>NC_056061.1:75015435-77415435 GCF_016772045.2 Ovis aries
TTGGAACCTTGGGGTCCAGGCCAGAGGGTCCAGGCCCAGAGAAAGGAGAACCTGGGGAGCCGGTCACCACTGAGGCCCCTTCAGCAACAGTCCTGACACACTGCTCACCCCACACACTCCATGCACACCTGTCTTCCCACACTTCAGCCCCCACAGTTACACACACAAGCCCCCTCGCCGTCCACACTGCCCTCCATCACCCACAGCCCAGCCTGACTCTCCAGCCTCCCACACAGCCCCTCACATACACGTGTTCCCCACCTAGGCTCCATGCCTCTCACTTATACGCCTTCCACCCTTGTGCACGTCTCCCTTCCTGAAACTTTCCATGCAGGTCTCCTCACACCCCCTTCCCTCTGTGCACACTCCATCCCCCACGCCCACACACTTTATTTCACACACAAGCGCCTGCTTGCCTGCCCCACTGGCTCTCCACGCTCTGCAAAGTCACACCATGTTCCCTTCCCACAGGGACCCTGGCTTCCTCACACTGTCTGTACACACTGCTTCACACAAATTCCACACTGAAGGCTGCCATCTACTTCCACTGCCATCCAGAAACTTTCCCCTCACGGCCATTTCCCTTCACTGTCTTTCTCCTCTCTGGGTCCCCCAGGGCACCCCTCTCTGGGCCCTCTGCATACGCACACTGTCCACTCCCCTTCTGTCCCAGGCTCGCCTGTCCACAGTCACACACACACACACCAAGGTTCCCAACATTCTCACACACTAGTTGTGGCTGCTGCCCACACATCCAACACACTCTTTCCAGCACTCCCTCACTCTCTTCACATTCACCTTTCTATCACAATTAGTGTCACTGCCCCACACACGCCTAAGTAGGAAATGGCAACCCACTGCAGTATTCTTGCCTGGAGAATCCCATGGACAGAGGACCCAGTTCAGTTCAGTTGCTCAGTCATGTCCAACTCTTTGCGATCCCATGAATCACAGCACGCCAGGCCTCCCTGTCCATCACCAGCTCCTGGAGTTCACTCAGACTCGCGTCCGTCGAGTCAGTGATGCCATCCAGCCATCTCATCCTCTGTCGTCCCCTCCTCCTCCTGCCCCCAATCCCTCCCAGCATCAAAGTCTTTTCCAATGAGTCAACTCTTCGCATGAGGTGGCCAAAGTACTGCAGCTTCAGCTTTAGCATCATTCCTTCCAAAGAAATCCCAGGGCTGATCTCCTTCAGAATGGACTGGTTGGATCTCCTTGCTGTCCAAGGGACTCTCAAGAGTCTTCTCCAACACCACACTTCAAAAGCATCAATTCTTCAGCGCTCAGTTTTCTTCACAGTCCAACTCTCACATCCATACATGACCACTGGAAAACCATAGCCTTGACTAGATGGACTTTAGTCGGCAAAGTAATGTCTCTGCTTTTGAATATGCTATCTAGGTTGCTCACAACTTTTCTTCCAAGGAGTAAGGGCCTTTTAATTTCATGGCTGCAATCACCATCTGCAGTGATTTTGGAGCCCCCAAAAATAAAGTCTGACACTCTTTCCACTGTTTCTCCATCTATTTCCCATGGAGTGATGGGACCGGATGCCATGATCTTCATTTTCTGAATGTTGAGCTTTAAGCCAACTTTTTCACTCTCCTCTTTCACTTTCATCAAGAGGCTTTTTAGTTCCTCTTCTCTTTCTGCCATAAGGGTGGTGTCATCTGCATATCTGAGGTTATTGACATTTCTCCCGGCAATCTTGATTCCCACTGTGTTTCTTCCAGTCCTGCGTTTCTCATGATGTACTCTGCATAGAAGTTAAATAAGCTACAGGGTACAGGTCGCAAAGAGGCAGACAGGAGCAAGCAACTAACACAGCCACTCCTCTCTTCTGCCCTCCTCCTCTCACGTATACCCTCACTCTGTCTCTCTCTCACACACACACAGTTACACTGACGAGTTCTCCCCAAGATACTGGGCCTTGCAGCTGCCGCAAAGCCACACACAGCTCAGCGTGGTCCTGGGAAGTGGCTGGCTGCCAGGACTCTGCCCCAGGGCTGAGCAGGAATTTTAGGTCTCTGCCTGGGTCCTACATGGAAACGTGCCATCTCCTTTTTAATGCCCCAGCCCCATATCTGAAACTATTCAGCAAACGTGCTCCAACTGGCATACAGCCCCAAGCCCCCACGAACAGTCACCTTCATGTATTAGTCAACCTAAAATGAATATTTGTGTGTTGTGCTGAATAGAAATCCTCTTTTAGTTACAGGATTAGCCCGTTCTCCTACTGTCATCTATTGATCAGCGTACCCTTCACTGGTATTTCTTTCCTCGTCTACTAGGTGTCACATTTCTAGACTTCCCTGGGTCTGTTCTTGGCTCTTTTCTAAAACCGCTCTCCTGCCTTCCTTCTTGCTCACCAGTTCCTTTGTGCTGGGAATGCAGCCTAAGCCCCCGCAAGCTGGTCAGGACAGTGAAGTCTTCATAAAAATGACCACAAACTCTATGGCTTGAAACAACCAAAATGTATTCTTTCAAGATTGTGAGGGTTAGAAGTCTGGAATCAAGCTGTCAGTAGGGCCCTCTCTGAAGGCTCTAAGGGAGGCTCCATCTTTTCTCTTCCTGACTACTGGTGGTTGCATGGAGAAGGACATGGCAACCCACTTCAGTATTCTTGCTTGGACAATCCCCATGGACAGAGGAACCCAGTGGGCTGCAGTCCATGGGGTCGCAAAGAGTCAGACATGACTGAGGTACTATGCAGAGCACTGGTGGTTGCCAGAAACACTTGGCATTGCGTAACTCCAGTGTCTACTTCTGTCCTTCCATGACACTCGTGTGTCTTGTTTTCCTATATCCATCTCTGCTGGGGTCTAGCCCCAGTGGATCCAGGGTAATTCGAAGCAGGGACAGAGTAGGCGAGGAAAAACTTATTTGTTTAGAAATATAAAAAGAGGTTAGGAAGAAATAGTATAGTAGGAAAATTTAGTGGAGAAAAGAGGCTGAATAACTTGGTTTACACAGAGAACTAATAAAACCTCAGGACAAGAGGTTTGCACCATCTACGTTAGGCCACCAGTGCCCATTTGAATAGCGGAGGGTGCCCCGCCTTGGGCTCCCTCTCTCGTGGATCTTAGAAGCCAGGACAAGTAAGTAGACATGGCGAGCCTCCATGCCCCAGATGGGAATTCAGCCAGAAAATAGAGTAAAGAAGACACAGGGGAAACCAGACTTTCCAGTGACTGGCCCCTCCTCTATTGTCTGGAAAGGCCTTTTATACTTTTGATTGTACATAGAGATCAATGGATAATACAAAATTATGCAGCGTCAGCAGCCCTGACTCTTATTGAGACCAGGCTTTCTCTCTGCATACCTAGTTGTATACACAAGTCTTAGGTGATTTACATCATCTTCTGGCCAGAGGGCCAATTAACACTTTACGGCCCTTTTCTGATAAGGGTCTGTCAACCAGAAGACTTATTTGTGTTGTTCTTCCCAAAGTCTGGTGCCACTCTCAGAAAGCACTAAATAAAGTTACATTCTTACATAGCAAGGACACAACAATTTATAACAATGAAAGAAGTACAGTGATTTATAACAAAGAGAAAAGTACTTAACTCAAAAGTCTAGTGTTGCTAACATCAAAACTACTATATTCCTTTTTCTATATCCCAATTACATTGATTAACATCCTTCAGGTGCCTAAAAGATAAAGAATATGGAGGCCTGGCAGCAGTCATTGACTCAACAGTGAAACCCATCACCAATATAATTTTTAGCTCTTTAGAAAAGGCTCTGTATCTTTAGATGCTTTAAGCTTTGTGCCTCTCGCGGTTGGGGGCCGTAAACAATCACAAGTTGTAAAAGTCCGGGTAGACCGGTCAGGTAAGTTAGAAAGCCATCAAAGGGGTTTAAACTGAGACATTCTTTTTATATGCAGGAGGCTGTTAACTGGAGCCCTAAATTAATTCCTTTGAGAGGAAGGTGATCGGGGATGGCCCCCTGTTATGTCAGAAGAGTGGAAAGCACAGTACAATAAGGCAGGCAGACTCTGTTTTGGGGGGTAGACATTCAGGAAAACTCAGGGGGAACCCCTGAAGCCAGATCATGCCTTTGCGTATGTCTGGCTTCCTTTCTCATGACCTTTGCCAAGGGCAGGATTCCTCATTCTGGCTCCCAGTACATCTCTTCTTTGCCTGTCTACATTTCTTTAAAGGCGTGCCTCCTGGTAAAGGCACTAGTCTTTGGATTAGAGCCCAACCTAATCTACGCTGACCTCACCTTGGTTGGATTACATCTGCACACACCCTATTTCCAGGTGAGGTCTCCTTCACCTAATGGTAGGACTTCACCACATTTGGGCCCCTAAAATAAAGGAGTTTCAATAAACATTCATGCGATTCTCATTGGGCAAAAAAGGTACAGTGTATAATTGAATTCTGCGCATCACTGAATATATTCCTGACAGGAGAAAACTTCAAGTTTGTCTAGACATTAGTGAAAACTGAAAGGTTAAAATTTTTTCTGATGTTGTCTTCTCATCCTGGTATGAATGTATGAGCTCAAACATCCTCTGTGTTTGAGCATTATTTTTAGGTGTTTCTGAGGTCAGCAGTGTTCTCTGTTAGCCAGTTCAGTGCAATCGCCCTTTCTAAGTGGAAAATATTCATCCAAGAGCTAATTCTCTACAGTTTTGTTGTGCATGAGCTGGTTTAGAGCACCTGATAAGGGTCCATCTAGGCTGTGGATAGTCCTTTAAATAATATCTTTTCCAGTATGCATAATTTCCTGGTTGCAAGTCATGGAACATCTAATCGTCATCCATAAATTATGGAGATGTGATTTAGAAGCAAGCTTAGAATGTCTTTTTAATAATTCGATTAGGGGCTTCCCTGGTGGCTCATTGGTAATGAATCTGCCTGCCAATGCAGGAGACATGAGTTCAAACCCTGTCCAGGAAGATCCCACATGCTGCAAAACAACTAAGCTCAAATACTGAGGCTGTGTTCTAGAGCCTGGGAGCCTCAACTGCTGAGCCTGTGTGCCCCAACTACTGAAGCCCGCAGCCTAGAGCCTGCGCTCTGCTACAGGAAAAGTCATCACAGTGAGCTGCTCTTGCACCGTAACTAGAGAGCAGCAAGTAGAGAAAGCCCCCACACAGCAGTGAAGACCCAGCGTGACCAAAAATAAATACATCTTAAAAAAATAATTCAGTTAAACTGCACAATCATGTAACACAACAAACAGGAGTACCACAGCGTATCTATTCTTTTGTGTCCAGCACTTGCCTCTCAAATCCTTTTTATGAGGCATCTATGTTTTTACTGCAGTAATTCATTCTTTATTTATTGCGTTATAGTGTTCCATTTCTGGCTATATCACACTTTATCCTTTCTTCTGTCCTGGATACATTTTTACACATTAACATGTTAGTATGTTAATATGCATATTAATCTACAGGATAATTCAACTGGTAGCCTCATACTTTTGTGTCATGACATCTAGGCAGTTAGCACTTGACTGTGGTTTCTGCATATGTATTAATCTGCTAGGTCTCTAAAGAAAAGCTATTTTTCTACACTCAGAACACCAAATATGATACCAAAATGTGGGTTTTAGAAACTCTGCTCCAGGAACCAGGACTCTGACCAAACGTATACTTCCTATTGTGTCACAACACAGACTATAACCACACACCACCGACTGAGTGGTTTCAACAAGTCTTCCTGGAGGTGAGGATTTTATCACGTGAACTAAGAACATTCAGCCCATAAAAGCATGTGGTAACTTAACTATACATGAAAGTGAGTGTGAACACATAAATTATGTCTCATTAAATCACAGAAGTATATCCCTAATGCATTGTCTTCTTAACAGAATTAAAAAAATGCCAACCCTGCCCCCCGTCCCAATTCCATCCCACATGAAGGGAAGTCTGATGGAAAGAACAGAATTGGAAGTCTTAACTGATTGTGAGCAAATATTTGACTTTTGCAAATCCTCAAAATGACCAAGTTAATACATCTTAAGGGCCCATCAGCAGTCGTGGAAAGTGAAGGAATTCTTAAGCATAAGCTTCTTTAGCTTCTTGTTAAACCCCACTCTGAGTAGAAGGTAGTATGTTAGATCAACAGCCAGACTGTCATCAAGGGTCAGTTTTTGCCACGCAGAGTTGGGTTAACATTGTACCTTCTCACAGTCCAGGGAGAAACATCCAAATGATGGAATAGCTGTTAGAACACTGGGGGAAATTTCAGCTAGATAGTGCTATCATCAGAGAACAAAAGGTTTTTTTCATCAAAGGGCTGGGAAAGCCTGAGTAAGATCTCAGGACAACTCCCCACCCCACCACGTCTACATCTCAAACCCGGGGCCCCCAAAGGAGAAGACACTTGTCTTCATCCCCACCCCCACTGCACTGTCCTGCTGCCCACACCAGCCTCTTCTACCCCAACGACAGGGTGGTTCCCAACCCTACAGGGAAGTGTGGGGGCCCAAGACAAAGACAGAACATCATCTTGGTAACCAGTGGACAGGGGCTTGGTGAGACCCGAGGCTCACCTCTCCCAAGTCTTGACCAGAACAAACCTGCCTAGGAGCCAGAGGCCGGCTGGCTTCTCACCTGCTGTGGTCCCTGATTTCTTCATAAGATTCATGACGATGAAGCAATTAGAACTAACTGGGTGATGATCAATAGGATAATGCAAGCGACCAATCGGATGGATGCAGACTGGCTGATATCTGGGGCCATTATTAGTGGTTCTAAAACGAAAAAGCAAAAGCCTTGTCAGATCTAAGAATACACCTTCCTCAGCACCTGCTGTCCTTAGCACCTGTCCCCCATATAGTTACTGACTCATGGGAAGGCACGCTTCAGGTCTGGGTATGGAAAGATTAATGGGCTTGTGCTCTGTCTTCGTGGAGCTAATATTTCTCCTGAGTTGTGTTAGTCGCTCAGTCATATCCGACTCTTTTGAGAGCTCATGGACTGTAGCCAACCAGGCTCCTCTGTCCATGGGATTCTCTGGGCAAGAATACTGGAGTGGGTTACCATTTCCTACTCCAGGGGATCTTCCCAACCCAGGGATCGAACCCGGGTCTCCTGCCTTGCAGGCAGATTCTTTACCATCTGAGTCACTAAGACAGCAAGTGTCCATCTGATTATCTTTCAGGTGGACATGTTTACTGTGAGGAGTCCTTTTTGAGGAGGACACAATTGGGGGCACTTAATTCTGTCTGGGAAGGGATAAGGGCTTCATTAAGTGACATTGGAGCCGGTTAAAGGATCAGTACAACAGGAGGGAGAGAAGGCCTGGAAACATAATGCATGTATAGATTTGCGGACCATCGTGCAGTGCCTGGGGTCTGGGTCATTGGTTAATGGGGAAGGGGGCTCCTGTGCTGAGGGAGGTGGGCTGGGACAGGAGGATGTTGTCAAGTTCTGTGCTATGCCCATCACTGACTTTCCAGACAGGAAGTCCACCAAGAGATCAGTCACTCCATCCATCTACCACATTTTCAATTGCACAAACATATGTGCTCACATCCACACATGAAGGCTCCAGACCTTTGAAGAGAGCTACCACCTCCCTCACACCACGCTCAGCTACCTGTGGGCTCTGGGAGCAGTATGTTCTCCCAGTGTTTCAGGAATTCCCTAAGCCAATAACTGCAGTCTCCCGTTGAGATCTTCCTGAAATACTTTGCCAGTTCCTGGTTGTTCTCCCACTCCTCCTTGATGCCTGTGGCTCCAGGATCGATGACTGTCCAGGTTATGCTCATGGTGTCAAGGAGGAGAGCTGTCCGTCCATTGAGGCTGAAGTGCAAGGATGCACCAGAGCATTGCTCAGCTTCACACTGACAGCACATTTTGACCTGCAGGGTGGGAGGACCTGTACCCCCCACACACAATGAATCTTTCTGGACTCTCCACAGTCCCTCCTCCCCAGTCACTCAAATGTGTCTGCACATCTAGGGGCCTGTGATCTTCCAACCATGACCTCCCCCTCTTACCCATCAGGTCCACTGGGTCTCTAAAGCTGGATCGTGTTCAGTCCTTTCACAGGAATCCTCTCCTCGCGTGCACTCTTTCTCTTGCTGTCTCCAGTTCCCCATTCCCTTCCCAAACTTACCCCTCATCTCCTTTTTGTCCAGTTTGATGAAAGGCAGGACCATCTTGAGCTCTTTTCCTGCTTCTGCCAGTGTTTGGCTCAATTCAGTCCACACTTTCGTGTCGTTTACCTCCTTCCCCAGGAAACCCAAAGGTTTGACCTTGTTTCTGTCACTGTCATACTGAAGGAAAGGCTTTGTGTCCACAGAGCCCTGGACTTGACACCAGGGCTGGCCAGATTTGGACTGAGATTTGATAGTGAGGTCAAGGCACAGAGAGTGGGCACCTGTGAGAGAAAACCACAGGTGTGTCTGGGAGTTTCCTCTTCCAGGGCCTGGTTGCAGAGGCAGGGGTCTCTATCCCAGACCCCCTCCTCTGCTGCATCCTCAGTCCTGCCTCTCCTTTAACTGTCTGAGCTTTAGTTAAACACTTTGATGCCACCATGGATCTTTTCCGTCCATATACTATTAGCAGGAAGATTTATCTGATATATGGTGGCTCAGGCAGTAAAGAATCTGCCTGCAATGCAGGAGACCCAGGTTCGATCCCTGGAGAAGGAAATGGCAATCCACTCCAGTGTTCTTGCCTGGAGAATGGACAGAGGAGCCTACAGAGTGCGTAGGCTGGCAAAGAGTTGGACACACCCATGGACAGAGGAGCCCGGTGGGCTGCAGTCCATGGGGTCACTGAGGGTCAGACATGACTGAGCGACTTCACTTTGACTTTTTACTTTCATGCATTGGAGAAGGAAATGGCAACCCACTCCAGTATTCTTGCCTAGAGAATCCCAGGGATGGGGGAGCCTGGTGGGCTGCCGTCTATGGGGTCGCAGAGTTGGACACGACTGAAGCGACTTAGCAGCAGCAGCAGCAGCAGCAAGTGACTAAGTATGCACATGCCAGCTTGTGACGCAGCAAAAACAGAAGACAGTGTCTAGTTTCTAGAGAGTTAAAATCTATCTGAACAGACAAGACTTTCAACAGAATGGGGAGCAGGATGCCATAGGGCACATGCCGCATTCACGATGGGCCCCTGGTCATCAGGAAAGTCTTACTGGAGTAGGAGGTGGGGCTTGCCAGGAGACGGAAAGCTGCTACAGGAGCACAGGCCCAGGCACCATGCCTTGGGTGGGGTCCCAGAAGGCAGGGTGTCACCTCCTGGGCAGCCGGTCCAGCTAAACCACACCCTGTCCTAAGAGCAGGTGGACAGGTGCCCACCAGGGTGGAGCCCCTTCCCTCCCCATTTTCTCATGTCCCCCTTTTCCCCACCAGAGCCCCAGATCCAGGACACTCACTGCCCAGAGTCTTCCCGGCTTCTGTCAGCAGCAGTATCAGCAAAAGACGACCTGCGGTGTGAGCCACTGACATTCCTCCCTGCAGCTTTAGGAGAGTGACCAGCAAAAGGTAGCCTGGGCTGTGTCTATACCTCTGTCTCCTGGCACCGCCCAAAGTCTTCAGTCCGAGACTGAGGAAGCCCTGTTGAAAAACAAGAAAAATAACACATACCCAGGAAGTATTTCTTAAGTTTCAAATGTAATTACTCATTAAAAAAAAAATAGTCATGACATTACAAAGCCAAATTCACTTTGAATAACTATCCTCCCTCCAAAAAAGCCCCTTTCTGGCGTGAGCAAGAAAAGCCCCTTTTGTTGGCTCTTCTTCTCATTCCTTGAACCACTTCCTTCTCTGATCTTTGAACTCACTTCCTCCCTCACTCACAGGGCACCAGCACCAGCACCCTCCGCTGCCCTCTCCTGCTCAGTTATCCCTTCTTTTCTCCTATGTCCACTTCCCATCCTAACCTCTCAAACTTTCTCTGTGATGATTACGATTCCCTACATGGTAGTCACTCAGTCGTGTCCGACTCTTGGCGACCCCATGGACTGTATAGCCTGCCAGGCTACTCTGTCCATGGGATTCTCCAGGCAAGAATACTGGAGTGGGTTGTCATTCCCTTCTGTTAATCAAACTAGCAGCGGCCGACCCCACCAGGTCTGTCATATCGGAGGAGGGTGTACAACAGGGTCCGATAGTCCTCTTGGAGCCGAGCTCCAGAACAGCCAGGAATTTATTATCGTTTGCTCACCCTCAAGTGGCGAAGTCCTCCTAAGGACCCGGAGAAGCAAGCTCATGGCAAAACATTGGCGGATCTTCCCGAGTCAAGCAGCAGCAGCGGCCCCCTCCCGCCTTTCCCAGCTCCCTCCCCTGCGCTACCCGTCTGCAGCACGGCATCAGCCGCGCAGGTGACTCAACCCCACGGTCTCCGGGCTGGTGGCTTCGGGGTGGCGAGAGAAGACAGAACATTTGCGGGGGCCCGTCCTGGGTTCGTACTCACCGCCCACTCCTTCTCCGCACCCGGCTCCTGCGATCGGCGGGGCGCGGCCCTCGCCTTCACGGTCCAGCCAAGGTCGCTTTCGCGCAGGTTGAGACAGTTCACAACGACAAGAGAAGTTCCGAAATTTCTCCCTGGGGTTTTCGGTTTGAATCGCTCTTTCGAATCTCAGCCCAACCCCCCGTGGCCCCGGCTCGGGGGAAGCTCGGCCGGCGGCGTTCGGAGAGGCGTCGCTGGAGCGGGGACCCTGGGCCGAGGTGCTGCGCTCGGGGGACGTCGCCCCGGGAGGCCCGCCCGGCCGGTGAGTGAGCCTCTGTAAGGAAGTGCCCAGGGTTGGGGGGTGATGACCAGGCTCTTTCCGGTTGTCAGTCTGGGCGCCGCCGCGGTGACGTCGGGGACCCAGGGCCTGGGACGGGGGCAGGTCAAGGAGCCACGGGCGACTTCGCAGTCCTGCCCGGGCGAGTTTAAAGGCGCTCAGGCTCCGCCCCTCTCTTCTCTCAGCCTATCCTGTGTTTCCTGGCCACCTGACCAGCTGCCCCAAGTCAGTCCTTCATGGACGGCATTCATTATAAGGGCAGCTCAGTTAGAACTGGACATGGAACAACCAGCAGACTGGTTCCAAATAGGAAAAGGAGTGCGTCAAGGCTGTATATTGTCACCCTGCTTATTTAACTCATATGCAGAGTACATCATGAGAAACGCTGGGCTGGAAGGAAGCCCAAGTTGGAATCAAGATTGCCGGGAGAAATATCAATAACCTCAGATTTGCAGATGACACCACCCTTATGGCAGAAACTGAAGAAGAACTAAAGAGCCTCTTGATGAAAGTGAAAGAGGAGAGTGAAAAAGTTGGCTTGACATTCAGAAAACTAAGATCTTGGCATCCGGTCCCGTAACTTCATGGTAAATAGATGGGGAAACAGTGGAAACAATGTCAGACTTTATTTTTCTGGGCTCCAAAATCACTGCAGATGGTGATTGCAGACGTGAAATTAAAAGACGCTTACTCCTTGGAAGGAAAGTTATGACCAACCTAGACAGCATATTAAAAAGCAGAGACATTACTTTGCGAACAGAGGTCAGTCAAGTCAAGGCTATGGTTTTTCCTGTGGTCCTGTATGGATGTGAGAGTTGGACTAGAAAGAAAGCTGAGTGCAGAAGAATTGATGCTTTTGAACTGTGGTGTTGGAGAAGAGTCTTGAAAGTCCCTTGAACAGCAAGGGAATCCAACCAGTCCATCCTAAAAGAATTCAGTCCTGGGTATTCATTGGTAGGACTGATGTTGAAGCTGAAACTCCAATATTTTGGCCACCTGATGTGAAGAGCTGACTCCTTTGAAAAGACCCTGAAGCTGGGAAAGATTGAGGGCAGGAGGAGAAGGGGACGACAGAGGATGAGATGGTTGGATGGCATCACTGACTCAATGGACATGGTTTGGGTGGACTCTGGGAGTTGGTGATGGACAGGGAGGCCTGGTGTGCTGCGGTTCATGGGGTCGCAAAGAGTCGGACACGACTGAGTGACTGAACTGAACTGAAATAAATAGATGAGCTAAATAAAATACATGGCAGCAGGCTGTTTATTCTTCCTACTGTTCTGTCACTCCCACCGCCTTTCTAGGTGGTCTATGATCAAGTCTGGGACAAGTTAGAGGGTGCAGGGCACCACCCCACTTCTAGGGACAGTCCCTCTCTGCTCCTCCCCCACAGTGGTTCCACGTTCACCTTGAACCTCCAGGGTCCGAGGGACACGGTCTTCCCCAGCACCCCTCACTTCACACTGCCTCCCACACGGAATGGCTGTTGTGTATTGGTTTGATCTGATTTCAAATCCACTTGCTTTTGACTTAAATGAAGTTGTTCTACTTGTTTATGACTTAAATGAAATGTTCTAGTCCACTTGTTTATAACAAAAACAAAAAAGTTAGTTTTTCGGCCCTCACGTCTGGTTTGCGGAGTGGCAGACTGCTTTTTCTTACGCAGATGGGCTCTGTGGCCTAGCGCCCCCGTGCCCACCGTCCGTGATCTCACGCCGAGGCCCTCGAGGGGTCGCCGCCGAGGTTTCCACCAGCCCGCAAGCAAGAGCATGGCAGCCATCCCCTCCAGCGGCTCGCTCGTGGCAACCCACGACTACTACCGGCACCGCCTGGGCTCCACTTCCAGTAACAGCTCCTGTGGAAGTGCCGAGTACCCTGGGGAAGCCATCCCCCACCACCCAGGTCTCCCCAAAGCAGACCCCGGACACTGGTGGGCTAGCTTCTTCTTCGGGAAGTCCACTCTCCCGTTCATGGCCACAGTGCTGGAGTCTCCAGAGCACTCAGAGTCTGCCCAGGCCTCCACCAGCACGATCACCTGTGACCTGGCTCGGGAAGCTGTGGGGAAGCAGCAGCCCAGCGGCCAGCCTGGCAAAACCAACTGCAGGCCCCCGTCCTGAGTCACCACCACCAGCTGCCAGGCTTCCTTCCAAGGCGCTAGGCTCATCAGAGCCCTCTTCCTCCCCCTCCCCTGTACCCTCCCTTCCCCTCCTTTCCCCAAGACCAAGCAGGCTGCAGTCAGGGGAAGCAGTTTGGTTTTTAATATCAAAACAGCAAAACACCAAAAAGGAAGTTGAGAGAATACCACTCTCTGCTATCCGAGCCACACGAACGCGCCTTCCTCACACCCCATGACCCTGTGCCTTGCACCAAGTGGACAATAAACTCCAGGAGTGAGCAAAAAAAAAAAAGAAAAAAAAAAAGTTAGTTTTTCATGGTAAAGTTATTTTGAGACTAGAATGATGTAAGATGTGACAGAGTGTCCTTTCATCTGTTGTGGTTCCAAAGCACTTTTTAGATCATCTGCCATGGGTCCTCCCTGGGAGCTTGTCTGGAGACACACCCATTATGGAGTGAGTTCTTTATCTATTCCAGATGTCTGTCACTTACCAGATATATGTGTGCTCGTTCTTGTGTTCAGCCGCTCGGTTGTGTTTGCCTCTTTGCTACCCTATGGACTGTAGACTGTCAGGCTCCCCTATCCATGGGATTTGCCAGGCAAGAATACTGGAGTGAGTTGCTATGTCCTCCTCCAGGGAATCTTCCTGATCCAGGATCAAACTTGTGTCTCCTGTGTTGGCAGGCGGATTCTTTACCAATGAGCCACCTGGAAGCCCTACCAGACACATGACTTGCAAATATCTTCTCTCATTTTTTCACTTTCTTCATGGTATCCTTTAAAAAGGAATTTTTTTTTTAATTTTGAAAAAGTTTTTTTTTTTTCTGTTGTCTTTTGTGGCTAGTATTGTATTTAAGAAGAGTTTTGTCAAATGCAAAGGCAAGATTCACTCATCTTTTCTTCTAAGACTTTCATAGTTTTATCTCTTCAATGTATGTCTATGATCCAATTTGAGTTAATTTTGTATATGGTGTAAGGGGGCAGGTCAACCTCACTCTTTTGCATGTAACTCTCCAGCTGCCCCAGCACCTTTTGCTGAAAACACTCTTCTTTGCACATGACTTGAAAATCAATTGACCATTGTCGACTTAAAAAATAGTCACAACCTAAAAGTTGAGAGCTGTGTTTTATTTGGTGGATATTTTTCAGACATAAATCCCAGAGGTAGCATCTCAAGTAGCCTTGAGAGAATTCTTCCAAGAAGGCAGCAAGGAGGACTCAGGTGATGTAGAAGTTTGCAACAGAGGGCAGGTAGTCTGAACATCAAAAGTATTTTTGTGAATTAAAGAAAACCAGATATCTCAAGTTAGGGAATTTAGTGCTTTCCTATATGTGGGAAGATGCAAGAGTCTGGGCTCACTGGAATCACTCCTTTCATATGCATCTCAGCTCTCTGAGGCCACTTGTCTGTGTCTTCACCTTCCGAGTTCCTCAGGGCTCCCAGTAGCAAGTGGCTGCAGCCTGATTCCTGCCATATCACACAGGTGTTCTTTTCCCACCTGAGTGCTCTGGAGGGCTGGAATCGCTGATGACTGTGACATCCTTTACTGACATAACAGGAAATATTCCATTTTCCAGTCCTTTCCCTTGGTCAGAAATTAGACCGATATTTGGGAGACATTTCATGACCAATTTTGGTCCCACAGTGCTGGGAGGCTCATCCCAGGTCAGGTGAAGGTTTTCGTTGATATATCGCTCCAGGTGTTAGTTTCTGGATTAGACCCATTGATAGAGAATGAAAGATTTTCTGGGTCCTCTGTCTTTTAACCTATTGTGATCCAGGAGATAGTTCCCTTCTTTTCTTTTCCCATACCTAGAGTCACACTATTATAATTATTGATCACATACAGAACTAAATATTTGATTAATTGTTTTAAGTCAGTTACGTTTGTTGGAAGCCTGGTTATACATTCTGAGAGACAACAGTCTTATAAAATATAATATAGGTAATGTAGCTGTTAATAGTCAGAGAAGGCAATGGCACCCCACTCCAGTACTCTTGCCTGGAAAATCCCATGGATGGAGGAGCCTGGAAGGCTGCAGTCTATGGGGTCGCTGAGGGTCAAATACAACTGAGCGTCTTCACTTTCACTTTTCACTTTCATGCCTTGGAGAAGGAAATGGCAACCCACTCCAGTGTTCTTGCCTGGAGAATCCTAGGGACGGGGGAGCCTGGTGGGCTGCCGTCTGTGGGGTCACACAGAGTCGGACGCGACTGAAGTGACTTAGCAGCAGCAGCAGCTGTTAATAGCAACATTGACAGACTCATAGTGTAGTAGAGACAAGGACATAAACAATTTGGAAACAAAAATTAAATTAAAACAAAGATTAGTATCACTAGCTGTAATCCAGTTGTAATAAACCATCAAATCCATAGGAGAGCCAGCTGGAGAATCCATATTTTGCCAGTATCAGGTAGAGAGAAAAAGTTAAATGTTTCATCTTTGTTTACAAAGGCTTCATATATCAACTTGGGACAGTATCAGAGAAAAAGGTTTACTGGAAGACAGATTCAAGTTAGTATGTTTTCTGAAATTAAAGTGATAAATTATATTTATCTATTTAGTCTCATGTACTTAACTCCTATTGATCTGCAGGAATTAGTCAAGTTTTCTATTATAGTGTGTCATTTATTATCCAGTTTAGCGGCATTACCTAAAGGCTATCAGAAACTTACATTTGTTTAAACAGGTTCTTTTTATGAGTCTTTCTGAAAATTTTTATTTTGTACAAGCAATATAAAATTACAATACTCTATGAAGGACAAATTTAAAATAGTTTAGTTCAAACTTTCAATACAATGTAATTTGCAGGAAACTTGGATATTTCTGTAACATATAACCTTTTAGGATAATAAGTAGAATTATGACTGATAACATTATATCAAGACATATCAGATGTTAGGGATAAATTTTGGAATATCTATATCAATGACATTTACCTATACATTACAACCTGAAGTTTACCTTCAATAGCTTGACAATGTTTTTGAATTAAAAATAAACTTAATTTAGTATTTCTCTCTGAGATGTCTCAGAGATTTTTTTTGAAGCATCTCAGAGTCAGCTGGAGGCTAAAGGAGTTTTAGTTAGATTTTACTATTTGGGAATTTTGTTAGAAATATTACAAAAAGTTTTAAAAGACAACAGGATCATAGGTCACTGAAACGGTACTTATTCACTTCACCAAAGTCACAAAAACAGTAAATATGGCTCACCTAAGGGCACAGAAACTCATGCAATTTGTTTTCAAACAGGAGCACTTTTAACAGAGAGAGAAATCAAATTCCAGTCTTGCATTAGCTTACTTAACAAAATCCATTTAGTTAGCTTCAAGGCTCAGACGGTAAAGCATCTGCCTTCAATGCGGGAGACCCGGGTTCAGTCCCTGGGTTGGGAAGATCTCCTGGAGAAGGAAATGGCAACCCACTCCAATATTCTTGCCTGGAAAATCCCATAGACAGAAAAGCCTGGTAGGCTACAGTCCATGGGGTCGCAAAGAGTCGGACACGACTGAGCAGCTTCACTTAGCACTTAAGTATTGTTCATCCCAACTATGTATAAAATTTTTCCTCCTCATGCTTCCTTTGCATAATCTCTCATCACTTTCTGTATTCATCCTGTCTCTCATTTTTCCATCTAAATATGATCACCCAGCTAATTTTTTTCCTGCATAAAATATAATCTCATTTCTCATATCTTTTTTAACTGAAAACATATATTTTACTTCTTACTATATACTGAAATGTTACTGTATTATTCCTTATAGCTTTACTGACATGTTTAAATTAGAATCCTCAACACCTAAAACCTTAGTTTTTAGTAAAAGCTAAGAATTAAGCAATGAACTGTCTTTTACACTGGCATTTTATAGACTGGTTATCATAAACACCAGTGATAAGGTTTTAAAACTTTTGTTCTCTTATAGAGAACATCTCGATGTGATAGCAACATTTTTTGATACTTCTAAATACCTTTAGTTTTTTAATTTAGTAATTGATGTTTCAGTGTATTTTATTTAATAAACTTTGATCTCTTAAATTAGCACAGTTCTAGGACTTTCAGCCAGTCAGTCATTTCAGTTGCTCAGTTGTGTCCGACTCTTTGCGACTCCCTGGACTGCAGCATGCCAGGCTTTCCTGTCCATCACCAACTCCTGGAGCTTGCTCAAACTCAGTTATCAAATATCTAGAAAGATTATTTTAGGTAAACATTTCTAAAATTTAATTATTTTAAAGAGTTTATCCCAATGTTTTTATCTCATTTACATTTACTTTTAGATTTCATAATATCAAGTTATTTTTCTTATAACAGATCTAGTGAGGTCTTATGTATTAAATCTAGGTACAATAAGGAGTTACATAATTTTGATGACTCTTGAGATGCCTATATCAATTAGATAAACAAACATTAATACCAGATATCAACTTAATATTGAATATTTGCCAGTTCATGTGAACCTGAAAGTTACTTTAGCCACTGTCTTTAAATGTAAGTGCTTTTTATTAAAATTAAATAGTTATTTATAAATCAAATTTTGATAAAACTTTTTAGAAGTAGAGATACCTCACATGTATAATGTGTACACAGAAATATACAGGCAAAACCAGAGATCTCATAGCTTCACTTAAAAGCTTAACCATGAATCGGGTATTATAATATAAAGTTATTAGTTTACAAAGAACAGCTGAAATACATTAACATTGTTTGCTCAGATGACAAAGGCTTTGCTATCTGTGCTGTTTGGTTAACAGAACATTCCCAGCGCTTTTAATTTTAAAGCTGCCACTTTTCCCCTTGGTTTCAACTCTTGTCTGATGGAGCTAATTAGGCTCAGTCTCAGTCCTTGTTGCTTGTATTTACACTTTGGTTTGTAAGAGGTTTCTAAGAGAAAGCCAGTTGCTTTTACAGTTTTCTAAAGAACAGTTCTGTCACCTAAAGATATTAAAATCAGTGACAAGATCTTTAACAAAACTGAAATTTCTTTTACTAATTGTCTGTTTTAGAGCTTTAGAGTTTAACTTACTATGCCTTCAAAGGTTTATATAAAATATTTAGCAAAGATCCTTTTGAGTTTACAAATTAAACCCAAAGCAAAATCACTATTTTTATTAGTCCTTGTATGTTAGTTCCCAGTTTTCCAGTTTTTTTTTTTTTTCTTTCTTGTATAGCTCAGGTCACATTATTGGTTAGTATGTTTAGTTATTATCTTCTGGGTGGCAATCTATATCTCTTATACCACACAGGAGAACTATTCTCCAGTGAAACATGTCTATCTCATAGTATAATTAAACAAGAGATTTAACCATTTTCTATAAATCCATTTAAATATACCAATTTTATATACTCTTATCTAAATTCCATTAACTTGTATACCTTTTAACTTTAGTTTCTATCGTTATTGTTGTTCAGTAGCTCAGTCGCATCTGACTTTTTGTGACTCCATGGACTGTAGCCCACCAGGCTCCTCTGTCCATGGATTTCCCAGGCAAGAATACTGGAGTGGGTTGCCGTTTCCTTCTCTAGAGGATCATCCCGACCCAGAGTTCAAACCTATGTCACCTGCATTACAGGCGGATTCTTTACCACTGAGCCACAGGGGAAGTATATTGGAATTTTTTTTCTCTTTTGTTCCCTGTCCATTTTATCTAGTTTTATATAAAAAGCTCTGGGATCCCCAGAGTGGGGTTGAGCCAAGATGGTCAGGCCCCTTGGCCTAACTCTTGCCCCAAATAACTGGTGGTCAGATATCTCCATGTGAATTTTTCTAGCCCCTTAAATAACGGCTGCAGCCTGATGGCTGCTAGATCCTGGTGTTCTCCTTCCTGAGTGCCCTTAGGGTCACCGGCTCTCGTAGGAAGGCTGCAGTCACTGCTGACTATAGCATCCTCATTTGCTGATATAAGAAGATATTCCATTTCTCACTTTCTTAAACATCTTTTATCTCCCCTAAGCCTACATCCCTCTCCTCTCTCATTTCCTTATTAATGTGATATTTTGTGTGTGTATGATATAAACTTTTTATTATTTATTAAAATTTTTTTGGATTGTGGTATTGAGATATCGATTATATAAGTTTCAGGTATACAGTGCAGTGATTCACAATGTTAACACGTTATTCTCCACTTATAGTTATAAAGTATTGACTGTATGCCCTGTGCTGCACAATTAAAGGTAGTATTTAACTCTGAATTCTAAGGAGATACTCATTTTTCCATGGGTATCTCCCATGTATACATGAGGTATACATGTTAATAAACTTAGCCACCTGATGCAAAGAACTGACTCACTGGAAAAGACCCTGATGCTGGGAAAGATTGAAGGCAGGAGAAGGGGACAACAGAGGATGAGGTGGTTGGGTGGCATCACTGACTCGATGGACATGAGTTTGAGTAAATTCTGGGAGTTGGTGATAGACAGGGAAGCCTGGCGCGCTGCAGTCCATGGGGTTGCAAAGAGGCAGACACAAGCCACGGAACTGAGCTGAAACTTTTGCTTCTTTTTCTCCTGTTAACCTGTCTTTTATTAGAGCCTAGAACTCAGAGGGATGGAGGGGAAATTAGTTTTCCTCCCCTACAATACGAATATTTTATAAAATAATTTTATGTATCTATTTATTTAGTCATGGCTGTGCTGGGTCTTCGTTGCTGTGAAGGCTTTTCTCTAGTGATGGAGAGATTTTCTCTAGTCATGGGGAGCCGGGGCTCCTCTTCAGTTGTGGTACACAGACTTCTCCTTGCAGTGGCTTCTCTTGCTGTGGTGCACCGCTCCAAGGTGCGAGGGCTCAGTAGCTGAACCACATGGTCTCAGGAATTGTGGTTCCCGGGCTCTAGAGCAATAGTTGTGGCACAAAGGCTTAGTTGCTCTGCGGCACTGGAATCTTCCTGGATCAGGCAAGGAACCCCTGTCTGCTGCATTGACAGGCAGATTCTTTACCACTGAGCCAGCAGGGAAACACCCCAGTATTTACAAAAGACTCATTCTTTCTCAAGCTGAGCACTTTGTCTGGCTTTTGCTTGTTGGGCTTGAGAAGGTGTACCTTAGGTCTTGAACTCCAGTGTGCTTCCTTGACCGCAAGCCCCAAGCTGAGCTCTGAAGTCCATCACTGTGTTTGTGTCAAGGTCATTCTCCCCATGTCTCCTCCCAGCCAAGAAGTAAGCCTGATAGTCTTGAGGGCTGAGGCAGGCCCCTTCCTGGGGGACATGGATTCCTCGAGAGCCTTATGGAGCTTTCCCCAGACGACATGGCAGTGTGGGATGCCACCACCCTGCCTCCTGCCCCCTCTCCTTCATTTTGGGTCAGAACTGCCTCCATCTGAATGGTTCTCCAGCCTCCTCAGACTTCCTCCTTTTCTCTCACAGGGGTTTTCTTCAATGAAATCCCTGTAGGTTAATCCCATCTTGAAATATTCTTCTCAAACCTGGACTACCATCTGGATTTATGAGCTGAATGCATCTTATTTATTGAATATCAGGAGAAAAGTAAGAGAAGGGGGAACACGTAAGTTAAGCAGGGCTGTCCAGGTTTGGAATGAGTATGGAGAGTGAAAAGGTAGTCCAGAGAGTGAGCAGCTGAGAGAGAACACTCAGGTGAGCGCTGGGTGGGGAGAAAAGGATGCTTTATGTCCCCAGTGTCCCTGAGACCACAGGAAACCTCTGAAGGGCTGGGCCACCAGTGGGAGGGGCCTCCATTCTGGGTCCCAGCGGTCTCAGCCCCCAAATCCTCAGCCCTAACTCCTCTGACTCTCTGAGGTTCAGAGAAAATGGCATATTCTGCAGATCACTGAGTGCGTGTTCACGGTTGCCAGGTGCATTCCCATGGTCAGACTTTGGGGGAGCAGCTACTATAAGCAGAGCATGAGGTGGGGTGTGGGAAGAATTATGACAGTGCAAGACAGGGTCTGTCCTCCGCCAGGGCTTCCAGGTGGTTCAGCAATAAAGAATCTGTCTGCAATGCAGGAGGCGCGAGTTGGATCCCTGGGTTGGGAAGATCCCCTGGAGAAGGAAATGGCAACCCACGCCAGTATTCTTACCTGGAAAATCCCTGCTGGGCTACAGTAGTGGGGTTGAAAGAATCACACATGCCTGAGCTACTAACACATGTATCCTCCAAAGGCTCACAGTCTGTCTGGACACACAGGACGTTCAGCAGATAGTGAAGAGGCAGAACATCCTGGAAAACGTGGTAAATGAACACGGGGCGCAGGGTGGCCAGAGGCCTCCTGGGGAAGAAGGTA
This sequence comes from Ovis aries, assembly GCF_016772045.2. NCBI lineage: Eukaryota > Metazoa > Chordata > Mammalia > Artiodactyla > Bovidae > Ovis > Ovis aries. The sequence goes on from NC_056061.1 coordinate 75,036,493, forward strand.
GGACACAGCAACAGGCAGAGTGAAGAGGAAGACTAGAGGGAGGAGTTATAAACCAAGGGTCTGCTTTCCAGAAGATCCAGAGAAAGGCTCAGTGCGAGGAGGGGTCTACCTTGGGGTCTAAGAGGCAAGATTCCAGAGCAGTGATGAAAGAGATTTTCACATATTGGGATATAGGGAAGTCATTCTGGCTTATACATGAGTTCACTTGAATTTTATGTTAGTTAAGATAGCCTATTTGTGGCCTATCAAACACACACTGTACGTCTGCTTTAATTACTAGGGAAAAGGACACCCTGACCAGAAGGAAAGAATGTCCATGCTAAAAATGAAGAATTAAATGCCCTTCCTCCTGGGATTCCAATGCTCGTCCTTCTTTGAGGGTAAGTCGCCCTTCCCAGGGGCCAAGGCTGTACCGACTGGATGTGTACATGCTGGTCTGTTCTTTTTTGAATCATTGGAGAAATATAAGCTTCACTTTTTGTTCTTTGTTCTGACAAGATATAAGACTGTGCAGAAAATCCTGCTTCTCTGGAACATGTTCTCAGAGTAATCTGAAAGCTGGCTGCTGGGCTAGTTGTTCGTTTGGCTCCAACAGAACTCTTTTCTATTCTTATAAATTGTTTCTTGGTTATTTCTGTTGACAGAGGGCCAGGCTCTCTCTCAAACACTGGGAGGGGACAACTTCCCTGGTACCTCCTGGCTAATCTACAGGCCCCTCTAAACACACCTGGAAATCAGACAGACACACAGACACACACATCTGAAGAAAGAAACAGGCAAAGCCCCAAGCACCTGGCTCAGAAGATTGAGGGAAGGATGAGAAAGACTCATCTTCTTCCTTCACCAAGACAGAGTTCCCTCCTCCTTGGCTGAGGGGACCCAGCTCTGTAGAACAATGACCAATTCCAGGAGAGAGAAAAAGCATTGCGCAGCCATGCTCCAGAGACAAGGCAGAGGCAGGAGCCTCAGCTTCACCTAAGGGCACAGGGATGGGAGGCCAGGCCTGAAGCCGCAGCCCCTCCTGCCCTTCCAGGTCCTGTGCTTCTGTTAGGGGTGGATCCCCAGAAGTGGTACCGACCCGGGTTCTCGTGAGGGAGGCAACAGTGGGCCTCTGGGATGGACACCTGGCATTTGTCAGGTGGAATAAAATTCAAGCTTTGTTCTCACTCCAAGGACAAAGTCAGTGGCAAAAATTGAGCTCTGCTGAAGCAGAGATAAGGTGCCCACTCCTGAGGTTAAGGAAGACTTCCCTGTGTGCACATGTGCAGGAAGGCTTCTTGGAGGTCAAAAAGGGAGGGCCCCCCCCCCCATAAAAAGTGTGAACATGTACCTATAGGCCTCTGCGGTGGGATCCAACTTAGAAAAACATTGCACATGTTACAGTTCGCAAGGGGCTCATAGCGTATTGTTAAAATATGGCCCATTGTGGTGACCTGACAATCAAGGGATGAAGTCACAGTGGCCACATTGCCCTGGGGGGCAGACTGGACCTTCCTTAAGGCGATATCCTGTTTTCCCTGCTGGTGCCAGTTTCTCAAGACTACGTGACCACCCGACCCTGAGACCCCTTCGACTAAGTGACCATAAGACCCCAGCTGCAGGCTAAAGACAAACTGAGGCCCCCTTCCTCCAGGGCACAATTTCCCATCCATAGGGTATAAGAAGGCTTGGCTGTAAAAAGAGAGCACTGGTTTCTCTCTCTAGCCAGTTACTTTCTTTCTTCCTATAATAAATCTTTCTCTGCTTGAATGCCTGGCTCACTCTCTTTTTCATCACGCTTGCCTTACGTTTCTGGTGCTGAAACATGGGAGGTAAGACCCACTGCGGCTAGGTGGGCTCCTCTCCTGAGCCCACCTTTGGTGGTTCCCTCCCTTGGACCTCGCTAAGAAACTGAAGGGAGTCCCCAGGGTGAGACTCTCCACTTGCCTTCCTGGATTGACATCCACACACAGGCTCTAATTTCATCAGCTGCAGGGGTGAGTGAATTCCTGCTCTCTGGGATCCTCTTTCTCTGGTCTGGTTTTTGAAGCCCTAGAGCTAGGCAGAGGATCCCCTCAGCCCTTGGGCCCTGGTCCCACTTTGAAATAGGGGATGCCCATTTCAAAAAAATAAAATGCTGAGCACTGAAGAACTGGTGCTTTTGAACTGTTGTGTGGTGTTGGAGAAGACTCTTGAGAGTCCCTTGGACTGCAAGGAGATCTAACCAGTCCATCGTAAAGGAAATCAATCCCGAATATTCATTGGAAGGACTGATGCTGAAGCTGAAACTCCAATCCTTTGGCCACCTGATGTGAAGAACTGACTCATTAGAAAATACCCTGATGCTGGGAAAGATTAAAGGCAGGAGGAGAAGGGGATGACAGAGGAGGAGGTGGTTGGATGGCACCACGGATTCAATGGACATGAGTTTGAATAAACTCCGGGAGTTGGTGATGGATAGGGAAGCCTGGCGTGCTGCAGTCCATCAGGTTGCAAAGAGTCGGATACGACTGAGTGACTGAACTGAACTGATTTCAAGGTAGACCCTGCCGCTATCTGGCTGTCTAAGAAGCCCGTGAGAGTGGGTATGCCTTTTCTCTGAGACTTTTCTCCTCGTTTTTCTCTCTCCCCAGTTTGCCCTCCCTCCCTATCCGTCTGTAATGGGAAATTTTCAGTCCCAACCTACAAAATCTACCCCTTTAGGCTGCCTTCTCCAAAACCTAAAAACCTTGGGTTTTCAAGGAGAGATAAGGCCAGTGCGACTCACTTATCACCCTAACACTGTCTGGCCACAATCTCAACTGGATATTAGGTTCCAATGACCAGAAAACGGAACCCTCCATTCCAGTACTTTACGGGACCTCTATAACTTCAGCTGCCGCAATGGCAAGTGGTCAGAGATCCCTTATGTTCAGGCTTTCTTTGCTTTCCACCCTTGGCCCTCTCTGTACTTCCTGTTCTACTCCTGAAATACTTTTAGCCCATCCTGGGCCACATCCCCCCAATACTATATCTCCTGATCCCTGTTCGGATTTTTCCTCCTCTTCTTTTGAGCCTTCTGACCACCGTGCACCTCCAATAGCCTCTAATCCCACTGTAGCAGACCCAGTTCCCCAACCTCCACCTTAGGTTCCCCCTCTCCTCTTGCTCTCAGGTGCAGGCGGCCACCACTTCTCACCCTCCCTCCAAGCCTGTTTGGAAGGGGCTCTGGAGCTTTGATCCACCCTGCTACCTGAGTCTTAAGTCCCATCCGACCTCCCTAAATCCCCTCCTCACACCTGGCTGCAAAGGGCCTTAAAGAAACAGGACCTTGAATCTCTCCTGCTCCCCTCCTTCTCTTAGTAGAGGTGGCTGGTACAGAAGGCATTGTTCGGGTACACGTCTCATTCTCCCTCTCCGATTTATCTCAAATCAAGAAACATCTTGGCTCTTTTTCCTCTGACCCTGACACTTGTTTCAGTTCAGTTCAGTCGCTCAGTCATGTCTGATTCTTTGAGACCCCATGGACTGCAGCACACCAGGCTTCCCTGTCCAACCATCATCAACTCCCAGAGCTTACTCAGACTCATGTCCATCGAGTTGGTGATGCCATCCAACCATCTCCTCCTCTGTCATCCCCTTATCCTCCTGCCTTCAATTTTTCCCAGCACCAGGGTCTTTTCCAATGAGTCAGTTCTTTGCATCAGGTGACCAAAGTACTGGAGTTTCAGCTTCAGCATCATTCCTTCCAATGAATGTTCAGGATTGATTTCCTTTAGGATGGACCGGTTAGATCTCCTGCTATCCAAGGGACTCTCAAGGGACACTGTTATTTAAAATAATTTAAATGCCTCACCCAGTCTTATGACTTGACCTGGCATGATATTTATGTTATACTGTCTTCTACCCTCCTCCCAGAAGAGAAAGAACAAGTCTGTCAAGCTTCTCAGGCTCATGCCCATGAAATACATCAAACTGATGGTACTAAACCTGTAGACCTAGGTGCCATTCCCAGGGACACCTGGGCCTGATTGGGCCTACCAGGCAGGACATCTGGGGTAAACAGCCCATAATCACATGGTGACTTGCCTTGCTACAGCCCTCCAAAAAGCAGGACATAAGGCTGTTAACTTTGATAAACTCAGAGAAATAACTCAATGACCAGATGAAAATGCAGCACAAATTCTAGCTAGATTAACAGAAGGCATTGTTCTGTTAACCTAGCTAGAATTCTGTCCCTACAAAAATATACAAAATTAGATCCAACTTCAAAAGAAGGTACTATTGTCCTGAATACCCATTTTATTTCCCAGTCGTCCCCAGACATTCAAAAAAAAAAAAAGCTAAAAGAGGCAGAGAGGAAGGCCCTCAAATCTCTCAATGAGATCTTTAAAATTTGGCTTTAAAATTTTTCAATAAATGGGAAGAACAGGCAAAACTAGTAAAGGCTCGAAGAGATCAGGCTAAATATCATCTCTTAACCTCTGCTCCACACAGCTCCAAACCTTAATCCTCTGACAGAGAGAAGAAACCATCTAGGCCCTGTTACAAGTACGGTAGAGAAGGGCCCTGGGCCCGCTCATGCCCAAAGCCCAGGCCCCCTCCGGGCCCATGTCCTAATTGTGGCATAAAGCCACATTGGAAGGTGGGCTGCCCTAATCCCTCTCTAGGGATCCGGACATCTCCTCCCGGTCCCGAGCAGGAGTCCTCAGACCCAGCTCTGCCCAGGCTCCTCAGACTGGCCGCTGAAGACTGAAAGTGCCCAGGGCCCCAGGCCCCAACTCTCATCACCTTTACAGAGTCCAGGGTATCTCACAGTGGCAAGGAAGCCAATCTCTTTTCTTATCAACACAGAGGCCACCTGTTCTGCCACGCCTGCTTATTCCAGAAAAACTAAATTCTTTCAGATCTCTGTCATGGGGGTTGATGGTTTAGCACCTACACCACAGATTACCAAGCCTCTGCCTTGCACACTTCAAAATACCCCATTCTCTCATTCTTTCCTCATACTCCCAAATTGCTCCACTCCAATCCTTGGAAGGGATCTACTCTCCAAATTCAAGGCTTTCCTCACTGTTCCAAATCTTTCTCCTGACCTGGCCTGGCTACTGCTTCTCGAACCTACTATTTCTTCACCCCCCCCCCCCCACTACTCTCCTTGTCTGTAAACCCTATAGTCTGTGATAGGGTTTATCATCGCCTGCCACTATACTCCCATTTATATTTGTCTAAAAGACCCAACAAAGTTTCCCAATCAACCTCAATATCCTATTTGTCAAATACCTCAACAGGGATTAAAACCCAACATCTCTAAGCTGCTGCGTCAGGGTCTCTTGTGCCCTACTCACTCTCCTTACAACACGCCTCTCCTACTTGTTAAAAAGCCAAATGGCTCCTACCGTCTGGGTCAGTACCTGACCCAGGGATTAAACCCAGGTCTCCTGCATTGCAGGCAGGTTCAGAGCTACCATATGATTCAGCAGTCCCACTCCTGGGCATATATCCAGAGATGATAGGTGATGGAGAGAGATAAACTGGGAGTTTAGGATTGACATATACATACTACTATACTTAAAATAGATAACAAGTACTTATTGTGTGGCATAGGGAACTCTACTTAATATTCTATAACATAAATGGGAAAAGAATTTGTAAAAAAAATAGATACATGTATATGCTTAATTGAATCACTTTGCTGTACATCTGAAACTAACACACATTTTTAATCACCTATATACTCTAATGAATATACATTTAAATTAATTAAAAATAATAAATATTGATATTGAGCCTCTTTTCACATGCCTATTGGCCATGTGTATGCCTTCTTTGGAGAAATGTCTCTTTAGATCTTCTGACCATTCTTTGACTGGGTTCCCTGTTTTTATTATTGAGTTGTAACAGCTTTTCGTATATTTTGGAAATTAAGCCCTTGTCAGCTGCATCCTTTTCAAATCTTTTCTCCCAGTCTGTAGTTTACCTTTTTCGTTTTGTTTACGGTTTCCTTTGCTGTGCAAAAGTATGTAAGTTTGATGAGGATCCGTTTCTTTATTGCTTTTCCTCATCTTTTTGTTTTCTGCTTCTACCAGAGTAGAAGCCATCTTGAATTGGCCTTCTTTCAGGAACTTTAATTCCCCTTGGCTGGTTGCTGGGAGCAAGAGAAAGTTGTGTTGTTTTGTTTTGAATGACAAATAATACTGGATCATTATAACTTATGTAACTTTCAAAGTTGTACAATTATACAAAAAAAAAAAAAAAACCAAGAGGCAAACAACCTGTAGAATTACACAGAATCCTTCTTCAAAATGCATTGGCATTGAAATTTCGGAAAAAATAAACAAATGGGACCGAAGCAAACCTGCAGAGTGATGAGCTGGCCTAATTTCAATACTGCTGTGTCTCTGGGACTCAGGAAGCCGGAGGAGAGGGAGAGGGATGAGAGAAGAGCAGATCAGTGGACCGGTCAGGACACAGACGACGTTTATCAATTAAGTCTGCCACCTGAACTGGCACCGGAAACAATAACTGGGTTGGCTGAAAAGTTCCTTCAGGTTTTCATAAGATGGTATGGAAAACCCTAAGGAAACTCAGTACAATGAAAATGTCAGTGATCACCCAAGGCAAGCTCAAGATGGGGAAGTAGGAAGCCCTGAGCTCGCCCCTCCATGACCTTCTTGCCAGAAATTCTTCCCTGACCTCTGATCAATCTCTATTAATTAGGGAGACCAAAATGACAAAAACGATCTAATTAGGAAGATTCTGGCTATCAGCCCACGAAACGCCTCCAACAAGTGGGAAGAGGAGGAAGTGGCAACACCCTGGCTTCGAGTTAGCAGCCTGGGGAAGCTGCAGGTTAATGACCTCACAGGCCTTGCCTGGGGCGGGGCGTGCGGGCGGAGCAGCGCCGGCAGCGCCAGAAGCGGAGTGTCTGCCTCCCCAGAAAGGATCGGCTCCTCTGACCTGGCATCCTCCACGCCTGCAAAATCGAGATCCAGGAGGCAAAGTGAGAGATGGGTGGTCCCGAGACCCGTCTTGGCTTCCTGGACTTGCTTCTCATTGTCTGGTTCAGCGGGACTCCCGGCGGTGAGTTCCGGGATGAACCTGCGCGCGGGGGGCGGGGGATGGGCCCGGAGGGCGGCCGGCCCGAGGAAGTTGGGTGCGTGGGGGTTCGCGAAACTTCTTGCGGGGTGGCGCAGCCGCCCTCTCCTCTTTTCCCTCCCCTGGGTCCTTCACTCCTCGGTGGCTCACCCGGGCTACTTGCGGGTTCTCCGGGCCAGAACGGGGGTGCTTTGGTGAAGCAATAATGCGGGGAGTTTGGGAGGTGACTCTAGGAGAAGCGGGGGCCAGAACGCTACAGGAAATGCTGTTGAGCCCCCCCCGACCCCCCCCCAGGGCTCAGCCCGGCCCCGGAAAGTGGGAGTCTTGGAGCCGCCCTAAAAACCACAAGCCCTTCTGCACCGTCGCAGCCGCCTTGCTCCTGTCCCCTGTCGCAGCCGCCACGCTCCCGCGCCAGGCTTCAGCAATACATGAACCATGAACTTCCAGATGTTCAAGCTGGTTTTAGAAAAGGCAGAGGAAACAGAGATCAAATTGCCAACATCCGCTGCATCATCGAAAAAGCATGAGAGTTCCAGAAAAACATCTATCTCTGCTTTCTTGACTATGCCAAAGCCTTTGACTGTGTGGATCTCAAGAAACTGTGGAAAATTCTGAAAGAGATGGGAATACCAGAGCACTTGACCTGCCTCTTGAGAAACCCATATGCAGGTCAGTAAACAACAGCTAGAACTGGACTTGGAACAATAGACTGGTTCCAAATAGGAAAAGGAGTCTGTCAAGGCTGTAAATTGTCACCCTGCTTATTTAACTTACATGCGGAGTACATCATGAGAAACACTGGGCTGGAAGAAGCACAAGCTGGAATCAAGATTGCTGGGGGAAATATCAATAATCTCAGATATGCAGATGACACCACCCTTATGGCAGAAAGGGAAGAAGAATTAAAGAGCCTCTTGATGAAAGTGAAAGAGGAGAGTGAAAAAGTTGGCTTAAAGCTCAACATTCAGAAAGAGAAGATCATGGCATCTGGTCCCATCACTTCATGTGAAATAGATGGGGAAACAGTGGCTGACTTTATTTTGTGGGGAGGCTCCAAACTCACTGCAGATAGTGATTGCAGCCATGAAATTAAAAGATGCTTACTCCATGGAAGAAAAGTTATGATCAACTGAGACAACATATTCAAAAGCAGAGACATTACTTTGTCAACAAAGGTCCGTCTAGTCAAGGCTATGGTTTTTCCAGTGGTCATGTATGGATGTGAGAGTTGGACTATAAAAAAAGCTGAGTGCCGAAGAATTGATACTTTTGAACTGTGGTGTTGGAGAAGACTCTTGAGAGTCCCTTGGACTGCAAGGAGATCCAACCAGTCCATCCTAAAGATCAGTCCTGGGTGTTCATTTGAAGGACTGATGTTGAAGCTGAAACTCCAATATTTTGGCCACCTGATATGAAGAGCTGAATCATTTGAGAAGACCCTGATGCTGAGAAAGATTGAGGGCAGGAGGCAAAGGGGACGACAGAAGATGAGATGGTTGGATGGCATCACCGATACATTGGACATGGTTTGGTGGACTCTGGGAGTTGGTGATGGACAGGGAGGCCTGGTGTGCTGCGGTTCATGGGGTCGCAAAGAGTTGGACATGACTGAGCGACTGAACTGAATTGATGATCTGCGCACGGAGCCCTTTCAGGTCCCTTCCTAGTACTGATGAACTGAAGTAGGTCCCTTCCCTACTGCTCTCTGCCCTTGAAGGACCACAAGGTCCCTTCCCTACTGCCTCTGGTCCCTTCTTACTAATGCTGAAGAGATGTACCTCCCTTCCATACTGTTCTCGGCCAAGGAAGGACCGGCAGGTCCTTCGTTGTGACTCTGGTCCCTTCTTACTGTTGCTGAAGAGGTGTACCTCCCTTCCCTACTGCCCTCTGGTCCCTCCTTACTACTGCTGAAGGGGAGGAGGTAATTTCCCTACTGTTCTCTTTTCCTTTCTTACTACTGCTGAGGGAAGTAGGCCCCTTCCCTACTGCCCTTGGGAACAGTACGGAAATTACCTACTTCCCTCAGCAGTAGTAAGGAGGGACCAGAGAGCAGTAGGAAGGGAGGTACATCTCTTCAGCAATAGTAAGAAAACCAGCAGGTCCCTTCCCTTCTGCTCTCTGCTCCCTTCTTACTACTGCTGAAGGGAAATAGGCCACTCCTCTACTCTTCCCAGACCTTGAAGGATCAGCAGGTCCCTTATGAACTGCTCACTCGTCCCTTCTTACTACTGCTGAGGGAAGTAGGCCCCTTCCCTGCTGTTCTCAGTCCTTGAAGACGAGCAGGTCCCTTCCCTACTGCTCTCTGGTCCCTTCTTACTACTACTGAGGGAAGTAGCCTCTTCCCTACTCCTCTTGGCCCTTGAAGGACCAGAAGGTCCCTTCCTAATGCTCTCTGCTCCCTCCTTACTACGGCTGAAGGGAAGTAGCTCCCTTACATACTGTTCTTGGCAAAAGAAGGCGTGGCAGGTCCTTCCTTATGACTCTCTGGTCCCTTCTTACTATCCTGAAGAGATGTACCTCCCTTCCCTACTGCACTCTGGTCCCTTCTTACTAATGCTGAAGGCATGTAGGCCCCTGCCTACTGCTCTCGGCCCTAGAGGGCCACAGGTCCCTTCCCTACTGCTCTCTGGTCCCTTCTTACTACTGCTGATGTGAATTAGGTCTTTTTCCTACTTGCTCTGGGCCCTTGAAAGACCTGCGCTCTTTGTCACAGATCAGTTAATACTGGCAGTGTGGCTGGGGTAGGAGCTATTTGTCTATCAAGGGCTCGGGCTGGGTGGGTGGCAGCAGGTGGCCTGGCTTCTCCTCGGCGGTGGCGGCGGACACTCACAGCAGGATGGATGTACAGGGCTGTCTCCCTGGAATGGGGATCCGGCTGGCCGCTGCTGGTACAGCTTGGGTCCGCTAGGCTGCCTGCGGCCCAGGCCGCCCCCCCCCCGCCCCCACCCCGGAACTCCCACGCACTGTATCAGTGTTTGGGCTCGAGCTGTCCTGTCCTGGCAAAGTAGATTCTGAAGTTATGATACTAAATGCAGCTCAGCTTGACAGTAACTTCAAAAAGCTTCACATCTTAGAGTTGAAATGAAGGAAAGGTTGCCATCCAGAAATTGAGGAAGGAAAACTTCAGTATTGGACAGAACAACCAGCAGAGGAACCCATTTATGATCCTATACATGCAGCCCCAGCCGTGTCTACACATATGTTTTATATCAGCCTAGGGATTTGCTGTCCAGTTCTATTTCTTGCAGTACTAGTATTTGCATCTTCATCGTATGAAAAGGATTGAACTGGAAGATAGCATCAGCGCCAGCAGTAGTTCCCAAGGGCTGTCTCAGTCCCAGTCGTTCCCACGTCTCAGTATGTGAGAGGCAACACACCCAACAGTACAACTCCCATCTCCAGTTATCCGACCTTGTGGGTAGAGGAGGAGGACTTGAGAAGTGTCACTCTTTTGGAGGCCAGAGCTAAGGTGAATGATATCAAAATATCTATCCAGGGAGAGGAACTCAAAAGAAGTACTCTAAGAAGGTACCTTTTGATATACTTTCCATGGGGTTTATGTAGATGAAAAAGATCCAGATAAAGAGCAACAAGCATTTGTAAAAACAGAGATCGAGCTTCTGAAATTCAGGTGACAACGATGCTCCCTGAAAGTTGTGAGCTACGAGATCTTCATCACAGAAATCTTCCTATTACCCATGTGTGAACAGAAGAAGGGGAAAAGCCCATGGTGGATTGCCTTACATGAACTGGGGGTATCTTAAACTGTTTTTATGACAGTGCAAATATGTAGAGGCCAATAGTCTGCAGGAAACTTCTCAACAAAACCTAGTTCACATGGCTGCTCAGATTGCCTGTGGAATGAGCTACCTGGTCAGAAGGATGTCATCCACAAAGACCTGGCAGCCAGGAGCTCCATCATTGATGACAACTTCAAGTTAAGAGCAAAGCCAATCCCTCTCCAAGTCTTGTTCCCCATGGACTCCCACTGTCTGGGGAACAACAAAAACATGGGATTGATGGATGGCTTTTGAAAGTCTGTTTAAAAATGAGTTCTCCAGCCTTCCTTGGTGATCCAGTGGCTCAGACTCCACACTTCCAATGCAGGGGCCTGGGTTTGATCTCTGGTGGGGGAACTGGATCCTGCACGCCACAACTAAGAAGTCAGCATGCTGCTACTAAAAGAGCCCACGTATTTATGACTCTGGCCAAACGCCCTAAGTGGACGTCTACCCGTTTGATGTGGCTGCATAACTGAAAGAGGGTTACCAACTAGCCCAGACTATCAACTGTCCTGATGAACTATTTATGTGATGGCTTGTGCTGGGCCTTTGATCCAGAGGAGAGGTGGAGTTCCAGAAGCTGGCCCAGTGTCTCACAGAGCTGCATGAAGCCCGGGGGGCCTGTGTCTGACTCTCCTCTCACAGTCCCCCAGCGTCAGGAGGAAGGTGCCTGTTGAGGCCCACTTGGATCCAGCTAGTCACATACATCACCCAGCACCACAGAAGCACATTTGTCTTCCAGAACATCATGCCTTAGAAATGCTTTAGCATCTCAACTTTTGAAGACAGACTTAATGATGTGGAATACTTTCTCAATATCACTTTTATTAGCTTGAACTGAAAATGTTTGTGTGATTTTTTTACACATAGTTGCCTCTGAGGTATAGGTATATTCTTACAAAATAGTTTTTAAAATTGTTTAAACACACATATTTGAACTAACAATCTTACTACCAACTGCTTTTTATTTTCTTAACTTCTACAAGGTGTAGTGGACTCACCTTTAAAGTTTTGCTTTCTTTCACTAGTTTTGGGAATGATTTATCTTCAGCATGCAGTACTTGTTCTTAGGAAAATAAAAACGGTCCGGCAGCTATGGGCTAATGCCCCCGCTCCTTTATTACAGAGTAGCTATCTTGGTCCAAAGTGCCATACAGGAATCCACAGGTGTGAGCAGAGGATAGTGGCCTTATAACAACTCTAGCTTCACATCTAGGCCAGCTGCTGGTGCGTCTTGTCTGTCCCCTGTGGCCCTGCTTATGCCAAAACACATAACCACTTCTATCCTATGATGGCTGGCCTAGCTGAACTAATGACTAGGGGTTGATGAGACCACAGCACGATGGGCAACCCCAGTCCATGACCAGAGGCCTCATCTCTGCCAGGCCCCAGGCCCACACCAGGAGCCACGTTTAGATGGTGTGACTTTCCCTGCTATGAGTGGCGTGGCCTAGCTTCAGGACACTCGGGGTCTGTGTTGTGAGCCTTCAAGTAGAAAATGGCACGTAGCACCTTTCTGATGACAGATAGCTCTGATGTCACCGGTTCTGCTGGGTCATCTGCCCAAGAAGCAGCTCCAGCCATGCTCATCGTTCACCAATTGTGACTGCTTTTGTGCTGGGACAGCAGGTTGCAGCAGAGACCTAGGGTCTGTGAAGCCTCAAATATTTCTTCTGTACCCTTACAGGAAACCTAAGGCCACAGTGGTATTAAACGGAGATAGGATACGGACCACACCCCTGCAGCCCTCGAGAGAACTGTGTACACGGACGATTGGAGCATGGGGAGTTAGGGTCTGAAGTTTGAATCTGGAATTCACTAATACGGTAGCTTTCACCCCACAATAATTTACTAGCTACTCAGGTCTCCATGCCTGTCACAAGTCCAGGGCATGTGAAATGACTGCTGTGTGGTCTGTGGACCCAGTGATAACCACTGCAAGCAGAACCTGGGACTGCTGTCCATTGATGGCCTGGTACTCTGAGCATCACTTCAAGACTTGGGGACCATGGTGATGCTATGGTTCCTGTGCCTGATATTAGAAACACACTAGTGCAATGTGAATGTGAGAGTAGTTTCTGCTTCTGCAGGTTCACTTACCCCAGTAAATAACCATGTGGCTCTTTGGGAAAGAATGGAAGGACTTTTGCATTCGATGTGGTGATGAAAGGGCCCTCCTCTTTAGAACGTGGCTTCTAACTTTGGTGGCTGAGATCTGAGAAGTGGCTCAGATCCGGAAATGGGCCTGGATCAGATGTTTGGTAGGGATGGCTGCCTTTGACTTCCTGATCATCCAGCCTTGTGTTCTGTCTCTCTTTATTTCAGTGGTCCAGTTAGTTTGTATCTAGGTTCCTGCCCATCTGTTTGCCTTTAGGATCACCCTGTGATATGAGCCAGCATCATGTTCTCTGCTGTCAGGCCCTGGCTGGCATTGAGACTCCATAATCACTTTGACCCCTGCACCTACTTTTCTGCTGCCCTAGAGCACCCCCACCCGGAATCTGATTTTTCCACAGCTTCCATCCCTGTTCCTGATAGAAGCCCACAGGAACATAGTCTCCTCCCACCATCCCTGACCTTCTGCAAAAGTCATCCTTGAGCTATTGGAGATGCTTCTTATCCACGCTTTCCTCTCAGGCTCCATGGAGTCTATCAGGCTTTCCCATGGAGCTGGTGGGCTGCACACTCTCCTGCCCTTTCATACAGTGTCTGCCCTGGCAGATTCACTTCTCTGAGCCTTGGATTCCCTCCTCTACCACCTGCCTTGGAACTTCTGGACTTTCTCTTTCTTGCTGTGTAGGCCAGGCCTTTCTCCAGTCTTCCAAGACCCATTCTAGTTGAAGTTCACCATGTCTCCCCGGCCTTGCTAAACCCAGTGACCCATAATTATAAACTCTCCCTTCCCCATTTTGGGTTCTGTGCTCATCCTCCCCACCCCCAACCCCACTGGCTGTGATCCGCTTCCTCAAGAACAGCCCCCTCACCCTCTGCATCTCCCACAGAACACTCATAGAGAAGCTGACAGTCCTCTGGGTTTAGGCCTTTCCTTCTGAACCAGCCTGGCCCATCCCTGGGAAACATATGTGTCTGTTAGTGCCATGTGGGGAGCTTGTGAGCAGAGTGGAAATGGGGCACATGCAGGGTTGTGGTGTTTCTTGCCTTCATCGTCTTCCTCAGTTGTACCTGGTGAGGGGGCTGGGGGCGGCAGGCAGAGCCATCCTGCTCTGTCAGCCAGCCCTGCAGCCCTACTCTGCTCTCACAGAACTGGGGGAGGAGGCCTATGGGTCTTCTTCTCCCAGCCTCACCCTCACTGCGCTTTGCCTTCACAGACGCTCACTCTCTTTCCTATACCTTCACCGTCGACCTTCAGCCCAGGCATGGAAAGCTGTGGTGTGAGGTTCAAGGCCAGGTGGACAGAGAGGTTTTTCTCTCCTGTGATTGTGGTCATGCTAAGATCATATTCTCAAGTCTACTAGGAGAAGAAGTGAAAACCATAAAGGCCTGGGAAAGACAGGTCAAAACACTCAGAGACATCAGGGACTGGATCAAGGACCAACTGCATGACTTTACACTGAGGAAACGCATAGCCAGAGGTGAGTTAGAAAGTCCAAGTACAGGAGGGCCGGATTAGGGGCTCAGCTACATTCACTGTTTATAAGTAAAAACTATAATTGGATATTGGCCCTTCCCTATAGCCTGTTCCGGCGCCACTTATTGGGGTCTAGTCCCAGCGGATTTAGGGTAATTTGAAGCAGGGACGGAGTTGGCGATTGATTTAGAGACAGATAAGAAAAGAATGTTGTAGATAAGAAAATAGAGGAAAGAAAGAGGCTGATATTTCTTGGTTTACATAGAAAGCCAATAAAACTTCAAGACAAGAAGTTTGCCCTGTTCACGGAAGCCACAGGTGTCCTCCCGGTCTCCTGAGGGAGTGAAGAAGCAGAACGTCTTTCTGTTTAGGTCTTAGAAACCCAGGCAGATAAGTGAACGCAGGGAGCCTCTATGTTCTAAGGGATCAGCCTGAAAAACAGTGAGAGGGAGAGAGAGAGAATGATTGACACGGGGAGACCAAGCTGTTTTGGTGAGCAAGACCTCATAGCTTTATTTTTAAAAAGGACTTTTATATCTTTTTCAGAAACGATGTTGTGTACATTTATCTTTTGGCCTTGGAGACCTGTGAAACATTTTAAGACCCTCTTGATAAAGGCTGTTCAACCAGAAAACTTATTTTCCCTTTAAGTGTTTTTTCTTTATATGTCTAATCTATGTCAGCCTCAGAAAGTATCAAAGTTACATTTTTCACGGAGCAAAGGTGCAGTAAGTTACAGCAAAGAAAAAACCAATTAGCTCAAAAGTCTGATGTGATTAGTTTCAAGGCTACATTTTTTTTTAACATTGTAACTATGTTAACAAATATACTCCCAGATGCACAGTGGGTAAGAGTTATGGGAACTTAGCAACAAGTATTGGCTCAACAGTGAAATCTTATACCAGCGCTACTCTAATAACTTTTTAACTCTTTGAAAGGCTCTATGTTTTAGGCTTTCCGTGCCTCTCACAGTTGGGAGGGTGTAAACACTCACATGTGTAGTTATAAAAGTCTGGGTAAGGCAAGTTAGAGAGCCATCAGAGGGGTTTGAGCCAAAACAGTCCTTTCATATGCAGGAGACTGTTAGCTGGAGCTCTAAGTTAACTCTTTCCAGAGAAAGGTGGTGGGGGGACAGCCCCCTGTTAATGTCAGAAGAGTTGGTGAGAGCATAATGCAGTAAGGCAGGCAGACTGTGGTTTGGGGGGTAGATGTTCGAGGAAGCCCAGGGGGTTTCCCTCGAGGCCTGATCTCACCTTTGCGTTTTGTCAGGCCCCTTTCCTCATGACCTTTGCCATGTGTGGAATTCCCCATGCTGGCTCCCAGCACCAGTGGAAGGAGTGGCCTTTGGGGAGAGCACAGGGCCACATTAGCTGGGCCAAGAGAAGTGGACCCAGGTGGGGCAAAGAACCTGTCAAGCTCAGAGGCTGAGCTCTTTCTTTCCCACGGTGGGAGCAGACCCTCTCACACTGCAGGCCAGGATGACATGTTGCTGTGAGGATGACAGACACATCAGTGGATCCTGGCAGTTTGGTTTGAATGGACAAATGAGCCTCCACTTTGATTCGGAGAATGGACACTGGAGAGTGGATCACCCTGGAGGCAGATGCATGAAAGAGAAGTGGGAGAGTGACAGAGCGGTGACTGACTTCCTGAAGGTCTCCATGGAGACTGTCGGGCTTGGCTTCAGGCTTTCATGGTGCACTGGGAGGAAATGTTGAAGACCACGGGTAAGTGAGAAGGGAGGAGAAAGTGATCGTCCTCTCATGGTGACATGGACCCACTCCCGTGTGTGTGTGTGTGTGTGTGTGTGTGTGTGTGTGTGTGTGTGTGTGTGTGAGTGTGTTTGAGGAAGTGATCCATCGGGAGGTGAGTTGTTCCTGGGAGAGCAATGACCCGGGGATGCTCTGTCATATCCTTCCTCCCCCACCTCCTGACGTCTCTCCTCACAGCACAGGCCTTTGGTCAACTCAACATGGATTTTTGCTAATTCTAAACCTGTAGACATCTTTTTGATTTCTGGGGTTTATTTCTCACTGTACCCTCTTTCCAGAATCTTCTTTCAAATGTCACCAGTCCTTCTTCTGGAAGTCTGTCAATACCACCTCTGCTGTAGCTCCTGAAGACTGCATCCACATGTCACCATCTCTGATGTCATAGCGGGATTGAGTGCCTGTGTTGGAAACCTTGCTCCCCCATTAGCTGTCAGAGCCCTGTGAGGAGTGGGCTCCTCCCTTCCCCCTGTCTCACCTGAGGATCTATCTCAGGGGCCTCCATGTGATGGGTGTAAACTGTCTGCATAATAGGGGTACCTGAGTCAGGGGAGCGAGGAGGCATCTGCCGAGCTTGGAGTCTGGACAAGGGCTTCACTCTTACTCTCCTTGCAGCATCACCGACCACGGTCCCGCCTACAGTGCAGCCCACGGCCCCAGCCATCAGTCACGTCACCAGGATCGCCCCTGGGGTTCTTGCCATTTTTGTCATAACGGGCATCGTAGCCTGGATCCTTTACAAGAAGAGGTACTGAGGGAAGAATTCAGAGGGAAGGCAGGGGCATAGGGCCTAGTGTGGGGTCAGGGAGTGGAATCCCACAGGCTGAGTCACAACTGTTGCTGCTCCAGGAGCACCGGCCTAGCCTATCTCCTTCCCACAGTCTCTACTGTGGGGCTCCTGCTTGCCTGCTTGCCCCGCCACTTCGTATGAGAAGAGGCCTTTGGAGTAGGGTCTGCAAACGCCTTCCCACACCTTCCTCCTGGATTTGGGAATCCCATGCAACCCCTGCCCTTCACTGAACCTCCTCATCCTAGAAATGAGCCAGGTGAGTAAGACCTCATATAACCTGACAGCAAGAACTCAGACAAGCTCAGGCCTCAGTTCTGATAGCTCCTCACTGTCAGATGACAATGGGAAGTGGGGGGTGGCTGGGTGCAGGAAGACTGGGGGCTTATTGAAGTTGCACAGACTGCTGGCTGGCAGGGCCCAGGGTAGGTGGTGTGAGAATAGCAGGCACTCAGGGGGAGGGCAGGACTCACGGGGGCTGAGAACAGCATGGGGGCTCCACATGATGTGTCAGCGGGAAGGGGACCCACACAGGGGCCAAGATGAGAGGGGCCGGGCTCTCATCCCAGGAGGAAGGGGTGGGAAGGCCTTTGCAGACCCAACTCCAAAGGCCTCTTCCTCACAGGAAGTGACGTGGGTCAAGCAGGCAAGGCAGGAGCCCCACAGCAGAGACTGGGGGAAGGGGTGAGGCCAGGCCTGTGCTCCTGGAGCAGCAACAGTTGTTGTTCAGCCTGTGGTGCATGTCACCAGCCTTCTGGGGACCCAGAGCCCCATCACTGAGCAGCCCTGCCTTGAGCAGAGGTGCCCAGGGATGGTGGGCCTGAGCTGGGATGGAGGCGCCCAGCTGGGGGGACCAGGAAGGATGGGGGCAGGGACTCTGGTCCTGAGATCTGTGTGTGCTGCTGGCTCAGAGGCTGGATGGGCACAAAGGAAAGAGGTTTGCCTGCAGCCCCCCAAGGCTGTCAGGAAGCAAGGCCCCTCCTCCGGGGACCTGCTCCCTGGTCCTTTAGGCCCCATTTGGGGAGGATCTGGACCTGAGTAAAGGGAGCAGATTCCTCATTGGCTCCAGTCCTGAGCCTGAGCAGGGGGTGTCAGGGCCTGGGGTGACTCTGTGATGCAGGAAGGAAGGAGGAGGTGACAAGAAGCTGCTGGGCCTGGGGTGGGGGTGGGGGTGGAGGACATAGGAGCCCCTCAGTGAGGGCGGGGCTGAGGCAGTTAGGGAGGGGCAGTCCCAGGAAAGTGACAGGAGTTCCTCAGCCTCCTGGACCAACACCTGGTTTTTTTTTTTGCAGGAGGCAGTGCTCCCAGGAAGCCCCTGACAGGTGCTCTGTCGACCTCAGGATTCAGTCTTTGTTTGGCTGCTTTTCTTCTCCTGTGTTCACTTTAGTTCCAGGAGAGCAGACCTTAAGAATCCCAAGTCTGTCTACCAGTTATAATGACACGGTGGCTGCACCATCTCGAGTCTCTTGTCCCATCTGATGAGCATCCTCCTCAACATCTTTAATTTTTTCAAACCTAATTTCTCTTGGTGCTGAGTGATGGAATCCCTGAACTGAAACTTTCAGTACTGGAACTAGAACACTTTCTAACACCATACACAACAATAAACTCAAAATGGATTAAAGATCTAAATGTAAGACCAGAAACTATAAAACTCCTAGAGGAGAACATAGGCAAAACACTCTCCGACATAAATCACAGCAGGATCCTCTATGATCCACCTCCCAGAATACTGGAAATAAAAGAAAAAATAAACAAATGGGATCTAATTAAAATTAAAAGCTTCTGCACAACAAAGGAAACTATAAGCAAGGTGAAAAGACAGCCTTCTGAATGGGAGAAAATAATAGCAAATGAACCAACGGACAAAAAACTAATCTCAAAAACATACAAGCAACTTATGTAGCTCAATTCCAGAAAAATAAATGACCCAATCAAAAAATCGGCCAAAGAACTAAATAGACATTTCTCCAAAGAAGACATACAGATGGCTAACAAACACATGAAAAGATGCTCAACATCACTCATTATCAGAGAAATGCAAATCAAGACCACAATGAGGTACCATTTCACACCAGGCCGAATGGCTGCAACCCAAAAGTCTACAAGCAATAAATGCTGGAGAGGGTGTGGAGAAAAGGGAACCCTCTTACACTGTTGGTGGGAATGCAAACTAGTACAGCCACTATGGAGAACAGTGTGGAGATTCCTTAAAAAACTGGAAATAGAACTGCCTTATGACCCAGCAACCCCACTGCTGGGCATACATACTGAGGAAACCAGAATTGAAAGAGACACATGTACCCCAATGTTCATCACAGCACTGTTTATAATAGCCAGGACATGGAAGCAACCTAGATGTCCATCAGCAGATGAATGGATAAGAAAGCTGTGGTACATATACACAATGGAGTATTACTCAGCCATTAAAAAGAATACATTTGAATCAGTTCTAATGAGGTGGATGAAACTGGAGCCTATTATAGAGAGTGAAGTAAGCCAGAAAGAAAAACACCAATACAGTATACTAATGCATCTATATGGAATTTAGAAAGATGTTAATGATAACCCTGTATGCAAGACAGCAAAGAGACACAGATGTATAGAACAGACTTTTTGGACTCTATGGGAGAGGGAGAGGGTGTGATGATTTGGGAGAATGGCATTGAAACGTGTACTATCATGTAAGAAACAAATCGCCAGTCTAGGTTCAATACAGAATCCCAGGGCTGGTGCACTGGGATGACCCAGAGAGATGATATGGGGAGGGAGATGGGAGGGGGGTTCAGGATGGAGAACTCATGTACACCCGTGGTGGATTTATGTCAATGTATGGCAAAACCAATACAGTATTGTAAAGTAAAAAAAACAACAACAACAACACTGGAGTGGGTTGCCCTTTCTTCTCCAATGCATGAAAGTGAAAAGTGAAAGTGAAGTCACTCAGTTGTGTCTGACTCCTAGCGACCCCATGGACTGCAGCCTACCAGGCTCCTCCCTTTTACTGATCCTTAAATTAATATTGCAAAAGAGTTAAGTACTTCATGCCTATTTTCTAATCCAGGAGAAAAGTCATGGTATTTGAGCCTTCCCCCTCGTTATGGGGTTAAATAAAACCAATGATAATGCTTTATTTCTTGTGGAAACAGAATTCCTAAACAAACATGGAGTCCAGTTGTGGAGTGATGCTTAAATTCTCTGGATTTTCAAATGTATATTTCACCATATCCGAACACTAGGTCATTTATTCACCCTACTATGCAGCCATCCCAATGTTAGTTCTAGGCTAGAAGTTCAGTTCAGTTCAGTTCAGTCGCTCAGTCGTGTCCGACTCTTTGCGACCCTGTGAATCGCAGCCGCCAGGCCTCCCTGTCCATCACCAACTCCCGGAGTTCATCCAGACTCCCGTCCATCGTGTCAGTGATGCCATCCAGCCATCTCATCCTCAGTCGTCCCCTTCTCCTCCTGCCCCCAATC
Source organism: Ovis aries (assembly GCF_016772045.2). Classification (NCBI taxonomy): domain Eukaryota; kingdom Metazoa; phylum Chordata; class Mammalia; order Artiodactyla; family Bovidae; genus Ovis; species Ovis aries. Next base: position 75,056,953 of record NC_056061.1, read on the forward strand.
CCTCCCAGTATCAAAGTCTTTTCCAATGAGTCAGCTCTTCTCATGAGGTGGCCAAAGTACTGGAGCTTCAGCTTTAGCGTCATTCGTTCCAAAGAAATCCCAGGGCTGATCTCCTTCAGAATGGACTGGTTGGATCTCCTTGCAGTCCAAGGGACTCTCAAGAGTCTTTTCCAACACCACAGTTCAAAAGAATCAATTCTTCAGCCCTCAGCCTTCTTCACGGTCCACCTCTCACATCCGTACATGACTACTGGAAAAACCATAGCCTTGACTAGACGGACCTTTGTTGGCAAAGTAATGTCTCTGCTTTTCAATATGCTATCTAGGTTGGTCATAACTAAGTGGCAACCCACTCCAGTATTCTTGCCTGGAGAATCCCATGGACGGAGGAGCTTGGTGGGCTACAGTCCACCGGTCACAAAGAGTCGGACACGACTGAGTGACTTTTCACTTCACTTTCTTCCAAGGAGTAAGCGTCTTTTAATTTCATGGCTGCAGTCACCATCTGCAGTGATTTTGGAGCTCCAAAAAATAAAGTTTTACATTGTTGCCACTGTTTCTCCATCTATCTCCCATGGATTGATGGGACCAGATGCCATGATCTTCGTTTTCTCAATGTTGAGCTTTAAGCCAACTTTTTCACTCTCCTCTTTCACTTTCATCAAAAGGCTTTTTAGTTCCTCTTCACTTTCTGCCATAAGGATGGTGTCATCTGCATATCTGAAGTTATTGATATTTCTCCTGGCAATCTTGATTCCAGCTTGTGTTTCTTCCAGTCCAGCGTTTCTCGTGATGTACTCTGCGTATAAGTTAAATAAGCAGGGTGACAATATACAGCCTTGACAGACTCCTTTTCCTATTTGGAACCAGTCTGTTGTTCCATGTCCAGTTCTAACTGTTGCTTCATGACCTGCATACAGATTTCTCAAGAAGCGGGTTAGGTGGTCTGGTATTCCCATCTCTTTCAGAATTTTCCACAGTTTATTGTGATCCACGCAGTCAAAGGCTTTGGCATAGTCAATAAAGCAGAAATGGATGTTTTTCTGGAGCTCTCTTGCTTTTCCATGATCCAGCGGATGTTGGCAATTTGATCTCTGGTTCCTCTGCCTTTTCTAAAACCAGCGTTAACATCTGGAAGTTCATGGTTCAAGTATTGCTGAAGCCTGGCTTGGAGAATTTTGAGCAATACTTTACTAGCGTGTGAGATGAGTACAATTGTGCGGTAGTTTGAGCATTCTTTGGCATTGCCTTTCTTTGGGATTGGAATGAAAACTGACCTTTTCCAGTCCCATGGCCACTGCTGAGTTTTCCAAATTTGCTGGCATATTGAGTGCAGCACTTTCACAGCATCATCCTGCAGGATTTGAAATAGCTCAACTGGAATTCCATCACCTCCACTAGCTTTGTTCGTAGTGATGCTTTCCAAGGCCCACTTGACTTCACATTCCAGGATGTCTGGCTCTAGGTGAGTGATCACACCATCGTGATTATCCGGGTCATGAAGATCCTTTTGTACAGTTCTTCTGTGTATTCTTGCCATCTCTTCTTAATATCTTCTGCTTCCATTAGGTCCATACCATTTCTGTCCTTTTTTGAGTCCATCTTTGCATGAAATGTTCCCTTGGTATCTCTAACTTTCTTGAAGAGATCTCTAGTCTTTTCCATTCTGTTGTTTTCCTCCATTTCTTTGCATTGATCGCTGAAGAAGGCTTTCTTATCTCTTCTTGCTATTCTTTGGAACTCTGCATTCAGATGTTTATATCTTTCCTTTTCTCCTTGGCTTTTCACTTCTCTTCTTTTCACAGCTATTTGTAAGACCTCCCCAGACAGCCATTTTGCTGTTTTGCATTTTTTTTCCATGGGGATGGCTTGATCCCTGTCTGCTATACAACGTCACGAACCTCAGTCCATAGTTCATCAGGCACTCTTATCTATCAGATCTAGGCCCTTAAATCTATTTCTCACTTCCACTGTATAATCATAAGGGATTTGATTTAGGTCATACCTGAATGGTCTCATGGTTTTCCCTGCTTTCTTCAATTAAGTCTGAATTTGGTAATAAGGAGTTCATGATCTGAGCCACAGTCAGCTCCTGGTCTTGTTTTTTTTGACTGAATAGAGCTAGGCTAGAAAACGTGGTCTAAAAGCCATGTAAATACAGGCAGACCTCAGAGATATTGCAGGCTGGGTTCCAGACCAGGGCAATAAAGTGAATTTCACAATAAAGGGAATCACACAAACTTTTTCATTTCCACTGCAATATAGTGTTATGTTGACACGGAAGTCTGTTAAGGGTGCAGTAACTTTATGTCTAAATAAATAATGTACAGACCTTAATACAGAACACTTTGTTTCTAAATTAAAATATTTTGAGCATCATCTGAGCCTCCAGGGAGTCATCATCTTTTTGCAGGTGGAGAGTCTTGTCTCAAGGTTTGTGGCTGCTGACTGATCAGGGTGGTGGTTGCTGAGAGTTGCGGTGGGTAGTGCAACTTCTGAAAATAAGACAACAATGAAGTTTGCCACATTGTTTGACTCTTCCTTTCACAGAAGCTTTCTCTTAGCATAAATGCTCTTTGACGGCGTTTTACCCACAGTAGAACTTCTTTCAAAATTGGAGTTAATCTTCTCAAACCCTCCTGCTGCCTTTGCAACAAAATTTATTCTAAACTTAATATTCTAAGTCCTTTGTTGTCATTTCAACAATCTTCACAGAATCTTCACCAGGAGTAGATCGTATATCAAGAAACCACTTTTTTTGCTCATCCATTAGAGTCAACTCTCGTTTATTCCAATTTTATCATTCAGTTTAGCTCAGTCACTCAGTCGTGTCCGACTCTTTGTGACCCCATGAATCGCAGCACACCAGGCCTCCCTGTCCATCACCAACTCCCAGAGTTCACTCAAACTTGTGTCCATCCAGTCGATGATGCCATCCAGCCATCTCATGCTCTGTCATCCCCTTCTGCTCCTGCCCCCAATCCCTCCCAGCATCAGAGTCTTTTCCAATGAGTCAACTCTTCACAAAAGTATTGGCGTTTCAGCTTTAGCATCATTCCTTCCAAAGAACACCCAGGACTGATCTCCTTTAGAATGGACTGGTTGGATCTCCTGGAGTCCAAGGGACTCTCAAGAGTCTTCTCCATTAGATTGCAACAATCAGTCCAATCTTTACATTAGGCTCCACTTCTAATTCTAGCTCTCTTGCTATTTCCACCGCATTGTAGCTACTTCTTCCAGTGAACTCTTGAACCCCATCTAAGAAGGTTAAAATCAACTTCTAAATTCCTGTTAATGTTGTTATTTCAACCTCTTCTCATGAATCACAAATGTTTTGGGTGGAACTTATAATTGTGAATTCGCTCTAGAAAGTTTTCAACTGACTTTGCCCAGCTCCATCAGAGGAATCACTATTTCTGGCAGCTATAGCCTTACAGAAACTATTTCCTAAATGCCATGACTGGAACATCATGACTACTCCTTGATAGGTGGGCTACAGACGGATGTTGTGTTAGCAGATGTGATAACAACGTGAATCTCATTGTACTTCTCCATCTGGGCCCTTGGATGCTTTCTTAATGAGCAGTGATATCTTGAATCTTTTTTGTGAGTAGTAGGACTCAACAGTGAATTTAATATTTTTGGTAATCAGTGTTGTAAACAGATATGCTGTCATCTAGACTTTGTTGTTCCATTTGCAGAGCACAGGCAGAGCAGATTTAGCAGAATTCTGAAGGGCACTAGGATTTTCAAAAGGTAAGTGAGGCTTAGCTTCACCTTCAAGTCACCAGCTGCATTAGGCCCTAACAAGAGAGTCAACCTATCCTTTGAATCTTTGAAGCCAGGAACTAACTTCTTGCTAGACATGCAAGTCCTTGGGGGCATCTTCTTCCAGTAGAACACTCTTTTCTCTACACTGGAAAGCTCTAATTTAGGGTAGCTATCAACATAGATTATTTTATTAGATCTTCTGGATAAATTACTGTAGCTTCTGCATCAACCCTTGCTCTTCCACTCTGCACTCTATGTTAGGAAGATGGCTTCTTTCCTTAAACTTTATGAACCAACCTCTACCAGCTTTCAACTTTTTATCCCTGCAGTTTCCTTACCTCTTTCAGCCTTCATAGAATTGAAGCCAGCTAGGGCCTTGCTCTGGATTAGGCTTTGGCCTAAGGTAGTGTTGTAGCTCTTGTGGTCTCTCATCCATACCACTGAAACATTCTCCATATCAGCAGTAAGGCTGTTTTGCTCTTTTCTCATTTGTGACTTCAGTGGAGGAGCACTTTTGATTTCCTTTATTTGAGTTCACAACTTGACTATTTGGGACAAGAGGCCTAGTTTCTATCCCATCTTGGCTTTGACGTGCCTTCTTGAAAAGCTTAACCATTTCTATCTTTGGATTTAAAGTGAGATATGTGTGATTCTTCCTGTCATGGGACATGTAGAGGTAATGTTATTAATTGGCATAATTTCGATATTGCTGTGTCTCAGGGACTCAGGAGTCTCAGGAGAGAGATGGACGGGTCAACAGAGCAGTCAGGACACACACACATATCGGATGGCAATGTGCCCATGGTTCCTGGCTCCTCAAAACAATTACAGTACTGACATGAAAGATCATTGATCACACAAAGGCAAAATCAAGAAGGCCAAGAAGGACACCCTGAGCTCCACTCTCCCATGAACACACCAAAACTGCAACCACATACAGAACAGCTCTCTTTCTGAGAAAATGACCTGCAACCAGCAGAACATCCCCTCTACAACCAGCATAGAGAAAGAACCACGCTGAGAAGGGCAGGAGCAGAAAAGAAGCGATCTAGTTGGGACCCTTTGGCCAGGTACTCTCCAACAGAGGGGTCATCACAAACTGGAGCATTCTGCCTAAGGAGCAGGAGGTTTTGGCACCCGCTGCAGCAGAGAAGCAGCGCTACACCAAGAAGCAGCCCCATGTCCCTCCTCCCTCACTCCTGTTTTAGAAACCAAGAGGGTTTATGATCTTGAGCACTGGAGGACTGTGGGAAATGGAGACTCCACTCTTAGAGACCATGGGCACAGAAGTATTTGCTTCCTGTCCCAGCACAGAGTCAGCAGATTGCAAAGTGTCTGGTGTGCTGGCCAACATCTGGAGACCATGCCCAGCATTGGTTGGGGTTCACAGCCAACAGAGCTCCAGACAGGAGCCTCCCCGCAACCCTTCCCCCCAACACACACACATATATACACACACAGGCACACAGGGAGAAGCCAAAGCTTGGCTCTAGCCAAACTCTTAGCTCTGCCCCACCTCCATGTGATGCCAGCCCAGGCTAAGACAATCACTGCAGGTCCCTGGGATCCTGATGAGTTGTGTGACTGCATTGCCACACGAAGGCTTATCTGGTAGAAGCCCTGACTCACATCCGTCCGGTACCAGGCTCTACCTTGGAGTCACCCAGCTCCTGCCCATGGAGAGCAGCAAACTCTATGAATCAGCAGGTGCAAAGGAGACAAGAAGGTTCTCAATGGACTCACTAGAGTCTCTGTGTGGGACGGACCTGTGCTGGGAGGCTGGTTGGAGGACAAGAGACCCACAAGGGTGGGCAGGACTCTGGGTTGGGTGGGGAAAGATCTTGGTGGGGCCAGGTGAGCTGCGTGGGGAGAGACTCCCATATGAAGGGCTGGGGGCTGGAGCCTGGGTTGAATCCCCTGGAGGAGGCAACCCGGAAGCCCCTGGTAGACTCAGACCACAGGAAGGAAGGACTGGGAGAACAGGAGGAAGTCAGAGGCTGCCGCCACAGATGGACTGGGTTGGCCCCATGTGAGGAGCATGGGCCCCAGAGACCTGGGCACCCAGACTCACCCCATGCATGCCCCTGACCCCCGGGCTCACTCCAGATCCCCAGGCGTGAGGTCAGAGGTGGAGGGCTGGGGAGGTTGCAATTAGTACCTGAGGCAGTTTCATGGATGTGGACTATAGATACCTCCAGAAACAGGAACCTGGACAAAATTCTGACTGTGCTAGATTCTTCATCTTGCCATGCCTCAACTTACACATTTGTCAATGGGAAACGCTACCTACGGGAATGAACAGAGGCTGAACATTCATTTAGGACCTGAGGAGATCATGCAGGTGGCCCCGAGTGTGTATACGCTGAGGACTCGCCAACCCCTGTCTCAGGAGTTGTTGTTGTTTAGTCACTAAGTCGTATCTCTGTGATCCTGTGGACTGTAGGCAGCTAGCCTCCTCTGTCCATGGGATTTCCTCAGGCAAGAATATTGGAGTGTGTTGCCATTTCCTCCTCCAGGGGATCTTCCCCATCCAGGGATGTTACAGACATCTCCCACATTGACAGGCGGATTCTTTACCACTGAGCCACCTGGGAAGCCCCTTATCAGGTGTTAGTGCTGCTAAAAACACAAGGAACATGGGGATCCAGAGAAGGGGCTGGATAGAAGAAAGGTGAGGGACAGATCATTGAAATTTTGAGGAACATCAGTCCCACAGAGGGTGTGGGGAGCCTGGGGGAGCCTCCTGGAGAGACTCCAGTGGGAGGACTCTGGGGACTGATTCCCTTCTCCACTGGCCAACCAGGCTCCTCCCCAAGGGTGGGTCACCCCAGGGCACCAGGTGGCAAGGGCTGCTGGCACCAACTTCAGTTGTGCTTCCTGGTCCTGCTTCTGCTGCCCAACTGTGCCCACGAAGCACAGGGTGGTGAGCTCCTGGTGAACCTGCTGGGACAGGGCTGGGGTGATGCATTATAACCAGAGAGCAGGACCCGAGCTGCCTTGGTTAGAGAGCCCACGGGCGTGGTGTTGCCTCCGCCTCCTCCTCCTCAGTCCTTAGGTGAGCTCCTTTCCTTGTTGGCAGCTGCTGGGCTGATTAGCCACTTTCAGGCCAGCAAAAGGGCAAACTGGTTGAAATAACAATGCTCAGACAATGGGAGGTGGGGAGGCGAGAGGACAAGAGAGCATGGCTGGAAACACTGCCATCCCTAAGCTCCCAGGAGTGGGAGCCCCCGTGGCAGGGCTGGGACAGGCGACCTTCCTGTGGGGAGGAACCCAGACACCCCCTGAAAAGCACACACCACTCATCTCATTTGTCCACACAAACCCTTCTGCTCCACACGACCCCCTGGCCTTGACTCCCAGGCCTCTTTACCAGCCATGAACCACCCGTGCTGCCCGGGCTCTCCCTTCCGCAGACACATCCCCTTAGGGGCCACAGCTCCTCCTCCGCAGCTCACTAAGTTCATTCCGCTTCTCTGCATCCCGAGAAGCCCAGGGCCTCCAATACCTTCATACCTGTGTAGGGACCCGAATCACACTCTCCACCAACTGGCATCTTATCCCCTTGCCTGAGGACTCACCCCAGCAAAAGCCTCCCAGCCTGGTCCAGGAGGGTTGAGAGCCCATTCTTCCAAAGTGTGACATGGGGCCGGAGGGTGAGGAGGGGCACCCCCACTTCTGCCCTTTGGTCCCACATTCATATCGTCCACAGACTGTGGAGATGGCAGCCTATAATGGTTATTGATTAAGACAGGTTGGGGAACTCTTCTACAGAAGACAAATCTGTCTCTTCAGGCCTTTTGGCGTCTGTCTCTGTGCACGTCCAGGTCTGTGGTGCGACAACAGGCAAAGACAACTTGAAAAACCAAAGGAGCCGCTCTGACCACGGCCCTGGTTTGCGAACCCCAGCACTGGGCGGCTCATCACCTGGGGAATTATCCAGCGGCTGCCTCGGCTGCCTGTTTATGAATCCCAACCCTGCCCTGTCTTGCCTTGTAGCCTCTGGTGGTGGGAATGTGATAGGAGGGTGGGTCCTGCAGTTATAGGCTAACACCCCCCTCCTCTGCTGTAGAGTGGCTACCTGGGTCCAAGGGGCCACAGGGACCCTGTGTGAAGCCACAGAGGTGAGCAAAGGATTGGGAGGTACCACAGTTCTGGTGTCAGTTCTTGGACCCTGCTGGTCATCTTATTTGTTCCCTGTGGCCCTGCTTATGCCAAACCACACGATCACTTCTATCCTATGACAGCTGGCCTCTCGGTAATGATTACCAAGTGGATGAGCCCAGTTCATCAAGACCGGAGGTCCCTTCTCTACCAGACTCAGGACCATATCAGTAGCCATGGTTAAATGTTAGGCTTTCCCCACTACAAGTGGTGTGGCCATACCTCTGACCCTGTGGGGCTGGGTTGTGATGCTCTGATTAGATGTCACAAGCCGTCCCTGGGCGAGGGTGTGCCAGCCCACACTGGTATTCTTGCCCGGAGAATCCCATGGACAGAGGGACCTGGTGGGCTACAGTCCATGGGGTCACAAAGAGTCAGACATGACTGAAGTGGCTTAGCAGGCAGGCAGGTTACCCCTGGCACGATTTCCTCCGCTGATGGACTTCTGTGTCATGGGTGCCGCAGGGTCCTAGGGTCCCAGTGGCAGATCCCGCCACACTCCTTTCTTCATGTCCTTTCCATGAACACCTTCCACAGCTGAGTTGAGCACTTGCAGAGGCCTCTGGTCTGCAAATTCTGAAATATTTAGTGTCCAGCCATTGATAGAAATGCTTTACACCAGGCAGATATAAAAAGGAGATGTGAAGGGATCACAGCCCTGCATGCTTTCAGGTTACTATTGTTCACTAATCTCTGTCATTTTACCCAGAAAAGGGTGGTCTCACAACATTCTGTTTGTACCAAAGGAAAAGCAATATGAGAATGTACTCGTACTTCTCAACTATGCAGCCTTCACCCCATTCCTAACTACAGAGACTTTTCCATCACTGGTTCAAATCTGGAGAATGTGAAATAACCACTGTGTGGGTCTTCACACACCGTGAGACCCCTGTAAGCAGGATGCAGGGCAGTTATGTACTCAGCACCCTGCATCTCATGCATCACATTAATAACAGCAGGGCTGCGATGATGCTTCAGATCCCTGGACATGACGTGAGTCACACCCTGGGTCCATAGGAATGTGGGGTGGCTTCTGCTTCCCAGTGTGCACTTACCTGAGTCAATGGCCACGTGGCTCCCAGGGATGGGGAAGGCCAGAGGACTGCTGCACTGGGCTTGCCATGGTGATGAGGGCCCGCCTGCTGGAAACTGCATCTCTCTCAGGTAATGGGTTCTCGGTTCTGATAACTGGCTCAGTTCTAGAAACTGGGCAAAGTATCCAGACAAGCTGTTGCGATGGCTGTTTTCAGCGTCCTGATCATCCAGCTTGTGTTCTATTTTCTTTTTGTTTCTTGGGTTTTTTGTTTTTTGTTCGGCTGCCTGGCTTTTGGGATCTTAGCTCCCTGACCAGTGATCAAACCGGGCACCTGGCAGTGAAAGCCCAGAGTCCTAAGCAGTGGAGCCCCAGGGCATTCCCTGTCTCATTCCTTTCAGTCGTGCAGTTTGTGTCTAGGTTGGCCGCCCATCCGGGTGTTTGCCTCTAGGATCTCCCTGTGCTGGGAACCAGCATCATACTCTGCAGTCAGGACCTGGCTGGCCTTCCCATCTCTCTACTCATATCAACCATTGCACCTGCTTTGTTCCTGACACGGTGCATCCCCACCTAGAATCTGCATATGTTCAACACCTGTTTCTGCTGGAAGCCCATTGGAGACACCATCTCCAAGCAGCATCCTGACCTTCAGCAAAAGCCCTCCTGTTTTACCTACCAGGGCTCCTGGACTCGATCAATAGAAGTGAGTAAAAGGCCAGACACAAATTCAGGGGAAAAAAAGCTTTACTGGGACTCATGAGGGAGCAAAAACAAGTAATATGTTCCCTTGCTGGCTCCAGAGGGTGGGAGACCTGGTCCCGCATATGAGATGAGGGTGGGGGAGGGTCCTGGGTTCAGGCCAGGGGGGTGAGCTGGGTGTTTGTTCCCCCTTGGTGGTGCTGTGTGCAGGAATCATGACCAGTACCCTGCTTTTGCTCCTGGCTGCTCTGAAATCCCCTTGGGTTTTTGGCCTATTTGTATCTTGTTGTTGATTATTTTCCCCAACTGCACTGCATGCAATTATTTTTAGCCCCTTGTAATTTCTTTGTATTGTGATGCTTGATGTGACTTTTGTCCAGGTACACTCACTGCAGCAAACTGTCCCAACCTGTCTCATTCCCCACTGAGGGGTCTACACCCTTATTCTTAAGAGTTAAGGGGCCAAAGCTTTCTTCTATCAAAACTTCTCCCTGCTGGACAGGGACCACTGAACTGAGCCTCCCCTCAAGGTGCAGAAGTCCCCCACAAGGACCTACATGGATCTGGGACACCCTCCACTGGAACGGGCTGTATTCCTTGAGCCACCAGGAGTGTCATTTCAAACTGGTAGATCCTACAGACACAAAGTCAATCAAAAGGTTAAATAAACAAGGGCTAGAAAGGAAAGAACAATAGCCATTAAAAGGCCTAGAAAGGGAAGGAAACAGGTCAACTTTTAGAAGACTTTCTCTTTTTTAAAAACTCTTAGCACAGGCGAAATCTCCCATGACACAATTGTGAAGCCCCTCTACCTGTATATAGAAGGTGCATATTTACACCTTAATATCAGATGTAGTAGTATATGGTGTCTATTTCCTTAATATTGATCTAGAGGGACCACAGTGAGCAGTGCTAAAGAGGGAGCTTAGTTTCCTGCCCAGGAATTGAACCTGGGGAGCTTGGTGTAAAATGAGGAGTTCTAGACAATAAACACCAGGGGCGAGATGCAAAGTTCCCTTGGCTCTTACCATCTTTGAAAGCAAGAATGTTTCAAGGAGGCAAAAACTGTAAAAATAGGTACCAATGTGATTACTGGAGACATACAGAAAAACAGTTTGTTTTTTTAAGACGGAAGCAAGGTGGAAATATACACCGAGAGAGGAGTGCAGGAGTCCTGAATGAGCAGCAGAAAGAAGTTAGGCTAGGGATTTAACACACACTTACATGTCTCTATCTTCCCTGGTGGCTCAGTTGCTAAAGAATTTTCCTGCAATGCAAGAGACCCAGGTTCGATCCCCGGGTCGGGAAGATCCCCTTGAGAAGAAAATGGCAACCCATTCCAGAACTCCCTTGCCTGGGGATTTCCGTGAACAGAGGAGCTGGCAGCTGACAGTCCATGGGATCCCAAAGAGTCGGACACGACTGTGTAACTAACCTTCTTTCACTTTCACCTCCATACATGCGTCTCTTCTTCCCCAGCTCCCCTCCCATCCCCACCCAGGCTGCCACGTAACATTGAGCAGAGCTCTATGTGCTATACAGTAGGTCCTTGCTGGTTATCCATTTTAAATAAATCAGTGTGTACATGTTGATCCCAGACGCCCTAACTATCCCTTTCCCCCCATCCCTTCCCCCTGGCAACCATACATTCATTCTCTAAGTCTGTGAGTCTCTTTCTGTTTTGTAAGTAAGAGCACTTGTATCACGACTTTTTGGATTCCACATATAAGGGCCGTCAGAAGGTGCTTCTGCTTCCCTGTCTGACTTATGTTGTTCAATATGACAATCTCCAGGTCCATCCACGTTGCTGCATATGGCATTATCTCATTCTTTCTGACGGCTGAGTAATACTGCCCTGTGTATATGTCCCACATCTTCTTTATCCATTCACCTGTGGGTGGACGTTTAGGTGGCTTCCAGGTCCCAGCTGCTGTGAGCAGCGCTGCCGTGAACACAAGATGTGTGTGTCCTCTCAGACCCTGTTTCCTCAGAATCACCAGGTGCACTGAATCCCATAAGATGGAGAAATGGTGAAACATCATGACCTCTCTTGTGGGTTAGAAAACAAAAATCTTAAATACTTCAAGTTTTCTGGAGTACTGAGATGTTGATTTAAGTATCAGTAGCATAATAAATCGGAGAAGGCAATGGCAACCCACTCCAGTACTGTTGCCCGGAAAATCCCATGGATGGAGGAACCTGGTAGCCTGCAGTCCATGGGGTCACTACTAGTCAGACACAACTGAGCAACTTCACTTTCACTTTTCACTTTCATGCATTGGAGAAGGACGTGGCAACCCACTCCAGTGTTCTTGCCTGGAGAATCCCAGGGACGGGGGAGCCTGGTGGGTTGCCTTCTATGGGGTCGCACAGAGTAGGGCACGACTGAAGCGACTTAGCAGCAGCAGCATAATAAATCGTTTTAAGCCACTAGGTTTTAGAGTAATTTGTTATGCATAATAGAAACTAATACAGAGAATTTCAATATAATTTAGGTGTATAAATAGTATAGAAGTCTTTTGCTAAAATCAATTGATAAATGGTTAACTTGATGGATGACACTCTTTCTGTCCAAGGATCTTTGACAGTTGTCACATAGGACTGTGACTTGTGATAGTTTGTCTAATAATAATCACAAACTCAAAAAACAATAAGACTATTTGATAATCCTTTACAGAACATTCAGATTATTTAAATAACACTAAAGGGACATTTCCAGGCAGGCTAAGAATTCCTAATTCTTAATATTGATAATGTTTATTTTCAAATAATATTGAAAATGTTTATTTTCTGTTTGTGCAAGAAATATCATTTTCTGAGAATTGTCTGGAAAAGACTTCATTACTCGGGGGTGGTGGCAGTAGCATTGTCACTAAAGATTTAATATTTGGAAATGCCAAAATTTTTTTCATTTTCTCTGATTATCATGAATTCAATCAGAAGAGACTAAGAAAAACAGTTAAATCCTAGCATAGACTTCAAAGCCCTAAGATAATCATGGCACTGTAGCAAGTAAGAAAGATAAATATAAAATATACTCTCAATGAACAGGTGAAGCAGAGGGGATTTTTTTAAGGAAATGAAATTATTCTATGTGATACTGTAATGGTGGATACTTGTCACTATACTTTCATTAAAATCCATAGAATATACAACATCAAGAGTGAAACCTAATGCAAACTGTGGACTTTGGGTGATAATGATGTGCTAATGTTGGTTCACTGATTTACAAAAATGTACCATTCTGGAGGTGGATGCTGATGGTAGGAGGGGCTGTGGGAATGGAGGGAGGGGATAAATGGAAACTTCTCTGTACTTGATGTTCGATTTCACTGTGAAGCTACAACTGAACCTACAAGTGCTCTAAAAATGAAGTCTATTAATAAGATGAGAAAAACAGTTTCTGCCATCTAGGAATTTTTATCCTTTGTTTAACAAATAGTTGCTTGGGTTTCCTTTTTCTATTCTTTTACATTCCATCTTTCCATGTCTTTATGCTTTATATGTCTTATAAATGGCACATAGTTTGGATATGGGGTTTTATCTAATCTCGGAAGCTCTACACTTAATGAGGAATGTTGAACCATTCATACTTATGATTACTACAGATACATGTGGATTTCTTTTCATTATTTTGAGTGTTCTAGCTACTTTGATTTTTCTTTGCTTCTTTTTTTCCTTTTGCTTCTTTTTCCTCCTCTTTTTCTATTTTCCATTTACTTGGGAAATATACATCTTATTTCAATTATTTTAGTAGAAAGATTTAATATACCTACCTGACTTAAATATTTTGTGTGTAATCACTTGCTTAGACTCTTCCTGACAATGCAAAGTACTCAGAATTCTGTAACTCAAGATATTTATCCCCACTGCTCCAAGATAGGTCATATAATATTTAATTCTATTTTATTTATACTCTATACCACTTTATGCCCCCCTCTACTGTCATAATTGCTCTTATTATTATGGGGTTATTTTCAGTCACTGGATCTTTAAAATTACCAACCTGTTTGCCAATTTCTTTGTTCAACGTGACTTCTTAGATACTGATTCTTCTTTCTAGGTTTCCTTCTTACAGAAGTGCATCTTTTAATTTTTAAAATTTTAAATGTATTTATTTTTTAAAGGAAGGATAATCACTTTATAGTATTGCCTCGGCTTCTGCCAAACATCAACCTGAATCACACATAGCATCTTTTAATATTAAGGGTTTGTGAATGGTCAAGTCTTTCAGATTTTGTTGGGAAAAAATCTTTATTTCACCTTTAGTCTCAATAGATAGTAGTATGATTTTTAAAATTTTCCTGCTAGTCATTTGATTGTTCTTCCTTTGTCTACATTTTCTGACTCTTAATTCCCCCTCAACCTTTAAATTTTCTCCTTCCAAATTTCACATTAGCATATGTTGAGAATTCTTATTCTCCTTCACTTTCCTTTAACATGTATTTCACAATTTCTCTCCTTTTTATGTATATAAGCTATATTCTGGTGAAATATTTAAATCTATGTTCTAATTCTCTATTTCTTTAATTATGTCTTATCATAATGACTCAACTTGGCTCACCTATGACTAGCATTTATACAGTGAAATTATTGAGCTAACTAGAATTATAATGAAATTATACTGGGAAAATGAGCATTTATGAAATGTTTATTTGTGTGGTGGGGGTGAAGAGATCTGAATGAGCTAAGTCTTAACTTAGGATAGTGAAAAAATAATTAGATAATTCCTACAAGTTAAAAAAGAATAGACATCAAAAAAATTAAGAAGTTGAAAAGTTACGTTTAAAAAAGGAAAAGGAGTGAAATAGAGGCTGAGGCCTGATATTTAGTCATAAAACCCAAAAAAGATGTCCTTTTCTTATAAGGGACTGGAATGCAAAAGTAGGAAGTCAAGAAACACCTGGAGTAACAGGAAAATTTGACCTTAGAATACGGAATGAGGCAGGGCAAAGGCTACTAGAGTTTTGCCAAGAGAATGCAATGGTCATAGCAAACATCCTCTTCCAACAACACAAGAGAAGACTCTACACATGGACATCACCAGATGGTCAACACCGAAATCAGATTATATTCTTTGCAGCCAAAGATGGAGAAGCTTTATACAATCAGCAGAAACAAGACTGGGAGCTGACTGAGGCTCAGATCATGAAAGTGGTGAAATAAATTGTTCCTGTTTTTTTTTTTAAAGATGCTGAGTAGGATTTCCTCAAATGTGATAAAGCCCATGAGATGATGCATGTACCGCGTCATCGTAACCGGAAAACACTGAGGATTCTTGGGGTCTGATCTCCTGGATCTAAAGTGGAGAGCAGCAGAAAGGCAGACAGAGCACGTGCCATGCTTCCTGGGAGCATCACCTCCTGCAGAAAAGAAAGAGGCCTTGGTCCAGGGGGCTGAGGAACTCCTGTCACTTTCCCGGGGCGGCTCCTCCCTAGCCCCTCCTCCAGCCCCGCCCTCACTGAGGGGCTCCTATGTCCTCCACCCCAACGCCCACCCCAGGCCCAGCAGCTTCTTGTCAGCTCCTCCTTCCTTCCTGCATCACAGTCACCCCAGGCCCTGACACCCCCTGCTCAGGCTCAGGACTGGAGCCAGTGAGGAATCAATCTGCTCCCTTTACTCAGGTCCTGATCCTCCCTGAGGGAGACCTAAAGGACCAGGGAGCAGGTGCCCGGAGGAGGGGCCTTGCTTCCTGACAGCCTTGGGGGGCTGCAGGGAAACCTCCTTCCTTCGTGCCCCTCCAGCCTCTGAGGCAGCAGCACACACAGCTCTCAGGACCAGAGTCCCTGCCCCGATCTCCTCCACCCCAGCTTAGGCCCACCATCCCCAGGCACCTCTGCTCAAGGCAGGGCCACTCAGTGATGGAGGCTCTGGGTCCCCAGGAGGCTGCTGACGTGCAGGCCACACTGAGTCAGAACTGCTGCTGCTCCAGGAGCACAGGCCTGGCCTCAGCCCTTCCCCCAGTCTCTGCTGTGGGGCTCCTGCCTTGCCTGCTTGACTCATGCCACTCCTGTGGGAACGGGCCCTTGGAGTTGGGTCTACAGTTATTGCTCTCGGGTGATATGGGGTCTTATTCACCTGCTCATTTCCAGGGTGAGGAGGTTCAGTGAGGGGCAGGGGTTGGCTGGGATTCTCCTGCCCCGGCCTCACACCAGGCCCTGTGCCCCTGCCTTCCCTCTACATTCTTCCCTCAGTACCTGCTCCTGGAAAGGACTCAGCCCAGGAAGACAGTCATGATGAAACTGGTGAGGAGCACGGGGAGGATCCAGGTGATGTGCTTGATGGCTGTGGCCGTGGAGTTGACTCTGAGGGGAGCTGCAGTTGGTGATGCTGTAAGGAAAGTGAGAGTGAAGCCCTTGTCCCGACCCCTAAACTAAGCAGATGCCTTCTCAGCCCACTGGACCCAGGTACCCTACTATGGAGTCATTAGTGCATAGTTTCTTTACAATGCTGTGTTGGTTTCTGTTATAGGACAATGCAAATCAGCCATAATTAGATACATATATCCCTTCCATCCTGAACCTTCTTTCCCGCTCCCATCCCGCCCCTCTAGGTCATCACATAGCACCAGCCTGGGCTCCCTGTGTTATATAGCATCTTCCCACCGGTTAGCTATTTTCCGCACCATAGTACGTATATATGTCACTGCTACCATCTCAATTCATCCTACCCTGTCCTTCCCCTGCTATGTTCACAAGTCTGTCTTGTGTCATGCAGTCATTTGAGCCAACCATATGGCAGCCCCTGCGACAGGTCCTGAGGTGAGATGGAGGAAGGGAGGAGCCCCTTCTCCACAGAGCTCAGACAGTGAATGGGCGAGCAAGGGTCCCCACACAGCCCCTCAGTCCTGCGTGACATCAGATGAGGTGACACGAAGATGGGAACAGATTAAGTCCTCTCAGGAGCTGATGTTTGAGGTGGTATCAACAGATTTCCAGAACTAGAATAGCTGATGTTTTTAAAAGGTTGTAGACAGAGTCAATAAGAAGGAAATCTCTAGAATCGGAGTGGTGCCCTTATGTTAGGGGTCAGCAAGAATCCATGTACAATGGTTCAAAGCCCTGTGCTATGAGGGAGAGATGTCAGGAGATGGAAGAGGAAAGAGGATCACAGAGCATCCCCAGGGCCATTGATCTCCCAGGAACTACTCACCTTGAATTGATCACTTTCACACACACACACACACACACAAACACACACAGGTGTGGGTCCATGTCCCTTTGAGTGGACTACCACTTTTTTCTTCTGGTCTCACTTACCTGTGGTTGTCAACATTTCCTCCCAGCGCACCAAGAAATCCCGAAGCCAGGCCCGACAGTCTCCCATGGAGACCTTCTTGAAGAAGTTGCTCACAGCTCTGTCCTTCTCCCACTTCTCTCTCATCCGTCTCCCTCCAGAATCAACCACGGTCCAGTGTCCATTCTCTGAGTCAAAGAGGAGGCACATTTGTCCACTGAAGCCGAACTGCCAGGATCCACTGATGTGTCCATCCTCTTCACACCGACATGTCATCCTGCCCTGCAAGGTGAGAGGGTCTGCCCCCCGCCGTGGCAAAGAGCTCAGCCTCTGGGCTTGACAGATTCTTTTTCCACCTGGGTCCACCTCCCCTGAGCCCAGCGAATCTGGCCCTGTTCTCTCCTCCAAGGCCCGCTCCTTCCACTGGACTACTAGGGAAGGACCAATATCCTCCATTTAATTTTTCCCCAAAAACAATGAATGAGTTTAAGCCCCCAGCCTGCTCCTTCTGCACTTGGACTTTCTAACTCACCTGTGACCCTGTGGTTCTCCAACGTAACATCAGGCAGCTGCTCCCTGAGCAAGTCCCCGACGTCTCTGAGTGTTTCAGTCTGTGTTTCCCAGGCCTTTGTCATTTTCACCTCCTCCCCCAATGGACTTGTGAATTGGATCTTAGCACGACCACAGTCGTAGGAGAGAAAAATCTTTCCATCCACCTGGCCTTGAACCACACACCATGGTTGTCCAGGTCTGGGCTGAGAATTGACGGTAAAGTTATAGCAAAGAGAGTGAGCATCTGTGAAGGCAAAAGGCAGGTGAGGGCAGGGTTGGCAGAAAAAGGCCCATAGGCCTCCTCCCCTCAGTTATGTGAGAGTAGAGTGAAGGTGCAGGGCTGACCTGGCAGAGCAAGCATGGTCCCTCCTGCTCCATCCCCAACACTCCATAGAGCCAGTGCCCCTCCCTTCCTTGTGGAGAAGGAGAAGTCCCCTGCTGGGCAGAAATTGCACATCCTGGATGTGTGCCCTTGCCCACCAGGTCAGTACCCAGGATCGGCCAACACACAGCCTTTCTGGATACATGCCAGACGGCTCTGCAGAAAAGCCTAGATGGGAAGAGGACTTTCAGAACCAAACCCAGTGTCCTGCCAGAGATGGAGAGCATGTGGGGGCTGCTTCTGAGGAGCCTTTCATTTCTAGAACGGAACCCCTTTTCAGAACACATCCCCGGAGAAGAAAGCCACGTTCCAGTGAGGAGTGCCCTTTCATCACCACAGGAAGCACAGAAGTCCTTTCCTTCTTTCCCAATGAGCTGCATGACCATGGACTCAGGTAAGTGAACCTGAAGGAGCAGAAACGACTCCCACATTCATGTTGGACCTAGCATGTTACTAGCATTATGCACAGGGACTGCAGTATCGTCATGGCCTCCCTATTTTTGAAGTGAGGCTCGGGGCTCCAGGCAGTCAGTGGACAGCTGTGCCAGGCCCTGCTAACAGTGCTTATCCCTGTCCACAGATCCACACCACACTCATTTCACGTGGCCTGGATTTCTGACATGAATGGACAATCTTTGCAGTTAGTAAAAGTAAAGTAATGCTCAAAATTCTCCAAGCCAGGCTTCAGCAATACATGAACCGTCAACTTCCAGATGTTCAAGCTGGTTTTAGAAAAGGCAGAGGAACCAGAGATCAAATTGCCAACATCCTCTGGATCATCGAAAAAGGAGGAGAGTTCCAGAAAAACATCTATTTCTGCTTTATTGACTATACCAAAGCCTTTGACTGTGTGGATCACAATAAACTGTGGAAAATTCTGAAAGAGATGGGAATATCAGACTACCTGACCTGCCTCTTGAGAAACCTATATGCAGGTCAGGAAGCAACAGTTAGAACTGGACATGGAACAATAGACTGGTTCCAAATAGGAAAAGGAGTCTGTCAAGGCTGTAAATTGTCACCCTGCTTATTTAACTTCTATGCAGAGTACATCATGAGAAACGCTGGGCTGGAAGAAGCACAAGCTGGAATCAAGATTGCTGGGAGAAATATCAATCATCTCAGATATGCAGATGACACCACGCGTATGGCAGACAGTGAAGAAGAACTAAAGAACCTCTTGATGAAAGTGAAAGAGGAGAGTGAAAAAGTTTGCTTAAAGCTCAACATTCAGAAAATGAAGATCATGGCATCTGGTCCCATCACTTCACGGGAAATAGATGGAGAAACAGTGGAAACAGTGGCTGACTTTATTTTTCTGGGCTCCAAAATCACTGCAGATGATGACTGCAGCCATGAAATTAAAAGACGCTTACTCCTTGGAAGGAAGGTTATGACCAACCTAGATAGCATATTCAAAAGCAGAGACATTACTTTGTCAACAAAGGTCCATCATCTAGTCACGGCTATGATTTTTCCAGTGGTCATGTATGGATGTGAGAGCTGGACTATAAAGAAGGCTGAGTGCAGAAGTATTGATGCTTTTGAACTGTGGTGTTGGAGAAGACTCTTGAGAGTCCCTTGGACTGGAAGGAGATCCAACCAGTCCATCCTAAAGGAGATCAGTCCTGGGTGTTCGTTGGAAGGACTGATGTTGAAGCTGAAACTCCAATCCTTTGGCCTCCTGATGCAAAGAGCTGACTCATTTGAAAAGACCCTGATGTTGGGAAAGATTGAAGGTGGGAAGAGAAGGGGATGACAGAGGATGAGATGGCTGGATGGCATCACTGCCTCAATGGATATGGGTTTGGGTGGACTCTGGGAGTTGGTGATGGACAAGGAGGCCTGGCATGCTGGGGTTCATGGGGTCGCAAAGAGTTGGACACGACTGAGCGAGTAAACTGATAAATACTGATCTCCCTGGATATCTCAATATCCTTCACCTTAGCTTTTGTCTCCAGAAAGTGACATTTTTCAACTCCCACTCCTCTAACCCAGGGGTAAAATAACTGGAGATGGGAGTTGCGCTGTTGGGTGTGCTGCCTCTCAGATACTGAGTCATCTGCAACATGTCTGAGACAGCCCTTGGGAACTACTGGAACAGGATCATAAATAGTTCTGCTAGTGATTCTGTACAAACTGAAGTTTTTACTTCTTCAAATTTTTTGTGGCATATTTTTTGTCGTTTCAACATTAAGACTGTAAAGCTTTTTGAAGACTACTGTCAAGTGGAGCTGCAATGGAAGATTAGAAGATTCTTATAACCTCAGAATCTACTTTGCCAGAACAGGAAAACAGTCCGAAACACTGACACAAGGCGTGGCCACTGCCCCCAAGTAGAAACGCTGAAGAAGGAATTCCCACGAAATTGTTTACTTGGAAACCTGCTTTATGTTCGAACTCTGACTTTGCAAGCCAAGTGAAGGGCAGGGAATTTGTCTCGCTGGGTATCAACTACTGAAAGGATTAGTGTTAGTTGCTCAGTCCTGTCTGCCTCTGTGACCCCATGGACTGTAGCCCGCCAGGCTCCTCTGTCTATGGGATTCTCCAGGCAAGAAGACTGGAGTAGGTTGCCATTCCCTTCTCCAGGGGATCCTCCCAACTCAGGAATCAAACCTGGGCCTCCTGCATCGCAGGCAGATTCTTTACCGGAATAAGGCCATTTCTCACACAATGAAGTTATGCATCAAGACCCAAGAGCCAACACACCCGGTTCTCGCTCAGGTAGAGGGTCGCGCTGACCTCCCTCCCCCTGCCCCTTCCCCCCACCACCTCCACCGACCCCAACTGCTGGTGGCAGGGCGCGGGGAGCTGGAGGGGCGGGGGACGGAGTGCGGGGCGTCGCGGGGCTGGTGCGAGCGCAGCAGAGCCAGCAGGAGCAGCACCGGCGGCAGCGGCAGCCCGCAGGAAGCGCGGCCCTGGCAGATTGCCGGGCAGATTCGTCCAGCTCGGGACCGCGCCTCCGCCGCCCAGGAGAATCTGGGCCGCGGGCAGTCGCCACCGCCGCCCTGAGCCCTTCACAGACCCGAGCTTCGGCCGCCGCCCAGCTCATTTCGTCCTAGCACGTGGCAGCCAGCCCAGAGCCCTTCACAGACCTGAGCGCGGCCGCCACTTCCCCGCTCTCAAGCTCGGCCCTGCCTTCCCTGCAGCCCCGTGCGTTCTGCAAGTGAAATTTATCACCTGTAAAGAGCGCTGGTCTTCCAAGGACAGAGAGCAGTACCAATCTGAAGGGTTTGTGTGAGCAGATGGGGTGTGGGGAGGGCGTGCTTTTCGAGGAGATATCTAGGTCTCTTCTCCTGGGACGGCCACCTGTCCCAAACCCCCTGGCTCCAGGGCTCCCACTTGGCAAGGGCAGGCCGAGGTCTTGAGGGCAGCATTTCCTGCTGCTTTCTCGCCACCTTTTCTACCAACTTCTCCTCGGAAACTCCCGGAACCACTATTTCACCAAAGTCACCTCTTTTCTGGCCCAGAGGGTGGGTAACCAGCCCGGGGAAGCCCCCAACCCCAGGTGCAAAGGGGCCAGGGGAAGGGACAGAGGAGGGCGGGGGTCACACAGCACAAAATTTCCCTAACCCCCTCGTATACCCCCATCCCCTTCCCGGGTTAAGTCATTCCCTCCAGCCCCTCCACCCACAACCCAGACGGTTCATCCGGAAACTCACCGCCTGGCGTCGTGCTGAAGGGGTAAAACAGAAGTAGAGGCAGAAAGCAAAGACGGGGCTTGGAACCCCCAATCCAGGCCATTGTCACTTCATCCCAGTTCCACAGGAATGCGAGGTTGCCGGTCGGAAGTGGGGATTATCTGAGACCTAGCTGGCTCTGGCTGCTTTCTTTTCTGCCTGCTCCTTTCCAGCCACACCCCTCTGGGGCCCGCCCCTTGTGCTGGGTCGAACCAGCTTGGCCAGGCTTATCCTGAAAGACTCACTGGCTCCTGATTGCCAGTTGCTGTGCCCCATCCCTTCCCTCTAGAACCATGGGCTCATAGCTAGAATCTTTGCAGTCAGATAGCATGGGGAGGCCTTACAAATAGCTGTGAAAAAAAGAGAAGCGAAAAGCAAAAAAGAAAAGGAAAGATATAAGCATCTGAAAGCAGAGTTCCAAAGAATAGGAAGAAGAAATTAGAAAGCCTTCCTCAGCGATCAATGAAAACACATAGAGGAAAACAACAGAATGGGAAAGACTAGAGATCTCTTCAAGAAAATTAGAGATACCAAGGGAACATTTCATGCGAAGATGGGCTCGATAAAGGACAGAAATGGTATGGACCTAACAGAAGCAGAAGATATTAAGAAGAGGTGGCAAGAATACACAGAAGAACTGTACAAAAAGACCTTCATGACCAAGATAATCACGATGGTGTGATCACTCACCTAGAGCCAGACATCCTGGAATGTGAAGTCAAGTGGGCCTTGGAAAGTATCTCTACGAACAAAGCTAGTGGAGGTGATGGAATTCCAGTTGAGCGCTTTCAAATCCTGAAAGATGATGCTGTGAAAGTGCTGCACTCAATATGCCAGCAAATTTGGAATACTCAGCAGTGGCCATGGGACTGGAAAAGGTCAGTTTTCATTCCAATCCCAAAGAAAGGCAATGCCAAAGAATGCTCAAACTACTGCACAATTGCACTCATCTCACACGCTAGTAAAGTATTGCTCAAAATTCTCCAAGCCAGGCTTCAGCAATACGTGAACCATGAACTTCCAGATGTTCAAGCTGGTTTTAGAAAAGGCAGAGGAACCAGAGATCAAATTGCCAACATCTGCTACATCACTGAAAAAGGAAGAGTTCCAGAAAAATATCTATTTCTGCTTTATTGACTATACCAAAGCCTTTGACTGTGTGGATCACAATCAACTGTGGAAAATTCTGAAAGAGATGAGAATACCAGACCACTGACCCGCCTCTTGAGAAATCTGTATGCAGGTCATGAAGCAACAGTTAGAACTGGACATGGAACAACAGACTGGTTCCAAATAGGAAAAGGAATACGACAAGGCTGTATATTGTGACCCTGCTTATTTAACTTCTATGCAGAGTACATCATGAGAAACGCTGGGCTGGAAGAAACACAAGCTGGAATGAAGATGGCCGGGACAAATATCAATTACCTCAGATATGCAGATGACACCACCCTTATGGCAGAAAGTGAAGAGGAGCTAAAAAGCCTCTTAATAAATGTGAAAGAGGAGAGCGAAAAAGTTGGCTTAAAGCTCAACATTCAGAAAACGAAGATCATGGCATCCAGTCCCATCACTTCATGGGAAATAGATGGGGAAACAATGGAAACAGTGTCAGACTTTATTTTTCTGGGCTCCAAAATCACTGCAGATGGTGATTGCAGCCATGAAATTAAAAGATGCTTACTCCTTGGAAGGAAAGTTATGACCAACCTAGATAGCATGTTGAAAAGCAGAGACATTACTTTGCCAACAAAAGTCCATCTAGTCAAGGCTATGGTTTTTCCAGTGGTCATGTATGGATGTGAGAGTTGGACTGTGAAGAAGGCTGAGTGCTGAAGAATTGATGCTTTTGCACTGTGGTGTTGGAGAAGACTCTTGAGAGTCCCTTGGACTGGAAGGAGATCCAACCAGTCCTTTCTAAAGGAGATCAGCCCTGGGTGTTTTTTGGAAGGAATGATGCTAAAGCTGAAACTCTAGTACTTTGGCCACCTCATATGAAGAGTTGACTTACTGGAAAAGACTCTGATGCTGGGAGAGATTGGGGGCAGGAGGAGAAGGGGGCGACAGAGGATGAGATGGTGGCATGGCATGACTGACTTGATGGATGTGAGTTTGAGTGAACTCCGGGAGTTGGTGATGGGAGATCTGATGTGCTGCAATTCATGGGGTCGCAAAGAGTTGAACACGACTGAGCGACTGAACTGAACTGAACTGAGCATTCACTCACGGAGAAGGCAATGGCACCCCACTCCAGTACTCTTGCCTGGAAAATCCCATGGATGGAGGAGCCTGGTAGGCTGCTGTCCATGGGGTTGCAAAGAGTCGGATACAACTGAGCAATTTCACTTTCACTTTTCACTTTCACTTTTCACTTTCGTGCATTGGAGAAGGAAATGGCAACCCACTCCCGTGTTCTTGCCTGGAGAATCCCAGGGACAGCAGAGTCTAGTGGGCTGCTGTCTATGGGGTCTCACAGAGTTGGACAAGACTGAAGTGACTTAGCTTAGCAGCACACTCAAGATACCTCCACAGTGCAACAGAACCAGAATTTCTAATTTCAGAAGGCAGAATGGCCATCACATATCATAACACAGAACACAAGCTATACACTTAGGCCCAGCCATCCTAATTGGTCGCCCCTTTAAATGAAAGGCTGCCGTCTCTCAGAAAACCTCCTACAGAGATCCAGAACTTCAGCTCCAGGTACTAACAGAGTAAACTGAAATACCTCGGGTCTTGAAATGTTGCAAAGGGAGGAAGGAGGCCAGGTTGAAAGAAGATGGGAAGGAGGGGGGACTAAAGGGGGCCTTGTGGACATCACCTGCCACCAGGCACTGCAGGACTTTTCCCTGGGCTTCCAGGCAGGGAGGACTGGAACTCAGCCCTCCAGAAACCAGACAGCAGACCAGAATTCGAGTTCTCTGCTCACTGGAGGTCATCAGGCTCTGACCCTCAGTTCAGGCTGAGGCCCTTCAACTGGACTCCTGCATTCGGGACCAGGAAAGAAGAAAAAGTACACAAAAGGAGGGACTGAAAAGAAGAAAGGGGAAAAAGGTCAGTAAATTCTCTTGTTTTTTACCCAGTCGGCGCACTAGCCAGTTTCTGTGTCAGGAGGAGAACAGGGACAAAAGAGTCCCTGTTTCTACCACTGGGTCTGGTTGGTCAGCAGACGAGCTGGTCCCTGAGTACCCAAGTGGTCAATTGTATTGAATAAATCCCACCAGAGTTGCCCTTTGTTGCAGGAAGGGGGAGCCCTTCCCAGGAACGAGAGTGGGCTCTTGTCTAACATTTGGAAATGAATTGTCTGAGAAGGTATAGGCACTGACAAAGCAACAGGCTTCATTGGGAAGGGTGCCCGGGTGGAGAGAAACAGCGTAAGGGAACCCAGGAGAAATGCTCTGCCATGTGGCTCACGGTCTCGGGTTTTATGGTGATGGGGTTAATTTCCAGGCTGTCTCTGGCTGGTCATCTTGCTTGATCCATCTTTGGTCTTAGGATCCTTTCTGGAGGTGCAGGCATCTCTCAGCCAAGAAGGATTCTAGGGAGGATTCCAGCAAGCTGGTAGGACATATGGACTGTCGTATCCCCTCCCCTTTGGACCTTCCCCCAATTCTTCTGGTTGATGGTACCTTGTAAGTTCTGCATTCCTCACCAGGACTTCCGGTTGTAAGATAATTCATGCAAGTGGTCAGTATCAGGCCTGGCCAGGGCCCATGGTTTTGGTCAGTGGTTCCCGTAACAGAGCCTTCGTGGAGGATCTTTCCCCCTCACGTTTGTCTCATTCAGTCTTTTGTGCTGCCTCCAACCAAGATTTCAGCATCTCTGAATTCACTTCTTGGGGCTATCTATCCGGTGATGAAGAGTGAGCTCATCACCTGTTGGGACTGACAAGCCCTCTTGATTCTTTGAAAGTGGGTCCTTGTCTTTGGACATTATTTTTCACTCCAGGAGACTGCCAGTGACATCAACGTCTGTGACAGAGGGCTCCATCTCTGTTATCATGGGGGTCCTGGCCTTTGCTGGCTTCAGGGGTGACTGAGCCCTGAACTAGGAGGGGCATGTGGAGTCTTCAGCGCGGGCAGTGCCCCATTCATGTCTTGTCACTGAGTGAGGCTGAGTTTCCTATTTACAGGTGCAAGCAGAATTTTAAGGAAGTAGCAAGAACAATCAGGTTCTTGAAAGTATGCTCTGGTGTGGACACCCATTAAAATCACCTCCCAGTTGATTTCACTCCCATCTGGGGTCTGCAATGTCTCCAAGTGCAAGAGCATGCACGGGGTAGGGTTGGCCAGGGCTGTCCAGGTGTCAGGAGTGGCCTGTCTTCCCCCACCTGGCTGTCCTGACCAGGACTCCTCTAACGCTGTCCTTCTGTCTTTCTCCTGCTCTCCCAGGCACTTGCCTCTTCACCAGCCTCCTCCACTGAGGCTACCAGGTCCCCCATGTTGCCTCTTTTCAGGGATTAAACCCAGGCCCTTGTCCCCCAGGCCTATGCACGAGGCCCTGACACATCGATCACCTGAAACTACCAAGCTGGTGCCTCACCCAAGCCTGCGTCCTGTCCTTCTCCCACGGCCCCGGGGTCTCTTGTCCCCAAACCATACAGGCCCCCTCCTGAATAGAGACTTGAGTGAATCAGTGACGTGAAAGTGAAAGTCACTCAGTCATGTCCGACTCTTTGGGACCCCATGGATTATACAGTCCATGGAATCCTCCAGGCCAGAATACTGGAGTGGGTAGCCTTTCCCTTCTCCAGGTGATGTTCCCAATCCGGGGATCGAACCCAGGTCTCCTACATTGCAGGCAGGTTCTTTACTAGCTGAGCCACAGGGGAAGCCCAAGAATACTGGAAGAGTAGTGCCTTTTCTTTATAATTGGTAATTTACAAAACCTGCTGTCCCATGGCCCTGCACCAGGGCAGAGACAGATCCTGTATCCTGGTACAGGTTCTTCTGCCTCCCCACAGCTGCAGCACAGTAGAATTTATTGGCAATAGATGCCTTGCCCATCAGTTGATGAATGTGTAGAGTAGGAGGGCTGTGACTCCTATTTTTGGTGAGAAAAGGGCTCAGGTCTTAGGATTGGGCCCATGCAGCTCAAACACCTAATGGGGGAAGCATAGGTTGTATATCCAGTCACTCCTGCTGTGATGGAAAATGAGTGTCTCATGAGGAAGGTAGTAGAGAGTGTTTCCAGAAGCTGGCATGTCAGGTGGTATGAAGGTATTCCAGAAATAGAACAAGTGAGATGAAAAACAAAAGATTCTGGAAAGAGGGAACAATAAGAAGTAAATCTCTGGAATCAAAATGATTCCATAGTTGAATCATTTCAATTAGTGAATAGTCCAAAGGCCTGTGATGTGAGGAAGAGGTGTCCGGAGGTGGGAAGAGAAAGGGAGGATGACAGAGAATCTCCAGGGCACTTGTCCTCCCAGGAACAAGTCATGGCACATGGACCGTTTTCCTGAACACACACACACACACACACACACACACACACAGAGTGGGATAGGTCTACCTCATTTCAAGAGAACTACCACTCCATCCTGAGCATCTCAATTACCTACTGTCTTTGGCAATTTATCCCAATGCATGAAAACTTGCTCAAGCCAGCCCTTACAGTCTCCATTTGGGATTTTCATGAGGAACTCAGTCACAGCTCTCTGATTGTCCAATGTCTGCCTCCAAGATGAACCGCTGTTCAGTTTCTGTTCTCTGAGTCAAAAAGAAGAGGATTTCCGTCCTTGGAAGCCAAACTGCCAGAATCTGCTGGAGCATCCATTGCTTTGCCTTGACACATCACCCTCCCTGCAGGATGGGAAGTCCTACCCCCAGTAGGTGAGGTCTGTGTCCGGTCTAGACAACCTGTCCCAATGCCCCATCACTCCTCTGCTTTTCTTCCGATCTCCTGGTCCTGCTCTATCCTCTCTGTCCCTGCCCTGGCTGCTGGGCCTCTTAGGTGGGACCAACTTCCAGTCTGTATGCAAACACATAGTTCTGTAACCCTACAGTGATTCTTCTGCCTCTGCCCTGGGCCTTCCTATTTCCCATTGGTTGTGACAGTTTCCAGCTTCATGTCAAGCTGGCTTTTTTTTAGTTCTTCTCCAGGTTTTTTGGCATCTCTGTCTGTCTTCCCAGGCCTTTCACCTTCATCTCCCAGAGGACCAAAGAATTTAACCTTCTCACTAAATAAGGATAGTAAATGAAAGTCTTACTGACCTGGCCTGGACCACGCCCTATGGTTGTCCTAGTCTGGGCTCAAGATTAGTGGTGAAGTCATCGCAAAGAGAGTGAGAGTCTGTGACAGAGAAATGCAGGTGATGGTTGGGGTTGGGAGGAAAGAACCCATGGGCAACCTTTCCCGATCCCTGTGACAGCAAGTGCATCTCTCTGTAGGGCTGCGCTTGGCAGAGCAAGGACTGTCCCTGCCCAGCCCTCCCCATCACCAGTCAAAAGGGTGCACTTTGCTGGCTTGAGGTGGAAGAGGAAGTTGCAGGGAGATGGAAAGCATGCGGAGGCCACTCCTGAGGAAGCCGGATCACAGAGGGGGTGAGGAGCACAGAATCCAAAGCTGGATACCATAGGAAATCAGGACCCTGGCAACCCAGGCGTGCCCGCCGTGATCTGCTTCCTCAACCCAGTATTCATTAGGTCAGGTGGGCTCAGTGGTCATCAGATACACCTTCTCCTCACACCTTCGGCTTCACGAATCATCTCTCGTGGCCCCTTAGACCAGGAAGGCACTGCATAGCACACCCATGCTCCTAGTGCATCCACTGTGCCCTGAAACCATAGCCAGGGCTCTTCAAAGGCTGAGGAACCCCTCAGCAGGTTCACTAGAGGTGAGGCACCCATTTCTGGGACCCCATATACCCTAAATCTGAGGATAGTAAGCTAGGACAGTGGCACTCCTGTCCCCCGCATTGATTTGCCTGTTGTCTTCAGCTGCTTTTGCTCTACAAGGGTGGGGCTGGGCCCCTGAGACAGAGACGGATACCAAAGGGCCTGCAGGGAAAAGTTTGCAGAATCCTGCTTCAATCAAGTACCACCGTGATGTTTGTGTCCCCAGCAGGTAACTATACGGATCTGGGACCAGAGGGTAGAAGTGGGGTGCCCATCCTCACCCTCACGGCCCAAGCCCCACTTTGGGAAACTGTACTTCCATTCCTCCTGCTTCAGGAACTGAGGGCTTCACTGGGGTTTGTCCTCAGGCAAAAGGGTAACATGCCAGTGTTGGGGGGAAGTGAGCGCTAACTCGCTTTGGTTAGTGGTTTTCCTCTGGCAAGTTCAAGGGTAAAAGCAGAGGTGTCATGAATTTATCAAATGAGGGGGAGGGGTGTGTTTGTGTTTGTCTCTGTGAGCGTATGTGCATTCACTTGCTCACTTACTTTTCAGAGTATTTCAGGCCTTCTCACGGTTTGCTAGGGAACCACAGGGAGGAACTGCCTTATCCTGCCCTGCCCAACTCAGGGGCTCCTGCTTTCTGAGGGCGTGGGGTGGCCTGCAGGCAGCAGCATTTCCTGCCACGCCCTCTTCTCTGTGCTACCTCTCCTCCATACTGTACTTTTTTTTTTTTTTTGCCAATTTTTTAGTTTTATATGGCCTTGCCTTGACTGGAGGATGTCAATCAGCCCCAGGAGAAATTAGGAGGAAGAGCCTGCAGAGAGAAATGAGACAGGGGTGAGGAAACCACCAGCAAGAAACTTCTGGGGCACCCCTCCTAATCTTGGGTCTTAATGGCTTCCCAGTCCAGAACCTCTAAGGAAATGGCTTCTATTAGTAATCTCATGAGGTGGGGGAGGTGGGGTGTGAAGCTGATTCCTCCCAGGGCCCCAGGCCAAGGGCTCAGCTTGTCCACACTTTGATTTCAGGTTGGGGAGACCCAGAGCTGCGAAACTCAGGAAGTCACCTCGGACTTCTGTCCTGCAGACAAGAAGTGTGCGAAAATAGCGGGTTTGATTTGAGCAGTTGAGTCTGTGTTACGGCAGAAATAGAAAACTAATACACACACCCTTCCCATTTAAATGAAACATTGTCTGGATATAAAACTGCAGGCCCAAAACTCTTTTCCTTTAAGACTTTGGCGATAGAGCTTCTAGGGGCTTCCCAGGTGGCTCAGTGGTAAAAAAAAAAATCCAGCTGCCAATGCAAGAGATCTGGGTTCCATTCCTGGCTTGGGAAGATCCTCTGGAGAAAGAAATGGCAGCCCACTCCATTATTCTTGCCTTGAGAATTCCATGGACAGAGGAGCCTGACGGGCTACAGTCTGTGGGGTCACAAAGAGTCGGACACAACTGAAGCAACTTAGCATGCATGCACACACAGGCAGTCATTTAGTCCTAGTGGACGTGGGGGAAGGTTTGAAAAACGTTTTCAAACAAGAGATCAATAGATGTGCTCATAGGTGGGACAATTTCATTGTTTTTCTTTTGTTCCACTATTATTAATCTTCTCTCTTTCCATCTTTAATGTAAATCAGTTACTGAGACATAATTTACAGACAGTTATAATAGAGATGTAATTTATACGAAGTTACTAAGATATAGTTTATAGAGTGCCTTCCTTTTCAATAAAGCAGCTTAAAGTCCTTTATCTTTGGGAGTATATTAGAAACATGTAGGCACTTGGCAAAATTATAGGACATGTTCCCAGGCTATGGAAGTAAGAGCAGATGAATGATATTACTTCAGCCATGAATCATCATACCAACCTGTAAATTCTGCAGAGAATCATATTTCCAAGCAGTACTATTTTCAAGTTTGCAGAACTGAAAGAACTAATGATTTTTCTCAGTGAAGCCCTTGATCTTTTAGACAAAGTGAATGCCAGAACTAGAAGTCACTTCCACTTACAATGATGTTTATAGTTTATGAGCTCCATAAAATTAGTCCAAGTAATACTATATTTATTACAAGTATGATAGATATTTTAATGAACTGCCCACTCACTTTTAGTCACTGGAAACACTTATGTTGATTATGGACTAAAAATTATGGACTTCCTTGGTGGTCCAGGGGTTAAGACTCCGTGCTTCCAATGCAGGGGCATGGGTTTGGTCCCTGGCGAGGGAGGTTCTACATGCTGCATGGTGTGGGCCCCCACCCCCCCACCCCCAAAAAAAGCCACAGCCATTGGTGGCAACATGGATGGACCTAGAAAGTGAAAGTGAAAGTCACTCAGTCGTGTCTAACTCTTTGTGACCCCATGAACCATACAGTCCATGGAATTCTCCAAGCCAGAATACTCGAGTGGGTAGCCTTTCCCTTCTCCAGGGGATCTTCCCAACCCAGGGATTGAACCTAGGTCTCCCGCATTGCAGGTGGATTCTTTACCAGCTGAGCCATCAGGGTGGCCCAAGAATACTGGAGTGGGTAGCCTATCCCTTCTCCAGTGGATCTTCCCGACCCAGGACTCGAACCGGGGTTTCCTGCATTGCAGACAGATTCTTCACCAACTGAGCTATCAGGGAAGCTAAGGGGAATAAGTCAGACAGAGAAAGACAAATATTGTATTCCTTTGCATGTGGAATCTGAAAAACAAAACAAATGAACAGAGTCACAGATACAAAGAACAAGCAAGTGGTTGTCAGGGTGGGTGGAGGGAGAAAGAAGTAGGGGATGGAGATTAAGAGGAACAGACCTGCAGTTACAAATAAATGAGGCAAGGGCATGAAAAGTACAATGTGGGGAACATAGTCAGTCGAGTTTAACATCTGTGCATGGTGATAGAAAGTAGCTCGACATACTGACTTATGGTCATCAATTTGAAATATATAGAAATATTTAATCACTATGCTGTATACCAGGAACTAACATAGTGTTGTATGTCAGTTATATTTCAAAAACAAATAACAACCTCAGAAAAAGAGATTAGGTTTGTGTTTACCAGAGGCGGGGTGGGGGTGGAAGTGGTGGGAGAAGGGGAATTGAATGAAGTTAGCCAAAAGGTACAAAATTCCAGTTATAAGATAAGTAATCACTAGGGGTGTAATATACAGTATAGTAAATAAAATTAACACTTCTGTATGTATGATATATCTCATCAGAGGATGAGATGGTTGGATGGCATCACTAACTCAATGGACATGAACTTGGGCAAACTTCGGGAGATAGTGAAGGACATGGAGGCCTGGTAGGCTGCAGTACATGGGGTCTCAAAGAGTCAGACATGACTTAGCAACTGAACAACAACATTATATGTTAAATTTTTTAAGTGAGTAAACCTTAAGTATTATTCTCTTCACAAGTAAAAAAACATTTTTTTTCTTTTGTATCTAAATGAAGTGATGGATATTTACAAAACTGTGGTAATCATTTTATGGTTTATACCTTGCCAACAAAGGTCCATCTAGTCAAGGCTATGGTTTTCCAGTAGTCATGTATGGGTGTGAGAGTTGGACTAAAAAGAAAGCTGAGTGCCGAAGAATTGATGCTTTTGAACTGTGGTGTTGGAGAAGACTCTTGAGAGTCCCTTGGACTGCAAGGAGATCCAACCAGTCCATGCTAAAAGAGATCAGTCCTGGGTGTTCATTGGAAGGACTGCTGCTGAAGCTGAAACTCCAATACTTTGGCCACCTCATGCAAAGAGTTGACTCATTGGAAAAGACTCTTATGCTGGGAGGGATTGAGAGTAGGAGGAGAAGGGGACGACCGAGGATGAGATGGCTGGATGGCATCACCGACTGGATGGACATGAGTTTGAGTGAACTCCGGGAGTTGGTGATGGACAGGGAGGCCTGGCGTGCTGCAATTCATGGGGTTGCAAAGAGTTGGACACGACTGAGCGACTGAACGGAACTGAACTGAAGTCAAAGCATTATCCTGTATACCGTAAACTTACATGTTTCTGTATGTCAATTATATCTCCAAAATGGAATTTAAAAATAGATTAATTTACTAAAAAAAAAAACCAAAAAGTTTTAAAAAGTCACATTGTAGAATACAGAACCCTTTAAAAACTGAACTCAACCAAATTAAATCAGATACACTAGACAGTTTGAGGACTCTCAGAGAAGCTTAATGAATAGTTTGAAATAGTTTAAAATGCATTTTTAGAATATATCTAAACAGTGTGAATTATAGTAACACTTTGCTGTTGAGGAGAAATCATTAGTTTTGGATTTAACATGGATTTGCACAATAGGAAAAGATGAATTGGGAGAATTGTGCCTTTATGAATACAAGTGAGCAGTGAAAATCCATATTACACAGTTACATTATCAGATGGTTAGACATTTCCTTGCAATAAGAGAATTTTTTTAACCTTGAAACTACATAATTAACTGTCAGTTTTAGCTACCAGATACCACGTGATATAGTAGCAGAAGGGCGAGAAAAGCACACGTTATTTTTTCTGCTACAATCAGTTTCAGATCATCTTCTACAAAACATTTTGGCTAAAGCCCATCTTCCCCATGATGAACTAACAAACAAGGAACAAGGAATAGCAGCAAAGATGAACAACATTCAAACCTCTGATTTCTACAATAATGGATGAAAATTGTCAAAGGAAGAAAGTAATATTTATCTGGGGAAAAAAGGTATAAAATGGAAAGCTAGTAACATATGCTTTTCATGAACATGTTTTGCCTTATTAGCAGATATGTGCTAAATGCATAATTGCACTTATATTAATATTTAACAAATCAGATAGTAATTTTGTTTTCCTTTTTTTTCTGATTTTTTGTATATTATGTGAGACATTTTCTCTTATTCTTTCCCCACAATATTGAATGCCTGAAATTTGTTCCTGTCAGAATGCTATCCATTTTAATTACTATCAAAACATTTTTTATCTCTTCATAAAAGTAAACCTTATCTCAAAGGAGTGTGCTGGATTTCTCAAAGACTCCTTTGAAAAGCTCCTATCTACCCATGGTAATTTGAATTCTCCTTCACTTCTCTCTCTTTTGGAAAGGACTCCTTTGTTCTTCCGTCTGAGCCATAAGATTCGTCTTTGCGGTGATAGTACTTAGCTTCTCTGCTTCTTCTCATGGAGAACATGAATCTGGTCACTGGCTCTCCTTGGCTGAATTTACAGCAAGTCATGCTCACTTTCTCACAGAGGCAGGTTTACTCATTTATTCCATAACCATTGGTGGGAAAGAGAATGGATTGGGTCCCGGCGTGAGCAGTTAAGACGTGCCCTGGAATAAGAGAGGGGAAAGAGAAGTAAAAATAAAAGGAGAGGAAATATAGGACAGAATGCTCTAAGTCATCAGCAGGTTTCAGATGGTGCCCAGCTGTTTCTCATGTGAAGAACACTTGCCCTGGAGTTCTTTGAGTGGTTTATCGCCATCTCCATTGGCTCTCTCCAGTGTGGGGGAAACCATCTCTTGATAATTCTTGAAGACACCATCTAAGACTTTCTCTCAGGGTTTAGGATTTTGGTAGGGGTGGGGGTTAGGGTGGAGGGAAAGGAATCTTTTTCACTTTGCTATGAATCTCTCTGGAGGGAGAGAGAAACTACTCTCTCCAGAAAACTACTTGTTCAGATGGCGAGATGGGAAGATGGAAATATATAGAGAAACTTCTAATGTTTATGTGGCTACAGTGAAGTCAGATTAGATTTTATTCTCTAGAAGTTTAAGCTGGGTAAGAACACATGAGAACCATTCCTGTGTGTTCTAATGGGGTAAAATTCATGATGAAATATTCACCTTTAACTGAGAGTTGAGATAGTTTGTTTAGAGTTTTGGCTCTGAGTCTCCAAAGCTAGAGAGACACATAACTACTTTCTTAAAGCACAGCTGAGTTTGCAGGAGAGAGAAATTTGTGAGGGCCAAACCAGAAAAGAGAATTGAAAGGCAGAGTGGTAAGCCAAGTAGGGGACCCTGTGGCTTTCCAGAGGTTGGTGGAAGGGCAGGGAAGGGAGGTGAAGGTTCTTGGCCACAGAATGCTAAGCATTTAGATTTCACTCCTATCTAGGCACCAGCGTATGCGCTTTATCAAGGTGAGGAGTTGGATCTGGGACACCATATAAAGCTGAGAGTGAAAAGATGATTTAGAAAAACATCTCAGGGCCACAGAGAGACAACAGTAAAAGGAGACAGCAGGCATACTTCTCTATCTTGGCCTGAGAGATCTGTGTAAAACAAACGAGAAACTATCTGCTGAGAATTAACAACTATAGGCTTTCTTTGCCTGGTTTTAGAGTTAGAATTTACTCCGCCTGACCCATCAAGGGATCTCCAAGTCACAAAACTAACATAAAAATGATTCCCGCTAGTAAAGATCCATGTATGTCTAACAAGATGAGACTAATACCCCTCCAGAAGAAAACAATCTCAAGTAGGCTGCTGACATTACCCATAGATAAAGCCCAGCCAAGAAAACCTCATGGCTTAAACTTAGAAATGGCATCAAGACTCAAACCACAGTAAGTGAAACAAGTCTACCCAACTCAGTTCAGTTCATCTCAGTCGCTCAGTTGTGTCCGACTCTTTTCGACCCCATGAATGGCTGCACGCTAGGCCTCCCTGTCTATCACCAACTCCTGGAGTTCACCCAGACTCACACCCATCGAGTCAGTGATGCCATCCAGCCATCTCATCCTCGGTCGTCCCCTTCTCCTTCTGCCCCCAATCCCTCCCAGCATCAGAGTCTTTTCCAATGAGTCAACTCTTCAACTGAGGTGGCCAAAGTACTGGAGTTTCAGCTTCAGCATCATTCCTTCCAAAGAAATCCCAGGGCTGATCTCCTTCAGAATGGACTGGTTGGATCTCCTTGCAGTCCAAGGGACTCTCAAGAGTCTTCTCCAACACCACAGTTCAAAAGCATCAATTCTTCAGTGCTCAGCCTTCTTCACAGTCCAACTCTCACATCCATACATGACTACTGGAAAAACCATAGCCTTGACTAGACGGACCTTTGTTGGCAAAGTAATGTCTCTGCTTTTGAATATACCATCTAGGTTGGTCATAACTTTTCTTCCAAGGAGTAAGCGTCTTTTAATCTCATGGCTGCAATCACCATCTGCAGTGATTTTGGAGCCCCCAAAAACAAAGTCTGACACTGTTTCCCCATCTATTTCCCATGAAGTGATGGGACTGAATGCCATGATCTTCGTTTTCTGAATGTTGAGCTTTAAGCCAACTTTTTCACTCTCCTCTTTCACTTTCATCAAGAGGCTTTTGAGTTCCTCTTCACTTTCTGCCATAAGGGTGGTGTCATCTGCATAGCTGAGGTTCTTGATATTTCTCCCGGCAATCTTGATTCCAGCTTGTGTTTCTTCCAGTCCAGCGTTTCTCATGATGTACTCTGCATAAAAGTTAGATAAGCAGGGTGACAATATATAGCCTTGTCGTACTCCTTTTCCCGTTTGGAACCAGTCTGTTGTTCCATGTCCAGTTCTAACTGTTGCTTCATGACCTGCATACACATTCCTCAAGAGGCAAGTCAGGTGGTCTGATATTCCCATCTCTTTCAGAATTTTCCACAGTTGATTGTGATCCACACAGTCAAAGGCTTTGGCATAGTCAATAAAGCAGAAATAGATGTTCTTCTGGAACTCTCTTGCTTTTTTGATGATGCAGCCGATGTTGGCAATTTGATCTCTGGTTCCTCTGCCTCTTCTAAAACCAGCTTGAACATTTGGAAGTTCACGGTTCACGTATTGCTGAAGCCTGGCTTGGAGAATTTTGAGTATTATTTTACTAGCGTGTGAGATGAGTGCAATTGTGTGGTAGTTTGAGCATTCTTTGGCATTGCCTTTCTTTGGGATTAGAATGAAAACTGATCTTTTCCAGTCCTGTGGCCACTGCTGAGTTTTCCAAATTTGCTGGCATATTGAGTGCAGCACTTTCACAGCATCACCTTTCAGGATTTGAAAGAGCTCAACTGGAATTCCTTCACCTCCACTAGCTTTGTTCATAGTGATGCTTTCTAAGGCCCACTTGACTTCACATTCCAAGATGTCTGGCTCTAGGTGAGTGATCACACCATCATGATTATCTGGGTCGTGAAGATCTTTTTTGTACTGATCTTCTGTGTATTCTTGCCACCTCTTCTTAATATGTTCTGCTTCTGTTAGGTCCATACCATTTCTGTCCTTTATCGAGCCCATCTTTGCATGAAATATTCCCTTGGTATCTCTAATTTTCTTGAAGAGATCTCTAGTCTTTCCCATTCTATTCTTTTCCTCTATGTCTTTGCACTGATCACTGAGGAAGGCTTTCTTATCTCTCCTTGCTATTCTTTGGAACTCTGCATTCAGATGCTTATATCTTCCCTTTTCTCCTTTGCTTTTCACCTCTCTTCTTTTCATAGCTATTTGTAAAGCCTCCCCAGACAGCCATTTTGCTTTTTTGCATTTCTTTTCCATGGGGATGGTCTTGATCCCTGTCTCCTGTACAATGTCACGAACCTCATTTCATAGTTCATCAGGCACTCTATCTATCAGATCTAGGCCCTTAAATCTATTTCTCATTTCCACTGTATAATCATAAGGGATTTGATTGAGGTCACATCTGAATTGTCCAGCGGTTTTCCCTACTTTCTTCAATTTGAGTCTGAATTTGGTAATAAGAAGTTCATGATCTGAGCCACAGTCAGCTCCTAGTCTTGTTTTTGCTGACTGTATGGAGCTTCTCCATCTTTGGCTGCAAAGAATATAATCAATCTGATTTCGGTGTTGACCATCTGGTGATGTCCGTGTGTAGCATCTTCTCTTGTGTTGTTGGAAGAGGGTGTTTGCTATGACCAGTGCATTTTCTTGGCAAATCTCTATTAGTCTTTGCCCTGCTTCATTCCACATTCCAAGGCCAAATGTGCCTGTTACTCTGCGTGTTTCTTGACTTCCTACTTTTGCATTCCAGGCCCCTATAATGAAAAGGACATCTTTTTGGGTGTTAGTTCTAAAAGGTCTTGTAGGTCTTCATAAAACCGGTCAACTTCAGCTTCTTCAGCATTACTGGATGGGGCATAGACTTGGATAACTGTGATATTCAATGGTTGCCTTGGAGATGAACAGAGATCATTCTGTTGTTTTTGAGATTGCATCCAAGTACTGCATTTCGGACTCTTTTGTTGACCATGATGGCTACTCCATTTCTTCTGAGGGATTCCTGCCCGCAGTAGTAGATATAATGGTCATCTGAGTTAAATTCACCCATTCGAGTCCATTTTAATGCTCTGATTCCTACAATGTCGACGTTCACCCTTGCCATCTCCTGTTTGACCACTTCCAATTTGCCTTGATTCATGGACCTGACATTCCAGGTTCCTATGCAATATTGCTCTTTACAGCATTGGACCTTTCTTCTATCACCAGTCACATCCAAAGCTGGGTCTTGTTTTTGCTTTGGCTCCACCCCTTCATTCTTTCTGGAGTTATTTCTCCACTGAACTCCAGAAGCATATGGGGCACCTAATGACCTGGGGAGTTCCTCTTTCAGTATCCTATCATTTTGCCTTTTCATACTGTTCATGGGGTTCTCAAGGCAAGAATACTGAAGTGGTTTGCCATTCCCTTCTCCAGTGGACCACATTCTGTCAGACCTCTCCACCATGACCCACCCGTCTTGGTTTGCCCCCAGGCATGGCTTGGTTTCATTGAGCTAGACAAGGCTGTGGTCCTAGTGTGATTAGATTGTTAGTTTTCTGTGAGCATAGTTTCAGTGTGTCTGCCCTCTGATGCCCTCTTGCAACACCTACCATCTTACTTGGGTTTCTCTTACCTTGGGTGTGGGGTATCTCTTCACGGCTGCTCCAGGAAAGCACAGCCACTGCTTCTTACCTTGGACGAGGGGTATCTCCTTACTGCCGCGTTTCCTGACCTTCAACGTGGGATAGCTCCTCTAGGCCCTCCTGCACCTGCGCAGCCACTGCTCCTCATCCAACTCAGTAGGTCTTTCCATTACAGATAGCCTATGTTTTATCAATAGTCACTTTTAATTTTTTCTTCTTTTTCTCTTTTAAGGTCTTGAAGATATTTTGCAATTTCACTATAATACATTTAGTAATTAATTTATTTTTTGTGTGTATCTTTCTTGGGATTTGTTGTTTCCAGAAAATTGAGAATTAGTGTCTTTCATAAAAATCTGGGAAATTCCTAGCTCTTTGAAAATTTCCTCTCTCTCATTTTTTTTTTCTTCCTTTCTGCTTTTGAAAGTCCTGTTAGATGTAGGTTACTCCCTCTTATTATATAGCTGTCTCTTATACCTCTCTCTTGGTTTCAGAATGAAACCCTCTGCTGAATTTTGATTAATTTCTTCAGATGAATCATCTAGTCCACGAATTGTCTATGCTGCTTTGTCTAAAATGCTGGTTCACCAGTGCAGTGAGGTTTAAATTCAGAAAACATTTTCACTGCTAGAAGTCTATTTTGACAATGTCTCAGTATTTGCAATTATTTTTGTTCACTCACTGCACTGGTGAACCAGCATTTTAGACAAAGCAGCATAGACAATTCGTGAACTAGATGATTCATCTGAAGAGATTAATCAAAATTCAGCAGAGAGTTTCATTCTCCGAGAGAGGTATAAGAGAAAGCTATACAATAAGAGGGTGCAACCTACATCTAACAGGACTTTCAAAAGCAGAAAGGAAAAAAAATGAGAGAGAGGAAATTTTCAAAGAGCTAAGAATTTCCCAGATTTTTATGAAAGACACTAATTCTCAATTTTCTGGAAACAACAAATCCCAAGAAAGATACACAAAAAAATAAATTAATTACTAGATGTATTATAGTGAAATTGCAAAATATCTTCAAGATCTTAAAAGAGAAAAAGAAGAAAAAATTAAAAGTGACTATTGATACAATACAGGCTATCTGTAATGGAAAGACAATCAAATTGACGACAGACTTCAAATTAGTTTTAAAAATTCTGAGCCATCATCTCTTCAAATATGACTCCTTCCTTGTTTTCTTTCACCTCTTCCTGGGATTCCAGGGAAATGTGGGGTAAACTTCACTGTGTCTGCCATGTCTCTTTCTTCTCTATTTTTTCACCCTTTGGACTTTTGGTACCTCATTCCAGATAATTTCTTTTTATTTACCTTCCAGTTTACTAATTCTCTCTTCAGCCATGTATAACGTGCTATTAGATGCATGTATTGAATTTCTAATTTTAGTTACTCAGTTTTACAGTCATAGGTTATTCCATATATCAAGTGCATATAATTTCTACTTCTACATTGAATTTCCATCTTTTTTTAGCTCCTTAAACATGCTAAGTATAGCTATTTTTAATTCCTGCCTAATAGTTCTAAAATCTAAAACAGTAAGATTTTAAATGGTAGTTACTAGCTACATTTGGCTCCTCAGCACTTGAAATATGGCAAGTCTGATTTGGGATCCTGTAACTGTAAAATGCATGCTGGATTTTGAAGACTTGGTACAAAAAATGTCCAGTATCCCATAAGAATTTTATATTGATTTTATATTTATATTGATTACATGCTGAAATAGTTTGAAATAGCAATTTGGGTTAAATAAAAACTTGAGTTAAAATATACTAAGTTAAAATTTTAAAAAGTAATGTCAATTGTTTCATTTTGCTTTTTAATGTGGTTACTAGAAAATTTGAAATTACATGCATGATTCACGTTTGTGGTCTGCATTCTAGTTCTATCAGAGCACTGATCTAGACCTTCTGTGTGTTTTCTGCTTCTGTTATCTTATCTACAAAGCATGAGGCACTTGGTTGCTGTAAATCAAGGAGTTAGATATTTTTGGCCATGCAGAACCTTTGAACCTGGATTGCAGTCTGTCTGAGGACTAGTTTGCCTGCAGTTGACCTTTACTCTTAGATTGCAGTCCTTCAGCATCTCTACCCAAAGAGCAGGAAGCATACCAGGGTCCCTACCTTTGGCAGGCCCTGGACTTCAATATGTGTTTGCTCTACCCCGTGAAGTTGTCCAAAGCCTGCATAAGCCACCAAGAGAGAAATGCTGCTTCTAGGATTAAAAAACTGCTGATGCCATTATTATATCAATACTGTTACAATTTGAAAGCTGCCAAGATTAGGACTGTAAAACTACTCAGGAAATCACCGCAATCAGAAGTCACAACTGATTTTGTGAACTCCAGAACCACAATGTGCAGGCATGCAGGCGATGGTTTTCATGAATGGATGCCATGTGCCACAAGCCCTGCTCTCAGCACTGCAAGGCCAGTGACCAGAGCCCAGCAGCTCTGCTACTACTCCTGCAGAAGCACCAAAAGTCTTCGCAACTGGGCTTGCCAGCAGGAGCAGCAGAAACTTGGCGTTTGTGCTCCAATTCGGTCAGGTTGGATTGAAAGTGAAAGTGATAGTGGGTTGCCATTCCCTTCTCCAGAGGATCTTCCCAACCCAGGGATCAAACCCAGGTCTCCTGCACTTTACCTTCTGAGCCACCAGGGAAGCCCGCATCTATGCAGACAATTTCTCTGAAGGCAGAAAGATCAGTTGTGACTTCAAGCTTGGTTTCTGGAATCATGCTGCCTGGTTTAAAACCTGTATTTTTGTGACCTGGAGTATTTCCCCATGCTCTCTCAAACTTCTATTTCCCTGTCTGTAAAATAGGTATACTGATAGCACCTACTTTAAAACAATGTTGTGGAGGGACTTCCCTGGCGGTCCAGAGGTTGAGACTTTACCTTCCAATGCAGGGGGTGCAAGTTCAGTCCCTGGATGGAAAGCTAAGATCCCATGTGCCTTGTAGCCAAAAATTCAAAATATAAAACAGAAACAATATTGTAACAAATTCAATAAGGACTTTTTAAATGGTCTGCATGAAAATAGAGCTTAAAAAATTGCTGTGGGGCTCAAATAAAACAAGGCCTTTAATAGGGTCTCACAATAAGTACTTAGAAAATTTTAACTGTTTATCATAGGGATGACAAAGATCTAGTTGCTAACCCTCATTATATTGCCTTGGAAAGTTTCTGAAATTCTGAGTCCTGATCTCTTTGCTTTTCAGATGAGGGCCTTGTCTTACATGCTCTGTAAGGTGAGTTTCTGAGCTAAAAATCTCTAGATCCATGACTGGAGAAAGCGAAGCACTGAAAAAAGCTTTTAGCCTACTACAGAATTAGGTTGGAGAGCCTGGCATCTAGACACTATAATTTTTAATTTCTTTTTTCCGCACAAAGTCTTATAATTTTAGTGCTAGATGCTAATTAAGAGAAATATGATGATGCAACTAACACCGGGAAGCATGTTTAAACAGGACTCCATGACTTCAGTTGCTAAAATAAAGAAAAGCACCAGAGGGCACCTGAGTTAAAGAGTGAGATGGAACAGTTCAGCTCAGTTCAGTTCAGTCGCTCAGTCGTGTCCGACTCTTTGAGATCCCATGAGTTGCAGCGCGCCAGGCCTCCCTGTCCATCACCAACTCCCGGAGTTCACTCACACTCACGTCCGTCAAGTCCGTGATGCCATCCAGCCATCTCATCCTCTGTCGTCCCCTTCTCCTCCTGCCCGCAATCCCTCCCAGCATCAGAGTCTTTTCCAATGAGTCAACTCTTCCCATGAGGTGGCCAAAGTACTGGAGTTTCAGCTTTAGCATCATTCCTTCCCAAGAACACCCAGGACTGATCTCCTTTAAAATGGACTGCTTGGATCTCTTTGCAGTCCAAGGGACTCTCAAGAGTCTTCTCCAACACCACAGTTCAAAAGCATCAATTCTTAGGTGCTCAGTTTTCTTTATAGTCCAACTCTCACATCCACACATGACCACTGGAAAAACCGTAGCTTTGACTAGATGGACCTTTGTTGGCAAAGTAATGTCTCTGCTTTTGAATATGCTGTCTAGGTTGGTCATAACTTTTCTTTCAAGGAGCAAGCATCTTTTAATTTCATGGCTGCAGTCACCATCTGCAGTGATTTTGGAGCCCCCCCCCAAAATAAAGTCCATCACTGTTTCCACTGTTTCCCCATCTATTTGCCATGAAGTGATAGGACTAGATGCCATGATCTTAGTTTTCTGAATGTTGAGCTCTAAGCCAACTTTTTCACTCTTGTCTTCAACTCTCATCAAGAGGTTCTTTAGTCCTTCACTTTCTGCCATAAGGGTGGTGTCATCTGCATATCTGAGGTGGAAAAAAGCTAAGGTAAACATTGGCAATCTTTTAGGAGGTGAAAAGAAAGTGAGAGCAAGAGGCCTGGTGGCGAAAGTAGTAGGATTTTAGTCTTTCCTGAAAATCATGTGAAAAATGTTATTTAATTTCATTTTTAGCTTCCTGGCCGTGCATGACATGGGAGGATGGTTGTGTAGGTATAAGTATATAAGCTTTAAGTATAAAGCTTAAAGCGCCCCATTACTAAAAACAAACAGCAAAAACAAAAGTCTTCATCTTTTGCTGGGGATTCTTATGCTATTTGGCTGTCTCTAGATGTCAGGCATTTGGTGAACTAGAAAATGTACTTGTTTTCAGTGTTTGTCAGCATTCCAGGCCTTTCCATGACTCAGGGAGAGGAACCCTGGGAGTAAACTACCCTGGTGGCAGTCTACACACGGTGACTTTAGTCCCCAAGAAAAACACAGGTTCAAAGAAAATCACATTATACTATAATAAACCTTGGTAATGGATAAAGATGGGTACTGAAATATAAC
Source organism: Ovis aries (assembly GCF_016772045.2). NCBI lineage: Eukaryota > Metazoa > Chordata > Mammalia > Artiodactyla > Bovidae > Ovis > Ovis aries. Next base: position 75,099,999 of record NC_056061.1, read on the forward strand.
TGAAAAAGTAAGAAATATAATCCACTGAAATTATACTACCTAAATGAACCATTTCTAACTCTCACAGAAATGATGATTTTTAAAAATTAGAAATACAAGCAACTTCAGATTATGGCCTCATGAATGATCAGTTCACAGAGCTCATAGATGATCATCCTATGTCTGTTACTGTGATAAGGGTTTATATTCTGGCCTATAGTCTTTCCCCCCCGAGTTTTAACATCAGTTCAAGGCAACAATAAAAAAAGATCTTTATGCAAATGACCTTTTATAATACAGTAAACTGCCCTATGGTTCAGAAATAATGAAAAGCTGGGCAAATGAAACCTCTCATAGAAAACAAAAGATTTCCATTAACTGCTGCCTTCCGTCTTTATCAAGGCACTACATGAGTAGAAACTTGGGAAGTCTCACTAGCTGTAATTGTAGCTCTGACCCATGGAAGTTCAAAAAACTGATACCTATACAGTACACTAGCTACTTCCATGAAACGAAGGGCTTAAATTCAATTAAAAAAATCTTTTTGGTAACCAGGAACTATCAAAAGAAGCGTGGATGCTTTCCATTAGGACTTGATAGTAGACTTACTTGAAAGTGAAAGTTGCTCAATCCTGTCCAACTCTTTGCGACCCCATGGACTATACAGTCCATGGAATTCTCCGGTCCAGAATACTGGAGTGGGTAGCGATTCCCTAGTGATTAATAAATGATGGGGTGGTGTGTAACATTTGAGCTGATTTCTAGCTCTTAAGTGTTGTTACTCTGCGCAACCTGAGATATGCTCATTGGTTTTGCCTGGAACAATCCTCCTTCAGGGAACACCTGAGTTCTGTGCCAGCCTGGAGTGGGTGCAAGTTGAGGGTCTGTCCTCTTGCAGAGCTGGTATAAGTGTAAAAAAGCATTATTTTTAAGTTTACTTGTCAGTAGTCGTATCAAACCCGAGCGTGACTTCACACCTTATTTGAAATCCAGGTATAGGACTTTGAGGGCTTCCCTTGTGGCTCAGCAGTAAAGGATCCACCTGCTAATGCAGGAGACTTGGGTTCCGTCCCTGGGTCAGAAGGATCCCCTGCAAAAGGAAATGGCAATCCACTCAAGCTCCTTGCCTGGGAAATCCCATGGACAGAGGAGCCCGGTGGTCTATAGTCCATGGGGTTGTAAAAGAGTCAGACACAAATTATCGACTAAACAAGAACAACAACAATAGGCCTTCAAAGTGGGGGATGGAAACTTAAGAGATAATTTTCTGTATCTCACACTGGGGTACATGAAACGGTTAGTACAATGCTGAATGACAACTGTTAAAAATCAGAGGATAAGTTTGTGCATCACCTTAGAGAATCCATTTGGTCACAATTGTATGGTATAAGCATATTAATTTATGCTTTTTTTTAAAGAAATGTTTATTTATTTGACTGCGTCGGGTCTTAAGTTGTGGCATGCAGGATCTTTCGTTGCGGTGCGCGGGTTTCTATCTAGTTGTGGTACATGGGCTTAGTTATCCCATGACATGTGGATCTTAGTTCCCCTATCAGAGACTGAACCTCTGTCCCCTGCATTGGAAGTCCCTGATTTATGTTTATATGAAAACAAATCCAAGTATTGTTGTTCAGTCACTAAGTCGTGTCCGACTCTTCACAATCCCATGAATTGCAGTGTGCCAGGCTTCCCTGTCCTTCACTGTCTCCAAGAGTTTGCCCAAATTCATGTCCATTGAGTTGGTGATGCTATCTAGTATATTATGAAGTAAAACGCAGAACTGTATTGACCTTTTTTTTCACTGAAAACATGGAACTTCAAAGAATTTTTTGTCTTGCAGAAGGCTTCTTTGGGCTGGGCTTCTTGGTCTTAAGATAAGGAAGCAACTGCTTGCTCATGTTCCACCACAAATGGTATTTTAGGAGAAACATCTGAAATTTTTGTTTAGCGATTTCATTTGACATCCAAGAAAGCCAAAACACGAAGAGAAAACTTTTCATTTATGAGTGTGATTTGAGCTTTATATACCTTCCTTCTTTAACCTCAAATATTGCTTTCCATTCCCAAACCCAAGTAGAAAATTCAGAGAAAGCATGATTTAGTAATACTGGAAAACACAGGGCTGTTCATAATTTAGTCCTTGTTATGCCTGCGTAACTTGAACAAGGGATTTAGTATCCCAGTCCCTCAGCAATAAAGAAATGCATTTTAAAATAAAGAAATAAAAAACCCATTGTACTTGCCTTGTGCGGCTGTTGGACAGATCAAACCAGGCAGCATATGTGAAGTTTGAAATGCTGTAAAAAGAGATAGAATCCACTTTTTGACAAATGAGAAATGCTGAGAAAACTGGATATTCATATGCAAAAGAATAAAGGTGGACTCCACACCATATACAAAAATTAACTCAAAAGTGAATCAAGGACCTAAATGTAGACCTGAAATGATGAAACTCTTAGAATAAAACAGGATAAATGCTTCATCACTAATCACTGAGGGAAATGCAAATCATGACTTTGGACTCGAAATGATTTTTCTTGGCTATGACATCAGAGGCAAAGATATGAAAAGTAAAAAAAAGACAACTTGGACTTCATGAAAAATTTTTTTTTAAAAAGTATGTAAAAAAAGACAGTATCCAGAGTAAAAAGGCAACCCACAAGATGGGAGGAAATACTGCAAATCATATATCTGAGAAGGGATTAGTATCCAGAATATGTAAAGAACTCCTACAACTCACCAACAAAAAGACAAACAACTTGATTAAAAAATGGGCAAAGGACTTGAATAGATTATTCTCCAAAGAAGATATACAAATGGCCAATAAGCACAGGAAAAGATGCTCAACATCACTAATCACTGAGGGAAATGCAAATCAAAAGCACAATGAGTTACCACCTCACTCATTAGAACGACTCCAAGTGTTGGTGGGAATATTAATGGTACAGCCACTGTGGAAACAGCATGGTAGTTCCTCAAAAAAAAAAAAGAAGAAGAAGAATTATATACGATTCAGCAACTCCACTTCTGGGTATGTAACCCAAAGAAATGAAAGCAGGGTCTTGAAGAGATATTTGTACATCGTGTTCATAGCAGTGTTATTCCACAATAGCTAAAACATGAAGCAACCTGTATCTATCAAAAGATGAAAAGATAAGCAGATCAGCTGTGTACATTCAGCCTTTTAAAAAGGTAAACTTTGCCATGTGCTATTACATGCATGAACCTTGAGGACATTATGCTAAATGAAATAAGACAGTCACAAGCATACCCACACACAGACACTTACAGTACAGTGTGATCCCACTTTGCTGTTGTTCAGAGGCTCAGTCATGTCCAACTCTTTGTGACCCCATGGACCAGAGCACACCAGGCTTCCCTGTCCTTCACCATCTCCTAGAGCTTTCTCAAACTCATGTCCATTGAGTCAGTGATGCCATCCAACCATCTCATCCTCTCTCATCCCCTTCTCATCCTGCCTTCAATCTTTCCCAGCAACATGGTCTTTTCCAATGAGTTAGCTCTTAGCAACAGATGGCCAAAGTATTGATTCCACTTAAATGAGGAAATTTGGAGTAGTCAGTTATAAAGACAGAAAATGTAATGATGGGACTTCCCTGGTGGTCCAGTGGTTAAGAATCTGCCTGCTAATGCAGGGAGACACAGGTTCGATCCCTGGTCTAGTAAGATCTCACATACTGTAGAAGAACTGAGCCTGGGTACCACAACTACTGAGCCTGTGCTCCAGAACAAGCAAAGCCACCGCAGTGAGAACCCCAAGCACCAAAACCAGAGAGCAGCTCTCAGTCACCGCAGCTGGAGAAACCCCGCAAACAGCAACAAACACCTAGCACAGCCAAAACAGAAAATAAATTAAAATAGATCCATTAAAAAGAGAATGTGTCATGGTGGTTGCCAGGAGCTGGAGGAGCAGAGAATGGGGAGTTACTGATTAATAAGCATAGAATTTCAGTTTTACAAGATAAATATTTATGTGGATGGACGGTACAACAGTATGAATGTATTTAGTACCACTGAACTGAACTCTTACAAATCAAGATGGTACATTTTATGTATATTTTACTCAGTTATAAAAGAGAGAGTGAGAGAACCCAAAGACTAGAATCCACCCCCTGAAGCTACTTTAATAAGGGTTGAAAGCAGGCTTCTCATGAGCAATTCTAATTTCAGGCTTGTGTTCTTGACTGCTGTTTTGTCTGCAGGTTCTGTGGTTCGTGACTCATCAGGTTGCCCCCACTGCCAAGTTTTGTTTTGTTCCTTGGTTACGGACTTTTTCCTAATCCTGGTCCATGGAAACTAGAAATTCATACCCAGGACCCTAGGAGGAGTCAGAGCAAGAAGGAACCTCCACCAATACTTTCCCTCCCCCGAAATGCTGGGAACCCAGATCTGCTGGGTGTAGGGTGTTGTCAAGCCCTGGGCTCAGCCTTGCTGCCTCATCCTCTCAAAAACGCCATTAGGTTGGGCTGCGCCATCTCTCGTTTTATAGATACAGACGCTGAAGGCACAGAAGTTATGTGTTTCATTCATGTGTTCTTCTGTTTGCCATGCCTCCCCTCACTCTTGGCTGGTGAACTCTTCCTGCCCCCTCCTTACCTCCCAGCTCCCTGTCGCCTCCCCCAGGGGCCCCCCAGTTTGAGGTCCCCTCCCGAATGCTCTTGTGAAGTAGTTTCTCACTTTCCGCCCCAGTGTTTGCCTCTGCCTCCAGAGATGTATGGAGAGATTAAGAGCTGCGCACACGTGACGTGTAGACTCCGCAAATACATGAGTGAACGGGTGCATGAATGAATAAATAACGTTTTAAGATACCAAGTCCCCAGATGAGAAATCCACTCTGGCTTATGAGTCCCTGGAACTTCTTACCCAGTCTCCCTCTTCACAGCTATTAATATTAACAGCCTTGGCCCCATCCCAGCTGGTAAGAGTTCAAATATCACTGAGACAATATTTAGAAACTTGTTTAGACCATGCTGGCTCCAGCCCAACCAACCCTTTTGAGGTTGTTGCTGAGCCTCATAGCTCCATGATGGAGCAGGGTCTTATGAAGAAACATGCAACTTGTGTAGGGATAGGTCAGTTAAAGCAGCCCGTCTGTTGGCAACTGTTTTCAGCCTTCCCACAACTCATTTCATACTAATTAATCCTCTGTGCTCTTTTTGTTGTTGTTCAGTTGCCAGCGTCTGATTCTTCATGACCCCATACGCCATGGACTGCAGCATGCCAGGCTTCCCTGTCCTTCACCGCCTCATGGAGTCTGCCCAAGTTCATGTCCACTGAATCAGTGATGCCATCCAACCATCTCATCCTCTGTCATCCTCTTCTTTTTCTTCTGCCTTCAATCTTTCCCAGCATCTTTCCCAAGATCTTTCCCAATGAGTCAGTTCTTTGCATCAGGTGGCCAAAGTATTGGAGCTTCAGCTTCAGCATCAGTCCTTCCAATGAATATTCAGGACTGATTTCCTTTAGGATGGACTGGTTAGATCTCCTTGCAGTCCAAGGGACTCTCAAGAGTCTTCTCCAACACCACAGTTCAAAAGCATCAAGGAGCCATGGACTCCTTCTGACCTCAAATTCGGACCATTCTACTAGAAGGTGTTATCACCTGTATCATGACTGCACCTCTGTCAGGACAAAGGCTGATGGTCTGACAGCCATGGGACTGGGGTGCAAGGTCACCTCAGTCTGCTAGAAGGTCACACAGAGCCATTTCCAAGTAGTCCCTGAAGAGCTTGCTCATGGCATCTCTATGATTTTGTTGGGATACAATGTGTTGATATTTGTCCTGCCTAAGTGACCGCTGTCCACTCCCTGAAGCAGGACGGGGTCACAGACTGGTTCATTCATCTTACTTACTGGCTTTTGCTGTGTGCCAGGCTCTGTGGTCAGGATATTATTGACATACGTCCCGATCTTTAACGCATACAGGTAAGTGGGGCCCCTAATCCCAGATCTCTATGATTACAGATGTAACAAGAAAGGGAAACATGGGGGGAGGGAAACGGTGTAAAACATTGCTTCCTTAGAGAAGCCTGCTCTGATTTCCCCCAGCATGGTTGAATCTCCCAGTTACAAGCCTCTTTATTACCTTTGTACTAGACATGGACTCCATGGGTAGGGACTGTGTCTGTCTCACTCAGCAATGTATTTCCAGCACTCAGCACAGTGGTGAGCACAACATAGGTGCTTAATGTATGCTTGTTGAATGAATGAACAGTCATGGAAGGCTTTATAGAGGTGGTGGCACTGAGGTGGGTCTTGACAAATCAGGGGGATTCACCAGGGAAGAAGTGAACAGATAATTTTGTAAAACAAATATATGTTATTAAATTTATGACTCTCCTCACTAGCACAGGGAAAATCCATGATGTTGACAAGTAGTTTTGATGGCAGGATGAAGCCTAGGCAGGCTAGGGGTGAGAAAAGTATTTGGGATGCTTCCTTTCAACACATTTGGAAAACCAACCTCATAATGAGAATGAGGCTTGGTGGACAAGGAGTCCCTGGGATAGACGAGCCCCAGCCGCCACCCTCTTCTCTGTGCCCCAGTGAACAGTTGGGACTTTGCAGAAATATGAGAAAGACTGCTCTTCCTTTGGTTAGTATTTCTTATTTTACCTTCCTCTACTTTCTGATTGGGATGAATTTATGGGCACTTAACAGCTGGTCTAAGTTAGGAATCACGACTCATTCAACAAACATTTAGTGAACATCCTTGGCATTGAAGATGCTGTGTGGGAGCCGCAGCAGAAAGTACAGGATGTACAAACCACAAGCTCTATCTTCATGGAGCTTATTTTTAGTAAATAAATAACACGGATAACTTCAACAACTAGAGTGCAGTCAGAACCTTGTTGAAATCACATCGGAAGGGCAGAAATGCTGCATAGCGAAGGGAGACCTGGAGTGGAAATTGGAGGGTCAGAGATGTGATGGGGCAGGGGTTCTGGGGGGAGTGAAGACACGAAACCAGGTGGCACGGAGGGTCTGGGGAAGGGCTTGTAACAGCTGCGCCAGGAAAGTGATGGAAGGTGAGGTTGGAAAAGGACAGCAGTGCCATACGTGCATGCAAGCATGCTCTGTTGCTTCAGGCATGTCTGACTCTTTGCGACCCCGTGGACCGTAGCCCTCCAGGCTCCTCTGTCCATGGGATTCTCCAGGCAAGAACACTGGAGTGGGTTGCCATGCCCTCCTCCAGGGGATCTTTCCAACGCAGCGATCAAACCTGTGTCTCTTACTTCTCCTGCACTGGGAGGTAGGTTCTTTACCACTAGCACCTGGAACCCCTACCTTGGAGAACACTGAAAAGCAGATCTAAAAGTTTCCAAAGGTGAAATATCTTCCAGAGGCAGCCCTCTAGGAAGTGGCAGGGCAGGGATTTAAGCTGGTGCTTGATCAGACTCCAAAAGCATGTGTATATGCACATATATTAATACCTGTGTATACTGAGGCAAGGGGCTTCCCTGGGGGCTCAGTGGTAAAGAACCTGCCTGCAATGCAGAAAACTCAGGTTTGATGCTTGGGTCTTGAAGATCCCCTGGAGAAGGAAAGGGAATGGCTACCTACTCCAGTATTCTTGCCTGAGAAATCCCATGGACAGGGGAGCCTGGTAGGCTATAGTCCATGGGGTAGCAAAGAATCAGACACAACTAGTGACTAAACAAGAACACACTGAGGCATGCCTTAAACTACTTAACTAAGTATCTTAGAATTAGGAGGAAACTGGCAGAATTTTCAGGAACTCTCAATGTCAGCTAGATTGATGAAGTAAAATTTTCCTTAATTTCTAAAGCAAGAGGCCCACAGCCCATTGGTCTGAGCAGAAGGAGGGTCTTGGGTTTTTCTCAGGCAGCAGCACAAGAAATTTAAGTGAAAAACATTGCAGAGCCAACTCTTGGTTTGCTTATACAGTTTAAAGTTCAGATTATTATTATTATTATTATTATTACTATTATCATTAATTATTTTGGGGGGCATTGGGAGAGGAAAAGGAATGGAATAGTTTGCTCTCTGTAGGAGTGAGGGAGCAACAGGGAAGAAAGGGCCTCCTATCCAGGGTCCTGTGTGCTTGTTGAGCTATTTTATGGGCATCCTGGATTAGACCCCTGATGAGAACTAGCTGTGGACTGAATTCCACAGTGATAGAATTGTTTCTGATAGAAAACAAGTTCCAGGCTCTAAAATGACGTGCAAATGGACCTTGGAATGGAACCTGTTTGTAAGTGGAGGTTATAATAATAATGATTTTGGATTCAAATAAAAATTTTATGTTTTAATTTATTTTTTTTAATTTTTATTTTAATCGGAGGCTAATTACAATATTATAGTGGGTTTTGCCATACATGGACATGAATCAGCCATGGATGGACATATGTTCCCAATCCTGAACCCCCCTCCCACCTCCCTCCCCATCCCATCCCTCTGGGTCATCCCAGTGCACCAGCCTTGAGCACCCGGTCTCATGCATCGAACCTGGACTGGCAATCTGTTTCACATATGATAATATGCATGTTTCAATGCTATTCTCTCAAATTATCCTACCCTTGCCTTCTCCCACAGAGTCCAAAAGACTGTTCTATACATCTGTGTTTCTTTTGCTGTCTCGCATATAGGGTCATCGTTACTATCTTTCTAAATTCCATATATATGTTCTAGTATAGTGTATTGGATTCAAATAAAAGTTTTAAATCTTGATGAGATATTTATAAACAAAAATTAAGGTTGGCAAGAATATTCAATAAATGAGTATGTCTAATGATGAAAAGGTGGTGACTTAACTGGGTTGAGAGTAAGGATAAATCAGTGCAAATTTCTAGCTCCAAAACAAGTTAGATGAAAACCTGTCACCACCTGAAATGGCTCCTTTCCTGCTGAATGTTTTCTGATGTTCTTCGCACTAGGTAAGCTTCGTTTGTCCTGATATAGTGCCTCCTACATACTTCACCTTCCATATAGCGAGTTGGGTGGCAACAAATTAATTCCTGCTATATTCAGGTGGGGCAGTGGAAGAACACCAGTGTCAGAAGAGACGTATTGGTTCCTTTTCTGTCTTGGTCACTATTGCTGGGGGACCTTGGACAAGTCACTTGACCTTTGCAAGTCAAGTTTGCTCATCTGGATGTGAAATAAGGGGATGGAGCAAGGCTTCTTCATGCTCTGAAGTTAGATCCCACGTATAAGGCTAAGTTTTATAGTAAAGCTTCTCTAAGGATGATTTATAATGTTATTGTTCAGTGAGTGATATTTTTCATCTCTATATTGTCATCAGAAATAGGTCATGGTTGATTTTTTTAAATTTATTTATTTTTCATTGGGGGATTATTGCTTTACAATATTGTGTTGTATATGATGTATGGTCTCTGCCATACATCAAGTCACTGCTGATTTTTAAAGTCTGGGTTTTGAAAAGATTTATACTGTTCAAAATTGCTTTTAAAAAGTCACTTGAATGGCAGTGGTTATTCAATAACAATTGTAATTTTCTGTTTTCTTTGTGTTTCCTTTCTTTTTTAATATAAATTTATTTACTTTAATTGGAGGTTAATTACTTTACAATGTTGTATTGGTTTTGCCATACATCAACATGAATCTGCCATGGGTATACAAGCGTTCCCCCTTCCTGAACCCCCCTCCATTCTTCCTCCCCTCTCCCCATACCATCCCTCTGGGTCATCCCAGTGCACCAGCTCCAAGCATCCAGTATCATGCATCAAACCTGGACTGGCAATTCGTTTCATATATGATATTATACATGTTTCAATGCCATTCTCCCAAATCATCCCACTCTCTCCCTCTCCCACAGAGTCCAAAAGACTGTGTTTCCTTTCTGATATGCAAATAGCCATTTATTTGATTTCCAGTAGAAAACACAAGAGGAAATGTAAGCACAAACATTGTATCTTGGAATTAAGAAATACTGATGAGTATATTAATTACTATTTTTTTTTAAATTTCAAAGTTAAGGCTTCTGAGGAAGAAAAATGGACTAGACTATCTCAAGAAGGGAGGAAATATTTTATACCATTACAGTATGTGTTTAGAAATAACTATGTTTTTTCTCCTTGTCAAATTTGAGCTGCCATTCATTTTTATCAAACTACTTTCCATCTTCAGAAAGAAACAAACCTTGATATTGTGAGTTTTTAAGTTTACTTTTGTGCCTTTTTTTTTTTTTAAGTGAACATTTTTACTTCATTCCAGGCTGGAGAGGGAAGCATAAAAGCCCTCTTTTTTTTTACAGGGTGACCCCTCTGTTCATGTGCAAATGGATTTGAATGTATAGGTGGTCATCTGGGACTAAGTGAAATTTCTCTTATGATGTGTTAGCTGTGCTAACTATCCACAATGAGAACTTGGATGATATATCCAGAGTAAAAGGAAAAAAAAAAAACCCCAAAAGCATACACTTTTTTAGAGTTTAGTCATCAGAACAAGCCATTGAGACTTCCATGGAGAGAGTGAATCTAGTTTAAGGAGGCAAGATTCTGCTCCAGCACCACCTTTTGTGGGGAGAGTGCATAGCCGGGGGAATTTGTACCACATCTGCCTTTGAACTGGGCCTAGAAGAGTGAGGTGGAAGCTTCAAAGCCTTTCTCCTTTCCATCTTTTCCTCCCACAACCATATCTCTGCCTCAGAAAGCTAGATTCATGTTTGGGCAGCTCATTCCATGGTCCCCAGTTAGTTCTAGTGTTGGAGGTTGGCCAGGAAACTGTTTGCACCATTTCTTAGGTGAGGACATAGACATGAAAAGATGAACTGGTGGGCCCAAGGACACGCTGGTTAGTAAAGGACCTTGAATTTGAACCCAAATCACCTAAAGTCCAGGGTGAAGCTCTCTCTGCATGCCTGGTTACTTCTGAAGGAGAGTCTCAGAATACAGCCTGCACTGGTTTGCTGCACTTCCATTACTAAACTCACAACAGAGTGCTAACATCTTTTTGACCTGGTAGTTTAGAACCATTCAGAGACCATGAAAATCTTACATTTTTGGCCACAGGGGGAAAAAAACCCAACTCATTCTAGAAAAGAGTGGGTGATGTGTCAAGATATGTCAACCAATTGGTGCTTCTCAGAAGTGGGCCAGTGGCTGGGCTGTTTGCGGGAGACTGGTAGACTGTGAGCCTGGGCCATCAGCCATGGTGGGGCTGGAAGGGGACGGGGGAGCAGGGAGTTAACATTATGGGACACGAGCACGTACTTCCTTGGACATCACAGTGAGAGGAGTGGACCGATAAGGGCAGTCTCTCCTCCAGCTCCCTGGCTTGGGGCCTGAGTCTACTGCCTGGAAGCTTCCGCCTGAGGTTCTGGCTTGGATGGTTGGCCACATGTAGGGAGAGTCAGGGATTACTCACAGCAGCTGCGTGAGGCCCAGTGGGCCTCCTAAGTGGCTTTCTAAGCAGAGGGCTCCTAGGGTGATCCTGGCTGGCCTTGCCTGGCCGAGCCCCTGCAGTTTGCAAGCCTTGATCTCCATCTCTGCCCTCTGTCTTGAGAGACTGTTTTTCAAGAGACTCTTTTGGCTAAATATGGTTTCTGTTGTTTGCAGTTGATAAGCCAACTGATGCAGCCAGGAAGAAGTGGAATCAGGATTAGAACTGGGTCTGTCAGATACCCGTTGCTTATTCCTCTGTACCCAAAAAAGGGATAGGAATCTGAGTGACTGCCAAATCTTATCATTTAAGCCTTCTTGGGAAATAGGCTTACAAGTAGATCAGTGGTTAAATAAATCAATAAGTGATCACACACATATATTCATGCACACACATATGCACATATATGTTCACATACATGTTTTAATTGATTGGCAAGTTTTCATGAAATGTTGTTGAAGCTCTATGATGCTGACATTTCTAGAGGAGGGGAGCAGACATAACATTCACTGGGTGACTGTGAGCACAGGAGGTAATGGGTGGGCTACAGAAGTGATGTATTGGTTGAGAATAGATTTGGGAGTCAGACAGATTTGATTTCAAACCTACAGCTACTATTAAATAAACCTTTGTGTCTTTGGACAAATTATATATTTTCTTTGGACTCAGTTTCCTTATCTGTAAAATGGGGATAATTATACTCATTTCACAGAGATTCAAAGCAGTCCAGATAAGGCACCTAGCACAGAACTTGGCACAGAGTGATGGACGGATGGGAGTTATTATTTTTGTTTAAATATATTGCCTAGTTTAGTTCTCACAGCACTACTGAATTTGTCCTTTCTGGAATAAGTTTAGGATTCCTGCTTGTTGGCATATCCTCTTATCCTCTTTTAGAAGGGGACTGTGGGAGTGGGTGAGGAGAGGGTGAGATGGAAGCCATAAGGTGAGGAAGAAGCCATAAGAAGCCATAGCTCTGAGCATCCTCTCTGAGCTCCTGGTCCTGGGGATGCTGCTTGTCTTCGAGATCCTGCCTGTCTTGTGCAGTGGGAGCCATGGACAGGTTCTGAGTGACACCAATCCAGGGCAGCCCACTTCACCAGCAAAGTGATGATGGCAACCAAATCCCCTTAGAAAACAAGTCAATTAAAGCATATTCACTAATGAAGACCTAACAGCAATCCATGTTGTATTCTATCACAGGAGGTCATATGCATGAAAAATCTTTGCCCATCTGTTTAGTAAATAGCATGTTTTAAAGAAATGTTGGGTTTTCTTGGTGGCTCAGCAACAAAGACTCTGCCTGGCAATGCAGGATGCAACCTGCATCAACCCAGGGTGATTCCTGGGTCGGGAACTTCCCCTGGAGATGGAAATGGCAACCCAGTCCAGTATTATTGCCTGGAGAATTCCATGGATAGAGCCTGGTGGGCTACAGTTCATGGGGTTGCAAAGAGTTGGATGTGACTGAGCGACTAAACAGCAACAACAAGAAGGAAATGTTAGACACAGTCTAACTCTTCTTTCTCTTTTTCTTAGACACGTCTCTTGGTGGCTTGTAAAAAGTGTAGTCAGAATTAGCTTATATAATTCTCACTACAATTTTAAGAGAAATATGTTATTTTTCATCTCTGCTTTCCAGAGATGGAAACCTGGAATTGGAAAGAATTCCTCCTGGATTGTGCACTGTGGCAACGACAAAGCAGGAGATCAAACCCAAATCCTTTGCCATCCACTTTATATTCATTCATTCATCTGGTGCTGTCTGCCATGTGCCTGGAGCTGGGCTGGGCACCAGGGATCTGTGTCTTGGCTGTGGGCCCTGCCTGCAAGGAGCTCACACTGCTCAGGAAGAGTCTTTCCTTTGAGCTATCCTGTCCAAGACCACACCATTTTTTTTTCCTGGCTCTAATTAATGACCCATTCATATCCCAAGACTAGAGGATGAATGGCTATATTCAGGTTTCCAGTTGATGGCAATTTTCTTTGGAAACTCACCAGTTTTGGGTCTCCATTTCAATCTGCCCACACACTTCACTGTTAAACTGTCAAAAATGATGTGGAATGTGGAAATATTTCTTACAAGGTCCCAAAGGGATGTTTCAGGAGCCAGTGACACCCTGACTCTCTTCAGTCTGGGGAACAGGCAGGGAGATGCCCCCAAAGTCCATCGCACAGCCAATTGTTGTGTTGTTTTTTGATTTGAGTTTGTTTTATTATTTTATTTTAAAAAATTTAATTGAAGTAGAGTTGATCTGCAATGTCCTGTTAGTTTCAGGTGTACAGCAAAGGGATTCAGTCATGTATCTGTTACGTAGGTTATTACATTATAGGGTATTACATGATATTGAATACAGTCTGCCATGCTGGACAGGAAGTTTCTCTTGCTCCAGAAGTGAGATTGCTGGATCATATGGTAGTTCTGTTTTTGATTTTTAAAGGGCTTCCACACCATTCCCCATAATGGTTGTACCAATTTACACTCCCACCAGCAGTGTAAGAAGTTTCCCTTTTTTGCACACCCTCTCTAGCATTTATTATTTGTTGACACTGTGATGATGGCCATTCTGACTGTTGAGAGGGGTACCTCATTGTAGCTTTGATTTTCATTTCTCTAATAATTCATGATGTTGAACATTTTCATGTGCCTATTGTCCATCTGTAAGTCTTTTTTGAAGAAATATTTAGGTCTTCTACCCCAATTCTTGATTTTTTTTTTTTTTATATTGAGCTATATGAGCTGTTTGTTTATTTTGGAGTTGCCTTGTTTCCAAACATTTTCTCCCATTCCATAGATTGTCTTTTTGTATTGTTATTGTTTTCTTTGCTGTGCAAAAGCTTTTAAGTTTAATTAGGTCCCATTTGTTTATTTTTGCTTTTATTTCTATTATTCTAGGAGGTGGATCCAATGTTGCTGCCATTTATGCCAAACAGTGTTGTGCTTGCTTTCCTCCAGGAGTTTTATAGTATCTAGTCTCACATGTAAACCTTTAATCCATTTTGAGTTTATTTTTGTATATGGTTTTAGAGAATGTTCTTATTTTTCTAGTAAGGCAAAGTTGGTGTTGGTGCTTACCCTGGAGAGGAAGACAGCTACTTCAACCAAGGCTTGCTAGCATCTCAAAGAGGGTAGAACAAAGCTAGGTTGTTTATTCAGACTATGAAGTCTAGTTTAATACAAATCTTTCAATGCTGTGCTCAATTAGGACTGGGTAAAATTCCAGAATTAGTGCCTTGAGGGGAAAGGGCTTAGAAAGCCCTTGTGTGGTTTGGCTATCGTCCAGGCGTGGTAATGCCATGAATTCTGAGAAGTCTGTGGAATATATGGACCAAGACACTGGTGACCTGCACCTGAGCACATGTGGCCACTTGGATTTTCCTTAGTTCATTATCACTCCCCAGTTTAGTCCAGGGACCAATCTTCCTTTTCTTACCCTCCACAAGGCAGAACTTCCTGGAAGTATCATATATGCTGCTGCTGCTGCTAAGTCACTTCAGTCATGTTCGACTCTGTGCAACCCCATAGACGGCAGCCCACCAGGCTCCCCCCTCCCTGGGATTCTCCAGGCAAGAACACTGGAGTGGGTTGCATTTCCTTCTCCAATGCATGAAAGTGAAAAGTGAAAGGGAAGTCGCTCAGTTGTGTCCGACTCCTAGCGACCCCATGGACTGCAGCCTACCAGGCTCCTCTGTCCATAGGATTTTCCAGGCAAGAGCGCTGGAGCGGGGTGCCATTGCCTTCTCCGAGTATCATATATATGACACAGTAATAATCATAACAATCAGACCAATATCAGTAGTGCACATTTACTTTAGCATCATACACATGACAAAATCGTAATCACACAATCACAGCAAGAATACTAATTGCTAACATTTATTTCCCCTTGACTTCCTAGGTGGTGCTAGTGGCAGGCATTGGCCTGCCTGCCAATGTAGGAGACAGAAAGAGATGTGGGTTCAATCCCTGGGTCAGGAAGATCCCCTGGAGGAGGAAATGGCAATCCAATCCAGACAGTATTCTTGTCTGGAGAATCCCATGGACAGAGGAGCCTGACAGGCTACAATCCATAGGGTCATGAAGAGTCGAACACGACTGAAGCCACTGAGCAGCAGCATTTATCCTTGACTCTGTGCAGGCAGCTGGGGTAAGCACTTTAGATGGATCCCTCTCATTAAGGCCCATAACAATGCTGTGAGCTGGGAACTGTTTTATTCTTGGCTAATGAAACTTACCAAGGTTAAATCAATGGAGTAAGGTGTACAGGAGAGCTGGAGCCAGAACTCAAGCCAAGTCTGCTACTGCTACTGCTGCTGCTAAGTCACTTCAGTCATGTCCGACTCTGTGTGACCCCATAGATGGCAGCCCACCAGGCTCCCCCATCCCTGGGATTCTCCAGGCAAGAACACTGAAGTGGGTTGCCATTTCCTTCTCCAATGCATGAAAGTGAAAAGTAAAAGTGAAGTTGCTCAGTCATGTCTGACTCTGAGCGACCCCATGGACTGCAGCCTACCAAGCTCCTCCATCCATGGGATTTTCCAGGCAAGAATACTGGAGTGGGGTGCCATTGCCTTCTCCTCAAGCCAAATCTATTGGAGCCCAAAGCCTGCTTGTTCTTAGGTATGATGCTATAGAAACACTCTCTCCTTTTAAAATATATTGTTCCTACAACTAATTTTTCTAAAGTAATATCCAAATATTTGCTCACCAGGGAGAAGACTGATTCTCACCATACAGAACCCTTCTCTCCTTTCAGCCTGGTAGGAGTGTAGCCTTTAATCCCTGTTTCAGTGCTGAGGTGGAGCCTCCCATTCTCAGGGGTGGAGGCTGCCTCTCTTTCGTGCTGTTCTGCCTGGTTTCCTGGTTTCCCTGGGAAGTCTTCCAAGTGAAAAACAGTTTCCCCAGTAACTGACAGCCCACCCACTGGCCCTTCTGCCAGAGCGACTTGATCGCTTTGTGACTCTTGGTTTCTTAAAGGTGTTTCTTTTGGGATAGTCCAAACCGCTTTGACACACGTTCTGACAAATTAGTGGTTAAAGAGAACACTTCCTTGGGCTAGAAGGAATGAATATTCAAACAGGTAAGAGAAAACTGTCAACATAGTGGCTGCTGTAGAGTGGGAGAATGTTGAGCAACTGGTTCCTTTAGTTCCCCAGCTTTGGAAAGACAGAGCTAATCATTTCTGACAGATGGAGTCTACCAGTTTAAAATATCCCTGGATTTTTTGATGATTGCCATTCTTATCAGTGTGAGGCGATACTCATTGTAGTTTTGATCTGCATTTCTCCAATTATTAGTGATCTTGAGCATCTTTTCATGTGCCTGTTGGCCAGCTGTATGTCTTCTTTGAAGAAATGTCTATTTGGGTCTTCTTGGGTCATTTGTAGAGATGTGGATGGATGGAGTCTGTGATACAGAGTGAAGTCAGAAGGAGTGAAACAAATATCATATATTAATGCATATATGTGGAATCTACGGTACAGATGAACCTCTTTGCAAAACAGAAATAGAGACGCAGATGTAGGGAACAGATGTATGGACATGGCGGGGGGTGGGGAGGAGAGGAAGTAGGATGAATTGGGAGATTGAGATTGATATACATACACTACCACGTGGAAAATCAATAATTAGTGGGAACCTGCTGTATAGCGTAGGAAACTCAGTTTGGTGCTCTGAGTAGGGGACCTACTCTTTATTTGTTCTTAGTCGTGTCCAACTCTTCACAACTCTATGGACCAAAGCTCACCAGGCTCCTCTGTCCATGGAATTTTCCAGGTAAGAATACTGGAATGGGTTGCCATTTCCTACTGCAGGGGATCTTCCCAATCCAGGGATCAAACCCAAGTCTCTTGTGTCTCCTGCATTGGCAGGTGTGTTCTTTACCAACTGTGCCACCTGGGAAGCCCAAGGTGACCTTGAAGGGTGGGGTATTGCAGGGGAGGGAGGGGATATATATTCATATGGCTGGTTTGCTTCACTGAATAGCAGAAAGTAGAACAGCATTGTAAGGCAACTATACCCCAATTTAAAAAAAAAAAAAAGGAAAAAGAGGAAAAGAAAAGCTTCCTAGAGAAGGAGATTCCACTGTTCTCTGTAACTCATGGGTAACAATTGGGTAATTATTTCTAACAGTGAATTGAATTCCTCCACCTGGCAATTTGGAATTCGTTTCTAATTATGTTTCCTCCTATAGAAATGGACAAAGGCTTGCCCACATGGTAAAGGGGGATCATATGTGTGCTGCTTTATTGTCTTAGGAACAGGGGCTGCAGTGGAGAAAAGGGCTTACTGGCTTTCATAGAAGGGTGAAGGGAGAAGTAAGCTTTATGTTCAAGCCCAGAAGTGGAGCTTACATCCAATCTATGTCATGACTGTAGAACTTCCAGAATCTCTATAAATGTGCCCCAGTTGTTTAGCTAGGACTTGTTTTCTCATCG
The DNA here is from genome assembly GCF_016772045.2 of Ovis aries. NCBI lineage: Eukaryota > Metazoa > Chordata > Mammalia > Artiodactyla > Bovidae > Ovis > Ovis aries. The sequence goes on from NC_056061.1 coordinate 75,117,801, forward strand.
TGAGAACACATAAGAAAAAGAGGCTAGTCTATGTACTTGATTTCTGGGCAGCAAAAAGAGGAGGAGAGAGATAGCAGGGGGATAGTTGAACTGAGTTAGGAAACTGGGGGAGAATAGTCTGCAGCAGAGTGAGAGAGGTTGCTCTGTTGGGGATGAAGTAGCTTGAATCTTGGCCACCTCAACTGGCAAAGAGATTAAAGCATGGGGAGCAATTTGAGGTCTCAGAAAGGATTCTGATCTTGAGTAGGAGAAAGACCCCATTAGAGTTGATATAAGTCTTTTCAGGTCTTTAATACATTCATAAACTGTTATTAGAGTTCATGGCATCCTGACATTGTCCTGCTGAAATCACACTTTCTCCTGAATGGTGGCTTTTTCATTCCTCATATTTTCCTCTGTTCTAGTCAAAGGTAGTTATTTTATATGGAGAGGGAAAAACTGGAGGAAGAAGAAGAAACAGAATTCTTGGAACAAGTAGACTTTAAAGGTGGAGTTTAGGGGACAGAGGCTTTCAGTTTAGATGGCAGTCAACAACAAACAAATAAGCAAAACCAACTAAGAAAGAAGGGAAAAGAAGTAATAAAAGAAAACACAGATACGGTATTCCAATATCACGTGTCTTATCGCATGCAGTGACTTCGTGGCCTCCTATTTATTCAATGAGCATTGTTAAACACAGTCACGAGGAAGTGCATCCTTAGCTCTGGATGAAGCATACACCAAGTAGACTTGGAGGATATAGGTCTGTTAGAGAAGCTGAATTAAGTAATAATAAGTGAAAGATGGAAATTCAGAGCCTGTGTCGTGGGGCTCAGAGAAGGTGAGAGCTAGCTCAGCTGGGGCAGTACAGGAAAGGCTTGTGGGGAAGGAAGCCTGAGCACTAGGACTTGAGGAATGATGGGTGGGCTTTGGTCTTGTTGGCCTGGTTGCAGGTGGGGCGAGAATAGCAAGGACTTGGGCACAGAATGAGCAGCGCCGGGCTCAATAAGAGGAGAGAGCCTGAAGGAGGCCTGGCATGGACTGGGAGAAAATTGTGCTGGGAGGAAGTTCAGAACCAAGCTGTGGAGCTCCCTGAACTCTTTATGGTCTTCGGGAGTCATTGGCAACCCTGGGCTTGTCAGTAGATGGCTGAAAGTAGTACTGTGTGGATTAGAGGTGATGATCTGGCCTAGGGTGAATACAAAGCCCTCTTCTAATTATCTAAGACAAAAATCAGCACCAAAACATTCCCCTCTCGCCTTCTCAGTCTTACATGTGGAAACCACAGTGTCAGAAAATTGGGCGGGAGTCGTCTCTCACACTTCCCTCTACGTATTTGGTGGTTGGAGGTCTGCATTAATGTATTTGTGATGTTGGACCTGCAAGACAGAAGCTTCCCCACAAATAGCACAGGAAGTGCTGCCAAGAGGGGAGTCACTGGCCAGCAGGGCCTCCCCGACGCAACCCAGCCTTGGTTTCCTGTCTCACTTCTTGGTTGGTGGTGGTGGTGGTTTCATTGCCAAGCCGTGTCCAACTCTCGCAACCCCATGGACTGTAGCCTGCTAGACTCCTCTGTCCATGGGATTCTCTAGGCAAGAATACTGGAGTGGGTTGCCATTTGGTTAGGGGAAAAAAAATAGATGACTTTTGTCAAACTCCCTGAGAGACAAGGGAGAATTCAATTGAACAATGGTTGGAAAACATTGTTTGAAAGCTTGAAAACTACTGCCCTAGAATAGCCTTGTACTTTAGAACATATAAATTATCCCCTAATGCTGTAGTAGTAAAGATTTCTCGTGGGCCAGCTGTGTTCAGTCTCATGAGAAGCATTAGGAAAGACTTAAAACATGTAAGGCACAGCCTTCTCAAAAGGCCACTTATACGCATGAACCATTAGCACAAGGTCAGAGCATCAGGTGCGGAATTGTATGGGCAGAGATGGAAGCTGTTGGAGATTTTACAACATCCTGAAGAATCAATACTGGGGAAAAAAAAATCTATGAAGGAACCGCTTGGGGGCCTTATATTGTATTTTGGAACTGTAGTTCACAACCTATCCAGTGTGTTTGGTTTTCATGGAATATTATGGTGAGAACATATTTGACTTGATTGGGGTTTCACTGAAAGTTCATAAGGCACCTTTTCTTGTAGTTCTAGTTACTGGTTATTTTTCTGGATGATGAAACATGGGTATGAAGATAGAAAAATTCAGTCATCTGTCTGCTTTTTGCTTACTTTGCAGGGCTGAATTTTAAACTGTTCTTTTAAATGTTGGCAGCATGTAGACTGAGACATGGGAAATGATAAGAGATTCTAACCATGGTTAATGAAATCTGTAAGGAAATAACCATGGATATGTTGCCTTCTGTCAGTGTTTACTGTATGACATGGAGATTAATTTTTTTTTTTAATTAGGATCATCACTGTGGCCTCCATTTCTTTGATGAAAGCCAGGTTAAATCCATGACTTACTTCACAGATGTGAATGGGTTCCAATCTTTGTTAATATTTGCATATTACAGAGGTCAGGTTTTTTCTTTCTTCATGGAAGTGGGATTTTTCCTGGTCTTTCATGTTTAGGATATTTAAAATTGTTGGCTCTGTCAAAAACTAAACAGAAATAACAGTTATGATCACTGATTTTTAGGCTGAATGGACTCCTTGACTTAGGGTAAAACTTTCCAACATCTAACAGAAGGGATTTATTCTTAAGACATACCTTAGATGATTCCTTCAGTTGGGTCAAACTCAACACATCTGGTATGGGTTGAACTGCGTCCTTTAAAATTCATATGTTGAAGCCCTAATCCTCACTACCTCAAAATAAGACCATCTTTGAGAGAGATTCTAAAGAGGTGATTAAGTGAAAATGAGGCCATTAGGTTTAGCTGTTATCCAACCTGACTGGTGTCCATGTAGGAAGAGGAAATTTGGATACACAAAGAGACACCAGGGGTGGGCAGAGAGGTCCTCCATGTGAGAACAAGTGAGGAGACAGCCATTTGTAAGCCAAGGAGAAAGGCCTCAGGAAAAACCAAAATGTTGACCTCTTGATCCTGGACTTCTAGCCTCAGTAGCTATGAGAAAATGATGCTCAATTATTTAAGCTACCCAATCTTTGATATTTTCCTATGGCAGCTCTAGCAAACTAATACAACACCCAAACCCAAATTTATTGCCTGTTCAAAGCCATTCATTTTGTGGCAGAGGAATTTACTACTCACTGAACATCAGGGAATGGCAACCCACTCCAGTACTCTTTGCCTGGAAAATCCTATGGGCAGAGGAGCCTGGTAGGCTGCAGTCTGTGGCGTTGCTAAGAGTCGGACACAACTGAGCTACCTCACTTTCACTTTTCACTTTCATGCATTGGAGAAGGAAATGGCAGCCCACTCCAATGTTCTTGCCTGGAGAATCCCGGGGATGGGGGAGCTTGGTGGGCTGGCGTCTATGGGGTCGCACAGAGTCGGACACGACTGAAGCGACTTAGCAGCAGCAGAACATTCACATAATTCCCCTGAAAGACCTGCCCGCCCACAGCCAGGTGGGGCTGTGCACTAGCTGGTCTGTGGGCATCCACAGTCTTATCCCCGGACCCAGTGACCAAGGAGGCGACAGTCCCGGAGGGGGAGCTCCACGATGGTGGGGTTTCCACCTGGTCCCTGGGAGACTGAGTGGAGCAAAGCCTCCCCCAACCATGTAGAGTATGTCTCCCAGGTGAGACACAGTTCATTACTGTATTAAGCCTGGGATTTGGAAGGTTTCGTTTGTTTCTTCTGCTTAGCTTTGTTTATCATGAGCAGTAAAGTCTTCAGCCTCCTAGTTCATCTGGAAGTGCACATTTAGCCGCATATTTGGACTCATAATTTCACATCTGACTGATGATCAGTCTTTCGTTCTACTCTTGCAGCTTCCCACAGGCCTGCCCCTCCTTTCCTTTCATAGAGGTGCTACAGTTATCTCTCTAAACAAGTGATAGCATGATGATGATAATGATGGAGGAGCACTGTTCCAGGCACTGACCTAGTGCTTTCTGTACATCAAGTCCTTTATGAAGTAAGGCAATATTATCATATTATTCTTTCCAACAAAGAAATTGAGGTGCAGAGTCTGATGTGTTCAAGTTCACACAGCTGGTAAGTGGTACAGCCAAGATTTGAACTTGGTAATATGGTTTCCATTGCTTTCTTATAAACTCTGAGTTAACAGCCTTTCCAGTTCTGTTCCCAGGGTATCCTATCCCTTTTCCCATCAAGGACCACCCTCTTCTTCTGACCGCTTCCAGCCCTTCATTCCAGTTACAGTCTTCATTGCTTCTGCCCTCTAAACAAATTCTGCATTCGTCACCGTTGCTTCCATTGCTCTCTGAATTGCTCTGTTGCCCATTCTTTTTCTCCCTTGGCCCCGCCTGTCAGCATCTTGTGCATCCTGCTGCTGCTAAGTCACTTCAGCTGTGTCCGACTCTGTGCGACCCCATAGACGGCAGCCTACCAGGCTCCCCCGTCCCTGGGATTCTCCAGGCAAGAACACTGGAGTGGGTTGCCATTTCCTTCTCCAGTGCATGAAAGTGAAAAGTGAAAGTGAAGTCGTTCAGTTGTGTCCGACTCTTAGTGACCCCATGGACTGCAGCCTACCAGGCTCCTCTGTCCATGGGATTTTCCAGGCAAGAGTACTGGAGTGGGCATCCCTCAGAGCCCCATTCATTTGCCACCTCTTCTGGGAAACCTTTCTTCAGTCTTCATTCAGCACTCCCATAATCCCTTGCCCACAGACACTCATGGTTCACTTATTTGTGTCTATTTCTCTCTCTAAAGGATAAGTTCCCTGAGTGCTGAGACTATATATATATATATATATATATATATATATATATATATATATATATATTTGTCTTTAGATCTCCTCTGCAAGCAGTGGACACAGTATACACACACACACACTCACAATCTTTGGGTTACACTTCTTGATTGCAATTAAGAGAAAGGAAAGTTTCCTTGAATGCCTTGCACTTAACAAGAGATAACAATGTTACCCCTCCTCACTTTGGCCACCATAGTTTAGGATTCCCAGTCCCTGTGTGGGAGTGACTTTGTTAACATCAAAACACTTTCCTTCATCCTCTCTCTGCGTTCGTTTCTCTGAGCTGGATGCTACCACTTCTCATCTGTGTCATGTTAGCAAATTGTCCCTTTGGTCTTTATATTAGAACTGTTTTTCACTGGGTTTCAATTCTTTCTTAGCTGTGATTTATTGATTAAGAGCAGCCTTTCATCCTGGTGGCACTTTTCAAGCATGTGGTGATATAGGTTCCAGGGAGTTGCAAGGAAAGAGAAGAATAGCACTCCTGCCGCTCTCCTTCCCTGCAGGTCTCCACCCTTCAGCCTTTTGTGAAGCCCACGGCCCTCTTCTCTCAGGGGTGGGCAGCAAGTTGAAAGGAAAGTGGAGTTCAGTCACTTCTGCCACAAGTATTTCTGGGTCAAATGCAGGACAGATTTGAAAGTTGAACACAATTGGATTTTCTGAGGATTTCAGCTAAGAATGTATTTGTGTTTGTCATTGTCTTACATAGACATGCATTTTCCCAGACATGGCGGTGACTTTCTAACATGGCCTTCAGTAATCCTCACCTTCTGGAGTTATGCTTTTGTCTTGTTTCTTCCCAAACGAAGTAGGGGAGCAGTTCTGTAAATAATGGGCTATTGCAGAAGGGATGGGTGTGATTAGAAGCTAAATCATAAAAGTGTGGCTTCCACCGTGAGGCCATGCAGAGGTCCGTGTGGCAGTGAATGGTCTCCTGCCAGGCGCCAGCGCTGAGAACAGCCATGTGTGTGGACCGTCTTGGGACAGATGCTCCAGCCCCAGCCAAGCCTTTGGACGACTGTAGCCCCAACTTCAGCTCATGAGAAACTGGAGCTGGGTCAGCCCAGCCAAGTGACTCCCCAGATCCTGACCTGCAGAATCCATGTGAGATGATAAATGTTTATGTTTGTGTTAAGCTGCCAAGTCTGGCACTAACTGCTTGTGCGGCCGCAAACAATATACATGGTACACGAAATTGCATTTTCTAGGCTCTTTGAGAGTCTATTGTGTTTTCAGTTCTAATAATACTTTTGGCACTACAGAGAGTCTGACTCTGTGATTGAAATTAAAAGTCAGTGTAGAAAGGAAAATGGAAAGATCATCATGGTTTGGTCAAATGCTCAGCATAGCGAGATTGCCTCAGTTCCCTCCTTCGGGTATGCCTGGACGCTTGGAACGGCCCCAAGACAAGCTGCCCTTACCTGTCCCTCCCCAAGCTCCTCTGCTCCCTGCTCTTGGCCACCCACCCCCACGGTGCACTATCACTGCCATGAGGACACAGAGACACCCACCAACCCCCCAGGCAACCTGGATGTCCACTCGCCTTCCATCTGCCAGCATCCCAACTGCTCTGATGAGGATGCTGTGACTTTGAACTTCGTGAAATGTTTTCTTCATTAACCCCAGAAGAGGAGACGGCCTGCTGAGACACAGATGCAAGTGCAAAATCAACAGAGGCCAGGTCTTCTTTTGGCGACTGGAAGAAAGAGCCGAAGGCAGTGAAATCTGCCTTTCACCGGGTGGGAGAACGTGAGTCATTCATGACTTCGACAGAATGAACCAGTCCCAGAGCCAGACGGACCCCTTTACCTGAATGAGCAGGTAAAATCACCAACAGTGACTTGCACAAAATGGGATCTCATCTTCCCATACAACAGTTATCTCTTTGTCAAGGGGACCTGGAGATAGCTACAGCAGGAGTCCAGTCATGCACTGCTTCGCTCTGGTCTTGAAAAAGATGGACTTGCCCGCTCCTGTTTCAGGAGGGGCCTTTGGCCATCAGGGGCTATCTGTACCACCAGTCTGAAACACTGAACACTTCTCTCCTCCTCCCCATCGTTCTCTCTCTACCCTCCTCCTTCTCTGCCCTCTTCCACACCAGCACACTTATAAAGTCCATCCTTACCATTCTAGATAGTGTGTTTGGGGCACCTTATTATTTAATGGAATTCTGCAGTGCTTTACAGGCCAGGAGTATGGAAGACATTGTGTAACATTCTGTAGGAATGCATCTTGTTACTTAACAAAGATCATAACCGAAGCAAATATATATATTAAGTGTGTACATGCGTTCCTGTAAAATGTTTAAAAACACAAGTCATCTCCAACTTAAATATTTGTGGTGGATCCATATAATTTAGAGAGAAATGCAAGTTTAAAGCTCCATGGTTAATGTATTCAGTGTTCAAACCATACCGAGTCATTTAGGCATGAAAATATACTTCATCTACTTTGACTACATCTGCAAGACCCTGTAGCTGCCAAATTTTCAGTTGGCTTCCTGTCTCATGGATAGTTTTTGGAAGATATTCTCAATAATTCCTGCTTTAGGGACACACACAACACCTGCCACTGCCCACCTCAGATCACTTGGGGTTTTAATCTACTGATGCTCACGCTACGAACAGGTCAGACGTGGCCAAGTGCCCATGACAGTGACCTTGGTGGTCCAACACACTCCTGATAATTTAGCTGAGCCCCTGGCCTAAGGGAGGACAGGTGATTCCGGTCCTTTTCAGCCTCCTTAGAAGTTCAGGCCTTTCCTGAAGATCATGGTCAACTCCAAGCCTGTCTATAGGGGCTGGGGTCAGCCGTCTGCCCCTCAAGCTCCTGACTTCTCTTTCCTGCTTGCCCAGGGCTGGTCAACTCAGACCAGCTCCAGGTGACACAGCACATTCTGGGACAGAATGGTGCCTGCCTTTTCCTCTTCACAGTGTCAATCAGGTGCTCCAAACAGTCCCCTTCTCCACCCCTACCCTGCCCAAACCCAACAAGAGCTATCGTGTTACCGAAGTTTCCTGGGAATGTGTAATTCATCAAACAGAAACTCACAATGAGAAGTATGAACAAATTCTACAAGTGTTTGCTCCCCTGGGGGCAGTCAGGGCAGAAAAGCACTTTGTGCTTCTTGTCTCGGGGAGACTCTGGGGGCCTCCCAGCCAGCTGCCCCTAAACTACAGTCATAAGTCACATGTGCAAAGTCTGGAGGAAAGCCCTGTTCTCCAGGAGGACTGTTGCTCCATCAGTGGCTGGGCTGGGCAGCTCTGCAGCAGTGGGCTTGTTTCGTGGTCTCCCTCCTGTGGTCCTCTCTCTTCTGCCACATCCTCTCCAGTTTCTTCATTCTGTCCTCTCACCAGCCCTGTTCCTACCACCACACCTTTCTTACCACCAGCCCCCCACTACCCAGGCCAGCGGGCTTCATCCAAGGCCAGTCTCCTCTAGGCTGTTAAGACTCTAAGCTTCACCTCCTCACTTTCTCTAGGCTGGTACCTTGATAAAGTCTTCCCTGCTGATGCCCCAGTTTGAGACCTCAGCACCTTCCAGAGCCTTCTCTGCTCTTGAGGGAGCACACACACATCCTACAATGCTCTGTGCACACGAATATAACACACAGGCCTTCGGTAACCCAGAGGTGACTGTCTGGGGAGAAAGTGCAACCTTAAGGAACATGGTCATGGGGAGGATGGGGGGACCATCTCTAGGGGCCGGATGGTAACCCTCCAATGAGACAAAGCTGGCAAACTTCAGCCCACAGCTAAACAGGGATCACAGACAGCTTTTGTTTTGCTTGTGCACTTTTCTAAAATTCTTATTTAGTTGTCATGCATGCTAAGTTACTTCAGTCATGTCCAACTCTTTATGACGCTATGGACTAGAGCCTGCCAGGCTCCTCTGTCCCTGGGATTCTCTAGGCAAGAATACTGGAGTGGGTTGCCATGCCTTCCTCCAGGGGGTCTTCCCGATCCAGGGACAAAACCAGTGTTTCTTAAGTCTCCTGCATTGGCAGCTGAGTTCTTTGCCACTTGCGCCACCTGGGAAGCCCATTTAGTTATCAACATTGTACAATTAGGAGAATTCACATGAAAAACTGTATTTCTGGAGTCTTTTGAAAACTTGAAGATGTAGCCACGTGGAATCTACATGGCCACGTGTAGATTTAGGGGGACTAAAGATTGATGCTTTTGAACTGTGGTGTTGGAGAAGACTCCTGAGAGTCCCTTGGACTGCAAGGAGATCCAACCAGTCCATTCTTTGGAAGGAATGATGCTAAAGCTGAAGCTCCAGTACTTTGGCCACCTCATGCGAAGAGTTGACTCATTGGAAAAGACTCTTATGCTGGGAGAGATTGGGGGCAGGAGGAGAAGGGGACGACAGAGGATGAGATGGCTGGATGGCATCACTGACTTGATGGACATGAGTCTGAGTGAACTCCAGGAGTTGGTGATGGACAGGGAGGCCTGGCGTGCTGCGATTCATGGGGTCACAAGAGTCGGACACGACTGAGCGACTGAACTGAAAGACTGTACCAGAATTTATTTATGTATGTGGCTGTGCCAGGTCTTACTGATCACACATGGGATCTTTGATCTCATGCAAGATCTTTAGTTGCCACCTGTGAACTCTCAGTTGTGGCCTGTGGGATCTAGTTCCCTGACCATGAATCAAACCCAGGCCCCATACATTGGGAACTCGGAGTCTTAGCCACTGGACTGCCAGGGAAATTCCTGTGCCTGAATTTAACATGCCATTGGGGCTGCTCTACTTTCCTGGGGCCCTAAGGGCTTCAGGCTGGGGAAGGTCTTTCTTCCCCAGGGGATGGGCGAGGGGCCACCAGCCCCCTGGGTAACCAGTGCCAGGTGAGGATTTGGAGGAATTCAGAGTCAGGATTCTCTGCTCAGTACCTGCATGTCTAGAATCAAAAGCAAGCAAGTGAAAAAACTTGCACCTGAATAAACATGGTTTCTCAGTGACGCTGATGTCAACACTTCTAACCAACTCAGAGGCTGTGTCACTCAGGAAGTTCCTCAGAGGTCAAGGAAAATCAGTTTTGGGGAGGCCCCTGGGGAAGGGAAGGGAAGGGAGGGGGTTGCTGGCTTCAGGGACAAGTGACCTGTAGTCACATAGGGTCCATGCTTGGTTTAATGCTCTGCTGATGTTATCTTAAATTAATGATGTTTTGAACAAGGGTCCCAGAGTTTCATTTGCGCTAAGAATCTGCCAGCAGTACAGGAGACCTGGGTTCAATCCCTGGATCAGGAAGATCCCATGGAGAAGGGAATGATAACCCATGCCAGTATTCTTGCCTGGAGAATTCAATGGACAGAGGAACCTGGTGGACTATAGTCCATGGGGTTGCAAAGAATCAGATATGACGGAGCGACTGACACTTTCACTATCAAGCAATTTCCCCCAATTATGTAGCCAGTCCTAGCAGAGCTTAACCAACCCAGGACCACCCATCTCACCAAAGAGATATTTTTCACATGAGATGCTTTAAAAGAAATTTTATTATTCTTTTGACCACCCTGTTCTGGCACGCAGGATCTTTGTTCCCCAATCAGGGATTGAACCCATGCTTCCTGCAGTGGAACTCAGTGTCTTAATCATTGGACCACCAGGGAATTCCCCAGGTAAGATGCTTTAAAGAGACTTGAAATGTTGATGGGTGCCCCCGGGGCTCTAGTGCTCTGAGCAGAGAGTGATTTCGTGTGAATTGTGCCCATCAGTGAAATTAGAGAATCCAGTCAATAGACGATGGAGCTTCCAAGAGAATGTGGGAACAACTTAACACACTGTTAAGTGATCAGAGGGCTGCTGCTGTCTCCGGGGGCTGAAGTTAACAACATCTTTTCTGCTTTAAGAAATTTTGCAGATTGTTGGATGGGTGGACCTGAGTCAGCTGGGCTACAAGTGGAGTTGTGGTGTTGTGAAACTGCAATGCTCACAGCCTTCAAGTAAATGTAAATGTTTTGGAAACCTCTGGAGAGTAATCTGTGGGGTTGCTACTTTCCTTCCAAAGGAGTGCACATAAATACCTCGCTGCCACAACAGTAACTTAGACAAATGCTTTCAGGATTTAAACTCCCGCAATGGAGTATTTCTGCAAGTATATTAGGGTGATGAAAGTGAAAGAGGAGAGTGAAAAAGTTGGCTTAAAGCTCAACATTCAGAAAATGAAGATCATGGCATCTGGTCCCATCACTGCATGGCAAATAGATGGGAAACAGTGGAAACAGTGTCAGACTTTATTTTGGGGGGCTCCAAAATCACTGGATCTTCCCTGGTGGCTCAGACGGTAAAGCGTCTTCCTACAATGTGGGAGACCCAGGTTCGACCCCTGGGTCAGGAAGATCCTCTGGAGAAGGAAATGGCAACCCAGTCCAGTACTCTTGCCTGGAAAATTCCATGGATGGAGAAGCATAGTGGGCTACAGTCCATGGGGTCGCAAAAAGTTGGATATGACTGAGTGACTTCACTTTCACTTTCAAAATCACTGCAGATGGTGACTGCAACCATGAAATTAAAAGACACTTACTCCTTGGAAGGAAAGTTATGACCAACCTAGATAGCATATTGAAAAGCAGAGACATTACTTTGCCAACTAAGGTCCGTCTAGTCAAGGCTATAGTTTTCCAGTAGTCATGTATGTATGTGAGAGTTGGACTGTGAAGAAAGCTAAGTGCCGAAGAATTGATGCTTTTGAACTATGGTGTTGGAGAAGACTCTTGAGAATCCCTTGAACTGCAAGGAGATCCAACCAGTCCATTCTGAAGGAGATCAGTCCTGGGTGTTCTTTGAAAGGAATGATGCTAAAGCTGAAACTCCAGTACTTTGGCCACCTCATGCGAAGAGTTGGCTCATTGGAAAAGACTCTGATACTGGGAGGGATTAGGGGCAGGAGGAGAAGGGGACGACAGAGGATAAGATGGCTGGATGGCATCACTGACTCGATGGACGTGAGTGTGAGTGAACTCCAGGAGTTGGTGATGGACAGGGAGTCATGGAGTGCTGCGATTCATGGAGTCACAAAGAGTTGGACACGATTGAGTGGCTGAACTGAACTGGACTAATTAGAGTCTTTTGCTAAAATTCTAGCTCATACATGGTGCTGTGCTCAGTCACTTAGTTGTGTCTGACTCTTTGTGACCCTGTAGACTGTAGCCCTCTAGGCTCTGCTGTCAGTGGAATATTCCAGGCAAGGATAGTGGAGTGGATTGCCATTTCCTCCTCCAGAGAATCTTCCTGACCCAGAGACTGAATCCATACATCTTGCGTCTCCTGCACTGGCAGGTGGATTCTTTACCACTGTGCCACCTGGGAAGCTCATATGTGGACCTTATAGTAATTAAAAGATGAAATGAGGAAATTCTTTGCTGGTCCAATGATTGGGACTCAATGGCACCCCACTCCAGTATTCTTGCCTGGAAAATCCCATGGACAGAGGAGCCTGGTGGGCTGCAGTTCATGGGGTCACTAAGAGTCGGACACAACTGAGAGACTTCCCTTTCACTTTTCACCTTCATGCATTGGAGAAGGAAATGGCAACCCACTCCAGTGTTCTTGCTTGGAGAATCCCAGAGATGAGTGAGGCTGGTGGGCTGCTGTCTATGGGTCACACAGGGTTGGACACGACTGAAGCGACTTAGCAGCAGCAGCAGCAGCTTCCACTGCAGGGAACTCAGGCTTGATCCCTATTTGGGGAACTGAGATCCTGCAAGCTGTATGGTTCAGCAAAAAACAAAAAGGGAATTGATAGATTTTAATGGGTTGAATTGTGTCCTTTCCCAAGCAAATGTTGAAGTCCTAAGCCCCAGTACCTCAGAACGTGTCATTGTTTAGAAGGTCAATATTGATGTAATTAGTTAAGATGCGATCACACTGGAGTTGGTGGAAGCTTAATCTAATGTGACCAGTATCCTTGTAAGAAGAGGGAAGGACACATAGACACCCAGGTGAGACAGCCATGTGACAATGACCGAGGCGGAGGTGAAACACTACAGCTGCTGGATGGTGAGAGTCAAGATTTGGTGGCCACCCTAGGAGAGGATGGGGCTCTGAAGGTTTCTTCTCTCCAGCTCATTGAGGGCCCTTGACTTTGAACTTCACCCCTGAAAGTGTGTAAGAGCACATTTCTGTTGCTTCAAGCCACCCAAGTTGTGGTAGCCAACCAGCAGTCCTAGGAAACTAACCTGAAATATATAAGTAAAAAAAAAAAAAAAAAGTGAAGTCGCTCAGTTGTGTCCAACTCTTCGCGACCCCACGGACACCAGGATCCTCCATCCACGGGATTTTCTAGGCAAGAGTACTGCAGTGGGTTGCCATTTCCTATATAGGTCTTCCTCAAATGGATCTTTTCTCTTTTTGGGTAAATCCAATTCTTTGTGGATCTCTAGATTTACAATTTTAAGGAAAAAGAGGCACTCCATATTTTTTTATATCTTGATCTCACTTCAGTTCAGTTCAGTTCAGTCGCTCAGTCATGTCTGACTCTTTGTGACCCCATGAATCGCAGCATGCCAGGCCTCCCTGTCCATCACCAACTCCCGGAGTTCACTCACAATCACATCCATCGAGTCAGTGATGCCATCCAGCCATCTCATCCTCTATCGTCCCCTTCTCCTCCTGCCCCTAATCCCTCCCAATATCAGAGTCTTTTCCAATGAGTCAACTCTTCGCATGAGGTGGCCAAAGTACTGGAGTTTCAGCCTTAGCATCATTCCCTCCAAAGAAATCCCTGGGCTGATCTCCTTTAGAATGGACTGGTTGGATCTCTTTGCAGTCCAAGGGACTCTCAAGAGTCTCCTTCAATACCACAGTTCAAAAGCATCAATTTTTCAGCACTCAGCTTTCTTCCCAGTCCAGCTCTCACATCCATACATGACCACTGGAAAACCATAGCCTTGACTAGACAGATCTTTGTTGGCAAAGTCATGTCTCTGCTTTTCAATATGCTATCTAGGTTGGTCATAGCTTTCCTTCCAAGGAGTGTCTTTTAATTTCATGGCTGCAGTCACCATCTGCAGTGATTTTGGAGCCCCACAAAATAAAGTCAACCACTGTTTCCACTGTTTCCCCATCTATTTCCCATGAAGTGATGGGACCAGATGCCATGATCTTCGTTTTCTGAATGTTGAGCTTTAAGCCAACTTTTTCACTCTCCTCTTTCACGTTCATCAAGAGGCTTTTGAGTTCCTCTTCACTTTCTGCCATAAGGGTGGTGTCATCTGCATATCTGAGGTTATTGGTATTTCTCCCGGCAGTCTTGATTCCAGCTTGTGCTTAAAGCTCCCCAAATGTTGGCCTCATTAGTAAATTTCAGTATTTTTAATGCGTGCTGTAGTGCTTAGTACTATAAATACTATTAACAAGAGGTGATGCTAGTCTGAGTATTACATTAAGGAGAGTAGCTTTCATGAACAAGGGTGTAAATATTATAGTGAATGTGTAGGAATCCTCAAATGTGATCACAGGCTGTGGCACTTTTGTCTCTCATTCTCAAGTTTCTCTGTAGGCTTAGTCCTCTCCTTGTCCAGGCTGAAAGAACTAGAAGATTTTCTGGTCATTTACAGTTTTTTTCTGGTCACTTTCAGGCCCAACTTAAAAATTAATATGCCCAGGTTGGTATGGTATTGAAGCTTGAACCTTCTCTAAAACTTCTTTCCTGTTCATCCATCCAGGATTAATACGTGAGCACAGAGTGAACTTCTGGAGTGATGGAGCCAGTACACTTTTGGATCGTTTGCAATAACGCTTAGCTGTTCTAATGAACACAAGCTGTGCTACTGATCCAGAAGCAGGTGCATAAGCGAAGTGCGCGGCTCATGGGCCAGATGGAAATAAGTGATGCATGAAATCCATGCATGATATTTATTTCCCAGAGAAGTGATGCATCGACTGAAGTTTTCCTGAATCGCTTTAAGACATCGTTTAGTGCCAATAAAAGGTCTGCTAACTAGCTACATCCTGGGACATGTCCTGGGGTTGGTCTAATGAGTCTGTAAATAGTCTGTAAATAAACATGATCCATGTATAATCTTAGCCTGAATGAGCCACACTAGCAAAACTCCCTCATTCCCATTCTAATTTCTCATGTGCAGTCCGAAAATTTACTAAAATCTCCAGGAGGTTTGGCCAAAGGAAGTTATGGGTCTTGACCCTGCAAACAAAACCATTGCGGCTGTCGTCTTTCTTGTCTGCTTAAAATTTAATTTCAATTGTGGTCATTCAAACCATAGCCAGGGGAAATGTGGCATCTGGAAAGATAGCTATCTAAGGAAACAAAGAGTTCAGCTTTTAAAACAGGCTATAGGAATGTATGTGCAATCACTAACTTTCCCTCTTAGGAAGGCAAGCCAGCACTCTAGGTCTCTCCCAATGAATACACTATGATTGACACCTTGACCATAGGATGTTAATATCTGAAAGGATTCTCTATAACTGCCTGACTCGGGAGAGAGAATTGAGTAAGTGAGAGCTCTTTGAGTCTGAAAGTAGTTTCATGGAGGAGGCTATGCAGTGCCAGAGTCTCAGGTTTGGAGGAACATGAGTGAGCTATGACCCGGAAGAGCTTTCCCGGCAGTGACTCAGTGGTGCTTCTTCATCTCAAAATGATGCCCAGACATAGTACTCACATTCAGTGGCTTCTTCATAAACATTTACTGGAAGAGGAACTCCTAGTGAGAGGCTGTGTTGTGTAGATGGGGCTATACTGGCTAGCTCTGCCCCTTATTTCCTGTGTGGTTTTGACAAGTTACTTAGCCTCTCTGTGTTTCCATTGCCTCATCTGCAAAATGATGAGTTGTTGTGAGGATTAAACAATGGTTCGGCTGATAAAGAATCTACCTGCAATGCAGGATACCTGGGTTCGAATCCCTGGGTAGGATCTATCCTGTGGATAAGTGAATGGCTACCCACTCCAGTGTTATTGCCTGGAAAATTCCATGGGTGTAGGAGCCTGGTGGACTGCAGTCCATGGAGTTGCAAAAAGTTGGACATGACTAACATTTTCACTTTTTTTTTTCTTCAGATGTAAAAGAAACAATTATGATAGTAATTGGCACTTAGCAGGGTTATATAAGTGTTGCTGTTGTTATTACAGTAGACGTATTTATAGTCCCCTTGAATACTGACTTTCAGAATGTTGAAGTGGTTCTCCATATTTCATTAGCTCATTAGAAGAGTATAGAAGAGTTATAGCTTATCAAGATATTTTCATGTCCAAATAGCATTTGATATTTAAAAATCTTGAAGTTTTTTTTTTTAATTAACATATGCAGTCGAGTACTTATTCATTAAATTTACTGCTTGCCAAATTCCATGCTAGGTACTAAGGAAACCAAGCAGTTAGCGAAAAAGTTAATGTGTTAGTCGCTCAGTTGTGTCTGACTCTTTGTGACTCCATGGACTGTAGCCCGCCAGGCTCCTCCATCCATGGGCTTCTCCAGGCATGAATTCTGGAGTGGGTAGCCATTCCAGGGAAAGTGAATGGTAAACGAAGTCATTCTTTGTTTTTCTTCTACGTTTTTAGAATCTAAATCTTATTGGTTAAAAAACATTTAATTTTGTCCAGTCTCACAAATTTTCTGAAAGCACTTTGACTTTGTATCTTAAATATTTATACTTTCTTAAACTGGTCCTCACAGGACCGTTTTACAGCCTTCTTTGGCTTACTAACAAAGCTTCCATTAAAGAAGAAATTAACTGATGTTCAGTGTATTTGTATAAGAATAATTTCATTTTTAAAAATAGATTAGATTTATTTGAAACAGACATTTGAAAAAAGTTCTAAGTGCATTATTTTGTATTTGTTTATTTCTCCCCCCACTGAGTGAAAAACAGAAGGCGTCTCAACATAGTAGGAGAGTGGGTGATTGAGGGTGCCGAGGCTGTGACCCCTGGGAGGTGCCTCCAGCAGGGCTGGGTGTAGCTGACACAAGCTGTCACTCCCTCTTCTGGGTTCATGAATGCCATGTACCTGATGGCATTCTTCTTCGTAGAGTCTGGATGCCACCTCACAGCCCAGCTCCAAGCAGAGCACTAAGTGACTCCCCCCTGGACACAGGGAGTCTTCATTTGAAGTGAGACTTGTTTTAACCCCAAGTCTGCAGGAGACTGTGGTTAGCAGTCAGGTACATGCTTACCTTTAAAGGCTCCGTATTAGTACCTAGTGCTGGGGTAACTCAGAATTACAATCTGGATGGCTTAAACAATAGAAACGCATTGTCTCCCAGTTCTGGAGGCTCCAAGTCCAACACTGGAGATGAGGCAAGGCTGTGCGCTCTCCAGAGGCTCTGGGCGAGGATCCTTCCTTGCTTCTTCTAGCTCCTGATGGTCCTGGCAATCCTTGGCTTGTAGGTGCAACCCTGTGATCGTCACCTCACATGGTGTTCTCTGGGCGTCTGCACTCTGTCTTCCTCCAGACACAGTGTGTCTGTATGTCTATGTGGCTGTGTTTCTTTTCCTCTTGGAAGGACAGCAATCATGTTAGATTAGGGGCCCACCTACTTCAGTATGACCTCACCCATTACATCTACAGTGATCATATTTCCAAATTCAGCCACATTTGTGGAGCTGCTGGTTCCAGAGTGTGGGGAGGTGTGGGTTTAGCACCCAGGACATTGGAGGTGCCCATGGGCTCTGCAGCAAGGTTGTCAGGTGAGGCAATAGGCTCGTGGTTCTAAGAACGACTTGAATTTAGCGGGCAGGGACACTATTCAATCTGGTACAGGCTTTGCCTTCTGTCTTCATCACACAGCTGGCTTTTCCCCAGTGGTAGTTGCTGGCTTGGTCTTGGAGGGTAAGAAAGAGGGCTGGCACAGGAGACAGGGGACACAAGTAATGCGGAGAGGCCATGAGAGGCTCTGTTTGCCGGCAAAGGGTAGTGATGGTGGATGAGATGCTCGGAATACGCACCTGGGAGAGGTGGGGGCCTGCACACTAGGAAGAGGGACACATTCCACTCACTCACAGCTTGGTTCACAGCTGGATCCAACCCGCAACTGCATACTGCCCTGCTTACCATCCCTCCTCCACTCCCCCCACGTCCCCACCCCGCATCCCCTGTGTGGAGTCTGGCTTGTTCCTCTCCCAGCCCGACTGATTGTATAAGACCAATTAGGGGATAGGGACTTCCCTGGCAGTCCAGTGGTTGAGACTCTGCCCTTCCACTGCCGAGGTCACAGGTTCGATTCCTAGTCGGGGAACTAAGGTCCTGCCTACTGTGGGGCCAAAATAATGGGGCATACAGCAGAGTTGGTAAGTTAGATTCTGACCTTGTTTCCTGAAAAGTCTCCACATTTCTTGGTTCACCAGAATCACAAATTTACTAGAAGTTTTATTTTCTAAAATGTCGGCCGCAGTCACAGTCGCCATCCTGCAATATCTATGGTGACAGATATAGACGTACCTGGAGGCTTGTCTTCACTCATTACGCTCTGCAGCATTTCTGGGCTTCTCTGTACAGAGCCTCTTTCTAAGGGTTCAGACAGCCAAAGGGCATCTGTGGAATTTTTAATAATTCTCTCTCTCCGTGGGTTGAGCAGTTGGGGCAGCGAAGGTTAATGCCACTTATTACTTATTCTACAGCTTATTGCCTTGCAGTCTACACTAAGGGCATCATGCACACTCACTTCTCGCCTCATTTTCTGGGCGGTAGCATTGTTGCAGCACCATGCTATAATTTAGCTTGTTTTTCGAACATAATGTATGCAGCATAGTGACAGAGATTTTTCTGTTATCTTAAACATAAAAGCTGGAAAGAAATACCATTCTCTGCTTTTTTCAACATATTATGTTTCCTGGGATCAACATAATTCTCTGCACAAGGTTCTGACAGACCATTCTCTTCCAGTTAAAATAAAAAATTTTTTCCAGTTAAGTAATCAGATTTCTTGGTGACATGATCAATTTACATATTTATGTAACTTTACAATTATGTCTGATCCTCTTATTATTCCACAACTGGAGATGTTTTTGTCTGTCTGTAAAGATCCATTCTTTTTATGTTTCAAAACAATTGCCAAGTCACATCACCAGTTTCAAACTGTACCGTGAAACTCATACTGTGACTGAATAGTCATTTCTATAGAAATCAATGTATTTGATTAAGCACTTATGGAGGATTGATGCTGCTGTTCCTGAGGTCTTTGTGGAGCAAAGCCAGAGAGAGTAAATAAGAGTGAGAAAGAACAGAATAAGGCTGAGAACAGAGGGCAGTGTCTGGGGAGTCATGAAGCTTGTCCCCAAGTGGTCCTGGGCCCTGGCCCTCCACCCTTGCTGCACAGTGGATTCACCTGGGAACTTTTAGCACTGATGCCCAGGCCTGACCCCCAGAGACATTGACTTCATTGATATGAGGTGGACCAGCATCAGATTTTCATCCCACGTGTCAGGGAACCGGAAACTGTACACCTAGTGGATGCCATATATAATTGCCAATTGATTTCAGAACATCTCAGTTCTCGAAGTGGAGAAGGGGAAAGGAAAAACTTCCTTCCTCACTTAAAATTAAAACTTGACTACTCCAGATCTGGAACCAGACTAGAGATCTCTGTGAGGAGAGGGTTTATGGTCCCTTGAACGCTGCTTGTGCCCTGAGGCTCTCTCACAGTGACCCTGGCTCCACCAAGCCAAGTTCCAAAGGAAGGAAAGGGGATGCTCCATGTCTATAACTCCCTGGCTCAGTCCTAAGCTCACAGCCCGGCCCTAAAGGGCCTGTGCAGAACTGAGGAAGCTGGGACTTTCGGGTAAGGTCTTACTAAAGACCAGACTGGAAGGTAAAAGATAAGATCACAGCTCCACTACCCAAAAAGCCTCAGGGTGGAAGGCAGGGTCTCTTGCAGCTTGGTTTCTTTCTCTTTCAAATGAGTGGAATCATCAGTCTCGAAGGTAGGTTATCTGCAGGGTTGGGGGCAGGTACCAGCATTTATAATGTAGCATCTGACACATCGTTGGGTATCAGTGATGGGGAGCTTTGGGGATTATAAGATTCAAACTATTATAAACCTGCGACACTTGCTTCAGATAAGACTAGCTTGGGACCTGCTAACCTCTTCACTTCCCTCTTCAGTTTAGTTCAGTTCAGTCACTCAGTTGTGTCTGACTCTTTGCGACCCCATGGACTGCAGCACGCCAGGCTTCCCTGTCCATCACCAATTCCTGGGCCTTGCTCAAACTCAAGTCCATTGATTCAATGATGCCATGCAGCCATCTCATCTTCTGTTGTCCCCTTCTCCTCCTGCCTTCAATCTTTTTCAGCATCAGGGTCTTTTCCAGTGAGTCAGTTCTTTGCATCAGGTGGCCAAAGGATTGGAGTTTCAGCTTCAGCATCAGTCCTTCCAATGAATATTCAGGGTTGATTTATTCTAGGATGGACTAGTTTGATCTCAGAGAAGGCAATGGCACCCTACTCCAGTACTCTTGCTTGGAAAATCCCATGGATGGAAAAGCTTGGTAGGCTGCAGTTCATGGGGTTGCTGGGAGTCAGACACGCCTGAGTGACTTCACTTTCAATTTTCACTTTCATGAATTGGAGAAGGAAATGGCAACCCACTCCAGTGTTCTTGCCTGGAGAATCCCAGGGACGGGGGAG
This sequence comes from Ovis aries, assembly GCF_016772045.2. NCBI lineage: Eukaryota > Metazoa > Chordata > Mammalia > Artiodactyla > Bovidae > Ovis > Ovis aries. The sequence continues at coordinate 75,138,229 of NC_056061.1, forward strand.
CCTGGTGGGCTGCCCTTTATGGGGTTGCACAGAGTCGGACATGACTGAAGCAACTTAGCAGCAGCAGCAGCAGCAGTTTGATCTCCTTGTGGTTCAAGGGACTCTTAAGAGTCTTCTCCAACACCACAGTTCAAAAGCATCAAGTCTTCGGTGCTCAACTTTCTTTATGGTCTAACTCCCACATCCATACATGACCACTGGAAAAACCATAGCCCATACTAGATGGACCTTTGTTGACAAAGTGATGTCTCTGCTTTTAAATATGCTATCTAGGTTGGTCATAACTTTCCTTCCAAGGAGTAAGCCTCTTTTAATTTTCTGGCTGCAATCACCATCTGCAGTGATTTTGGAGCCCAGAAAAATAAAGTCAGCCACTGTTTCCCCATCTATTTGCCATGAAGTGATGGGACCAGATGCCATAATCTTTGTGTTCTGAATGTTGAGTGCCGGGGTCCAGCCCCAGTGGATCCAGGGAATTCGAAGCTGGGGACGGCATCGGCGTCTTTGGAAAAATACATATTTAATTACAGATATAGAGAGATTAGAAATGGATAGTGCAGTAGGAGATAGTGTAGTGGAGAAAAGGAGGCTGAATCCAGATGGGAATTCAGCCAGAGAAATGGGAGCAAGAAGGAAGCGACATGGGGGAATCAGTCTTTCCGGAAAGTGATCTATTTTCTTTATTTTTAGGTTTGCTTATATACCTTTTGTTACACATAGGGATGAATACAGAGTCATGCGGGGGTCAGCAGTCCTGACCTTTATCAAAATCAGGTGCTTCACATAAAAAGGTCTTAGGGATTTTATGATCCTTTCTTCCTGATAACCAAAAAACTTATTTCTTCCAAAGGTGTTTTTTCTTAAACCAGGTACCACCCTCCAAATAAAGTTACATTCCTATAGAGTGAGGGTGTAGTGAGTTACAGTCAAGAAAGGAATTTATTTAACCCAAGGTTAACATGATTAATCTTAAAGGTTAATGCTTATTTCTCCTATATGCTTAAAGGTTAATACTTACTTCTTCCTATATGCTAGTTATATTCATTATAAGGGTAGGGAACATGGAGATTTAGCAGCAAACATCAGCCCAACAAATGAAAATCCTTTCACCAATGCTCCCCTTAAGATCTGTTTAGTCTTAAGATAGTGATAAAGTTACATTTTTACATAACAAGGACACAGTGATTTATAACAAAGCACAGTGATCTATTACAAAAGAGAAAATTCATTAACTCAAAAAGTCTAGTATTGCTAACCTTAAAAACTACTATATTTCCTTTTCTATAGTCCAAATACATTGATTAATATATTCCCAGGTGCCTAAGGATATGGAGGCCTGGCAGCAATCATTGACTCAACAAGAAGAAAAAGCCCTATGCTAATTAAGACTCCCAAAATACTCCAAAACTCTCTGTGCTGTTTATGGTTGAGAGGTAGTAAACAATCATGTGCGTAGTGGCAGGAGTATGGATAATCCTGTCACACAAGCTAGTCTGTCAGCAGAGAGGTTTGACCTGAGACACCCTTGTCCCACCCAGAGCAGGGAATTAGCAGCAACTATTGACACAACAAATGAAAAACCCTTCACCAATATAATTCCTAACCAACCCACTATACTAATAACTTCTAACTCCCCAAAAGAATTTGCCTTTAGTGAGTCTAAAATATCTAGTGCCTCTCAGATTGGGAGGCTGTAAACAATCACATGTGGCCGGACGAACCTATACAGGCAGGCTAGATAACCTTCAGAGCAGTCCGTAAGCTGAAACACTCTTGTCACGCCCAAGAATTTTTATTGCCTTGGAGCTGCACGTTTACTCCTTCTCCGAGAGAAATGGTTATGGGGGAGAGCCCCCCGGAAAGTCAGAGGTGTAGGTGAGAGCATAAAACAGACTCTGATTTTGGGGTAGATGCTCAGGAACAGAGGGTTTCCTAAGGCTTGATCACGCCTTTGGGTATGCCAAGGCTCCTTCCTCACGACCTTTGCCATGGGTGGAGTTCCTCACACTGGCCCCCGGCAGTTGAGCTTTAAGGCAACTTTTTCACTCTCCTCTTTCACTTTCATCAAGAGGCCCTTTAGTTCTTCTTCACCTTCTGCCATAAGGGTGGTGTCATCTGCATATCTGAGGTGATTGATATTTCTCCCGGCAATCTTAATTCCAGCTTGTGCTTCTTCCAGTCCAGTGTTTCTCATGATGTACTCTGCATATTAGTTAAACAAGCAGGGTGACAATATACTCCTTTTCCTATTTGGAATCAGTCTGTGGTTCCATGTCCAGTTCTAACTTGCTTCCTGACCTGCATGCAGGTTTCTCAAGAGGCAGGTCAGGTGGTCTGGTGTTCCCATCTCTTTCAGAATCTTCCACAGTTTATTGTGGTCCACGCAGTCAAAGGCTTTGGCGTAGATATAACCAGCCCCTTTGCCTTGTGCTGGAGCCCACTGTAACACAGCGCAACACACGGTACAACACGACACAACGCAGTGAGGCCAACAGTCCTCAGAGACACGCAGGAATAAGAGGTGGATTATTTTCTTTTTTCTTTTGTTATTTTTAAAACATAATTTTATGATTACATTTATCTGTTTGTTTTTGACCATGCTGGGCCGTCGCTGTGGCTCAGGCTTTCTCTAGTTGCAGTGAGTGGGGCCAACCCTTCTTCGGGGTGTGTGGGCTTCTCATTGTGGTGGTTTCTCTCGTTGCAGAGCACAGGCTCTAAGGCACACGGGCTTTGGAAGTTGTGGCTCCCGGGATCTAGAACACAGGCTCAGTAGCTGTGGCACACGGGCTTGGTTGCCCAGAGGCATGTGGGATCTTCCTGGAGCAAGGATGGAACCCACGTCTCCTGGATGAGCAGGCAGATCCTTTACCACTGAGCCACCAGGGAAGCCTGGGGTGTGGATTTCTAAAGGAAGGTGTCTTGTGCCATCCTCCACAGCACGTGGCGGGCAGAGTGCAGAGGCTACACACGCTTTTCAGAAGGTGAACGTCCTTCTGGGTCGCTAGAATCAGCCCCGTTCTAACGGAGACTTCCAGAGGAGGAAGTGAAGACCAGCACCTCATTCACCCAAGCTGGGGGGCAATATCCCACTATTATTGCTATTGATATTATTACAGCTATTAGAGTTGGTAAGCCACTCATCATGACAACACGGGACCTGTGGCACAGGGATTTTCAGAAGGTTGTTCCTGAGCTGGTGCCCGTGGCTCGTCTGGTCTGTTTCTGGGTCACGGCAAGATAAGCACAGAACGTGAGGGTAGATGTTTGAAAAATTTTAGAGACAACTGATGTTGCCGGGGACCAGTGGTACACACAGGCATCAGACAGCAGGGTTTGGAGCAGTCTGAGCGCTGTGACACTCGCTTGGTGAGTCAAAGACGACGCTGGCTGCAGATTAGCTGTGCCCTGTGGGACCACGCCTCAGTCCATGATGACCTGGTCCTTTACCACACACAGATGGCCTGAGGTGGTAGCCTTTGGAATCATTCCTCATTTTGCAGATGGAAAAATAACTGCTCAGCCCACAGCAGAGTCAGGTGAGAGGAGAACTGGAGTCATCATCGGACTTCACACCTGATTCCTCAGCCACTGTCTCATAACAGCCTCAAACCAACAAGGTGTTGAAAAGCTGAAACTAAATACTGAAAGGGCGTTAGAGCTCCAGCTGGTGTGCGGGCCCTGGGGAGAACAGAGAGACAGTTATTTCTTTTGTTTACTATGGAAACATAGTAAAAACCCTGGAGCATCTCTGTAGAGGGGAGAAGTGTGATTTCCTGTAAAAGAACAGCCACCACCAGACTGAGCCTATACTGAGGAGAGATGGGAGAGACCTGCATTTCTGTATATTTGTATTGGAGAGCCAAGGGGGAGGTGGAAAATAGCATATAACCAAAGTAGAGATTAGCTTCACTCATTCCCTATTTTGGGGCATCTAACATGTGGTGAGCACACTGTTCTTGGTGCTGAGAATATAAACTCCAATTAGCCACCTCCTCCTCTTCCAGAGTTTGCAATCTAGTGGGAGGGACAGATGACTTAGCAGACACCTTCTGCTGACAATGAGAAGCCTAGTGCTACTACTGTTTTGAAAAATGAAAGCGAAGTTGTTCAGTCGTATCCGACTCTTTGTGACCCCATGGACTGTAGCCTGCCAGGCTCCTCCGTCTATGGGATTCTCCAGGCAAGAACACTGGAGTGGGGTGCCATTTCCTTCCCCAACTACTGTTTTAGGAAGTGGAAAAAGTGAACAGTGGAGTCCCTGCCCTCATGAAATTTACATTCCAGCGGGAGAGTGAGTCAGTTAACAAGTACATATGCACTTTTCAAGAAGTCATTCGAATGAGAAGGAGAAAAGAAAGCGATCAAGGGGTGAGAGGGTGCGGACAGGAGGCCTGTTGAGGAGGTGACTTTGGAGCAGAGATGTAATCACGAAAAGCTTGATGGGCGTGTGGCAGATGGTGGCCAATGTGCAGACATGAGAGTGACACCGAGCTGAGACCAAGGATATCTTGAAGAGCTTAGTCCAGCAGGTGAGACCTGAGATGATCCTGGAGGGGGTGAGGGGTCAGCCTAGCACCATGGGGAGCTTGGAAGGGGTGTATGAAAGTGAAAGTGAAAGTTAAGTCACTCAGTCATGTCCGACTCTTTGCAACTCCGTGGACTGTATGTAGCCCACCAGGCTTCTCCATCCACGGGATTCTCCAGGCAAGAGTACTGGAGTGGGTTGCCACTTCCTTCTCCAGGGGATCTCCCGGACCCAGGGATTGAACCCAGGTCTCCCACATTGCAGGCAGACACTTTAACCTCTGAGCCACCAGGGAAGGGGTGTATAGGCACAGGTAAAAGTAGATGGTGAGTGTTCTGTATTTGGGAATCCACGTTCAGGGAGATGTTGGGCAGAGTGAGGTATGTATGTGCTGGGATGTGGAATGTTTGAACAGATGCTGGAGCAAAAAGCAAGGGCTGGAGCAAGAAAAGCCTGTATGCCATGCGAGGTTGTTTGTACTTTAGCCTGAGAGGAATGGGGGATATGGAGGGATTTTTTAAGCACAGGATCTTGACCACCTTTGCTTTCAGAAATCTCTCTGTGGGAGCAGTATAGAGAACGGATGGAAGGCAGGTCATGAAGACAGAGTCGGAGAGCACAGGAAACATCCAGGGGAGAGTGTGAGGACCAGAGAAGGAGGCAGATCTTAGATCCAGACAAACATGGGACCATAAAGATTTGCTTATTGATTGGACAAGGTGGACAAGAGAAAGAGGGAGATGGTTCTCAAGTTTCTAGATTAAACAAAGAAGTGAGTGGTGCTAAATAGTCCTAAAAAAAGGAAACTAGGAAAAGGAAGTAGGACCTATGAAGTTGGTGATGCCATTTAGAATTTGTTAATTTGAGGTGACTTCAAGGCATGTAGGTGAAGGTGCCAACTAGGTAAGCAGTGGCTACGTGTGTTTCCTCCATTTATTGGAACTTGTCGATGGGAATGCTGAGTCTGCTGTGTCATGACGGGAGCAGGTTCCCTGTGGAGATGTTTCCCACCGTTCACTCCACATCCCTGGAGTCAGGACATGCCTATGGCCATAGTTTCTCTGCGACATTATTGGAACTATGGTGAGTTCTCTCTGCGGTGTTTAGGATCCCTTCACACTTAACAGCAGGCGCTGTTCTAGGTGCTTTTTCTCCAGGTGTCCATTCTCCCTCAGAACAATCTGGGAAACAAGTGCTACTGATCCCTTTATAGATGGACAAATGGAGGCACAGTGAAGTTAAGTAACTTGCCAGGGTCACACAGGGCCTAAGCGGCAGAAGTGAAGTGAAGTCGCTCAGTTGTTTCAGACTCTTTGTGACCCCATAGACTGTAGCTTGCAGGCTTCTCCCTCCATGGGATTTTCCAGGCAAGAATACTGGAGTAGGTTGCCATTGCCTTCTCCATAAGTGGCAGAGGTCAGATTCAATCCAGGCACTTGGGATATGGGCTTTGTGCTGGGTTTTTGTTGTTGTTGGTTAGTCACATCCCACTCTTGTGCCGCGTGGAGTGCAGCATGCCAGGCTTCGCTACCCAGTTCTATCCTCCAGTTCTCTACTATCGCCCAGAGTTTGGTCAAATTTGTGTCCACTGAGTGGGTGATGCTCTTTAACCATCTCATCCTTTGCCTTCAATCTTTCCCAGCACCCAATTCTTGTCCTGAGGCTGGAGGCTCTACCAATCCCTGATGGCCTTCTGTCTTTACCCTCCAGGGACTCCCCCATTTCCTGAGGGAGTGTGGAGGTTCAGCAAAGGCCCATGCTCATGTCCAGAGCATTCCTTTTTAGTTCTTTTGCAGCACTTTCAGGAGGATCACACTCAAGTTCTGTGTCAGTCATTTGGGGTCAAAATTGTTGACCAGAACACTTAATTTAATAGTGACAGAAAGAGAGCACTGGAGAAATAAACCATCCTAGAGTGTGCCAGGACTGACGCTCCTAGGTATGGTTCTGGCTGACAGCAGCTCTTTTCCAATTCTGGGTTGCAACCCTTTAGGAGGTTGGGAAATCTGTTCAGTAGACTGTGAGCAGCAGTCTTTAGAAATAATAGACCAGAATAGAAGAGGATGTGTCAGAGTATATTACACATAACATGGGTAAGTTATGTGTGTAGACATATATTTAGGTCATACCAGAAATGTATTTCTTATTGTGGTTTGTGGTTAAAAAATGTTTGAATGAACTGGGCTAGAGTAGCCTTTACTGTGCTAACCATCCATGACCAAAACAACATTCACTGTACTGTTTTGCTCTCAAATGAATTGAGATCAATATATATTTGTGTTGTTGTTACTTAGTTGCTAACTCAAGTCCTACTGTTTGTGACTCCATAGATTGTAGCCCACCAGGGTCCTCAGTCCATGGGATTTCCCAAGTTCTTTACCACTGAACCACCAGGGAAGCCCCCTGAATCTGCGTATTTTAACAGTAAACACACTTGCATAGTGCTTGGGCACTAAAGGTGATGTACCTGTAGATATAAAGCTTGGATCAGGATTCTGCTGGAGGCTGTTCATCTGGAGAGTCTGTGACAGGTGGAGGGTAGGTTGTCAAAGTAGAAGAGTCATTAGGAGACAGAGTCACCTTGAGTGAGCGTATGAATGAATAAAAAAGCAGAGGGAAGAACCCTGGAGAACCACTTATCTTGAAGGTGGAGATGAAGGAAAAGGAGTTCACCAGAATCACTGTGATGGGCTTCCCAGGTGGCGTGAGTGGTAAAGAAAGTGAAAGTGAAAGTCGCTCAGTCATGTCTGACTCTTTGAGACCCCAAAGACTATACAGTCCATGGAGTTCTCCAGGCCAGAATACTGGAGTGGGTAGCCTTTCCCTTCTCCAGGGGATCTTCCCAACCCGGGGATTGAACCCAGGTCTCCCGAATGGCAGGTGGATTCTTTACCAGCTGAGCCACCAGGGAAGAACCTGCCTGTGATGTAAGAGACAAAGAGACATGGGTTTGATTCCTGGGTCTGGAAGATCCCCTGGAGGAGGGCATGGCAACTCACTCCAGTATTCTTGTCAGGAGAGTCCCAAGGACAGAGGAGCCTGGTCACAAAGACTCGGACACAACTGAAGTGACTTAGCAAGCACGGATGCATGGTGATGGAATAGGCAGAGGTGGGAGCAAAAGCAGGAGGATGCTGGCCAGGAGAGATTCAAGACTGTCAAGTGTGGCGAAGTAGAGAAGCGCTGAAAAAGCACAGACTGAGCTGAGCAACATGAAGACTTTGCTTGGCAGCGGTGGCAGTCACACTGCAGAGGGCTGAGTGTGAGTGAAGACAGAGATGTTGGGGAATGGACAACTCTTCCAGAACACTGGACAGTGAAAGAGGGAGGGCAGGAGGCCATTGGCTGGACAGGAGAGAATCGGCTTCTCTCGAGAGTTTCAGTTCAGTTCAGTTGCTCAGTCATGTCCTACTCTTTGCGACCCCATGAATCGCAGCACGCCAGGCCTCCCTGTCCATCACCATCTCCTGGAGTTCACTCAGACTCACGTCCATCGGAGCCCGTGATGCCATCCAGCCATCTCATCCTCGGTCGTCCCCTTCTCCTCCTACCCCCAATCCCTCCCAGCGTCAGTCTTTTCCAATGAGTCAACTCTTCACATGAGGTGGCCAAAGTACTGGAGTTTCAGCTTCAGCATCATTCCTTCCAAAGAAATCCCAGGGTTGATCTCCTTCAGAATGGACTGGTTGGATCTCCTTGCGGTCCAAGGGACTCTCAAGAGTCTTCTCCAACACCACAAAAGCATCAGTTCTTTGGCTCTCAGCTTTCTTCACAGTCCAACTCTCACATCCATACATGACCACTTCAAAAACCATAGCCTTGACTAGACAGACCTTAGTCGGCAAAGTAATGTCTCTGCTTTTGAATATACTGTCTAGGTTGGCCATAACTTTTCTTCCAAGAAGTAAGCGTCTTTTAATTTCATGGCTGCAGTCGCCATCTGCAGTGATTTTGGAGCCCAAAAAAATAAAGTCTGACACTGTTTCCCATCTATTTCCCATGAAGTGATGGGACCAGATGCCATGATCTTCATTTTCTGAATGTTGAGCTTGAAGCCAATTTTTTGCTCTCCTCTTTCACTTTCATCACAGAAAAAGACAAAATGTTTGATAAGCGAGGCTTACAGGAAGCCACAGGGATACTTAATCTTTGTTAGAAGGGATGCAATGAAGCTATGGGTTTCTCCCCCTGTTTTTCATCATCTCTGAACTGTCCCATAAGAATTTCTATTAATTGTTAAGACAAAGAACTGTGACAGTGACTGCTGTTGATTGTGGTTATGCAAATAGTGGCTAAGTTCATTTAGGAATTATGATTTTAAATTGTAGTACATAATACAATCAAATGCCCAGAATTAAGAAGGAGAAAAAAAAAAAATCAGTGAGGGAAGGGGAGATGAAGTAGTAGCCGAAAGGAAACTACACTGATATAGGTTAACAATATCAGTTTTCTCACTCCATAAAGAATAATGAAATAATGTACTGTATTCTGAAAACTAAAAATACTGTGAACAGTTGATAGAATCCCAAAGAACAGATGATATTTTCTCTACTTTTATAATGAAAAACAGACTTATTAAGTTACTTTTGTTTGTCTATTTGCTTTATCGCATCTTTGAGAGAAATCAGGGGCAGGCATCTTATCACTGACCTGTATGAGTCAAGATAAGAATTCTCTGTTGAGGTCTGTAGCTTTGGGGACTGTAATTATCACAGTCTCAAAGTAGATTTCCAAGTGTTGCATAATTATTGTGACAATTAGCCTTTAAAAAGTAAGGAAATTGGGTCTAAGTATGAACATTTGTATTTTAGTCCTTCTTTCCTCCAGGAATGAAGAAAGCCCTGGAACTCTTGATTTTCACCATTTTCTAACAACCTTTAGCTAGGATTTTTCCAGTAGTCATGTATGGATGTGCGATTTGAACTACAAAGAAAGTTGAGCCCCAAAGAATTGATGCTTTTGAACTGTGGTTTGGAGAGGACTCTTGAGAGTCCCTTGGACTGCAAGGAGACCCAACCAGTCACTCCTAAAGGAAATCAGTCCTGAATGTTCATTGAAAGGACTGACGCTGAAGCTGAAGCTCCAATACTTTGGCCACCTGATGCAAAGAACTGAGTCATTTGAAAAGACCTTGATGCTGGGAAAGATTGAGGGCAGGAGGAGAAGAGGACAGCAGAGGATGAGATGGTTGGATGGCCTCACTGACTTGATGCATATGAGTTTGAGTAAGCTCCCAGGGAGTTGGTGATGAACAGGGAGGCCTGGCGTGCTGTGGTCCATGGGGTTGCAAAGAGTCGGACACGACTAAGAGACTGAACTGAACTGATTAATTGTTTTTGATTAACTGCCATTAAAAAATTATTTAAAGTAGAAAAGAAAGTGTTTGCCCTGAACAAATTTACACATAAATCTTATAGATAAGAAATATCTTTGGTTTTACTGAATTTAAATATTCATCTGTGTAAATGGTTTCTAGCCCTTGCTCCCAAATACTTGGTCTTCAGTATTTGAAGTCTGCAAAACACAGTAATTCTATGATCCATCAAGATTTGAACATTGAGTTTTGATTATTCAAACATGGAGAGTCGTGTGTGTGTGTGTGTGTGTGTGTGTGTGTGTATTTGTGGTGGGAATGAGGCTGTGCAGTTCACATTGAATATTCCACTTCCCCGGAAGTCCAATGGTTAAGACTCCCAGCTCTCAATGCAGAGGATACAGATTTGATCCCTAGGCAGGGAATTAAGATCTCACGTGGCCCACAGTGTGGCAAAACAACAACAACAACAAAAAGATGTCCATGGTATATTCTTATGTTAAAAACAAAAAAGGTAAATTATGTTCTGGGTGGAGCTATGGGATTTATAGGAAGATGGGACTCTTGTTTAGTTCAACTTATAATTCCAAGTCAAGGTGACTCATTTGGGCATCTAAAGGTCAGTGGACCTCTGGAAGGAGGCTGACTCCTCCCTGGCTATTTTTCTACAAGTCAGGATGCAAAAACTCTAAATTTCTTCTTAAATGTCTCTTAGTACTTGTCACTTTTGAAGTCATGAAAATGAAAGCTGAATTTTAAGCATAAAGGAAAAAGCATCTTATACAGTGAGAAAAAACTGGCACAAGAAATTCTCAGAAAGAACTTGGTGAATTTTTATAAATCCTTTGAAGTTATTCTCGAATGACTGAATTCATTGTCCAAAGACTCAAAATAGGGAGTTAGAATTTCCCACTCTTTGCCACACTCCTGGATCCCAGGCATAGTTTTCAAAATAAATGGGAATAGCCAGGCCCCAGTGCCAGAATGAGGCTGAGGTTTTATATAGTTTCTCCCTCATGAAGTACAATTTTAGCTGTTTTTGTTTTGAACAAAATTCTCTTGGTTAGTCCAGTTGGTTAAAGCTGGTGCTAGCTAACTTGAATAAGTGCCAGACGTCTAGAGGGAGACAAGCTTAGTCTCTCTCTGGGTTGGGGGGAGAGTCTTGTTGATCACTGCCTACCCTCCTCTGCCTCCTCAGCCTGGCTGACAAAGCTTCTTTTTGTTGATGTGCTTGCCCTCTTGGTTATGAGCACAGGGTTTAAAATGATCTACCCCCTAAGGCAGGTGGGGGTGGAGGTCATGGGGAGAATTCACATCAGTCTCTCAGGAGCAAGTCAGGATAGTTTTGTCTCCCTTCTCCATGAGTAGCTGGGTAGGAAACCTACCACCTTAAGGACACCTGGCCTCTTCCAGGGGGCAGGGATTTTAGCCTCAACCCCTTCTAATTATGAGAAGGGTCCAAGACCTAGGGACTTCCCAGGTGGCACAGTGGTAAAGAATCCCCTGCCAATGAAGGAGAAGCAGGAGATGCAGTTTCAATCCTTGGGTTGGAAAGATCCCTGGAAGAGGAAATAGCAACCCACTCTAATATTCTTGACCAGATAATCCCATGGACAGAGGAGCCTGGCAGACCACAGACCGTGGGGTCGCAGAGTTGGACAGAACTGAAGCGACTGAGCATGCATGCACCAAGACCTATACCAGCCACTTTTTTTTCCCCACACAATCCCCACTAGATCTTTCCTTTCATTCTGCAAGGCCAGACATGTCCCCATGATGAACATCGGGCATGGAACGCTTTAGGAAAATCCCATTCACAGTCATGTTCTGGCTGGAAAACCCCAAATGAAAGAATAAAGCAGACACAAACCTGGGCAGAAGAAACCAGGGAACCAGATGCAAAGCCAGAGGAGTCAGAATAAACCTCTGGCCACTTTTATATCCAGTGTCTTTATGTCTTTATAGCTGTGAGTCTAAGGGCCCAGCTAGAATCCTCTCCATTGAACAAAGTGTTCAGAGGAAATTGACTTGATTCTTTATCTCTGAGAAACTCGGGTAGCTGCTAGTAACCTTTGCTGCTGTGCTGTCCGACTCTTTGTGGCCCAATGGACTGTAGTCCACCAGGCTCCTCTGTCCATGAGATTTTTCAGGCAAGAATACTTGAGTGGGTTGCCATTTCCTCCTCCAGGGGATCTCCCCAGCCCAGGGACTGAACCCAAGTTTCCTTAGTCTCCTGCATTGGCAGCCAGATTCTCTACCACTGAGCCACCTTGAGAAGTGCCCAGTAGCATTTAAAAGAATTTCGTACAAGCAGCTTACTTGTGTTTGAGTATCTTTATGATTTCTTTCAATGGTCTGAACAGAAATGTATTGTTATGTACCAATACTACATAAATATATGTCTCCCAATAATTTTATACACATAAACAGGCAGTTTTCTGCTTATAACTTCTGCTCCATCTCCTTGCCCTCAACCTTATAAGAAACTCATTCATTTATAACTTTTCCTGGCTGTATAGGTTGGTCATAACTTTCCTTCCTCACCAACCTAGACAGCATATTAAAAAGCAGAGACATTACTTTATTAACAAAGGTCCACCTAGTCAAGGCTATGGTTTTCCCAGTGGTCATGTATGGATGTGACAGTTGGGCTGTGAAGAAAGCTGAGCCCTGAAGAATTGATGCTTTTGAACTGTGGTGTTGGAGAAGACTCTTGAGAGTCCCTTGGACTGCAAGGAGATCCAACCAGTCCATCCTACAGGAAATCAGTCCTGGGTATTCACTGGAAGGACTGATGTTGAAGCTGAAACTCCAGTACTTTGGCCACCTGATGCAAAGAGCTGACTCTTTTGAAAAGACACTGATGATGCAAAAGATTGAGAGCAGGAGGAGAAGGGGACGACAGAGGATGAGAAGGTTGGATGGTATCACCGACTCAATCGACATGGGTTTGGGTGGACTCCGGAAGCTGGTGATGGACAGGGAGGACTGGTGTGCTGCGGTCCATGGGGTCGCAGAGTCAGACACGACTGAGCGACGGAACTGAACTGGCTGCATAAAGTTTTAAAAATAGTCTCTGCTGTTATTTTCCTAGCTAAAAAGAAGTTGTCTGGCAATGGTATTGAGAGAGGAAAGGCGGCCGTGCAGGGAATACTACAATACCAGAAATGGAAGACCGGGAACCAGCAGGGACTCACAGAGAAAGATTTGCGTCCCCAGTCTCTTGCCCAAGAGACAGAGAGTCTTCTGCCCTTTAGATATAAAGATACCTTCATGCTTTGTCTATGAAGAAACAAGACACGGTGTAAGAGGAGGAAAACTGGTCTGGAGAGTATTTTTCAAGCGCGGGATTGCCTCATGGCACAAACGTCGCCTAGTCAATTTTCTCACCAACCGAGGGAGAAAGCTGCATGAATAGGGATGGGTGTTTGGAGCGGTGGGGTGGGGCCAGGAGGGGAGGAGACACGTCCCCGCCCTCCCAGGAGGCGGGAGGGAGTGGAAAAACCTTTGCCAGGGACCTGCGGCCCCGTGCCTTTCCGCGTCGCCTGCCCCCCCCCACCCCCCCCCCCGCCCTCGGCCATCGCCAGTCCCCCGGTAGCGCTGGCCGGGGCCGCTGGCGGCTGTGGGTTTCCTGCGCTTCGGGACGGCGGGAGAAGAGCAATCCTTGTGTCCCGGGGCACAGAGCACGGTCATCCGCGCAGAGGACCATCCCTGGCGGCAGACCCTCACCAGTCCTCCCGGTGTCCACACCCCGGCGCCCGCGTCGTCTGCGCGCCCACATTCGCTCCGCCGCGCGCAGCTCCCACGCCCCTGGCTGCTGCCTGCCGGGCGACGGATCCGCCTCCCCGGTTGGACCGTGAGGGTCGTCGGCGGCGTCTTTAAGGCTGCGTCCCCGCCCCTACCTCCTCCCCGCTCTCCCCCGCCCTCGCTTCTCCAGACCTCCCTGGAGCTGGCGGCGGCGAGGAGCAGGTGCCGGCGAAGCCTTCGCATGCCGCTGCCCGGCCCGAGGTGGTAGCGGCGCCCGGCGCTCCGCCTGCCCTCCTCCGGGCCGCACTTCGGCTCCTACGCGCGCGGGGACATGTCGGTGGCGACGGGCAGCAGCGAGGCGGCCGGCGGGGCCGCGGGCAGCGGTGCGCGGGTTTTCTTCCAGAGTCCCCGGGGCGGTGCCGGCGGCAGCCCGGGCTCGAGCAGCGGCTCGGGCTCCTCCCGGGAGGACTCGGCGCCCGTGGCCACCGCGGCTCCCGCCGGGCACGTTCAGCAGCAGCAGCAGCAGCAGCGGCGCCACCAGCAGGGAAAAGTGACGGTAAAATACGATCGCAAGGAGCTTCGGAAACGGCTCGTGCTGGAGGAGTGGATCGTGGAGCAGCTGGGACAGCTGTATGGCTGCGAGGTACCTGGGCGCGGGGTCGGGAGGGTCGCGGGGCGGGGGGCAGACTCGCGCACCGGGTTGTGCTAACACAGGAATTCTCCACGGCTCTGGCTCCCGGCTGCGCGCCGCCCTGGTTCCTGGGGACCGAGGGCTGGGAGCGAGACGCGGCGCGTTCTCTCCCCAGGGTGCCCTCTGGTGCCAGGGCTCACCCTGCTTAGGTTCAGCTGCCGGGTGCCCAGAGAGCTGGGGGCCCCTTGATGATCGTGGGGAGGTCGGGTCTTGCTCAGCGCTCCCAACCCCGGGCTCTCCTCGGCTTCAGCTGCATCTTCCCAAAGTGGGGCTCGGAGGGGCTCACCCAGCTGCGCGCAAGAACAGGACTCCCTGCTAGGATCCTGGCAACCCCGAGTTTTGTGGAGAGGGAGCAGGGAAGAGACTGAAAGCCGCTTCACCGAGAGGAGAGGTTCTGGGGATCCCAGAGGCCCCCTGCGTTCTTGAAATAATATCACAAAACCGTAAGCTGAACGCGTTCCCTGTTCCAGCCAGCCCCGACGCGTGTCTCCACGATTTGTCCTTGCTTTACCAAAGCTGCACGCGTTGAGCTTTGTTGAAGCAGGTTTCTTTCTTCCTGCCCAGTTTCAGTTACTCCCGTTGATGGGAGCAGAATGAGAGCCTTGGGCAACCTGGAAGGGTTCGGGGTGGAGGAAGGGAGCCTGCGGGTGTGCTGGGAATTCCCCAGCTCCCACTCCGCCGCGATATTTACTTCCCACAGTTCAGGGGCTAAGCCTGTACGCAAACCTGCCGCATAAGGAGAAATGGTTGATGTGTTTTTGGAGAAATATTAAGAACAAACTGTAACAAAACTGTGCTTACCGAGAAACGACAGAAGCTAAAATGCTCTCCCAGGAGACTTTTTAATGGCAGTGATTGTAAATGAAGTATTCTACTTCTCTTAAGGGAGTGGAGTTTGGAAAGGGTGGAAGGATGAAGAGGGTTAATAATTAAGGATATGGCTTCTGAGTTAAAGCTGGGTTTGCGTTCATCCGGCTGTTACCCTCTTCAGCAAAAATGAAAGCCAGATGAACCCACTGGCTTTTCCTCTGGTTTGGATTTCACACATTTTATGGCCTATTGTGAATACCTATTTTCCTTAATATTCTCATCGAGTGAGGAAACAGCATTCTCATTACGGACTCCTGATGAATGATTATGATATAATGAAGCTTGACTATATGACTAATGGGCTTGTAAATTTCCTCCAGCCCAGCTCTTATAAAAGCACTTTAATTGCATAAATAAAAACTGGCCCAAATCGAAAGTGTTTATGGTGTTTTTTTAAGTAGGAAGTTGGCAAAACTCTTTAAAGAAACAATATATTTGATTTCAATGGGATTACTGTGGGGGTGGATGGAAGACTCAGTCTTGCCTCTGTAGAATCCAATTAGTTTTCATTTATTTCATAGTAGTCTTTATGCTCCATTTTGGGTTTAGAGAAGATTTGGGTTAATAGAGAAACCACTGTTGAAATTATGCTTTAGTAATGCTGCTTTTATGGCAGACCAATTACATGTAGCTTGGGAAAGAGTTCCAGCCTCTTAGCAAGGTTGGTAAATCATGTATTTTCAAAATTCTCCTAATTGGTAAAAAAAAAAAAAAAAAAAAAGGAAGATTGAATGCTCATTGTATTAAACATGTATATTAGGTACCTATTTTAAAGGGTAAAGATGACCTTGAGTCTTTTCCTTGTGCTTCTCACATTTCAGACCTCCACATATAGCAAACAGCTAAAAATCTGAGAGGTTTTGTGGTAAAATGACACAAGATGCTATATGCTGCCGGCTTGTTATTAAAATGTGGCAGGTATTTCTGTGCAAGTTGCTTGTTCTGTCATGTTAGGTTAAAGAGCTATAAGTCATGTTGGCAATTTATAAATACTATGCTGATGCTACACCTTCACTGAATAATAAAAAGCCTGTGGACTAATAAGTAGCCATATAAAGGACTATCTTCTTCCATCTCTTTCTCCACTAGTACGGCTCTATTTTTAGCTTCAGCTCTCTGGTCTGATAGCCTCTCCTTGCTGATAGTTTCAAGTATTTCAGCCTCTGGTATGTAAACTGAGAAGAACCTAGCTGGTTTGTAGCTCTGAATCTCCTGAATATGAAGGTTAGTAAATGTCCAAATGGTGTGTGTGTGAAATTGACATGGAAAGCCAACTTGCCAGACTTCAGCTCGGCCAGAGGCTTGAGCTGTCTACTAGCTTGGGGGCCTTCTAGATGTAATTTCAGAAAAACTTGCATCAGGCAGGTCAGCAGTTAGATGATCTATCCTTTTCAGAATAGGAAATAGTGGTCTTTTAGAGTGCCATAAAGTGTGATATTTTAAATTAGAAAGGAGTGGGGATAAAGAAATACACAGAATAACTTCCCAGCTATGGTTTTATCTAGAAGTTTGCAGTGGCCAATCAGTTTCGTATAGAGAATAACACAAAGAGAATTTATGGAGTAAGTACTTGTGTTAGGTCCCAGGTGTTGTTCTAGGCACTTTGTATACACTGACTCATTAGTCTTTACAACAACCCATATGAACAGGGTGCTGTTACCCTCTCAGACACAGCAGAATTAAAAGGCTTTCCCAAGCTCCGTAGCTGGTGGATGGCACTGGGTGGACGGCATGCACTCTGAGTCCATGTTCCAACCACCAAAACTGCTTCTAACTCTGCAGCGATCTGTGTAAGAAAACAGGTGGAGGCCTCACAGCATGTGTCTGAATATTTAAAAGTGTCTCTTTAAAATGTGTTCTATCCTCCTACCTTGACAACTGTATCTTCATAATGACCCAGAAAGGGAGGTTTGAACCGTGAATTCCCAGATCTCCCAAAGCTGAGAACTGATCAAAAGAACCATTCCCTGGCCCAGGGCCTGCTTCCTTTGGCTGTTCACCTGTGATACCATCCTACCTGGTGAAGGGCATTGTATCCACTTGCACGTCCAGTCTGTCCACACCCTCCGCCACCCCCTAACCATGCCTCTGGCTCCAACCAAGGAGGCCAGACCTGGGAAGAGCTGGTTCATGCCTTGGAAGTGTCTGCATATTTGATCAGGGGATGCTGGGGACTTGAAGTGTAGCCTAAAACCAGATGGAGGCTTACCGGTCCTGGATGAGGAAGTCTACCTGGTACTCTGCAGGAAAATGCCTGTGGCAGGAGTGGCCCAGGGCTGTGACCCCTCTTACACAGTCTAAGCATAGTATTGTTAAACAGCATAGCCTTTTGGATATAAAAATAAATGTCTTTATAGATTCTAAAATGGTTATGTTTATAGTTATTTTCCATTTCATCTACTTGTACAGGTAGTTACATTTTCACCTAGGAATTTGATCATCCTGGAACTGCAAGGTTAACTCTGCATCAGCATGTAAGGATTTCTGTTTTAAGACATTTTCATATCTCTCCCAAACCCTGATGGTTTTAAAGAGCACTTGATATCTGGCATAATTCTACTTTGACAAGTATTGCAAGAGGACTTACTGGATAAGTCATGTCAAGTTTTCTCATCTTGCCCAGCATCAAGATAACATCGGTACTTCCAGTTTTGCAATTTGATTTGCTTTGGAAATAAAAGCCCGTCGTTAATCTTGAATTACTGAAACCCCCACAGCAGCCTAGGCATAAACAGACTTGTACACAGAGGGCATCCCCTGGTGATCCTGACTGTCCATTCAGAAGGACTTTCCTTTTCCAGCATCAGTCTGCATTTTAAAAAATTTTATTTATTTTTTTAATTGAAGGATAATGGCTTTACAGAATTTTGTTATTTTCTGTCAAACCTCAACATGATGTCTACGTTTTAAAAAGTGGTTTCTGGCACATTACACTTTTTCATCTTCCCTTACTCCCTACCATCTTCATTCTGTAAATCAGTGGTTCTCAAAATATTTTGATTGTGGCCCTAGAAAGAAATTCCCTTGCTTCCTGATACCTACACTGACATATGGATGGGTGCAGAGATTCACAAAGACCAGTTAATATTACCATGTATGCAAAAGAAAAATTACCAAGTTAATCTAAAATGTATGCATACAAGCCAAGTTGCTTCAGTCGTGTCTGACTCTTTGCAGCCCCATAGACTCTCGCCTGCCAGGCTCCTCTGTCCATGGGATTCTCCAAGCAAGAGTACTAGACTGGGTTGCCATGCCCTCTTCCAGGGGATCTACCTGACATAAGAATCGAACCCACATCTCTTAAGTCTCCTGCATTGGCAGGCAGGTTCTTTACCACTAGCACCATCTGGGAAGCCCCTAATATAAAATATGACTTTATTAATATTTAAATACAATATTCTGTTCTATTTAATTTACCAGAATTGCTGGCTGTGACTCTCTAAATTGATTTCATCACACATTTGGGGGGTTGTGACCTGCCATTAAAAATGTACTGCTCCAGAAAGGGAAACACTTAAACATATTTAAGAGACAAAGCTAAAATTTATTAAGTACTTTCTGTATCAGGTATGACTCATGTAATCCTAGTAACAACCTCTGATAGTCCCGTGGATGTGGAAACTGAGGCTCAGAGAAGTCTAGAAGTTGCCTGAAGCCCCTCAGCTGGAACACAGCAGAGCAGGGCTGTGTCCAGAAAGCCAGATGTACCCTAACCACTGCTTCCTGAGATGGGACAGTGCCTGGCAGTCTCTGTGAACCCTGTAGGTTACCTGCTCCTGGATGCAGCTGTGATAACTTTTGGGTAGACTGATGTTGCATGTAGAGGGACACAGGTGTCTGTGGGTTTGTTCTTGGATCAGGCTGCTTCTTTTCAGTTCGGGTCCTTACTTTGTTCTCAACTCCCACTCTACAACATCTAATTAGCCTGCTTTGCTGGAAGGTAGAAACTGCTGTCTAGAAGATGGTTTGCGGATAATGTGGCGAATCCCCATTTAGGTAGCTATTTGAGAATGAGTCGGCTTTTCAACAAAACTGCTTAAAATGGATACCAAGGAGGAAGGGGGGATGGGATGAATTGGGAGATTGGGATTGACAAATATACCCTACTATGAAGTGGGTTGCCATTCCCTTCTCCAGGGGGATCTTCCTGACCCAGGGGTCAAACCTGGGTCTCCCGTGTTGCAGGCAGATTCTTTACTGTCTGAGTCACCAGGGAAGCCCCTAATGTATAAAATAGACCACTAATGAGAACCTACTGTATAGCACGGGGAACTCCACTCAGTGCTCTGATCACCTAAATGGGAAGGAAATCCAAGGACAGGGGCTATCTGTATCCATGCAACTGGTTTCACTTTGCTGTGTAGCAGAAACTAACACAGCACTGTAACACAACTATACTCCAACTAAAAAAAAAAAGAACTGCTTAAAGAAAACACCATAAACTCAATCTGTAAAATGTTATGGAATAAATTAAACATGTTTACAATTCTATGAATAAAAGAATTGAAATTGCCAAAGGCTGAAAAGGAAACTGTGCTTAACAAGTTCCCTTTGGAGCAATGGTTAGGGAAATCTGACGCGGAGGCAGCAGGTAAAAGAGTAAATGCTTTGAAGTGAGGGAACCTGAAAGCTACACTGGCCCCTGCATTGAGTAGTGCTGAGATGGGGCATCTTCCTTATTAACTTCTGAGCCCCACTTTCCCCTGTGTTTAAGGCGGGGTCATTATGAGTTCTGCATGGGTCAGACCACGGAGCTGGAACTCAGTGGGTGTAATTTGAACCACGCATGCATGCGTGCTAGGTCAGTCAGTTGTGTCTGACTCTCTGTGACCCCAAGGACTGTACCTCGCCAGGCTCCTCTGTCCATGGGATTTTCCACCCAAGAATACTGGGGTAGGTTGCCATTTCCTCTTCCAGGGGATCTTCCCGCTGCGTCTCTTCCATTGGAAGATGGATTCTTTACTACTGAGCCTCCTGGGAAGCCCCAGTTGGAACCATAACCAGCCACTAACTGTTGGTCATTCTCTATGATACAGGAGGGCAGAAGTGGGGAAGAAAATGAAGTCTTCATACCTAGTTGTTGGTAGAGTTTGGAGATGGATATGAGGTCAGAGGTGTTGGTGTGTCTCTGAACTTGAACATGAGCAAATATCATCCCCCTCCCCTTTTTTTCTAGCGCCTTCCTTATTCTGGAAGTGCTTGTGAATTTTCATTTATGTGGAGAGACCTTGCTATTGTTCAGTCACTAAGTCGTGTTCGACTCTTTGCGACTACAGCATGGACTGCAGCATGCCAGGATCCTCTGTCCTCCACTCTCTCTCTGAGTTTGCTCAAATTCATGTCTGTTAAGTCGGTGATGCTACCTAGCCATCTCATCCTCTGCTGCCCTTGTCTCCCTTTGTCTTCAGTCTTTCTCAGCATCAGGGTCTTAGGCATCAACAGTTTGAAGGCAGGGTTGATTTTAATTTTCTTCGTCTGTGTCCTTAGTAGGGCTCAAACATGAAGCAATAGCGTGAATGAATGAAAAAGAATCAACCTTCAGAAAACTTTTGAAAAGTCCTTGTTGTTTTAGTCCTGTATTATTTTTAGCGATGCTCCTTTATCATACTCCTGGCTATGGAAAAATACTAATCTAGGGTTTTGTTAAACAGTCATCCATATCAAGCTCTTGCATCTTCACTGTTTGATTTCAACATTTTTGGATATACGCCTACCTTCATTGACTTATTTGCTTGAACTAGGAACTTAAAGACAGTGGCTGCAGCTAATTGATTTTTAAGCTTAGATTGAGAGAATTCTCTTGACAATTGAACTTCTTCCTCCAGTGTCCTGTTCACTCTTTCCCTTTGCTTCTACTGTGCCCCTCACCACACTAACCTACCTGCCCTTCTCATCTCTGGCAACTCTTTGCTTCCAGGATCTTCTGTTTTTCTCCCACCATTGAAACAACCTGGCTTCCTAGGGTGCCCTTGCTCACCTCACAGCTGTCCTCTTTCTAGATGGAGGGCGCAGTGAAGTCTGTTTCATCTTCCTTCTGGTCTGCACACCATGTGCATAACTGCGTCTTGCGGTCTGCTATCCTGTCTCTGTCTCCTGTACTTGGCTATTTCACACCTTCACCTGGCTTTGCAAGGTACCTTTCTTGTTACCTGAACTGCCCCTCTCAGCCTCCCGTGTTCAAGCCAGGCCACTGCCCTCCCAAGCGGGCTGTTAATTACTCTACTATCTGGGCTGCTTTTTCAGCCTCCCCTTTTCACCCCAGCACACACACAAGTTGCAGTGTTGCTTTTTGTTACCAACAACCCCCTACCACAAAAATGCTTTCCTTTTTCAATCCTGTACTTCCTTTGATTGTGGCCCTATCTTCTCCTTCCCTTACTATTTTTCCAGATCTTTCTCCTCCATGACACCATTGTTTATCCATCACCATCTGATGTTGGCTTCTGCCACGGTTTCCCTGAGGATCTCCTTGTTGCTCAATCCAGTGGGTTTGTTTGGGTCTCTATTTCATTGACCTTCTGAGGCCTTCGGTGCCCTTCCGCATTTCCTTGGGAACCCCTTTGCTCTAAGCAGATCTCTCCTGGGTCTCATCCTTATCACTAGTGACTCTTCCAGCCTCCTCTCTGCGTTTTCTTCCTCTGTCTTCCTCTTCAGTGATGTCACACCGGGTCTGTCTTTGGGTCCCTATTCTGTTCTCTCTATTTTTCTTCCCACTGCTACATCCTCTTTCTGGGTGATATGAATATTCCTGTGGCTTCAGTTGCTGTTCACACACTGACAACTCTTCGATCTCCATTTTTAGCCCTGATCTGTTTTCGGAGTACCAGACATATTCAGATACCGGGTGGGAGCCTCACCTTCAGCTGCTCTGAAGCTGAGTTTCTTGTCATCCTCTGCAAACCCGCCCTCTTCCTCAGTTGCCTCGGTGGGTGGTGGGCACGCTGTCCGCAGGTGTCCCAGCCCAAATCACGCTGGCTCCCTTCTCTGACCTCTCCCTGCGGGTCACACCCAGCAGTCAGGAGACCTTGTTGATGCCTGCGCCTTCAAGCCCTGGAGTCTGACTGCGTGGCTTCTCACTGCCACCCCTTTA
Organism: Ovis aries; assembly: GCF_016772045.2. Lineage (NCBI taxonomy): Eukaryota > Metazoa > Chordata > Mammalia > Artiodactyla > Bovidae > Ovis > Ovis aries. Next base: position 75,160,466 of record NC_056061.1, read on the forward strand.
GTCCAGCACCTTACAACGTCTCACCTGTATTATAGCACCAGACGCTTTGGTCTCCTGTCCCTCAAATTCCTGCTACTACGAGTACTAGTACTACTACGAGTACTGGTACTACTACAGTCCCTCCACTAGTGCTGCTGGTATTATTACTTCTGCTGCTCAAATAGCTCTCGGTCAAGGGCCGGGTGATGTAGACATTCTATCTCCTTTATGGGATGGGAAGTATTATCTTCACTGCTTCACATTACAGAGGAAGAAACTGAGGTCAGAGAAGTTGCTCCTTGTCCCTGTCCAAGGTCACGGTGACTCCCAAAGTCACACGGCCTCCATGCTGCCATTGCTCCCATCAGCTGCTTGTCTCAAGTTCTTACTGCACACCCGATCCTTGCTGAGCTGGAGTTCAGTCCTTGCAGTAAGTCGGGAAGGGAGGTCAAGAGACTGCAATACAGAGATCTTGAACCACAGGTCTTGTTCAGAAGTAATATCGTCTCAAGTGGCGAGGCTGGAGCGAAGCCCTGTCTCCAGTTCCTGGGATGGGGTCTTCTCCTCTGATCCCTCACCTCCAGCTCTCCCTCCCCACAGGAGCTTTGGAGCCCCATCCACGTGGCTGGAGTGTTTCCAAAATCCCGACCCGATCTAGTCACCCCCATAGCCTTTGGGGCTATGACAAAGATCAGGGGTCCCCTCTCTGGTCCCATCTCTTGTCCCCACGCCACCCCTGCTTCTTCAGTTATCAACCGAGATCCCAGTGCAGGTGAGGCGGGAACCCCATCCCCCTTGCTTTCTCCCTCTGCCAGCGTCACCTCTTTCTTCCTCCTCCTCCTCACCTGTCTACCTCTTACCTGTTCTCCTCCAGGAAGCCTCTGTGGCAGGTGCTGTCCCTGGCAAGCTGGCCGACAGGCCTTTGCCGGCTTGTGCCTACCCGTGTCTCAGCACCTTTCTGTAATCCTGTCCCCTGGCCTTGCTGCCAGCTTCATCAGGGTGGAATCTTGTGGTCCCTGCAGCCTGGGTGGCCTCTTCATCCTGTCTGCACTCAGGGCTCCAGGACCTGGCTGTCAAGTAAGTGATGCACAGACTGGCCCTGTAGACCAGTTGGCAGCATCTTCTGGTGCCGTGCATTTCAGAAGTACATAACCCAAATTAAGTGCATTAATGTAGTATGATCTGCCTGTATTAAAAACCTGCTCTTCTTGGGACTTCCCTAGTGGTCCAGAGATTAAGACTCCTCTCTTCCACTGCAGGGGACTCGGGTTCAATCCCTAGTGAGGGAACTCAGATCCCACATACAGCATGCAGCATGACAAAAAAAAAAAAACAAAAACTTATCTTCTATCATTGATGAAGTTTTGATTCTTTTTCATGGTTAGGAATTATATCCATGTAGTTTTTTTTTTTTTTTTTTTTCCTGGAAAATTCCCTGAGCAGAGGAGCCTGGCAGGCTATAGTCCATGGTGCCACTAAGAGTTGGACATGACTGAGCAACCCAGCACACAGTTTTTTGAGACTGTGAATTAAAAGAGTATCTTGATGGAATAAGGCATTGATGCCCTGGTCATAAAAGTCTTCAAAGGGAGTAATCACACATTACTGCTGTTCTTCTCTGTAATTTTAATTTTTTATTATGGACAAGAATATTACTTTGTTTGCACAGTAATTGTTCACTTCTTTGGGAGTGGAGGTGCTTGCTGTACTGGGAAGAGGTGAGGTCTTTTCCAGCAGCAGATAACATTCAGAGCGACAGGCTCACACATGTCTTGATGGAACAAGGAATGAAAGCCAGGATTCCTGCCTCTGCTTAAAAGTTCAGGCCAATAAATTCTCACCAGGGTTTTCTTAGTCAGCACTGGCATTTTGGAAATCTGTTCCACTGCGTAAAAGCTGAGAAAAAAGGAGACCAGAGTGTGATTTAGTCTCTAAAGCATCACTTTATGGTTGAAGATAAAATGATCACAAGGGTTTTTCCTTTTTGAAAGAACCCTGGGGGCAAACTGTGGAAAGACTTGTGGAGGGCAAGAATATTCATTTATTCATTCATTCCAACAGACATTTGCATAGATGGGGAAAGAGGAATAAGACGCCATCATCCATTTAAATTAGGTAAGAGAAAAAGAGAAAGTAAAGGAACCCTGTCCATTATAGGAGGAGAATGGAGGCATCCACATAGTTGGAAGTCCTTTGATGGCAGCAGCTCTCTCCTGTTTGCAGTTGAATATGTGTTTTCCATACATTTCTTTACTGTCTTTTCATACTGCTTATGGGATTCTTGAGGCAAGAGTACTGAAATGGTTTGCCATTCCCTTTTCCAGTGGACCATGTTTTGTCAGAACTCTCCACCCATCCATCTTGGGTGGCCCTGCACAGCGTGGCTCATAGCTTCCTTGAGTTACACAAGGCTGTGATCCATGTGATAATTTTGATTAGTTTCTGTGATTGTGGTTTTCATTCTGGAGGCTGTAGAATTATAGTTCTTTTTTTCTGTCTGTCATAAGGGTGGTGTCATCTGCATATCTGAGATTGTTGATATTTCTCCTGGCAGTCTTGATTCCAGCTTGTGCTTCATCCAGCCTGGCATTTCCCATGATGTACTCTGCATATAAGTTAAATAAGCAGGATGACAATATAGAGCCTTGACATACTCCTTTCCCAATTCTGAACCAATTTTCTGCCACCCTTATGGCAGAAAGTGAAGAGAAACTAAAGAGCTTCTTGATGAAGGTGGAAGAGAAGAGTGAAAAAGCTGGCTTAAAACACAACATTCAAAAAGCCAAGATCATGGCATCCAGTCCCATCACTTCATGGCAACTAGATGGGGAAACAATGAAAACAGTGGCAGACTGCTTTCTTGGGCTCCAAAATCACTGCATAAGGTGACTGCAGCCATGAAGTTAAAAGACACTTGCCCTTTGGAAGGAAAGCTATGACAAACCTAGACAGCATATTAAAAAGCAGAGACACTACTTTGCTGACAAAGGTCTGTCTAGTCAGAGCTATGGTTTTTCCAGTAGTCATGTATAGATGTGAGAGCTGGACCATAAAGTAGGCTGAGGCCCAAAGAATTGATGCTTTTGAACTATGGTGTTGGAGAAGACTCTTGAGAGTCCCTTGGACTGCAAGGAGATCCAACCAGTCAATCCTGAATACTCACTGGAAGGACTGATGCTGCAGCTAAAGCTCCAATACTTTGACCACTTGATACAAAGAGCCAGCTCATTGCTGGGAAAGATTGAGGGCAGGAGGAGAAGGGGACAACGGAGGATGAGATGGTTGGATGGCATCACTGCCTTAATGGACACGAGAGCAAACTCTGGGAGATGGTGAAAGACAGGGAAGCCTGATGTCCTGCAGTTCGTGGGATCACAAAGAGTCAGACACGACTTAACAACTGAACAACGACGACAAATGTACCGCCTAGTGGTTGTGTCCTTCCTTTCCTCTAAGCCTGTTTTCGGGAAGATTACCTTAAATTCATTGACATTATGATGTAAATGATTAAAAACATGTTATCTTTCATTTTAATAGGAAGTAAAGTCTTCAGTAAGAGAAAGTCATCATTTAATAACTGAACTTCAGGAATGAATAAACAGGGCAGGCTATATCATTTATGGGCTGTGGGACCTTGTTGGTGTCTATGAAATCTATGACTCAAAATCTGTTTCTAATATGATGCTGTGGGAATGACCTGGCCTCTGTTCTAGTGGGCGGCCTGCTTACCAGCCAGATGACCTTGGCGACCTATCATATTCATGATAGGCTTTTGTTTTCAGGTTTTCTTTCCTCATCTAAAAAACAGGGGGAGGAAGTCTAGGGCTTCCTTGACTGATCTTCAGAGGTTCTATAATAAATCCGGATGTGCACTGGAGAAAAGGAGATTTATTAAAGGGAGGGTGATGCTGTAAGCAGTAATAGAGGGGCTTTCCTTTCAAGGCAAACCTGAGACAATTATTAGACTAGTTCACTCAAAGATCATCTGATTTCCATAGTCATTTCAGTAGCTAAAGTGAGTGTCTCCACCCTTCCCTTGCATAATCTCTTGTGTGATGCCACTTGGATGGAAAGGATCAAATTGAGAAGGCTTTTAAAAAAGAGAAAAACACTCTTTCCCCTTCTAGTACTTTCCCCCTACCATTGACTTCCAAGTTGAATTTGAAATCTAACAGTGCAGATACTCGGAGCTACTCTTATCTGCCTTCTTTTTTTTTTTTTTTTGCATTTAATTGGGCTAACCTTTAAGAAGAGCTGGCATATCTGACTTAAAGCTTTTAGGCATATAATTTTTAATATTGGCTGTTAGGGACTTTTCCAGTTCTAATTATTTGTCCTTTATCTTGGCAGCTCATAATTAACTAATGGTGGTATTTATTTTAACTTGAGGAGGATTTGTGTTGAGATATAAAATGAGCATTCGAGAGAGAAAAGTGCGGCAGATTTAGGAAATAAATTTTTAAAAAGGCGAGGAGCATAAATTAGCCTAAATAAGAGGCTGAAGAAATCTGTACTCAACAAATTAATTTCCACTGGGGAATTTATTCCTGGAATGTCACTTTATAGTTAGATTTAGAACTAACATAACAGGATAGAAAAATGAAATTAAGATTTTTCATAGACAGTTCTGGTAGAAAGTGGAAAGCAGAATTGATAGCTCCTTATAATACTGGTTTATTTTGTTTTATGATAGGATCCATAAAGCCCCATCAGATAATCCCATTCAATCTGTGCAAAAGCTCTGTGATGTAAGCAGTCATCCTATTTCTAAATGAGAAAATTGAGTCTCAGAAGGGCTTAGTAACATGCCCAAGTTTAAATTGCCAGTACGAAGAACAAGACTCAGACTCAGAAGCAGTTCTTGGAAACCGTGAACATCAGTTTCACCTTCACCCCTGATCATTTCCAAGTATTCTAGCATTTTTGACCAATACATCAGGCAAAACTTTTCAGCTTAATTTATTTTATATACTTTCAAATATTCTGCATCTTAGTTAAACAATTTATAGCATTCTGTTACTTTTCAGATGAATCATTTACCGGATTCAGCTGTTTCTTTAGAAAAATTCAAATCCATTAGTTTTCAAGTGTATATCACAGTTAAGTGTATTACTTATTTCGTTTTGCCAGGTTTGCATGAGTAGTTAGTATTGGGGTTCATGAAGGATAAAATACCTACTCTGTATCCTATGGCTTATTTAAAGTGAGTTTCCAACTTTTTACTTCAAAACTCCATTTGAGCAGATAAATGGAGAACAAGTAAAAAGTTGGAAACTCACTTTAAATAAGCCATAGGATACAGAGTAGGTATTTTATCCTTCATGTTTGAAAATCCCCAATATTATCTTTGACATGAAGTAAAGAAATAATGCTTCTTCCAAATAAAATATGAAAAATCCTAAACAATATCTTTTGCTTTTGCTAAAGAATATTTTTGTCCCGAGCTTTGTGGTCAACCATCTGTTAATATCTTTTATGTTTTCTTTGTCAGTAGTACTACTGACAGAGCTACTTTATTCATTTCTGCGAATATTAATTGAATCGAGTCTGTTTCAAGGCAAGCAAGTAAGGTGATGCATTTTCAGACTGGTAAAGATGACTTTCCTGTTCTCATGAGCTAATATTGCACATAACAGTTCTAATTAGTCAGCTGGTTTTTCTCCTGTTTGTGATGGGGTGTGGCAGCTCTTTAACAAGTTGAAAGAAAATGAGTCATTGATTGGGTGCTAAAACATGATTATGCTTGCTATAATGATAACACTCTCCAAATATTACAACTAAAAAAAATAACATGTACTATCTCTGGTAGACAAGTGTCTTTTGTTAAGCTAAAATATTCCATTTCTTCATCAAACCCAGATGGTTGAATATTTAGTAATCTATGCCAGAAGCAGTTTATATGGATGGATGTTTAGATAATGAAAGTGTGTGTGTGTGTGTGTGTGTGCAGGTGTGTGTGTGCGCACAGGTGTGTGTGTGTATCTAGGTAAACAGACCATCACCCAAACTAGCCTGAGACTTTAAAAGCATTTAGTTGACAGTCACGTCTCAAACTTCTGGACTATTTCCACATTAAACTTCAGAGAGGGATAGTAGGCCGCCTTTAATACGTGGAAGATCTGTCAGTTGAGTTCATCATTATTCTAAAGAGGAGCTAGTTTATTTATCCTTGACACTGTACTATAAATTGCCTGCTTAAAGCAATTTAGAGCAGTCAAGGAGGGCAAAGAATGAGATACGGAGAACATACAAAGCACGCAAAGTGCAATCCAAATTCTCAAGCCAACCGTTATGACTAAGACACTATCCTACTCAGCTGCCTCTACGGTACCAGCTTGAGTTCTGAGCAGCCCTGGTGGGTGTGAGTGTGAGTGAGCAACACTCTTACCTCCTCTCAGGAGCCTCCATCCTGCTGCTCAAGGAGGGACTTACTTCTTCATCTTCAGCCTTTCCTTCAGAAGTCACAGAGCAGGACACTGAAAATCTGTGCATTTCATTGTATGGAAATGATGCCTCAGTAAAGTACCAGACACGCATACACAGAAGACTCTCCCTGTTTCTTCCTGTCTTTGCCCAGATCTAAGGTCCCCTGGAGAAGGGCATGGCTACCCACTCCAGTATTATTGCCTGGAGAATTCCATGGACAGAGGAGCCTGGTGGACTACAGTCTATGGAGTTGCATAGAGTCGGAAGCATACACAGCAGGGAGCTTGTGTACACCTTCTGCTCACCCTCAGCCCATTGCCGTGTGGCTGTCTCTCCTCTCCACGGATGGGGCTCACGCCCTCCCAGGTGCTGAGACCCTCATGCCCATCTCGTCTTCTGTGCTCTCAGCAGTGGTTGTCTGCCCTGCTTTCTGGAGCCACTCAACCCATTATCCATCCATCAGCCATCTTACCCTCTGCCCATCCTCCCATCAGTCATTTTGCCATCCATCTCTCCCTCTTTCCAATATCCATCTACCAGTCCTGCGATCACCTTCTGCTGGGCCCACTCAAAAAAAAGTTTATAGATTTACAGAAAAATTATGAATGTAGTATTCCAAACTAAGTTGACAGACTTTATTTTCTTGGTCTCCAAAATCACTGTGGAGATCTGCAGCCATGAAATTAAAAGACGCTTGCTCCTTGGAATAAAAGCTATGGCAAACCAAAAGAGCATATTAAAAAGCAGAGACATTACTTTGCTGAAAAAGGTCTGTCTAGTCAAAGCTATGATTTTTCCAATAGTCATGTGTGAATGTGAGAGTTGGACCGTAAAGAAGGCTAAGCACAGAAGAATCAATGCTTTTGAACTGTGCTGTTGGAGAAGACTCTTGACAGTCCCTTGGACTGCAAGGAGATTAAACCAGTCAATCCTAAAGGAAATCAACCCTGAATATTCACTGGAAGGACTGATGCTAAAGCTGCAATATGTTGGCCACCTGATGTGAAGAGTCAAGTCTTTGGAAAAGACCCTGATGCTGGGAAAGATTGAAGGCAGGAGGAGAAGGGGATGACAGAGGATGAGATGGTTGGATTTCATCACTGACTCGATGGACATGAGTCTGAGGATACTCTGGGAGATGCTGAAGGACAGGGAAGCCTGGCGTGCTGCAGTCCATGGTGTCGCAAAGAGTCAGATATGACAGTGACTGAACTGAGCTGAACTCCATGTACTCTGCAACCAGTTTTACCTATTAGCAACATCTTAAATTAGTATGGCACATTTGTTACAATTAATGAACCAATATCAGTACATTATTCTAACTAGAATTTATACTTTATTCAGTTTCCTGGTTTTTATCCAGCGTCTTTTTTTCTGTTCCAGAATTCACCCAAGACACCGTGTGACACTTAGTTGTCACGCCATTTAGATTCCTCTTGACTACGGTGGTTTCTCCGGTGCCTCTCGTCTTTCATAACTTTGACAGTTGTGTGAGGTACTGTTAGCTATTTTGTAGAACGCCCCTCAAATGGGACTTGTGTGATGTTTTTCTTATAATTAGACTGGGATTATGAGTTTGGGCGAGGAAAATCGCAGAGGTGAAGGGTAGTTTTCATCACATCCTGTCAAGGGACTTCTTATCATCAGGACTTGTCACTGTTGATGTCAATCTCGATCACCTGGCTGGCATAGAGTCTTCCAGGTTCCGTCACACCTAAGGAGGGGGGACTTACGCTCCAACTCCTTATATTTCTACATAAGCTAAATGGAATTCTTCTGCGTGAGACATTCGTCTCCTCTCTCCCACTTGTTTATTTAGCCAATAATTTATTTAAATCTTTGTGGGCTGTGGGTATTTATTATGTACTTTGGGTTAAAATTTGTTCCTTCTGTATTTATTTTATTGCCTGAATTGTTCCAACTTTGGAAGCTGTTTCAATTGGCTCCTTTGTTTGTATGTTTGACATACTCCCATCATTTTATGTGTGTGCGTGTGTTTGCGCGTGTGTGTTTGTGTGTGTTTAATACTTCTTTACTCTCTGGTTCTACAAGATATTCCAAGTTCCTCTTGTGTACTTTTTGCCCTAGGCATAGAGTCAGCCATTTCTACAAGGAGATTTAGTTCTTTTTGTAGAAGAATGGTATTAGAAACCAGGACATGGATGTTCGGTGTGGCTATTGGGGTCATTGCTTCTAGGGTCTGTCAGCTGTCAGAGTGAAGAAAGGGATGTGTGAATAACTATGGTATATACGTATATCTGTAAATATTTCTATAGGTAACCAACCATCACTCTCTATATTACGCCAAACATGAGTTCAAGGTGATGTCTCCCACTCTAATCCATCACCATGTGCATTATTCTAGCCTCTTTCTCTTGCTCACCTGTAAATTTTTATTCCATCGATGAGAAACTTGAGGTTCCCACCACCTGAAATCCGTTCACTTTGTGCAGTTGTGGGGTACATGTACAGCAGTTATCAGAACTGTTACCCATACCCCTGTGGGAAATAGCTTTATCAACGGGAGTGCAGTATTTGTGCACAGTTCACTTTGCATTTAGAGTTATAGACTCTACTCATTTCCAGGTACTTAGGTCAGCACCTCTTCCCCATACCCCTTTCAGTGAGGTTGTTTCATACATTTGTAATATACTTAGATTGATTTTGCAATATTCTGCATTCCATTTTGGGATCGCACAAACTCTTAAGTGATTATTTACTTTTTATTATTATTTTGGACATACCATGCAACTTGCAGGATCTTAGCTCCCTGACCAGGGATTGAACTTGCACTTCCTGCAGTGGAAGCCTGAAGTTCTAACCACTGGACCATCAAGGAATTTCCTTAAAATTTTTTCTTGAAACTTGCACATCCTAAATTGTCCTTTGTGCTGTAAAGTACTTTGCGTTTTGACAAATACATGATGTCATGTATTCATCCTTACAGTATCCTATAGAATGGCTTCATCGTGCTGAAAAATCTCCCATAATTTACTCATTCAACCTTTCCTACTTCCCCCTGAGCTCCTGACAACCACTGATGTTTTCACCATTGCCACAGTTTTGTCTTTCCTAGATGTCACATAATTGGAACCATGTAGTATATAGCCTTTTCAATCTGGCTTGTTTCACTTCAGTTCAGTCACTCAGTTGTGTCCAACTCTTTGAGACCCCATGGACTGCAGCACGACAGGCTTCCCTGTCCTTCACCAACTCCTGGGGCTTACCCAAACTCATGTCCATCAAGTCGGTGATGCCATCCAACCATCTTATCTTCTGTCATCTTATCTTCTTATCTTCTTATATTCTTATCATCTTATCTCCCCTCCGCCTCCTGCCTTCAATCTTTCCCACATCAGGGTCTTTTCCAGTGAGTCAGTTCTTTGCATCAGGTGGCCAACAGATTGGAGCTTCAGCTTCAGTCCTTCCAATGAATATTTAGGATTGATTTCCTTTAAGATTGACTGATTTGATCTCCTTGCGGTCCAAGGGACTCTCAAGAATTTTCTCTAATGCCACAGTTCAAAAGCATCAACTCTTCGGCACTCAGTTTTCTTTATGGTTAGCCACATGTATTTAAGATTCATTTACATCTTTTCATGACTTGATAGCTCATTTCTTTTTATAGCTAAATAATATTCCTTTGCATACCACAATTTGTCCATTCAACTATTGAAGGGTATCTTGGTTGCTTCAAGTTTAGGGGCAATTATAAATAAACCTGGCATAGACATTCGCTCACAGGCTCTTGAGTGGACATAAACTTAAAATTATTTGGGTAAATAAGCCAGATGTAGTTCTGAATACTAGAGATACGGGTAGTAGGGACACAGCAATAAACCAGAGAGACAAAATCCTTGTACTCTGGAACCAAATACCCAAGAGTAAAACAAAATGCTTTCAGCTCATGAGAAGTGCTGTGGGAGAAATAAAACAGACTAAGGGAATAAAGACTAAATGAGTGTGCCTAGCTTGCTGGCACCAGGGGCAGCCTCTCTGAGGAAGTTCATTGCATTTGGACCAGGACCTACACAATGAGAGTTGACATCAGCTGCGCAAAGACTGGAGAGGATGAGTTTTTCTGCAGTAGGATTCAGTTAATGCTGAGACCCCGAGGCAGGATGGACCTTGACATAATCAAGGGACTAGAGACAGAAAAAATTGTGAGATGAGATCATGAGTGAGAGCATTTTTAAAAAAAAAACTTTTTCTTGTAGTATAACAGACAGGGTACACAAATCCTAAGTGTACGGGTTGATGAATTGTCTCAAATTGAATCTGCCACGATTCATCCAGATCAAGCAACGGAACATTGCTAGTACCACATGAGTCCCTGTTGTACCCTCTTTCCATCGTTAGTATACCCCCCAGTCTCGCCTGCAAGGGTGATGGCCTTTTTAAATAACTTTCATGTCTTTTGTTCAGCATTGTGTTAAACACGTCCAAGTCAGTGCACGCCATCGAGGTTTATCCACTTGAGTTGCTGTACAGTGCTTGGTGTCTGAATACATCTCTGTTGTTTTTTAATGTGTTCTGCTTTCGATGGGCATTGGGGAGGTTTCCAGTTTGGAATTATTCTGAAGTGAACTGCTGTGAACATTATTGCGTGCGTCTTTTGGTGAACATATGTCTGCATTTTTGTTGGGTGGTATACACAACAGTGAAATTGCTGGCTTACAGGGCATACATATGCTCAGCTTTGCTAGATATTCCCAGACAGTGTTCCAAAGCAGTGACAGTGACTTACGTTCCCACTAGAGTATCGCAAAGTTCCAGTTGTTTCACATCCTTGCCATCACTTGGTATTTTCTCTCTTTCACTTTAACTGTCTGTTAAGTATGCAGTGTTTTCACATTGTGGTTTTGTCTGCATTTATCATGAAGTTTAGTCCTTTTTTATGTTTATTGACCCTCAGGGTATTCTCTTTGTGAAGTACCTGTTCAACTCTTTTGCCCATTAAAAAATAAACTTTTGATTGAGTTGTCTTACTGATTTTTATGTATCCTGGATACTAATCTTTTATGCATCCTAGATGTCAGTCATTTGTCAGAAATACGTAGTGTATGTATTTTCTCCCACTTTGTAAGTTGCCTTTCCCACTATTGTAATGTCTAAGTGTTTTTGATGAACAGAAGTTCTTAATGTTGATGTTGCCCTGTTTACCAGTTTTTTTCATTTATACTTAGTGTATTTTGCATCCTGTTTAAGAAATCTTAGTCTGCTCTAAGGTCATGAAGATGTTCTCCAATGTTATCTTTTGGATCCTTCATTGTTTTAGTTTTTATAGTTAGATCTATAATCTACTTGAAATTGATGGTATACTATAGACCTCAAGATTCATTTTTTTTCCCTTGGGGACATCCAGTTGACCCAGCACCATTCACTGAAAAGCTCATCCTCTTCCCTACCGTGCTATAGTCAAGAAACAAGGACCTTGTGTGTGTGTGTGTGGGGGGTGCTGTTTTAGATTCTGATGGTGTGTTTTCTTGCTGGATGGGATCTTCCCATTGTGCTTACTATACTCTGTCTTCCATTCCTGGCACAATGGCCTACAGACAGGAAATGATCAGTAGGTATCAGCTGGTTGATGGTCAGGTCTGAACTTGCCTTTTCAGCAAGAGTATGTGAAATCCCTAGGTTCAGACTCAAAGAGAAGGTTCTCAGATTTGATTTTAGAGAAGACTTGCCTTGACAACTTAATTATATTTCTTCAACAGGTCCAAATATGGTTTTAGACAAGTCCTATTGGCCACAGTCCTAAGAAAGGCCAGGTAGCTTCAGACTAGTCAATAGGACTTCATCTATTCAACCATCCAGTCATCCATCTGATCAATATTTGTTATGGGCCTACTGTGTGTCAGGCCTGAAGTAGAACTATGAAATTATGGGATTCTTTCCAGAGTTTCTGTTTTTCATTTTAGAGCATTTGTTTCTTTCTTTGTAAGTTAAACATTCCAGTGTGAGGAGGGTAATTTTTGGAATTTTCTATTTCTGGGGTAGCTTTGTTGTTCTATTATAGTTATTTAAAATTTTGTGTGTGTGTGTGACAGTTTGGGTAAACAGGCCACAAGCCTATGAATTAGAGCTTTTATGTTGCTATCAGAATATTTTAAAACAAAACTCTACAGAGGAAAAGAGAGTAAACAAAAACATTTTAAAGCACATTATTTCACCCAGTGAATTTAGTGAGCAGTGAAATATATTTCTTATTTTCAGAATTCAGTGCCAGTGCAAAGACCACATTCAGGAGAGTAGAGACGCGCCTTTTCAGGAGGTTGGCACTGTACCTAGGAGCGGGAATTGGCGTTGCACAGCAGGCGAGTCTCACACGAGTGCCGCTGGCGGCCTGTCAGTGGTGGCTTCCCCGTGGCCGCCATCTTGCTCCGTTATGCTGGGGCCGCCGTTCATGTCCCAGGGCCTCTCTGCCCCGTGCCTCCCTCCTCCAGGGACGTGAACGAGGTGGGGTGTGTTCAGCAGATGCTGGAAGCTGGAGCCAGTTCGCTCGCCCCACCCCGCCCCGCCCCGCAGTAGCTGCTGGAAGGTGGGGCCGCTTCTGCCAGCATTTTCTTGGCCACTGCTCCTGTTTCTGGTGGTTTCCAGTTCCAGCTGCTCGGAGCCCTTTGTGGACACTGGGACAGGCAGCCCTGCGGCTGGGCCAGGGCTGGCTCTGTCCTCTGCTTCAGGAAAGAGACAGAGACTGGCCAGAGAGCTGAGGGTCCATGCGCTCCACTATCCCTTACAGACAGGGCTTTGATTCCCTCTCTTATGTAGTGACCGCTGGCTTTTAAGTTTTATTTTCTAAGTTTGTCTCCATTGAATGTTTTCACCTACTGAGTGAAACCTTACCTCTCTGGAGGTCACTCATTTGGAATACAGAGATGGACCTGGAAGAAAGCAGAAGGAGGAGATTTGGGAAGTGAAGGAGCTGCCCTGGAGAGTCTGTTCTTTCTTCTTTGGAGGAGCTTGTTTCCTCTTCCTTTAGCCACGGTTCTAACAGGCTTGATTTCTTAGTTCATTCTGATTTAGAAGCCACAAAGTAGGCTGCTAGATGTAAGTACTGGGAGATGTAAGTACTGTCTCAAAGTGACAGCTGACAGCCTGACAGTAGGGGGTTGACAGGGAAGCTATAAAAAGCACAGGAGATTGGCACCGTCTTCCCAGAAGACAAAGAACTGTGTGCGTGTCGCTGGCCTGGAGGGTGGCAGCGCAACGCATAGGACATCTGACCCGAGTTATCAAGAAAATGTTCAATGCTAACGATAGCCTCTGCTTCAGAAGGCAGGTGCATTTAGAGCAAATTTTAGAAAAAGAGTGTCAATATTGGTTATCTGAAATAATTTGCTTATACATGTGGAGCCACTGTTTTCCTCAGGACACTAAATAGATAAAATACTCCTCTTTCTCTCTCTGTCTTCTGGTCTCTCCCCCTCCATCCTCCCCTCTTCCTTAGCCTCCTTCTTGCCTTCTTCCCACCCATTCTCTGCCCCTTCCTCTCCCCTTGTCTTCCTCCTCCCATCTCCTCTCTCTGCTTCCTCTTCACTTCCACACTCTCTCTCTCCCCATCACCTTACCCTACCCCTCAACACAACTTGGATGGATAGAACTGCAAAGATAGTATCAATTTTTCTCATATCCGCATTCACTCAGCTTCCTCTGATGCTAACATCTTGTAATCTAGTACATATAGCCAAACTAAGAAATCAACCTCAGTGTAATATTAATGCTGTTAGCTGAACTACAGTCTTTATTTAGATTTCCTTGCTGTTGTTGTTGTTTTCCCCCTAGATTAGGTCCTTTTTCTCTTCCAAGACCTAATCTAGAATATTTCACTGTATTTAGTGGAGTTTGTTTTTGATTCTCCTCCACCAGGAGGAGCCACTAGGGAAGCCCATAGAGGATGAGATGGTTGGATGGCATCACCAACTCATGGACATGAGTTTGAGCAAACTCTGGGAGATAGTAAAGGACAGGGGAACTTGGTGTGCTTCAGTCCATGGGGTTGCAAAGAGTCGGACACAACTGAGCAAGTAACACACACACACACACACACACACACACACCCTCGACCCAAAGCATCTTAGTATTTATAAGCCAATCAAAAATAAGTGTGATAGCATTGCTCAGCTGGCACTTCCCATATGCTGCCTGTGGTGTGGTTTCTTCTGTATATCTATCTTATCTTCCTAATTTGTCTCTAAGCTCCTAGCGGGGAGGGACATTGGCTCATAACATATTAGGTCCTCCAAAAAGTCCAGCAAATGTTCTCTGTTGAATCAGTTCAGTTAAGTTCAGTCGCTCAGTCATGTCCGACTCTTTGCAACCCCATGAATCATAGCACATTAGGCCTCCCTGTCCATCACCAACTCCCGGAGTTCACTCAAACTCATGTCCATTGAGTCAGTGATGCCATCCAGCCATCTCATCCTCTGTCATCCCCTTCTCCTCCTGCCACCAATCCCTCCCAGCATCAAAGTCTTTTCCAATGAGTCAACTCTTCACATGAGGTGGCCAAAGTACTGGAGTTTCAGCTTTAGCATCATTCCTTCCAAAGAACACCCAGAACTGACCTCCTTTAGAATGGACTGGTTGGATTTCCTTGCAGTCCAAGGGACTCTCAGGAGTCTTCTCCAACACCACAGTTCAAAAGCATTATTTCTTCGGCGCTCTGCTTTCGTCATGGTCCAACTCTCACATCCATACATGATCAGTGGAAACACCATAGCCTTGACTAGATGAACCTTTGTTGGCAAAGTAATGTCTCTGCTTTTCAATATGCTGTCTAGTTTGGTCATAATGTTTCTTCCAAGGAGTAAGTAAGCATCTTTTAATTTCATGGCTACAGTCACCAACTGCAGTGATTTTGGAGCCCAAAAAATAAAGTCTGACACTGTTTCCACTGTTTCCCCATCTATTTCCCATGAAGTGATGGGACTGAATGCCATGATCTTCATTTCCTGAATGTTGAGCTTTAAGCCAGCTTTTTCACTCTCCTTTCACTTTCATCAAGAGGCTTCTTAGTTCCTCTTCACTTTCTGCCATAAGGGTGGTATCATCTGTGTATCTGAGGTGACTGATATTTTTCCCAGCAATCTTGATTCCAGCTTGTGCTTCTTCCAGTCCAGCACTTCTCATGATATACTCTGCATAGAATTTAAATAAGCAGGGTGACAATATACAGCCTTGATGGACTCCTTTTCCTATTTGGAACCAGTCTGTTGTTCCATGTCCAGTTCTAACTGTTGCTTCCTGACCTGCATATAGGTTTCTCAAGAGGCAGGTCAGGTGGTCTGGTATTCCCATCTCTTTCAGAATTTTCCACAGTTTCTTGTGATCCACACAGCCAAAGGTTTTGGCATAGTCAATAAAGCAGAAATAGATGTTTTTCTGGAACTCTCTTCCTTTTTTGATGATCCAGCAGATGTTGGCAACTTGATCTCTGGTTCCTCTGCCTTTTCGAAAACCAGCTTGAACATCTGGAAGTTCACAGTTCACATATTGCTGAAGCCTGGCTTGGAGAATTTTGAGCATTACTTTACTAGCGTGTGAGATGAGTGCAATTGTGCAGTAGTTTGAGCATTCTTTGGCATTGCCGTTCTTTGGGTTTGGAATGAAAACTGAGCTTTTCCAGTCCTGTGGCCACTGCTGAGTTTTCCAAGTTTGCTGGCATATTGAGTGCAGCACTTTGACAGCATCATCTTTCAGGATTTGAACTAGCTCAACTGGAATTCCATCACCTCCCCTAGCTTTGTTCATAGTGATGCTTTCTAAGGCCCACTTGACTTCACATTCCAGGATGTCTGGCTCTAGGTGAGTGATCACACCATCGTGATTATCTGGGTTGTGAAGCTCTCTTTTGTACAGTTCTTCTGTGTATTCTTGCCACCTCTTCTTATCTTTTGCTTCTGTTAGGTCCTTACCATTTCTGTCCTTTATCAAGCCCATCTTTGCATGAAATATTCCCTTGGTATCTCTAATTTTCTTGAAGAGATCTCTAGTCTTTCCCATTCTGTTGTTTTCCTCTATTTCTTTGCATTGAAAACTGAGGAAGCCTTTTTTTTGGAAGGCTTTCTTATCTCTTCTTGCCATTCTTTGGAACTCTGCATTCAGATGTTTATATCTTTCCTTTTCTCCTTTGCTTTTCACTTCTCTTCTTTTCACAGCTATTTGTAAGACCTCCCCAGACAGCCATTTTGCTGTTTTGCATTTTTTTTTCCATAGGGATGGCTTGATCCCTGTCTCCTATACAATGTCACGAACCTCAGTCCATAGTTCATCAGGCACTCTTATCTATCAGATCTAGGCCCTTAAATCTATTTCTCACTTCCACTGTATAATCATAAGGGATTTGATTTAGGTCGTACCTGAATGGTCTAGTGGTTTTCCCTACTTTCTTCAATTTAAGTCTGAATTTGGCAATAAGGAGTTCATGATCTGAGCCACAGTCAGCTCCCCAGTCTTGTTTTTGCTGACTGTATAGAGCTTCTCCATCTTTGGCTGCAAAGAATATAATCAATCTGATTTTGGTGTTGACCATCTGGTGATGTCCATGTGTAGTCTTCTCTTGTGTTGTTGGAAGAGGGTGTTCGCAATGACCAGTGCATTCTCTTGGCAAAACTCAAGTAGCCTTTGCCCTGCTTCATTCCGGATTCCAAGGCCAAATTTTCCTGTTACTCCAGGTGTTTCTTGACTTCCTACTTTTGCGTTCCAGTCCCCTATAATGAAAAAAGACATCTTTTTTGGGTGTTAGTTCTAAAAGGTCTTGTAGGTCCTCATGGAACCGTTCAACTTCAACTTCTTCAGTGTTACTGGTTGGGGCATAGACTTGGATTACTGTGATATTGAATGTTTTGCCTTGGAAACAAATAGAGATCATTCTGTCATTTTTGAAATTGCATCCAAGTACTGCATTCCTTGATGGCTACTCCATTTCTTTGTTGAATACATTTGTTTTAATAAGTAAGTGTGATTTCCTGGAATGTCACATGATGATAAATAATGAAGGATTTGTCTTTTTGGTCTCATGGTACTTGAAACATACCATGAATGGTTTGAATGTTGCTGATGGTGCTACTATGGCATTTAATCCCTATTGAGCAAATAATAAAGCCCAAACAACATTGAGCCTTCTTCATATTAACTCTTTATCCTCTTAACAAACCTATGAGGTGTGTGAGAATGCTACGTTACTTGAGTTGTGTCCAACTCTGTGACCGCATGGATTGTAGCCCACCAAGCTCCTTTGTCCTTGGGATTCTCCAAACAAGAATACTGGAGTGGGTTGCCATGCACTCCTACATTCGATCTTCCCAGCCCAGGGATGGCACTTGTGTCTCTTCTGCCTCCTGCATTGGCAGGCAGGTTTCTTTTACCACTAGTACCACCTGGGAAGCCCCTGGATACTATCACTGGTCCCATTTTTAAAAAGCTGGAAACCAGGCACAGAGAGATTCAGTAACTTCCCGAGGGCTGCAGAACAGCTGGTGGGGTGGGAAGGCTTGTCCCCTGTGGATCTCTTGGATCTGATTCACTGGGGTCTTTGCCATCAAGCGTCACAGAACCCACCTCCTCTTTTCCTGAGATCAGAGTGATCTTGTACTAAGGATACAGAAACTTGATACATTGAGCATAGTTTGGAGAAAGTGAGTTTGTTTATATTGTGGGTCTTTATAAATATTTAACTCCTCTCTCTTCATGACATCACAGTAATTTCCATGTAAAACATTACTTCAACCATAAAAAGCACAAACAAAGGTGAGCTCCCTAGCTTGGCATTTGTGGGCATTTCTCACTGCAAGAAAGTCACTCTGACATTTCCTGGGTGGTGGTTCCCCCAACAGGAATGTAGGCAGTTACCAGAACTCTTACTTTGTGCAGTTTGTTTGTTCCAATGCTTAATCATTTTACAGCACCCAAACCCTGCGTTACTGGGTAACCATAACAAACAGCTTTTGACACTACGAGGTTTCAGGCTGATTGTTTATTTCAGCAGAAACGGTTAAAATAAAACTCAGATGTCTTACCACCAGTGTGTTTGGGAAGAGCAGTTTGAACCACAGGTTCAAAAAAAAAAAAAACCTTGTGGTATTTTAATCACCATTCGGTTTGCTCCAGTGGGTCTTGAACTTTCTGAAGTTCTCCCTTTGATAACAGGAGTTTTAAACCATCTGCATGTAAGTCATTAGTTACTCTAAGAAAGAATTTAAACCCCCTCTGGAAATATTTGGTGCTCTAGCCTGTCGCGGCTTGTGGGGGTCCCGCCCTTTCTTGTGGGTTTATCCTTTGATTGGGTTACCTGGTTTGAGGGTAGGGGGGAAAGAGTTCTCATGATTGGGATGAACAAGAGGGTCCCTGTTGGACCGCTAGGTGACGGAGTGTGGGGCTGGGGTATGACGCTGACAGTCACCTGCTGACCGGTCTGGATAAGCCACCCTGGAAGCTGTCTCCGTCTCTAAGGGGCACCCATGCTAAGTCGCTTCAGTCGTGTCTGACTCTTTGTGACCCCAAGGGCTGTAACCTGCCAGGCTCCTCTGTCCCTGGAATTCTCCAGGCAAGAATACAGGAGTAGGTTGCCATTTCCTTCTCCAGGGATTGAACCCAGGTCTCCTGCATTGCAGGCAGCTTCTTTACCATCTGAGCCACCTTGGGAAGTCCCAAGGGGCACCCATGGCCTCCTTGAGTTACAAAACCAGGAATGGTTCCTAAAAATCAAGCTTGGGAAATTCCCTGGAAGCCTTGTAGTTAGGACTCCGTGCTTCCACTATTGCAGGGGCCCCAGGTTTGATCCCTGGTCAAAGAACTAAGATCTCACGTGCCACTTGGGGTGGCGCTCCCCCCCCCCCCCCCCCCAAAATAATCAAGGATAAAGAAGGATGCTTATGGTACAGTTTGCATCTGACTCCCTTGGGGCAAGTACCTCTTGTCTTGTTTCCTGTTTCAAGATAGTATCTTTTGGCTTAAACTGAACTTTCCCCTTGATTATCAGTCTTAGTGCCAAAGGGATGACAGAAAAGCAGCATCCTGTTTCCGTTGGTGCAGACACTTAAAGTACCAAGTTCAGGCTCCACAGATGCGAGAACTTCCTTAGCTCTTGTGAAGGAGTTGTTCTGTCTAATTTGCGCTCTACTTCTTTCTATGGATATTTCAGAGGATTAGTGGATTGGTGTCGTGGGAGCCAGTAGAGCTCTTATGATCGTCTTCAAGTAGTCCACATTCAAACAAAAGCTTTTCGGGTCAGAGAAGTGAGATTTTTCTTTCCAGCTGTTCCTGGTGGTCAGGTGCGTGTCAGAAAGGTCCCTGTCACTGTGCAGGTGTCTGGGTTCAGCAGAGCACTTGGAGGGGAGTCTGAATCAGGAGAATACTGTTCACTGTGTTGGGGACATTGGGGGTGAGGCAGTGCCTTTTATGCTGACTGATGAGGTCCCTCAAGGAAGTGGGATGAAAGAGCTGCAGGAATTATTTAAGGCAAGTGCCACCGCAGGCAACTACCCCAGCCGCACCATGTGTCAGCTGCCCCGTCTCTCTACTGTCTGGCTTCCCAAGTTCCTGACTCCACGTCCTGTTTGCTGCCTTCCTTTTTTACCAGGAATTCTAATATCCGTGTTCCCAGCCTGCAAACGTGACCCTAGTTCCTGACAGATGATTTGCTGGCTTTTCTTGCGGATGTTTCGGGCCCTCTGGTGCCCTCTGAACACAGTTAAGCCCCGTCTTAACCGTCAGCAGAGAACTCAGGCCCTGTCCTTGCACTGTGGATTGGCTGAGGGAGAAGTGCTTTCAGGAGAAGCATTTGGTTAGTTCCAGAGAAACGAAGGTGCACCGCTCTGTATCCGTTGTTTCTGCAAAGGGATCTGGGAGAAGAGAAGGAAACCAAAGTGATCGTTTGGGTCCATGTGTGGGTCTTAGTGGCGCTTTCAGGTCAAGTCTATATTGGGAAGGGAACTATCTTGGTAGATAAGAGGTAAAAATCCTTGTCATGTGTCCGAGGCCTGGACCCTGTCTGTTGACAGCAAAGAAGGGAAACCAGGTCATGTGAGGCGTGTCTGAGAAGCTATCAGGAGCTGTGGTGATTCCACTGCAGGGATGCGGTAGCCCCCCGGTGCCCTCTTCTTTCCATCCTGCTGGCGTATCTTCTTCTCCTGCAGATGAAGGCAGAGGGCGGGTGAGGCAGAGTTACTGTAATTGGACCAACTGGACCTACATCCAAACACCAGCAGCCAGGGTGGCCCAGCGGCCCTCCCAGCAGGTAGATGGGTCGGGCCTCATCGTCAAGGCCCGGTCTCGGGTGAGGAAGATGTGCTTCTCCTGGCTGTCCGTGTCCTTCCTCTTTGCTCCTGGCCTAGGCTGTGGGACGAACTTTGTTCAGTTGCTCATCAGTTTAAGGTTTTATCTCGGTCATGAACACACTTTCCCCACAAGGCTGTGGGTTGTGACATCATTTCCCAGCAGGGTTCCTGTGTGTTCCCTGGTACTCAGGGCTCCACGCCGCCGCCCGCTATGGGAATTATTTAAGGTAGATGCCACCCCAGGCTAGTGATCGGGCCACACCCTATGTATCATTTGCCCTGTCCCTCTACCCTCTGGTTTCTCAAGTTCCTGACTCCATGTCCTATTTGCTGCTTTCCTTTCACCAGAAATTCTGATATCTGTGTTCCCAGCCTGTAAACTTCACCTTCATTCCTGACAGACAACTTGCTGGGTTTGTTGTAGATGTTTTGGGCCCTCTGGTGCCCTCCGAACACAGGTACCCTGAGGAGGCTCTGTGCCCTCCTAGTCTGACACCCCCTGGGAAGGCTCGTGGGGACCTGTCTTGGGCACATCTGGGAACAGCGATGGGAGGTCGGGATGAAGGGTCTCGTCTGTCTGATAATGCGGCCCGTGTGGAAGACTGGAGGAAAACCTAAGTATGGGCAGAGGAGCATGTTGGGGGCCATGAGGACAGTGAAGCCCTTAAGGGGGCTGACAGAGAGGGCAAAGCCGGCTGGAGAAATCTCAGGAGACTCGGGCTCTGATTGGAGGGGGAGGGGGTGCAGCAGGTGGAGATTTGTCGTTTTCCTTTTATGCCCGACCAGCCCTTGAAGTTCAGTTCTTCAGAGTTAGCACGGTCAGCATGACAGGTGGATAGACCTGCTGGAAGAGTGTCTCAACCCAAGAGATGACTGCGTGTCTGAGGAAAGCCCAGTCATAGACTCATTACCGTGATGGCTTGGTTTCTGCTTTCATTTTTTGGAATCAAACTTACCCCTGGCTGTCGGAACAGTCACAACGCTACAAAATCCTGGGTCAGGAACACTGAAGAGGATCTTTATGCCATTGGTTGTTTTGTTACTATGCGTGGAAGCGATAATCTGAGATGAAGCGCCCATTGACTCTGAGCCAGCCTGAGGAGATCCAGAGGCTTCTGGGATCCCTGATATGCAAGTTTTTAGCTCTCACGGCTGACTTGTCTCTCCATCCACAGAGAAGGATTGAAGAGAAGATCTGTGTACCTGTTGGGTACTGCAGGCATAGCACGTTCTCCAAGGAAAGCCCACCAACTCTGCTCATTGACTTCCGAGACTGTCTGCATCACTCTGAGTGGACAAGTCCCCTTCAAAGCCCTGTTCTACTTCCCAAGTTCCTCTCCAAGCCCACTTCCTCTGAGGAGGAAGGGAGTCCTGTGGTGTCTGCCATCCTCAGAGTGGGGAGGTCTCGGGAGGGGCCCAGGGAGGGAAGAGACTTCCAGCCTTGGGGCCTTCATCCTCAGTGAGGGAAATGGCCCCCGGGGGGCTGAAGAGCCCAGTAAGGAGGCCTAAGCACTGGCCTGTCTTCTTAAGTGGAAACTAACCCAGCAGTTTTGCCCTTTGTTAGAATCTGAATCCCCAAATACGCATCTCGTGTTAAAACTCAGTTGTTGGTTCATGAGCTATTAAAATAATTGTCATTATTCATGATGATGATTTTATATAAGGGTAAAGAAACATCTGTCTGATTATTTTTAGTGTGTTTGTGGTGAAACTGAAGGGTAATATCATGCATAGAATGAGTGAGGAAGAGGAAAGTTTGAGTCCCAGCTGGGCCACATAGTGACTGTACAGCCTTGGGGAAATCAGCCTTCCTGCTCCTTGGTTTTCTCATCTGTAAAATTGAGAGTCATGCGAAGGATGTTGTGAGAATGAATTGAGATGATTTAGGTAATAAAGCGCCCAGGTGGCTCAGTGGTAAAGAAATCTACCTGCCAATGCAGGAAATGCAAGAGACACAGGTTCAATCCCTGGGTTAGTAAGATTCCCTGGAGGAGGAAATGGCAACCCACTTCAATATTCTAGCCTGGAAAACCCCATGGACAGAGGAGCCTGGCAGTCTACAGTCCATAGGGTTGCACAGAGTCAGATCTGACTTAGCACTGAGCACTTATGGGGTCTAGTAGCTACTAGGCTCTCAGTAAATGTCAGCTATTATTATATTTGAAGTTGAATAGCATAAACTTGGAGAAGGCAATGGCACCCCACTCCAGTACTCTTGACTGGAAAATCCCATGGATGGAGGAGCCTGGTAGGCTGCAGTACCTGGACAGGGGAGCCTGGTGGGCTGCCACCTAAGGGGTCACACAGAGTCGGACATGACTGAAGCAACTTCGCAGCAGCAGCAGCAGCATAAACTGATACAAGGTTCTGGTTGTGTGACTTCGGGCAAATAACCTTTCTCTGAGCCTCAGTTTCTTCATCATGAAATGGGAAATTAGTTCCCACTTATATGAAGGAGCTGTCACTAGAACAATGTGTAACAGCATTTGGGAAAAGTACTTTAATGACATGTAAGTACTTGGGACTGTCAGGCATGGTAGTTTAATATTTCATCCAGAATTGCAGAAAGGAATCCACACATTCAGGAAAATCTCAAAAGCTCCTCATTTCGCCTTTGGTTTTCTCTGATGTAAACCTTGCTACAGCCATACAAACCCTTCTCAGAAGTGATGCTTTGAGTGCATGTTTGGAGGACCTCCCTGGGGTCACTTCAGTGGGAGATGCAGGAGGAAGCATCAGTATGAGCTCCTAAAGCACATGTGATATGGAGATCAGAGTGCAATTGGGTGATTTTGCAGAGATTTGAGACTGTCGCCGAACAGTGTGACTGGCAGGAGGGGCCGGTGAGTGTAAAAACCACAGGCTTGATTGAACTTGCAGGAAGCCTGTGTGCAGTTGGAAGGGCCAAGTGCTGATACTGAACTGTATCATCCGGTCTCAGAGGAGCTCTACTTGAAGTAATAAATGACTCAGTGCCAATCTGCATCATCACTAGAAAAATTAATGTCCACATTTTTGTCACAGTGCCTCCAAAGTAAGGACGCACTGTCAAAGTTTAGGTTTATTTGGGGGAGAGGAAGGTCGACCAACTATAGCTTCTCCCTTAGGAACTCATGGTCAGATTTAAATTTAGTAGTAAGTGATATGTGGAGAAGGCAATGGCAACCCACTCTGGTACTCTTGCCTGGAAAATCCCATGGGCAGAGGAGCCTGGCAGGCTGCAGTTCCATGGGGTCGCTAAGAGTAAGACACGACTGAGCGACTTCACTTTCACTTTTCACTTTCATGCATTGGAGAAGGAAATGGCAACCCACTCCAGTGTTCTTGCCTGGAGAATCCAGGGACGGGGGAGCCTGGTGGGCTGCCGTCTACGGGATCGCACGGAGTCGGACACTACTGAAGCGACTTAGCAGCAGCAGTAAGTGATAAGTATCTTTTTAAAAGTGGAATCAATGAGGCCTGTCCTCAGAACCGCAGTTTTTCTTCTCTCTGCTTGCCTGTTAATGAGTGGCCCACTGCTTCCGGTGAGGCTGACCATTGAGATCGTTTTGATAAGGATTGCTCAGCCTGGTGGGCAATCAGCTCCTCTCATTCGAGGGTACTTTTCAGTGAGGGGAGGCACTGGTAGGCATTTTCCCTTTCTTTCTGCTGTAGGATGTAGACTGTCCTTAGAGGAGAAATGTTAATAGTATGGTTGAACCTTTAAACGATCTTGACTTGAGTAACTGTTAGTTATTCATGTTCTTCTCTGTTACCCTGGCTCGTCACTTTTGCGGTTTCCTGTTTCCCCAGATGTGGCACTTCTCAAATTAAAAAAAAAAAAAAAAAAAGATGGTTTCTTGCACGTAATGGTTTCCTGGGTTATGCTTTAATTAGGAAAAAATGTCACATAGGAGCCTAGCCCTCTTGTTTCTAAACATAATAAGATGTTTTGTCCTTCGCCTTAACTGGAGCTCTCTGGAGAGAGAGGTTGCTCTGAGTCTGTGTGAGCCATCTACCTGACAAACACGCACCCTTTGTGAGTATCTTTGTTAAGATCTTTCTTTAGCATGATGATTATTTTTGAGTTGGGGCTCTGACAGGTTTTCTTTTTCATTGCTCCTCTAATTTGAGACTCGAAATAAAATTACCTCGTGCAGTAAATAGTTTGCAGTATGTTTACCCCTTTCTTCTTTTTTTTTCCATAGCAGCTGCTAGAAGCAGTGGGAAATTGGATGCAAGAGGTAGAATAAGACTCCATTTTTTAAAAATGCTGGGCTTGACATGGACCATGCAGCTAACTAGCTTGGGTATAAACGCTATTAAAGGAAAATAAAACAGTCTTGTCATTTGACTAAACTGAGTCATTTTTATCAAATTGATTAGGGTCAGTAACAGAGCACTTTTAGTTTGGTATGGCCTAGGGAGCATTCTCAACATTCAGACCTCCTGGGTTTGAATCTGGCTCTGTCATTTTCAAGCTGTGTGCCTTGGGGCCAGTTACTCAGCCTCTTTGTTTGCTTAACTATAAAATGAGGATAATAAAGGTGTATACCTACTTTATAGGATCAGTGTGAGGATTAAATGAGATGATATATAATATGTAAGGTACACGGTATAGTGCCTGTCACCAAGTAAGCACGCTATCACTGTAGAAATTCATAAATGCCCATTTAAGGTGCAAATATTCTGCTGGTCTGTGGATTATCCTTTTCATAACTGCTGTATAGTTGAGACTTTTTACATTTCAGTGGGAGTGATTTTTTTAAAATGAGTTATCTTGGATTTTTTAGCAAGCAACTCTAGCTAATGTTAGTCATAAATTTCACTTGAATTTTCTATATTATAGCTATCTCTAGAAAGGAAAACAAGTTGGTGAAAATGGGTTTATAAATTCTGTCTTTCTCCACAGAATGGAAATAGAATGAAAAATAAAATGTATTTTGTCTTAGGACTTCAGGGAAGTTCAGTGTTCAGAAAAATCCTTCCAAATGTCATAGGACATGGAGAGTTCTTACAAACCTATGGCTGAGCATCTGAGTGTTGGTTTCTACCCGTGTCACTAAACTGGGAAATTTCTTGAGTAAGTAAAAGGTAGAAAAGTTTCAGTGATTATGTGAAATCTCACACTGGTGCAGGTGTTACTAAGTATGTTTACTTTGAACATCTGAGAAAAGCAGAAGAGACGTGTTCTGGTGTGAGGCTCTCCTTTTGACCGTTCAAAGGTTTCTCAAGTTCTGAGTAGTCACTTTGAGTGTCAGGTCGGTGATTCATCCAGCTTTTGAAGATGGGTTTGTTGTCGAAACTTGATGCACCACTGAATCGGGCAGGTTAAAGATCGTTGTCTTCTTTGTCATAGGCGGATCAGAAGTTAGTGTCTGGGCTCTCCATGAGCTAATCTGCAGGCGTCGTCACCTGTCTGAGTACAGTAAATGCTGCACCTGGTGAACATCTTTCCCAGGTAGAATGTGATGCTCTCTCTTGCAAGAGAGGCTTAGCACTGGGCCCGACCCACCTTTGAGCTGCGGTGACTCTCGTGCGGAGCACAGAGGGGCTCTTGCACTCACTGACACCTCCTCCTGTTAGCAGGCAACCTGCCTTCTCCTGGCTGGGCAGACCCCACCTCCTCCAGGGAAACGTGGATGCCCGACTCTTTATCCCCATCCCCACCGCGTTCCCTTTACGGCCATGTGTGTGATTTGCCATCGCTTGCAATTTGGGGGACGTTACTTTCTGGCATGTTTAGAGCTTCTCCTTGCCAAAGATCTGGATAAGTGACCTCTGTTTTGCCCAGGGGAGTCCTCACTCCCAGTTTGTCTTCTTCATTGGAGGAAAGGCTCTTGGAGTGCAGCCACTACATGGGTCACTCATGATTGTATATTTGAATGTCCAACAGTTCCTTGCACATGGCAGGTGTCCCAAAAGATTTGTGAATGAGTCAGTGAATGAATGAACTATGTCTTTGAGCAGACCTCAGCTGGCCCACATGGCCTGGCTGAGATACAATCAAGAGAGGTTTTGGTCATGACTCATCCTTTGAGGGAGAGGAAGACTAATTCTCTCTTTTTTCCCTTGATTTCTGGGTGAGCAGTCAGGGCCTTCTCTTGGCTAGCCATACCATCTGTGGTTGGATCTTAGCTGTCACATTCTGTTACAGATCTCTTCCCCTTTTAATTTCAGATTATTATTAAGATAGCTAATTTCTTATGTCTGCATTCCCACATCCCTACCTCTCAGCCTCACTGGATCGCCTAGGGTGAGTTGTTGAACTTCTTTCCTTATCACTTTCCTTATCTGTGAAATGACAACTGTGGTTTCTGCCTATCTGATAGGCTGGCTGAGAGGTTGAGAGGAGTTAATGGTGTAAAGTACTTAGAAAGTGCCTGGCCATAGTCAGCTCTGATCACCCACAGTCACTCTCATTGTCACGGACACATGCTAAGCTGCTCTGACTGAGGCCCCAGGCTTCTTGGCCTTTGCTCTTGGCCCTGCCAGCTAACTCACTGTTTTCCTGACTTTGTCCAACTTGCCATAGGGACCCTCCTCACAGCCACCAGAACAGTTTTCCAGCAATAGTCAATGGTACCCCTCGCATTTAGCCCAGGGTCTGACAATGTGTATCAGTAAGTAATTGTTGATTGAAGGAAGCTGATGTTCCCTGCCTAGTCCCCTGCTGGGTGTGGGGCTCAGGGCTTCCCAGTCTGAAGGCTGCTACTGCATAACAGTTCTGCAGACTCTTAGTCTGTAATAGAAAACTGACGACAGTTTTAATTCCAACAATCAGTGACAAATCAGCGTTATCTGTCAAGATAGGTTAGGTTATGTTGCACTCAGCTTGCTTTTGCTGCTGTGCTCAGTCATGTCTGACTCTTTGAGACCCCATGAACTGTAGCCCCCCCGGCTCCTCTGTCCATGATGTTCTCCAGGCAAGAATACTGGAGTGCTTTGCCATGCCCTCCTCCAGGGGAATCTTCCTGGCCCAGGGATGGAACCCATGTTTCTTATGTCTCCTGCATTGGCAGGCGGAGCTCTTTATCATGAGTGCCACCATGATGTGATTGCCAAGAAGCAATCAGATGTGACCCCAAATTTCAGTGGTCTGAAACAACAAATCATAGCTCTCACTCGTGCGGTGTGTCCAGTGTTGGCTGACGTGGGGTTCTGCTCCTCACTGTCACTTGGGCCCAGGCCGATGGGGCTCCCCCTTGGACACAATTAACAAAACAGATCCAGTGGCATGTGAGTCATCCATGGCTCTTAGAGCTTCTAGCAGACACGGTGCACAGCACTTCCCCGCCCAGTTTATTGGCCCTAACGAGTCACTCCCCACCGCCAACTTCAGAGGGAGCAGCAAAGTGCAGACCCGCCCTATACCAGGAAGGAGCTACCAGAATATTTGCAACCAGAGAGATTTTGCTGATACATGGAGTGTTACTGTCACTCCTCAAAGGGATTGCTCCTGCTACATCTCTACCCTCATATTAAATCATTATTTAATGTAGTCAAGGAGAAAAACTAATCCCAGGAAGCTTTACACACGGGGTTTTCCTTTGTGAGGGTCTTCCGGGGCTCTTGGGACAGCCTTCCCATCCTTGTTGAAGGAAATCACTCTGCAGTGTGAAGAGCATGTGTCCTCTGTAATCTAGAACCAAGCTTCAAGGGGAGTGTTTTACAGGAAAAGCCCCTATGGGGTCACAAAAGGGTCCACACGACTGAGTGACTGAACTGAATTAACTCAGCTATTTCATCAGGCTTTTGCCAGGGATTGTTTAAATGGCCTTTCATCATGACGACCAAGTGGGCTTGTCATGGTATGGAGAAACGTCACATCAAGTAAGCCTGCATTAATAATCTCATAGTATTCTATGGTTATATGATTCATAAACACAACGGTTTGAGAGAAGCAGCAGAGGGAAGCCCTGGGCTGATGAATAAAGGGAGGGTTGGGCCCCGGAGGCGCTGGGCAGATCAGGCCTCTCCCAGGCACTGATTGGGAGGCTGTGAAGCCAGCTGGCCTGCGGTGAATGGGGGACTGGCACTTTAATGAAGCTGGTGGAGTCAGACCAGGAGAGCATTGTAGGCAAGTCAAGGAGTCAGAATTTTGAGTTTAGTCAGACATTGAAGCAATCAAGGGAGTGAGATGGTCAGGTTGGATATTTTTCAAAGTTGTTCTGGATTTATTCATGAATTTTTGTTTCACATGCTTTACTTCTTGGTATGATTTATATTTCCACAACTAATGACTCTTCACAATATTGCTGTCTTAAACCTAAAGTTTTAGTTTACACCGAATGTGTGTGTGTGTGTTTGTTAAGTTACTTCAGTAGTGTCTGATGCTTTGAGGCCCTTTGGACTGTAGCGTGCCAGGATTCTCTGTCCATGGGATTTCCCAAGCAAGTATACTGGAATAGGTTGCCCTTCTCTTCTTCAGGGGATCTTCCTGACCCAGGGATCGAACCCATGTCTCTTGTGTCTCCTGCATTGGCAAGCGGGTTCTTTACTGCTAGCGCCACCTAGGAAGCCCTTTACACCAGATAACCACATTTAAATCTCATCTTTTCCAGTATTTTTCACTCACACAGAAATTTCAACTATATGAAAAGACCAAGGGAGTATATTATATTCTCAGATTCAATTACAGTGGAGAGAGATCTGTTTATTATCAACGTTTATTTATCTTATTAGATGATGGCTACCATTTATTGTCTTGTGAAAATTTAACTTTGTGTGTTCTTAAAACATTGTTTCTAATTTAGAACAGATTAATCTACTTCTGGTTTTATGGTGGGATAATCTACTTGAATCTTTCTTCTTTTGGTTAAGGGTTTAATTAGATGGTCAGACAAATATTTATCCAACGCACTCTTAAATGGTAAGTTCTGTTTCTAAATGTTTGAAGGCAGATTAGAATTTGGAGAAATCCGGTGTGGTTGCTGTGGGTAGAACAGGCCGAGTACCCAGGGCTGAAGGCCAGAGAGAGTTAGGAGGCTGGAGCGGGTGTGTGGCCTGGACCAAGGGGATGGAGGTGGGGGAGCGGTGAATGGGGTGGGTACAGATGCTCCCCAGAGGTGAGATTGACGGGACTCGCCCGTGGATGGCTGGTGTGTAGCAGGAAGGTGACAGTGGTCATTTGCTCAGGGCAGCTCTCCAGGAGGGCAGGGGCACCTGGGAACTGAGGAGGGACATCAGAAGATTGGTGTTGAACTGAACAAAGGGAACTACCTTCACAGCAGGTGTTTTCTTTACCCCTGTTCAATCTCTAAGTTCTCCCTCCTTTGTGTTATTTTTTATGGGTGTAACTGAAATCAGTCCTTGAGGGTCAGTGGGAAGAATGATACAGCTGGCATGTTTGTGTCCCCGTTCCCCACCCCTGTGCTTCTTAATGTATTTCCTTCTGTTGACACAGTGCCAGCTCAGATGGAGGTCGGAATGCAATAGCGCAGAACACAGTGTTCTCTGATGACTTAATTGACATCCTTGTCCCATTTTTCATGGTCACTGTTATTGGATTTGAGGGAGACTCTGGTCTCTTGATTGGATAAGGAAGATACCTGTGTGTCCCTGATCGAATTTGGCAGTTCCGGTAGTCTTGTGGAGGACTGAGGAAATACCTGAGTCTCATCCGCAATGTATCATCATCTGAAGGAAAGCTACACAGCTCAAAATAGCCTGGAGTTAAAACTCCCCTCCAGGTCCTCCTCACCATTCTATACAGAATAAAGAACTTTCTCCCCCGAAGAAAGAAATGGACATTAGGATTGATTACGTTCAGCTTCCAGCGGATCCCAGTCTCCAGCTGGTCTCAGGAATTCCTTACCCCAGTTGTCGAAAGCTAACTAATCAAAAATAATCATGAGGAAAAACAGACCCCCTCAAAACGATGTACCTCCACATATATATGTTTTCTATATATACCTACTCTCTTCTTGACTTAGCGCAGCAGCCCACTAAGCTGACTGCTGCCCCTTCTCACCTCATTGAAGGTGATCTGTTCCTGTAAAGTGCTGGTCTCTCTCTCTCTTTTTTTTTTTTCCTGAGCCTCGCCTTCTCTAACTCCCTTACCCTACGTCATCAAGCTGTCTTTTACCTGGGAGGGATTTCTGGGGATGGCCAAGCTCATCATGTGGATGTTGATTTGTTGTAGTTTTTTTTTTTTTTTCTTTTTTCGGAGGGAACGTTTTCTCACCTTACTTTCGAGGGCTGCTCCCATTGGAAGCTTTAAAACTGATGTTTACATACTTGTTGTTGTTCAGTCGCTCAGTCATGTCTGACTCATTGTGACCCCATGGACTGCAGCACGCCAGGCTTCCCTGTCTATCACCATCTCCTGGAGCTTGCTCAAACTCTTGTCCATCGAGTCAGTGATGCCATCCAGCCATCTCATCCTCAGTCGTCCCCTTCTCCTCCCACCTTCAATCTTCCCCAGCAGCAGGGTCTTTTCCAATGAGTTAGTTCTTTGAATCAGGTGGTCAACATATTGGAGTTTCAGCTTCAGCATTGGTCCTTCCAATGAATATTCAGAATTGATTTCCTTGAGGACTGGCTTGTTTGATCTCCTCGCAGTCTAAGGGACTCTCAAGATGTTTACATATGGAATACTTTGTCATTAAGCATACCTATACCTCTGGGTAGAGTTTAAAAGTTGTAGACATCTTAACACCAACAACCATGGTTTGGAATCTTAATCCTGGCTGATTCTGTACTGAATTTAACCCCCTTCCTGCTCATCTTTGGAATCTGTGGAGTCACACAGATCTGTTCTGGATTGTAACCTCCCACTGCCCCCCAAAATCTCCTGGAAGGTGAAGGCCAAGTCGGTGACTGCCCAGCAAGGCCTTCTCACCTCTGGCTTTGAGTCCCCATCCCACTTGCAGGTTAGGAGAGGTAAAAGATATTTTTGGTCAAATCACCTTTGGGTCAAGCTGCCTGATCCAGGACAAATCTTGTAACCTCTGAAAGTCTTTATTTCCTCATTTGTCATATGAGCACCTACAATTAGGTTGAGATGACAAGTAATTAAACTCTTGACTGTAAAAGTTATAGGCACAGTGCCTGGCACAGAGGTATTGGTAAATATTAGCAATTATTCTTTAGAAGAAAAAAAAAAAGAAGACTACCTTATTTAGTTTTGCGCTATTCCACCAGACCCAGGACTATGCTTTGTGATGGTTTGTGCTTTACCCAAATTTCTTGGAAAAAAGACACGTAGGCTGTAAGTTACTGATTCATAGCTAATTTGTGCTTCAGGACTTTGCCTTTTTAATCAGTGGATGTAATAGTCTGTACTCTGGGATTCTCAGAGGCTATAGATGCAGTGTTAGCTAAGCAGTCTTCTGGACAGAGGCCAGTCGCCCTGTAAAGCTGCATAATAAAATGTTTTGAACTCTGTAAACAAAAGCATCACTCAGATATGATAAAGAATTTGAATAGAGACTAATCTTTTCTCTGGCCTGGGTCCACGGTTGACTTCCTCAGACTCACAGAAGCTCTTATTGGAGAAGTGCCTGCTATACAGCAGGCATTGTGTTAAGCAAAGGACATGCCATTGAATCCTTGAAACGGCCCAGTGAGGTAGGCTCTCTCATCCTTATTCCCATCTTACGGAGGAGGAGACTAAGGAGCAGAGAGGTTAAGTTGCACAGCCTGTAACTGGCAGCGCCAGGACCCACACCTTGGTCTGCTTGGCTCTACTGTCTGTTCTGAAATGCCGTTATGGCTTGACGGTGCAGGTGATGTTGAGTTTGAGAATATTCTGTTGGGCGCAAATATTGAATGGAGTGTCAACAGTGTGTGAAGTGATGTGTGAGGTCCACTGAAAAGGAACCTGCGTTATTGTGTTCAGCTGGGGCTTCTGCCTCCAGCACTGCACCAAGGCTGTTCTTGTCAGGAAGCTGTCACATCCATGGCGCTCAGTGCAGTGGCCCAGTCTCACTTGGGGGTCTGATGCAGCTGATCAGCCCTTCTCCCTAAAACTTGTTCCCCTCCGCTGGTTTTCCAGACACTGTTCTCTTCCCACTCCCTCTGCTGGTCCTCTGACATCTTTCTAATTTCTGCACATTCGAGGCCTCAGGGATTAGCCCTCAGACCTCTTCTCTTTCTACATCCCATCTCTTGGGGTTCTTATTTGGTCTCATGGCTTAAAATATCATCTATACACTTGTGAATCCCAAATTTCTGTCTCTAGCCTGGACCTCTCCATCAGAGTTTATCCTTCCATATCCAACAGCATCTTCTATATCAACACTTAGATGCCTAGAAGGTGGCTCAGCCTCAGTATATCCAAAACCAAGCTCCATCTGCAGCTCCATCGCCCCCACCCCCACCTGCCCTTCCAGCCCATCTTGCTCAGCTAAGACCTGGCAGCCCATCTGAATGGTTCCTCAAGTCAGAAACCTTCGAGCCATTCTCTCCTTGCATCCTGTATTCTGTTGGTCAACAGACCCCATTGGCTCTGCTTTCCAAGTATCCCAGAGCTGACCTCCTCCTCTGTGATCTATGTCACCCACTTCACTTGCCTGGATTACTTTAGCTCTACTGCTCTCCTTTCTTCCTCCTTTGCCTCCTCCCCCTTCATCCTCAACACAGGAGCTAGAGTGATCTCATTACTGTAATTCAGATTATGTATATGTCCTTATACTGATCTATGAGATCTGTGTTCTGGCCCCCAGGCCTTACCTCTCTGATCTTCCCCTTCATTTCCCTGCACTGACTCTGCTCTCTCACACTGGTGTCCTCATTTTCCAAGCCATTTGTGTTTCCTCTTTAGGGTTTTGCAACTTGCTCTTCCTCTGCTCAAAACATTCTTCCCCTGGACATCTTCACAGTTCAGTCCCTCACTGCCTTCAGAACTTTACTCACTATGAACCCTCAACATCTGGGGAATTGCAATACCTCAATCCTTCCTACCTCTCTTGCCTGCTTTAATTTTCCTTATGGCACTTGCGTCCATTCAACATTATTTTGCATACTTATGTCCCTGGAGGGTAGAATTTTGTAAATTTTGTTTCCTGCTCTCTTCCTAGTACCTAGAACAAGGCCTTGCCTATAGTAGGCGCTCAATAAATATCTGCAGAATGAATTTATCTGCCAAATGTTTGGTTATTATCACAATGTGCAAAGAACAGTGCTTAGAAATGGGAGGGACACAAAAATAAATTAGGTGTGTATAATACTCTCAGAGTGTTCCCTATCAGTTCAGTTCAGTGGCTCAGTCGTGTCCGACTCTTTGCAACTCCATGAATTGCAGCACGCCAGGCCTCCCTGTCCATCACCAACTCCCGGAGTTCACTCAGACTCACATCCATTGAGTCAGTGATGCCGTCCAGCCATCTCATCCTCTGTCGTCCCCTTCTCCTCCTGCCCCCAATCCCTCCCAGCATCAGAGTCTTTTCCAATGAGTCAACTCTTCGCATGAGATGGCCAAAGTACTGGAGTTTCAGCTTTAGCATCATTCCTTCCAAAGAAATCCCAGCGCTGATCTCCTTCAGAATGGACTGGTTGGGTCTCCTTGCAGTCCAAGGGAATCTCAAGAGTCTTCTCCAACACCACAGTTCAAAAGCATCAATTCTTCGGCTCTCAGCCTTCTTCACAGTCCAACTCTCACATCCATACATGACCACTGGAAAAACCGTAGCCTTGACTAGATGGACCTTAGTCGGCAAAGTAATGTCTCTGCTTTTGAATATGCTATCTAGGTTGTTCATAACTTTTCTTCCAAGGAGTAAGCGTCTTTTAATTTCATGGCTGCAGTCACCATCTGCAGGATACTGAACGAGGAACTCCCCAGGTCAGTAGGTGCCCAATAAGCTACTGGAGATCAGTGGAGAAATAACTCCAGAAAGAATGAAGGGATGGAGCCAAAGCAAAAACAATACCCAGCTGTGGATGTGACTGGTGATAGAAGCAAGGTCCGATGCTGTATAGAGCAATATTGCATAGGAACCTGGAATGTCAGGTCCATGAATCAAGGCAAATTGGAAGTGGTCAAACAAGAGATGGCAAGAGTGAACGTCGACATTCTAGGAATCAGTGAACTAAAATGAACTGGAAAGGGTGAATTTAACTCAGATGACCTTTAAGAAAAGACATGTGCCTCACATCAACTTTTAGAATCACTATTTAAGTGCCATTCTGATTGTTGTTTTTCAATTGCTAAGTCGTGTCCAGCTCTTTGCAACCCCATGGCCTGTAGCACACCAGGCTCCTCTGTCCTCCACTAGCTCCCACTTGCTCAAATTCATGTCCATTGAGTCGGTGATGCTGTCTAACTGTCTTACTGTCTTATCCTCTGTTGTCCTCTTCTTTTCTCTTCAGCCTTTCCCACCATCATGGTCTTTTTCAATGACTTGGCTCTTTGCATGAGGTGGCCTAAGTATTGGGGCTTCAGATTCAGCATCAGTCCTTCCAAAGAATACTCAGGGTTGATTTCCTTTAGGACTGATCTCTTTGCAGATCAAAGGACTCTCAAGAGTCTTCTCCAGCACCGTAATTTGAAAGCATCAATTCTTCAACATTCAGCCTTCTTTACGGTCCAACTCTCACATCCATACACGATTACTGGAAAACCATAGCCTTGACTAGACGGACCTTTGCCAGCAAAGTGGTGTCTCTGCTTTTTAATACACTGTCTAGATTTGTCATAGCTTTCCTTCTGAGGAGTGAACATCTTTTAAAATTTCATGGCTGCAGTCACCTTCCAAAGTGATTTTAGAGCTCAAGAAAAGAAAATTTGTCACTGTTTCCACTTTTCCTCCTTCTATTTACCATGAAGTGATGAGGCTGGATGCCATGATCTTTGCTTTTTGAATGCTGAATTTTAAGCCAGCTTTTTCACTCTCTTCTTTCACCCTCATCAAGAGGCTCTTTAGTTCCTCTTCACTTCTAGCCATCCTGATATGAGACTTTAAAAGAGACCTTACCCTGCCAGCTGTTCTAGAAGGAAATGGTTTCAGGCACTACAGTGATCTTAAGCTGGGAGTTGGGTTTATATGAGGACAGAGGAGCATTCCAGGTGTGGACACCCATGTGCACAGAGGTGGGAGCTTTCAGACTCGGTGTACAAAATGAGTCACTTGGTTTGCGGTATCACTTTGTCTGTTTCTAAGCTTCCCGTGTGTGAGGTGCTGTGTCTCCTTGGAGAGGTCCTGAATACTTTGCCTCAGGTCCACCCAAAGCATAGGAACTCAATGCTTGAGATCTGATTGACTAAGTTTGCACTGGTCCATTTTTACTTTGCCCATCCATTCTGTGGACTTGATCTGGATGCCAGCTCTCTGTGTAGTAATTTACATGTCTCTTAAGTCCTGGCCTGAATTGTTCGTGTTGTTCTTGAGTGTTACTTGAGTGTCCTACAGGATGCCATGGGCACAGTTATAAACCTAGTCAGCCTTTTAGTGGGAAGGAGAGAGATCCTGAAATATTCTGAGTGCTCACTGCTATTTTCTGCATGTCTTCTTTCTTACTCCCCTATTTTACTGCAAAGTACAAATCATTTGTGTAGGCTGCCACTGGACCACAGGTAAGGGCCAGGCTTTGATTCACAGAGAGAAGAGTTTCAGTTCAGTTCAGTTCAGTTCAGTCACTCAGTCGTGTCCGACTCCTTGCGACCCCATGAATGGCAGCACGCCAGGCCTCCCTGTCCATCACCAACTCCCGGAGTTCACCCAAATTCATGTGCATCGAGCCGGTGATGCCATCCAGTCATCTCATCCTCTGTCGTCCCCTTCTCCTCCTGCCCCCAATCCCTCCCAGCATCAGGGTTTTTTCCAATGAGTCAGCTCTTCGCATGACGTGGTCAAAGTATTGGAGTTTCAGCCTCAGCATCGGTCCTTCCAATGAACACTCAGGACTGATTTCCTTTAGGCTGTGTTTCCCAAGCTTGATGCTTATCAGAGTCATCAGGGGAGCCTTCTTTTCAAAATACTTTATTTTTTTATTGGAATATTTGCTGTCTATGTTAGTTTCTGCTGTACAGCAAAGTGAATGAACCATACGTATACATATATCCCCTCTTCTTTTGGATTTCCTTCCCATTAAGGTCACCACAGAGCACTGAGCGGAGCTCCCTGTGTTGTACAGCAGGTTCTCGCTGTCTATTTTGTACGTAGTAGTCTCCCGATCCATCCCACCCATCCCAGGGGAGCTTTCTAAAGCCGCTTCGGTCACATTGCCAGAGAAAGGGTGCAAGAATCAACATTAATAAACACAAGGAAACTATATTCTGGAGGAGGAATGGCACCCTCTATCAGCCTCTGCTGATTCAGGTTTGGAATACCTTCCGACACATCTCATTCTGGTTTTGAATAGTTCCTCTTGATAATAACTCATTCCCCTTTTCCTTTAACTGTTGTTCCAGGGATAGAGCCCCTGAACCCACTGTCCTAAGCCTCCTTACCCTGCCTCTCACCCTGGCAGATGTTTACTGAATGCTTGATGTGGGCATGGTTCCCTTATCTCTTTTCCCTCAACATCCCTCTTCCATTTTGATTGCCCTTCTCTTATCCCAAGAAACAGTTACTCAACCGATCCATAGGCCTACTGAGGATTTGGACGCAGCCTGAGCCAAGATTTGCCTTTGTATTGCATATCTCTGTTTGTTTTCCCTTTAAAGAATGTGTACAAAAGGATATGGGTGGCCGGATCTTTAAGTGGTAAGTGTAACTTAGTGACGAAAACCACAGAATGTCCTGCTACAATTTGTATGTCAATTACATATCATTCCTTTTCCATTAATTAAAGGCAGAACCCTCCAACTGTCTACCAAGAAATACTTTATTATCCTAGAATGGTTTTTTGAATGTTACTTTGAAGTGATGAGAAAAACCCAACAATTTTTCATTTAAAATATTTTGGGGCTTCCCTGATAGTCCAGTGGTTAAGAATCCACCTTGCAGTACCGGGGACGTGAGCTCGATCCCTGGTCCAAGAAGATCCCGCATGCTGCAGAGTGGCTAAGCCTGTGCACCGCAGCTTCTGCAGCCCGCCTGCCCTAGAGCTCACGCTCTGCAACAGAAGCCACCACAGTGAGAAGACCGTGCACGGCAACTGGAGAGGTGGCCCTCCCTGCTCGACACAACTAGAGAAAAGCCCCTGGGGCCGTGAAGACCCAGCACAGAGAAAAATAAACATTTTACATTTTATTAAGTTGCATTGGCCTCTCCTCACTCTGAAATGACTAACCCCTTTACTTAGTAGGAGGCGGGCTACTCTTGCTTTATGTCAGACAGCAAGAGTTTCCAGACATTTCAGACAGCTCTGGCATTTGTTAACCTGATAAAATAACTGCCTTGGCGAATTGCAAGATGTAAAAGATGCTCTTATATAATTTGTTCTGTAATTGAAAACCCTGTTTCATTTAATTAAGCTCCTTGGCAGTAGATATTTTCTGTTCTTTAACATCTCAGTGAGTCAAGGGGAAATCCTCTTGTTTAAGCTCTGATGCTTGTTGAATTTAATTACTGACGTGGAATTTAAAGGTGAGATAGAGCCAGTTTATAAATATAACAATTGATCCAAGAGGTTCTCTGTCTGGGTTGAATCATTCAACAAAGGCAAGAGTTATAAAAAGAATATATGCCCACTTTCCCTTTGGACTAGCTTTACTTACATACCTAGAGGAGTTACTATTTATAGCCTCTCTTATATAACCTGCATGATTATCTTATCTCCAATTCTGGGTCAATTTCAAGAGGAAATTAAGTACCTATGTAATTATATGGGTTCCTCGTTAACTTGAATCATTTAGAAAATGTGTTTAATGGTAAAGTTTGAGGCCTGAGCATTTTATTTGGGAGAGGGCTTCAATTTATTCACTGACTATAAAAAGGTCACTGTGTGTGTATGTGAGTTGGATACCATGATCTGTAATGGGCAGGGGAGGAAGTTACAAGAATAAGGGAAGCGCAGTCCCGCCTTCCCAGAGCTCTGAGTTTGCTGGTGGAGACAGCAGATATACATCTTGGTGGGTTTTAATATGCTAGTGACTGTGGGGAGATGGAATCTGCCAAGGACCACAGGGCATGGGCAACCAGAGAATGGGAGACTCCGGATGCTAACACAGTGTCCGGCCATGGGCAGTGATTGGCCTGAATGGGCTGCACCCATCTCCTCATGTGCACTGGGTACCAAGGGGAGAAGACTGAGACCCTCTGGCCTGGTCACTGTCCGGGCAGAAGAACCTGTCTCAGGGAGTGGAGAAACGGGATTCCCCTGTTCCGTGTCATAGACCCTGAGAACGGTCATCCTAGTAGACCCTCCCTTTATAAGTAGGAGTAACAGCGGGACTTTCAGAAGGGAATCATCACAGTATACTGTTGTTATGCCTGCTGAATACTAGCTGGATTGCTTCAAACAGCCTAGAGGCTGGCAAAGACTTATAGTCCTAGGGGCAACTGGGCCGTCATAAATCTTCATCCTTCTTGCCTTTATAACACTGGCGTTAGCTTGCTAGAGCAAAGGCCCACTGGGACTCGGAATAAATCATTCAGGCAGTCACCCAGCAGATAATTATGGAGTGGCCACTAGGTGTGAGGCCTTCTGGTCCCTCTTTCATTTATGTCAATGTTTAAGCAGAGTAGGAGCAAGGCATTGGATTCTTGAATCTCATTTCTGTTCTAAGGACTTAAAAAAAAAATTGATAAGGTGCACTGAGGGGAGAGGCTTCCAGAATTGGTCTCTGCACATGCAGGTGTCTTCCATGGCCAGGGCAAATGCCAGGGCATGGGTGCTGAGATGCACAGCATGGATCAGGCTTAATGGTGTATGGCATTTGTTGGTATTTATACAGAAAAGCAGAGAAGGCAATGGCACCCCACTCCAGTATTCTTGCCTGGAAAATCCCATGGACGGAGGAGCCTGGTGTGTTGCAGTCCATGGGGTGGCTAAGAGTCGGACACGACTGAGCGACTTCCCTTTCACCTTTCCCTTTCATGCATTGGAGAAGGAAATGGCAACCCACTCTAGTGTTCTTGCCTGGAGAATCCCTGGGACGGGGAAGCCTGGTGGGCTTCTGTCTATGGGGTCGCACGGAGTCGGACATGACTGAAGCGACTTAGCAGTAGCAGCAGCAGCAGATACAGAAAAGAGGGGGCTTCCTTGGTGGTGCAGTGGTAAAGAATCCACCTGCCACTGCTGGAGATGTGGGTTTGACCCCTGGGTTGGGAAGAGAACCCCTGGAGGAGGAAATGGCAACCCACTCCAGTATCCTTACCTGGAAAATCCCATGGACAGAGGAGCCCAGCAGACTAGAGTCCTTGGGGTCACAAAGAGTTGAACATGACTGTGGACTGAGCACACCAGGTGGCTTTGAATATGTCATCCTCAATCGAAATTGTTCCCTGCTCACAACAAAATTAATGAAGCTCCGGGGAAAGATTTGAGCATTCAGTAGCTTTTTGGGAATAAAATCAGAGTAAGTGTGAGAAATTTGTCCCCCTCATTATTTATCACCATTTTTTCTCCTTCTAAAAATAAATCTGTCATTCAGTCAATTCTTGTGTTAAAATGAAAGTATGGAGCCCCTACTCTTCTTCCATCTGCCACTGTTTGTGATCTCCAATGAGGGTCTGTCCTAGGAGCAGAAGTCACAGGTGGACGTGAGGCAGCAACCTACTGCCTCACTAGCGGAAGTTTGCTTTGTGGCTGAATCAGAATAACAGAATCAGAATTTTGAGAATTACTGGAATTATGTGTGACTCACCTAGGGTCTAAGTCCCAGAGCTGTTACCATAAAGGGGAAACTTTATCATAATCAGGGCTGGCAGCATTTATGGAAAACAGATGAGAATTTCTAAGTTTCAGGAAGGCCTGGGTACCCTCCCCTCCCCTCCCAACAGCACCACATAAAGCTAGTAACCCTCCACTCGCCACCCACTAAGCCTTGAACTGCTCTGCTTGCTTCACCCCTTTAGTTCCCCGACAGGTAACCTGGGGGAATTACTCAGCTGCAAGGATCATCAGCTGCACTTGCCTCCCTCCGGCCATGCACAAGTGAGGGTGGGGAGGTATCTTTGTGGGAGAAAGTCAGGAGTGCAGCCCAGGCTGAGACCTCAGCCCCACCTGAGAATTTAATCTGGACCCGCTGCAGGTTCAACTCAGGTGAAGACCGCTTTCTTCTTCCTGTTGTTTGTCTAGGAAGTTCCGCTCTGGACCTCTTCTCGCCAGCACTCGCTTCTAGAAGCCGTTCCAGCAGTGGCTCAGGAGGGCACTTGGCTTGCATGTTAAAGGCACCAAGTGTTTGAGTTGCATTTGATGTTTGCCATGTCCCCAGAATCTGTGAAATTAGGGAGAAGGAGGCCACAAAGTTAAAGGGCTGCTTTGTAGGTTGGCAAATTGCTGAATTCCAGGCTCTTATGGGATGACTCTCCAATGTGGTGGCAATCTGCCTGTGACATCTGTCCCCTGATTGATTGCTGTGGTCAATGAAGAAGAGGATATGGGTTGGATCCTGCTCTGGCTGCACTGTTGCCAGATGACCTCTGACCCCTGGGGGAGGAGGGCTGCTCCTCGGTGAGAGCTGTGTGATGGCTCGGGTCCCCGCCACAGCTTCCTTCACCCTGGGCATTTGACTGAGCGTGCATCAGTGTGTGTGCAAGACCTGCACAATTACAAAAGCTAAGGAAGATTTTGTTTTTTATGGGAGGCGAGGCTCATTTTCAAAATAGGGTTACCAGCAGGAGGTGAGGAACACTCAGATGATGTCTTCATTGAGGGTCCCGGAGGAAGCGAGGTTGAGCAATGTCAGTGCAATGGTGGCCTCGGACCTGGAGACAACCTCCCAGGCCCAATTTGATGGGGACGGTGCGGCCACACTCACTCAGCTGAGCCTCAGTGCCTGGCCAAGCAGCAGTGTGCCTTGGGTCATGGCCATCTGCCTCCATCAGCATCATCTCTGCATGGGTGTGGGTCTCTTGTCTTATTGATAGTTGTTTTCAGTACCCAGCCCCTGGCCAGCCCCTAGTAGGCAGCCAGTGCGGAATGAAGGTTCTACAAGGGCCGTGGAAATCAGTGATCGTGCACACGGAATGGCTTTTCCCTTTTTTGTTGTCACTGTCTTAGGAGACACTCAGAACCTCCTGAGGCAGGGTTTGTAAGCTTTTGTTGCTGTTGTTAGTTGTTCCATCGTGTCCGACTCTTTACACCCCATAGACTATAACCTGCCAGACTCCTCTGTCCATGGGAGTCTCCAGGCAAGAATACTGGAGTGGGTTGCAATTTCCTTCTCCAGGGGATCTTCCTGACCCAGGAATCGAACCCAAGTCTTATACACTTCAGGCAGATCTTTACCATTGAGCCCCTGGGGAAAGGAAGTCCTGCAAGCTTTAACTGACTTTAAATCTCCTGGGCTCCGGTTCCCTGTGGGGGTCCTGAGTTCCTCCCTGTGTGTCAGGGTCCAGTGACCCTGAGGGGGGTGCCCAGGAATCTGCATCTTCACAAGGGTTTCTCAGGCAGGTATTCCATGAATCATGACTTGAGAAAGAGCCCTTCAAGCTTCTAGCTGGGACGTGCCCTGGAAAAATCTCTCGGGACTTCCCTGGCAGTCCAGTGGTGGGCTGGATTCTGAACTTCCACTGTAGGGGGCATGAGTTTGATCCCTGGTGGGAGAACTAAGATTCCACATGCTGTGTGGTATAGCCAAGAAAGTATTAAATTTTTTAAAAAGTGAAAAATCTCTCCA
Source organism: Ovis aries (assembly GCF_016772045.2). Taxonomy (NCBI): domain Eukaryota; kingdom Metazoa; phylum Chordata; class Mammalia; order Artiodactyla; family Bovidae; genus Ovis; species Ovis aries. The sequence continues at coordinate 75,202,802 of NC_056061.1, forward strand.
AGTAGGGAATCAAGAGTTGGAGAAGGGAGTTCTGGCCCTTGCCCTGCTTTCATCTTGCGCCTGCGGTTTCCCAAACTTTGATATCTTATGCTGCCCTGCATTGAGTCCCTGAGGCATACTCTAAAATTCTCTCCAAGTGCACTTTAAATTTTCAATGACATTGTTGAAAGCAGTTGACGTTTTAAAAATTGAGTGCTGTTATAGGAGAACAATAGTAAAAAATTACTGGACATACATTAAAAAAAAAAAAAAGTTAAGTGTCCAAATATCAGATCTTAAAGAAATTTGATTTTAGCCCTGGGAGACTAGGCAATGCCTCACAACCACCCCTTATGGCATCAAGGTTATAATTAATTGTTTCTATGAAACAGTTGCTTTTTTTTTCCCTCTGTAACCTTGAACCCTTCTCTACCTAAGTCTCCAGACTTAAGCGTATCTTTTGCACTGTAAGGAAATCCATCCTGTACCAGCTTCCAGCCTGGGGGAGATGATTAGCTTAGACTTGGAAAGTGGTTAAAGTGCAGGTTCAGGAGACACTTAAGCCATGAATTGATAGACTTGGTGATGATTTGATGGTGGGGACAGAGGGGGAGGAGGCTTCAGGGGCAGGGCCTCTCTGAATAGTCACATTGGCTGCATCGAGCAAGCCCTCATTAAATGCAAATTATTATGGTAATTGTTTACAAAGCAGCTGTCTCTCCCTTTGGTCTGCTCAGTTCTCACGGAAGCTCTGGTTAAATGGCTTTTGAGGGGTGAAGAGGAAGCTGCCCTGTTCCCTCAGCCTGGCAGTTGACCCATGGCAGTCGGGACCTTGTTGTTATTCAGTTGCTCAGTCGTGTCCGACTCTTTGCCACCCCATGGCCTGCAGCACGTCAGGCTTCTCTGTCCTTCACCGTCTCCTGGAGCTTGCTCAAACTCAGGTCCATTGAGTCGGTGATGCCATCCAACCATCTCATCTTCTGTCGCCCCCTTTTCCTCCTGCCTTCAATCTTTCCCTGCATCAGGATGTGTTACACTTCCATATGTTATAATAAGGATTCTCAAAGCTATTAGTGAGAGGGTCAGCCTGTCACCACAACAGTAGTCATTTTTTAAAATTATAAGCACATTTTAAAATTGAAGTTTAGTTGACATCCCTTATGTTTCAGGTGTACAACATAATGATTTGATGTATATACTGAAAAATGATCACCAAAATAAGCCTAACAAACATTCATCACCATAACAGAATTTCTTTCTTGTGATGGGAATTTCTAAACCTAGCAGCTTTCAAATATGCAATACAGTTTGCTAACTGTAGTCGCTATGCTGTGACATTATATCCCCATGACTTATTTATTCATAATTGGAAGTTTCCAAGTTTTGACTCCCTCCCCCCTTTTTACCCCCATCACCCCACCCCAGCCAATCACCAGTCTATTCTCTGTATCTAATAGTCATTTTTTTAAAAATCAATAGACTTTACTTTTAGAACAGCTTTATATTAGATGGAAAACTGACCAGAAATTACAGAGCTCCCCTACACCCCCTCACCAATTCCACCCTCCCTGTTTTCTCTCTTATTAATGCAGCTGTGCTTATTGCAGTTGGTGAGTCACTATTGATACATTATTATTAACTGAAGTCCATGGTTTCCATTAGGGTTCACTGTGTGTACATTCTATGGGATTTGACAGTAATGGCATGGATCCACCATGACGGTTTAAGAATGATTTCTCTGCTCCCAAAATGCCTGTGCTCAGCCACCCATCCCTCCTTTCCTGTGAGCCCTTGATATCCACTGGTCTTTTTACTGTCTCCATAGTTTTGGCTTTTCCAGGATGTCCTATAGTTGGAGTCTTTTCAGATGGGCTGCTTTCACTTAGCATGAAGGTTCCCCCATGTCTTCTCATGACTTGGTAGCTCATTTCACCAAGTCTTGCATATTCCATCTGCACCTGGAAGTCTCCGTATGGGAATCACAGTTTCTTTTTGGTGCCTGGCCTCTCTTCCAAGTGGCATTTCCACATCGTTTTCTCCTCCATCTTGCTCTTCTGTGCACCTTCAGCCCTGGAGACATTTAGCCATAGCTGATTTAGGAACCTTCCCAACATAGGAACTGGAAAATGATTGGATTCAGTGTTCGTGTTCAGGAAATAAGACACCACAGTGACTCCATATTCCTACTGAATGATTCAGTGAAAGTTTTGGTAGCATGGGAGAACTGCCTTTTCTCTAAGAATAGGGTTGTACCAGACTTAGAGTTATTAATGCCTTTGTAACACCCTGGGGATAAATTGAGCATTTCTAGCTGAAAGAGTTTGGCTTGGCACCTAAGTAGTTTTGTTGCAAGGGAGAGTGTATGCCATCTTGCATCAGAAGACAGCTCTGGCCAAATCACTGAAAATGAGAAATGGGACACAGACAAGTATGACTTCCTAGAGACAGGCTGCATGGCTGTGGCCTCTTGCTCTCTTTGAACATCACCGCCCTGTTCTAGAACACTCCTTTATTCTTCCCCAGAGTCCTCAGTCATTGCCTGCAGTCCAGGACCGATTTGAGGTCATTGCTGAGTTGCCTTGCTCATAGTTTGCAGCTGCCCAGTCCCTTGTCTTTTTATGGTGTCTTAATGTCTGGGTCATCCACCTCCCTCAGGACCCGCTTACGTGTGGTGTTCCTCGTGATGTAGGTGCTGCCGTGGAGAGTGAGGGTCAGAGGTGAGGCATTGCTGTCAGTCAGCACGGGGGTGTGAGGATGGTGGCCGTCCGCCTGCTGTATCTGGAGCCTTTAGGACGTCCTGTCCTCCCCATCCTCAGGTGTGCCACGGCTGAGAAGGTTGTCCCTGCCATCTCTGCCATCTGCCTCAGCCATCGATGGTTTCAAATCCCTTATTAGGAGCCATCTCTCCTCCCTCTTCTTGTCAGTTTGGTGCTGTTAGCAGCCAGCCATGCATCTTTAATGTTCACATGCAGAAATGCGGAACCAAGTGCTATTGTTTTCAGAAAGCTTGGCATCTGGAGATTTTTGCTTATATTTCCTTTCTTTTTTCTTCCTTTGAGTCCTTGTGCTTTTGAACAAGTTGGTAATGTGTTAGGTCTTCACTTGCCCTTTTCAGGCATCAGGAATGAAGGATTCCTTGGAAGACACTTTCACATTGAGCTTTATTTTTTAAAGAGAAATCCAGCCATCAGAAGCACCCAGTCAACTGAGCACTTTCTGAGGTCATGTTATCATCTGTTAGTTTGCGCTACCCAGCCGGGCACCTTCAGGCCAGTGGCTTATTCATCCCTGAGGATTATGGATGTTGGGGACCCAGGTTAGGAGATGAATTATCTTGCCTGATTTGCATGTTGTAAGAGACAAGAACAGAATTTAAACCTAGGCCTGTCTCTCTGCAAACTCGATGCCCTGTGCCACTTCCTGCCGCCTGCTGGAGGGGTCTCATTTGCACTGAGAAGCAGGGCCACCTGGGCCTGTGTGGAAAGAGGCAGCTTTTGAGCCCTGGTCACCCAGATGTCCACTGAGACCAAGGATGGGACACATAATGTCATTTCTGCCCTGACTCTGAGAGCCCTTTTTAAAAACTGTTTGGGGAGCTACATTATCTCTCCAAGGACAATCTTCTTTTAAAACGAATTGCTAAATGTTTTAGAGAGGGCAGAGATTTGGGGGTGGGGAAGACCAGCTCCTCAGAGACCTATGGAGGGGGAGCAATGTGCCAAGAGGGGAGGGAAGGGAACTGGGGTGCAACCCCTCGGCTAACTCCGCATGACTTGCTGCTTCCCCGGGCAGCTCCTAGTATCTAGGTCGCCTCTGGCCTGGGCACGCACACCAAGTGTCCTGCATTGCCAGTGGCTCACAGCCACCATCACACCCACCCAAGCTCAGTAGGGTGCCTTTATGCATGCACCTAGAAAAGCGCTCAGGCTCAGCCCACTTTGTTAACCCATGCAGCTGCTCGTATAGAAGTTCGCCCCTTGAGGTTTGAATTAAAAGTGAAAGTGTTAGTCACTCAGTCGTACCTGACTCTTTGCGGCCCCATGAACTGTAGCCTGCCAGGCTCCTCTGTCCTTGGGATTCTCCAGGCAAGAATACTGAAGTGGGTTGCCATTTTCTTCTCCAGAGGATCTTCCCTACCCAGGGAATGAACCCAGGTCTCCTGCATTGCAGGCAGATTCTTTACTGTCTGAGCCATCAGCTGCTGCTGCTAAGTCACTTCAGTCGTGTTCGACTCTGTGCGACCCCATAGATGACACCCAACCAGGCTCCCCCGTCCCTGGGATTCTCCAGGCAAGAACACTGGAGTGGGTTGCCATTGCCTTCTCCAATGCATGAAAGTGAAAAGTGAAAGTGAAGTCGCTCAGTCATGTCCGACTCTTAGCGACCCCAAGGACTGCAGCCTTCCAGGCTCCTCCATCCATGGGATTTTCCAGGCAAGAGTACTGGAGTGGGGTGCCAGAGACACCAGGGAAACCCCTTTATCACCATTTGTGTATATTGTACTTAGGTGTTTATTGTCTGTCTTCCCCATCAACTTCCTTGAGAGCAAGTATTTTTGTCCATAATTCATTCTCTAACCCTGGCATCTAGAAAGTTTTGGCAAATAGCAGGTCCTCAGTAAATATTAACGGCTGTCACATGGATTTGCCTGGGGTGTTTAGATCCCAGTGTAAATGTGCCTAGATCTGGAGTATCCTCCTGTGACCAATGGTGTGAATCTTTATATCTCTGGGCTGGCATTTGTTTTGTATTATTTTAAAATTATTATTATTATTTTTTGGCCACCTTGTTCAGCATGTGGGATCTTAGTTCCCTGAATGGAACCTGCACCCCTCTCAGTGGAACTTGTTGTTGTTCAGTCGCTCAGTCATGTCTGACTCTTCCCAACCCCATGGACTGCAGCATATGAGGCTTCCCTATCCCTCACTGTCTCCTGGAGTTAGCCCAAGTTCATGTCCATTGAATTGGGGATGCCATCCAACTGTCTCTGCCCTCTTCTCTTTCTGCCTTCAATCTTTCCAAGCATCAGGGTCTTTTCCAAGGAGTCAACTGTCAGGTGGCCAAAATATTGGAGCTTCAGCTTTAGCATCATTCCTTCCAAAGAGTGTTCAGGGTTGATTTCCTTTAGGATTGACTGGTTTTATCTCCTTGCTTTCCAGGGGACTCTCAAAAGTCTTCTCCAGCACTAAAATTTGAAAGTATCATTTCTTCAGTGCTCAGCTTTTTTCACGGTTCAGCTGTCACATTCGTACGTGACTACTGGAAAGACCAGAAGTACAGAGTCTTAACCACCAGACCTCCAGGGAAGCCCCTGTTTTGTATTGTTGATTGGGCTTCCCTGGTGGCTCAGATGGTAAAGAATCTGCCTGCAATGCAGGAGACCTAGGTTCGATCCCTGGATGGGGAAAATCCCCTGGAGGAGGGCATAGCAACCCATGCCACTGTTCTTGCCTGGAGAATCCCCATGGACAGAGGAACCTGGTGGGCTATAGTCCACGGGGTCACAAAGAGTCAGACATGACTGAGTGACTAAGAACAGAACAGGGTGACAGTTCTCAACTGGATTGCTGTGACACAAGGATGTATCTCAAATAATTTATTCAATGATAATAGTGAAAGTACCAAGTAAAGGTGGTGAACTATCAGAAAGTTAAAATATATTCTAGGTGTTGTGAAGTAACGTCAGTCTTGCTCACTGGTATCACAGTGTTTCCTTGAGCAGGACGAGAGGGAGACACGCTGCCTGTGGCCCTGGGGATGGGGTTTGCCCTGTGGCTTTCCTGCTGTCTCCTGCCACCGCTGTGTGTATGCGCTGACACCCCAGAAATGAACCTTAGCTGTGGGGAGTGCGGGATAGAGGGATGTCTGACCGGGAGGCAAGGAGGGCAGCCTCTCTGCTTATTATTTAAATCATCCCTTCGCTTTATCACAGGGTGAAGCCCAGTCAGGCTGTTCTAATCTTTTTAAAGGAGGAGTTTGACGGATTTTGCTGTTTGGCTCGGAGCAAGCTTCAGCCTTTGAAGGTTATTTAACTTTCAAAACAAGAATTGGGTGATTGGGACTGACATATATACACTATCAATACTATGTATAAAAGAGATGACTAATGAGAACCTGCTGTATAGAACAGGGAACTGGATTTGGTGCTCAGTGGTGACCTAATGGGAAGGCAATCCAAGAAAAAGGGGATGTAAACAAACAAACTCAAAAAAGCAAAAACCAAGCGTGTATTAGATATGTGCTAGCGACATGGGATTGTCAGTGTTGAATCTGGAATGGTGTGTGCTCGTTTAACTCTTTGAGTTCTATTACAGGACTCTCCTACCCCAGCTCCTCTAAAGTGCCTGGTGGATGTGGGCCCATCAGGGACTGGATCTGGTGCCCCTATTAAAAAGAGGCTCATCTCCTCTCCTTTCACTCAGCTTTCCAGCTCTTTACGCCTCCCCACTCAGTCTTGGTCCCTTCCCAGTTCTTCATGCCCCCCTCCTCAGTCCTGATCCTCGTACGCCCTCTGGCCTCCACGGTCCACAGCAACAGATGACTCTCTTAGTTTATTTGTTTCACTGGAGCATTTCTTCCTGAAACAGGAGGTAAACATATTAAGATATAAAACCTGATGTGTCATAAAATGTCTGTGATTTTTCCCTATCTCTTAGTTGACAGTCCGGGGGGATGTAGGCATCGTTTTCCCTTAGGATCTTGGCACGTTTGCTCTCTTGGCTTCCAGCTCACAGCACTGTTGTTGGGAAGCCTGATGACATTGATTTTCTGTCCTTGTGTGTGTGACCTGTTTTCCTTCTGAAAGCTTCCCAGATCTCCGCTTCATCTCCAGTGTTCTGATATTTCACAGTGATGTGCCTTAGGGTAGGCTGGGCTCCTTTTTAAGTAAAAATTTCTTACAAATTTGAGGGCTTTAAAGGTTTACTATGATGTGATTTAAAGGTTTAATATGATAATATTTAGATATAAGCCGCTTAAAACCAAGCATAAACTTTTTATGCTTGCGGTTCTTCTGACTACAAAATCAAAATTGCAAATTAACCATAAAGTACCCAACCAACTCAAATGTACAATGTGAATTGACTGAGATGGCTGATGTCATTCCTTCTCTAAGGGGAATTAGGCACAGTTGGCTTCCCTGGTGGTTCAAATGATAAAAAATCTGCCTGCAACGCAGGAGACATGGGTTTGATACCTGGGTCAGGAAGATTCCCTGGAGAAGGGAATGGCTACCCACTCCAGTCTTTTTGCCTGGAGAATTCCATGGACAGAGGAGCCTGGTGGGCTACAGTCCATGGGGTCACAAAGAGTCTGACACAGCTGAGCCACTAACACAACAGCAAGGCAGAGTTGTGGGCAGCACAGTCTTTTGAGCAGTGGCTTGGGGCTTCACTTGGTGTGAATGAGTCAGTGTTAAATCTATCTGTTGGCTTTTTTCTCCTTAGGCCATTAACATAGTTCTGCTTGATGATAAACACAGAGCTGGATCTAGTTATGGGATGGTCATCCAGATAATTCTTAGAAGAAATGTGCTTGCTTACAGAAATGGTTTTGGGCTGTCATTAATGAAAACATGAAATGCAAATATTTTCAGAGAAAATAAATAACACTCACATAGTCCCTGGGAGTGGGGACCTTCTTTGGTTTTTCCTCCTCCAGTTCCCCCTTAAGCCTGTGGAGGGGAGCTGTGGGGAGTGCGGGTATCAGAATAGGCGAGTGCCCACCCGGCCCCACTGCCCTGTCTCCCTCGCTGGCACCAAGCTCACAACACAGCCCTTCACGTCCTTATTTTCGGGTGGAGACTGTGGAGAACAATGAGCCACTGTCACTTTCGGGAAGCCCTTCGGCTGTGTGGTGGAGCTTAAAAACCATTCTCCGTTTTCAAAGTGCTTGAGGGTTTTCAAGCTGCTTTAGCATCTTCCTTCCTGCCGCCTTCCCTGTTGTGGAGGGAGGCGAACATTTGTACTTTTTACGGCTGACCCCACACTTGTCGGGGTTCATGGTGTAAAATCTCTGGTTAGCAGTGTATGAGTGTGTGTGTTTTCCCCACAGGCCGTCTGTGTTTCAGGAACGCAATATGAGGTTGCATCACTGTGTCCTGGTGCGTGAGCCGGGGGTGGTCACAGGCCCTGCAGAGTCCTGCCTGCACGGGGATGTGGCAGCGTGGGGGTCCCCCTTGTGCTTAGGGGTGGGGCTGCTGGAGATAGCTGCCCTCTGAACTGCGTTTTGGTTTGTGAGGTATCTTCAGGGTCCGAGGCATGTCCTGTCTTTGTGTGTTTCTTCAAAACTGCACAGGCTTGGGACTTCCCTTGTGGTCCAGTGGCTGAGATCCTGAGCTACCAATGCAGGGAACTCAAGTTCAATCCCTGATTAGGGAACTAGAGCCCATATGCTGCAACTAAAGATCCTGCATGCCGCAACAAAGACCCGGCCCAGCAGCAAATGATAAAATAAATTTTTTTAAAAAGAAAGAAATTGTAAGCAAAACAAACAAAAAACCTCTCAGGCTGGAAACCTGCATCTTCTCTTTCCCTCTTCCAACTTCCAGTTCATCTCCAAATTCCATCTCTTTCTCCTTCCTATTTATCACTGTTGAAATCTTTCCGTTCTTGCCTCAACTGGCATCCAGGCCCTGTTAGCTCCCATAGATGAGTGCAGCAGCCTCTCAGCAGCAACCCTACCCCGTACCCTGGGCCCCTGGACCCCTGGGCCCCTGGGCTGGGACTGCGCAGCTGGGCCAGTTCTCCCAACGTTATTCCCCACCCTTGCTCTAGAGCCCTCCGTTGCTACAGTCTGCAAGGAAAGGCTGGCAACATGAAGGGGATGGATTTTGTTTGTCTTTCACAATATTTTAAGGACTTGTAAGCCAACTGGAAAAAAAAAATCAGGATATTTTAACATTAAAAAATCCATCTTTTCAACTTTTCTGAAAACTTGGAAAATCTGGTAACACTGAGCATTTGTTCCTAAAAGGTTGCAGTGGTCGGGAATGGAGGGTTTTGAGTTTTTTGTTTTCTTTTCTTTTGCTGGTTTTCCATGGGGCATGTTTTCTCTTGCCTGTTGCACTCATACTCCATACTCCCACCTGCCTCAGCTCTCATTTCTGGCTTTCATAGGCAATAGTATTAATATTTGCAGCCCAGAGCAGTCTGACTCCCTTTCTGTACCCGATATTTAGAACAATTCTGGTATTTTGCCTCCTGTATACCATCCTGTCTCTTTTGGGTGCTCTCTGTCCCCTTCTCAGTTCAGTTCAGTTCAGTTCAGTGGCTCAGTTGTGTCCAACTCTTTGCAACCCCATGAATTGCAGCATGCCAGGCCTCCCTGTCCATCACTAACTCCCAGAGTCCACTCAGACTCACGTCCATCGAGTCAGTGATGCCATCCAGCCTCTGTCATCCCCTTCTCCTCCTACCCCCAAATCCCTCCCAGCATCAGGGTCTTTTCTAATAAGTCAACTCTTCGCATGAGGTGGCCAAAGTATTGGAGTGTCAGCTTCAGCATCAGTCCTTCAAATGAACACCCAGGACTGATCTCCTTTAGGATGGACTGGTTGGATATCCTTGCAATCCATGGGACTCTCAAGAGTCTTCTCCAACACCACAGTTCAAAAGCATCAATTATTCAGTGCTCAGCTTTCTTCACAGTCCAACTCTCACATCCATAGATGACTACTGGAAAACCTTGACTAGATGGACCTTTGTTGGTAAAGAAATGTCTCTGCTTTTGAATATGCTATCTAGGTTGGTCATAACTTTCCTTCCAAGGAGTAAGCGCCTTTTAATTTCATGGCTGCAGTCACCACCTGCAGTGATTTTGGAGCCCAAAAAGATAAAGTCTGACACTGTTTCCGCTGTTGCCCCATCCATTTCCCATGAAGTGATGGGACCAGATGCCGTGATCTTCATTTTCTGAATGTTGAGCTTTAAGCCAACTTTTTCACTGTCCTCTAAGCCTGTCCAAATCCTGCCATTCTACAAGGCCAGCTTCTCCTCTGTGAAACCCTCCCTCCCTGCTCCAGGTGGAAGTGTTCCCCTTCCTTCATCATAAAGCACTTTGGTTTGTCTGTCTTTTGGTGCCTCTGGATATCATTTTGTTTTTGTGTGTCGGCTGCCTCTCCAGAGCATGGCCTCACAGGGTTGACACACAGAGCCTCACTCATGGTGAACGCTCAATGGATACTTTCTTAACCAGAAGGATGCACACGTGATCAACGGCCTCGTTCTGTGGGTACCAACAGGAAGACCTCTCACTCAGTGGGGATGATGTTAGCTAGTGACTTACCCAGCCACTTTGAAGAGGTTGTTTCATATCTTGTCACCTGAGCCCCTGTTGGCATATCTATTTTTAGTGCAGGGAAGTCCCTGAACACAACTAAATTCTAGCAAACCAGAGTATGTCATGGGTGGAGTTTCTTCCTTGTAAGTGACCTGATCTGTCCCCAAGGTTATTCACTGATACTGCTTTACACAGAAGATAGAGCTCAAGAGAACATCAATTGAATTTGGACTATGTCCACACTCCTCATTGAAATGATTAAACCCCAAATATACGCAGGATTCTATGCTTGATGCTAGATCTGCTTTGTCTTCCCGCCTGTACCTCCGTGGCCCCGTCTCTCTGTCCTCCCCAGGGCTTTGGTTTCAGGATCACCAACCTTCAGAATCCACCCTGCTCTGTGTTCCATGCTCTGCTCTTGTCCATACACTCAACCTGACCTCCTCCTGGCTTCTGAGAGAAGCAGGTGGGGGTCCTGAGAAGCTCATCGGTTGGTAGAAAATGCTGATACCTAGTGATTCGGTACAATTACTCAACGAGTAAATACTTGGTTTGCATCAACCTTCCCACTTAGAAAGCCAAACCCAGGATTTCTCAGCTATATGCCCTTGGGGCATGGCGGTGACCTTGGGATGCTGGCTGCTTTCTTTATTCCTGTCAAGCTCCTTTAAGAGGGGAAGGGGCTTTGCTTTGTTGGGGCCAGAGAGTGAGTGGACCCTAGGGCCATGGTGTCCAGTGAAATGAAAGACCCCATGTCACTTGCCCATGTGGTAGCTGAGCCCTAAAATGTGGCTAAGGTGACTGGGGAACCAGATTTTGAATTCTATTTCATCTTAGTGAATTTAAACATAAATACCACATGTGGTGGCCACGTTGGATGGCCCAGACCTCAAGGGTGGGGGAAATGGGTCATACGAGGTCAGAACTTTTGGGGAGCCCGGTACAGTCGTGGTGAGAGGACACCTAATTGCAGACGCTGCCGTGTAGGCGAGACTCTGCCGCTGTGCAAGTAAAAGCTTGTTTGACCAAATTTGGCCTCAAAGCTGAACGATGTTTGCGGGGAAACCTGTGCTGTGCTGTGCTGACGAGGGCATTGTTCATTTATTCTTTTATTTCCTTTCAGAAGAGCAGGCACGGAGCTCCCCTCAGCTGTAATTACTTGAACGAGTTTCTATATCCTGTTTCCTCTACTTGATTTCATTAAACCGTGACATAAATGCACACTTTGCACCCAAAGCGTGTCTAATCACTGAACCCAAATGACTGCTTTGAGAGAGGAGTCAGGGAACTTCCGGCGAGGCTGTATAGACTGTTACACTGAAACTTGTGAGGTTCTCGCTTTTACTTGGTTTTTCTTGAACAGCATCAGCTGAAACGGGCTCTGGGTGTTTTGCCCTTACATGGTGGTTATTAAAGTCGTGCTGAGCTGTGGGCTTAGGTGAATTAATCTTGCACCACATTTGCTAGAATATCCGCACCGTGTGTGCCGTGGCGTCAGTCTTCCCTGGCTCCAGGGAGGGTCCATGTGTTCAGGCGTCATTTATCCCACACTGCGTCTTCCCAGGGGCAATCTGTGGTCATGGGCTGCCAGTTGTCCCGTCATCTAGTGAGTTTCTTTGTTGGTGTGTTAGCTCCCACCAGTCCTTTCACTGTGGAAAGTCTGGCAGCCCCTTGAGAGCCACACTGCTCTTTGTGGCTCCCCAAATGGCTCCCCTCTCCACCCACAGTCTTTCTTTCAACCACAATTTCAAATATACACAATATAAGAAGTCAGCACAGGCAGCACTGGAGCAAGAAAATACCAGCGTGAAGGGTAAATGCTGAACAGGGAGACTGGCACCCACACGGGGAAGCGTCAGTGTGGTCTTCCCCAGCATCCTGACTGAGTGGAGTGCAGCCCTGGGGTCCTCCGGCATCCTCCCCCAGTAGAGGCCACATCTGTCCCCATCTCTCTGCTCTGTCCTTTGTTCAGTTGCTCAGTCGTGTCCAAATCTTTGCAACCCCATGAACTGTAGCATGCCTGGCTTCCCTGTCCTTCACCATCTTCCAGAGTTTACTCAAACTCATGTCCATTGAGTCAGTGATAACCATCTCATCCTCTGTTGCTCCCTTCTCTTCTTGCCTTCAATCTTTCCAAGCATCAGGGTCTTTTCCAAGGAGTCTGTTCTCTTCACATCAGGTGGCCAAAGTATTGGAGTTTCAGCTTCAGCATCAGTCCTTCTGATGAATATTCAGGACTGATTTCCTTTAGGATGAACTGGTTTGATCTCTGTTCAGTCCAAGGGACTCTCAAGAGTCTTCTTCAGCACCACATTTCCAAAGCCCTCACTTCAGTTCAGTTCAGTTCAGTGGCTCAGTCATGTCCGACTCTTTGTGACCCCATGAATCGTAGCACGCCAGGCCTCCCTGTACATCACCAACTCCCAGAGTTCACCCAAACTCATGTCCATCGAGTTGGTGATGCCATCCAGCCATCTCTTCCTCTGTCATCCCCTTCTCCTCCTGCCTCCAATCCCTCCCAGCATCAGAGTCTTCTAATGAGTCAGCTGTTCGAGTGAGGTGGCCAAAGTATGGGAGTTTCAGCTTTAGCATCAGTCCTTCCAAAGAACAGCCAGGGCTGATCTCCTTTTGAATGGACTGGTTGGATCTCCTTGCAGTCCAAGGGACTCTCAAGAGTCTTCTCCAACACCACAGTTCAAAAGCATCAGTTCTTCAGTGCTCAACTTTCTTCACAGTCCAACTTTCACATCCATAGATGACTACTGGAAAAACCATAGCCTTGACTAGATGGACATTTGTTGGCAAAGTCATGTCTCTGCTTTTCAATATGCTATCTAGGTTGGTCGTAACTTTCCTTCCAAGGAGTAAGCATCTTTGAATTTCATGGCTGCAATCACCATCTGCAGTGATTTTGGAGCCCAAAAAAATAAAGTCTGACACTGTTTCCACTGTTTTCCCAGATATTTCCCATGAAGTGATGGGACCAGATGCCATGATCTTTGTTTTCTGAATGTTGAGCTTTAAGCCAACTTTTTCACTCTCCTCTTTCATCAAGAGGCTTTTTAGCTCCTCTTCACTTTCTACCATAAGGGTGGTGTCATCTGCATATCTGAGGTGATTGATATTTCTCCCGGCAGTCTTGATTCCAGCTTGTGTTTCTTCCAGTCCAGTATTTCTCATGATGTACCCTGCATAGAAGTTAAATAAGCAAGGTGACAATATACAGCCTTGACATACTCCTTTTCCTATTTGGAACCAGTCTGTTGGTCCATGTCCAGTTCTAACTGTTGCTTCCAAAGCCCTGGGGAGGGCTTAAAATTGGTTATCTCATTTGAAAGAATGGCTCTGTACCAGCCTGAGAGACAGACTGGCTGGATAAAAGTGTGGGCTGGATGGCTTCCAGGAAAGGAGGGAAAAGGCTCAGCAGCCCAGCCAGCTCTAAGTGGAGCACAGTGATGCTGTGTTCATTGCCTCATGTAGACTGAGTCTTAGGGCCTGTAAGGTACTGTCAAATATTCCTATAGGCAGATACATACCTCCAACCCTGTACTGCTTTTCTGATGTCCTGGAAGACCAGGTGATTATGTTTTACTTTTATTCCTATCCCTACCCTCCAGCAAGAATCATTCTTCCCCAGTTCTGAGGTCATTTGACTTCTCTAAGGAGACTTGCTTTTTCCTTCCCATTTTTTGTTAGTATTATTAACAATTTTAAAAAGAGATTTTAACTTTAATAAGACTAACGTCTTAGACTTGCCCCTCTACTTTGGGTTCAGTTTTCCTTCTGCTTTATCTGAACTTTCCAATATCGACTTCATATCTTATAATAGTTAAACACACACACACACACACACAATAGTCACCTATTTACAAGGATTTACAAGGATTTCCGTGGTGGCTCAGACGGTAAAGCATCTGCCTACAATGTGGGAGTCCTGGGTTCGATCCCTGGGTTGGGAAGATCCCCTGGAGAAGGAAATGGCAACCCACTCCAGTACTCTTGCTTGGAGAATCCCATAGATGGAGGAGGCTTGTGGGCTACAGTCCATGGGGTTGCAAAGAGTTGGAGGTGACTGAGCGACTTCACTTTCACTTTCACTATTTACAAGGGTTTGAAGAGCTCTGTGTCAGGAACTGGGATACAGACAGCAATAAACATTTACTTATTATTTCACAGTAGTATATCATCTGCCTCAGTTTCCTCAAAACACTTGGGTCCTCACTTTTGTGTAGGAGCAGGAAAAAGAATGGTTGAGCACCATTACCTAGTGAAAAACATGCTTTGCTAGAAAGGAAATTCTCAGAAAGTCAGCCTTGCCTCTGAGGACCAGACCATGCAGCTGGCACCGAGCAGCGAAGCCCAGGTGGACGCGCAGGTGTCCACGCACAAGTTTCTCTCTGACTTCTGTAAATACTCCTCGCCATCCCTGAGGCTGGGATGAGTTGGCATGCAGGTGACTCCTCATGGGAAGGGGAAATGCGAAATTAAAGCACTCTTCTAAATGCGATCTTTCTCTCTGCTTTCTCAGACGGAGATGTGGGGAATATCAGGTAACAGAGAGGAGAGGGAGCCGGGATTGACCGGGCGCTGGAGGTCAGATTCCAGATCAGGCGCTGGAGGTCAGATTCCAGATCAGGCGGTCCATCACTGCTCTGCCGCTGCACTTCCCCGCCGCCCCCTGTTATGGACGGGATGTCTTTGGCTGCAGCAATATTAAACTCGATTCACAATAATAGGGCTCTACTGGAATGTAGGTGGGCTTCAGAGGCGACATTTTCTAGAACCCTCTTTTCTTACTTCTCCCCAGTCTGCCCACCATGAGTCAGACTCTCCCTTCATGATTGCACAATGGTTGCAGCAGTTTCTAGGTAACGGGCTGCCTCAGCCCGCTCTCCAGCCAGGATGCTGCTGTTGAAAGAACAAGGAGTCTATAACTGGGGCTGGGGTGACACTGACCCAAGAGCCCTGGCTCAGAAACCCCTGGTGGACTCAGATTTTTCCAGACCCAGAGCTAGGAAGGGAAATGCAGATCCATGTCCCCCCCCCCCCGTACCCCCGACCCTTGAAAACAGACACAGTAGTCACTAAGGGAAGTGTAGATGTTGGGTGGGAAGCTGCAAGTCACACTACTCTTCCTATAATTGATCAACCCCCCCATTAAAAACTCAGAAAGGCAATTTCCTCTGAGAAAGTGGGAAATCCTCATTGTTGAGGTAGCATTAGTGTCTGCTTTGTGACGCTAATGTCTCCTTTGCTCCCACTCCTCCCTCTGTTCCTTTTCCCTCCTTCCCCTTCCCACCTCTTCTTCATTTTTCTTCTCTTTCCTCCTTTCTGTCTCCTAGTTCCCCTTCCTTCTTCTTTCCCTCTTCCTCCGAGTTTCTTCCCTGTGCCCCCACCCCCGTTAATTGTCAGCACATCTATATGACTCAATGACATTTGTTCGATACAGTGCAGTATCTTACTAAGACATTGGTTTGATACAATGCAGTATCTTACTAAATAGAATGTTTCCATATTTGTCCCCCAGGAAGAAGAAATGCCCGATGTGGAAATTGACATTGATGATCTTCTTGATGCAGACAGTGAAGAAGAGAGGGCTTTAAAATTACGAGTAAGTAGTACTCAAAATCTCAATCCTTTGGTGAATGCTTGAATCCACTTGGGTCTCCAGAGCATGGCTCTCACTGATCCTGCCCTCGGGTGGTATTGGCACCAGCACTTGGGGAATGGCAGTTTGCAGAGGGAATCAATAGGAGGCTGAGTATTCACCCACATAAACTGCATATCTGGGGATAAAACAGCCCAAAAGACCTGACTATAGTCACATCTTACACCACCTTACGGATATGGGTTTCTTCAGCTCCAGCTTCTTGGGAGAAGGATGTTTCTGCCTCCAGAGATCCATTTGCCAGAGAAGGAAGGCATGTCCCACAATTGTATGAGAAGGAGAGGGGCTGAGCTAGAACTGGAATACCTAAACCCAGGATTCTGGTCTTGCAGTTGTGGATTATACCATTCATGAAATTCATTTCTAGATAAGATTGTTTACAACATAATTCTAATAAAATATCTTTTATTGGTTCATGCTCACCTAATACAATGGATATTGAGATTCCCCCATCTCCTTTGTCCAGAGCAAAAAAATACTTATTTCCCTTTCCACAGGAAGTCAAATCTATCATTTTAAAATTGGCATTTGTGAGTTTCTAAAACCAATTAACCTGTGACCTGCCATGGTTCTCACTGTTCATTGATAATTACTGTTAATGGCTGTTAGTTATCACAGAAGACAAATGATCACTAGAGGCAAGTAAAGGACACATTTAAATGTGTTAATGTGTTTAGTGTGTTAATAATTACTGGTGTCTCAGTTTAATGTGGTAGAGCCAGGCTCTTATTTCTTGTTGGTAAATTAGTTGGGAGATGATAGCATCCCAGTTATGAAAGTTACAAAAGCGAAACAAAAACAAGCAAAAAACCCCAGGCACCAGTTCTATAGAAGATGTAATGACATAATTTTTTTTTTTTAATCAAAAAAGTAATTACTTGAAAGAAGCTTTAACTGCCATCAGGTCACCCTGTCTGGTTCCCAGGGAAGGATAACCAAAGCCTGCAGAGGTGAGACAAGCTACTTTGTGATTGAATCACAGCCAGGCTCTCATTCTCCACGTCCAGTGTGATTGCCACCATCTCTCACAGGCTGTCTCAACTTAAGTGTACCCAGATTGTTATGAACCACATAGGCAGCCCGAAGGACAGATGTGTGTGTGTATGTTCTAAAGAGTGAAAGTGAAAGGTACAATTTTGTCTTCAGAGGGCTAACAGATAGTGAAATACAGTGTGATTCTTGGTAGTCAGTATGAAATATTGATTTACCCTGTTAATAATGTTATAAAAATTAAATGATTTCACTTAAATGATGTTGAATTTTAAAATAAAGCTTCTGTGTATTTTCTTCTAGGAAGCTCTTGTAGACTGCTACAAACCAACAGAGGTAAGCAAATCACTTTCCCTAAATGTCAAGTTTGAGCTGGTTTTTTCCTCTTTTTTTAATTAAATCAATTTCTCCATTTTTAAGGCAGAACCACAATAAGTGGTTTGATTATGTGTACACTAAGTAACCATTATATCCATAAGTGAAGCGCATGTGTTTGAATAACACTGACTTCCTTATTTGTAAACCTAAACATGTCTGGTTCTAGAAGACTTAAAACTAATAGAATTGGCTGTGTTGCATGCTTTTATATCATATAAAAGCCAAACTTCAAAGGAAATTAAGAAGATTTGGAATCATTTTAGCAAAAATTTTAGATTTATGACTGGAGAATACATTCTATTAGTGTAGAGGTATGTATTTTTAAAAAGCTTAAAGCTGATTCTGTTATTCATAATTGAATGGTTGCCTTTATTGGAAGGATAAATTTTATGCTTTGTGTGGATATTCATCAAGAGCAGAAGTATTAATGTAAAACACGTGGATATTAGTTTGATTAGACCAAAGCATTTAATGAATACTCTAATGACCAGTGTACAAATTAAGGATTTGATCATTTATGAAAATATATGTAAAAGAGGTATTTGCACTTTGCTCCTATGATAACTAAGAGAAATTAGAAGATCTATCAGATGTTTTGAAGTTAATTTACTGTATCAAAGCAATAATGAGAGGACTTCTATTTTTGATGTGGTATAACTACAAAGTGAGAGGAAAGCATGCTTTTAAGAGTGTGTAAAATTTAAATGAATGGGAGGTTTTAGGGTCATTTGCCTTGAGGTCAGTTACTTATTTGAGCTTTATTCTTACAATCTCCAGTTTTCCTTTATATTGATTACATACTGTATTCATAGAGATTTTAAAATTTTAGTTATCAAAACATATATATTTTTAATCAATGTGATATATATATTCATAATTTTGAAAACCCAAAACAGGCTTATGATGAAAAAGTAGCATTGTCTTTCCCATTCCTTAGTTCCCCTCCCTAGAGTATATATTTTATATTTATGTATCTTTATATAACAACAATTTTGGCTGTGTCCCTGCTGTTTACTCTTATATTGCTAAGTATGAATTTACTATTTTTTTCACTCCTTGACTTAAGAGAAATATGATAGATCTCTTACTCTCCACACAATTCATTTCCTTCCATCCCTTCAATAAAATTATATAACAGTATTGTTTTAACCCAGTAGTCAAGATTAATAATATTATGATTTAAACAAATGGTTTTCACTGATAAGTCAAACAGTGAAATATTACCAATGCTTCTTTCTTGCATAGCCGTTTGTTTTTCCTAGAGCTGATAAGTACCTTGTCATTTGTTTTTGTCTAGTGCCTATTGGTATTTTTTGTTGAACTCTCCAGAATCTTTGTCTATGTAGTATATTTTTTGTATGCTCAAATGCATCATTACTCACTGTACACCAGGCTTTCCTCCTGGAGCCCCTTTGCAACAATATGGAAAAGTTATTCTCTGGGTCTGCTGAGTAGCTATTGTGTTGAGACTTCTGTTCACTGCTGTCCCATGTCAGATGCTTTGTTTCTTAAATCTCAGTCTTCCTCATTTAAGTTGGAGTACATCATCCTACAATAGCTTTCTGGGAAAGGATGTATAAAAGGTAAAATTTTTGAATCCTTGCATATATAAAAGTGTATCTTGATTGACAGTTTGGATGGTATGGAATTCTAAATAAAATTCATTTCTAAAACTCAATTTTAAGGGCATTATTCTATTGTTGTATTACTTCGGTTGTGAAGAATTCTGAAGCTTTTTCCATTCTTAGAATCTAGGTGACCTATTCTTTTCCTTTCAGTTAACTTGGATTATCTCCATGTTTTGGAATTTTACAATGATATGCTCTAGGGTGGGTTCTTTTCTGTTCATATGCTGGGTAATTTGTAAACTCTTTTAGTCTGAAGATTTATGCCTTTCAGCTCTTCAAAACTAACTGTTTACTATTTATTATTTTTATAAATTTTTCCCCTCAATATTCTGTATTTTTCGTTCTCTTATTATTCAGATGTTACATCTTCTGGATGGAGCCTCTAATTTCTTATCTTTCTCCTTTTGTTTTTCGTCTCTTTGATCTTTTGTTCTACTTTCTGAAAGATTTCCCTGACTTTATCTTCTGTACTTTTTATTGATATTTTTAAATTTCAGCTGTCTTATTTTTAATATTCAAGAACTGTTTCTTGATCACTGTTCACTATTTTGTTTGAGTATTTCTTCTGATATTATGGATGCATTTATTTCTTTTTTCTTTTTGAGGATATCAGTCAATGTTTTGTTTCCTTTTGAAGATTATTCTGCATTCTGCATTTTCTCTTTTTTCTCTGAATCACCTTTTTCTCTGTCTTTGTCCATCCTTGCTAATTCTGGGCAGTGTATTCATGTTTGAATGTTAGGACTCAGTAAGCTGATTGGAATATGTGTGTATGAGCACAATTTGTCCATTGGTGGGTCTCACCATGGAGTGACCAGGTTGCAAATCAGATTTTTTTTTTTTTTATTGTATGTGGGTATGGAGAAGGGGGTGCATTTCAGGTGGTTCAGTGGTAAAGAATATGCCTGCCAGTGCAGGAGATGCAGAAGACACAGGTTCTATTCCTGGCTCAGGAAGATGCCCTGGAGTAGGAAATGGCAACCCAATCCAGTATTCTTGCCTGGAGAATCCTGTGGACATAGGAGCCTGGTAGACTATAGTCCATAATGTTGCAGAGAGTCAGACACGACTGAGCGCAAACACACACACACACCCATATGGAACAGGGGGCTTCTCAAACTGTTGCTGTTTGGACATCTCTTTTCTGGAGAGGTTTTTAGGTTTTTCTGTTTTTTTTTTTTTTTTTTTTTTAAGATTTGACCTGGTAAACTCCTATCTGAGGGTTGATAATCTGACTTTAGGCTTTGTTGAAGTAAGGACAGAACGGCAGCGGGAGACTTCCCCCTTAGCTCTTCGGGGACTAGAACTCCTTTATTTATACATAGTTGGGAAATTAAGATTAACTCTTAACAATTAGATATTAGACAATTAGATATTTGGAGAGCAGTATCAAATTGTTGCAAAGGGTTGGACAAGCTTAGTGGAATCTTAGTCAGGATAAGTGATGAATTATGCAGATAAATTAACATGTCATGTGGGGGTGAGGGATGGCTGCTGAGAGTAGATGCAGACTGGTGGGTGCAGACATGCCCCGTACTCACTTATCAGTCCCTTTTTTCTTCGGTTCTTCTGCGTGGGGAAGTGCCTCTTTTGGTATTTAGGTGAGAAAGGTTGGATATGCATGAGAGGCCTCCTCCCCTTTCCCCAGGTTTTGCAATGTTCAAGGAGAAAAGTGTTTATACTCTTTATAATTAAATGAGATGGAGGATCTTTTCCTCCTGCAATAATAGTATTCCTTAAAGTAGAGACATTACTTTACCGACAAAGGTCCATATAGTCAAAGCTGTGAGTTTTCCAGTGGTCATGTATGGACGTGAGAATTGGACTGAAAAGAATGCTGAGCGCAGAAGAATTGACGCTTTTGAACTGTGGTGTTGGAGAAGACTCTTGAGAGTCCCTTGGACGGCAAGGAGATCAAACCGGTCAATCCTAAAGGAAATAAGTCCTGAACATTCATTGGAAGGACTGATGCTGAAGCTGAAACTCCAATACTTTGGCTATCTGATGTGAAGAACTGACTCATTGGAAAAGACCCTGATGCTGGGAATGGGTATAGGCAAGAGGAGAAGAGAACGACAAAGGATGAGATGGTTGGATGGCATCACTGACTCGCAATGGACATGAGTTTGAGTAAGCTCTGGGAGTTGGTGATGGACAGGGAAGCCTGGCATGCTGCAGTCCTTGGGGTCGCCAAAGAGTCAGATACACTAAGCCACTGAACTGAGCTGGTCTCTTTGAGGAGGCTTATGAGATGAGAGGATGTGGTATTTGAATGTTCATCGGAGTCCCAAAGGAAGAAGGAAGGAAAAGGTGCTGGAGTTTATGAGGGAGCCTCTCTTGCCCGCTTTTTTAGCTCATGGTTCCTAGGAATAGAAATGGTATAAAATGCTGGGGAATTTCAGTCAATGTCATTGATGTATTAAAGGATCATTTCAGAAAAGTTTGGATAGTTTTGTCTTTAAGCTTATGTGTACAAGAAACAGAGTTTACTGGCACCTGGATTGTGATGATAAAAATAATAGCTTGTGTTTCCCCCGAGCTCTAGAGTTCACACTGAGGGAACAAGTATTATCTTATTTAATCCTCACAACCATCACTTGAAGCAGAGAATTTGGGTGACTTGTCTAAGATCTCACAGCAGTGAGCAGAGAGACCCGCGACTTATCCTTGAGTTTCTGACACCTGATCTTGTGCTCTTTCTTTCCATCCT
Organism: Ovis aries; assembly: GCF_016772045.2. NCBI lineage: Eukaryota > Metazoa > Chordata > Mammalia > Artiodactyla > Bovidae > Ovis > Ovis aries. The sequence goes on from NC_056061.1 coordinate 75,224,433, forward strand.
GCCAGTCTTCCTAAGCTGCTTGCACAGCAAGACATGCAGGACATTAAAGGACTTTGACTTATCTCAGCTAAATGCCTGACAATTAATGATGTTCCTTTTCAAGTCGCCTTCTCTGGAAGTACTATTTTTTGATCAAAAGAATTTTACATACAATTATTATGCCTCTTTGAAGTTAGAAATGTAAGGAAGCCGTCTTTGCTGAATCAGACAGATCTATTTATAGTCTCATTGCAAAGGATGAGTTGGCGGTTGGGGTGGGGACCGGGGAGTGGAAAGAAGACTGGACTTTGAATCTAGAGTCTTAAACCAGCACCAAATTTGTGTGACTTATAGCAATTTTCTCAACCTCTCTAAGCCTCCTTTTCTTCCTTTATGAAAATGGAGGTAGTTAATAACCACCTCCTTAGGTTTTAGTAAGGGCTATTTGCAATGAGAATATTAGTGATATCAACAATAATAATAGCTTAGTCATCTCAAAGCACATGCCAGGCACTGATCTAATACATGTATTAATCATTTCATCTTCACAGCAGAGTTATGAGGTTGGCACTATGATCATCAGTTGAGACACAGAACAGCCTGTGTAAATTGCCTCAGGTGACATAGTTAATAAGTGGAGAAGTCAGGGTACGTAGGAGAGCACATAACATGAAGCTTGCCACATGGCTGGCTGAATCTGGCTCCATATAAGGCAATATTTCTCCATTACATATTAATTGCATAAAATGCCCAAATGCACTGATAATGATATTCTTGCATTATTTAATTTGAAGAGCAGGTTTGAAAGAATCTGCTGATTTCACAGAATTGATATTGTTCTGTCACAGACTTTGGGTCCGTGGTTTCATCCTGTGTGGCTCCCTCGTTAGGAAGAAAGAGACCTGTATTTGCCCATTTTGATTGATATGCCAAACTGTGGACTCTTGACATTTAAATCTTTCCTGACTTGGGCCCTTTAGAAAACACAGCAGTATAATTGAAGTTCCCACACTAATGGATTAGTGAATGACTAGTCAGAATGATGCCTTCATTTTTCCCACTTCAATAGATGCCATTTCTGATGTAGTTGATACTAACATAGAGCTGATAGGTAGAAAAAGGATATTTCTAGGTAAAACATGAAGAAAATAAGTAATTTTGCTTTGGTTATTACTTGAAGTATGCCAGTGGATTTTGTAGGGCTTCCCAGGTGGCTCGATGGTAAAGAATCCACATGCCTCTGCAGGAGATGCAGGAGACACACGTTCAATCTCTGGATTAGGAAGATCCCTTGGAGGAGGAAATGGCAACCTACTCCAGTATTCTTGCCTGGAAAATCCTATAGACAGAGGAGCCTGGTGGACTACAGTCCATGGGGTTGCAAAGAGTGAACATGACGGAGCCACTGAGCAAGCATGCAGTGGGCTTTGTAGAAATCAAGGATGGGGATGTCAAGGCTAATTAGCCAGACTAGGGGGGAGCAGAGACTTTAGCGACTCTGAGCCATCAGAGTCTGTCCATTGATATGCATGAGAGGTTCACTCAGGATGAGTCAGTCTGTGAGTAGGCGGTGAGAGGCATCTTTGATCCCGGTAGTCGGCTGGGTCATGGAAATGTCATGCCACGTGTGACGGTACAGAAGAAGGATGTCTAACTACTGTTTGCAAATGGGAACTGACTAGCGTTTTCAGAAGGACAGGCCTGCTCCGTTGTTCATCGTGTGTTGGTGGGTAGGAAGGCAGATGCTCTTTCCTTGCTTTGATGTCCCAGTGGCTCTTACATTGCTGATAGGCGTTGCTGCCGGCCACTGTCACCTTCCTACTCACACCCACCATTTAGTATCTTAATCTGTCATTTAAATATTGTTCAGTTTATGTGTACATGGAAGTACTCCCGGCCCTGATTACTGAGCTGACTGCAACAGAAAAAAAATGCAAACTAGGAGAATCAGTGTGAGTGACTGGAGAAGGCTTGGCTTGGTGTTTTGCTATATTCTCTTTGTTCATCTGCTCAACAAATATTTATAGAAGATTTCTGTAATCTAGGGAGTTAGAGAGGGTGGCGAACATGTGTGTCCAGTTTGAAAACAATCTCTTAGAGACTTCCCTGGTGGTCCAGTGGCTAAGACTCCACGCTCCCAATTCAGGGGACCCGGGTTCCATCCCTGGTCAGGGAACTAGATCCCACATGCTGAAACTAAGACCCAGTGCAGCCAAAATAAATAAAAACATTAAATAATAAATAGAAAATAAGAACAATCTTTTTAAAGGCCACAGCCACCTATGGTGAGAATTTCAATGCTCACAAAATTTTTAAATAGGGATAAAAGGACAGATATGCTGGGGTGTCAGCTTATCTCACGGTTCTCTAAGTTAGAAATCAAACTGATGAATGGAGAGTGATTTTAGGGGATCTGTGCTTTGCTGGAAAAAGCCAAGGAGGCCATGGTTTTGCATGCAGGGAAAACTTTTCATCTGGCTTCTCACGGGATTTCCTCAAAAGAGACTGCTGTTTGGGGCTGGGAAGAGGAGTAGAACTTGAATGTGAGATTAATGAGTGGAAATCTACCCTTTGAAAACTGTCACCTTCAGAATGATGTTTCTGAAAAGTGAGAATTGGGAAATTACAAAGAAAGACCGGAGTCAAGTAGGAACAACATTCTAGCGGTTGGAGCCATTGGCTACAAGAGCCTAATTACGTGTTAGAGTAATTAGGTGGGCAGATCATAAAGAGTTCAGATTTATTAGCCAGAAACATGGGAAGCTTTATCAAGTGCCAAAAGGGTTTTAGTCCCAGTATGTCAGTTGTTCACACACTTTCATTAGGGCTCTTTAGGCTCCAGACCTCTTCTGCCCAGGGAGAAAGAGCCAGGATGTGTTGGAGCTGACTTTTGGACCCATTTTTAAAGTAGATTTATTTATTTATTTTTTGGCTTTGCTGGAAGAACCACATGCATCTTGCCATTGGACGGTCCTCCTCCCCCCAATAATTAATGATTATTATTTTATAAAAGACTCAGTGGAGGAGGTAGAGGCTTTAAAGGGCAGTGACTTTAAACAGTTGGCATTTTCCAGTGATTGATTGTGCTTTTATGGCCTTTTCTTTTTCTATTAAATTCAAATGAGTGATCATGTGACGCCATGATCATGTTTTAAAAGCTGATCATCCCTATATTAAAATCATCTTTATGTTCTCTTCTTGTGTTTAGATTTATCTGGGCAGGAGAAAAACTGTTAAAGGCAATTTGACACATGATTTTTGATTTCTGTATCTTTAGCAAAGGGAGTCACAATCACACAAGTCTCAAACAATTTAGAAATGGATTTCTTTCCTTTAGACACAATTCAGGTGTTTGTACTAAATAATATTGTCCTTCATTGATAATGGGACCCTCGATGAAATTAGTTTTCTTAGGAATTATGAAGTGGGAAATTATAATTCTGCTGAGTTTAGTCCACTGATTATTTATTGGAGTTGGATTACTTATGTGGACTTTATGTGGTATAAATTTCAGGTGTATGGTATGTGAGAAACCCATTAGTAAGTGAAGGAAGAATTAAATGCCAATTAGGTTGGATCTGGTGAGGGCAAATGAACTGTTCTGCTGCATATACAAAAAGGTTAGAATTTGGATACAAAATAAATTAATCTAAGAGCAGTGGTCTGTATCTCTAAAATAGATTCATGAGACTGCTCTCATCAGCAGAGCAAATTAATCTTTAATGGTGGGTAGTCAAGGAAATTAATGGACAAAATGAATGCAGTTAAGACCTTCAGGAATTTATGTTGGCAGAAGTCATTATAAGCACAGCAGGCACAAACCCTCACCCAAAACAGATTCATAAGCCTCCCTTCAGATCATGAAAAATAGGATCAGTTCTGGTGTGGTCCTGTCAGCAAATGAACTCCTCTGAAGATAAACCCTCTCTCCTCCTCTTCTCCCCCAAAAGACAGAGAAGTGAAGTATTTCAGTGATGAGTGATGAAGGCACTGGTGCTGCTAAATAATGCCAGTGACTGAGGAGAGCAAATCCCAGGGTCACACAGGGATGGGCTAGCCCCCAAAGCCACGTTCGTCAGGACTGATTCACGGCCTCCTCCTTTGGCATCCTGTGTGACCTGGATAGTCAAGCCAGTGAAAGTTTGCAGCGTGATTTTTATAATGCTTAGCTGTTTCATTGAGGGGGTACATTTTGCCATTTGGAATAGTTTTCAGGTGTTGCCATCATGTTTAAGAAGAGGCACGTACTGCCTACACTTCCATTGTTCTCACATATCTAATCTTTGCTGGATCTTGAAATTCTTCTCATAGAGCCTGGTAACTGTGGTTCACAGTGCTGTTTTGTATATTTGAAAGTTGCTAAGAGAAAAAATTGTAACTGTGTGGTGATGGATGTTAACTAGACTTACTGTCATGATTATCTTGCGATATATTCTTATATTATGTCGTATGGTGGTTTAGTTGCTAAGTCATGTCCAACTCTTGCAATCCCATGGACTGTAGCTTGCCAGGCTCCTCTGTCTATGGGATTCTCCAGGCAAGAATACTGGAGTGGGTTGCCATTTCCTTCTGCAGAGGATCTTCCCAACCTAGGACTCAAACCTGGGCCTCCTGCATTGCAGGCAGATTCTTTACCTACTGAGCTATGAGGGAACCCCATTATGTCGTATACCTGAAACTAATATGTTGTATGTCAATTATATGTCGATTAAAAAAATGAAATTCTTCCATCTCTGCCAATCACAACTTGCCTGACTCCCATGTCATCTGTTGAATGCTAGGCTTTTTGGAAGAAGTGTCAGGTAGCTACATGAAACAGGTGCAAGCTGACTTGATTTGCCGTCATTTGGCAGCGAGGCTCAGGGACAGATGGTCCCCGAATGTGCCTTTTTAGGAAATGCTTGGTGCAGTGATTGGGTTGACCAAGAGGAGGCACACAAGAAGTTGCTGATCCTCATGGGTTCCAGCCTTCAGAATCCTCCCCTGCTGTTTCTCTTCATGCCACCTAAGGGGTGGGTGGTGTTCTTTGGACAAGCAGGTAAAGCCCCCAGAGTTCTGCCGGGCGCCCTTTGTCAGAACTTGCATGTTGCACACGATTGTTCTCACTGGTGACATCATTCACCAAGCGGCAGTTTTAAGCATTTCTTTGGAAAAATCTGTTTGTTGGGAAATATTTCTCATCAAGGGGCTGCGTCATAATATCCATTTATCTTGTTTATCTTTTCCAATGACTTGAAACGCTTGAAAGAGCGACATGAGTGAGTGCAGCTTAGTCATGCACACAGCAGCGGTCTGTAGTGACACCCAGATTTCTCCTTCTCCCGCTTTTCGAGGGACCCACCCAGAGCAGCGCAGTGTCATCACTAACAGATGAGTCACTTTGAGCGACTAGGGAAGGGCTGCAGACGCCTGGCTCTGGTGATAATTGCAAAATGCGCATCCATCTGCCACCTCTGGCACAGACCCCAGCAGGCGAGAGGGGGTGGCAGCTGAAAGCCACAGGGCTCAGGAGGGATTAGGAACGAGAGCTCAGAGTGTGGCCACTGCAAGGCCATGCCCCGTGCCAGCCCACACCGCCCAAACTCCAGAGCAAGGAGGAACCTTCTGTTTTCACAAAGCTGCCAGGTCCCCTCAGAAGCCTGCTTTGCTTTTTCTTTCCTAGGACTCTCTCCATAAATCCGGTGCCCGCTTGTCATTGAGTCAGGTTTCCAGGGTCACTGGAGATGTTTCTTTTCTTTCTTTTGTTCTCTGATCTCTTCCGTGTGTGTGCTTGTGCACAGCTCTCCTCCATTCGCTGCCCTCCCCGCCTCCAGCATCCTAGACTCCACTCTCCCCCAAGTGTTCCTCCTCTTCCCTAACTCTCCCAGGAGGCCTAGGGTTCCAGCGCTGAAGAGAGAACTCTGGAACCTTCCTCCAGAGTAGCTGGGGCCAGTTGATACTTTGCACCGTTCCAGCCTTCTCCACTGACATACAAAGATTTTCATGTTTTCTCTCCCTGCTGCTTCACTTTAATGCCTTGTTATGTGGATTAATTGCTTTTTGTACATATTTCTTGGCTTTACAAACCTTTGTTGAGCACCTCCTGTATTATGCACCGTGCTAGGAAAACAAGAAGGAACTGGATTCTTGCAGCCAAGTAGGAGTGACAAGGGTGCAGGGATTATCTTGAATCCTTTATATGAATGATACTTTGTAACATTTCTTCTTCAGCCTGCTTATTGTGCCCAACATGAGACTTCTGAGATTTGTCCATGCTCACACAGAAGGCTCTAGTTTATTCATTTTTATTGATTTCCTGTGCAATAACATTGTTTAAATGTAGATAATCCTCTTTACTATAATTCATGACTACATTAAAAACTGACATGGATCTGTTTGCTAAGACACTAGATTCTTATGGGCATCTGCTTTCTACTCATTAGAAAATCTACTGTTTATTTGAGAATGGTAAAAGAAAGAAGGAAAGAAAGAAAGAAAGAAAAGGCTAGTATCTTAGTCATTATGTCTTCACCTCATAGGAAACCTAGAAAGGTCTCTGGGTCTCCCAGGTCTATACTATAAAACAATACAGTCTCATGTGTCTCTCTACCCCTACTCAAGTGTCTTCTGGAATTCCTTGTGAATTTCAGTGGGCACCTTGGCAACAGAACTTTCTATTACTCTGCTGACTTTTAAGAGTTAAATAATTCCAAAATTTAACATTTTTGAACTGTCCAGTCTTATCTTCCTAAAATAGTGTGTTACTCACTAACTCTCCTTGCCAAATAAAGGCCCCTCAAATACTAAGTGTTAACTGCAAAGAAGTTAGGTGAAGCTCCTCTTCTCTCCCCAAATCAAGTTATTTGGAGTCTCAAGTGAATGTAAGCACCGCAAACACAGGTCTTTCTCAAAGAAGGCAATAACATTATATGTTACAATATACTGTAACATATTTATCCCCTCTTCTGCTATTCACTTAGGCTATCTTTATTAACATACAGCATGATTGTCTATGTAGAAAATCCAAGAGTGTACCCAAAAGTTATCAGAAATAATTTCAGCAAGCTTGCAGGATACAAGATAAATATATAAAAATGCAGCATTGTATTTCTATATACTAGCAACAATCAAAATTGAAATAAATCCACACCACTCACAATAACATCAACAATATTAAATACTTAGAAATAAATCTGACAGAAGATGTGTAATATTTGTACACTGAAAACCAAAAATGTTGCTTAAACAAGACTTAAATGGGTACAGAGATATACCATTTTCATGGGTGAGAAGATTTATTATTGTTAAGATGTCAGTTCTCTCCAAATTCATCTATAGATTTAATGCAGTCTCAATGAAAACCCAGCCAGTTTTCATTGGTAGGCATTTACAAACAAAACAAATCTAAAATTATCAAGGAAATTTAAAGGACCTAGAATAGTTTTTAAAAAGATTAATAAATTTGGCTGATTAACATTACCTGATTTAAGACTTATTATAAAAATCTATACTTTCCTTATTGGTGTAAGGATAGACACATAAATAGATCAATGCCTCAGCTGTTCTACTCCTAGGTATTTACCCAAAGTAAGAGGATGCATATTTCATACAAAGACTTGTACATGATGTTTTTAGCAATTTTTTTTTATGATTTGTGTAGTTTTCTAGTTTTGAAATTGCTTTACAATATTGTGTTAGTTTCTGCCATACAGCAACATGAATCAGCCATAGGTATACATATATCCCCTCCCTCTTGAACCTCCCCTTCCACCTGCCACCCCATCCTACCCCTCCAGCTTGTCGCAGAGCACTGGATTTGAACTCCCAGCATCATACAGCAAATTCCCACTGGCTATCTATTTTACGTATGGTGGTGTATATGTTTCAATGTTCAGTTCAGTTCAATTCAGTTGCTTAGTCGTGTCCAGCTCCTTGCAAGCCCATGGATTGCCACACGCCAGGCTTCCCTGTCCATCACCAACTCCTGGAGCTTGCTCAAACTCATGTCCATCCAGTCGGTGATGCCATCCAACCATCTCATTCTCTGACGTCCCCTTCTCCTCCTGCCCTCAATCTTTCCCAGCATCAGGATCTTTTCCAGTGAGTCAGTTCTTCGCATCACGTGGCCAAAGTATTGGAGTTTCAGCTTCAGCATCAGTCCTTCCAATGAATATTCAGGACTGATTTCCTTTAGGATGGACTGGTTGGATCTCCTTGCAGTCCAAGGGACTGCAGTGTTTCAGTGTCGCTCTTCCAATTCATCCCTCCCTGTCCTTCCAGCACCATGGCCATAAGTCTGTTCTCTATGTCTGCGTCACCACTGCTGCTCTGCAGATAAGTTCGTCAGTTCCATCTTTCCAAATTCCATATATATTAATGTACAATATTTATTTTTCTCTTTCTGACTTACTTCATTCTATATAATAGGCTCTAGGTTTATCCACCCCCTCAGAGCTGACTCAAATGCATTCCTTTTTATGACTGGGTAATATTTCATGGTATATATGTACCAAAGCTTCTTTATCCGTTCATCTGTTGGTGAACATCCAGGTTGCTTCCATGTCCTAGCTATAGTAAAGAGTGCTGCAGTGAACACTGGGGGTGCATGTGTCTTTTTCGGTTATGGCTTCCTCAGGGTATATGCCTAGTAGTGGTATTGTTGGATCACGTGGTGGTTTTACTCCTAGTTTTTAAAGAAATCTCCATACTGTTCTCCACACTGGCTGTATCAGTTTACATTCCCACCAACAGTGCAAGGGGATTCCTTTTTCTCCACACTCTCTCTAACATTTATGTTTTTAAGCAATTTTATTCATAATAGCCCCAAGGTGGGAATAACTCAAATTTCCATCAACAGGTGACTAGGTAAAACAAATTGTGATACTTCTCTAAAGTGGTATGCCAACTGGCAACAAAGTTGGAATGAACTATTAATACATGCAGCAGTATTGCTGAACCTCAAAATAGTTTTGCTGAGTTAAAGAAGCCAGACTAAAAAGTATAGAGTGTTATAATTGTATTTATAGAAAACTCTAGAAAATGCAAATGAATCTAGAATGACCGAAAACAGATCAGTGTTTTCCTGGGGCAGGAGAACTGGGGTAGGAGGGGAGGATTACAAGGAAAATGAAAAATCACCTGGAGGTGTTAGATATGTCCATTCTATTCACTGTGCAGATAGTATGCCCATAGTAGTTGTATACTTCAACTATGTGTATTTTGTGGCATATCAATTATATCTTAGTGAAGCTGTTTACAAAAAAAGTCCCTGGGATCCTTTCAGTGTTAAGAGCTTCCATCCCACCATTCTATTAAAATTTCTCTCCTCCAAGACACAACGGCCCCTTCTTGCCTAATTCAGTAGCTTTGTCTTTGACTTAATCTCTCATCACTAATTCCTTCTTTTGGCTTCTTAACCACACACTTTCTTCGCAATATTGGAAATCAACTAAACTTCAATTTTTAAAAAATAATAAAATAAAACCAGAACACTTTCTTGAGTTTCCCCTAATTTCATTGGTTCCTCTTTTTCAGTCTTGTTTGCTGGCTCCAAGCCTTTAGATCTCACTTGTTAGGGAGCCTCTGCCCTTGGTCTTTGGCCTTTTTTCCCTCTCTATTTGCACTTTTCTCCAAGGTTTTTGCATCTAGTTTTGTGATTCCAAGTACTGTCATCTTGAGCAGTTCAATAGAATTTTCTGAGATGATGGAAAAATCCTACTGTTCAATATGATAACCATTAGCTAGTTTAACATATTATATGTGGCGACTGAGTATTTGAAATGTGACTTGTGTGACTAAGGAAGTGAATTTTAATTTTTATTTATTTTAATTAGTTTAAATTGAAATAGCCACATGTGGTTAGGGATTAATGTATTGAATAACCTTGGTCTAGATTCCTGTGTTTACAAATTATAGATGGTAACCATTACGTGATCTTGATCTGTATTTTTTTCAAAATAGAATAGAATAGAAAATATCTTACATATAGTATTACATATAGTATTTTTATGCGAAGCTTTTGTTTCCATCTTGCATCTCTGTGTACTAGGTTGCTATAACTATATAGATCACAAGACTTTTCGGGTTTTTCGTTTGTTTTTGTTTTTAGTTGAAAGCCATTTGGATCAGTGCTAGTCATACCCATATTTATGTTTTCTGTCCAAGTTCAGAAATGGTAGTGATTAAAATGTTTGTGTCCTTTGACCTACTACAGAATAGCTCTCCAAGGGGAATAATCCAAATTGTATACAGAGATTTATACATAAAGATGTTAATTGTGGCATTGTTTATACTTTTGAAAAGCCAGAAACCAACCAAATATCCAGTGATGGAGGAATTAAACAGATTGTAGAACATCCATGTAATAAAGGACTGTATAACTATTAAAATTAATTTTTAAAATGACTATTTAATATTGTGGGGAAAAGACGACATACTGCTAAGTGTGGGCTTTCCTGGTGGCTCAGATAATAAAGAATCTGCCTGCAATGCAGGAGACCCAGGTTCAATCACTGGGTTGGGAAGATCCCCTGGAGAAGGGAATGGCTACCCACTCCAGTATTCTTACCTGGAGAATTCCAAGGACAAAGAAGCCAGGCGGGCTGGAGTCAGAGTCCGTGGGGTCACAAAGAGTTGGACTTGACTGAGTGACTTACACACACACACACTGCTAAGTGCAAATAAAGGATATATTTATATAGTATAATCTTAATTAGGTAAAAATAATTTCCATAGAAGAAAATATGTTAATAGTGGTTCGTTCTGAGGAGTAATTGTTATTGGTTTATATTTTCTAGGTTTTCTAGAAAAAGCACATGTAACTTTCATATTAGCAAAAAGATTATTAAAAACTAAATCATGGCAGCTCATCATATATTAACTGTTTAAGCACATTATGTTTTAGAGCTGGATAGAAGCACAGGGACCATTTAGTCTGGGAGCTATGGCTTGGGGTTGTAATTGGTGGGTGACTGTTTTTCAGAGGTCTTAAAGGAAAGGAAGTCTTAACGTTTTTGCTCTCGGATGTCCCTACTGTGCACAGCTCTATCAATCACTGGCTGTCCCTTGCTGATCAGAAAGTCTGATTGGCTGTCAGCTTTGTTTCAACAAATCTAAAAAAAGAAGACAAAGTGATTATTATCTAATAAAGGTGACTTATTTAGTAGCCAGAAACTTTAATACATGAGGCAACAATGAAAGATTGCTAATGGCTTAAAGTGAGAACTATTCTAGATTATTCTTTGGGTTCTGATCCATGAATAGTCACAACATCATTTTAGTGGGTCTTCCCACTATTATGTTTTAAATGAAATTAGAGTGGAATAAAAAAGAGTGTGTGGCATATCAGTTCAGTTCAGTTCAGTAGCTCAGTCGTGTCCAACTCTTTGTGACCCCATGAATCGCAGCACGCCAGGCCTCCTTGTCCATCACCAACTCCCGGAGTTCACTCACACTCACTTGCATCGAGTCAGTGATGCCATCCAGCCATGTCATCCTCTGTCGTCCCCTTCTCCTCCTACCCCCAATCCCTCCCAGCATCAGAGTCTTTTCCAATGAGTCAACTCTTCGCATGAAGTGGCCAAAGTACTGGAGTTTCAGCTTTAGCATGTTTCCCTCCAAAGAAATACCAGGGCTGATCTCCTTTTGAATGGACTGGTTGGATCTCCTTGCAGTGCAAGGGACTCTCAAGAGTCTTCTCCAACACCACAGTTCAAAAGCATCAATTCTTCGGCACTAAGCTTTCTTCACAGTCCAACTTTCACGTCCATAGATAACTACTGGAAAAACCATAGCCTTGACTAGATGGACCTTTGTTGGCAAAGTCATGTCTCTGCTTTTCAATATGCTATCTAGGTTGGTCATAGCTTTTCTTCCAAGGAGTAAGCGTCTTTTAATTTCATGGCTGCAGTCACCATCTGCAGTGATCTTGGAGTCCCCCAAAATAAAGTCTGACACTATTTCCACTGTTTCCCCATCTATTTCCCATGAAGCGATGGGACCAGATGCCATGATCTTCATTTTCTGAATGTTGAGCTTTAAGCCAACTTTTTCACTCTCCTCTTTCACTTTCATCATAGTAAGTGTTCATTCTTCAAGTTTTTATTTCAGATGTATTTTTGTATGTACTGAATTGTAAATATAAATGTGTCTTGTTTTTCTTTTCAAACTGTGATTTGCAGTCCAAAAAAGTCAAGAGACTTCTATTACAATCTAGACCCATGGTTCTCAGTAAGATCCTGAGACCAGAAGCATAGGTATCACCTGGAAGCTTGTCAGAAATGCAAGTTCTCAGGCCACAGCCTGTATCTACTGAATCAGAAACTCTGGGGGAGTGGGCCTAGCACTCTGGAGTTTATTTAATAAGCCCTCCTGCCCACCTGTGATTTGATGTGCATTCAAGTTTGAAAACCACGGGTCTAGTTTAGCTATTTCAAGTGAGGTTCAGAGACTAACGCTAGCATCATTTGGTGGCCAGTTGGAAATGCAAAATATTCAGCCCCAACCAGACTTATTCATTCAGAATCCACACATTTCCCTGGTGAGTTGTAAGCAAGTGTTAAAGATGTAGTGAAGTTTGCGTAGCATTGATCTAAACCACATAGGCCTTCAGGGGCCAAGTAGATAATGTCAATGAGTGAAGGCAGCTTGGTTTTCTCTTTAGAGAGAGTACAGCAGTGAGAACACAAGATGGTGAGAAGTTTAAGTATCTTCATTTGTTTAAAAAATGTCCTATACTGTGCCGGTTGGGTTAACACACCCAACCAAGCTCATCAATTAAGGTTAGCTGCCTTAAGCAGATTTTAAACCCTTATTTGAATAGTGTCTCTCTCATAATAACTTCTTCTGATCTCTTTTAGGAGTTCATTAAGGAGCTGCTCTCTCGGATAAGAGGCATGAGGAAATTGAGCCCCCCACAGAAGAAGGCTGTATAATTCCAGCCCAGGTGGAACTCTGCTGGAGATGCAGGGAGGAATTTGGACTTCACGAAGACTTTTCTTAAAGAACTGTTGTCCTTATGAGCAACTTTTTTGGGGGTGGGGAGGGGTGATATCTATTAGACATTTATTCAAGAGTGTTCCTTTTTTGGTTTTTAAAGGTTTGGTTGGTGTAATATTTTAATAGCAAAGATATCACAGACTCTGGCTTCAGCCCAACCAGAGAGCATCAAATCAGGCAGACATGCAAGGAGGGGCTGGACCAGGCAGCATCTTCTTGGAGAAACCAGATATTAAGGACCTAATGATACAGGGATGATGGTTTTCTTACAGCTAGTTTGGTAATACTTTTTTCTTGAGTTGTACATTTGACACAAAGGTCAAATTTCTTGTACTTGTATATATCTACAGGCAACTAAGTTAAAATGTGGATGTGAGTTTTATTTCACATGGATGGAATAAACTTGTGGTCATCCTTTAATTGGAGGTCACGGCATGTGTGTTTTCAAAAGGCCGCTAGGTCTTCTCATGTGAGTGCTGGAGACCGCCAATGTTCACTTTCTGCACCAAAGTGAAAGAACTCAGCGTATCCGTTATTTTAATGAGCTACACTACGACAATGTGGAGTTGGTCAAGGGCTTAATTTATGGACTTTGTATTATTCTGTTAATCGGGATGCTTCGCCAGGTCATGTACTTATTGCCTCATTTGTGGTATTTTAAAGTTTTCTGAACCCTTTCTTTGAATGACTATTCGAATTTCTCGAGAAACGTTCACACTATCTGAGGGGTGTTTGGCGGTGGAACCAGGAAGCGCCGTGTAGCAATTCATTCTGTGCTTTCTACCAAATACCATATATTATTCTCTCTCCATGAAAGCAGGTCATAAGGAAGTGAGCAGATTCAATATCTTCCTCCTTAGAAGTAGATCTGGGCACTTCTGTGCCTGGGGGGCATCAGACCAGAGTGGGTGAGCTGAGCGATGAGTGGGTGTACAACTGAGAAAACCTCCGCTCTTCTGGAGAAAGTCGATGCAGGAGCATTGGCTGGTTTGGAAGTGTGGTAGAGATTTCCTTTCTGGCTTCTCTCAGTGGCTTATGGTGAGGACTCTGGCCCTAATTGTGCACCCTGACCTGATCCCTTTGCTTGGAGCTGAGCCTGGGGCACCTGCTGAGCCCCTCTCAGTTTTATACCAGCTCCTTGGAGAAGGATCAAAATGCAGTTGGATGTGGGTGGGGTCAAAGGTCAGAGTAGAAACTCTTGGCGTCCTCCAGGAAGCCCCCACTGCCTCCCATAGAAACCCCCTCCCTACTGTAAGGTGTCTCTAGGTGGCCCTGTCAGAGGACAGGGGTCAGGCATTTTATATCAAGGGTGCTCTGAACATATTTTATTTTTTAAAAGAACTATGTTTGTGAATTTTATGTACACTGGCAAGCTTTGAAAATGTATTTAATTTTGTAATGTTTACCAATGATTTATTTACAAGCTATTTACTCAAATAAACAAAGCTGCTTACAACTCTGCTTACACGTTTGCCTTGCAAAACAACATGGGCGTGATTTTACTTTGTCAGATGCTCTGAAGACGAGGGCATGTGCGCATATGCTCAGTTGTGTCCGACTCTGCGACGCCATAGACTGAAGCCCGCCAGGCTCCTCTGTCCATGGGATTTCCCAGGCAAGAATACTGGAGTGGGTTGCCTTGCCCTCCTCCAGGGGATCTTCCTGACCCAAGGATCAGACCCACGGATCGAACCCACACCTCCTGCATTGGCAGGTGGGTTCTTTACAACTGAGAAGCCACAGACAAGGGTACCAAGCACCCCTGGCTTTTCATTTTCAGGTCTTTTGTTCATTTGATCCTGGACCTCACCTGAGGCATCCTCAGATCAGGGGGCGAAAGGAGGGGAGCTGGGACAGAATCCCCGCTTAAGCAGGAAACAGAAAATAACTCTGTGCCTTGGCCCTGCCTGCCTTCTACAGCACTCCCCCAGGCCATGCGTCTTTCACTTCATTCAAACTGCCTTTTGCCCATCTGGTGTATATTCTCAAGATTTCAGATTAATCAGATATTCCAGTTATTGTTAGAATGCCTTACACGCTATGAGTACACAAAAATCAAAACTTGCAGGAGTTCTGTTAGGTTTGACCAGCCCAAATTATAATGTTTTCCTTTGAACTTTTCCTTTGAAGGCCTCTGAGGCCTACCACATCACACACTTCCTGCCCCCCTCCCACCCCCCGCGGCCTTGCTCTTGGCCTGGCATCACCTGACTCCCTGGAGCACTCAAGCCACAAGCTGGGACCTCCTCTTCGCCTCTTCATCCGGGTCCCAATGCATCCATAGTCACCAAGCTTTTCCTCTGTTAATACTGCTTAAATCTGTCCCAGGGAAATCTTGCCGTGATTGCTACAACTATCTTGGATTTGACTTCCCTGTGTTCTGTCTTATGTCCCTCTAATCTGTTTTCCACCCAGTAATCAGAATAATTTTTCCCCAAAAGAGCTCTGATCACTCCACTCCCCTACCTAAAACCCAAACCCCTCTGACTTCTCTTCAAGGAATTGGTCCCTATCTCTCCAGCCTTCTCTTTTGGCCTTTCGGACTGATGTCTGGTCCTACTGAATTCCTTGGGGTGTCTGAAATGTTCTCTGTATTTTTTTTCCTCAGAAATTTTACAGAAATTACCTGCGTCTGGTACACCCTCTCCACCAACAGGCTGTATCTGGAGAGCTGGGTTGGACCCTTCCTAAGTGTGTGTACAGCCTAGTGGCATGTCTCCACTGTTACTACTGGCCATTCACCTGTTGTCTCATCTGTTAGACTCTAGGATTCTTGAGGTTGGAACTGGGTCTTATCAATCACGCCCCTGGTTCTGTGCTTGACCCATCAGAGTGATCAATATGTGTTTTCCAATTGAATAAACATTATAAATGATTCTTTGAGAAAACTCAACTGACTCCTTCCCACCTTGGAGAGTGCATATTACACCCAAGCGTATGTTTGAACCACCCGCGAAGCTTTAAAAGCTGCTGATGCCTAGACCCTAGTCCTGACCAACTTAATCAGAATCTGTAGGTAGGAGCAGAGGTTAGGCATTTTTAAGGTCCCCAAGTTGAGTACCCTGGGCCACTGGCCATTCTTGTGTAGCCCAATGCCCACGTTTGACGGCAGGATCAGCTTGGGCTGTTATGACAGGCGGCCCCCATGACGTGAGCACGCTAACTATTTCTCATTTTATTTTCTACTGGAGAGCAATTAAGGGTCAGCACTTGGGGAATGACTTCAAAGGAACCAATTTCTGGCTCAGTGATTGCTTGAACCCTGGGAAATCCACGTTTAAATGGAGTGGTATCCATTTACAGCAATCGTAATAGTGGCTCCCACTTCTTGATCACCGTGTTAAGTGTTTATCTGCCTTATCTCATTATATCTGACATTAGTCTCATGGGGTGGACTGCTATTCTCATTTTACAGGTGAGAAAAAATCAACTCAGAAAAGGTAAGCAGCTTACCTGAGATCACACAGTTATAGAGCCGAGATTCAAGCCCTTGACCATTACCTGCCTCTTACAGGGGGATATTCAGTCCCATACACAGGAGAAGGGCCCCTGCATCTGCATCTATCAGGGAATCTCACTGCGTCTACAGTGGGCTGGGCCCCTGAGCTGGTGGGTGCGGTGGGGAGGCTCTGTGGTAGGAGGGGTCCTCGGCCTCCTGACAGTCCTCTCCATCTGTAGGTAGAAGCAGAGCTTAGGCAATTTTCAAGGTCCCCCGATTGAGTGACTGGGCCACTGGCCATTCTTGTATAACCCAATGCTCACGTCTGATAGCAGGTCATCAGCTTGTGCTGTTGTGACAGGTGGCAGCCATGATGTGAGCACATTGTTTCTCATTTTATTTTCTACTGGAGAACCCAGGGCCCCGCCTGCTCTGGAGCTGTGGCACAGCCTATTCCAGGCTCTTCTTGTTGTCTCCCCTAACAAAAAGCTCCTGGGTTTGGCCTTGGCAGCAAAGTACAGAGCACCCTTTCTTCAGTTTCCTGGGAAGGCAAATTTAGGAGAAAGAGAAGCCCAGGGTGATGTGGTTTCCAGCTCTTGTTACACACAGATGTTTGATTTTCATTTACAAACTGAAGACCCCATGAAAGGCTGTGTGCTGTGCAGAAATCAGTTGATCAACAGTAGATGAGTAAGTCATTATTTCCGATTCTTTCCAAGAAGATGGAGTGGCTGGGGACATGACCTCTGTGCGAGCCACACTGAGGGGTACAGGCTGAAGGGGTCAATGCCGAGAGATTGCCAGGCAGGCACCAGGCCCCCACCTGGAGACGCAGGTGGGCGAGCATCTGGGAGGTGACCTCATCCCTTTCCATGGCCAGAGTGGGAGCCACGTGTTTGCCTTGGTGCCTAGTGTTGCTCTGGGTGCTGCTCCACGCCCGGCCTGCAAGCACGGGGCTTGTTCTTATTCCTGTCCCTCCAGTGTTGCTCGGCGAGACACCCGGGCTCAGAGCCAGCCCTTCGTGTGACTGCTGAGTGACACTCCTGCACTTCACCCTGCTTCTGCTTCTGAGTTAAAGTTGTGATTCCCTCTGCTTCTTAGGGATCTTCCTCGAATGCCAACACTTTGGGGAGCTTCCTACCACCCCCCTCACCCACATCCTTTCACCCCTGCTTTGGGCACTAACCTGAGGACACTTTGATAGTAGAAATGGCCTAAGTGGTCTTGGGTGGGGAGAAGTACTGTGGATGGGAGGGCCCCTTGTCTATGGTCTAAAAACACACAAAGAACTCAGCGTATTTGGCATTGGAACTTTGGGAAAGCTGGTTTCAGATTGAACAGAGGCAGGGGTCCTAGTGATTTTCCCCACTGCTGTTTTCTTCTTTGAATTTATTTCAACCCAGAGGATCCTGGAGAGTTATCACTGAGAGCTGGTGACATTCTCTCTGAAGTTTGGGATGTAACTAGCTGGGTGTTTGTAATTTGCTGTGAAAAACAGGTGGATTCTCCCAGTCTTCTGTGAGCAAGAAAGATCCAGACTTCCTGGAGATCCCCTCCTCCCCGACTCAGACACCAGAGCTGGAAATGCTTCACTTCTTCAGTGTTCTGATGCCACCGTGGCATCGTGCACTTGGGAATGAATGGTTTGTATAAGACTGAATTGTTCTTCACCTCTCTCAGCTGTGTGGGTGTTCCCACCACAGCATATTGGATGAGCATCTCAGTGGAGTACTGTTACAACAACTGCAAACTAGGCCCTGGAGATCTGGTCTTCTGATGCTTTTGTTGGGTCCGTTGGATAAATAAGACCAGATTTATCTCTGGTACATATTTCCTTCAGCTTCAAGCTCTTCAAAGTAGGGTGTATTAAATGGCCTTGCTGGGTTTGGGTTCACCTTATTATGGTGGATTCTAGAGGTAGAAAGTCCTATCAAGTATATGGGGGTTTAAAAAAGTGTTTGTGCTATGTTGACTTAGTCACATTTTACAGACACACATATGCACACAAATTCAGTGTTATCCTTGTTGGGAGACAGTTATATATGGGTCTCTAGTGTTTCTGCGTGTTTGTGGCCAGACACTGCCTTAAGGCTGCACAAGTGTTTTCAAGTATGATTGTATGTGCAGCAAACTGTGTTGGAAGATAGAGATTGCTTCTCCTTCTAGAGCAGAAAATAGGTAAGCTTACTGCCTATTATAAAAGATACGGGTTCCCTAAGTCCAGAGTTCTTTCTTCTGTAGTGCAACCCTTTGCAAGTACAGTTGTCACTCAGCCTTCTTTGCAACCCCCTGTGTGAATTGGGACTTGCAAAATCATCATTCCAAAATGCTGCTTCTCTAGCTACTATTCTTGTGAATAATAAGCTGTCCTCTCTCTCTGACCCAGGAGTATTGGGTCTTTGATGCATTCCTGGCTCTCAGGCAGGCTAACTTTTCAACTTGGAAATAGGGTCAAATCTCATACGCCACCCAAGTCTTGGCAATGATCAGTCTTCCTGGTCTCTTTGAGTATGATTTGCATCATTTGTGTAACTAGTAGATACTTTTTCTTGTTTAGACGCTAATCTGATCCATCGTTTTCAATCATAGAGTCAGAAATTTTCTTTGGAGAGATTTCATGTCTGGAAATGATTTTCTGTTGGCAGAATTTACTTTTACTTTCACAAAAGCTATTTTTTATCTCTCTCCTTGTTAGCAACAAAAGGAAGATGCTGTATGGTAGAGATAGGGGAAATAGGCTGATGGAAGAGAGACATAACAAATTTACAGAAAAATGACACTCGAGTGAAGCTGAGAAGATAGGCAGATGGCAGTTCTTGTCTTGAATCTTTCTCTTTAAAATAGGTACTTAAATAATATGAGTGGCAGTTTATCACATGCTACCTTGACATCCTCAAATTAAACTCCAAAAGCAGTTTAGTGACTGTAAACTTTATTTGCAGTATCACAGTCAATCCAGTAGTCCCTGAACAAGAAAATAGGAAAGCAAGCTCATGGAATGAATTCCTGGTGCTCCCAGATAGCAAAGTGATCCATATAAAGTGTAACACATCATGCCCCTTGGGGTCACAAATTGTTTGAGGGTAAGTGATTTTGCAGGTTGGTTTTCCTTTTATTAGTAGTAGGAAATTACTCCTGGTGTGCTTTAGATTTGTAAAGGGGGCCGTTAGTGACTCAAACCCCCTTTCTGATAGCTATGGATTAGGAGACAAATAAGGCAAAGTATCTTAATTTAAAAAATATTTTTATAGCATTTAGCACCTCACTCTTTTTGGCTGTAACCCCAACATGGAGCACCAAAATGCATAATCTATAGTGTAGGCTTAGAGAATCATCTCTTTCTGAAATTAATGATGGGTGAGGAGTTGAACAAAACCTCCCAACCTGCTTTAAAAAAAAAAAAAAGTATAGTTTTTAAATCTTTTATTCTGTTTCAAACATGTGCTCCTTTTTTCATTTAAAAAAATTTTTACTTTTTGGCTATGCTGCGTGGCATGTGGGAATTTAGTTCCCTGACCAGGGACCAAATATGCACCCCCTGCATTGAAAGTGTGGAGGCTTAACCACCAGACCACCAGGGAAGCCCCACATGCTCCTTTCAGAGCTGAGAGCGCCCTGCCTATCTCCTTAAGCTCGTGCTGTGCTAAGGCACTTCAGTTGTGTTGGGACTCTCTGTGGCCCCATGCACCGTAGCCCGCCAGGCTCATCTGTCCATGGGGTTCTTCAGGCAAGAATACTGGAGTGGGTTACGATGCCCTTCTCCAGGGGATCTTCCTGATCCAGGGATCGAACCCACGTGTCTTATGTCTCCTGCATTGGCAGGCAGGTTCTTTACCTTCGAGCCACCAGAAAAGTTGCATCTTTAAGCTAGGAGTTCTTAAAGCTACAGCTCATGTGGCCTTAAGGGGAGACTTCAAAACCTCTGAAACTTTGTAAGAGAGAGAGAAAGAGATCAGACAGAGATAGAGATACACACAGAGCAACAGAGAGAGAGAGAGAGAGAGTGCTCTAAAGGAGAGATAAATTGCTTCAGAGAGGGAAGAGCAGAGAGGTGGGAACATTTCGGGAAGGAGAGGGTCTAGGCTCTCTTCAGGTTCCCACAGTGTCCATCCTGAGAACAGGTGAAGAACCAAGCTCTGGAGGCCATAGTCCTACAGGAAGCCAGGGTTGCTGGGTGTTCCAGAAGAGCTGGGCAAGCCCAGCCTCCCGTCCTGGGCCCCAGCCTTCCCTGATTCCCTGGTTTCTGTCTTTCCCACCTCATCCTCAGAGGTTCCACTTGCTAAATTGCTTCTGTGAATATTAGCTTCTCCCTGAGATGCTACTCCCAGAGCAAACAGCAACCTGCCCAGCAGGGAAGCCGCTGGGGATGGTCCTGAGCAGCCCCCCCCCCCACCCCCACGCACATACACTGACTTATTCAGGAGTGAGCTCCACGTCCCTTTCCTCTTCTGCTTTTGTGGGATGAATTCCACTCATAGGCTCTGAGGATCACACGTTTTTGATGTAGATTCACCTCCAGTAGGCTCAGCTTCCCAGGTCTGCTTCGGTAGCCAGTGCCCTTTGCCTCAGCAGTGCATACCCTGAGCTGATGGAACACCTGGAGGAATGTCTTTCCTCCCCTTCCTGTCCCTTCTGGAATCTTGCTTAGGTCATCAAACAAGAAAATGCATGAAAACAAGCCTGTGAATAGTGGTATACCATGCATCGGAAGGAGTGGAAGAAAATCCACACTTTGTCATCCTGTCCCTGGGAAAAAGCAAGGAAAGAAAGGGTAGGAATAATGCCTTGGCCTTCTGCAAACCACTTCTCTGTATATGCTTCTGTTGTTCCAGAAGCATACAAATGTATTATATTTGGTCTGGGAATTTAAATTCCATAAAATATTTTTTAATTTCTAGGAGGAAGTCAACCCTTAATTGTTCTTGCTCATGTTTTATCATGAGTTTCATCTAATCCAAAGTGTTGCTTCCTAATTTACAATCTTTTTGCGGAGGAAACATGAAAGATGCTTCTTAAAGCCACTCTGCAAGCAGGATGCACATTTCAGAACAGAATTTGCCCCCTGCTTAAGTAGTTGCTTACCCTTCCACCTCCTGAGATCAAGAATGACTCATTCGTGTACAGAATGAACCAGACAAAGCAACATTTCTAATGCGCTCCAGACCCTGAAGGCAGAAACCCTTTGAGAATTGAAATTCCCATTTTATTGCCAACAACAAATATTAGACAGAATGTCCATTCAGTGGTGATCGCCCAGAGGAAAACAAGCAGGAGCGGACACGACTGAAGTGACTTAGCAGCAGCAGCAAGAGCTCTTAAGATTATAACCAATCATCAATCCAGTCAACTCCCTCAGATACTAACTTCATTACTAAAGGGTCATCACATTTGTGTTGTCAGGGTTTTCTTGAAAAGTCCTTGGTGGCTATTTATGGGTCACTGGGAAAGTAAGTGTTAATGTCTGCCTTGGATGCTTTAGGACTGACCCTTCAAATGCTTATATGGGATTGGCTGAGTCTGGAAGTTGTGTTGGTTTTCCACCCAAGGCTTCACAAGCACTTTTAAATTACCTGTAGCTGTCAGAGGGGATCATCTCCTTAGGAAAGTGGGTGGAGCTTGCCCATCACCCCACGGGGTTCAGGTTTTTACAATAATGCTGCTGTGGCCTCTGGTCTCCCCTTTCACTTTAAATGGTGGTTCTGAAGGAAAGCTATTGTGCTGCTGATGTGGGGCTTCCCTGGTGGCTCAGATAATAAAGAATCTGCCTGCAGTGCAGGAGACCTGGGTTTGATCCCTGAGTGGGGAAGATTCCCTAGAGAAGGGAATGGCAACCCACTCAGGTATTCTTGCCTGGAGAATTCCATGGAGAAAAGAGCCTGGGGGGCTATAGTTTATGAGGTTGCAAAGAGTTGGGAATGACTGAGCAACCAAGCGCAGGCGGCTTTGGCCGGGAGCGCGGGTGGCTGCAGATGGCGCCCTGAGCGCAGGTGGCTGCGGCGAGGCCAGGGGCGGGGGCCGATAGGAGCAACCCCATGTCCAAGGAGCGGTGGCTGCATGGGCGCAGGAGGCCCTAGAGGAGTTATCCCACGTTGAAGGTCAGGAAGGGTGGCAGTGAGGAGATACCCCTCATCTAAGGTAAGGAACAGCAGCTGCACTTTGCTGGAGCAGCCATGAAGAGGTACCCCACACCAAAGGTAAGAGAAACCCAAGTAAGATGGTAGGTGTTGCAAGAGGGCATCAGAGGGCAGACACACTGAAACCATATTCACAGAAAACTAGTCAGTCTAATCACACTAGGACCACAGCCTTGTCTAACTCAATGAAACTAAGCCATGCCCGCAGGGCAACCCAAGATGGGCGGGTCATGGTGGAGAGGTCTGACAGAATGTGGTCCACTGGAGAAGGGAATGGCAAACCACTTCAATATTCTTGCCTTGAGAACGCCCATGAACAGTATGAAAAGGCAAAATGATAGGATACTGAAAGAGGAACTCCCCAGGTCAGTAGGTGCCCAATCTGCTACTGGAGATCAGTGGAGAAATAACTTTAGAAGGGATGGAGTCAAAGCAAAAACAATACCCAGCTGTGGATGTGACTGGTGATAGAAGCAAGGTCCGATGCTGTAAAGAGCAATATTGCATAGGAACCTGGAATGTCAGGTCCGTGAATCAAGGCAAATTGGAAGTGGTCAGACAAGAGATGGCAAGAGTGAACGTCGACATTCTAGGAATCAGCGAACTAAAATGGACTGGAATGGGTGAATTTAACTCAGATGACTATTATATCTACTACTGCAGGCAGGAATCCCTCAGAAGAAATGGAGTAGCCAACATGGTCAACAAAAGAGTCTGAAATACAGTACTTGGATGCAGTCTCAAAAATGACAGAATGATCTCTGTTTGTCTTCAAGGCAAATCATTCAATATCACGGTAATCCAAGTCTATGCCCCAGCCAGCAACACTGAAGAAACTGAAGTTGAATGGTTCTATGAGGACCTACAAGACCTTTTAGAACTAACACCTAAAAAAGATGTCCTTTTCATTATAAGGGACTGGAATGCAAAAGTAGGAAGTCAAGAAACACCTGGAGTAACAGGAAAATTTGGCCTTGGAATGTGGAATGAAGCAGGGCAGACTAATAGAATTTTGCCAAAAAAATGCACTGGTCATAGCAAACACCCTCTTCCAACAACACAAGAGAAGACTCTACATATGGACATCACCAGATGGTCAACACCGAAATCAGATTGATTATGTTCTTTGCAGACAAAGATGGAGAATCTCTATACTGGCAACAAAAACAAGACTGGGAGCTGACTGTGGCTCAGATCATGAGCTCCTTATTACCAAATTCAGACTTAAATTGAAGAAAGTAGGGAAAACCACTAGACCATTCAGGTATGACCTAAATCAAATCCCTTATGATTATACAGTGGAAGTGAGGAATAGATTTAAGAGCCTAGATCTGATAGATAGAGTGCCTGCTGAACTATGGACTGAGGTTCGTGACACTGTACAGGAGACAGAGATCAAGACCATCCCCATGGAAAAGAAATGCAAAAAAGCAAAATGGCTGTCTGAGGAGGCCTTACAAATAGCTGTGAAAAGAAGAGAAGTGAAAAGCAAAGGAGAAAAGAAAAGATATAAGCATCTGAATGCAGAATTCCAAAGAATAGCAACACGAGATAAGAAAGCCTTCTTCAGCAATCAATGCAAAGAAATAGAGGAAAACAACAGAATGGGAAAGACTAGAGATCTCTTCAAGAAAATTAGAGATACCAAGGGAACATTTCATGCAAAGATGGGCTTGATAAAGGACAGAAATGGTATGGACCTAACAGAAGCAGAAGATATTAAGAAGAGGTGACAAGAATACACAGAAGAACTGTACAAAAAAGATCTTCATGACCAAGATAATCACAATGGTGTGATCACTCATCTAGAGCCAGACATCCTGGAATGTGAAGTCAAGTGGGCCTTAGAAAGCATCACTATGAACAAAGCTAGTGGAGGTGATGGAATTCCAGTTGAGCTAGTTCAAATCCTGAAAGATGATGCTGTGAAAGTGCTGCACTCAATATGCCAGCAAATTTGGAAAACTCAGCAGTGGCCACAGGACTGGAAAAGCTCAGTTTTCATTCCAATCCCAAAGAAAGGCAATGCCAAAGAATGCTCAAACTACCACACAATTGCACTCATCTCACATGCTAGTAAAGTAATGCTCAAAATTCTCCAAGCCAGGCTTCAGCAATATGTGAACTGTGAACTTCCTGATGTTCAAGCTGGATTTAGAGAAGGCAGAGGAACCAGAGATCAAGTTGCCAACATCCGCTGGATCATGGGAAAAGCAAGAGAGTTCCAGAAAAAACATCTTTTCTGCTTTCTTGACTATGCCAAAGCCTTTGACTGTGTGGGTCACAATAAACTGGGGAAAATTCTGAGAGAGATGGGAATACCAGACCACCTGACCTGCCTCTTGAGAAACCTATATGCAGGTCAGGAAGCAACAGTTAGAACTGGACATGGAACAACAGACTGGTTCCAAATAGGAAAAGGAGTCCATCAAGGCTGTATATTGTCACCCTGCTTATTTAACTTATATGAAGAGTACATCATGAGAAACGCCTGGCTGGAAGAAGCACAAGCTGGAATCAAGGTTGCCGGGAGAAATATCAATAACCTCAGATATGCAGATGACACCACCCTTATGTCAGAAAGTGAAGAGGAACTAAAGAG
Source organism: Ovis aries (assembly GCF_016772045.2). Taxonomy (NCBI): domain Eukaryota; kingdom Metazoa; phylum Chordata; class Mammalia; order Artiodactyla; family Bovidae; genus Ovis; species Ovis aries. Next base: position 75,249,562 of record NC_056061.1, read on the forward strand.
CCTCTTGATGAAAGTGAAAGAGGAGAGTGAAAAAGTTGGCTTAAAGCTCAACATTCAGAAAATGAAGATCATGGCATCTGGTCCCATCACTTCATGGGAAATAGATGGGGAAACAGTGGAAACAGTGTCAGACTTTATGTTTTTGGGCTCCAAAATCACTGCAGATGGTGACTGCAACCATGAAATTAAAAAATGCTTACTCCCTGGAAGGAAAGTTATGAGTAACCTAGATAGCATATTCAAAAGCAGAGACATTACTTTGCCAACAAAGGTCCATTTAGTCAAGGATATGGTTTTTCCAGTGGTCATGTATGGATGCCAGAGATGGACTGTGAAGAAAGCTGAGTGCTGAAGAATTGATGCTTTTAAAGTGCAGTGTTGGAGAAGACTCTTGAGAGTCCCTTGGACTGCAAGGAGATCCAACCAGTCCATTCTGAAAGAGATCAACCCTGGGTGTTCTTTGGAAGGAATGATGCTAAAACTGAAACTCCAGTACTTTGGCCACCTCATGTGAAGAGTTGACTCATTGGAAAAGACTCTGATGCTGGGAGGGATTGAGGGCAGGAGGAGAAGGGAATGACAGAGGATGAGATGGCTGGATGGCATCACCGACTCGATGGACGTGAGTTTGAGTGAACTCCGGGAGATGGTGTTGGACAGGGAGGCCTGGCGTGCTGCAATTCATGGGGTCACAAAGAGTCGGACACGACTGAGCGACTCAACTGAACTGAATTCATATATATGTATATATATATATATATATTCTTTTAAAAATTCTTTTCTATTATGGTTATTCACAAGATATTGAATATGGTTCCCTTAGTGCTGTGTTGCTGATTTTATAAGAATCTTATAGGAAGCAAGCTTGGGGTACTAAGAGGGGTGGGGTTAGCACACACCTTCTAGAAGAGGCTTAAGCAGCCATAGCAAGGTCCCTGGGCCCCTGTTTTCCTCCACACAGTGACCCCCCCCCCCTACCAATTTATCAGAGGCCCCACAGTCATTCATTCTCCTTCACGTTAAGCACATACTCCTGGGATCTTAAGCTTTAATCATCTTCGCTTTTGTCAAGTGTGGACCATCATGTCTTTTGGCCCCCACTGTGATATAGGGCTCCCCAAACAAAGTACTTCCCTGGTAGCTCAATCAGTAGAGAATCTGCCTGCATTGCAGAAGACCTGGGTTCAACCCCTGCGTCGAGAAGATCCCTTGGAGGAGGAAATGGCAACCCACTGCAGTATTCTTGCCTGGGAAATCCCATGGACAGAGAAGCCTGGCAGGCTACAGTCCATGGGTTACAAAGAGTCGGACACCACTGAGTGACTAAATCACCACCAAACAAAGTAAGGGCATCTCTTGTAATTAAAATGCTAAAATAGCAAAACTAAATATGTATCGAGGCAGGCCCTGCTTTGGCACTAGATGAAACAGTCTGTGATTCTGGTACGTGGATCTGAATATTTTGTCCACAGAATGTTTCATGTGATGCAAATATTTCAGAGAAAGGTAAAGCTCAGAAAATTACCAGAGGGGCCTTGGATAAGTTTGCAAAGGGGTGGATGGGGCAGGTATGGCCTTCACTGTGATAAAGTTCACTGACGGCCCCACGTGGGCCCTAGGAGGTTGGCAGAGTGAAAAAAGCACTTGGATCTGTCAGAACACAGCCTGGTGTCTTTGGGCAAGTGATTCTGTCTGGGCTTCCATCTCCTCCTCTTAAAATTAAGAATATTTGCCCTAACTATCTTGCGGAGTAGGAATGAGCAGTAAACATTAAAGGTCGGCCACAGCATTAATGTCTACTGGAAGCTTGACTGGTTTGATCTCCTTGCTGTCCAGGGGACCCTTAAGAGTCTTCTCCAGCACCACAATTCGAAAGCATCAATTCTTCAGTGCACAGCCTTTTTTATGGTCCAACTCTCACATCTTACATCTCACCCAGCACCTTATTACTATTACATGCATGTCATTACTTAGAATATCTTTCTTGCTCATTCTCAGTTTCAAAAATGATGATCATTACCCTTAGGGCCCTTGCTTTTTCTCCTCTCTCTTGCTTCTCCATCTGTTACCATTATTGATCTGATTCGGTTCAACCACAAGGGTGAAGCCGGGGGAAGTCAGTGGAGTTGACAGCATAGCTTAAGTCTGTGAGTCTCCAGGGGCAAGGCTGGAGCACCTGCCCATGGGGGACAAGGATCTGAACCCCAGGGTTCTCCAGGTTTTCCAATTCCATAGTTAGAAGCTTGGAGGAACTGAAAGAACTTTGGGTTGATCCTTGCTGTCTGTGTATTACATTTTGTCCTCATTAGTACTGAAATGTGTTTGTATCACTTCTCCTTCTTGGGGTCATACCTGGCTGGGGGTGGAGATGGCCTTTGGGTCAGTACCCTAAATCCAGCAGGCATCCGCAAAATTGTGGATGGGAAAATGGCCCTCCATAGCTAAGGCTCAAAGAAGGTGAAATCCATCTAACAAGGCACACGCTTTTTTTTTTTTTTTTTTTTAAATCCCCAGTGTTTCTAGGGGCCAGTGTTTTTTAAATCAAGGACAAGGTTATAGAAAATCATCTTTAATTAAACCTGCATCAGTCCCTCTAGGGCTTTGTGCTGTGTTCACCTCTTAAATTATCCACTCCAATTAGCAGAATCCTTCCTCCCAGCCTCGAGGTTTTATTTGCAGGTCTCACAGTGCTCTGACAGCTCCAATCTGTTTCATTGTGTCTGGAAGCAGCATTTGTAGAATTTCTTCCCTGGCTGCCTCAGGCTGCATTCTTTTTCTCTCCCAGTGTGTCTTTGTTGTGAGCCCAGCTAAGGCCACAGCCAGCTTTGTCTCTTAAACCACCACCCCCCGCCTATTGCTACCCTACTGACTTTTATTCCCGGCTCTTCCTAGAATTAGTCTCCACCTGTCCATGTATTTAATCAAGATATTGACCAGCATTCCTTACTACTTTCAGAAAGAAACTTACGGAAGCCATGCTCCCTCCTTCAGCCAGAAAAACCAAAGTGGCAGAGCCTTCTCACTCAAGCATCCACCCAGCTGACACTGCACCCTAAAATGATTAGAAAAACTCAGTTGGTATTTTAAATCATCATTCAATTAATTAATCTAAAAAGAAAAGGGAACAGAAAATGTGCACTTTCTTTCATGTGATCCACATGTTGCGCCTTAAATACTTCAGCTTCCTGGAATATCTATTGTTGTTGTTGAGTCACTAAATCATGTCTGACTCTTTGTGACCTGCAGCATGCCAGGCTGCAGCACACCAGGCTTCCCTGTCCTTCACTATCTCCCAGAGTTTGCTCAGGTTCATGTCCATTGAGTCAGTGATGCTATCTATCCATCTCATCCTCTGCCGCCCTCTTCTTTTGCCTTCAATCTTTCCCAGCATCAGGGTCTTTTCCAATGAGCTGGCTCTTGGCATCAGGTGGCCAATGGATTGGAGCTTCAGTTTCAGCATCTGTCCTTCCAATGAATATTCAGGATTGATTTCCTTTAGGATTGACAGGTTGGATCTCCTTGCAGTCCAAAGGATTCTCAAGAGTCTTCTTCTGCACTGTATTGGATATCTATTAAGAGCTATAAATTACTGAACAGTAATTTTAAAAAGAAATCATTATAACAAAATATTTATAGTGTACAAAAAATCCAAGGAAGAATATTCAAATATGTTTTATACTTGTATCTATCTATGTCTGTGTAAATACCTGTATATATTTATCACCTGTGATATCTACAAGCCATTAAGCTTAAGATGTGAAACATAGATAAATTGAAGTCCTCTTTATGCCCCTCTGCTGATCCCTCTCTCTACAGTGGTAACTATGAACCTGACTTTGGCGTGTATCCTTGCCATGTATGTCTTCATACTTTCACTACTTATGAAGGATCCATAAATAATACTACATTAAAAACTTCGTGTAAATAGCATCATATTCTATGTATCTGTCTGCAACCTGTTTTTCATGTGTGAGGATTTCCTGTGTAAATATTAATAATTTGGCCACTTCATTTACTCTAAAGGAGGTGTGCCCTTTCTCTTTTGGATGGATGTTTAGGCCCTGACTTTCAGTAATTATGAACAATGCTGTGATGGATTCATCATTACAGGGGATCTGTGTGCGTGACAGTCTTCCCAAGTGAATCAAGGTGATCAGGCAAGTCTGGGAAACTCTAGAGCAAACTTTTCCTGTAAAAGGCCAGATCATAAATAGTTTCAGCTTTGTGGTGACAAAGCTCTTGACAGGCCCTGTCAATTCCCTCCAGCCCACCTTCTTCACAATCCTCAGAAAAATATAAAAACCACTCTTAATTTGAGGGCTGTCTATAGTATGCTGGCAGATTTGGTCCACTAGCCTGTGCCTGACCCTGCTCTGAGTACCACTGAGATGAGGCTACCTATGTCCGTAAACCTATTCAGTTCAGTTCAGTTCAGTTCAGTCGCTCAGTCGTGTCCGACTCTTTGCGACCCCATGAATCGCAGCACGCCAGGCCTCCCTGTCCATCACCAGCTCCCGGAGTTCACTCAGATTCACGTCCATCAAGTCAGTGATGCCATCCAGCCATCTCATCCTCTGTCGTCCCCTTCTTCTCCTGTCCCCAATCCCTCCCAGCATCAGAGACTTTTCCAATGAGTCACCTCTTCACATGAGGTGGCCAAAGTACTGGAGTTTCAGCTTCAGTATCAGTCCTTCCAAAGAACATTCAGGACTGATCTCCTTCAGAATGGACTTGTTGGATCTCCTCGCAGTCCAAGGGACTCTCAAGAGTCTTCTCCAACACCACAGTTCAAAAGCATCAATTCTTTGGCGCTCAGCCTTCTTCACAGTCCAACTCTGGCATCCATACATGACCACTGGAAAAACCATAGCCTTGACTAGATGACTTTGGAATGCCATAAAATCTGTCGCCTCCCCTGTCTCCCTGATAGTCCATGACTTTCTTCCTCCTTCCTTCCTTCTGGTATGGTTATGTGTTGCAAGATTTATCATTTCTATGGAAACGTCTTGCTTGAACTCAGAGGTTTACTTTGGAGAAGGAGAGTGCCAGAGTCACTCTTCCTCTATAAAATTCTTACAGACTGAAGTTTATCCCACTTCTGAAAACCGGTGTGTGGCTGGGGCAGGTGGTAAACTGTGGGAACAGTGGAAATGCTTTCCGCCTCTAGAACTACAGCCTCAGAACAGGTGCCACGTGGGGACAAGGGGAGAAGACAGTGTTCATTGGACGCAAAGCCATAAATGTGCTTAGGAAACTTGGCATCATCAATGGTGCATGCTAGTGAAGGCTTTTAATTTTTATGATTATCTAGGGGAGAAAACATATGGGGAATGGTGATAATGTTCTGGAGGACAAAGAAAACACTAACAGAGAACAGTCTTGAAAATACAAAAGAAAAATATGACACATCCTGAGAGCTGAATACAAAATCAATATTTGTCATGACAAGTATATGGTAAGAAGCTTTGAGAAAATGGAGAAATTCCAGACCATGGGCTGCAGGACGTCAAACAAGCTCACACCAGTCATACTTGACACATTTTAAGTTAGAGCTACAATATTAGCGGAATGGATTGGTTCTATTGGATATGAGATGCAAACATTTTGTTCTCAGAAATAATTTGTTGGCCTGGATAAAACCCCAAAGACCAGGGGAATAGTGGCCCTGTGACCCTACAGGTGTGGTGTCATTTGGCTTTTGGGGTCATTGGCTTAAAGAGGAGTAGAGAGAAGGGATGCATGGAGACTGCCCCCTCAAAACTGGAGAGGGTGACTGCTGAGCACCCTGTAATGCATGAGGCTGAAGCAGGTGGAGTCACTGGGGGCTTCCGGGAGGACTCAGCCAAACCAGCAGCATGGCATCCTTCTTGTGTAGACAGAGAAGTAACTGCAGGGCATCCCAGACACTGTGAGGAAGGTGCTGTTGGGTGGCTAGCTTGTCTACACCTTTCTGAATACAGCAAATAGAGTGCTCCTCTCATGATACCCTTGCTGGGTTCCCTGGCACCTTGCACCCCATCTCTCATGCCTTCCCCATGTCTAACCCACCAGAAGGCTCCTCTTCTGAGGGATATCACTCCTAACCCAGCCAAACGCTCTATGCTTCTGAAGGCTTATTCCAGGCCCTGTATAGGGTCAGGGGGGCTTCCCCTCCACCTCTCATATCACAGGGGGCTGCTCAGCTAGAACTCAGGGACCTCTGGACCCAAGATGCTGAAGCTTCAGAGGGCAGTTTCACTGCACAACTCTGAGCAGTCCCCTCTGCCTGCTGATTTTCCAGGTCATGCGTCTCCTAAGAAGATTGCAGGGCTGATGGAAAATACCTTCTTCCTCTGTCTCCATGCCAACAGTACATGCAGGTCCTGCCTGCCTCTGTCCTCCCTGTGCCCCCGGCAAGGATGCCCCACGGTGTGTGTTGATCACCTTCTGGCACCGACTCACCATGACCTCCAGTCAGCTCTGTCTCCATTCATTCCCTCTGATACCCAGCATGTCTTTTTACTGTCCCACTTTGAGGCCAGTTGTGCTAAGTTGGAAAGAAAAAGAAATAGCCACCTACACTTGTAAGAATTATGCCCTTGGAATGTAATAACTGACACTGGTTTGGCATTTTGTTTCAAAACTATTTTTAATCTGTGTCATTCGACACATCTCTAGGAAGCAGGTGAAGCAAATTTTATTCAAACATTTAAATTTTTTTCATTTTATAAGTAAGGAATTTAAAGCTTGAAGAGAATTTCTGAAGAGAATTTTTAGGCCTTCCAGAAATTTCTGAAATTTCCAGAGCTGGTATGTGATAGATCTGGGACTCAGAGCCAAATCTTCAACCTTAATCTCGTGATTTTTAATGAGAATATTATTTCCTCACGGTTCTCCAGAGAAACAGAACCAATAGAATACACATATACAAATACACATTCGCATATACCCATACAAACGTGTATGTCTATATTTATGTGTGTACACTATTTTTAAAATATTAGGTTTCAGAATTATATATTATGATATTATTATTTATTAATATTATCATTTTATTATCTTAAGGATTGTCTTACATGATTACAGGAACTGGTAGGTTCAAAAATCTGTTGAGCAGACTGGAAGTTCAGAACTCAGATAAGAGTTGATGGTGCAGTTTTGAGGCAGAATTTCTCTTCTCTGGGAAACTTAAGTTTTTGTTCTTGAAGCCTTGAGCTGAGTGAATGAGGCCCACCTACATTATCAAGCTTACTTTCCTTATTTACTATCAACCACTTGAAAAAATTGTGTACATCTACAAAATACCTTCTCAGCAGCACCTAGATTACTGTTTGATAAAATGACTGAGTACCGTAGTCTGGGGCTTCCCTGATAGCTCAGTTGGTAAAGAATCTGCCTGCAATGTGGGAGACCTGGGTTTGATCCCTGGGTTGGGAAGATTCCCTGGAGAAGGGAAAGGCTACCCACTCCAATATTTTGGCCTGGAGAATGCCATGGAGTGTATAGTAAATGGGGTGGCAAAGAGTCGGACACGACTGAGCGACTTTCACTTCACTTCACTTCACACCTTGGTCTAGCCAAGCTGAAACATAAAGTAAGCATCACAGCTATATGATAAAAATCTTTCCTAGGATAAGTCTCAGTTCTGTGGTGGGCAGAACAAAGAGTTAGCAGAGAAATGCAAATAAGACTGAAGATTTGGGCCCTAACCCGTGCTCTACGGCCTGCACCCCCTGCAGGCAGGGTCTGCATTAGGCTCAGCTTTGCTTTCCCAGTGCCTGGAATGATGGGTAGCCATGAGAGGCCATCAGTGAATATGGACTCAAGGGGTGTACTTAAAACTTCCTCATTATCTCAAAGATGTCAATGATGGAGTTAATCATATCTTTTTTTTTTTTTTTTTGGCTGCCCTGCAGGGCATGTGGTATCTTACTTCCCAGACCAGGGATCAAACCCACGCCCCCGGCAGTGGAAGCACAGATTCTTAACCATTGGACCACCAGGGAAGGCCCTGGGTTAGCCATAGCTTATAAAACTGGTGGCTTCCAGCTCTTTCTAGCCATTAGAGTGTGCTCTGGAGCCTGACTGTCAAGGACTGAAATTCACAAAATTCCCACCTACTAGCTGTGCCACCTCAGGCAAGTAACTAAACCTTTCTGACTGACTTCCTCATTTTAAAAATGGGGGTGATGACTGTGTCTACTACATAAGGTTGTTGTGCAAAGTAAATGAGTTAATGCATGTGAAGGGCTGAACTCAGTGCCTGGCACGTAGAAAGAGCCAGTAAATGTTAGCTATAATTTCCTTTGATATTTGTACATCTTCCTAGATTCTTTTGCTTTGAGCTCCACATTCTTATATGAAGGCCAGAGTTCTACAAGTTCTTCTTTCTCAAACATTTCCTAGGTTACCACTGCTAACTGCACACTGGAAGCTATGTGCTAGTTAAATAATTGAGAAGATATTACCTTATGGAAGAGAGTCCCTCTAAATTAAAAAAACCGACGGTAGCTTAGTATATTAGTTTGCTAATATACTAGCAATATACCTGCTAAGACAAACAGCCACAAACCAGGTGGCTTAAACAAATTCATATTCATCATTGTTCATTAGATGAGAAGTTTAAGTTCAGGTGTTGGCAGGATTGGTTTCTTCTGAGGGCTGGGGAAAAAAATCTGTTCCATGCTTCTTTCCTAGGTTCGGAAGCTTAGCCTCTGTTCTTCCTTGGCTTGTAGAAGGCTGGCTCCTCCTTGTGTCTTTACCTGACTGTTGTCTTCTTTCTATGCATGTCTGTCTCTGTGTCCATTTCCACTTCTTGTAAAGACACAGCTATGTAGGGCTAGGGCCTGCCTTAACGACTTCATCTTAACTCGACCATCTGTGAAGACTGTAAGACCATATTCACAGGTATTGGGGTTAGGATTTCAGTATCTTTTGGGGGGACACAAACTCATGACATTCAGCTTTCGTGTTGGGTCTAGTGAATTATAATCAGCTTATGCTCTGGCCTGGGCAGGGCCCTCTGCTGCTGCTGCTGCTGCTGCTAAGTCTCTTCAGTCGTGTCCGACTCTGTGAGACCCCCATAGAGCCCACTAGGCTTCTCTGTCCCTGGTATTCTCCAGTCAGGAATACTGGAGTAGTTTGCCATTTCCTTCTCCAATGCATGAAAGTGAAAAGTGAAAGTGAAGTTGCTAGCTGATGAGTAAATACCCAATTTCAAGCCACACAGTGGTATGTGCTGAGGAACCTCAGCCAGAGTGACGTTGGGGGCCATCATGCTGTTGTTAATATTCCCTGTCGTTTTAACATCTTTTCTGTATCTCATAAGCACTCGCTTAGTTGGTGGTGTTCATGCTGAAAGATGGGTTGGAACGATTTGGAAATAAAAAGCTATGATGAAGTCCAAACACCTTGACACACCATGGACATTTTAGAGAAAAAGCTATACTATTTTTAAAAAGCATGACTCCATGGTTTTTTACTTACATGCTGTGAGAAAATACTTCTCCCATTTTACATTTATCCTAGTGTTGAGAGTCCCTTGGACTGCAAGGAAATCAAACCAGTCCATCCTAAAGGAAATCAGTTCTGAATATTCATTGGAGGGACTGATGCTGAAGCTGAAGCTTTAATACTTTGGCCACCTGATGCAAAGAACTGACTAGTTGGAAAAGACCCTGATGCTGGGAAAGATTGAAGGTAGGAGGAAAAGAGGACCACAGAGGATGAAATGGTTGGATGGCATCACCAACTCGATGGACATGAGTTTGAGCAAGCTCCAGGAGTTGGTGATGAATAGGAGACCTGGCGTGCTGCAGTCCATGGGGTCGCAAAGAGTCAGACATGACTGAACAACTGAACTGAAATGAAAAATTAGTTTGGGTTACGGAAGACCTTCAGGCTGAGTTCCTCCCATGTAAGCTCCTGCCCTGTATGTGCGTAACTCTGCAAACTCTCCCAGGCTTTTTCACAAGTACCGCCCAGCTGATATAGATACTCAATCTGTCCTATCTCAGAAGTCACTCTGAGGTCTGTGGGGAAGGTGATGCTCCCTACTTTACAAGTGTGGTCACTGAGATGCACAGAGAGTGAGAGGCCGGGCCAGGATAGAGCTACCATTCCAGGGCTGATTCCATGACCACAGATGGAAGACCTTGGTAGAAGGACAGCAAAATCCTTTCATGTCAATAGACAGCCAATGGGAGTTTGCTGTATGGCTTAGGAAATTCAAATAGGGGCTGTGTATCAACCTAGGGGGATGTGAGGAGATAGATGAGAGGGAGGTTCAAAAGGGAGGGGATTTATACCCTCCCTTTTGTATACCTATGGCTGATTTATGTTGAGGTTTGACAGAAAACAGCAAAATTCTGTAAAGCAATTATCTTTCAATAAAAATAAATTAATTTAAAAAATCCTTTCGTGTCTGTACACCACTGAGTTCACACTACACAAAGGACTGGTTCAGACCAAACTCTAATCCTGAAAGATATATGCACCCTATGTTCATAGCAGCACTATACACAATAGCCAAGATGTGGAAACCAGCTAAATGTACATCAATAGAGGAGCAGATAAAGAAGATGGGGTACTTGTATACATTGGAATATTACTCAACCATTAAAACGGAATGAAATATTTCCATTTGCAGCAACATGGGTGCCACTAGAGATTACCGTACTAAGTGAGGTAAGTCAGAAAGAGAAAGCACCATATGATTTCATTTTTATGTGAAATCTAAAATATGACACAGATGAACCTATCTATGAGCCAGAAATAGACCCAGGGACATGGAGAACAGATTTATGGCTTCCAAGGGGAAGGGAGTTGAAGGAGGGCTGGAGTGGGAGGCTGGGCTTAGCAGATGTAAGCTATTCTACTTGGAACAGATAAACAACAAGGTCCTACTGCATAGCGCAAGGAGATGTATTGTGTATACTACGCAAAACTATAAAGGAAAAGAATACATGAAAAGAATGCATATGTATGTGTAACTGAATCACTTTGCTGTACAGCAGAAACTAACACAATATTGCAAATCAACTATACTTCAATTAAAAAAAATTAGCTAAGGACTTGTTAAAAGCTTCCAGAAAGACAGGCGAGGCCTTAATGGTGGGAAAAATGAAACTGCACAATGTCAATTCATTCCCCTGGGTCCTGTTTCTCCTCCAAGTGGAAATCAAATACTGGATAATGAGTTGTCCCGAGGTCTCCATCTTTTGAAGGTGATTGGCCAAAAATCAATTTCCCTACTGAAGTCATTTTTACTATTAACTGAAGGTCAAGCTGGTCACTAAAGACCTCCGTTTGTCACCTGTTGGGAATAGTCCTCAGGGCAGCTGCTCCAGGCACTTACAGCCTTTCACAGACATCTATCCTGTCATCACCTTTCCAGCAAGACAAGACACTTCCCTTCCCACTGCTCCTGTCTGGGGGCATGCTAGCAGCGTTCTGCAAGACAAGGCCCTGAGATGCTCGTAGGCACAGATGCAGCTGCTGGCAGGATAGGAGAGGGAGTCAGGTGGCAATGTGCAGGTCTCCACAAGAACCTGTCATGTGCCGGAAGCCTGCTGGGTGCTGGAGTACGTAGAGAATGACTGTCAGAGCTACTGTTTTCTGGAGACCTACTGTGTGTCAGCAGACCCTCAGCACATTCTGTGTATTGCTTCATTTAATTCTCAATATTCCTGTGAGGCTCGTAGGCACTAATGCGATCCCATTTTACAGATAAGAAAACTGAGGCCCAGGTGGTTAGAAAGCTTGCCCAGCTATACAGCTAAAAGTGGAAGAGTTGGGACTTTAGCCTAGTAGGTCTGACTTCAGAGCAAGGTCTCAAGAGCATTTTAACAACGTCAGGGACTTTACGGTCAGGAGAGAGAGAATACTAGCCCGCAAGAATTACGGTAAGGAGTGTAGTGAGGGCTGTTGGAACAGAGAGAAAGGACCTTGGATGGAGTCTTAGGGGGTGGTCACGAAAGCACTTCCAGAGTCAAGGGCCTGGCTGTGTGTCCCCACAGCACCTTGTGATGGTTTCTTCTGTGTGTCAGGTTGGCTGGGTTACAGGATAATTAGTTCAGGCATCATCCTGGGTGTTTCTCTGAAGGTGTTTTGGATGAGATTAACATTTAAATGTGTGGACCAAATAAAGCAGACAGCCCTGCCTAGTGTGGGTGGACCTCACACAATCAGATGAAGGCTGGGCTAGAACAAAGAGCTGACCCTACCCTGAGTGAGGGGGGTGGTTCCTCCTGCCTGCCTGCCTGCCTGTGAGCTGGGACATTGGATATTTTTCTGCTTTTGGGCTAGAATTGAAACATCAGTTTTTTCCCAGATCTTCAGCCAGCTGGCCTTTGGACTGGAACTCCACCACTGGCTGTCCTGGTTCTCAAGCTTTCAGAGATGGACTAGAATTAGAGCCAATGGGCTCTTATGGGTCTCAGTTTGATGACTCCCACCCTGCAGGACTGGAGACTTGCCTACTCTGTGATCACATGAGCCAAGTGTTTATAATACATCTCTTTATCCTTATTTCGATCTGCACGCACACTCATTCCTTCTAGTGTCTATTGGCTGTTTCTCTGGACAACCTTGAATACACACCCTGTTCTTATCCTTTCACACCACCTACCCCAGCATCTTATCACTGCCTGTTTACTTACGCCTCTTCACTGGGCTGTGAACTCTGGGTGGCAGGGACCAGTTCCCCTTATTCCTTGTCATATCCTCAGAGTCCAACAACACCACGTAGGGGGAGGACTAGCAGAATGCCTGTTGATCGATTGAATGAAAGGGTGAATGGGATTCTGGGACCCTAAGGATGAGTAAAGATGAGTATGAGGAGGCATCAGAGGTGGTGGGTTGGCAGCTGGAGAAGAAAGTTCTAGCAGCGGTAACGGCATGGTTCAAGCGTCTGGACACGAATGATTTGAGCAGGGCTGGAGGCGCAGCTTGAGGCCGGGAGGGGTGGAGCTGACAAGCCAGGTCAAAAGGGGCTTCACACATGTGTTAAGCAGCTTGTACTTTATCCACACAGGGATCCACTGTAGCGCCTGAGGATTGAGAATCCATCTTGCAGTGTGACCTTGGCTAAAGAATTAACTCCGCCTGGGCCTAGGTTTTGTTGTTGCTTGTTTTGTCTGTTCCTTTGCATGACTGGGCTTCCCTGATGGCTCAGACGGTAAACTGTCAGCCTGCAATATGGGAGACCTGGGTTCGATCCCTGGATCGGGAAGGTCCCCTGGAGAAGGAAATGGCAACCCACTCCAGTACCCTTGCCTGGAAAGTCTCACGGATGGAGGAGCCTGGTAGGCTACAGTCCGTGGGGTCGCAAAGAGTCAGACATGACTGAGTGACTTTCCTTTTCCTTTTGCATGATTAGACAGATAAGAGGAGCCTCTGCCTAGAGAGGTTGTGAGGCTGCTATGGGAAATATCAGTGTTGGGTGGGGGGAGGCCTGCCGGGAGTCTGAAGGGGGCAGGGCCCAGTGCTGCTGTGCAGGTGGCTCCCGGAGGCACCTGCGTGACTTCCCTCTGCTCTGGGAAGCGGATGATCAGCAGCCTGTGATGAACGAGTCTCCAGGGGCAGCAGAGAGTTACCATGCCTGCCCTCAGTGCCTGACACGAAGGGAGTAATTTCTGTCTTGGGAGCATCTAGGTGAAGAAATGGTGTCTAGAAGAGTCCTTAGGGAAGAACCGCAGTAGCATGAGTGAGAGTCTCCGTGTTAGTAGCAAAGGTCATTGAGCTATAAGTTCAAAACAAAACAAAACAAAACAAAAAACCTTGGATCCATTTAAGGGCCATGCATCTTCACATGCTGGTTTGGTATTTATCTGTGCTTATAACATATTCAGCTCAGCTGCTGACCAGCCTTTTCATTGGTCAAAAGTACTGCTCTGTATGGGGAGATGTGGAGGGTGGAGAGATTAAATAAACACTGTAAAGCCTTCCAAACCTGGTTTGCTCTCAGGTATATTCTTGCTATAGCACTAGCTGGTTGTAATTTTCGGTTTGCTTGTTTACTCAAATGTAACTATCAATAAGGTCTTGAAGGGAAAGGATGTCAGAGTGATCTGTGGCATATAGGAGATACTCAATAAAGATGAATGCATCCATCTACTCTCAAGTGGAAGATAAATAGATGGAAACAAACACTGCAAAAACTTCCAAATCCCAGTTTACTCTCAGGAGAAGCATTTTGCTTTTTTTTTTTAGTTCATTAGAAGAAGAGAAGCAGATTGGTTTCCCCAGCAGTATGGTAGACAGGAAAGAACGGAGAGGATTTTGTGTTTGGTACCTGGATGATGGAAATAAAGCAAATGCACCATTGCAACTGATGGGGACTGTGAGTGGCAGACTGGGGTCATGATTGGGAACTTGACCTCTATTGTCACACTCGCATGAGCATCAGAAGACTCTAACATGGTTCATATCATCTGAACAAGCACTTAGAAAGTCAAACAGTATCATCAAGAATGGAGATGATACTCGGAGGAAGATAGAAATATGTTGTCTAGCCTTAGGACAAAGTATTTTTTCCCTTCCTTTTTTCATTTGATTTCTGGTGTATTACCTTCCCCATTTTCTGCCTTTCTTGTCCTCTTTTCATTCCTAAACTGAGTACCCCACTTCCTCCTCTCCCTTGAGTTCTGATTTGTGCTGACCTCATTTAGGACAGCAAGGGTGAGGGCTATGTGGGTAAACAAGTGAATCAGGCAGCGGAGGTTGTTAAAATATCAGATGTATCCAGTGCCTTATCCAGCGCCTTATCCAGTGACTAACATGTGCTTAGTATAAGGTTCCTTGTTTCCAAGGGCTGCTGAAGCAGGATAAGCAGATGGGTGATAATGACAAACTACACAGACCTCACATCAGGAAGACTGAACACAAAAGAGTGAGTGTGGAAATGGTGTAGGAATTCAGAGAAAGTAGAGGGGAATAAGGAGTCAGATTGGATGGGCAAAGAGGAACACTCAAAGTATGGGGGATAAAATAAATAGAGGTGGTGAGGTGAGAAATCATGAGGAGACCAACCTCGCAGGACTGAAATGTATTAAGCCTCAGTAGGTGGACAGACAGCCAGAAAAGGAAGAGGGCTTTAGGAGCAGCCTAAGAGTTAATAGCCGTGTTACATACAGGGAGTATGGAGCCCCACTTTTGAAAGTTTACCCAACTCTTGATCTCTGTCTTCTCCTCTGTTACATAGCTCTGTTTAGAGCTCCTGTTATAGTATTAACTGGCTATATCATAATGTACACTTGTAATTATATTTGTTTATCCAGTTGTAATTATCATCAATAAGGTTTTGAAGGAAAAGAACTTTGGAGTGATCTGTGGCACATAAGAGGTACTCGATACAGATGAATTACTGTCCATGCATTCACCAAGTGGCACAGGGCTTGTCTTATGGGGCAGTCAGCACATCTTTGCTGAAAGCCAGGGTTCAGTTGCAGATAACAGTGTTCATTATAGTTTAAGCACAAAGGGATTCAACACAGACCATTAGCTGCTTACAAAATTGTTGGGAGGTCTAAAGATGTGGGATTTTAGGCTGGGTCCCCAGAAAAGATTTTCAGGAGAACGTGATTTAAGGATTGACCCATCAAAGGTCTGGAAAATTGTACTTTTAAGCCTTCAAAGTGATTGCAGCATATGATAGCCCTTGAGTTGGAATAAAGAGCTACCAAGCTACCATCTCCACCTCACTGAGAAAGTATCTGAATAGTCCTCTGTCCAGTGCATGCTATTAAAGAGTAACGCTGGGAGCTCCTGTATAGCACAGGGAACTCTACTCAGTACTCAGTCATGACAACATGGGAATAGAATCTAAAAGAGAATGGATATACGTCCATGTATAACGGATTCAGTTTGCTGTATGGCAAAAACTAACACAACAGTGTAAACCAACTATACTCCAAAAAAAATTTAAAAATACCATTAAAAAGATCAATGCTGGGAGCTGGCAAGAGGAGGGGAATTCTCATTTGCTTCCTATTTTTAATATATTTACCTAGAAAAGTCCAAACACTTACCCTGTTCCTTGACCCCAGTTTGTGCTCAAGCTAACCAAAGTCTGGAGACATGATTTGCTAAACCAGGCTGCGGCAAGCTCCAAGAGAATTGCTGACAAGGGTCACTTTTATGGGCCAAAGACACAAAGTCAGATGGATCGGAAGCAGTCCATTCATTTCTTTCTCTTTCCATTGCTCCTGGACCGCTTAGCCAAGACTGGATGACTGATGGTACCTCTCATAGTTGTTGCTCTCAAATTTGTAAAGAGGTTTCTGGAAGCTGGCATTTAACTGGTTTTATAAATGTTGCTGAGCTTCCTAGGTGGTGTTATTGGTAAAGAACTCATCTGCCAATTTTGGAGACATGAGAGACTTGGATTTGATCCCTGGGTTGGGAAGATCCCCTGGAGGAGGGCATGGCAACCCACTTCAGGATTCTTGGAGAATTCCATGGACAGAGGAGCCTGGCGGGCTGCAGGTCATAGGGTTGCAAAGAGTTGGACATGACTGAAGTGACTTAGCATGCAAGCATGCATAAAGGTGGGTGGGAAATACCTCAACCATCTCTGCTTCCAATCTAACTGCAGGCCCAGGTGGATTTGGGCATATTCCTGAGAGAGGACAGCTCTGCCCACGTGGAAGACTTGACTCTGGATTCCAGCTGCATGACTCATGGAAATGATGCCACTGTGCCAGCCCTTCCCCATCCCTCATGAAGCGTCTGCCGCTAAGTTAATCCATTTGCACAGTGTGACCTATGACTGTCCCAGCACCAGGACAGTGTCTCCCCTTCCTTCTGATGCATAATATACGCTTGTTTTAGAACATTGCAAAATACATCCAATAGGAAGAAAGGGAAAACGAATCTATAATTGTACCACACACTGTTTGCCACACATTTTGGCACTTTTCTTTTTTTCCCACAGGTCACAGGATTTTAAAAGGAATCCAAGAAAATAAGGTAGTCTATGCATATCTGCAAACAGCGGAGTGAGGGCTTCATCACGTAGCTGGAGCTCTCTCCTCTTGAAGGAATATAATCAAGGAGACACCACCACTTTTCATTTCAGTAGTCACCACTCTCTCAGAAAACTCTTTAAAAAAGAAACTTTCTATTTATTTCCTACTGTGGTATAGCCAACTAACAATGCTGTGCTGGTTTCAGGTGAGCAGCAAATGTGCTCAGCCATACGTACACATGTATCCATTTCCCCTCTAACTCCCCTCCCATCCAGGCTGCCACAAAACAGTGAGCAGAGTTCCATGTGCTATACAGTAGGTCCTTGTTGGTTATCCATCTTAAATATAGCAGTATGTACAAAAGTCTTTGTTTTTTTTTTAATAGTTAATTTTCAAAAACTGGTGCGGTTGTGGCCCATTTTCTCAGGTCCACAGTGGTAGGTTAACATTTGGCCCCCACTCTCTGGAAGATATGAAGAAAGGCCCACCGACTCCTTCGGAAGACAGAAAACCTGCTTGGTAGAATTGTCAGGAGTCTGACAGATGTCTGGGGAGTGGGAAGAAGATATGAGGGATGCAGGAACTAACAAGGGCTTTTGTTCTAGAAAGTGTGTGGACCAAAGTCTCACTAAATGGGCAGCATCTCCGCAAGTCCCTGGACATGCGTTCTGACTCTGCTGCTACTTAAGCCCATGAGAAGTTGGCGGACGGCTTTCCTTCCCTGTCTGCTGTGAAGCAGGGCAGGCTGGGGTGTGTCCGTCTAGCCTGCTACAGTCCGGTCCTTTCTCCGGGAAAGGAGTGTCTGTGGTGTGGCTGCCAGTTCCTGATCCCCAGAGGGCCCCCCTCGGGAGGCCTGGCCCATGAGTGAAGGCTGGGTGAGAGCAAAGTCCAGTCTGGCCGGTTCCTAGGGGAACAATGATCCCTCACTGGAGGCTGACGTTCAAATTTGGGTTTGAGGTTAAATATAGCCTCACCACTCCTTCTAGAGTTGCACTTGGGTAGCTTAAAAGGGCAAATCAGTCTTAATGTGATCCTCTCAGGGGAAAGACCATGTGCGTCCATTCGTGTTGCAAGGACGTGAGTGGCCTTCTCGATCTTTCATTGAGAATGACTTGATGTAAAATGACCCAGCTGTGGGGCAGCAGTCACCTCAGCACTTTCCTTCTCCCCACCGGGATTCTGCCCCTGGCTTTTCCTTTTTATTGCTGATGCTTCAGAAGCATCCAGAAACACCACCAGCTCTGGGAGGAAGGAGTAAACCGGAAAAGAGAGAAAGCCAGCCACGGGAGGGGAGAGGGCCTAGATGGGAGGTTTTCTGATCAGATTAGCACTGAGAGCTTCAGCCTTTTCTGAAGGGATGCACAGTCTTCCAGCTATTTCTGGATAAACCAGCCCTGTACTGACTGTGGGACTTTGATAGAGACACGTGGATATGACAACGTTGCATTCTCATTCCGTTCGTTCAATAGCAAGCAAGCTGAAATCACTGCTCCCCACCCCCCTTTCCCAAGTAAACCTGTGAAAAGACAGGGTGATAATGCGGTTTATAATTAAAATAAGATATGTATTTGGTCTGCATCCCAGTTTCTGGCACAGAACTGCTAAAACCCTCGGGATTTTTCAAAAGTGATGATTAAGTATAAAGTTTAAAAAAAAAAAAAAGGATGAGAATGATAAAGCTGTCTTTTGTTAAGTTAATGAAGTGACTTTTGAAAGCCCCTAGGTCACCTAAGGATGGGGGCTGGTTGCCCGGGGAACCAAGTGGGTGAATAGATGGCTGGAACTTTTAGTCCCAATCCCAAATTTGAGAGGACAGGGGGAGGCTGGGCGTTGAATCCTCCATCAACAGTGGCCAATGATTTAATTGATCATGCCTATATAATGAAGCCTCAAGAGACACAGAAGAACAGGTTCAGAGAGCTTCCGGGTGGGTAAACATGGGGAGGTTTGGGGAGGGTAGGGCACCTGGAGAGGCATGGAAGCTCTGCGCCCCTTGCCCATGTCTTACCCTGTGCATCTCTTTCATTTGGTTGTTCCTGAGTTATATCCTTTTATAATAAACCCATTATCTAGTAAGTAAGATGCTTCTCTGAGTTCGGTGAGCCACTTAAGCAAATGAATCAAACCCGAGGAGAGGGGTCATGGGAACTTCTGGTCTATAGCTGGTCAATCAGAAGCACAGGTGACGACCTAGGCTTGTGATTAGCGTTTGAGTAGGTTGAGGGCATTCTTGCAGGACTGAGCTCTTTAATCTGTGAGATCTGATGCTATCTCCTGGTAGGTAAGGTCAGAATTGTGTAACACCCCGCTGGTGTGGGAGAATCTGTTGGTGGTGGGGAATCCATGCCACATATACACCTACACACACATTAGACTTGAGTGCACAATCATTAGAAGGCTAATAAATATGCTTGCGGTGGAATAATTACAGTGCTTCCCAATTGTTTTCACCTCACAAGATGCATAGAGAGATACTTGATGGCAAAGCAGAGTAAATGGACAAACTGGCCTCTGAAGAATCAGACCAGTGACCCAGCCCACAACGCTTGAGGAACATTCTGAGTTAATAAGCCCAGTCACGCTGTATTACCTGGGGAGGCGAGGGGGAAAGGGTGTTCAGCACAGGCCAGCTGGAAAAGCTCCCAGAGACCCATGTTCACATGATTGTTCCTCTCTTCTTGCTTCCTTTGCCCCTCTTTGATTGATTGCCTGGTTCTTTTCTCATCAGAATCTGTCTTTTGGGGATCTCACCCTTTCAGTTCTAGGAAAAAGGCCTGTTAAGCCACCACAAGACAGTATAAACACTACAGAGAGAGAAGATTGGTCAGAGTGCATTTATTGAAACATGTTTCTAAAGCAGTTTCTCCCCAGCATGTGGTGCCCATTAGAATCATCTGAAATCTGGGTAGATGCAGCCTCCGACCTCATCCTCGGGCTTCCTAGGTGGCACTAGTGGTAAAGACCCTGCCTGCCAATGCAGGAGATGTAAGAGACACTGGTTTGTCCCTGGGTCAGGCAGATCCCCTGGAGGAGGGCATGGCAACCCACTCCAGGATTCTTGTCTGGAGAATCCCATGGGCAGGGGAGCCTGGAGGGTTACAGTATGTGGGGTCGCAAAGAGTCGGACATCACTGAAGCAACTTAGCACACACGACCTTGTCCTCAGCTTCTCTGTAGGAGGGAGGTCAGGAATCCGCCTTCTACCACGCCCTTCAGGAGGGTCCTCGGGTCACTTTGGGGGACACCTGCTCAAAACAGTCTCTCCCCTCCTTTCTTCCTTTGTTAACTGAACATCAGGATGGTTAGGGTCACACTGTGTTTCTTCAGCCCATGTGGTGTTTACCTCTAACTCTCTCTTGTCCAGAAGGTTGTGTGAGTGCTAAGTCACTTCAGTTGTGTCCAGCTCTTTGCGACCCCATAGACTGTAGCCCGCCAGGCTCCTCTGTCCACGAGGGTTCACCAAACAAGAATACTGGAGTGGGCTGTCATGCCCTCCTCCAGGGGATCTTTCCAACCCAGGGATTGAACCTGAGTCTCTCAGGTCTTCTGCACTGGCAGGTGGATTCTTTACCACTAGCACCACCTGGGAAGCCCTCAGTTCAGTTCAGGCCAGCCGCTCAGTAACGTCCAACTCTTTGTGACCCCATGGACTTCCCCATGGGAAGCCCTCCCAGATGGTTAGGTACTTGTTTTTCAACACCAAGTAAGTTTCTAATCTGTTTCCCAGAGGGCATCCAACTTGGAAGCCATACCTTCCGGGTAAAAGGGTTTTCTGGAGTTTGCTGAGGCTGCTCTCCTGGGATGGTCGGGAGGGGCCAGGGCTGTTCAGAGGGGAGGGGCCAGGGCAGATATGCTGAAAGGCCGTGTCTGCATTGAGCGGCTTCTGCTCCTGAAAGGATCAGGCTCCAGAGCACGAAGAAGATGCCTGCAGAGTGCGCTGGACAAAAGACTCTTTGAACTTGATGCCTCGGCTAAGAACTGGGTGAGGAGAATCAGAGCACTCTGAACATAGGCTTCTGGCCATCCCAGGGGAGCCTGCCACCCTAAAGCTGAATCAGGGAACATTTTCCCTCTGATTAGTCTCTGGAGTCTGGCAGACACTGGCCGTCTGTCCAGCCAAATACTAGAGTGATCGTGTAATTTGTTGTTCAGCCAGACACTGTTGAGAGTGAAAAGGGTACTGTTACTTACAGGATGGAAATATACGCAAGACTGTCCTGGACGCCCACGCTAATGCCTTCTTCCTTAAGTCGAGGAACATGAGACTGTCAGCGTAAACAGATATAAATCCTGTGATTTCAGCCAATTTGTTAGTAGAAGTCTATGCCTGACATGAACATCCCAGCCAGGGACACAGGTCCAGCCTTCACTGTACCCACAAAATGGCCAGTGAGCTTGGACGAACCATGACCTCTGTGGCCTCATCTCCTTCTCTGAAAAATGGTCCAGATGTGCAATCTCAGGACTGATTAAGGAGCTCTGGTTTCCTTTCTCCTTTTCTTTGTTTACTCCTGTTCATCTAGCATCTGTTTGACACTCTGCATCCACATGTGAATGTCAGCACCTACCGTTATTGTTACTATTTCAAATTTCTGGTTTCAGCATGCAGGCCACTTGATTACAAAACCAAAGACTATTTTAATTGTGGAGGCATCACAACTAGATTGAACCATATCCTTGTTGTTTACATGTCATTTTCTCAAGCATACCCTAAGCTTACCCTTCCCGGGAGGCTGGGAGCTAAGAGCTTCCATCTAGTGTAACACCTTGCCTGCCTGGGAGGTGCCATAGAAGTGAGTTATAGCAACTGAATTGAACTCATTCAGTTCTGGCAACAGTTATGAGGCTAAAAGAAGCTTTTTTGTAATGGTGGCAGGAGCCCAGAAACACCCAGTTGAGAGTGATAAGGGTTTCTCTGAGTTTCCTTCTCCTACCATCCGAGACAGCAACTGCTTATGGAAAGGTGGGGTGAGATGTTGCAAACAAGGAAGACGGATGAACAGAGTAAGGTGAACTGCCTCTCTGATGCGGAGAACCCTCTCTGCAGAGGTGCTGTTACCATTTGCCCCAGAAAATATAAAGAAGAGGCTTTAGGTCTGCAGTTTGCTGATGACTTTATAGAATTAAGGCTTTATTTAAAACCATTCTTTATACTTCATGCTCATGCTTGCTCAGTCGCTTAGTCACGTCTGACTCTTTTGCAACCCCCGGATTGTAGCCCGCCAGGTTCCTCTATCCATGAGATTTTTCAGGCAAGAATGCTGGAGTGGATTGCCATTTCCTCTTCCAGGGGATCTTCCTGACCCTGGGATCGAACCCACATCTCTTACACTGGCAGGCAGATGCTTTACCACTGAGCTACCAGGGAGGCCCATCCTTCAAAATAGGAGTGGGCAAACTATGACCTGAAAGCTGAATTCATCTTGTTATCTTTGTAGGGTTTTGGAACTAAGACTATTTTTTTCCACTGTTTTTGCTGCTGCTGCTGCTAAGTCGCTTCAGTCGTGTCTGACTCTGTGTGACCCCATAGACGGAAGCCCACCAGGCTCCCCCGTCCCTGGGATTCTCCAGGCAAGAACACTGGAGTGGGTTGCCATTTCCTTCTCCAATGCATGAAGTGAAAAGTGAAAGTGAAGTCGCTCAGTCGTGTCCGACTCTGCAGCCCACCAGGTTTCTCTGTCCATGGGATTTTCTAGGCAAGAGTACTAGAGTGGGGTGCCATTGCCTTCTCTGCCACTGTTTTTAGATGGTTGGAAAAAAATCAAGAGAAGAATGACATTTTGTGGCATGTAAAAGTTACCTGAAACTCAAATTTCAGTGTCTATAAATAAAGTTGTATGGGAACACAGCCACCCCGTTGGTCTGCAAGTTGTCTCTGGTTGCTTCCTGCCATAGCTGCAGAGACGTTGCCAGGAGCCCAAATCGTGACCTCATCACTTGGCTCTGCTGCTCTGTGCACCGCAAATCTCAGGGGCGCAGTTGTAACTCAGCAATATTTGGGAAGCCACCCCTACTTCCATACCAGAGCATTTCATTTTGCTTCTTATTGCCAGCTGTTCCAAAAACGTCAGGGGATGGAGAACAAGAGAGGAGAAGTGACTGACTCTGAAGCTCTGGGTTCTAATGCACTGTTGCTGAAGATGGACTTGCTAACAACTCTAGACCAGCAAATCCTGCAATTTATATTGGTTGTTTTAATTTTTACACCTATACTCACATTAAAGTATGAGAGGGGGTGGCATTTGAGATGGGGAGGAATGAAGCCATCCGATGGCACTAGACTCACCCAGGAGTTATTTACAGGCAGACCTCTGAGACACTGCAGTTTCAGGTCCAGACAACTGCGATAAAGCAAGTATTGAAACGGAGTGAGTCACATAAGATTTTGGTTTCCGAGTGCATATACACATCAATGCTAAACTGTAGTCTAGTGCAATAGCATTATATCTAAAAAGTCAGTGTACATGTGTTCAGTTCAGTTCAGTTCAGTTGCTCAGTAGCGTCTGACTCTTTGCGACCCCATGCACTGCAGCACGCCAGGGCTCCCTGTATATCACCAACTCCTGGGGTTTACCCAAACTCATATTCATTGAGTTGGTGATGCCATCCAACCATCTCAGCCTTTGTCATCCCCTTCTCCTCCTGCCTTCAATCTTTCCCAACATCAGGGTATTTTCAAATGGCTATTACATGTAAAAACGAAAAAATGCCAAGGGACTTCCCTGGTGGTATAGTGGTCGGGACTCCTAGCTTCCACCATAGAGGGTGCGGGATCGACCTCTGATTGGGAACTAAAATCCTGCCTGCTGCATGGCACCACCAAACCAAAAATATAAAAAATAGAAAAACATTTAAAATGCCAAAACAGTTACAATAGTAACATCAAAGATCACTATTGGCAGGTCACCATGACAAGTCTAATAACAAGGAAAACATTTGAAATGCCATGAGAATTACCAAATTGTATAAAAGACATGAAGTGAGTAAATGCCCTTGGGAAAATGGTTCCGACAGACTTACTCAGTGCAGGGTTGCCCCTAACCTTCAATTTGTAAAAATGCAACAAAGCAAAACATGATAACACAAGGTATGTGTGTATTTATCGTTACATAACAGAGACACATTGTATCCTTGATTTTGCCTTTGTGCACGTTAAGCCCTTTTACAGAAAAAGCCTGCCTACCACAGCTCCTGGAGAAGGAAATGGCAGCCCACTCCACTATTCTTGCCTGGAGAATCCCACAGACAGAGGAGCCTGGCAGGTTACATAACAGTCTATGGGGTCACAAGAGTCGGACATGACTGAGCGACTAAGCACACACACCTCAGCCCTGATGTGCCCTGTCTCTCCTTAGAGAAATACAGAAACCTGGTGCTCTTTGGCCTCACGGCTGAACTCATCTCCACTCCTGTCTGGTCTTGCCTCTCTTCCCACATGTGCCCTGGGCTGCGGCCACAGCACGGACGTGCTCCCTTCACTGCCTTTCACCCTCTTATCTCAGCAAGGGCTGCTTCCTGGGCCCCCTGAAAGCTCTCCCATGCCGACTCCCAGGTCAGGGAGGGCCCCTCTTTCCCTGGCTTTCTGTTTCTCTGAGAGTAATAGTAACAACATACAATCATCAGGCACTTACTGTGTCCTAGGGACTGTTCCTGGAGAAGGCGATGGCAGCCTACTCCAGTATTCTTGCCTGGAAAATCCCATGGACGGAGGAGCCTGGTGGGCTGCAGTCCATGGGGTCGCTAAGAGTCAAACATGACTGAGTGACTTCACTTTCACTTTTCATGTTCATGCATTGGAGAAGGAAATGGCAACCTATTCCGGTGTTCTTGCCTGGAGAATCCCAGGGACAGGGGAGCCTGGTGGGCTGCCGTCTATGGGGTCGCACAGAGTCGGGCACGACTGAAGCGACTTGGCAGCAGCAGCAGCATGAAACAGAACACTACACAGCAGCAAAAATGAATGAACTGCAGTCACTTGCCTAACCTGAGTGAATTTTACAAATAAAATGTTAAGCTAAAGAACAAAGTCAAAAGAATATAAGCAATAGAACTGTGTAGGAATGCATATTTAGGTCATACATCTATAAAGAATAGCACAGAAGTAATTCCCATAAAATTAAAAATAGTAGTTATGTCTGTGGGATGAAGAGGTGTGACTGGGAGTATGTGGATTTATGGAGTACTAGAAATTTATACTTCTTGATCCAAGTGATCGTTACGACTGAAGTGACTTAGCAGGGACCGTTCCAGCCACTTTGCTATACTATCTAATTTAATCCTCTTCAGCCCATTGAGGTAGATACCACCGCCATCACCATCTTACAGATCACAAAACTGAGGCTCAGTGATGTTAAGCCACCTGCGAGGGTCACACAGGTAGAAAGTGGCAAACCCAGGCTTTGAGTTCAGACAGCTGAGCCCATGCATCCACAAGCTGACTGCTTTGCCTTGAGCCTCTTTGGAAACATATCTGGCCCCTTGCAATGGTTCCCTGACCCTCCATGGAGGCTGTCTTCATGACCTGATAAGGGGTCACAGCTGGTGGCCCATGGTCGGGTGGGGTCAATCAGGGAAACGCCTTTAAGTCTTGGGGATTTGGTTTCCTCTGTCTGCGGTCCTGGGGAGCCATGTTGGGTCAGGGAGTCTGCTCTGCAGGTCCCAGGTAGCTGCCCCACCATCTACACTTGGATGAAGGGCTGGGGTATACTGGCATGGCCCACCTGTTTTTCTCTTCAATACTCTGTTTTTCACAACAGTTCTAAATTTACAGAAAATTTGAGAAGATGGTACAGAGAGAGCTGTATAATCTGTACTGTTTCCTTTATTATTAAAATCTTATATTAGTATGATTCATTGTTAAATTAAAGAATCCAAATTGACTGAAGTCTTATTGACTCAAGTCCATTGTTTATTTAGGTTTCCTTAGCTTTTCCCTAATGCTCTTTTTCCATTCCAGCATCCCATCCAGGGTATCACATTGCAATCTTTGGTCCCATCTGCTTAGGCTCCTCTTGGCTTATGTTAGTTTTTCAGATTTTCCCTGTTTTTGAGGACCTTGATGGTGTACTGGTCAGGTATTTTGTAGAAAATTCATCATTTTCAACTTGTCTGAAGTTTTTCTGATGGTTAGACCAGAATTATAGGTTTTGGGGAGGAAGACCTTGGAGGTAAAGTGTTATTCTCGTCATACCATACATGTCAAGGGTACTTGTATCTACAGGGTTTACAACTGTCAATATTGACCTTGATCACCTGGCTGAGACAGCATCTGCCAGGTTTCTTCACTGTCAAGTTCCTCTTTCTTGTGACATGCTCTTTTGATCACAGGTCTAACGCCATGTTCTCTAATTGACTTTCTCAGCAATATAGCTGCCATTTTTGACCTTCTTTGTCGACCTCTTGCATTTTGTTCTTCAGCTGAAGAAGGGAGAAGGGAAAAAAATAAATGGATATTATACAGTGAACCCCTAAGACCTCAATGGGGCTTCCCAGGTGATGCTAGTGGTAAAAAACTCACCTGCCAATGCAGGAGACCTAAGAGACTCGGGTTCGATCCCCAGGTTGGGAAGATCCCCTGGAGGAGCATATGGCAACCCACTCCTGTAGTCCTGCCTGGAGAATCCCACAGACAGAGGGGCCTGATGGTCTATGGCCCATAAGGCCGCAAAGAGTTGGACACAACTGAAGATGCAGAGCTCTCAGCCTGAATGCAAGACTTCAAAACAGTAAATCTGCTCTTCCTTTAAGGCTCCTTGGGAAGGAGATAAAATCATGTAGACACACGTGCCTTGTCTAGCTGTTGCAGTTGGATTAACACTCAAGCCCAGGACCTATGTTCAGTTATTGACAGATATTACTGAATGAGCAGCAGGAGGAAGGTAGTCTTCCCTGGGTATTAGGCTTTCTCTTAGTTGAGGTTTTAAAAAAATCTCAAAAAAGAAGTGCAGTTTTAGAAATTGATAAATATATGGTAATTATCATAATACTTATCATTCTTGAACAAATATGATAAGCACTGTGCTAGGTGTTTTGTAGGTGCTATTTAATTCTTACAACTCAGAGAGGGAAAGCAGCTTGTTTAAGATCGCACAGCTATAAAGACCTGCAATCTACTTTGAATTAGACCTGGATCTAATTCAAAGTTTATTTTATTTCCACTGATTCTATGCTGATTCCCTTCATAAACTTTCTGCTTCTCTTCATCTTCTTCTGTAATTAATTAGCTGAGTCTAAGAAACCAACGTGAGAAAAGACACAACATTGGCCAACAAAACACAGCAGATGGACCGAGGTTCTGTTCTTTTGTCAAAAATAAGATTCCATTTTTGTGATTTTGCCCTAAAGAATGCTGACTCTAAACCATTTCTGTACATTTTATCTGAATTCTCGCTGAGGTGACTTACTATGTTTTCTTGAGTTTAAGATACACATTTTCCCATATTTTAACTTTGTTTAAAATTCAAATGTCTTTTCAATTTAGTTCATCTAGATTGAGATCAAGTTTCTTAAGAGGGGATTTTAGGTTGTATTTAAAGCTGTCTCAGTCTGGGGGCTCCTATCCACTTGAGTTCAAATTCTCTAGGGAGTACTTTTTCCCTACCTTCACTCCATGCAAACTGAGACTTACAAGTTTTCTGCTGTTTCTTTCTGTGGAGTGGATTTATAATTACTTACCCGAAAACTGAAGGTATAGCTTTGGTGGGTCAGCTTTATTTGGAGAGTCTCCCAATATTGGCCATTTTTTCTTTCTTATTGTTACATAGAATAAAGATGTATCTTGCAGTCAATGGTATTTTTGATCCAGCGAAATGTGTGTTTTTTGAGGTCTGATGTTCATTTTAAGCAGTGCAGCAGGCAGTCTTCATGGTGCCCTTCTTATCCACCATGGTCCTTGCTCCTGATGCCCATGCCCTTGTGTGTCGCCTCTTACATTGAAAAAGACTGACCTGCGCAAGCCAACAGGACGTTACAGACATGACTGAGTATGACTTCCCATAGAAGACCTGGCTGCTTCCGTCTTGTTCTCTTTTGGATCACTCATTTTAGAAGAAGCCAGCTTCCATGCTGTAGGGACACTCAAGCAGTTTCAAGGAGAAATTGGTGCAAGGAGTAAGACCACTTGTCAACAGCAAGGACTAACTTATCAGGCATCCATGCTCAGTTGCTCAGTCGTGTCCAACTCTTTGCGACCCCATGGACAGTAGCCTGCCAGGCTCCTCTGTCCATGGGATTCTCCAGGCAAGAATACTGGAGTGGGTTGCCATTTCCCACTCCACACCAGGCATGAGAGTGAACCAACTAGAAAGAAGATCTTTCAGCCCTAGTTGAGCCCTCAGGTGACTGCAGTCCTGGGCTTGACAGACCTCACGAGAGACTCCAAGCAAGAACCACCCAGTTAAGCTACTTCCAGTTTTGTGATTCACAGAAACTGTGAGATTATAAATGTATGTTATTTTAAATCACCAAATTTTGCTGTAATTTACATGGGCCATTAACAACTAATACAAAAGCTAGAAAAATACTCTATGGAGGGATAAAATATGTATTGCCCCATATTTTTCTTTTGAATGGGAAAGTATTGATTGGATTATTTTTAATCCAGAGGAAATACTTAATTTGCAAAGATGTCCTCTATTACCCTATAAAGGCTTAGCTTGAGGCAGCAGCTCATATATATTAAAGAGACCTTCTGTGGAAGATAAAGAGGAGAGGCAGAGAAATCCAGGGAATGGGGAGGAGAGTGGGGATGGGGAGAGAGAGAAAGAGAGGACACTGCAAGGAATACAATCCCTCTGAGACTCCCAGGATACATGGGACACTGGGCTTCAGGCTTCATAAAGAATGTGCAATGTACTCAAGCTTCCTTTTTTTTTTTTTTTTCTTTTTGATCTTAAAGGAAAGAATGACCCGCAGGAGAAAGACTTGGGAACTGACATCCCAAGCAGACACTTGGATTGCATCACAAGTTTTCTATGAAATGGAAGGGTTTTTATCATGCCACACACATTCCTGCCACAAAGAAACCTCAGGTCCTGATGGACACTCTCCACAGAGGCTGAGACTGCCCTCTTTCTTATATATCCAGCTGTTCTTTAGACACTGTCTTTAGTGCTCCCCAAGGAATAAGCCACAAGTACTCCATCATAAGGAAGACAGGTTTACAATAGCTGGGGAGAACAGTTTAATTTAGCTTCAAGGAAAGGGCCAGAGTTGTCAAAGGAGAATTGAGGACACCCCCAGCTCTTCCCAGCCTTTATATTCTGTGATTCTTAGGAAGAGAGGGGCCAAACCCCGGTTTTGTGCCTTGATGAATAAAATGGCCTGGCTGGGTGTCAGCCGGCCTGCCAAATCTGGCAGCTGGCAAGGAAGAAATAGAGAACTTCCAAGGAACTAGCTCCATTTGCATGTATAATGTGTTCATATATGCTGTGTGCATATAGATGGTATAACATCCATGACATAAAGAGGAAGATTTGGGATACTTGGGGGGAAAAAAGCTCAGAAGTAGACACAAATCAGCATATAGATTCTCGCGTGCAGGGTGACCTCAGCCACCAGAGGACATTTAGAAAGCAGGAAGGCACACATGAGGACAAAGGAAGTCATTCCCACAGTCAGAGCCCTGACCGAAAGCTCAGGGAGCTTTACGGCTGTTGCCTGGCAACAGGAGAGACCTAGTAGGGATGCTGGGGGGATCATTTCTCATGGGGGAGCTGAGCCCTAAGGAGCTAAATCCCATTTCACTGAAGCATTTGGCTGCACGGAATAGGTTTGCCAACTCTTACTGGGGCAAAATGTGATGACAAAAACTCACAGCTAGGAGAAGAGAAGTGGCATGGTTCCAAATGCCTGCAGAAACAGCAAATAACTGATCCGCTATGTTGTGTGATTATTTATACCCTGAGAAACAGGCACAAGCTTCTAGTAGAAGATTCACCCCTGGCTGTCCACAGTCACTTTTCCTCTCCAGGCTTTACAGGAAATGGACAGCCACATGCCCCTGGAGTGGTGCTGTTTTGAGATCTGGTGTGAAAGACACAGAATACTCACTGGCTTATAAAAGCTCTTGAGGATGGGGCCATCACTATTTTTTTTTAATCTCTCTGTATTTTATAAGCACCTTAGCATTGAGACTTTTAACATAATAGGTCCTCAAAAAGCATCCGTTTTGTTGAGTAATCAGAAGCACCTGTATTTCACTGGGGCTCCATGGCATCTGGCCTTTCCAATTACATCACGCCATTTTGCTTGGGTATTAAAGGCAAGGGTGAGCCCTGGGAGAAAGGTTTGGAATACAATATCTCAAAGGCAAACACTTGAGTTACATTATAAAATATTTGCTATGAAATGGAAGAGTTTGGATCATACCACACATGCTCCTGTGAAGCCGGAGGAATTCAGGTATGCCCTCACCCAATGTATTCCTGCTGGTGGGATCCTGAAGGGGTCTAATGCGATTCAATACTACTGGTTGCTTCAAGTTTCATGGAAAAAGGCGTTTATTGCACTTTGGTGTGTCAGGTCAGTTCTTCCCAGGATTATTTTGTAAGGAAGACAAATTCTTCATTTCTTTGAAGCTTTGAGTGTTTGAATTGGGGAGAAGAGGAGGTGTTTACAGGGGAGAGAACGGATGCACTAATTGTTGGGCTTTCCCTGGCAAGAAAGGAGAAATAAAGGGCAGGAGGCGCTGTGGGAAGCATTGGACTTGGAGCTGAATAAGTGATTCTGCAGGATTGGAAGAGGGACCCTACCTAGGGACTCTTGCATTAAACTGAGATTTTATTTCGAGTAGTGTGATCTAGCAACTTTTAAAAATCTCTCTTTTCTTTCTTGTTTGACATTATAATTTCATTTTCCTGCTAGATCTGAACCATTGCAAAAAAAAAAAAAAAAAAGAGTGAGCATTTATTCTTTATATGCACCTTTGGTTCCTGAGTCTTGTGAAGAATGTTTTAAAATGAACCTCGTTGTTCAGTCGCTAAGTCGTATCCAACTCTTTGGGACTCCATGGACTGCAGCACGCCAGGCTTCCCTATGTCCTACACTTTGCTCAAACTCAAGTCCATTGAGTCAGTGATGCCACCCTAGAGTAAAAACAAAGGTGACACTGACTTCCTCCCCGGTGTGGACCTGCATCATCCCAAGACACAGGTGTGCTGGGATGCCCAGGGAGAGTCAAAGGTTAGGCTCAGGCAATTGAGCCAAAGCCTAATCTTTGTTCATTCTTTAGAGAATAGAGGATTTCGTTGGTTTGTTTCTTTAGGGGTAGTGGTAGTGGTGGTGGTTGTCAGTTTTGCTCCAATATTGGTGCATAAATATTTACAATGGTGACATCCTCTTGGGAAATTGATCCTTTTATCATTATTTGTTGACCTTTTTGTCTCTGGTTCTAGCTTTTGTCTTAAAGTCTATTTTTAAAAATGCATGTATAGCTACTGCTACATTCTTTTAGTTTCCACTTGCATGGAATATCTTTCCCATCCCTTCACTTTGAGCCTATGTGTGTCCTTAGAACTGAAATGAGTCTCTTTTAAGCAACATACAGTTGGATCTTTTTTTAAAATCCATTCAGCCACTGTGTGTCTTTTAATTGTTGAATTTAGATCATTCACATTTAAACAAATTATCGATAAGTGTGGAAATGCTATTGCCATCTTGTTAGTTGCTTTCTGGCTCTTCTGTAGTTCCTCTCCTCCTCTCTTGCCCTCTTCCTTTGTGCTTTGATGACATTCTCCAGTGGTATGCTTGATTCCCTTCTGTGTGCCGGTATCCTTTGTATATCTGTTATAGGTTGTTGCTTTGTGGTTACCGTGAGGTTTACATAAAACATCTTATGGTTATAACAGTCAGTTATGTTCAAAAACATACAAAAGTTCTACATTTTTACACTCCCCTCCCACATTTTATGATTTGGTGCCACAATGTACATCTTTTTTATTATGTGTCTATTAAAAATATTATAATTACAGTTATTTTTAACACTTTTGTCTTTTAATATTTGTATTAGATTATATGTGATTCATGCTCCCCCATTATATTATTAAAATATTCTGAATTTAACTATATATTCATCATTACAGGAGAGTTTAACTTATTAAATTTGAAATACACACTCCTAGGTATATACCCTACAGAAATGGTGCCTATGAACACAATGAGATATGCAAAGAGTGATTATAGTATCATTATCTAGCAATAACCAACCATCATCAGTAGAATGAATAAATGATGACAATTCATACAATGGAATCCTGAATGTCTGTTAAAATAAAGCAATTAATCGTGCTCATGCTTAGTTGCTCAGTCGTGTCTGACTCCTTGTGACCCCATGAATTGTGGCCCACCAGGCTCCTCTGTCCATGGGATTTTTCAGGCAAGATTACCTGAGTGGGTTGCTGTTTCCTCCTCCAGGGGATCTTCTACACCCAGGGACCGAACAGGCATCTCCTATGTCTCCTGAATTGCAGACAGATTCTTTACTTGTTGAGCCATCGGGGAAGCCCCAAACAATTAATCCTTTACCCAAAAAAGATAAATAAATCTTAGAAACATAATATTATGAAAAATAAGCCAGAATCAAAGAAAATATATGAAATTATTGTATACTGTATCCAGTTTGAAGACAGGTAAACTAAACATTGGTATTAGAAGTCAAGATGGCGGTTGCCCCCAGGAGTAGTGTGGACCAGGGCAATGACTGGGAGATGGGGGCCCAGGAGGAGCTTCTGGACCCTGACAGCTTCTCACGTCCTCACCTGTGTGTGTTTCACGGGTGTCCACTTGGTACACACAGGCACTCCCAGGAGAAGATCTGCCAGGTGGCTGCTTTCTGAAATGATTGCTGGTACTTTTCAGGTTTTTATGACTTCACTGCTTCTCACCTTTTTCTTGGGCCTGTACCTTGGTGTGAGGGCCCATCTGTTCATAGCTGTCACCTTTGGGAACAAGTGTGAGGCTCTGTGCAAAAATTTCTTGGGGTTCGCCAAGGACATGTGTGAATGACGTAGGCCACCCAGGGCCCTCTCTTGACCTCCAAGTTAGGTCCTTGGTGCTGGCAGCCCTCCACCCTCCACCCTCCACCCTCCACAGGCCTGCAGAAGACCTGAAGGGTTTGGCCTGAGACTAAACAACTTCCCCTTGCCGGTTATTAAGCTCTTCCCTTGCTCTCCCTCCCCCGCCTCTTTCTCTCTTTCGGTTTTTTATAATCACAGGCCCTCGGAAGCACTGGGAAACACATTTTTGCAGGGGAATGTGTTTCTGGCCCCTCCTGATGCCAATGCCACACAGCACGCCCTGGCTCCATGCATCTTGGAACGGAGCGCCAGGCGCTGTGGCCGACGGGGACAGGGTAGTCGTGGTAGCACAGGGCCTTCCGCTGTCACATGCAGACCACCCACCACGCGGAGGAAAGAACCTTCCCTCACGCTCAGTGTTGCTTTTGCTGTCTTTCTCGACCTCTTCTGCCATAATTCAACACAATTCACACTTTACTGTTGTGTGAGAGAAAAAGTCTCTTTTTCTCATGAGATCCTGAAGAGAGGAATTCTAAGTGTCCCTCCTGATACGTTAGGAGAAAGTTGGTTTTGATGCGCTTTTCTTCTGTTAAGCTTGCACTTTGCTCAGCTTATTGGGCAATAGAGAGGCTGGGAAGGAATCATGGGGATCCTTATGGGGGCAGAGAGGAGTTGGGACTGCTTTCTCTGACCAGGTTTTCATGTCAGCTGCAAATGCCAGAAATTTTAAATACATGCTAGAGATCCAGCACCACAAGAACAAGAATATATTTGCCAGGGAGCACCACGAGGTTTCCTGACAACTGCTATGGAAATTAGCCTTTCTGAAAAGAAAGTAAAAACTGGTGGAGAGCACCAGCTATGCTATGCCAGCCCCCACCCTCATCTTGCTCATGGCTGTCACTCTGAATATCTGACCTTCTCTGTAACACAAGTATTTCATACCCCGCTGCAGGGGTGGGTATCCTCAGTAATATCCCTAGGCAACAGGCAGCCAAGATCTAGGATTTGCACTGTATGTGTCTCAAAAGTTTAACTAGAGTATCTATTATCTACGGCTGCATAACAAATGATCCTAAAATCAAGTGGTTTAGAGCAACAAAAGCTGCTTATCTCTCAGCCTCTGTGGGTCAGGAATCCAAAGGTGGTCTCACTCTGGTTCTGGCTCAGGGTCTGTTGAGAGGCTGCAGTCCAGATGTTGGTCTGGGCTTCTGTGGGGCTGAGGATCGGATTTGTGAGACAGCTCCCTGCGATGACTGTTGGCAAGAGGGGACAGCAATGGGGCTTGGATATGGAGAGAAAGCCTTCCAAGCCAACGTGACTCTATGCAGAGCTTGTCAAGGGCCAGTATGGGGTTCAGCATGGGGGTGAGTCAGTCAAGGGGTGAGCAGGGGAAATGCAGGCAGCTGTGAGAGGGAAGATGAAATTAATTTAGGTTAAACCATCCTGAAGAGCCTTGTTACTGAGTCTCTGTCGTCTGGGGCACAAAGAGGTCTCATTTAGAAGACTGTGCACACACGCCTGTGCAAGAGGCCTGGCAATCTGATGGAAAGGATGTCAAGTGAGATGGAAGGTCCTCAGCAGCAGTGATCAGAGCTTGACGATGACCTACTTCTCTACACTTCCCAGGTAATTACTGGACGGGTGAGGCTGAACCATGTGTAAGTCGCTGCCAGAAACAGAGCTGAGTGAAAGCCACTCATGAGAAAAGAGCTGCATTCAACAACTCCTTTTTCTTTTCTACACACTCCAGCACATTCTGGCTTTTATGCAGCAGACACACGTGCTCTGGGGTAACAGTACCACAGAGACACGGGTCATAAAATGTTAGCAGACTCATTCTTAGTATGGAATTTAGGGTGACCCTCTTCCAACAATGCTGTCTGATTAGAAACCAGAGTTCTAAGAGGTTAGCTGATATCCTCAAGGCTGCTGAGTTATGAGTGGCGAGTCTGCTCCTAGACTGATTTTCTGACCTGCAGGCCAGCACTCTCTCTGTTACTTTACTGGATAGATTCAGGCAATGTTTTACTAGACAATGAGCTGCCTCATCCCCATAGACCCAGTGGAAGTGCAGGGCTCACCCACTGCATAGCTAGAAGCATCCTTTTATCAGCCACTCGAGGGCAAGGAGACAGTGCAGGGTTGTTTGGGCTGCTAATGGATTTCCCTCCACGTGCCCTGTGATGTCCCCAACCTGACCCTACATTGTGCCATGGGACACAGTGGAAGCCTGCTAACACTGACACACCCTTATGAGGAAGAAAATAATTTGCGCACAAAGCCTCCGGCTCAGGGCACCTAACAGCTTTGTGCAGCATTCCTGGGCTCCCAGAAACTAGCCTTTCTGTGACCTTGGGAGTCAGAGAGCCCACGTACATTCTCCCATTCCCTGCGGGCCACCTCAGAGCTCCCTGATGGGATGGACTCTGTGGCTGCTAAGATAACCCACATTTTTAACTCCCTGGGTCTTTGAAGGGTTCACATGGGTAAAAAGAGGCTCCGGGCTCTTTTCTGATGAGGCTGAGTTGATAGACGTCACCAACATATTAGTGTCAGCTTTTCAGAATCACATTAAGATTTGTTCATGTCAAATCAGTCTGGACAGTGACTCATACGAATTAGTGACTTGGATTTTGAGGGCTGAGCCAGGAGAAAGAGTCTGTACAGAATCAAGTGCTCACAACACACAACGATGGGTCGTTCACAAGCAACACTTGCTTTTCTGTTCTGTTAACAATTTGGGGCTGTGGGTAGTTGGACAAGGAGGGAATGAAGTCAGTTATATGAGGCTCCAGCTGGTGGGCCCTGTGTACCTAAGGCAGTGATGGTTTTGTTTAATTATTATTATTTTTTTAAACTTTTGGCTGCACTGCTATGGGATCTTCATTCCCTGACCGGGGATCAAACACGTGCCCCCTGCAGTAGAAGCATGGAGTCTTAACTATTGGATAGTCAGGTAAGTCCCACAATGGTGATGGTTTTAGATATTGTCATCTGTCCCTAGATTTTGACCACAACTCACTTCTCATCCTCAAGCTGACATCCCTAAAAAGACGCTTATTGAGATAATCTTTGTGTGGTCCTGATTTAGTCTTTCACCCAGCTCTCTATAGGAGGTTGGCTGTGACCACTTATTGCTCCTTCAGCCCAACAGTTCTCTCCCCTGGTAAAGCTGTGACAGTTAAAACATTGGGGTCTGCTCCTAGGTGGAAGGGGATTGGCTGGCATAAAACAGTGGCTTCGGCAACTTCAGCAACAAAGATCAAAGCCAGTCACACAGGTTTATTGCAAGCAAGAGGCTGAGTTTCAGGGAAAATCAGCAGGAATCAAGCCGTTAGGAAGTGTTGCCGACTGCAATTACAGAGTGACAGTTCTGACTGGTTTTACAGGCAGGGCTGTGCTAAATTTAGCATGTGACTTTATTGGTGTTGACTGGTAACATCCCAAGGATGCAAAGTATGAGGCACAGTTTCCAGCAGCAGGACCTTGTGTCGAGAGTGGAAAACAACACCAACTGGGAAGCACATTGGACCCAGGAAACAAGCAGAGCTGGGGGCTGAACCAAAGCAATTATCTGAACTGTGACTGCAGTGTTGGGCCAGCTGGGGCTTGTAGGGGCCCATTTCCCCCTTCTCTGTACTCTGTACCACCTGTGCACCTGTGTGGTGTATCCTACCACTAGGCACGTATGGAGTCAGGCTATTTCTGGAAGATTCCTATCACAATAAATTTCAACTTAAACAGTTAAAAATAGCTTTCTTTTCTTTTCTTTTTAAATTAGGCAAACTAGATTGATCAGATACATGTCAAAAGTTTCCGGAACAAGACACTCTACAGAAAGGGTCAGCAAACTGGTCCACAGGAGAACTGCCTGATTTTGTAAATTAAGCTTTATTGAGACACTGCAGCAGCCACTAGTTCATGAATGATGCACAGCTGCTTTCAGGCCGCACGGAAGAGCTGGGCAATGCAACCCAGAGCCAGTGGTGTGCAAGGATTCAAGCACTTGCCATCTGGCCTTTTAAGGGAATTTTCTGACCCGTGATCTGGAGCAACGGCCCTGGACCAGTTCTTTTCAATACCATTGACCCTTGAACAACATGGATTTGAATTGCATGGATTCACTTTTACACAGATTTTTTTCAGCAAATATATTGGAAAACTTTTCTGAGATTTGCCACAATTTGAAAAAAAATCACACAGTCTAGAAATACAAAAAAATTAAGAAAAAGTTAGGTATGTCATGACTGCATAAAATATATGTAGATACTAGTCTACCCTTACATCGGCATAAGGTGGTGATATTTAATATAAAATTAATACTTTAATATAAAATTTTTAAATGTCAGTTTTTGTACTGTTTTATTACTTTGCTTTCAAAGAATTATATTACCATACAGTTTATCTCAGTTTCTAATAATTGGAGAAATTGTGAATTGGTCTATCATCACAGGTAAGTGATGTTTTTAAAAAATGTGACAATGTTTATAATACTATGGTATGAATATTTATGACAATTCATTTCTTATTGTAGAGGCTAGTCTACCGTGAAGCAATTGTATTGATTATACCAGGCAATAATACGGCAGTTATATTGCTGCTTCTTCATAATCAGGGCATGAATAGTTATTTCTGTAAATAAATATCTGAGTTTCTTTTTCACACTATCTTTTCACTTTGGATGTCTAGTGTTAGTAATATTTATAACATCTGTAGCATTTTTTATCATAAGAAATATAGCTATCAATATATACTGACAGACGGATGACTCAAACAGATGACATAAATTCACAGTATGGATAAATACAGAACAGCACTGTATTTTCTCTTCTTTATGATTTTATTAATAGCAGTTTATTTTCTATAACTTATTCTATTTGTAAGAGTGCAGTATATAGTACATATATAATACTATAGGGCTTCCCTGAGCCACAGGCTTAGCTGGTAAAGAATCTGCTTGCAATGAGAGGGTTTGATCCCTGGGTTGGAAAGATCCCCTGGAGAAGGGAAAGGCTACCCACTCCAGTATTCTGACCTGGAGATCTCAAACCAGGAGATCTCACTTGCAAATGTCTGATTTTTGTCTACTCTTGGAAAACTGAGCAATCTGGTTGGTAACATTCCTGCATGACAGCCACAGGCTGGAGCCCAGCAACTGCAGCCTTCTTTAGAGGGGGAGCATCCTGTTCTACAGACACAGTTTCCTATTGGCTCCTTCATAGAAAGACAGTGTCAGCTTCAATTGGTCATGATTCTTGCTCTGCTGGGTTCACACCCCTGGTGTCTTGATTAGGTATGACCTGCTCTTTAGCATGTATTTACAACCCCAGATCAAAAATCAAGATTCTTTGCTTTGGGCCTGAATTTGGGTCAGGTTATTCTCAAGTCCTGGTTGTGTCATGCTGGTCAGAAGCTCTGGTTAACTATTACATTAAAAAATAATACAAATGATACTTCATAATGAAAAGATGGGGAGCCATTGCTGTAAAACAGATAAGAAAACAAAGTACATTCTTGCGTAATTAGAATCTTTTTTTTTTTCACCAACTAAAAGTGAAAGATCAGGTGAAAAAGCCAGCTTAAAACTCAACATTCAAAAAACTAAGATCATGGCATCCTATTCCATCACTTCCTGGCAAATAGATGGGGAAACAATGGAAATAGTGACAGACTTTATTTTCTTGTGCTCCAAAATCACTGCAGGCATGAAATTAAAAGACACTTACTCCTTGGAAGAAAAGCTGTGACAAACATAGACAGCATATTAAAAAGCAGAGACATCAGTTTGCTAACAAAGGTCCATCTAGTCAAAGCTATGGTTTTTCCAGTGGTCATGTATGGATGTGAGAGTTGGACCATAAAGAAAGCTGAGTGCAGAATAATTAACATTTTTGAACTGTAGTGCTGGAGAAGGCTCTTGAGGGTCCCTTGGACTACAAGGAAATCAAACCAGACCATCCTAAAAGGAAATCAGTCCTGAATATTCATTGAAAGGACTGATGCTGAAGCTGAAGCTCCAATACTTTGGCTACCTGATGTGAAGAACTGACTCATTGGAAAAGACCCCGATGCTAGGAAAGATTGAAGGCAGGAGGAAAAGGGGATGAGAGAGGATGAGATGGTTGGATGGCATCACCACTGGATGGACATAAGTTTAAGTAGGCTCTGGGAGTTGGTGATGGACAGGGAGGACTGGTGTGCTGCAATCCATGGGGTTGAAAAGAGTGGGACACAACTGAGCCACTGAACTGAACGAGTAAACCATCAACTCCAAGAGGACAGGAAGTCAGGTTGCTTCTGATGGTTTGTCCTCATCCAGGTGATTCATCCGAGTTGCCGACATTTTCTCCCAGGGAATGCTCTGGATGAGTTTCTCACCCTCCCCCCCACCTCAGATATAGATGCTATGT
Source organism: Ovis aries (assembly GCF_016772045.2). Lineage (NCBI taxonomy): Eukaryota > Metazoa > Chordata > Mammalia > Artiodactyla > Bovidae > Ovis > Ovis aries. Next base: position 75,288,934 of record NC_056061.1, read on the forward strand.
GCCTGGACAGGGTTACCTGGATGCTTGTGAAGATGCACCCTCCTGCATCCACACCAGATCCGTGAATCACAGTCTGTTATGACCATCACTAGTGCATACAGGATGGAGAAGGAAATGCCAACCCACTCTGGTATTCTTGCCCGGAGAATCCCACAGACTGAGGAGCCTGGCAGGCTACAGTCCATGAGGTCGTAAAGAGTCAGACACACCTGAGCATGAGCACAATGCATAATGCCTCCTATACATGGAAAGAACCCAGAGAGTAACTCCCCGAGGTGGCTTAGGATTTAGACTTAGATCGGTAAAAGAACGAAGGTTCCATCCCTGGGTCAGGAAGAACCCCTAGAGGAGGGCACAGCTATCCACTCCAGCATTCTTGCCTGGAGCATCCCATGGATGGGAGGAGCCTCGTGGCCTACAGTCCATAGGGTTGTAAAGAGTAGGACACGACTGAGGCAACTTAGCACACATGCGCATGATCTTAATAAGGAAAGGGACAAGGGTGTAGGCTTCTTTAAGGAAGAGTAATTTTTAGGAGAGATGAGAAGGCTCCCTGGGAGGTGTGGTTGTCTGGGACGATGTCCAGGTGTTGTGCTGACCTCTAGCCTCCTCTCCTGTGATGATGCAGTCCTCTGTGGTTAATAAGACTCCCTAAGAGTGGAGGTGTTGGCAGCTGAGAGTCTCGAGACCGAGAAGGGGACCTGGCGGAGAAAGCCTCCTCCTGCATTTGCTGTTTCTCAAGGGTCTACAACTTGAAATAACCATCCGTCAGAGCCGCATATGTGGGGGTGGCATGTCCTGAATCCCTGCAGTCATATTTTGGGGTGGCATATGCTGTTACCCTGCACTTACTCTCCTTAATCCCAATTTGACCTCTTTTTTTCAGTCTTTTTTTTTTTTTTTTAACAATTTGGATCCCTCTATTGTTCTTCCTCACCATCTTCACCCTGATCCCTGTGATGTAGAAAATGCTATTCCTAGGATTCACTTCTTCTTCCCCCTCCTCTTGAGCCTTCTCCTTGTAAGATTTTGTTCAAAGGGAACATAAAGAATGGTGCTGACTGTTTCTTCTGAAAACCCCTCTCTCCTCCATGCCCGCCTCTCCCTCCTCCAAGAATATGGGCGAACGCTTCCCTGCTTCAGCTTTACTCCTTTCTACTCTAACATGTGCTGCCTCTTTCATGCTGAATCCCAGGACTGAGACCATTTTTCTGTTTATGGCCTCATGACTCCGAAGCACCTCCATCCTCATAGACATCTAGGATACAGAACCTTTAAACCCCCCAAGGCTCGCTCCCTGGCTTTCTCAAAAGAAGTCTAACAGCATCACAACCTATCTCGTGATAGGATCCTATGACCCTTGGAACACTGCCTCCAAGTCAGCACTTTTCCACTCTGCAAAATGTCTACAGCCCCCAACCCCTCTATCTGTGAGTTAACAAAAAAGATGAGTTCAAATAAAGAGAAAAGCTGGATTTACTGCTTAACAAGGGAAGTGAAATGAAGGTCGTTCAGTCATGTCTGACTCGTTGTGACCTCATGGACTGAGGCCCGCCAGCCTCCTCTGTTCATGGGATTCTCCAGGCAAGAGTACTGGAGTGGGTAGCCCCTTCCCTTCTCCAGGGGATCTTCCTAACCCAGAGATCAAACCCAGGTCTCCTGCACTGCAGGCGGATCCCAAATGAAAGGGTCATAATAATTTAAAAAATAACAAACCAGTTTTGAATTGATAAACAAAATAAATTTGGCTCTTTAAAACCTTGCTGGATTAAAATTTTTAAAAATCCTGAAAAATCTATAGGTCTCTATTCTGGTTCCAACTGTGACATGTAGCTCTGAGACCTCAGGCACTGTGCTTCCTGTCTGACTTGGAGCTTTCTTATGACTGTGAAACATTCCAAGGGCCGGCATTGTAATTGCCCGTGAAGGTGTCTGAGGAGGGAATCGGGCACCAGGTCACTCCCCGGTCTCCTGTGAAGTAGGAGAATCCCTTCCCTCTGAGTCAGAGCAAATCATTTCTTCTGCTTGGTTTTGGCCTCCGTGGAAGTGGCACCTATCACATCATGTTAGAGCCAGCTGTTGGTTTGCCAGTTTTCCCAGCCAAACAACACTCAAGTTCTACTACTGTGTTGCAAGAAAGAGAAAATACAAATCAAGCAGGCTCAGGTAGTGAAGCTGATTCACTTACGTAACTGACAGGCCCAGTTGTCTGCCTGGCCTGAGGTCTGGTTGGACTCAGGCCCCCTGTAGTGTGACTGGGCCCCACTTTCCCTCCTTGGCTCTGCTTCTGTGATGTTGGCCCCATTCCCAGGTCTCAGGAGGACTGGAGGGGCTGCCAGCAGGTCCTGCAGTTATATCCACCCTCCGTCCCATTCAAAGGGAAAGAGAGCTTTTGCTCCTGTGGTTCCAATGGAAGAGACTATCCCCCCCCCCCCCCCCGTTTCTCTGAAGCCCCTGCAAATCTCTACCTGCCATATTGACCATTCGGGTCCAGTATCTACCCCTGAACCAGTCACTGAGGCCAGGAAGAAGAGATACAGTAATTAGCATAAACCAATCAGGTGCCTCTGCCTCCTGGGAGCTGGGGGCAGAGTCAGCTCCACCCACAGGCAGGCCTGGCTGGGGACAGGGGAGCAGTGAATCTTCAGATTCCAGGGTGGCAGAAGCGGGGCGGGGGGCCAGAGGCTGCAGTTCCCTTCATACCTGGTGGGTACCTCGGCAGCAACATTCTCTACTGCCTGCTTCATATGCAATAGACCTTAGCAAGTGAACATGGCGACTCTATGTGATTTACATCTGACTTCCCTGGGCCCAACGTGCAGTGTGTTCAGTAGAGGTTTTCGTGGTCCGTTTTCTCAGATGCCTCTGCATCTGAAAGCGATGCCTTTCACATGCCTTTCAGATGTGTTCACTATCAGATGATGCCTCTTGGCTGTTCCCAGAGACAGTGGATTCCGTGTCTGGATGGAATAGGTGGAGGGCAGTGGCAATGAGAGGGAGTAAGAGTGAGAGCAGCAACTTCTGGGGTCTTTGGGGTGTTTCCTGCCGGCCAAGCTGAGAGCTTCGGAACTGTATTCACAACACAGGAATGCTAGTGCAGAATCATGCGTACCAAATGACCCCCATGTATGATTTTTGATGTGACATTGACCACAAAAGGGCATAGGTGAATGTAATAAAACACCAACCAGTACCCTGACTTCCTTCTCCTCGTGATAAAATTGCCTGCACTGAGCTTCTAATAGAAAGAGACGGGTGAAAGACGAGTAGAAATTAGCTTCCCCACCCCCATTCTTGAGGTGCAATCTGGCATTTAGCTGAAGGCAGCTCCTGTAAAAAGATTTGTGGCAGTGACTGTGAAAGAGAAATGTAATGTCAGGATTTCCTCCCCGGCGGGGCCCCAGTGGGTCAGTGCAGATGGCACCCCACCATGCAGTGTGCTGAAAATACATATTAAAGGCTATTTTATAGACTTAGCAAACTATGCTGCTTGAACATAATGGAATATGAGCTAGCTAATAAGATTCTGTGTGAAAATGTTGATTAATATGGATACAGCATTTGAAATAATGCAAATTAAAAAAAAAAAACCCACTCAGAACTCAAAATAGCATGAACACACTGATGATAGCTCCATAATACATGGGTTCATTTTTAAATATTTGAAAGAGTGTTTGGAGTATAGGTAATAGAGTGTATGGGATTGGAAATCTTAGTTCGTGGTTAATTTTAAAGGAATTCTGCAGAATGGTCTTCTTTGGGCAAACTGGTGATACATGTTCCAGTAAATTAATTCGCTGGTCCCAGGCCAGCTGGATGTGGGTAGTGGTTTTAGTCTGAAGACAAGGGTGGGGAGTGAGAGTGGAAGATGGAAGGAAGGGCAGGAGGAGGGAAGGACTAGTTCCTCAGTTTCCTTGACCGAGGAGAACCGAGCTCAAAATGATGATTTGGCGGTGTTGCCAACCTGGAAACTTTCCAAACCGGCGTCAGCAACTCAGGGTGACTCCAGACAGACTTACCTCCCTGATCACTGAAGCCCCAGTCTCAAGCAATAGTGATACATTTATTGATGATCTACTGTCAATCCTTTGGTTAATATATGGTGTCCAGCCTTGTAGTGCAGAGCTGCAGAGGGGACCACAGAAGTGAGTGGGACAGAATGCCTGTCATCAGTACACTTTCCATTTCATTAGAGGGACAACTATGATGTATTAAGCAGCTGGGAAAAACACATAGTGAAGTGCAAGATGGAAAAGTACCGAGAAAATAAAAAAGTGCCATAAATGAAAAGGGAGAGAAAGTAATGAATGCTAGAGCAATCAAGGAATTCTCCTGAGAGGAGGGGGAATTATGTTGGGTCTTACAATGTGGCTATGATTTGGATTATTACATTAAAAAAAAAAAAAAAACTCAGAAAGGCAATGAGCAAAGGGATCCCGGGGCAGTGAGTCCCACCCACCCAGGGTAGGGGTGTGATAGGGCAAAGGGGATGGAAAGCTGGCCCAGTGGAGGGGAGGTCGATCCCAGGGGGTCACAGGAGCCAAGTGTTCAGGAACTCAGGTGTGATTCGGTAGAGAAGAGGTAGTCATTGGAGGCTTTTGAGGGATTTGCCTGAAAAGACTTGCAGGCAAATACCAGGCGGGACTGTGAGTGAGCTGCAGTGATGGGAGAGCAGGGGGAGGAAAGGCCAGGCAAGACCCAGGCTGAGACACTGGCTGTTTGAAATGCGATGATGCGGGTTTAGTTCTTTCAAACTTTAATTTTCTACCCACTAGATATGAGGGTGGCTTTCCTGGTGTCTCAGATGGCAGAGAATCCTCCTGCAATGCTGGAGACTTCAGTTCAATCCTGGTTCAATCCCTGGGTCGGGAAGATCCCCTGGAGAAGGGAATGGCTATCTACTCCAGTGTTCTTGCCTGGAGAATCCCATGGATGTCTCCCATGGATGACTGGTGGGCTGCAGTCCATGGGGGTCTCAGAAGTAGGACATGATGGAGCAACTAACATTTTCACTTTCAGACATGAGGGTGATACCTCTGATACCCAGGGCTATGTTTAGACTGTTAATATCACTCAAACACTCCTGTCTGAAAAAATCAAATTTTGTGTAATCTGAAAGATGATTTGCTCACTGGGGAAGGGGTTCCTGGGCCTGAACTTTTGAGTGCCTTGCTCTGTCTGGGACATGTGGCCTCAGCAAGACCCCTGAAGTCTGCAGCTGCTCCCCGGCCCCCTGGCAATACCTGTGATATAGCAGGCCCTCAATAAGTGTCCACTGAAAGGAGAGATGGAACACCCTTCTACCTGGGCAGAGTTTTGATTTCTCTAAGGCTTTTGTAAGGAGGTAGGGCTGAGTGAATGAGATGGTTAGAGAGCATCACCGACTCAATGGACATGAACTTGAGCAAACTCTGGGAAACAGTGGAAGACAAAGGAGCCTGGCGTGCTGCAGTGCATGGCCTTCCAAAGAGCTGGACATGACTTAGAGATTGAACAGCAACAGGACTTAGTGTCCTTCTAGAGGCCATATCTTCTCAAAGAGTGCCCTCCCTTTGTTTAATAAGAGATATTTACATGGCCAGGCAACATCTACAGTGTGATAAGTGCAGTATGTCAGTCAAATCAGACTCAAAATGATGTCTTCAGGGAGATGACTCTGCGGACAGTCTAGGACAAGAAGGAAGCACATGGTCTAACATGGCAGCTGAGAAGGCCCGACGCAGTGCAGTGTCTGGGCAATGAGCCAGGCCGTGCACTGATGCCATCCATCAGGCCCAGATACAGTTTCAGCCCCCCGTCAGCAGTGGCTTCTCTGTGTCTCTCAGCTAATCCTGCTGCAGGCCAGATAGAGCTTGGGTGGTTTATTGGGGACAGAGTAGAATCCAGGGTATCATGTTACAACCCATGCCTTGGTTGTGATGTCTTGCAAAGGTGCTGATTTTCCAGGACTAGGAGGGCTCTTCCTGCAATGCAAAGTTGGCATAGGTACAGAATTAAAGGCGAGTGATGTCGTGAGAATGGGTGTGAAAAAATTCACACTGCTGTGTTACTCACCATGCCTGAAGTCAGTAAAAACACAGTCACCCAGCTTCAACGTAAATACCTCAGGTTTCACAGAATTTTAAACCCAGAAATTCAGAGAGCTTCTATTTAGTCCTTCCTCATTTCTTTTTTTAAACAGGTGAGAAAACTGAGACTCGGAGGGAATGAAGTGACTTGTCCAAGGTCACACATCTCATAGCAAAATCTTGATTAAAGTTTAGAGTTTCTAACTTCAGTCCAAGTCTGGGACTGTCTGAAATCTACTCCCTTTAAAAAGTTTTGTCCCCTAATATTACTAAAGATACGTTTTTTTCCCCAAGTTGCTTGTTTGCATGTTGTTTTGAAATGATAGCTGACTGGGAATTTTTTCCAAAAATCAATGTATAGAATATCACCACCATCCACCAAGCTACTGAAACCAAAAACTGAGTTATCCTTCACCCAACCCCTTCACCCCATTACTGGCCTGGGCAACATCTAATCTGCTGAGAGCTCCTGCTTTTTCTACTTTTAAAATGCATTTCAAATCCTTCTACTTCTTTCTGCCTCCGTCTCTGTTCTAAGCCCCAATATCTCTTTCTGCACCTCCTGCAAAGCCTCCCATTCATTCTCCACACTGGACTCAGAATGATCATTTTTATTCTGGTGATCAACTTTTTATTCTGAAATAATTATAGATTCAAAAGAAATTGCAAGGAACAGTGTAGAAGGAGATCCCATATAGCTATCGCCCAGTCTCCCCCAGTGGTAACGTCTTGCATAACGATCAGATAGTATCAAACCAGGAAATCGACAATGGTGCTATCCACAGAGTTGATTTCAGCAGTTTTACCTGCACTCTCGTATGTGTGTGTGTATGTGAATGTGTGTGTGTGTAAATGTGTGTGTGTGTATACCACCACAATCAAGAATAATCCTCAACACTGTGAATCAGTCATGCTACCTCCTTGCTGAAATCTCTCAATGGCTTCCATCCTTTCAGAATACACTCAAGCTCCCACCCAAGCACCTTCTCAGCTTCTTTGCAGACCCAGCACTGCTGCCTGGTTGGGCCCCGCAGGCCCTCAGAGCTTTGACACCGGCCGCTGCTTCCATCTGGTTTGCTTGTTCTTGCCTCTTCTCTCCTCTGCCCATTCTCCTCCTTCAGGTCTCAGCCCGCAGGCCTTTCTCGGTGACTGCTGGCTATGTCACAGCAGCCTGGTCGTTGCCCTGCAGCACTTGTCACAGTTGGCACAGATCCATATGCTGGCTCCCTTTGCTTCTTTGTTCCTCGGGGAAATAAATGCCGTGAAGGCAGACACCTTGTCAACAGTTATCCCCTTAGACCTGAACACTGAGCCTGGTGACCAGTAAACATGTTGAGGATGAAAGTCAGGGGCAGGTCTGTGTCTTAATGCCCAGAATGAGTGAGGGCAACTCAGGGGCTAAATTTAATTAACGAAAAAAGAAAGCATATTATATATACAGAGGAAAATCCCATGTTTTAAAAAGAGTAATTGCCCTATACTGAAAACAAATAATACTTTAAGAATGCAAAGGTATGAAACTTTGTAATTTTTTTAAAAGTCTGTATCCAGTCCTTTTTGAACTATGGAAAAGAAAGTTGTACTTGCTATTCTTTATCATATAGGCTTTTTTGGGTCAGTGTTTAAGGCAGTCTGTTTCTTCTTACATGTTATATTAATATTTTGTATCCTTAAGAAGACTATCAAACTCATCTCTAGATATACCAAGAGTAAATATTCCAATAGTACAACGTTGCTTTGAATACAAAGTGTGTGCTCATGTGCCTGGGAGTTTTCAGCTACTTCCACATAGGGGGCTTCAAGATTGCTGACAATGGTTGGGTTCAGTCCTGAACCCAAGACTGCAGAGGCTCCCGGGTTAAGCAAAACTCAATGAAGACGTCATGTCAACTCGCCAGACACGTGACATTCAGTACTTCCTACTCACCAAGTCCTGTATAAAAACTTTCTTTTTCAATACAAGTCTTTCGGATGCATTCATGTCACATAATATAGAGGTAAAAATTAAAAATATGTATATATAGCTGCCACAAAAGGCAATGGGACCTTTGTTGTCCTTTTTTACTTTGAACTGAAGGAGTCATCCTAAGTGATACCAACCATTGAACACACAGGCCCTTCTGCTGACTTGTCAAGTCTCCCATGGGACGCTCTCCTGTGTAGGAGCCGCTCTGGACAGGACTGAGAAGTGGAAGGAATCTGCCTTTCCGTTTCTCCATATGTTTCCCATTTTCTGTGTCTTGAGGATATTTTCACTCTGCTTCCTGAAGCCTCATCTCCATCAGAAGCCCGCAGGCAGGGACCTGTTGACTTGCTCCCGTCTCCTTAGGCAATCTAGACTTCAATGCTAATCCCTTATATCAAACACCCATCAATTGGCACTACCGCGGATCAGGCAGAGACACACAGATAAAAGACATCCGCTTTCTGGCCAGCTAGAAGGGCCTGCCCTGAGCGTGGATAAGTGGGCAGGCCGCCTAACCAGTCAGACATGGAGGCTGGTGCTGGTTATGTGTGTTATCCTGGCCAAACCAGCTGAGGAGGAAAAAGGGAATAAGCTCTGAGCTCTGAAGGAGCACCTCCTCCAAGCTGTCCTTTGCACAAGAAAAAAGCTGGCAATTGAGCCCTTCCGCTGGGACAGCAGAGGCAGTTGAGCTCTGGGACAAGTGGCAGCTGCTTAACTTGTGCCCCCTTTCCTGACCCTGCAGCAGTGAAATGACCAGAGGGGATGGATAATTCCTCTACCAAATTTCCTGGGATTTCCTCTCTCTCATTTTCTTAGTTTCCATTCTGTATTTTTATTTACTAAAGGTAGCATACTTGTTTACAACAATGATTTGTTTTACTTATATATTTTTAATTTGTTATTAAGTTATAGTTGATTTACAATGTGTTAGTTTCTGCTGAACAGAAATGTGATTCACTTACATATAAATATATTAATATATATGTATTCCTTTCATATTTTTTCAATTGTGGTTTTTCACAGGATATTGAGTATAGTTCCCTGTGCTATACAGTAGGCTGTTGTCGACTATCCATTTTATATATAACCGTTTGCATCTGCTAATCCCAAGCTCCCACCCCATCCCTCCCTCACCTGCCCTCCTTGCTGGCAACCACAGGTTTATTTTCTATGTCTCTGAATCAGTTTCTGTTTCACAGATAAGTTCCCTTGTGCCATATTTTAGATTTTACACGTATATTTAGGTTTCTTGTTTCTCTCAGTATAATAATCTCTAGGTCCATCCATGGTGCTGGAAATGGCATGATTTCATTCTTTCTCATGCTGGAGTAACATTTCATTGCATATACGTGTTGCATCTTCTTTATCCATTCATCTGCCGATGGACATTTGGGTTGTTTCCATGTGGTTTCCGTAGCATGGCTATTGTAAATAGTGCTGCTGTGAACATTGGGGTGCATGTATCTTTCTAAATTATAGTTTCGTTTGGATATATACCCAATAGTGGGAATGTTGGATCATATGTAGAGTACATCATGAGAAATACTGGGCTGGATAAAGCACAAGGTGGAATCAAGATTGCTGGAGAAATATCAATAACCTCAGATATGCAGATGACACCACCCTTGTGGCAGAAAGTGAAAAACTAAAGAGCCTCTTGATAAAAGTGAAAAAGGAGAGTGGAAAAGTTGGCTTAAAGCTCAACATTCAGAAAACGAAGATCATGGCTTCTGGTCCCATCACTTCATGCCAAATAGATGGGGAAACAGTGTCAGACTTTATTTTTGGGGGGCTCCCAAGATGGTGATTGCAGCCATGAAATTAACAGACGCTTACTCCTTGGAAGGAAAGTTATGACCAACCTAGATAGCATATTCAAAAGCAGAGACATTATTTGTCAACAAAGCTCCGTCTAATCAAGACTATGGTTTTTCCAGTAGTCATGTATGAATGTGAGAGTTGGGCTATAAAGAAAACTGAGCGCCAAAGAATTGATGCGTTTGAACTGTGGTGTTGGAGAAGACCCTTGAGAGTCCCTTGGACTGCAAGGAGATCCACCCAGTCCATCCTAAAGGAGATCAGTCCTGGGTGTTCATTGGAAGGACTGATGCTAAAGCTGAAACTCCAATATTTTGGCCACCTGATGCAAAGAGCTGACTCATTTGAAAAGACCCTGATGCTGGGAAAGATTGAGGGCAGGAGGAGAAGGGGAGACAGAGGATGAGATGGCTGGATGGCATCACCAACTCAATGGACATGGGTTTGGGTGGACTCCAGGAGCTGGTGATGGACAGGGAGGCCTGGCGTGCTGCGATCCATTGGGGTCGCACAGAGTCAGGCACGACTGAGCAACTGAACTGAACTGATGGTAGCCCCGTTTTTATCTTTTTGAGGAAACGCCACACTGCTCTCCTTAGTGGCTGCACTGTTCCCACCAACGTTATCTCCTGGGGTTTTCGATTGCATTTGTCATCTTCTTGAGCAAAGCCTAGGTCACCTGACAGTGAGGCCGGGAAGCCCAGTGCAGCCCTGGCACTGCCAGCTGCATCAGAGGAGCAGGCCTGGACGGGGCCCCAAGCAGAGGCCTCAGAGCTCACCGCCCTCTCCCTCTGCCTGAGTTATACTCTATGAAGGGGCTTCTCTTTGTAATGTTCGGGTCACCCCCAGGTTTATCAGGGTGTGTTTCGCACTGAAGATTTGACTCCAACCCTAACAATGTTTTCTTTATTTTTTCCATGCCTGATTTCTTCTGTACTCTATTTTTTTTAAATTGGGATATAATTGCTTTATAATGTTGTATTAATTTCCTAAAGATGCTTTCTTAATTGCAATTTAAGAATTGATTAAATAGTACCTGTTTGTATTCCTCCCTTCCCTTGCCCCCACGTCCTGCCTCCAGAGAGAACTGCTGGTGAAAGAATACAAGTTCTTTCCTGTCAATTTTCCTGCTCTGTCCTCACCCGGTCAGTGATTCTGTTGAAGATGGAAATGTCATCGTTTGTCACTAATCCACTCTGAGTCGGGAGCTGCTTCTTCTCCATCGCAGGTCACCGAGTGCTGCGGATCGCCCAGGAGCTGCTCAGATCTGGTGTGTGTTTATTTTCCTTTAAGCCTTTCAGAAGGACCAGAAAGAAGTGAGAACGTGGAAGGGACCGACCCTGGGATTCAGGTGAGCCCAGGGATCTGCCCCAGGGCCCAGCACTGCTTCTTGACTTCTCTAAGCTTCAGTTTCCTCATCTGTGGAATGGGTGCCATAAGAACACCCACCTCACTGGGTTATGAACCTCACCTCTATATCACTAAGCCCAGAGTCTGGAGTGTGAAATCTCCTCAAAGATGGTAATTCACAGATAATGATTCTCATTAATTTTTAAAATTGAAGTAGATGTGCAATATTATGCAGGGTATAAGAGCATGATTCACAATTTTTAAAAGTTATATTCCATTAATAGTTCCATTGGAACTACTTCAGTAATAGTTATTGTAAAATATTGGCTACTATTTTTATGTTGTACAGTATATCCTTATACCTTACTTTGTTTTAATTCTTATTTTTAAAGGAACTTTTAATTTATTTTGATTTAGCTTCAGTTCAGTTCAGTCGCTCAGTTGTGTCCAACTCTGTGCAAACCTATGAACCGCAGCACACCAGGCCTCCCTGTCCATCACCATCTCCCGGAGTTCACTCAAACTCACATCCATCGAGTTGGTGATGCCATGCACCCATCTCACACTCTGTCATCCCCTTCTCCTCCTGACCCCAATCCCTCCAAGCATCAGGGTCTTTTCAAATGAGTCAACTCCTCCCGTGAGGTGGCCAAAGTATTGGAGTTTCAACTTCAACATCAGTCCTTCCAATGAACACCCAGGACTGATCTCCTTTAGGATGGACTGGTTGGATCTCCTTGCAGTCCAAGGGACTCTCAAGAGTCTTCTCCAATACCACAGTTCAAACGCATCAGTTCTTCAGTGCTCAGCTTTCTTCACAGTCCAACTCTCACATCCATACATGACCACTGGAAAACCATAGTCTTGACTAGATGGACATTTGTTGGCAAAGTCATGTCTCTGCTTTTGAATATGCTATATAAGTTGGTCACAACTTTTCTTCCAAGGAGTAAGCATCTTTTAATTTCATGGTTGTAATCACCATCTACAGTGATTTTGGAGCCCAAAAAATAAAGTCTGACACTGTTTCCACTGTTTCCCCATTTATTTCCCATGAAGTGGTGGGACCAGATGCCATGATCTTTGTTTTCTGAATGTTGAGCTTTAAACCAACTTTTTCACTCTCCTCTTTCACTTTCATTAAGAGGCTCTTTAGTTCCTCTTCACTTTCTGCCATAAGGGTGGTGTCATCTGCATATTTGAGGTTGTTGATATTTCTCCAGCCATCTTAATTCCAGCTTGTGCTTCTTCCAGTCCAGCGTTTCTCATGATATACTCTGCATATAAGTTAAATAAGCAGGGTGACAATATACAGCCTTGATGGACTCCTTTTCCTATTTGGAACCAGTCTATTGTTCCACGTCCAGTTCTAACTGTTGCTTCCTGACCTGCATATAGGTTTCTCAAGAGGCAGGTCAGGTGGTCTGTATTCCCATCTCTCTCAGAATTTTCCACAGTTTCTTGTGATCCACACAGTCAACGGCTTTGGCATAGTCAAGAAAGCAGAAATAGATGTTTTTCTGGAACTCTCTTGCTCTTTCCATGATCCAGCGGATGTTGGCAATTTGATCTCTGGTTCCTCTGCCTTTTCTAAATCCAGCTTGAACATCCGGGAGTTCACGGTTCACCTACTGCTGAAGCCTGGCTTGGAGAATTTTGAGCATTACTTCACTAGTATGTGAGATGAGTGCAATTGTGTGGTGGTAGTTTGAGCATTCTTTGGCATTGCCTTTCTTTGGGATTGGAATGAAAACTGAGCTTTTCCAGTCCTGTGGCCACTGCTGAGTTTTCCAAATTTGCTGGCATATTGAGTGCAGCACTTTGACAGCATCATCTTTTAGGATTTGAAATAGCTCTACTGGAATGCCATCATCTCCATTAGCTTTGTTCGTAGTGATGCTTTCTAAGGCCCACTTGACTTCACGTTCCAGGATGTCTGGCTCTAGATAAGTGATCACACCATCGTGATTATCTGGGTCTTGAAGATCTTTTTTGTACAGTTCTGTGTATTCTTGTCACCTCTTCTTAATATCTTCTGCTTCTGTTAGGTCCATACCATTCCTGTCTTTTGTCAAGCCCATCTTTGCATGAAATATTCCCTTGGTATCTAATTTTCTTGAAGAGATCTCTAGTCTTTCCCATTCTGTTGTTTTCCTCTATTTCTTTGCACTGATTGCTGAGGAAGGCTTCCTTATCTCTCCTTGCTATTCTTTGGAACTCTGCATTCAGATGTTTATATCTTTCCGTTTCTCCTTTGCTTTTTGCCTCTCTTCTTTTCACAGCTATTTGTAAGGCCTCCCCAGACAGCCATTTTGTTTTTTTGCATTTCTTTTTCTTGGGGATGGTCTTGATCCCTGTCTCCTGTACAATGTCACGAACCTCATTCCATAGTTCATCAAGCACTCTGTCTATCAGATCTAGTCCCTTAAATCTATTCCTCACTTCCACTGTATAATCATAAGGGATTTGATTTAGGTCATACCTGAATGGTCTAGTGGTTTTCCCTACTTTCTTCAATTTAAGTCTGAATTTGGTAATAAGGAGCTCATGATCTGAGCCACAGTCAGCTCCCGGTCTTGTTTTTGCTGCCTGTATAGAGCTTCTCCATCTTTGGCTACAAAGAATATAATCAATCTGATTTCAGTGCTGACCATCTGTGATGTCCATGTATAGAGTCTTGTCTTGTGTTGTTGGAAAAGGGTGTTTGCTTTGACCAGTGTGTTCTCTTGGCAAAACTCTATTAGCGTTTGCCCTGCTTCATTCCATACTCCAAGGCCAAATTTGCCTGTTACTCCAGGTGTTTCTTGACTTCCTACTTTTGCATTCCCATAATGAAATGCATTCCCATAATGACTTCCTACTTTTGTCCCCCATAATGAAAAGGACATCTTTTTTGGGTGTTAGTTCTAAAAGGTCTTGTAGGTCTTCATAGAACCATTCACCTTCTGCTTCTCAACATTACTGGTTGGGGCATAGGCTTGGATTACCATGATATTGAATGGTTTGCCTTGGAAATGAACAGAGATCATTCTGTCATTTTTGATATTACATCCAAGTACTGCATTTTGGACTCTTTTGTTGACCATGATGGCTACTCCATTTCTCCTAAGGGATTCCTGCCCACAGTAGTAGATATAATGGTCATCTGAGTTAAATTCACCCATTCCAGTCCATTTTAGTTCGCTGATTCCTAGAATGTTGATGTTCACTCTTGCTACCTCCTGTTTGACCATTTTCAATTTGCCTTGATTCATGGACCTAACATTCCAGGTTCCTATGCAATATTGCCCTTTACAGCATCGGACCTTGCTTCTATCACCAGTCACATCCACAACTGGGTATTGTTTCTGCTTTGGCTCCACCCCTTCATTCTTTCTGGAGTTATTTCTCCACTGATCTCCAGTAGTATATTGGGCACTTGCCAACCTGGGGAGTTCCTCTTTCAGTATCCTATCATTTTGCCTTTTCATACTGTTCATGGGGTTGTCAAGGCAAGAATACTGTAGTGGTTTGCCATTCCCTTCTCCAGTGGACCACATTCTGCCAGACCTCTCCACCGTGACCCGTCCATCTTGGGTGGCCCCCACAGGCATGGCTAAGTTTCATTGAGTTAGACAAGGCTGTGGTCCATGTGATCAGATTGACTAGTTTTCTGTAATTATGGTTTCAGTGTGTCTGCCCTCTGATGCCCTCACTCAACACCTACCATCTTATTTGGGTTTCTCTTACCTAGGTCATGGGGTATCTCTTCACGGCTGTTCCAGCAAAGCGCAGCCACTGCTCCTTACCCTGGACGAGGTCGCCCCTCCTGACCTTGAACGTGGAGTATCTCCTCTCAGCTTATTTTTATTTATTTAGTGAAAGTCATTCAGTCATGTCTGACTCCTTGTGACCACATGGACTATACAGTCCATGGAATTCTCCAGGCCAGAATACGGGAGTGGGTAGCCATTCCCTTCTCCAGGGGATCTTTCCAACCCAGGGATTCAACCCAGGTCTCTCACATTGCAGACGGATTCTTTACCAGCTGAGCCACAAGGGAAGCCCAAGAATACTGGAGTGGGTAGCCTATCCCTTCTCCAGCGAATCTTCCCAACCCAGGAATCAAACCAGGGTCTCCTGCATTGCAGGTGGATTTTTTTTACCAACTGAGCTATGAGGGAAGATCTTATTAGAAGGCAGGTGGTTAATAACTTACAAGAACTGTCCTTGCGATTCCATTTTACATTAAGATGCAAGCCTGGCTAAAGGGTAAGCAATGGGAACAATGAGGCAGGAGATGCCCCTATGTGCTCCTGGCACTTTCTCTTTTATCTTTTGGTATGTGCTGGTGAGTGGTCGTGGCTGACAGGAAGAGCCCCCAGAGCCTGAAGGAAGTGGGAAAGAGGAAGTAGTGCCATATTTCTTTTTAATCTGCTGGAACTTACTCTGGCGTGTCTGCTGTCCCAGCAGTCTGGTACTCCTAACCCATGTCAAAATCTGCACACTAAGTTAAAATTGTCAAGTCCCAAGCGCATGGTGTATTTTTGTTGGCATCTTCCTGACAGACTTGGGGACCTGTCCTCCTTGTCATTCATGTCAGCAGACGGAAGTCCCGCCCGTAGAGGGGAAGTCCTAGAATATCTTCCCTTTGTAAATATGTCTGCCAATTACAGGCACTTTCTTTACACATTTCACTTGAGTTTCACAACCACCTCTGAGGCAGAAAGAAAAGGGTTTGTGGTCCTCATTTTATAGACAAGATAAAGAGGATTGGAGAGATTGAGTGACTTGTCTAAGGTCAAACACTCTGTCAGTGGTTGAACAGGAATAGAACTCCAGGCTGGGTGGGGAGAATATTCAAGACATCTGATTAATGTTTTAGATCTGCAGGTATCTAGTTGGTGCAACCCTTGTGAGCCACTTGTCAACGAGAAAGCAAGAGGCTGGGGTCAACTGGGGGATCCCTGAGATTCTTTGATGTTGTCTGGCGGGAAGTGGGGCCATCCACCTTTTCCCTCCCATTGACCTCCATGAAGTCGTTCTCAGATGTGGAAATGAGGGCCACAGGATAATACTTTCCAGTGAGACTTCAATTCTTTCCTCTAAGTACAGAGAGGCTGAAAAATCACTGGGGAAACAGCAAAATCCCTCAGTAGCTCCAAACCTCCTTAAGCAATTTGTGCTGCCTAAATCCAAAATTAAGCTCTGGCTTCGCCATGAGCTGCTGGCAAGCTGCCTGTCTAATTACAGTAAGGTAGGAAACTCTGAGATATTCTGTAGAACCACGATTATTAACTTAGCCTGTAATTGTGTCTTAGGAAGACTGTCATTTTAGAGTGTGAGCAGTAAGAGGGCATAACAGAGTCTGAATTCGGGTGTTGTGGTTACTTTGGATTTTGCATTTCTCCCTGTAGTCGTCTCCACATTTCCTTCAGTAACATTCCTGCTGGTGTTTTTGACCTGAAAACTCACCTTCTCCCTGTCAGGAGATTCAGTTTTCTGAACAGTGTCTTGAGTTCTTTGGTAACTATGGTAACACCTCCACACACACTGACCCCGACCCCAAAGAAGAAACCAACAAAGAAGTAAGTTCATCATCATATAAGGGCCACCTCAAGTCCTGGAGAGGAAATGGATTTGTTTGGGCGAGGCAGCCACCACCATCCCCCCCGGGAGACCCTGGTACCACACTTCTGCTCAGCAATGCTCGCCTCCTCTCCTGGGGCCATCCTGCTTTTAGCATCGCTCTGTTATTCCTTGTTTTACTGCAGAGCAGTGGTAATTGATGTCGACGATCTATTAAACAGATGGCGGGATGAGCCGGAAGCATCTTAGTTAAACGACAGTTCAATGCTATCATTCTTGTTGAAACACTTTAACCTCTGATTTAATTTTATTCCACTGGGATTGAGGGTTATGTTTTCTGGCTCTCATTCTGCTGCCATTCACACGGATACACTCTCCAGAAAAGAGACAAACCCTCTCTCCTGCCCTTCTTCCCACCCAGATTGAGGGTGTGAGGTGAAAACACAGATAGCATCCACTGAGGGCCTTCTCTGCTGAGGTCTTTTTTGCCAACAGGCAGATGGGGGTGGGTAGCCTCCCTGGCATGCAACAAGGGAGGAGGGAAGAAACCATTACTGCCAAGTGAACCTTGAAATGGTGGGGAAGCTTGGTCTGATGCTGGGAATGCAAACCCAGAGCCTTCCTTCCGGAGTTTTCTCTGAAATTTGACCCGAGCATTTAACCTCTTCCTTCCTGGTCAGACTCTTGCGTCTAGAATGACATAAACGGTACAGCAAATAAAGTATCCAGGCTAAAAAGAAGATAAAGATTGGGATTAGAACATGTTTTTCTTAGAAGAGTGTCTTTTAAGTGGTTTTCTAGGTGGTGGTGGTTGTGTTCGACTCTGCGACCCCACGGACTGTAGCTCTCCAGGCTCTGCTGTCCATGGGATTTCCCAGGCAAGAATAACGGGGTGGGTTGCCATTTCCGTCTCCAGGGGATCTTCCCCACCAGGGATTAAACCCGCATCTCCTGACTGGCAGGTGGATTCTTTAGCACCTCCTTTCCTAGGGCTGTTGTAACAAAGTACCACAAATTGGGTGGCTTAAAACAACTGATTTCTAGTCTGGAGTGAGAAGGCAAGAAGTCTGAAATCAAGGGGTGGGCAGAGTCATACTTCCTCTGCAATCTGAAGGGGAAATTCCCTCCTATCTCGTCTGGTTTCCGGTGTTTGCCAGCAACCTGTGGTGTTCCTTAACTTGCAGACACAGCACGCTAATCTCTGTCTCCATCATCACGTGGCTGTCTTCCTGTGCATCTAAGTCTCCCTTGCTTTAATAAGGACACCAGCCATGTTCCCATGGACAGAGGAGCCTGGTAGGCTACAGTCCATGGGGTCGCGAAGAGTCGGACACGACTGAGAGGCTTCACTTTCACTTTTCACTTTCCTGCACTGGAGAAGGAAATGGCAACCCACTTGCCTGGAGAATCCCAGGGACGGGATAGCCTGGTGAGCTGCCGTCTATAAGGTCACACAGAGTCGGACACGACTGACGTGACTTAGCAGCAGCAGCAGCCATGTTGGATTTGGAGCCAACCCTTCCCTAGTGGTTCAGACTGTAAAGAATCTGCCTACAGTGCAGAAGACCTGGGTTCGATCCCTGGGTTGGGAAGAACCCTCGGAGAAGGGAATGGCTACCCACTCCAGTATTCTGGCCTTAGACACACTGTATAGACCATGGGGTTGCAAAGATTCGGACTCAACTGAGCGACTTTCACTTTTCACTCCTGCAGTACGACTTCATCTTACTTTACTTCATTACATCTGCAGTGACTCTATTTCAAAATAAAGTCCCATCCCGAGGCACTGGGGTCAGGACTTAAGCATACCTTTTGGGGGAACACAATTTAACTCAAAAGAGGGGAGGATACGGAATCCACGATTTCCCCGCTAAGTGTCCAGAGCACGTTTAGACTGAAGAGGATACGATGGAACCTGTGCCCTGGGAAACAGACGTGAAATGATGCCCTCAGCCCTGCGGAAGTCTCGCTCGTGTTCTCCAGTTCACCCCGAATATGACCCCCAGCGCTGCTCTCTTGCCTTCCAGGTTCTGACACCATTGTTCCTCCATTTCCCAGAGACCATGGCATGCCCAGGAGAGGACGTGCTCCTGCGTTTTGAGAAGTCCGCACTTAGGGCCTGGCCCTGCCAAACCCAGGCATTGTTCTCAGTTGACCGCGAGACTCTGTCTAAGCGCACGCCTGCCACCTTGTGGTCAGGTTTGCATTCCCCCCACCTCATGAAGGCTTTTTTATTTTCTTTCTTAAATTTAATTTTTATCTTGGATTATAGTTGATTTATAATATTATTTTAGTTTCAGATGCACAGCAAAGTGATTCAGTTATGTATATACATACATCCATTCTTTTTCAGATTTTTTTTGTCCCATATAGGTGATTACAGAGTGTTGGGTAAGAGTTCCCTGTCTCTACACAGATATCAAATGATAATCACTTATACGTGGAACCTAAAAAAAACGATACAATCCTGAATATGCTTTGGAAGGACTGATGCTGAAGCTGAAGCTCCAATACTTTGGCCAGCTGATGAGAAGAACTGATTCACTGAAAAGACCCTGATGCTGGGAAAGATTGAAGGCAGGAAGAGAAGGGGATGACAGAGGATGAGATGGTCGGATGGCATCACTGACTCGATGGACATGAGTTTGAGCAAGCTCCGGGAGTTGGTGGTGGACAGGGAAGCCTGGTGTGCTGCAGTCCACTGGGTCATAAAGAGTGAGATGCAAGTGAGCGACTGAACTGAACTGAAAACTGGAAGAAAAAAAAAATGCCTAAGGTTGGGGTTTGAGTGTAATGAATTAATAATTAATCACCACTCTCTCTGCTACTTGGAGTTCAGAGATAGACTCAGGAGATAGATAAATGGGAACAAAAATATTAGTTTTATTATTGGTAAAATGCAGCTGAAGAATGTGGCACCCATGTTGTGATGATCTAGAAGGTCTGTTAACAGTTTCATTCTTAATATCTTGACCAGAGTTTCCAGAATAAGAATGCTCAAGAGTAAGCTCTCTTTTTTCTAGCTTTCCCTCTCTCTCTGTCTTTCCTTCCTTTTTAAATTTTGATTTCTGATTTTAATCATATTGCCTCTAGTGTTTATCATTAAGAATATTGTTGATTCAGTTTAAGGTGAACTTTTTAAAATCATGTTAAATAAAATTTTAGGGCTTCTAAAGAAGTTTCTAAAAGTCAGACTGGGTATTAAAGAATATCAGATAGCTTTTGGAAATTTTTGAAGATTATTGCATAATTTTAAAATTTAACCAATTTTTGTAATATGATATATTTAGATTTCTTCATATTTAATTATTCTGTACTGCTTGGATAAATCTTATTGGAATGTATTTAGTGAAGATATGTTTAAAATATATTGATTAATTTAAATTGCTGATTCTTTCTGTAAAATTTACAAGTGGGATTTATAAGTGTGATTGTTTTTGTTTTGTTTTTGGTCTGCTATCTCTGTTGAGCTTTGTTAATAGAATTATTCCTATTTTTGCTCAATAAATTGGGAAGATTTACATATACTCTGAGGTTTTTTATTTAGCCTGGGTAATATTGTTCTTTGAGTGTTTGAAAAAGTCACCATCTGAGGTAGGACACATCTTTTTTTGAACATAACATTCTTTGACAATGTTTTTAATTTTTATCATAGTAACTGATGTTTTTTAGTCCGTTTGAGAATTTTGCTTGTTTTTCCCCTGGAAATTGCTGATTTTATTGAGGTTTAAAAGGTATCCACACTGAATCGTATGAAGTTTGTTGTAATTTAAAATGTTCCTTTGTAATTATTTGAGATACAACCTGAGTTCTAATTTTGTTAAATTGTGTTTTCCTTATTTACATTTGCTAGTGTGTGTTGTGTTCTTTTTTCTCTAAAGAATCTGTGCCACTATTTATTTAATAAACAAATTTTTTTAGAGAAGCATTTAAAAATTGAAATACAAGAATTTAAGTGTTGCTGTTATGGTGGCGCTAGTGGTAAAGAGTCTGCCTGCCAATGCAGGAGACACAAGAGATGAGGGTTCTATCCCTGGGTCAAAAAGATCCCTGGAATAGGAAATGGCACCCCACTTCTGTATTTTTGCCTGGAAAATTCCATGAGCAGAGGAGCCTGGCAGAATACAGTCCATGGGGCTGCAAAAAGTTGGACAGGACTGAGCACACACACACATTGCTAACTAGGAGGAAAAAAAAATTCCAGAAATTTGTATCATATAGTGTTTCCTTAAGAATCAGCCCGATGTGTTCTGGGCAGCCAATTTTACAGTCCATTTCTCAATGAACTATGCATTAATAGGGTTAAAAAGAATAGCACGGTACAGCAATGTCCATAGCAGGATTATTCACAGTACCCAAAATGTAGAAGCAACAGATCCATCAACAGGTAAGTGAATAAATGCAGTGTATACACTCCGTGAAATATCATCTGGATTTAAAAAGCAAAGGAATTCTGACATTAGCCACAATGTTGAGCTGTGAAATAAACCAGACATGAAAGGACAAATATAATTCCAGTTATGTGAAGTACTCAGAGTAGTCAACTCTGTAGAGATAGAAAATAGTATGTTGGTTGCCAGGGACTAAGGCAGGAGGGAAGAGGGAATTAATGTTTTAATGGATATTTTTAATGTTTGATGTTTAACAGACTTCTGGACTGGGATGGTAAAAAACCATTCTGTAGATGGGAGGTGGGAATGGTCACACAACACCATGAATGTCCTTCACACCTTCGAACTGTTCACTTAAAAATGGCTAAAATGGGGAGGTTTGTGTTTTGCATATTTTACCACCACTAAAAAAAAGTATATTTTGCAATTAGAATATTATGCAATAGGCATTAGGCTTAGTTTAGATGAATCATTCGTAAAACAAGAGTATAGTAACTCACTTCATCTATTAAAGAATAGAGAAACAGTGATGCCTAGCCTGCAATATGAAAGAGATTTTAAGTCACTGTGTTGCAGAAAAGCACTGAATGCCTTTCTTGGTCTGCAGAAATATTCTTTTATGCTAATATTTCAAGGAAATACTAAGATAGGGAGATCATCCTGGATTATGGGATGGAGCCCATGGAATCAGAAGAAGAGCTCCGGTCCTCTCCCACCCTGGTTCTCCCAGTGGACAGAGAGGGGTAGAAGTGGAAGTCAGAGTGACGTAATGGGAGAAAAACTTGACCGGCTGTTGCTAGCTAAAGTAATCAACATTAATATCTAATCAAAAACTTAAATATAAGGAAAATTAAAAGATATAACCTTTGGACCTCTAGACTTTCCAGAGTCTAGACATATGAAAAAAAGAGGTTTCTGGTCTTCCAACATTTGTGTTGAGCAATCTTAGCCTCCCACCTGGGCAGATGAGTCATTGATTACGGACGGGGTGGTTGCCTTAGAGAGAAATGAGTGCAATTTCTCCTGCTCTGCCCACTTTACAATCAGATGGGCTAAAAACCTGGAGACTCACCATGAGGTGACTAATGTTTCACAATGAACTTAACCCTCACCAGAAGAGGAGGAGGTATCTTCACCATTTTACCAGGTGTTATGGGTTGAGTGGTGCCCCAAAGGGATATGCTGATGTCCCCCAGGACACACTGTCTTTGCAGGTATAGTCAAGTTAGGATGAGGTCATAGGGTATAAAATGATCGGTATCCTGATAAGAAAAGGAGGCACGTACAGACACAGATTTACAAGGGGAAGGGGAAGTGAAGATACACTGGGAGAACGCCATGTGACTCCACAGGCAGGACTGGAGTGATGTTTCTACCAGCCGAGGAGCATCAAGGCTTGCTGGCTTCCACCAGAACTAAAAAGAAAGCCCTGATCAGCCCTGGAGACTTCCTTAGGAACCCCACCCTGCTGACCCCTTGAGTTCAGACTTCTGACCTCCAGAACTGAGAGACAACACATTTTTGTTCTTTCAAGTCACCTAGTTTGCAGGGCTTTGTTACAGCTGCCTTAGGGCTGCCCCGGTGGCTCAGACAGTAAAAAATCTGCCTGCAGTGCAGGAGATCCAGATTCAATCCCTGGATCAGAAAGATCCCCTCGAGAAGGGAATGGCAACCCAGTCCAGCATTCTTGCCTTGAGAATTCCACGGACAGAGGAGCCTCGCAGGCTACAGTCAGTGGAGTTACAAAGAGTTGGATATGACTGAGTGACTGACACACACACTAGGAAGGAACACACCAGACATTCTCTTAAATGCCAAGCAATCAATGCCTCTCCTACAAGTCACCTTGTTTTGTTAACATTCTGCCTCGTAATTTCTTCTTAGAGGAGAAATAAGATGGCAATGATAATTCCATCATCAGATGATAATTTTTTTATTGTGTAGAAAAGCAATAATGAATCTCTACTGGAAGCAAATACAGTATCACTAAATGCTAAGGAATATTGTTCTGGAACATAACATTTTTATATTAAAAACTGTTTCTGACTAATATCACCACAGGGTTTTCGTCTTCTTGTCTAGAATGGATGCCACATCATTTGTGGCTAAGCTCTTTCATAAAAAGGCATTGTTTTCAAAAGATAATATAATACAGAGGTTGAGGAATTGCTGTCATCTGTCATCTGTGGGCCCCAACCCATACCCGGGCAGTACTGTTTGGCTATTGCTTGAGTGAGAAAAGAAGCACTCAGGAAATCCGCCAGTCTCAGAAGTCATGTTTTGAAAGAGGCAGAGCCAGTCTCACTTGATGAATCACGTTCTGGAACAATCCCCAGCTTTGTGAGTGCTGCGTTGTCATTTCAGCTTTTTCCCTGAGAGCTCTTTATAGAAGTCTCTCCACTTACATGCTCATTGGGTTAAATAACATGAAGTCCATGAAATCCCAAAGTCTTTTCCCAAGAAAATGAGACAAAGTACAGACTGGACTATGCTGGGAGAAGGAGGGATGTCATTTCTGATTCCCGCTTTGTAATAGCCCCACATCTGGACCTGTTCACTTCTACCACCTCCAAACTTTATGCCACCATTTCCTCCTCCTACTCCCCCAGTTTTCTTCCCCAAGAGTCGAGTCCTTGGTTAGCTCTTCTCTGAATGGCTGCAGTGGTTCTTTTTAGATTATAGTTGATTTACAATGTTGTGTTACCTTCAAGTGTACAGCAAAGTGATTCATATATGTGTGTGTGTGACACACACATATCCTTTTAAGATTCTTATTCCATATACAATATTAGAGAATATTGAGTATAATTCCCTGGGCTGTGGCTTCCCATAGCAGAGTCATTACTTTGCCAACAAAGGTCTGTCTAGTCAAAGTTATTTATCCAATAGTCCTGTATGGATGTGAGAGTTGGACTATAAAGGAAGCTGAGTGCCAAAGAATTGATGCTTTTGAACTGTGGTGTTGGAGAAGACTCTTCAGAGTCCCTTGGACTGCAAGGAGTTCCAACCAGTCAATCCTAAAGGAAATCAGTCCTGAATATTCACTGGAAGGACTGATGCTGAAGTTGAAACTCCAATACTTTGGCCATCTGATGGGAAGAGCTGACTCATTGGAAAAGACCCTGATACTGTGAAAGATTGAAGGCAGGAGAAGGGGACGACAGAGGATGAGATGGCTGGATGGTATCACTGACTCAATGGACATGAGTTTGAGTAAGCTCCGGGAGTTGGTGATGGACAGGGAAGCCTGGTGTGCTACAGTCCATGGGATCCAAAGAGTTGAACATGACTGAGTGACTGAACTGAACTGAACTGATGGTGGCACAGTGGTAAACAATAGGTCTGCCAAACAGACCAAACAGGAGATGCGGGTTCGATCCCTGGGTCTGGAAGATGCCCTGGAGAAGGAAATGGCAACCCACTCTAGTATTCTTGCCTGGAGGATTCCATGGACACAGGACCCTGAAGGTCTACAGTTCATGGGGTCACAGAAGAGTCAGACACAACTGAGCGCCTAAACAACAGCAACGCGGGAACATGAGGAGCAAGCCTTTCTCGAGTCCAGTGGTTCTCAGACCTCAGCAAGGGTCGGCGCCACCTGGGGTGCTTGTGGAAACTGAGTGCTGGACCCACCTCCAGAGCTTCTGGTTCAGTGGATCTGGAGTAGGGCCCAAGAGTTTTTATGTCTAACAAATCCTCTGGGGGTGTGGATGATGGGGATCCAGGACTACACTTTAAGGACCTGTTTCCACTCATTCATGGTGCTTTAGGCACTGTTGTACAAGCTCTTCACTTTTCCTTCAAGGCAGAGGAGATTTTTTTTAATTAAAATATTTTTGGTACAATATATACAACATTGAGGACTTCCCTGGTGGCTCAGATGATAGAGAATCTGCCTGCAATGCGGGAGACCTGCATTCCATCTGGGGTTGGGAAGATCCCCTGGAAGAGGGCATGGCAACCCACTCCAGTGTTCTTGCCTGGAGAATCCCCATGGACAGAGGAGCCTGCCGGGCAACAGTCCATGGGGTCATGCAGAGTCGGACACAACTGAGTGACTGAGCACAGCACAGTGCACAACATTAAATGTACCATCTTTGCTTTTTTTCAGCATACTGTTCAACAGTGTAAGTCCATTCTCTCTGTTGTGTAACCATCACCACTATCCACCACAATCCGGAACTCTTTTTGTCTTGCAAAACTGGAACTCTGCACCCATTAGATAATAACTCTCCTTTTCCCCTCCCCCAGCCAGTGAACAATCAGTGTATTTTCTATCTTTATGAATTTGGCTACATTAGATCTCATACATGTGATTTATACAAGGTTTATCCTTTTGTGAATGGATGTTTTTCCACTTAGCAGATGTCTTCAAAATTCATGGGTCAGAATTTCCCTCTTTTTTAGGGTTGAATAATATTCTAGTGTCTCTGCTATATTGTTTATCCATTCCTCTGTCCATGGACAGTTGGGTTGCTCCCATCTCTTGGCTATGGTGAAAAATAGTACTGTGAATATAAATGTGCAAATATCTCTCTGAGACCTTGCTTTCAATTCTTGTATGTAGTGGAATGGCTGGAGCAGTGGAGTTTCTTATCAAGTGACTCATCCTGTGGATTATATGGGATAATGTAGATAAAGAATCAACATAGTGATCACACATAGAAATATAAACTTCTGCATCACACAGTCCTCTGGTCATTAGATCTATATAAACTAAATATCCTTTGATGGTGTTAAAGTTATTTGTGAGTATGGACTGTGTATAGGTGAGGTCGGTTAGGTTTAAAAGCATTCTGAATTTTTTCCTCTAACTTCACACTTGAACTGAGATAAGATTTTGGTGCAGACATAGGCACACTCTATCGTTTTTGTTTTTTTAGCCATAAGGTTCTTCTTTAAAAAAAAAAAAAACTTTTTATTTTGTGTTGGAGTATAGCTGATTAACAATGTTATAACAATTTCAGGTGGGCACCAATGTGTACATGTCCATTCCAAATTTCCTAACTATCCTTTCCCCCACTCCACTCCATCCTTCCTCCTGGCACCCACAAGTTCATTCTCTAAATCTGTGAGTCTGTTTCTGTTTTGGCCATGACACGTGGCATGTGGGATCTTAGTTTCCCAACCAGGGGTTGAACATGTCCCTGGTAGTGGAAGTGCAGAGCTGTAACCAGTGTTTCACCAGGGAAGTCCCAAGCACGTCCTATTTTAAGCCTTTAGTGTGAATACTTGATATAACACTTGTTAAATAAGTACTTAATAGAAATGCTTGATGACAGGTTGTTTGTGTGAATCATTAGAAACGGTGTTGCCTCTCTCAATCCCGGAAAGTCTCTTTCCTGGAAAGTGCTCTTTCACCTCATTTCACTTACCCTGCAAATACACTTGCGGAGTGTTACTAAAGCAGAAGGATTCAAGGATGGGGATCATTAGATTCAGCACCAGCGCTGGAAGTAAAGACTCATATGTGTGTCTTGGGAAAATGTGTTCTCTAGAGTAAAGATGTTCACAGTGTGGTCTGCAGACTGACCAATCCATCCACTCTTGATCACCAGTCATGAAATGAGACATGAGCACACAGTAGAATGGAAATTCAGGCAAAGTAACCATGTCACTACACTACACACTGTCTAGGTCAGCTGACTTTTTTTTTTGTAGCAGAGTTTCTCAAGGAAGGGAGAGTGTGTAGATTAGATTCTGGTGCAGGCTCCCTCAATTGCACTGTCCCAGGTCACACTGAGTTTGTTGAGACAGTAGAAGCTATGTCCTCCGTGGGGTCTTGTCCTGTCTCAGATGGAATAAGGGACCAGGCATACTTGTCTATTATAGCACTTATTGCACTGTATTGTAATGGTCTTTTTGTAAATGTAACATTTATTTAGTGTCTATTTTTTAAGTATAAAAATACATGTGCTGTGCCGAGTGCTCAGTTGTATCTGACTCTTTGCGACTCCATAGACTGTAGCCCTCCAGGCTCCACTGTCCATGGGATTTTTCAGGCAAGGATGATGGCGTGGATTACCATTCCCTTCTCCAGAGGATCTTCCCAATCCAGGGATCAAACCTGCATCTGCTGCATTGCAAGCAGATTTATTACCTGCTGAGCCATTGCAGAAGCCCCCATAAAAATATATAGTACCTGCTAGCGATTCATGGGGTTGCAAAGAGCTGGACACGACTGAGCAATTGAACCATGAAAAAGAATGACGTTCTGATCCGTATTAAAACATGGATGAATCTTGAAGGCTTTCGGCTAAGTGAAACAAGCCATTCACAAGAAGACAAATACTGTATGAGTCCACTTACAGAAGGTTCCTAGGACAGTCAGAATCATAACGTAGGAAGTGGGTTTGAGGTAACCAGGGCCTGTGGGAAGAGAAAGTGGGGAATTACTGCTTCACGGTTAGAGGGTTCCTGATTGGGATGATTAAGCAGTTTTTGGAAGAGTGGTGGTGGGTTTACAACACTGTGAATGTACTTACTGTCATTGAACTAGAGCCTTAAAAAGAGCTAGGATAGTACATTTTATATTATTATATCTTATCACAATAAAAAAGTAGAAATAGTAAAAAATAGTACATGCTGGTTGAAAAGAATTCAAATTATATATATATATATATATATATATATATATATATGGCAAAATGTGCACGAGAGGCCTGAGATAGCCAATCCTTTGCCCAGTCTCTAAAACCACAGGAAAACATCCCAGATTTGGGAACCGCTCAAAACGGAAATGGAGGTTGGTTCAAAGGGGCCAACACTAAGTGACTCCTGGCATCAGGCCAGTCGAAGACACATTGCTCTCAGAGAAAATCTACAGGAGAAAGATGAAATACCTTCCACCATGGCTGGCAAGGTCTAGTGCTTTAAAGTATATCCTCAAATCCTGGCAATGATTGTCTAAGAATACATTGATTGAGCACAGAGTTTACAAAAGTGCACTCACCCATGCATTGCCAGACCCACAACACACCCTGATGCACACAGCTGCGATCTTTGCTCCTTGGCAAAGTCCTCGTGGAGTCAGCAGGTTCACTGTCCCTTCCTCAAGCAAACCCCTCCCTCTCTTCACTCATCTCCCAGCGTTCCCCACACCTGTCCCTGTTTGTTTAAACCCCAGCCTGGGAAGTATGGACACCCTTCAGGATCAGTCTCACCACCATGCTTCTTCTGACTCCAGTCTTGGTAGCCATCGTCTGCATTTTGATGGTGTGGATCTTTAAAAATGCTGATGGGAGCAGTGACAGAAAGAAGGGGGAGCCTAGGGCTGAGGCTCATCCCTGGGTAGATAAAGACTTGAAAGACAGCACCGATGTCCACCAGGAGGAAGCAGGTAAAGACACTGGCTCTGCCACTTGGTTCCCATCTTCTGTATTTTTACGATGAGGGCAAGTGGCTGGTGGGGCTTATGGAGAGAAATAAGTGCAGGCAGGTCAGTTTTATCATCAACTTCTATTGTGCAAACAAATTAGTGTGTGACGGAGACATCATTTCTCTTGGGTGTCAGCTTGTCGTTTGCTGTGACCAAGTAAAAAGCTGGATCATCAGTAAAAAACACTGTTGAAGGGCTGGCTTTCCCCAGCTCCTGTCCTGACTGGCTGCTAAAATCTTTCTGCAGGGGGCACATCACAGGCTGGTGTGGCCATGAGATAAGCAGTCAGGTTTTGATCAAAAATTTGAAATAAAAAAAAGGGCAGCTGTGTAAGTGCTCACTACTACTCATTATAGCAGCCCTGTGGGTTACAGACAAGAGTGGCTGTGGTCCTCAAAGCTGAGTGTCTGATTCAGTAGACAAGGCAATGAATGGACAACTGAAAGAGAGTAAAAAAGAGACAGGTGGAACTGATGATAAGGTGTTTGGAGAAGGCTCAGGATCTTGGCAAGGCATTACAGAAGGGCTGAACCAGGCCAGGTGGATTACTAGAATATGAATAGTAAGGGTGAGAAGGTTAAGGGGAACAGAAGGAGCCTGAATACAGAACTGCTAGGAAAGATGCTGAGAAGACGGAAGGACTATGCTGACCAGGGAAGGGGCGAAAATGAAGTTGGATGTTGAGGATGGGCGGGGGCATGGTTGACCCAAGGAAGACAAGATGATGAAGGAGGCAGGCAGGCAGGGAGAGGTTTTGGGGAGCTCTGAGTGATCTGTGTTTGGGGTGGGTCTGAGGAGGTTCTGTGGGCTGGATTTGACTTGGAAGAGGCTCAGTGACTCTCAGCTGGGGTAGTAATGGCACCAGCTCAGTTCAATTGCTCAGTCGTGTCCGATTCTTTGCGACCCCATGGACTGCAGCATGTCAGGCCTCCCTGTTCATCACCTACTCCAGGAGTTTACTCACACTCATGTCCCTTGAGTTGGTGATGCCATCCAACCATCTCATCATCTGTTGTCCCCTTCTCCTCCCACCTTCAATCTTTCCCAGCATCAGGGTCTTTTCAAATGAGTCAGTTCTTCACATCAGGTAGCCAAGGTATTGGAATTTCAGCTTCAACATCAGTCCTTCCAGTGAATATTCAGGACTGATTTCCTTTAGGATGGACTGGTTGGCTCTCCTTGCTGTCCAAGGGACACTCAAGAGTCTTCTCCAACACCACAGTTCAAAACAATCAATTCTTTGGTGTACAGCTTTCTTTATAATCAACTCTCACATCAATACATGACTACTGTAAAAACCAAAGCTTTGACTAGATGGACCTTTGTTGGCAGAGTAATGTCTCTGCTTTTTAATACGCTGTCTAGATTGGTCATAACTTTTCTTCCAAGGAGCAGACATCTTTTAATTTCATGGCTGCAGTCATTATCTGCAGTGATTTTGCAGTCCCCTCTCAAAAAAAATAAATAAATAAATAAATAAAGCTCCACCCTCCCTTCAAAAGAGGCCACCTGGAAGTATATGTGTGCATATGTGTATAAGTGTGTGTGTGTGTTTTGAGTTGTCCTAACCTTAGGATTCGGGAGTGGGGTACAAAGCTGGCAATCCATGCTGGAAGCCATGTAGCACTGGCTATACCATGTACACTGAGTATACCACACAGGGTCCAAGCCCAGGCAGCCTCCTAGCAGGGCTATCTCTCACTCTCCTCCCTGGATGCCAACTATGCCAGCTGAGAAGCACTTTCCTGAATGAGGGGAGATCCACTTTGAAGCTGGGTAAGGATCTGCTCCGGTAACAATGGGCAGGGTGGTGGGGATAGCGTGATGCAAGAGAAGAGGTGGATCCAAGGGACAGTCAAGGAAGAACAATGGGCTCTGGCAATAAGTTAGCTGCTGGGAGAGGAAGAGGAGGGCAATGATTTAGAGGCTGGAAGAATCAGAACAACACTGTCATAAGCAGGTGAGGGGAGGGGACCCGGTTTAAAGGGGAAGCTGTTGAGTGTAATGCAGGGTGTGTTGGGCTTGAAGGAACAGTGGGACATTGAAGCAGAAAGATAGGCAGGTTTCTAGGTGAGAGATCTAGGCCACAGACACTGATTGGAGAGTCACTAGCTTAAGGTGATGCTTGGAAGTTGAGGAAAAAATGAATTCACTAGAGGGTATTGCTAAAGAGAAGGCTGAGGAGAGAACCTGGTGAGGAGCACATTCAGATGAGAGGAACTGCCTGGGAGGAATGGACTTGGAAGAAAAGGTGTAGGGAAGAAGGGCCAGGTTAGTAACAAGCCCTTCCAGGTATTTTCTATATCCAAGGTCATTTTTACATAGGGTGACTCATAACAATACAGGGAGCAGGCACTATTATCATCCCTAGATTACAGATAAGGAAGCTGAGCTCAGATCATCTAAATCATCTGTCCAAGCAGCTAGTGGTGGAGCCAGGACCCAGCGGGGGCTGGCTCCAGAGTCCCAGGTCTACAAAGAAGGCTTTTCCAGGCTTTTCCAAAGAATGATCCAGAACAGAGCAGGCAGGAGATGGCCCACAGAGTTAAACGTTTCCTGAGAGATCAGAAGTAGTGTGTGCATTGAGAAAAACCCACTGGCTTTGAAGACCCAAGGGTTGAAGGGATACAGAGGGATCAATGTGGCTGGTGGGGAACCAGGGACCTGGGACCAGGGACCTGCGCCTGATGGTTGGGACCAGATACCAGAGCTGTGCGGCCCCGTTCTGCTTCTCTGCCTGTTGATTCACTTCTCATTCTCTATTCTTTACAAGGAGGAATAAAGTGAACATGTAGCACCTGCCTCAGCAACCACGAGCAAATTTTCCCCAAGTGTAGACTTCACAGTCTCTTGTTGGGATTTTTCTTGTCTACATAAGAGATACTTACTGAGGTCACACGGGCACACAGGTGATAAGCAGGGCTAATGTTTAAACTCCATCTCCTCTGGCACTCAAGTCCCTGCTCTTAACCACTGGGTGGGTGGACACAGTCTAAGAGAGGATACCCTGCCAGTACTGAGGCTCCGATGCAGGTATAATTGGAGAGGAGAAGGCTACCATTGCTTGCCTGGAGAATCCCAGGGACGGGGGAGCCTGGTGAGCTGCTGTCTATGGGGTCGCACAGAGTCAGACACGACTGAAGTGACTTAGCAGCAGCAGCAGCAGACAAGGAAACATGAGATGGCTTTGCTAACAGCGAAGAGAGAACAGGGGCAAGCCATTTTGAAAATTAACAGAGACAAAACAGTTCAATAAGTATTGTAGGCCATTCTAGTGTGAGCTGAGGGAAATATGAGCACCAATCCAGCCTCTGCCAGCTCTGCCTCACAAGATTCCTGTTCCACTTTCACAGATCGGGGAATCAGCCTGTGTGTGTGGGGGGGGGGGGGGGGGGAAGGTGGGGGGTGAGGGGAGGAGAGGAGCGGGCGGGACATAGAGGGGACATGCTGACTAGATGTCAGACACAGACTTTGTCTGGGGACCAGTCACACATGGTGTCCTCATAGGATTTTCTGTTCCTCTTTATCTGTGGCAGAGGTCTGAGGAAGATAAATGACCCATATTTAATCTCAAACAGGAAACCTCAGATTGTTTCCCCAAAATGAACTGAAAATACTGCACAAAAATCCTCTAGTCAGTCCCGGATTCATGAAAGCTCATGGAGAAAAAGACAGGAAACACATTAAGATGTGTCCATTTTAACATTAGTGTGGGTTTTCTTTACTTGGCGTCGCTAGCCATCAAAAGCTAGTATTCTAACTGAATTTTCATTGTCCCAGTCACTGCTAATAAAGGCTTTGCCAAAATTTTTATCTAATGTGCTCAACACCTGAGAATAAAAATGTTCCTCAGACTTAGGAACAGAGAGATTTTTATGTACCCACATGCAGCTGTTTCAAACCTGTTCATTGGATCAATGACAGCTCATTTCAGTAAAAGCTTAACAAGTCAACCAATTAAAGATGGATTCATTCCAGTTCCAGCTCTTCCACATGCCAACTAATCAACAACAGTCTCAACCAAGTAACACTGTTCCTACAGATGATATTAACCCTCTTACATGCCTGGAAGCCAACCAATGCCTGAACTCCACGTTTTCCAACCAAGTGGTGTGCAAGAACTAGCCTGAGGAGATCTTAGAGGTTCTGAAAATTTATGGGCCATTTGTTCACTTGCTAGCAGCTTGAAGTCAGGCCATGATGGGAGTGCCGACTCTATATTATAGCACTGGAAATTGGCCAGTGCTATAATTCAGTGCTCTTTTTCTCCCTACTCTCAGAGAGCTGGTTTACCAGCACACCACTGACAAAAATGCTATATAACAGCAGCACTCAAGACCTGCCTAGCTTTCCTCTGCTGTAAGAAGCAAGGAATTCAGCTTCATCTTTGCATTTCATCATCTTTTGACACCCATGCATACTTCTGCATGACTAATTTTAAAAGGCTGGTTCACCAGGACTCCTGTAAGACATTATGGTCCTAGGAGAAAGGAGAGGTAAATTTGAATTCAGATGAGAGAAGATTAGGGACAGGAAAGGATTTGATGGAGATGTCATCCTTGGGATCAAATCTGGGTAGGTAACTACTGGGGAGAGTAAAGGTCAGCACAGGACACTGGGGACCCCAGAAGAGGTGGAGGGGCTCAGAAAACGAGTTCTGTCCACTTCACCTGGGATAGCATTGCTCTAATCCAGATCTTTCCAGCTGAACACCCCCAGACTCCCCAACCCCACCCACCCTTGTTGTTGCTAGTGAGTCAATTTACACTGCAACAAATGGCTGAGAGGCCCACACAGAAAGGAAAGCGATGGCTGAGGAAGTGGGAAGGAGAAGTTCTCTGGGCCAATGTTGAGCCCCAGAGTTGTTCCCATTGTCGACTGCAAGAGCTGTGTCACCCAGAGCCTTATCAACATGGTTGCTGAAGGCTCCTCCAAAATCAAAATTGCAGGGAGGGAACAAGGATGATACGACACAAATTGGCCTTGTGGTTTCATAGCCGGAAAACATTTGGCCCGTTTGCCAAGATTTGGAAGTGGAACTGCAAAAACACAAAAGCAGTTCACATGGAGATGCAGCCAGAAAAATGCCTCCAAGTTAAACATTAAAGGATAGACAGGACCTGGAATTACTTGGCCATTAAACCTAATTAGGGAGCAATTTGGCTCCTTGGCATTCAAACCACAATACAAGGCGAGTTGGTTTTGGTGTCAATAGCAAACTCCATGTGTGATGGCACAGAACTTCTGTTAAAAGCAGACCACAGCGGTGTGCATTTATTTTGGAATATGTGGGCTCTACCACTTAAATGAATCCACCAGAGTGGCTTGGCTGGTCTGGGCTGGAGGCAGAAAAGCCACAGAATGGAGGCTCTTCCCTCTCCTTTGGTGAGCCCACATTCCCTGGGGGCGATGGTTAGGAGTTCAAGAGGAAGGAGAGAGCCGTGCCTTTTGTATCGGTTCACTGCACTGCAGTCCCTCAGAGCTTCTCTCCATCTGGCTCAGCTGACCCCTTTCTCCAGGTCGAGTGTAGACTTTCTGTCCTGGGAGAGGTTCCAGGAACAGCAGCCCCTCTGTGCTCTGCTCAGAAAGCCCTTCAGGACAATCCAACCCAGTGGTGGTTGGGGCCAAGTGTCTGCCCTGCTCAGAGACAAGGCTGTTCTGATAAGGCTTGAGAAGCAGCCCCTTCATTATGGCAGAGTAGGACCAACTACCCTGGACTTCAGTGGCTGCAGAAACTGCTGAGTCATGCCCCTCTACTGCCTTTAGTTTCTGCAAATCGTGGACAGACCTGAAGTTAAGGAGGCCTTTCATGCCTTCTCTCATTTACCAATTACTAACTAAACAGGTTGCTGGACTTTGTGACACATGGGTGGGGAGTAGCACGGTGTTGGAAGTCTTTGCTGATGCATTTGATAAAGTTGACCTGATGACATCTGGGTTTGGTTCACAGTGAAATGCTAGAAAGCTGGTAGGTGTTAGTGGTCCCTCCCCCATCACATCTAGTGCATTTGATTTCATAACTGGGCCATCTCATTAAATGTGTACCATGTGGGCTCCCACTGCCCCTGGCTAGTAAAGTGTAAGAAGTTTCTCATTACTAACAGTGAGCTACCACGGTCCCTACTAGTACTGTAGTTGGGTTCTCAGTCTCCCTCAAATCCCCTTTTCTCCCTCTTGCCTTTTTCTCCCCATCCTCACATACCCAGGAGTGAAGTGTGTGGGTGCTCCCAGGGGCAGAGGACTCTCCTCTACCTGAATTCCACCTGGAATGCCCCTCAGGGCCCTTAGGGCCAGGCCCTGGGTCTTTTTGCTCTCATCCCTCTGTTTCGATTATCATTCTCATCTTTATCTGAGGGCTCCCTTAGTGACATCTCACCTCCTGGATATTGACTGCAGTCCCCCTTAATCCTGAGGGGAAACCATGGGGGGAACCCCTCAATCCTGACGGGAAGACCCCAAGTGGATATCCTGAAACCACAGATAGTGCTGAACCCTACATATCCTAAGCTTTTCCTATACATACATGCCTATGGTAAAGTTTAAATTAGACACAGTAAGAGAATATCTGAATTGCCAGCATCATTACTCATGTGCTTTGAGGTTATTATTAAGTAAAATCAGGGTTACTTGAGAAGAAGCAATACCTCATCAGTTGACCTGATAACTGTGCTGTGCTTAGTCGCTCGGTAGTGTCCGTCTCTTTGCAACTCCACAGACTGGGGCACACCAGGCTCCTCTTTCAGGGGTCCATCAGGCTCCTCTGTCCATGGGGATTCTCCAGGCAAGAATGCTGGAGTGGGTTTCCACACCTTCCTCCATCTTCCCAACCTAGGGATCAAACTCAGGTCTCCAGCACTGCAGGTCGATTCTTTACCATTTGAGCCACCAAGTAAGCCCTAAAAGGCTAGTAAGTGTCTAATTAGGTGGATATGTGGACAGAAGGATGATTCATGTAGGTAGGGGGACGGAGCAGGACAGGCATGAAATTTCATCATCTTGCTCAGAATGGTGCATAATTTAAAACTTCAGTTCAGTTCAGTCGCTCATTTGTGTCTGACTCTTTGCGACCCCATGGACTGCAGCACGCCAGGCTTCCCTGCCCAACACCAACTCCCTGAGCTTACTCAAACTCATGTCCATCTAGTTGGTGATGCCATCCAACCATCTCATTCTCTGTCATCCCCTTCTCCTCCCGCCTTCAATCTTTCCCAGCATCAAGGTCTTTTCCAGTGAGTCAATTCTTTGCATCAGGTGGCCAAAATATTGGAGTTTCAGCTTCAGCATCACTCCTTCCAATGAATATTCAGGACTGATTTCCTTTAGGATGGACTGGGTGGATCTCCTTGCAGTCCAAGGGACTCTCAAGAGTCTTCTCCAACACCACAGTTCAAAAGCATAAATTCTTTGGCATTCAGCCTTCTTTATAGTTCAACTCTCACATCCATAGATGACTACTGGTATAAATTGCTTATTTCTTGAATTTTCTGCTTAATATATTCAGAACACAGTTAGTTGACCCTGGGTAACTGAAACCTGCCTCAGAAAGCAAAACCTCTGTACTTGGCGGGCAGGAAGGGAGGAACATTGATTTAGGAGTTAAGAAACCTGAGCTATAGTTCTGGCTCCATGAAAGATTACTGCATGTTTAGGACAAATTAACTGTATCCCTTCATTCCATCTCCTACTTTTGCCCCACCTTCCCCAGAAGGTTCATCTCTCATCCTTCTGTCTCACTTAAGAGACCATAAAGTGTCTTAACAGTTGTGTTCAGTTGATCTACCCTTGGGTTTTTTTGCGCAATTCATTTCTATGGCTTTCTTATTAAAACAACACACACACACACACACAAATCCCTTAATTGTGAAATGTAAGGTAGCGGTTGGTTTAGTCACTAAGTCATGTTGAACTCTTTGCAACCTCACGGACACAGGGATCGAACCTGCATCTGCTGCACGGCAGGTGGATTCTTTATCCTGAGCCACCAGAGAAGCCTGTGATATGTCATATGCTGGCTGGGAAAGTGTATAAAACATAGATGGATGGCTTAACAAGTAATTTGAAAGCAAAAATCCATATAATCATCACTTAGATCAAGAAGTATAAATTTCTAGTACTCCATAAATCCATGCATTCCCAGTCACACCTCTTCATCCCACAGACATAACTACTATTTTTAAGTCTATAGAAATTACTTCTGTGCTTTATAGACGTGTCACCTAAACATGCATTCCTAAACAGTAGAGCTCTATTGCTTATATTCTTTTGACTTTGTTCTTTAGCTTAACATTTTATTTGTAAAATTCACTCAGGTTAGGCAAGTGACTGCAGTTCATTCATTTTTGCTGCTGTGTAGTGCTCTGTTTCATGCTGCTGCTGCTGCCAAGTCGCTTCAGTTGTGTCCCACTCTGTGCGACCCCATAGACGGCAGCCCACCAGGCTCCCCCGTCCCTGGGATTCTCCAGGCAAGAACACTGGAGTGGGTTGCCATTGCCTTCTCCAATGCAGGAAAGTGAAAAGTGAGAGTGAAGTCGCTCAGTTGTGTCTGACTCTCACCAACCCCATGGACTGTAGCCCACCAGGCTCCTCCATCCATGGGATTTTCCAGGCAAGCGTACTGGAGTGGGGTGCCATCATGAGTATATCACAATTTATTTATTTTACTGTTGATGAAGATCTGGGCTATTTCCAGTTCAGAACTATGATAAACTATGCCTCTAGGAACATTTTAATACTTATTTCCGGAATACACATGCATGACTTTCTCTGAGGTATGCATGGGATTGCTGAGTTAGAGTGTGATGGGCATGGAAATGTATCACCTAGATCACCCTTCAAGGAAAGACTTGTTGCCCCTTCTATTGGGACTGTTGTAAACAAAGAGCCTTCAACTGTCTGCATATTTCAGGATTTACCTTTGCTTTGCCCAAGATTCTGCCTTTCCCAGGGTGGTTTATATGCAATGACTGATTGGCTTAGGGGTATAAAGGCCCAGTCATTTGGGGCTAGTTGGGGACAACTCTGATGGGATATTTTTCTTCCAATGAAGCCCTATTATTGGCTAAGCCATCATATAAGGCTTACATTGAAATATGATGTCTTCTGTCCAATCGTGTTTCTTGCCTTTCCTTTCCACAAATTTTGTTCCCAAAGCTACTTCCTGTAAACATCCTACACACTAGTCTTAGTTTGAAACTGCTTCATGATCTGTCTGATGATTCCAATATCTCAAATCTTTGTATGTCTATTTCTGATGCCTGTGGTTTATGGTTATTATTCATGACTTCCTATTTTCTTGAACACACTTATTTTTTAATGTACACTGGTTATTCTTTTGGAAAATTACTCATAATTTTTTTTGAGGACTGAGATATATTTAGGGCTTCCCAGGTGATATAGTTAGGCTTTCCTCAGTGGTAAAGAATCCACCTACCAAGCAGGAGACAGTGGTTCTAATCCTGGATCAGGAAGATCCCCTAGAGAAAGAAATGGCAACCCACTTCAGTAGTCTTGCCTGGGAAAGCCCATGGACAGAGGAGCCTGATGGGCTACAGTTCATGGGGTCCCAAAAGAGTCAGACAAGACCTAGCAACTAACCAACAATAAGAAGATATTGTTACTTATTCCAGGGAATAGTCACATTTGCACCTACAAATTGAGCAACATTGTAACACTGGGACATCTTTAATATGAGGTCAGGTTTTATGGTTCCTTGGATCACTCACAGGATATTATTCTAGGCTCTAAGTTACCAGGGCTGGATTAGTTATGTTTTAGTCTTACTGTTGGAACATAAACCTTCAAGCCCTGGGTGACCCTAGGGTTTCGACTTTTGTCACCATCTCTTTGTCTCAACTCAGCCTCATGGCTGTTTCTAGGCAACTGGAAAATATTCTCCGGACATTTGATTGCTGGTCTACCTCTCCTGGTACTAACCTTCACCTAGATTTTTAACTATGATGTCCTATAGTCACAGATTGGTGGTGGTGGTTTAGTCACTCAGTGGTGTCCACCCTTTGGAACACCATGGACCATAGCCCACCAGGCTCCTCTGTCCATGGGATTTCCCAGGCAAGAATACTGGAGTGGGTTGCCACTTCTTTCTCCAGGGGATATTCCCAACGCAGGGAGCGAACCCAAGTCTCCTACATTGCAGGGGAATTCTTTACCACTGAGCCACCAGGGAAATTACAGATTAGCTCATTAATATGTAGAAGAAAACATTCTAAATTTTATTATCTTTTTTTACTTTAGAGTGAAATTTAAATTATTTCAACTATGTAAGGTTTAAATTATGTAAATAACCATTACTGGAAATGAGAACCCTTTAGCAAATGTCACAACAACCACAATATAATCATAACTCCAACATCAGTTAATCCATGGCATCAAAATGGATTTGTATCTACTCAAGGAAGAAAGTCACAGCTAACTGTTTCCTGTCACACAGCTGAAGGCATGGGATATAATATGTCTTATCAGGCAAATATTCATTGGGTTTTAGGTTGTGAATGAGAAAGATATATGATAGCATTATATTCAGTTTTCTAAAGATTCAGTTTAGGTAGTACAGTAATAATTCAGGTAACCCATGCATATACATACAGATAAATTTTATGGTTTAAAACAATCTAAATCTGTTACCTTAATGAAAGTAAGTGCTGAGCATTTTTGGGAATTTGATTATAGTGGATTCTGATTACCTGCTGTTATCTAGTAGGAGTTGCCTTCTGCTGGTTATGTGGCTTCTCTGCACCAATCCCCATCAGGCTGAAAAATATCAGATCAGGTTTAGGAAAGACTTCAGCCTTTGTATAAAAGAACTATCTACTCATTAGATTCCACTGATATTTTCAGTGTCTATTTCTTTGGCAGCCTTCTTGGTGAAGCCTTGTTTATCTGATTTAAATTTCCCTCAAAAGTCCAACTCACATCAATTTATTCTGATTTGATGTACTGAAGTCCACTTCTGTACTGGTCTCTTTTTGGCATCTTCTGCCTCCAAGATTCTAGTAGTTGGTGAAGCCCAGCAATAACCAGAAGTCCAAAACTAACTCAAGTTAAGTATATGTATGCATGTAGAATATATATATATATATATATATAAAATATGGTAGAACATATAATATATATATGTGAGTGAAGTCGCTCAGTCATATCTGACTCTTTGTGACCCCGTGGACTGTAGCCCACCAGGCTCCTCCATCCATGGGGTTCTCCAGGCAAGAATAGTGGAGTGGGTTGACATTTCCTTCTCCAGGGGATCTTCCTGACCCAGGAATCGAACCCAGGTCTCTCGCATTGCAGGCAGATGCTTTAACCTCTGAGTCACCAGGGAAGCCCTTATATATACCTGCCTGCTTCTACCATGTTCTACCATAATGGTAGGTAGAGGTATAAAGCAGGTATAAGCAGGCAGGTATAAAGATAAATTTAGTGTAGGTAAGCGGAACAGATTTTTTCCTTACAGATAATCATGATGGTGTGATCACTCACACTCACCTAGAGCCAGACATCTTGGAATATGAAGTCAAGTGGGCCTTAGAAAGCATCACTATGAACAAACCTAGTGGAGGTGATGGAATTCCAGTTGAGCTAGTTCAAATCCTGAAAGATGATGCTGTGAAAGTGCTGCACTCAATATGCCAGCAAATTTGGAAAACTCAGCAGCGGCCACAGGGCTGCAAAAGGTCAGTTTTCATTCCAATCCCTAAGAAAGGCAACGCCAAAGAATGCTCAAACTACCACACAATTGCACTCATCTCACACACTAGTAAAGAAATGCTCGAAATTTTCCAAGCCAGGCTTCAGCAATACGTGAACCGTGAACTTCCAGATGTTCAAGCTGGTTTTTGAAAAGGTAGAGGAACCAGAGATCAAATCGCCAACATCTGCTGTATCATGGAAAAAGCAAGAGAGTTCCAGAAAAACATCTATTTCTGCTTTATTGACTATGCCAAAGCCTTTGACTGTGTGGATCACAAGAAACTGTGGAAAATTCTGAAAGAGATGGGAATACCAGACCACCTGACCTGCCTCTTGAGAAACCTATATGCAGGTCAGGAAGCAACAGTTAGAACTGGACATGGACCAACAGACTGGTTCCAAATAGAAAAGGAGTACCTCAAGGCTGTATTTAACTTCTATGCAGAGTACATCATGAGAAACACTGGGCTGGAGGAAATACAAGCTGGAGTCAAGATTTCCAGGAGAAATATCAAGAACCTCAGATACGCAGATGACACCACCCTTATGGCAGAAAGTGAAGGAGAACCAAAGAGCCTCTTGATGAAAGTGAAAGTGGAGAGTGAAAAGTTGGCTTACAGCTCAACATTTAGAAAACTAAGATCATGGCATCCGGTCCCATCACTTCATGGGAAATAGATGGGGAAACAGTGGAAACAGTGGCTGACTTTATTTTGGGGGGCTCGAAAATCACTGCAGATGGTGATTGCAGCCATGAAATTAAAAGACACTTACTTCTTGGAAGGAAAGCTATGACCAACTGAGGCAGCATATTCAAAAGCAGAGACATTACTTTACCAACAAAGGTCCATCTAGTCAAGGCTATGGTTTTTCCAGTGGTCATGTATGGATGTGAGAATTGGACTATAAAGAAAGCTGAGCACAGAAGAACTGATGCTTTTGAACTGTGATGTTGGAGAACACTCTTGAGAGTCCCTTGGACTGCAAGGAGATCCAACCAGTCCATCCTAAAGGAGATCAGTCCTGTGTGTTCATTGGAAGGACGGATGTTGAATCTGAAACTCCAATACTTTGGCCACCTCATGCGAAGAGCTGACTCATTGAAAAGACCCTGATGCTGGGAAAGATTGAAGGCCGGTGGATGAGATGGTTGAATGGCATCACCGACTCAATGGATATGGGTTTGGGTAGACTCCACAGTTGGTGATGGACAGGGAGGCCTGGCGTGCTGCAATTCATGGGGTCTCAAAGAGTTGGACACGACTGAGCAACTGAACTGAACTGAATATTTTTGTGTTTTATTTAAGAAATTCTTCTTCTCCACAAAGTCGTCAAGATAGTCCCCTACACTCATTTTTTAAAACTTCAAAAATTAGACTTTCATAATTAAAACTCTGATGAGAACAGGCAATATTCATTCAGTTTCAATATCTGATGAAAGAGTTGAAATGTTTGACCATTAACTATGTAGTTGGTTCTGGGGTGTTTTGATTTTGTTTTTTCCCCATAGTTAGACTTTATCAGGTTAAGAAAGTTCCTTTCCACTCTCAATTTACTAAGAGATGAATGCCTAATTATATATATATACACACACACAGTCTACATTCAAAGCATTCCTATTTTTCATAATCTTTAATTTTTTAAGACAATATCTTAGAATTTCTTTCAGTTGGAATCTTTGTAGTTCACATTTGAATCTTTGTAATTCAGACCAAAAATACTGTCTAGTTATGGTGAAAGGAATGAAGAAACACACATGTTC
Source organism: Ovis aries (assembly GCF_016772045.2). Classification (NCBI taxonomy): domain Eukaryota; kingdom Metazoa; phylum Chordata; class Mammalia; order Artiodactyla; family Bovidae; genus Ovis; species Ovis aries. The sequence goes on from NC_056061.1 coordinate 75,330,938, forward strand.
AGAGCTAGAACTGTGATATTTTGGATATATAACCAACAATTTCAAGAATGTTGGAATGAAGCATCTGGGAATTCAGCAACAAGGTCTTCGGAACTCTTTTGTTTGAAAAGCCTACCAAGAACTTCACAGTGTTATTGACTGGAAAACCTTCTAAAATGAGGTGATTGGGTCTGCCCGTGGTGAGGCTTCTAGTTCACCAGATGTATCTTCCCTGTTTATCTTCTACCGGATCTGTGAGTTCATTTTCTTCATTTTACTATTTTCAGCTCCACCTATTGAATCCTCCATTGCATCTTCATCTTCTGTACGATCTTGAACTATACATAATGGATTTCCACAGCTCTCTGAACAGGATGGAAGCAGAGGAAACCAAAAAACATGGCAGAAGCAGGCAGGTGTAAAGATAAAATTTAGTGTAGGTAAGCAGAACAGGTGTTTTCCTTATGGTTAATATTTTTGTCTCTTGTTTAAGAAATTCTTCTTCTCTACAAAGTCATGAAGACAGTTTCCTACATTCTTTCCTAAAAGCTTCAAAACTTAGTCTTTCATAATTAAAACTCTGGTGAGAATAGGCAATATTAATTTCAATATCTGATGGAAGAGTTTAAATGTTTCACCATTAACTATGCAGCTGGTTCTGGGTGTTTTCATTTTTTCCCCATAGCTAGACTTTATCAGGATAAGAAAGTTCCTTTATACTTCCAATTTACTAAGAGACGAATGCCTAATTTTATCAAACACTTTTTCCATATTCCAATGACTACTAGTTTGTGAATGTAACAAACATGGTTTTGCTAACGTTGTTAACTTGCATTCCTGGGATAATCCCAACTTGATCAAAGTGCATTGTTCTTTTTATATTGTTGAATTCTGTTTACTAATATTTTGGTCAGGACTCTTTGCATCTATATTTATGAGGAAGTTGAATCTGTAGCCTTTCTTTCTTGTAATATCCTAGTCACACTTGGTAACAAGGTTGTGGGTGTCATAAAATGAGTTGGGAATGATGTTTCCTCTATTTCTATTCTTGGTAAGAGTTTGAGAAAATTTAGCAATAATTGTTCTTTGTGATAAAGAACCTGCTTGCCAGTGCAGGAAACTAAGAAATGAAGGTTCGATCCCTAGGTCGGGAAGATCCCCTGGAGGAGGGCATGGCAACCCACTCCAATATTACTCAGGCTTCCCAGCTGGTGCCAGTGGTGAAAAAAAAACCTGCCTGCCAATGCAGGAGACATAAGAGACAAGGGTTCGATCCCTGGGTTGGAAAGATCCCTTGGAGGAAGGCATGGCAACCCACCCCAGTAGTCTTGCCTGGAGAATCCCATGGACAGAGGCGCCTGGAGATTTGGACACGACTGAAGCAACTCAGTATGCATGCATGCATGTTCTTTGAGTGTTTGATAGAACCAACTCCCTTAGGAAGCTATCTGGGCCTCTTCCTAAAGGAATCTTTTTATCCCCCTCTGGCTGATTTTGAGATTTTATATTTGATTATAAAAGATGTGGGCTTCTTTTCTCTTTTACCACTGCTGCTGCTGCGAAGTCGCTTCAGTTGTGTCTGACTCTGAGAGACCCTATAGATGGCAGCCCACAAGGCTCCTCTGTCCCTGGAATTCTCCAGGCAAGAACACTAGAGTGGGTTGCCATTTCCTTCTCTTTTACTACCTGGGATTGACCGGGGCTCTTGAATCTGTAGATTTGGCATTTTTCATCAGGTTTTTTTTTTTTTTGTAATCAGATGCATGCATCTGTCCGTGGGATTCTCCAGGGAAGAACACTAGAGTAGGCTGCCATTTCCTTCTCTTTTACTACCTGGGATTGACTGGGGCTCTCGAATCTGTAGATTTGGCATTTTTCATCAGCTTTTTTTTTTTTTTTAAATCAGATGCATGCATCTGTCCATGGGATTCTCCAGGGAAGAACACTGGCGTGGGTTGCCATGCCCTCCTGCAGAGGATCTTCCACACCCAAGGACTGAACCTGAGTCTCTTGTGTCTCCTGCATTGCAGTGGCTTTTCTTCTGCTGAACCACCCTGGAAGCCCTTTTAACAAATAGTCTCCTTCAAATACGGCCTCTGCCACATTCTCTTTCCCATCTCTTGCTGTGACTATCATCAGACATATAATAGACATTCTCATTCTGCTTTATTTTTCTTGATCTTTTATGTTTTCCGTCTTTTGGTCTTTCCTTGCTCTATTCATGGTATTTTTTTCTGAGTTATCTTCAGTTCATTAACTCTTTCTTTAGGTATGTCTAACCTGCTGTTAAACTCATCCACCAAGTTCTTAGTTCTGTTATTTTATTTTTCAGTTCTAAAAATCTCTATTTTAAACTATTTTCCATGTAACTTTTCATTTTTTCCTGTATCCTACAGATTTATAAATGCTTGTCCTTTTTTCCCTCTAAACCTAGCCATCAAAGTTTTTCTATCTTTTGAGTCTGACAATTCCATATTTGGAGACTTCAGGTGTCTGATTCTATCTTTAAAAATCTGCTCTGCTATATTTTGTTCAAGGTGTTTTGGTTTTATGTATGTCTGGTTGTCTTTGGTGGGTTGCTGACTATTGTACTTAAAATTATCTGTATGTTGGCATTTGCTTCTGTTAGGTGATGGGGCTATTTTCAGGCAGGACCACATTGTTCCAAGTTCAATTTTGAGGCATGACTCACAAAAATGCTGTAACCTCTTGAGGGCTGACTTATTTACATTTCTTACTTTTTCTAAGGATGTAGTCTTGGGGTCCCAGCTTGTTAGACTTCCCATTGTATATGGGTCTGGGCTTTGATTTCTGTCTCTCTTGATCCTTGAAAATATAAAAATAAACATGTAGGGATTGGCAGATACTAACAGGGCAAATGCAGCTTTTGCACTTATTTACCTTTGCAGGTTCCTAATTTCCCTTAAGTTTTGGCCTGGGTATGTCTTACTATGCTGTTAGCAATTTAATGATTTTACAATAGGCTTTAAAGTAATACTTTTTTTTTTTTTCCAAGATCTTAGTGATTTTTGATGATTCCTAGTGGCTCAGATGTTAGAGAAACTGCCTTCAATGCAGGAGACCCAGGTTCAATCCTTGGGCCAGGAAGATCCCCTAGAGAAGGAAATGGCTACCCACTCCAGTATTCATGCCTGGAGAATTCCATGAACAGACAGCCTGGTGGGCTACAGTTGATAAGGTCACAAAAGGGTCGGACACTGCTGAGCGACTAACACTTTGGACTTCCCTGGTTGCTCAGACTGTAAAGTGTCTGCCTACAATGTGGGAGACCTGGGTTCAATCCCTGGGTCGGGAAGATCTCCAGGAGAAGGAAATGGCAACCCACGCCAGTATTCTTGCCTGGAAAATCCCACAGATGGAGAAGCCTGGGAGGCTATAGTCCATGGGGTTGCAAAGAGTCGGACATGACTGAGTGACTTCACTTTCACTTTAGTGATTTTCAGCTGGTGGGAGATAGCTTCAATAAGCTAGTTCACCATTAACAGAAATTTATATTTTTCATCTATGAGGAAGCAAAAATTTTCCTTTTCTTGATTTGTAACCAGTCTGGGGTTTGAAGGACAGTCAAGACCAGAGTTCAGGATTCTCAGACCCTTTTCAATTTTATGATGTTTTTGAGCTCATATCCTTATAGATATTTTTGAGAACTTGATTTCCCTTTCCCTAGTGGTTGCTTTGTGACTCTAAAGGAGGAAAAAAAATTTTCCCTCTATTCTTCTAGGTTTTTGGCTGAGACATCTCTTCTTCATAATAAATACAGGTTAACAAGAGAAAAACAAACAGAAATTTAACAATATGTATATTTCTTGTGTACATGAGAGAGACCCAGGAAAACTGAGTAACCCCCTTGAAATGGCTCTAGAAAGAAAGTGAAAGTCGCTCAGTTGTGTCCAACTCTTTGTGACCCCATGGACTGTAGCCTGCCAGGCTCCTCTGTCCATGGGAATTCTCCAGGCAAGAATACTGGCGAGTGTTGCCCTTCCCTTCTCCAAGGAATCTTCCCGAGCCAGTAATCAAACATGGGTCTCCTGCATTGCAGGCTGATTCTTTACCAGCTGAGCTGCCAGGGAAATGGCCCCAGCCACCACCTTAAATATCATTTTCAGATAAAGACAAAACAAAGGTGTTGGGGGCTGGGCAGAGTCAGTTATGGGAGGTTATCAGAAAAAGCAGAGTAAATAAGGGTAAAGTTGTTACAGAGATTTATGGCCACACCTTCTCTATTGGCAAGAGTTCATTGTGATTTAGAATCATCCCTGTCTTCCTGGTGCAGAGAGGACGATACTTCCAAATGGAGAATTCCTTTATACATGTAAACGTCTACTTACCAAAGGGTGACTTCTACTCTGGTTTTCAGAGTTTCTCCTGTGTCTGCTGTTTCCTAAAAACAGTCAACTCAAAAGAATTCTTATGCTAATGAGGCATGTGGGGGCGGGAAAGGAGCATTCCCTTTCAAAACCAAGAGATCATTTAATTTGCTGTCTTGTTCCTACTTGCAGAGGCTGATGAATGGCAAGAGTCAGAGGACGAGGTGGAACACATCCCGTTCTCCCACAACCGATACCCAGAGAAGGAAATGGTTAAGAGATCCCAGGAGTTTTATGAACTTCTCAATAAGAGACGGTCTGTTAGATTCATAAGTAACGAGCAAGTCCCAATGGAGGTCATTGACAATGTCATCAAAGCAGCAGGTCTGTCCATGCGCAGTGGGTCTTTGAGAATGTCTGCTGCAAGTGACGGTGGCAGAGCAATGTTGAAGTTCAAACACAGCAGATAAAGCCTGGAGTGATAGGCTCACCTGCAAAGTCTTGTTCGTGCAAGTTGCTATGCCCAATGCACAGTGAGGCCAAACACACCAAATGTAGGAGTTTGGAGCAGAGAAAGGTTTATTGAAGTGCCGTGCAAAGAGAGGGGTGGTTCGTTCCCTAAAAGCCCCCTGAGTTCAAAGCACTTTTAAACAGCAGGTGAGGGAGAGGAGTCGCAGGGTATGCGATCCTCTCAGGTACAAGTCTCTGACTGGCTGATGGTGAGGTCGCAGGGGGGTGTCATAAGGGTTAACTTCATCAGACATTAGGCTCCAGGAGCTCATGGGGTCAAATAGTTAACACCTTCCATTTGGTGGGGGGGTTCACATCAGAGAGTAACATGGGAACTTACATTACCATATGTAAAATACATAGCCAATGGGAATTTGCTCTGTGTCTCAGGGAACTCAAACAGGGGGCTCTGTATCAACCTAGAGGGCTTTATGTTTGATTTGACTTGATTTTACAATTCAGTATGCCCTCTCTACCACGGGGACTGGTGGATGGTGAACTCATGAAGGCTGGCAGGCTTGAGAGCCCTTCTATAGAGTTTATGCCATTGAATTACTCACTAGGAAGGAAAAGAAATACTTCTGAAATATCCCACACTGTGGTCTGCTTCTAGAAACAGTGAATGATTTCTAGGAGAGAGTGGTGACTTCCAGACCAGAGCCTGGCTCGCTCCTTAGCTGGAATGTTAAGGAGAAGTGAAGCTCCTTGAGAGAGTGGTGACTTCCAGACCAGAACCTGGCTCGCTCCTTAGCTGGAATCTTAAGGAGAAGTGAAGCTCCTTGAGTCCACGAGGCACTATGAAGCTTTGTCAGGGATACCGGGACTGATCCAAGTGTGGTCTGAGTTTTCCCAAAGCCTGTGAGAGCTGAAAAACACATTGTTATGTGTCCAAGCGCCCAGGGCCAAGAAGTTCTCATGTATCCACATAGGACCACAAGCCCACAGTGCCATCCTCAGAACTGTGATATAGGCACTAAACAACTTATAGTTCAGTTGCCTTTCGGAGAGCGCTCTTTTAAAAATCTGTTCATTCATTTAGTGGCTGTGCTGGGTCTTCGTCGCTGTGTGTGCTTTCCTCTAGTTGCGATGCCCAGGCTTCTTGTTGAGCTGGCTTCTCCTGTGGCGCACACGCTCCAGGCGTAGGGGCTCCGGTACTTGGGGCACATGTGCTCAGTAGTTGCAGTTCCTGGGCTCTCGAGCACAGGCTTCGGTACTTGTGGCACATGGGTATAGTTGCTTCTTCATATGTGGAATCTTCCTGGATCAGGGATCATACCCATGTCCCCTGCAACGCTAGGAGGATTCTTATCCACTGAGCCACCAGGGAAGCCCTGGAGAGTGCTTTTTACCATTTAAAAATTTTAAATGCTTTCTGCCATTAAAATTTTTCGAGTTCCAATAACCTTCACGACTTGACACTTTTTTCAAGAATACCAACACAAATATTTACCAAAACAAATAATGGATTTGGGGGGATTTTGTGTGACAGAACTTCCCCTCTGAGTTTCCTTACTGGTCACGGTGCAATTTTCAAGGGAGGTCTTCTCCCACATAACTAGAGAAGCAGTGATAAACTCCCATAGTCCAGGAACTACTGGCCTTGATCTCAGTTAGTTGGTTCAAAGATCCTGACAGTGAGGCGGAACAGAACAGGATGTCAGCAGGACCCCAGAGGCTACTGCTGGGCACTTTGTGTCCTAGGTGATCTAACATTATCTTGAGCAAATATGAATTATAGGAATTCTTAGCTAACAGTTTCCATTTTCCTGCAGTTTTAATTTCTGATGTTAATTGAATGTGTGATAGGAACAGCCCCAAGTGGGGCCCACACAGAGCCCTGGACATTTGTGGTTGTGAAGGACCCAGACGTGAAGCATAAGATTCGGGAGATCATTGAGGAGGAAGAGGAAATAAACTACCTGAAGAGGATGGGACCTCGATGGGTCACAGACCTGAAGAAATTCAGGTACAAAAGTGGGAAGAATCAGGCATGCTTGGTTTGGTTTCTTAAAATGAGATAACTAAGATTCAATTGCCTGGTTTGTTTTAGGTGTTAAAAAGTTTCATTTTAACTGTGGGAGAAATAATGGAAGTGCAGTCAGGCCTCATGTCTGTGTTGCTCTGAGCATACATATTGGGTAGGTGTTAGGGCTGCCAGCTGGGATCACATCTCAGTTCATGTCTCAGCTCTGGTTTTTCCAGGTGCAAGACCTTGGGTGTTTGCTTGCAGTCTCTAAGTGCATGAGTCTGGATTCTCCAGAGAAACAGAATCAATGGAGAGAGAGAGAGAGAGACAAAGACAGAGAGAAATAGAAACACAGAGAGAAAGAGATTTATTATATTAATATATATAATAGATAATATTATTTATTATAGAGCTTTCCTGATAGCTCAGCTGGTAAAGAATCCATCTGCAATGCAGGAAACCCTGGTTCAATTCCTGGGTCAGGAAGTTCCCTTGGAGAAAGGATGGGCTACCCACTCCAGTGTTCTTGGGTTTCCCTGGTGGCTCAGTTGGTAAAGAATCCATCTCCAATGCAGGAAACCTAGGTTTGATCCCTGGGTTGGGAAGATCCCCTGGAGGAGGGTATGGGAACCTACTCCAGTATTCTTGCCTAGAGAATCCCAATGGACAGAGGAGTCTGGCAGACTATAGTCCATGAGGTCACAAAGAGCTGGATACAACCGAGAGACTAAACACATTTTAGCACATTATTTATTATAGTAGACAATTTATTTACTGTTCATAATTGGCTCATAATTACTTGAGCCAACTTACTATAACTGGCTTAAGTGATTATGAAGGCTGAGAAATCCCAAGACCTGCACTCAGCAAGCAGGAGGCCCAGCAGATCTAATGCTGCTGTTCTGGTTTGAGTCCAAAGGCCTGGGAATCAGGGGAACTGATGGTGTATGTTCCAGTCCAAGTCTGAGTCCAAGGGCAGGAGAAGACTGATGTCCTCAAAGACAGTCAGGCAGAAGGAGAAAATTATCCCTTACTCCACCTGTGTTTTTTCTACTCAGGGCTGCAACAGATTAGACCAGGCCACCCACATTGGGAAGGTAATCGGCTTTACTCAGTCTGCCAATTCACATGTTAATCTCATCCAGAAACATCCTTTCAACACACCCAGAATAATGCTTAAGCAACTATCTGGGTTCCTTGTGTCCCTGTCAAGTTGGCACCTTAACTTAACCATCACATTAAGCTTCTATTTTTTCAACCCAAATAATGTTAAAAACTTGGTATCAGGATTAAATAAGATAGAGGCCAAGAGTAGGGCCTTAGAAGCCAGAGTGCTTGGGTTCAAATATGAGATCTACTATTTAGTAACTTCTCTGTGCCTCAGTTTCCTCATCTGCAAAATGGGAATAAGTCTAATATCTATTTCATTATGAAATTTGGATGCGTTTGTGAGCATGCAGAACAGTGATGATGCATAGTAAGTCTGGTAAACAAACAGGCTCTGACCCAAATAATTATTGGCAAACTAAACTTTGAGGATGTATTTTTCTACTATCTGGAACATAAGACTGTGAAATTCTCAGGATCTTGAATGAAGTAAATGACATCTTGCTATAATGATCACATTTTCCACATGATCTCACTGAGCAGAGTTTAGTTTTCATACATGCTCAGTAAAAGTACAAATTTAGTGCAGGTTTAATATCCGCTAGGCATTAGTAACTTTGCCGCTTTCTTAACTCTAGGGTGGATTGGAATTCAGTGTAACTGGCTTTACCATGAGGCTTCAATGTATTAGAGTAGACACATAAGAAGTTTCATTTTTTTTCTAGAACCTGCAACTGACTATGCCTTGTTGAGCCCATTTTTCCTCTTTGAGGACCAGTCACCCTACATTATATCTAGGATGAATTCAGTAATTTCTCAGTCATTTTCATAGTTAAGAACACTCCATTTTTTCAAACTAGGCCTTGTTATTTTATTTTTTAATTAAAAAAATGTTTTAGTTTGTTTTTTATCTTTTCAGCTGCACTGGGTCTTTGTTGCAGCACATGAGCTTTCTCTAGTTGAGGCACATAGCTTCACTTGTTGCAGAGAAAGTGAAAGTGAAAGCCGCTCAGTTGTGTCCGACTGTTTGTGACCCCATGGACTATACAATCCATGGAATTCTCCAGACCGGAATACTGGAGTGGGTAGACTTTCCCTTCTCCAGGTGATCTTCCCAACGCAGGGATCGAACCCAGGTCTCCCACATTGTAGACATGTACTTTACCAGCTGAGCCACAAGGGAAGCCCCCCTCAGCCTTGCCATTTAGAACACTGGTCGCAGGGTCCCCTTTACAAACACTGCACTCCTCACAGGCATCTCGTTTCCCCTCTGAACTCTTCTCAGGTTGAGCATGAGGAGGGGTGGGATGCCAGCTCTAGCCCTTGCCGTGTATAAGTAGAAGTTCTTATGTCCCAGGCTGCCATCTGTGGGCCTTTAGTGGCCACTTCCGGCTCCAGCCATCCAACACCCGGCGTGACAGGAGCCTGAGGAAAGGCAATGGGCTCGCCATCTTGTGGGGTAAAGCGGGTTTCTCCTCTGGTAGACAAGGCTGGGTGATGAGAAGGCTGGCCTCGTAGTCCCGCTCTTTTCATGTCTTTGGCCTCAGAGGACATTTTTTTTCCTGAGACATTATTTAAACCCTATCAAAATGGATGTTTATTGGCATTGTAACTTATGGTTGTGTTCTGGAATAAGTGCAGGGTATTAATAATAAATACATAAATCTTATGGCATATTCATGAGAAAACATAGACAGGTAAAGTCCAGTTGAGCCCGTCCCTCTTAGAGAGACGTTTGCTCTGTGTGTGTGTAGTACCTACAACACACTGCCAGCCCCGTCTCTCCCCAGTAAAGGCAGAATCGGCTGCTCTCTTGTCTCTGTGCGCAAAGTACTTAATACACACCTTCCATGCATCTGAAATAGCCATTACCACACAGGATTTGGGGCTTCCCTAGTAGCTCAGCTGGTAAAGAATCCGCCTGCAATGCAGGAAACCCTGGTTCAATTCCTGAGTTGGGAAGATCTCCTGGAGAAGGGAAAGGCTACCCACTCCAGTATTCTTGGGCTTCCTTGGTGGCTCAGCTGGTAAAGAATCCACCTGCAATGCAGGGAGACCTGGGCTTAATCCCTGGATTGAGAAGATCCCTTGGAGGAGGGCATGGTAACCCACTTCAGCATTTTTGCCTGGAGAATCCTCATGGGCAGAGGAACCTGGTGGACTACAGTCCATGGGGTCACAGAGTCAGAAGTGACTGAGTGACTAAGCACAGCACACAGTACTTTAATTGCTGGCTTACTTTTCTTCTCATTTTCTAGTCCATATTTTAGAAAGCTCTGTTGTACACCAAGATACTCATGAGAATCCAATGAGCATTACAGACTTTCTCTGCAGACAATATGTACGCACAGATATGTTTATAACTCTAGGGCCCAGCTTGTATCACTTAGCACAGTGATAATGCATAATAGGTAACTGAACAAATGTTTGCTAAACTGCATTGCGAATGAACACTCATCTCACTTACCTCCTGATATCCAATTTAGGTCAGCTCTGAAACTCAGAACTATCATTAAAGCCTATAATACACAACCTGGTCCAACTTATCTGTTAAGCTTTGTTCTCCTGCTGCTGGCATGAGGCCCTCCGCCCAGGCAGAAGGTGTTACTTGTCCTTTCTTAACAGGCCTCAGCATGTCGCAATCTGTATTAGTTCTAATATAATGTCATAATACATTCCTATAAAATTGAACACACCAAAATACTAGCCACCAATGTGTGCCCTGGAAAATAAGTAGAAAAATTGTACAAAATTACTACCCTGCCTCTGAAACTGCTAAGTAAATTACTTATTCTTCACCTTATATTTAAAAATTGTTTTGAATTATTCACAGTAAAATAAAATACAGTTGTGATAATAACACTAGCTATCACAGGCATGCCACCATGCCCTGGGTACTATTCTAAGCACCTGATCTATTTGGACTGATTTTACCATCACAAAACCTTTTGGGGTGAGTACGTTTTACACATGAGGAAGATGAGCTGCGAGAAAGGGAGAGGCTTACCTAACATGGCAAAGCTAATTGACTCCAGAGTGTTCTGGTAAACTATTAGCATTCTCCCTCCTTCTAAAGAGGAAAAAAATTGATCCTAGTCAAATGTGAGTAAACTGGTTGAGGTATGGTGACATAGCTTTGAACAAGTAATCTACAGAAGTAAGTAGGGGAAAGAAACAGTAGAAAAATATACATGTGAGTTTAGTGTATGTTTAACAAGGAAGCATTATACTTCCTAGGTTAAAAATGAAATGAACAATTACTGTCTCTTGTTTACTGATGACATTATATACCCTAAGGGAAAATTCAAATACATAGCATTGTATGGGGGGTCTTTCCTTTGAATATCTGTGCTAGAATGAAACATTTGTCAAAATGTATGGGCAGGGTAGTGAAAGACATGCTCCTAGCTGGAAAATAAAAATGGGAACTCAGCATTTATACCTCCCATGAGCTGTGTCCCTCTCCCACAAAGGTTTCCTTCCTCTTCTCCGTAACGAGGCTGAGAGCATCGCCGTCTGGAGACTCGCTTCAGCCTCACTGCATCGTTTTCCTTCTCCCTTCGCTCTCTTGTGTCATATCTGTCAGCTCCAGCCTTCACAGTTCCCCAGGTTTTCCTGGGCCACGCCATCTTCTCCTCTCTGGTCTCCCCGGAGCTGGTTCTCACCAACCTGGCTCTTTCTGAAACAGATCTGATCACATGATGCTTCTGCTCAGAAGCATGGTAACTTTTCATGCCCCGCTGAACAAAGCCCTGTGTAAAATCTGTATGAAAACTGCCAGCCCTCCAAACACATGCTCCACCATGCACACCATCCTCCAGCCTATCAGACTTCTGAAATCCCTGGCTGGCCAAGGATTTTCCTTCCGACTCTGCCTTTTGCTCCCCTCTTCACTAGGGTGCCCTCCCCAATGCCCTTTCTCCACTTGGTCTTCAGCGTCCCTCCTCAAGAGAAATCTTGCATACATTCTGACAACCTTCTTATTTAAAATTAGCATTTCATTTTTGAGCTCCTAAGGCATTTGGCTTATTTTTCTTTCATAAAATTTACCAAGTTTTTATTTTACTAAACGTGACTTATTACCCTCTGGGTTATAAGATCCATCTTTGTGTCTTTTCAGCATTTCACATGTGACTTTTTATGAATATCTGTTTATTGACTTTGGCTAGGAAAAGATGAATATGACAAAAGAATAATCCTGGTCTTTTTCTATTTAACCATAAAAGATGAATAAATGTTTTTATTTTTCATGTCAGTAAGGTGGTAAAAGGGGAACAAAAAATCATTAAGAGAAAATATTATTCTGAATGTCTTTTTCTCACCTTTAGGACCAATTGGATTAAAGAGTACTTGGACACTGCCCCTGTTTTGATTCTCATTTTCAAGCAAGTCCACGGATTTGCTGCAAATGGCAAGAAAAAGATTCACTACTACAATGAGATCAGTGTTTCCATTGCTTGTGGCATCCTCGTAGCTGCCCTGCAGGTATGCCGCCCTCCCTCTCTGTCCAAGAAAGAGACATGATACGTGGGGCCGACTGTGGTTTTATTTGCAAATTTCAGCTGAGTTTCTAGTTCAGGGACTAGTAGAGTTTTATCTAAAGTTGAATTCCTAAGGCAAGTTACTCTGATGTATAAACTACCTCTAGAAAGCTGGGCTGGTGAAGATGATGGTTCAAACAATCTAGAATCCTTCCTGGAAGTTTACTTATAACATCAGTTAAGGGTCAACAAAATGGTCATTGTGTTTGCCTTCTTCTGTAAGGACATGAAACTTTAAGCGTTTTGGTAAACACCCATGAGGAGCTTTGGAATCTGAAAGTTGCAGGGCCTGGCTTCTCAGCTGTGTTCACTGTTGTCTGAGCCAGTGGGAGGATTAAAAAGCGACAAGGGGAACTCTCTTATGGAGCTCCTATCCTGAGAAGTTGTTTATATATTGCATCAGAAATGTGTCCATGATGAAAAAAAAAAAAAGGAAACATGTTCATGTGCTTAAAAAAAAATTCCACCTATATAGGAGCTACAGTAACACTAAGCATGAAATAGAGCAGGATTTCACAAGATTCAAGTCATTCACATACCAGATAGTTTCTGAGCTCCTCTCATGTGGCAGATTCCAGGAGGCACCAGGAACAGTTGCATCCGTGTGTGAACAATATACTCTAGTGGGGACTGCGGTCCTGGGAAAGGGTGGAGAGCGATGGTAAACAAGAGAAATAAACAAAGCAAACAGTATTAGAAGAGCGAATAAGCCCACCTTCAAGGGTTCAAGGGACAGTCGATTGCAAAAACCTATGTGCTTCTTCATTATCTCAAAGGAAAACGTGCTTGTTGAAAACCTGTAAAATAGTCACTGTAGCATAAAAGAGGGGAAAAAACAAAAAATAAAACATTAAAAAAATCATAAAAAACACTTCAGATGACTTGAAAAATGGTTACAAAGTAGCTGGCTTCCTGTCTCCTTCCTGATTCTGAAACAGATAAAGGAGGTGCTATGCAAATATCACAAAGGTCAAACCTCAGGGCACCGCCACTATCCTGCATAGGGTCCCAGAAGAAGCAATTTCGCCTTGTGCTGGCTTCAAGCGGGGCTTCTGCGGGTTTGACTACGCAAACTTCTCCACTTTACCGTGGGAATTTGCTGCCCTCTAGCGTTCTTTAAAGGGCTTCCCTGGAGGCTCAGATGGTAAAGCGTCTGCCTGAAATGCAGGAGACCCGGGTTCTCCTTTAGCGTTCTTTAACGTGTAATTGGGGCTTCCCTGGTGGCTCAGAGGTTCTGAGTGTAGGTTTTGTGTGGGTTTTGTGATTTATGCGAAAGGAAAGCATCTTCCAGGAGCCCCTGTCTGAACAGACTGCTCAGAGACTGTAGGTATGCTTGATTCCCAAAGACAATTCCAGAACTTCCTTCTGGCCCAGGCTTATCGTTGATCATCTAACGGGAAAATCAGGGGGAGGATAGAGAGAGCCAACTGGAAAAGTGTCTTGAAGTTACACGATTTTTATTGAATGTTTATTATTCGGGGGGACTGGGCAGAGGTTGGTGGAATATTTCCTCGACCTCTTAATGTACTTCTTGGCCACTGGGTCCTCCATCACTGGACGTCAAGTATTCTCAGCTGGGGTGATGCTCTGCTTTCACTGATTGGTTGTATAATCACAGGAACTGCCTTTTGTTATTCCATTTCTTTGCTATGAGTCAGTTCAGCCACTCAATCATGTCCTACTCTTTGTGACCCCATAGACTGCAGCACGCCAGGCTTCCCTGTCCATCACCAACTTCCAGAGCTTACTCAAACTCATGTGCATCACATCGGTGATGCCATCCAACCATCAACATCCTTTGTCATCCCCTTCTCCTCCCGCCTTCAATCTTTCCCAACATTAGGGTCTTTTCAAATGAGTCAGTTCTTCGCATCAGGTGCCCAAAGTATTGGAGTTTCAGCTTCAACATCAGTCCTTCCAATGAATATTCAGGACTGATTTCCTTTAGGATGGACTGATTGGATCTCCTTGCAGTCCAAAGGACTCTCAAGAGTCTTCTCCAACACCACAGTTCAAAAGCTTCAATTCTTCGGTGCTCAGCTTTCTTTATAGTCCAACTCTCACATCCAAACATGACCACTGGAAAAAATAAAGCTTTGACTAGACAGACCTTTGTTGGCAAAGTAATGTCTCTGCTTTTTATTATGCTTTCTAGGTATGCTGACATATAATACGTTGTCTTGGTATGATTAGATACCTGAAACTTCTTTCCATGAAACAACCATTCCCATTTTTTAAACACCAGTGAAAAATAAGACTGGTACTTTTTTCTCTGAGAAGCTTCACACTGTTTGGTTCAAAGATGGGTTCTGGGGAGGTTGAGGAGGGTAGGAAAAATTCAAGGCACCATTGCCCAAGTTGGTAGCTTTCTTTTCTGCCCATCTATGGGACAAACAGTCTTACAGGGACTAGAACGTGCCCAGGCTACAAGCAGAGCTGGGGTTTTGCCTACTGACTTTAAAATGTATTTTCTTTTTCTCTCCTGCTGTAGAATGCTGGACTGGTGACGGTCACCACCACGCCTCTCAACTGTGGCCCCCGTCTGAGAGTGCTTCTGAACCGCCCCACCAATGAAAAGCTCCTGATGCTGCTCCCTGTGGGGTACCCCAGCAAAGATGCCACGGTGCCCAACCTCGCACGGAAAACTCTGGATCAGATCATGGTGACTGTGTAGGCAGGACCCAGGCAGGCAGACGCTGGAAGGTGATGCCCTGCTCCCCTCTCCAGTTCCTCTTTCCCTGGGTGTCCCATCTCCCTGGCACTCCACTCTGCAGGGGAGGCCACGCTGTGTGTCAAGAAACCTTTCCACTTTCTCCAGCACTTTGAGTCTGAGAAGGCCTGGTTCCGTTAGTGAGATTAGCTGAACATACAGAATAAGGGATGAACAGGTATGTTCCCTTCCATTTCTTATCTATTTTGGAAATGCATTAAATATTTATTAAGAATATGCCCTGGTTTTTACATTTTTCTAAATTGTTCCAGAAAAATCATGGGGGATTTTTTTTCTTTTACTCTTTAAAAATTCATAGAGGAAAGAGTTATTAGAAAATTTAGTGTAGTCCCAAGAATTCAGCTTGTGTGATGATTTCTGAATTTAAATTTAGACTGATCAAATGGCTTTCCACCTCACGCTTTCTGGTGGCTTTTAAGCAAGGATTATTTTTAAGAGGAACTCTTTCTGAGCTTCATGGATACTCTGCTAGTTTTCAGTAAATAACCTTCAAAATATTTAAAACATCACAAGCACAGAACAGAACAGCGCGTGCTTGTGCAGGTGAGTTGAACAGGCCACCATCTGGGCATATAAATGGTTAGACACACTGTCCAGCCCAGTGTGTGTTGGAGCTGGCTCGCACCAGCTAGTGGAAGCTAATGGTTAAATATTCATGAATTTTCCATGCCAGTTATTAAACCATTTGTAGCTTGAAATTGCCGACGGTGGGAGTACATCAAGGCAATTGGCAGACACGCAAATCAGGACTTGATTTCTTTTTCTTAAAGAGCACTGTTTTTCCCCACACTCAGTTCAGTCGCTCAGTCGTGTCTGACTCTTTGCGACCCCATGAATCTCAGCACACCAGGCCTCCCTGTCCATCACCAACACCTGGAGTTCACTCAGATTCACGTCCATCGAGTCAGTGATGTCATGCAGCCATCTCATCCTCTGTCGTCCCCTTCTCCTCCTGCCCCTAATCCCTCCCAGCATCAGGGTCTTTTCCAATGAGTCAACTCTTCACATGATGGCCAAAGTACTGGAGTTTCAGCTTTAGCATCATTCCTTCAAAAGAAATCCCAGGGCTGATCTCCTTCAGAATGGACTGGTTGGATCTCCTTGCAGTCCAAAGGACTCTCAAGAGTCTTCGCCAACACCACAGTTCAAAAGCATCAATTCTTCGGTGCTGAGCTTTCTTTATAGTCCAACTCTCACATCCATACATGACCACTGGAAAAAATAAAGCTTTGACTAGACAGACCTTTGTCGGCAAAGTAATGTCTCTGCTTTTTAATATGTATCAATTTTTCGGCACTCAGCCTTCTTCACAGTCCAACGCTCACATCCATACATGACTACTGGAAAACCATAGCCTTGACTAGACGGACCTTAGTCGGCAAAGTAATGTCTCTGCTTCTGAATATGCTATCTAGGTTGGTCATAACTTTCCTTTCAAGGAGTAAGCATCTTTTAATTTCATGGCTGCAGTCACCATCTGCAGTGATTTTGAAGCCCCCCAAAATAAAGTCTGACACTGTTTCCACTGTTTCCACATCTATTTCCCACGAAGTGATGGGACCAGATGCCATGATCTTCGTTTTCTGAATGTTGAGCTTTAAGCAAACTTTTTCACTCTCCACTTTCACTTTCATCAAGAGGCTTTTTAGTTCCTCTTCACTTTCTGCCATAAGGATGGTGTCATCTGCATATGTGAGGCTATTGATATTTCTCCCAGCAATCTTGATTCCAGCTTGTGTTTCCTCCAGTCCAGCATTTCTCATGATGTACTCTGCATATAAGTTAAATAAGCAGGGTGACAATATACAGCCTTGATGGACTCCTTTTCCTATTTGGAACCAGTCTGTTGTTCCACGTCCAGTTCTAACTGTTGCTTCCTGACCTGCATACAGGTTTCTCAAGAGGCAGGTCAGGTGGTCTGGTATTCCCATCTCTCTCAGAATTTTCCACAGTTTATTGTGATCCACACAGTCAAAGGCTTTGGCATAGTCAATAAAGCAGAAATAGATATTTTTCTGGAACTCTCTTGCTTTTTCGATGATCCAGCAGATGTTGGCAATTTGATCTCTGGTTCCTCTGCCTTTTCTAAAACCAGCTTGAACATCTGGAAGTTCACGGTTCATGTATTGCTGAAGCCTGGCTTGGAGAATTTTGAGCATTACTTTACTAGCGTGTGAGATGAGTGCAATTGTGCGGTAGTTTGAGCATTCTTTGGCATTGCCTTTCTTTGGGATTGGAATGAAAACTGAACTTTTCCAGTCCTGTGGCCACTGCTGAGCTTTCCAAATTTGCTGGCAAATTTATTGAGTGCAGCACTTTCACAGCATCATCTTTCAGGATTTGAACTAACTCAACTGGAATTCCATCACCTCCACTAGCTTTGTTCGTAGTGATGCTTTCTAAGGCCCACTTGACTTCACATTCCAAGATGTCTGGCTCTAGATGAGTGATCACACCATCGTGATTATCTTGGTCATGAAGATCTTTTTGTACAGTTCTTCTGTGTATTCTTGCCACCTCTTCTTAATATCTTCTGCTTCTGTTAGGTCCTTACCATTTCTGTCCTTTATCGAGCCCATCTTTGCATGAAATGTTCCCTTGGTATCTCTAATTTTCTTGAAGAGATCTCTAGTCTTTCCCATTCTGTTGTTTTCCTCTATGTGTTTGCATTGATCGCTGAAGAAGGCTTTCTTATCTCTTCTTGCTATTCTTTGGAACCCTGCGTTCAGATGCTTATATCTTTCCTTTTCTCCTTTGCTTTTCACTTCTCTTCTTTTCACAGCTATTTGTAAGGCCTCCCAGACAGCCATTTTGCTTTTTTGCATTTCTTTTCCATGGGGATGGTCTTGATCCCTGTCTCCTGTACAATGTCACGAACCTCATTCCATAGTTCATCAGGCACTCTACCTATCAGATCTAGGCCCTTAAATCTATTTCTCACTTCCACTGTATAATCATAAGGGATTTGATTTAGGTCATACCTAAATGGTCTAGCGGTTTTCCCTACCTTCTTCAATTTAAGTCTGAATTTGGTAATAAGGAGTTCATGATCTGAGCCACAGTCAGCTCCCGGTCTTGTTTTTGTTGCCTGTATAGAGCTTCTCCATCTTTGGCTGCAAAGAATATAATCAATCTGATTTCGGTGATGACCATCTGGTGATGTCCATGTGTAGAGTCTTCTCTTGTGTTGTTGGAAGAGGGTGTTTGCTATGACCAATGCATTTTCTTGGCAAAACTCTATTAGTCTTTGCCCTGCTTCATTCCACATTCCAAGGCCAAATTTGCCTGTTACTCCAGGTGTTTCTTGACTTCCTACTTTTGCATTCCAGTCCCCTGTAATGAAAAGGACATCTTTTTTTGGGTGTTAGTTTTAAAAGGTCTTGTAGGTCTTCATAGAACCGTTCAACTTCAGCTTCTTCAGCGTTACTGGTCGGGGCATAGACTTGGATAACTGTGATATTGAATGGTTTGCCTTGGAAACGAACAGAGATCATTCTGTCGTTTTTGAGATTGCATCCAAGTACTGCATTTTGGACTTTTTTGTTGACCATGATGGCTACTCCATTTCTTCTGAGGGATTCCTGCCCGCAGTAGTAGATATAATGGTCATCTGAGTTGAATTCACCCATTCCAGTCCATTTTAGTTCGCTGATTCCTAGAATGTTGATGTTCACTCTTGCCATCTCTTGTTTGACCACTTCCAATTTGCCTTGATTCATGGACCCGACATTCCAGGTTCCTATGCAATGTTGCTCTTTACAGCATCGGATCTTGCTTCTATCACCAGTCACATCCACAGCTAAGTGTTTTTTTTGCTTTGTCTCCGTCCCTTCATTCTTTCTGGAGTTATTTCTCCACTCATCTCCAGTAGCATATTGGGCACCTACTGACCTGGGGAGTTCCTCTTTCAGTATCCTATCATTTTGCCTTTTCATACTGTTCATGGGATTCTCAAGGCAAGAATACTGAAGTGGTTTGCCATTCCCTTCTCCAGTGGACCACATACTATCAGACCTCTCCACTATGACCCGCCCGTCTTGGGTTGCTCCTCAGGCATGGCTTAGTGTCATTGAGTTAGACAAGAGTGTGGTCCTAGTGTGATTAGATTTACTAGTTTTCTGTGAGTATGGTTTCAGTGTGTCTGCCCTCTGATGCCCTCTTGCAACACCTACCATCTTACTTGG
This sequence comes from Ovis aries, assembly GCF_016772045.2. NCBI lineage: Eukaryota > Metazoa > Chordata > Mammalia > Artiodactyla > Bovidae > Ovis > Ovis aries. The sequence continues at coordinate 75,350,284 of NC_056061.1, forward strand.
GTTTCTCTTACCTTGGGCGTGGGGTATCTCTTCACGGCTGCTCCACCAAAGCACAGCCGCTGCTCCTTACTTTGGATGAGGAGTATCTCCTCACTGCCACCCTTCCTGACCTTCAACGTGGGATAACTCCTCTAGGCCCTCCTGCACCCGCGCAATTGGACATGGGATTGCTCCTCCACCGGTGCCCCTGACCCCGGACGCAGGGTAGCTCCTCCCAGCCATTCCTGCACTGTCGCAGCCTGGCACTGTTGGCCTCTGTCCCTAACCTTGGACGTGGGGTAACTCCTCTTGGCCACCGCCCTTCGGGCATAGGGTCCTCCTGGCTTCTGCCCCAGACCTTGGATGTGAGGTAGCTCCTCTCAGTTGCGCTTAGTGCACCCGGTCGCAGCCGCCTGCATCAAGGAAAAGCAGTGTGATGAAAAGTGAGGTGCTATAATCCCATGTGGGGAATTCCTGAAAAGTCACAAGGAAGGGGAATGGTTCATGTTATTCTTATGACTTTAGAAGCATGATGCAGAACCAAATGTTCAGGATTCAATTCAAGACCATTAAAATGTCCTTAGGGCAATCTGGAAGTATGTGAGCAGTGTCTGCAGAGAGCCAAGCAAACCTAGAAGCCAGTGATGTAATAGAGGAAGCCAGCTAACTTGGGTGGAGGAGGAGTCAACAACTTTCTTCTCCTCTAATAATAATTAAGAATAAAGAAGAATAAGAGGTAGCTGGAATGAAGCTTCCAAAATCAAACACCTCTGAAGTTGTCCCCTGTTGTCATGGTGGGCGACCACAGAAAGGGTCGGGGGCTGGCTCTCTTGATTTTGGCTCCTCAGAGCCCTTGGTTTATCTGAGATTCCACCATATTGTGGTCATGAATCCTTGATGAAGTAACTTTGACTCCCTTGAGGTCAAAAATCTGTTCCTTTGTTGAATAAGTGACTTCCCAAGTCTGATAATGTTTAGAATCAATACGGAGATAATGAAATAAATCAGACCCATAATATTGATACTCTCACACTTGCTTATGTTTCTTATTAAATAATTAAATTTTTTTAAACTTATGATTCCAATTTAAAATGTGAAATTGATTTAGGCTTATAATTTTATGTTGAAAGGTATAAGAAAGTTTACAGGGTAGCTCATTAAGAGTATTAAAATAGATTTATTATATTTATCAATTTAATTTATCAAGTTTAGAAGAGCTGTTTAAATGTATGAGAACATTTTGGCTTAATTGGTGATAGACTTGCCAGGTCAATTATATGAAGTACTAGAACAGAAAATCAACTATGATTAAGTCTATAGAAGGAGTTTAACATGTTTAAGAGATTATAATAAATGATTCTGGTAAATGAGACAGATGTTTTAAGGGAGTTTTATTTATTCAACTTGAGTTTTAATCAAGCATTAATCAAAGCCTTTCTTCCCCAAAATAATTAGTTTTAAGTTATTTAAATGCACTCTGCTGTGCTTAGTTGCTTAGTCATGTCTGATTCTTTGCAACCCCATGAACTATGTCCACCAGGCTCCTCTGTCCATGGGGATTCTCTAGGCAAGAATATTGGAGCAGATTGCTGTGCCCTCCTCCAGGGAATCTTCCCAACCCAAGTATCAAACCCAGGTCCCCCGCATTGTGGGTGGATTCTTTACCATCTGAGCCACCAGAGAAACCCAAGAATACTGGGGTGGGTAGCCTACCCCTTCTCCAGGGGGTCTTCCCCTACCCCTATTTGTTATGTGTAACGAATAAACAAAAAAAAAAACCCCAACCATAGAGGGGGATCTGTTCCTCATAATGGTAAGTTTGGATACAGGTCCAGGGTTCAGTAAAATCCATGACAAAATCATTCAGGACTACATCCTGAAGAACCTAAGCTACTCCATTTTGTTAACAGAAAAACTCCATTTTGTAAGGTTCTGGGAAAAGAGCCTTTGGAAATCCCCTGACCTCACCCCACCACTCACGAGCCAATCGGACCCCAGATCAGAATCTCCTGACTTAACGTTCAGGAACTTGTGGTCTACCTAGGTAACAGGGACCAATCAGAAACCAACACACAACCCTTCGAAAGAAAGTGACCAATCAGACGTCCCCCTACCTAAAAATTCTTTTTTTTCCGTGAACACTCCCTATATAAGCAATATAATCCAAAACCCAGGGCTCTTCCCTATAGCCGCTGCGTCGGTAATGGTGGGAGCCCCAGCTCGAGCTTGGTAATAAAAACTCTCTTGTTTTTGCATCGGATATTGGCTCCCTGGTGGTCATTGGGAGATTTCACGATTTGGGCATAACACATCCCACAATTTTCAATCTTGTGAAAGTGAAAGTAAAAATCGTTCAGGCGTGTTTGACTCTTTGCGACCCCATGGATAGTCCATGGAATTGTCCAGGCCAGGACACTGGAGTGGGTTTCCTTTCCCTTCTCAAGATATATTCCCAACTGAGGAATTGAATCCAGATCTCCCGCATTGCAGGCGGATTCTTTACCAGCTGAGCCACAAGGGAAGCCCAAGAATACTAGAGTGGGTAGCCTATCCCATTTCCAGGGGATCTTCCCCATCCAGGAATTGAACCAGACCAGGAATTGAATCTCTTGTGAGCTGGCATTTAAATTTTGTTCTGTTCATTCTTTCTCCTTGTGTAAATGTGGATTTCTCTAGGGTATATACATCAACAGAGACTTGCTGGGTCAAAGAGCATTCATATTTCAATTAGAAATTTCAACTAAATTGTTCTCCCAAGGTTCCCCTGTCCCAGATTTGAACTCACTTATTGAGCATCTCCCATGAGCAGACTTGAATTCTAAGATGTCTTATCCCTCATGCATGCTTCACTCTGTCTCCAAAGTGCCCAGAGCAGTGGCTGTGACATGAATATTTATTGAATGGCTGAAGATATGATGGCCCAAGGGGGTACAGTGACTTGTGCAGGGTTACGGACTATCTTGAGGACAGTGCTGGGATTCAAGCCCAGGCTGCTGACTCCCTGACGCCTGAGAGGAAGCAGTTATTGTAAACACAGTCCCTTGAGCTATGGGTCCAAAGTTTTGTCCCCAGGAAGAAAGTCTGGAATGACAGCTTGAGGGCTTTCCCTAATGGCTGAGCTGGTGCAAGCCAAACAGACATGCCATTGGAAGCAGGAGGTACAGTTCCTGAAGATTCTTCAGAAGGTGAGCCTCTGATCCAAGAGTATAGGAACAGAACTGCCAGGGACCGTCAGGGCTATGGTGATGGGGGGGATCTTGGCCAAGGGGACAGAGCAGGGAGGGGGATAGGCCACTATATTGGCAAAGGGAATGCTGACCCAGCGGAGGCTCCCTGTGGAAGCCCTGAGGTCACATCAATCTTTAAAAGATGAAGAAGAAATGCCCAGAGTTCTTCCGTCCAGCTCCCCGCAAGTCCTCGAAAGGCAGCCATGGGGGCTGCTTCAGGCTGAGCCGCAGAGGCCTGGGGGATGGCTCAGACAGAGGCTCAGCCTTGGAAGCTATTCATTTGAGGTCTTGAAGTTTGTGTTTATTCTGGCCTTTCTTCCTAGTTGGATTTGCATTTGGTTTTCATCCCACACTGTCTTGGATCCAACCTGGAATGTATACATCACTTAGCAAATGAGCGGACAGCAGGGCTACCAAAGGGATGGAAAGTGAAACCCCCAAAGTGGGGGTAAAGGGGAGCAATTGGAGAGAGGGAGTGATCATGGGCTGGGGGCTGAGAGGGGTGGGGATGTGAGTCCCAGAGGCAGTAACAGGGTCTTCTAGTCCTTGAGGACCAGCTCTGCCAGACTTGGATACCTGGAAAGAGAGAGAGCGAGAGCAAGCTAGAGTGAGCATTTGGTCAGAATACATGAAAAAGAACTAGCCCAAGAATCCAGCATCGCAGTGTCCTGCTATCACTCAGACTCCTGCTTAGTCCAACTGGACCATTTTCTGTGCCCCCAATTCCCCACGGTTGTCCTTCCTTATCAGACCCAGATAATCTTTCTGTATACTTCTCACAGCTTTATCTTCCATCCTTTAAGGCCCAACTTTCTGCCACTCTGCTGAAGAAGTCCCCCAGATTCTCCAATGAGACTTCCAGAGGCAAAGGCCAAGGTCAGACCCTCTCCTTGGAGCATCGGTGGTGTCTCTTCCCATGGCACTTGCCACCCTCCTTCTCGACCCAAACTGTCTACTAGACCCTCAGCTCTTAGAGAGCAGAAACCAAGCTCGGTGTCCCCTGGGCACCTGGCACACGGCCTGGCCCATGGTAGGTGCTTGGTGATTATTGTCTGATACGATTCACACTGCAGGGAAGCCCTGCAATTTGATGCTATCACTCGATGATTGGGAGACCTCACCAAAACTTTTTCTGCATTTTCAGTGGGAAATTCTTGGGGGTAAAAAAAGGAAAGCCTGGGTCTCTCAGGTTTGCTGATGAGATTAAACCAGTTACAACAAACCCCACATAATTATGGGCAGAGTAGAGGTAGGTATTTGGAGAGTGGCGTGGTGGGATGGGATTAGACTAAGTGGTGTCTCTTCACTTTTGGCACTCTAAGTTTATAATTTAATTTCTGGTTGCAAACTGGAGCATTGGTCTTACTAAACTTACGTACTAAACACTAAAGAGTTTTGGTCTGAAAAAGGAAGTGAAAGCCCATTTTCTGCCCTTGGAAAGGGTGCATGCCACCCATATAGCTGCCTTCCAAGAAAGGTATTATTGGGTGTATCAGTCAGGTCTGGCCTAAATGGAGATCACTTATTTACATAAGAGGATTTAAAAAAAGAAATTGGTTGCAAAGTTGATGGGAGCACTGCCAAACCAAAGTAGATGTTGAGGCAACGACTGATGGGCTGTTACCCTCCCCTTCCTGGTGATGGTGAAGGTCTCCCCCGAGGGGCTACATGGAGGAAGCTGGGAACATGGATGGCCTGCCTGGTAGAGACCCCAGAGCTGTGCAGCTCAGGACACGGGCTGAGACACACACAGAGAAGTACTCTGACTTCACCCTTCCTCTGATGCTCCGAACTCCCACCAGTGCTTCTCATTGACTGAGACTTCCTTCTTTTCTCCCTTCCTCCGCCTTCCTTTCTTCCCTATATTTTTTTTAAATTTTTTTTAGAACAGGGAAATATTTTTTTTCTGGTGCTTACTAATATATCTAGAAAAGAAAAGAGCATATTTAAAATTAAACATAAAAAACTTGATACATGGTCTTCTTCCTTTACCTCTATAGTATTAATATCTGAAAGAGAAATATTGAGCTAGTGATCCCAGGAGGCTCTATGATAGTAGGCTCAGCCTATTAACTATTGAAACAAAAAAGGACCATATCAAGCATGTGAGTTTCAATAATTCAGTTCATAACATTGAAATGGAGAAACTTTCATCACAAACTCTTCATGTACCTAGAAGCTAGTGGACTTCTGATCTTCAATTAGGTATTTGAATGTAATTAAATAAACACTTCTGCAATTTCCTTAATTAAGGTCTAAGAGAGTGAAGTGATTTAACTTACGCCAGTTTTCATCCACTGTGTGAATATTTTTTTTAATGTTGAAGGTCAAACTAAGAGTTTCCAAGCTTAGAGGCAGAAACTAAACCAGAGACAGCGTGAACCCTAGTAGTGACCTATAAAGGTGTAAAGGTGAAAATTGTGGGGGAGAAGCTGGAGGGGAAATAAAAGAGGCAGATGTCCACTAATTATTACAACTCATACGGGCACAAATATCAAAGCTAATGGATGGTAGCTTTAATTCTTTATGACTTTGTATCCAAACCCAGTTTTCATGGCTAAATCCATATATGAGGCATGTGGTTATTTGTTAAGTGCATGAATCTCTTACTTATTGCTTCCCAGGTGGCTCAGTGGTTAAAGAATCCACCTGGTATTGCAGGAGATGCAGGAGACACCGGTTTGACCCCTGGGCCAGGGAGATCCCCTGGAGTAGGAGATGGTAACCCACTCCAGTATTCTTGCCTGGAAAATTCTGTGGACAGAGGAGCCTGCTGGGCTACAGTCCATGGGCTTGCAGAGAGTCAGACATGACTGAGCAAATGATCACACATGCACACACGGGTATTTGTTAAATGCATGAATCTCCCTTGCTTATTTTTTAATATATCTACTTTCAATAAAGATTGAAGGCAGAAAAAAAAAAAAGATTGAAGGCAGCTGACACTACTGCAACTTCTTTTGTCAAAAAGTAAACAAAAAATGGGGAGCAATAGAGGCAATAAGAAAGGCAATTTCTGCGATATTTTGCTTTTCCCACCATTCTTGGGGGCAAATGACCACATTACATTGTTATCTAAACATAAGACCTTTTGACAATAATCTGGATATGATATTTCAGTGTTTTCTCTTCATCACAGAAAAGCGCAGTCTTTGACAATTTTAATACGATATATGGCATATTAGTCATAGAAGAAGCTACACACCACAGTCATTGAGAAAAATGGTTCACTTCAAAATGATGAGTTATATTGAAGTATTAAACCAACTCTAAGCCTTACATACAAATAGGTATGATTTAAAATTCCATTTTCCTTTTTCTAAGCCATATTTCTATGGTTGATCATAAAAAGCAAACTCAAATACGTGCCAGCCAATTGCCAGAAGATCTGTCCTTTTCAAAGTCAATGTTAGAAGGAGAGATTCTGAGAAGCTCACTGATATTCTTCTAAAACATATGTGTGAGATTCACTCTTTCTCACTTGGAATTATTAATTTATAAGATGAAGACTTGACAGTGAGGATTCTTTGTCATAGCTGGTAATTAAGAAGCAAATACAGATAAAACTGTTGAGCCAACACAGGCCAGCCAGGATCGCTGGACTGCAGAAAACCAGCCGTCTCAGGAGCAGACACTCTCTACTACCCTGAGTGGTCAGAAGCCGCCTATACCAAGAATCAGAAGACAGCGGGGTCAAGAGCCACTGGGCTCTTCCTCATTAGGAGGTGGGCAGTGAGGGTCCCATGGACCGCCAGCAGACCCAACTAGTCCATTCTAAAGGAGATCAGTCCTGGATGTTCTTTGGAAGGAATGATGCTAAAGCTGAAACTCCAGTACTTTGACCACCTCATGCGAAGAGTTGACTCATTGGAAGAGACTCTGATGCTGGGACGGATTGGGGGCAGGAGGAAAAGGGGACGACAGAGGATGAGATGGCTGGATGGCATCAAGGACTCGATGCACGTGAGTGTGAGTGAACTCTGGGTGTTGGTGATGGACAGGGAGGCCTGGTGTGCTGCAATTCATGGGGTCGCAAAGAGTTGGACATGACTGAGCAACTGAACTGAACTGAACTGAATCACTCCTACTGTTAGGTGTTAGAATCAACTGAGATGATTTATATTTTGAGGCTACAAAGTATCATGTATATATGAGATGCAATAGTCATAGTGAAGACAGAAATGATGGAGATTCATTGCAAACTATTCCTACTCCTAAACAATAACCCAAAGTATATTCCTATGAAACAGATCCATTTATCATTGGTCTCTATTTTGAAGGACAGCAAGTCAAATAAACACTTTACAGTGGAGTCAAAACAGTTCCCTAATCTCTGAAAATCAAAACTTTTTCCAATGATCTGCAGTGTCAAAACACAATAGATCCAATCATGGGCTTCTTGGGGGAAATATAAACAAATGTATAAAATGTATTTTAAACACTCAACAACTACAATGATAATATATTAAAATGGTACTTTTCAAAAACCAATCTATAATGTCTAATCTCATAGCCTAGTCCCAGGGTATAAATTGTTAAGTGGACTTGCTCCAAATAAAACGTACTAGATTAAAAAAAAATCAGAAGATTGACATTCTTCACCTAATAAAGAATAAAACTAGAAAAAAGTTTGCAATGTCTTCATAAAGCTCATGTATTTTTGCTTTGATTTCAAAACACTATTTTCAGCAGCAAGCAGCTAACTTCTTCCACACACTCTAGAGGTAAAAAGGAGATGTGTGTAGAGTTTATACATCTTTCCTGGTGGCTCAGTGGTAAAGAATCCACCTGCCGATGGATGAGACTCTGGTTCAGTCCCTGGGTTGGAAGCTCCCCCGGAGAAGGTAATGGCAACCCACTCCAGTATTCTTGCCTGGAGAATCCCATGGACAGAGGAGCCCTGAGGGTTACAGTCCATGGGCCTCTAACAGTCGGACACGACTTAGCGACTAAACGACAACAAAAAAATAGAGTTTATATCAAGTACGGAAATGACTCACTTGACAGATGTTTGGATTTATAAAAAGTCTCAATCCTCTGGTTCACAAGTTGCAATCCAGAGGCAGCATTTCCCACCTCTAAAGGCCTTCACCTGCTGTCACAAACCCACCCTAAAGATCCAGAGCAGTCCTCCACAGCAAAGGCCTTCAGACCTTTACTCAGGTCTATTTACTCTACAAACAGGCCTAACAAGCACATTCATTTAATTCCCTCGGATACAGTGAATGAAATAGGAACTTGGAAGGTGACAAAAAACCGAAGAAGCAACGTTAAGAAAGATGTGACAGTTTACCAGGGAAGCAACAGACAGATAGAAGCCTCAATGCACTAAGCTGCTAGCAATCTGGGGACAGTTAATTATCTAAAGTGCTTGCAACTTCAGTAGTGTTAACAATATCACTGGTTCAGAGCATATAAACCTCTAGATGAATATTAAAACATTGGAGGACGAAAGAGAATACATTAAAGTTTTATTTTTTCCTGTGGAAAATTTGGGATGTGTATAAAGAATATGAAAAGAAATCTTTCGTTGATCTTATGACTTAGAAATAATCTTTGGGAACCTTTTATTTCTTCCTAGTTGTCAACGCGTGCAATAAATTAGCAGCACTAAGAATGCATATTAGTTCATTTTCTAATGGCCTAGCCTAGCTCTTCCAACAGAAGCTTAATTGTCGGGGCTCCAGCATGGAGTCCGCAGAGTCAAGAGGATTCTGGGTATTCCCTCTCTCCTCTAGTGCTGGGAGGTGAATTGCTCTTCTAGAAGAAATTATATACATTCAGCTAAACAGCCTGAAGTGATTTTTAAATTATGATTTTGCTGATGTACATTAAACTTGTTGTGATGAAACAGGGAAATCTGTGGCCCGCCTCATTTAGCCACATCAAAAGGAACTGTAGCATCAGCAGTTTCACATGCTGATGAAAATTTCCACGTATCTATAGATTTTTGTTTTGAAATATTATTTTGGTAATTTGAAAAATGCAGGCAAGTATTGAGAACATAAAAACACACATAAACCCAGCACTTTGTATTAGTGAGTATTTGCATTGTATAATTTTGTATTCTTTATTTTAAAATACAAGAACCAAAGCATTAGAAATGCATGTTAAGATCTCATTAGACCCTCTATGGTCTCAGGGTCTCATGTTTTTCCTTCCTTTTTCCGAGGCAGCCATTCTCTGTGGGTCACTTTGAATGGAAGGTATTAATCACCAGCAGGAATCTGTGGATACCGATAAGGAAATGGATGTCCTCAGTGACACATTATAATAGCGTTTCGTCTCTTTTCTGGGTGAAAGTCATGACTTCATAAAAGGTGACAGGGTGCATAGCGATTGGCTTTCTGGCTCCATATTAGACTTGACCTGAGTTTCGATGCTTGCTTGGCTGGTTATTGGACACGTGACCCTGAATGATTTACTTAAATTACCCCTGTGCCACAGCTTCCTCGTCTCTAGACTGGGAAATAATTGTACCTGATAGGTTTCCTTTAAGGATGAGATGAGATAACATATGCAAAATGCTTAATACAGATCCTAGCACGTATCATTACAAGAACTTAGCAGATGAAGGATGATGTATTAGGAAATGAGTTACTAACTAAGGAGAAGGTATAAATGAACAGCTTTTTCCTCCCCCTTGACCATAGTTTAACATAACTAATTAGTGAGATTTTAGCAAGACAGGAGATGTTCTCACATGTTTGGCAAGTGGTCTTACCAAAAAAACTCTAAGCTGGCATTTGAAAAGGAGATTCAGTCCAACTCGATTCACCAAAACTTACTGAGTGACTAGTACTTGAAAGAACAATGAGAGTCCAATCTAATAGAGAGACAGACGCTTGAACAGGTGTTTGAACTGCATAGTGGTGCTCTCTGTGAGAACAGATGCCATCCAGGAGAGCAGGCTGGATATGTGGTTCATGACCATGAATTGATCAAAGACCGATAAAATGCCTTTCTCATTTGTGATGGGCACAAAGCCTGAGAGAAGCAGTTAGTGAAGTGGAAACAGACTCAGGAGTCCAAAAGATTGTCACAATCTTTGGAGTTAGAGACTAAAATTTAAAAGATGAAATTTTAAAAGGATAAGAGTCCTACAAGCTTTGAAAACCAACTGCCCAAGAACAGGGGAGTGAGAGCATATCATTTGAAAAAGTTTGGTGGGTTTTAGCTGATTGGCTCAAGCACAATTTGAGCAAACAAATTGCAATTATAACACAGTTGCAGAAAGGCATGCAGTCTCACAACATCATCAGAGGAAGCACAGCGTCACAGCCAAATAACACTCTCACTGTATTCCCTACTGTCCAGAGCGTGCTGGGCTCACACCCCAGTGATTCATGTTTAGAGGGATATAGACCCATTTTAATATCTAGAGGAAGACATCGGAGATGGTGAAGGAGAGGAATCCATGACTTTATAGGATGGGTAACCTTCTGAAGACAGCTAGATGAAGAGAAATATTGAGGACAAGGACATGACCGGTGGCTTAATGGAATTCAAGATTTTTCATGTGGTCTCAAAATTTACATGATGTTATAAGAAGGCAAGGCATTTAAAATTTACATTTTAAATGTAAGGAAGGCTATTCTAGAAATTATAAATAAAATGGGAAGTCTTGTGAAGAAAAGAGTTCCCTGTCATTGCATGAGTGGAATGAAATGATTAACTATCAGATAAATTGTAGAGAAATTTCTGCAATTTAGAAACTGTAGCACAAGTTGAGGAATCTTCTCTATGGCAGTTTTCACTCTAAGACTCTGTGATTCTATAAACACCCTGGTAGCAGAATACTTAGGTAAACAAGCTGGGTAATTATTCTTGTCTGGGTTAGATGAGGGCCAAGTATGTAGTTGACCTTAATATATAAACATAAAGTTCAATGGGAATACCAAACCACCTGACCTGCCTCTTGAGAAACCTGTATGCAGGTCAGGAAGCAACAGTTAGAACTGGACATGGAACAACAGACTGGTTCCAAATAGGAAAAGGAGTACGTCAAGGCTGTACATTGTCACCCTGCTTATTTAACTTCTATGCAGAGTACATCATGAGAAACGCTGGACTGGAAGAAGCACCAGCTGGAATCAAGATTGCCAGGAGAAATATCAATCACCTCAGATATGCAGATGACACCACCCTTATGGCAGAAAGTGAAGAAGAACTAATGAGCCTCTTGATGAAAGTGAAAGAGGAGAGTGAAAAAGTTTACTTAAAGCTCAACATTCAGAAAACTAAGATCATGGCATCTGGCTCCATCACTTCATAACAAATAGATGGGAAAAGAGTGGAAACAGTGTCAGACTTTATTTTTTTGGGCTCCAAAATCACTGTAGATGGTGATTGCAGCCATGAAGTTAAAAGAAGCTTACTCCTTGGAAGGAAAGTTATGACCAACCTAGACAGCACATTAAAAAGAAGAGACATTACTTTGCCAACAAAGGTCCATCTAGTCAAGGCTATGGTTTTTCCAGTGGTCATGTATGGATGTGCGAGTTGGACTATAAAGAAAGCTGAGCACAGAAGAATTGATGTGTTTGAACTGTGGGGTTGGAGAATACTCTTGAGAGTTCCTTGGACTGCAGGGAGATCCAACCAGCCCATCCTAAAGGAGATCAGTCCTGGATATTCATTGGAAGGACTGATGTTGAAGCTGAAACTCCAATACTTTGGCCACCTGATGCGAAGAGCTGACTCATTTGAAAAGACCCTGATGCTGGGAAAGATTGAGGGCAGGAGGAAAAGGGGATGACAGACGATGAGATGGTTGGATGGCATCACCGACTTGATGGACATGGGTTTGGGTGAACTCCAGGTGTTGGTGATGGACAGGGAGGCCTGGCATGCTGCAGTTCATGGGATCTCAAAGAGTCAGACACGGCTGAGCGATTGAACTGAACTGATCTGAAAGTTCTTTTCTATGCCCAAGAGCATCTCCTTTGTTTTCTAGTCTGTATTTGCATTAATGTGTGTTGAGTGTGTGCTCAGTCGCTTAACATTGCCTGACTCTGCGACCCCATGGACTGTAGCCTGCCAGGCTCCTCTGTCCTTGGAGTTCTCCAGGCAAGAATACTAGAGAATATATTTCCTTTTCTAAGGGAGCTTCCCGATCCAGAGATTGAAACTATGTCTCTTGCACCTCCTGCATTGGCAGGCAGATTCCTTACCATTGCATTACCTGAAATACTCACTCTTAAAAATCAATGATCACTTCACACCCAGTAGGATGGAAATAATAATAATGGTAATTTTTAAACAGAAAATTACTAGTCTTAGTGAGGATACAGAGAAATTAGAACACTCATACATTGTTGTTGGGACTATAAAATGGTGCAGCCACAGTGAAAAGTAGCTTGGCAGTTCTTCAAAGAGTTAAACATACAATTACCATGTGACCCATCAATCCCACTCATATATATAAACATACACTCAAGGGCATTGAAAATGTATATTTACATAAAAACTTGTGTATGAATGTTCATAGCAGCATTATTCACAATAAAGCCAACAGTAGAAATAATCCAGATGTCCATTAACTACTGAATGTATGAAAAATGATGTGCAATATACTCACACAATGGCCTATAATGCTACAAGATGGATGAACTTTGAACGTGCTAAGCGCAAGAAGCTAAACACCAAAGACCTCTTACTATATGCTACCATTTACACAGAGTATATAGAACAGGCAAATCTGTAGAGATAAAAAGTCGATTATTGGTTGCCGGAGGCTGGTAAGGGAAGAGGGGACAGGGAGTGAGGTATGGGTGTGGGGTTTTTCTGGGGAGTAATGGAAATGTTCTAAGATTGGTTTGATGTGACAGTTGCACAACTTTGTGAGTAAAAAATAAAACTTTGAACTATATACTTTAAAATGGTGAATTCTATGTTATGTGAATTACGTCTCAACAACAACAACAAAACAGTAAATAAATCAACAAACATCAACAGCTATTTGAAATATTCTATTTTCGTTTTAAAAATCCATGTTTTAAAATGTTGGCACATTTCCACTTTTCCAATGTTTCCAAAAGTTGCTGAGATGTTTTCCTTGGTCTTGCTTCCTTCTCACGTCAGCTATTTTACCATTCTGTACATTTCTATGTTTTTGTAGATTCCATATAAAATGTGCAGTCATTTCAAAGCAACTTACAAAAAAAAAAAAAAAAAAAAAAACACCTCTGGATATTTTCTATTCTTTCTTCCCTGAGTTCCTTCTGACTCTTTCCTTGTGGGTGATAGAGTTGAGAGTGTAAGTGGTTGATCGGAGAATTGCGCATAAGTAGGGAAATTTGAGAGCTGGGGACAACTTTAGGTGGATGTTGATGACCTTCAGAACACAAGTCAGAGAGAACAGGAGACTCCAAGTAAATACGAATCAGATACAGAATGAAGTAAGTCAGAAAGAGAAAAACAAATACCGTATATTAATACATACATGCAGACTCTAGAAATCCTATTTCCAAAGCAGAAGGAGAGACACAGAGGAAAAAAATAATGGACACCAAGGGAGAATGTAGGGGGTGGGATGAGTTGGGAGACTGGGATTGACGTATATTTGCTAGTGTGTATAAAAGTATAAAATAACTAATGAGAACCTACTGTACAGCGCAGGGAATGCTATCTGGTGCTCTGTGGTGAGCTAAATCAAAGGCAATCCAGAAAAGAGATATATATACACATATAACTGATTCACTTTGCTGTATGGTAAAAAGCAACATAGCTTTGTAACATAGCATTGTAAAGCAACCATATGCCAATAAAAATTTAATTTAAAAAATGGTTTAAAGAAAGAGAGAGTCAGAGTTGGTGTGGGAAGTCTTCACATTTAGAGTAACTAGATTTACAAAAACCGCCCCCCACCCCACAATTTCAGAGCAAGAGATTCGGCAGGTCAATGTTATTGCTTTATGGCAAACATCAGCTGTTGGTTATTTGAAGGATGGCTACTGAGTTTAGGGATTCTTCTCTCTCTTTATTAGCTGCCACTAGTACTACTATCACTACCTCTTAGTACCTTGAAAACAGAAGGGAGATGTCTGTAACTGCTTTGGAAGGCAGGAACTATCTGCAGAGCTGGTGGGTGTCTTTGGTGTCCAGACACAATACACACTTTGACATTGAATGGATGCCTTTAGATGATGAAATCAGGCATTTGTGTGAAGTTCGTAAGTTTTCACTCATCATTGGCTTACATAATTTGGAAATACCCTACATGTGGTTGCCACAAAAATACTTTTTCAATCCCCTTTCATTGCCGTTGATGGGAAATTGAAAGCATCTTGCTGAATTGAATCCATTTCCAAGTGAAGGTAGGTATTGTGACTCCACCAGGTGGCGCACGCATGCTAGATCAGGACTTCATATAGATAAGGACAAAGACACCAATGTAATCAGATACTATCTTTTCTCTCTCCCCGGGCAACCCCCGAATTTTCCTGTGTGTTCGTAATTTACGTTTCTAGATCATGTAAATACAGATGTGCTAGAGTTAGTCACCCGAATCAACTGTTCAGTGTCTAAGGCTAGGTTGTAAAAACGATCACTCTCCTTTGTTTTCAGCTCAAGTATTCTGACTATTCCTTTGCCACAGATTCCTTTATTTTTCATCCACTTCCATCAGTGGTCTGGGTCTCTTTTCTTTCTTACACATACTGATGGAGAGGAAAAACATACTCTCGAACGTTCTGGAAATTTTCTTGTATAGTACATCAATTCCCCAACCCTCTTAAAGATGCCATTCATTTTATTTTTATTTTTTTTTTTTTATTTTTTTAGTTTTTTATTTTTTAAATTTTAAAATCTTTAATTCTTACATGCATTCCCAAACATGAACCCCCCTCCCACCTCCCTCCCCATAACATCTTTCTGGGTCATCCCCATGCACCAGCCCCAAGCATGCTGCATCCTGCGTCAGACATAGACTGGCGATTCAATTCACATGATAGTATACATGTTAGAATGTCATTCTCCCAAATCATCCCACCCTCTCCCTCTCCCTCTGAGTCCAAAAGTCCGTTATACACATCTGTGTCTCTTTCCCTGTCTTGCATACAGGGTCGTCATTGCCATCTTCCTAAATTCCATATACATGTGTTAGTATACTGTATTGGTGTTTTTCTTTCTGGCTTACTTCACTCTGTATCATTCATTTTATTTTGCATGTAAGGGGCTCAGCTTTTGGAAAGACGTTAGAGAAATGTCCCAAGATACAAAGCAAATGATAGCTCTCTTTATTCAGCTTTATTTGTCTTTGCCTTTTGAAAAAAGAGGAAGTGGGGGGAAGAGGAAATATTCCCAGCCTGAATCTGAACCAGCAAGACCAGCCATGTTACGAGCCTGTCCTGTGGTCACTGAGATTTGCCATCTCCCAGTCTAACCCCCCCTCCCCCGCCCCGCCCCAGCCAGCACTCCCTCTAGAGCGAGACACAGGCCCCCAGAGGAAAAGTTTGGTAGGACATCCTGTGGACCAAGTCCAGAGCCAATAAAGGGAACTAAGAGACTTAGAGGCCGGAAGAGAGAAATGAGATTTAGCTAGTCTGACATCATCAAGCCACAAACGTGGCCACAGAAAGGCTCCCTGTGTGGAAGTGGAAAGCAGGGCAGCCTGGGGGCTGGCAGGCCCACCTCCTGGCTGGGGCCCTGCTGCTGAGCCAAGAGATGGAAGGAGAGGCCCCCTGGGGTGTTGGTGGCTCCTGGAGTGGCTGGTGTGAAGGGACAGTAGATCCAAGAGGGTGAAAGATGGATGGAATAAAGGGGACACATTGACCGTGCTTTCCTCAGTTTCCTCGTGGTGCTCCATTAACACAAGGAGAAGACAAAAATTCACAGTCTAAGTCACAAAATAAGGGTGTGATCTAGTTTTTTATAGAGCAGCATTGAGAAATAGTCCTTGATTATGCAGACAGCATTTTAGGAACTGTTCGTATTTATAAGTCTGTTATTGAAGTTTTCAGAGCTGACCTTTAATTCCAGAAGTATATGGTTAAAGGTTGTTTTTTTTTTTTAATTGGTTCAGTCCTTGGGATATAAAAAGAACCTTGTGGTCCTCTGACATTCATAAAGAAGTAAAGTTATTTTAATTTTTGAATATACTGGATCAATTTGTATACAGGATATCATTTTTAATAACCTTTATTTACTTTTATTTTTAATCCCTACATTCCTTTTTTTTTATCCAGGTGTCATGTCATATGTTGTAACATCATATAATACATTTGTACCTCATAAGCTACAACCCAGAAGGCAACATTTTTCCCCCCAAAGGCCTTCAACAGCTGTCACCAACCCGTTATAAAGATCCAGAACAGTCTGGGGCTTTGTTGTTGTTATTAGTTTAAAAATGAAATATCTTATGAGAAAGCACAAATACAAAAGAAAGTAGGCAGGGATTCAGTTTTGGAAAAATTAAGTTCAATTCTAGGATGGCAAAGATTTACGTAAGATTTATACTTTGCATGAGTCATAGCAAGCAGTGCTGGCCACATGAACAAAGACCTGAAAGTTTCAGTGGTTTAACAAAGCAGAGGTTTATTTCTCACTTTCTTCACAACTTAACATGGGTCTCTCAGGAGAAAGGCAGGGAGCCCTGCTCCAGGCATTCAGGGATCCAGGCTTTTTTCAGTTAGTGGCTCTGCCATTTTTGGTGCCTTGGTTTCCTCTATCAGGGCTTTGCATTCGATCAGCAGTCAGGAGAGGAGGATGGGTAAATCCTGTTTCATTTAACTGCCTCGGTCTGGAGGTAATGTGCAACACTTCCATTTACCTTCCGTCAATAAGAACCAGTTTCAGGAATTGGAAGAAGAGAACTTGGATATTGATGTAAAATAGTCCAATGTTCACTACAGAAGCGTGTGTGTGTGCCAAGTTGCTTCAGTCGTGTCCAACTCTTTGCGACCTCATGGACTGTAGCCCACCAGGCTCCTCTGTCCAGGGAATTATCCAGGCAAGAGTACGGAAGTGGGTAGCCATTCCCTTATCAGGGAATCTTCCCAACCCAGGGATTGAACCCAGGCCTCCCACATTGCAGGAGGATTCTTTACCATCTGAGCCACCGGGGAAGCCCATTTACTATACATACTCACCAGCAATATAGAGTTTGGTAAGATACAAAACTATTGTTAAAACTATTTGTCTCAGGGTGGGAAATGTCATGTTCCACTCCCCAAAAACCAGTCCACTCATACCAGACCCAGTCAGGCACAAGCAAAATCTAGCCTTGGAAAATAGCTTTCTGTTTTTAGCATTTGTCTAGATTAAGGGATCTTGATGAAGTTTGGATCAAGGAAGTTTTTCTATAAAACAGCATACATAATTTTTTTTAAGTTGTTTTAATCTAGCCCTTAAGAAAACAGGCTCTAAGTCCTTTGTTGCCATGTCCGGTCTACAAGATGGCTCCAGTGATTTCTGCCTCCTGATAGTTACACCCTGGAACCATTTCCTGCCATGCTGCAATGGGGCTGACTTGGGTAACCACAGACATGGTGAAAAGGAAAGAATGTGACAGTGAGGACCATTGCAGCTTCCACCTTGTTATCTCTTGGCACAATCCAGCTGCCATGTTGTAAGGACATCCAGGAAGCCCTGGTGGAGGAAGCTACCAGGCATGAAGCTGAGTGCTTGTGGTGAATGGGTGAAAAAAATCCCTGTGAAGAAGAAAGATCCTAAGCAACATGATGGATTCAGAAGCTCATGAAAAGAGGCCACCGATCCTAACATCTTCAAAATAAGATCTATCACGCCATATTACAAATACTGGTGAAATGAAGCAGTGAAATACACACACACACACACACACACACACACACACACACACACACACACACACGGAGAGATCCACCTGAGGAAGAAAGGAGATAGGCTGCTAACCCCCAGCACCAACTTCTGAACCACTGTGTATGCCATTTTGAATCAAATCCTCCAACTCCAGTTGGGACTTCAGGTGACCATAGCCTTGGTTGACCTCTTGACCATCATCTTCTGAGAGAGCCATAGACAGGACCATTCAGCTAAGTGAAGTGAAAGTGAAGGTCACTCAGTTGTGTCTGACTCTTTGTGACTGCATGGACTGTAGCCTACCAGGCTCCTCTGTCCATGGAATTCTCCAGGCTAGAATACTGGAGTGGATAGCCATTCCCTTCTCCAGGAGACCTTCCCAACCCAGGGATCGAACCCAGGTCTCCCCATTGAAGGCAGATTCTTTACCAGCTGGGCCACCAGGAAAGCCTGGAATGGGTAGCCTATCCCTTCTCCAGTGGGTGTTCCCAACCTAGGAATTGAATTGGGATCTTCTGCATTGCAGGCAGATTCTTTACTAGCTGAGTTATGAGCTAAGCCACTCTCCAACTCCTGATCTATAGCAATGGAGTGAAATGATAAATGTTTATTTTTATTTTTATTTTTATTTTTTTTTATTTTGAACCACTAAATTTAGGAGCAATTTGTTCTGTACCAATAGCTAACTAAAATGCAGATCCCCAAGCTCCCCTGGCCATTCTGAGCTGTAAGCTTGAGATGAGGCTGGTGATTCTGAGGCAGAAGGACACCTCTGGCTCTCAGGAGAGTTCTGTGGCAGGGAAATGCCTTCCCCTTCACAGTCTCCATGTTTTAAGAGTCCCTCTCATTTCTAGAGCTCTCGTATGTTCCAAGTACATGATGCTTCTTTTTGCCCCATAATCACTGCTTCCTTCTCTCTAGATCAGGTAACTGTCTGGTTCACAGTGTAACCTACACACTGCTTTCTTATTTACAGTGACCTGTCTCCCTGCATGTGTGTGTGCTAAGTCACTTCAGTCATGTCCAACTCTTTGCAACCTCATGGACTGTAGCCCACCCAGCTCCTCTGTCCATGAGGTTCTCCAGGCATGGTTACTGGAGTGGGTTGCCATGCCCTCCTCAAGGAGATCTTCCCGACCCAGGAATCAAACCCTTCTCTCAATCAAATCCTGCATTGGCCGATGAGTTCTTTACCCCACTAGCACCACCTGGGAAGCCCATTTCCCTGCAAGGCCCAGGCAAACCAGGGGAGATGGCTCAGATACCACCCCAGAACACCCAGCTCCACCCAGGGGCCACTCAGAGCCTCGGCCCTCACCCGGCTGGGAGTACAGGGCCAGGCTTGGAGCCCAGGAGCAGGGAAGCTCCAGCTCTGCTCTGGGGGACTAAGCTGTTAGTAGGAACTCAGGCACAAAAGCAGGTCATTGCCAAATGCTTTGGGGATGGAGCTGCGTCTCAGTGGCAGGGCACTTGACTGGAAAATCCTTTGGGAAGAGATGAAAAAATGGAAACTGATCCCAGGGGAACACAGACAAAGGATTTTTTTTTTCTTTTTTTTTTTTTTGCCAAATGTGCCCAACATTCAGAGAAGTTTCCTGAAGATACCACCTGACCTGGCTGTGAAGAGCTAATACTAGTCTAAATCAAGGAATTGTCAAACTACATGCTGCTGCTGCTGCTAAGTCGCTTCAGTCGTGTCTGACTCTTGTGCGACCCCACAGACGGCAGCCCATCAGGCTCAACCGTCCCTGGGATTCTCCAGGCAGAACACTGGAGTGGGCTGCCATTGCCTTCTCCAATGCATGAAAGTGAAAAGTGAAAGTGAAGTCGCTCAGTCGTGTCCAGCTCGCAGCAACCCCATGGCCTGCAGCCTTCCAGGCTCCTCCATCCATGGGATTTTCCAGGCAAGAGTGCTGGAGTGGGATGCCATTGCCTTCTCCGTCAAACTACATACCATGAGCCAAATTCAGATAGTGCCTGGTTTTCGTACAACCCAAGACCTGAGAACAATTTTTACATTTTTAAATGATTGGGTGGAAAAATCAAGAGAAGAAGACTATCTTACAACATGTGAACATGATTTGAAATTCCAGTTCTTCATATCTCAAAATCAAGTTTTGGTGGAACCCAGAATGCTTAATTATGTATTGTCTATGACTGCTTCCATGTGTGTTGCCCCCACAGAGACCCTGTGGCAGGCAAATCCTCAAATGTTTACTCTCAAGCCCTTGAGAGGGACCTTCTGTCTCAGCAGAAAGTGATGACTTCCTTCCCAGATAGAAGGGACATGCAGGAGAGGCTCCAGGTGAGAAAGTCCATGGAAAGCTGCCCACTATGGGTACTGTGATCTGGGCATGGAGGCGAGGCAGAGAGAGGAGGAAATGAGGCCAGGGCCACATCATGGAGAGGTCAAGGCTTTCACTTGGACAGTGCCCTGCACGGAATGGGGAGGAAGCTGTGGAACCAGGAAGATGCGGCAATGAGAACCAAGGTCCAGGTGGGGGCGGGTGCAAGTCAGCCACGGAAAAGACTGAGATTGGAGCCTAAAAGTGGAAGAACAGTACATACAGCAGGGAAAAGGAGCCAAGAAAAATGGAGGAAACCCACCCATAGGCAATTTTGCAGAAGAACAGCAACCTCAGTAACCCAGGCATTACTGTCAAGTCAACACTGCCCCTTCAGATGCTTGAAAGTGAAAGCGAAAATCACTCAGTCATGTCACGTCTCTTTGCGACCCCATAGATTATACAGTCCATGGAATTCTCTAGGCCAGAACACTGGAGTGGGCAGCTGTCCCCTTCTCCAGGGGTTCTTCCCAACCCAGGGATTGAACCCAGGTCTCCCACATTGCAGGCAGATTCTTTACCAGCTGAGCCACCAGGGAAGCCCAAGAATACCAGAGTGGATAGCCTATCTACTCTCCAGGGGATCTCCCCAATCCAGGATAGATCCAAGGTCTCCTGCATTGCAGGCAGATTCTTTACCAGCTGAGCTACCAGGGAAGCCCCTCAGATGCTTAGTCGATATAAATAAAAGGCTTATTTTCATTATTTATTTTCCAAGTGTGTAATGAATCTCTCCAGTGGGAAGTTACCCTTTTGTATATTCTCAGATCAGGGACTTGAAGATAGGATAATGCACCCAAAGACACTTTATAATCAGTAGGAACCTACATCAATGTCAGCAGCTATTTATCAGTTGAGCCTAGATTAGGGCCAGGTCATGGTGGGACAGTTTAGATGGTTAAATAATGTCTTTTCTTTGATATTTCTCACCACTGGCCATTTAGCCTAAAGGTGCTTATTCTCCATTCATCTGTGTTGCTCTTTGAGTTACTCTCAGGAGGTAGTCATGTCTACGAGTTATCAGTTTGGCAAACAGGTTAATTACCTCTTGCCATTTGTCTCTGTCGGAGAAGAACCAGCATAACCATCATCCACAAGACAAACTGTCTCTATAATTATACTGAATATTTGGGGTGGGGGAGGTTAAAGATCCAGGACTAGTCTAATCTCTCGTTGGTAATTTGTCATTTAGATGGTCTTCCTATAAAAGGTGAAGGACAGGAACTGTGGGAGGAGGGCAAGAAAAGATGGTGTGCTTCAGAGAATCCTTTTAACCTCAAGGACACCCGAGGAACATTGAGTCTTGGGCATTAAAACAAGCAAAATGACTCGGAAGCCATTGGAGATGCTTTCTCAGCGCTATTTCGCCTTTATTTACCTTTTGGGGAGCGAGGGAAATGAAGTCAGAATTATTTTTAAATAAGAAAGATGCTAAAAACAAACCCATTAAAAGGCACAAATTAAATATTCATACGCACAATCCCACATCCTTAATGGGCATTCTTCCAGGAGGAGGTGGGCTGCCTGCCTCTTCTTTAAGGGACATTCATCTCCCTCAGAGCCTCCCTCTGGTGGCCACCTCCCGTCCTCCCTGCATACCGGCATTGCAAGTTGACAGTCCTTTGAATCTCTGCTCTGCCTACCATGTTCTTTTTTTGGTGGCGGGGGCGGGGTGGAGGGGCAGGATTTCCTTTTTAAACTGTTGCCACAAGCGCAAACAAACTTAAGATGGCTGAACTGGCCACTTTTCCCTAAAGAGCAAATTCTCACCGTTGATTTCTGGGAAGAAGGCAGGCGTCAGAAAAGCCGGCTTGGGGACAGTGAACATAAAGCGAAGGGCGTGTTTTGAATTGATGAGGGAATGTGATATTTCCACTGGCCATTAAACCAGTGACATCAGACCCACTCCCATGACCCTTCCAGCCACGATTAAAAGAGGTGAAAGATGGTTTCTAAAAATTCAGTCTACTGTGGAAAAGGGTTTCAGTCACCAAAGTAGATGCCAAGAATCCATGTGGATTAACAAACGATTAGAGAACAAAAAATACCAAAGGACTATTTAGAGCCTCTCTCTTTCTTATAGGGACCTGAAAGTAGGGTCAGTTACATGATTTGTGGGGCCCAGCACAAACTGAAAAATGCAGGCTTCTGTTCAATGATTATTAAGAATTCCAAGACTCCTAGGGCAGGAGCAGGCTCTTTCAGAGTGCAGGCCCTGGGCAACTGAACAGGTGGCATGCTCGTGAGGCTTTAAGGCAGTTTCCAAAATGTGTCTAATTTACTCTGAGAGAGTTAATTCACTCACTAATTTGTCTTATAGAGCAAGAATGAACAGTCCTCGAATAACTTTTCTATAATCCTGCAAAGGAATGAATTTTCCTCTGACATATATATTGAATTGGCACAAGTGGACTTTTGTCTGTGAGATGCTTATGCTGGGGAAGAGCTGTCCAGGCCTGCCTGAGTACCACACGCGTGTCTGCAAATGTCCCCATGCTGGCAGGATTTAACACACTTTGGAACTGTGTCACTTTCATATTAAAAAAAAAAAAAATTTAAAAATCTTTGATATAATGGGTTTTGAAAATACACTTAAATATTTAGAAATCCCATTTCCTTTGTTGCGTTCTCCTTTAATAGAAATGTGTTCACTGCCCTCTGCTATTATACTCAAAAGTGTGGTTTATTTAAGTGCTTTATTGGAAAACTCTCTCACTAACGTTATTTGACAAGTTAGTAGAAGGCTCAATTAGTGATTTGAGCTGTAAGACAAAGGGTCAGTTGATGACACAAATCGTTCAAGTTTTGAGAGCCAACGAGAATGTGGGATCAGATTAAAGGACATAGCAGCCCTAGATGTGGTGGAGGAACCTGCAGGGGCATCTTCCACAAAAGATAGAAAAACTAAGGAGGTCTTGGTAAAGGCCGGAGCAGGAGGGTCCTGGAGCACCCGAACACGGGTTAAGCGGAGGTACAAGGTGGGCAAAGAGGCTGATCACTTCTCTTCACTCTCCGGGTTCCCACATCTAGCTCTATTCCTGGGCCAAGTAATGATAACACTGATACGCGCCCGGCAAGGACCACATTCATACTCGCCAGGCAAGGCAGCCCTCAACATGGAGAAGATGAGCCAAAGCTCGCGAGAACATCGAAGTAAGTTCCCCGAGTGGATGGTGCCTGCTTACATTTCATTGGTTGAAGTCGTTCACGTGGCCACGCCCATAGCTGCCGGGTAAGGACACTTTGCCCCAGCGCGTACACTGCACGGTCATGTAGCAAAAGGGGAAAAGAATCGAGAACAATCCGTCCTGATGATCAGGGAGCCAGGACAATGCCTGCCCTCCTCAAGGAACGTTCCCATCAGAGACCCCCCCAACCTTCTTTCCCCAACTTATTTTCACAAACTTGGACCTGAATGTGGCCCGTATAAGCCCGGCAGTAGGAAAAAGGGCGGGAAGGCCTCCGGTTGGGGTGCAAATCTCTAGGCTTGGAAGAGATGAAGCCACGTGGTGAAGCTGAAGGGGCCATTCTGGTGAGTTCTCATCTCCAGCCGTAGTTCCTGAGCTGCAGTGAGACTCTAAACACCACGCCCGAGAGACCTGTTCTACTTCTCAGAACAGTGAAGGGCAAGAGAAGGGTCTCTTTCCTGACACACTGCATCCTGGTGGGGCACCAGAAGCAGCCGCAGGACCAGCCCCAGGGCACACTGAGTGAGGATGTCTGGGGACAGGCTGGAGCCTCCAGGAGTCTGGAGTGTGAGGCGTTCATGGTCATCCAACACGCAGACCCGTGAAGGTGGGACTGGACTTTGACCTGGCTCCTGGAGTCAGAGTGGAAATAGGCCTGGGAGAAAAAAGGCCTTTTTTGCTCATAAAGCTGAGGTGCCAGGTGGATTTTAAGGGGAAGTTTGGCCACAGAGAAATGCAAGGGAGTTGGAGAGGTGGAGCTTGCGAATATCCCAAGAGTGAAGAGCCCTGGGGCAGGAAGGTGCTTTTGGAACTTCTGTGCCAAGCCCAGGGGTAAAGAGGCAGCTGTGTGGGGCGCCCACCCCATTGGGACAGTGACTCCATTTATCCATGAGAATCATAGGGTTTGTTAAGAATCAATAAAAGGACAACTTCTGCAGTGCTGTTAGGATTATGCAATCCATTCATTTGGATTATTTTTAACTAGGTGACCAGTTGATGCCCTGGTCCCATAATCAATAATGTTTGGATAAAAGAGTTTCTACCTTATGAATTAAGAACCAGGATCTATGGCTCCAAAATTTATTTTTACGAAGAGCAAATAACCAGTTTATGTATGTGCCTGGTGCCTTTAAATATTTGCATTAAGCTGTGAAGAGTTAGGGGATTCCTGCAGTCTTGTCCTTGTGGACTGTTGCCGGAAGAGGTCACGGCTTCAACAATGACGAGAAGAATGGTTGCTGCTCCAGCCTTGCGCTGTTGCCGTGTTGCTCAGCCAGCTGCAAGGGGTGCAAGGTTGGGTGAGGGGACTGGCCCTGCCCAGATTCCTGCCCCGCATTGGCTCCCACCAGCCACGATGCCGAGGGAGATAACGCACAGTGAGTCAGGGGTTATCAAGCTACACAGGCCTACCTGGTAGATCGCCGCTAATATATGCATGACGTCGGGCTCTCCCCTTGGTCATCCCCACTCCCTTCTGAGCACTGATGTGCAAAAGGCTAGTTCTTTCATCCGGGATTTTTTTTCCCTACAAAAGAATATAGAAAAGGAGGAGGGAACAGTACGTATATGATATGTAGGTTCTTTGGAGTATATGATAGAGTTGACAATTTAGAAAATGTTTAAAGAGAGGTGAGGGTCATGGGATTTTTACAGCGATCCCCGAGAGCAGGTTTCTCATCTTCCTCCCCAAGGCTGCCTTCTGGGGAGGCTTCAGCCTCAGTCCTGTGGAAGGAGGGGCTCTGCTGAATAATTTGTGAGTGTGCCCCTCCCGCAGCTCTAGACTCCTGCCAGTCTACACTCCCGGCCCTCTTTCCATAGTGGAACACTTTTTTTTTTTTCTTTTTGGTTGAGTTTTCAATCTATTCTTTTTTTTTTTTTTTTTTTTACTGATCCGATTTCTTTATTTTTGGGTTTGCTTATATACCTTTTGTTACACATAGGGATGAATCAGTTCAGTTTAGTTCAGTGGCTCAGTCGTGTCCGACTCTTTACAACCCTATGGACTGCAGCATGCCAGGCTTCCCTGTCTATCACCAACTCCCGGAGTTTATTCAAACTCATGTCCATTGAGTCCGTGATGTCATCCAACCATCTCATCCTCTGTCGTTCCCTTCTCCTTCCGCCTTCAATCTTTCCCCAGCATCAGGGTCTTTTCAAATGAGTCGGTTCTTCACATCAGGTGGCCAAAGTATTGGAGTTTCAGCTTCAGCATCAGTCCTTCCAAAGAATACTCAAAACTGATTTCCTTTAGGACGGACTGATTGGATCTCCTTGTAGTCCAAGGGACTCTCAAGAGTCTTCACTAACATCGAAGTTCAAAAGCATCAATTCTTTGGCGCTCAGCTTAATTTATAGTCCAACTCTCACATCCATACATGACTACTGGAAAAACCAGAGCTCTGACGAGACAGACCTTTGTTGGCAAAGTAAGGTCTCTGCTTTTTAATATGGTGTCTAGGTTGGTCATAACTTTTCTTCCAAGGAGCAAGCATCTTTTAATTTCATGGCTGCAGTCACCATCTGCAGTGGTTTTGGAGCCCCCCCAAAATAAAGTCTGTCACTGTTTCCACTGTTTCCCCATCTATTTCCCATGAAGTGATGGGACCAGATGCCATAATCTTAGTTTTCTGAATGTTGAGTTTTAAGCCAGGTTTTTCACTCTCCTCTTTCACGTCATCAAGAAGCTCTTTAGTTTTTCTTTGCTCTCTTCCATAAGACTTAGGTTCATTCTAATGGAACCAAAAGTGAGAAGGGCATTTCACTTATTTATCTTTCATTCAACCATGTTCATATAAAATGTGTGGGGCTGGTGGGTTTGGGGGGCATGCACACCCCATGGTGGCCCTTTGGTGGAGGTTACTATCATGTGTCCAAGAGCCTTGTCCCTCCAAACCTGCTTGTGTCACTAGGGCTTGCTTCCTTATCCACAGGAGGACAGCACTTCCTAAAGTCATAACTCACCTGCGATGCAATTGTGGGGTCTTTAGGGCTCTACTTTCCTATCCAGAAGTATAATGCACAGCTAGAATTTTCCCTTTAAGAAGAAGATAAAGTCTGTAGCCTAACTTTATGTTTTGGCACTGTATTTAACTCAGATTTCTACCTTAAACTGAATTTAGAAAAGAAAATCTTCAAATCACATAAAATCTATTTTGTTGACAACAACAATGTTGAAATGAACTCAACTCTGTTTCACTTGAGGCCCTGTCACAAGAAACATGAAGTGGTTCAAAATCAAAACCTGCAGCCAGGAAGGATGATGAACAAATAGCTTTATTCAGGGAAACCACAGTGTTCAGATTTCTGTCTCCAGTGGGATTCATTGTTTAGTAGGTACCCAACCTGGAAGATACCCAGCAACAGGAGAGGTGCTTAAGAGTGCCTTGCCCTGGACTGTGGTACAAACAGAACAAGAGGAAGCTGGTTCAAGAAAGCAGCTGCTCAATATGGATGGACCTAGAGATTGTCATACTGAATGAAGTAAGTCAAACAGAGAAGGATAAATATATGGCATCCCTTATATGTGGAATCTGAAAAGAAATTATATAGATGAACTTACAAAATGAAAAGAGACTCAGACTTAGAGAATGAACTTATGGTTGCTGGGGTGAAGGATGGGAGGAAGGGATAGTTGAGGAGGTTGGGATGGACATGTACATACTGCTGTATTTAGAATGGATGGCCAGCAAGGACTTACTGAATAGCACAGGGAACCCTGCTTAATGTTATGTGGCAGCCTGGATGGGAGGAGAGTTTGGGGAGAATGGATACATGTATATGTATGGCTGAATCCCTTCTCTGTTCACCTGAAGCTATCACAACATTGTTAATCACCATTACCCCAATACAAAATAAAAAGTAAACAAACAAACAAACAAAAAAAACAGAAAAGCAGCTGCTCAAGTTAGAGGGGACAGTTGAAGGATCATCCCCTTGTAAAAGACACCATCTCTTAGAGGTAGTTTCTGCTTGCTTTACAGCAGAACTTCTTAAAACAATCATCCATATTTGACATTTCCAGCTCTTCCTCTCTCATTCTCTTCTCAACCCTGTCAGGTTTCACCTGCAGCTCTCCATGGACATCACCCTTGACAGTCTTCTGTACCATTTTTATCTGACCAGGTTCAGTGGTCTGTTCTTAGTTGACATTCACTTGATCTCTTCAGTTCAGTTCAGTTCAGTTGCTCAGTTGTGTCCGACTCTTTGTGACCCCATGAATCGCAGCACGCCAGGCCTCCCTCCCTGTTCATCACCATCTCCCGGAGTTCACTCAGACTCACCTCCATCGAGTCCGTGATGCCATCCAGCCATCTCATCCTCGGTCATCCCCTTCTCCTCCTGCCCCCAATCTCTCCCAGCATCAGAGTCTTTTCCAGTGAGTCAACTCTTCGCATGAGGTGGCCAAAGTACTGGAGTTTCAGCTTTAGCATCATTCCTTCCAAAGAAATCCCAGGGCTGATCTCCTTCAGAATGGACTGGTTGGATCTCCTTGCAGTCCAAGGGACTCTCAGGAGTCTTCTCCAACACCACAGTTCAAAAGCATCAATTCTTCAGCGCTCAGCCTTCTTCACAGTCCAACTCTCACATCCATACATGACCACAGGAAAAACCATAGCCTTGACTAGACGGACCTTAGTCGGCAAGGTAATGTCTCTGCTTTTGGATATACTATCTAGGTTGGTCATAACTTTTCTTCCAAGGAGTAAGAGTCTTTTAACTTCATGGCTGCAGTCACAATCTGCAGTGATTTTGGAACCCAGAAGAATAAAGTCTGACACTGTTTCCACTCTTTCTCCATCTATTTCCCATGAGGTTATCTTAGCACCATCAAACCAGGCAAGTACTTCTCCTTAAACAGTTGACTTCCAGGCCACCACACTTACCTTATTTTCCTTTGACCTCTATGGTCTCTTCTTCCTAGTCTTTGTTGGAATGTTCTCAAACTCAGTCCTCAGCCTTCTCAAAGCTGTTCAACCATTGCCATGGGTTTACATGTCACATATGTACTAGTGGTTCTCAAGCTTGTATCTGTAATTCTGCCCTCTTCCTTGACCTTAGGTAACTGCCAACTTGACTTCACTTCTTGGATGTCTAACAGGCATCTTGAGTTGAACATGGCAGAACCAGAACTCTCGATTCCCTTCCTCATATCCATTCTTACCCCGGCCTCCTCCATGCCCCTGCAGCACAGACATTACTCTCAAAAGGGGTTAAGAGGGATATGAAACCCTTCATGGAGCTTTGTGTGTAGATGTCCTGAAATTTCCATTTCATTGCTAGTAAAAGAGTCAAAAGGTAGTCTATTTCAGAGAAAAGAGTTATTCTTAATTTTAGGAAACTCTGAAATATAGATGCCTGATTAGCATATAATGAATGAATGAGAAGTAGGGAACATAAATAGCCACTGAGGGGCTTCAGAGCCTTGTATATCTGAGTGGAGATTTACCAAAATGTCAGTTTTCAGAGATTTAAGAACCTCTCTGTCTGGTCTGGTGCTCTGGATACTTCTCTGCCTAAAGTCCTCTCCCTAAACACACACATCAATAACTGGTCTGTTAAAGTGTGATATTGAATAGCAGCTTAAGTTTAATATTACAGGTAGATTGCCTTAGGCCTAGCATACACCAGTTTTCCCTGTATCAATTCAAAACCCTTAAAATTGACCACTTGGTTCTGCTGCTTTTCACATGGCTTAGAAGTGACCTCTGATGGATGTTTGGGAAAGAGTGGAGATTGCATGCTGTCAGTTTCCCCCTCCCCATAAAACTGCATGAGAGAGGCAAGGCCATATCTGGAAAGATCAGTTTGTCACCTCTAAATAAGACTAAGCGATTTCACTTTCACTTTTCATTTTCATGCATTGGAGAAGGAAATGGCAACCCACTCCAGTATTCTTGCCTGGAGAATCCCAGGGACAGAGGAGCCTGGTGGGCTGCCATCTGTGGGGTCGCATGGAGTTAGACACAACTGAAGTGACTTAGCAGCAGCAAATAAGCTTAAGAAATAACATGAACAGTATCAATGTCAGACAGATACTCTCTTTTTGCTTCTAACGTTTCAGTTACTTGCGTCCTTGATGTCATCTTCCTTCAAGTCATAATCCTTTTGTTGTTGTTGTTCAGTCACCCAGCCATGTCTGACTCTTTGAGACCCCATGGACTGCAGCATGCCAGGCCTCCCTGTCCCTCACCATCTCCCAGAGTTTGCCAAAGTTCATGGGCAATCTTTCATAGTCCTTTTGAACAATCCCCAAACAGATCTTAATGATAAAACTATTGGTGATCATGGAATGAGGCAGAGAAACCAATAATAAAGGGGCAGTGTGAAGTCATTAAAGCATGAAGTCATTGCCTTAAATGAAACTCTCATTGTATACTAGGGAGCTATAGGTTCCTTTCTGAAACATAAAAAAGGGCTGGTGATCCATGAGTCAGGCTCTGTTGATGATCCATGAGGGAGGAAGTCAATTGCTCTCCTTTCTTGGGCCCGCTTGGGACCAGTGAGAGGCCAGAACATGACAGGAAGTGATGAAGAAAAGCCAAGGGCACACACAGGCAGCACCTCTAATTTCTACTTACATACATGGTATATGTGTATACTTTTATACTATGTGCACAGTGTGTGTACAACTGTATAAACACTTTCACATTTATATACCTAGTAGATATATACACAACAAATAAACTGTGGAAAATTCTGAAAGAGATGGGAATACCAGACCACCTGACCTGCCTCTTGAGAAACCTATATACAGGTCAGGAAGCAACAGTTAGAACTGGACATGGAACAACAGACTGGTTCCAAATAGGAAAAGGAGTCCGTCAAGGCTGTATATTGTCACCCTGCTTATTTAACTTCTATGCAGAGTACATCATGAGAAATGCTGGGCTGGAAGAAGCACAAGCTGGAATCAAGATTTCTGGGAGAAATCTCAATAACCTCAGATATGCAGATGACACCACCCTTATGGCAGAAAGTGAAGAGGACCTAAAAAGCCTCTCAATGAAAGTGAAAGTGGAGAGTGAAAAAGTTGGCTTAAAGCTCAACATTCAGAAAACTAAGATTATGGCATCTGGTCCCATCACTTCATGGGAAATAGATGGGAAACCAGTGGAAACAGTGTCAGACTTTATTTTTTTGGGCTCCAAGATCACTGCAGATGGTAACTGTAGCCATGAAATTAAAAGACGCTTACTCCTTGGAGGAAAAGTTGTGACCAACCTAGATAGTATATTCAAAAGCAGAGACATCACTTTGCCAACAAAGGTCCATCTTGTCAAGGCTATGGTTTTTCCAGTGGTCATGTATGGATGTGAGAGTTGGACTGTGAAGAAAGCTGAGCACCGAAGAATTGATGCTTTTGAACTGTAGTATTGGAGAAGACTCTTAAGAGTCCCTTGGACTGATGGATAGGGAGGCTTGGTATGCTGCGATTCACGGGGTCGCAAAGAGTCGGACATGACTGAGCGACTGAACTGAACTGAATTGAACTGATATATACACATGCACATATACATACATATATGGATATACACACACCATAGTTTTAAATTTCAGAAACATTGCAGGATTTCTGAGGACTGTTTAGGAGCAAATCATCATTTTTTCCAAGAAGTGCCACACGTACAGGAGACAACTCAATATATGGTTAAGTATCTGCATTATTTGATATTTTCACTTAATTCCATTTGACTAGCATTTGATTCCAATGTCACATTTGAGTTCCGTTTGATTGGAGTCACATTGAAATCACATTTGATTCCATTTGGTTGGCATTTGATTCCTTTGCTGTTACTGTGTTTTGTTTTTCCTGAGAATTTGATTTGCATTTGTTCCTTTGCTCCTATTGTGTTTTGTTTTTCTTGAGAATGTACATTAGTTGGAGGAACTGTACATGCATGTGCCCTCCTGAACTTAGGAAAAGAGAAGAATTAAACAGAAGGTCAGTCAAGGAGGAAAATGAGTGGGTGCATTGGCAAGTGTGGCATGGACTGCTTGCAAGGTCCAGCTGAATTCTGACGATTTCATTTTTGAGAACAGATTCTATTTTAGAGACTTCTCACCACAGGATGTCTGGGCCACAGGAGACTGCATTCTGATCAATACTTTTTCCTCTTACTCGCTTCTGTATTACCTCATTTTAATCATGAGACATCAAGGCAATGGTCATTTCTCTTTTTTTATTTTTTTTATTGAAGCATCGTTGATTTACAATGTTATGTTAATCTCACTGTACAGCAGAGTGATTCAGTTACACCTATATGTGTGTATGTATATATACATTCTTTTTTACTATTCTTTTCCATTATGGTTTATCACAGGATAGTGAATATAGTTCCCTTGCTATACAATAGGACTTTATTGTTTAACCATTCTGTATATAAAAGCTTACGTCTGCTAACCCCAACCTCCCACCCCATCCCTCCCTCAAACCCCCTCCCCGTTGGCGCTCACCAGTCTGTTCTTTATGTCCTTGGTCCTGCGTCTGTTTCATTTGGACACACAGACAGACATGCTACAGGAGAAAGACAGTGAGAAGAGATGGAGGCAGAGGATGGCTGTGGACAATCCAAGAAGAGAGGCCTGGAATGGAGGCTCCCTCTCAGCCCTTAGAAGGAACCAACCTGTTGACACCTACATTTCAGCCAGCCAGCCTCCAGAACTGTGAGAGGAGCTAGTGCTGTTGCTTAAGCCACTCAGTCTGTGGTCCTTCGTCATGGCAGCCCTGGGACCTGAACGTAGTGTGTTCTGGTCCATGTGCTCAGTGAGGACATTGTCCCCCTAATAATGAAAAGAGAGGGCTGTGAGGTGGCCTTCCCTTCTTGCTGCCTTGCACTTGGTGTGTGAAACCTTGGGAGCTGGAGCTCTGGAGCCATCCTGTGATGTGCGAGACACGCCCTGGACAAAGGCGTCTCATGAGGGTGTCAGAGTAGAGCAAAAGAGCATGGGGTTTGTAGGACACCAAGCTAACCCGAGTCATCGACTTGCAGACTTGGGCTTTATGATATAATTACACATCTTTATTGCATGAGCCCATCTTAGATATTGAGAAATAGTCATTTAATTGCCAACACAATATGATTCTAATTGTTTATCCCTGGATGCCCCTAAAGCTGATCTTTGTATCTTAGTAAGTTATATGACTAAAAGGAAAAAAGAAGTTATTGGCTTTAATTGTATGTTTCCTGTAAATGGAGATTTTTTTTTTTTTGGGTGTGATGTAAAGGCTACACACAAAAGATATTAAAGTCAGAGTGGCATATATTTCATTTCCATTGAATTTTTAAATGAGTCATAGCTAGCTAATCATCCCTCAATCATGTCCGAGTCTTTGCGACCCCATGAACTATACAGTCCATGGAATTCTCCAGTCCAGAATACTGGAGTGGGTAGCCGTTCCCTTCTCCAAGGGATCTTTCCAACCCAGGGACCAAACCCAGGTCTCCCACATTGCAGGCAAATTCTTACCAGCTGAGCTACCAGGGAAGCCCAAGAATACTGGAGTGGGTAGCCTATTCCTTCTCCAGTGGATCTTCCAGACCCAGGAATCAAACTGGGGTCTCCTGCATTGCAGGCAGATTCTTTACCAGCTGAGCTATCAGGGAAACCCTTAAATGAGTCACACAAGATGGTAAATGTAAGAAATTGAAACTTGCACTTTCCAGTAGCATTTAAAATGCCATTGACCCTAGAAACGGATCACTGGACAGTGAAAAAAGGTTGTGGAGACTGAATTAACTTTCACATTTTGAATTTGAGTAGAAGATTCTAGTGCAGAGGACCGTGAAGCCTTCATGGACCATCAAGCTGCTGCTCAAAGCTCTGATAATGTCAGCAGCAGGCCATCCTCTGAGGGCTCACCCAGGTGGGCAGCCCAGGGGCAAGTGGGGCTAGGAAGCATGAGGGGCATAGACCCAGGAGAGGGCCAAAACAATGCGGAGAAGAGTGCCAAATGCCAAGAAGGCCACATTTAAAGAAGCTGGGGAAGGGAGAGGGGGGATGAGTCTGGAGAAGAGAGATGAGAACAGTGTGAGTGGCGGTGCTGGAGGCGATGGAGAGAGCATCTTGGTCCTGTTTTCCTATGGTTCTGACTACACAGACTGGGGAAAGTGGTGGCGAGTTAAAGGAAAGTGAAAAACTGACTCATCACCTGGCAGCTTATTCAGATGCTGTTCCCTGAAAGATACTGCTTTGGCCTGGGATTTCTCTTGCCACCATCCAGCACAATGGGGAGATACCACCATCCTCTGAGGAGACATGAGTAAGCTTTTCTTATTCCTAAAGATGTTTCCTGAATCTCCTTCCACGTTCCTGAAATCCACCCATCCCAAATCCTTTCTTTGGCTGTTACTCCATACAGGTACTCAGCTTCTGCTTCTGGTAGCATGGTGGACTCTGTTATTTGGATCAGTCTTTCTTCAGACAGCTAAAAATTCTGGATGAAAAGATTTTAAACTATCTTCTTAAAACTATTAAAGCATCAATAAGATAGTAAGGCACGATCAGGTCAGAACATTATCGAAAGCTGAAACTTAGAAAGGTCAAGGAGAAGCACCAAAGTTCCTTTTGCTCTGATAGCATTTGCCCACCTAGGTGAACTTGAACTTCTGATTTGACATCCTTTGGGGGCATAGAGGATAGAAAAGATTAATCCACCCCTGTTTCAACCCTTCATTCCTTTTTATTGCTGAATAATATTCCAACGTATGGATGTAAAACAGATTGACTACATACTCACCAGTTCGTGAACATTTGAGTTGTTTCCACTTTTTTGGCAATTAAAAATCAGGCCACCATAGACAATCATGTAGAGATTTTTGTGTGGATGTAAGTTTTCATTTCTCATGGGTGTAGATGTAGGAGTGCAATTCCTGGGTTGTATGGGAAGTGTATGTTTAATTTTATAAGAAACTGTTAAGAGTTGTGCCATTTTGCACCAGCAGGATGAGAATTCCAGTTGCTCCACATACTCACTTGATGTCAGTTCTGTTTTGATTTGGGTTTTTGCCATTCTAATACGGTGATATCTAACTGGGATTTGAATTTGCATTTCCCCGATGACTGAAGATCTTGAGCATCTTTTCATATACTTGTCATTTGTATATCTTCTTGGATGAAGTGTCTACTCAAAGCTTTTGCTAATTTTTAAATCGGTTTTAAATTGGGTTTTTTGCTTAGTATTGAGCCTTAAGATTCTTTATCTATTCTGGATACAATTCTTTAGCAGATCTGTGATTTTCCAGATATTTTCCCTCATCTTTGGCTTGGTTTTTTTTTTTTTTTTCATCTTTTTAAAACAGTGTCTTCTTAAAGATCAGGACATTTTAATTTTGATGAAGGTCAGTTTATCAGTTTATGAGACATGCATCTTGTCTTAGATCGAGTCTGCTCTGAACTGATTTTGTGTTTCCGTGGCTGGCAGCTCTCAGGCTTTCATGTGGTTTCAGACTTCTCTTCCCACTTACAGCACTTACTCAAATACATGAAAAGTAGATCATCTGATAAATCACACTGAGTAACTCGGAACCCACTGCGTGTGTAGCATCTTCATCTGTCAGAGTCTTGACAAAGACTTGGCAAGGGTGGAGCAAGAAGCAGGAAAGCCACAGTAGACCCTCTGTAAAGAATAAATCTTCTTTTTCTATTACTTCACTCATTCTAATGTTGGTAATAAAAATGAGATAGCATGCACAATTTAGGGGACAAAAATGAACTGTAATCTAAAATAAGGAGAGTTAAGACCAGAAGTGCTTTGTCATTCACAAAGAAAAAAATCAGTCTGTGATACCAATCTTTGAAAATTTGCTTTAGCATCTCAATCTCTCCATGTACCAAGAAGGGCATGGATTTTTAAAGACATGAAAACTGATACAGAGGAAAGCAATTAGTGAACTGTTCATCTGAATATCTGCTCATTTTGTTGGTCTTCTGCTTTTTAAGTTCAACCATTATGTTGACAGCTTAGTCAACAAAGATTGTTCAACATTATCACCTAAGAGTATATCATTCTATTAAATTTTAACATCATTTTAAATAATAAAAACTCATAATTTATATAGCGCTCTTTATTATTTTGTTTTATAGTTAGCTGTGATCATTAAATATGGTCTTGATTGTATAAAGTATAATTTTTGTTATCCTCTTAAAGGGTCATCCCAGTATTTTGGTTAAATTTTTTTAGTTTGAGAATATCTTTTATCTCCTTTTCACATATACTAATAACCCAATACATGCCAAAATAACACTAGATCTATAATCTAATAAAAAGTTCCATCTGATTTAGAGCCCAGTGAAACACAGATTAGTACATAATCAGTATATAAAAAGCAGGATTTATTTCGTTCATTAATCATTTCAGAAATATTCCCAAGCACCTACAGAGGTCATATTCTGCCCTAGATGCTAGAAGTGTAATAATGAACTATAACTGATATTTCTGCTGCAATCTTGAGTTTGTGGCCTAGTGTGTAATACAAGCATTAAGCAATAATCTTGTCAGTAAATGTATAATTACAAAATGTGATATGCGCTGTAAATGATAGTTAAATCATGACATGAGAGATATCCTGGGAGTAGGCGAGGTTTTTCTAAGAAAGTAATGTTGGGTTGAGATCTGAGGAAGAGTAAAGATTAACAGAGAAGGGTAAGGCAGGTGAGATAAGACAGGTGAACATTCCAGACAGAAGTAAAGCATAAGCAGAGGCTCTGTGGCATGTTCAAAGGAGGCTCAAGAATCTGGAGCAAAGAAAGTGTAGAAGAGACTTAGGTAAAGCGATACAATGCAGGGCCTGTAAGGTCACTTTAAAGATTTTGCTGTTAGAGCAATGGGAAGCCATGTGTTAATCCAGGAAGAGAACGTTAGTGAATGGGTATGATGAGATTTTTTTTACTTTGACTGAAGCATGAAGAATGATACTGAAGATGGGTAAGCGTAGATTAAGGAAGACCAGTTAAGATGCCATTAAAATAACTCCAGTGAGGAGTTATTGAAGTGGTGGCTGTGGAGGCAAAGGGGTGCAGAGAGATTTGTGAGAACCATGTAGATGGGCAAAAATTAGGAGCTGGAGGGACAGGGAAGTCCTCAGCTTCGGCTTGTAGGACCAGATGGAAGAGTGTCAGTCAGGTAAGAAACCCTACACGGAGAACAGACTGATGCAGAAGACCATGAGGTCATTCTTAGTGTAGCCTTGGTGAGTAGCCTTCACTACTGGGTGTGAAGTCACCTCATGGAGATCTTGAATAAGCCATCAGACCTGTAGGTCTGCAGTAAGAAGAAGGATTGGGGATGGAGATACAAGTTTGGGAGACCCTGGGGTATTATCATTGAGAACACAGGCAGGCATGGGTTATCGGAGGACTTGAGCCAGGTAAGAAGAGTGGACAGAGGCAGCGCCTTGCAGAATTCATGATCTTAATGGCTTTGAGGAGCTGATAAGCTCACAGAGGGGTTTCCCTGGTGCCTCAGGCGGTAAAGAATCTGCCTGCAATGCCGAAGACTGGGGTTCGATCCCTGGGTCGGGAAGATTCCCTGGAGAAGGGAATGGCAACCCACTCCAGTATTCTTGCTTGCTGGACAGAGGAGCCTGGTGGGCTACAATCCATGGGTCGCAAAGAGTCAGACACGACTGAGCGACCAACACCAGCAAGCTCACAGAGGAAGGGAGTCAGCCAAGAGTCTCCAGAAATAGTCAAAAGTGTGATGGCGGTACACAGTCCACTGCATTAGTGGTGCCGAGAAGTCAAAAAGCTGAAAAATGCTCATGGGACTTAATGACCTTGAGGCTTTTGAGGCTGGTTTTAATAGGATGATGAGGAAAACAAAGAGCCAGACAGTTGGGTGGTTAGCAAGGGGTGGGCAAAGGCAGACTGTGGGTAAAGACAGGTTTGAGAAATTTGGCTTTGAACCAGAGAAAGAAGTTGGACTTGGCAGAAGGGATATATGTAGTCGAGGTTAAAGTTACCAGTAAATTGTGTGTGTGTGTGTATTTATATATAAAATGACAGGTGAAGATATTGAAAGAATATTGTGTGTAACTCAATACCTGAAATGTGTTTTATAAAATAATTCAAGTTCATGCCTTAAAATGCATACAACTTGGCTTCTATTTCAGGGGGGTTTTTTAAACCTATTTTTCAGGAAGCTGAATTCTTTTATTAACTGAAGTTCCAATATAATCCCAGTCTGTAGAACAGATAAAAGCAGATGTGGTCCTTATGACACCTGCATGAAACACGAGGTTCCTCTCCATCCAGATGGATGTCCTTTACAAAGGTGTGTGTTTGCAAAAGTAATGCCTGTTACTAGCAGAGTATTCAACAGTGACTTACTCTGTAAACAGGTTCTTTGATGTAACCTGTGAACATACAGAAAATACAAAAGAACCAAAGAAAGAAAAAAATCAGAGCCAAGTTGGCTGGCAAATGAGCATACTCAGATCTGTGCCAGCTGCTGGACAGGTGAGAATTTTGTCTCTAAGCTTCCCAGTAGCTGAAGCAAAGAGCTATGCAAGATGCCTTACCAGAGTCACAGCATCCTTAGGGTAAGGTGCCCAGCTGTTGAGGAAAGTAGCTTTTCATGAAAATGAGACCCGAGAAAAATGTCTCCTATAAATTCTCACATGAGAAGAACGAAGATGTAATGGACACCATCCTCAACGACATTCTCTTCGATAGATATAATGACAAATTTTGTGCACCTGTTTCTTATGTTCCTCCAGAGGCCCACGTGTGCATGTGTGCTCACTCGCTTCAGTCGTGTCCAACTCTTCGCAACCTGATAGACTGTAGCCCGCCAGGCTCCTCTGTCCATAGGATTGGCCAGGCAAGAATACTGGAGTGGGTTGGCTGCCATTTCCTCCTCCAGGGGATCTTCCAGACCCAGGGATCAAACCTGCATCTCCTGGGTTTCCTGCATTGCAGGCAGATTCTTTACAGCTGAACCATGGGGGAGAAGCCCATGGGATAACATCAAAGTGCAGTCGAATAAAAGCATTGTTTGTGGGGTTAGGAGTGGATGTGGGAGAGAGAGCGGAGTGATTTCTGAGTTTCCCTGTATTAATGTTGCAAATCTCTCCCTTCCCCTTTTCTCCCCCTTAGCACACAGTGCTTACCATTTCTAGAAAAAAGACCCATTTGTTTATGACATTTTGTTCTTATAAATAACACATATTCTTTACAAAAGTGCAAATAATTCTGAAATATAAAGCACAAAATGTATAACTTGCAGAAATCTGATCCCTCAATCACTGACATAAGTATATTCTCCCGAGATTTTTCATACATTCACAGCACTAATTTATGTGCATATTTAGCAAATAGGATCATATCTGATTTAATGTATAGAATCTCATCTTTCAGTGGTTATGGATCAGCTCATCACATGCATATAAATGAATCAGTTCCCTGTTGATGGATTCTTGCATGTTTCTATTTTTCTATTAAAAATAAAGCTTCCATGAGTTTATATGGGCCTAATTTCCCAAAGTTCTTTTCAGGCTTCTCAGGAGTCTGCATCCAGACCGCCTCCTGTTAGCAAGACTTGATGTGAGCTCATTCGTCTTCTCTCTTTACCTTCAAAGTGATCTTGTGCTTTATTTTTGAAAACCTTGACCTCTTTCTGATGACTCATATCTTAGAAGAAAACAGTTTCCTTTGAATGTCACTGAGTATGGCTTGGAATTTTCTTCCCAATTAATATATTGCCATTGCAGTAGTGTCCTTCTAGAAATCATACATCATCCATAGAATGTTTTGAAAGTTCCAGTCAAGTGGGCAGGGGAGGTATAGGTCAGCTGCACAGACACTGAGTCAATTTTCTAAGTGTTCACACACACACACACACACACACACACACACAGCTGGCATATCTGGAAGGCTGCCTAGCGTAGTGGTGAAGTGTGAAAACCCTGGAACCAAGATACCTGGGTTTGAATCCTGGCTCCAGCACTAGCTCTGTGTGACTTTGGGCAACTTATTCAGCCTCTCCCTGCCTCAGTTTTCTTATCTCTAAATTAGTTAATTGAGTCCTATGAATACTAGGTGCACCAATGTCTATAATGAACTCTGAAAAGCACTAACACAGAGTACATTAAGATTTTGGAAAATAAGTAAATTCTCCTCTCCATCTGCCCCACAATTTTTCAGACACTTTCAAACACTTTGTAACCTCATGCTGCCATTCATCTGGGCCCAGATTGAGGTTGGTTGTAATAAAGTCAAAGTTTTCTATGGCTAATTTCTATGAATCAGTGGTAAAGAATCTGCCTGCAATGCATGAGATGTGAGTTTGATCCCTGGGTTGGGAAGATCCCCTGGACAAGGAAATGACAACCCACTCCAGTATTCTTGCTTGGGAAATCCCATGAATAGTGGTGCCTGTTGGGCTACAGTCCATGGGGTCACAGAGGGTCAGACACAAATTAGAAACTAAGGAACAAGTCAGCTCCATTGGTTGACAACTCCACTGACAACAAGTCAACTAAACTGGTTCTTCATCTGTTTACACATTTTCTGTCACACCCAAAGTTTCATTTTGGTTAAATACAGGTTCATAAAAGCAATTGAAAAAAAAAACACTTTATTCTAGTCTTGTTAAAATTACTTTTTCTTTGGATGATGTCATAACAGATTAGACATTGACTTAAGAGATGGTTACTATTGGTAAGCTTTTAATAGATCAAATACTTTGGATATTAGAAAACATGGATGTTATTGAATTATACTTTATTAAACTTAAAGATTGTATGAGGTTTTTAATGTCCAGTTTTATTTCAGAACAGATTTGAAGCAGATTGACAAATATCACTTAAGGAAAGAAAATACTCCATCAGCCTACTTCTAAAAACAGAAAATTTTTTCAAAATATATCTTAACTCTGCAACAGATTTTACTGGGCTCTTTTCCAAAATGGCCTACTAAATCAGCGTTGTTATTTTTTGGTGAAGAAAGGCTCCACAATAACCAGCTTTATTCACCTACAGAAGCAGATTCAAGAAACATCCTTTGAGGAGTTACAAACAATGATCTGTTTATACTCTGTGTTTTTTCCCACAGAGGCCCCAGGTGCTGCAGGAGACTTAAAACACCAAAAATGTTCATAAACAGACACGTTTAGCATTTTCTTCTGGGGAACTTCTTCTGGGCCACGGAGGCTGCTTACTGTGTGACTTGAAATACAAAGCAATTTCACTCACATAATTAACTCTTGTTCCAGAATTCCTGTTCGGCAATTGCCACTATGCACATGAAATAATAAGTTTTTAGAAACCATACTCCAACTCTGTTACATAGAAAACCTGGGGGTAAGGCTTAGTTTTGCTTCTTTTCAATCATCTTATATATATCAGTCTCTAGTTGTAATCTGAAACAAACATGATTACTAAAAGATGTTTACTTGTCTTTAAGGTGTGGCAAGAAAACACATTTCCATTTCCTTCTTTAGAAGAAATAATATTAAAGTTTTTCATTAGTTGGAGGATTAAATGAACATCCAAACACAGAATGCTTAATTGTATGGGAGTTGTCATTTTGAAACTATTACTAATTCAGTTGGTTGGTTAAGAAAAATTGAGTGAAGGGTCAGTTTAGTACCTCAAGCTCAATCAGGAAAATTTTCTGAAAGTGTTCGTTCTGAAAGATTCCCTAAAGGCAATTTTTGCTCAACTGAAGGCTGTAACATGAATTTCTGTCCTCCTTATCACAACCAAGGCTTGGTAGGTGCTCCGTAACTGCTGAATTAGATTGACAAGCACCAACATGGAGTTTGGCATCAAGAATGCTTCAGTTGAAAATATGTCTGTCCTGCTTTCTTACCAAAAGACCAGACAGTTTGACAGGTGATCTCCAGTCTTTCCATGGATAAAGGAAAGTAAGAAGACCCATGTCTCTGGGCTGCTGGGAAGAATGGTGTTATGGATGTCAGAAATCTTGTGTATTGATAAGCGGGCTATGTTTATGACCATTATGAGGATAGGTGGCTTCCTAGGTGGTGCTAGTGTTAAAGAACCTGCCTGCCAATGCAGGAGACAGATGCGGGTTTGATCCCCGGGTTGGGGGGATCTCCTAAAGGAGGGCATGACAACCCACTCCAGTATTCTTGCCTAGAGAATCCCATGGACAGAGGAGCCTGGTGGGCTACAGTCCGTAGGGTCGCACAGAGTCAGACACAGCTGAGCGACTGAGCACGCTGTTATACTCATCAGGATCCTTATACTCTAAGGATGCGTCAGTCCTTCTCTTTCTTTTCTAGTCACTCTGTTAGCTGATATTTATTTCTAAAAACTTAGTTTGATTTCCTGCTTTCAGATAAAAGTTTGAATTTATTAGTGCTTTCTGATGTTTGATGAGGGGTCCTAGAATAACTGCTTTTTCTAAACATCAGGTAGGGTTATTGAGTTAATAAAGCAAGTATAAGAAACCAGGTTAAACCTGTGTTGAAATCAACTCATTCTGGAAGATGTTTTGTTGTTTGTTTATTTCTTCAAAAGTCATGAGATGTTT
Organism: Ovis aries; assembly: GCF_016772045.2. Taxonomy (NCBI): domain Eukaryota; kingdom Metazoa; phylum Chordata; class Mammalia; order Artiodactyla; family Bovidae; genus Ovis; species Ovis aries. Next base: position 75,392,302 of record NC_056061.1, read on the forward strand.
GTTTCCTTGGATTGCCTGTCTCTTTTACCCTTAAGGCAGAGTGCAGAAAATACTTACATGGCTGATCTTTTTTTTTTTTTTTTTTTTTTGGCTGCACTGAATAGCTTATGGGCTCTTTGTTCCCTGACCAGGGATTGAACCCAGACCCTAGACAGTGAAAGCATGGAGTACTAACTACTGGACCATCAGAGAATTCCCTTAAGTGGATGATCATATTGGCTACTTCCCATGAGCACTTTCTTTTTAAGAGTTTTTTTTTTCATTATTTTTAAATTAATTTTTATTGGAGTTGTTTTACAATGTTGTGTTAGTTTCTGCTATACAGCAATCTAATGACTATCTTAACAAGCAGAGCAGACATACCACCTTGACACACAGAACTCAGGAATGAGCTGGCACTTTGAGGAGAGAAAAAGGGCTTCACCCTGCCCAGGGGTCTAAGAGGCAGAATCTCAGATGGCGGGGGTGGGGGGACAGGCCAACAGGTGCTACCCACGCACCTCACAGGATAAGCTCAAGGATTTGAAGTGTGAAAAGAACTGCTTACCACCCATGGGCTCTATCAGTGACAGCCATGTGCTCACACACAGGACTGTTCATGGGCAACCTATAGGGGCATCTTTGAATGATCAAGGCACTGGCAGAAGGAATCTGCAGCTTCTGCATCCATGCAACCAGGTTAGAGGATAAGACAGTCAGAGGCAGGTGAGGGGATGAGGTATTCAGTGAGAGAGGAGCTAGGAAGGTTTCATCACCTCACTACTTAATAGAAAGACTTGTCAGATGTGAACAAGGGATGTTTGCTCACAGAACTGAGTTTCTTGCTGCTTGACATAAAATTGAGCTACACCTGTCATCAGAGAGCTAATGAAATGGAACAACTGGTCCCCAGGCAGCAGCTTGAACGAATCAAGGGCAACGGGCACTGTTTTGCCTCTGAAGCCTGTTTTTCCAGTGGAGGTGTTTGACCTGTTTCTTACACAGTGAAACATTTGGAATGTTTTGAAAGCCAAGACAGGAGACATTTCTTCAGCTCAGGACCTGATATTGGTTTCAAGAGCATTTCCTATGATCCTCAGTGGGCAGGCACATCGACTTCTGGGAATTTCCTTCTTGTTTTCTTTTTGGGGGGTGCAGAATGGGGGTTTAGTTGCTTTAAGGGGCTTCCCAGGTGTCTCACTGGTAAAGAATCTGCCTGCCAGTGCAGAAGACACATGCTCAATCCCTGGGTTGGGAAGATCCCCTGGAGGAGGACATGGCAACCCACTCAAGTATTCTTGCCTGGAGAATCCCATGGACAGAGGATCCTGGTGGGGTATAGTCCATAGGGTCACAAAGAGTCAGACACAACTAAAGTGACTTAGAACACACACACACACATAGTTGCTTTACAATGTTGCGTTAGTTTCTGTTGTACAATGAAGTGAATCAGGTTTATGTATACGTATATCCCTTCCCTGTTGAGCTCCCTTCCACCCCCCATCCCACTCCTCTAGGTCACCACAGAGCACTGAGCTGAGTTCCCTGTGGTTCCCACTAGCTCTCTTTTCCATGCGTGGTAGTTCCACCTCCTGAAAATCAGATGGCTATGGTGGCCTGCTGTCTTCCTGCTGAAAAAGTGGTCCTCAGACCAGCAGCTTCAAATGAGAAGCATTGCTCCGAGTAAAGGAGCCGGAGGAGAAAATCCTGAAACCCCTATGGAATGTTTCTGCATCTTCACCTAGACAGGCCCATAAGGAAGGCTGGTCTGCAGGTCACATGCTTGTTTGGTACCCGAGCCTTGGAAGACGCCTCTTTCTGATGCTATGTTCCTTCCTTTAAGCCGTGCTGTGTCCGCACCTATGACCCGGTGCTAAACTCGGGGCCATGTGTTACCGTGCGGGCCATGGAAAACAAAGTAGCCACCCAGCTTTTTTGGATGGTTTCCCAATGGTCCTGATTCCTGGCAACTGAAAAGTGCTTCCAGGGACAGGACTTATGGTGGGGCGGAAGAGGGAGGAGAGGAAAGTGAGGTGAATAATGCTGACAGCGTGGAAAAGGCCGCCTGGGAGGGCCCCTCCCAGCGGGAGTTCACCTTCCTTCCCATCCTGCTCTCTCAGCCCCAGTGCCAGGGTCAGTAGTTCATGCATAAGAAATCAGGATTCTTTGGAGCAACTCATGCTGCCAAATCTACACTGACAGTCCAGACCAACACCCCCACCTCCCCGCCTAGCATTTGAAGGTCACTTGCTCTGCGTCAAGCACGCCTGACAATTGCTCAAAGGGAAATGAGAGAATTGTTGTGTATAAATGAATCAACTTGCCTTCAATTAACACAACTTGAAATGAACCTTTCAGTGATAGACAGGTTTGCATGGCTTTATCTGAATGTTGTCCTAAAATAGAACACATACTACAAACTCCCCAGCTTCATGGTTCCACATCGGGTTTTAGGAAGAAATTAATTTGGACATAGCATATAATCCAGGTAACTTCAGTAAAGTTCAAGAAGTTAGGGGGCTTCCCTGATAGCTCAGCTAGTAAAGAATCTGCCTTCAGTGCAAGAGACCCCAGTTCAACCCCTGGGTCGGGAAGATCCCCTGGAGAAGGGATAGGCTACCCACTCCAGTATTCTTTTCCGGGAGTTGGTGATGGACAGGGAGGCCTGGTGTGCTGCGGTTCATGGGGTCACAAAGAGTCAGACACGACTGAGTGACTGAACTGAACTGAACTGAACTTCAGTAAGACTGGAGGTAACATTTTAAGCATGTGTGTTAACATTTTAATAATTGACAACGAGGAAGGAGAAATAATGAAACTAGTCGAGGTGGTAGGTACCCCCCACTTCTTCCTCCATCCACATCCTAATGCTTTCTATCACCCTCTCTGTAAGGGTGGCTGGCTCTTTGGGGAGGTCTGTAGATCCAGCACCCGACACATGCTGCTGTGAGAACTAGAAGGAGGATTTGGAACAGCCAAGGGGACAGAGAGGTGCTCTGCAGAGCCCAGGTAACCTGCACCATGGATAATAGGGAGTTGGCTCTGCAGATACCTGGATAAATGTTGGAAAATACATATAGTGGATGCAATATTTATAGTTGACATTGGTAAAAGGCATAGTCCAGGCTGCAGGTGGTAAATAAAGGATCATACGTACTGTATGTTTAGACAAGACAGGTGTAGAGCCAATCTTTTTTTTATTGAAGAGAAAAATTGGAGTTTCTCTATCTTTTTTAACTTCTGCTAAGTGATGCTTCTGAGTCATGTCCCACTCTTTGTGACCCCATGCACTGTAGCCCAGCAGGCTCCTCTGACCATGGGATTCTCCAGGCAAGAACACTAGAGTGGGTTGCCATACCCTCCTCCAGGGTATCTTCCCAACCCAGGGACTGAACCTGAGTCTCTTTCATCTCCTGCACTGGCAGCTGCCTTCTTTACCACTAGCGCCGCCTGGCGAGCTGCTGAGAGAAAAAAATTCATGGTGGCATTGACTGCTCTGTGTGTGGGCATGAAGCAAAGTTCATCACAGAAACTCTTCCAACACCTTTCATGTTAAGAACTTCATTGCTGAAATTGTTGCTTGTGCAGGGGAATTAGCTGTGCTCCCTGGGTTTCTCAAAAACTTTAGCCATTTGGAGTTCAGTTGCATGACACAGGCAGCTGTTCATGTGACACACCCAGTATCTTCCTTATCCTGCAGTTGTATTTGGTAGGAGGGCAGGAAGAACATTTGCAGAGAAGCCCCTAATGCTGCCAGACGCCCTCCAGGTTGGCTATTGCATCACTCATGTGCTCAGTCTCAGGGCCACCACTGGATCCAGAAAAGGATGCTGCCGGCATCTCCTTGGCCTCCCCCTTCCTGCTGGCTGTGCTCAGCACTTTGGGGAAAAGTATGTTCTCACCTCACAGTGGTTGAGGATTCACTGCATAGGTCACATCTCATCTGAAAACCAGGAGAGAGTCATGGGGCATGCCCATTTCTCTTGACTTCTACCGTTTAGCCATCCCACCCAGTGCTTCTGCTTTGGAAATCATTCCTTGGGTTATGTGAGGTACTCATAAGCCTGTGTGCACTACATGCGTGTCTGCATGAGCATGTATGATGGAGGAAGTGATACTTGCCTTAGAGATGCTGAGAAAAGAGATTCTGCCTCCTTTCTGGTGTCACTCTGTTGTAAGCTAGTCGGAGTCATTGGGCCATCAAGACTAAGTGTTACCAGAAAACTGAAAGAGACCCTGCAGTGCTAACTTGATTGTAGGAGATGAGTTTCCTTCTAAAAGATTGAACTTCTGCAGAAAGTAGGGGAGGGTAGAGACACAGGCCTGGCTTTCAAGAGGGTCTGTAGAGTATTACAGTCAGTCGCTCAGTCGTGTCCGACTCTTTGCGAGCTCATGGACTGTAGCCCACCAGATTCCCCTGTCCATGGGATTCTTCAGGAAAGAATACTGGAGTGGGTAGCCATTTCCTCCTCCAGGAGAGCTTCCCTACCCAGAAATTGAACTTGAGTCTCTGGCATCTCCTGTATTGGCAGGTGGATTGTTTACCATGAGCACCACCTGGGAAGCACAATAGAATGGAGTAATTGCTCAAAGTCTATTTAAGTTGAGAACAAAGCTCACATCTCTTTCCCCTCAAACCAACCTGGAAGAAAACCATGGAAATTAGAGATTATCGATCTGAAGAATTCACACACAAAACTGAGTGAAACTCTGGGGTGAAATAAAAGCTGCCGCGTCCAGATATGTGTGTGGAGGGGCCGTGGCCGCCTTTCAGTACAGATCCAGTACTGAAGGACAGTACAGTACCACACAGAAGTGCAGACCCAGTGAGAACAGGTTGGGAGCAACGTGCTTCAGTTCCAGTCCAATCACTCAGTCGTGTCTGACTCTTTGCAACCCCACAGACAGCAGCACGCCAGGCCTCCTTGTCCATCACCAACTCCCGGAGTTTACTCAAACTCACGTCCATCAAGTCGGTGATGCCATCCAGCCATCTCATCCTCTGTATTTTACCCTCAGCTCCTCATTTCTTTGCTAAAGTCTCAAGAAACAAGCAAAAACAAATTCAAAAAGCAAGTTCAGTTCAGTTCAGTAGCTCAGTCATGTCCGACTCTCTGCGACCCCATGAATCACAGCACACCAGGCCTCCCTGTCCATCACCAACTCCCGGAGTTTACTCAAACTCTTGTCCATCGAGTCAGTGATACCATCCAGCCATCTCATCCTCTGTCGTCCCCTTCTCCTCCTGCCCCCAATCCCTTCCAGCATCAAAGTCTTTTCCAATGAGTCAACTCTTCGCACAAGGTAGCCAAAGTACTGGAGTTTCAGCTTCAGCATCAGTCCTTCCAAAGAACATTCAGGACTGATCTTTAGAATGGACTGGTTGGATCTCCTTGCAGTCCAAGGGACTCTCAAGAGTCTTCTCCAACACCACAGTTCAAAAGCATCAATTCTTCGGCGCTCAGCTTTCTTCACAGTCTAACTCTCACATCCGTACATGACTACTGGAAAAACCATAGCCTTGACTAAACGGACCTTTGTTGGCAAAGTAATGTCTCTGCTTTTGAATATGCTATCTAGGTTGATCATAACTTTCCTTCCAAGGAGTGTCTTTTAATTTCATGGCTGCAATCACCATCTGCAGTGCTTTTGAAGCCCCCCAAAATAAAGTCTGACACTGTTTCCACTGTTTCCCCACCTATTTCCCATGAAGTGATGGGACCAGATGCCATGATCTTCATTTTCTGAATGTTGAGCTTTAGGCCAACTTTTTCACTCTCCTCTTTCACTTTCATCAAGAGGCTTTTAGTTCCTCTTCACTTTCTGCCATTAGGGTGGTATCATCTGCATATCTGAGGTTATTGATATTTCTCCCGGCAATCTTGATTCCAGATTGTGCTTCTTCCAGCCCAGCGTTTCTCATGATGTACTCTGCATAGAACTTAAATAAGCAGGGTGACAATATACAGCCTTGACATACTCCTTTTCCTATTTGGAACCAGTCTGTTGTTCCATGTCCAGTTCTAACTGTTGCTTCCTGACCTGCGTATAGGTTTCTCAAGAGGCAGGTCAGGTGGTCTGTATTCCCATCTCTTGCAGAAGTTTCCACAGTTTCTTGTGATCCACACAGTCAAAGGCTTTGGCATAGTCAATAAAGCAGAAATAGGTGTTTTTCTGGAATTCTTTTGCTTTTTCCATGATCCAACGGATGTTGGCAATTTGATCTCTGATTCCTCTGCCTTTTCTAAAACCAGCTTGAACATCTGGAAGTTCATACTTCATGTATTGCTGAAGCCTGGCTTGGAGAATTTTGAGCATTACTTTACTAGCATGTGAGATGAGTGCAATTGTGCGGTAGTTTGAGCATTCTTTGGCATTGCCTTTCTTTGGGATTGGAATGAAAACTGACTTTTTCCAGTCCTGTGGCCATTGCTGAGTTTTCCAAATTTGCTGACATATTGAGTGTAGCACTTTCACAGCATCATCTTTCAGGATTTGAAAGAGCTCAACTGGAATTCCATCACCTCCACTAGCTTTGTTCATAGTGATGCTTTCTAAGGCCCACTTGACTTCACATTCCAGGATGTCTGGCTCTAGGTGAGTGGTCACACCATCATGATTATCTTGGTCATGAAGATCTTTTTTGTACAGTTCTGTGTATTTTTGCCACCTCTTCTTAATATCTTCTGCTTTTGTTAGGTCCATACCATTTCTGCCCGTTATCGAACCCTTCTTTGCATGAAATGTGCCCTTGATATCTCTAATTTTCTTGAAGGGATCTCTAGTGTTTCCCATTCTGTTGTTTTCCTCTATTTCTTTGCATTGATCACTGAGGAAGGCTTTCTTATCTCTCCTGGTTATTCTTTGGAACTCTGCATTCTGATGCTTATATCTTTCCTTTTCTCCTTTGCTTTTCACTTCTCTTCTTTTCACAGCTATTTGGAAGGCCTCCCCAGACAGCCATTTTGCTTTTTTGCATTTCTTTTTCTTGGGGATGGTCTTGATCCCTGTCTTGTGTACAATGTCACGAACCTCTGTTCATAAAAAGCAAATGTATAGAACATCTAAACATTTAGTTATTAGGCTTCAGAGCGTCAGGCCTCTAACAGTCGGTGGTCTGCCTCTCTCCTCCACACCAGCCTCCCACTTTTGACCCTGACACAACGGTCACCTCATCACTTCTGTAACCTCTGTTCTGGGCTCCCCGCCATCTGCCCAGCACTTCCCATTGTCACAGCCTATGACCTCTCCACCGACAATTCAGACTTCACCAGGATCGACAATCCATTATTCTCACTCCCTCTCCTAGGTCACCCCTCCAATGTTGTCGTTTCCTTCTATATCCACCAAAGGTCCTTCATCATCATAACCACTCCCCTTCATCTGCCCCAGCACTCTTCAGCTTCTCTCCCTCCAGCCTGAAAAGTGAAAGTGTTAGTCGCTCAGTTGTGCCCGACTGCAACTCCATGGACTGTAGCCCCCCAGTCTCCTCTGTCCACGGGATTCTCCAAGCAAGAATACTGGAGTGGTTTGTCATTCCCACTTCCAGGGGTTCTTCCCGACCCAGGGATAGAACCCAGGTCTCCTGCATTGCAGGCAGATTCTTTACCGTCTGAGCCACTAGGAAAGCTCCCTCCACCCTTCAGCCTACTCTCCTAAAATAACCTCAGTCTCGGTTAATCCAACCCCCCACCTTCTCAAGCACTGAGAAGCTGATGTGACTGGAGAACATCAATGCACTCTGCCTAGAAATCTCACCAGATTTCCTTACAACAGTCATGCTCTGACTCTTGCAGCCAAATATTTCACACCCCTCTTACTCCCTAGCAACTGATGCTGTGTATTTTTTTTAAATAGAATATGTTTATTCACTCAGCTATTAGAAACCATCGAAATTGCCTTACGTCTATTAATCAAGGAATTCTCCTGTCTCTTTTTAAAATCTTTGATTGGAAGATAATTTCTTTACAAAATTGTGTTGATTTCTGCCATACAACAATGTGATTCAGCCACAGGTATACATATGTCCCCTCTCTCTTCAACCTCCCTCCCTTCTCCCACCCCATCCCACCCCTTTTGAGTGTCACAATGCACCAGCTTGCATTCCCTGTGTTACACAGCAGCCTCCCAGCCGCTATCTATTTTATATACAGTAAGGTGTATGTTTCACTGTTACTCTCTCAATACATCCCACCCTCTCCTTCCTCTGCTGTGTCCACAAGTCTGTTTTCTATGTCTGTGGGAGACAGTATTTTTAATGACTGAGATCATAGAAATGCCCAGAAAGATCCTTTTCCTCCCACACCAAAGTTCTCCAGTCTCCCCAGACACCCTGCCGTCCCTCCCATTCAGGGACATCGCTCCGCTCTCCACTTAGGCCTGCTCCTTCCTCCTGCTTGGGTTCCTCCGAAGCAGACTCTAAGGCAGGGATTTGGGTGAAGACTTTTGTTAAGACTTGGGCTTCCCTGGGGGCTCTGCTGGTAAAGAATCCCCCTGCAATGAGGGAGATCTGGGTTCGATCCCTGGGTTGGGAAGATTCCCCTGGAGAAGGGAAAGGCTACCCACTCCAGTATTCTGGCCTGGAGAATTCTGTGGACTGTATAGTCCCTGAAGTTGCAAAGAGTCAGACACAACTGAGTGATCTTCACACATCACTTTTGTTAAGATGTCCTCAGGAGAAACCGGAAGTATGGTGGGGAAGGCGAAACAAGGACGAGAAGTCAGCTGGGGTGCAATTTGAGATGAAGCTCCAGGGAGCATCGCTGTACAGTACTCCAGAGTGTCACTTATGCCTTGGATTTGTCCTGCCTGAAAGCCTAGGAGCTGGTCTCTCACAGCTCTGACTTATCAGCCATTGGCCAAGGCCTCCCAGGGCTGTGCAAGCTCTGTTGGTGTTCATGGAGGGGCCCAGCAGCCCGTGGCAGGCTCTGCAGAAGGCCCATAGGTGCAGGCTTTTGAAAGCGAAAGTGTTAGCCACTCAGTCATATCCTATTCTTTGCAACCCCGTGCACTGTAGCCCATCAGGCTTCTCTGTCCATGGAACTCTCCAGGCAAGCATATTGGAGTGGGTTGCCATTTCCTTTTCCAGGGGATTTTCCAAACCCAGGGATTGAACCTGGGTCTTCTGCATTGCAGGCAGACTTTTTACCATCTGAGCCACCAGGAAAGCTAAGAATAATGGAGTGCATTGTCATTTCCTTCTCCGGGGGACCTTCCCAACCTAGGGATAGAGCCCCTGTTTCCCACAAGTCTCCTACATGGCAGGCAGATTCTTCATTTCTGAGCCACCAGAGAGGATGTAAAGCATGCTGATATATACACAAAATGCATTCACCGTGGGATACACTGGGCCATGATCAGTTATGGATAACTTGTCGTTTGTCTGCACCCACCAGAGAGCAGAGATAAGGGGGGCAAAATTCAACAACAAACAAAAGGAAAAAGCAGAATGAATAATCCAGAGATCCCCCGAGTTTCTCCAGAACAGCCACAGCTCCTTCATCCTGCTGGCTTCCTGAGTCAGTGAGTGGCCACCTCCTCCACGCTGCTGCATCTGCATCACACCCACAAAGCCCAGCACCCCACTTCCAGAGCAAGAGGAGAGCCAACACCAGGGGAAGAGCAGAGCTGGCACCCACAGCCCTGGCAGCAGCAAGCAAAGTGCCACACTTGAAAGCCCGGCTCACCGCGGGAGGACACCGCAACCTCTGTCAGGTGGTGTTGAGAGCACGGGGTCCCAAGTCAGGCCTCTGGGTTCGAGTCCCATCTCTGCCACTTGGGAGCTGTGTGACCTGAAGTGAGTTACTGAACCTCTCTGTGCCTCAGTTTTATCGTCTATCAAAGGGGGAGAAAAATAATCTCCACCTCCTGGGGTGGCTGTGGGGTAAAACAAGTTAAAGCACCAAGTATAGTGCCTGGGCTTTACCAAGCACTATTTTTTTATATACGTACACATGAATTTTGGGGCTTCCCCCGTAGTTCAGCAGTAAAGACTCTGCCTGCAGTGCAGGAAATGTGGGTTCAGTCCCTGGGTCGGGAAGATTCCCTGGAGGAAGTGAAAGTGAAAGTCATCCAATCATGCCCAACTCTTTGTCACCCCATGGACTAAAGAGTCCATGGAATACTCCAGGCTAGAATACTGGAGTGGGCAGCCTTTCCCTTCACCAGGGGATCTTCCCAACCCAGGGATCAAAACCAGGTCTCCCTCATTGCAGGCGGATTATTTACCAAATGAGCCACAAGGGAAGCCCAAGAAACCTGGAGTGGGTAGCCTATCCCATCTCCAGAGGGTCTCCTGCATTGCAGGCGGATTCTTTACCAACTGAGCTATGAGGGAAGCCCAACGTCATGGCAACCTAATCCAATATTCTTGCCTGGAGAATCCCATGGACAGAGGAGCCTGGCAGGCTACAGTCCATCAGGTCACAAAGAGTCAGACATGACTTAAGTAACTTAGCATGCACGCATGCACACATGAATTTTACCAAATTATAAAAAATTAGAATTCATCACTTCCCTTTGATATTCTCTACCTAGGTTTATCACAGGATTCTGGTTTAATATGATGTCAGGCCTGATATTGGAGAAGGAAATGGCAACCCACTCCAGTATTCTTGCCTAGAGAATCCCAGGGATGGCGGAGCCTGGTGGGCTGCCGTCTATGGGGTTGCACAGAGTCGGACACGACTGAAGCGACTTAGCAGCAGCAGCAGCAGGCCTGATATACATCTTTTGCCAACTTCCCTGGACACACTATTGCTTCACCCTTACACCCCCAAATAATACAAGCCTACAAATTTCCTGAATATTAAATATAAGAAAAGGTCACGTGCCAAAAGCACACGGAGATACAAATAACATCGTCAGTACCAATGAGCTGAGAAACACCATCCTGATGCTCCCATCCTGGGGCTGTGGCCAGTGGGAACTGAGTTAGAGGACGCAAATAAAACCTGTGTAGCCCGTGCATGTGCTAGTTATAAAATCAGAAAAATTACTGCTAGAAAGTTAATAGTGAAACCAGACTACTAAGCCAGAATAATACTTGGAAGTAATTAATATTTGAACACGGACAAATTTTAGCAGAGAAGTAAAGATACACTGGGGAGTAAGATGGAGCAATAATACAATCATCCCCTGTTCTCCTCAGTGTATCTGCTGTGGAATCACAGAGAGGTGATGTAAATAAACTGTCCTCGAAGTACCCTTGATGGAGCAAAGTACTGTTTTTAATGCTCAAATGCAGTGTCTTTGATAAATATCTAGTATCTTGGCTACTTAAGGGTTGAAAGAAGTGTGGCTAGAAATACATACTTTCTGTTCACTTTGGGAACAGAAATATTCTTTTAGAGGTTTAGACCAATGACATAATGTATCTGAACATTAATCTTTGTTCAGTTTTGAAATTCTTGTATTTTCCTCCTACATACACTTTGGAAGAGTATGTATACTGCTAGGAGCTTCACGAATGACCCTCATACGCAATGTTTCCAACCACTTTTGTGATTTTGATGTTTCTTTGAGAACAGCATGTTCAACTAGAATCCCATGATAAATCTGGGGCAAGAATACCAAAGAGATGCAGAGAATTCTAATCTTTTTAATTAGGTAAAAACTTTAGTTTTAAAAATTAGGTAAAAAAAAATTGTAGTCTGTAAAATTAGGTAAAAAGTGGCTTAGTAAAACCCAAGGCACTATTCTTAGTGCTTTATTTTAACCCGTTTAACCCCACAGCCACCCCAGGAGGTAGAGACTATTTTTCTCCCCCTTTGATAAGATGATAAAGCCGAGGTTCAGTAACTCACTTCAGGTCACACAGCTCCCAAGTGGCAGAGATGGGACTCGAATCTGGAGGCCTGACTTGGGACCCCGTGCTCTCAACACCACCCGGCAGAGGTTGCGGTGTCCTCCCGCGGTGAGCCGGGCTTTCAAGTGTGGCACTTTGCTTGCTGCTGCCAGGGCTGTGGGTGCCAGCTCTGCTCTTCCCCTGGTGTTGGCTCTCCTCTTGCTCTGGAAGTGGGGTGCTGGGCTTTGTGGGTGCGATGCAGATGCAGCCGCGTGGAGGAGGCGGCCCCTCACTGACTCAGGAAGCCAGCAGGGTGAAGGAGCTGTGGCTGTTCTGGAGAAACTCAGGGGATCTCTGGATTTTCATTCTGCTTTTTCCTTTTGTTTGTTGTTGAATTTGGCCCCCTTATCTCTGCTCTTCTGGTGGGTGCAGACAAACCCCAGGTTTTCCTCTATTTAAAAAAATCTGGATGTGAAGTTAGTAAACAGTTTACGTGAGGGAACATGTGTTACGGAAGTGGAAACAGCTGGTGCTGGGGAGGTCGGTGGTCATGGGTTGTTTTTATGCGGGGAGTCATTGGAACAGCTCCCAGACCTGGCCTGGGCCTGGAGTGTCCCTCTCGTGTGGGCTCCCCTCTGCCTCCCGCCCCTCCTCTGCCCTTCCCGCCCTCCCTTCCTCTCTTCCAGCTCCCCTTCTGCCCCCATCCCCTCTCTTCTCCTCCCCCATTTCCCCACCTCCCCTCCCCTTCTGTCCCTCTTCGAGCCTTGTCTCCTCTCTCCACCCCTTCTCTCCCTCCCCCCTGTCTCCTCTCTCCTTTTCCCCTCTCTTTTATCTCCATTCCATTCCTTTCTGTTTATGATTTAATGTTGAAAAGCACAAAGGCTCCCTTTCCAAACTCCCCTCCCTCTTTTGGAGGAGGTGGCCAGGACCTTTATTTTTGCCCCCAGTCCCACAGGACACACAGTGGTGGAAAGGAGGGTGGGGGCCCTGTGGCCCGAGGAGCCTGCATCCCAAACAGCTGCGGCCTGCGACCTCCACCAGGGTAGCCCTGATGGAACTGGGTCTGCAGACAAGCACTTGGGTCGGGGAGGCTCAGCAAGGTCGGATCAGGGCCACGAGAGCCCCTTGTACGGTGGTACACCGGGGGGATTGATTGGAATGATAATGACAGAGTGTATGCGCTCAGTGTCTCAGTCGTGTCCGACTCTTTGCCATCCCAGGGACTGTAGCCCACCAGGCTCCTCTGTCCATGGGATTTTACAGCCCAGAATGCTGGAGCGGGTTGCTCTTTCCTTCTCCAGGGGATCTTCCTGACCCAGGGATTGCACCTGAACCTCTTCTGTCTCCTGCATTAGCATGCAGATTCTTCACCAGTGAGACACCTGGGTCAGAACCAAACTAAATGATTTCCTTTTATTTATAATAACTGACAGTGTTACCATGGTGATGGCAGCAAACACAGGTATGACACTCCAGGAACTATCCAAAGCACTTTATGTATATTAACTCTTTTCTTCCTCATGACAGCGCTGTGGAGTAGGTTGGAGTAGGTGTAGTTCTTATTATCTCTGTTTTACAAACCAAACTGAGACTCAGAGAAGTTCAGTAATTTCCCCAAGGGTACAGAGCTAGTAAGTGGGAGAGCTGGGATTCAAACCCAGGCAGCTGGGGTCCAGGGCTTGAACAGCAGGGTTTTCAGATAGCCCATTCTCATGTCTGACATCATGGAAAGACAAAGAAACACCCCAACAAGTTGGCATGTTAGCTGCATATGAGTGCTTGTGTATAACACATTTAAGAAGCAGTGCAATATGGGATTTTGATGTTCTCTAATTCTTCTGACAGTTTCACACATGATCATGTGGCTGCATGTAGGACTCTGTTAGTGAACACATCTTGCCTGCATGTGTCTCTTCTCTGGGTGGTCTACCAGCCTAAGCTGAGAAAGAATACAGGAAAAGCAAATTACCTATTCATTTATTCAATCATTTATTGTCTGTGCGTGTATGCTAAGTCACTTCAGTAGCATCTGACTCTGCAACCCTATTGACTGTATTCCACCAGGCTCCTCTGTCCATGGGATTCTCCAGGCAAGAATACTGGAGTGGGTTGCCATGCCCTCCTCCAGGGGATCTTCTCAACCCAGGAATTGAACCCATGTTTCCTGCTTTGGCAGGCAGGTTTTTTACCACTAGTGCCACCTGGGAAGCCTGGTCTTCATGTATTCAACTAATCATTTATTGTCTACCAAATCATTTAGGTAGGCTGGGTTTTGGGGGTACAGGAAGAAAAGACTTGGTCTAGTTGAGAAATAAATGGTATTCATTTATTATAAATATAAAGTACATATAAAGCATAGTAACACGGTGTGATACCAACTATCAGAAGAGATAAGCACTGCATGAGAGCTACTGGGAGGACTTTTCCGTCTCTCTGGCAGGTGTGACTGAGGCTGGAGAAGGGGGGCCCATCAGGTTTGTTTTTCAGAAAGAGATGGTGTTTGTGCCCCTGGAAGTGTGGGCAAGTGTTGAGTTAGCGAACGTAGGAGCATTTCCTCTCCCAGGATGGAGCCCCAGGGAATGCTGTGGTCCTTGCAGGACACCTTTGATTGGTCATGCTTCCTGGCTTGTCATCTGTACGGTGGGTGAATTGGTACATTTTCCTCTTGTTTGACACAACCTCTTACCACCTTCCAGGCTGGCAAGCAAGCAGTATACTGAACAGTGTGTGCAGTGCTTTTCAAATCTGTGAATGAAAAAGGCCTGGTTACTGCCTGTTAGGGGCTAAGCTATGTTCCCCTCAAATTCAAACACCAAAGCCCTAACCCCCAGTCCCAAGCAATGTACTTGGCGATTGGATCTTTAAAGAGATAATAAAAAATTAGCACAGGGAACTGGACTGCTTTTTAGCTAGAAATCCCATATAATTACAGTGGTAATATAATTTTTCTTTTACAATAGGACATTTTTCAGAGTTAAAGAAGACATTATTAAAAATTATGCCAGGGTAAAGTCAGAATCCAGGGTTGTTCTAAGCAAATATACATGATTGAACCAGACGAACAAAAATTTTTTCCCTAGTTGTAGCTGTCACTGAGGAATTTTCCAGGGCGTTAGCTCTTTTTTTTTTTTTGGGGGGGGGGTTACTAAATCTTAAAAATCCCAGCACATGTATTTCTTTAGATAAAGCCATATGTATCAGCTCATCATATCATGGACTGTCCATATTTCCAAAGCTTTGCCTTGTGAGGAGCTGCACGTTTGGACACCCCCCTCTGAATGCCTCACGTGAGCTGCAGTTCTGCTGACCAGCGAGGCAGAGAATGCATAGAAATAGCAGAGTCTAGGAGTCTGAAATTCTAATCCCAAGACTGCCGCTACCAGACGCTTGATGGCAGTTGTTTTTAACCTGTAAAATGTGCAGGTTGGAGCACATGATTTCTGAGATCTGCCATGGCTGTAGCATTTCCATGTAGGAGAGGTTTAGGGACAGTAATCAGGTGGGGAGGGTCTTGTCCTGAAGCTGCAGTCATATAAAGTTTCATAAAATTGAGGAAACAGCAATTGTTCACATCAAAAATTGAGTGAGGGAGGGTGCTGAGAGAAAGTACTTGGATTAAAGTGACTCTGCTCCTTCTCTGTTTCCACTCTAAAGTTCTGCCATCTTTACGTGAACCTAAGACTTGGGAAGAATAAGCAAGGTGGCAAAACATAAAAAAAAAAAAAAAAAAAAACCATTGACAGTAAGATTGGAATGAACCTGAATTGTTGAAATTCTTAGACAGTGGTGGAATATTAAGGTAGTTATTTAGGAATGAATATATGAGGAAGCATAGCTGATCACCCTAGTGACTCACAGGCAATAGTTTCATTTGTGATGACTCGTAGGATAGAATTCTCCAGTGTGGTATTTGTTCCTAGATATTAATGCCTATTGCATGATCTACAGATGTTTACCTCAAAAGTTGGAAATTGCACTTCTTACCCACCAGAACGGTATAAATTTAAAGATGCAATCGTAACATGATTGCATCTAATGATACAGAGGCTATGAAGGAATAGACATCTATATGTTGTTGGCAGGAGTATAAACTGTCTCAACCACATTTTAAAAAATAAACTTTGAAACCGAGGTATGGTTTACTTAAAAAAAAAAACACCCATTTGAAGTGTACACTTTGATGGGTTTTGAATAATACATTCACAAATCACCACCCAAATCACTTAGAACATCTCTATTGCTCCAAAAATGTTACCTGTGTGGCCCATTTTATTTAATTCCCCCAGTTCCCCACCCCTGGAAACCACTGGTCCATTTTCTGTCCCCATAGACAGAATTTATCTTTTCTGGAATTTCATATAAATGGAGTCATATTTCATGCCTTGCTTCCTTCACTATCTCAGTCTAATGTTTTTAAAATTCATCTCTTACTGTATGTACCTTTGCTTTCCATTGATGAGTAATGGTCTGCTGCACAGATGAGTCACAGTTTGCTTATCCATTTATCTGGTGATAGATATTTGGGTTGCTTCTAGTCTTTGCATATCATGATCAAAGCTGCTATGAACATCTGTGTACAGGTCTTTGCATGGAATGAACTCTTCATTTCTCTTCAGTAAACACATGAGAAGGTTAATGGTTTGTGATAGTTAATTTTATGTGTCTACTTGACTGGCTACAAGGTGCCTAGATTAGATATTATTTCTGGATTGTCTGTGAGGGTGTTTCTGGGTAAGATTGGCATTTGAATTGGTGAACTCATAAAACAGATTGTCCTCCACGATGGGAGTGGGCATCATCCAAAGTGTTGAGGGCATAAACAGAAGAAAAGGCAGAGGAGAGGAGGAATTTGTATCTTTTTTCTGCCTCATTGTTTGAGTTGTAACATTTCCTCTTCTCCTGCCCTTGGATGCCATTGGGTTTCCCTCCCGCAATGCAGGAGATGCAAGTTCAGTATCTGGGTCAGGAAGATCCGCTGAAGAAGGGAATGGCTACCCACTCCAGTTTTCTTGCCTAGAAATTGCCATGGACAGAGGAGACTGGTGGGGTACAGTCTATGGGGTCGCAAAGAGTCAGACACGACTGAGCAACTAACACTTTCCCTTTTCCTAGTTTACAGACCTTTGGACCTCTTGCTCATCTGGTTAACATAATGTCATTGATGTGATGGACTAGGGAGTTATTCTAAGGAATGTCCCGGTAGTTCAGGTCCCAATGAACATATTATGACAGATGGCAGGAAACAAGGAAACTCTTGTCTGTCCCATATGAGTAAGAACAGTTTCTAATCCTCTTGTTTGATAGGAGTGGAAAAGAAACCATTCACCAAGTCATGGACTGCACACAATAGCCCCAAAAGAAAGCAAAGTTGCTCAGTTGTGTCCGACTCTTTTTGACCCCATGGACTGTGGTCTACCAGGCTCCTCTGTCCATGGGATTGTCCAGGCAAGAATACTGGAGTGGGTTGCCATTTCCTTCTCCAGGAGATCTTCCCGACCCAGGGATTAGAAGCTGGGCATCCCGCATTGTAGGCAGACGCTTTACTGAGTGAGCCACGAGGGAAGTCCATTGGCAGATCGGTCTAAGCCCCCGACAGGGTTTCTGCCATAAGCCTTATGAGGTTACTGCGGAACCGCAGAGCAGGGATCCTCACTTGCTTCACACAGGGCGTGTCATTCGTTCACACAAGCACACTGTAGAGTTAGCAAAGTACAGCAGAAAACATGTTCGCTAGGAGAACAAAGAACTAGAGCTCCAGGAATCCTTACCTTGTTCTGAAGAATCCCGGACAAGCCCCCAAGATGAACAGTTGTTGCTGAACCACAGAAGACGCCGGGATTCTTGGCCTCTGGAGGAGAAGAATTAAATCCGGGGCCAGTGACGAGGCTTGATCGCTCAGAGCTTTTGTGTAATAAAGTTTTATTAAAGTATAAAGAGATAGAGAAAGCTTCTGACACAGACATCAGACCGGAGGCTGTGTTCATTTGCTGTAGCAAAGCCACTGCATCTGTCCCTGCAGCTGCAGTTAGGGCATGGAGAGAGCGCATATAGCAGAAGATGAGACTGGAAGTGTAAACCCGGTGCCAGACTGCCAACGGGCCTGAAGGGCTCACAGTGGACTTGAACTTGAGCTTGAATGAACTGAGAAGCCTTTCAGGTTTGCAAGCAATGTAGTCTCTCCACCTGCTGTTTTCCACCAGAAAACTGTGTTTTCTAACATTCAATAGTGTCCCAGTGAACCGTCTCATTGGTAGCATGAGTGCCGTTCCTGTGATCAGGCTGCCTCTCAGTATGGAAATAGCCATTCTCTCGGCTGCCAGCAGAGCCTCACAGCTGCGTCCCGGCCGCCATCATTTCCGGCATATAACGTGCACTTTCAACCCTTGATTCCTTCTCATTTGCTATTCTTTCTCCTGAATCTCTCCCCCTGCCCCCCGCCACTTCCTATGCCTGGAGAAATTCTATTTATTTCACAAGACTTCCTTAGATGTCTCCTCTCACCCCAGATAGGATTAACTGCTTCCTTCTCTTTCTAAAGTGTTTTGTTCATTGCGTGAGTTTAGGACTCGGAGCGATTCTGGGTATCGTGAATGGTGATTCATGTCCTTAGCTCCCCTATGAACTGGGCTCTCAGGACAGCAGTCCAGGCCATGTCTCGTTTATCTTCATGTCGCCAGAGGTTTGCATAGACCCTGACACATGTAGACATTCACATTGGTTACTGAATTCAAGTTGCTATTTAATTGGAAGTTTTTCTGGTGTTAAAGGAGATCAAACCAGTCAGTCCTAACGGAAATCAATCCTGAATATTCATTGGAAGTACTGTTGCTGTAGCTAAAGCTCCAATACTTTGGCCACCTGATGGGAAGAACGGACTTATGGAAATAAGACCGTAATGCTGGGAAAGACTGAAGGAAAAGGAGAAGGGGGCGGCAGAGGATGTGATGGTTAGATAGCATCACCAACTCAATAGACATGAATTTGAGCAAACTCCAGGAAATAGTGAAGGACAGGGGAGCTGGGTATGCTGCAGTCCAATGGTCACAAAGAGTCGGACACGACTTAGCAACAGAACAACAACTGGTGTTAAAAAGGGGGGGGGGGGGAATCCAGATTTATATATATGCACATATTTATTCTTTCATCAGATATGTATTAGTTGTCATGTAACATGGGCCCAAAGTAGACTTTTTGTGCTAATATCACTTATTCTGAATTTGTAAAATAAAACTGTCATAAACCTGAAGCTTTCTTCCCCCTTCCATTTGAATGGTAGCTATTTAAGAATGCATATGACTCTAATACCCTTAAAAACTACTTAATTTTTTGTGTATATGTGAAAGAGAGTTTATATTATGTTCAAAAACTCCCAGATATTCTGATTTATCTTTTATCTTCAAGCATTGACCTCATAATAATTAAAGCAACAAAATGGTGCAAAGGGCAAAGATACTTTTGTTTATAGTTTCAAAGTTACAACATGATTGTCAGTTTTACACAAACTCTAATTATTCTTTTTTAAAATTTTGGTTGCGGCATGAACTATTTACTGCCTGGAGACTATGTTTGATACATGTTCACATTTTTTCAGGTGCAAATATTCAGGGGAAGGATTTCCGTACTAAATTTCCCAGCACCTGACCACTTAAAATAAAACGTGAACCACAGATTGACTTACATGTATCATCTGCCTTCTATGGTCTGCATTATGGAGCAAGTGTGTGCATTTTAGACAATAAATAAGACACTTAACCAAGCTAGAACACTGCTCAC
Source organism: Ovis aries (assembly GCF_016772045.2). Lineage (NCBI taxonomy): Eukaryota > Metazoa > Chordata > Mammalia > Artiodactyla > Bovidae > Ovis > Ovis aries. Next base: position 75,411,839 of record NC_056061.1, read on the forward strand.
TGTGTTAGACCCAACTCACCACTGTCTTTAAGGTTCCTAATCACAGAGGCTTAAACATGAAAAGTGAAAGTTAGTAGCACAATCATGTCCTGTTCTTTGCGATTCTATAGCCTGCAGGGCTCCTCTGTCCATGGAATTCTCCAGGCAAGAATACTAGAGAAGTTTGCCATTTCCTCCTCTAGGGGATCTTCCTGACCCAGGGATCGAACCCAGGTCCCCCACATTGCAGGCAGATTCCTTACCAACTGAGCCACTAGGGAAGGCTTACACAAACTTAGATGTATGGAGTACATTGGGCTTCAAAGTTCCGTCTAGTCAAAGCTACGATTTTTCCAGTAGTCATGTATGGATGTGAGAGTTGGACTGAAAAGAAAGCTGAACGTGAAGTCGTTCAGTCGTGTCCGACTCTTTGCGACCCCATGGACTGTAGCCTACCAGGCTCTTCTGTCCATGGGGTTTTCTAGGCAAGAGTACTGGAGTGGATTGCCATTTCCTTCTCCAAGGGATCTTCCCAACCCAGGGATCGAACCCGGGTCTCCCACATCGTAGACAGACGCTTTACCATCTGAGCCACCAGGGAAGTTGAAAAGAAAGCTGAGTGCCAAAGAATTGAGGCTTTTGAATTGTGGTGCTGAAGACTCTTGAGAGTCCCTTGAACTGCAAGGAGATCCAACCAGTTTATCCTAAAGGAAATCAGTTCTGAATATGCATTGGAAGGACTGATGCTGAAGCTGAAACTCTAATACTTTGGCCACCTGATGTGAAGAACTGACTCACTGGAAAAGACCTTGATGCTTGGAATGATTGAAGGTGGGAAGAGAAGGGGACGACAGAGGATAAGATGGTTGGATGGCATCACTGACTTGATGGGCATGAGTCTGAGTAAGTTCCAGGAGTTGGTGATGAACAGGGAGGCCTGGTGTGCTGCAGTCCATGGGGTCACAAACAGTCGAAGACAATTGAGCTATTGAACTAAACTGAATAGAGTACATTATCTCCCTCATGCAAAAGTCTGAGTGTAGGCAGTCGAGAGCTTTTATGGCAGCTCTCGGATCATCTGACCCCGGGTACCACCAACTCAAGAGTCTGGTCCTCATGCTTATGGCCCAAGATGCTTATGGTCACCCTATCTCCATCAGAAAGCTGAGTGGATAACAAAGAGAAGAAGCATCCCCTATCATTTTTAGGGACATTTCCTGGAACTTGTAGCTATCACCTTTTCTCAGATCCCATGAGATGGATATGACTGGAACTTAGTTCTATGGCTACAAACAGCTGCCAAATGAGACTGGGAAATACCATCTATATTTAGTAAGGCCACGTGCCCAGCTAAGCATTGGTGTCCCTATTACTGAAGCAAAAGTAAGAAATATAATTGGGGACCACTGTAGAGAAAACACAATGCTCAGATGATATTTTGCAAAATAATAAACTGGAGGATTCCAGCTTTGGGGTCGCTGTCTTTGTCTTCATTTCTTCCACTAGCCCAGACATAAGTCTCCCACTTCCATTTCCTGCTTTCATGTGTGAGGCCATGTGTTCATCAGGGCCTCTATGGCCTGGCAGGCTTGTTTCACAGAGTGCCTTGGAACTGGCTTTGGTTATTCAGGAATGTGTCTCATTTGTCCTACATGAGCTCGACTCTGAACATCAGAGTCATTTGGCAACAATCATTTATTTATAAACAATCATTAACCTTTCCTTAAGTGTTCTGTTTTGCATTTGGTTTGCTAAAACCAAAGCACTGGCTTTCTGAAGGTTTAGAAAAATAACACTAGCGAGCTGAGAAAAAGAATTGGGCTCATAAGGTGGGAGTAGGAAATTGAAGTTAAAAATTACTTAAATGGTGCTCTTGGAGCTGCTTCCCTTGTCAGAGGAGTGAGTTTTTCCATCTCTTTCTCTACAACCTGGAATTTACATCACTCTCATAAGCCACAGCAATGCCAAAAAGATTTTCTGGGGTGGAATAGGGGGGAGTGGAAATTGCTACAAGCTTAACATTATACTTAATGCTTCAGGAAATACAGGAGAAATTTATGTCCTAGACTCTGGGAGGTAGCGTACTGTCTTGGAAGGACAAGGGTATGGATTTAGCCAGGAGAGAACGGGCTACGCTGCAGTAACAAGTATATTAATGGTGAAATGTCAGTGCCCGGCCACAGTGAGCGTTCATCTCTCACTCAGCTTTCAGCCTCAGGCACTACTGGCAGCCACTCTCTGTTTTACAGGACTGCTGTCTGGAGCTCACATCCTTCAAACTTGCTAAGGAAGGAGGAGAAAGGAGCTCACTTCCTTCAGATTTGCTAAGGAAGAAGAAGAAAGCACTGGGAGCCTTGAGCAGGAGGTTTTTAAGGGCCAGGCCTGGACACGTCTTTCATATAGGTCAGAGGTGCCTAGGCCAGAGTTCAGGCATGGGGCAGGAACCAAACTGCAAGGTCAACTGAGGCTAAAAGCTCAGTCCCCCTGTGCGCCCAGCAACAGGAAATGGTGTGGCAAACCCACCACAATGTCTCTGGCATGCCGATTTAACCCCCAGCTTTTCTACTTGATATCTTTATGATCATGGGTAAGTCATACACTTTGGGTGAGTGCCTGACATCAAAGTTTTCATATAACGCTAATTCTCATTCTCTTTTTCAGAGGCATTTACAGTCACAGGCAATATTTTACATACATGTAAAAACTAGAAGCATCTCTAAATTTGTCCTGAAGACTATCTGCCTCCAAACCCCTGGGAGTAATAATTAAGATAATGTTTTCTCCTCCCTTCCACCCAGGTGGAAACATCAAAAATATGAATCTTGCCACTGAGCTGATAGACTGTCATTTTATATTCTCTTCTCAAATTTTTGAAAAAATCGTGGTAAAATATATGTTTCATAGCGTAATGTAACAGTACCATCTTAGCAATTTTTAAGCATATAGTTCAGTGGTGTTAAGTACATTCACATTGTTCTCCAGTCACCCTCCAGAACTCTCTTTGTCTTGTAATCCAAATTCTGTCCCCATTCAGCAGCACCTTATTCTTCCTCCCTGGTTGCCCCTGGCAACCATTCTTCTAGTTTCTACGAATACAACTACATAGGTTCTTCATGTAAGTGGAATTGTACAGTGCTTTTTGTGACTAGCTGATTTCACTTAGAATCATATCCTCAAGGTTCATCCATGTGGCATGTGTTGAAATTTCCTTTGTTTTTCAAGCTGAATAATATTCTTCTGTGTGTGTATGGAGATGGAGATATAGATACAGATATACCACATTTTGCTTATCTATTCATTCATCTATGTACACTTGAGTTGTTTCCACCTTTGGCTATTGTGAATAATGCCTCTACAAAGATGGGTGTACAAAAATCTCTTTAAGACTCTGCTTTCGATTTTTTGGGGTACACATCCAGAAGTGGAGTAGCTAGGGAAAGTCACTCAGTCATGTCCAACTCTTTGCTACTTCATGTACTATGCAGTCCATGGAATTCTCCATGCCAGAATACTAGAGTTGGTAGCCGTTTCCTTCTCCAAGGGACCTTCCCAACCCAGGGATCGAACCCAGGTCTCCTGCATAGCAGGTAGGTTCTTTACCATATAAGCCACCAGGGAATTGCTAGATCATATGGTAATTTTTATTTTTAATATTTTGAAGAACCTGATGATTCCTTGCCCCATTGACATTTGAATAGCATTGGACTAGAGTCCAAGAAAGGATATAATCAAGGGCTCAATTTGTACAATCAGATAATACATGCTCTAGGAGGTCAGGAAGGAAGTGGAAGGAGTTGAGAAGACTAATGTGGGAAGGGAGTCCACAGAGCAAGGAAGAGGAGGGTGAGCAGCCTCCAAGCAGAGGCTTGAATAAAATGAAATGCAAGGAGAAGGCAGTCTAGGTGAGAACCCGCAGAAGCGGGTCAAGGAGACCATCAGTGCAGCAGGTAGCAGGAGGGAGAAGTCATGTTGAAATCTCCCTGGGAGGTGAGGTTGTTGGGAGGGGTGGAGTTAGATTATCGCGAACCTTACAAACCAGGCAAATGGGTTCTGATTTAATACAACAGACAATAGGCAACTCCCAGAAGCTCTGCAAGAGAAAGTCAGATGATACCTGCCATGCCATCATTCAGGAAAATTAATATCACCAACAAAATGGTATTAAAAGTGCATTTCTATATAAATTCCACTGTAGTGAGGATTCTAATAAAATTGTATAAATGGTTCATGTGGTGTTATAAATTATAAATGAATGTAACTATATAATTACACAGTCCTCTTCTACACCAGAAATTTCTAACAAGCATCGTCCACAATACCTAGCAAATTTTTATAAACAATACAAAATGCAAAATAAAATAAAATAAAACAAAGGCCTAGCAAAATGCCAAAAAAATCTTTCTGTCTGAATGGGCTAAATAATATTTTAAAATGTGTAAGAAAGTGCCATGTCTTTGGGGTTTTATGCAAAAGCTAGTTAGAGTTGCAGTGTCTGATAAGTTTTGATTTTATAAATCTACCCTCTGTTAGGCACAACTTTACTTAACCTCCTTATGCTCCTTATGTTGTAGGTTCTAATCTCTGAAGTGAGGATAATAGCAAGAACTAACTCATAGAGTTTTTGAGATGATCTAATGAGTTAATGTACGTCAAACACAACACGGGGTCTGGTGTTGAAGAGTGAATAAATACTATATTAATATTATCTCTATACTCTTTAAATAAATAAATGAAGGTCAATTAAATTTCCTATTCTCACAAGAAATCATCAAATCTCAGAACATTTCAAACTCTTACTTTTACCCTAGTGCTTGTGTGAAGTTGTTTAAGTCGTGTCTGACTCTTTGTGACCCTTTGGACCCCACCAGGCTCTTCAGTCCATGGGATTCTCCAGGCAAGAATACTGGAGTGGGTTGCCATTCCCTTCTCCAGGGGATCTTCCTGACCTAGGGATCAAATTCACATCTCATAGGTTTCCTGCACTGGGAGGCGGGTTCTTTACCACTAGCGCCATCTGGGAAGCCTCCACTTTTCCCCTACTGATCTAGAAGATATTCTTTTTTTAAAATTTAGTTAATTAAATTTTTGGCTGCACTGGCTCTTCATTGCCGCACATGGGCTTTCTCCAGTGGTGGTGGCTGGGCGGGGGACTACTCTTTGTGTGGTGTGTAACTTCTCATTTCAGAGCACGGGTTCTAGGAGCTGGGCTCAGTAGTTGGGGTTCACAGGCTCTAGGGCAGGCAGGCTTCAGTAGCTCTGGCCTATGGGCTTTAGGTTCTCTGTGGCCTGTAGGATCTTCCCAGACCAGGGATGGAACCCGCATCCCCTGTGTCGGCAGGCAGATTCTGATCCACTGTGCCACCAGGGAGTCCAGATCTAGAAGATACTCTCCATGTGGACTTCTAATTTAGAGCAAAACAAACTAAGGCACTGTTTGTAAAATACTTACCTAATAGTCCTCAATGATGAAAGTGAAAGAGGAGAGTGGAAAAGCTGGCTTAAAATTCAGCATTCAAAAAGCTAAGATCATGGCATCCATCAGTTCACGGCAAATAGATGGGAAAAAAATGGAAACAGTGACAGACTTTATTTACTTGAGCTTCAAAGTCACAGCAGATGGTGACTGTAGCCATGAAATTAAAAGACACTTGCTCCTTGGAAGAAAAGCTATGACAAACCTAGACAGTGTATTAAAAAGCAGAGACATTATTTTGCCAACAAAAGTCTGTACAATGAAAGCTACATTTTTTCCAGTAGTCATGTATGGATGGACACGAGAGTTGGACCATAAAGAAAGATGAGCGCCGAAGAATTGGTGCTTTTGATGTTGGAGAAGACTCTTGAGAGTCCCTTAGACAGCAAGGAGATCAAACCAGTGCATCCTAAAGGAAGTCACCCCTGAATATTCATTGGAAGGACTGATGCTGAAGCAGAAGCTCCAATATTTGGCCACCTGATGTGAAGGGCTGACTCAGGAAAAACCCCTGATGCTGGGAAAGATTGAAGGAGGGAAGAGAAGGGGACAACAGAGGATGAGATGGTTGGATGGCGTCACTGACTCAATGGATGTGAGTTTGAGCAAACTCTGGGAGATGGTGATGGACAAGGAAGCCAGGAGGAGTGTTGCAGTCCATGGGGTTGCAGAGTTGGATACGACTGAGCGACTGAATTGAACTGAACTGAATAGTCCTCAGTAGGTCTGCACTGACAGGGATGACACCAGGAAAACAGTTTTAGGAAAAAATCTGAATTGAAAAAATATTTTTGCACCTCCAGTAACTACAGAGTTGAATCACTGATGAATGAAACCATGCCTGGGAAAGCAATGTGGAGATAAAAAGAAAGGGAACAAGAAAGAAAAGGAAAAAAGGAAAACAAAAGCAGAAAATAAAAATGATAAACTATTTCTTGCCTCATGACTATACTTGTAGGCAAACACACACTTAGAATGGCAGTAATTTGTCAACAAGAACGGCTTGCTAAGTACTGGTCATAGATGTTTCTCAGAAGTAGCCATCATTAGGAAATATTTTGAAAGTTTATTGTCAGGCATTGAGTAGACAAGGTGGCCTTGAAGTGACCCGTTTTCTCAGGGCCATATGTTCAGTGTATTAAACCACTGACCCGCTTCAACCCCTGCTGAGCTCCTAAACGTCATCAGAGCATGATGCTCCATGAAATCAGGACTCTCTGAATCGGGTTCATTAATGAGTGTTTACGGAAGAGAAGCACTGTAGAAGGAGCATAGTGACCTTAAGAACCAATTAATGCTTGGGGCTATAATTGTCAAGGCTCCCGTATGGGTCAATGATAGAAGACTTGAAGAGCTGTGGATTCATTTATGAACCAAATGAAACCCCTGAAAAGGTAGTGAGAATATAATACTAAGAGACCTACCAGCAAACTCTAAAAAAATCTCAAGATAAGGAGCCTAGGACTTGGTTGGGCCCCAGGTCACCAAGGCAGAGCCAAGCCACAACTAGGGATCATTGCTCACATTGAATGGCGAGGAGCCAAACTTCTCTCCTGACCTTGAAGAGAACCCTGCGTATCATAAAAGAGCTCTGTTTTCTTTGATTTCCCAGCCAGGGTTATCCTTGTATTATAAAACAGAGTTACACAAGTTTGGGAGTTAGGTTGGTTAGTTTTATAGGTCAAGCTGGCTAGGCTATAGTACCTAGTTATTCAATCAATCACCAATCTGAGTGTTTCTCTGAAGGCATTCTGCAGATTTGGTTAGCAGATACAAATGTTAGTAGAGGAGAGTATCCTTTAGGATATGGTAGGTCTCATGTAATCAGTCGAAGGCCTTAAGACCAAAACTGGTTTTCCAAGAAAGAAGAAATTTCACTTGTGGACAGCATCATCAGCTCCAAAACAAAACCATGTGACCCTGACATGATTCATGGAGAGTTACACTCTGGCTATCTCAAACTACACTGAGTTGTAGCTCCTTGGTAAATTTTTTTTTAATTAAATAAATGACTATTCGAGGAAATACTCTGTTTAACATGTTGTAAAGAAAGTAGTATAGGTGTTATTAATGTAAATTCCTTCCTTTTCTCCCTCTGAATTATTTCTCCCCGCAAAGAGATCTTAAAACTGTTTTGCTCCTTTCAAATGGCCTCATGTAGAAACTGAGCCAATAGGCACCCTGGATGTCTATGATATTCTTTTGATTTGCTTGCTTTGCTTACTTGAGATCTTCCTTTGGTATACACTTGAGATGAATAAATCAAGAAAATTCAAATGATGGACACACACTCATGCATTTCCTTTCATAATTAAAAATAAAGATCAGGCCCTCAGATGTCCACAGAAATACATACATGCGCACCAAAGTCCAGCTACAGTATTTTGTTCAGTTGGTAAGTCCTGTCTAACTCTTTGTGACCCCATGGACTGCAGCACGCCAGGCTGGTTTGAACACATTTCTCTTGGAAAATAGAGTTCTTTTTAAACATGCCATTTCAGCATAATAACACAAAAGAAGTAGAGGTATTTTTAACCTGCCAGCTTTGCCAGTCTCTCCCTAATCCTCCCATGCTCTGTTGTGAGACCCAGCTGTGCCTTCAAGCCCATCCTACAAATTCTATCTAGTTTTTCTCCATACAAATGTTCTGTTCTGGTTGGTTCTACCTCCTTTCTCGTGAACCAGACTTAGATCCCAGGGAGAAAGCGAGTCGCATGAAGTCCATACATGGCCCCAAAACACCCATCTTGTGTGGCCTTTGCATTAAGCCCACACAGATACCAACCTTCGATATATTAGCAGCAGCCTGACCAGCTTCCTCCTGACCCATCGGCTTCCCACAAGCTTTGAGTTTTCCATCTTCTCTGTCTACCTGTACTCTGAGTTTTCATTGGCTTGGTCTATCCTTCTTCCCTGTATTCTAAGTGTCCTTCAAAACCCTGTGGCGCTCCCATGTTTTCTTGTCCACCCTCTGTGTCTTAGGTGCCCTTCAGGTCACTTTGATAGAAATGGCCACTATAGCTTAGATCTGGATTTTTTTTTTACTTGTTCTTATCACAGATCATCCTTGGTTTTTAGCAATTCTGGCTTCCTTACAAAGACGGCCAGTCTTTACAAAGCTTGACATAAATAGCCACACAAATGCAAAAGGTTTCTTCAATTCTTCGAACTCACAAGATGAGTGCAAATAACTATAATTACAAACATAAGATTATTATCATTGCTTTTCTAACAGCAGTAATGGGTTCTGTGGGTCCATCTACCCATCTACTCCAGTTCTTGGGTAAGCCAAGGTGCAAACTTGAGTCTGTAGCTAAAGAATTTAATTTTGAATCAAGTTGCTAAATGAGAAGCAAGTAAATCACAGAGTAGCTTTTCCTGTCTATCCAGTGACTCAACCGGAACAGAAGGATATGTTCAGATGCACTGCCCAAGTCTATCCCAGATTCGATGACACTTTCTTTTGTTCAGTGTCAGGAATTCGCTCCAGTTTGTGAGCTGGTTGCTCACCTCCTTGACAGAATGCAGGATGATTCCTGTTTCCCTGTTGTTTCCTGAAGGGTAAACACTGACCTAAAATCCCCTTTGTCAATAAGTCTGGAAGGAACCCACCTTCACGTGAGCGCCTTTTCCGGTCCGGCTGCAGTTGTTTGCAGCCTCAAAGGCCACAGCAGGATGTTTCTCTCCTAAATTCCCCAGGACTTCTCATCCCCTCAGTGTCTTTGAACAACTAAACAGGAATAATGTAATGCTCTAGAGGTCTCCTCACCTACATTCATCAAAATAAAATGCCTCTCTGGGCCGGCTTGTCTTCGCATAGCTTTGTCTTGGTAAATGGAGAACTATGTAGTGCATGTGTTATTGTTGTTGTTTAGTCACTAAGTTGCGTCCAACTCTTTGTGACCCTATGGACTATAGCCCACTAGGCTCCTCGGTTCATGGGATTCTCCTGGCAAGAATACTAGGCGGATTGCCATTTCCTTCTCCAGGGGATCTTCCCAGGCCAGTGACTGAACCTGTATCTCCTCCATTGTCAGTGGCAGACACTTCTTTACCACTGAGCCATCTGGGAAGCCCACATGTGTGTATAGCTGCATGTATATTTACATGTGTTTGTATTCAGACGTGTGTATATAATATATACATATATCCATATATGCCTATATGCATGTATGTATATGAATGTGTGTGTTTGGAGCTTTAGCTACCACTGCAGCCCTACACAAACATTTCAACAAGACTATTCAGCTCATTGCTGAGGGCAACTTCACATTTTTTAACCTAACATTTTTTATTGTCTTTTGCTATTTTTTTGTGGCTAAGTCATGACTCTGTGACCCCATGAACTGCAGCATGCCAGGCTTCCCTGTCCTTCACTCTCTCCTGGAGTTTGCTTAAACTCATGTCCATTGAGTCAGTGATGCCACCCAACCATCTCATCCTCTGTCACCCTCTTCCCCTTTTGCCCTCAATCTTTCCCAGCATCAGGGTCTTTTCCAATGGGTCGACTCTTTGAATCAAGTGGTCGAGGTATTGGAGCTTCAGCTTCAGCATCAATGAATACTCAGGGTTGATTTCCTTTAGGATTGACTGATTTGATCTCCTTGCTGTCCAAGGGACTCTAAAGAGTCTTCTACTATGTACCAACTAACATGCCTGTGTCATATACATATATATGCAACCTTTCGAAACCATATCCTAACAATCTCTTCATATTTGGAGTGTGTGGATAGGTATTCCCATTATTATTTTCAGTACTACCTAATATTCCATTATGTGGATCAACCACATAATAACGACTTATTAATAATGACTCTTTTATTGCTTTCTACTTGTATTATTTCCAGTCTTTTGCTTTTGCAAACAATGGCAAAATAAATGATTTGTCTGTGTACATCTTTTATTATGTGTGCAGGTGTCTCTGTGGGACATATTATCAGAAGTGGAGTTTCTGGGTCAAAGGGTAAAAGTACCTATAGTTCTCTTAGCTATGGCCAGATATCTCTGCATAGGGACAAAGCCAACAACGTGTGAGGGTCTATTTCTTCTACAGTGTTACCAGCAGTTTCGGATGTTTGCCATTTTGATGGATTAGAAATGGTATCTTGTCGTAGTTTTGATCTCTACTTCTCTTATTATAAATGTGAAATGGAGTTGAGCATCTTTTCTTGTTTACGGGAGGTTCATCTACATTTGTAATGAAGTTAAGCATCTTTTGATGTTTAAGGGAAGTTCATCTAAATTCATAACAGAATCCTTAGGTGATCCTTAGGCACATGGCTTTCTTAAAACTTCTGGCCCAAGGCCAAGAAACTTGAAGGAAAAAAAAGAAAAATGGTGAAGTGGAGAAGCTGGAAGGGCCAAGGATCCCAACAGAAAGGTGAACAACCAAATGCCAGGTTTGCGTGGGAACCACAAGCAGCCAGATTGAGAGCCTTGTCAGTGCAAAGAACTGCAAGGAGGGCTTCCAGAGGGCGTCTTCAAGGAAACCCAAAGGCACCCACCATGAAGGAGCTCACAGTGCATGTCTGCCAGGGGTGCCAATCCTCTCCCAGCTAAGGGCTGTGCTCTTTTCCCCCAGCCCTATACCTGGGATGCCCTGACCCAGGACAGAGAACTTAGTCCCAGCTCCTGGAATGCTACTGACCAACTCCCTCAGCTCTCAGCAGCCCAGAAGGCTGGACCCTGCAGAGAGCCACCTGCTCAAGGCCACACCTGCTTCCTGAGGAGACCAGCGTCCAATGGCTGATAGATGTGGGAGAGCAAAACCCTGATCCCTGGCCTCAACTGGACAACTTGGAAGAGTGATCCCAGCTTCAAAATTCTGGGGTCAACTAAGGGCCCATTAACACAGCATCACAGCTCAGCTTTATCTTCTGCCTGCTCCTCCCTTCCTTTTCTCTTCCGCCTCCCCTTATCTCCTTTTCCCTTCTTCTTCCACAGGTAATGATGGCATGGTTTTGTCCAGAGGCAGGTAGAGCAACTGGTCCAGGGTGAGTTGACTGGGGCCAATGGGGTTTGGCTCACACCCTAAATCAGGTCATTCAATATACCACTTACATAGTAGCTTCTGGGAACTCTTTCACTGTTCATTAAAGTGGGTAAAATTGTGTTATATCTGCTCCTTATTTCATGAAGATCCCAAAAAGAAACAGAAGGTGATTCAAACTCAGACAGAGGTAGTCAAAGGTCTAAGGTACTAGTTTAAGATGAAGCATAGCCCTGGGAACAGCACTGCCAAGATGACCACAGGTAAGATGTGGGGGTTTTCTCTGAGAGAGGCCAACCCTCACTGGCCTTAACTCAGTTATTCATTAACCTAGCTTGCCAAGTGAGTTTAAACTGTCTCACTAATGGAACTGATGTGGGCCATGTGTTAGCCCTGAGCAAGTTTAAACTCTTACCTGGACCTTTTCTGAACTTTTGAAGACTGCCGAATCACATTTGGTGGGGGACATGATTTTTGAAAAAGTACTTTACATGTGGATCTCATGTCACTACTGGCTAAGGAACAGAAACCTTGGCCTGTCTTTTCAGGGAGTGGAAGCTGAGGGACCACTGGCTGCAGCCCCCTTTCCCCCCATTTCTCAGCAGGTGTTCCAGGCACTGGCCTGTTTGAGGGGCTTAGCCTAAGAAAACAGTGTACATCCAGTTATGCTTCACCTCCAGGGTCAAACTAAAAACACAGGTTGAAAGGAACCAGGAAAAGGAAAATATACTTTATCCACAAAGTGTATTTTTAAACATCTTTTTCCTGTGCAGCTGTCTGGTCTGATTACTCCATTGAAGAGCAAAAAGTTAAAACTTAATAATTAAAAATAGTTTCTTTTCTTTTTTTCATCTCACCTCAGGATTACAATATGTCAGGAATGGAAAGGATCTTATAGTAGTTCGTTTAGTCAAACTCTTATTGTATGTAGGTGAAGAAATGGTACCGGAAAGGTGACCTGCTAGTTAGTGAAGGGACCCAACTCTGCTGATACAGAGCACCCTGTTATAATGGTCTCCTATTTCGGAGAAGGCAATGGCACCTCACTCCAGTACTCTTGCCTGGAACATCCCAGGGATGGAGGAGCCCTGGTGGGCTGCAGTCCATGGGGTCGCTGAGAGTTGGACACGACTCAGTGATTTCACTTTCACTTTTCACTTTCATGCATCGGAGAAGGAAATGGCAACCCACTCCAGTGTTCTTGCCTGGAGAATCCCAGGGACGGGGGAGCCTGGTGGGCTGCCGTCTATGGGGTCGCACAGAGTCGACGCAACTGAAGCAACTTAGCAGCAGCAGCAGCAGCAGCATCGGTATATTTATTGTTCTCTATGACTGATAATCTCACTTAAGAATTTACAGGTTCTCCAATAGGTGGAATAGCTGCCCCTTCCAGATAACTAGAGTATTGGAGACATTAGGTGATTTGTTTCATATCTCACAACCAGGTTTGCCACATTCCTGTTTAAAATGCTTCATTTGTTCTCCATACATGTTGAGACAAAGTACTTCCGGGCCCCAACTCTCACTCGCTCCACTCTCTCACTGGTCCCTCCCCTCACTGACTCCACCCCTCACTGGCCTCCACCCTCTCACTGGCTCCACCTCCTCATTGACCCCACCCTTCACTGGCCCCACCCCTCAGTGGCTCCAGCTTCTTATTGGCCCCATCCCCTCAGTGGCTCCACCTTTTTATGGGCCCCACCCTGTCACGGGTGCAACCCTCTCAGCCTCACCTTCTCTCTGGTCCCTCACATCCTTCCAGGCTCTGTCTCAACGTTGGTGTGTTTTCATATCTGGTGCCCTTCTCCACTTGCCAAGGACTGCGATGGAATCTCCTCCCACTCACAGATTGCTGGGGCGAACAGCAGGGGCCTGTAAGGCAGGGGTTCAGCTTCAACTGAGACTGTGTTGGGTAAGCCTGTGGCCTCCTGGGACGTGGCTTACTCACCTGTGGAAAGGAAAGCTGGAACTAACCTCTAGGACTGTTACTAGACGAAGAGGACACTCAGGGGACACAGGGACAGTCTGCTCCTCAACACTGGCCCTCTTCTAGGACTGCCTCCTAGGCTTCTACCACTGGTTCTGGCACCAGATCTGCCACGTGTCCCGGCCAATGCAGCGCCCAAGGCCCCACTGCCTTCTTAGCTCATCTCCCAGACTCTTCTTCACTAGCTTTTTCTAATAACACATCAGCTGAAACTAAAACCAGGTTCCTTGGCAAAGACATTAACAGTCCTTTCAAAACAGACACCGAGAGATTGCTGGGTACTTTTTAAAGCTTCAGGATATTTCATGAAGGGCAGATATTTTATTTTCTTGAACAGGCATTGTGAATGAATGAATGAAAACCATAAATGTTTCCCTTGGAACTTAGTTGAAGTGTCACTCTCTCAGGGATTCATTCCCTGATATCCTTAAGTCCCTTGTTATTGGTTGACATGATATCCAGTAATTTTCCTCATCAAGACTGTAAGTATATAAGTATGCATGCTATACATTTCACATCCATCTATCCAGCTAGACTGTAAACTCCATTTCTCTTTTTATTGTTTGATCCCAGGACCTAGTGCAGCTTGTGACAGAGTAGAACCTCAGCAGATACTTGTTGAATGAATGAATGAACAGCCAGACTCATCCTGGCTCTCAGAGGGTGGTTGGCTTGCAGGTTGCCGGCCACCTCCTCACAAGGGAACCATTTAGAAATGCAAATCCTAGAGCCTCACTGCAGCCTTATTGAATCAGAATTGGTTGAGAGTGGGGGTGGGGAGCCCAGCAATCTACAGTTTAATAAACCCTCCAGGCGACACACAAGGGTTCCAGTGAAATAGGTGATGGTTTAACAGAAGACTCTATCCCACAGGGATCTGAACAGTAGGCAGGGGGAGGCAGAAATCTAAACCCCTGGCTTTGGAAGCTCAGTGGGGCTGGGGAGGAGGATGTGAGAGACAGAAAGAGAGAGAGAGAGAGAGAGTGTGTGCGCGTGCGCGCGCGCTCCCATGTGTAGGCGGGGCCTGCAGCAGCCTGGGCACAAAGAATGCCCCAGCATACTAAATCCATGTTTGAGGGCCAGTTCTGCTCCCAACAAGCTAGCAGTGTTGAGGAGGAGTCTGTCCCTATGGCCCCTGAGTCTCCTCTCCCCCTAGTAACATGGAACAAGAGACTCTGAAGGCCTTTTTTATGGAGTAGCTAAGTGTTTGGGGCCCAGACTTGTGACCCCCTTTGGTGGGAGAGATTGCTGGCCCTGAAAACATATCCCAGAAGTTGCTTCCTTCAGCCTGGAAAGTAAGTTATCTATTTTTGAGTATGGGTTGGCTATAAGGCTGACTGTCAGTCATTTCAAAATCTGTTTCCTCCCTCAAGAGCTATTAGGTGACTTCCCCTGTCTGGGGATTCTGGGCTCAGGACTGTCCCTTTTCCCCAAATTAGTTCTTTTAAAAATTCTCTAGAAATTTTGACTTAGAAATTACACATTTCATAATGATTGAGATTACTTAGGATCACATAGAGTTAAGGGATTAAGTGGAGAGGAGACTTGGACTCAACCACTTGCATGACTGCCCCTAAATGGACCAGACTCCACCTCCCACTGGACTTGAGAGTTTGGACGGCTAGTGCCTCCTGGCGAGTGCCTGCCTTTCTCTTTCTATAGTGTTCCTCCCTCTCTACGGCTGCCTCACCTGCTCCCCCAAATTCCATCCTCATTTGCTACCCTGAACCTGGTCACCTTCCCTGCCTGGAACTCCCAGCATGCCATGGGTGGAGGCTGTGCCCATCATAACTCTGTCAGTGACTAGCTTATAGTTCAATAAACTACGTTATTGACCTGCCATCTCATGTAAACATTTGGCCTCTCCTTTGGGATCAGCCCGCCCTCACGCCTCGAGGGTGTCCTATCCTTAGGGCTTCCCTCATAGCTCAGTCAGTAAAGAATCTGCCTGCAGTTCAGGAGACCTGGGTTCGATTTCTGGGTTGGGAATATTCCCTGGAGAAGGAAATGGCAACCCATTCCAGTATTCTTGCCTGGAGAATACCACGGACAGAGGAGCCTGGCAGGCTGCAGTCCATGGAGTCACAAGAGTCGGACACGACTTAGCGACTAAACCACCACCACCTACTCTGCCCAGCCAAATTTGTGTATTTTTTATTGTTCCTTTCATAAGAAAAGAAAAGGGCAATGACTATATTTGTCTAGAAGACAGATTCATATTGGATGCAAAGCTCTCAATGGGAAAGTGAAGGGTTCTAGTGAAGAGAGGTGCCCCAGTCATGAGCTGACCATTATCAAGTCCACTGAATCATAAGGTCCTTGTGAATGCAGCAGCAACATATCGAACTGTGGAAATGGTACATTTGAGATCAGGTTCAAGAGGGGAGCGCACAAATAAGTTCCATGAGTAGGTGGCCCAGACTTGCAAACATCACCAGTCTCTAGAGCACTGCAACCTCTGTTTGCTCACCACCTTGGCCTCTTGAGTTTTCCCCATAACCCAGTTGGTGAGAGCGAAGAGAATTTTAAATGGGGTAGAGGAGCAAAGTGCCAAATTCCATTTTATTTCTAAGGAAATTATTCACTGATCAAAATACACGAAGTAGCTCCAGTGCCTTTGGAACAAAAGTCAGATTACATTATATTATCTTTCCAGTCTCCTTTCACTGTCTCAACTGCCCTGTTTATTCTTCCAGATTATTCCCAGTAGTAAAAGTGTTCTTCCCAAAATCCTAAGTCTATTTCCAATGAATAAGAAAAAAAATGAATGAAATAAAAGTCAGAACCCGAGCCAGCCTGTGGGCCTTTCTAGCCCAACTATTATATTATCATTTCTTTATGTGTGTATTTATTCCCCGTGGGTGTGTCCTGGATTCCATTGCAAATATCCTTGCTGACCCTAGCAATGTCTTCTGACAAAGACCCAAGCTTCATCCTAAATGCCCCCGCTGACTCAGCTCGGCCAACAGGATGGATCATGCCTGAAACAGATGTTTCAGCTTCCCTCGGCCAAACAGCTCAGTCTCTTCCCAGCAGATGAGACATTTCATCCCTTGGACAGCAGAGCACCTTCCTAATTTCATCAGATGAGATGAGATATTTGTTTGGAAGATGACAAGCAAACAAATTGAAATGTGTGAAGTTAGAGAGAGCATGAACCACATATGTAAAATATAGCATTAAGTAAATTCTACCAAATTGAAAATAGCACATTCTTCTCCTGATGAGCCAGCAACTTCTCAAGATGATTTTGTAAAAGGAAGGATAAAATGATCATAGTGAGAAGTCTTCATGGTCTTGAGAAGATAATGTAATCGGAGAATTCCTGGCTGCATATACTACCATGAGAACTTTAAAATCTGATTAAAACCTCAAAGCAATGATAAAATTCTTACTCAAATATATGGTTGATGTATTTCTTCTGTGTGAGCCAGTTCAGTTCAGTTCAGTTGCTCAGTCGTGTCTGACTCTTTGCAACCCCATGAATCGCAGCATGCCAGGCCTCCCCGTCCATCACCAACACCTGGAGTTCACTCAGACTCACGTCCATCAAGTCAATGATGCCATCCAGCCATCTCATCCTCTGTCATCCCCTTCTCCTCCTGCCCTCAATCCCTCCCAGCATCAAAGTCTTTTCCAATGAGTCAACTCTTCGCATGAGGTGGCCAAAGTACTGGAGTTTCAGCTTTAGCATCATTCCTTCCAAAGAAATCCCAGGGCTGATCTCCTTCAGAATGGACTGGTTGGATCTCCTTGCAGTCCAAGGGACTCTCAAGAGTCTTCTCCAACACCACAGTTCAAAAGCATCAATTTTTCGGCACTCAGCCTTCTTCACAGTCCAACTCTCACATCCATACATGACTACTGGAAAAACCATAGCCTTGACTAGACGGACCTTAGTCGGCAAAGTAATGTCCCTGCTTTTGAATATGCTGTCTAGGTTGCTCATAACTTTTCTTCCAAGGAGCAAGCATCTTTTAATTTCATGGCTGCAATCACCATCTGCAGTGATTTTGGAGCCCCCAAAATAAAGTCTGACACTGTTTCCACTGTTTCCCCATCTATTTCCCATGGAGTGATGAGACCGGATGCCATGATCTTCGTTTTCTGAATGTTGAGCTTTAAGCCAACTTTTTCACTCTCCACTTTCACTTTCATCAAGAGGCTTTTTAGTTCCTCTTCACTTTCTGCCATAAGGGTATATGCATATCTGAGGTGATTGATATTTCTCCCGGCAATCTTGATTCCAGCTTGTGTTTCTTCCAGTCCAGCATTCCTCATGATGTACTCTGCATATAAGTTAAATAAGCAGAGTGATGTACTACTTCGTACATTGGAGCTACTTGACGTACTCCTTTTCCTATTGGGAACCAGTCTGTTGTTCCATGTCCAGTTCTAACTGTTGCTCCCTGGCCTGCATACAGATTTCTCAAGAGGGGGGTCAGATGGTCTGGTATTCCCATCTCTCTCAGAATTTTCCAGTTTCTTGTGATCCACACAGTCAAAGGCTTTGGCATAGTCAATAAAGCAGAAATAGATGTTTTTCTGGAACTCTCTTGCTTTTTCCATGATCCAGCAGATGTTGGCAATTTGATCTCTGGTTCCTCTGCCTTTTATAAAACCAGCTTGAACATCAGGAAGTTCACGGTTCACGTATTGCTCAAGCCTGGCTTGGAGAATTTTGAGCATTACTTTACTAGCCAGTTATTGTCCCTCAAATTGTAATGTGCAGAAGAATGGCCGGGTGATCTTGTTGCTAGGCAGATTCTAATTCAGAAGTTCTCAGATGGGGTGGTAGATTCTGCATTTCTGACCAACTCCATACACTGCAGATGCTACTGGTTTGTGCCCACTCCTCCACCACTTTGAGTAGCAAAGATGTACACTATTCTTAAAGCAGTATTTCTCCAAGTCTGGTCACTGGATCACTTTTATGAAAATCTCCCAGGTAATCCGGTTTAAAAAAAAAACACACAAAAGAGCCACAGTCCCATTCTCCATTAGTGGAGGGTTTCAATTATAATTTAGTTGGTAAAGAATCTGCCTGCAGTGCAGAAGGCCTGGTTCAGTTCCTGGGTTGAGAAGGAAACCCAGTGAAGGAAATGACAACCCACTCTAGTATTCTTGCCTGGAGGATTCTATGGACAGAGGAGCCTGGTGGGCTACAGTCTAGGGGGTCGCACAAAGTCAGACATGATTGAGTGACTAAGCACATATATTCCATCAGTTTACTAAACCCAGTGTCTAGAGCTGAAGGCCAGGGATCTATAGTTAACAAACTGCTCACATGATGCTTATCAGAGCTAACGCTTGAGAATGGATGCTGTGGGTAGATGGCCAATTTGGGATAACTAGGAAATTGTGTGGGTAGGCTTTGGTCTCTGTAAGGAGGCTTCTGTACCATAACAGGAAGGAAAGGGATCAGCAATGCAGCACGCGGAGTGTCCATAGCTTGGCAGGTACGAGTCATGCAGGGACTCTAGATGGTATGGACAGAACTTGTACAAGCCTTCCTCATGGTACAATACTGCACTAGTTTCCGTTGCTTAAATAAACATTAATATTCAGTATTGAGCAGAGCCTCCTGACTTTAAAACATAATTATGACTTGGAAAAAGTTGTAGAGAATTAAGTTTTTCTTGCTGAGTTATTTGATAATTTTAGAGGGGTTTCTCATCTTTTTTGTGGATTCTTCACTTGATGTTGTGTTCTCAGTTTTAAGCTTTTAGGTATTTCTAGTCCTCAGTTCTCAGCTCTTTGATGGAGGAGAAAACAATTCATAAATAAATGCTAACTTTTACTAAGGACATTGCTTCTCAAAAATAAATGAAATACATTCGTTAGTGGTTGTACTTGTTTGGTAATACTAGCAGATAATATTTACAATGCATTGATTATGCACTTGGAACTATGACAAGTAAGTTAAATTTATAATTGCAACTACTTTTAAATCTGAGATATATGCCATTGTTATCTCCAAGGGCAGGTGAGCTTCAAAGGGCTCAGTGAGCAGAGGGAGCCATCGTTCCCAGCTGGCCCTTGGCCAGTGTGTCACCCTGCAGGGTTCTCTTGATGTTTTTTCCTTTCATAAAAAATTCCCAGGTTGTCAGAGCCAAGTGCAGCCTGCTCCCTGTGCTTTGACCAAACCCAGACGCAACTGGTCCAAAGGGAGTGCCTTGTGTTTGGCAGCATCGCCCTGCACTACAGAGAAAAGTCTTATTTAGGAGAAACAGAACCTGATCCCTTGGTGTTTCCGCCTCTCATACAGAATCATTGTTGTGTTACCTTGGAAGAGGTGAAATTGAAAGAAGCAACAACTTTACTTGGTGTCATCTTGGAGATGAACAGCAGCCCCATTCTTCCCAAACCAATAATTTTGTGATGGAGGAGGAATCAGCAGATAGAACATTAAACTTTTTTTTTTTTTTTTTTTACATAGCCCTTATATAAAAGGGACTGTTGCTGATGTTTAGCTCCTCAGTCATGTCTGACTCTTTTGCCACCCCTTGGACTGTAGCCCACCAGGATTCTTGCCTGGAGAATTCCTCTGTCCACTGGGGTGGGTAGCCATTTCCTTCTTCAGGGAATCCTTAAAATTTTTTTACGTAGTACTTATGTAAAAGGCACTGTAGCTGTATCCAAATGAGGGTGTGCCATCCTTATCACTAAAGAAACAGTCCTCTTTAGGAAGACTGGATTCAAAAACTCCAAACAGAAAGACGGAGGAGGGAGAGATTAAGAGAGTGAATTTCTCTTTTCTCTGGCGTTAATATAACCATGCCCAATGTCTTTCAATATTTATCTCATAATTTTTTTCTCATCTTTAGTTTTAACCTTTCTGTGTGCTCATATTTTATATGCTATTGAAAACAGCATATCACTAAGGATTTTTTTTTTAAATCCAAGCCAACAATTGCTGCCTTTTGAATGAAAGTTTATTGTAGTTGCATTCATTACCACTGCTGAGATATTTGTTCAGGCCAAAAACTTTGGATACATCCTTGACTCATCGCACATGTAATTTATCAGCAAATCTTGTGGACTCCGCCTTCCAACTCTCTCCAGAATCCCCAGCCCTTCTCACCCCCTTCACCTGCATTTGTCCTAGTTACAGCTGCACTACCCACCCAACCAGCCTTTGCTTCTTCCTCTTGTAGTGTGATTGCATCACAGCATCTAGAGTGACCCTCCTAAAAAAATAATAAGTCAGATCGTCCCCCTCTTCTCAAAAAATCCTCCAATTACCCATTTTACTCAGCATGAATGTCACGTCTTTCAAGTGGCCCCTGAGGTCCTGTCTGATCCAGTCCTTCTGTTCTCTCTTCCTGTTCTCCTGTGCTCTTTGTGGCCTCCCCAAGCACATGCTAGCCTCAGGATAGCTGCCCTTGCCGGTCCCTTGTCTGAATGTCCTTCCCTCTGTATGTTCACATCTTTCAATTCCTTACTTCCCTCATAATGTTTGAATACTATCAATACCTTCCTGGTGAGACTATCCTTAACATATCCATTGCACTTATATGTCTTGTGCTTGCTGTCATAAGACATACCACATGTGATTTATTCACTTATCTGGTCCACACATGTTCCACTAAAGGATAGAAGGTCCGTGGGAGCAGGTCTTTTTCTGTTTTTTTTTTTTGTTTGTTTGTTTTTTCTTTTACTGCCATATCTCTGGTTCCTAAAATAGTATCTGGTTTTTAGTAGGCACTCCATAGTATAATTGTTGAATAAATGAATTCGAGCTTTTTCTACTATCCTAAACTTTGCACTTTCTGTGCTTGTTTCTCCTTTCTTGCATTTTTAGGGGTTGAGTTTCATTTGTTTTCAGTTTTTATTTGTTCTCTTCTACTTATTTGAAAGATGTTCTACTCTGTCTGCTCTACTTCTGTTCTTAGAATGTGTCATCTTTCAATTTTAATTTTTACTTTCACTACCCCAGTACTCTTGCCTGGAAAATCCCATGGACGGAGGAACCTGGTGGGCTGCAGTCCATGGGATCTCAAAGAGTTGGACACGACTGAGTGACTTCACTTTCACTTTTCCCTTTCATGCATTGGAGAAGGAAATGGCAACCCACTCCAGTGTTCTTGCATGGAGAATCCCAGGGACAGGAGCGCTTGGTGGGCTGCCCTCTATGGGGTCGCACAGAGTTGGACACGACTGAAGCGACTTAGCAGCAGCAGCAGCACGCATACTTACAATGAATCAAATTAGAATCTTAACCTTGCAGAGCAATATAATTCTTACCTTTAAGTGATTCACTTCAAAGTGGCTTCTTGGATCATCTCAGGATTTATTTTTACAATATAGTATTTTATATTTTGTTCAACAAAAAATGTAAGTAGTTGTTACCAAGAAAGAAAAAGAAAAGCTCCCATCTCTCCAGATGTACACATTTGCTGTCATAGGGTTGCAGCTCAATATTCTATCAGTTTTTCTGACCAGGGACTTTTTAACCATAAATTTCATCTTGCTTGATACAAATAAAAAGGAAGTGAGAGAGGCAATTGTATATTTGCTATATATTTATTCAGTCCTTTATTTTCTCTCTCCTTAAACTTTATAGGTAGTCTTTATAATAAAAGATGCTAGTATTAGTCTTTTAATCTAATCCATTCATATTGAATAGGTCCACTAGTAAACTTAATTTTATTCCTCTGTCTGGCTTTATGACTTCTATTTGTTTCACTTCTTTTTTCTTCCATTTTTTCCCCTATTTCCCCCTATTTTCAGAAGTCTTACTGTATTTTACCACCAGGGCAAATTTAGGTCATCTCCTCTGTCTTTATACACATAATCCCACCTTTCTTTCTCTACCATAACAATAAAATGAATGTGGCCAGATTGAACCAACATCCATCCCTTGTTCACACTTAGGCAATAGGGGACCTAAGGAGCAGAAATAGAAATAAGGGACAAAATTTAATCCTTTTTATGCCTTTCAAACTTCTTCAACAGCTGTTTGCCTTTTTAAATTTTTTTTATTATTTTTAAATATTTATTTATTTATTTGGCTGTGCCGTATAAATAGGTCTTTTGGTACGGTGTATGAGATCTAGTTCCCTAACCAGAGACTGAACCTCAGCCCCCTGCATTGGGAGCACGGAGTCCTAGCCACTAGATGACAAGGGAAGCCCCTTCATCAGCTGTTTGTTATCTAATGCTTTATTTTTTAAAAAATTCTTCAATGATTTGTTTCCACTCTTTATAAAGATAATGACTAGAAGGTAGTCCAAAGGTAGGATCTCAGGCAGGAGTGGAATAAGGTGAAGTCGCTCAGTCGTGTCCGACTCTTCGCGACCCCGTGGACTGTAACCTACTAGGCTTCTCCGTCCATGGGATTCTCCAGGCAAGAATACTGGAGTGGATTGCCATTTCCTTCTCCAGGGGATCTTCCCGACCCAGGGATCAAACCCGGGTCTTCCGCATTGGAGGCAGACGCTTTAACCTCTGAGCCACCAGGGAAGTCCAGGAATGGAATGGACCAGTGATAAGTGCACGCAGCAGAGAATGACCGAGCAGGCTGGCTAATAATATGGCAGCAGGGAGAAGGGGTCCCCGCTTCCTTCTCCTAACTTGAGAACCGACCAAGCCAGCCTGGGTGAAAAGAATCATTTGATTTATCACTTTCTTGAAGGATTCACACTAGGCTCCAACGATTAAAGGGTTAACTTTTTAGGAGTTATGTTGTTGTTGTGTGCTGTTGTTATGCTGTGCTCAGTCGTGTTGGACTCTTTGTGACCCCGTGGACTGTAGCTCACCAGGCTCCTCTGTCCATGGAATTTTCCAGGCATTAGTACTGGAGTGGTTGCCATTGCCTCCTCCAAGGGATCTTGCTGACCCAGAGATTGAACGTGTGTCTTACATCTGCATTGACAGGTGGATTCTTTAACCACTCTGCCACCTAGTACTTTGCTGCTGCTAAGTCGCTTCAGTTGTGTCTGACTCTGTGCGACCTCATAGACAGCAGCCCATCAGGCTCCCCCATCCCCAGGATTCTCCAGGCAAGAACACTGGAGTGGGTTGCCATTTCCTTCTCCAATGTATGAGAGTGGAAAGTGAAAAGTTAAAGGGAAGTTGCTCAGTCGTGTCCGACTCTTAGTGACCCCATGGACTGCAGCCTACCAGGCTCATCCATCCGTGGGATTTTCCAGGCAAGAGTACTGGAGTGGGGTGCCATTGCCTTCTCCAAGTACTTTACTATTATATTATTTATATTTTATGCTTGTTGAAATAATATGTGCTCCTTGCAGGAAAGCTGAGCAACAGAAAAAGTAATAAGGAAAAAAAAAAAAGGAAATCGTCACAATCCCACTGTCTGGAGAAAACAACTGCTAAACTTTAAGACTATTTTCTTTCAGTGGTTTTGTTTTTTTATTTCCTATATTCACTTTCATTTGGAATTTTGACAGTCCTACTTACTGTGTGTCTTTGATCTAGTTACTTAGCTTCTCTGAATTCCACCTTATCTTCTGAAAACTGGATATATAAATAACACTAACCTCCTAGAATTGTTATGAGGGTTAAATAAGGCAAGACATTTATAGTGTTTAGTATAGACTCCAACACAGAGTAAACACTCAGTAAATGTCAGCTTTCTCTCTTTCCTCCTTCCCCTCCTCTTCTTTTTCCTTCTTCCTCCATCACTATGATGATATAGCTATATCAGATGATATAGCATCTGATGTTCTCAGTTGCTAACCTTAAAGCTTATAGCCTTGTGAGGACAAAAAGGGATAATGACCATAAATATCATCTTTGTAAACCATAGACTCCCAAATTTACTTCTAGCATATTGAAAGCCACAGATTTACAATACAAAAGACCAAATGTTTCCTCTTTCAAAAAATACTTTGCAATCACCACCATGTCCACAAAGTTAGCTGGAACCTATGGGGAATACAAAAGTATTTAAGACAATATCCCTTCCCTAGAATTCTAATAATTGGTTTTCTACATTATTTCCTAGGAAGACTCCAGATATCAAGTCATACTCTAAAATTAAGAAAATAAGCATTACATTATTGGCACAGATATAAGAAAATAGGGCAGTGGAATTTATTAGAGAGTCCAGAAACAAATTCTTGTGCATGTGGGAATTTAGTTAAATGAAAACCATGACATTTCAAATCACTGGCGAAAGACACTTCAGTAAAGTGTTGAGAAAATCAGCGATCCATTTAGTAAAGGAAATAAATACCCTGTAACTACCTCATACCACACACAAAAATAATCTTTACACAGATTAAAGAGTTCCAGACAGAAAATCCAAAATAAAACCTAGTGTTAGAAGAAAATAGAGTTAAGAATCAGTTACTGCCAATGTGTTAGTCACACAGTTGTGTTCTGACTCTGTGATTCCATGGACTATAGCTCACCAGGCATCTCTGTCCATGGAATTCTCCAGGCAGATTACTGCGGTGGGTAGCCATTCCCTTCTCCAGGGGATCTTCCTGACCCAAGGATTAAACCTGGGTCTCCCACATCACAGAATCTTTACCATCTAAGCCACCAGGGAAGCTCTGCTTCATAGCAAACTGCCCCAAATTTTAGAGCTTTTAAGCTACTATCATATAATTAAAGCAGGTCATCTGGGCAGCTCTGCTGATCTGAGCCCAGTGTGGCTGACCTCAACTGGGCTTGTTCATGAGGATGCAGTCAGCAGGTAGGTGGGCTGGCTGTCTAGCATAGTCTTACCCGCATGTCTGCTGGTTTGGTTGGATACTGGTGTGGGTGAGGGCACACATCTAACCTCCAGTACTCTAGCCTGGATTTTTCACGTGGCAGGGGTGAGGTTTCAAGACAGAGAGCAAATGGTGTGCGTTGTTCTTTCTGCTGCTTTCCATTGGCCAATGCAGGTCACAAGAGGAGAAATCGGTGTCACCTCTTGATAGAAGAAATCACAAGTTGCAAAGGGCATGGATACAAGAAAGGAAAAGCAGGTCAGTTTTGCAATCTTCCATAACAGAAAGCTATTTATTTATTTTTATGCTTTAAGGATTGATTTCATAAAAATTTAAAACTCAGACATAGTGACAGGGTCTATAAGCAAAGTTAAAAGAGAAACGTCAAGTTGAGAAAAATAGCAGCTTCTACGGCAGTAAAATGTTCCCATTAAACAATAAAAAAGATAATATTCTAATCTAAAAATAAGCAAATTTTCAAAATGGTAAATTCTCTAGAAGAAGAACACAAACCTGCAGTCAGCATGTAAAAAGATGCACAATCCCATTAGTCATCTAGAAAAGAAAATTTAAAGGAAAAAAGTCATCACTGAAATAAGTGACAGACATGAAAATGATTCAAAGCATTCAGAGTTTCAAGAATGCAAAGGAATGGCCTTTCACATGTATTGGGTGGTATAAATTCATGCATCTTTCTGGCAAACAATTGGCAATATACATAAAGATATATTTAGGATACGGGTATTCTGTGTCCCAGAAATTTCCCTGCCAGGGATATGTCTTAAGAGAATGATTGGGCAAGTGTTTATAACAACTGAAAACAACCCAAATGTCTAGCAACAGAGAATAGGGTACCTAAATTTTGGCAGCATGTCCACACAATGCAATGATGTGTGTCTTAGTCCATTCAGAATTGTTCTAACAAAATACCAGAGGACTGGGTAGCGTATAAACAACAGACACTTACTTCTCCCAGTTCTGGAAGCTGGAAGTCTGAGATAGGGTGCCAGCACAGTCAAGTGAGTTCTCCCTTCCTAATGGCAGACTCTTCATTGTGTCCTCACATGGCAGAAAGGGCTCAGAAGCTCTGTAGGGTCTCTCTCATAAGGGAATTTAAACCCCATTTCTGAATCCTCCACCCTCATGACCTATGCATGTCCCCCAAACCCCATGTCCTCATACCATCACCTTAGCGGGTAGATATATACTGTGGAATACTATATATATGCACAGTGGAATACTATTCAACCAAATAAAAGAATGAAACAATGCAATTTGCAGCAGCATGGATGCAACTAGAGATTTTCATTATTCACGCAACATGTGAATTTGGAGGGGACACAAATATTCAGACCATACCAATAATGCAACCAGTGCAAAGAATGAGACAGATCTAAGTGAGCCATTGGGGGAAGACACCATGACACATTTTTAGGTGACAAAAAATGACAATATCTATCATATGATCCTATTTGAGTGATGCTCATCTCATCTCAACCTTCAGGAATCTACCCGTGTTATTTCCTTTTGACTGGAACTATTTTTCTCAATCAGACTGTCCAAAACACAACATGAGTGTCTATCCTGAGAAACCCCCGGATAAGAAATCTTTCCCTTCCAGGAGAACTGACAATCTTGTCCAGTGGAAAGGAAGTTAAGATGCCTTGGGAATAGAGAGCATACATTTTCTGCCCCCCCCCCCCCAGAAAACATGATCTGTAAGCAGATATCATTTTTGTGAGATGAGCTCATTTTGTGTGAAAGGAAGGAAGGCAGGGAGAGTGGGAGGGAGAGAGGAAAGGTGAGAGAGAGACAGAGGGAGAGAGGGAAGGAAAGAGGGGGAAAGAGAGAAGGAGATGGAGAAAAGAAAGAAAGAGAGAGAGAAAGAAAAAGGAAGAGAGAGAAAGAAAGGAAGGAAGAAGAAAGAAAAAGAAAGGAAAAGGGCCACACTACTTAGAGGAAAATTACACCTCACTCACTATATGTGCAAGTACAGAATTTCTGGTGCATTACAATACACATGCTTGGTTTGTGAATTAAAGTGTGTTTATTTACATCTTGTGAAAGTAGAACCATCTATCAGTATTCTTTCCATATCCCGCCCCCCACCTTGAAACACAGTGTATGTAATGATTAAATTTTAAACCATGTACTTCTCTCCTCTCTCACTAGTACAAACCAAAGAAAATAGAGTTAAGTGACTATTTAAAAATATGATCATGTAGGAACTTGTGCCAATTTCCAGACATGAGACAATATTTTAAAGCCACTAGAGGCAGAATACCTATCCAATATGGCACTGGCTAGGATGGCAATTAGAATAATGACAGTGCATATCAACTCTACAGTCCTGACTTAGTATAAAAATTATAGAAAACAACTAAAACTATGTCAGCATTCTTTAAATTTTCTGAAAGCTTGAGATTTCATCTTAACTCGGGAATGAACTCCTCCAAATGAAAGCTCATGATTTTCTCAAATCATACACATCAATGTAAGCTACTTAAAAACAGGTACATTTTAAAGTTAAATGCTACAGATTAGCTTTGGGCTTTCTGTTTTTAATGACCCCCAAAACATGCAGTTGGGCTATTTATCTTCTCTAAATCCATATTTTACTTTTTAAAAGTTTATTTTATTGAAATAAAGTTGATTTACAATGTTGTATTAATTTCTGCTATACAGCAAAGTGACTCAGTTATCAGTTCAGTTCAGTTGCTCAGTCATGCTGCTATGAACATTAGGGGCATATATCTTTTCAAATTATAATTTTCTTTGTAAATATTTATTTTGTTGAGTATTTCTTCTGAATGTTCTCCTAGAATTGGGCTCTGTGTGGAAAGAAGGAACAGAAGCTGGAGTTTTTTTAAAGAAATGGAACTGGCATTGAGTCTATCACTGTCTATTGACCCATGATAAAAGAAGTCTGATCCTTACTATTAAGGAGTTAGGAAATGTCCTCCAACATCAGAACAGGGGTCACAAATGCATCCACTTTCACCAAGATCTTGCAGTATTCTACTTGCCTGTTCTTAGAGGTCATGTCTATAAAAAGGATCTAGAGTCAGCCAGTCTGATGAACTCAGCTACATGGGAAGTTTTGAGGATTGAGACTGAATCCTTTCAGAAATTTTTCCTTCACTGCCCCAAGAACTCCTCTGATTGAGGAAGCCAGGAAATTTCATGGTGGTATGGTGTCTTGTTTTTCTGACCAAATTTTGACAACAGAGCAGATAAAGCCAAAGAGTTAACATCATGCTCTTTGCATTGGGACTATCTACTAGATAAGTTCATTCCAACAGAAATCACAGCATCAGTTCAGTTCAGTCGCTCAGTCTGTCCGACTCTTTGCGACCCCATGGATTGCAGCACACCAGGCCTCACTGTCCATCACCAACTCCCAGAGTTCACTCAAACTCATGTCCATCGACTCGGTGATGCCATCCAGCCATCTCATCCTCGGTCGTCCCCTTCTCCTCCTGTCCCCAACCCATCCCAGCATCAGAGTCTTTTCCAATGGGTCAACTCTTCGCATGAGGTGGCCAAAGTATTGGAGTTTCAGCTTCAGCATCATTCCTTCCAAAGAACACCCAGAAATCACAGCATAATTGAGTCTTATTTTATTCTATAAGATGGCCTCTGGCAAAAGTCTCCAGTGCCCCTTTAGGGAAAGGATCAATAAACACATCGGTCTGAAGACAGATTTTTTTCAAGGATGCCACACACACTGGAATTTTCAGGTTTAGAGCCAGTGACTGTTTAATATCTATTCACAAACTCAAACATGTCTTTTTAGTCCTAAGCCACTTGAACCACCTTGGCTCCAAAGTCAGCTAGAATCATGCCACAGATGGAAGACAGAAAATTTCCAGCCAGCTCTAGTACCAGCACTGAGCTTCAAGCCATGTCAGTTTTACACACAGAAACTGGAATAGCTGAGATGAGCCTGAAGCTTTGTTTTTAAATGTAAGCTCAGGACTTTCTGGAGACACAGTAAAGAAAGAAAAGGCCCATCCATAGAAAAATCAATAAAAAACTTTTAAAATTTGTTGTCTGTCTTCCATCTTCCACTTCTCCTGTAGCCTATCTCCTTTAACTTAATAAGTACAGTTATAAGTCCCCTACATATGAATGAGTTCCTTTTGAGAGCAGGTTCGTCAGTTCAAGTTGTTCACAAGCTCAGAGAAGTAAGAAGTAAGTCTAAGCTGCAATTTCACTCCTGCTTGCTGTTGGTGAAATGCACATTTGCATCTTTTAAAGTTTGCAGCCTGAGGAAGGTTTATATGTAGGAGATTTACTGTACTAAATAAATACAAGTATTTCTCTCCCTGAGATCTTTATTTGAAGCTGTTCTGCGGGATTAAAATATATTCATATAAATGGCCCTTTTCTGAAATCATAACAATTCTTTACCAATCAGAAGCTTAAAGATAAATTGGATGGAGAGATAAACATTTTTTAATTGGCTAAGAGCAACAACTGGAGAAGGCAATGGCAACCTACTCCAGTACTCTTGCCTGGAGAATCCCATGGATGGAGGGCTACAGTCCATGGGGTTGCTAAGAGTCAGAGATGACTTCACTTTCACTTTCACTTTTAACTTTCATGCCTTGGAGAAGGCAATGGCAACCCACTCCAGTGTTCTTGCCTGGAGAATCCCAGGGATAGAGGAGCCTGTTGGGCTGCCATCTATGGGGCTGCACAGAGTCAGACACGACTGATGTGACTTAGCAGCAGCAGCAGCAGCAAGAGCAACAACTGGCTCCCTTTGCAAGGATGTTACCCCTGAGAGGGAGATTGGTGTCTGCTAATAGATACTCCAATAAGAGAGAAACGCAGCACAAAATTTCTTCCCCTACCAGTGCCAACAGAGTATGAATGTAAGATTTTGAAAATGTTCAAATATTCTCCAGTTTGCAGGTATACGCAGAGAAAAATGTATTGCCTTTTGGGTTCATCAAGTCAATTTCTGGTTAGTGAAAAATTAGAATCTCTCTGAGGAATAACAATTTAGTTATTACTATTAGGCTCTAAACACTAGTGTTATGTTTGCTGCTGCTGCTGCTGCTAAGTCGCTTCAGTCATGTCTGACTCTGTGTGACCCTGTAGATGGCAGCCCACCAGGCTCCGCCGTCCCTGGGATTCTCCAGGCAAGAACACTGGAGTGGGTTGCCATTTCCTTCTCCAATGCACGAAAGTGAAAAGTGAAAGTGAAGTCACTGAGTCGTATCCAACTCTCAGGACCCCATGGACTGCAGCCTACCAGGCTCCTCCGTCCATGGGATTTTCCAGGCAAGAGTACTAGAGTGGGGTGCCATTGCCTTCTCCAGTGTTATGTTTAGACTTCTGAAAATGCCCTAGAATCCTGGATTTGGGGTTTGGAAGGAAGATGAACAGTGAAAGTCTGCTCCATCAGTCAGGAAAGAGACAGTGTCAGCAGAGGGCACCGGGAAGAGAAGGGGGTATGCTCAGGGAGATGACTTTTCGAGTCTTCCAGTTCCTCGATGGAGATACACTGGATGGAGCCAATGGCCACTGTGAGGTCTTGCCTAGATTTAGGAAAGGCTAAGACTCTAATTTCCCACCCACATCTCCTTGGACTCCCAGCATACTTACTACATTTTCTTACAAGTTTGCAAAGTATGACTTCAGGCAAATCAGTTTGGTATTTTGTGAGAACAATATCCTTCTCTATCGTAGGTTATCCAAGAATGAGTTGTCTTTGCCTGTGTCCTTGCAATGACATCACACTGGCCCCTTTATAACAGGAATAATCCATTCGTGGCAGAAAAGGGACTACGCTCAAAAGGACTGACTTACCAGAAAAAGATTTTCCAGTGTCACGAAGGCAAATCTAGATCTACTACTCCCAGTAATTTTAGACATTACCCTATTAAGACTGCCTTTGAGTTGTTTCTGAATAGTGAGAAACAATGAGGAGAGGACTTGTGAAATACTAGTCTAAATGTCATCATTTTATCCGTTTTACTGATAAACTTTTAGTGTCATGGCCACAAATGAACTTCTTGCACACCTGTTGCATAGTATGCATGGAATCTCAAAAGTTTTAAGTTCTCTACAGTATGCTGACAAAAACGGAATTAGCTTTGTGTGATGACCTTTGCCATTCACTGTAGATCTATCTGTTAAAGCAAAAGGTTGAAACAATGTCAGTTCAGTTCAGTTCAGTCGCACAGTCTTGTCCGACTCTTTGTGACCCCATGAATTGCAGCACGCCAGGCCTCCCTGTCCATCACCAACTCCCAGAGTTCACTCAGACTCACGTCCATCAGTCAGTGAGGCCATCCAGCCATCTCATCCTCGGTCGTCCCCTTCTCCTCCTGCCCCCAATCCCTCCCAGCATCAGAGTCTTTTCCAGTGAGTCAACTCTTCGCATCAGGTGGCCAAAGTACTGGAGCTTCAGCTTTAGCATCATTCCTTCCAAAGAAATCCCAGGGCTGATCTCCTTCAGAATGGACTGGTTGGATCTCCTTGTAGTCCAAGGGACTCTCAAGAGTCTTCTCCAACACCACAGTTCAAAAGCATCAATTCTTTGGTGCTCAGCCTTCTTCACAGTCCAACTCTCACATCCATACATGACCACTGGATGCAATCTCAAAAATGACAGAATGATCTCTGTTCATTTCCAAGGCAAACCATTCAATATCACAGTAATCCAAGTCTATGTCCCAACCAGTAATGCTGAAGAAGCTGAAGTTGAACGGTTCTATGAAGACCTACAAGACCTTTTAGAATTAACACCCAAAAAAGATGTCCTTTTCATTATAGGGGACTGGAATGCAAAAGTAGGAAGTCAAGAAACACCTGGAGTAACAGGCAAATTTGGCCTTGGAATGCAGAATGAAGCAGGGCAAAACAAATAGAGTTTAGCTAAGAAAATGCACTGGTCATAGCAAACACCTTCTTCCAACAACACAAGAGAAGACTCTACACATGGACATCACCAGATGGTCAACACCAAAATCAGATTGATTATATTCTTTGCAGCCAAAGATGGAGAAGCTCTATACAGTCAGCAAAAACAAGACCAGGAGCTGACTGTGGCTCAGATCATGAACTCCTTATTGCCAAATTCAGACTTAAATTGAAGAAAGTAGGGAAACCGCTAGACCATTTAGGTATGACCTAAATCAAATCCCTTATGATTATACAGTGGAAGTGAGAAATAGATTTAAGGGCCTAGATCTGATAGATAGAGTGCCTGATGAACTATGGATGGAAGTTCATGACATTGTACAGGAGACAGGGATCAAGACCATCCCCATGGAAAAGAAATGCAAAAAAAGCAAAATGGCTGTCTGGGGAGGCCTTCCAAATAGCTGTGAAAAGAAGAGAAGTGAAAAGCAAAGGAGAAAAGGAAAGATGTAAGCATCTGAATGCAGAGTTCCAAAGAATAGCAAGAAGAGATAAGAAAGCCTTCTTCAGTGATCAATGCAAAGAAATAGAGGAAAACAACAGAATGGGAAAGACTAGAGATCTCTTAAAGAAAATTAGAGTTACCAAGGGAACATTTCATGCAAAGATGGGCACAATAAAGGACAGAAATGGTATGGACCTAACAGAAGCAGAAGATATTAAGGAGAGGTGGCAAGAATACACAGAAGAACTCTACAAAAAAGATGTTCACTACCCGGATAATCACAATGGTGTGATCATTCATCTAGAGCCAGACATCCTGGAATGTGAAGTCAACTGGGCCTTAGAAAGCATCACTACAAACAAAGCTAGTGGAGGTGATGGAATTCCAGTGGAGCTATTTCAAATCCTGAAAGATGAAACAACGTAAGTCTCATTAAATAAGAAACTACTTAAAATGGAACATTTATGCGACAGAGTGCACTACACAGCCATAAAGAAAAAGGAAGATGTCTATAGATGGCAGTGGAGTGATCTCCATATATATGAAGGGGTAGAAAAACATGCTAGTAAGCCACCTCTTATCAAACAGGAGGGGAATATAAATGGTTGTAAGCATCTGCTTATATATTTTATAAATAATGACAGGATGAAACACACACTAATGAAGATATAAAATATCTCAATAATTTTTATATTGCATACAGGTTGAAGGCTTCCCAGGTGGTACTAATGGTAAAGAATCCACCTGCCAGTGCAGGAGACCTAAGAAACACATGTTAGACCCCTGGGTCAGGAAGTTCCCCTGGAGGAGGGCATGGCAACCCACTCCAGTATTCTTGCCTGGAGAATCCATGGACAGAGGAGGCTGGTAGGCTATATAGGCCATGCGGTCACAAAGAGTCTGACATGACTGAACGACTAACACAACACAAGTTTGAGACAGTGTGAAATATCCAAGCAGAGATGTCAAATATCCAGTTAGATATGTGATCCTAGAGTTCAGAGCAGAAGTCTTAGATCAATGTAAAAATTTGGGTAACATCAGTCTCAGTTCAGTTCATTCGCTCAGTCATGTCCAACTCTTTGTGACCCTATGGACTGTAGCCCATCAGGTTCCTCCATCCATGGGATTCTCCAGGCAAGAATACTGGAGTGGGTTGCCATCGCCTCCTAGAGAGGAATGGCATTTATACCTGTACATATACCTGTTCTGCTCCCTACAGAGCAAGTTGAGTAACTTATGCTAAGCAGGATGACGAAAAGCTTTCTCTCAGATTGTCAAAAAGCATAATTTATTGCTGAACATTTATGCGTGCAGAGGAGAGAGAACACTTGTGTGGAGGGTGGATTGGCAGAAAGGCAGGCCAAACAGCGGGTGGAGATGGTGGAGGCCATCTTGGAGGGGATCGAGGATGTTCAGGCAGAAGATGCTGGTGACCTGGAGGACTCAAGAACCCTGGGGTCTGGGAGTTACACTTCTAGGGCTTCCTTGATAGACTGGATCTTCAGAGTAGGAAGGAGACACAACAAAAGCAGACACAAAGATCAGTTAAGAAGTTGGTCAAATTTGCTCGAAAGCTCCTTTAAAGAATGTCTCCCTTTTCCAACCTTTGTCACAGTTTCATCTCAAGAGCCACTGTTTGTTGTTTAAATTGATTTGGAAGTGACTCTACCCTGATTTACGAGATGTGAAGCAATGCTGTGTGTCGGAAACTGGAAAACTTTCTAACTGGAGTGTCAATGTGAATTCTCTGCCGTCCTTTCCGAACACTGTGGCTTTGGGCATTCTTAACTTCTCTGCATCTTCTCACTTAAAACTCAGGATAACAATGCCCATTTTTCTTAGCGTGAGAGATAAAACATGTTCACAGCATAACCCATGGCAAACCTACAGTGACTTTCAAATGTTGTTGTGACTGAGAAAGTTATAAAACACTTCTTAGCACAGAGTTTTTCACCTGGATTATGGTGGCACATATGAGAGACATGAATAGCTGGTTTATGTCTGCACTTGGCCTGAAAGCTTAGTGAGTAGAGAGACATAGAGGGTGGGATGGAGAACTCTGCCGTGTGCACGGGGTATTGAATATTCCCTAGAGGGTCTCCACCAGGTCTGTACCCACCAACCAACCACACTGATGACTTCCTTTTTTGCTGTTGAGATTCCAGACAATCTGGGGACTCTAGAAGCATACATGTAAGTGTGCTGGTGACAGAATGGGTAAAAGGCTCTGCCTGTGTCTCCTGGAGCCTGGGGTAAGGAGGAAACACCACACTTGTGAAACCTTCTATTTTTTTTCCTCCCCAGAGTGAGTGTCTTAAAAAAAAAAAAGACAAAACCTTGCCATTTGGGAGTGAAGGTTGCAAGCGATTCTGCATTTTGAAGCAGAGGCTGAACTATTTTCTCTCCCTTTATTCGAGAAGAAAACCCATGTTGTCTTAGTCATGATGGTATTAAACAAGAGAGTGTCCTATATTCTCGGGGAAAACTTGAATCAGGGAAATGGTCTAAATGCAGGTGTTTCAGGCAGTGAATGTTGACAAGTGGGCTGAGCTAGAAATCTGCAGAGTAGGAAGGTGTTGGGTGTCCCCTCTACCTCTGACTGGAGTTCAGGAGGGACAAGAGACTCCCACTGGGGTCTGCTTTAGAGAAAGACAGCCAGTAGGAGACTCCTGGGGGAAGCATCACCCATGGATTTTAGTTGAGATATCTGATTGTGACTTGTTTTTCTTTTCACCATTTCCATTATCACAACCACCATCAACAGTCATGATAATAAAGGCGGACACATTTAAAGTGCTGTCCTAAGCCCTTAACACAAACAAGCACAGGTAGTCCTCACAACTCTATGCAGAAAAGTACTCTTATTCTGCCCACTTTTTCAGATGAAGAAACCAAAGCACAGAGAGATTAAGTAACTTGCTTAGGTTCATTCACATAAGAGGTGTCTTTCCTGTATTATAATCTCTATATACATTAGAGCCAAGCCTTTGTAAAACTGTTATCAAAAACTTGAATCTAAAGCTAGCTGAGTTTGGGGGAATTGAAGTAGGAGCTATTCCTGTGCTTTGTGTAAACCAGTGGAAAGCAAAGACCAGGAGTAAAAAGGAGATGATGAAATAGAGTGAGTATAGAATATGGAATATCATTTCAGGAAACTTGGTTGGGAAGGAAGTGGGAGAGATAGGGCTATGGCTAGAAGGAAACAAAGGGTCAACTGATATTTTTTAGGTGAGAAACTATTTGTGAATATTTAGAAGATGAAAAAGAGATACTAAGATGAGAGAAGGGCTGAAGACATAAGATCCATTGGGGACTTCTCTGGTAGTCTAGTGATTAGGACTCGGCCCTTCCACTGCAGAGGGTGAGAGTTCGATCCCTGGTCAGGGAACTAAGATCTTACACGCCCTGAGGTGGGAAGAAGTGGACTTAAGAGTATAGGTGATGTAGCCCTTGGACAGGAAATGACATGACTCACCAGGAGTGCCTGGAGAGATAGAGAGAAGGAGGTAGGCAGGTGACTAATTGTTGATGTGTTTTTTTTAAATGTTGATATAATTCATACCTGATGATTTTCAATTTCTTTATGAAAAAAGGACCCATCTTTGGACAAGTGTAGAGACTGTGGGGTTTGAGTAGGGAATTGGAGGAGAGAAGTAAAGTTTTGAAGCCATTGCTGAGTGGAAAGGGGGCTGACGAAAAACAAGAGATACTAAGGATTTTTGAAAGATGTTCAGGGTCCAACTTGGGAGGAGCTCCAATATATTATAGTAGCTCCAACATATTCTACTTTGCAATTTGCTCAGCCGCAGTCAGCAGGATTAGGGACAGATTATCAGACTGATCCAGGGGTTTTACTGGGCTGGGCAGGGGAAGGACAAGGGTTTAAAGAGCTAAGAATGTCTGTGAGAAAGAATGTGGTTTAGGGGATCAATCCTGCAGCCCAAGCTGGATCAAGAAGTTAGACCAAGAAAGAGCTTTGAGGTTGCAAGAAATGAAGGGATGCACAGCAGGCAGAGTCCAGAGCAGGTGGAGGAGAGATGAACTGAAAGGCTGTGGTCAGAGATGGGGGCATTAGAGGTTTCAGAGATGAAATCGTTCTGGGTGATGACAAGGTCTGGGATGTGGAGATACAAGTCAGAATGGGAAGTGGAAAGAAGAAACCACTGGAATTGTTGTTGTTCAGTTGCTAAGTTGTATCTGACTCTTTTGTGACCCCATGGACTGTAGCCCACCAGGCTTCTCTGTCCAGGGGATTTCTCACGCAAGAATACTGGAGTGGGTTGCCATTTCCTTCTCCAAGGGTTATTCCTGACCCAGGAATTGAACCCACATCTCCTGCATTGCAAGCAGATTCTTTACCACTGAGCCACCTGTGAAGACCAACCATTGGGGAGAAGGTCTCAATTGACCTGGAGGATGGCATGTGTGTGCTGCCCACATGGATACTGCGGTGACCCATGAACCGGTGGCAGGACATGAGGCAAAGAGGAAGGCTACAGTCTTTGTGCCAAAGTTCTCTGGGAAAGTGGGGAGTGACCAGGATGTCAACAGAGGGCAGGGATGAGCCAGCTGGCATGAGCGGCCAAGGAGGCAGGTTTGGCTGTGGGAAAGGGAAACGCCTTGAGGTTAAGGGCACAGGCTTTGGAGCTAAATAAACGTGGATTCCAATCTTAGTTCTGCCACTCGCAAGCGTGGGACTTGGGCCAAATTACATAGCCTTGCGGTTCTTAGATTTTTTTTTTTTTTTTTTTGTCCACCAAGGTGGGATAATTATACATCTTCTGACCTCCCAGTGAGGAGAGCGGACAGCACAGTCCTGACATATGATAAGCACCTGATAAAAGCTGCCCTCTTCCTGGAATCCCCTTGTTTTCTCATTTAGTGAAATTCCTGCTTTTCTATTAGATTCAGATCAAACAGCAACTCAACACCACCCAGTTTTCTGTATTCCCTGGGTTCAAACTGCTCTTTCCCCTTGCTAATTCCTGTAGCAGGTTTCGAACTTTTCTCCTGCAGTTATAGCTCGTATTCTCTACATTATAGTTCCTTTTGATTGTCTCTTTTACCCCTTCTTGAGAGTCCCTTGGACTGCAAGGGGATCCAACCAGTCCAACATTCTGAAGGAGATCAGCCCTGGGATTTCTTTGGAAGGAATGATGCTAAAGCTGAAACTCCAGCACTTTGGCCACTTCATGCAAAGAGTTGACTCACTGGAAAAGACTCTGATGCTGGGAGGGATTTGGGGGCAGGAGGAGAAGGGGACGACAGAGGATGAGATGGCTGGATGGCATCACTGACTCAATGGACATGAGTCTGAGTGAACTCCGGGAGTTGGTGATGGACAGGGAGTCCTAGCATGCTGCGATTCATGGGGTCGCAAAGAGTCGGACACGACTGAGTGACTGAACTGAACTGAACTGAACTGAGATTAAAAACTTATGGAGACGGAATAATAGCTTGCTTGCTTGGGTTTCAACCAAATGATAAATAAATATTTGTTGAATTTTTCCCATTTGATTCCCAATGTTATTCTAATTTAAATTTTAATTACTTTGTAAAGACTTATAATTTATCAGAAGAAACAAAACCTTTTAAAATTGATAACAAAAAATTCTGGTGCCAGAAATTCTAAACACAAAGACTAGTGACTTTAGGAGAAAGATTGTGAGATCATACCCACAAGTTATATAGCATTTGATAGTTCTGGAATCAAAAGATTTCATGTGAAAGAAGCAAGTCATTCATAACCTTAACTGACAGTAAATATGCGTTCTAAAATCAGTGCATGGTAATTCAACACATATTTCTTATCTTAAGTGAATGTTTTCATCTGTTTTTCATCGTACTTATAGCCATATAGAAATCTCCATTCATTTCAGGGGAAGGAAATATTAAAGAATTTTATTGTCTTACCAGGATATGCAAGAATACCTTGAAAGACAGAAATCAAATTGTCAATAAAATCTCCTTAACAGTAAGCACACGACTGCACAAAGAAAACTCCCCCTACCTTCTACGTACATAAAAAGCCACAGAAAGGGAGGAACTACTGCTATGCACAGCATTCATGCATCTCAACAGGGTGTTAAACAAAGGGAACCAGACACAGGAAAGTAAACACTTCCGATTACATTTGTATGAAATTCTAGAAAAGGCAAGACTAGTCTCCAGTGACAGAAAGCATTGCTTGTCTGAGGGCTGGGGAATGGCTGCCAAGGGGCAAGTGAATATTTGTGGATGCCAGAACTGATCTGTATACCTCAACAGGGGCTTCCCAGGTGGCGCTAGTGGTAAAGAACCCGCCTGCCAATGCAGGAGATATAAGAGATGCAGGTTCCACCCCTGGGAGAGGAAGATCCCCTGGAGAAGGAAATGGCAACCCACTCCAACATTCTGGCCTGGAGAATCCCATGGACAGAGAAGCCTTGCGGGCTACAGTCCATAAAATCACAAGAGTCAGACATGACCGAAGTGATTTAGCGTCATCATTAATCATCTCAATAGGAGGGTAAGTGACCTGGATATGTGCATTTGTCAAAATTCATAAAGCTGTACATTGAAAATGGGTGAATTTTATTTTAAACAAGGTAAACCTCAACAAATATGGCTTTTTAAAATGAAGTTTATAACTCTAGTATAAATCAGGTTAATCTGACCAGGACCCTTTTGAGAGATGGGTTATCAGCAATGTTTCTAGATAGTTGCTGGGATGGAGGAGGCTTACAAGGAATTAATTAAGAGGTTCTAAAATGTTTGTTTTTAAGCAGTTACCATAACAAAATAGAAGGGTTTTTTCCAAGGCTGAAATTCTCCTTTCTCTTCCTGTTAGACCAAAAAAGACAGAGGAAGCAAACAACCAAGGGTGGATGAAGGCTTTTCCCTGACAAGGTCACTCATATGTGTCTTTCCTGACCCACTGCAAGCCTGGGCCAATGGGAAGCTTGCTTCTGAGAGCAAAATCACATGCAGGACCCACAGATTCAGCAGCTAGGAGCAAATCCCAGGACATTCTCTAACACATTCAATACACTTAAGACTGGTTATGCTGTGCTAAGTCACTTCAGTCGTGTCCAACTCCTTGCAACCCCATAAACTGCAGCCCTCCAGGCTCTTCTGCCTATGGGATTCTCCCAGCAAGAATACTGGATTGAGTTGCCATGCCCTCCTCCAGGAATCTTCCCAACCCAAGGATCAAACCTGTATCTCTTATATCTCTTGCATTGGCAGACAGGGTCTTTACCACTAGCACCACCTGGGAAGACCAAGAGTGGTTATACAGAGCAGTAATTATTAACAGCTGAAAACTAGAAAGCTCATTCATAATTTATCTTTGATGAGTGTTTCTTAAAATTTTTTCACACATGCATCATCGAGCTAGATATAATTAGAAACATTATCATATTTTGTATTTAGTTGTTTAACAAAGTGGTTTTTAAAAAATCATATCTCATTGGTGGAAAAATTCTCCAGTCCTGTGTCTGGAAGGAATCCATCTGCTTGGACAAGGAGACTTTGCCCAGGCATCACCAAAAGTTGCAAACTATTATAGATGAGGGCAGAAAGGTTTTG
Source organism: Ovis aries (assembly GCF_016772045.2). NCBI lineage: Eukaryota > Metazoa > Chordata > Mammalia > Artiodactyla > Bovidae > Ovis > Ovis aries. The sequence continues at coordinate 75,451,904 of NC_056061.1, forward strand.
GAAGGCTAACCTGCCAAGCTTTAATCAAGAAGAAATAATCACCAAACACCATTTTATACCACTGGGTCTCACTTGTCTTTTATTAGTTTTGCCTCCCCAAATAGGGCAAAGATCCTAGTTTGTGTCTCAGGACACTTACCATACTTAAATTTGCACCCCACCCCCCACCCCTGCCAGCCCCACAGGGCTTGCTTGCTTGCCTCTCCACGTGGCTTGTGGGATCTCAGTTCCCCAATTAGTGAGCGAATCCGGGACTATAGCAGTGAAAGCACTGAGCCTTGATCACTGGATCACCAGGGGATTCCTATAGTGCTTTCTTTCTAACGAGTATTTTATCCATGGGCCTTGACTTAGGCCCCCTACCTGAAACCTGAAGTTGTCCCCACTTACCTGGCTCCCACCTATGTTGTTTTCTAACATCCCGAGTACACATCTCTTTAACCCAGCCCTAGTATTCCATATTTCTGACAGTCCCCCTATGGGCACTCACTCCCCCTCATCTTTCCTACCCCCTGCCAGATGGCCTGAGGTTCTGTGGCTCTTCCTTGATGCTGCTAATACCCTCTGTATGCAGCTTCCCATCTTTCTTCTCCAAAGAGATTTTGCTTTGGTAGTCAACAGAAACGAGGAAGGTACATTCCTTGTGCCCCAAGGCGGTGAAAGTGAAAGTTGCTCAGTCCTATCTGACTCTTTGTGACCCCACGGACAATACAGTCCATGGAATTCTCCAGGCCAGAATACTGGAGTGGGTAGCCTTTCCCTTCTCCAGGGGGATCATCCCAACCCAGGGATCGAACCCAGGTCTCCTGCATTGCAGGCAGATTCTTTACCAGTTGAGCCACAAGAGAAGTCCAAGAATACTGGAATGGGTAACCTATCTCTTCTCCAGCAGATCTTCCTGACCCAGGAGTCAAACCAGAGTCCCCAGCATTGCAGATGGATTCTTTACCAACTGAGTTATCAGGGAAGCCCATAAGGCAGGTATATTTAGCTCCAAACACCAGGAGGGGTCTCAGAATACAGACATACAGGTTAAAATTTTTAAAAGTAAAGCTACCTGAGTATAACAAATGTCCGCAACTGCAGCTATACCTGGCATCCACACCCAGGAAGATTTGGTGATTCTTTCCATCCCGAGTTCCCACTGTGAATTGAAGCACACCAGGCAATTATATTCCTGCTCCCAGGGCTCACAGGAGTTTCAAGCTAGGGACAGCACTCAGGTCCCCACACAATGTAAAGAGGCTATACCTGGACTTTTTTTTTTTTTTTCCCCAAAAAGGAACTTTCTCTTTCCTGGTGGAATTTATTCCGAAAACTGATTCTCAATTCTATGCTGGCAGTCCTACACTACAAAGCATTTGTAGTCATTTTTTCTCCCCAAATTCTCATTTCCACTAATTCTAAAGATTTCAGTAGTTGATATACATCCTGAGAGGTCATCATCCCTGTGGAAAAAATAAGAAGATTTTTAAAATAAACATTAGAGACCTTCAAATATTCTTCCTACTCTACTCAGATTTGTTAAATGAAAATTCAATTCAGTTCAGTTCAGTTCAGTTCAGTCATTCAGTGGTGTCCGACTCTGCGACCCCATGAATTGCAGCATGCCAGGCCTCCCTGTCCATCACCAACTCCTGGAGTTCACTCAGACTCATGTCCGTCGAGTCCGTGATGCCATCCAGCCATCTCATCCTCTGTCATCCCCTTCTCCTCCTGCCCCCAATCCCTCCCAGCATCAGAGTCTTTTCCAATGAGTCAACTCTTCACATGACGTGGCCAAAGTGCTGGAGTTTCTAAGACCATCCAATATTCTTCCTACTCTCTTCTATTCTATTCCAAAACAGAAGAGACAGGGAATTCTCTGACTTCTGAATGCAATTTGGAGGCAGGAATAAAATGGGAAAATCTCAAAAAGAACATGACTATCTCTTTATGTTTGACAAAGAGCTGCTGCTGCTGCTGCTGCTGCTGCTGCTAGGTCACTTCAGTTGTGTCCGACTCTGTGTGACCCCATGGACAGCAGCCCACCAGGCTCCTCTGTCCACAGGATTCTCCAGGCAAGAATATTGGAGTGGGTTGCCAGTCCCTTCTCCCTGACAAAGAGCAAATGTTTACAAAGAGAGATGAGCAGAAATTAATCATAAGGGCAGAGACCTTTGGGATATAATCTAAAACCGTAATATTTGGTGATTATTTCATAGGATGGAAGATTTTGAGTGGAAGGTCACATTATTTTATAATTATCTTGGTTAGTAGACATGAAACAAGAAAGCAGAGTCCGCAAAACAGTCATCATAAGCTCGCACTTCCTCCAGTGAAGGATGTTTAAAAGCATTTTCACGGGGTTTTTAGAGGCCAATTTGGCCATTTTCATCAGTTCACTTTACACGCAATTCACCACAAACCAGACAGATGGGAAAAGCTACACAGATGCTCAGCAGAGTAGAAAAGAGAAAATATTTCCCTCCCCACTTGAGATGGCAAAAGCATGTGGTCATTCTGAAAGAAAAGTGATTTTCAGTCATTTCTGTTGTCTCTCCTAGGAAGGAAGCATGAGAATGGGGAGTCAAAATAAATGCAGAGCTAAATAATTTACAATGATTTCAAAGATGTTTTCTGCCCCTATTCAAATAAATAAGGCTGTGCCTTAGGTTGTAAGAGCTGTCATTTCTGATTACCATGATAATTTACATACATGCACACAAGTGGTGCCTTGTTCCACCCAGTCCAGGACTTGGTGTCAGACAAAGACTACAAGTGACATCTTTTAGCAAGATATGATTATCAGCTCTCAAATGTTAGGACTGTAAACAAAAAGTACCCATTATCCTTATTAATCCCACATGGCCCTCGAATTCTCTATACACTGTCTTTTCAGCCACCACATGTGTAAAGGAGAGCTAGAGTCCATGACCGCAGTCCTGAACAGTTGTCCTTGATCCAAATGCTCTGACTTCCTCTCATCCTCCAGCCCTGGCTGCATCTTCTTACTGTTTCCATTCTGACTTTATCCTAGTTTGACCCTCAACACAGTTTTCCTAGCTGTGTCTTGTCTCCTCCCAACAGCAATTAGGTGTCCCCATCAGTGGTGAACCAGGAAGGTTCCCCATCAGTGGTGAACCAGGAAGGTTCCCCATCAGTGGTGAACCAGGAAGGTTCCCCATCAGTGGTGATGAAGGTTCCATTATTAGTGCCCTCCCTCAGGAAGCACCCGTTCCAAAGTGTCTGTGCTGTGGATCTTCCTGCCCCAGGTTTATTATTGCCTTTTCTGCAGAAATCAATCAAAACAAATCATAAAGATGTACGTGTATGCTTATTCTAATCTTTTCTGGAAGTAATGAGTACAGTTTATTCATTGCAGCGTTTCAAGCATGGAGACAGACTAGGACATTTATTTGGTTTTTCCCACACTCTTCCGAGTAATCATTACTTTTTGGCTGTTTGTTCTGGTTCCATTCTCTGGGTCAATCGGTTGAACATTCTATTGGTGACTTCTCAACCCTTTCCTAGGTTGTGACAATTATTTCAGCAAGTATCACTTATGAGACAGAGTCATTTCCCTGCATGGATTTGCACATACCCACATACAGACTCAACACTGCTGTTCTGGCTGCTCTGTGAGCCTCTGGTGATCTTTGGGTTCACTAACATCACCCCAGATCAACATTTGACTCTATAAACAGAATTAGTACCATCTGCAGACTTGGAACATTCACTGTGCACTTTCTCTTTTATTTCTAATAAGTATATAAAGAAGTCTTAGGCTCTGTTCCAATCTCATTTCAATTTTGAATGTCTAGCCTATGCTTAGAAAAGATTCTAGTCAACTAGTCAATCAACTAGACTTTACTGAGAATGAGCATTAATGGGCAGAAGACTGTGGGGATCAGGAGAATATTTATGTCTGACCAGTTTGTCCAGACTGGAAGTTTGAGTCATAGTTTTTGGCTCACAGGGTGCCCCTGAGAGGCTGCCTAGAAATAAAAATAACACTGACCGTTCAGCAATTTCTATTGAAGCACAGTGTTCCTATAAAATTAAAGTTGCATAATTTGGTCAATAAATCCACACTTTCATCCCACTCCTTCCTAACAGCTTAGCTTCACCTCTTCTGTTAATAGGTTACTATATCCTGTTTATCCACTTACCCATTTCAAAAAAACACTTTGGGAGTTGGAACCTCCCTCTAGCTTTTCCTCCAAGGGTAATTCTAGAGAAACACATTCTTCCTTGCCTTAAAAAGAAAAAAAAAAATCAGAAAATGAATAATTAGCAATATCAAGGGCCAGCACTGAGTAGCTTCTTTTCTTCGAATAGATTCTGAGTATTCTATTTGCATTCTCCTCAAAGGAGCTCTCCCTTTTCTTGGGAAGCCTGTCTGATTTAGAGTTGTTCTTGACCTGGAACATTCTCAGCAGGTCTCCTTGTCGGGGCCAACCAAGCATGACTTCGAGCCTCCAGAGAGCCCCTGATGCAGCTGGGTAAACTCTCTGTATTTTCTCAGAAGGCATCTTACTTGTTTTCCCAAAGAGCCTTTCTAATCCAATCCTCTCCACAGAGAGTGAAGACAGCTGCAGGGTGAGGACGAGGTTAAGACTATGGGCTCTAGAACTGGGTTACCCGATATGAGTCTGGGTTCTGTGAGATCTTGGGCAAATTAGTTCATCCATCTCCATGCTTCCCTTTCCTCTGCTTCAGATGATAACAGAATAGCCCATCACAGTGCCAATCAGAGGACAAAATGAGTTCCTATAGAGGAAATGTCTGGAAGCATGTAGAATGTAGCAAGTGTTCATAAGCACCAGTATTAGTGTGATTTTGAAAGAATATATCAATGGGAAAACCACTCAACTCTTGACACCACTCTACACACTAACTTGCATTTACTTAGGCCCTGTCCTCTGTCCTTCTGTTGTCAAAGGAGAGGTTCTAAATTTTAGGCTGTCTAAGGTCAAATCTTCCCGCTGTATATCAGATACACCCCATGAGCCCTTCTTCCTCAGGGATCTCATAAATTGTTGCCCCTCACCCTTTTTCTCTCTTACATCTTTAATCTCACTCCCCTCTTTACTATAATTTCTCTCCTCAACATTAAATATATTCAAGACTCTGTCATTAAAAATAATAATAATCTCTCTTATTAATCTGCTACTCCTCATTTCAGTTCAGTTCAGTTCAGTTGCTCAGTCGTGTCTGACTCTTTGCGACCCCATGTACTGAGGCATGCCAGGCTTCCCTGTCCATCACCAACTCCCGAAGCTTACTCAAATTCACATCCATTGAGTGGGTGATGCCATCCAACCATCTCATCCTCTGTTGTCCCCTTCTTCTCTTGCCCTCAATCTTTCCTAGCATCAGGATCTTTTCAAATGAGTCAGTTCTTCACATCAGCTGGCCAAAGTCCTGGAGTTTCCACTTCAGCATCAGTCCTTCCAATGAAATTCAGGACTGATCTCCTTTAGGAAGGACTGGTTGGATCTCCTTGCAGTCCAAGGGACTCTCAAGAGCCTTCTCCAACACCACAGTTCAAAAGCATCAGTTCTTCAGTGCTCAGCCTTCTTTACAGTCATGACCACTGGAAAAACCATAGCTTTGACTAGACTGACCTTTGTTGGCAAAGTCATGTCTCTGCTTTTTAATATGCTGTCTAGGTTGGTCATAACTTTTCTTCCAAGAAGTAAGCGTCTTTTAATTTCATGGCTGCAGTCACCATCTGCAGTGATTTTGGAGCCCAAACAAATAAAGTCTGTCACTGTTTCCATTGTTTCCCCATCTATTTGCCATGAAGTGATGGGACCAGATGCCATTATCTTAAGTTTTCTGAATATTGAGTTTTAAGCCAGCTTTTTCATTCTCCTCTTCCACTTTCACCAAAAGGCTTTTTAGTTCTTCTTCACTTTCTGCCATAAAGGTGGTATCATCGGCATATCTGAGGTTATTGATATTTCTCCTGGCAATCTTGATTCCAGCTTGTGCTTCATCCAGTCCAATATTTCTCACGATGTACTCTGCATATAAGTTCAATAAGCAGAGTGACAATATACAGCCTTGATGTACACCTTTCCCAATTTGGAACCAGTCTGTTGTTCCATGTCCAATTCTAACTGTCTCATTGAAAATACTAATAATGATCTCTCTCAACTGCTACACCTACTATTATTGAATACTTTTTTATTGGAGTATAATTGTGTGACTTAGCAACTAAACAATTGCTTTACAACATTTTTGTTGTACAACAGAGGGAATCAGCTATATGTATACATATATCCCCTCCCTCTTGAACCTCCCTCCCAACTCCTTATCCCACCCATCTAGGTCACCACAGAGCACTGAGCTGAGCGCCCTGTCCTATACAGCAGCTTCCCATAGCTATCTATTTTACACGTGGTAGTGTGTGTATGTCAATCCTGATCTTCCAGTGTTTACCTTATCTCTCAGCATCTCTGCAAAGACGAAATGCTTGGAAGAGTTAGTTATCTCTGCTCTGTGATAGAGATAACTCATCACTCCCCATGATGCCTCAGCTCCTGATATGTGGTCCATGGTCCTTTCCCTCCACTAAAATTGCTTTCAATCCTTTGTTCTCATGAAACCCAGGGGACACTTTTCAGTCCTGATATTACTTGAACTCTTCATAGCATTCAACATTGGTGATCACTCTTTCCTTATAGAAGTCTTTTCCTTAGTTTCTCACACTCCACACTTCCTCAACTTTCCCTATTCTCTCTAGTTGTTTTTCTCAGTTAAAACTGCTGATGCATTTCCTCTGTCTTTAACTGGTATTCTCTGAACCTCTGTCCTGATCTCTCTTCCTTTTCTGTTTTTCTCTTCCTTTTCTGTCAATATTTTCTTTGTAGTTAGTGCTTTCAGTGTGTGTTTAAGGAAAAAAAAAATTTTTTTACCCTGAGTTCAGAAAGATATTTTTCTATATTGTGATAATTTTTACCATTCACATCTAATCTCAATCCAACCGGAACTCACTGGTTTCAGTATGCTGTGACAAAAGGATCAATTTTATTTTTCTCCATGCGTATATCCAATTGATGAAGCATCATTTAATGAAAGCCCATCATTTACCCAGTGCTCTGTTGTGCCACTTTTGTGATAAATTATGTGTACACAGACACACACACACACACACACACACACACACACATTATATATTTATAAGTTTATCTGTTCCTGGGCTCTGTGTTCTTTTGCATGATCTTTTAGACTAAAACTGTCAGGGGAGTTTGTAATTTCCTCACTTCTGTCTTGTTGCAACAAAAATTTGAAGCGACAGACGGACCACTGTAACGGCCGTCAGACGAACCAATGTTACAGTCCCGTGTAATTTCCTTGGACAGACCAGTGTTATAGCTTTGTGTTACAGCTCAGTTTTATTTAGAAAGTAAAGGAAAATACATCCTTGAGGTGTGAGGTCGGGCCAACCCAAAACACATGAAGAGAAGCCCCTGGCCCAGGCTCCTCTTTTTACATGTTTTTTCTCCTCCCCCTGAGGCTGCCCTCCATATATCGGGATAGCCAGGAGGGCTGTTTGTTTTACCTGAGGTCCTCACTCTGGTCCTCAGACCTTCCTTTGTTCCACTGTCGTGGCTTTCCCCTTCTTTGTCTTTTAGCCGCTGCCACTCTGGACTTCTTTTTCCGATTCTAACTACAGTACTAAGCTTTATTTTGTTGTTGTTGTTGTTGTTGTTGTTGTTGTTGTTTTTCAGTTGCCAAGTCCAACTCTTTGTGACCCCGTGGACTATAGCATGCCAGTCTCCTCTGTCCATGGGCTTCTCCAGTCAAGGATACTGGAGTGAGTTGCCATTTCCTTCTCCAGGGCATCTTGCCAGACCAGGGATCAAACCTGCATCTCCTACATTGGCAGGCAACTTCGTCACTGAGCCACAAGGGAAGCCCAAGCTTTGTAGCAGGTCTTAACTAAAAGAGTCAATTTCCAATTTTTTTTTCCACAAATTTTTGGATTATTTTTATTGGAATTGGGATTACATTGGATATAGACATCAATTAGGGAGGGACTAGTATCTCCACAATATTAACAGCCCATGAATGTAGTATATCCCACCCCATTTATTTAGGTTTCTTGTGTTGTTGTTCAGTTGCCCATTTGTTTCCAACTCTTTGCGACCTCAGGGACGGCAGCATGCCAGGCCTCCCTGTCCCTCACCATCTCCCAGAATTTGCCCAAGTCATTGGTGATGCCATCCAGCCATCTCATCCTCTGATGCCCTCTTCTCCTTCTGCCCTCAATCTTCCCCAGCATCAGGGACTTTTCCAATGAGTTAGCTGTTTGTATCAGTTGACCAAAATACTGGAGTTTGAGCTTCAGCATCAGTCCTTCTAATGAGTATTCAGGGTTGATTTCCCTTAAGATTGACTGATTTGATCTCCTTGCTGTCCAAGGGACTCTCAGGAGTCTTCTCCAGCTCCACAATTTGAAGGCACCAATTCTTCAGTGCTCTGCCTTCTACACCGTCCAGCTCTCACAACCATACATTACCACTGGGAAGATCATAGCCTTGGCTATATAGACCTTTGTCGGCAGAATAATGTCTCTGCTTTTCAACATACTGTCTAGGTTTGTCATAGCTTTCCTGCCAAGAAGCAAACATCTTTTGATTTCCTGGCTTTAATTTATCTCAATAATGCTTCTTCATTTACAAAGAAGTCTTGCATATCTTTGTTGGATTTATTCCTAAGCATTTTAGATTATTCGATACAGTTTAAACAGAATCTTTTATATTTTCTAACTGCGTATTGCTAGTATATAGAAATGAAATTGATTTTTTTAGCTTGTCACAAGGTCCAAGTCACACTAAACTCACTTAATTCTAATGTTTGTTGAATATTTTTGATATTTACATAAACTGCATATAATCATATCATCAGTTTATTTCTTCTTTTTCAGTACTTAAACATTTGGCTTCTTTATCTTCTCTTAATACACTGGCTTGAACTTCTAGTAAAATGTTACATAGAAATGATAAAAATGGATATATTTATCTCTTTCCCTAATATTATTTTTCTAACATTATTTCTTTGGTTAATTCCAAAGACTAATAGTAAAATTCTAGGATAGCAGAGATGGAATAAACCTTGAAGTTCATAAGTTGAGATGTTAAGAGATGGATTGAATTCCTTAATCATATAATGAGAGTGAACAGAAGTCAGAACTCAGGCAATTTTACCATCAGTTTAGTGTTCTTTTTCCTCCAGCAAAAAAAGTCTTTCCTAAAAAGGAATTCAATCAAGGTAATATCCTTTTATCTCCTAAAGTTAAGGAGTACTTGGAGTTCAAAGGTTTCAGAGCTGAACAACTCTAAAGCAGGCCAAACCATTAACAAAACCACCATACTCAGGCCAGAAACAGGGACACCTCCTTGGCAAGTCCACCTTATTCCACTAAGACCTTCAGTCCCATTTCACTCCCAGGAAGCTCCCAGCATGGGCACTGGCCCTATTCAATTTCTGAATTTCTGAAATTCCTCCTTGACACTGTGTCAATCCATCCTGGCACCATAAGAAGAACTACAAATAGACACCTACCCTCCTTCAGTCTGATTTCCCATGAGATCAAAGGAAATGATTTTGTTTGGTTCCCTCTGTTGTCTTTGGAGGCAAACTCCTGGCAGAATACAAGGTAGTGGCACTCTTACGTGTCTTCTTGCCCTCGCCAGTACCTTCAGTCCATCTCTTATGTGTCTTCTTGCCCTCGCCAATAGCTTCAGTCCATCGTCTGTTACTCCTCCCACTGGCCCCTGCCTGGGAAACCCAAATCCAAGTTCAAAATCGGATTCACTTCTCCCTATAACTGGTTGCTGAGCCATGCTAGCATTAAATAGTGTAATTAATTGATTTTAAGAGGCCACCTCAAAGCACTATCCATATCATACTCAGTAATTGACCTTTTAAGAACTTATAATCTAGTTGAGGAGACGAGATTAACTCATGCGAATTAAAGATCAGGAGCTTATAATGTGCACATAATCTCTGTTAGCAATAATCAACACAAAGAAATAGAGCCAACAGGTGGACCAGTTCAGAAATATCTAAGTCTGATGCTCGCAGCTCCAGCTTCTATATTTTAACTGCTCCCGCATTCTCACAAGCTGTTACCTCTTGGCATCTCAGTTCTCACTGGTTCTTTCTTTCCCCTCCCCAACCTGAGTCACTGAGGGAAATGTTTGCTTTGGGTATTACTGGTTGAAACTCGGAATGCAGTTTAGTCCAAGAAAGAGTGGTTAGGAAAGATGTCAATACTTCAGTCTCATTACAGGTTAAATGGACTATTGTGAACTATTTATAACTATTTCTTTGGAGAAGCTGCTCTGAGTACAAAATGACCTGCTTTCAAATGAAATTTCAAAACACAGACCCTTCTTTTAGTTCCCAGTACTCAAATCTAGGCACGCAAGAAGTGTGCCCCACCAGCTCCGTGATGCTGCCTTCAGCAGCAATGTTGACTGTCTTCTTACTCTACACAAGTGAAAGACTAAATACGAACATATCAAGCAATTAAACACGGAGGTCACATGGTTTTTGTTTCCATAGAAACTAGCACTCTTCCACTCCCTATGGTCTTTCCCATACAAAGGCAAGAAGATTAGAAACACTTCGGGAAAGCCAAATCTGGACTGCACATGCCTTGTGTAAACCTTCGCTCTCAAGTCTGTAAAATGAAGATGATTATCTTGGTTTGGACTCTTGGCCAAACCTGAGGAAAACAGTTTTTAGAATATGTGTTGTTTATAATTCTGGAGCTGCTGGATAATATAAGTGGAACAGGGTATGAGAAGGACAAATTCCCAGAGTGTCATACAGCAGTGCTCAAAGTGCAGTCCGTGGATCAATAGCTTCACCCTCACCTGGGAAGTGGCTGAAAATGCATTTTGGGGGGCTACCAGAATCAGAGCCTCTGGGGTGAGGCCAAGTATCTGGTCTATAACATGTTCTGCAGGTGACATTTATGCACAACAAACAGAAAAGGCAAGAGACTTGTCCTCTCTTAGTGCTGTGGATCCAACGTCAGTGGCATCTGTTGAGACATATAAAGGTCCCTGAGTCCCCAGAGGCGCCCCACCTTGCTGTGAGGGTCATTCAGCATGTTGAGCACAGGGTCTGGCACAGAGCAGGCGCTTGATAACTATGGAATGAATGAATGTGCTATGGCCCTCACGTCCCCTCTGCTTCTCCTTACACTCTGTGTACCTCATGCAGTCTGTTATGGGCTAAACTATCCCCTACAAGTTCTTAAACTGATGCGCTAACCTATAGTACCTGAGAAAGTAACCGTATTTGGAGGTAAAATCTTTAAAGACATTATTAAGTTCAAAGGAGGTCATTAGGGTGAAGCCTAATCTCAAGTATCTGGTGTCCTTATAAGAAGGGGAGATTAGGACACAGTCACACATAGATAGACCATAAAAAGAACAGAGCACAGGCAGCCATCCTCAAGCCAAGGAGAAAGGCCTCAGGAGAAACCAACTCTGTCAACACCTTGGTCTTGGATTTCTAGGCTACAGAACTGTGAGAGAATAAATCTCTGCTGTTTAAGCTACCTAGTCTGGGGTACTTTGTTATAGCAGCTCTAGAAAACTAATAGACTACACCCCCACTCCACACCCACACCTTGGAGTGGTTTATACAGAGCTTGTGCGTGCTCAGTCATGTCTGACTCTTTGCATAAACTACAGCCCACCAGGCTCCTCTGTCCATGGGATTTTCCAGGCAAGATACTGGAATGGGTTGCTATTCCCTTCTCCAGGGTATCTGCCCAATCCAGGGATCGGACCCACATCTCCTGCATCTCCTGCACTGGTGAAAGTGTTAGTAGCTCAGTCATGTCTGACTCTTTGCGACCCCATGGACTATAGCCCACCAGGCTCCTCTGTCCATGGAGATTCTCCAGGCAAGAATACTGGAATGGGTAGCCATTCTCTTCTCCACGGCATCTTCCCAATCCAGGGATTGAATCCTGTTCTCCTGCATTACAGGCAGATTCTTTACTGTCTGAGCTGCCTGGGAATCCCGTTATACAGAACTCTCCCCAGAGTAACTGCTAGTTCCCATAGAAACATGCCACTGGCCTTGAGAGTGGGGTTAGTACCTGAGACTTTCTGTGATGGCCCATTTGTGTGGAGCTCCTATGCTCAGGAGAAGGCAATGGCACCCCACTCCAGGAGCCTAGTAGGCTGCAGTCCATGGGGTCGCTAAGTCAGACACGACTGAGAGACTTCCGTTTCACTTTTCACTTTCACACATTGGAGAAGGAAATGGCAACCCACTCCAGTGTTCTTGCCTGGAGAATGCCAGGGACGGAGGAGCCTGGTGGGCTGCCGTCTATGGGGTCGCACAGAGTCGGACACGACTGAAGCGACTTAGCAGCAGCAGCAGCCTATGCTCAGTCCTGACTCAGGGGAAACTGAGCTCTTCTGTCCAGCGAAGAAGGGCCTAACACTCTAGAGCGAAGAGTCGTGTTTATGTGATATGTTTGTCTATGGGAAAATGCCATTGATCTAGGTTTATTTCTTCATATGAAAAAAAAAAAAAAAACAGACCTTCATATGAACAACAATTCTCTCTTTCTTACAGGACTGCTGGAAAGGTCAAGTGAGGTAATTACGTAGGCGCTTTAAAATGCATTGTCAATGGAAGGTGGGGATGAGGACTATTGTTTTCACTTTATTACCAGGACTATTATTAGCAAACCTGGTCTAGGTCAACAGCTCAGGGACCGCAACAGCTGGGAGTCAACGGTGGAACCTATGCTTCACTCAGCTCCATCACCTGGTAAAATTTAAGGACCCTCAGACTCCACCTGGCAGCCATACATTTGGAAACTTGCCAAGGGATCAAATAAACATGTTTGTATTTTTGTAATCCATTTGTGGCTGTACTTTGTTCTGAGCTTCAGAGCATGTGTGTGTGTGCTCCAACTCTGAGCAGACCAAGGGAACTCATCAATAATTTGGGTTCCATCTCACCTGTCTCCTTGATTTAAGTTACCTCTCTCCTTCCTGCCATCATTTTTAAAATGCCTGTCTCTTGAATCAAGATGGAGACAATCTGATTGAAGATTAAAAACCCCTTTATTTCTGAGTTTAAGTCATCAGAACCAAGAAATCATGTCAAGGGTTCTGTTCAGCCAGGAAGTACAGCAGATGGAGTGCTAAATGACACCAGACAAAACAAGGGAGTGTTTTTGAGCGATCATTCGTGGAGTTTAGACTCAAAGACTTCTATTTAAGTCAAAGCACATAACAAATGATGGTGATATCATTAAAATAAATATCCCACAGGGACCGTCCCTTCCCCTCCCATATCATAGCACTGACATCATTTTTGCATATGATATCAATGGCATTTTCCATATTCTGCTGAAAGGTCACAGTTCTGTCAGTAATGAGATTCAGCCCCCAGTCAAGCTGTTCCAAGACACCACCACCCATTTTCAAGACAGTGCTGAGAGCAGTTTCCCAGCAGCATGAATTCCAGAGAGCCGATGTCTCCTTGGGTCTGGGTGACAAGTGACACTGGGGCAGTCCCCTCCAGAACACTGTGGTCACTGGGGCTGTGGCTGGGCCACCTAGGAGGATACACAGTATCATCCCATACCCAGGAGGGCGGGGTTTCCACAGAGCAGGTAGAGGGCCGATCAAAGCACCCAGTGGCACTATTTCTGGGCCAACTCAAGAATCCCTGCCAGTGCAGCCATGGTTACAAAACAATGACTCATTTGTCTGAAGATCAAGAGTTCTTTAGGGTGAAAAATGTTCCTTTCACAGCTGTGTGACATTAGGTAAATTGTCCAGAGTCTCTGAGCCTCAGTTTCCCCAACTGCAAGATAGGGATGACAACAGTCTCTCTCTCCTATGGTTGTTGTGAGGCAAAAGATAAAAGCATGTAAGCCAGTCCTCCATATGTGCCGGCTGCTGTTACCACCAGTAATGAGGGCTTTAGGGTTGAACTGAACTTGAATATCTGCCAAAATGTGCCACCCCTCCTTTCTCCTGCTAGTATCAGAGGAGTGCATTGGGTGAAATGTTGAATTTGGTGACCTGAGAATAGAAGAAGAGGGAAGAGGATACTGTGAGCATGTATTGGAATTTTCGGAGACTATGTAATCAGTTATATATCTTGATCTCTTTGTAAATGTGGGTCTGTCCATGGGTCCATTCTTGAGCTCGTCTTCTAAGTCCGTAAGATTTTTTTCATTTCCCATTCTGCTGTGACCACACACTTGTTGTTGTTGTTGTTGTTGTTCAGTCGCGCTCAGTCCTGTCCGGCTCTTTGCAACCCCATGGACTGCAGCACACCAGGCTTCCCTGTCCTTCACCATCTCCTGGAGCTTTCTCAAACTCATGTCCATTGAGTCAGTGATGCCATCCAACCATCCAACCTTGTCATCCCTTCTCCTCCAGCATTTAATCTTTCCCAGTATCAGGGGCTTTTCTAATGTCAGTTCTTCACATCAGGTGGCCAAAGTGTTGGAGCATTAGCTTCAGCTAAACACACTTGTTAGGTTTATATTAACAACCATCCCTTCACTTCACCCAGTACCCAGGACTTTTTACTCCATTGGAGTCAGATAGAAAAGATCTATCTGATCACTATTAGATCACTATCATGTTAGTGTAAGGGCTTCCTAGGTGACTCAGAGGTAAAGAATTCACCTGCCAATTCAGGAGACACAGGAGTTGCATGTTCAATGCCTGGGTCAGGAAGATCCCCTGAGGAAGAAACAGCAACCACTCCAGTATTCTTGCTTGAAAAATCCCATGGACAGAGAGCGGAGCCTGGAGGGCTACAATCTATGGGGTCACAAAGAATCAGACACAACTGAGCATAACAAGAACAACAACCAATGTTAGTGTAAATGAAGGCAACGTGTTAGCCCAGTTCTCACCCCCAAGAGTGCTTGCCTTTCAAAAGAGGAAGCGCATGCATGTGTGAGAGAGTCTTTTGTTTAGTTTGCCTACATTATTCCCCTATATAATATCTGATTTCAGTAAGACATATGACAAAAGCTCTCCCAACATCCAGGCAGAGAGAGGGAGAAATATAGACCGGAAAAGAGCACAGCTCTATTTATATCTGGGTTCAGTGTCCCTGATCAAAGAATGCTTACATAGGAAAAGGAGGCATGAGAGGGTGCTATGCCTATAAAGGATCACAGGAATCTTTCTGAGGCCACATCCTGAGCAACATTTTTTATCAGGAACTTGAAGGAAAGCACAGATGGTGTGCTGAATAGGCTCACAGATGGTTGAATTGTAGCTGACACATTTTGATGATCAAAACTATTCATGCTCTTATCTGAACTAAAGGCATGGCACAGCAGCTCTCCTGCTCAGGCGGAGCCATGTGCCAGGCAGTTTGCTCATGTTGTCTCTAGCCCTGCAAAATAGGGACTTTTGTCTCCAGATTATAAACAAGGAAATGGATGCTCATCATGGTTAAGAAACTTGATGGGATCCCACAGTTAAGTAGAAGGACAGAACAGGAACTTGAATCCAGATCCACATAACTCCAGAGCTTCCTGACTTCACTTAGCCTGTGATAGTCCTGCACTGCCCTTTAAAATAACAAGTGTATGAGTTGTATTGGGATGGGGCTGTCTGGTTATAGATGCAGAAGTATTTGTTGGGAGAGAAATAGGAGTAAGTAGGGGGAAGGAAGAGAGGGTGGGATGATGCCTGCTTTAGTCTGTGCTAGTGATCTTGACCAGTGGGAACCAGTTGATGATATTAAGTTAGGAGATGGAGACACATTCATTCTCTTCAAACAATGAAAGGGCTGTTATTGTGCAGAAAGTATTCAGTGTAACCTGGAGAGGTGCATTTTAATGCAACACGAGCTGAAACTTTCTAAAATAAGGAATGTTGTTTGCATGTGCAGCAGGCTCCCAACCAAGGTGACGTCTTGTCCCTGGACCTTCCCAAGCAGGATCGCATCACTGCTTCCTGTGGAGGGCTGCAGGGAAGAAGCAGTGGGCATGGCCTCTACTTTATGAGAGTCACAACACTACTTCTGAGACTTTAGCGCTTGGATTGGGGACATATTTTATAATAGAGGGATTTCTCTCTATCCTTAAACGCACCACCTAGCTTTCTGTCTCCTCCACTGAATTTACAAAAGTTATGAGATAGAGATGGCCCCCCATTAGACCAAATGCCAACAAAACAGTGGCCTAATTTAGTCCTTTGTTTGAAGGAAAGGACTCAAAAATCCCTCAAGCAGGCTTCTGGGGAAAAGAAAAACCCTCGAAAGTACAGCAGGGGCTCTTTGGAGAAGCACAAGATAGGCTTTGTTCTGTGGCTTCCAGTCTGTGCCAGAACAGCAGTGAGCAAATGGAAAAATGTCCTGACAGACCGTGTTTACCACCCAGCCGTCGGCATTCTTCCCGATTCCTCTATAGAGCTTCTTACGGGGGGTGTGCATGCTGATGGATTTGAGCTATATGGAGGTTTCTTTTCCCTTTCATCTTTAAGGTGGTAAACCAGGAAGAGCTTTAGACATCCTCCCAGTAACTGGAATACTAACAATGAAATACACCAAGACCACAGCCTGCTTGATTATTTCCTAATTTTCTCTTTATGCCTGTTCCAGCTCAGAGACCCTGCCAGATGCAGAAAGCTTCCTTCATGGCAGCACAAATAGTTTCCA
The DNA here is from genome assembly GCF_016772045.2 of Ovis aries. NCBI lineage: Eukaryota > Metazoa > Chordata > Mammalia > Artiodactyla > Bovidae > Ovis > Ovis aries. Next base: position 75,468,581 of record NC_056061.1, read on the forward strand.
TTTCCCAGTCAAGAGCCAGCATCCAAGACGAGCTTCTGATTTGACACTGAATGAAACAAAAGATGGCCCAGAACTCAATGGAAGCCAGGAAATGGAGGCTCAATTGCCAGAAAATCTCTGCAACATCCCAGAAATCCCCATGGGCAGACAAGGTACACTGGCTACTCTGTGCAAGCAAGCACGCTTGCAGTGCAGCCTCCAGCTGTTTTTCTCTCCAAAGTTTTTTCAAGTTCTTCGTGAAATTTTGTAAAAATATGTTCCATCTTACACTCCAAATAGTCTTCTCATTCATCTGTCTTGGACTTCATAAAGTCAACATCCATTTAGTTTTTTGTTTTACTTCTTAATTCAGGAAACATACATTGAGCACCTTATAATTCATTCATTTGTTCAACACATCTTGAATACCCAGTACAAGCAAGAATGGGCTTGGGTTAAAGGGATGCATACAACACTGTTTCTGGTTAGTACATATCCCTGACACATCGAACCCTTACTAAATGCTCTGCATTTTCTAAGAGTTTTCACCTACATGCAAAACTTTCTCACCTGCAGATTTCTAACCCCACCAACTTTTGAAAGCCATAGCCAGATTTCTACACATCTGTTAGATTTAGTCTTATCATGAATGTCCCTCTGACACCTCAACTTCAACATGTTCATAATTGAATTCATGCCCTCATCCTTTTAACCTCCTCTTCTTCATGACTCCAGTTTCTGTTAGAGCTGTATGCTCATTCCATGGGCTTGGGTTCAAAGGTATCTCTGATGTTCCTTTCCCCTTTACTCAAGACAATAGTGACTTTCACCTCCAAAATGCCTCTCAAACATTTGTTTTGTTCCACTTCTACTGATAACAAGGACAGAACAAGAGCCCAGTAGTTCTTGCCTGGACTGTTGCAGTAGCTTCTCAACTGGTCTCCCCAACTTCATGTTACCACATCCTGGTCCATCCTGAACTTTGCCACCAGAATAATCTCCCTAATTTACTTTCTCACAATGCCACTTTCCTACCCATTACTGATGCCATATTATCCTTGGGTAGAATATTCTCTATAACACAGCCTTAAATTCTGCTTCCCCTCAATGTTCTCTGTGCCCATGCAAACTGGCCAAATATCGTTTACCAGATCCTATCTAGGTTTTCCTGTGCCTTTTCTTACGCTGTTCTCTCTGTTTGGTGTCCCTTTCCAGTTTCTGCTGCAGAACTTTTCCCAGCCTTAGCCTTCTAGCCCAGATCCTCCATGAAACTTCCTTACCACCTCTCTGAAAATAAGTACTCTCTCCTTCCTTGAATTCTCACTGCACTGCTCACATTTCTCATGTTCACACAACACTAATCCACATCCCATCTCCCCTTTCAGAGTCTGAGTTTCATCGTTAAACGTTAGTTTGCACAAAGGGTTAAAGGCACAAAATCTTTTTTATGAAAAGTAATGAGTAGAGAATGAAAGATCACAGGTACAAAAGAGGAAATGGTAGGAAGAAGAACATTATAGAATAGAAAAGGATTAAATCAAGGGATATTCTCTTAAAACTTGAGAGTTGGTCCCATCACTTCATGGGAAATAGATGGGGAAAGAGTGGAAACAGTGGCAGACTTTAATTTTTTGGGCTCCAAAATCACTGCAGATTGTGATTGCTGCCATAAAATTAAAAGACACTTACTCCTTGGAAGAAAAGTTATGACCAACCTAGATAGCATATTCAAAAGCAGAGACATTACTTTGCCGACTAAGGTCCATCTAGTCAAGGCTATGGTTTTCCAGTAGTCATGTATGGATGTGAGATTTGGACTGTGAAGAAGGCTGAGTGCCAATGAATTGATGCTTTTGAACTGTGGTGTTGGAGAAGACTCTTGAGAGTCCCTTGGACTGCAAGGAGATCCAACCAGTCCATTCTGAAGGAGATCAGCCCTGGGACTTCTTTGGAAGGAATGATGCTAAAGCTGAAACTCCAGTACTTTGGCTACCTCATGTGAAGAGTTGACTCACTGGAAAAGACTCTGATGCTGGGAGGGATTGGGGGCAGGAGGAGAAGGGGACAACAGAGGATGAGATGGCTGGATGGCATGACCGACTTGATGGATGTGAGTCTGAATGAACTCCAGGAGTTGGTGATGGACAGAGAGGCCTGGCGTGCTGCGATTCATGGGGTCACAAAGAGCCAGACATGGCTGAGCCACTGAACTGAACTGAACCGAACTGAGGAAGGATGAACTGTGGAGGAGATGTCCAGGTGCTGATGTGAATGGAGGAAGGAGCAAGTGCTTCTGCTCTGAGGAGGGAGGGGTGTCAAGGAATAGGAGGTGGCAAGTTAAGGAATACACACACACACCCAGCCCTCTGTGGCTTGAGCAAGTTGCCCTCCAAGCTCATTTTCTCTTGTGTGGACCCAGGAGAAGAGCCACATGTAGCTTATGTGTCTGTTGTGAGGAGCATGTGAAATAATGTAAGTTAAGAGCTGAGCACTGTGCCTGGCCCCAGGCATGAATTAAAATGGGTATGTGCTGCATTGTGGGTGAAGAGGGGGAGCTGAAGGTTCTGGAATCTGGAAAGGGCAGGAAGTGTAAGAGAGATGTAGACAAGCTGTAGATCATTAAAATTGACAAGTGAGATCACAAATGGGGGAGGGGTGTGATTGGGCAGCAATATAAGTGATTAACTAAGACAGTCTCTACTTTTATCTAGGATGTGAAATATAGGGATTGGCTCTTAGCTAACACTTGCCAGCATGATAAGGTAGTTTGGGTGGGCATTTGTAAGCAACTGGCTGTAATAAGAAGCTGTTTTGAGAATGATACTACAGAAGTGAAAAGTTGCTTCTCTACTGAATACAATTCCCTTTGTTGTATCATCAGTAAGTCTTGTTTCTTAATTCTTTCCTTCCTAGGGCTCATCTGTCTCTTCCTCCCTGGATTCTTGTTTGAACACCCATATTTAACTTTATCTTATTATTGTCATTTAAAGCTTGATTTTATGAAACACAAAATACATTTTTAAGAATTCTATATCACAGGAATATAAGCAGTATAGTTACCCATAGCTTCATAGTATAAACTCAAATAATTGGATTTTTTTTTCAATATAGAGACTATACAAATTAAATAAATGGCAAAAAGGTCTGATGCCTTTCAACAAATCTTTTTCCTTTTTTTCATTTTCCAAAGAGCCTCAGAACCAGCATTAGGTGTTTTATTTATTTATTAGCCGTGCACCATGAGGGATCTTAGTTCCCTGACCAGGGATCCAACTTCAGCCCTGCATTATAAGTGCAGAGTCTTAATCACCGGACAGTCAGGCAAGTCCTACAAACTTTATTTAATTCTTTCCTCCCTAGGATTCAGGTACTGTCACAGGAACTTCAGAGTGCATGAAGGACCAGCTTCAATGCCAGAGCTCCCTGGCCATGATGCTGCTTCTCCAACAACCCACCTGGAGGCTTACATTTCCCTACAGCATGGTGATTTGGGGACTGGAAAGAGAAACTAAAGACAACTGGGCACCCAGGGGAGAGAACATTCAATTCATCAGAAACAGGAATCCTAGGACGCCTATTGTTTCTCAGTCACTCAGTCGTGTCCGACTCTGTGACCCCATGGACTGCAGCACGGCAGGCTTCCTTGTCCTTCACTAACTCCTTGGAGTTTGCTCAGACTCCTGTCTGTTGACTTGATAATGCCATCTATGTGTGCCAGGACATCTATAGTGAGAGTTATTTAGCCCCTGCAAGAAAGTCCTCTGTCATTTTATAGGACCCAGATCTCCCTGTGAGATTTTCAGTGTCCCAGGAGTGCGAGGGGGCAAACTGAGTGATTTTCCAACCTACATGAGTACAATTGCAGATAAACACTAAACCTGGGATTGTCCCAGAGACCTAATTAGAGGCTCCTGCTGGTCTGACCCACTGGCAGTGACCTTGTCAAGCAGCAGGCTGGAGAAGACCCTTTTTGCCTTGGGAGGTGATTCAATATGGGATTCATTTTCTCCTTCTGAACTGCTTGTCAGGATCAAGAGTAGAAAACTAACGCGAGGCACTCACTTCATGGGTATTTGGTTCGTTGGCCTCTAATGGCAGATAGATGCCAGATTTAACTCGGGGAGACCAGAGGCACTTCAACAGAAGCAGTTGGTTGAATTAGAACTGCAGGTTGCTGAACAGAAGGCATGGGTTCATAGTTTTGGCTTTTTATTTCCTCACTGTTCCTCAAGGTGTGCCCTGCTTCTATAGTAGCTCTCTGCAAAACAAACACCAAACACAATTTTCTCCACCCTCCTTTTTTTTGCAAAAGTGAAAGCCCCTTCAGATTTCTTTCAGTTAGAAAAAAAAAAAGGTACAAATGTTAAATCTTTCTCTAAAAAATAAGTGGCAAAAAATGAACTTTCAATAAGCAGAGGATAGCTGTAAACAGATATCCATGTATACATGTACACAAAGAGTCTATAGAAAGCTAATTTTAAGCAAAGGCTACTGGTTGTAAAATGTATCCCTAGGAAGCTAAATAAATTGATTTGCTGTATATGGATTTTGGATAAAAGCCAACTAAAGCTTCCAGATCTTTTTCACATAAGCTGCCCTTGAATTATTGATTTTTTTAGCTCAAACACAGAACTTCACATTTATTCTTGCTATTTCCCACCCATGATTCCACTTGATTGGCTGGCCTGAATCCATGGAGTTGCCTCATGTGTCCAATACTCTGAACAGCTGAATTCATGAGGGACAGTCTACATTTAAGCCTATGGAACATTTACTGAAGCAAGTCAACTTTCTTGAATTGACAATGAACAACATACTCTATTTAAAATTTCTTATTTTCATCCTGAATTCGATTTCTTTTTCAGGCAGTTAAAGATCTTTGAAAAATGACTTAATCCTTCTTGAAGTCTCTCAGCACCAAGCAGGCAATAACTGTGTCCCATTCATCTTTGGGTGTTGACTTCCCTAGTGGCTTAGATGGTAAAGCATCTGTCTACAATGCGGGAGACCTGGGTTCGATCCCTGGGTCAGGAAGATCCCCTGGAGAAGGAAATGGCAATCCACTCTAGTACTATTGCTTGGAAAACCCCATGGACAGAGGAGCCTGATGGGCTACAGTCCATGGGGTCACAAAGAGTCGGACACGACTGAGCGACTTCACACACACTTCACACACACACAGTGTTTGGTGAGAGAGGGTGACAAATGAGTGCTGAATGGGGGAATAAAGAGAGAATGAATTAACATATAAATTAGTCTAGAATTTGAACTGAATTTTTCAGCAAGATCATACCTGATGGTTAAACAGACACAATAGCACCAAAAACCAGTTAACCAATAATTAATAAATTGATTCATTTTAGTGAAGATCAACTGTTCTCAAATGTGCTTTTCTCCCTCCCCAACTGCATGACCGCCAGCAACATCAGCCTCTGGAAACTTGTTAGAAATGAAGATGCATTGCTCAGTCACGTCCGACTTTCTGTGACTCCATGGACTCTAGCCCACCAGGTTCCTCTGTCCATGGAGATTTCCAGGCAAGAATACTGGAGTAGATTACCATTTCCTACTCCAGGGGATCTTCCTAATCCAGGGATCAAACTCGATCCACTTTTCCTGTGGCTCCTGCCTTGGCAGGCATATTCTTTACCTCTGAGCCATGTGGGAAGCCCTGAGCACCACCCTATTCGTGAGGCTTTCCGCAAACACTCAATATAAAAGAGCAATGACCTCCCCCTTCCTCCTTCTCCCCCAGACCCCCGGCCCCCACACATCCAGCAGTCCAAGTCCCCATCCCCTTGTTCATTTTCCTCTGTCATACTTACTACCAGCCTGCCTTCAATGTATTTGCTGCTGATGTATTTTCTGTTACCTTCCGCTAGAACACAGGCTCCATCACGGTAGAGGTATCTATAATCTTGGTAGATTCAGTAGTGCCAAGCACTGTGAGCAATAAATACTTGATGGGAGAATGAACGGATGGTTGACACAGCAAAGTGAAAGTGCTTCGGGAAATAAAAAGATGCCACCATGAATAAGCTCTTCAAATAAGTGGCAGACTGGAGAAGTCATTTTGCAACATATAAAATAGACATTCCCAAATGGCGTCTATAGTACATACATTTTTTAAAATCCTAGACATTAATAGGAAAATGATCAGCAGTAACATAATGGAAAAAAAAATGGGTACAGGATATTAATAGAAAATTTACAGTAAAGGGAACATGGTGGTCAGTGACCTGGCCAGGTAACTTGATCTCTGTGTCTAGTTTCCCTCACCTAGTAAAATAGCTCCCTGCTTCCTAGGGTTGGGAGAATAAAATGAGTTTATATATATTAACTGCTTAAAAGGGTGAATGGCACATCCAAGTGCTAGCAAGTATTATTGTTACTGGTAATTAGAGAAATAAAACTGAAAACAAAATGCCACTTTTTGCCCATCAGATTGGTTAAAAAACATTTTTTTTAAGTCTGAACCGCAAATATTAAAGATGTGGGGAAAATATGTGTATTAGACATGGTGAATGTGGTAATTCAATGGAGCAGCCCCTTCAGAGAGCACTGCAGTAGTAGCTGGTAAAGCAGAAAGGGTGCCCAGCCTATAATCAATTCCACTTTTGAGTCTATAGCCTAGGGCAGCTCTTCCCAGCGCTCCTCAACTGTGGAAATTCTGGAGTGGTGGTTAAGCACACAGATTCCTGGAGCACACCCCAAACCCACTGATTCAGAATCACCAGGGAAAGAGCTGTGCAATCTAGATATTTCACTAGTACCACAGGGGATCCTTATTATCAGACAAATCTGAGAAACCCTGAGCTAAAAAAGTTTTTATCCTTTTACTTAAGATTTTTGGAACAAGGCTAAATACAGCATTCTGATAAAAATAAAAATAATGGAAATAATCTAATATGTAACAATTGGTACATTAATTAACAAATTAATAAAATGTGATGCACACATACAGTGGAATAGTCATAGTAGCTTAGAGCTATAGTTCTAAATGTCAATGTGAATGGGTCATTTAAAAATATGGATTAAAAAAATCAAGATGCAGAACTATATATGACACTGTTTCATACTATAACTATAATGTAGTTGTATTTCAGTGAAGTTTTAATTGATGGAAATGTCAATTGGCATTAGCCCATTGTAACATTGGTCAGCAATACTGACTAAAGCTTATTATAATCAAATCATATGACTTAGCAATTCCACTCCTAGTTATGCACCTGATAGAAACATATATATGAACATCAAAAATGCGCACAAAAATGTTCATAATGACCTGAACCCAGAAAATACCATATGTCCATCTATGACAGAGTTGAGAAATAAATTATATTGATGTGATTGAATACTATACAGCAATGAATGGGAATGAACTAGAGCTTCGTGCAAAAGCATGTATGGATTCCACATAAATGTTGACTAAACAAAGTCATACACAAAAGATTCCATTTATATGGAATTCAAAACCAAGCAAAATTACCATGTGATGTCCATAGCATGAGGGTGGTAGTGAGGTAGAAGATAATTCAGAAATGGCTTCTGAGGGACTGATAATATTCTCTTTTTTTCTGTGTAGTGGGTACCTAGGGATTCTTGCTGTTTAAAAATATATTGAGTTATAACTTTTGATAGGTATACTCTATATACACATAGCTTTTGTTTCATAAGTACACACAAAATTGTTTATTTTCTGGGTACATATTTTAGGTAAAATATGTAAATGAGCTTGAATTATACACAACAAACTCATCAAACTTATGATACAATTGCAGAGTTAGGATGGTGAGTGTAACAGAGTTAGTGAGACCAAAGATGGTGGCTAAAGTGATTCTTTAATTTAAAAAAATGAAAGACAAAGAGAAGAAAAAAAGCTAGGAGAAAAACAGAATATTAAGTTGATGATTCTGAATGATGAAAATACATGTGTTGTATTTGTTACAGTATTTTTGCTCTTTATTTTTAGGACTCAAAATGTTAATATATAAGAAAAACAAAACTGTCTAATGATCAAAATTTTTACATTAAGTTACTGCTTAATTGGGGGAAATTCTGATTTTTTTTTTTTTTTGGATAAGCTGCAAAGAGATGGAGTCATTTTTCTAAAAAAATTTAGCAAGAGTAACATTTCTTTAAAATCTCCATTAACAACTGAATTTGGAGAATAAAATGAAGCAGTAACTTTATTTATCCATCTACCCACTGCTATAATATGCTGCAAAAACTCCTTGGATTTTCACAGTGTCATTTGTTCTACAGTTAGAAACGAAACTGACAAAAATCTTGTTTACTTGTAGGGACACAAACGTCAGAGCTCACCCACTCTGGCCAACAGAGCTGCAGAAGCAAAGACTGAATTAAAAGGATGTGCAATGAGATGAAGTTTGACTTTCTTATCTGAAGAAGAAAAATAGTATTTTACAAACAAGGTGGAAACATCAGGAACCCTCCAGGATTCTTAGCTGTGAACTTTTGGAAAAGCCTGGGTTGGTCTTGGGCAAACGGTTGGCAAGTGCCAGAGGATAAGGGGGATGTCTGCAGCCCAAGACGTGCATAAACCCAGAGGATGCTCCAGCCAACACAATTGACTTCCTGGTCTCCACACTGAGATAAAACCATCCTTAAGGAAGGATGCCAAAAATAGGAAGCCTTAAAATACAAAGACAACAAACACTGTTTTTTCCTGACATTAATTCTCTTAACATGGGCCACCAGAAGATAAGTTATCCCCCACTTAAAGCACATCTCCCAGAAAAAGAAAAAAAAAGATGCATCGTCACCAGTGAACTGTCTGATGTCAGATGGGACATTTCTGAGGTTCGGGGACAATGGTCCAAAGTGACCAAACAGCTGGATTTCAAGCTTCCGCACATTTTCCTGTATCTCCCAACACATTCCTGGCAGTTGTTAATATCTTTAATTTACAACCAATAATTAAGCTTTTAATTGTTTTTCTTTTCCTGTGTATTTGCTTAGAAGTGCAAACTGTGCTGTTCATTGTTGACTTAGCTTGCTCAGCCTCCATGCAAGGCCAGCCAAAAATGAACAGGCTGACTCAACCGGTGGAGGGGTGAATTTACGATCAGGCCCACAAAATGTTTGTTTTGAAGACAAAGTTCCCCGCATAAGCAATGAAACCAGTGTATTGGTATGCTGGCTCGCATTTCGTACAGGATTCTCTTCTTTCCTCCTGGCCGGAAGTTGCTCTTAGCACATTATCTTAGGAGGAGAGGAAACTGGCCGTCCAGCGGCTCCCTCAATTCTCTAAAGATTTTGCTCTCACGTGGCCTCTCTCATGTACATTTTGGAAAACGTGAAAATAGATGCATTGGTCAGCTTCCAGAAGGGATGCTCCTTGCAAAGTGCTCCCTACTCCTCCAAGGAGAGGTAGACCCTCCATCCTGTCCTCCACGGGGACCTGAGTGACATGGCAACAGCTGCACAACTCATTTCTCCAAGCCCTGTGTCTTGAGGGGGAGAGAAGCGAAGCAAGAAGAAAGAAAAAGAGAAAAAGAGAGAGGAGGGGGAAAAAAAAGAGGGCAGGAAGGAAGGGAGGAGGAGCTCGAGGAGACCTGGAGGAGTCTGTGAAGATGAAGGAGAGGCAGACCAGTGGGGTGTGCATGTGACTGTAGAGTAAGAAGCTAGTTTCTAAGGTCACTGAAAACTGGCTCTGGAGGAAATTCGTGGGGAAAAGTTTAAAATAAACTAAGACCTCAGTGGGTTCTGAAGTGATGTTTCGGTAGGGGAGCAATCTCATGACTTTAGAGGAGTATCACCTATTTAACCCTTACCTTTACTTGGCGATCGAGAGATCCAGCAAGATGGCCAGTGGGAGGGTTGGTACAGGAGACTCTTGATTTCATGGCCTCATGCTCAAACTCTGTACCACATGCCTTTGACTGTAGCTTCAACTTAAGTCAAAATTGGAAGCTCCTTGACAACAGGAGGTCACAATGTATCGAAGAATCAGAAGTTGGACTATTTGGTGTTTGACATGAGGGAATAAACTGAAATGGCCAGTGACTGGGAGAGGGGGGCCCACGGAAAGACCTGAAGCTCCATCTCTATTGCCAGAGCAACAGTCACAATGGGAAACGGAAGCAGCTGAGCTGAGGTCCAATTTAGGTCCTCAAAGGTGCCTGTCACAGTCCATTCACACGAGTCTTTCTGAAATCCATGAGTGGATGTGTGGCAGGGATCATATATGCATGGTATGTCATTTAGAACACATGTGACTGGGCACCATGTAGCATTTTAAAGATACATTCTCTTCGGAAATCTCCTTGGAGGTGAGGGCAAGTCCATCTGGAGGGACAGATGTAAGACGTGGAGCCCAAGCCCAGATCTCACTTCCCTCTCTCGCCCCACTGGACCAAGCCCAGTGGGTATCAGTGAGCAAGGGAGCTCACTGGCACAGCCCCATAAGGGTTAGCTCCTCAGCACAGGGCAGGGTAACTAGGGTAGAGACGGTTTCTCCAAGAGCCAAGGGAGAAGACTCCAGTACCCTGTCTAACTTGGTCTCCGTTCCTGGGGTCCCCCCCATAAGTGGCCCTGGAGGCTTAAGGGATTGATGATCTGTTGCTACAGAGCAGATGGAGGTGGTGTTCAGGCTCATCTCATGGCTGTTCCATGTCATGGAGCCACCACCTGCCTGCCAACAGACACCGGAAGAAAGGTAAAGGGGTTCTCATTTGTCTGGGTCCATCCACCTTGCAGCAGCCTGAGGCCCAGAACCCTGAGGACAGTTGGGTCAGCCACAGACAGGGAAGCATCCTCCCAACACATCATTCCAGGGCCTCTGAAAGTCCCGATGCAGATCCCACTGAGAAGTCTCCCAGAAGCTTCTAAAAGCCTTGCCGCAGGCTCCTCGACCCTCCAGACCAGCTCACATCCTCATATTTTAGTCCAACAATCCTCTCTCAGACCTTTGACCTCATAGGCCCTGCTTGCTTGCCCCCTGACTTGATGACACATGAGGATGTGGTTTTCAGTCGCCCTCAGCTCTTGGCCAGACAACAACTTTTGTCCCTGGCTGTCTGGGCCCCTTCATAGCACGTGGGCGATCAGAAGAGAAAAGCCTCAGTTCCGAAAGATCCCAGCTTGTTGAGTCTTCCCTCCTGCCAGGCTCTCCCTCCATCCCATGGAATGAAAGGTGGAAAGCAGAGCTGAGAAGACCACACAGTTCTCTCATCCAACCGTCTCCTCCTCTGCAAGGATCTGAGGCTACTACTGGTTCACACAAGGTCTCACAGCCAACCAAGCTAAGCCGCTGCTTAGCTACCTGCTGCTCAGGTAGACCCCACACCCAGCCCAGAGCTCTCTCTACTAGGCTGCATTCTCTCCAGCTTTTCTAAGGAATACATCCTTTGAGAAACGTCATAGCCATGGCCTTGTTTTGCCACTTTGGAGGATGTCATGGGGCCAGCCCAGCTGTTCTCTCATGCTCCCTCCCTTCCCCCGGCATCTCTCTGCCCTCCTCCTCCCTCTGTCCCTCTCTTTTCCCCTCCTTTTCTTCCTTTTGGTCATCAGCGCCTCTCCTTCTGTCTAAGTGTTTCCCTTTTCAATTGCTTGCAAGAGATTTTGAGAGAGTGGAGAGTGAGAAAAAGCAAAGAGCAAGCAAGATTGTTTTGGGGCTGTGGCGGGGGGAGGGCAGGGGGGAGGGAGGGTTGGAGAGAGAGGAAGTACCCGAAGCTGACTTTGTATTACTGTACTTTGAATAAATGACCTCACTTCCCAGGGAGTCTGTTTATGTGACTTTTTCATCGCACTCTATAACAAAGTTCTGCACATTCCAAGGACTAGAAAGCCCATCCGGGTGCTCTCTCTTTAATTAAGTGTACTGCTCTTGATCCACTCTTTGCCTCAGAAGATTTTGCTAGTGACTACATCTCTTCTCTGTTGAAGCAGCCTGGAAGAGTGAGGTGGGAGGGAGGGTTGTGAGTGAAAGGGAAGGCCAGCTTAAAGCTGTCGCCCTGCCTGAACCCTAGTGACACCGCACGCCACTCACTGGGCACATCCGCCCTCCATTGCAGCCCAGTGCCACACCCTGCCTTGATGTCCTCGGTCACTCCTTTCCCCAGGCCACTCCTTTCACCGACTGGGGCCTGTTCCCTTAAAGATCGATCCTCTGACCTCTAATCTACTAACAGATTTGTTTTGTCAATCCCTAAAATCCTTCTGGAGAAGAGAACGGCTACCCACTGCAGTATTCATGCCTGGAGAATTCCACGGACAGAGGAGCCTGGAGAGCTACACAGTCCATGAGGTCGCAAAGAGTCAGACATGGGCGACTTTTACTGACTCACTCAAACTCTTTCTAGCTCTAACCTTCTCCAAATCTAAAGTAAATTAGTTGGGACTTTCTTGGTAGTCTAGTGGCTAAGACTCCAGTCTCCAAGTGAAGGGGGTGTAGGTTCAATACCTGGCTGGGGAATGAGATTCCACATGCCTCAGCTGACAGTTTTTACAACTAAAAAATAAAAAACTTCCTACATGACTCAAGGAAGGTTAAAGATCCAATGTGCTGCAACTAGGACCCAGTGCAGCCAAATGAACAAATAAAAGTACATTTTTTTAAGAAAAGTAAATTAGTTAAGGGTGCCATTTGCGCACACACACCAGGGTCTTCTTTATCAACTATGCATTCATCATTTCATTTTTTATACATGCATTTTGTTGTTTAACCCAGAGTGAGAGTTCTCACTTCAAGCCAAAGAGCAGAATCCCTAGTCTCTGCATAACAGATATATTCAGACAAGTGAAGCCTTCCCAGGGGGCTACCCTGAACCTTACTGTGTAGCTGCTACACCATACATGGGCTAAGGTGGGTTCAGTACTCCTTTCGGGAGCCTAACTGCTATTGATGACTGCTCCTGAGCAGTCACAATGTGCAAGTCAGCCAAAGGATCATCTGTATCCTCAAAGTGAGAAAAATGTGTCTTTCTTACTTTCCGAGTGTAGCAGCAGGGTGTTTTATAGAGAACAGTCCCTAAGATTTTTCTGAAGCTACAACAGAATTGCTACCTGATAACTGCAAGCACATTCTTCTTTCAACATGAAGTCTTGATTTTGCATCATAACAGAATGTCTTTTTTTTCTAATGGGAAAAGCTGCTAGATTCTACCATCTTACTTCATTTTATTTGATTATTCAATATCAACTAATGCCAACACTAGTTTCTAAGCTTGTGGTGGTGAACAGAGGTGTCACCACCACCCCAAAACTTGCAACACAATGATGCACAGATACAATCAAGGAACCAAACACATATTTGATTGTTTTGAAGGAAATAAACAGGACCCGTGATGGGTAGCAACAGAGAAGGAGCAATTTAGACAAGGTGTTCATTGTTCGTGGAAAAGTGAAGACCCAAGGAATGAAAAAAATGTCAGGTAAGCATAACAGGGAAGGGAGGATGTCCCAAGCAAAGGAATGTTCCAAGCAAAGGAAATAACATGCACAAAGGGCTGGGCTGCCATGGGGAAGGCTTACCTTGTTGAAGAAAATGAAGGGAGGTTTGTGCAACTGAATTCAGTGGGTGAGGTAGGAAAACAGGAGGTCGGAGAGGTAGACAGAGATTAGATCACATAGCACAATGTAAGCCATGGAAATGGGTTTGTACTCTATTTGAACGCAAAGACAAAATGGCTTTTGAGAAGAAGTAAGAGCGAGGCCAGAGTATATGATGGAAACGATTGCATCTCCCACAGTGGCAGGTGGATTCTTTACCATTGTGCCACCTGGGAAGCCCATGATTGCAAGGGAGTGGGAGGGAAGCAGTTGCTAGGTCTGGACAGGAGATGGCCCAATGACCAGAGGGATGGAGTGAAGTTAGCTGATATGAAGCACTTTGGCTCCTGAAGGAGACGATCCAGTAAGAATTTCTGAGGCATTCAATGTGGAGGGTAAGAGAAGGGAGGAATTGAGAATGAAATGCAGATTGCTGGCATGAAAAACTGAGTTCCTGGGGTACCATTCATGAAAATAAAGAAAGCTGGGAGAGTAGGAATTTGAAGAGCGTGTGGGATGAGTCAGGATTTTCATTTTCAGATGGACTTGAGTCATTCTATGTTTAAACAGCCTAACTAACTAACTGTTGCTTGTTCCTGTGGATATACATGCACTCTCTCTGAGCACTCTTTGCAGAAGAGGTGGGGTTTGGAAAGGAGTTATGCAGGAGGGCCAGCTCTTCAGCCCAGCAGACTTGCTGTTGAGATGTCCCCACGTGATTTGGTGTTTCACCCAAGATGCTCAATCTGATATTTGTGAAATGTACCCTCAGTTCAGTTCAGTTGCTCAGTCATGTCCGACTCTTTGCGACCCCATGGACTGCAGCATGCCAGGCTTCCCTATCTATCAACTGCCAGAGCTTACTCAAACTCATGTCCATCAAGTTGGTGATGCCATCCAACCATCTCATCCTCTGTCATCCCCTTCTCCTCCCACCTTCAATCTATCCCAGGATCAGGGTATTTTCAAATGAGTCAGTTCTTCACATCAGGTGGCCAAAGTATTAGAGTTTCAGCTTCAGCATCAGTCCTTCCAATGAATATTCAAGACTGATTTCCTTTAAGATGGACTGGTTGGATCTTCTTGCAGTCTACGGGACTCTCAAGAGTCTTCTCCAACACTGCAGTTCAAAAGCATCATTCTTTGGCACTCAGCTTTCTTTATGGTCCAACTCTCACATCCATACATGACCACTGGAAAAACCATAGCTTTGACTAGACGGGCCTTTGTTGGTAATGTCTCTGCTTTTTAATATGCTGTCTAGGTTGGTCATAGCTTTTCTTCCAAGGAGCAAGCGTCTTTTAATTTCATGGCTGCAGTCACCATCTGCAGTGATTTTGGAGCCCCCCAAAATACTCTAGGCCATGACTATACCCTGTGGAAGCAGTTGGCAGCAGACATGAGTAGAGGATCACTAAAGAGAATAGATACCCATTCTCTCAGTCATCCTCAGAAGTCAGTATGAAGACAGAACACAAGGGCTTGGTGATGTCCCTCTTGAGTAGCCACGTCTTGCAATTTAAACATCCCACCTTTTATCAGACCCAGAGACTAATACTCAGCTCAACTCTTGAAACAGATACAAGACAATGTGCTTGTGTGCTGAGTCGCTTCAGTCATGTCTGACTCTTTGTGACCCCATGGACTGTAGCCCACCAGGCTCTCCATTCATGGAATTGTCCAGGCAGGAATGCTGGAGTGGGTTGTCATTTTCTTCTCCAGGGGATCTTCCTAACCCAGAGATCAAACCTGTGTCTCCTGCATTGGCAGATGAATTCTTTACACTAGTGCTACCTGGGAAGCTCCAATGCAACAGATTTCTACTAATAGTTCTGGTATAGTTTTTATACCAGGGACATATACATATAAATATACATATAGATTTATAATTCATTTGAAACAAACTCTGTTATTTCAATATGTTTTAAAAATAAAATACATCTTAAATCACTACTCAATATGCAATCAGTAAACTTTTACTTCTTAAGCCAAAATGATAAAAAAAAATAACTCTTTGAATGAGCAAAAAGCTAAAACACAGAAACTTTAATCCGTGTTGCACTCAGCTCTAAGAAAATATTTCCTTGTAGTATCTAAACTTCTAAGCAAACATTTCAGCAACCTTAATGAATACGTAAGCATTATATACAAAGAAAAGAATAGCAATAAAGAAGATACTTGACTTCTCATCAGCAAAAATGCAGACCAGAAAATAGTATCACAACATCTTTACAGTGCCAAAGCAAACAAACAAAAACATACTTTAAAATGATATAGGCAAAGAAAATATCTATCAAAAATAAGTGATAAGACTACATAAGTCAAAACAGTGTGATACTGGCACAAAGACACATACAGCAATAAAATAAAAGAGACAGTCCAGAAAGAAATCATCATAACTTTCAGCCAAGGTGCCAGGACCATTCACTGGGGGAATGTACAGTCTCTTTTCAATAAATGATATTGGGAAAACTGGATAGTCACATGCAAGAGAATAAATTTAGACCCTTACCATACACTATACAGAAAAATTATTCATAATGGATCAAAAATGTAGGTGTAAGCGCTAAAGCTTTATTTCTTTTCTCAGAAGAAAATATGGGAAATCTTCATGATATTGATTTGGCAATAATTTATTCAATATGTCACCAGAAGTACAGTCAACCAAATAAAAATAGATAAATGGGACTACATCAAAAATTAAAACTTCTAATTTGTACATCAAAAAACAATCAACAAAGTGAAAAAACAGCATATAGAATGGGAGGAAATATCTGCAAACCATGTATCTGATCAAAGAGATGTATCTATATAGACAAATCAATATAAATATCCGGAATATATAAAGAATTTCTGCTGCTGCTGCTGCTAAGTCACTTCAGTCGTGTTCGACTCTGTGTGACCCCAGAGATGGCAGCCCACCAGGTCCCCCCATCCCTGGGATTCTCCAGGCAAGAACACTGGAGTGGGTTGCCATGTCTTTCTCCAATGCGTGAAAGTGAAGTCTCTCAGGCGTGTCCGACCCTCAGCGACCGCGTGGACTGCAGCCTACCAGGCTCCTCCATCCATGGGATTTTCCAGGCAGGAGTACTGGAGTGAGGTGCCCCTACAACTGAACAAAAAAAAAGGTACACAATTTAAAATGAGCAAAGGGCGTGAATAGACACTTCAAAAAAGATACACATATGGCCAATAAATACATGAAAAGGTGCTCAACTAATCATTAGAGAAAAACAAATCAAAATCCTAATGAGATATCACCTTACACCTGTTAGAATGACTGAGACAAATAAATAAATAAATTCAAACTAGCAAGTGTTGGCAAGGATGTAGAAAAATTGAAACCCTCATGCACTGTTGGTGGGAATGTGAAATGATGCTGCTGCTACACAAAACAGTATGGCAGGTCCTCAAAACGAAAAATAGAATTATTATAGTATCTAGCAATTCCACTTTCGGGTATATAGCCAAAAGAATTGAAAGCAGGGTCTCAATGAGATATTTGTACACCCATGTTCATAGCAGCAACCCAGTGTCCATTGATGGATAAGCAAAATGTGGTATATATTCATACAGTGGAATATTATTTGGCCTTAAAAAGGACAGAAATTCTGATGCATGTTACAACTTAGATGAATCAGAAGGATATTACGCAAAATGAAATGTCAGTCACTCCCACACAAAAACATATTACATGATTCCTCACACATGGGGTACCTAGAGTAATCAATTTCATAGAGACAAAAAGGGTAATGGTAGTTGCCAGGTGCTGGGTGAGGCATTGTGTGTGTTCTTTAATGGGTATAGAGTTTCAGTTTTGCAAAATGAAAGAAGTTCTGGAGATTGATTGTACAACAACGTGAATATACTTAACACTATTGAACTGTACACTTAAAATGCTTAAGATGGTAAATTTTATGTTATGTGCACTTTACCACAATAAAAAATAAAAAGAAAATAAGAAATACACATTTCTGGGGGGAAATGCTGAGAGATTTTGTTTCTAGCTTAAGTCCACTATTTAAACACTAAAGGAAGTTCTGTCTAAAGGGAAATGCCTTCAGTTGGCAACTTGGATCCACACAAAGAAATGAAGAACACAGGAAACAGTAACTTTGTTTAACTGTTTTTTCTTTTCTTAATTTCTTGAAGAGACAATTGAACTATTTAAAACAATATACTGTGGGCTTTATAAAGAGGTAAAATGTAAGAGAACACTAGAATAAAGAAAGGCAGTGGATTGAAGTTATACTATTTTTAAGTTTTATACATGGAACAGTATATTAATTCAGGGTAGATTGAAATAAGTTAAGAAAAAACACTGCAATCTTCAGAGCAACAGCTGGAAAAATGAAACAAAGAGGTTCAGGCAATGTGCCAATAGATGAGAAAAAAATGAAATACTACACAATGTATAATTAATCGAAAAGTGGGGAAGAAAATATGAAAAAACAAAAGTATAGAAAACAGCAAAATGGAAGTCTTAAATATGAGACATTTCATATAAATGATAAAATTTTATAGTTTTAAAATAATAATAAAAGAATCAGTTTATCAAGAAGTAGTAACAGTCTTAATATATATGCATCTCAGAGCTTCAAAATACATGAAGCAAAAAGAGAAACAGATTAAGCCATAAATATAGCTTGATGTTTCAACACTCCTCCCACAATAGTTGTTAGAGCAAGGGCACATTACTATCAATTTGACCTAACTCATATTTACAAAACACTCTACATGGTAGTCACATGCTTGCAAGTGTATATAGAACATTTTCCGGGGTAGACCATGTGTTGGGCCATTAAAAAGTCTACAAGTTTAAATAATTAAATTATACAAATGTTCTCTGATCATAATGAAATTCTTAAAATTCAATAACAGAAACATATCTGGAGAATCTCCACATATGCGAAAAATGGGCTGTGAGACATAGCTAAAGTGGTGAAATATAAAATAAAGAAACAACAGAGAAATTTAATGGAACAATAAGCTGGTTCTTTAAAAAGATCACTAAAATTGATACTTTCAAAATGGACTGATCAAGGGGGAAAAAGAGAGAACACACAAATTACCAACATGAAGTGTAGAGAAAAGACATTAGTACATATACTACAGATATCAAAAGGAAACAAGATAATATGAACATGTTTAGTCCAATAAGTTTCACAACCTAGATAACTTGGAGAAATTCCTTGAAATACACGTTAATTATAGATAAAATGTATAAAATTACAGACTGACAGCAACAACCGTTGACAAATGTATGAAACAACGGAACTCTCATACGTTGCTGCTGGAAATGCAAGATGATACAATCATTTGGGGAAGTATTCTGGTGGCTTTTTATAAAGTTAAACATACACTTCTAAATTCCACAATTAGGCATTTACGCAAGAAAAATAAAAACTTGGTGTCTATAACAACACTTGGATATGAACATTGATAGGAGACTTATTCATGATGATCAAAAAAGTGGAAGCAACTCATTAGATGAATATCCATCAGTAGATGAATAAACAAAATACGGTTTTAATTCATATACAGAAATACTAGTCAACAATAAAAGGCAATAAAGTATCAATACACACAACTTTCATTAATCTTAGAATCATTATACTGAACAAAGAAAGCCGCAGATGGGTATATACTATTTGGCTTTATTTTATTAAATAATGACAGGCAAAACTAACTTATAGGGATGGAAAGCTGATCCATGTTTGCCTGGTATAGAAAATGGGGAGCAATTACTGTAAGGGGGAAACAAAACTTTGAAGTGATGGAAATATTCTGTATCTTGAGTAGGTGGGAGCTACACAGGTGTGTACATGTCCAAACACATGGAGCCTAAAGTGGTACATTTTACTGTAGGTAGATTATACCTCAATACACTTGAATTTAAAAGATGAAAAGAATGCACATTGAGATATTGACACACACCTGCTGGAATGGCTAAAATTAAATTTTAAAAAGCACTGACAATGCTAACTGCCAATAAGTATGGGAACAAGTGAACTCTCATCCATTGCTGATAAGTATGTAAATTGGTAAAATCATCCTGGATAACTACTTTGTATTGATCATATATGTAACCTTTGACACAGAAATTCCTTTTTAAATACATCTGACAGAAATGTGCACATATATGCTGCAAAAGAATGCTCATAGCAGTCATATCTTAAAACTGGAAACAATCTAATTGTCCATAAGTCATAGAATGGACTAAAAACTGGTGGTATATTCACGATAGAATACTATCCAGTAATGGAAATGATTGAGTTGCGTATCCACGCAAGAAACATGGGCGAATCTCATAAACCTTGTATTGAGAGAAAGAAGCCAGACACAAAAGACTGCATACTGTAAATTTTCATTTTTATAAAATTTTTTAATATGTAAAATTAATCCAGGATGTTGAAAGTCAAAAGAGTGATTTCCTTTGGCAAAAAAAGAAGGGAATATGAGACGAGCTTCTGAGAAAGTGGAAAGCTGTTTCATGAATCAGGTGATTCCTGGAGTGTATTTACTTTATGATGACTCACTGAATTATACACTGGTGATGTGTGTCCTTTTCATTGTGTATGTCATATGCATTTATACACAAAGCTTTTTAAAAGGGACTTATAAGTGAATGAGAACCAAGCAAGCAGAAGAAGAAATACAGACTTTGTCATTAAGTTCATAGTAATGAAAGGATGCAAAAAGGAAGAAGCTTGGGGTGCAGTACTATTGTGCTAAAAGGTGTTTTTTGGATTCGAAAAGAGTTGCTCATGCCTATATTCTGGTTTTTTTAAGCCAGTGAAAGGGAAGAATTAATGCTATAGGAAATAAATGATGAAGCATTGTTTTAAAACCTTTATGAAGCAGAAGTTCATGAGAAACAGTGGTTATATATAGAAGTGCAAATCTTGTACTTATAAATCTTGTAAAAGAGTGATTATTTTCCCTCCAAGTCTTAAAATAAAATAATTTAAATTAAAATGAAAAGATGGAGCCACACAGGGAACCCATAAAAGAGTGATGGGAAAATTGGGAAGCTGTTGGAACAAGGCTGAGGAAGTTTATATCTGACACAAGGCACACCACACGCTGAGAGGTTGGGGATCAGGGTCTGCATCCTAAGGAAACAGTGATGAAAGTGGGTACCTCCACTGCAGGAAAAGTGAAGAGTAACTGCTTAAGGATAAATGAAACCAAAACTGAGCTATATGGAGGGGTCAGCTTAATTTGGAAATTACACATTTCTTGTTGTTTAGTTGGTACACTTGTTCTCTTGGGTACTCAGGCAGGAAACCTTGACGTAACTGATTTATGACATTGTCTTCTCTTCCTTCGTTTCACAGTCATTTTACAATCCAGCACTCTTTCCCTTTCAGTTCAGTTCAGTCGATCAGTCGTGTCTGACTCTTTGTGACCCCATGAATCGCAGCACGCCAGGCCTCCCTATCCATCACCAACTCCCGGAGTTCACTCAAACTCAAGTCCATCAAGTCGGTGATGCCATCTAACCATCTCATCCTCTGTCATCCCCTTCTCCTCCTGCCCTCAATCCCTCCCAGCATCCGAGTCTTTTCCAATGAGTCAACTCTTTGCATGAGGTGGCCAAAGTACTGGAGTTTCAGCTTCAGCATCAGTCTTTCCAGTGAACGCCCAGGACTGATCTCCTTTAGGATGGACTGGTTGGATCTCCTTGCAGTCCAAGGGGCTCTCAAGAGTCTTCTCCAACACCACAGTTCAAAAGCATCAATTCTTCAGCACTCAGCTTTCTTCACAGTCCAACTCTCACATCCATACATGACTACTGGAAAAACCAGAGCTTTGGCTAGATGGGCCTTTGTTGGCAAAGTAATGTCTCTGCCTTTTATTTATTTATTTATGTATTTATTTATGTATTTATTTATGTATTTATTTATTTATTTATTTTCAGGTTTTTTTTTTCTTTTTCTCTCTTTTTTTTCCTTTCTTTTTTATTTTTATTTTTTTTTTATTTTTTTTTTTTAGTTTTTTATTTTTTAAATTTTAAAATCTTTAATTCTTACATGCATTCCCAAACATGAACCCCCCTCCCACCTCCCTCCCCACAACATCTTTCTGGGTCATCCCCATGCACCAGCCCCAAGCATGCTGTATCCTGCGTCAGACATAGACTGGCAATTCAATTCTTACATGATAGTATACATGTTAGAATTCCCATTCTCCCAAATCATCCCACCCTCTCCCTCTCCCTCGGAGTCCAAAAGTCCGTTATACACATCTGTGTCTTTTTTCCTGTCTTGCATACAGGGTCATCATTGCCATCTTCCTAAATTCCATATATATGTGTTAGTATACTGTATTGGTGTTTTTCTTTCTGGCTTACTTCACTCTGTATAATTGGCTCCAGTTTCATCCATCTCATCAGAACTGATTCAAATGAATTCTTCTGCCTTTTAATATGCTATCTAGATTGGTCATAACTTTCCTTCCAAGGAGTAAGCGTCTTTTAATTTCATGGCTGCAGTCACCATCTGCAGTGATTTTAGAGCCCCCCAAAATAAAGTCTGACACTGTTTCCACTGTTCCCCCAGCTATTTCCCATGAAGTGATGAGACCAGATGCCATGATCTTCGTTTTCTGAACGTTAAGCTTTAAGGCGACCTTTTCACTCTCCTCTTTCACTTTCTTCACTTCCCCTTTCAGTCTTTGGCAATCCACACCCAGCAGGGAAAACCTAAACCACTGTAACCTTTTCCCAGCAGAGTTTCTGCCTCCAGTCTCTCCCTTCAATACTTATTTTCCTAGTACAAATATTTAGATGTCTGCATGCCCAGAGAGATGGTTTCTAGCATTGGATGTCAGTTAAACTAAAAACTTAGCTGAATCCCAATTACATTTCAGACCGTGATAGAATCTGGGGCGCATGGCCCATCATGGACTGGACATTAGCCCAGCACAGCCAGCCCAGCACACAGTCAAGCCTTCACCCGGGTAAGTATAAACTAATGAGTACTGACATTTATTGAGTACGTATGATGTGGAAGATATGTTCAAAACTCCTAGCATAGACTAGTCTGTTTCATTCTCATAACAACTTCTGGGGGTGGTGATAGTTTTCTCATTTAATAGGCAGAGAACTGAAACATGGGAGGCCAAGTAAATTGCTCCACTTAGAGTTAGTAAATTTAAAGCCAGTTAGTTGGATCCAAAATTGTACATTTAATCCTTGCACTAAAAACAGGCATTTGTTTGGCTTCTAACACTGCTGTCTTTGGGTCTGCTGGGCCAAGTCAAAAATCTTGGTTCTGAGACCCACCTTCAGCATGGCCCTAGAGATTGTTGGTTTTCCTTCTGGTTTCAGGAGCCCCTACTCAGTAGTGAGAAATGGTCACTAATTTTTAAATGCTGGAAATAAATGTTAAAAAGTTTTAAAAGAAAGAAAAAGGAAAAGGATTGGAGGGTGAATTCCTATCCTTGTAGTAAGTAAGTGGTCCTCTTAAAAAAGATTATTTTCTGTAAATCAATTACATGCCAATAAAAATTAATTTAAAAAAAGAAACAAGCTACATAATAAACTTAGTTCAGAACCTGGCCAAAAAAAAAAAGTAATTTAAAAATAAACTATTTTTCATACAGAAATAAAAAGATTTCTTTCATCTCTCCCTTTGCCCCACCACCATGCACTGTCATAAGAATTTCAATGTAAAATTATCTTTAGCTATTTTAAGAACAGTTTACCCTATTCTGTTGGATTGATTCTTATAAGCAAAAAGACTCTTTTATTCCATGCTTTTCTTAATGAAATCATCATTTGAACAAAGAAATATTTCAAGAATTGGTTCACCTTCCCCCTCAAAGTTTGCTTCCACTTTCCAAACTAAATAGTAACCCCATTTTTCCTCAACCCAGAACATTTTTTTTCCAGGCTTCTTTAAGCAAGTTCGAGGTTAGGACAATCTTTGCTGAGACACTCTTAAGATTCCATTGTAGATATAATCCTTATCAGTTTGACTGTGATTACCAAGTCGCCTAGTTCTTATACAGAGTCAAAGATAAAGGCTTTATTCTACAGACTAAAATGCTGCAGGCTTTGCAAGTTAAGTTTTCCAGGCATAGCTTTGCCACTTAATGTACTTCTTTCTAACCACTCAAGACAGAGCGCAGGTTCTCTTCCTGAATAGCGGGAAACCTCTACCTTCCCACGCTCGCGTGTGAAAGCTCTACCGTAAAAACACGTTACATTATCCTTGAAAGAAATTTCTCTCTGACTTCAGTGACACTAAAATGCACTGCAAACAATGGTTCTGGCACAGTTCCAGTGTTTCTGGACACTGCTTCTTAACATGAAATGAGTTCGCAAAGGCTGGAGTTTCATTTCTGAGGATATCAGATACTTTAAATACTGTACACTTTTGTATTCACACATACAAAGTAAAGTAGTGAATCGGGGCAATTATCCTTGTAATTCAAATGCACTCTTTCCTCCCCACATACATATTTTGACTTTAATCATCTGAATGTTTCAAATGAACAGTGCCTTTTCCCCCCATGGATAATGGCTTCATATCTCTATTTTGTACATGTAATTTTAAAGTATTCTCTATTCTGTGTAGAGAGATGAGAGAAAGGTTAGCAAAGAAATCATTTCTGAAGCAATACTTTTCCTTTTTCTAATGGAGAGCCACATGCATACTCCTTCATGTCTAACTCTGCAACCCCTTGGACTGTAGCCTGCCAGGCTCCTCTGTCCATGGGATTTCCCAGGCAAGAATACTGGAGTGGGTTGCCATTTCCTTCTCCAGAGGATCTTCTCGATCAGTAGTGTCTCCTGCATTGGCAGGCGTACTCTTTACCACGGAGCCACCCGGGAAGTCTCAACTATGGTTCAACAGGCAATAGATAGTTGACCTGCGAAGTCAGAATCCCACCCAGGCAGGGACATCCTGTCCCTATCCTTTAGTCCCGAGGAGCAGAGAGGATAGTAGAGGCCCTGCCACCAGGGAGGTGACAGAAGCTGTCATCTAAGAGGCAGGAACACAGTTCACCTGTGGCCTGAGAATTATCATCAGACGTGTTGACAGGCATGGGGGCTAGAGAGGGGGGCGAGGTCTGTGCCAGCAGCTGGAAGGAAGGCCTGTCCCCCTCTTCTCTTCCAGCAGGTGTGAGATACTGCAGCCAGCATCACTGATGGTCTGAACCTTCTAAGGCATGGACGTAACATTCCTAGACACTTTGTGGAGATCCTGGTGGGGCCTGAGGGCAGGGGTAAGAGATCTGAAGGATGGGTTTGGAGCTTGTGCAGCATCTTCTATGCTGAAGCACACATATTGTGTGACTCGCTGGTGCCCCAAGGGCCCGGATGAATCACCCATCCTAATGCACTCACATTAATTTAAGGACAAAAACGCTGAGGTTCGGCAGGTGAGCCAAGTAGTCCTTGACTGCTGTTGTTTGTCCTTTTCACTCAGCTGTGAAGGGAATGTGTCACCTTCTTTCCAGATTGTGTAGACAGAGATCAGGACTTTGTCTCAGGAAACCTTAAGGGACTACAATTGAGTAAAAGGAACATACACTTTAAAATACATATTAAATTCATCCTCAGAATATTTAGAATAGGCCAAGATCTCTGAAAATGATGGATTTTTAGTATCATGAGACAGGGGGAGAGCCACCCTAAAAGACCTCGCATAACAGAAGGAGAAACTGTATGGTTTTTATTGTCTCATGGCTATGATTCCAAGAGACTCTAAAATGTTCTTGGTATTGAGCAAGAAATTTTGTGGATTTCAAATAAATGCAGAGTGAGTGAGCATGGGTGTGTTCTGCTCGGAAGTCAGTGCCTTTGTACAGCAGCAGATAATGGAAACAAGATGCTTTCTGGAAAGGGGGACCTATGAAGCCAGATAACCAGGAGACATCAAGAAGCTTGATTCATGAACATTGTGAGGGATGAGGTGACTGACTGGAGTCATTTAAGATGAATGGCCCAGAAAATGGTCAGTTTGCAAGTCAACCATTGATGAGATGTGGCCACAAGGATGAAGGCAAGATAATTTCCTAATACCATGATTTTCATTTTCTGGTCATAAATCAATATTTGTTCATGTCTGCTTACCTTAAAAGCAATGTCTTTAGCCTGGCCCTCAAGGTAGGTGGCTTCTCAGGTGGTACTAGTGGTAAAGAACCTGCCTGCCAGTGCAGGAGAAGTAAGAGACATGGCTTCAGCCTGGGTTGAGAAGATCCTCTGGAAGAGGAAATGGCAACCCACTCCGGTATTCTTGCCTGGAAAACCCGATGGACAGAGGAGGCTGGCGGGCTACAGTCCACAGAGTCACAGAGTCGGATACGACTGAAACGACTTAGCAGTCAAGGTAGAATCCCGTCCCCAGGTGGTCTGATTCCAACTACGTACTTCTCAACTCATGAGAGTCCCTTGTACAGCAAGGAGATCAAACCAGTTATTCCTTAAGGAAATCAACCTTGAATGTTCACTGGGAGGACTAATGCTGAAGCTGAAGCTCCAATACTTTGGCCATCTGATGCAAAGAGCCAACTCCTTGGAAAAGACCCTGATGCTGGGAAAGGTTGGGGGGAGAAGGGGGCAACAGAGGATGAGATGGTTGGAAGGCATCACTGACTCAATGGACATGATTTTGAGCAAACTCCAGGAGACAGTGAAGGACAGGGAAGCCTGGAGTGCTGCAGTCCATGGGGTCGCAAAGCGTCAGACACGACCTAATGACTAAACCACTACCATGCGGCACTAGGAAAGAACAGGCCTGCCGGTGCAGGAGACATAAGAGACCCAGGCTCCACCCCTAGGTCAGGAAGATCCCCTGGAGGAAGGCCTGGCAACCCACTCCAGTATTCTTGCCTGCAGAATCCCATGCACAGAGGAGCCAGGCAGGCTACAGTCCGTAGGGTCGCAAAGAATCAGATATGACAGAGGTGACTTAGCACGCACCGGGTTCATTCCCTGGAGGAATAAACTAATTTCTTAGGTACAATATCTGCACACCATACTCCAGAAAAAGGCACCCAATACAACTGTGAGCCCATCTCCCAACTCTGAAATCCACATAGCGGCCTCCTGCACTTCCAGCAGGTTTTTGTCAGAAAAGCTTTCTTAGTTGCCCTCTTTAAAATAACACTGCTCCCTTGTCCTGCTTTAATTTTTTTCTGGGGCTTCACACCACCTGGTATGTTATAGCTTCATTCTCTGTCCCTCCTGCACCTAGAATGCAAGATCAGTGAGAGCAAGGACTTTGTGTGTTTAATATACTCTTGGATCCCCAGCACCTAGAACTGTGGCTATGCACAGTGGACACTCAGTGACCATCTTTCATTTCAATCAATCAGTCATAATGAGGTTTCTTGTCATTTACCGCCTCCGCATTCTTATCCAGGCAGCTCTTTCTACCTGGAATTTGTGGAGTGTCCATTTTCCACCTGACCCTGCAAAAGAATCCAAAGTCACTCCACCTCAGTCCCACCCAATTCCTGGGCCAACTCTCGTCCTTCTTGCATGTCCCCAATCTCTCCATCTGCAACTGGGCTCACTGTCATCCACACCCCAATAGCAACATCCTTATGTCTCTTTTATACCACTCATTGCATCTTATCTGTGGATTGGATATTTGTGTGCGTGTCCCCATTGTCCATCCAGGCCAGGCCACATTCTTCCAAAAGCAGAGACTTTGTATCTATACCAGTTCCGGGTACTCACTTAGACACATATTATTTCTGTAAGTAGAATAGTATTTATAAATATTATATATTATGAAGGCTTCCCGTGTGGCTCAGACAGTACAGATTCCACCTGCAATGCGAGAGACCCAGGTTCCATCCTTGGGTCAGGAAGATCCCCTGGAGAAGGGAATGGCAACCCACTCCAACGTTCTTGCCTGGAGAATTCCATGGACAGAGGAGACAGAGGGGTTACAGTCTAGGGAGTCACAAAGAGTCAGACACAACTGAGAGACTAACATTTTCACTTTCACTTCATATGAGGGTATGATGGCATATTCAATTATATATATATATACATAAAAAAGTAAACATACATGAAAGATGATAGACAGGGTGTAAGATTATAAGTCACAGAGGGAAGAGAAAAATAGAGGGGGAGAAGATCAAGAGCAGCATACATTTGTGATTCTTCCCCAAAGTGTAAACGGTTTTTTGGGTTCAACCCTATGCTTGAGAAAATGATCTGAGGATGCGACTGGTTAATTTAAGATGCCTTTATATCTGGAAAAAAGTATAATTAAACACATGCACTCCTATATTCATAGCGGGAACCAAGACTTGGAAGCAACCTAAATGTTCAACAGTGTAATGGATGAAGAAGATGTAATACATGTATACAATGGAGTGCTCAGTTCAGTTCAGGCGCTCAGTCGTGTCCAACTCTGTGTGACCCCATGAACCGCAGCACACCAGGCTTCCCTGTCCATCACTACCTCCCGAAGTCCACCCAAACTCATGTCCATTGAGTTGGTGATGCCCTCCAACCATCTCACCCTCTGTTGTCCCCTTCTCCTCCTGCCCTTAATCTTTCCCAGCATCAGGGTCTTTTCCAATTAGTCATTTCTTTGCATCAGGTGGCCCAAGTATTGGAGTTTCAGCTTCAACATTCTAGTGAACACCCAAGACTGATCTCCTTTAGGATGGACTGTTTGGATCTCCTTGCAGTCCAGGGGACTCTCAGGAGTCTTCTCCAACACCACATTCTAAAGCATCAATTCTTCAGGGCTCAGCTTTCTTTCTAGTCCAACTCTCATATCCATACATGACCACGGGAAAAACCATTGCCTTGACTAGATGGACCATTGTTGGCAAAGTAATGTCTCTGCTTTTTAATATGCTGTCTAGGTTGGCATAACTTTCCTTCCAATGGAGTACTACTCAGCCATAAAAAGAATAGTGAAATATATGATACACTTACATGTGGAATCTAAAATACGGCACATAGGAACCTATCTGTGAAACAGAAAGAGACTCACAGACACAAAGAACAGACTTGTGGTTACCAAGGGGGAGGGGAAATGGGAGGAGGAGGGACAGGGAGTTAGGGGTTAGTAGATGCTTCCAAGGTGGTGCTAGTGGTAAAGAATCGCCTGCCAATGCAGGAGACATAAGAGATGCAGATTTGATCCCTGGGTCAGGAAGATCCCCTGGAGGAGGGTATGGCAACCCATTCCAGTATTCTTGCCTGGAGAATCCTATGGACAGAGAAGCCTAGCAGGCTGCTGTCCATAGGGTTGCAAAGAGTTGGACACAATTGAGATGACTTAGCACAGCACAGATGCAAACTACTACACACAGAATGGGTAATCAAAAGGTCCTACTGCATATAGCCCACGGAACTGTGTTCAATGTCTTAGGGAGGACCATAATGGAAAACAATATAAAAAAGAATGTATATATGCGTGTAATTGAGTCACTTTGCTATATAGCAGAAATTAATCCAACACTGTAAATCAACTATACTCCAATAAAAATTCCTCTTTTAAAAAAAGATACCTCAGCTTCAATTTGCTCATTCAAAGTCAATAGCCATCATGGAAGCTGAGATGTGGACAGATAGCCATCAGTCTCCCAGGCGAGGAACCTGCTTTGCCGATGCTCACAATTGTCAGCACTTCCCCACTGGCCTGTGGCATTGTTCTGACAACCTAGTCACGCCAGAAAGGTCACTGACCCTCAACAAGCTGAGACCCTGGGTCTGCTTCCCAGTGTCACCGGGGATCACTCCAGGCTGTGCACTGACCCAGCTCAGAGACCCGGGTCAGCGAGATCAGCCGGCAAGGGGAGGGCAGGGGACAGTCACCCAACCAGCATCTGGCACCTTCACTGCAGAGTCCTGCCTCAGAGGTGAAAAATCGGAGGCCTGAGGTGGGAGCAGCGGTGGAACATCTCCAAGTACTTAGGTAACAGCAGTTCTGGGCAGATGGGCTCGGAGGTAGGACCCATTGCGGGGAGCCGGCTGGAGCCTGGGCTGAAGGTGAACCGCGGGCGCTCAGGCAGGCCTGTCCAGGAGGCCTGTGGTAGTTGCGCCGGCTGTGCTGGCAGCCAGTCAGCACCTGTCCCGGCCTTGTCCCCTGCTGGCCCAATGCAGAAGTGAACCTTCTGCGTTCACTTCAAGCTCATCTGAAGCCTTCTTCTGTTCATCTTTACCCCTCCCTCCTTCCCATGAGAAGCAGAACCAGTGTGTGTGGCATCTGTAAAAATCCAAGGAGAGCCAGATTATATTCCCAGACCATCTGCAAAATGGGTAGGGTGTTGCATGGCTGCTCCACGTCTCGAATAAAATGCTTATGAACAATCACCTGGTAAACTCTTGTGGTTATGAGAGTTTCTCAAGTTTTAAGGGTGTGTAGATAGGTGCTGCAGAGGGGGCAGTGGCACCCTACTCCAGTACTCTTGCCTGGAAACTCCCATGGACGGAGGAGCCTGGTAGGCTGCAGTCCATGGGGTCGCTGAGAGTTGGACACGACTCAGTGACTTCACTTTCACTTTTCACTTTCATGCCTTGGAGAAGGAAATGGCAACCCACTCCATTGTTCTTGCCTGGAGAATCCCAGGGAAGGCGGAGCCTGGTGGGCAGCCGTCTATGGGGTCGCACAGAGTTGGACACGACTGAAGTGACTTAGCAGCAGCAGCAGCAGCAGCAGCAGCAGATAGGTGGTGTAATCAGGCTTTGTCTGGTGTGGACATCTTTAGATGGGGACCCAGGAGCAGGACTTACCTGATCAGTCGAGCAGACTACAGAGGGGCCTGGACACTCCAGACTGGTGAGATGCGGCTTCAGCTCAGAGAGGAAAAAGCACCACCAAGTCAGGGGGCATGCCACCTTGTCAGCGGCTGAATTTGAACAAACTAGATTAGAGGAAGGCAATTCGATAGCGTATTTATCATGTCCCACTCTCATAAAGACAGCCACCATTTTTTTTTTAATACTGACTCTGTGCCAAGTGCTTCTTTGCATGTAATCCTTTTTAGCAACTCTACTTACAGTTCCCATTTTACAGATGGAGAAACTGAAGACCAGAGCTGTTAAATCATCCACCGCAGGTCTCCCAGGCAGTAGGTGACAGAACCGGGCTTTGAATCTTGGCCCTTGGGCTCCAGGGAGTGCTCTCTCAGTCCATTGCCTGCCTACCCTGTACAAAAGCGTTTACCTGAGGCCAGTGGGAGCTTTCCCTCTCCTCAGGATGTGGACATGGCCAGAACTCCATCCATCCCATTCTTGCCCTCACCTGCCAGCTCCCTGGGGCACAACAGAGCTCCAGCTCTTTGCCCTTGCTTTCTTCTGGAGGCTCAATGTGTTTTCCAGAGTGCCAAACACAAGGAGATGGTCAGGGGAGGCTGCCTTCTCCATCTTGCCTCCATCCTAAGCTGGGGGCCAGTCCTTCAAGCCACAGGTAGGCAAGGACCCACAGGACCCAGAAGAGTCCTGTTTCTGTGGGCAGAGCCAGGTTCCTTCAGCCTTTCTAGCAAGGAAAGTGGGGAGAGGACCCAACAGCTATTGCTCCTTACACATGGACACCTGTGCATGCTGGGAGCAGCATATTTGTTGTGTTTAACCCTCTTCCCAGAGATGATACAGGTAGGTTACTGATTTCTGTCTGCATGGTCGAATTGTTCATCTCGGTGTTAACTTTCATTGCCTC
Organism: Ovis aries; assembly: GCF_016772045.2. Taxonomy (NCBI): domain Eukaryota; kingdom Metazoa; phylum Chordata; class Mammalia; order Artiodactyla; family Bovidae; genus Ovis; species Ovis aries. Next base: position 75,499,723 of record NC_056061.1, read on the forward strand.
TTCCCTCTCCAATGGAAAGGCAGACTCCCCTCTGGGGTTCTAGCCTGGCCCATAGGTCCTGTGCAGAGTGACTCTCCCTCCCAGCTTTGAGACACAGAGTTTGCAAAGAAGTCAGGCTCTCATGTTCCCAGAGCAGCTTAGTGCATGGAGACAGTCAGTATGGAAGCTGGATAATTACCAAACTTGTCAGGTAAAGACAATGGGCCCCAGGCTTCCACACCAACTGTCTCCACATGCTGAGCAGCTCTGGGAACACGAGAGCCTGACTTCTTTGCAAACTTTCAAATGATGGTGCTGGAGAAGACTCTTGAGAGTCCCTTGGACAATAAGGAAAAGACACTGAAGTTGGGAAAGATTGAGTGCAAGAGGGAAAAGGGGAGACAGAGGATGAAATGGTCAGATGGCATCATCAACTCAATGGACATGAGTTTGAGCAAACTCTGGGAGATAGTGAAGGATTGGGAAGCCTGGCGTGCTGCATATCACAGGTCACAAAGAGTTGGACACAATTGAGCAACTGAACAAGTAAATTATGAATTCCAGGAGCATAGGAACAAATCCTTGACCATTTTAATGTCTCCAGATTCTAGAATAAGGCCTAGCATGTGGGAAGAAAGGAGAGAAGACTTGTGTAACACACACCAGTTGCCTTCGAGGGCTCACACCTTCTCAGGGAGGATGCTAAATCTGTGTTTCTAACTAGACTTAGGGAGCCTTCAAACGATGGCAGGGGTCGGGGAAGGAAGAGATGGCATCTGGTTGGGTGAATTCAGCAAGACTAGATGAAGGCCCTGGCCTTGGAGTCGGGCCATGGAGGAGCGATAGGAGGCAGAGGAATCGGCGTGAACAAGGCAGGCTCCCGGAAAGCACGGGAATATTCAGGAAGCAAGGTGGTTTCCTTTGGCTGAAGCATGAGGTACATGGAACAGGGTGGTAGGAGCCAGAGGGAGGCTGGGGGATGGCCAGGCTGGGGAGGCCTGGGCACCGGCAGCAGCTCAGGCTGCTTCGGGAAGCAGGAAGGCCAAGGTGAAAGGGGCTGGCTGCCTTCCATGTTGTCCCGCCTCTATTTCTCATCTGGTTCCGAGAATCAATTGTTCAGCGTTAAGTGGATGAAGGGACTTTCCTAGCCTCCTATCTGTGTTCGTAACTAGACTCAGTGGAGCCTGTGACAATGGCTTTCTATTTAGAACCAGAAGTCGGGCTTTGTGATGGCCTTCTCCAAAGAGGCGGGAGAACGGACTGTGCTCTCCTTGCGGAGCGACCGCAGGGAGGATGCAACATTTCTATCAAACGCTGATAGGCCACATTCTTTTATTAACCACATAATCCGTTGGTCTAAAAGCACATCCTCAATGCCCCAAACCTGAGTTATTCAACTGGGCTCTTAAGTGGAAAATGCTGAAGTGTAAGCCTGCAGAGGGTTCTAGCAATAAGGCAAATGAACAAATAATATTCTCCCTGCTCATGTGCTCATTTGCTTCAGTCATGTCTTACTCTTTGAGACCCCATGGACTCTAGCCCTTCGGGCTCCTCTGTCCATGGGGATTCTCTAGGAAAGAATACTGGATCGGGTTGCCATGCCCTCCTCCAAGGGATCTTCCCAACCCAGGGATCGAACCTGTGCCTCTGAAGTCTCCTGCATTGGCAGGTGGGTTCTTACCACTAGCACCACCTGGGAAGCCCATGTGAAATATTAAAATGTTAGAACAAATTCGGCTAATATCTCCTTTAACCAGCCATTGCTCCAGTCTTGTCTATCACCTTTCCCATTCCCTCTCCTGAGTCAGCCATTACTATCATTCTGTTGAATACATTTTCAGAACTTTTTTGTATGTGTTTACATATTTAGAAAATGTATTCTTGTGTTTTGTGTCCCCCTACCTAGATGCATGACTTCGTGTGGCTTTGAGATTAGTTTTCTGAAAGCCCGAAGTAGCAAGTGACCAGAACTCTGAGTACATGCTGCAGCCTAAATAGGAAGCTCTTCATAGTCTCTAAATAAAGCGATTGTCCACTTGACTTTGGATTTTCCTTCCGTGTTCAGGAAGATGTGAAAGGACAAAGTTGATACTGCAATTCCCTGCTTGGATTCCTTACCTGCTTCTGAAAATCTCTGCTAGATTCCCCACCCCACACAATCCTTAGCACCTCTGACAGGGGTAAGCAGAGTAAGAAAGCCAAGGATGAACAGGGCTGTCATCCATTCCGCCCAAACAGAGGTGGAGAACCCTTCCCCAATAACTGCCAGAGAGATACTGGCTTCCAGAGTCTCTGGACACTTTTACTTACCATTTATTTCAATAAGGAAACTCCATCTCAGCCCAAGGATGTGAGAGCTGTCTCTGTGGTTTTCTTAGATCCCCCAGTTTAATAGTGAGATTGTACAAGTTCTCTTGCTTTAAAAAAAAAAAAAAAAACTCAAAATCCCCTTCTTACGCCAGGAAACACAGGATTTAAAAGCCTTGCAGATGGAGGCTTTCGTCGAGAAGGACAAGCAGGTTAGTTGGATAACTCATAGACTGGCAACATTTCGGTGAATTACTTATAAATTTAATAGTAAAGAAGATTTCTTTACTGAGAAGATAAAGCTCACTGCTGGAGCACTTTTGAGTTCTCTTGCACTTCCTGTGACCCTTAAGAGTGTTAACACTCATAACATAAAGCGTGGAAAGTCAGAATGCATTCTCACATCACCTTTGCCAAGGATCGGCTCTCCCTCTGGCTGAATTAACCACTGATTCTTAGTTTGCTCTCCTAAAGTCACAAGCTAATTTATCCTGTGATCATTTCATTAGAGGGCAACCTAAGGGCACATCACCCTCCTGCCTTTATTTCCACGTAATGCACAGGGTCCATGTTGGTTATTGTCAAATATAACAGCAGTTTCTCCTGCTCTCATTGCAAAGGCAAATGACAAATTGCTCTGGGGTCAGGTTTTATGAAGAAGATAAAATCCTCTAATGGGTTTCAGGTGCATCTTGAAGTCACTGTATGGACATTATCAGAGCTCAGTTATGTTGAGCCTGATGTTTTGCTTGTACATATCTTTTTTAGGATCTCCATTAAAATTTGCCAACAAAGGTCCGTATAGTCAAAGCTATGGTTTTTCCAGTAGTCGTGAATGGATGTCAGAGTTGGACCATAAAGAAAGCTGAGCACCAAAGAATTGAAGCTTTTGAGCTGTGGTGTTGGAAAAGACTCTTGAGAGTTCCTTGGACTACAAGAAGATCAAACCAGTTAATCCTAAAGGAAATCAGTCCTGAATTTTCATTTGGAAGGACTGATGCTAAAGCTGAAACTCCAATACTTTGGCCACCTGATGTGAAGAACCGACTCATTGGAAAAGACTTTGATGCTGGGAAAGATTGAAGGCAGGAGGAGAAAGGGACAACAGAGGATGAGATGGTTGGATGGCATCACTGACTCAATGGACATGAGTTTGAGCAAGATCCAGGTGTTGGTGATGGACAGGGAAGCCTGGAGAGCTGCAGTCCATGAAGTCACAGAGTCAGACACAACTGAGTGATTGAACTGAACTCATTGAAATTTGGAGGTCATTAGATGCTGAGACTTGCTGTACAAAGGGAAACTGACTTTACCTTCCTAACTTCCTCAAAGATTCCATTTCTGATGTGACCCTATCACCCTTAAGAGCAAATTTCTCCACCACCTCTCTTGTGCTATGAAGTGATGCTTCTCTGCTTAGCACCAAGCATGGTTCCTCATCAAAACCTGGATGATGCCTGATGACAGTATCCCAGTGGCCTGACAAAGGCAGCCTCGGCTTTGGGTACCAGACAGTCCTTTGAGCCCCTGGAGCCTCTCTCTGGCACATGAATGAGTTTTGAGACAAACTGCAGATTCTGGAATCTGAGGTCCAATCCAATATGACAACATCGGAAACCATATTTTAAAAGAGAGAGGAGTGTGCTATTCTGAAATAGCATTTTCCATGTGCCAGCTTTGTAAATGACAGTGTGTCCATTACATTCAGCAGTAACTTTTGCTTAATTTTTAAAGCTTCATACTAAAATGTTCAAGATTTATACTCAAATAGTTAATATCCAGGGGGATATAAGCCCAAAGAGTGAAGGAAACAGGCTCAGTGTTCACTTTATCATGCCTCAAGGTGACAACACACCCAAGGGATGCCTCACAAACATCTCAGAGACTGAAATGGTAGAACTCTACTAATCCTGGCATCACGCTCAGAGGACCGAGAAGGGGCGGTGTTGCAGTGCTCCTGGAAATCAGCCTGGGATTCTCCAACTCCTTCTGGGCAAAACCTTACTCTCATCCCCCATGCTAGCCCCCCTCCCACCCCACCTCCTGCCCAGGAGACTGAGCACCCTGTTCCCAGCAGCTTCCCCTACGTGGTTGCCTGGCAGCCCCCTCTGTGGCCTCTACAGCCAGAAAGGACAGGCCCCAGGTCACACCTCATCAAGAGCTGGGTCTCAAGCAAGCACAGCCAAAGGGTCTCCGGATAACGTCACTAGTCCGTCTGGTGTGGTTTCCTCTTCTGAAGAAAAGGCCTTTCAGTCTGTTTAGCCTGCCTTTAAACCACAATTTCCCCTCTATCAGAAGGCTATGACATGCCCTACATGTTATGTTATATACATCGCCTGAGTCACATCACCACAGCATCAGTGTCAAGTAGAACTGCTGTCAGCTGTGGCCCCAGGAAAATTCCGAACCTCTCTGGTGCTCCATTGCTTTATCAGCAAGAAGGTGATGGTGATAATAATAATGATGATGATGATGATGAGGTGATATGTTTCTTAAGGCTCTTTGTTGAGCTTCCCTGGTGGCTCAGATGGTAAAGAATCTGCCTGCAATGCAGGAGACCTGGGTTTGATCCCTCAGTCAGGAAGATCCCCTGGAGAAGGAAACGGCAACCCACTCCAGTATTCTTGCCTGGGTAATCCCATGGACAGAGGAGCCTGATGGGCTACAGTCCATGGAGTTGCGAAGAGTTGGACAACACAGAGCACCTGGGCACAATAGAGAGCTAATATATCTCTCAGTGTTCTCCACATATTGTTGCATTAAACGAAATAAAATAAGCACTTAGCAATACCTAGCAGTACAGACGGAGAAGGCAATGGCACCCCACTCCAGTACTCTTGCCTGGAAAATCCCATGGGCAGAGGAGCCTGGTAGGCTACAGTCCATGGGGTCGTGAAGAGTCTGACACGACTGAGTGACTTCACTTTCACTTTTCACTTTCATGCATTGGAGAAGGAAAAGGCAACCCACTCCAGTGTTCTTGCCTGGAGAATCCCAGGGACGGGGCAGCCTGGTAGGCTGCCATCTATGGGGTGACACAGAGTTGGATACGACTGAAGTGACTTAGCAGCAGCAGCAGCAGCAGTACAGAAACTCTCAGTACATAGTAACAGCTGTTAAACTTTCTTTTCCAACTCTTATGTTCTTTCATATAATACATAAGGAATATTTTTGCTCTTTTAAAAAAATTATTTTAAAAAAGACAACAGGACGATAGACCATTTATTCATCATCTAATATTAAATAAACCTGAGTTGGGCAGATTAATTGTAGGTGTTTTGTGAATGGAGAAAGCAGCAAACTAAGAGAAAATTGGAAAAGACCCTGATGCTGGGAAAGATTGAGGGCAGGAGGAGAAGGGGACGACAGAGGATGAGATGGCTGGATGGCATCACTGACTCAACGGACATGAGTCTGAGCAAACTCCTGGAGATGGTGAAGGACAGGGAAGCCTGGCGTGCTGCAGTCTGTGGAGTCACAAAGAGTAGGATAAGACTGAGGAACTGAACAACGAAAGAAAATATCCTGTCAGAGATGCAGGATATATTTCAATATAACTTCTATGATGAGGCCTGAGTATCGGTGCAGGCTCTTCTCAGCATGATCATCCTCAGTATCACACAATGAGAATTAACATTCAGAAAGGTAACCCTGCACTGGGCTTCCCAGATGGCTCATGGCAAAGAATCCTCTTGCCAATACAAGAGTCACAGAAGATGCCGGTTGGATCCCTGGGTAGGGAAGACTCCCTGGAGGAGGAAATGGCAACCCATTCCAGTTTTTTTGCCTGGTGAATCCCACAGACAGAGGAGCTTGGTGGGCTACAGTGCATGGGGTCACAAGAAGTCAGACACGGCTGAGCGACTGAGCATGCACACACACAACCCTGCACTACAAGGCGTGTGTCAGTGAGGAAAAGAGCCAATTATTTGAAGATGCTATTTTAAGACATCAATATCTGCAGATATCCTACATTATGTATTGCAAAGAAAAGGAGTTCTAGTGACCTCCAGATTCAATAAGGCATAGCACTCCATTTCCCAAGGTTTTATTTAATCCAGACTTTACTGAACTGAGTGAGTGGAAGACGTCTGTGGGTTGGAAGATTTCTGGCTGCATGTGGTTGAACGAGTGCACACCAAGACCATGTCATCAGTGATTATCTCTGGCTTAGGCCTTGGCGTAGGGCAGAAAATGCATAATCACTAGATAAGATTCCACTTAAAGCTTTTTCATGCTACCATATGAACCCTGCAAATACTCTCATGAGTATGCAGAAATTACTAATTAATGTGCAGAAATTACTAATTCTATTGCTGGAGAAATGAAGGATGGTAAGCAGTTGAAAGTCCACTTGAAATTCAAACTAGGAGCTCCTCTTCTCAAGCTATTTAATACCAGTATTTAGGCCTATAGATCCTCCCATCACCTACCACATTGCCTCTGAAGATTTGTGGACACTTGCAGCTCTGACTGCCCCTTAACCTCAATTTTGCTGATTTAGGGGAGACTGGCCATTTGGGGAGGGTCACACTCTGTCTCCTGGTTGGAAGCACAGTAGCCCATTCACTGTGCGGATCTTCGAGTGACTCATAAGGCAGCTGCCTAGATTTATGGTCAGTTGATTGATTTAAAGGCTGTTGGCTCTTTTGTTGAAATTCATATTAATAAAAAAGAGGGCTCTATAAATACTTACTGTTGCATGGAGGGAATGCAGGAAGCATCAGGAGCAAGGATTATGATGTCTTTACAACTCAAGAAGTAGGGTAGAACCATGCTTCCTTTCATCAGGTTTTGCAGTCTTAAAAGCAAGTAGGCTCTGAGGGAATTTACCATAAAATTGGCAGGAGAAACTAAACTCTAGCAATTATATATAAACTCCTATTTTCCTCTTACCACCAAGAAGTTACTTTTACTGCCAAGACATAACATGTTTTCTTCTTCTTCTTCTTCTTTTTTTTTTTTAATATCAGACATAAACACTCAAAGGTTGAATTCTGGCAAGTTAGTCTCTTGTCCAAGTTCTTAATTTACGCCAACATGTAGCATATACATCAGTTTTCAGCTACTTAAGAGAAAACAAAGGTTGGTTATGTAATATAATAGCATAAAACTCATCCAAACTTATAAAGGAGAGGACCTATTCCTCCCCTCCCCCAGGCGACCCACTGTTCCCCAGGCATGTCCTGGAAGCCTAATGGACCTTCTTCCCAGTGGCCACCCCTTCCTTCCTACCCCTTTGTACTGGCTGCACACTTTCCCTCTGCTGGGAACACTCTTTCTGCTTTGTCCTTTCTCCTTTGACATGTTAACTCCTACTCATTCTGATCTCAAAGGACAATTTTAAGGACATCACCCCTGAATTTCTAGAGTAGGTTATGGAAGGCTGTATATCCATCCTCAGATCCTTTACTTTCCACAGTGGGCAATTGATACTGATTTGGGCATTGAGTCATTGCCATGGATTCTCCCCATTATATGGCCATGAGAACTAGAGTGGCATCTCTTTTGCTCCTTTTTGCCCAGAATGGTCCTGGCACATACATGGGGCTCAGCAAATATCAGATGAGTTACTGAAGACACTTATGCATTTATGTATGAATGAAGTAATGTAGCTACCTTTCAGGTAGGCTGGCCATTCCATTAAGTCCCTCCAAGAGGTCAGCGAGTGAAGGGACTTTGACATTTTTAGACTACATCTTTCTATCTACAGTCTTCTCATGACAAGCCCAAGAAGTGAGTATAGGGCCTTTCCAATTAAACAACAAAAAATTACACTCCCACCTCTTAAAAATTAAATCCTTCTCAGTCCTCACTGGAAAGTACCCTGTACCCCCTGAGCATTTCCTCCTTTTCATGGGCTGTTGTGGATGGTATTTCTCATCTCCTCACAATGACAGTTTTACTGACAGATCCTCTGAGAAACAGCCATGCTCCCCTCCCCCAGGCGCCCCATTGCGCCGCAGGCACACCCCCCGGAAGCCGCTGTCTAGACCAGGAGTCTTATTTGACTGGTGCTATCTCTTCACGTGGCAGAATTCAGTTATAAAAACTACCCCGCACATTTAGTCATTCACACATAAATTGGCATTTTTATTTTATTTTCCTGACACGAGCTATTTGGGAAATGGATTAAAAGTCTGCACTAGGCTGCTCCTTTCCAGTTCTGAAGAAGCCTTTCAGTCTATGATTCACTAGTTTCACAATTCAGATGTAGCAGCCGTAGATTCACAGCATCATCTTATTCATTGACCAGGGCTTTCCGATTCCAGAAAGTTCTATGGGGATGTGGAGAATGCCTTGTTCTATGAAGAGGGGCATGAGTAACGGACTAAAGTTACTCCTCGCCTAGTGTGAGCTACTTAACTCCCATGTATCTACCAAATAGCTGTCTAGTAAAAAATATTTTAGTAGAGAGGTTCTGATCTTAAAGAACCCATCAGAGAATGATTTTATTAGATGAATAACTACCTTCAATTATATCAGTTTTGTTTGTCGAGGTTTTTTTTTTTAAATGCATGCATGCAAACCTGACCATTATGAAATCAACTGTCTCACCTGTCTTATCCTATCATTGTCAATAATCACATGTTGAGGACACACCCAAGAAAGTAACTTGGTCCTTGCTGCAGTTCAGGAGGAAGCAGGTGTAGGTAATGCATGGCTTGTATATTCTGAGTGGGGAACTTATCCCTGGGGTGTTTAGGAAAACCCAGTACAAAATGTGGAACTAAAACTTCTCCCGGAAGGAAGATCATGTCTCCTCAAAGAACACAAGAAAGCACATCCCATCCACAAACACAGAAACTTATGTGACATCATATAATATAGATATACTACTTATTGGTAGATTCGGTTAATTGAAAAATTGTGGTGGCATAAGAAGTAGAAGACAAGGACATCAAACAGGGGCTAGATTAATAGGTCTTAAATATTGGACTAAGAAATTTGAACTTGAGTCGAAACTAGGGAGGTATTGAAGGTTGGTTAAGGGGTGGCTGATGTGCGCATGAATATGTAAACAAACTGCAAATAGTATGCAGACATCCCAGTAAAATGTTTGAGCCTTTCTTACTAAGAAATTTGTAAAGCAAATAAGACTGATGTTGTGAGGCTTCATACCCATCATCATCTTTTCAGACAAATATCTTTGTCCTCGGACTGTCAAGCTCTTCTTTCTTCATTTTCCTGATTTAGGATAATTTGGTGATCTTGGTAGATACCTAACTGGGACACGTTCCATGATAATCCTCAATAGATTGATTATCTCCTTGCATGGGAGATAAAACTGAATATAATTCAGAGATCAATTCCCAGTTAAGTTTGCATCTTCTCCAAGTTAAATGTGTAAGCAGAGTCACTTCCTCAACTGTAAGCCTAAACTCCTTTTTTCCCCGCTTTACCCCTGTGCAAGCCTGGACAACGCTGACATTTAATGAGGCATGTTCTCCTTCAAAGTGAGCTCTTCAAAACCACTTCTCCCAGCTTTGAGTGACAGCTCAGGGAGTAACTTCCATTCTGGACAAAAATGCAGCATTTGGAAGGGGGCGAGTCTTAGATGCCTCATGACTTGGAAAGAGTGGTGATCAGGGGCTGGTGGGGCAGGGGAATGGTTAGTGCAGAGAGAGAAACACAGGTTGCAGCCTGTTGGGAAAGTCTCCCTGCTATTCAGAAGACTCTAGTCTTTGACTGCTGTCTGGGTCAACACTCAAAGTCCTTCCCAGTCACACAGCTTGGCTTTGCTTTTCACCCTTTGTGGGCCCTTTCTGTGTTGTTAGCTATGCAAACAGTGACCCTTTGAAAGCAGGCTTGGAACCTGCACTGTGCAGGGGGCATGCAAGCCTGTAAGTGGACTTGTCCCCATCAGGAAAGCACATGATGAGGACTCGAACTAAAACCAGAGGAAGAGGACTGGAAAGAAGAAATAGATGATGATATATGATATATACTATATATATATACACATAAACTTAAATTAAAATAAATTTTATTTTATTTTAATTTTTATTTATATTGGAGTATACTTGACTTACAATGTTGTATTACTTTCAAATGTAATGATGTATGGTATTTTTAATTATAAGATTACAAGAGTAGATGTTCATTAATTGAATTAGTCCACATCAAGGTTGTCTTTTTTTTTTTTACTTGCTGAATAGCTTTTAAAGACCCCTTCTGTTCTTGAAAGGTGAAAGGATACATTTCCTAAAAGAAATAGGAGCTCAAAACATCTTGCTAGGAATGTGGGAGTCAGCTCTCAGGAAACTATTCGGTTGCTGGAAAGTGATCATGAAACTGAGTTCTTCATAAACAAAGTCTTTCTGTAATTACAGAAAAACTTACTTTGAAGCCAGTATCCTAAACGTGCCTGGAGTTAATTGTATTACAAAGGACTCCGATCTACACTGGCAACCGCATCCATGTATGGTGAATGAGTTGAGGAAAATTATAAAAATGAAGAAACCAATTTTTAAAAGAATGATTTTTCAGATAACAAATTCAGACAAAGCATGCTGCTGCTTTGGCTTCTGGTTTAATTTGTTTCATCACAAAATTCTGAAGAAGAGTGCAACATCTCAGAATTCATAGGCAATATGTTGACACTATTTAATCAGATTTTGCTGAATCAAGCTGGAAAGAAAATGCTAATGGGAATAAGGATTTTGATAATATAAATAAAGTTGACTTTTTGAGGAAAAGGGGACTCAGAAATGAAAAGAAGAGAGAAAAATGAAGTCTAGAAGAACAGATCAGTACAAAGAGTAAGAAATAGACTTGCAAGTGTAATTTTGGTGGGAAGGTAGATTTCATTTCTGTTCTGAACAGAGTAATTCAGATAAACAGGAAATATCACCAGTCTTTAATGATACAACACATGATTCTAAATATTCAAGGTATGTGTGTGGGGGGGTGCTTAGTCACTCAGTTATTGTGCAACTGTTTGCGACTGCATGGACTATAACCCGCCAGGCTCCTCTGTCCATGGGGATTCTCCAGACAAGAGTACTAGAGTGGATTGTCATGCCCTCCTCCAAGGGATCTTCCCAACCCAGGTCTCCTGCATTGCAGGTGGATTCTCTACCAGCTGAGCTACCCGGGAAGCCCTATTCAGTGTACACTCACTGACAAGCATAAAGGCACTAAGGAAGGTGTTCCCAGAGATAAAAAATCTTTATCTTTCTCCAGCCACTGCTTAATTCACCTTTGTTCCCCTTATCATCACACTTTCTTCAAAGACTGCATTTTATAAGCCTGCTGATAACTGCTTCCTCCAGTATTCAACTCTGTTTAAATTTCAGGTGTTTGTATTTTCAAATATCAGTGTTCCCCATTCAAAATGAATTTTCCTTCTTTTGAGAATTTCATGGGGTTTAATTTTTAATATAAGTACTATTTAATTTATTCCTTTTCCATAAAGCATTTATCATTTAAAAGACCTGACTAGTTCATTACCAGTAATTTCAAGACAATACCCTCCAAAAGTCAAAACTTTGATGTTAAAATAAGTCAAGTCATAATACTTATACTCAGAGAACAGCATATACTACACGGAAAAAAATTTTAAAAAGAAGCCACTTGAACATAGAGTTCTGAAGAAGGGGCGCATACTTGGCTTGGGTTACTTTGGGCCCAGAATGTTGTCTATAAAGCAAGCTCAGCAAGTCCAGGCATGCGCGTGCAAACACACACACACACACATATAATATTTACATGTCCTTTTAATTAGGAACTTTATGAGAATGACTAAAGGATTGATTCATGACTAAACCCATATTCTATAACAATAGGTATTTATGTTTCTAATTTGTACTTCTATATAAACTAGTTATATAATATTTAGCATTCTGACATTTGTCTCCAGTTTCTCCTCACTGATAATCCTTATCTAGCGAAGGTCCAAAACTAGTCCTTGCCCCCTCCAGATCATCTTTTGAATGTCTTGTGTTGTTTTTAATTTTGCAGTTGTCTTACAGGATTGAGCTATTTTTAAAAGTTCATATTTTAAGACATTCACTATTTAATATGAAAATTCAATGCCAGATCATTTTATTCCTATTCCAAAACATTTTAAACAACATTTTGCAGGTGATACAAGGACAGTCGTGAAAGTTTGATTTCGTTGGGACTTTTCCTTCTATAATTTTTGCTTGAAATAGGGTATTTTTTTATTCTTTGAGAATCAGCCTGATACCATTTAAAATGAAAATTAAAAAAAAAAAAAAGAAGTACATTGTATTGAATAGCCAAAGTCTCCAAATTTGCCAACAGCTTCTAAAGAGTTGTTATAAACCTCAATACTGGCCCTGGATAATTATTTCTACGATGATGTGTCTGAAAGAGAATTGCCAATTTACAGTCTCAGCGACCATTTTTTGGCATTAATGAATAAGAATAATTATGGGGTTTCCCCCCTTTTCCGCTGATCATTTTGTTCTCTATAATTAGTTGCCGGGTTATTCCTTTCTACAGCATGTGCACTCAGATCTTGACTGTAAAATTCCTTTTCTTACCGGTAGTAGGGTTAAATATGAAGTTGTGTGGAAGAAATGAAAACTAGATAATCACTAAAGTCTATCTCAAGGCAGTATAGCACAGGATGTGGGTTTCAGTGGGCTAAAAATCTCCTACTCCCTAATCTGTGTTAGCTCATGTACTAACTGAGCCTCCCATGTGCTCTTCCTTTAATCCATGCACTCCGACTGGGAAATAAGGTCTAAACCACCTGCCCGGTTGGGTGAGAAGAGGGATGGGACCTGGAAATCCCTGGGGCCAGCACCACCCCAGGGGGTGCCAATCACTGGTCCTTTTTTCTGCCTCTGCCTAATGTTCTAGAGTCCCTGGGTTTCCAGTGGCCTTCAGTGAAACATCATTGCATGATAAAACCTTAACCTTACTATATCCCATGTCTTCCTTTAAGCCCTGAAAGAGCTTAAATTTGAGGTGCCCAGTCTGAAGGGACTCCTCCCAGTGCTCTTCAGGAAATGCTGTTGGTATTCAGGATGGAACTAACTTTTGTGGTGTAGGACTGTCCCAGATTGTAGAAAGTTTAGCCACCCTGGCGTCCAACACCAGCAGACTCCCCATTCCAAGGTGACACCCACACACTCCTCCCATTTCCAAACAATTATTCCTGCGGTGACCTCCTAAGCATAATTATTTTGAGAAATAAAGTTGAAAGTAATTCTTTCCTCTAACACACCTGACATAGAGAAAACAGCTCAAAGGATATACTGAATTTCAAGAACTTCCAAACATACGAATTTGAAAATAAAGCTAATCCTAAAGCAGAAACATAAATTGTCCAGTGTTGCTTTATTTAGATCTAACACGACCGAGAATGATCTCTGCTATGCAAATATTCAGGCCATCTGCATAAAATAATATTGGCTTTGGTTAACTTTTCTCTGCAAATATCAATATTTACAAAACATGTACACACACATCTTACTTTACTATGTTGATCAAAACTGAGAATGTTTAGGCAATGGGCTCCAAAATCCCTGCAGATGGTGATGGCAGCCATGAAATTAAAAGACGCTTACTCCTTGGAAGAAAAGCTATGACCAACCTAGACAGCATATTAAAAAGCAGAGATATTACTTTGCCAACAAAGGTCCATCTAGTCAAGGCTATGGTTTGTCCAGTAGTCATGTATGGATGTGAGAGTTAAACTATAAAGAAAGCTGAGCCCTGAAGAACTGATACTTTTGAACTGTGTTGTTGAAGAAGACTCTTCAGAGTCCCTTGGACTGCAAGGAAATCCAACCAGTCCATCCTAAAGGAGATCAGTCCTGGGTGTTCATTGTAAGGACTGATGCTGAAGCTGAAACTCCAATCCTTTGGCCACCTGATGCAAAGAGCTGAATCATTTGAAAAGACCCTGATGCTGGGAAAGATTGAAGGTGGGAGGAGAAGGGGATGACCAAGGATGAGATGGTTAGATGGCATCACTGACTCAATGGACATGAAAGTGAAAGTGAAGGTCACTAAGTCATGTTCGACTCTTTGCGACCCCATGGACCATACAGTCCATGGAATTTTCCAGGCAAGAATACTGGAGTGGGTAACCTTTCCCTTCTCCAGGGGAATTTCCCCAGCCCAGGGACTGAACCCAGGTCTCCCGCCTTGCAGGCAGATTCTTTACCAACTGAACTATAAGGGAAGCCCCAGTGGACATGAGTTTGAGTGAACTCTGGGAGTTGGTGATGGACAGGGAGGCCCAGGATGCTGCAATCCGTAGGGTCACAAAGAGTCAGACACGACTGAGCGACTGAACTGAACTGAACTGAGGCAATTGAAGGAACAGATAAAATTGTGACGGTGGCTGTGAGCTATTTACAGTTCTTATTATCACATGTGTCTGTTATCCTGGCACATTTCTGTCATGTTTTTTGCATCACTTGATGCTTCTTTGCTGTCTTCTTGCCATCGCTGATATCTGAGGTCTTCTTGCTCTCCAGGGGCCTCTTTAGCAGCAGGCAATCATGTTTAAGGAATCCAATGAGCTCACTATGCTAGTCCAATAGTGGGTGGGATAATTATACACTATATTTATTATTCCTAATAAGTAATGAATTTACACTTACCTCCTAGACACCAGATCTTAACCTGCTAGGCTACTAGTAAAGGGAAATTTGGGGCTTTTCTGGTGGTTCAGTGGTAAAGAATCTGCCTACAATACAGGAAATGCAGGTTTGATACCTGGGTCAGGAAGATTCCCCTGAGGAAAAAAAAAATGGCAACCCACTCCAGGATTCTTGCCTGGGAAATCCCATGGACAGAGGAGCCTGGAGGCTACAGTCCTCAGGGTTGCAAAAGAGTAGAATATGACTTAGCAACTAAGTAATCACAAGGGGAAATTTAGGCACTCTGTTGCAAACCAGCAATGGAGATATTCTGACATATCAGAATTTCTAGGGAATCTCAAATTCCTCTACCTACTTTTAAGCCCAACTGATGGCACCCCACACCAGTACTCTTGCCTGGAAAATCCCATGGACAGAGGAGCCTGGTAGGCTGCGGTCCATGGGGTCACTAAGAGTCAGACACGACTGAGCAACTTCACTTTCACTTTTCACTTTCATGCATTGGAGAAGGAAATGGCAACCCACTCCAGTGTTCTTGCCTGGAGAATCTCAGGGACGGGGGAGCCTGGTGGGCTGCCATCTATGGGGTCACACAGAGTCAGACACGACTGAATCGACTTAGCAGCAGCAGCAGCAAGCTAGGTACTAATGATTGTGAACATTTCTGATTTTCTCTTTCACTCTTTGAAGTCAGGATAGCACTTTGACTTTTAAGTTAGCTGATTGGAGGCTTGAGACAGGAGTGGCGGAACTGACTCCGATCGACACTCCTGGCTGGAGAGAACTTGAGGCACGTGTCACCCTGTGACACACTTGCTGATCTTCTTGGTTTGCTGTCTTCCCTACATGAGACTCTGCCATAAGTCCCTTCTCTTACCTCAAATGCTTTAACACTCTCAAAATGTTCTAGATCCTTTTCAAACCACATTTGAAATAGGAACAGCTTTAAAATTCAAAAAGAGTAAATGTTACCTGTGTTTGTTCCTGAGGTGCTCCTGCAACCCAGTGGATAGGATATTTCTGGTCTTGGGTGATCATAAATCCAGTGCAGCCATCATAAGCACCATAAAAGTTGTCACTCTAAGTCATAAAATGAAAGTGAGGCGTGATCCTGCCTTTTAACTCTATAAGCTTTGCAAACATTAACTCCCACATGTGTATGAATCAGTGACTCTGAAATGTGATTCTATAGGAGACTCTGGTCACACAGGTTTTCATTAGAAACAGCTGAGTTAGTGGGACAAATGGAGAACCAGAATGCAGAGCCCTGCCCATGTTTGTAAGCCGATCCACCATGTACAGTGCGTGGCCTTGAGCGAGTCACTGAAACTTCCTGAATGGCTGTGACCTTGTATATAATTTAGGGGTTATAGGGTTTATGGCCCTAGGTTTGTATGAGGGATGAATGAAATGCCATAAGAGACACTCAATGATCTGAAAAAGCAAAAACATTTCTTCTAGACTCGATCTTATTGGAGTGAGAAAAGGGTATGACTTGAGGGATCTACTAGGTCTCGGTTGGTTGCCTTCAGATTTTTCTTACCCTTTTCCTGCTCAATGTCACAGGGCTGCAGGGGTGGCCTTGGGAAAGTCCCTGCAAACTGATTGTCCCAAGTTGACAGTCAGTTGGATTCATCCAATGCAAGGTATTGGACTGGAGGGTGAAGGAAGGGAGAAGCCAGATATTTCCCCCCTCCCTGCCAGTGTGTAAGACAGTGGCTATTTCTCAGGCTCCCACAAAAAGTTTCCATCTGTAGAATATCCCCTCCCTGACCCTCCTGCCAGGGGTGATAGTGGCTTTTGGCTCTTGTGAATTTCTGGACTACCTCATGGTCTCCTGTTGAATTCTTGGTTCTTCCATCACTTATGGAGACAATCCCCTGCATAAAAGTCTCTCTTTATAAATACTTTAAGTGGTTTCTGTTTCCCTTCTTTGACCTAGACTGTTAGAAATAACGTTAGGAAGACCTTTCACAAAAAAAATTTTCCTAATACCGAATACATCATTAGAAAGCCATTCTTTGGATTCCATTGGATTCTTTTCCTCAAAGGGGGAGAATAGTATATTACAACATGGAATGTTACATTGTATAACAGCATTTTCACAACTCTTATGTTATCATTTCATCCATCCATCCACCCACTGAACATTTCATATCTACTGTGAATTAGGAACTAAGCTTAAGTGCTGGGCACATATGATAAACTAGATACACGAAATGTCAGACCAGGTGATTTCAAGGCCACTTGCTAATGACCTGAAGGGCAGAGTGTACTTACTTGGGAATCAGGCGTGATAATGTGGGTTAGGTGCCTAATGCTACGCTTGGCACTCAGTATCAACAAAAGAGATTTCACAATCCTGTTTCCAGGAGCCACCTCCCACCTCATTAATAAACTGAGGTGAAATGAAGAGGTCTGGACAGGAAATATAATAACCATTACGCAGATAAGGAACCAAAGTTCAAAATTGTTATCTGCAGCTAGCAGGTGGCAAAGTCTGCAGCTGATGGTCACGCCGCTTCACTAATAGCTTTGTTCAAAGTCATCTATGCTAAGAAAGCACGTGACTCTGTGGGCCAGGGAGAAGGTAGCAGAGAAAGCATTTGCAAGAACCAGGAAAACTTGCTTCTCCTTCCCTTCTTCTCCAAGCTGTCCCCAAACCCCATCTGTCAGGCACTAACATGGTCATCAGTCATGCTCTTTGAACCTAAGGTTGTTGAATGAAGGCCAGGACTAACTCAGAGGATTGATAGAGACCATGAGTGAGGTCCATGCTGTATGGTAAGGTGTTCCTGCTCACTTCATGGGAAGTAACAGCATAGAGAGACTGGCGAACAGGTGGGGTTTTGTGTGAGCTCCTGGTGCTAGAGAAGGTCGGATTCAGGCTGCCGAGTCTCCATATCCTGTGAAAGAACACTAGCCCCTGTCCTGACGACATCACAAGGGTACTGCAAGAGCAACTGAAACAGTGCTTTGAAGATGGCAAAAATCTGTTTGAGCTGCACTGCAAATCTTCCGTGGTAAATGCACCCGGAGCATAACCCAGCCTCATGGCTTGAGATAATACAAGTCAGTTGTGAAGACAAAATAAATTGTAAAACAGAATATAAAGTGCACGTTGTAGGGAGAGAACTGTGACACTGTGTGGCTCTGCTGCTCAAAACCTTATTTCATTTCAAATCTTTATGATAATTTCTATACATGCATCAGAGCAGATAAAAGGGGGATATCAACAATAATAGCTAACATTTATCCAACAAGTGTGCCAGGAACCTCCTAAACCTTTCCTGGAAATTGCCTTATTGAAATCACAGGAAACAACTCTGTGAAGTAGGCACTATCCTCATTACCCCCATTTTACAGATGAGGAGACTGAGGCACAGAGCGGTCACATGATTTTCTTAAGGCCACACAGCTCCTAACTGCTAAAACTGAAACTCTGTGAACAAATCATGTAAGAATGTATTCTTACAAATCTAATGGACTCAACAGGCAAATACATATGGGTGCCTTGGAAAGGAAATGAGTGTTGGAAAATCACTGCTTGCCTTTGACCGTCACCTTAGGCACCTTCAACTCATCATCACACTACACACACAGCCGGGGCCTTTTAACACCTCTCTCGATATTTCAAAGGGTAGTCTTGGCCTCCTTTTTTCACTTTTACTTTCTCGAAGCAAAGGTTAGTTGGTACATTAACTGAGGTGATTAGATTAATGACACCTGAAAAACAGCGAGCTTCCTCCCTCAGTCCATAAGATTACCCCAGAGCTTCTGTGTTAATACCAAAACGTCTAACTAAAAGAATTATTTAGGGTACTCTTTTTACAAAATCATATGCAAAGTATCACGTTCAAGAAAGCTAAACCTGAGGATCCCGGGAAATGAAGAAAAGTGATGTGTCTGCGAAAACAGTAGCAGGGATTTTTTTTTTTTTTTTTTTTGGTAATTTTTTCCCCCCAGGGGCTGTAATTTGACTGCTCTGTTTGGCAACCCTCCAGAGACAAGTCCAAGTGCTTAATCTCTTTCTCTTTCTCTCTCCCGCTGCTCCCCACCGTGCTCGCCCGGGCAGAGGGGAGGAGGGACCCAAGATCCGCTGCTCGCGGCGACGAGGCCCGCAACCCTGCGCCGGGAGGGGCGGGTCGGGGCGCGGCCGGCAAGCGGGGAGCGCGGCCGAGCGGCGGGGCCGAGCGCGAGGAAGAGGAAGTCCGAGCCTGGCGGCGGTGCAGGGCGCTCGGCTGGCGCCGCAGCCGGCGCAGCGCAGCCGCACCTTCCCCCGGCCGACCTGCGAGCGCGGCCCGCGCCGGGAGCCGGCCCTCCCCGGGTAAGTGTCCCCTTCGCTGGACACCGGGTCCTCTTCCAGGAATGGGAGAGGACGGGAACGCCGGGATGGGGGGGGGGGGGGGACGGGAACGCCGGGATGCGGGGGACGGGAAGGGGATCCCGAGGGGCGCCCCAGATCCGCAGGTGGAGGCGAGCGGACCGGGGTGCCGGGTTCCTGTTCCCCGCGCGCTCCCTCCCGGGTGGGGGCCAACGGGGCTGGGGGAGCGTCCTGTCGCCGCGACCCCGGCCCGCCGCTGCCCACCGCCGCCTGGAGGGGGCGACCCACGGCCGCCACCGCCCGGCTCCGGGGGCCCGGCCCCGAGTCTCCGTGCTCCCGGCCCTCCACCCGCAGCCGCGGGGTCCGGAGCGTTCGCTCCTCGGAGAAAGGATTCCTCAGTGCGCTCGGGACTGTTACCAAGTCAACCCTGCAACTCAAACGGGACAGTCCGAGATCGGGACCCGAGCGCCCGCCGCCCTCGGTCCGCTCCCGCCGCGGATCCCCGCTCCTGGCCCCGCAGACGGCGGACCGCGGCGGGAGTCGGAGGCCCCGGCTCTGAGACGCGTTTGGTTTGGAGGGTCCCAGCCTTTGTAGATGGAGCCTCGGTGTCCCAGCTCTGCAGATATTTCCTGGGGCTGGAGTCGGGGGAGGGGACGTGCCGGGGGGCTTGGGGTCGAAGCCGGTGGCCGGCCCGTCACGGCGATCAATGTAACCGTTGGTCCACGGGGACTTTGTCGACGGTCCTCGCCTCGGAGGACCGCCGGGGTTTGCGGTGATGCCCGCAGCCGGCTCTCCCAGCCTTTGTGTCCTCTAGTGAGAGTGTGGCTGTTAAACCAGAAGCCTAAGGAGGTTCTAATTGGGAAAAGTCGTTAAGCTGTGGCATTTCATTGCGTTTGGGAAACAATGAGGTGGATGACTTTTTTAACGCTCCAGTGGAGTCTTGCTTGTAGGGCCGGTATTTCATTAAGTTCTGGTCCTTAACCCTCCCTTTGTACCACCCTCAGGTGGCCACGGCTACTGCACATATTTTTGAAATTGTAGAGGGTGAGTCTGGGGGAAGGCTGTTTGCAGTCAGCATCACCCAAGACAAGGTCAGTCACAGAGCGAGAGTGGTTTGGGGGTTTTCCGAGGACTGGGTACAGAACTTCCTTGTGTTTCGTATTTAAACCAGGAGACCAGCATGTTGACTCTGGGTCAGATTCGCCTTCGAACAGAATCCCAGGCCTAGATAGATTGTGTAATGCCATAAAAACAGTTATCAAGTGTTAAAATCAGCGTCTTCGGGCTGCTCAGTTTCTGTGGCTGGCATACCTTTAAAGAATTTACAGGCTTTGGATTTCGATTAAACACTATTAAAACATTTCCAGGCCCGTCGTGTCTGGGAGTAAGAAACTCCATCCTAATTTCGTCTTTGCCAAGTCAGACCGGAGCAAGCGGCTCCACCTCGGGTGGCCTTGGCTTCCTCCCTTAAGAAATGATTTAGAGAAACCAGACAGTTTCTGAAATTTCAAGCTCACTCCTTGCTGCCCCTCCCCAGTAAGCAGTACTTATTTGGTCTACTATATTTAAGATTTAGATGCAAAAGGAATGATTTGGTATTATGGTCCTTTACCATCCTTGAGTCTGACTTTCCAGTTCCTCATGTTGCTCTTAGTCCTATTTGAAGCTTTGTGTCTGAGCCGCCAAGCCACCTGAAGAAACATTTCCCCAGAGTTCTCTCTCCTCTTTGGTCCCATCCTCACTAGGTCATCAACAGCTGTCACCTCGTGACCTTCCTTTTCCCTGGTGTAGCTGCTCCCTGAAGCTTTCTGCTGAAGGGCAAAGCACAGTGAGAAAGTTACCTGGCAGGCAGATCCATGATCCTGCTTCCCTTGATGGTTTTCTCCTGTTTATCTCCATCTTCACAATGGGCACCAGCTTCCTTCAGTGACTTTAATATGGATGATGGTACCAAATACAAACAAATATTTCCCTGGGAGACTCAGTCTGTGCTTCAAAAAGGTTAAATGGTCACCTTTTAACAAATCAAGAGGAAGTGGCAGTGTTAAGTTTTCAAAAGCAAGAATAACCAGTACTCTTTTGTTCTCCTCCTTTGAGGCTATGATTTTTTTTAAGTGACGTAATTAAGATTTAATGATTTGTAGTCTGACACATAAATGTGGGAAATGCTTGAGCAGCACTAAATCTTTAGAGCCTTTAGTAAACTGGAAGCAATTCCTGGATCTACACTCTGATTCTTCAAGGCTGCAGTCCACTTTTCACAGATTTCTCTTCCCTCCCACCTTTCCTTGTGGATAGCTGATCTTTCACACAGTTGCCATCCTTGAATCCTCCTGCAGGCAAATTATCTCCATGGAATAGTAAAACTAAAATGGCTCTTGGAAGATCTAGCCCAGCCCCTACATCTTAAAGATTTGGGGAAGCACTGGTGATTAAGAACAAGTGCTCAGAAACTAAGCTGACCTGTGTATCATTTGCTCAATAGCACTTTGACCTTGATTCCTCTAAGGAAATTCTATAGACATAGATTCTTTTATAGTTGAGAAAATGTAACAGTCATAGTTGATCATTCTCTCTGGATTGTCTCACCTTTGCTCATTCCTTCCTCTGTCAATTTAGGAAATGGTAAGCCTTCTTCCTTTTTAAGTGGTACTATAGTAAGTGTTGGACACATTGTACGCTTCCAAGATGACTGCTTTTGATAAACCAAGTCCCGCGAGTGAGTGATTTCCCTGGTGATTACACAACTCTCAACTGGAAGACCTGTGATTTAACTCATGTTCATGTCTCTTAGTTTGGAACAGTACTACCTAGAAATGGTGGTGGCATGGAGGCATATTTTAAATTAAATGTAATGATTCTTTGTTTCAGAAAAAAGAAAAAAGTCCCTTGCCTCTTTTGACCTACAAAGAACATGGATTCCAAATCAAAATATTCATTTTTTAAGTAGGAATGGGAATAGAAATATTTTCTAGACAAAGACCCTAAGCAAGCCAGTACTCATGTGTGGCAGGCTTCTCAAATATTAGTGTTTCATCACAATGTACATCAATCTTGCTTTATAAAATGAAGAGCTGACTCCAAACCATTTGGGCATTCAGGGCCATGGGCATCTGTGCCAAGGAGAACTTACTGACTGCAGGGCCCGGTTTCAAGTAATTATGAGAGGACTACAGGCTCTGCTTCGTGTTGCTTGTGCTGATGAAAAGCAACAGATGCTTTAGCAGAAATGATAGAAATATAGGCTGGCCATCCCAGTGAGGGGGCCTGGGTTTGCTGTCAGAGTAACTAGGCCCCAGATCATCCAGATGCTGTGGAACAACTTCATGGATGCCTGAGTGACCCCCATCCCAGGGATAAGGAGGTGCTGGGTGATCTAGCATAGTTTCCATATTCGAGTCATATCGGAGTATCTTTTCAATCTGTATGCACAAGAGTACCCAAAAATATTTCTCTGCTGAGATGCAAGGCTTGTAAAAATTTCCAACCCTAAACATCTCCTTTTGGTAAATATTGAATTACTGTTTGACGGAAAGCAAAAGTAGGCTGGATTCGTGGATACAAAATGTCCCTAATTCTTGTCTGCTGTTCCCCCTCCCATATAATCCCAGAGGAAGGGCAACTTGAGGAGTGTTAATGTTAGGCTAAGTTTTACAAAGGTTCCAGCTACGCCCACTGGATGTACTAAACCGATGTCTTTAATTAAGAAAGCTGTTTGGGTGAGCTTTAATGACCAGGGTGCTGCCGAGCCTGTAGAAACCGCTTATCACCAGCATTAGGAAGATCAAACCATTGCAGCATTTGGCCGAAAGCTAGCAAGCCCTTAAGTGTGAGAAGGACATCTTTTTAAAATATCAAAGTTGAAATGGGTGTGAGTGTAATAATAATTGAGAACATAGACAAAACACTCTCTGACATAAATCACAGCAGGATCCTCTATGACCCACCTCCCAGAATACTGGAAATAAAAGAAAAAAATAAACAAATGGGACTTAACTAAAATTAAAAGCTTTGCACAACAAAGAAAACTATAAGCAAGATGAAAAGACAGCCTTCAGAATGGAATAAAATAACAGAAAATGAAGCAACTGACAAACAACTAATCTGAAAAATATACAAGCAACACCTGCAGCTCAATTCCAGAAAAATAAACGACCCAATCAAAAAATGGGCCAAAGAACTAAACAGACATTTCTCCAAAGAAGACATACAGATGGCTAACAAACACATGAAAAGATGCTCAACATCACTCATTATCAGAGAAATGCAAATCAAAACCACAATGAGGTACCATTTCACGCCAGTCAGAATGGCTGCGATCCAAAAGTTTACAAGCAATAAATGCTGGAGAGGGTGTGGAGAAAAGGGAACCCTCTTACAGTGTTGGTGGGAATGCAAACTAGTACAGCCACTATGGAGAACAGTGTGGGCATTCCTTAAAAAACTGGAAATAGAACTGCCTTATGACCCAGCAATCCCACTGCTGGGCATACATACCAAGGAAACCAGAATTGAAAGAAACACGTGTACCCCAGTGTTCAATGCAGCACTGTTTATAATAGCCAGGACATGGAAGCAACCTAGATGTCCATCAGCAGATGAATGGATAAGAAAGCTGTGGTACATATATACAATGGAGTATTACTCAGCCATTAAAAAGAATACATTTGAATCAGTTCTAATGAGGTGGATGAAACTGGAGCCTATTATACAGAATGAAGTAAGACAGAAAGAAAAACACCAATACAGTATACTAATGCATATATATGGAATTTAGAAAGATGGTAACGATAACTGTATGCGAGACAGCAAAAGAGACACAGATGTATAGAACAGTCTTTTGGACTCTGTGGGAGAGGGAGAGGGTGGGATGATTTGGGAGAATGGCATTGAAACATGTGTAATATCATATATGAAACAAATCACCAGTCCAGGTTCAATGCATGATACTGGATGCTTGGGGCTGGTACACTGGGATGACCCAGAGGGATGGTACAGGGAGGGAGGAGGGAGGGGGGTTCAGGACAGGGAACACGTGTATACCTGTGGCAGATTCATGTTGATATATGGCAAAACCAATACCATATTGTAAAGTAATTAGCCTCCAATTAAAATAAATAAATTTAAAATTTAAAAACAATAAAAAATCAAAGTTGAAATGGATGTGAGTGTAATAATGATTTAGATTTAGAATTCTCATAAAAGGAATCAGTAAATCAATGTCATTACACCATTCAGCTGGCTCTAGTGTTTGAAGTGGCAAATAGATCTTACCACTGTCCACTCTGTGTCCAGTCACATTAAACACTGACTTAAATGACTTGAGTCTGAATAAAGAGGGATGAGGAAGAGGAAGAGGAGAAGTTCTAGATCATGAGGTGGTGGACCTTTTCTTGTAAAGAGCCAGATAGTGAGTGTTTCAGGCTTAGTGGTCCCTGTATATCCCCATTGTGTATTCTTTGATTTGTAGAAGGGGGACTGGTTGTTTACATAAGCCTTGTTGTTTAAATATGTAAAAACCAGCCATTGCTTGAAAGCCATACAGGGTAGGCTTTTTCACTGGGAACCTAAATAAATGTTAGTAAACCAAAAAAGGGGGGGAAAAAAAAAAAACCTATGGCAGCCATTGTTTTCCAGTTCTGTTCTAAGTGAAATATTCTGTTTGAACTATCATTCCCAAAATGACAAATCCCGTAGGCTCTGTCTAAGCTGTCTGGCTGTAGACTGGCTTATAATCAAATCTCCTATGTTAATTTTTTTTTTCCCAGTCACCCTTCTTTATTTGCTCTTTTCACTCGGCTTAGAAGTCTCTGTTAGACAGTGATCAGTCGACAGGATTCTCAGCACCAGATTTCAACATTCAGTCTTGAGTGAGGTACGGAACAGGCAGAGAAGTTCAGCTGGGATGTAATAAATTCCACAAAGAAACAGGTCATTGATGAAGCTCACTGATAACATGAAATAAAGTTCACACCCACTAGGATGGCAACCAAGGCCCTGGTGTTCTCTTTTCTGCTAGTACCTTCCCATGTACACTCTATGGCCCTCTCATCCAAGATGACTCACAGAGCCCTAGATGGGCTGTGCTGTCTCTCACCAAAGGTGGGATCCTTCCATACAAAGTTTAACTATATATCTCTTTCTGATCTTACTGGGGAGAAGCATGGGCTCCTGAATCTCTGTGCTAACACAGGACTTTATATGTGACTCAAGTAGGACAGAGAAATGTAGTGATCCCGAATGGACACACATTACCTTTCAAGGTTGCGGGGACCATTTTATTCCTCTCTGTAGCTTTGGAGATCTTGTCTTATGTCTGTGGACCAGTCACTGAATCAGAACTGTTTCCAGGCTTTATATGTGATACCGAGTATAGCAGGGCGCTGATGTGTCTGGATTTGAAGTCAGGCTGAGCTGACATCTAGTCCTGGTTTCCCTACTTCACCTGCTGCGCCATCTTTCAAGTCGAGAATAAGACCTCTCAACTGCTAGGAATACAGAGTCTGACATGTAGTAGTGGCTTAGTAAATGGCAACTTTTGTTCAATCCATAATCATTTATTGAGAACCTGCTGTACCTGGAATGATGTTCAGTCCTGCTCTAGGCATAGCAGGGAATACAAGAGCCATGGTTTGCACAGAGATGTGATCAGGAAGTGGGGAGAAGTCGGGGTGAGGGATGGGTCACCTTAGATTGGTGTTTCAGGAAGCCGGTCAGAGAAGGCAAGGTTTGAACGGCAACCTTAGTGATATTGGTGAGTCCCTGTTTCATCTAATCTAAGATACTTTTGAAAATACTTTTTTAATACACCATTAAGAAAAAATTCTGTCAATAAAATTGACAGTCTCCTATAAGATACATCCCTAAGTTGTGAAAAATGTGCATCTTAGCACCAATAAGAGGCATGAATATTAGTGCTCTATAAGTACCCACTGAATGTGGATGTGTGTGCTAAGTTGCTTTAGTCATGTCTGACTCTTTGTGACCCTATGGACTGTAGCCTGCCAGGCTCCTCTGTCCATGGGGTTCTCCAGGCGAGAATACTGGAGTGGGTTGCCGTGCCCTCCTGCAGGGGGTTTTCCCCACCCAGGGATCGAACCCACATCTCCTGTGTTGTAGGTGGATTCTTTGCCGCTGAGCCACCAGGGAAGCCCACCCATTGAATAAGTTAGTGTTCCTCCATGCTTGCATACAAGGTTCAGCTCTGATGGTTTACATTGTGAGTTTGTCTCTTCTGTTTCTTAGTTCTGAAAAGTTGGGTTGGAGTTAGCAAAGAGTAAAATATGGTAATTTATTGTGAGATATTCATGATCCACTGCACTTTAAAAATAGTTTAAAATATTTGCTCTGGTCATCTCAATGAGCAAAGTGTGTTGGTGATTCCTGCTGAAGTGAAATTGGTCTGCACATAACTTGAGGAGGAGCAAAGTTGAGCAGCTCCTGCAGCCGATAATATTTGGCAGCTATCCATAGAGTTGTGTGAATCCTTAATGCATAGCAATGCCATCCTAAGGGCTGTGAAGGCATTAGCTGGAGCTTGCTTCCTTCTGTTTCCCAGATTTAATTGAACATTAATACTCCCCTCCTCTGTATCCCAAGGGACCGATCATTCCTCTAACCAAGCAGGTCCTCTGTGATAATGAAATGGGGGGAAGGCTCCCTTTAGAGCCACCACCCTCCCCTCCTCTGGCAAGTCCCTGCACTTTCAAAGTCCGGGCAGTGTTCTCTTCTCTCCCTACTCCCTCCTTCCTGCTCAGAGCAAAAAGTACTGCTGAAGTCTTTGCTTCTGACCATCCTCTACACTCTGGTCCCCATCCAGATCTTTTTCTGAACCCAGTCCGGAGCCTGCCCTAGCTCTCCCCTGCTGTCCAAGGTCTCAGCTTCTGCACGGATGACTCAATGGGAGCTTTGACAATACTCGGCTATTTCTAGCTGTAATGAAGTGTGCTTTCATGCTGTTTTGATTTTAATTTCGACATGTCACTCAAGGCCTGCGTGCATGTCGCATGCAGGTCCCCCACATGTGGGGAGCGTGCCTTTCCTTCTGTCTGCCTGGAGTCTGTCAGCAACTTCCACCCTCTCCCTGCCCGGTGGGGAGGGGTCTGTCAGCCCTGGCCTGGGAGGAAGCAAGTGCAGACCTTACTCCCTTCCAGCCACGTCCTCCTCCATCTTCTCCTGGGACTGAAGCCCTCGTGCTCTAGGAGTTCTTCAGGACCCACCGCATCTCCAGCTGCAACAGGAGTCCTTGGAAACAAGCAGATGCAAAGGAAAGACCGTTTGGTTTGTAGGCGTTCCAGGGATGCATATTAACCACCATCTGGCCTCAGGGTGATTTCAGGCTGTCTCCAACCTGTGACTAGAAAGCTGGTTGAGGTGGGAGGGGTGTGTGAAGGTGTGAGGCCACGAGAAAGCAGGTGGGCACTGATCCGAGGCCATCACCGAGTTCCCCTTACTTCCCAGGGCCGTGTGATTACAGGCAGTCCTCAAACACTGACATCTGTGCTTCTCTGATGTGCTGGGAGAGAGGAAAAAACTGTAATCTGGGGCATAAATATACGATCCTGTGTTTGTTCCTTTTAGCCAAGTAAACCTGTTATTAGGTTAAGCATCTGTGTTGCACTAAAATATTATAGCTGCTTCAAAGGAGGATATGGTTGCTCGTCTGATATAGCTTACAGTTTAAACATTCAGCTGTCTCACACTGTTAAAAATTTGAATCAACTAAGAATATGAATTATGAAGCATAAGAATCAAAATCCAGAATATAGGATTACTGAGTAGGGGGCAGAGGAGGAAATTAGAGGAGACATAGACTTAATATTTTTTACTTTTTATCTTGTATTAGAGTCTAGCCAATTAACAATGTTGTGATAGTTTCAGGTGGACAGCGAAGGGACTCTGCCATGCAGATACATGTATCCTTTCTCCCCCAAACTGACTTAGACTTTAAAAGTGAATTTTTTTTTAAAGAAAACTCTTTGAACATTCGGGATTGACATGTACGCACTACTATATTTGAAATAGAAAACAAACAAGGACCTACTGCATAGTACAGGGAACTCTGATCAATATTTTGTAATAACCTAAATGGGAAAAGAATTTGAAAAAGAATAGATACACGTATATGCATAACTGAATCACTTTGCTGTACTCCTGAAACTAAGACAGCATTGTAAATCAACTGTGTAATCATACTCCAATATAAAATACAAATTAAAAGCAAAAAAAGAGGAGAATCCTTCCATCCCCTTATGCCCTTCCCATCGTAGATCAGTTTTAAGAGAATGACTTGCTAAGAATTAATGAGGGTGAGGCTGGAAGGGTGATGAGATGAGCAGGGAACAGGATGGGAAATGGGCGCCCAGATGGGCGGATGAGGATTGGCCGTGTCTAGGAAAGTGCTTTGAGAGATATTTGCAAGCTTTTGCAATATAGTTATGGAACAAAATCTTGGTGGTCTTGGCCTTTTTCCACTTTTCTTCAATGTCTATATGAGATAAATGCTTCTTTCCCCTTCTTT
Organism: Ovis aries; assembly: GCF_016772045.2. Lineage (NCBI taxonomy): Eukaryota > Metazoa > Chordata > Mammalia > Artiodactyla > Bovidae > Ovis > Ovis aries. Next base: position 75,528,440 of record NC_056061.1, read on the forward strand.
CCTTTAACAGTTGTTAAAACTCCAAGGAATTGGTGCTTAATCACAATATTTAATGGTATCTGATCTTGACACTAAAATGGCAAGGAAAACAACGTGCAAATTATGTTTTGCGGCCTGTGGACCCCCTTTGGCCCATGGGTGTACTAAGCACAAGGATGAATTACCTCGAGCAAGTTGGAATCCCTATGACTTCTTCAAACTGTCATTATTTGGAAACTCTGTTTCTTCCTTCCTCCTTTCTTTCTTCTTATCCTGTTAGGAAAGCAAATACTGAGAAGTTCTAAAAATTGAGTTGTGATGAGTGCTATAATAGCCATACCTCTCAGAATCCAGAATCTCCCTGAAGAGCAAAAAGAGACTTATTTCACTGAATGATCTAACACGTCAAGACATGAGACTAAATTTCCACATAGGAAGTTAACAGATGTTTGTTTTTACCTTCTTACCGGATGAAGAAGAGAGCACATCTCTGTACTAGCTAAAGACAGAATAGCTAGCAGCCACTATTCTAAAAAAAAAAAATGCCTTTGGCTTTGGTTACAAATATGAGCAGAAAACATACTTTACAAATGTTCAGAAATAAAACACTATGCTCTTAAGAGAGAAAATTCTTACTTGATGCTTCTATATGCATAACAGACATAGCAGTCAAATCTAATACTCTTCTGCTTTCTTTGCATGTGTGTGTGTGTGTGTGTGTGTGTGTGTGTGTGTGCACGCGCGCAAGCACGCGCTCAGTTGCTTAGTCATGTCAGATCCTTTGCGACCCCATGGACTGTGGCCCACCAGGCTCCTCTATCCATGGCATTTTCCAGGCAAGAATACTGGAGTGGGTTGACATTTCCTCCTCCAGAGGTTCTTCCCCGCTCAGGGTTTGAACCCGAGTCTCTTGTGTCTCCTGCATTAGCAGGTGGGTCCTTTACTACTGTACTACCTGGGAAGCCCGTTTCTTTGCTTACTTATTGTAATGCCAGTTCAAACACTGTTTCTGTGCCATTCATTATGGGAAAAATGGTGTGTAGAGGAGAGATAAGTTTGTTTTTCTAAGGTCTGAATATTGAGTTGAAATGTGGGAATAGTCTGAAATTAGGCAGTCTGTGTATGTCATTTGAATGTTATTTGAAAATGCCTGCTAACCTAGGGGTAAAACCATGCAATAAAGATACTGTGCGGCTTGAATGCGTAATGTATATATAGCACCCCATACATAATAAACCCTTGATAAATAGTGGCTCTTTTACTGTGTTTACTGGGTGTCACACTTCAGTTTTATTCCCTGCTACTAGACGTCTGGAACAATAAACCAACATGAAAATAACTGAGAAAAAACATCTCAGTGGTAGAAGACAGCCTTTGTCCTGAGGCAGGGGTAAGAGAGAGGGCTGAGGAACACTTTGTTCTGTTGGTTTTTACTATAGTAGAGATAGTACACATTGCACTTGGAAATTCAGATTAGAATGAGCATATCAACAAATATGGTTTCCTAAATTCTGGGGATACAGTGATAAACAGAACAGACCAAATCTGGAGTGAAGGGAAAAATACTATGTGACAAGCACGTTAAAGAAGAAAGGGAAATACGTGGCGGAGAGGGGAGGGCTAGTGGCTTGCCATTTGCTGGATGATCAGAAAGGCCTATCTGAGCTGGTCCTTGAAAAGTGGACCTTAAGATACGAGGGAAGAACATTCTAGGCAAACGGAGCGGGGGCGGGGGGAGGGGTGGGGAATAAGTATGGAGGCCCTAGGAGAGAAGTAAACTCTGTGAGCTCTTAGAAAAGAAAAGCAGGCTGTGTATATGCAGGGGGTGGGGGCAGAAGAAAGTGAGAAGTGAAGGTAAAGAGGGAGACGGAGCCCAGATCTCATAGCTCTTTATAACATTAAAGGTCTTTCAGTTCAGTTCAGTTCAGTTCAGTTGCTCAGTTGTGTCCAGCTCTTTGTGACACCATAAACTGCAGCATGCCAGGCCTCCCTGTCCATCACCAACTCCCGGAGTTCCCCCAAACTCACGTCCATCGAGTCCGTGATGCCATCCAGCCATCTCATCCTCTGTTGTCCCCTTCTCCTCCTGCCCCCAATCCCTCCCAGCATCAGGGTCTTTTCCAATGAGTCAGCTCTTTGCATGAGGTGGCCAAAGTACTAGAGTTTCAGCTTCAGCATCAGTCCAATGAATACCCAGGACTGATCTCCTTTAGGATGAACTGGTTGGATCTCCTTGCAGTCCAAGGGACTCTCAAGAGTCTTCTCCAACACCATAGTTTAAAAGCATCAATTCTTCGGCGCTCAGCTTTCAGTGGATACATGTATATCAGCTATAATCAACTATATGCATTTGTGTTAAGTCGCTTCAGTCATATTCGACTCCCTGCAACCCTGTGAACTGTAGCCTGCCAGGCTCTTCTGTCTATGGGAATTCTCTAGGCAAGAATACTGGAGTGGGTTGCCATGCCTTCCTCCAGGGGATCCTCCTGACCCAGGGATCAAACTGGAGTCTCTTATGACCCCTGCACTGGCAGGTGGGTTCCTTCTAGTGTTTGTTAACTGACTAGACCCCAATACAAAATAAAAAGGTGGGTTTTTGGTTTTTTTTTTTTTTGAAAGCATGATGCAAAGCCAGTGGAGGGCGTGGTGGAAGGGAGTGACAGAATCTGATTACTGATCATTCAGTTGGGAGCAGTGGTACCGAGAGGATGGTACAGAGGTGGGGGCGGGAGCTGCGGGTTGATTCAGAACTGGAACCTCGGCTAAGACGGTGCAGCTGAAGGAGAAGGAATTTATGGGACTCAGGGAGCAGCATGGCCTCTGTTATTTGTTTCACCCTACCTGCTTACCAGCCAGTCTCCGTCTCCTACCTCCACTGCCCTCTCTCCTTCGGCTCCCGTAAATAAAGTAACTAAAGTAGCACGTGGCCGTGAGGAATGCTTTCCCTGAAGCCATGACAGACCAGCTCATCTCCCCACAGCCCCCTCCCTTCTAGAACTCGGTGTTGCTGGTAACCATTAGTTGTCTGCATTTCCTCCACTGGCTCCTTGAAGGCAAGTGTCTGAACAAAACAAATTTCCCTTTTACTAGTTGAGATGAGCTTTTAAGAAGTCTAGACAAAAATCTCTATTTTTCACAGATGAGTTGAAGAAAAGAAATTTTGAGTAGGTGACTAAATAGTTGGAGAAGGACCAGGAAGAAGAGGAAGAGGAGGGAAGGAAAGAAGAGAACAAGAGAAGAAAAGGAAAGAAGAGAAAAGGCTAAGAGAAAGAGGAGGAGACCCATTGGGAAGATCCAGAGGAGCTCTCATGAACACTTCCAAAAGGTTTCTGCAGAAAGATGTTTTTGTTCCAAGGATTTTCTGTAAGAGGATTCTAGTAGCTACTGGTGTAAAACCTGTAGGGCCTGGGGTACGTGTGGTGCTTTATGAATATGTAGGCCCATGGTCTGCCTTGCCCTGGTTTGCAGGGCACTTGGAAACTCAGTGATGCTTATTCTGAAATAGAAACAACCGTAGAGAAATTGAGGTGCTCAGAATTCTTTCTGATGTTCCAAGTTGGGTGAGTGACTGATAATGCATTTCTAGACTGACTGACTCAGCCCTACTCCAACCCTATACCTATGCCTTCTTATGCATGGGGAGTGGGGTCACCCCAGACCCTTTGGTAGGTTTTGAGTCTCTAGGGGCATAGTTCAGTTCAGTTCAGTCACTCAGTCGTGTCTGACTTTTTGTGACCCCATGGACTGCAGCACGCCAGGCTTTCCCTGTCCATCACCAACTTCCGGAGCCTATTCAAACTCGTGTCCGTTGAGTTGGTGATGCCATCCAACCATCTCATCGTCTGTCATCCTCTTCTCCTCCTGCCTTCAGTCTTTCACAGCATCAGAGTCTTTTCAAATGAGTTAGTTCTTTGCATCAGGCGGCCAAAGTGTTGGCCACTTCAGTTTTGTGTTCCAGATGGGGAGCTTGGTCACTGACACACCCAACTATTTGACCTGAAATTGGGTCCAACTGTCTGTTTCCACTGCAAAATGCACATGAGAGGTTTGATGTTCAGTGCTAGTGTGGGGGTTTTGGAGGAAAACCTTAACTCTAGTTTACCATCTTAAAGCTTAGAAATGTAAAAACAAATTTGAGAAGTCTATATTTACTATTCTCATATTCTGAATTTAGCATTCTTACTGGAAAAAAAAAACAGATGAATATAGCTAAACCACATTGTTTACTGTTATTTTTAAATGGTACAGTAATTGCTCTGTTCTTTGTAAATTTAGTTGATTAAGACCAGTCTTTCACATCGCTTGGTATCAAAAGGAAATGGATTCTGGTAGCCTAGTTTTAGTTACTACTCTTATTAGAAAATAATCAAATGAAAAAGCTCTCAGAATATTCTGATTTAAATTTCCTAGCTCAGATAGTGAGGCCATATTGTGTTCCCAAATAAATTCAGAAAAAAATCTTGCAGCAGCCGTCTGAGCCTCCCACTCTTACTCACACTCCTTCTGGGATTTATCTATTGGCTTTTGCACAATTGATTCCAAGTCACCCACCCAGAGCTGGGCTCATAATCTCTATTTCCAGACCCACCTCTAACTTCCTGGGGTTGTTTTTCTTTTCCCTCCTTTTCCAGTTCTTAGTTAATAGTCCCACAATACTTTGGTCAGAATAAGTCATTTTCCTTCCTTTCGTGCCTTGTCCAATCTGTTAGCAGTGACTTCCTAAATAGTTCTCCATCCATGTTTACCTCTTCATGCCCCCTTTCCATCCTATGAGACACTTCTCTCTTATCTAGCCCATGAGCATGGCTGCTGAGCCAGCATGGATGGATGTATCTAGAAGACAAATCTGACCACTGAATACATTGTCACAGAGGCATCTCCTAATGGCTTAACCCAACAGAAAGGTTGAAGGTAGAGCTTTGAGGGGAGATAAAAGTCTCCGGAAGAGGGACTTCCCTGATGGTCTAGTGGTTAAGACCCCATACGTCCTCTGCAGGGAGCACAGGTTCCCTGGTAGGGGAACTAAGACCCTGCATGCTGTGTTGTGAAGCTAAAAGGTAAGAAATAAAGGGGAGGGGCTTCAGGTAGAGATCCTTTGGTGTTTCTGTGGTCACATTCCTCCTCTCATATCTCAGGTCCAATCCAGAGGCAGACTGGGCTCTTCCTCCAAAATATCCAGAATCCTAGGACTTGTCATGGTCTTCTCCACACTCACCTGGTCCAGCCCCTCTCCTCTGTCTCCCTGGTGCAGTAGGTTCCTAACTGGTCTCCTGGCTCAGCCTTGTTGCCCCCTACTCTAGCTTTCCCACACACCAGTCCAAAGGATCTGAATTCAAACATCTCCAATGATCCCCTGTTCCATTCAGAGTCAAAAGCCAATCCGTGGAACAGCCTCCAAGCCCCTCCCCAGTGGGGTCCCTGCCCATCCCCACGTAGTCACCCGGACCCAGCTCGCTGGCCTCTCCATTGGCCGCAGATACACCCAACAGGCCCCAGCCTTAGACTGTTATGCCCTCTGCCTGGAACGTTCCTGCCTGGGAATCAAAGCTTTACTGACTCACTTCTCTTTGTCCCCAACTCAAGTGTGCCCTTATCAAAGTCTTCCTGATGGTACTCCAGAAGACAGGAAGCCCGCACCTTGGAGGTTGTAGCCTTCATATCCCACTTCGTTCGTATGCCTAGCATTCATGAACACTTAACCAAGGATATATTTGTTTCTTGTCTATTCATCATGAGAAGAGAGGCCTTGTGCTGTTTACGCTGCATTTCCAGTGTTTTAGAACAGTGCCCAGTGTAGAGAGAAGCTTTATTTTTCAAACAGATCAGTATCACCTTGGCAGCTGCCATCTCTTGCCTCTGAGTCAGGTAAATTCTGATTGTCTGATATTGTACTATGTTCTAGAATGAGATCAGCACTTAAGGTGTTGAATGTGGACATGGATGCGAGGGTATGCGGGAATAGAAGTGGCGGAAAACCTGTCTTATGACTCCACCTCCCCCCTCCCTCCGTGCTCCATCACTGCCCTCATTCTCCTGGGCTTCAGAAGAAGCTTCCTTTGGAAGTTCATGTGGGCCTCTTACCTGCAGTGGTGTCTGCGCCATAGCACCATCCAGCCCGGAAAACCTGACTCTTGGCTGTTCTCTCGCATCTGCCTTATTCTTGCACAGTACCCACAGCATCACTCAGAAAATATCAAGGCAGTACTGGATATTCACCTTTCCTTTATCCAGATGCTACTTATCCATCAAGATAGCCAATGTCGGATGACACTTAAACATGCAAACTCTGGTCCTGGGCTACCTGGATTCAAACTGGGTAGTTTTCATGACCTTGGACAGACTTTTCACCTCCCTAAGCTTGGGGGCAGCTTCTTACAGATGAAGGAAACAGTACCAACTTCTGGGGTTGTAATGAGGATCAAAGCCAATCATTCTTTAATATGTTTGGAGAATCTAGTTCTAACATAGAGAGAAGTCATATTCATCATTGTTTTCATTAACATTTCTTTGAAATGGGCATCTTTCAGAAAACTCAAATTGCTCTTATCTTTCTCGGAAATTATCTTTAATTATCATTGTATTCAACTTCATGTGAACTTCATGTGTATGAAGGTCTTATCCTTATGTACTTATCAACTCATCCAAGTTTTATTAAATTATGTGTATAAAATAAATATTGCCTGTGTGTAGAAACACTATATTCATCCACCTTCCTCTTAGCATCTCCCTTCCCTGCTTTATTTTCCTGATTAGCACATGTATCTGCCTGATGGATGCACCATAAATTATTGTTTATCTTTAAAGCTCCATGGAGGGAGGAATGCATCTTCTAATTAAGAAAATTTCCAAATAAACACAAATAGAGAGAATAGCATAATGAACCCCCATGTACTCATCTTCCAAGTTCAAGAATTATAAACATTTTGCCAATCTTGTTTCACCTATTTCCCCATGTGTCCCCTCCCCCGCCTTGTTGTTCGGTCGCTTAGTTGTGTCCGACTCTTTGCAATCTCATGGATTGCAGCATGCCAGGCCCCTCTGTCCTTCACCATCTCCTGGAGTTTGCTCAGACTCATGTCCATTGAATCGGTGATGCTGTCCAACCATCTCATCTTTTGTCGCCCCCTTCTCCTCCTGCCTTCAATCTTTCCCAGCATCAGGGTCTTTTCTAACGAGTCAGTTCGCATCGGGTAGACAAAGTGTTGGAGCTTCAGCCCCAGTCCTTCTAATTAATATTTAGGATTGATTTCCTTTAGGATTGACTGGTTTGATCTCCTTGCTATAGAAGGGAATCTAAGGAGTCTTCTCCAACACCGCAGTTCAAAAGCATCAGTTCTTCAGCACTCAGATTTCTTTATGGCCCAGCTCTCACATACATACATGACTACTGGGAAAACCATAGCTTTAACTAGATGGACTTTTGTTGGCAAGGTAATGTTTCTGCTCTTTAATATGCTGTCTAGGTTGGTCATAACTTTTCTTCCAAGGAGCAAACGCCTTTTAATTTCAAGGCTGCTGTCACCATCTGCAGTGATTTTGGAGCCCAAGAAAATAAAATCTGTCACAGTTTCCATGTTTCCCCATCTATTTCCCATGAAGTGATGGGACTGGATGCCATGATCTTCATTTTTTGAATACTGAGTTTTAAGCCAGCCTTTTCACTCTTCGCTTTCACCTTCATCAAGATGTTCTTTAGTTCCTCTTCACTTTCTGCCATAAGGGTGGTGTCATCTGTATATCTGAGGTTATTGATATTTCTCCTGGCAGTCTTGTTTCCAGCTTGTGCTTCATCCAGCCTGGCAATTCGCATGATGTACTGAGCATATAAGTGAAATAAGCAGGGTGACAATATTCAACCTTGATGTATTCCTTTCCCAATATGATGCTCTTGACAACAGGTGACCAAAATATTGGAGCTTCAGCTTCAGCATCCAGTGAATATTCAGCTTCAGCTTCTAGTAAATATTCAGATTTGAGTTCCTTTAGGATTGACTGGTTTGATCTCCTTGCAGTCCAAGGGACTATTATTAGAAGTTGAAGCTCTTTAAATTGGCCCTCAAAAGGGCAGTAGGATTGTTCAGAAGTAAAACCAAAATACTGCTTTCCCACTGCACAGTGGACAAGAACAACAGTGAGAAAACCCAAAGCACCATCTGGACAGGAAGAGGGAGAGTATGGACACAAGGGCAGGGAGGCCTGGGGAGGGCTGACATCCACTTGGTAAGCCCTTGCCTCCATGCAACCTTTGAGGGTCTTCTAATGGTGACACAGACTCAATGGACATGAGTTTGAGCAAACTCAGGGAGATGGTAAAGGACAAGGGAGCCTGGTATGCTACAGTTCATGGGGTCGCAGAGAATTGGATGCGACTTAGCAACTGAACAACTTCTAATAAGGCCAAAAAAAACCAAACGCCCTCAAGTTCTACCTTCTCTTCTGAGTAAACACTAGACAAAAACAGTTCCATAAAAATCAGGTTTTGTGCCCTCCTGGCACTGTAGATGGTTGTGTCACATTTCCAGAATTAGATCTCTGTTTCTACCAACCTCTGAAAGAATGATGGGGTAACACTTTAGATGCCTGTCCCATTAAGATTACTGTCAGGCACATGGGGCACCCTCATACATTCTGAAGTAACAACCGGTCTTATCAGTAACACATTGGTAAATCACTTCTCATAGTAGTTTTAGTTGCAAGATTGGTCTTCCTCTCCATCATTGGTCTGACATATGGAAGCACCATCTCGACTTTATGATTTGAAGTAATTGCCTGTTTCCAAGGCCGCACCTTGCTCTGAGGCAGATTAGCCTGGAATTTGAGGTGAATAAAGCTTTGGATAACCTATAACCTCAAGCAAAGTTCAGTGCCTCTCCACAGCACGGAGGGTTCCAAAGTGTTAGCTCTAAATCTGATAGCTTTGTACCTGAACATACACCCTTGAGCCCTTTTCTCTGTGACATGTCTGGGTCCCCACCTGTCCAGCCAGCCCCCAAGTCCCTGCAGAGTTCTGTTTGCTCTGGCTTGGCCTCCTTCGCCCCTCTAAAAGCCGTCATCTGCTTTAAGCGTCCCCTCCTTCTTCTTTCCAGATCTCCTCACTGGAAGTCTGGTCATATGCACGTCCTTGCATGTATGCTCAGTCGCTTCAGTCGTGTCCAACTCTTTGTGACCTTATGGACGGTAGCCCTCCAGGCTCCTCTGTCCATGGAATTCTCCAGGCAAGAACGCTGGAGTGGGTTGCCATCTCCTATTCCAGGGGGATCTTCCCGACCCAGGGATCTAACCCCCATCTCTTATGTCTCCTGCATTGGCAGGTGGGTTCTTACCACTAGCACCACCTGGGAAGCCCTCTATTTGCATGCTCAAATTCTCACAATAGGAAAAATTATATAAATAGAAATTTATAGAGGCTAGAATTTTTTTTGTGAGAGGAAACAGATTGAAGAGGGGTTGCAGGGAGCAGTCTGCTATATGACTAGAGGGGAATTCTAAATAAGGACCAAGGAGACTGGAAGGGGCAGGGTATCTGGGATCAAGTATGGAGAGAATGAGAAGGCAAGGGTAATGGTTTTGAGGCTTTACCTCTGGTTCCCATTTGCCTCCTGTCTTATAGTTCCCTGTTGTATCAAGGAGTCCTGACTAGTTCAGGCAATGTTCTGGAGGCTTTGCATGTATTTATTCATTTTGTGCTCACAAGCACTTTGAATACATGCGGTCATTCCCGTTTCATAAATGAGGAAATGGCTGCACATTCACTCGTGTCTGACTCTTTGCAACCCTGTGGACTGTAGCCCACCAGGCTCCTCTGTCCGTGGGACTTCCCAGGCAAGAATACTGGAGTGGGTAGCCCTTTCCTCCTCCAGGGAATCTTCCTGACCCAGGGATCAAACCTGCATCTCCTGAGTCTTCGGCATTGGCAGGTAGAATCTTACCACTGAGTCAGCTGGGAAGCCCATAAAGAAGCTGAGGTGTAAAAACAGGTAAGGTGTCCAAAGACATTCAGCAGATCAATGGCAGCATTGGATCAGTGCCCAACAGACTGGCTTCAGATCTCATGCTCATAGTATACTTGGTGTATGAGTTAGGACTGGATTCCACTGCAAGTGAGGGGGAGAGGGGCACATGGGACTCACAGGTCTGAGGAGGTCCGAGGCTAGTAGGTATCTCTCTGCTCGTGGGTACCCAAGCTCCTTCTATCTCATTGCCCTGAGAAATGTCATCTTTATTATGGCTTCTGTATCCCCAGGTGTTGTATCTGCGGATCCACCCAACCAAGGATCGAGGTTGGCTGGTTAAATCTGAGGATGCAAAACCTATGGATTCAAAACATATGGATAGGGAGGAATGACAATATTAAATGTACTGCACTGTTTTATACAAGGGACTTGAGCATCTGGGAATTTGGGCATCTACAGGGACCTCCTGAAACCAGCCCTCCGAAGTTACTGAGGGACAAGTGTATCTAGTTAAGACTGAGGATTGCATTATTGAAGAAGACTCTTTTCTCCTAGTGGCTAGTTGGGGTGCAACTTTCTTGATAGGAGAAAAGGAAAATGGCAGAGGAAAGGAAAGTCAACAGCTGGGGTCTCTGAACTCTACTGCTTGAGTACCTTGCAAATCTTGGCCCATGACAGCCACCCAAGCATTCAAGCAACTATTGGGGCATCTTCTCTAAAGGGGAAAAAAGACAATGTTTAACATCTGGCGGGATGCTCCACTTCATTACAGATAAATTAGATGCTGGTGTTTGATTAACAACTGGGCATTTCCATCAAACAGTTCATCCTGGCAAGGGCTGTTTACTAACTTAAAGTCAGAAGCGGTCTCTTGTGAAGAGGAAACTGCTAAAGATGTTAATCGTCATGGGATGTCAGTCATTCGTGGTGATGTCAGGAAGCAGCTGAAAACTGATCTGGTCGACTTGCCTCCTTCAGCTTAGTGTCTTGTAAGAACTTGCATTTCTGTCAAAGAGGTGTCCTAGTCAGAGAATTGCTTGAAGGACTCCATATTTGCACTGAATTAAAATCCAAGAGATGATTGAAGTTGCAATATTCTCAAGCTACTATGATAGGAAAAAAAATGGTCAATGCAAAGTTCTAGAAGTAAGACCTAAATTGAGGGAGGAATGATTGAAACCTCAGTGAGAGGATTAGAAGGAAAATCAAGACATTGGATAACATTTTTTTTTTAACCAAGATTAAAAATTTGAAGAAGTGTAATTGGGTTAAATTATATATTTTTCAGAAATTTAGATTGAGTGAGTTTTCCTCTATTGCATGTTCCCAGAGAATTACAGGAAATCCTTTCTAACAGGGTATCCTGAGTCGGAGGGTTTGTTAAGTTTAAAAAAAACACGCATTTGGTGGTATGCTACTGGTGAAGATTATAGAATCCCTTATGCTTCACTGAGTTTGAAGAACTACAATCACTTTAATCACACTTGTTTTCACGGTGGCCCAGGGAAGAATTAAGAGACTTCCTTTTCAAAAAGTTTTTGCTAAGACAGCGCTTTTATTCTCCAGTTGAGTCAACGGAATTGTCTTCTATTGGAATTCCAAAATCAGACTTGATGTCGTAGTGAGGTTTAAAAGTAAATTGTTGAGAAGTAATTAACCAGTTAATTACTAGTGCGGCAATATAAGCTTGTGCTTCAGAAGTGTTTTAACTACTTAGATTGCTGGGGAATTTCAGAAGAAGCCTGTTGGTTAATAGGAAGCCTTGGTAATACAGAACTCTAAGTCTCCCTGGCAGCATTTCCCAAAGAACTCAGTTTGGGTCTAACTGGAGCTGCCCAAGAAAATTAAGAACGGTGATGCTGATGGTGAGTGGAGAATAAAGCTGCCAACTGGTGAGAGAGCCCTTGTGAGGCCAAGCAGCAGACCGCTCACCAGGGTTTATAAATGCAAAGGATTTCCTTCCATTCTCTGAGGACATTTGACAGACAAATGATTGCAGTTTATTGATGGGCATATCAGCAAGCATTGTTTTGAGAAGGGCCTGGGGTGTGGGAACAGGTTTGAAAGGGTGATAGAAAGTGAATATGGTGTGAGTTGGTGAATGTTTAACGACCTTTGAGGTTTGGTGGCTCTGTGTGGGTGTGTGTGTGTTCACACAGGAGACATACATATACACATACATGCATATAATTTAGATAAATTGTACTGTCATAAGGGATGTATAGCACACAATTTGCAAATAACAATAAAAACTGATTCTCATAGAATGTTTTTATTGATGTTTGCTGAGCCTCTTATATTCATAACCAACCTATTAATAAGTGAATTTAGCCTCAACATGAATATTGTTAGATATTTTCTTTGACATTAATATGACAAAAGTGAAACCATGAAGATGTATGTCAGAGCTTCTTGCTGTTTGTCAATGACATAATACTCCTCTGCTGAACTGAATGCTGGATGAATATTTCCTCACTTTTGGTGCCTTTTTTTTTTTTTTTTTTTAACGGTATAACAGCTCCAGATGTAACTCCCTTCTATGTTCTAGAGTATTTGCATTTTCTCCATCACTTTCTTAGACATAAAGAGAACAAATAAAAGCCCAGATTTGTAGTGTTTGCCAGCTTCCATGGTGTAAATATTCCTGCTGTGACTACTTTCAGAGTTGGAGAGAAATGTTTAATACCATGACATTTTTAGTCATTAATATGCTATTTCGATCATATAGGGAAAACAGATGTCAACAGCCTCAAGAGCATAGATGACAGTAAAATAAGAAGTGAAGAGTTTGAGCAATGTCTATTTTTGTTTCTAAGGCATTTTGTTTAATTTTGATTACATTATTTACATTTTAATGATGACTTTAACAACTGGCTCACGAAATTCCTGAAATTTAATAGCTGGCTCTTGTGAGATGCTAAGGAACGGAGCATTGAGTAGGAGAGCGTCAGGCCTCGCGATGCACAGAAGCATTGGGAGTGACCTGAGAGCGCACATCTGAGAGGTTTTTACCTGATGAAACATATTTTGAAAAGCAGTGGCGATTTCCCTCCATATATGGGCCAAATGCATTTAGGTACTGAGTACAGGGGGTCTCCAAGTTACTAAGGATAATTTCAGTCCAAAAGGTGGAGTAGCCCCTGCCCAGCCATTGCTGGAGATCTCTCTCTGGTTACCCCCTGGCTTTTTATGTACTTGGGGTGACGGGAGTAGCAGCAGAAAATGAGGAAAGAGGGGACTTCTCTGGTGGTTCAGTGGTTAAGACTCTGTGCTTTCACCGCTGAGGGTGTGGGTTCGATCCCTGGTCAGGGAACTAAAATCCCACAAGGCCTGGGGCATGGCCACAAAAAGAAAAAAAGGAAAGAAAAACAAGGGAAAAAACTGTGGAGAGTGAAAATAGTTTAGACTTGTTTTGGGGACAGAGCCTGGACCTTTTGACTCAAATGATGATTTCTCTCAAAATTCTATCTATTGAGAGATCCATGTTGGTTAAAGATATGATGGGAGGTGGTTCAAAGGTCATCTCTACTCTGTGCTCAGGGTCCCTCTGCATAGCCTTAGCACTTCTGTTCAGTGGTCTATCCCACCTGTCCTCTAACCCTGTTATTGTTCAGTAGCTAACTCAGACTCTTTGCAACCCCATGGACTGCAGCATGCCAGGCTTCCCTCTCCTTCACTATCTCCAACAGTTTGCTCATACTCACGTCCATTGAGCTGGTGATGCCAACCAACCATCTCATCCCCTGTTGCCCCCTTCTCCTCCTTCCCTCAATCTTTCCCAGCATCAGGGTCTTTCCCAATAAGTCAGCTCTTCGCATCAGGAAGAATGTGAAAGATTGGAGTTCCTTCAGAGCCAAAGGATTGGAGCTTCAGCTTCAGCTTCAGCATCAGTCCTTCCACTGAATATTCAGGGTTGGTTTCCTTTAGGATGGACTGGTTTGATCTCCTTGCAATCCATGGGACTCTCAAGAGTCTTCGCCATCAAGTGTGGTCATGTTCTTTCCCAGTCTCCCCTCTTCTGCCCTCACCAAGAGTTTTCCAGCTTTCTCCACCTTTGTACTTGCTCAGAGCCATCACACAGCTTAGCAAGCAGAAGACCTCAGAACCCATGCTCCCTGAGAGACTCATGGAGGATTGTAATGGTAGACCTATTCTTCCGACACATTTTCATTTGAATTAACTCAGTGTTAATTAATATTCATTACTATTAAACTAGTTCAGCTTTATTCCCAATATCCACCGAGACCCTCTCTACTAAGGGAGTGGATGATGAAGTAGAAAGGAAGTCAATTTGGGACAGGGAGCCTTTGAGGACCCAAGGGTGGCTTGTATGGAGCAGTGTTGTGTTAGTCGCTCAGTCATGTCCAACTCCTTGGAACCCTGTGGACTGTGGCCCACCAGGCTCCTCTGTCCATGGAGTTCTCCAGGGAAGAGTACTGGAGTGGGTTGCCATTTCCTTCTCCATGTATGGAGCAGGCAGAGAGGTAAAATACTTGCTTCTAGATGCTTTGTTGCATCAGACATGAAGGAAGAAATGTTCTTTTTTTTTCCTCCCTCCCACTTCACACTGCCCACAGCTCCAGAGACCCAAGGCTCAGAAAAACACCCATTTGCTGCTTGGACTGCTTGTAGTGTTTGGCGTAAATTGATTTCTTTTTCGAAAGATGTGTTTTGAGTTAAGGGGGTATTTCTGTTGTGTTAACACATGTAGACTGTCGTATTGAGATTAACACTGACATTTAGGCTGCTGAGTCTTCTGTATAAATTCCATGTTTATTTGGTCACAGTCACACAACCATCTTTATATTTTTAGTGTATTTATTTTTGCCTTTGTGTTTATTCTTGCTGTTTATTTTATTGTGTATATTTTGATCATTTTATTGCCTTTTTAAAAGGGATGTTCGCATGCATGAAGAGAAAGAAAAAGATAAATTCCAGTTGGTTCATTAGAAAGAGTTCTAAACCCGGACTCCTTAAAGCTGTAGCCTGGCCATGGAGAGGAAGCCCCAAATGCTAGGCAGCCTGTTCGTGTTCCTGCCGCAGGAAGACACCTTGACTCAGTGGCCTGCCCAGCTCTGCCTGTTCCCGGCCACACCTAGGCCAGATCTGGCAGGTCCCCATCCCTCAAGAGATTGCTGCAGCCTCCTGGCCTGTCCTTTGTCCCCCCAGACCCCTGCAGTATTTATGCAAGCGGGGCAGGGCTCTGTATAAACACTGTCACTCCCTCTCTGACCATCGGGCACTCCACACCCTCTTAATCCAAGTGAGGGTGAAAAGGGCCAATTGTGTGTTCTGTTTTGCTTATCTTTTAAATTGCCAGATCTTTTTGACTGACTAAGCTTTTTTTTTTTTTAAGTTGTCTAGACTTCTGCTGTAATGAGGAGTATGTGTGTGTGTGTGTGTGTGTGTGTGTTCATTCAGTAAATGTCTGTGCCTGCCTGTTCTATGCCAGGCATCCTTTATTTGCCATGTCGGCACTTAGGATACAAGGGTGAACAAAACAGAGGACCTGCCCTCCTTCAGTCTGCATTCTCTGCAGGCAATAGATATCAACAAGTAAAGTGAAATGTTATCAAGAATGACCAGTGCAATGAAGAAGAGTCAGGCCAGGGTTACAGGGTAGAGAAGGAACTTGGATTGGAAGGGTGGTCACTTTCTCTTACTGTTGCCCAGGCCCATCTCATCTGTGGATGTTAAAAGTGAGAGCCAGAAGGAGAAAATAAAACTCTGCTGTTTATTCTGTTCTCTGTAAGGAAGAAAAAATCCAGCTTCTCTTTCTTGGAATGAATCTCCAATGTCCCTGACTTCAGTTTCTGGGCTTTAGTTTGCCAATGTTAAGATGCATTTAATAATAGTAACTGGCTCCTAGAGTTGTTTCAAAGGGTGATGGAGTTAGTGCTTGTAATGGGCTTAGAACAATGCCTGGCAAATATGAGTCCTCAAATGGCAGCTCTAGTATGTACAGTAATGATATAAGTATCTAGCTTATATCTAGTAAGTATCTAGCAGTTATGCCAGGAGACTGTGTTCCAGAATGTCAGGACAGAGAGCTGCTCCTCTTCTGACCGCCCCCCTCCCCGCCCCCGCCCCAGGCCACAGTAAGAGAAGGACCTCAGCTTCCCCCTTTGTCAAATGAAATCCTCTTAGTACGCTAGCCTCACAGGGTTTTGTTGTGCAAATCAGTTTAAACAACATGAGATCCCAGTTTGAAAACTGGGAAATGCTGTTGGAAATACCACTACACAGGGTGGTATTGAGCACTAATAGGGCCCATAATAACCTACTTAAAGTCTCTAAATATGAGTGCTATCAAAATACACGTTGTAATCATTCATGCTGCACATCTTGTCCTCCTTCCCTTATGGTGGGTTCCCTCTGGCTGACATCTCACCCCTGGTACAACCTCCCATTCACTACGTGGTTGTGGGGGTGATGCCTTATCACCTTGCGCTTGAATCCAGTTGTGCCGTTAGTGCGGTTGATCTTGACTTTGAATGCAACTCATGTTTGAGCCTTTCTTTCCCTTACTGGTGCCTCACATGATTCTTTCCCCTGAGAACTCTGTCCATCTCTGGATCTGCTTGGTTGTGCCAGCCTGCACTTCACGTTATACCAGGTGGAAGGAAGCCAAAAGCCAGATGAGAATGGCATACTGTGACGCTGTCAGACGTGTATGTATATGTTGTGTGCACCTGCTCAGCCGCTCAGCTGTGTCTGACTCTGAGACCTCCCTGGACTATAGCCCACCAAGCTCCTCTGTCCATGGAATTTTCCAGGCAAGAAACTTCTGTCAAATGAATGAATCTCTTTAAAAGCAAAACTGTTATATGAACATTTATTATCTGTATATAAAGCACTATTCCATATGCTGAATGATGACTGGCTTTAGCCCCAAGACAGAGAATAATAGTTTGTTATTCTGTGTTCAGGGGCTTTCCAGGCGGCTTTAGTAGGAAAGAACACACCAGCCAAGGCAGAGGACGTGAGAGAGGCAGGTTCGCTCCCTGGGCTGGGAAGATCCCCTGGAAAAGGACGTGGCAATCCACTCCAGTATTCTTGCCTGGAGAATCCCATAGACAGAGGAGCCCAGCAGCCTACAGTCCATGGGGTCGCAAAGAGTCGAACACGACTGACGCGACTTAGCACAGCACAGCATTCTATGTACAGAGACAAACAGGAAGCATGCCCAGTGACAGACTTCTTTGGAAATGGCAAAACTTGAAGGAACTGAAGCCAGTTCTGCTGTGGGGGCAGCATGGTGGGGCAGCCATCCTGTGTCCTGTCGCCTCAGCTCACCCCACCTCCGTGGGGCAGTCTTTGGTACCAGAACATCTTAATTTCTCAGAAAGCATTGAGCTGTTTCAAGAATTCTTCCCCGACCCTGACCCTCCATCCCAGGCTTCTCTGGACCGCTGTTTTTGAACCAGGTAACTCAGTTGGACCCACCACAGAGACACTTGCCCCTCACTAGCTCGCCTCTCCCTGGAGTAGAGTCCACGAGACTCTCCCCTCTCACCCCGTCCGGACAGGTTTGTTACAGGAAGATGTGTCCAAAGGCTATGTTAGTGAAGCTTCACTGTCACAGACCTGCACATGGGGTTTTACCACCACAGGAAGTCAGAAGCTTTTCCCTTGAATTGAAAAAAGAAATCAACAATTGTTTGCTTCAGTCCCTCCGAAGTGCCTAAAAACCAGCGAATTGTATCGTAGCACCCTCCCCCTCCTAAGGATGAAGACCTTGTCAGCTGCATTGTTTCAGCCTCTCAACAAAGAGGAGGTGGCACTTCCTCTTGTGGCCAATAGATACGGAGTCTTAATTAGCATCTTTTGTTGTTTTTCTGTAGGAAATGAGTGATTCAGCTTGCTGAGGCCACTTCTGTCATTTGTTAGGTATCCTGTATGTCAGGGACATGTTCTTGAAGTTTCGCTTCTCTTTTCCTTGGCCTCGCCCTACCTAGTGTAATTCATCAAGTAGCCCTGAAGTCACATTTGATGTTATCATGCCTTAAACCACACAGGTGCAGCTGCAAAGAGGAAAACAGATGGGCAGGGTTTTTTTTTATTTTTTTTGCCTTTTTCCCCACTTTGCAAGTTAAATAACCTTGCAAGGGGGGAGAGCATTACATAGTTTTGTGAGAGCTCCTGCCCATGGGCCAACATCAATACCATCTTTGGTAGTACTCTGGGAGGATATAGGCACCAATTTAAACATTCTTCAGTAAAAAGAATGAGCAGGACTCATGGGGTTTCAGTCTTAGCTACATTTCCCCTATCCCCCTCTCTTTAAAAATTAGGATGGGGCTTCCCTGATGGCTCAGTGGTAAAGAATCCACCAGTGCAGGAGATGTGGGTTGAATCCCCGATCCAGGAAGATTCCCACATGCTGTGGAGCAGCTAAGACCATGCACCACATTAGCCTGTGCTATAAAGCCCGTGCTCCTCAACAAGAGAAGCCACCACAATGAGAAGCCCACGCACCGCAGCTAGAGAGTAACCCCTGCTCTCTGCATCTAGAGAAAAGCTCACACAGCAGCGAAGACCCAGCACAGTCAAAAATAAATACCCGAATAAAATTATAGCATCTTTCCCTGGAGTAGGAAAGGGCAACCTACTCCAGTATTCTTGCCTAGAGAATCCCATGGCCAGAGGAGTCTGGTGGATTACGACCCATGGGATGGCAAAGAGTTGGACATGACTGAGCGACTAAGCATAGCTTCCTTAGACTCTAGCACTCTTTCAAGTATGGTCCAGAGTGCCAGTATGGGTCCCGAAGACCCTTTCATGGGTCCATGAGGCCAAAACTATTTTTATAGGAATACTAAGACCCTGTTTGCCTTTTCCCTCACTTCTCTCCTGAGGCTGCAGCAGTGTTTTCCAAAGATGCCACGGCATATGAGAGCGCAAGAGACAGAGTGCAGAGGGAGATGTGAGAACCCAGCTGTCTTCAGTAAAGCCAGACATTCAAGAGACTTCAGTTCAGTTCAGTTCAGTCGCTCAGTCGTGTCTGACTCTTTGCGACCCCATGAATTGCAGCATGCCAGGCCTCCCTGTTCATCACCATCTCCCGGAGTTCACTCAGACTCATGTCCATCGAGTCTGTGATGCCATCCAGCCATCTCATCCTCGGTCGTCCCTTTCTCCTACTGCCCCCAATCCCTCCCAGCATCAGAGTCTTTTCCAATGAGTCAACTCTTTGCATGAGGTGGCCAAAGTACTGGACTTTCAGCTTCAGCATCATTCCCTCCAAAGAAATCACAGGGCTGATCTCCTTCACAATGGCCTGGTTGGATCTCCTTGCAGTCCAAGGGACTCTCAAGAGTCTTCTCCAACACCACAGTTCAAAAGCATCAATTCTTCAGCGCTCAGCCTTCTTCACAGTCCAACTCTCACATCCATACATGACCACAGGAAAAACCATAGCCTTGACTAAACGGACATTAGTCGGCAAAGTAATGTCCCTGCTTTTGAATATGCTATCTAGGTTGGTCATAACTTTTCTTCCAAGGAGTAAGCGTCTTTTAATTTCATGGCTGCAATCACCATCTGCAGTGATTTTGGAGCCCAAAAAAATAAAGTCTGACACTGTTTCCACTGTTTCCCCGTCTATTTCCCATGAAGTGATGGGACCGGAAGCCATGATCTTCGTTTTCTGAATGTTGAGCTTTAAGCCAACTTTTTCCCTCTCCTCTTTCACTTTCATCAAGAGGCTTTCTAGCTCCTCTTCACTTTCTGCCATAAGGGTGGTGTCATCTGCATATCTGAGGTTATTGATATTTCTCCCGGCAATCTTGATTCCAGCTTGTGTTTCTTATTTTTCATTAAAATGTGACATATGAACTTGCCATGGGTTTACAGTGTCTCTTTTATAATTACTACATATTTTGAACTTTTTAAAGTTTTAGTTTCTAATATGTTCAATATTAGAATTTATAACCATAAACTGAGGCATTTGGGGAGCCTCAGTCACGTTGAAGAAAGTAAAAGTAGCTTGAGAAGCACTGATGTCCCACGAGAGCCCTCTGTGGAGGAGTAGGAAGGTCTGGGTTTCCTTCCTCTTTAGGGAGGCAGCAGGCATTGCCCCAGAGAGTATGTCCCATGTGGAAACCCCAAGAAATTGCCCATGCTTAGAGAATTTACTGCAGATTCTCACTTGGCCCCTATGAGAAAACCCCAGCTTCTTCTTCCCACTCTTTCCCCCATTACTGTCCTGTTTGAAGTCCTATGTTGTGGTGCCTGGGACTTGGGACCATCCTGCTCCTTGTCTTTGGGGTCCTGTCCCCCACCCCATCCCAAGGGTCCCCTGCTCAAAACCCTGCCTCCCTCCCCATCCCCTGAATTTTACTCTTTGCTATGTTCTGTCAGGAGAAAACAGTCCCCACCTCACAGAGCTACTGTGGTGAATAAGTTCATCTCCAAAGTGCTCAGATGTTGCCTTCCATTGTGAATCAAATGATTTAATTCACTTCCATTTGGATTGCAACTCTCCATGGGTAAAGGTCTTCCATACTATGTAGGGCCTGGTGACATGACTACTGAGAGACAGTCTCTTTGAAAAAATTCAGCCAGGACAATTTTAGTTTGTGCAAAAAAAGCCAGAAGGTCTGTTATCATCCTCATCATTCTAACAGGTGTAGTCATCAGGGCTTCATCCTTACTTCACACAGAAATTGGGGAATTGGGAGGGACATTTACTGAAAGCTTTCTGTGCCCAGTCACTCTTCATAGTTTTGTTTTCTTTTTTGGCCATCACCACAAGCAGCCTAACTTCAACAGCATCAGACAAGGTTAGCTGTAGTCTCCATCCAGGAAATGGAAGCCCAGAAATAAGGAACTTGCTTACACCAAGGAGGAAATGCCTATATGAAATCAAGTTTGTCTGAAATAAAAGCCCATAATTTTTCCATAACAACCAAATATAGTGAGTGAGCCTTGACTGAGTTATATATCCCAAAAATGTAGCATAATCTTAGGAGAGTGTATCAGTTTGCTTGGGCTGCTATAGCAAAGCATCACAGACTAAGCGCCCTTAAACACAAGAAATTAATCTTCTCATGGAAGTCCAAGATCAAGATGTTGTTGGCGCCAGTTTCATCCTGAGGCCTTTCTCCTTGGTTTGTAGATGGTCATCTTTCCCCTGTAACTTCACATGCTGTTTCATCTGTGTATGTCTCTCCAAATTTCCTTATCTTACAAGGACAAGAGTCATATTGGATTAGGACCCACCCTAATGACCTCATTTTAATCTACTTGCCTCTTGAAAGCCCCTATCTCCAAATACAGTCCCCTTAGGTTTTTGGGGGTTCAGATTTCAACATATAAATTTGGGGGAGATATGATTGAGTCCATAAAAGACAACTAGTTAACTTTGAACTTGGACTGGGTATGAGATGGTGTTATGGAACTCTTAATTTTCATGGATTGTGAATGTATAGAAAGTGCCACTTTGGGCGGATGCATGATGAAACCCAGAGGGATGGGGAGAGATATCTGTGTCTTACTTTCAAACAATTCAACAACCACAAAAAAAGTTGCAAGAGTGATTTAAAACACTGCAAAAGATACCATGAAAGGGACAGATTGAGAGAAAGTACCTGCAGCATAAACCGTACATGGGTTTTATTGTCTAAAATATATATGAAAACGCTTGCAGTTCATTAAATAAAGACCAAAAAAAAGGCCCACATTGTATTTCCAGGAAGGAAGGGTGTATAGAAACACTGCACATTTTCCCAGAGACAGGGTGTTATCCTCTGCAGAGGTCTTCAGGCAAAGGTTCACGGTTCCATATCCTGGCTAAGTTTCAGTGTGGTCTTTCCTGAAGGCTAAGGCTTGAACATGCTGGCCTTGAAAGATCCGTCCAAGTCCTTGTGATCAGAAGTCGGTTTTGATCTCCCGTGTGTTTCCGTCTGTGAAGGACACTGGGAGGTCAGTTCTGTTCATTGCCTGGTGCTCTTGAGTGAAGGGAAAGCTCCCATAGCTGCTGTTCCTTCCTGGGTTACCTAACACCGCTTCAGACCTCCCGGGGCTCAGACATACTCTGTGGGCAAGTTTTTTTTTTTTTTTCGGAAGGGAAGCTATTTGTTTCTACGTTATTAAGATTCACCTATGACACCAGCCATGTATTATGGTATATATCTAAGGTAAATAAACCTTTGAATAGGTCGTTAAAAATTCCATTTCAAAAAGCTCAAAGGCACAACATCAAAGAAGTCAAGCCCTTTGGATAGTATGCTTGAGGAACAATATCCCATAAGTATTAGGAATAGTTCAAGTTTTATCCTGAAATCCTCTGTGTGTGTGTGTGTGTGTGTGTGTGTGTGTGTGTGGCATGTTTATCCTCAATTTACATCACAGCTATAAAAAATTATTTAAAGTTAAATGTCTTTGCCCTCAACTGTGAAACTCAGGAAAGCTTATGAATGAAAAGAAGCAAATAAGCCATGCTTTGTAGTGAATGGACACTTTGAGAGGCAGGGAAGATGGAAAACCACTGACTAGCCTCTGCAGTTCTCTCATCATAGATCAAGGAAAGAGTTTATCCGAAATCTTGTTTCCAGAGGTGTGACTATTGTTGTTCAGTCACTAAGTCAAATCTGACTCTGTGATCCCATGGACTGTAGCACGCCAGGCTTCTCTGTCTTTTACCATCTTCTGGAGCTTGCTCAAACTCATGTCCATTGAGTTGGTGATGCCATCCAGCCATCTCATCCTCTGTTGCCCCCTTCTCCTTCTGCCTTCAGTCTTTCCCAGCATCAAGGTCTTTTCCATCAAATCAGTTCTTGGAATCAGGTGGCCAAAGTGTTGGAGCTTCAGCTTCGGCATCAGTCCTTCCAGTCAATATTCAGAACTGATTTCCATTAGGATTGATGATTTGATCTCCTTGCTGTTCAAGGGATTCTCAAGAGTCTTCTCCAACATCACAGTTTGAAAGCAGAGATGTGATAGCACAAGTTAAATCAGGAAGTCCATGGACAGAAATGTTTGTTTATACCATGTCAAATTCTGGACAAAATATTTGTTTGAAGAATGAAAAACACATGTCTTGAAAGGCGTTGTTGAGACGGACAGTGATAGAAAGAAAATTTTTAATCATTTTTCTCCCTGAGCTGTATTAGAAGCTACAAAATTGGCTTTGAAATGACTCTCACTTATGAGAGAATGAAGGACATAGTTCTCACTACCCCTGAATCTTGCTAATGTGGCAACAATCTCTGATCCAAATTGAAATTTTTTCTTTGTTCAAAAGTAAGTTTACCATGATTTCTTCCATTAAGAAGAGTGAACATTTCAACAGATTATTGTGGTGCAAATTTCAGGAGTGAAGAGAAAGAAACTTGAACTTAAAAATAACGATAGTCTTAAAAAAAAAAAAAAAACCACTAACATCATTTTTGAGAAGAAAACTTAAACATCTGGTTTCCTTCTGGGAAACTGCACTTTTTTTCTTTTGGGGGGATCTTCATCTTTAAAAGGAAAAATCCCTACTAGTCTAGTCTGCAAGTATAAAGTTAAGAAAATTACTACATACCTGAAAAATCCAACATTGGCACATTGATTTTGTTTATTAGGATTACAGGGTTAACAAAATTGGATATACATGTGTCCTGCCTGGCAAACTGAATATAAATATCTGTGTCAACATACGCTTGCCACAGTCAGAGAAGATTTCATCGGCACTGTTGCCTTGAGCATTGCTGGAGAAATTTATAACCATCTGCCATCATCAGGAACTTAAATCCTAGATTACACAGATAATGACAAACAATCGCTGCTTTTTTGCCTTCCAGACATGTTGCTCTGCACCGTGCAGGGAGTTTAACGGAATGCAGGCTTTATTCCATGTTTTACGAACAGATATAGGCCTCCATTAATATTTATTTTAATGATATCCTTGTAACTACATGGTAAAGGGATTTTTAAATAGAACCTGTTCTGGTGTAGGATCACTCTTGCACATTTAACTAGTCTTATGTCCACCATATGGGAAACAGAGTGAACCCAAAGTAAATGTTTTCAAGATTTGGTAATATTGGAATGATTGTCTGAAGGGATGCTGTTTCTGTAGTATAGCTGAGTGATGAAGCCATGATTTAGGCATTTGAACTCCCACTTTCAGAGGTTTGAAATGTAATATGTTTCAGGTTGTTTTCTTCTCTGAGCAGGATTTTCTGTTTTACTGTAAATTGCCACTGCCATTTAATTTGTGTATATTTTTCTTGGTGTAAACTTCAAAAGGCATGTTGACCTAGCAGAAAACCCTTTGCCTGAAGAATAGCATAAAAGTAGCAGCTTTCACACATAGCACTTCAGTCCTGGTTTCTCTTTAGATTCCTTTGAGATCAACTTTCAAAGAGTCCTTAGCAAATGGACATTTGTTTTAGGGATGGTATGTAAGTAGGAAAACACACACACACACATACCTGTCCCTGCCCTGCTATGTTATACCCTCTCTACCTAGATTAGGTATTAACTTGATTCAGTCAGAGAGACTTGGGCTTGAATTCATCTAGATCGACAGAGTTGGTTAATATTCTGCCCCTACTACTCATGGCCCTATAATCTAGCAGAGA
Source organism: Ovis aries (assembly GCF_016772045.2). Lineage (NCBI taxonomy): Eukaryota > Metazoa > Chordata > Mammalia > Artiodactyla > Bovidae > Ovis > Ovis aries. The sequence goes on from NC_056061.1 coordinate 75,552,942, forward strand.
GGACAGGATGATTGTGTAACCATTGTATTATTCTGTAGAATAGCAGTCTTCGCTGTAACAATATCCCCGGTTGATTCACAGGCACATACAGTGAAGAAGTTCTGTCCAGTGGTGACAAGTGGTGATGGAACCACCACCCGTGTGCAGGTGATGAGGCCTCAGAGGGGCTGGAAAGCAATGGAAATGGAGAAGCCCCCCCAAGAGAAAGCGCATGTGTATGTGTGTGCACACGTGCATGTGCCCACATGCTGGGGGTGCAGGGAGACCTGCTGAGAGATTGATAGAGAGGGAAAAACTGAGGTTTCTAGCCTGGGAAACTGGACTGATGTGGGTCATGGTGGAGGAACTGGCCAGGGCGCTGGCTTGGACACAAGGGTAGGATTCCTCAGACCCGTTCCTGGCTTGTGACAATGTTAGTACATCCAGGTAGTACGAACTTGGCATAACTGGAGATAAAGGTTGAGCTCAGGGACATATTGCTGCTTGGAATGTAATGTGTGTTCCTGCCATTTGACCATGTGTATCAGGCCTCAAATGTTCATACCCTTTTACCTAGTAATTCTATTTTCAAGATTATACCCTAAAGAAATAAACCTTTCTGTACACCAGATTATGTGCAAGCTTTTATATTGCTGCAATAAACAACCTAAATTTGCAACAATGAAGAACTGAGTAATTGATGATATATTCATCCAAGGGACTACTGTATATAATTAAAATTTCCCAAGATATTATTGATGATAAATGTTTAAGACATGTAAGAAAGAGGAAGATCAAATCAGCATAGAATAATCTACTTTTTGAAAAATGTCGATACAGCATAGAATAGAAAGGCAGGAAATTAGATCAAAATAGTAATGCTAATAATAGTTATCTTTTGGCTCTTTGACACTTTGATTTTTATTGTATTTATACTTTCCTGGTTTTTTTTTTTTTTTCAGGATCTTTTGAGATGTCTGCAATCATAAAAAAAAATAATTTTATATAAGTAAAAATGAAGGATACTTATTCAGATAGCCTCTCCCCAGCCACAGTGGCTGGGGACATTGGAGAGGTTCCAGGCGAGACCATTCTTTATGTGAGACCAGTACTGCCCACTGGGTTGTCTTCAAAGCAGTCTCTCCCTTGTTCAGCTGGGAGGTGAATGGAGGAAAGGACCTCAGGACATAGGTCCCAATTAGGACCTTGGCTTTGCTCTGCATGTGATGGAAAGCCACTGGAGGGGTTTGAAGCTGGGAGTGCCATGATTTGCACAGGAACAGAACTGCTCTGGCTTCTGTTTGTAGAATCAGCACTGGAGAAGCATGGTTATGGGCAGAGAGATCAGTGAGTAGGAGGTTTGTCCAGATGAGAGATGATAGGGTGGGAGGTGCAGAATTGGTGGACCACAGTTGGATGTCTGCCGAGCGTGGGCCCACTGAGGTTTATGGACAGCTTACTTGTGGGGCATCGGAAAGAAAAGGGTAAATGATGGAGTCAAGAATATTAGCCTGAACATCCTAGTGCATTTGGCATTAAGGGAGAGAAGCAGATTAGCAAGGATGAGAAGTTAGGAGTCCATGGTCAGGCTGGATCTTGAAAAGGCATCGCAGCTTTCAGTGGTGATGCCAGGAACACATTGGGCATGTGAATCTAGTGTTTGGGACAGAGTTCTGGGGAGGAGCTGAACACCTGGAAACTCTCAGCAAGCCTGTGGCGTTTGCAATCTTGGGGCTAGGTAAGACTGCTTACAGAGAAAGTGTGGACAGAGAAAAGGCAGGAAGGTAGATCCTGGGGCATCCCAGCTTAAAGAATGGATGTGGGAAAGACCCAGCCCAGGATACTGGGAAGGAGCAGCCCATGGGGGGAGAAAAGCCAGGAGTCCTCTCTCTCAGCAGCCAAGTGGAGAAGGTGTACCACAATGGCTGGAAGGTCATTTGCACGTGAGCTACCATATACACCAAGAGTTACAGGGCATTATAAGCTCTAAGTGTGTATCTGAGAATACTTCTTGCCCTGCTTCAGTGGATTCAGGGCCTCCCTTTTCTCTTACCAGCAATCACTCCCCGCTTGGCTAGCAGGAAGATTACAGAAGCTTCTGAGCATGGCTGGAGGCTCCTGAAGGTGGGCATGCAGGGTTGAGCCAGGTTAGTCAGAAGAACAGGATCTGGGCTGGTGGAGGAGGTGTAATGGGGAACAGGGCTTCATAGGGGTCAGCTTCCTGCCAGAGTGAGCCTAGGGGCTGTCTGCTACTTTCTCTGCCACTGCCACCAGGCTGTCCACCGTGGTTCCCTGCTCTCTGCCCTACTTAGAATGGAAACAGTCTCCTAAGTATGCAACCTTTCTGACATTTTCTGAAGAGTTTTTGCTGCAAATAACAAACCATCCACAGTTTAAAGTTCTCTCCTAAGAAATGTCATTGTTATAATGCTTGGAGCAGGCGGGGAAGGTCAGAATACACTAAATTGTTTACCCTCCATTCTCTATTGTAAACAAATAAACTGGCCAGACTAGAAGGAAAGAACTACTGTTTCTGTACCATGGTTCTTTCTGAGTTACAGGAGATGCTTTTTTCTTGCTTTCCTTTATTTACTCTCTAGGTTTTTTTTACAATGGGCATCTATTATATTTATAATATAAAATAAATATAATAACTAAAAATATATATATTTAAGCATTTCTTCCAAAGTTCAGTACGTTTTAACGTCTGCCTTGGTGAGTTGGGTACCCAGAGGGCTGTGGTCAGTCTGGGGTACTGCAGTGGATGGTCAGACCTGCGGAAGGGGAGCCATAGACATACGAGGGTTAAGGTTCTACAACGTGTTTGGACATCCAGCCCGGCTTCCTTCCGCCAGCTCAGCAGGACAGGATTTATCTTTATGCCCCCACCACCCCTTCCCCCTGACTTGTCATTGGTCACAACTGTCCTCCCCACTCAACCACCAGCATCGTGTGTCTGGAATCTCAAGTGGGAGGCTGTGTTTGTGTGTGTGTCTATGCACACTTCGACTGTGGGCATCCTTGACACCATCTAATCTATTTTTATTGAGCTCCCAATGTGTGCTGAACCCTTTGCCTGTTCCAGCTTACTAAAGTGATCAGTCTTTAAACTCTCAAGTGACTCTGTGGCTCCCTGGCCTGTTTTCAGCAGAAAGTCCCCCCAGACACCCCATCTGTGAAGCGCCCAGCATGTTAATCATTGCCAGTGCTTTGGCCTAAGGCTGTATTAGCTGCTATGATCCCTAGTCTTGACGGTAGCCTCTCATGTCGAGCTCACTGCTGCTGCCTGGGTTCCCACAGGAGAGAGAACCCAACAGGCCTGCCAAAGGCCAAGTCCCTGGGGACCTCAGAGCCTGGGAGCCCAAGGGAGGAGGTCCAGGGCTGGGGCTGAGGCTGTGGGTGTCATACCTGCTGAGGAAGAAGGGAAAGCATCAGTGGACTTCCAGGAGCAGCTCTACAGAGAGTGCAAGGGAGGAGAGCTCCATGGCAGGCAGCGTGAAGGAGACAACTCTGGATTTCTAGAGAAGAGAGTAGATATTTGGGTGCACATGGCGGGATGCAGGTCTGCAAAGAAGGTTTGTTGGAGAATCTGCTTTGTCTCTAGAGGTCACAGATGATGCCCCGTCCTGTGTGGTAAAGTCTGGAGTAGCTTCTCTATTCTTCTCTGGGTAGGAATCACTTGCGGAGAAGGCAACGGCAACCCACTCCAGCACTCTTGCCTGGAAAATCCCATGGACAGAGGAGCCTGGTAGGCTGCAGTCCATGGGGTCGCGAAGAGTCGGACACGACTGAGCGACTTCACTTTCACTTTTCACTTTCATGCATTGGAGAAGGAAATGGCAACCCGCTCCAGTGTTCTTGCCTGGAGAATCCCAGGGACTGGGGACCCTGGTGGGCTGCCGTCTATGGGGTTGCACAGAGTCAGACGCAACTGAAGCGACTTAGCAGCAGTAGCAGTAGGAATCACTTGAGGCTCCGACAGCCTTTCCAGCAGTAGATGTCCTGCCTGGTGTCACACATTGAGTAGCAAGGCTGTGAGGGTGACCCAGGGTGAAGCTGAGGCCAGGGAGACCCTCAATCAGGCATATTTTAAGGTTCTCAGTAAGCCAGCTGGAGCTGTCAGGAGTGATGGCTGAAACGGAAGTAAAGAAAGACAGAAACCCGGATGCGGAAGATGGGTGGTGCCACTGAGAGCCCCTCAGTGGGGACACACATTCTGAACTGACCTGAGCACTGTGGGAACTCTTTAATGTTTGCGTTCTTCATCTTAGTCGTGATCCTTTCTTGACCAAGAGTCTCCCAGCAGAGTGTGTATGGCGCTGTATTATTTTAGGGACTAGCAATGCTTTGCTCAGAAGAGAGTCCGTTTGTGAGTATAAAGAACTTGTGATTTGCTAGAGAACAACTCATGCATACTGGCTATCAAATGTCCTGAATTTTAGATGGACCACTTGGCTGTGTGTCTGTACCATAGGCTTTGACTTCCAGAGCAATTATATATTTTTATACTTTATATGTGTATTTATACACTTAAATATATGTAATCTACGTAATTGTTATGCATATGTATACATAAAAATCAAAGTAATTAAATCCTAGAATCCTGGTGCCAAACGGTAAAGATTAGTTCAATCCTCTTCTTTTTTTATATGAATAATGACGATATAAGAAGAATAATTAATAAGTTGGGCATGTTCATGCAGTCCATGGGGTCACGAAGAGTAGGACACAACTGAGTGACTTCACTTTCATGCATTGGAGAAGGAAATGGCAACCCACTCCAGTGTTCTTGCCTGGAGAATCCTGGTGGGCTGCAGTCTATAGGGTCACACAGAGTCGGACACGACTGAAGTGACTTAGCAGCAGCAGTTCATGTTTAGAAGTCTTATTGGTTCTTTTGAAATTTAAAGTACTAAGCTAGACCACATTATCACATTCTATTCTGAATAGGATGAAGAGGGCTCCTTTCCTTTTGGGAAAAGAAAAGTGGCTTTGGGCTTAATAGTAAGGTCACATTTTGCATTTCATAGTCACCACCTGTCGATGGTATAGGCATCCAGTCTTTGGGAACAGTCATCCTTTGCATAAATAGTGTACTCAGGCTATGATATTGTAATTTTTAATATTAAAAAACTAACTATTCAGTCGTGTAAATACTTTTTCATAAAACCTCCCTTAAGTATTACAAAACAAAATCGTCCTTTACTTGTGTGCAGAATGGACATTTGAAAGCTATGAGGGTTCTGCTGGCCCTGGCTACTCTGAGGTTAGTGTCCACTCATGAGGGTCAGCTGCCTGGGGGACATGACTCAGAGAACAAGGTCTGTCTTTTGAATCATTTGCCTCTATTTACTTGCCTTTCAGTGATGGCAACAAAGCTTTTCATGTTTGCAAACACAATGTAAACTTGTTCTGATAAATACATGCAGTTCACTAAGTGAATAGTGAGAACCTCTGACTGTTTAGCTAGTGGAGATAAGGGGGGAGGTAAGGAAGGAGACCTCTCTAACAATAGATCTGCTAATACCAAGGTCCGGAGACCCGTGCAGGTCAATTCACTAAACCCTTAACAGGCAGCACAGGACTTATCATAGGAAAGCAGGAGTGATAGCCACCAGAGGCAGTACTTGCTCAGGTACTAAGCACCCCTTGACCCAGATGAGCCTGAAGTTGCATCCTTGACTAGAAAAATCACCCTGTCCACTGTTCTGTGCCCCACAGCTCCAGCACAGTTCTGTGTCTTCCATGTTAGGTGAGATTCTTGACAGACGTGAATCAATCCAACATGTTTGAGTACTACCCTATGGATGGCACTATGGAACTGCCCAGAATTAAAGTTATAGCACTGTTCTCTATGCTAGGATAAAGAACATAGCCTCATATCCATCTACAAAATAACATAAAGTTATGCAGGGTGCCATACACAATTTATTGTCAATATAGAAAGGGATCATTTACTTAACAGTAGGTGAAATCACTGTTGATCTGAACAGGAAAGATATATTCTTCCTCCCAGGGCCTCGATCTAAGAGGGACAAAGACAGAATAATGATAGTAAAGCTAGTGGAAGAGTTAGGCCAAGTGGGGAGAGTGGGGAAGTTTAGAGAGATGTGTGATCTTTGTCTAAACATACCATGTTTTTCCTGCCCCTGCCCTTGATCTCAGTGTTCCCCTTCTGAAAGTCTTGTCTTCTTTTTTTCTCTCAAAGTTCTGCATGAACTTCAACTTACAACTTCCTGCTGCCTTCTCTAGGCTATCCCTGTCTAACTAAAAGGCTTCTAGACATTTTTCAGGCCAGTTCATTGAATATTCTGTCCCCACTGCTTCTGGGAAGGCAGGATACTGAATGTACATCATGCAAAGCTGAGCACCTGATGTACCTGGGATGGAGCAGAGTACTCTCTATGGGTGGATTAATTCATTCTGTTGATGGTTGCTGAATGTCTGTTGCCTCGTCAGGCACTGTTCTCTTGCTACAGGTGATAAGCAAAGAAGGAAAGTGGCCACCCACTTGGAGCACAGAGTCCAGCTGGGAATACAGACAGGAAGATAGTATTACAATGCAGGGGAGAGGATGCAGAAGTGATAGACATGTGCAGAGTTCAAGAACAAATAGGAAGGCTTATAATCGAGTCTAAGTTTCTACTACTCAGTGAACAACAGGCCAATAAATCAAGAGGCAAGGTGTTGGAGCAAGAAATAGCCACTTTATTTGGAAAGCCAGCAGGCAGAAAAGATGGTGGACTGGTGCCCCAAAGAAGCATTTTACCCAAGCTAGAATTCTGGCTTCTTTTAAAAGGGGAGAGGGTATGGTTGACTGTTGCAAACTTCTTGATGCCAGAATCCTTTGTTCATGCTGGTCATTGTTCCTATAAACTTCCAACAAGACAATCACTGTATTCTGTTTTGCATCTTGTTATCTCTATATGAATAGTAAAGATCAGAGCTTCGAGAGTGGGCTATCATGTATATTTCAGGATATAGGAAACTCCTTTACAAAAGGTGCAGAGTCAGCGTGGCTAAGCATAGACAAGAGAGCACAAGGGTTAGAGCTAAAGGAATAGACCCAACATGGAGTCAGGTTATTCTTCTATTACAGGACCTCAGCCCAAATCATACCGATCAGGGAAGGATTCTCAGATGAGGTTACATATGAACAGAGTTCTGGAAGAATTGGGCACTAAGTATAGATGAGAAAAGAGGCCAAAATGCAGTACTTGGGTGCAATCTCAAAAAAACCAGAATGATCTCTGTTCATTTCCAAGGCAAACCATTCAATATCACAGTAATCCAAGTCTATGCCCTGACCACTAACGCTGAAGAAGCTGAAGTTGAACAGTTTTATGAAGACCTACAAGACCTCCTAGAACTAACACCAAAAAAGATGCCCTTTTCATCATAGGGGACTGGAATGCAAAAGTAGAAAGTCAAGAGATACCTGAAGTAACAGGCAAGTTTGGCCTTGAGGTACAAAATGAAGCAGGGCAAAGGCTAACAGAATTTTGCCAAGAGAACACACTAGTCATAGCAAACACCCTTTCCAACAACACAAGAGATGACTCTACACATGGACATCACCAGATGGTCAATACCAAAATCAGACTGATTATATTCTTTGTAGCCGAAGATGGAGAAGCTCTATACAGTCAGCAAAAACAAGACTGGGAACGGACTGTGGCTCAGTCATGGCTCAGATCATGAACTCCTTATTACAAAATTCAGACTTAAATTGAAGAAAGTAGGGAAAAACACTAAACCATTAAGGTATGATCTAAATCAAATCCCTTACAGTCATACAGTGGAAGTGATAAATAGATTCAAGAGATTAGATCTGATAGCGTGCCTGAAGAATTATGGACGGAGGTTCATAATATTGTACAGGAGGCTGTGATCAAAACCATCCCCAAGAAAAAGAAATGCAAAAAGGTGAAATGGCTGTCTGAGGAGGCTTTACAAATAGCTGAGAAAAGAAAAGAAGTGAAAGGCAAAGGAGAAAAAGAAAGACATATCCATCTGAATGCAGAGTTCCAGAGAATAGCAAGCAGAGATAAGAAAGCCTTCCTCAGTGATCAATGCAAAGAAATAGAGGAAAACAATAGAATGGGAAAGACTAGAGATCTCTTCAAGAAAATTAGAGATACCAAGGGAACATTTCATACAAAGATGGACTCAATAAAGGGCAAAAATGGTATGGACCTAAGAGAAGCAGAAGATACTAAGAAGAGGTGGCAAGAATACACAGAAGACCTGTACAAAAAAGACCTTCACGACCCAGATAACCACGATGGTGTAATCACTCACCTAGAGCCAGACATCCTGGAGTGCAAAGTCAAGTGGGCCTTAGGAAGCATCACTATGATCAAAGCTAGTGGAGGTGATGGAATTCCAGTTGAGCTGTTTCAAATCCTGAAAGATGATGCTGTGAAAGTGCTGCACTCAATATGCCAGCAAATTTGGAAAACTCAGCAGTGGCCACAGGACTGGAAAAGGTCAGTTTTCATTCGAATCCCAAAGAAAGGCAATGCCAAAGAATGTTCAAACTACCACACAAGTGCACTCATCTCACACACTAGCAAAGTAATGCTCAAAATTCTCCATGCCATGCTTCAACAGTATATGAACCAAGAACTTCCAGATGTTCAAGCTGGATTTATAAAAGGCAAAGGAACCAGAGATCAAATTGCCAACATCCATTGGATCATAGAAAAATCAAGGGAGTTCCAGAAAGACATCTACTTCTGCTTCATTGACTACGCTAAAGCTTTTGACTGTGTGGATCACAACAAACTGTGGAAAATTCTGAAAGAGATAGGAATACCAGACCACCTGACCTGCCTCCTGAGAAATCTGTATGCAGGTCTAGAACTGGACCTGGAACAATGGACTGGTTCAAAATTGAGAAAGGAATATGTCAAGGCCAAATATCATCACCCTGCTTATTTAACTTATATGCAGAGTACATTATGTGAAATGCTGGGCTGGATGAAGCATATGATTGCTGGGAGAAATATCAGTAACCTCAGATATGCAGATGACACCACCCTTATGGGATAAAGTGAAAAGGAACTAAAGAACCTCTTGATGAAAGTGAAAGAGGAGAGTGAAAAAGCTGACTTAAAAGTCAATGTTCAAAAAACAAAGATCATGGCATCCAATCCCATCACTTAGTGGCAAATAGATGGTGAAACAATGGAAACAGTGAGAGACTTTATTTTCTTGGGCTCCAAAATCACAGCACAGGAAGTGGCAAGCCATCCAGTATCCTTGGCTGGAGAATTTCATGGACAGAGAAGCCAGGCGAGCTGCAGTCCATGGGGTTGCAAACAGTCAGACACGACTGAGTGACTAACAAACAAAATCCCTGCAGATGGTGACTGCAGCCTTGAAATTAAAAGACGCTTGCTCCTTGGAAGAAAAGCTATGACCAACCTAGATAGCATATTAAAAAGCAGAGACATTACTTTGCCAATAAATGTCCATCTAGTCAAAGCTCTGGTTTTTCCAGTAGTCATGCATGGATGTAAGAGTTTGACCTTAAAGAAAGCTGAGTGCCAAAGAATGGATGCTTTTGATCTGTAGTGTTGGAGAACGCTCTTGAGAGTCCCTTGGACTACAAGGAGATCCAACCAGTCCTCAAGGAAATCCATTCAGAGTATTCATTAAAAGGGATTAATACTGAAGCTGAATCTCCAACACTTTGGCCACCTGATGTGAAGAACTGACTCATTAGAAAAGACCCTAATGCTTGGAAAAATTGAAGGCAGGAGGAGAAAGGGACTTCAGAGGATGAGATGGTTGGATGGCATGACCGACTTGATGGATGTGAGTTTGAGCAAGCTCCAGGGGTTGGTGATGGACAGGCAGGCCTGGGGTGTTGCAGTCCATGGGGCTGCAAAGAGTCAGACAGGACTGAGTGCTGAACTGAACTGAACTGAAAGAAGAAAAAGGCCTTTCCAGGTGGCTCAGTGGGTAAAGAATCCATCTGCAATGCGTGAGAGCAGGAGATGTGGGTTCAGTCCCTGGGTGAGGAAAATACCCTGGAGGAAGGCATGGCACTCCACTCCAGTATTCCTGCCTGGAAAATCCCATGGACAGAGGAGCCTGGCAGGCTGCAGTCTATAGGGTGGCACAGAGTCAAACATGACTGAAGCAACTAAGCATACACGTACACACACAGATGAAAAATATTCATTGAACATGTAAAATGCATTTAGAAAATCTTGTCAGGCACAAAAATGCAAATACCTGAGTTTCAGCACCTTTTCTGCATGATTATGTTAAGCCATCAGGCTCTCAGCAGCATTATCTTTGTTTTCTTAAGGATCTGGTTGGTCTCAGGGCTGAGCTCAGAGCTCAAGATGATGTCTCTGTGGTAAACAGTGTGAAGAAGACTTAGAGGGTATCACTGAGGTCTCTGACATGCTTCTCAGTTATTTATTATTTAAAGAGCTTTTTACAATAGGGTATGTAAGTGATACATGATAATTGGGGATGGGAAGAAAAATTAAAACTTCATAGACTTAAATTCTACCAGCCAGAGTGGCTACCACTTGTAACATTTTTATTTTACATCCTTCCAGATGTTTTCTTGACAGCTTGTCTTTTTTTATTCCTTCAAAAATAGGATCCTACTATCCTATACATCCTGGTTTACAGCCTACCATTTGCAGCCAATATTTTGTGACGATATTGAACGTTTACTGAAGTATAAGCTTTGGAGCAAAGTGATTCCAAGTGTCTCAAAATACCTACAGTTTGCTTTGTGAGTCCAATAGAGATACAGAAAATCAGGTCTCAAGTTTTTTATTCTTACCTAGCTGGTATTGGTTGTAAGGATACTGGTGATTAAAAGACAAGGAAGAGGGGAATGAAGAGGAGCTCTACCTCAAAGCGGTATTTTAAAGAACATTTTCTAAGACATTTTGCCATGAGATGGTACGTGTCACTAACCATTGGTTTTATTTACTAGAAAGTTCCTGGAGAAACTAGCTGACTTCAAGTTAGAGAATATCAAAGATTCAAATTTTCACGCCCTTCTAGGATGACTTCATTTGAATTTCCCTTTCTAACTTAGTTGATATTTTGCCAATGATGTAATTATTTATTTAGGCTTTTAAACTATTCTGTGCAAATACCTTATGCAATGCTTTCTTCTTTTCAAGCACCTTTTATTTATTTTTACTAAGCCAAAAAGCACACTTCACATCTGGGAACAACTAACGAATGGACTTGTTTTCCTTTGAAGACTCATAATTCACTTTCACATTTTTAACAAGTGACTCTGGGCCCGAGGTCCCATGGATGAGACAGGGTTGCTGCCCTTGAGGTCACAAGGGCATCTTCTAATGAAGAATCCAGGCCAGGGCATCACCTGGAAAAGCACTGTTCAGGGGCACCCTCCTGAAGGAGGTCATTGGCATTGGAGCTTGACCAGGTGACAAAGGGTGGGAGTGATGCACCAGGCAGCGGCGAGAACAGGATGGAATCCCAGGAGGCAGGAAGACGTGTATCCAGCAGAGGTGGTACAGGCGGGCAGCACCAGCCTGCCAGCGTGTGGAGTGCTCTGTGAGGCTCACAGGAGTTGGGGTAGAGCTGGTAGTGATAGCTTACAGTGAGCGATGTCAGATCCGTGATCTCCAAAGAGGAAGATATAGCTTTGGGACCAGGGACTAGGCTTGATCACTCAAGAGCTTTTGTGTAGCAGAGTTTATTAAAGTATAAAAATGTACAGAGAAAGCTTCTGACATAGACATCAGAAGGGGGATGGAGAGTGCCCCCCCTTGCTAGCTTTAGCAAGGCCTTATATACTTTTGTCAGATCCACTCCCACAACATACATCTTAAGATAACAGGGTTAGAACTAACAATAGAAAGATCTTAGCAGACACACTGCCACAGTATACAAGTTTTAAGATAACAAGATTAGTCAGAATGTTCTTGTTAAGAAGAAACATATCCTCAGGCGAGATACATTGTTATACTAAGACAAAGTAATGTAGGAAAAAAAAAAAAAAAAGAGTTTGTCCTTTTTTCCTCCTTGAGAGCCTCGGACCCCCTTTCTCCTTCTCAGGGACCCTGGACTTCTTTCTCCTTCTCGGGGACCCTGGACTTCTTATCAACCTTCCTAGGAATTGACTCTCTCAGTAGGATGAGAAATTAACCAAGAGACTATTCTGAGGTGTTCTCCAGGCAGTTGAAGATAAAGGTCTTAAAGGGAAAGGAAAGGAAAGTGAAGTCGTTCAGCCATGTCCGACTCTTTGCGACCCCATGGACTGTAGCCTACCAAACTCCTTTGTCCATGGGATTTTCCAGGCAATAGCACTGGGATGGATTGCCGTTTCCTTCTCCAGGGGATTTTCCCGACCCAGGGATCGAACCCAGGTCTCCCGCATTGTGGACAGATGCTTTACCGTCTGAGCCACCAGGGAAGTCTAAAGGTCTGAAGACTTTGCTTAAAGCTGTAAATAATGAATGATTCAGGAGCCTCTGAAGACCTGTGCCCTAGTCATCTCAGTGGCAGAACCAAAGAAGCACAGATGGAGTCAATGAGAGATGAGGAAATGAGTGGATCATAAACAATTACAGTGAAAAATATGGTCAAGTAAGGAAGCTGGGGAGGAGGGGGAGGCACAGAGTCCAAAGGGGAGGTTTAGCATGGTTGAGGACCGTCACAGGTCTAGGCGGAGAGAAAACAGCCAGTGGAGGGGGGAGCGTTCGGACATATGGGGGAGAGTGATGTATGGATGCTGTCAAGAATGGTGGTGATGAGATGTCCCTCCTCACTTCTGACCATCCTCTCCTCTGAACCTGCAGGAAGACAGCAAAGAAGAGAAGCCAGACATGGATTCAAAATGCAGGACTTAGGAAGTGGAGAGAGACGGAGAGTTCTGATGGCCTCGTTTTCCTTAACATAGCAGACTGCTTTCTGAGAACAGGGGTTGGGGTGAGTTAGAAGGTTTGTGGGGCAAAGTGAATGATAAACCTGCTGCAGAGAGGAACTATAGAAGGAGCGGATAAGGGTGAATGCAGGAACAGCTATCCCAGGACAGTCCCTGGCACACAGTAGGTGTTCAGGTAACATTCAATTAAAAACATCATGTCAAAAGATGGTTGAATAGCATCAAGAACCCAACTGAGGCTGGCAAACCACAGAATTGTTGTATCATGACGCGTATTGTGGTTTTTGCCTCACAGATATAGTAGAAAGATGGAAAGGAGAAAGATGGACACTAACCTTGTGTTGTTCTTTTCCTGGGCATCTGCAGAGTTCAAGAGTGGAAGAGAATGAAGGGTATCGTTAAGAGAGTGGTTAGTGGGTGAGCCAGGAGGATCTGATCTACTCCACCCCTCAGTTTGAGGGCTGAGGAGTGGAGGCAGTAGGGGTTACGAAAGTGAGACTTTCACTTTTTATTATGTGTCCATAATAAATGCCATATGTACAAAAGTTTGCTCATTTTTAAATGATGATATTCATATATCATTAAAGTTTTCTAAAATTTAAATGATGATATTCATGTTATTAATTGTAAGTTTTTCTAAAAATAAGAAGCCATCTAAACTTCCAATAACAAAATATACTTAGATATTCAAGGTGGTAATGAGAGAAACCCATGCATAATGTTCCCGGGAATTTGTATGAAATATCACATTTCAGTGGGGTAAATGTGGCTGTGAGAAGTCTCAATGTCCAACACAATATTAAAAATCCGATCTGGTCCTTTCTCCCCTCTGAGAATATAAAGGGCCATGCTGAATTCATACTGATAGTTACTACACACATTCACCCATTCAGGGACTAGCATCGTTCCTGTGTGGGTACCGCTTATGCACTGAGTGCCGTGAATAACTAGGAGACATGGAAGAGACTGCCTGATCATCAGACTGGTTTTCCCTTTCGTTTAGGAGGAAAGGTCAACTAACCTACATGCCTTTGGAAACAAAGTATGCCATCAAGTAGCTGCATGAATAGTAGAGAGTAGTAAATGTGAAAATGATTTTGCAGTGTAGGAAAAACACATGGCCTAGGGTAATCTAAGAGAGCTTGATGATCTGGTGAAATTGTAAACAGTAGTTGGAGAGAAAAAGTATGAAAAGCTCAAAAGGCAAATGGAATAAGTTCAAAAGGTTACCCGCTGCTGTCTTGACTTCTGCAATTGAACCACATTCAAGGCTAACCTGAAAACTGCAAAGAGGCCTGAAACATAGCTTTGGGGATACAGCTTTAATAAATAAATGGAGTAAATAGGTATAAATGTTTAAGATATTTTAGCTAAAGAGTAAATCAATTTCTCCAGGACTGGGTCAACTGGTTGACATTCAGACATATGGAGAAATTTAACTTTTAATTCCAGACTCTAAGCTTAATTCTGGGAGAAAATCCATTAAAGTAATGAAGTAAGGAAACAACTGAGCAATGATTCTTCATTTTGTAGAGAACCCAGTGAAGGATGGGAGGTACATCACCATTTTCGTGCATTTGGCTTATTATAAAAACCAACATCTTTGACCAAGAGTTGCCAGGTTGTGGTTTGTCACTGACTTCAGGGTAGGAGTGGGTAGGAATTTATAGGATGTTCTCCTTCCAAGAAGAGCTAGGAGAATTGTTTTTTGGATGCAGAAACTTAAAACTACCCAGGTTTTAAAATAATTGAGTGACTTTTCCTCTGGAAAAATAATTAGTACTCTATCCTTTTTAACTTGAATAGTCAATAGAGCTGTCATTGCGATCCAAAAGAAATGAAAATATAGGTGGATATGGTTCCTTCCCATAAAGGGCTTATAACAACAGAATATTTTGAATTTTCACAAATGTTTTGCATTATTTCGTTAAGCTTACTCCAGTACATTTCAATTAGTTTCCTGGAGTGCAAGCAAATTGCAGTTTTCACTGCTTTTTGAAAAAAACAATTGGGGTGATGGGGTGGGATTGTGGAGATTTACCTATGGCAAATTTCACTTTTAATAAGTGACTTCAAAATGTTTTCAATGCCCTGGAATAACTGAATGACAATTTGAAGAATCTTATAACTAAAATAAAAAATAGGGAAGCTATGGATGGACATTAGAGGAATCACAGTCCTGTTGTTTTTTTTTCTTTTGAAATTTGTGGATCCACTATGTCATTCGTTGTTCCAAAGAATTAAGAAATGTGTCTGTTTAGGTCTAATTTTGTCCTTTTAAATATTTCTAATCTCAGTTGTCTTCACTCAGAGGACAAACATCTCAGCTTATCTGGTGCTACATTTTTTTATATTCCTTTCAAACATGTTAGTCATCATTACACACATTTCCAGTGAGTTACGAATATGATATCTTTGGATTTCCTTAGTTTCTAGACTCTGGATTTTGAAGATACTCAATCGATTTAACATTTTTACAAGGAACCTAAATAAACAAGTTGTGTTAAATGTTCATGTTAATTGTCAGCTACATCCTGATTTCAGGTATGTTTGTATGTGTATCTTAAAATAAGGAAACTTGATAAGTATGCAGTAATTTGACAGCACCAATTAAAGCTGTCAGGCATATCAAGGGCCCTAGTTCCATGCACTGCACAGCACTCATGATGGATTTTGATTATGTGCCTTGCAGAAGGCAGCACTATGGGCTTTTCCTATTTAAAATTTTAAATTATATCATCATCTCTGGGGTGTTAACAGAGGGCGTTTTTAACTCAAAGGAAATAAAGCAATTATTATCTTTCACACTTGTGTTATCATTAGTAGATAAGTTAGTGGCTTCCTGTGCAAATAATTGAGGATTAGTATATCTAAGATTTGGGTTCTCTTGAAGACAAAAAAAAAAAATTATCTATAGATATGAATCCCTCTTCAGGGTCATTAGATAAATGTCAGAGTGTTAAAGTGCATGAAAATATGCCCTGTTTTGAGTTTTTATACATTGTGTGAATAATAATTTGGCATAAAACTCCTGGATCATGGTATGTCATTTATGGATTTGTTTTGAAAAGTTAAGGTGATATATAATATAGTACTCATAAATGTCATGCTGACAGACAGTGAGGGAACAGGGTCTTTTGAATGTCCATTACATGGAGAGAGCAGGGCCATCTGGTTTACCCGGCAGCAGCTGTGGGGACAGTATAGCATCTGTTATGTCAGGGGTCCCCAACTTCCGGGATCTAATTACTGATGATCTGATGGAACTGATGTAATAATAATAGAAATAAAGTATACAATAAATGTAATGTGCGTGAATCATCCCAAAGCCATCCCGCCCAGTCCATGGAAAAATTGTCTTCTATGAAACTGGTCCCTGGTGCCAAAAAGGTTGGGGCTTGCTGTGTTAAGTGATTAACTCTGTTCAGTTAGTCCCTTTTTTTGGTTCACTAAGGACTTCCTCCTGTTCCTTTCCTGTGACTATCCATTCTTCACAGACACTGCCTCCAGACAAGGGAACAGATCTTCCTGTCCTTGGTTTTGTTTATACTCTTGCTTTCAAAGCAGCATGTAGATAAAAATCCTTTGTTTAATCATTTTCAGTTAGCTTGCCGTGTCTGGAGCCCTAGGTTTTTCACACTTTGAAACATGCTCTTTGTTAGCAGTTAGATGCCTCCTGAATAAGACTTGGCTTATTCTACTCTAAATGGGTGTATTGTTTCAGAAATGTAAATCATTCGGAAGGGGCTGAACATAGAAACATAGAAACGTCATTCCTTAAGCGGCAGCCACTGCTAAGAGTTGCTGTGTTAGTGTTGGTGGTCACCAACTTATTCTTTTCTAAAGCATCTATCAAACTTCTGCTCCGCAAAGTGAGCACGTGAGCATCTCTTAGCCATCTCTTCTCCTCATGACTAATGTGACAAACTAGTTCTGGTTTACCCAGGACTTTCCCAGTTTTTTAGTACTGAAAGCTCCACATCCAAGAACACCCCTCGCTTCCGGGAGGGTCAGCCCTTACCTATTAGCTCCCAATGTGTTAGACCACAGTTGTTACAGGATCATGTTAATACTTGTTGTTAGAGCATAGCTATGAATACTTGTTTTGTTTATGTGCTTAGTCGCTTGGTTGTGTCCCACTCTTTGCGAACCCATGGACTGTAGCCAGCCAGGTTCTTCTGTCCATGGGATTCTCCAGGCAAGAATACTGGAATGGGTAGCCATTCCCTTCTCCAGGGTACCTTCCCAACCCAGGGATTAAACTCGGATCAACTGCATTGTGGACAGATACTTTATTGTCTGAGCCACCAGGATTGTTCCTAAAAATCAAAAGCTAATATGCAAACAGTATTCACTCCGAGGCCACAGAATACAATAAGATCCATAGAGAAAGAAATTCCATACTGAATCACTGAGTTTCGCTGCGTGAAGGAGTTTGTTCCAATGGTTTCTGTTCTTTATAGACACTCTTCTGTTTGGGGGTTATATTTGGCTCCTATTGTTTTTCTGCATCTGTGTTGGTCCCTTCCTTAGATTCCTGTTTTGTTTTCATTTGGTAGACTATTGCCTCTGAGTAACTTTTTATATATAATATGTATGGTTGGTGAGCTCTGTTACTGCATGTTTGAAAATGTCTGATTTTGCCTGCACACTTGATTGATAATTTCAGTCTAGATTCAAAATGATAGTTCCTCAACTTTGAAGGCATTGCCCTTCTGATACCTACAATCTAGTGTAGCCAGTACGTCTGCTGTTAGACTGATACTTCTTAGTTGACTGTGTATGTGTGTGTTTTTCTTCTTACCTCTTTGAAGCTTTGGGAAATTTTACTTTATTCTTAGTTCTGATGTTTTACCAGTGATCTTTTTTTCCCATTAATCCTTCTTTTTTTTTTTTTTTTTTTGCCTTTATGATCTGAAGTCTCCTATAGCTCTGAATATTTTCTCCCTGGTGGCTCAGATGGTAAAGCGTCTGCCTACAATATGGGAGACCTGGGTTTGACCCCTGGGTTGGGAAGATCTCCTAGAGAAGGAAATGGCAACCCACTCCAGTACTCTTGCCTGGAAAATCCTATGGACAGAGGAGCCTGGTAGGCTACCATCCATGGGGTCACAAAGAGTCGGACACGACTGAGTGACTTCACTCAATCCTTCTGCGCTCTTCACCTAGAACTCTGGGGGATGAACCAATCCCTCCTGGAATTGGTTCTCCCTATCTTTCAGATTTTTCTTTGTTTTTGCTGTATGTTCTGGAGATTTTCTTGGCTGCAATTTTCCCACCTGCTGGATGAGCCTTAAGCTATATAAATTCTATTATTTAGTCCATTGAGTTTTCTGTTTTGGCATTTATTTGTTTAATAATCTGAGGATATTCCCATTCTTGCTCTTTTTTTTTCCATGAGAGGAATGTGAATATCTATGAACATTGTGAGCCCATCACTTCATGGCAAATAGATGGGAAAACAGTTCAAACAGTGACAGACTTTATTTCTGGGGGCTCCAAAATCACTGCAGATGGCGACTGCAGCCATGAAATTAAAAGATGCTTGCTCCTTGGAAGAAAAGTTATGACCAACCTAGAAAGCGTATTAAAAAGCAGAGACATTACTTTGCCAACAAACGTCCATCTAGTCAAGGCTATGGTTTTTTCAGGCATGTATGGATGTGAGAGTTGGACTATAAAGAAAGCTGAGTGCCGAAGAATTGACACTTTGGAACTGTGCTGTTGGAGAAGACTCCTGAGAGTCCCTTGGACTGCAAGGAGATCCAACTAGTCCATCCTAAAGGAAATCTGTCCTGAATATTCACCGGAAGGACTGATGTTGAAGCTGAAACTCCAATACTTTGGCCACCTGATGTGAAGAACTGACTCACTGGAAAAGACCCTGATGCTGGGAAAGATTGAAGGCGGGAAGAGAAGGGGATGACAGAGGATGAGATGGTTGGATGGCATCACCAACTCAATGGACATGAGTTTGAGTAAACTCCAGGAGTTGGCGATGGACAGGGAGGCCTGGCATGCTGTGGTCCATGGAGTCACAAAGAGTTGGACATGACTGAGCAACTGAACTGAACTGAACTGATGAACATTGTTCTAGCCCTTAAGAAAGTGTTATTCTTGACAATGGTGATCTTGACAGATGATCTTCTTGGATTGCTTAAACGTTTTCTTTTCCAGCATCAAACTTTTCTTTAATTTGTTTATTTGTAGATAGAATGCATCGCTGTTTTCCACCAAAACTCCTGCTCCGACTAAGTTACCCATCTTAGTTCCTTGGAATAATTTAGGCTTTCTAGTTTCCTGTGCTGCTCTCCCATTGTTTTGGAACGGCTTTCCTTCCATCTCCTAACTCTTCTCCAAACGATATTGTGATTG
The DNA here is from genome assembly GCF_016772045.2 of Ovis aries. Lineage (NCBI taxonomy): Eukaryota > Metazoa > Chordata > Mammalia > Artiodactyla > Bovidae > Ovis > Ovis aries. Next base: position 75,572,194 of record NC_056061.1, read on the forward strand.
CCCGCTTTGCACCTCATTTACGCAGAAGGTCTGAGACCTCCCCCTCCCACCACCCTCAACCAGAAGCAGTCTCTCCTTTCTCTTAACATTCATTGAGACTTGAGACTTCCCTGGTGGTCGAATGGTTAAGACTCCATGCTTCTACTGCAGGGGCCATTCAATCTCTGGCCAGGGAACTAAGACCCCACATGCCACGTGGTGTGGCCAAACCCTATCTGCAGGGAGGGAGTGGACACATACGGAGAGAATGCACTTGATGACATGGTGAGGGAAGCAGAGAATGGGGCAAGTGGAGAAAGTATTGTTGACATATCCTCACTATCATGTATAAAATAGATATCTGGGGAGAAGTTGCGGTGGAACACAGGGAGCCCAGCCTGGCACGCTGTGATGACCTAAAGGGTGGGATAGGGGGAGGCTCTAGAGGGAGGGGATATACATATAATTATGGCCAATCCACATTGTTGTACTGCAGAAACCAACACAATATTGTAAAGCAATTTTCCTCCATTTAAAGTCTTTTGGACTCTGTGGGAGAGGGCGAGGGTGGGATGATTTGGGAGAATGGCTTTGAAACATGTATAATATCATATATGAAATGAATCGCCAGTCCAGGTTCGATGCATGATACTGGATGCTTGGGGCTGGTACACTGAGACTACCCAGAGGGATGGTACGGGGAGGGAGAAGGGAGGGGGGTTCAGGATGGGGAACACGGGTATACCTGTGGCGGATTCATGTTGATGTATGGCAAAACCAATACAATATTGTAAAGTAATTAACCTCCAATTAAAATAAATAGATTTATATTTTTTAAAAAACTAAAAAAGATAAAAAAATTTTTTAAAAAGTAACTTAAAAACAAAAAAACATTCATGAGCTTTGATTAAAACTTTAAATCATTGCCCCTCTCTCACTCTTGTTGAGGGTCACTACTGCTAGAGCAGGATTCCTGAAATGAAGACAAATAAGAAGATAAGACAATTCCCAGACATGGAAGGGAGAACAGGGAGTTCTAGAGAGCAGGTGTAGGCTGCCCCTGCCAGGTACCTCATGTGAAAACCAGCTAGTCAGTGGCTAGGGGCACACGTGCCTACCTCTCAAGGTAGCTTGATTGAATGAAAACTTAATTTTTAAAATTACTTTTATGTTCCAAAAGTCTTTTAAGTAACAATTAGTTGATAGATGACCAAAATAGAAGCTGTTAAAATTCTCTTTCTGTAGCAGGAAATAGAATTACAGGACCTGGATGCATTCCTAAAATTTCTTTGTGGTTTGGCTGCAGTAAATTACTACTTTACATATAGCTTTTAAAATATATTTAGACTTAAGTTTAAAGGGTGAGAACCACTTGTATAAACATAGTTGAATACCATTCTTTTAATGAATGGAGTAATGTTATTTATATTCTTTCTTTACTTCCTCTGGAAAGCCCATGTCTTTAGGGGAGGGCTTTAACTTATATTCCCCCTGAAAAGTGAAAGGCATTCACCTTAATGTATTTTAATTCAGCCACAGAATTCTCACTATTGTTACTGAAAACTGCTTGGCCCAAATCTCTTAGTGTGATGATTTTTAATTGGACTGTCATAAAATAGTACATGACAGTGCATATATCCTAAAGTAGTAAATTTATATGCTTAAATAAATTTATATGTTTAAATTTATATAGAATAACTCTTACTTTATGTGTGCTTTTATATTGAAAATCCTCCCTTTCTCTCTCTCTCTTTTTTCTTTTTTTGAGAAATTTTGTAGTTAGTATTTCAGTGAAGCAGTGAAATGAGGCAGGAACTAGTGATGGAGGGCATGCTGGGGGGAAGTGAGGAGCCTGGGTTCATCAGTTAGCAGGGAGTGGGTGGGCTTTTGAAGGATTGAAGCAAGGAAGCCACGTGATCACATTTATCATATAGATGACCAGATGAAAGCAGGATTGGAGGCAGCCCAGAAGGAGGTCATAGTATAACCCATTTCAGAGAGCAATGAAGCCACGGACCACGACAAGAAAAGCGTTTCTGTCCCACTCTAAAATTTTGCACTATGTTAATTGTGCTGCCATTAGACTAATTTCCTGGTTATTTTGTTAAGATTTGGCCCTTTTAGAGCTAGAAGGGATCTTGGAGATTCTTATGCAGTCCTTTTATTTTAGAAATGTAAAACCTGAGGCCTGAAGAAATGAAGTGATTCCTCCAGGTCAGGCAACTCATTACGTGCAAAGCTTGGGCTCAGGCCCACGTCTTCTGATTCCAAAACCAAAGCTTTTTGGTAATGCTTCCCACCTGTCCTACCTGCTCTCGGCTAGGCACTTGCCCAAGCCAGCGTCCCACCGAAACATCTATCACCTGGTGCTTGATGACACAGTGCGCTATTGACAACTATCTTTCTCTAGTTAGCTCATACCCCGACTCTTCTAAATGACTTACTTCTAATCTTTCTCACTCTTCCCAAGTGCTCATTCTTGCCCATCACATTCAGAGGATGGTCTGTCTCCTATTTTCCAGAGGAAATAGAAGTTACCCAAGAACACACTGGGCTACTGCCTACCATCAAATCTACTCACCTCCATCTGCCTGCCCTTTGTTGTAACAGCAAAATTGTCCCGCCTTATTTAATGCCGGATCCTGGGTCCCAGGTTCTCCTATCTTTTCAAGGATATTTTTGATAATTTTCCCTGTTCTAGTGTTTTCAACCGTTTCTTCCCTAAAAGATGTATCCTGTCATCATTTACGTATCAAACTGGATTTTTTATTTTAAAATGCTGTATGAATACCCGTCCAGTGAGCACATCTCACTCAGTTTTTAGTAACTACTCATGAGTGACCTCTATGTGCTTGATGTTGGGTATCCTGTCATGCACAGAAGAAGTGGGGTCTCATGGTCTCATGGGAGAAACAGGTGCTAAACAAGTATCTGTACTTGCTGAACATTCAGATTGGACGGTGCAAGTCTAACCAATTTTATGGTAGTGGGCGCTATATTGCAGTTTTGCCATAAGCTGTTTCAGTTTCATAGTAAAATTTGCGGTCGTGAGTTCACTCTAGCACATCGTGCATTACCAGAGCCCTGGCCTTTGCTCTGGGTTTAATTTTAATATCACATGACCAAATGCCCATGCTGTTACAAGCTCATGCACACACCCAAATACGTTACCTGAATCTAACGAAATATTAATCTGCTCATGGAGTTGGAAACTTAAAAGCCACATATTTATCCTGAATAAAACTTATTCTCAAATAAATAAAAATACTTAATACAACCTAAACCTGAACGATAGGTTGAAAAAGATCTTAAAGGCTTTCCTTTTAAAATTAGCGAAATAACTGTGTAAGCACACACTAGGTATGCTAATGACAAGTTTAATCGAAAGAAAAAGACTTCTCAAGTACAGATGTAAAATGACATGGTTTCTTTCCATGTGTCAGTTACTACCCTCCAAGTTTCCTCAAGGGCTACATAACTCAGCTTTAGCATTTCCCCTCTTTTTAGAAGTAAAAGCAGTCCACACTAGCAAAACCAAAGATTTCCAGGAAGTACTAGTTGCTGTAATGGTGGGGAATGTGTAGATGAATAAATCACTGTTTGTTAGGAACTATAAAATATTTTATTGGAAGTCTGCCTTCTATATTCAGATTTCCTTGAACCTGAAAGCCTATTGAGATATCCTCAAGATAAATGTTAAATAAAAACGCCACGATATATTTGGTAGTTCATTTTTTTAAAAAACTGGTATGTCAAAGACTATTTTTCTTGACTGATGTGGAAAGGTTGGGGGAAAAAAAGGCCTTCAGTGAAAGGAAATTACCTTTCTAAATATAACATTCTAAAGTGATGTAACAGTTTTTTCCATATGTTGCTTGAATAAAAGTAGTGTTTTTACAGAAGTGTTTTATAGTACTCACCATTAAATAAACCGGCAACCACAAATTCAAATTTATAAAGCTATCTCCCAAAATATTAGTTTATTAAATAGCTAGTATAAAAAAGAAACATGATATCTTTGGTCTCCCTGTACCAAAATCTATTTTACTTTTGAGCCAGTCCAACTTTGAAAACCACAGCCATATGAATTCTATTCATTTTCGGGGATTATCCTGTGTAAACTAACATTGTGTATTTTTGTTCCTTGCTAACACATTCTGAATCACGTAAAGTTATTGGTCTAGGTTGAAAGAAGCTCTTGGACTAAAATCTATATTCCTCTAATCTATAAAAGGTGTTGCTTATAGAATGTTTCTGCTTAGAAATGCTTGTCAATTTCTACAGTTTCCTCCATTTTATTAAGTATAGAATCTGCCAAAACATTATTAACTTTCATAGTCACCTTCCATCTTTCTGTCTAGACTTGAGGATCTTTGGAAAGTCTTATCTTACTCATAATAATATTCCTCCACTCAGTTCAGTTCAGTTCAGTCGCTCAGTCGTGTCTGACTCTTTGCGACCCCATGAATCGCAGCACGCCAGGCCTCCCTGTCCATCACCAACTCCCGGAGTTCACTCAGACTCACGTCTATCGAGTCCGTGATGCCATCCAGCCATCTCATCCTCTGTCGTCCCCTTCTCCTCCTGCCCCCAATCCCTCCTAGCATCAGAGTCTTTTCCAATGAGTCAACTCTTCGCATTAGGTGGCCAAAGTACTGGAGTTTCAGCTTTAGCATCATTCCTTCCAAAGAAATCCCAGGGCTGATCTCTTTCAGAATGGACTGGTTGGATCTCCTTGCAGTCCAAGGGACTCTCAAGAGTCTCCTCCAACACTACAGTTCAAAAGCATCAATTCTTCGGCGCTCAGCCTTCTTCACAGTCCAACTCTCACATCCATACATGACCATGGAAAAACCATAGCTTTGACTAGACGGACCTTAGTCGGCAAAGTAATGTCTCTGCTTTTGAATATGCTATCTAGGTTGGTCATAACTTTTCTTCCAAGGAGTAAGCATCTTTTAATTTCATGGCTGCAATCACCATCTGCAGTGATTTTGGAGCCCCAAAAAATAAAGTCTGACACTGTTTCCACTCTTTCCCCATCTATTTCCCATGAAGTGATGGGACCGGATGCCATGATCTTCGTTTTCTGAATGTTGAGCTTTAGGCCAAATTTTTCACTCTCCTCTTTTACTTTCATCAAGAGGCTTTTTAGTTCCTCTTCACTTTCTGCCATAAGGGTGGTGCCATCTGCATATCTGAGGTTATTGATATTTCTCCCAGCAATCTTGATTCCAGCTTGTGTTTCTTCCAGCCCAGCATTTCTTGTGATGTACACTGCATAGAAGTTAAATAAGCAGGGTGACAATATACAGCCTTGACATACTCCTTTTCCTATTTGGAACCAGTCTATTGTTCCATGTCCAGTTCTAACTGCTGCTTCCTGACCTGCATACAGATTTCTCAAGAGGCAGGTCAGGTGGTCTGTATTCCCATCTCTTTCAGAATTTTCCACAGTTTATTATGATCCACACAGTCAAAGGCTTTGGCATAGTCAATAAAGCAGAAATAGATGTTTTTCTGGAACTCTCTTGCCTTTTCCATGATCCAGTGGATGTTGGCAATTTGATCTCTGGTTCCTCTGCCTTTTCTAAAACCAGCTTGAACATCAGGAAGTTCACGGTTCACATATTGCTGAAGCCTGGCTTGGAGAATTTTGAGCATTACTTTACTAGCATGTGAGATGAGTGCAATTGTGCAGTAGTTTGAGCATTCTTTTGCATTGCCTTTCTTTGGAATTGGAATGAAAACTGACCTTTTCCAGTCCTGTGGCCACTGCTGAGTTTTCCAAAGTTGCTGGCATATTGAGTGCAGCACTTTCACAGCATCATCTTTCAGGATTTGAAAGAGCTCAACTGGAATTCCATCACCTCCACTAGCTTTGTTCGTAGCGATTCCTCCACTAGGTACTACTAAGCCCCATATTTTAATATTAGAATTGTATTCTTTTTATGCTCTCAGGAACACACCAGGTAGCATGCTGCCCCTGGGCATCACTGCTAGCTAACTCTGACAGCCTATCCCACTGGCTGGAGATTCCCTGAGGGTAAGAAAGAGGTCTGTCCTAGTCCGGGCTGGGTTCCCTGACTAGGGGGTGCATCCTCGGTATTCAGATGTTGGGTGCCTGCGGGTCATTTAAAGTGTAACACAGAGGACTTCCCTGGTGGTCCAGTGGTTAAGAATCTGTCTTGCAAAGCAGGAGACTCAGGTTCAATCCCTGGTCGAGGCACTAAGATCCCACATGGCACAGAGCAACTGAAGCCCATGCAGCACAACGAGAGCGCTCGCGTGCCACAGAAAATCTGCACGAGGCAACAAAGATCTTGCGTGCGGCAACTGAGACTCACGGCTGAGACTCGACACAGCCAAAGAACAAATAAAGAGGAACACGGGTTGCCTGGGTGAGCAGCAAGTGAATTAGAAAAGTGTGGATAACTGTATTACAGCCCTTGGAGTATAGCCACCATGCAATCTGTTGACTTCAAAGCCTGCTTTCTTGGGTAGAGGCTCAGTAATTTCCTTTGTAATCTTGGTACCTTTAGTACCACTTGAATGAAGCTCATTCATTTAAAAAACATTCCTCCATTTTACCTTCTGGTCCAATATCCCCTCCAACACTGAAAAGTAAAGGAAAATAGTGTTGTAATCTCCAGTTCTGTTTGGCCAGCTTTTTTAATGAAGAGGTCCACTTTGCCCCAGGAATGATAAACAGAGGGACATAAGGGGAATGTAAGGAAGGAATCATCGAACTCCTAATCTCCAAATCAGTGTTAAAATTAAGGATTCTTTGTCAAGTCATTAAGCCAGCTCCTAGTCTGTTTGTATAAACAGGAAATGACAGAATCTGACCTCTGGGTCATCAGAATCTGGTGTGCAGAGTTTGTTGTCTAGCTTTTTTTTTTGTTTGTTGCTTTAAGCTTCCTTTCTAAAACATTCATAGCCAACTTACGTTAAATAAAGCCTAGCATTTCTTAATAATGTATGTGAAAGTGAAGTCGCTCAGTCGTGTCCGACTCTTTGCAACCCCGTGGACTGTAGACCACCAGGCTTCTCCACCCATGGGATTCTCCAGGCAAGAGTACTGGAGTGAGTTGCCGTTTCCTTCTGCAGGGGATCTTCCCCACCCAGGGATCGAACCCAGGTCTCCCGCATTGCGGGCAGACGCTTTAACCTCTGAGCCTCCAGGGAAGATCCCCTGGAGAAGGAAATGGCAACCCACTCCAATACTCTTGCCTGGAAAATTCCATGGACAGAGGATCCTGGTAGGATATAGTCCATGGGGTCGCGAAGAGTCGCACACGACTGAGCGACTTCACTTTCTCTTAATAATGTATAAAGAGCTTTTATCACACAACTGGTGTGTGATCTTTTGGAACCCAGGAATTGATACAAACTGAAGACTGAACTTGTCCTTTCATCATCTTCTTTCTGTGCAGTAGGTAGTGCCTGATGAGTCATGCAAACCTGATGTATAGCTTCAGAATTGAGTGGGTAGAACCTTCCCTTTGACAGTTGCATTTCAACGTATCTATTAAAGTGCCACTGAAAGCAATTCAGCTTATTAAGAACTGCTTTATGTATGTAGTGTTCCCAAGGATACACCCATTTTGTAATATGAGATGTTTGGAGACTTTGCTTTACTCAGTTTATAACCTCTGTGCCTGGCACACATCAGACGTTTACTATAGAATTTAATCCGACTTGGTTAAAATGAATATATTTACTGGCTAAGAAACCAAAAACAAATAGTTATCAAAAGACGTGCAACTATTCTCCGTAGATTCTACTTCCAAATTCAAGGGTATTGTTGCTTTTTAAGTGGTTGAGACCCACTGGACCTCTTAAGAAACGTGAAGGGGCCGATTGGAGATATCAAATTAGAAATAGAAATTGACTTGAGTTTGCAAGGAAAGCTACAGAGTGTCTGTCTTTGGAGGTCTCTATGAGAACAGAAGTGTGTGTCTCTGCATAATAGATCCTGAATACTTGTTGAATGGATAAATAAAAATTGAGTCTGAGGTATTTAAATAATTATCTGCTTGGATGAAACATTTCTGTGATTGCTTAACACTCTTATTCTAAAACATTTAAATAAGACATTTCTCACCCATTGGAATAACTGTAATTAAAATTTTATAGTATCAGATGTTGGCCATAGATAGTATGGAGTGAAAGGAACTCATATAAAGACACATGTCAGAGATGTTGCAGCTTCCCTTCCAGAGCATGGCAATAACGTTAGTATCACAATAAATCAAGTCACACAAATTGTTTGGTGTCCCAGTGCATGTTAGAGTTATGCTTATACTACACTGTAGCCTATTGAGCACATAGATAGCATTATGCCTAAAAAACAATGTATCTACCTTATATTAAAAATACCATAGTGCTAAAAAATGCTAACCATTATCTGACAACACAAAACTGCTAACCATTATTTGACCATTTGATACCACAAACCTTCAATTGGAAAAAAAAGGAAAATGCCATATGTCCAAGGTGCAATGAAGCAGAGCACAGTAAAATGAGGTATGCCTGTCCTGTGGGTGGAGTTTAAATTGGTACAATTTCTCTTGAAAAAAAAAATTTGGCATCACTCAGTAAAGCTCAACATGTGTCTGATGAATAACCCAACAGTTCAGATTCAGGTAAATACAATCCAGAACATGAATACAGAGCTATGTACAACACTGCTTGTAATAGAGAAGAAAAATAGAAATAGCTTAAAGGTGCGACAGTAGAGCATATAAATACACCATGAAGTATCCAGTGATATTCAAAGAAATACTGTCTCTCAGCACAGACAATAACACTGCAAAGCCACATGCAGGAGTCTCACATACTGTTGAGCTGGAAAAAGAAAGTCACCTTGGAGCATGTATAAGTCTGTTTTATAGTTCAAAAGCACACAGAATTGATCAGAATGGGATGTTGGCTCATTTTCAGCCCTTACATGTTTGCAGGATGGCTACATCACCTTGGGCCTCTAAATCCTGTCTTGTTCATGTCTAGCAGGAGCAAGAACAGTTCTGCTTCACTAGTAATTTTAACAAAATACCCCCAGTTAGGTCTCATTGGTCCTGATTGGCGTGACTTGGGCCACATGCCCATCTCTGCACCAATTACAGTAATCCAGGAGAGGCGATACTCTGAATGTTTAGCCTAATTGATATCATTCAGAGCACCTGGGCTGAGAGTAGGACAAAGGAGAGGAAAATATTGATGATTGCCAGAAGGAGGATAGATGGATGTTGAGCTTCTAAAACTATAGATGGTATTATTTCTCCCCCTTTCAGCAGCCAATTTAAGGTTTATATGTCAGTAACTATTGTGACTTGCTTATTCTCTACAAAGGAAATGAGGTGGCTCAAAGAAGGGCAAGTGGAAGGGAGAAAGTGGCTTTTATGTGGTGGTGGAGCTGAATCCCAGGTTACCTGCCTTTTGAAATCAGAATGTATGGATGTGAAGTGGCCCCCCATCATGGCAGGTGTGGGGCAGAGGCTGGACTCCGGTCTGAATACAGAGATTCTTTTTGGATTTACAAGATCAAACTGTATTCCCTCAAAACTACTTGCTTTGGTTTTTATCAACTTTATCAGTTTTGTCTGTGTTTCTTATCTAAGCAATACTTTCTAGATATTTAGGGCAGGAAAGTTGTCCTTTTTTGGCCTGATTACTTCTAAGTAGGTTAGTTGCACTGGCCTAAAGTTTTATGATTTCTGGGAGCCTCGTAAGTGGATTTTCACCCTCTGTTTCTGTGAAGTTTGTGTGTTTAACTCCAGAAATAAAGATTTCATGCTTATCAGCAGGGGCTTCCCTGGTGGCTCAGCTCGTAAGGAATCCGTCTGCAATGTGGGAGACCTGGGTTTGATCTTGGATTGGGAAGATCCCTTGGAGAAGAGAACACCTACCCACTCCAGCATTCAGGCCTAGGGAATTCCATGAACTGTATAGTCCATGCGGTTGCAAAGAGTCAGACTTGACAAGCAACTTTCGCTTATGAGCAGATCTTTGGGGCTCCTGTATCTCAAATGGGCTTCCCTGGTGGCTCAGACGGTAAAGCGTCTGCCTGCAATGCGGGAGACCTGGGTTCAATCCCTGGGTTGGGAAGATCCCCTGGAGAAGGAAATGGCAACCCACTCCAGTACTCTTGCCTGGAAAATTCCACGGACCAAATAGTTGACATTTTAGGGAAAATATGCTTTGGATATTTGCACAGTCATTATCATAAGGAGAAGTGTTTTTATTGGACATGACTTTAAATCATTTCTTGTTTAAACTATGCCTAACTTAGATCATTAAATCTGCTTTTACCTGTTACCTCAATATTCTCCTCCGAAGCTAACAGGCCTTTAACTTTGTCCTAATATAAAAAGTAAGTGTGGTCCCTTTTGTGGATAATTTTTATTAACATTCATTCTAAAATAACTAAAACTGATCCCCTAGTTTTTGTCAGAAACACCTGGCTTTCAGTTTCTCTCCTCGCCTGTTGTCTAAAATGAAAGGTAAGCTTATTTTAGACACTGCTAAAATGATATGGTGACATATTGGACTTCTGTCTCCTTTTTATGAAACCAACCCTGACATTTTATTTATTTTTAGTCTCAAACTCACATTAGTTGTGGCTTGCATATAGAACTTATTTTAAACATCACCTTGCATGTACTCCTGACTATAAACCAAGTTTCACATTGTTCTTTGGCCAAAAGCAATAAAATATGGCCTGTTTTATCACAGTGAAATGCAATTGGGATTTTCTTTTCAAAAATACAACATCAATGGCTATTTATAACATTGCTCCAACTTTTAAAAGCCTGGCAAAGTGTTGAGATGTCTTTATATGAAATTCTATTTGTATTTAATGCCATGGGTACAATCTATCAGTGCATTTTGCATTTAAGGCCGGATAATCAAATATTCTTAATGTGTTTCTTTTTTCTAAAAGTTCTATTGTGAGTTTATAGAACAGCCTCTGAGATCCCTAAGTATTCACCTATAAATAAGCCTCACTGATTGTTGAAGCCTCTTGCCATTCTCATATTCCATAATGGTACTTCAGTTTCTACAGACCAAAGATAGAAACTCATTAGTTTACCTCATGTTGAATTTCATGCCTTTTATTCTTTTTCTAAAAAAGTACATTTATACTACTCAACTTTTCTCATGAGGAAACCGTTGTCCTGAAGATTTCCTTAGACATTTTCTATATAGGTTCTTTAAGCATAATTTTTTTGAATATGATCTGTTTTTAAATCATCTCTGTTTTCATTTGTTTGTGACTGGCCATTGCTATCACTGGACAGAAAACATTGCTTTTCATGTATTTCAAATCAACTGATGCCACCTTTATTATATCCAACAGGGCATTTTTAAAAGATATTTTTCTTGTTATCAGCCTGTCATCTGCTGATGGTGGTATTTGGCCTTTTCATTTCCTTTCACTAATGCTTTGTGAGCATCTTTTTATTTTATTCCTGACTTTATAGCGAATGTTATCTGTCGGTTTTAGATCTTTTTAAAAATAACAGTAGGCAATCTGTTTCTAGATTATTGAGAGGTTATCAGGTATAAGCACTGTTTTGTCATCTTTGAAACTGGGAGTATGTGTTGATTTGACCTATTGATAGAGCATAAGAGATTTATTTATGTAATATTTATAGAATAAATCCAGTGTATAATGTTATTATTTTAATATACTAGAAATAGACTATTCTGAGCACTTTATTTAACATTCTTCCATCTTATTTATCTAAGTCATACAAGCCTCTTGCTTTTTTCCTTTTTTGTGTGTTATCAGGTTAGGTTATCTGATAAACTTCACCAAACAACCTGGAGTCTCATTTGTCGTATATCCTGAAACTTTTTTATATAGCCTGGGAACTGTCTAATCCTTGAAGTAAACTATATTTCTCTGGAAAAGGCAATGGCACCCCACTCCAGTACTCTTGCATAGAAAATCCCATGGATGGAGGAGCTTGGTAGGCTGCAGTCCATGGGGTCGCGAAGAGTCGGACATGACTGAGCGACTTCACTTTGACTTTTCACTTTCATACATTGGAGAAGGAAATGGCAACCCACTCCAGTGTTATTGCCTGGAGAATCCCAGGGATGGGGGAGCCTGGTGGGCTGCCGTCTATGGGGTCACACAGAGTCAGACATGACTGAAGCGACTTAGCAGCAAACTGTATTTCTTAGCTTTTCAGCTTTTATGTTTTTAGTTCAGTTTTTAATAATTAAATAGCACCTTATAAAACTGTTTCCACTGAAATGTTCAAATTTATTCACAAGGATCCTTTTGTATGGCATTCTTAAGTTTATCATCTGTTCCATGTCTGTGATATATTCTTCTAATAATTCAAGCTTCATGTTGGATTTTAAGACTAGATTTGCCTAAAATCTGTCTATGAGGTATTTCATTCTATATTGAACCAGTAACCGTTTTTTAAATATCAAAATCACAAATTCCTGCATTTTCCTCCGCCTTTCCTATACTACATTTATTGCTATTTTTGAGTTTAAGATTGAATATGTAGTTTGTTTCTTTGTTCTCTCCAATATAGGAAAATAATAAAGTTACTAGTATCACAAATAAAATTCCATTTCTTATTCTTCATACTAAATGAAATTAACTCACTTTTACCATTTATCCCCACTCATTTCCCTATTTTTCGTAATATGATCCAGGATTTCAGGAACTTCCCTGATGGTACCATGGTTAAGAATCCGCCTTCCAATGCAGAGGGAATGGGTTCAATCCCTGGTTGGGGAGCTAAGATCCCACATGCCATGATACAAAAAAATTTTTTAAAAATTGAAAATTGACTGACCCAGAATTTCAGACTTCGATGAACTTAATTATTATAGTAATGTTTTTATTAGACATTTTTTCAAAACTTTGAAGTTTGTACTCTGGACTGTTTTTTAGAGTAATTAGCATACTTTGTTCCCTATTTACTGCTTTTAATGCTTATCGCCAGTGCTACTACATGACTACTTTTTCACTCTTTTGTTTGGATTCATTCCTCAGTTCAGTTCAGTTCAGTCCCTCAATTGTGTCTGACTCTTTGCGACCCCATAGACTGCAACACCCTAGGATTCCCTGTCCATCACCAACTCCAGAGCTTACTCAAACTCAAGTGCATTGAGCCAGTGCTGCCATCCAACCATCTCATCCTCTGTCATCCACTTCTCCTCCCACCTTCAATCTTTCCCAGCATCAGGATCTTTTCTAGTGAGTCAGTTCTTTGCATCAGGTGGCCAAAGTCTTGGAGTTTCATTTTCAGTATCAGTCCTTCCAATGTATAATCAGGACTGATTTCCTTTAGGATGAACTGGTTGGATCTCCTTGCAGTCCAAGGGACTCTCAAGAGTCTTCTCCAACACCACAGTTCAAAAGCATCCATTCTTTGGCACTCAGCTTTCTTTATAGTCCAACTCTCACATCCATACATGACTACTGGAAAAACCATAGTTTTGACTAGATGGACCTTTGTTGGCAAAGTCATGCCTCTGCTTTTTAATATGCTATCTAGGTTGGTCATAACTTTCCTTCCAAGGAGCAAACGTCTTTTAATTTCAAGGCTGCAGTCACCATCTGCAGTGATTTTGGAGCCCAAAAAGATAAAGTCAGCCACTGTTTCCACTGTTTCCCCATCTATTTCCCATGAAGTGATGGGACCAGATGCCATGGTCTTAGTTTTCTGAATGTTGAGTTTTAAGTCAGTTTTTTCACTTTCCTCTTTCACTTTCATCAAGAGGCTCTTTAGTTCTTCTTTGCTTTCTGTCATAAAGGTGATGTCATCTGCATATCCGAGGTTATTGATATTTCTCCCAGCAGTTGTGATTCCAGCATTTCTCATGATGTACTCTGCACAGAAGTTAAATAAGCAGGGTGACAATATGCAGCCTTGACGTTCTCCTTTCCCTATTTGGAGCCAGTCTTTTGTTCCATGTCCAGTTCTAACTGTTGTTTCTTGACCTGCATACAGATTTCTCAGGAGGCAGATCAAGTGGTCTGGTATTCCCATCTATTGGAGAATTTTCCACAGTTTACTGTGATCCACACAGTCAAAGGCTTTGGCATAGTCAATAAAACAGAAGTAGATGTTTTTCTGGAACTCTCTGCCTTTTTGATGATCCAGTGAAGGTTGGCAATTTGATCTCTGGTTCCTTTGCCTTTTCTAAATCCAGCTTGAACATCTGGAAGTTCACAGTTCACATACCATCCCTCAGTCAACTGGAAATATTTTCAAGTAGCTTTTGTTCATGATGATACCTACCTGATACACTTATAGGCACATTTTGTTTATCTGTGGTTCTTTCTTTTTAAAAATAGTGACCAGAAGAAAGAAAAGCAATCCCCAATTTTATCCCATTCAAGCATCACCCCATGAACTTCTCCCTTCCTACCCAGGTACTTTGCAAAGATGGAAACAGAGGAATGATTGGTTACAGCCATAGAGAGGAATTCAAGGATAGAGTGACCATGGTCCTTAGGAGGTGGTTCCCATCCTGTGGAGGACTTGGGTTTCAGAGATAAGAGATCTTATTGAGGCTGAGAATACTATTTTACTGAGTTGAGACTGAGTGAAATCATCCATTCTCCTTCTGCTTCTTGGAGTTTCATCTGTCTTCCTGGTATGGGAAATGCTTCTTACTTCTGGAAAGTCAATGAATTAATTTAGTTTTTATTGCTATTGAAAATTCTAGTCTTTTAAAATTTTCTGAGTATTTCAAGGGAAAGGAAAAATCAAGGACTGGACATCAGTGCCTTTCTAACACCACACCCTCTGGGTTTTTTTTAAACTAAATAGTTGATTATTGCTATAGGTCCATTATAGACCAGTAGCATGCTGTGCTGTGCCCAGTCATGTCGAGCTCTTTGCAATCCCATGGACTGTAGCCCACTGGGCTCCTCTGTCAATCCATGGGATTTCCCAGGCAAGAATACTTAAACGGATTGTGATTTCCTCCCCTGGGATCTTCCCAACCCAGGATCCAACCCACATCTCCTGCGTCTCCTGCATTGGCAGGAGGATTTAAAAAAAAACCACTGCACCAACTGGGAAGCCCATAGATGTGGCATTTTCCTAGGAAAATTATGTGTGTTTTTTTTTAAATCCAGTCTTCTTTTTGGCCACTTAAAATTGACCCAGATATTTCTCCCATATTCCACTGAAATCATTCTGGAAAAGTAACATTTAAGTAAAAAGCAATTTATCTTTGCATTTCTCCTCCAGGTGGAGACAGATGTGAAGAGTTAGTGGATGAAGACATTGGAAAGGCTTCAACCGTAAGTGAGCTGTTTTCATTTTTTTGCCACTTGAGTATGAAATGCACTAAAAGATTAACAAATTCATGAGTTTGTTAGGTATTTTTATATAAGTACCCTCTGTGAGCAAAATTTTTCTTGTTTTTTTTTTTAACTGTTTTGTAAGATGGAATAACAACTATAAACAAAGGATGAGATACAAAAGATAATTCATATTTCGAAGTACATAGGTGAAGAATAAGATGGAGTCAGGAAAAGTAAACCATAGTGTGACCCAAATTGGAGTCATTTCTTCCCATTGGCTCTCTGCTGTTAATGAGTCACTCTTTAGGTAGCATTTTAAATACTTTTCATTGGACGGAAAAGTGCTTCCTGTTCTTTTTAAGTTCCTCTCTTTTCTTTAAGATTTAAAATCTCAATCTAATTTTGTGATGGCAGTACTTGAAAACCACACTGAATGATAAAAGGGAAGGGAAAGTTTATCACAGTCAGACCACATTATAAGCTATTTTCAAGACTTGAAAATGTTGAATTGACATTATTCATTTCCATATTAAATAATTACTAGAATGAAAGAAATATATAAAGACACCCAGTCCTGATAAGCATAGCATTATCATTTTTACTCTGGATTATTTTTTTCTTTTATACTTTCAGTTTTATACCAGGCCTTTTTTTTTAACCAAATAGTAAAATAAAAAGAAAATTAAAGCGTAAGTGCAGCAGCGGGTTAGAGTTTGCCTTTAGCCAGCAAAATGATCATGCTTTATTGGAATCATGAATATTTAATACATTGCATTATGCTTCTTGAGGTACTCAAATTATTACAAAGACAAATGATATTTTAATGGAATAAAGATGTCCTTGCGTGTGTTGTAGTTTAGAGTTCATTGGTGTTTTGTTAGCTGGTAAAACAATGGTTTTCTTACCACAGATCTTCATTCTTGGCAAGAAAGTCTTCATTCCTGGCAAGAAAGGAGTTTTTTTTGTTTAATGTATGATTAGAATTCTGAGTAGTTTAAAAATCAAGAGTCTGAGGTACAGAGTTGACTTATCTACTACATACAGATATCATGCCTGGGGCCATGATACTTTTAGTGGCCCATGAAAATGTTTTAATTTTAATTCTCCCCCCCGCCCCCAGATGAATAAAATAGCCTGCCAGGCTCCTTTGTCCATTGGATTTCCCAGGCAAGAATACTGGATTGGGTTGCCATTCCCTTCTCCAGGGGATCTTCCCAACTCAGGGATAGAACCCTGGTCTCCTACATTGCTGGTGAATTTGTTACCATCTAAGCTACCAAGGAAGGCTGGAATATATAATAACAAACCCAGCCTGGATTACATTTTTCTTTATACCAATGGAGTCATAAAATGCAATTTTTAGTACTCTCTTTTATGGAGGAAAAGGCCAGAGTGCCCCAGAACCCAAGAAAGTCATCACATGCACTTACCGAGGACGCAGTCAGGCACACTCTATATATGTGACCAGTTCAGTCTTCTGAATACTTTTTTTTTCTTTCTTTTAAGAGAAATAATCATTTCTTTTGCAGAAATGATTACCTTCTCTGTAAATGAGCTTATCATAGACTTGTGTGCTCATCAGAGAGAGATACATGGTTCTGTCTCCAAAGAAAGAAATGACATCTTGTGAGGTTAGGTAGCTGTGATTTTTTATGATGTTTGCCTAGAATAAAATAAGTATTTTCTCCTCTAAGAGATCCACTGATTTTCTGTTTGCTTTGTAATATGATATAGAAAATAAGGGAAGGGAAAGAGAGACTAGCTCAGGATTCTTGGGTCCCATCCTGCAAAATGTGTGTTCCATGAGAACATGTGATGACCCTGCCTCCTCTCTGCAGGAGGTGTCTAGAACGTAAGTTCTTGGATCTTCCATGATTACTGATGTGTATTACGGAGTATGTTTCATTCTCAGTTACTGTGACTGATCTGGTTTTGTTTCTGAAGCCATGATCTAATGTTGGAGAAAATATTAAGATCTTTGTCAGTCTTCAACTGCAGTGACCATGTAAGATTATCTTCTAAAAGTCACTTTGATTTAAAGTAAGTATGTTGAATGTCTGACGAACTTCTTTTGCAGAATTGGTACCCATTCAGACAAAAGCTCCCTGAGAGCCAGATCTTTGCATGTTTTGCTTGTTGCTGTAGATTCTAGAAAAAGCCAGACATCAGGGAAGCCCAAATATTTGCTGAAAGATTGAATGAGCTAATTTCCTTCTTTAGAAAAGTCATGTTTCCCCTTCTTGAGGACTAGGGCTCCAGATCTTCGGTTTGAGGTAACAACCGTGGTGATCAGATGCTGGAAGGGCCCCATCCTCAATGCCCAGAGAGATGGGTGATGCTGCATTGGCCATCCTCCATCTCCAGACTCAGTTTTGTTGTTGTTCAATAGCTAAGTCATGTCTGACTCTTTGTGACCCCATGGACTACAGCACACCAGGCTTCCCTGTCCTTCACCATCTCCTGGGGTTTGCTCAAATTCATGTCCATTGAGTCAGTGATGCCATCTAACAATCTCATCCTCTGTTGTCCTCTTCTCCTCTTGCCCTCAATCTTTCCCAGCATCAGGGTCTTTTCCAATGAGTTGTCTCTTTGAATCAGGTGGCCAAAGTATTGGCACTTCAGCATCAGTCCTTCCAATAAATATTCAAGATTGATTTCCTTTAGGATTGACTGGGTTGATCTCCTCACAGTCCAAGAGGCTCTCAAGAGTCTTCTCCAGCAATACAGTGTGAAAGCATCCATTCTTTGGCACTCAGCCTTCTCTATGGTCCAACTTTCACATCTGTACATGACTGCTGGATAAAACATAGCTCTGGCTATACAGACCTTTGTCGACAAAGTAATGTCCCTGCTTTTTGATACACTGTCTAGGTTTACCACAGTTTTTCTTCCAAGAAGCCAGTATCTTTTAATTTCACGGCTGCAGTTTCCATCTGCAATGATTTTGGAGGCCAAGAAAATAAAACCTGTCACTGTTTCCACTTCTTCCCCATTTATTTGCCATGAAGTGGTGGAACCGGATGCCATGGTCTTAGTTTTTTGAATGTTGAGTTTCAAGCCAGGTTTTTCACTCTCCTCTATCACCCTCATCAAGAGGCTCTTTAGTTCCTCACTTTCTGCCGTTAGAGTGGCATCATCTGCGTATCGGAGGTTGTTGATATTTCTCCCAGCAACCTTGATTTTAACTTGAGATTCATCCAACCCAGCATGGTTTAACCCTTTCACAAAAATAGTTGAGTTAGAAGGAACATTTTCACTTTTCTAGAATTTCTTAAAACAACAACAGAAAAGGTATTCCGATGGCCTCCTCCACTTTGGTGTCCCTCTAGAGTCCTCTTACCCCATGCTGGTCTCATGCTGGTCCAGGCTACTCCACACGCGCCTTTTCCTAGCCCTCCAAAAGGAAAAAGTACCCCTGTATTTGTAAAATAATTATTTATTTTAAATGTAAATATATATATATATTAAACTTGATAATGCCCTCCTCCCAAAAAGTCATGTTATATCTCTGAAGTGTTTTGAAATTGTTTGAGGTATGTAAGTAAACTGCAAAACCTCTGGTGCTTAGATTAGCAAGTATCTGGGCATGTGAACAAAAATGTATATAGTACATCACTATAATAATAATCTACCAGTCTGTTACCCATCAACTATAGATATGAGCTGTTCTCTCCAGGTAGCAAGACAGAGGCTGCCACTGGGTACCAACTGATCAGATTAAGCTAGGAAAGTGAGAGAAATCTAAGGAGAAGCTCTGCTGTCTCCAGCTGTTGAAAACATAGTCTGGAGGTGTAAACAGAAGGAATCAACTGATCTGAGTTAGTAGTATTTGGTTAGGTAATCCTGATTTACAGAAATTTTTAAAATATCAGAGGAATATAGGCCTATTTTGCAGTTTTTTGACCCTAAGTTTCTTCCCTTGGTATGACATGTGTATGTGTACATGTGTGTATCTGTTATTCTGCTTCAAGACTATGTCTTTGATGCCAGCTATTGTATATAGAAAGGATAAACAGCAAAGCCCTACTGTTTGGCACAGGAAGCTGTATTTAATATCCTGTGATAAACCATAACAGAAAAGAATATGAAAAAGCTTGTGTGTATATGCCTAACTGAATCACTTTACTATCCAGCAGAAATCAACACAACATTGTAAATCAACTATACATCAATAAAATAAATGTTAACAAAGACTACATTATCTTTGAAATACCACCAAGAAAATATGTGTGTACCGATACTCATATAAGCATATTTTTTTCCCTGAATAGACTTGCCCATACATTTTATTATTGGTGCCTTCTTGTCCAAGGTTTCACCTGCCCTATTCTTGATGAAAGGGTATCAGGGATGGAGGTAGGAGCTCACAGCAGAGAGCTGCTCAGGGAGCTGAGAGATGCCAATTAAATGTTCCAAGGCACACTCCAGGCACTGGGGTGCCCAGGACATCTGGATCTTTACAGTTCTTGCTAGCATTTTCTGAACCCAACTATGTGGTCACGTTCTTGTCTGAAGGGTGTAAACATCACTTTAGTTTCTTCCATCTCTATCTGGGGATTTTCACAGCCCTGGAAGTGACCTTACCAGTGGTTTCAGATCCCTGGAAGTGTTTTACTTAGAGCTGATAGATTTGTTGGAAGCCAGCTAATAGAAACATTATCGGGACTGCAGCATAAATGATTGACATTAAGAACAAATAACTCATTATATTGAGCGAGTCATTGCTAATAATATACCCATCCGGTGCAATTCTTGGCACAGTTTGAGAACAACAGCTAAATGCAGTGGGATCTTTAAAAAGTCACTGAGATGCCTTCCTTAAGTTTCTTCCATTGCAAACTACCCTGATTATCTCTTAATATGGAGGTGTCATGAAAATAATTTTTTAATGTATAATCAAAAATTAAAAGTGTTATAATAACCAATGTAGTGGTTACAAAAAATATACCATATGTAGCCCATATGGCACAAGATTACACATTCAGAAAGACATAGGGAAGGACTCTCTGACTTTGGACACCTCTTCCTCTATTAAAAAATATCTCCTTTGAAGAGTTGCAGGGATGGGTTGCATAACAGCATAAATGTACTTAATACTACTGAACTGTATGCTTAAAAATGGTTATGATGGTAAATTTTATATGCAATTGCTACAACTAAATTTTTTTTTTTAATTTAAAATATCTTCTATAAGTCTGCATACCTTAAGCTGGTATGGAGATCAGACACCCTTTTGTGGGGAGGAGGGTGAAGGAAGAAGACTTCCGCATTGTAGATCTTTCATTTTAGCTATGAAAAGTATAAAGGGAAATCCCCAACCATTTTTTAGAGAAAAATGATGTAAGTTAAAAAAAAAAAAAGTATTTGTTTTCTTGTGAAGGAATGACTTTTGGAATGAGGAACTAGTTCTCATTCTTGGCATTGAGCATAAGAGGATTCTCAGGATACTATGTGAAACTATGGTAATAGGTTTCTGTCAAAAACAGGGATGGGGAGGGGGGCTTCATGGTCAAGTAGGTTTGGGATTTAAGCAAGGTTTTGGTGCATCTTCAACAAAAAGGTGTTACAGACAAGGTTCCCAAACTTACTGAAACAGAATACCTCCTCCCTCCTCAAAGCCCCCTGCCCCACCTGCTAGTTTTTTGACCTATTACTGTGTTGTTCTGTGGAAGGTAGCGTGTGCATGTGTGTGTGCTGAGTGCTAAGTCGCTTCAGTGGTGTCTGACTCTGTGCGACCCTATGGACTATAGCCTGCCAGGCTCCTGATACTGAATGCCAATTTAGTTTGGAAAGAGGAAGTGACTAACAAACCCACAAATGGGTTATAGGGTTATAGGAAGAAATATAGATGAATTGAAGCCATAACTGCAACCTGTCCCAGTAGGAGGAGCCAAGGAGGATATTTGGAGCACAAAACTCTATACAATTACTCCAAAAGCTCCGCCTGGATAACCAGTAATGGAGGCAACCCTTGAGTTTGCTCATGAAGGGTTCCCTCCTCTTCTTCTCTCCCCTCAGACTGACCTGTATGTCCCATGCATACAACTTGTGAAGCATCTTGAGGCATTTAGCCAAGCCATTGGGCTTCCCCCATGGCTCAGTGATAAACAATCTGCCTGCAATGCAGGAGACACAAGAGACTCGGGTTCGATCCCTGAGTTGGAAAGATCTCCTGGAGGAAGAAATGGAAACACACTCCAGTATTCTTGCCTGAAAAATCCCATGGACCAAAGAGCTGGGCTACAGTCCAAAGGGTCTCAAAGAGTCAGATACAAGTATAAGCCATTAGCTCAGGGATCAGCAAAAGATGACATTCAGTATTCTGAAATTGTAATGTGGAAGAATGTTTCTTTAAATCTTTTGCTGTTGAGCTACTTCCAAGTTAATAACATTTGATAGATTCTGATGGACTCCTTATTGGAAGAGAAGTGGCATAAAATTATTTAGCATAGGTTGTTATTGATACATCATTAAAAGTGATCTGTTTTAGGATGATCATTTTATAAATGAATGCATACTTTGTGTAGAATGCTAAGTATTGAGAGGGATACAAAGGCAAGAAGACAAGGCTTCTATCCTTGGAAACATTGTAAAGTGAGTCAGAGAAGGTAAACACTTAAAAGAGTAACCTTTCTATGAAGCAGTATGTGATTAAAACGTAATAAGAGAAATTTAGAGTACCAAAACTCTTAGAAATGTGATCCGAAGAGATGTACTTCTCATGTGAATGTCTTTGAAAATAATGCTTATTTTCTATTGGATACAAAGATACCAATTAAATCAGAATGGTTTAATTGTTATTCAAATCATCAAAATCCTTACTGAACTTTTTCTCTATTTGACCTGTCATTTTCTGAGGGAGGTCTTTTGGAGCTTAATTATATGAGTGGATTGTTGACATTTTCTTTTAGTTCTATCAGTTTTTTCTTTGTGTGTTTCAAAGCTATACAAGTTATTCGCTCACTGTGAAGCTAGGTGCAAGATAATTGTTGTGTTTTAGAAACCAGATAGTATAGCCTGTCCCCATGAAGTGTGGGATCATAGAGGATTATTCAAAGTCTCATGTTTTTAGCATCTGCCACTGAGGATGATCCTTGGATAGGTAAGGGGCCGTCTAATAGGCACAGAAAGGCCGTCACGTAAAATGTCAATAGAACCAGATACATTCAGTGATGCCAGATCTGTTTTCGGCAGCTATAGATAATGAACCCAGTGTCTGGAGCAGACAGTTGTAATATCTGAGAAACTTGTAGAAGCACTGGGCCAGAGTCACCACGCTTAGGAATCCGTACAGCAGAACGATCCACCATAGCTTTAGGTGATCAAGGCCTATATTCATGTCGACTGAGTAAAGCCGACATCTCCTCTGCCTCTGTCTTGGCCCCTGGCTTCTTGTCCCATTCCAGATCCCAACCATCTCTGTTTCAGTTGTATTTTCCAAGGTATGCATACTTTTAGAAGTCTGTGTTTTATTGCGTTATAGCATTGTGCCTTTCCTGTGCCATGCAGAAAGCCCTATTCTGGAGAAAGATTACACTTGTGATAAAGACTTTTAAGAGTTAAGTCGGGTATTAAAGCAGTCATTGTATTTTCAATCGAAAGCCTGGCTGTTGCAATTGATCTTAAGTCCTGTATTAAGTAGAGTATTTTCTTTTAATATTCTCTGTCTTAAAAAGTGCGGGATTGGGTTTCTTAAAATATTGTAACTTCATATATATTCCTTTGATTTCTAAAGCATAGTCATTCAAAGAAAAACAGAGTTTAGCAATTTCACAAGTCCTCATAAATGGAACATTATAGCAACCAGGCTGTTCGACAAATGATCACCAAATCATTTTTCTTCGGTTCCCCTTCTCTCTCTAAGCCCTCTGTTTCATTTCTAACTCTTTACAGATTGTTTTCAATTAGGGATCTCCCAGTCACCTCTAAGGTCACTTATTCCTAAAACTATCTTTTAACTCCTATTTGAGGAAAATGAAGATATTTTTGTGCTGGCTTATCATTTCAAGTACATACCTGACATCTCTCTCCCTTCCTCCCCACCATCCCATATCTAAGTTGTCACCAGATCTCAGTAAACTTACTTCCCTACCTGTCTCATCCCTTCTTTTCCATTTCCACACCCTTGATAGAGGGGGAATAAAATGAACATCTGATTGCTTCCTACGTGCTACACACTACAGTTTTTTTATTTCATTCTTTTAGTTTTGTGCAGTTATCATCATGAATTGATCTTCACAGGTTAGGAAACTGAAGTTCTCAGAAATTTTAGTCATCAACCAAAGTTATGCAACCAGTGGTTTTAGATGTGGGATGAATTATAAATATCCAAGTTCAATTTCAAGTCCACTGTCTTCTCTGCTGCTCTGGAGTTCGAGATACTGCCCAGCCTAGCCATGCCATGTGCCTCCAGGGTAGACCTCTGGGCAGAGGAGCCAGATTCTCTTTCTCTCTTTTTTCCAAATTTATGAACCTCCAGTTCAGTCTCTCCTCCAGCCTGGTCCACTCCCAGGGCTAGATTAATTATGTCAGGGGTCTAGTCTGAAATTCACAATGATGCGTTGTTGCTTGCTCCAAAAGCTCTGACTTATTTTTTCATTCTGTCTTTAAGTCAACTGTTCCAGAAAAGTGTATTTTCTGCTACCCAAAATTGTCTCCACTCCTTGTAGTCGGTGTGAGGGGAACTCAGTGGGCTCTGGGGTCAGTTTGACCTGGGTGTGCGTCACTGCTCGTCTCCTTCCTGGGAGGCCGTGGGCAAATTTTTTGCCATCATCATCTGTAAAATCATGACAATAAACTCACTTCAGGCTAGCTATTGGGAGTGCATGTACAATGCCAGCTATAGTGAGAGTCTGGCAGGCTCTCAAATGGAGCTAGAGGGCAGTTGCTGTAATACTGTTATCAGGACCTTATCTTTCCTCTTAAACTTAGTTCAAATTCCTCTTTCTTTATAAATGACTCCGGCCTGATTTTATCTGCCTCCTCCTATATCAGTTAGCCTCCGAACAATTCATTTAGCAATTTTAATCATGTAGTGCCTCTGGACACTGCTTTGTGGTCTTAAAAATCCTTCTTGAAATGCCTCCTTGAGAGTTGTTAATTCCTGCTCTAATGGACTAAAGTAGTTCAAAAGCAGGGTGAGGTCTAATGCATGTGATATATTGCCTGGTGCCTGATATGTAACCAATTGCTCACACACTTTTTTGATTCAAAATTATAACTGTGTTTATTTTAAGTACAAAGATGCCCAGTGCTCAGTCACTTAGTTGTGTCTGACTCTTTGCAACCCCATGGACTGGAGCCCACCAGGCTCCTTGGTCCATGGTATTGCCAGGCAAGAATACTGGAGTGGGATGCTATTTCCTTCTCCAGGAGATCTTCCCGACTCAGGGATGGAACCCACGTCTCCTGCATTGGCAGACAGATTCTTGATCACTGAGCCACCAGGGTTCATAGTTCTGAATGTGAAATATATCGCAAAGTAAACTTTGATGCTCCAAAAAATCTTACTATCTAGCACTTGTAATAAACCTGTCTACTAAACAGTGAACAATCTTAAAACATGACTGTATATATATTCATGTTTTATTTTCTTAGAGTACCTCCAAGTTAGGAAATATTGTAATTTTCTTCATAACTATTATTTTCTAGGCCTAACTTTTTTTTTCTTGGGCAGATTTTCATTTCTCTTCATTGCCTCTTCAGTCTCAATAACTTTTTCTCCCCTCCTGGCCAGATTTTCCACTGAGAGTGTTTGGTGGGGAGAATGTCGCTGTAAAATAAGCCTGAGGAAGAGTCAGGGATCTGTTTCAGAGACAAAAATGTGGTGGCACTTTAAAACTGAAGGAAACATTCTGTTAATTATGGGTCTTTTAGCTTTATTTAGTCACCCCATATTCAGAGCCAGTTTTTAAAACTCTATACTTTAGCATTTTAACCAGAGGTTTGGGGACCTCCTCCTTCCAAAATATAAGTATTGGTGAAATAACCGTTTGAAACACATTGTAAGCAAGTTTCACCTGCCAAGGTGTGTGTTCCATCCTGAAGTCACATTTAAATGCATTTGTAAAGCTTATTTCCGAAAAAAAATGTGTGCTACTAATTTGGGCAATATTTTGCCTATATGGAAAAGTTATCTGTTAAAACATTTACTTAAGGAAAAAAAGGCTCCTTGGTCTGCAGGCTTAAAGTTGTAAAACTGAACTGCTTGAGATCCTTTGGAAGAAAGCTTCCCAGGGGAATGGCCTTATTCCTTCTTGGGTCAGGCGATGGGGTGAAGGGTTGCAAACCACATCCCCCAGCTGTGGAATGCCCCGCTCAGTGTGTTCATTCTCTGCCCTGTGCCCTCCTCTCCCTTGTGTGTCTGAGAGGTGATGCGAGATAAAACCCCAAAAAGTGTAGAGGTGCAGGCTGACTCTGCACGCACCTCTGTTGGGATCCAGCAAGATCCCTCTCTTAGCAAAATGAATTTTCCAAAGAAAATTTTTAAAATTCAAACATTTTCAAGACTATTTGAACATTCAAAACTAGAATTCTGTAGGGAAAACTGGGAACCAGTTAGGCTTCAGTCAGTAAAACCATGTGTATACACAGCATACGTGACATGCAGGCAATCTTCAATTTAAGCCAGGGTTGTTTTCCAAAAAGTTCACTTGAAAAATATTTCAGAGTGTATTTTTTCCTCATTAGACATAAAGCTATGCGTGGGAAGCCCTCTGGCAAACAGAGCCTGTTTAACCCGTATTATACCTGAAAAGCAGTTCAGGTCATTTGGGTGGCCAGTTGCCAATACTAATATTCTTCCCCACTGTTCACATAAACAATTGAAGTTCCAATGTTTGTAGAACTGCTTACAACTAGAAAATGTAGAAAATGTGGCATAAACATTTTTATGAGGCCATGTATCTTGATATCAGAGTTTAAAGAGACACATTCGCTATTAGTATAAAGCTATAATCATACAGACTTGAGTAATCGTGTATAAGATCGAGTCAGGAGAGCTTCATCAACATACCGAAGCAATAATAGAAGCACATTACAATTATATAACACTTTCAAGTCTGATATATTTATAATTTATGCGACTTTGAATTTTCAAACTCTAAGACCCAGGCATTTTCATTTACTTTGTGTAAGAGCTAAGGCGGAATGCTTTGAAATGAGCAGTAAGATGGGGCCTGGTACCCTGAGGGGAGAATGGAGAGACCATAGGAATGATGGCCTATGTGGCCCTCAGAGGGAGAAGAGAGACGAGTACAGAAGGATGGGCCAAGGACTTCCCGGTGGTCCAATGGTTAAGGCTCTGTACATCCACTGCAGGGGGGCGCAGGTTCGATTCCTGGTCAGGGAACTAAGACTCTGCATGTTGAGTGGTTATGCCAAAAAAAAAAAAGAATGATTTGTAGAAAGAAGGAACATGTATATCATGATAGTCCTCCTCCCAAGTACATCCCAAAGTGAAAATTGGCGGGTTTTGGTAATACTTGGTTGAAAGAGAGACAAAGGGGAGAGTAAGGAAATCTTTACCTTTCACGTTGCCACCTTCCCAATCAGGG
Organism: Ovis aries; assembly: GCF_016772045.2. Taxonomy (NCBI): domain Eukaryota; kingdom Metazoa; phylum Chordata; class Mammalia; order Artiodactyla; family Bovidae; genus Ovis; species Ovis aries. Next base: position 75,599,023 of record NC_056061.1, read on the forward strand.
TTACCTCTTGGTCTCTGAGACCTATTCTTCTGTAAAAACCCTGATAACCTATGATTAAATCCCACATTTGAGAATCATTATAACTTTAAAGATACTGATGTTGGGAAAGATTGAGGGCAGGAGGATAAGGAGGTATGACAGAGGATGAGATGGTTGGATGGCATCACTGACTCAATGGACATGAGTTTGAGCAAAGTCCAGGAAATAGTGAAGGACGGAGAAGCCTGGCATGCTGCAGCCAGTCCATGGGGTTGCAAAGAGTCAGACACGACTTAGAGACTGAACAACAAATGGCTAGAAAAGCTTTTACAGGCAAAGTTGGGAACCTTCTATACCATTAGAACCTGGAACACAGTTTCTTTTATGTAAGTAAACAACCATTTACCAGGACTTTTTTGGAACATGCTCTATTTTTAAATTGGTTCTGCTCATATGTGTAGAGTTGAGTGAGCCTGAGAAGCAAAGAGTCAACAGCCAGATTCTCATGGGTAGAGCTTCAGTAGTTTTCCTTTGGAACTCAGAGAGCTGTTGTACCTCTCATACACCTTGAGGTCAGTCTCAACTGTGTGTTTCTTAGACACAAAATAACATTGCTAATTTTTTAACATTTATGATTTTTATGAACATAGCTTTCCCATCTAAGAAACTTTAAACACTTATGAAAATAATTATGATGCTATTGGGGTCACTTTAGAATACAAAAAACAGATGGTTAGAGGTTCATTGACATGACCAACTGACCTGCCGTGAGATATTGAATGCTTTAATTTATTTTTCTCCCTTCATGATCATTCTTCTGAATATCCTGAAAGACATCCAAGAGAACTTTCTCTTCTAATTATTTCCAACTATTTCTCAGAAGTTCATTCAGACGTACAATTAAACAAATCATCCATACTTTGGGAGTGCCTATTTAAACATCAAATGTTTACATTTACATATAGAAAGAAGATTAATTATCTCTTCCCACCACCAGATTTTAATCTTAAAGGCAACTTATTAATTTTGCTCCCTCTTGTATGCTGAGCAGTTGCTCAGTAAATGGGTTAAATAATATGGTATCTTGATTCAGGAAAATGTGGTTCCCAAATGAACCATTTAGAGAAAACAGGATGTGACTGTGAGTAGAAGAGACAAGGAGGTAGATATCTCAACAAAGCAAGTTGTTGGAAAAGAAGAAGTAGAAGGTAGATTCTGGGTAAGCAACCAACAATGCCCATGAATCAGGCTATTACACTTAATTGTTGCACTCTTATTCCAAATGGAAGATTAGTGCATATATAATCTTTCCATCCCTGCCTCTTACCCCTGCATACAATTGCAGACTGTCTCTACTTCTACAAACTTCCTCAAGTTATTTTTTGGCCCCTTGGAGGCTGTGGTGTCTTCATCTTCTGATCTAAGGGGGCACAAATCTTATTATGAACAGCTGTGGTGTCTTCATCTTCTGATCTAAGTTGCTCAGCTCTCCATGACTGGGAGGTGCCCGAAATCCAGACAATACTGCTGTCCAGAATCACTCATGCACAGAGCCTACCCTGGGACAATTGGTGCTTTGTTCTTTGAAGCATGAGCCAGAGTCATACTATATTCTGTGCAGAATTGGGACAGATGTTTCTAATACCTTATGGAGTTTTAAGTGAAAATGACTTTCTGATCTTGATCTCTCTGTCTTTAGAACTCAAACATAAACTGTAGAGACAGGGCCTGAAGACAGTAGACCAATCATCGAAGGACGGCTTCTGCATTTCTACCTTGGATAGCTAGGTGGGACTAGGTCATAACCAGGAGGGCAGACTCCTTGCGATATTTAGCGTCCAAGCTACGTGTAGGCAATTTTGTGCCGTATTTATCCTTTATAATGTCGTATCCATGGAAAAATAAGTCCTCTTTCCACCCTGCAGCACTCTGGGTAAAAGAAGCAAGTTATATGAATATAATGCGAATGTGTCCCGTGGACAAAATGTATTAAGAGGGCCAGATGTTCCACTTTCTGCAGCCCAAAAGAGATGTAGTTGTCTGAACTAAGCTAATATATTCAGATTGGAATATTGCCAAGAGAAAAAAGTGTAAGAACAAGGGTAAACTTGGCCTTCCTCTCAATAAGCTGCAGTCAGTACAAGATAACACTGGCTTTCCCCTTCAGGGGCCTCTTTGGTCTGACTCTCTCATGCAGAATCTCTTGTTACTTCTCCATCCCATAACCTCTCTGCTACATTGGTCCATTCGCCGCTGACTTGGGTCTGTCATCTTTTCTCTTCATGAAATGCCCTTCCTCTCTGCTTGGGGTAGAATTCAACCCTCCAGACAACCAATAAGCCTAATGTCTCCACCACTCTCTGTGCTCACCTCAGCCATACCTAGGTGTTAATTTTAGACATCTGAAAGATCTAGTCCTAAGTATATCATGTTGCTTATGAGAAAATTGAGGCATGAAGAAAGTTGGCGTCACCACCAAATTTGGGCAGCAAGTTTATGTCAGAGACTGAACTAGAATCAAGAAGTCTTGTCTTCTAACCTGGTATAGCTACCATCATACCCACTGCATTTACAAAGTTCTTTAGTTTTTCTGCAAAGAGGTATGTATATAGATACACACACACACACACACACACACACACACACACACATTTTTTAAACTGATGAGCAATAAGAAAGATGGACTTTAAAAAATTGACTTGCTATATATTAGTCTATTTAGAGCTGAGAATGCCAACCATTTAAATCTTACAACATGAAAATTAAGCCTGTTTAAGCATATATTAACGCTGGGTTTGTATTACCTTTGGTCACCTAACTACTAAGATTTCAAGTTTCTAGCATCCCCAACTATGGGATCATCAGACTTTTAAAATCTTGCATTGCTGTAGACATGACTTTTAAAAAGAATTTCAACATGTCAACTTTATGGGTAGCAGGCAGGGATTGGCACTAAGAAGGCTGCTTGTTTCTATTATGTGTTCAATCAAGTCTTTGTGTTTTCAGCAAACTTATAAGAGACAGCATTATGGTGTCTTATCGTGGTACTAAAATGGGATTTGGGCAGAACGGGTGGGTGTCTGCTTGTAACACACAATCTAACATTATAGAGTGTCTTAGGAAAGGCTAGTTTGAAGCATAACTTCCAGTGACAGTCTCCCAGAGTATCATTAATTTTCCTTGTTTAAAGCAATCTAGTTTTTCCTATTTGCAACAGATGTGTCTGAACAATATATTTTATTCACTCAAGCAGTAATATTTTCCTGCTAAAATAACCTAATATCACGTGGTTTTCCTTGTGTGTAAGGAGCATATACAGCTTGGGAACATTTAGAGAAACCAAATTCAGATGTGTGGAAAGATAGGAAGTGGTGAAAAGCAGAACTGACCATCCTTTAGAGCTAAAGGTAACAAGTAAAAATTTTGTGCATTGTTGTCGAGTGCTACCTGTCCCTTGAAAAGATTTCTCAGTCAACGAGTATAAAGGGTTGCAAGATATCTTGGGTTTTTGTGAAATGTATATCTTAAGAGACATAGAGACCAAAGAAGTATTTGAAAGTTGACTTGTAGACAAGAGTGACTAAAATATTTATACACAAATAGGCTTCTTTCCAGGAATATGGAAGGGAAGATTGATTCAAAATGCTATTTTTTTTTTCAGCTGGTTTTTGAGGGCTTTTCTGTGTATTGGAGGAGGCTCAGGGTACCTAGGTACTGTTGTGCCCTGGTGCTTCCACAAGGGCTGAATGTGAACCTCATTGCTCTCTGTCCTGCCAAGAAAGCATGTAAAGCATTGGCTGCCCTTCCTGCAACTTTTCTGAAAACAAAACAAAAAGTTATCCTGGGAGCATTAAACACCAGAACACCTTCTAGACAAAGTGCAAAATGATTTGCTTCTTTACGGCTCCCTCAAATATTAGTCAACTCCCTGAAGTCTAGTTCCAAAGAAGGAATTATGGTTTTCTCTTAGAGCCAACAGTTCCCTTTGTAAATTTCTGGACTTCATGGGGGTGATATTTTTGAGTTCTTCTACAATAAAATTTAATGGTCCATTTGAGAAATTGTCCCCGTATTGAGCGTAGTTTCTATTTCAGGGTTGTTAGAGACAATTCTTGAGTGCTAACCTCCTCTTTGATCTGTGGAGACTCACTGGTTTCCATGGAGTCTCACTGGCTCACGACCAAGTGAGAGCTCAGCATTCCTGTCAGCTGGGGTGCAATGTTCCCAATCAGATCTGACCTGAACTACTTGGACAAAGGACTTTAAAATCAGACTGCTTCATACATCAGCCCAAAAATACGTTGATTATTTTGGGAGAAGAGTGCAGTAAAGGTTTAAAAATGTGTGTTTCTTTCATTTATTTAAATTTTTATGCATTTCTGGAAAACAGTTTTAGTCTTCTGATGACACAAAATCTTTCTCCAGTCCTCCTACTTTGTACAAAATAATACGAAGCAGAATATCTTATTTGACCTTAAATGTAAATACAATGAGAGCCAAGTTATTGTGACCAATGTATTTCACGCATCTGGCAATAATCTTTTTATTTTATGGCATTGATGACTCAAAGCAATTGTTGATCCTAATTTATTTTTAAACCTTTTAGCTTAAGCCTTCTTCTTGGGGCTTTTTTTCCCCTCCCCCACCTAGTGTTGTAGGATGGCTAAAATAAGATCACTGTAAACACCAACATTCATTTTTTTAAGTCAAACATTTGCAGGACTGCACTGTGGATTCAGGAGAGGTAGAGGGAGATTCCTGACTTAGAGCTTGCCTTCAAGTAGAGGAGGACGGGAGCCCACAAGGCTCATAATTGTAGACAGCTGGGATTGTCTTTAGTGTGCAAAATGAATAGGAGCAAAGAGAAAGAAAATATGACTTTGACTTGGGTTTGTGGGCGTTGAAGAGGCATTGATGGCATTTGTGCTCCTACAGAGAGCATTCTCTGACCTACTTTGATGCCTGGTTCCCTTGCAATTACCACTGCTCAAATCCACAAGGCTTCATTCTAGGGAAGAATTAACTCTTTAGCTAATGTGGAAAACCATGAGATGTTCTTTGAGGGAAATGTTTATCTAAATTACTTTCAACACTCTACTTGATGTCAGAGTTACCCAAACTGTTCGTGTAGATACTTTGGCAGAATCCTGTGAAGCAATTATAAAGAATGAGTCTTACACTCAGTCGGGTTCTTATCAAGGTGTTCTCCATGTTGAAATCATGCTAACTCAGATTTTGACCTTGAAATGTATTTCTAATTTCCTTTTGAAACCATGCCTGAGATTACTAAGGGATTTTTGTATTTAAGGAAAAACATGGCTTTATTAATTTTTATCCCTGCTCCGTCAATGAAATAGATGTTTATTTTTCTTCATAAACCCAATGGATTTTGATAGAAATATCAAGAAAAACCATCAAGAAAAAGATTTTATATAATATTTTCACATGTGCTTATGTTTTAAAAGTAAATAAACAATGAGGAATCAATTTTCAAATATCAGTGATGTTGGTTTTTTTTTAATAATTGGCTTAAATTAAGTAGCTTCACTTCTCATAGCTTCTCTCTGACTTTTATTTCATTAACTGTATAAGAAATATGATCCATTTAATCATATTTTTAAAGACATGGATAAGATAAATGTTGGATTTTTAACAAAGAATAAACCCAGGGCCAAAGCATAGAACTAGAAGAATAGTCCAAAAAGGCAACATTAAGGAAATGAGCAGGGCCACTACCTACAGCTACACAGACCCACTCTAATCTACATATACCCATGCTAATCATGGACCCACCAGGAACACAGTGCCCCCTGGAGTTGTGCCAACCTACCAGCCCTAGACCTAAGGGTTATTTTTTAAAGTTTTCACATTTGGGGGTTCATTTGGCAAACTTTTAGGCTCCCTAATTGTTGGAGAAACCCTGGGTCACACTACATTTTTAACCAAGGGACCTTTTTATTGTTGACTCTCAAGAGTAGACCATTTGGCCGAGGCAAATGGCCTAATGTTACAGCTCCTACATTGCTGCTTTTTCCTCATGCTAGAGAGTTCTCCTTTAAAGAGGAAATGGCAGAGCCATTAGGGGCAAAAAGGAACCAAAGCCCAAGACTTTTGAGGAACTGGTCGAGTCAAGAGTCCTCCATACCTCACTTAACTCAGGCTTTCATGCAGCCAACACTTATGGACAGGCTCCATATTCCAGGCCCTGGAGCAGATATTGAGTTTACAGTGGTTACCATGGAAGTGATATCTGCAGGAAGCCTAGAGCCTAGGGGAGCTGAAAGATAATTGTAAAGACCATCATTAAGTGTGTAATTCCACATTGGGTGAATGCTATGAATGAAAAGAACAGGGGACTCTTAAGAAAGTGGATTTCCATCGACAGGAAGGGCAATCCTAAAGTTGGGACATGAATGAATGAATGAAAGCCAGAGCGTGTAGAGGCTGGGGAGTGGTGAGGAGTGGTGCAGTGAGATAGGGCTGCGTAAGGTGATGAGGTGAGGGCTGTGCCATGCCCAGGGCTGCAGGCCATGTTGAGGAGTCTGGCTTTTACCCTAAACTCAGTGGGAGTATACTTAATAGATTTTAAGCAGGGGAGCTGATGTAATCCAGCTTAGTTTTTTGAAGGTCTGCTCTTTTGGGTAAAGAATGAATGAATTGCAGATAAGAGTGAGAAAGGGACAACCAGTTAGGAGCTTCTTCTTTTTCTTTTTTAATTGAAATATAGTTGATTTACAGTATTTATTAGTTTCAGAGGTACAACAAAGTGTTTTATTTTTTTTTCAGATTATTTTCCATTATAGGTTATTATAAGATATTGAATATATTAATAATTCCCTGGGCTATATAGTAAATCATTATTGCCTGTCTATTTTAGGTGTAGTAGTTTGTATCTGTTAATCCCATCCTTCTAATTTATCCCTCATTCTCTCCCTTCCCCCTTTAGTGGGCATAAGATTATTTTCCGTCTGTGAATCTATTACTGTTTTGTATATAGGTTCATTTGGTTCATTTGTATTTTTTTAAGATTCTAGATATAACTAACACTATATAATATATAACTAACACTATATAATATTTGTCTTTGTCTGTCCGACAGTTCCTTAGTATGATAATCTTGAGATCCATCTATGTTGCTATAAATAGCAATATTTATTTCATTCCTTTTTAATGGCTGTTGTTGTTCACTTGCTCGGTCATGTCCGACTCCTTGTGACCCCATGGACTGTAGCACACCAGGCTTCGCTGTCCTTCACCATCTCCCAGAGCTTGCTCAAACTCATGTCCACTGAGTCAGTGATGCCATGCAGCCATCTGGTCCTCTATTATCCCCTTCTCCTCCTGCCTTCAATCTTTCCCAGCATCAGGGTCTTTTCAAATGCTGAGTAATATCCAATCTTAAACCAATCATCTGTTGATGGGTATTTGGGTTGTTTCCATGTCTTGGCTATTGTAAATAGTAAGGAGGCTTTTCAAATATACTGATTATATAATTATGAACTGATTATATAGTATCAGTTATATGTGGAATCTAAAACATAATACAGCTAAACCAAATGAACCTATATACAAGTAAGAAATAATGGCTTAACTAATGGTAAGAAGTAGTGGCTCCTTGAATCAATGGGATCCCTGATATTAAAGAAATTGTGCTCTGGGGCGCACAAAAACTGTGCAGATGTTATCAAGCAGCTACTATTTAAATCGTGGAAAGAGTATGTGACCTTAACTACCTTCCCCCTTCTTCTTAGCTTTGCTACCTCCCCTTGATAATGACGCTGTCTGCCTGGGTTCTCTCTAAACCATGGAGAAGATTAGACCTGAATCCAGCACGCCCGCATGAGTCAATCAGGGTTACGAGGCACTTTGCAGTGCTGTACAAATTCTAGAAATTGACGCTGCCTCCTCTGCTTTCCCCTTTGTTCCTTGAAGTTCCTGGGGGAAGCCAGAGGGCTTTTATAGTGTTCATTCATGGAGATGAGTGAACTTCAAAATTAAAGATGATTTTGTAATTGTCTTAGAAGTTGAATCCTTTGAAAAGATCTAATTAGTTGCTCATTGTAACCATAAGCCTATATTAAGGCTCTATTTCACAAATAGTAACATTGAGGTGAAAAGAGAATACAGAAAATTTTAAGTCATTATTCCTTTGACACATGTGTAATAAAATTAGTATAAACTACTTACGATATAAATATATGAAGTAAATATACATAGTAAACATATACATGCGTTGTTTATTATAACGTATAAGACATATATGAAGAATGTTTGCAATTATTATTTTAAGTACTATTGAAGCATTGATGCATAAGATCTTCAGCTCTTTGTGAGTGTACTATGATTTCTTTCCTTTGCATCTTATGATAGACAGTCATATCTAGGACTTTAGAATCAGAAAAAAAAAAATTTAAGATTATTAAGAGGTGTAATGCTCTTTTTTTCTTAACAGAAGTAAATGACATAAAAGCACTTCATTATTATGGACTCAAAAAATCATTCTCTACCCCTTTCCAGAAGTGAAGTACAGGCACAGCCCAAAGTAACTACACTTTTAGTTGATAATTCAAAGAATGAAAGAGAAAAATAAGATGTTTCATTGTAGATGCTTAAGTTCATTTCCACACATAATTTTATAGTGAAAGGTGGGTGAGAACTCCACAGGTTTCTAGTTTGGGTGAGAGGAAAGAGAACACTGATGGATAAAAAGGAAGATCCTTCCTGCAACCCTCCTTTCTCTTTTAGTATTTCTGCAGGTAGACATACAGCATGAGTGTCTGCTTCTAACCAGCAGGGGGTAAATAACTCAGCATTTTCTGCTGCATATCAACTCTCTGCTTATTTTCCCCCTCAAATTACATATTTTGGCAAGGTTTCTCACTTATTAAAACATTTAATTATTATGTTTGGCAGTCATGGTTGGTTACATTATATAAACAGATGCCAACTTCAAACATCGAAACTGATTTTTTTCATAGTCTGCCAGAAAGTGAGACTATTTGATGTGCAGTTTGAATGCTCTACTTCTGATTATATAATTTAGGTCTGGGAATAGAATTTTGGCATTTGCCTGCAGTCTTTATGACATAGAAAATTAACCTTTAGCTTCCTCTTTAAAGGGCAAATCATCTTGGATAAAAGTTCCAAAACTACTATAAGGTGAGCTGCTGCTAAGTCGCTTCAGTCGTGTCCGACTCTGTGCGACCCCATAGACAGCAGCTCACGAGGCTCCCCCGTCCCTGGGATTCTCCAGGCAAGAACACTGGAGTGGGTTGCCATTTCCTTCTCCAATGCATGAAAGTGAAAAGTGAGAGTGAAGTCGTTCAGTCGTGTCCGACGCTGAGCGACCCCATGGACTGCGGCCCACCAAGCTCCTCTGTCCATGGGATTTTCCAGACAAGAGTGCTGGAGTGGGGTGCCATTGCCTTCTCCATAAGGTGAGCACCATTTTATTAAAAGATCCTTTTACCTTCAAGCATGTGCACATCTGTCTAGGACTACAATGTTTGTAAACACTCTGGGTAATCTGTGACCTCTATAAAGCTGTGGCTAACTCAGCTTCCCATCCTAGTCAGTGTTTAGATGAAGAGTCTGCTAGAAAAACTTGCTTTTCTTCTGCCTGTCTGTAGCCGCTGCTTGCAATTAGATGCTGAAATATACTTAAGAACACTTCCCAGGGCACTCGATTCTTATTTAAAGCATATATCCACCTGTAGTCAAATAAAATTTAGATATCCAAAGCCCTTAATGGACTGTTTTCCTTCTAAACTCAAGTTTCTAAAAGAAACCTTCCCTCCCCATCACAAACACAAACTAATTAGACATGAGGGATGTATTTAAAGAGAAAAGATAAACCTCCAGAAGTGTGTTACATGGTTAGTTCTCATCCAACCCTCTTTACCTTCTTCTCCTCCCAGAGTTTAGTCTATACAACTGGTAGAGTTGACCCTGAGGCAGAACAGAGTCTGACTCATCAGAGGGAGGCTAAATTATAGTTTGGACACCATGCTTACTTACTGAAGTGGAACCTGTATGACTTAGAAAAAAATTAGCAAGAGTTGAAAGAGTTTTTTATTGTTAACCCTAAAATGACCAGAAAGTTCAGTTAGATAGAACTTTTCATCTCTTGAGGAGTTTAGGTAATTGCTTAATAATGATGACAGAACTAATGACTTCAGAGGCTAAACCCTCTTCCCCTTGACTTCTCCAGAATCAGCTTGCTACTAGGAAATTACAAAAGCTCATGCGAGTGATATCCACTAAAATTTAGGAGCAGAGAGAAGGTTGGGTTCAATCTCTTGTTGCAAAACAGAAACAGACTCACAGACTTAGAAAGCAAACTTGTGGTCAGCAAAGGGGAAAGGCCATTGGAGGGGAGGAGCGGGAAAAATTAGGAGACTGGAGTTAATAGATACATGACTATAGATAAACATGGACCTACTGTGTAGCATAGGGAACTATATATAATACCTTGTGATAACTTATAATGGAAAAGAATATGGAGAAAAGTATATTTCATTTGTGTAGGTGTGCATGTGTGTGTGTGTAACTGAATCACTTTGCTGTATACCTGAAACTAACACATTTGATGTAAATCAGCTATTGTTGCTGTTTCGTCACCAAGTCCTGTGTGACTCTTGCGACCCCATGGACAGAGGAGCCTGGCGGGCTACAGTCCATGGGGTTTCCCAGGCAAGAATACCCAGGCAAAAATACTGGAGTGGGCTGCCATTTCCTCCTCCCAGAGATCTTCCCCACCCAGGAATCAAACCCACATCTCCTGTGTCTCCTGTACTGCAGGCGGATTCTTTACCGGCTGAGCCACTAGGGAAGCCTATGAATCAACTATATTTCAATTTTAAAAAGAAGAAAAAGAAAGAGGCTCTTATTACAGATTATTGTAGAGCTAGGTTTTTGGTGTCTGGATTTCACTTCTATTTAAATTACACAATGCCAGATTATTCATACCTCTCCTAGAAAAGGTACACGCGAACTGGGAACTGTTTTCTATTTGGAAATGGGAACCCGAAACTTTTGTTCGAGTTGATGACGTGGGGTAACTGACACATGTAACAGTCACGGGCAATATCTGAGCAGCAGGCAGTGTGGGTAGGGGCTTCACAAGCTTGTGATTTCCTGGGTACCACCCTGTCTGTGATAACAGCCCCTGGCAGCTCTTCTTGCTCATTCTTGCACGCTTCACTCCACATGCTTGGGGAACTTGGCTAAGGCCACACAGCTCCTAAGTGGCAGAAACGGGGCTCAGCCCCTGCCAGACACGTCTTTCACACCTTCCCTGTCTCCAGTGTGTGTTCTTGCACAGAGTCATGTGTTCTTGCCCCCTTCCTTCTTTCTCTCATGCTATCCAGGTGGGACAACCTCATCTTTCAGTTTTTTATATTTATAACCCATTCGAGGGTTTTTTATTCCCTTTCTTTTTCATGGCAAATTCATCTGTATTCTGTTGAACTTTGGTGACATTCTAGGACATCCTTGATGCATTTAACTAGGTTCTCAGCCACTTACCATATACTTGATCCTGTACAAACTGTTCAGCCCTTCTGAGCCCCAGTTTTCTCCTCTGTAATGTGAGTGTAATATTATTTTTCACAGTGGTTTTATGTAAAGCACCTGGCGTGGTGCTGGTGTACACCCTTTCTGAGATAATTTTGTTTTAGCCTCTTGTCTGTAATGATAAAATTTATTTCCCTTAGTGGAAGGTTAAGCAGAGGATAATTTCAATTTAAGACAATAAAATTAGATAGGAAAAATGAGCCCACATAAATATTTCTTACAGATATCATATAGATGAACTGAGTAAAAACGAGTAAAATTACTAACCACAGGCTATACCATGAAAGAAAAATTCTCTAAGATTCAGACCACATACCATAAAAAAGTATGTGTGCCTCAACAAACTCTCCGCAATTAAAGAATTATGGATTTGGAGTAGCACAATTTCAGCTACAAAGGGGAAATTTTTGTTGAAAGAAATGAGTGTTGAAAGGGAAAGGTGGGGAAATGTATATATATATATATATATATATATACACATAAAATTCAAAACGTTTAAAGATTAAAATAGAATGAAAGCCACAAAATGCAAAAATATGCATGGCAAACTTTAGAAACTTGATAACACAGACACATTTATGTCAATGTGAGCACGATATCAGACTGTAATTAAATGAGGAAGGGATCCAAGGAAGCTTTCAGCTGTTTCACTCAAAATAAAACAAATAGAAAATTAAATTTGTCTCTTCAACACATTTTAAAATGAATTTTACCCCTACCAAGTAAATGAAAGTCCAAGGCCAAATCTGGAAAGGTTGTAAGGAAAAGAAAAATAGCCTCATGCATTATTGCTGACAATGTAAATAGATGATCTTTTTGGATAAGACCTGGCAGCGTATAAATAGTAGGAATTATCAAAGTCTTCCTCTTTGAGCCAGCAGTGCTCTTCCTGGGAATTTATCCCAAGGGTATCATGAGATAAGCACTTATTAAGCCACTGCAGTGTGAGAAGCTGTGAGAAGCAGAGATGGAGGAGATAGACTCTCATTTGAAGGAACAACTAATGCAATTTAAAGGCACTAAAATAGTACATGTTCAAAAAAAGTTCTCAAAGCATTAATTATAATGGGGAAAAATGCAGGGTAGCCTAATTCTGAGAATGGGGAACTCATCGTTTCCCTGAATCACCTGCTGTCCCAAGACTAAAACTCCTCTCTTCTATGCGTACTCCTGTGAGCCCCATGGTGCCCCCACCGTAGGTCTAATCTACCCCTGGTTCCTCTCTCTGCTCACTCCCAACCCCATGGACTCAATTCCCAAGCCACATGCAACCCCACTCTAGCTGCCTTTATCCAGGCCACCATCATCCCTTTCCCATCTGGTCTTTATCTCCCTACTTGCATTCTTACTCCCTCCAATGTGTTTTCCAACTTCAGTTAGTGTCTTCTTTCCAAAATGCAGATCTGGTCATGGTGAAAGGGAAAGAAAGTGAAAGTGAAGTCGCTCAGTCATGCCCGACTCTTTGCGACCCTGCGGACTGCAGCCTATGAGGCTTCTGCGTCCATGGGATTCTCCAGGAAAGAATACTGGAGTGGGTTACCATTTCCTTCTCCAGGGTATCTTCCCAACCCAGGGATCGAACCCGAGTCTTCTGCATTGGAGGCAGACGCTTTCACCTCTGAGCCACCAGGGAAGCCCTCTGATCATGGTACTTAGCTTCAAACCTTTCAAAACTTTGTCACTGCTTTGGTATAAAATCAAACTCTGTTTAAGATATTCCTGGCCTGGTTCCTGCTTACCTCTATAGTCTTGTCTCTTATTTCTCCCCTTCTTTACACCACACACTCACACACACACACACATACACACACACACACACACACACACACCCCAGTTTCTACCTCACTACATTGCTTGCAGTTCCCCCAAACAGACACCTTGGGTCTTTGCAGGCGGCAGGCCCTATACCTGCTCCTCACCTCATTCTGAAATTCCAGGCTGTTCTATCTATTCCTGTTTGTTCCTCTGAATTCAATTCCTGTGTCATCCCCTCCAGGACATCTCCATGATATAGGCCACTTTCTGATACACATGCACACAAGATGCAGAGCCCACCCGTGTGCGCAGCCTCTGACTACCCCTTGTGTAGAATACTCTTTATTGGAAAAGAACTTCTGAATTCTGAAAACTCATATCCGAACACTGTTTTCCATTTAACTTGAGGCAAAATATATTATCCTATTTAATCTCTAATATGGTGAGTTGTAACACTATCTTTTATACTATTTTGTTGATAGTGGTAACTACAAACCATTTTAAATTATGTAAAAGAATTGTATTTAACTTGGGAGGTGAAAGGGAGGTCTCCCCAAGAAGGAGGTGATCCGGTTAAAGCTGTATCTCTCTGAGAGACTGCCCAAATCCTGTTAGTTAAAAAATTTATTAAGTCAACTGCTCATTAACTTAAAACTCTATTATCAAATGTTTCCAGTAAGAGTAAAGAGGGGAACCTTTTAAGGTTTTTTGAGTGTGTTCCCTTGTCTTTAATGTAAATAGTATTTGTGACTCCTTAAAGGTTGGTATCGGAGAAGGCAATGGCGTGCCACTCCAGTACTCTTGCCTGGAAAATCCCATGGACGGAGGAGCCTGGTGGGCTGCAGTCCATGGGGTCGCTAAGAGTCAGACATGACTGAGCGACTTCACTTTGACTTTTCACTTTCATGCATTGGAGAAGGAAATGGCAACCCACTCCAGTGTTCTTGCCTGGAGAATCCCAGGGATGGGGGAGCCTGGTGGGCTGCCGTCTATGGGGTCACACAGAGTCGGATACGACTGAAGCGACTTAGCAGTAGCAGCAGCAAAGGTTGGTATGAGTATTATCTGATACTTGGAGACCAAATGGGGCCCCCAAAAAGGTAAATATGTTTTCTTACTTTTTCTAGTCTAATATTTTAAAAACTGCTTCTAATGGATGTCTAAACTGAGCAGTGCCTGAAAAAACTTTAGTAATTCTATATAGTGAGCATGGAGACATCTAACTTATTATGCCATTAAGAACTCTTCACATGTAAACAAGAATTATTTCTTAACAGAAAAAGTCCATGCTAACTTCAGATGCCATAGTAAACAAAAGTTTTTTTGTATTAGGTTCAGCCTGAATTATCCACCTTGACCCAATCAAGCTGATGGAAGTAGCAGGAATTACTTTTGTGCAGACAGGGTTAAAAACTAACCCTGGTCAATCAGCACCTTGTAATTAATCCACATACTCGTTTTAAAAGAGAGAAATGTTGGCACTTCTCTGGTTTAAGGTTCTACACCAATCTCATATAGCATTCTACAACTATATAGGGTTTGATTTCAGGATAGAATTACATATAACAAAGGTTTTGCTGTAACAGATGGTTATTTCCAACTGCCAAGTACTGAGGCTTTCTTGGGAATCTTTTCTAACCATCCATGAGCAAATTTATGAGTAAATGAATTAAAGACAAAACATGGAGTTACCTTTTAAATTTGGCTTGAAAACCTGGGCTTTAACATACTAGCTTAACATTGATATTGTGGTTTTTAAAACATGAAATCTCTGAATACCAACTAATTGTAAATTGGAAGTCAGTCCAAACAATATCGCCTTTCATTTCTGAAAAACAGGTAATAAACCACTGAAAAAAAGTACAACAGTGTTAATAATTTTATAAACCAGTATATTAAACAAATTCTTTTAAAGTTGCCTATATAAATGAAGGTACTACGCTAAGGGATAGTAGCCTCACTTTACTTTGATGTAGAGGAAAAAATAAATGTAGAAATCACTTTTGCTGTATATTAAGTGTTTGACATGAGAAGGCTCCATTGCCTTTTCTTTATTCTAGTTGCTGTGTTTTTAATAAAATGCACATTTAGCAGTTTTTAATATATTTTCACCTAGGTTTTAATCTTGGAATGAATACTAAGCTGCAAGGAGATACTTAGTCATTTGTTAAACTTCTTGAGCCTTATGGCTATATTCAGCAGTATTGGTAGTATTTCTAGGGGCGCAGAAGATGTGAATCTTAAATCTAAATAGGAGATCAATACTAGGAGCCCACCTTTCACCACAGTGCTCTCTTTGAAGAATCCATATAATAAAGTAGGTATCATAAAGTAGATCATACTTTCCCCTGGGAATGTTTTTATAATCACTAGCTACTTTTTAAATCAGATCTTAGCATCTAATTATAACAGTAGCATGTTTTTAAACATTACAAAAACCGTGATAGAAGTATCATACACACTCATTATACCAAAGTCCCCAGTGTACTATAGTTGCTCATTCATTCATCCCACAGATGCTATTGAATATGTACTATGTTCCAGGCACTATTCCAGGCTCTGGGGATTTGATATGGGCAAAAAACACATGCCCCTTCCCCCATGAATATTACAGAATAAACTAGTGACAGAGATGACTATAAACCAAATATTCATTGCAAAATATAAACGCTGAAAAGGGAAAAATATACAGGCATTGCCTTGAGGAGGTGGTCCTTGAAGAGAGCTCTGACAGATCAGTAGTAGCTAGGGGGGAGATCGTTATGGCAGAAAGCAATGTGGAGAGAGCATGAACCCCTAGAGAAACTTAGAGAAGAGTAATGAGACTGGAGGGGTACAGAGGCCAGTAAGACGAGTAAGGAGGCAGAGACTGGGCTTTCGAGGTGTTGGAGGCCATGTCAAAGGCTTGCTCATTGTCCTTGAAGACAGGAAAGAGCTTGGGAGAGTTTTCAGTTGAAGGGATAAGGGTGGGGTGACGTCAGATTCACAATTTTAAAAGTTTGTAGTGCAACAGTGGAGAAGAAAATGGCAACCCACTGCAGTAGTCTTGCCTGGAGAATCTTGTGGATAGAGGAGCCTGGTGGGCTGCCGTCAATGGAGTCGCACAGAGTCGGACACAACTGAAGCGACTTAGCAGCAGCAGCAGCAGTGCAACAGCCCTACTCTCTCCATGAGGGACATTCTGTTAGTACAAATGATAGATGAGCAGGCTAAAGATAGCGGAAAGTAAGTGCTGTTTGAGAGAGAGTTGTGCATGCGTGCTCAGTTGCTTTGTTCGTGATCGACTCTTTGCAATCCTGTGGACTGTAGCCCACCAGGCTCCTCTGTCCATGGGATTCTCCAGGCAAGAATATTGGAGTGGGTTTCCATGCCCTCCTCCAGGGGATCTTTCCAACCCAGGGATCAAACCTGCATTTCCTATGACTCCTTCATTGCAGGCAAATTCTAAGAAAAAAAAGAAAAATGGAGGTAGTAATAGTTTGACTTTCTGGAGTAAAAGTGGAAAAGATGATTCCAGCATTTCTGGCTGGTATATCCCTGCAAATGGGAGTAACATTCACTTTACTGTGAAATTTCAAATCTCAGATATCAAATAGTCACTTAGATGTACTGGTCTATTGCTCAGGTGTTTGGGCCACAAGTAAAAATCAGTGATTGGATGGTCCTGCAAAGGAAACTGAGAAGGGTTGTCAGTATAGGTGGAAGGAAAAACAGGATTATAAGAAATTGAGGTCCCCAGGGGAATACAGAGCTTCAAGAAGAAAGGAGTGGCCAAAAGTGTCAGGTGTTGCCATCAAGTTATAGGAGAAAGAGACTAATAAATACTAGTGGGATTAAGAAGCATAATACTACACAGAGCTGTTCAGGTGGTTGGAGAGGGTGAGGGGAAAATTCGATTGGACTGAGTTGGGGAAGAAATGAAGAGAAGCACAGATAACCCATTTGTGATTTTATTTTATTTTTTACTAACCCTAACTGTTGAGGAGAACAGACCTATAGCTGAAGGAGGAGGACAGAGGGAGAGTCAAGGGAACAGCTTCTTGGATGGGCACGTCTGAGCAAGTCTTCCTACTCTTAGGGCGGATAGAGAAGAGATGCCTTGGACAGCTAATTAACATCTCTAAACAGCAAGACTTGCTTGTGTATATGAGAATCTAAATTCTATGTGAATTCACAAATACATTTTTGAAGGATTATCAGCATTAGCAGCTGATAATTAGCAACATGTGCTGAATATTTTTCCCCTGTGTGTGACCTCTATGATGCTGCAGACTGTATATATGGCACAGGGGATTTATATTGTATTGCTTGGTGGATTTGAGTACAGCATCAGTTCAGACCCATTCAGCCTAGCTTGTTGTTACCACTTAGAGATAAGAAATGAGGATAGAACATTGCCCATGAGATGAGGCTCAAATCTGCTCACCAGATCACCCAGAAGCCAATGGCATGCCCATAAGAGCTAACAGTGGCACAAAACAATTTGCCGTAAATTGCAGGTAAACACCAGTGGCCCATACTTCATACAGCATCTGCCAGAAGCGTCAATCTCCAGATGTTATTTTGTTTCCCAAATGCCACGTCCTAGAGCCAACCCCCTAGATGTTGGGACTTGGGGAAAAAGGGCAATTAAGACCTTCCCCTTCCATCCAAGTTCTGAACCAATTTGGAATTTGAAACAAAGGAGCAAGGCAGATAGAGTCTAAACCTCCACCTTTATTACCGATAAAACCAATGTTGGAGATTGTGTCTTACACCTTTGAGCAGGTGAGCATCCCGATACTGAACTCAGCATCAAAAGCCTTCCCGCCAGTGGGCTGAACAGGGACAACCCTCCCCACATAGAAGCGGAGCTTTCCTGCAAGTAAAGCAAAACCAGTGCCACCTGTGGGTAGGCAGCTCTCTGCCAAAAGAATTAAAATCTAATTCCTGCTTCCTGCCCCCAAGAGAAATGTGTGTGAGGAGTCAGAGAGACCAGCAGCTCTTGGAGCCCCGCTCAAATGGAAGAAATTCTCCACATAGCCAGCCCTCTGCCCAGCAGCTCCTCTTGAAAGAATAGTGAGAGGTAATATATTTGCTTGCAAAGAGTCGGACATGACTTAGCAGCTGAACAGCAACATATATTTGCTACAGAGATGGAAGCTATTCTTGGTTCTGGTCACTCAGTGCACATTTTAGTAGCTGACAGCCGTATCATCACAGCTTGTCATGCCTTTACACAATCAGCAGTTGCCAAGAGCCCTCTGTGTGACCAGAACCAGGTCCTGAGACCTTAGGAAGAAGCATGTGGCCTGTTCGGCCCTCACGCTCTTCAGAAGGCGGATGGGGATGGTACTGATGTTTCTGAAATTTAGAAAATAGTTGGTAACTCATGGACACCATAGGAAATTAGAAGCAAATATCCGTGAACTGAAGTTTATCATGAGACGTATATTGGCTTCTCCGGAGCCTTCAGCATGACTCTGGGTTTCTAGATCTGCTGTCTAAAGAAAAAGTGTGTTTCCTTCCCCAGTGTGCCCCTTTTCAGGAGTGGAGGGGGAGGGTGTCTTATAATAAGTCTGATGGGGGGAGATGACCTCATGGGCTCGCGTTGTCCTTCGCTTCCTGGCGGGTGCACGGTGGCCTCTGGCGGGTCTCTTTCAGGAAGTGGATGTGTAGGACCTGGGAAGGGTGGGGTTGCCCTCCACAGGCAGGACATTACTCTTCTTCCTCTTCCTGACCACATTTCCCACAGCCGTCCTGGTCATTGCTCAGCTTCCTGTCGGGGAAAACCTTGGCTACTGAGCGTCCACCTGCTACCACCAGCAAACTAAGGATGACAGAGAGTTCCGAGCTGTGTCGAAAGCTTGAGTCCACATAGACCCTTTGACAGTGGTACCCGGGGCCTCAGACATCTGAAGTGAAGATGGAGCCGGTTTTTTGTTTGGTTTTGTGGGGGGGAGGGGACAGTGAATGGGATAGGAAGCTGCCGCCTGGGCCAATCGTGTTCTGGGCATGGAGTGCGGGGATTCCGAGGGGCCCTGAGGTGGAGAAAAGACAAGGCAGTGTCATGGGACGGCTGCTGCAGCCAGGGTGGCCTTGGGAGCAGAAGCAGCAAGGGGGCTTCTCGGGAGGATGAGGGGGCCAGGCAGCCTGATGTGTGTGCAGATGAGGGGTGAGCGTTGGTTTACCATATCGAGCACACTATGAGCTGGCAACACACCTGGCTCCCCTGCTGTCACCAAGGTAATGAAGGTCCCAGACGTCAGGAAGCCTGCATTTACGACTTCCCTGGCAGTCCAGTGGGTAGGACTCTGTGCTTCCAATACCCAGGGCGTGGGTTTCATCCCTGGTTGAGGAACTGGATTCCACACGCTGCAGGACGTGGCCAAAGCAAATCAGTTGATTAATTTAAAAAAAAAGAAGAAGCAGCCCATGTTCAAGTAAGTTTATTTCTTCAGACCTTCCTTAATCCATCCAGGCTGCTAGGTCAAGTAAGTTTATTTCTTCGGACCTTCCTTCATCCATTTCAGGCTGGCAGGGAGAGCTAGGGAAAAGGCAGGCTCCCGGGCAGTTTTAGACCTGGGAGAGCAGTCATTTCAGGGTGAGCCCTGGGAATCTGTATTTTATAAAATGTTTCTGATACGCACTGGATTTGAGGCAGCTGGCTGAGTGGGACAGATGGATGCCCCAGAGGGGGACAAGTGCTATGGTTGTGAGCGTGAGGATTGTCTGAGAACAGGAGCTGTATACTGCCTTGAACGTGGAGGACTCAGGGCTGGCACACGGGGAGTGTTATTTCAGGTATCCACTGGCTCCGTGTACTGCCTTTCTCATAGGTCCCCGTCTCACCTCAGGGACTGACAGCAGCTGTGCAGGGACCAGGGCCTGAGGTGGAGCAGTTTGCTGTACTTCCGACCCTGGCCCCTGTGTCTCCCGCCCTGGACTTCTGATTGGCCTGCTGGGGACTGGTGGCTGCTATCTGCAGGGATCTCAGATACGTGGCAGCACTGATGATCGAGCCCCAGAGAAGAGCTCCGTTCGGGGCCATTAGTGGCCCTTCATAGAGCTGATCACTTGCTTTCAGCATCAATGTTATCTCTACCACCTCACCCTGAGGATGAGGCCGGGCAGCTTCTGCTCATCCTGATGGGTTCCTGGAATCCCTACCAGCCTGCATTCCCAGCCCACCCAGCCTCCTGCGACTGGGACAGCGTTCCACCAAGAGATGATCCAGAGTAAACACACTCTGTGCTCCTGCCTCCTGACTCTGTCCCCTGAGGAATTCCGAGTGACACTGGGCCATCCTCAAGACCCCTGTCTCTCGGCTAAGACCAGACCCCAGGCCTGAGCACCTGGCTCCCTGCTGTCCTTCCCTGAGGTCATCCCACTGCCAGGGGGCTGTCCCCAGAAAAAGGCAGGTTCAGCTGTCTTTGGGACTCTGGGGGTCACAGGAACTGAGAGACGGCTGAAGGCCTCTTTGCTCTTTTCCCTGAAGGGCAGGTAGTGTTTCCTGAGTGCCTCTCCCAGCAGAACCCGGCGGGGCCCTGGTGGCGGAGGGGAGGAAGCTGTCCAGGGCAGAGGGAGCCCCTGCTCCAGTGAGGAAGCGGGGAGGGCACAGGACTGGGCCCTCTCAGCAACCACTGTGCCTCCCCAGAGTGACCCCACCCCGTGCCTCAGATGTGTGTCTGAACTCCTCCTGAGGTCACGAGCAGAGATCAGAGATGACAGCTTCCTGCTCTCAGGCCATTTCACATCCCTATCCTTCGTTTCTACATTCCCTCCATCTGCCATGATACCATAGTTTTTCTACTGTTTGGGAAAGTCAAAATAATTAGCAAATGAGGGAAAGTTCAGCTAAATGAATACGTAAAATATGTATCCCCAAAGCGCTACTGCTTTTTAGTACACTGGAGGCTTTTTTTTTAAGTATTGGGATGATTGTGGAGGGATTTGGGGAATTTGCCTACTTCCTGCAAAAACAACCTTGATCTTATCAGATAAGGTGTAGCTGGGGAGGAGAAATAGAGCAAAGTCAGGGAATGGATCATTCCATCTCCATCTGTGTAATCCATAGCAGTCATAAGGACAGAAAATAATGTCAAAAGACCCAGCCTGCCTACAGTTAATTCAGGCTGAGTGAATATAGTGTACCAAGGGATTCTAGAATTTTCTACTGCCTGACACCCCCGCCCCTCCCCAGGTTTAAGGCAAGCATTGGTCTCTAACCAATGTGCACCTGGAATCTTGACCAGTAGGGGGCATAGGTGAGCAGTGTACTCTATGCCCAACACACAAGTCCCACCTTCTCAGTTTGAGGCAATTCCAACTAGCTCACCAGGAGATAGAAAAGAATTAGGTCATCGGGATCTATTCTTTTTTTTTTTTTTCTTTTTTAAAGTTATTGACCATTTACATAATTGTGAAATTTTATTAAATTCCCTTAATCAACTTTCCTCATCCTCAAAAGCTGATATAATTCTGTGGCGTGAACACTCAGACATTAGAAATACTTTTCACATTTTGTAAACAAATTCTGTTTATCTAGACGACTGGTTCTCTTTTGGAAAAACAATTGCCCAAAAGCTGTTCCAATTTAGGGGAGAAAATAAGCTGGGAAAAGAAAAATAGATAGACATGTTCATGCCCCCACCCCACAACTAGTCCCTTTTGTCTGTTTGCCTGTGGGTTTCGGTTTTTTGTTTTATTTTGTTTTAATTTTATGGAAGTGTAGCTGATTTACAATGCTGTGTTCACTTCTGCTGTGCCAACAGAGTGACTCAGTTATATATATGTATATATATTCTTTTTCATAATCTTTTCTATTATGCTTTATCTTGGCTACATTTAAATCAGTCATTTTTAGATGTTGAAAAAGTAGGCTTAATTTCTTTAAGTGAAAAATGAAGAGTCAAAAGAACAAAGCACTTCCCCGCAGGAGATCGGCGCTTCCGTCACACCGAGCATCCTCTCCTCTGGATGGGCTGTCTGCGTAGTGCCCATCTCTGTTTATTCTGTTTTCTGCCCTTGCTCGTCTCATCTCCCACTTTCCCTGGGCCTCCTGAAGGAGGATCCGCAACACAGGATGAGTGTGTGGGTGGAGGCCGAAGACGGGTGAACTGCCCGGACCTGTCTGTCTGGGGTGTAACTCCATCACAGGTGGACGGCGTTCTCCCGACGGTGGCAGCCAGACAGGGCTGTCCATCCCGTCCCGGGCACCTGGCAGGGCCGCGGCCACCTGCGGACATGCTGTCCACAACCATGGTGGGGGCTCTGGTCAGAGGGTGGAGAAATCGAAGCTCTCCTCGAAGGGCAGAATCCAAGCTTCTTATCCCTCAGAGCCAAGATGAAATTCAGACTCCAGGTAGGTTTGTGGCTTTGCTATGACTGCCTAGTTTTCTTTTTAAAGGGTTCAGGAAGGTGATAATGAGCTTAGGAGCTTCCCCACACACACCCCCCTTCAAAGAGAATTGATACATCTTTAGTCTGTTTCTCTTCTCAGGTTATTATAAATTATGGCTAACTCACTGGTGGAAGGTTTATTTTTGCTTTTCCAAGTCAAAGACACAGGGACCTTCAGTGGTTGCACAATGAAAGATCATCATCTCACCTATTTTCCTTCAAAAGCTTTTATTTTAACATGTGTCCTGGTTCTATGATATGTATATTCGACTAGTAGAACAGGAAAGGTTTACTGGCTTTTGGCAAATTCTGGTCCAAGTTGTATCATTTTGGTACTTCTGGTGTGGGAAATGGTAAAAGTAGTTAGCTTCTGGCTTTCCTCATTAATTATTTTTATTTTCTGTTACTCTCGTTTTGAGGCAACAATAGAACTCATGACCAAAATGTAGCTTGCCTGTTAACTTCACTCCAAAGGCTTTGGTGGCCTTCTTTGAAAGAAATTTCCTTTGGAATGAAACTCTTTGGAAACTCCTGATCTCGTTCTGTTCTGTCTGGACCTTGGACTTCTTAAGGATACTTAGAAGGGAACTCTTTGGGCTTGCTGATGTTTGACCTATGAGAGAAGCACAGAGCCGGCAGAGGAAGCAGAGATGAGCTCAGAAAAAATCGACTCCCGGGGGCTTTCGGGGCTGGCCCGCTACCCCTCAAAAGGCTTCTACCTGACTCAGAGCTCTGAGAGGTTCCAAGCAGTGATGGCTGACTATCCCTTCATTTCAACAAATGCGTATGCGCCTCATTTTTCTAGATACTGACTTTCTCTGGTCGCTAGCTAACCTACAGTTGAGAGGTATGAAGATTCAGGTTACAGTTTGTTTTGTTCTGATGGTGGTTTCCGACCATAATTTTCACACTGACGGTATTTAAAGTGAATCAAGTCAAGAGGCTACTGTGAACACGGTCTTACATGTTTATTCATAGCAAGATAGTCAATTCATTGTTTAACCGGATATGAAAAAGATAGAAGGCTCTGCTGTGTTCTAAAGTGCCAAAAGAGTCAGTGATCACTGGTGACATCTGGCAATCAGAAAGAAATGTGAACTGTAGCGTTTCAAATGTTGATCACCTTGTTGCACTCCGGGTACGTTTATTTAAGAATATTCAGAGCTTTACAAGATGACAAAGTAGTATGCTAACAAGTGAGGGATTTTTTTTTAACAGCTTAATTGAGATATAATTTACATGCCATACAATTCACTCATTAAAGGAGGCAATTCAATAATTTCTGGTACATTATATTATTCATTTTTTAAGCTATAGAAAATCTTATATTGCATAAAATTTGCTATTTTGACTATTTAGAAGAGTACAATTTAGTAGTATTAATTACATTCATAATTCTATACAGTCATGACCACTGTCTACTTGTAAAGCTTTCGTCACCCCAAACAGAAACTCTGTAACCATGAAGCAGTAACTCCCTATTCTCTCCTGCCCCCACCTTTGGTCACCTCTAAATTGGAAAAGACTCTGATGCTGGGAGGGATTGGGGGCAGGAGGAGAAGGGGATGACAGAGGATGAGAAGGTTGGATGGCATCACTGACTCGATGGATGTGAGTCTGAGTGAACTCCAGGAGTTGGTGATGGACAGGGAGGCCTGGCGTGCTGCGATTCATGGGGTCACAAAGAGTCAGACACGACTGAGCAACTGAACTGAACCTACTTCCTGCCTCTAGATATGTCCCTAGGTTAGATATTGCATATAAATGGAATCATACAATATTTTTCCTTTCACATCTGGCTTATTTCACTTAGAGTAATGTTTTCAACAGTCATCACAACACGTATCAGAACTTCATTCCTTTTTATGGCTGAAAGGATAGTATGTTTTAATTCTATTTTATTCTCCCTTCCTTAAATATATCTTAATTTCTAACCTGGTCATAGAAAAACCTTGAGACTTTTTTTTGGTCTACTGGTATTTTTATGTTTATTTAAAGTCTGAAAAGACTCTTAGAAAGGTATTTGTTTTCAGTTAGCTTTTTAAAGGCAGGGGCCATAGATTAATCTTTTAAAAATCCTTTTTATCCCCTCATGTCTAGTCCAAGAACTGGTCTACAGTATTCCACAAATTTATCTTGAGCTGGACAAGATGAATAGTTTATAAGGTTTTACTTTTACGTGAGTGAGGTCGCTCAGTTGTGCCCGACTCTTTGCGACCCCATGGACAGTAGCCTGCACCAAGCTCCTCCATCCATGGGATTTTCTAGGCAAGAGTACTGGAGTGGGTTGCTGTTTCCTTCTCCAGGGAATCTTCCCGACCCAGGGGTCGAACCCAGGTCTCCTGCATTGTAGACAGACGCTTTACCGTCTGAGCCACCAGGGAAGTAGGTACCAGCAAAGAGAATTTAAATAAAAAGTAATATAATCTTTATGCTTTAGTTCTTTCTTTACTGGAGAAATGGTATTTTCTTTTGATGTAAAAATTTCCAGCTGCAGTTATTTCACACACCTAGAATTTTATTTCACACGCCATAGAATCACCAAATACTGAGAGTAGAGTGTTAGTAGAGTAGCAAATATAATATGTTAAACTGTGACATGTCCAAAGTTAACTCAGGAAATCTGACAATGCCTAATTCATACTAGTTTAGAGCCTATTAGAGAAGGAAATGGCAACCCACTCCAGTATTCTTGCCTGGAGAATCCCATGGACGGAGGAGCTTGGTGGGCTACAGTCCACAGGTCGCAAAGAGTCAGACACGACTGAGCGACTTCACTTTCACTTTCAGAGCCTATTTGGTGATTTTTTTTTTTTTTTAAGGTGATTAGAGAGTATCCCAGCTGCTTAGTAGTGTGACGTTAAACAAATCTTTTCAGCTCAAAGGTGCTCTTGGTGCTGTTGGCCTCATTACTCGTTCTTGGTGCTGGGCTCAGGAATTAAGAGCAGTCAGACTGAAACAGAAACTCTTGCAAGTTGAAGAAGCCTTTTGACACCTCGCTGAAGTAGAGAAACTGGAGGCAAGGGTGGATTGGGGTGATTCACAGGGTTTATCTTTAAATACAAAATATACCTCTGTTTCTTCCAGTTCTGTCCAGATAACTAAGGATGTACATGTATGCATATGTGGCAGCCCACACTTAACTAAAATGTGCTCTTATTATGCTTTGACTGTTTCAAAAGTTGCAAAGGACATGAGAAGGAGGAGGGATGCGAAATGAAGCCCTTGATGAGGACTTGGAAATAAGTTATCAAAGGATACCTTTGCTGCAGATGATTCCCAGCCTACTTTCTCAACATCTAACCAAGAACAAACTTTTGCACATTCATTTTTTTCCCTAATTTTATTGCAGTATAGTTGATTTACAATGTTGTGTTAATTTCTACTGTACAGCAAAGTGATTCATTTATACACACAGACACACTTTTGCATATTCTTTTCATTATGGTTTATCCCAGGATATTGAATATAGTTTCCTGTACTATCCCGTAGGACCTTGTTATTTATCCATTCAATGTACTACGGTTTGCATCTGCTAATCCCCAAATCCCACTCCATCCCTCCCCCTCCCCTGGCAACCACAAGCCTGTTCTCTGTCTGTGAGTCTGTTTCTGTTTCAAAGATAAGTTTATTTGCATTTGCATATTTTAAAAATGCAACAAAGTGACTTGCACTGTTGAGTGAAATCATGTCCATTTTTGTGTATGTGCTATTTCAGAAATTCTGTTCCTCAATGAAGTGCCCATGAATGCCCGAAAAACTTGGCCATGTCACTCATTTCCAGCATAGCAGAGGCCACACCCACCATCCACTGGTCCTATGGGCCTCCGTTAGGTAATGAGCCCAGTTAGAGCCCTCTGGCTTGATACTCTAAATCCCCCATCGTCAGTGATCTATGACTGGCGCTCAGTGACTCTTTTTGATGGCAGGGCCTTCAGAAACATGAACCGCAAAATGTTATCAAGGCAGGAGCCTCGTTTTCGTGGCCAACCTGTATAATCTATCTTGATGCCTTATAAGTCATACCAGGTGCTTAAGTTATTATTGCTTTTCACATTTCAAAGGCGTACAGACTACCATTGGCCTCAATATAAAATAATAATTTCTGGCTGTAGGACTCGACACCCTATAGTCGAAGAGAAAGCCTTTCCTTCCTCATTTCTCAGTGACAGCCTGTAATCATCTTTGAGTAATTTTTAAGATTCTTTCTAAACCACCATTTCCCTCATCATGTCGGCTGGAGAACAGCTTCTCCGTGTATGAATGGAATGGTTCTCATTCCTTTCCAAGCTCAACCACCCAGCTAGTAAGAAAAGGTAGCTGTAAATCTCCGTCAACTTTCTTTTTTCAATAGTTCTGCTGGGAGCAGAGTCAGATGATAAAGTTAGCTCACCACCAGATACTGAGGACCTGCCAGGGGAAGTTTCAGGTAACCACTAAAGAAAATATGATTTTACCCACACCTTATCCCCTCATTCAGCTCCAGCCTATGCTCGAAGGAATGGGGACCAGGGGTGGATCTGGGCCTCTAGTTAGCTGGCCCATCTCCTTCTTTAGGCCTTGGACAAGTTTCAGGTAGTTTGTTTGGCTTCTTTCAATTCCAACTGGAATTCTTAATCATACCCCATGTGTTGTTATTGTTGTTCAGTCACTAAGTTGTGTCTGATTCTCTGTGACTCCATGGACTGCAGCATGCCAAGCTTGCTAGTCCTTCAGCATCTCCCAGAGTTTGCTCAAATTCATGTCCACTGAGTCAGTGATGCTATCTAACTGCTTCATCCTCAGCCACCCTCTTCTCTTTTTGCCTTCAATCTTTCCCAGCATCAAAATCTTTTCCAATGAGTCTACTCTTCACATCAGGTGGCCAAAGTATTGGAGCTTCAGCTGCAGTATCAGTCCTTCCAATGAATATTCAGGACTGATTTCCTTTAGGATTGACCGGTTTTATATCTTTGCAAAGGGACTGCTCTCATGAGTCTTCTCCAGCACCACAATTCAAAAGCATCATTTCTTCAGTACTCAGCCTTCTTTATGGTCTCACATCTGTACACAACCACTGGAAAAACCATAGCTTTGACTGTATGGACCTTTGTCAGCAAAGTGATGTGTATGCTTTCTAACACGTTGTCTAGATCTGTCTTAGCTTTCCTTCCAGGGAGCAAGCATCTTTTAATTTCTTGGCTGCAACATTAGGCAAGAGTAAAATGAACCCTGAGAAATCATAGCTTGGTGTATGTTTTACCTATAAGATGAAATTGTTTCATCTTTATAAACCAAAATTAAAATTAACTCCATTCTATAATGAATGGTAATGACTAAATATGACAGTAATGATTGAAAATAATTTACTATATCTGTGACTATTTTCTGATGGGATTTAATAGACTCTTATACTCTGAATTTTAGTACTAATTTTACTAGTTTAGACAAGCTATGCATCCCTTTCCCCATATTTCTCCATGATTAACTATCATTACCATTTGATAAGAGCCCCTTATTTTAATTAGAATAATCATAGGGCTTATGATTCAATAAATATTCACTGAACTGCTTATATGTAAGACTAATGGGCATGCTAGAAAGATTAAAGAATTATTAAAGAATTACTAAGGCTTCTCCTTTTTTAAAATTGAGGTATAATTGACATATATCATTGACAGACACCATAATGATTTGATTTTGGTATGTTATAAAATGATGACCACAATAAGTCTAGTTAACATTCAACACCACACGTAGTTACAGATTTTTTTTTCCTATGATGACAGCTTTTAAAATCTATCTAAGGCTTATCCTTGACCCCAAAAGAGCATTTGGGACCTAGAGAAAACAAAGATAAAGAAATGCAACAAATATAATATGAGTAAACAGAATTAAATACATGGTAAATGGATATTGGAGGAAGGAATGATTAATTTTAAGAGATAGTACAGTTTCCCAAGTAGATAAAACTTGAGTTGGGCCTTCCAAACCATTGAAGGTATTTTCAACTCTGAAATTAGGGCTAATAGAAAGTAAATATTTGCTCTTGTTACACTTCCAACCTTTTTTCACGCATGAAGTGTCGCCTAAGTCAAACCAAAGGCCTGAAATTAATTTGGTTATTTACTGTCGGGGCAATTATAGTATAGAAGCAAATTCACTCAGAGGCCACATGTGCCATACTTAGAGTGGGAAGAGCATCCCAAGGGCAGACACCAGCCTGAGCAAGGGCCCAGAGGCATGAAAAGCTGGTAGTACTCATGGGGAGCGCTGGGGAGTCTAATATGGCTGCAGTAACTGGCCAGACACCAGAAGGCTGACTACCAAGGTTAGGAGTGTGGGCTTGAGCTGCAGACCACATGAAACTATATCAAACTTTCTTGGCAGAGTGTAAACCTGCATTCTGAGTTTTAGAAGAGAGCTGTGTAAAGATATGGCTTGAGGAACCAAGAAATTGAATTTAACAAAATATATTAAGGAGGTCATTGTCATGACTCACCCCAAAACCCTGAAACTGACAGTAAGGAAAGGAAAGGTGGAAAGAAGATACATAGATGTAACATTATGTTTATGGCCTTTGTAAAAGTTTTATAGCAATCGCTTATAAGGTCCATCATCTCAATGACTGTGCTCATGGGACCTTAGTTTATGGAAGTGACTGAATGATAACGTGGAGGGATTAATGCCACTAAAAGATTCTTATTACTCACATTTCCCGAGGATGGGGGTGCTGGCATGCCATGTAAGGCCACATGGGGACACACCAGTTTTGTCCAAGAGGCAGAAAGAAATGAGAGGAAAGCCGAGATCAGACATTGCTGTGGGGTTGCCCATGCAGGGCAGGGTCCACAGCTTAGGACTGGCTAGTTTGAATAATTCTAGCTGGCCTTGGGACATACGGGCTCCCCCTGCTTGTCGGATACCTAACCCTGGGGTTTTGTGTGAGAGTTAGATAAAGGGGTGGTTCAGGGTATACTCTGGGTCACAGGGGAGATGTAAACAACTCTGGCTGTTTGTTTGGCCCTACGATTGTTGCTGTTCAGTCGCTAAAGTGAAAGTGAAAGTCGCTCAGTCATGTCTGACTCTTTGCGACCCCATGGACTATACAGTCCACGCAATTCTCCAGGCCAGAATACTAGAGTGGGTAGCCTTTCCCTTCTCCAGGGGATCTTCCCAACCCAGGGACCAAACCCAGGTCTCCCGCATTGCAGGCGGATTTTTTACCAGCTGAGCCACAAGGGAAGCCCAAGAATACTGGAGTGGGTAGCCTATGCCTTCTCCAGGGGATCTTCCCAACCCAATTCTTTGTGACCCCATGAACTGCAGCATGCCAGGCTCCTCTGTCCTCCACTGTTTCCTGGAGTTTGCTCAAATTCACGTCAACTGAGTCAGTGATGCTATCCATCTCATCTTCTGCCGCCCCCTTCTCCTCAATCTTTCCCAGCATCAGGGTCTTTTCCGATAAATTAATGGATACAAAATGGACAAATACAGAATCTAAGAAAACACAAGTATGAAGATCTTTACATGCATCCTGGTGGTTCAGATGGTAAAGAATCTGCCTTCAATGTAGGAGACCTGGGTTCGATCCCTGCATGGGGCAGATCCCCTGGAGAAGGGAATGGCTACCCACTCCAGAGGACAGAGGAGCCGGGCAGGCTACAGTCGATGGGGTCGCAAAGAGTCAGATATAACTGAGCGATATCTGGACATTTGGATATGTACTTTATTACTTAATCCTCTCAACCATGTGCAGTAAGTGCCAGATTGTCCCCATTTTGCACATGAAGCAACTGAGATCCAAAGGGGTTCAGCAATTTGCCCACGTTCACACTAGTGAATGATTTTTCCAGCCAGATTCAGTTCAGGTCGTGATCAGCTTCACCCCCTGCTACTAAGCTCTATCCCCACATGTACTTCTCTATTTGGTTATACTTCTCACTCTGGACTCAGCACGTGAGATTAGTTCTGTTGAAAAAGTGGTGGGAACTTTTTGAAGCTCCCTCAGAGCTGATTAGACTAGGGAACAGAAGTGGATGTATGTGCTCCACTATCTCTCTGTAATTCTTTATGCTTCTATTTGCTTCGTCAGAAGAGTGCGAAGATGTATTTTCATACTGGTGGCCTCCCATGCAGCACATTATAATAAGAAAATATTATTAAGTAAAACGTGTGACTTCAGCAGTGTCTCCTCCATTCCCAGAAACTGATTCTAGACTTTGACTTTTTTTTTCTGATCTCTTTGACTCTGGGACTTGGAAGCTCTCGTGTCAGCAAACAAAGCCCTTGGCAGACTCTTTTCCTCCCCTGTGTCATGAGCCAGTGATCCAAATTGGCTATGGAAGAGTCTCTGAATTCCCTGGGATAGACTCTGAGGTCCTGCATCAATAACTACCCCCATTTGGTCATTGTCCAGTACTTCCTTGGATCATCCCACCACTCCCCGTGAGGTCTGTCTCTTCCCAGCTGCCAAGGCTTTGTTCTCTAACATTTGGCTGCCTTCTCACCCCTTCTCTCCACACATCTTCATGCCTCACTTCCACGAAGAGCCAGCTTGGTGCTCAGCCTCTGTGGGAGGGTGGCCGCAGAACATGTAAATCACACAGCCACATCCATGAAGCATCTGCTTTGCAAAAAGCCATGAGGGGAATACAGGACCATGAATGGCCCAGGTCAAGATCTCAGGGAGCTTGGGACGGCTTGAGAGGCAGAGTGAAATGGTGAGTGAGGGAAGTCACTCAGTCACGTCCGACTCTTTGCAACCCCACGGACTGTAGCCCACGATGCTCCTCTGTCCATGGGATTTCCCAGGCAAGAATACTGGAGTGGGTTGCCATTTCCTTCTCCAGAGTATCTTCCCAACCCAGGGATTAAACCCAGGTTTCCTGCATTGTAGGCAGACGCTTTACCGTCTGAAATGGTAAAAGATGCAAATAACACTTTAAAAAATGAAGGCTATATCAAACAAGAGTTTAGAAGCCATTCCCCACCAAGTTAGTACCACTTTTTGCTTCACTCATCTTCACCTTTCCATGTGCTCCCCACAGTTTAGCTAGGAGCTTTCACTCTTGAACTGGGCTGTGAACCATCAGAGAGAGGTGTCACAAGTCTAGTCTATATAAGAGCCTTTGCAGAAGGAACATGGCAGCTATGTCTGTTCCCTACCCACTAATAGTCCAGTTACGTGGGGACAATCCCTGTCTTTACATGCAGAGCTCAGCTGCAGGGAATTAGTGAAGCAGAGGGAGTAAACGTTTCAGCCCCAGAGTTAGACTGTCTGGCTTATATACCAGTTACACCACTTCGTAGTTAGATGACTTTGAAATCTACTTCCCTCCTGTGCGCCTCATTTTTCTTAAGTGCAAAATAGGATAGCAATACCTACCTTTTAGAATTGTTATGAGAATTAAATGAGTTAATTTTTTTTTTTCGTTCATGGCAGCTTTATTCAGATTAGCTCCAAACTGGAAACTATTATATATAAATGTCCATCAGAAGGTGAATGGAAGCACAAATTGAGGTATATCCATACAGTGAAATACTAAAAGAACCACTGATACACACAGTACGAATGGCTTGTAAAAGAATTTTTCTGAATAAAACCAGACACAAAAGATTATATACAAATTCAAGAAAAGACTAATCTTTTAAAAAACTGTTTATTTTCTGTTGGTATATAGCTGGTTAACAGGGCTTCTCAGGTGGCTCCAATGGTAAAGAATCTGCCTGCAATGCTGGAGACCCAGGGTCAATCCCTGGGTCAGGAAGGTCCCCTGGAGGAGGAAATGGTGCAACCCACTCAAGTATTCTTGCCTGGAAAATCCCATGGAAAGAGGAGCCTGGCAGACTATAGTCCTTGGGGTCACAAGAGAGTCAGACACGACGTAGTGACTAAACAGTTAATAATGTTGTTTTAGTTTCAAGTGGACAGCAAAGGGACTCAGCCATACGTATACATGTATCCATTCTCCCCTAAAAAAAAAAATGAGTTACCTTTTTTAAAGCATAAAGATGGTACCTGGTACACAGTAAAAACCCATATTACTATGTGGTCCTCATGACCGAGTGATTCTCATCTTTTAGAGGTTTTCTAGTCCATTCCTGGAGCAGTCTTGTAAGTCATCAGTTCCATTAATCGTCTCTGTAAATTTTACAAAAACAAAGTTTAAAAGCTTGAGCATAAGCATTTTCCCTGGAATACCAGAATTGTTGGTATTTTATTACTTCTCCATGGACATTTGAATAGCCAACAATGGCTTTGAAAATAATTGGGAAGACGTGCAGCGTCTGTCGGTCTCCATATTGAAGTTTCTGTTGTGTTTTTGTTTCCATGTGAACTTTATTTTTTTTCTAAAGTTTATAAGCCTTTTGCTCCATGGTGAGATTCAGCAACAAGTTTCCGTTCCAAAGAACAATATTTGTCCTACTTGAAAAATCGACCTGGTTTCCATTTTCTTTACAAAGAAGTTGCTCAATGCTTTATGCTTCCAGACTTGGATTTAGCTTGATGTTTTCACAAACGTAATTTTTTCATCTTTGATCATTTTTGAAAAATGTTTTA
This sequence comes from Ovis aries, assembly GCF_016772045.2. Classification (NCBI taxonomy): domain Eukaryota; kingdom Metazoa; phylum Chordata; class Mammalia; order Artiodactyla; family Bovidae; genus Ovis; species Ovis aries. The sequence goes on from NC_056061.1 coordinate 75,632,255, forward strand.
AAAGCAGCCAATATAACACATTGTCCGCCTTTCGGTTTTGTTTTGTTTTCTTCTTTTTGATGTTTTTATTTTTTGTTTTGTTGATGCTAAGTTGCCTCTAGTTGACCTCAGTTTGAAATAAGGATGTTAGGTGTTGAAATGTTAGGAATTCATTAGAAATATAGCTCTGATCTATAGAGCAGGATCCTAGACTGCAGAAAGTATTTCTTCCTTGTAGAGAAAACTGTTGATTCTCCTTTCCTTGAAATGTTAAAGTATAAGGCAGTGGTTAAGAACACAAAATCCTGGTTCTTGGATTTCCACTTAAGTCACTTTGAACTTGTCACATAGCTTGCCTAAGCTTCAAATTGCTCAGCTTTGAAATGGGGACACTTCAGTTTTAGGGACCAGACGAGACCTTGTAATTCTTATAAGGACTAGCAAGTGTTCATTGTAATGCTGAACAAATACAAAGGCACCAAAATCCATGATTGCTATTTTGCAGATGTCCAACTTGAGAGTTTCCATGAGAAACTCTATCTGGCTATTGAAGTTTTTTTGAAAATACAATGTGATCCTCTTGAATGGAGGAGGTTTTGTGTGAGAATATCTATAAAGTGACCCAAGGTGCTTATTGAAGTCACTGTGATGTGGAAGAAAGTGGGGAAGAAACATTGAAATAAGAAGTCAGGGGACTTCCTTGGCAGCCTAATGGTTAAGATTCCTGATGTTGGGGGCACCCATCTGGTCCCTGGTCAGGGAACTAAGATCCCCACATGCCACACTATGGTGTAGCCAAAAAATAAAAATTAAAAAAAAGTAAGAATTCAAATATAGAACCTTCACCTTAAAAAAATGTTATTTTATCATTTTCTTGACCACTTTCACAGTCAGTCAAATGAATCTGGGATATGTTTATGTAAGTTATGCAAAGACTGCAGAAAACTAGTATTAGTCTAAAATAGTGTCCAGAGCCTCTGCTATATATCAAGGTTGTGATGAGGGAGAATTCAGATCACAGAGAATATTTTAGAATGTCTTTGCTCTGTAAATATTTTTAAAAGCCCATATATCTTTTTAATTATTTCTTTGCTAGCTTAAGTTGAAAGTCTAGGGAGTCTGGCAGTGGAATTCAGGCTAAAACCCAGAGACCGAAGGTGATGCCGCAGGCGGTGAGCACTCCGTGTGTGAAGTCTCTTCCCTCCTCTCCCCAAAGCCCTGAGCTGCTTTAAGCCCTGTGGTGATGGCAGGCTGCCAGCTCTGGGGGAAAATCTGCAGTTTTCATTTGAAATCAGAGGATGGAATTTAGACACTTCTTAATCTTGCACTAAACACTTTGACTATCTAGTTACACACACATCACACCAAGGCACACACATGTCTCTTTAATTCGAGCAGCACCAGTGCTGAGTCCAGGGTCTGTTTTTCCTCAGTTCCGTTGGATCTCTCTGTGTGGATTTGTTTCTGAACAACAGCATCTCTATGCAAAATGCACAAAAAGAGTCTTTAGCTAACCAGGATTTGAAAAATAAATCACCAATTCATGAGCATCATTTTACAAGTGCTTTTTAAGTCCCAGGGATATAAGAAATCATCTGTGCAGTACAAGGGACAAAGGTCTCAGGTGAGTGTTCTTTGTATGTTGAGATGGAGTATGTGGGTGATGTTTTAGAAATCAAACTTGGAAGCTGCTACAGAAGTGATTGTCTCTTTACTTGTGATCCATAAGACTGTTGTATTTCCAAGAATAAAGTTACTTTTGAGTTACCAAGAAAAGATGCAAAAATTATGCTATGGCCAATGAAAAAAATTTTTTAATTATTTTGGTAGGTTCCAATTTTATATGGGTGTGTGTATGTGTGTGTGTGTGTACATATAAACTGTGCTAAATTTTGCTAAAGATTGTTTGGGAACCATGCTAGTATCAGAAATCCTTTTAATATCCTAACAGTTTAAAGCATTTAAAAATTCCTCCAGGATGGGAGGGAGTTTGGGGAGAATGGATACATATAGGTGTGTGGCTCGTGTTCCTTCACTGTTCACCTAAAACTGTTACCGCATTGTTAATTGGCTACACCCCAATACAAAATAAAAAGCTCAACAAAATAAATGAATAAAAATTCCTCCAGGAGATGAAACAAAATGTATGTGATGATTTGATTCTGAAAGAATAAAGATCATTACAATTTGTCAATTCTCGAGCTTAAAAATATGAATAAAATAGTAAAATTTTAATCACTTAGGCCAGAGAACAATTTAATGTGCTGTAGGTAATGGAAAGAGCACCAAACTTGGAATCAGGCCTCCAGCTCTCTAGCTGTGTGCCTTGGGCAGGTTATTTGATCCATGTCTCGGCATCCTCAGAATCTTTGAGGGGGGCTGAGCTTAGGGCCCCAGCCCTTGAAGGAGGGAGTCCTGGGTGGGCAGGGTTGGACCAGGGAGTGGGGAGATTTCAGGACACTCAACTGGGATGTAAGTCAGGGTGCCTAGGGATGGGGAGATGGCCAGTGTGGTCCAGGACAAGCTTCCTCATATTTCAAAATCTTGTCCAAGGCTGGCCCTAGAAGGGAGGAGCCTTCTACAATAGTTCTGCTTGGTCATTTAGAATTCAGATGACCCCAGCAGGGGTTGTCAGCTCTTTGTGTACCAGTGGAGGCCAGTGTGACTTCTCCACCCACTGAAACATCTGTTTACTCTGGCTGGCCTCAGTGGGGGGAGATTGACACAGACAGCTCCGATCGTCAAAGGGAAAATGCTGTGGTTTGTTTTCTAATACCAAAGATGCTTTTTTAGGGTGAAGAATCTAAAATGTCATCACGTTGTTACCACTCAAGAAAGTAGTTCTCTGAACTTAGGGTTACCAAGGAGGAAGGATTGGGGAGGGGATAGTTGGGGAGCTGGGGATTGACAGGGCTGCACTGCTATGTTTAAAATGATTAACGAACAAGGACCCACTGAGTAGCACAGGGAACTCTGCTCAATGTTATGCGGCAGCTTGGATGGGGGTGGGGGGGAGCGGTGAGTTTGGAGGAAAACGGATACATGTATAAGTATCCCTTTGCTATCCACCTGAAATTATCACAGTATTGTTAACTGGGTATACCCCAATATAATATAAAAAGTTAAAAAAAAAAGTAGTTCTAGTCCTTTTTGACAGACCTGGAGAATCTGTTTCTTATGAAATATTGAAGACATTTTGTTCTTCTGGTGGGCTACTGATGCTTTTTCTCTTTTTAGTTATTTTTATTTTATTTTTTGTATTTCAGATAAAGAGCAAATGTTGGCAGGTCAATTGTGAACTACCTTGTGTTATTATCAATTTTTAAAGATAGTTGATAGTTAAGGAAGTTGTTGGCTTATTAATGGTTTGACTCCATAACCTGACTATATATTATTCAAATACCTTATTCCAGCTAATTGAAATATTCCATTTTAATAGTTCCAAATACATATATAAGAAAATAGAGTATGCTCAAGGAAAAAGAAGACTTATTTATAGTGAACACAATATGGAGAAATGTAACAAAATCCAATTATTCAAAGTCAGGCAATATAGAAAGTTCTAAAGCTTCTCATTTATCCTCTTAAAGCAGTTGTACAGATGATGTATGTTTGGGCAGGGTTAGGGTTTGTGTCCAAGTCTCGAGTTTACCTGTCACTTTAAAAGAGACTAAGTGGCTTCACCCATTGTCGTTTGTTGTTGTCATTTAATCACTAAGTGTTGTCTGACTATTTTGCGACCCCATGGACTGTAGCCTGACAGGCTCCTCTGTCCATGGGATTTCCCAGGCAAGAATACTGGAGTGGGTTGCCATTTCCTTCTCCAGGGGATCTTCCTGACCCAAAGATCAAACCTGAGTCTCCCCTGTCTCCTGCTTGGCAGGTGGAGTCTTAACTGCTGAGTCACCAGGGAAGCCCGTCACCCATAAATGCTCGTATCTAGAAATAATTTGGAAAACAGTTTAATCTGATTACAGTTGTTAAGCTCAGTCTCTGAAAAGAAATTTAAGTTTTTTTTTCAGGGAGAATCATAATTTATACAGTTTATGCGCTTAACATTTATCTTTTTCTCACAATTAGTACATGCAAAGGCAAATTTCAGAGTAACATCAGGTGAGAGTGACTGTGTTCATCACCTTCACACCTCTTTCTTTGCTCTTATGTCCTTCACAACTAAAGTGTAACTGTTCTCAAAACTGACGCCATTTGGGTGTGCTCCATGGACTGGCCTGATGTCAACATCCTGGTCTCGCTACCGGATGACAGTGATGCAAGTTGTTGGCGCTGGGGGCCCCTGGGTGAATGATACCGGAGAACTCCTTGTACTTTTTTTCAGGAACTTCTTATGGATTTATACATCTTTCAAAATTAAAAAAATTATTTAACCTAACTCTTCTGTAGAATATTTTCCTGAGGTCTCTAATGCCTAGGCAAGTATTCCAATTAGATGCTTTGGCTCCAGAAGTGACATTCTATAAGGTTTTGTGGGTAACAGATAATTACCTTGTAAAGGAAGATGCTCCATAAATGACTTTGAGGTCCACGGTCTCTAATCACCCTGCTAATGGGGAAGAGAGAGACTTGGTGATGAAGTCTGCTACTTACTCAGGCCATGCCCTTTGGCCCCATCTACTTGCCCAAGCAAATGGGCCAATCCCTGGGCCCTTTAAATACCGGGAGCAGTAATGTTGAGCGCTAGCTGACTCTATGAGCACCTAGTATGTGCCAGGCTCCATCAGGCCTTATACTCATTAAGTCGCTCAAACCTCAGAACACCCCAGGACAGCAGGAAAATGAAGCAGTTTTAAATGTAACAAGTTTAAACAGTCATTAGATAATGTCCCTACTTTCCAAAGAGTTCAGTCTATTAGGAATCTTAATGAAAGGCAATGGATCCTCTCAGCTAAACAAACAAACAGAAAAATTTCCTTTTGATTTATAATGCAAACAAAAGAAAACTTTGAAATTATCTAATCATCCTTCTCTTCTGAGAATAAATACTGGCAATTATCCATGACCCCTGCTTGTTGCTAATTCCTGCTATGTTTAGCATTGGAAGAGCCAAATTTTAGATCACAAGTTTTGGTAAATAGCTCAGGGTGAGAATAATATTTATTATTGGCAGTGAGAAGCTTTGTATTGTTTCAGATTGGTGATGTGTGGGGGTGGGTGCAGAAGGTAAGAAGGTAAGAAGTTCCAGTATCATGATGAATCATGGTGTCATGTGCCTGCCAGCAGGAACCTTCCAGATGTTTCAGCTACATTAAGAGGAGGACTGTATTCCCTATCTGTGCTCGGGGCTGCCCGAGCAAGCGGACCCACCACCCTCTGTCTCTCCCATTATAGGGCAGCTGGTACCCACTATTTATTGGGAAGATGTGAAGAGAGCGGAAGCCTCATTCTGGCTCAGCTACTAACTGGCTCATTGATTCTCTTTTAAAATGTTTTATTGATGTGTAGTTGACTTACAATGTTGTGTTAGTTTCTGGCATAGATCAATGATTCTTAAAACATGTTCCCAAGACCGGCAGCATCAACACCACCTGCTGACTTGTTAGATATTCTCAGGCCCTACCCCAGACGCAAGTCGGACACAGCTCAGCGACTAAGCAGACACACACCCCAGACGCACAGAATCAGAAACGCCGGCAGCAGGATCAGCGATCTATGCTTCACTGGTCTGGCAGTTGCTTTATCTTGGCACATCAGTGTTTTCATGTTCTTCAGATAATTCCTCAGAAGAGGAATTTCTGGGTCATATGGTAGTTCAGTGTTTAGTTATTTTGAGAAACCTCTGTATTGTTTTCTGCAATGCCTGTACCAATGTACAGCCCCAGCAACATTGTACAAGGGTTCCCTTCTCGCCACATTCTCACTATCATCTGTTATCTTTTTGAGGATAGCCATTCTGACATGTGTCAGGTGCTATCTTATTGTGGTTCTGATTTGCATTTCCCTAGCAATCATGCATTGGAGAAGGAAATGGCAACCCGCGCCAGTGTTCTTGCCTGGAGAATCCCAGGGACGGGGGAGCCTGGTGGGCTGCGGTCTATGGGATCACACAGAGTCAGACACAACTGAAGCAACTTAGCAGCAGTAGCAGCAGCAGCAATCTTGAGCATATTTTCATGTACCTGTTGGCCACCTATTGCCATTTCCAAAGCAAAACTTTTTTAATAAAATCATGGAAGAGGACTTATTGATGCAGAGGAGAAAAATAATCCTCTGCTCTACAGCACTTGTCATGGGGACTCCAGAGGAGCATCCCAGGAGACAGAGGTGGGTACGAGTCTGTCCTCTTTGGGGCTGAGTCTCAGTTTTCTAGGCCTTACTCTGCTCTGGTCTTCACCCCAAATGTCTAGGCTTACCTGTGCTGAAAGCATGTGGCCTCGTAAACACACCTCAAACCCATGAAGAGAAACATCAGCAAGTTAAGTAGCCTGAAGTTTGTTGGACTTGCTTGATCCACCTCAGTCTGGAGGAGCTTTTTCCCTCAGGGAAGCTTTTAGCTTTCTGCTTTTCTACCACATCAGGATTAAGGGAAAGTAGTTGCTTTTGTTTTTCTATCCCCCCTCACCCTTCTCTCCTCCAATCCCTCCTCCTCACATGTGAGGGAAGAGATCACATATCAGAGATGTTGCTTCTTCAAAAGGGTTTGGGTATGTTCGCAAATCCTTGTTGAGACCTTCTCTGTATTAAAATTTTTATCTCCAGGGTTCAGAAAGAAAGAAGCAGCGGGCTGGGGTACAGGATGAGTTTTTGCCCCTTTCTAGGAAAAATGCTGACGATTAACTAGTGCCTCTGGGCATCTTCTTAAACGCTCCTTGTCAAAATGAATAAATGCTCTTCCCAATGAGGGGGACTGCCTATGTCTCTTTTTTTTCTTGCTTATAAACAGCCCTTGTTTATTTTGATGGGACCAGGATCTCCAGTTTTGAATCTTAACTTCTGTCCTATTATTTTTTTAAAAAGTACAACAAAACCAGTATTTTATGAGCTTAAGATACAATATGTGAATTTTAACAATTGTAGTTGATCCTGGCTTTTCAGAAGTGATTCAAAAACCAATCCTGACTTCAAATCCTTGGATGAGGGTTTGGGTAAGGGACCCTCAAGAATTATCTGACAACTCAATGTGTCATTCTTCTGGGGCTGTGGTTTATGTCTAGCTGTCCCAGTATTTTTAAATGTCCAAAACTATGATACCGTGTTACCTGGGTGTTTGGTTTGGCAGAATTATCAAATCAACCGCTTTTCCACCGTAATTCTTCCATAGAGACCCTGAGGAAATTCTAACATTTATTGATATGTTAAAGGTTTATGAAAGTACTAGTAAAATAATGACTGTAATGATTAGTAAGAGTGGAAAACGAAACTAAAAGTTTGTGGAATTAAATGGTGGAGACAGTTCCAGGCAGTCCAATGATTACGACTCCACACTTTCACTGCTGAAGGCATGTGGTCAATATCTGGTTGGGGAACTAAGATCCTGCAAGCCACATGGCATGGCCAAAAAATATAGTAAAACAAATTTAACTCCATTATCTTAAAAAAAAAAGGAGAAGAAGACAGTTCCAATTTCCTGACCTGCAATTTTACTATTCTTCCCACCTGCTACTATAAACATTTTCCCCTTACTCACTACACTGAGTATTTCCATGATGGTTTTGGTTTTATGGTACTTTTTTTTTTGTCTAATCTTGTATAAAGTAACAAACAACTGGTGATATATTTAATCCTTCATGCTTCGTTTTTATGTGAGTTACAAATTGAAGAGAAATAAATTGTTCTTAAAACATCATTTCTAGTAATCTGGTTGTTCTAAGACCACTAACCTAGTACACAGTGTAGTGTCCAAGAGTCCATGAGTGTGACCCAGTGTCAAATGCTTTCAGGCTCCAGAGTCAGGCACGTCCTACAAAAGAGCGATTGGCGACGAGTGGGATGGGATGGGAGTGGTGGGGCCCGCGGCAAACGGGGACGTGCACAGTCAAGACGCAGGGAACAAGCTGAGCTCCAGCCATCGCTGCCAAGTGGGAATACAAGGCTAGTGGTAACCGAGGCTTCCTGTTTCTTTGGCATATCCTCCCCAAGAAGGAAAATCTGTATTTTTATGTGAAATATCCTGGTTTTTCCTTTTTCTATTTTTGAAATAGCTTGATTTTTAAAATGTGTTTTATCAGTTCAAACAATGTAAACCCAGCATTGACAAACAAGTCTTCAGGTTGCACTCTGCCTACTCAGCCTTATATCACAACTTCCTGGGGAGTCTTCAGCTCACATCAGGCCTCCATAGCCCAGTGGGTCTGGGTTCCGTCACACTAATAAGGGCTTCCCAGGTAGTGTAGTGGTAAAGAATCAGCCTACCAATGCAGGAGACACAGGAGATGTGGGTTCGATTCCTGGGTTGGGAAGATCCCCTAGAGTAGGAAATGGCAACCTGCTCCAGTATTCTTGTCGAGAAAATTCCATTGACAGAGGAGCCTGGTGGGCTCCTGGGGTCACAAAGAGTCAGACACCACTGAGTGGCTGAGCACTCACACACTAAAGACTAAACTTTACCAGCTCAGTGTCCCTTCCCATCAACACAGGGTCCAAACCTCACTCCCCTTCCCTCTATTCCCAGGTAGTCCCTCCCTGGCTCCCCAACTTCCCTGCCTGTACTGTCACTGCCCTTTGTTCAAGGATATGTACCCTCCCAGGGCCCCTGCCCTGAGATATTTGGGGTCTCCACACTCCCCTGGGAGTTCACCTGGGAACCACCCAACCCCACCCCCAAGCTGCTGATGTTCAGTTCTCTCTCTTTATGGGAAAAGGGGTGCCTTTCTTATTATGTTTTCTTCCCTCATAGCTAAGATGTTATAGCTATTCCCGCTCTCTCTCTCTCTCTCTCTCTCTCGTCTTTTTACCTCTCAATCTCTTCCTTCTCTATGATATTCATAGGCTGCCTGGTTGGCTGGGATGGTGTTACTGAATCCAAACTCATACTACTCACCAGACAACAGGCCAATAAATCAAGAGATAAGTTGTTGGGGCAAGGAATACCAATTTTATTCAGAGAGCTAGTATACTGAGAAGAGGGTGGACTGATGTCCCAAAGAACCATTCCATTGGAGTTAAAAATTGAGGCTTCTTTTATACTAAAAGGGGAGGGGTTGTGGTTGGTTGTTGCAAACTTCTTGGTGTCAGAATCCTCTGTTATCACAGTTGTTCACATAGGTCAGTCACAACACTCCTGGAAACCTCCAACAAGACATGCTATTCTCTGCTCTGCAACTTTTAATCTCCATATGAATGGAAACGTGTTATACCTTTAAAGCCTAGAGCCTTGAGAATGGGCACTTCTGTATATTTGAGGCTATATGTAACATTCTTAAGAACGTCGCAAAAGCAATAGAATACAAAGGTTAAAGTTCAAGAAACGGATCCAATATGGAGTCAGGTCTGCTCTTCCCTGTTACAGGGAGGCCAGCCTGTGTAGTTATTTATCAGGCCTCACTTCCTTCCCCACCTCTCCCAGGGCCACCAACTCTTTCATTTCCCTCAGATCTCTCACCTCCAGCCCCATCCTCTGCTTCCCACACAAAATCTGAGATGTTTACTTGAAAATAGAGCTGAATCCCAATTTCGGATATTGTTAGGATTCTTTCTTTAAGAATCAATTAAACAGACCCCTTGAAAATCAGTCAGTCAGTTCATTCATTAATTAAAACAAGTAAACTGGGTTGGGGACCACTATAAAGATTCTCCCAGTCTTCACCCAGTTTCCATGGAGGCTCAAGCAGGACACCCATTACAGTAAATTTGTTCTAATCCTCATCATTGCATGTGTCCTTAAAGTATAATGGGCCCCTAGGTAATTTAGAACGAGCCATTCTTCCCATTATCTGTGGGTTATAGGAGCATAATTTTTGCAGTTATTCAGTGATATCAACTTTTATGTTACCGCTATTCTGGGAGTATATTAGGACAGGTACTTGCCTGGAGTAAAGTGCAACCCCAAATTATATACCCTGTGGTAAAATGAGTATTCCATAATCTATGTTCTAACGTGGTTTCCAGAATGCAATTTTGCAGAAAGTGAAGATGATGTCAGTGAATAGGTAAAAAGCATGACCTTGACACTAGGCATTGGTCTACTGTCAGATAATATTGTTAAAATTTTTTGTAGGGAATCTTTCTGTTGATAGCAGATGAGTTAAGATGTCTTATCATAAGTTCTGCTGCATGAGAAATTATAGATAATTTAAAGCAGTTTCCCTTTATAAAAGCCATATGCTCCTGGTTTTTGTTTCAATTCATGGTTATCTGACTAAAATAGTGGGACCATATTTAAGAACCTCAAATTATATGAGAGCCTCAAGAAATACTGGACTTCTCTCGTAGCTCAGTTGGTAAAGAACCTGCCTGCAATTCAGGAGACCCAGCTTTGATTCCTGGGTCAGGAAGATACCCTGGAGAAGGAAATGGCAACCCACTCCAGTATTCTTGCCTGGAGAATCCCATAAACAGAAGAGCCCAGCAGGCTATAGTTCATGGGGTCACAAGAGTCAGAGATGACTTAGTGATTTAAACCACCAAGAAATATTGTGTAGTTCCAGAAATGGGTCATTGTGTCAATCCATCACCCCGAAGCATGGAAGCTTAGAGTTGAAGATTTGGAAATTGTTCTTTTTTAATTAATTAAAATTTTAATTAATTTTATTGAAGTGTAGTTGATTCATAACGTTGTGTTAATTTCTGCTGTATAGCAAAGCAATACACTTTGCTTTACAAATACACTCATACAGATATATTCTTTTTCATTTTGTTTCCATTATGATTTATCACAGGATATTGAATACAGTTCCTTATGCTATACAGTATGACCTTATTTATCCATTCTCTATACAATAGTTTGCAAAAGCATCCTTGAATGCTACAGGTTCCGGAATTGTCACTTTACTAATCCAGAAAGAAGCTGGAACCCAGAGAAGTGAGTAATTTGCCCAAGGTGACCCAGTTGTCTAGGAAAGCTTCACTTCTACACATCCCAGCTCCAGGTCTGTGCCCTTTCCATGCGTCATGTTACAAGTGGTGAATGATGGTTTGGATTGAACAAAGTTCAGCTTTGGAGCTGGTTTTCACTATGGCTTCACTAGGATGGTAACCGAGTCTTACGAAAATCTAACCCCTCAATATTCTCAGAGAAGCTTCATTTTCTTTTAATTGGAGTATAGTTGCTTTACAGTGTTGTTAGTTTCTGCTGTACAGTGAAGTGGATCAGCTATATGTATACATACATATATCCCCTCCCTCTCGGACCACCCTCCCACCCCACTTCCATCCCACCCATCTAGGCCATCCCAGAGTACCTAACGGAGCTCCCTGTGCTCTACAGCAGGTCCCCACTAGCTATCTGTTTTATGCATGGCAGTGTATCTGTGAAAGTCCTAATCTCCCAATTGGTCCTGCTCTCTTCTTCCCCTCCCGCGCTCACATGTCCGTTCTCTACATCAGAGCAGCTTATTTCACTGGGGGTTACATTTTGTTTTGTCCTAATATCCAAAATCACTGCGGATGATGACTGCGGCTATGAAATTAAAAGATGCTTGCTCCTTGAAAGCAATGACAAATATAGTTAAGGTTTTTCCAATAGTCATGTACAGATGAGAGAGTTGAACCATAAAGAAGGCCAAGTGCCGAAGAACTGATGCTTTGGAATTGTGGTGCTGGAGAAGACTTGTGAGAGTCCCTTGGACGGCAAGGATATCAAATAAGTCAATCCTAAAGGAAAGCAACACTGAATATTCATTGGAAGGACTGATGCTGAAGCTGAAGCTACAATACTTTGACCACCAGATGCAAAGAGTCAACTCACTGAAAAATTTTTCCTGATGCTGGGAAAGTTTGAAGGCAATAGGAGAAGAGGGTGGCAGAGGATGAGATGGTTAGATTACACCACCGACACAATGGACATGAATTGGGCCAAACTCTGGGAGATAGTGAAGGACAGGGAAGCCTGGTGTGCTGCAGTCCAGGGGATCTCAAAGCGTCAGACACCACTTAGCGACTGAACAGAACAGAACAAAAGAATGTGCAGATTCCTAAGCAGATGTCTTATGTTTGGAGCTACAGTGGTACCAAGAAGTCATCCCTGGCTTTGGGTGTCCCGGAATAGGTGAACAAGTGGTCCTGAGCTGTACTCAAGGCTCACCTGTGCAGGGTCAGTCCCTAAACCCCCTAGAAGTAGCACCGCAGTGGAGTGGGGTGGCCCCTCCTCCAAGCTGTCCTTTTGTGACCACTTCTCCCCTTTGGCCTCCTTTGATGTTCATTTTCATCTGAACAGGCAGGGACATTTAAGTTGTGATTTACTGTAACCACACCTTCTAAGGGGCCCCATCCAAGTGGTTGCACAAGAACAGTCATGGTTACTGCCCAAGTGGCTCTGCCCAGTGTGTGGAGGGAGTAAAGGAAAAGCCCTGAAGAGGGAGGCTGATGTGTGCAGATTAGAAGGTGGGTTACCCCAGAGTAGAGAAGGAAATAGAAGATTCTTTAATAAGGGGGCAGAGTTTCAGTAAACATAGTTATTAACTGTGGTATGCAGTAGGATATTTGCAAACAAGATCGCCCAGAGAAAAATCTAGGTCGAGTGGTCACCGTGGGCGTAATGCCAGGTACACCAGCCGTCTACGTTTAAGGGAAGTAAAATGACCAGGACAGTCTCGTCTGTTGGCTTGGCTTCCCCCAGCTTTCTTTCCTCTCAGCTTTCAAATGTCAATTCACACACTCCTCTCATGGGGAGCCTTCTCTGACCTCCCCCGCCAAACTAGGCTTGCTCCCCTTGGACCAAGCTACGTTTTCATAGCCGCTGCCCCTGTATACCTTCTCTGCAGAATCCAATCTCAGGTAGAAGGAACACTGGTCCGTGTGATGGCTCAGTGTCTGTCCCCCAGTCACACTCTGTGCTCAACAGAACAGAGCACTATTGCTGCATCTGATATAGAAGAACATTTCTTTCCCAAAAGGCTTTCTCTAAAAGTGGTGTCTTTGCAGGATTTTTTACAATGGTGAGTGGCATGAGGATTTTTCGAGATCCTGAAAACCTTTTGGTGGAAGCTGCCGGAAAGCAAGATCTTGAGACACCTGAAGCAGGTGTTCCTGGGGTTCAGCACTCTCCCATACTCCCCATGGCATGAGGGGCAACTCCCTACCCCTACCCCTTGAACCATGCCTCCAGGAATCACTTAGGGCAGTTATTCAATAAATATTTGAATGAAGGGGCAAGTATGAATGGGGGACCTGATGGCATCTCAAATAATTAACAAACTTCAAGATGGAAGTGAGGTGTGATCTAACTTGTTTTCCTGTAGTGGTCCTTGAAGAACTTCTCCATGGGAGAAAATACTTTGATGATTAGACAACTTTAATAAAGACTAGCTTGCCTAAAGTGTGATAGACTATCTGAGCAGGGGTCAGTGTCTAGTTACTAACAGTCTTCGAGCAGAGACTGGGCATACTTGGTGAGCTATTGTAAGTGATCATTCAAATACCAGATAAGGAGTTAGATTGCAAGTGAAAAGTGAAAGTTGCTCAGTCGTGTCTGACTCTTTGTGACTCCATGGGCTATACAGTCCATGGAATTCTCCAGGCCAAAATACTGGAGTAGGTAGCCTTTTCCTTCTCCAGGGGATCTGCCCAACCCAGGGATCGAACTCAAGTCTCCCACATTGCAGGCAGATTCTTTATTTACCAGCTGAGCCACAAGGGAAGCCCAAGAATACTGGAGTGGGTAGCCTATCCCTTCTCCAGGGGATCTTCCTGACCCAGGAGTCGAACCGGGATCTCCTGCATTGCAGGCAGATTCTTTACCAACTGAGCTATCCAAAAGCTCAAAGTACCTTTCCAGTATTGAAACACTGTTATCACGGGATTTTCGTCCAGCTAGCCCCTAATCACAAAGAAACTGCAGGAAGTTAGGGGTGATTACGCATTTTCTTCACTGTGTCTTTAGCGCTTATACAGGGCCTGACACATAGTAGCTGCTCAATAAATACCTGTTGAGTTAAATATATCAGTAAATATCAAATTCAGAATCTATTTCTAGCACAGAATAGATTCTAATTGTTTATTCCTTTGACCTCAATCAAGCAGCCAGTCAATCAAAAAAGGGCTGAAAATTGGGCAGTAAACCGCCTAGTGAAAAGCTGTGGTCAAACATGTGAACTAAGCATGTGAAATTGAACTGCTATCAGCTTTTCAGACCAGAGAGTCTGGGGTCAGTGTGAAACTGGATCAGCGGGGTCCTGGTAGGAAACTGGATTCACTCGGCTGGTTCAAATGAGAGGTTAATGAAGGGGCTGCTCCATGGACGGTGGTGTGGCCGTGGGAGCCAGCACGGAATGTGTGGCGCCCAGAGATCCCATCAACGGCAGGAAACCTGAGCCACTGTCCTCAGGGATAACCCACAGTGACTCCGATGGCTCAGGGAACAAGGAAGAGTTAGGAGAGCCCCATGAGAGCTGGAACCGTGGAGACCAGGGTGTCTTGGCTGCAGCCACTGCTAAACCCCAGATGCTTCATCAGCCAGGGCGTAGACAGAAAAGCGTCTCTTTCCTTCTCCTCCTGCTCATAATACTGGTGTCTACTGTCAGCCAAACCCAACTGGAAGCCAGCCAGCAGGGAGTAGGGCGGGTGGAAAAAAAATGGGAAAATGGGGGTGGGGGAGAGTCTGCCCACAGGGAATCACTTTCATATAAATTTTTATTTTATTTTTCAATTTTACTTTAAATTAAACCTATTCATTCATTTATTTATTTATTTAAATAAATACTTCTTTAAAGTAGAGTCTAGATCACAGTGGATAGTGAGGGAATTCCCCCCACCACCACCATTTCATCCCACCTCTTCTACAGCAGCTCATATAAATGTGCTGGCTTTTTCTCCTTTCTCTCTCTCTCTTTTTTTCTTTTTTCTTTCATCTAATACTGGTAAAGGACTTAAAATTTTTTATTCAGAATAAACCAAAGTAAATTTGGTGACACTTGTTTCTTGGCCTAATTAAGATTAACCCTGTAGCCTAACAGACAGGCCTATTTCCTTTCCTTTGTTCTATTAACATAAACAAGTTACTTCACGTACCTCTGTGGGAACTGGGAATTAGGCAAGTGTTTAGACGCATAAAAACTCTCAGCAAGTTTGGCACTCAGCTTGGATACCAAGTAATTAAATATAAGATGAAAGATGAGTCCAACGGCACTCGCTCTCTAAGATTGAAAGGGAAATATGAGTGCAGGCAGCCTCAATCAGCTTGATGTTGCTGTCAGTGTGAAGTTACTATCAGCTTTTCATATTACTTGAATGGCAGCTTGAAAACAGTGGGAGAGACCAGTTTAGGAAAATAGAGCAAATGTTATGGACACAGTTCTTGTTACATCTGAGCTGTTGCTTCATCATGCTCGTCACGCTTGTCATTGTTTATCTGATGCTTGTGCAGTCTTGCCAGACAGGAGCTTCCAGAAGGCAAAGCCACGTCCATTCACTGAGCTGAGTGTGGAACCTGGCATTAACTAGGTACCTGGTTAGCGAGGCTGAGTCAGTGGTGGCTGCTCTTAGTTAATGTAGAGAGAAGGTTTGAAGGGAGATGGTCAACAGGTCATTGCTATGTGTGCCGAAGTTCTGAAAGGCAAACGCCAGGACACACATCAACAAACGGGCGTTTTGAGACCATTGTAATACCATAACTAAGATGGCAGCCTCATTGCTTTCTTTGGTTTAAAACAAACAAATAAACAAATAAATAAAAACCTAGAGAGTAATAAGCCATCTCAACTCTGTTAACAGAGAGAAGTAAGTTCTGCCTTCCTGGAGTGGACTCTGTACTTGGCCTTTTACAAATTTCTGCCTGAATTAGGATTGTCCCTGAGAATTGGTTCAGGAGGCCAAAGAAATAGAAGCTCTAACCACTCCACTTCAGTTCTGGAAGTTAAATAGCCTTCCCCTGGACAAATCCGTTTGCTCTCGGATCATACACCTAGAGGTTCAGCTTTCAGCCACTGTGATGTTGAAGGTAGCCTCAAGATTAAAGAAGAAGACTGATGGTGGTGATTTTAAAGGGTGGCAGCTCCTGGGGCGCAGATTCAGAATGAGCTCAAAGATGATTCATAGCCACCGTGGGTGTCTTGTCCGTATCTCCTTGGCAAGCTTATGTCCTCGCCACTATTACTTTTGAGAAGTATCGCTCTGAACCCACTATCTTGGAGTCTGCAGGATGGGGGTGCAACTGGAGATGTCCAGCTGAGCCCTGCCCATCACTCCATCCTCTTGGAGCTGTCAGAGGAAGCCTGGCCAAGGGGGCTGCCTCTCTCTTCTCTGCCAGAATGTGAAATGGTTTTGCAAGCTCACATAAAGGTTATGAACCTCCATGGTTGTCACTCTGCAACTATAATAGAGTTTTGTTTTAATTATTATTTTGGAAAATACTGCTGCAGGATTTCAAAAGAGTCTCCAAGCCCCTTCTAGAAGTTCAAGTACATTTTTTGAAAGAGTATTTTCAAAAGTATAGATTGTGCTGAATGCCTTTCATTATGAATGGATTAGATGTGCGTTATCTCCCAGAGAAAAATGTGTCTGGAAACAGTCTGCATTCTTAGGGGGATAATTAGCTCATTGTGCTTAGCACAGCGAGTCCTCCCGTGGTGTCCTTAAAGATGGGACTGATTAGTATTGAAAGCAAAAGACCATTTGTAACATATTGCTTGCTTGATATCTAAAAATTGTTCAGTTCAGAAATAACCAAGCCTTGATTTCATCATCTCTGGACAGTAAAGACCAAAATATCCTAATAAAAGAACAGAGTGAAATACAGAGCTAATGATTATCACAGGGACAGAGAGAGCCCATGGAGGAACTCCTGAAACAACACGACTTTAGAGTCCCTGGGATGTGTGTCCTTCCAGGCCCCCTCGGTTGGTTTCCATGGCGAACTGGTATATGATGGAGAAGGTGAACTGCAACTTGATAGGCAAGGTAAGGGTGAGCCAGGACAAAGTGTTGTGAGTTTGTTGTTTGTTTGCTAAAGTTCTACCATTATGCCTCAGTAAGGACATTTTTGTGCAACAGAGGATGAGAAATTATATTTTCAGTTGTATAATTTGAGTACTGGTAACAATTGATTAGGCTTTTCAGGTGGAGCGAGTGGTAAAGAATCCACCTGCCAGTGCAGGAGATGCAGGTTCGATCCCTGGTCAGGAGGATCCCCTGGAGGAGGAAATGGCTAAACCACTCCAATATACTTGCCTGGAAAATTCCATGGACAGAGGAGCCTGGTGGGCTACAGTCTATGGGGTCACGAAGAGTCAGACATGACTGAGCACACATCTCTATCTGTAACTATTGATTATTTATAGTTAGATTCAATACTCCAGGATTAACAAAAAGTACTCCTTTCATTTAATATCCCCTTGACTTGAGGGCTTTCGTCTGCCTTAAACCTATGTCTTTTGCTGCGGGTAAACGCTTCTTAAATTTGTGAAGACAAAGTTGCTTATCATTAAAGTTATTTCACTGTTAAAATAGTCCTTGAAAAAGAAAAAACAGGTTAGCTCTTTTGTTTGTTTAACAGTTTGGTTTATATCACAGTAGCGAGGCAGTTTATAGCTGGTGACATTTTCTGGGTGGAGAGTAGCTTGAAATAGTGTGTATAGATATTTAATAAGCAAAGCCTGCAAGGTAGAAGGGTGTTAGTACATGATATCTCACTTTCATGAGGAAGGTCATCATCCTAAGGGACATCAGTGAGACACATGATACCTGTTGGCATGAAACTGACGTTAATGTTTAGCACATTTATTCTATGGCATGAGCCTAGAAAATGTAATTTCATGCCTTTTTCTTCCAAAGAAAAAAGTTCTAATAGACTAAAAATATATATTTATTTGGAGTAGGAAATGGCAGCCCACTCCAGTATTCTTGCCTGGAAAATTCCATGGACAGAGGAGCCTGCAAGCCTGACGGTCTGCGTCCATGAGGTCGCAGAGTTGGACATGACTGAGCACAAACACAGAGGTATATATTAAGGCTGTTTTGTCAGTGGCCTGAGCGTTAGTAAATGGTTGGTTTTACCATTTGTCTGGGGAAATGTCACAGTGGCGATATCATAAAATAAATAGGTCTCCTGGCATCCAGCTTTTAAACTGTTATGCTCAATATATAAAATATTAGTTGTGGTTTGAAATACTTCCTTATAACTTCTAGCACCTTTGTATCTGAAAATGTAAGATGATTGTTTAAACCTGCCTTACCCAGTATGGATGATATGAGGCAAAATCTTCCCTTGAATCTGAAGAATGTGTGCGTGTCTCTGCCCTTCCTTCTTTTTCCAGGCTGTTCTTTCATCCTTCATTGCTCAGCTTCTTGGAGCTGTTGCCTGGCTGCAAAGTCAGCAAAGCGTGTCCACTAGGTCAGACCCTATCGAGTCCCCAGAGCTGCGTGTTATCTGCACTTCCTTCCCGCAGTCTCCCAGCCCTGCCTCCCAACCCCCTTCCTGCCTCCTTCCTGAAAGACCTGCATGGATCCCAGAAGGAGGTTCAGGCTTGTGACGCCACTGTGGCACTGACTCAGTAACCCTTCCCAGGGAACATTAGAGTTTTAACAGACAACTTTTACCTGAAACCAAAAAGAATTTAAAAAAAATTTTTTTTTTTTAATATGGACGATTTTTACAGTTTTTGATGAATTTGTTACAATATTGTTTCCATTTTATGTTTTGGTTTCTTTTGGTTGCAACGTATATAGGATCTTAGCTCCCCGACCCAGGATTGAACCCACACTCCCTGCGTTGGAAGGTGAAGTCTTAACCACTGGACTGCCAGAGAGGTCCCAACCAAAAAGAACTGGTTTCTCTTAGTGGACTGGCAGACTGATTCTGGGAAAGGATGTTTTTAAGTAACAGGGCTTTCTGGTTCTCCTCCAGTTAGGCCACAAGACTGGCCTTTGCTTGGCTTGCTGGCTGGTGTGTGTCCTGCTGGCTGCAGGCATGCCCTGCTCTCCTACCCCTGGGTCTCCACTCCTGGCAAGGACACCGCGAATGGCTTCCGAGCTGCCCATAACCAGAGTTGCAAGGGAATTAATAAGAGCTGCATCCCAGTGAGAGTGTTTTTTCTACCTTGTTGTTCTTCAGTCACTAAGTTGTGTCCAACTCTTTGCAGTCCTGTGGACTGCAGCACACAAGGCTTCCCTGTCCTTCACCATCTCCCAGAGTTTGCTCAAACTCATATCAATTGAGTTGGTGATGCCATCCAACCATCTCATCCTCTGTCGCCCCCTTCTCCTCCTGCCCTCAATCTTCCCAGCATCAGGGTCTTTTTCCAATATTTCTTTGCAACAGGTGGCTAAAGTATTAGGACTTTAGCTTCAGCACCAGTCCTTCCAATGAATATTCAGGTTGATTTCCTTAAGGATTGACTAGTTTTTATCTCCTTGCTGTCCAAGGGATTCTCAAGAGTCTTCTCCACCACCACAGTTCTAGTATACTAGGATACTAGTATTTGTGCCTTTTACTTGTCTTGGGATTAATTTTGTTGCATGGACAAAAGTCTAGTGGCAAGACAATAGGGCAAGGACTTCGCCTGGTGGTCCAGTGGTTAAGAATCCATCTTCCAGTGTAAGGGACTAGGATTTGATCCCTGGTTAGGAAACTAAGATCCCACATGCTATATAGCATGGCCAAAAAGAAGAAGCCAAGAGCCTCTGCATATACCATCCCATCCCATCCCATGCCTGAGCGTAGATTTCTGTGTCTCCCACATGAATATCAAATCTACAGCATAGGAAGCTTCCTTTCTCTCTAAATTAATAATCCAGGGTAGGACAGAGATGATTAGAAAATAAACATAAGACCATGTGACTCTCTAAGTGTAATAAACAGTCATTTAACGGATGGAAAGAGCAGTGGACTGGAGTGGTTGTGGAAGGTGAGATGAGGCTCATAACATTTCAACTGACTCTTAATTAGGCAGAAAAAGAGAACTTGGACACAGGTAGGGTGGACATCATTTTGGAGGGCAACAGAGGTCACCGTGGAGGACAGACAGAGGGTTAAGAGAGTCCAAACAGCCCAGGGAGGGCCCTTCCTCTCAAACTGCTCTTTTAGCATCAGTGATTTCCATCAAACTGATAAATTTGGGGGGGAAGCGGATCATTCCAAGTTGTCTTCTGAACTGACTGATAAATTTCCATCAGAATGGCCCACTGAAGTAACCCTGTATATGTTCAGCTTTATTTGAGAGGAAACGGGCATTAAAACAAATTATCCTATTATGTTGTTAGTTTAAAATCACTTAATAGGTATGATAAAAATAGCTATATTAAAGATGATCAGCTAATGTTATTTTTCATAACCACAAATGAATGCTTTAAATGGAACTTCTATTTAAAGGATTTTGATGCTCTGAAGTAGTTTAGTTTTAGGTATCTATACATGGGCGTAATCCAAACCTTGAGTTTTAGCTCCACGGTGCAGTGGTATCAGTTTTCAAGAACATTTTTGTACTTCTGAAGACCTTCATCTAAAGAACTCAATATCTTTCTCAAATATGAACTTTTGAATCTTGATATAAAAATAGATGTAGCATTTTGAGAAAGATGGGTAGCCTTAGGGAAATGGAAACCCAAAATAATTAGAAGTTCTTTCCTACTGAAGTGTGCGAGTTAGATCCTTCTGTCTCTTCACTACTTAGTATTTATGAATATAAAATCACAGAACTGAACTGTTTGTCTAAGAAATGCCTGTAAGTTTACATTTTAGCTATTTGTCTTCAGATAGATTTCTCAGTACTGTTTTTAAAATACTCAAGCTTAAATGTATTCTTGTGTAACCTTGCTTACTTGACACTGTATTCATTCTCTCCTTAAGAGAAACTAAGGATTCAAACTTCTGCCAACCGTGTGTTATTCTCTGCCCCACCCCCACCACGAAACTTCACTTTAAAACTTATGGGAGATATGTGTCCACTTCCTTTGAAACAGACTTAAAAGTTGGGGGATGCACTTGAAAATAGCAGAGCTCCGAGGTCTTGATGCTTTTGTGGAGTTTAATGAGAACGGTGGCTGGAGCCAGGAAGGTAGAGCCTGAGCAGCTGTAGGCGAGTGTGGGTTGTATTTGATGTTCACAAAAGAATGTCAGTGGCAGGGTGTTGCTCAGCGAAGTGTGCATTTTCAAGTTACCCACAGTGGTGTCTATTGTCCTGTTTCTCAATTGAATGATGTCATGTTTCATTTAAGGCTCTTAGTGATGCTGAAGTCTGTGGTCTGCACACCAGGGGGAAAAAGGCAGGGAGAAAGTTGCCAATCAGGTTTTTGTAAAGCCTTTGTGTGTTGGGTTTTGAGAGATAAAAGCTGACTCATGCAATATTTCTGCGGAAGGAGCTGCACAGACTAGTAAAGGCTTCTGGTTTTACCTGACTGAGCTCCCAGTGAGGTCAGTGCATCAGCTGAAGTCAGACGATGTGGCTCCGCCTGGGCAGAGCCCAGGTAGGTGCAAACGTGGATGTGTCTGGGGAACCGATGCTCGACACCCTTGGTCCTTCCTGCTGGAGCAGCCGAGCCCAACCGCCTCGGTGAGAAACTGTCGTGGAGATTTTCTCCACCACACTGCGCAGGACCAACTGCTCGCTTGAACATATTACAAGTGTTCTGTTATTACTGCTATGGACTGAAAAGAGTTCTCCAATAATAAGAATTAATCTAGAAGGTGATTTTTTTTTTCCTCCCTCCGAACTGCAGTCTGCCTTCAAAGGTTTTTGTCTTGTTTTGGTTTGAATTTGATCTCCCCTTAAAGTTAGGTTGAAATAATCGAAAGAGCTTGATGTTGGTGACTCTGGGGAGAAAAGTAAAACCTAAGTGTTTCGTGCAGTGACTGCTGAGTATTTTCATGTGCTTTCTTTATGAGGTTCACGCAGGTTAAGCTGGGGAACAAAATAATGTTTGCAAGCTTTATACTTAGCAACTGTCGTGATGGAATCTAGTCTGAGTCTAGTGGTCACCAAAGTTGACGGAGTAAATGCAGTTTCCATGTTGAGTGCTTATTGGTAAGACATTCTTTTGTTAGGAGGAATAATTGGAGAGAAAAAGGCATGGATTGTAGTCAATGCTTTTGCACAGTTGAGTCTGACTTTTATTTTGTTTTTTTTTATTTTAATTTAGTGATACTAATATATTTGAGAGAAGATGTATATATTTGGCATTCCTTTTCATTAATCATATGAATGTAGAAATTAATTCTTTTAATTGAAAATACTTAAATATTTGTTACACTGATGTT
Organism: Ovis aries; assembly: GCF_016772045.2. Lineage (NCBI taxonomy): Eukaryota > Metazoa > Chordata > Mammalia > Artiodactyla > Bovidae > Ovis > Ovis aries. The sequence goes on from NC_056061.1 coordinate 75,654,534, forward strand.
GTGATTTTTAGTTTCTTTAAATAACTTTTGCAGATTATAAAAGTGGTACACATTGAGGAAAAGTAGTATTAGGAGGTAAATATCAGAGGAAAAACCATCCATTCTCCTACTTTATAAAACCAAGGTCAATATTGTATTCTGCATCTTTTGAATCATTTTTCTAATGTGGATAATAAATAAGTGGCATTTTTAATTCAAATTTAGGATCACTTTCTACTTATGTTTTATAAACCACCCATTTTACTCAACTGTCTAGTATGACCATTTTCTGCCCTTAAGGATTTGAAAGGGCATGACATTCAATAGTTTTATATGGTACTTTCTAGATGGATTTATTTACTCAGATCTCTATTGTTAGACGCTTTGAATTCTCTTCCTCCTCTTTTTTCCTCTGAGAACATGTTTAGTGTGCTTTATGGATGGTTTATTTTCTCAGAGTGCTATTGTTAGTTACTTGGGTTTCTCCTTCTCCTTCCTCCTCCTTTTTCTTTAAGAAATGTTATTTAACCTAATCCTGCCTCTCAAGTGAGCAGAGATGTTTTGGAAACTGAGCATGCTCAGTGCAGAGGGAACCTGTGCAAACAGCTATCATTGTTGCTTTACTGCCTTGAGACTGATATTTCCACAGAAACAAAAAAGAAGCCAGAGCATAGATTGTGATTTAGTCTAAGTGAAAAAAATAGACGTTTTTTAGCCTTTAACCAAGTCAGTGATATATATATTTCATTATTGAAGACCTGGCATTAGTAGAATGTAGAAGAAAATTGCTATTTTGTGGTTGCTGCTTGTCCTGTGATTCCAGCTAGGAATGGACCATGCAGGTGTGGTATCCATGCAACTTGGTGTTTATTTCAGGGCTGGGACTGCATCCCTGCAGTCGGATGGGACCTGGGGAAGTCAGCTAGTCCAGCCGCCCCATTAACAAGTGAGGAAACCACAGACTCAAAGGCTGCAATACAGTGACTTCTCTGGCGGTCCAGTGGTTATGATTCCATGCTTCCACTGCAGGGGTGAGGATTCAATCCCTGGTCAGGGAACTAAGATTCCAATGCCAAGCAGCAGTACAGCCAAAAAAAAAAAAATTGCAATACAAACCTCCATGGTACAGAGCCAGGGCACAAATGCAAATCCTCTATAGGAGAGACGCCTATAACTTGATTTTTGGCTGGTCCACTGAGCTCTTTCTGTACATGCAGTTGGGCATGTATTCATTCATTCCTACACACACACACACACACACACACACACACACTATTGGCACATTTGTATTGTGCACTTTATACAAGTAGCTTACATTTAGTGCATCATTTCCTGATCTCTAAGCTCTTTTTCTGCCCTACTCTGTGAATCTATGCTATGTGTGCGATACTTAGCAGCTCAATCGTCTGACTCTTTGTAACCCCATGACTGTAGCCTGCCAGGCTCCTCTGTCCATGGGGATTCTCCAGGCAAGAATATTGGAGTGGGTTGCCATGCCCTCCTCTAGGGGATCTTTCCAACCCAGGGATCAAACCCAGGTCTCCCACATTGCAGGCAGATTCTTTACTGTCTGAACCAAGTATCAGAACTAACGGGCCAGAAATAAGAAACCATAGTCTCTGATTCACAGTTCAACTTTGAGCATGATGTAACCTAACCTATCTTTGTTTCCCATCCATAAAATGTTCCAAAAGTAATGACACATGTGAATGAACTGTGAGGCTTTGTGTGTAGGGTCAAGGGGAGGGACATGTGTGTTTTGTTTTGTTTTTAAAGGATAATTGTCATAGAGTTAAAGACCTGGCATATATGGTAAGGCTGATCTGTTATAATAGAGGCTGTTCGGGTTATCTCTTGCTGCATTACAAATCACCCCAGAGCCTAGCGGTTTGGAACAACAACAATCATTTCTAATCTTTCAAGGTTTATGTGAGTCAGGAGTTCAGGAGAGGCTCTGCCAGGTGGTTCTGGCTCAGGGTCTCCTGATATTGCAGCCAGATATGACAGGGCTGGGGTCATCTCTAAGGCTGTTCTTTCATACCGTCTGGTGCCTGGGCCAGAAACACCCAGTCTCTAGGGGCCAGATCAGCCAGGGTCCCTTCAGCTTCTCTCTGCATATCCATGTGGTCTCATTCCATGATTTCTCCAGCACGTCAGCTTCAGGATAACCAGACTTTTTTTATATGGTGGCTCAGGGCATATCCAGACGCTCTTATTGCAAGGCCCTTCTGTCTTCATGCTCTGCCATACTCTAGGGCTTTGGGGTCATGTTCATGGCTTGGGCAGGGTCCCCTGCCACATCTGGGTCCCAGTGGGAAGGGGAAGGATGTGGAGGAATAATGTCTGATGCTGGAAAAATGGACCACCAGAGGGGCATGTGTCTTTTCCACTGGTGAGAACGTGACCACAAGACCACATCTAATGGCAGGGAGTCTGGAAAGTGTGCTCAGCAGAAACTTTGTTCACTAAGGAAGAAGGGGAGTGGGTTTTTGTGGACAACTGCCAGTCCCCCTGAAAGTGACAACGACATTTTAACCCTGCTTTAACCCTGTTGTCATCACCATCACCTCCCACACTAATTGATCTTCCAAAGCAGATAATAAAGATGAAAAAAAAAAAGCCTTAAGGTCCCCTAGGTCCTCTTTTTTTTTTAACTTTATGTTTTCTATTGGGGTAAGGCAAAATGGTTGTCTGAGGAGGACTTACAAATAGCTGAGAAAAGAAGAGAAGCGAAAGGCAAAGGAGAAAAGGAAAGATATACCCATTTGAATGCACAGAACAGCAAGGAGAAATAAGAAAGCATTCCTCAGTGACCAACGTAAAGAAATAGAGGAAAACAATAGAATGGGAAAAACTAGTGATCTCGTCAAGAAAATTAGAGATACCAAGGGAATATTCCATGCAAAGATGGGCACAATAAAGGACAGAAATGGTATGGACCTAACAGAAGGAGACGATATTAAGAAGAGGAGGCAAGAATACACAAAATAACTATACAAAAAAGATCTTCACGACCCATATAACCACGATGGTGTGATCACTACCTAGAGCCAGACATCCTGGAATGGGAAGTCAAGTGGGCCTTAGGGGAATCACTACGAACAAAGCTAGTGGAGATGATGGAATTCCAGTTGAGCTATTTCAAATCCTAAAAGATGATGCTGTTAAAGTGTTGCACTCAATATGCTAGCAAATTTGGAAAACTCAGCAGTGGCCACAGGACTGGAAAAGGTCAGTTTTCATTCCAATCCCAAAGAAAGGCAATGCCAAAGAATGTTCAAACTACCGAACAATTGCATTCATCTCACACGCTAGCAAAGTAGTGCTCAAAATTCTTCAAGCCAGGCTTTAACAGTACATGAACCATAAACTTCTAGATGTTCAAGCTGGATTTATCCCATCAGAGGAACCAGAGATCAGATTGCCAACATCTGCTGGATCATCAAAAAAGCAAGAGAGTTCCAGAAAGACATCTGCTGCTGCTGCTGCTAAGTCGCTTCAGTCGTGTCCAACTCTGTGCTACTTCTGCTTTATTGAATACGCCAAAGCATTTGACTGTGTGGATCACAACAAACTGTGGAAAATTCTTCAAGACCACCCTACCTCCCTCCTGAGAAATCTGTATGCAGGTCAAGAAGCAACAGTTAGAGCTGGATATGGAAAAACAGACTGGTTCCAAATCAGGAAAGAAGTACGTAGAGGCTGTATATTGTTACCCTGCTTATTTAGCTTACATGCAGAGTATATCACGCGAAATGTCAGGCTGGGAATCAAGATTGCTGGGAGAAATATCAATAACCTCAGATATGCAGATGACACCACCCTTATGGCAGAAAACGAAGAAGAACTAAAGAGTCTTGATGAAAGTGAAAGAAGAGAGTGAAAAAGCTGGCTTAAAACTCAGCATTCAGAAAAGTAAGATCATGGCATCCGGTCCCATCACTTCACGGCAAATAGATGGGGAAATGATGCAAACAGTGACAGACTTTATTTTCTTGGGCTCCAAAATCACTGCAAATGGTGACTTCTGCCGAGAAACCTAGACAGCATATTAAAAAGCAGAGACATTACCTTGCCAACAAAGGTCTGTCTAGTCAAAGTGATGGTTTTCCAATAGTCATGTATGGATGTGAGAGTTGGACTATAAAGAAAGCTAAAGTGAAGTGAAATCGCTCAGTCGTGTCCGACTCTTTGTGACCCCATGGACTGTAGCCTGCTGGGCTCCTCTGTCGATGGGATTTTCCGGGCAAAGGTACTGGAGTGGGTTGCCATTTCCTTCTCCAGAGGATCTTCCTGACCCTGGGATCAAACCCAGATCTACCTGCATTGAAGGCAGATGACTTACCCTCTGAGCCAAAGAAAGCTAAGTGCCAAAGAATTGATGCTTTTGAACTATGGTGTTGGAGAAGACTCTTGAGAGTCCCTTGGACTGCAATGAGATCCAACCAGTCCATTCTGAAGGAAATCAGTCCAGAATATTCATTGGAAGGACTGGTGCTGAAGCTGAAACTCCAATACTTTGGCCACCGGATGCAAAGAACTGACTCATTAGAAAAGACCCTGAAGCTGGGAAAGATTATGACAGAGGATGAGATGGTTGGATGGCAACACTGGCTCAATGCACTTGAGTTTGAGCAAGCTCCGGGAGTTGGTAATGGACAGGGAGGCCTGGCGTGCTGCCGTCCATGGCAGCAAAGAGTTGGACACGACTGGGCAACTGAACTGAGCTGAACTGATAGCCAGTTAACAAAGTTGTGACAGTTTCAGGTGGACAACAAAGGGGCTCAGCCTTACATATACATGTATCCATTCTTCCTCAAACTCCTCTCCCATCCAGGCTGCCATATGACATTGAGCTATACTGCATGGCCTTGTTGGTTATCCATTTTAAATATAGCAGTGTGTATCTGTTCAGCCAAAGCTCCCTAACTATCCCTTCTCCTCATTCTCCCTTAGGCCCTCATTTAACCAAACTGACATACCTGTGCCCTCAAATGTAGAAATTCTGGAGTCACCACTTAGCTAAGGCAATTTAGCCAATGTACTAGCTGCGTTAATTAAGAGTATCTATTACAACTCAATTCTTGCCTAACTGCAGGAGCCACTGTACTTCTCAGTTTTCGCTGACTAACACAGGAATCAATTAGTAAGTGATCTGAATATTTAGTAGCAGACTTTATAGTTCAAAGAATTTTTTGATCCTCTTTCAACCCCTCACCTCTTGTTTGAACAAGAACATTTTTGCAAAGCACCCCTTCCTATCCTTGACTTTCTTATCCAAACTTTGCTTTACTGACTCTTCAGCAGTAATAAGATCTTTTTTAATTATTTATTTTAGAAAACGTTTAAACTTACAGAAAATTTGCTAAGCTAGTTTGGAGTTTCTATACACCCTTCAACCAGCTTCCCCCAGTCCTCACATCTTGCATTACCAGAGTACATTGGTCAAAACAGAAATTAACATGGTAAGAAGATTTTTTTTTTTTTTTACCTCTTTATTACCAGACAGCTACAAATAAGAATGAAAACCATGTTCCCTGGATTGAACACTCAGAGCAGCAAAGAACAGGTTTAGTTGTAGTCCTGGATCTGCTATTATTAATAATACAGAATCATGTTATTTTAGAAAACCAAGAAGTAGAAATTCACATTGAGATCCAGTGGCTTTTATCTATTGAGCCCTCCACTATTATCTCAGAGATGGGTAAAGGAGGATTCCTCAAATACTTGGTACTATCTTTGAAACATATAAATGAGTACCTTTTATAACTTTGACTCTTAAAAATGTGTGTGTGTTTTGAATCATGAAATCAGTTTACAACTTTAGGCTCTACTGAAGACTCACTGGGTATTAAATGAATTTTTCTGGTTGATAGAGTAATTTCCTGCTTTATTCCCTCTGTTTCCTCCTCTTCACAGACGGTATCATAAGGAACATAATTTTATCATTGATCCTGAGCACTACACATCCTCTCGATGTCCATGACTGTCCTGCCAAGGAACTCCAATTAAGTATTTAAAGTCTAGAATAGCCATGAGCAGAATTTGAAAACCCTGATCACCCCTCCTCCCTCGCTGCGCATATAGCCCTCCCTTGCCTTGTAAAGCTCTCCTGGGGTCTGGTGACAGGGCGTGGTCGGTTATGACCCCATGGGTTCCCCATGTAGCATGAAAATATGGTCAGAGAAGCCTGGACTTTTCCTGCCAATGAAAGTTCTGCTTCCCCCTTAAATCAGCCTCAGAGGCAAGTTAGAGCCAAGAAGTACTACTTTTGATTCTGGCAGTGACATTCCAAAGGAGGGCAATTAAAATAATGGAGGTTTGAGGAGCAAACAAAGAAAGGCCAAGGAATTTGAGCTCTTTCTGCTAAAAAAAAATTAGAGATTTGCCATGAAGCAAAACATATGGGAGCCGGACAGCCATATTGTTCATTTTATTGAGGATGGCACAAGAAGGAATATTTTTATGTTGATGGCTTTAGACTACAGTACTGCTGGTTGTAAGCGTCAAGCCCCACCCCCACCCCTGCCCCCACCTCCATCTCCAGGTTTACCAAGGGTCAGATGAACCAAGGCCCTCGAGCTGGGAAAATCAGCTTATTTAGGGTTTTCATGGTCAAAAGAGCCACTGACATAGGCCATTAGCAACAACTGGCAAGTTCTCCTAAGTTGCTATTTTATTAGCCCTGCGTTTGAGATTTGGTAAGAAAAACAGGTTTTGAGAAGGAAAGCAAAGCAAAGCAACAAATTACCCAAGTGTTAACATAGGTGCTAACATCTTTCATGCACAGCAGAGGATAAAGCTTTCTTGCTCTTCAGTTTTCTCTTTGGGTGTTTCAGTTTATCATGGGAAACCAGCCACCCCAATATCTAGTACACAGCACTTGTCTCCAAATGCTGTTGCTGCGAACTCATAACAATATTGTCTATTAACGAACAGAGTAAAAAAAGATAAACTGCAAACTGTACATACCTTTTCATTCACTATTATTGGGACAAAGATTGATACGGAAGTTAAGTTTAAATATTTAATATATATAATATTTAAAATAGTGTTAGTTGCTCAGTCATGTCCCATTCTTTGCAACCCCATGGACTGTAGCCTGCCAGGCTCCTCTGTCCGTGGAATTCTCCAGGCAGGAATACTGGAGTGGGTTGCCATTCCTTTCTCCAGGGGATCTTTCCGACCCAAGGATGGAATCCAGGTCTCCTACATTGCAGGCAGATTCTTCATTGTCTGGAAGTGAGCGTGTATTTCACACTTGTAGCACATCTCAGTTTGGATGAGCTGCAATTCAAGCACTCAATAGTCACATGTGGCTACTGGCTACTATGTTGAACAATGTAGCTCTGGAGATAAATATTAATAATTGATTAATTGTATTAGGAAGAATAAGCCAGAGAGGGTGGAAATCTGAAATTATTTTGAAGGCAGTGAGAGCAAGACTAGACAATTTTTATGAAGAACATTTCCTTATGTGAGAAAACTATAATTATCTTCTAAGCAGTGAATCAGCATAAACATTGTTATCCACCTGCAGTCTCCTATTATATGCCATTAAATGACCTAGCTTTAAAGGTTTCACTTCTGTCATTAGTAATTTTGGAAGGTATTTAATTTGGGGCCGTAAGTTTGGCTAAATACTAGCACTCCAAATACCTCATATATTCTATTTTACAAAATGTCTGGTTGGCAGTCTGAATAGGCTGATTCAGTGTCCTAGAGAACGTGGCCTGGTATTGAAACAAATGAAGTCTTCCTTGCTAGGGTCCAGTTCATGTTGCCATGTAAGATTCATCCATGAAGTGAACCCTGTTGACTTGAGTTTCTTGTCCCACTTTCTCCTGCCTTTGAAAGTATGAAAGACACTAGCAGCCCTAGTAGGCCCAAAGTGGATTCTCAGTCCCAATACTGGCTGGCTAACTTCCAGTGGAAGTAAGTAAAACAAAACATGAGTCTCTCTGTTGTGTTCATTTATCACCATCCTGATAATGAATATTTCCCAAGAGTTATGTAACTATCAAATATGGTTTTCTCAAATGAGACTATGACTTAGGACCAAACAGAAGTTGGGGAGGAAGGTGGATACTACTCTATCTGAAAATCAGAGCATCTGGAAAGGGAGGATGAGATGGCTGGACGGCATCACTGATGCAATGAACATGAACCTGGGCAAACTCCAGGAGATGGTGAGGGGCAGGAAGGCCTGGCATGCTGCAGTCCATGGGGTTGCAAAGAGTCAAACAGGACTGGGCAACTGAACAACGACAACAACACGGTCTCATTGGCCTTTTGGGACCTTAAAGAATCCTTATGTACTTCCCAAGTCAGCACCCATTCCAGAAAGGGACATCAACCTTATGGTTTTGATAGATGCCAGTGTATGTCTGCTCCTAATCTTAACTACCCAGGACTTTCTTTTTTTAAAAAAAAAGTTATTTGTTTATTCATGGCTGTGCTGGTCTTTATTGCTGTGCACAGGATTTTCGCTAGTTGCACAGAACTGGAACTACTCTCTAGTCGCCACGCTTGGGCTTCTCATTGCAACGACTTCTCTTGAGCACAGGCTCTAGGGTGTGCAGGCTTCAATAGCTGTGGCTTGTGGGCTTAGCTGCCCAGCGGCATGTGGGATCTTCCCAGACCAGGAATCAAACCTGTGTCCCCTGCATTGGCAGGTGGATTCTTAAGCACTGACCCACCAGGAAAGCCCTGCCCAGGACTTTCTTAACACCAGTCCCAAACATGAGTAAGCATCCTTTGCTGCAAACACCCCTAAGTGCCTGGCTGTTTCTTGGATTTTCCAACATTCAAGTTGGCCCAGGATTTTTTACACAAGTACATTTTAACTACTATAACCAATCCCAATTTTATAGGCCATAAAGTTGTTACAGAGAAAGCAGAAAGAATATCGCAAAAGCTTTTAAAAAATTGTGGGAAATATACCATGTGGTAGTGGTTATACTGGTAATTTACTCATTTCCTACATGTTTCTTACCATGCCTTCTTGTTGATCCAAGTTAGTTCCTTTATTTTATATTCATAGTTTTACTATTTGCAGTCCACTCTTAACGCTAATATTTGCCGTGAATATAAACCACCAAGAGGACTTCCCTGGCGGCTCAGAAGATAAAGCGTCTGCCTACAATGCAAGAGATCTGGGTTTGATCCCTGGGTCGGAAAGATCCCCTGGAGAAGGAAATGGCAACCCACTCCAGTACTCTTGCCTGGAAAATCCCAAAGGACACAGGATCCTGGTGGGCTACAGTCCATGGGGTTGCAAAGAATTGGACATGACTGAGTGACTTCACTTTCCTAAACCACCAAGAAAAGTCTGAATGTTAAAGGATACAGACTTGATGGGTTCTTTTATATTCTAGAAATATTGGTACCAGCTGTTTGATGATCTTTATTATTGAGTCAAACCAAATTCACGTTCCTTTTGAAAAGACTGTCATTGATCTATATTCTTGTTATTGTGTTTGTCTTATTACAACCTTCCATACCTGAGTTTCACTCTCCTGTTTTTCTAACAAGGTCTGGAAACATGGATTTGGGGGTTTGAAATGAAGCAGATTTCTTTATCAGTCACACCTATTGCAAGGCATTTTGCTTCTATAAACTTGGGATCACATTACTAGGGGGATAAAGTGCAGATCCTGCCTTACAAATGAAGAAGACTGGAACTTTGTGTTTTGTCTGAATAGCTTCTGAAAGTTTAAATTCCATACGGGGCCTGTTTTGAACCCAAGATTTAAGTGCTACAGGCTTTAAATTTTCTCTTCTTATTCCCTTTTCTAAATACTAACAGCCCTATTTCTTTAGAAACAGTTCTGATGTTTATTATTTAATTGCATATGGTCACACTGTCATGTTATCTCCCTGGACACATGGAAAGTAGTAGTTCATCAGATATACGCTGTAACAGTGTAACCCCATGTACACAGCAAATGGAAAGCCCGCTTTCGAGAAGCGATTTAGAGAAATGTTGTGATAGGATGATTAAGTTTTAAAGAGGATGTGGGTCTCAATATTTTGAGTTTTCTTGTCCAGTACTGGAGAATTATTGTCCACGGAACACTTTCTTTAATGCTATATACAAGTAAAGTGTAAAATTGTCAGCATCATTAAGTAGTGGAGTTTCCAGGTTGGTAAAGTTTTGTGGAATTGTAGTAGAATACTCAAAATCTAGAACAGTGGTTCTCAAAATACTCTAATATTTCAATATTAATAAATATTTTATTAATCTAATAAAACATAGGATGTGGGGGGGGTTGTTTGTTTGTTTTTTAAATACATAAGCATCCCCTTGGTGCTTGTTGAAGCTGTAGATTCCTTGTGCCCTGAGCGCTGAGCCTTGATTTAGTAAATCTGGACTAATCGCTCTATCCTCAGGTGCTCATACTTTGAGGCCAGGCGCAGTGCTTTTCAAGTGTTAAAGCACTTGCACATGGCATTGTCGTCTTGGTAAAAAGCAGACTGAAAAAAAAAAAAAAAGTAGGTCTAAGGTAGCACCAAAGGCTTTTAGTGAAGTGAAGTCGCTCAGTCGTGTCCGACTCTTTGCGACCCCATGGACTGTAGTCTATCAGGCTCCTCCGTCCATGGGATTTTCCAAACAAGGATGCTGGAGTGGATTGCTTTTCCTTCTCCAGGGGACTTTCCCAACGCAGGAATCGAACCCGGGTCTCCCGCATTGCGAGCAGACGCTTTACTGAGGGAGCCATCAGGGAAGCCCAAAGGCTTTTAAGTCTGACGCAATTCCCGCAACGCTTTAAAAACTCCGCCTTTGCCATTCAACGTCCCATGGGTATCTTTGCATTTCCGTCTATACCTAGCGTGCTTTTTGCTTTTGACCGTGTCCCTTGAGCTAGGTTTTAAGCACCTTCAAACCTTTTCTGTTCGCTCTAATTTTAAATACTTGCCTATCTTGCTTATCTTGTCCGTTTCTTTATTTTTCTTCACGTGTATAGATGCGCACCAGTTGCGTCGTGAAGTGCGGTCAGCTGTAACACAAGCTCCATATCTCAGAACCACAGCCAGGCACTCCTGCTCCGGGGACCTCGGGGCCATGGAGCTCTCCGACAGTGACCGCCCGGTCAGCTTCGGCTCCACGTCGTCCTCGGCTTCCTCCCGGGACAGCCATGGTTCCTTCGGCAGCCGAATGACCTTAGTTTCAAGCAGCCACCTGGGCTTGTTTCCTCAGGATAAGGAAGCAGGGGCCATAAAACTGGAGCTGATGCCAGCCAGGCCGTTTTCCAGCAGCGAGCTGCAGACGGACCGTGCGGCCGGGCAGCAGAGCACAGACGAGGGCGGCGAGAGGCAGCCCCGGGCACAGCGCAGAGTGGAAGCCAACGGGGCGACCAAAACGGAGGCCGAATCGGCCACCAGCCCCAAGCTGCTCTATGTGGACAGAGTTGTACAGGAAATTCTGGAGACCGAACGGACTTACGTGCAAGATTTAAAGAGCATCGTAGAGGTAAGATGCACTGTGGGGGGGATGTTTAAAGTTTGTCCTGCAGGATCAATATCCTCTCGAAATAAAGGGCAAGGAAGGGCTTGCAACAAAGGGCTTCTTAGGAAGCCCGCTGTCTCCTGAGAGGCAGAGATGGTGTAAATGTTTAAACAGATCATCACTTAAGAGGAAGCCCTAGGGCTATTATCACTGGGTTAAGATCCTCAGTGTTTGCATTCGTGAATCCATTACGTGTTGGGAGTAAGCATGATGATAGCAGTGCCTACACTGGGTGTTGTGTTAGTGACTCCTGCCCCAAAGATCTGTGAGAGGGACAGACAGGATGCAAGCTTCCTGACTTGCAGGTGTCAGGGGTGTGTTGACTGACCTCCTTGGGTCATCTTCAGCTTAATCACAGTTGTCTCCTGATGTCTGGAGCTTCCAAAGCTGCCAGTACCTGTGTCTCACCTCCAGAGAAGGATTTCCTTGATTTGGGGTGTGGCCAGGAGGTGGGCGGAAGATCCCCAGGTGATTCTTCTGCGCAAACAAGCTTGGGAATTAGGTTTCAGGCTGTTTTCTGTGTTGGTTGCTGTTTAGGGGAAGGTGGTGAAAGGGAGAGAAGAACCCTGGACTTGGTCTTAGGTGTTTACCTTTTACTTTTATACTAAACAAATTCGTGTAAATTATTTGACTCTCTGCAAACTGAACTTAGCTCAGGTACCAGATCCAAGACTCTGGAAATTCAGTTATTAATTTGTTATCATTGTTGTTTCCCTGTATTATTTCTTTTTTAATTTTTATTTTATGCTGGAGTATAGTTGACTTATCCAGTTTCTAATTTGACTTTGATTATAGCTAGGTTTTTAAGAATAAAATGATAATTATCAGAACAGTTCAGATGCTAATTCATTCTCAATAATTTAAAATATTATCTTTCAAATTGATACATTATGAAGCTATACTCCCTACGCTGCCTGGTACTATCCCAGGTTCTTTCATGTGTTAGTGCTCATTTCCTGTTTTAGATTTTGAATCTAAAATGTGTTTCAGAATAAACTGGTGGAATATTTGCTGATGAGGACATTCTCCACCAAACACATACACTCTTATAGCTTTAGGGGAAAAAAAATTCTAGGACACAATTGTGTTTTCAGTTCCACAAATGATCAAACCAGACAGTCTTCTAAAAATAGTTATGACATAACTTCCCAGTAAAAATAGAAAAAAAATCAATTGATGCTCAACCAAAACAATATGTGATACCAAATGTAGAGTAAACCAGGCCAATTGTTTCTAGAATTTCAACAATGATGTCATTTGTACTTGAGAAGAAATACCTGTGAAACTGCCAAAATTTGTGAAACCTCTCAGGAAATTTATGGTTGTCAAAGCTTTCTCTGGCCTTTTTTTCTTTGTTTCTTGCTTGGAAACTTTACCACTTCATCGAAACTCACCATACCTAAAGAGAAACCTTTAGTGTCTGAGCTGGAATTCTATGAACACTTGTTTTTTTCTGAGGCCAGTTAACAAACTTTAAGTGAGAAGAAATACAATAAGAGATCTATGAAAGAAAATAGGTTAAAACAGGATTTTTTGCTTCAATAAAATACCTTAAAATTTTTTTATTTTCTAACAGTTTCAGCAGAAGTTTTATTCCAAACTGTACAAATATTCTTGCCTTATTTTTTCCCCTTATCAAGGAATTAGCCAATGTTTTGCACTATGGGTTGGTGGACTTTTGCTATAAAGGACCAGATGGTAACTCTTTTTGGCTTTCTGGGCCCTAAACTGTCAATCGTAAGTGTTCACTTGTGCCACTATAGCCCAAGAGCAGCCCCAGACTCTACGTCAGTGAATGGGTGTGGACGTTCAAGGAAAACTTTAGGGCCATTTTTGACCCAAGGGCCATGGTTTGCCAAACCCCGTATTTGCTTATAAATCTGTGCTTTCATTTCATCAACTGTGAAATGAGACTAATAAATGATACTTGCCTAATAAGGTTGGTGTTATGATAATTAGATAATATATTAAAAGCTCATGCAACAGTGCCTGGCACATGGTAAGCAATTAATAAATGGAAACACTTATCATCCCAGGCCTCTTCTGAATTTGCTGGCTGAGACTGAGCACCATTTATAGCTATCTTCTGTCTTATCTGAAGTCTTTTACAAAAATAAATAGATTTAGTCGTATACTACAGTAGAAATTTCATTAGGAAAGAGTAACTTTTAAGTGGGTGATTCCAACATTATTATTTTGAAGGCAATTGGATTATTTATAAAGAACCCAGGGAAAATCTAAGGTGACACATAATTAGGGAGAAGAAAGATGAAGAAGGGTGTTGGGAAGGAGGGTAGTTGGAAGAAAACGTCCCAAATAGAGAGGGAAGCACCTGGGCAGGAAGAAGATGCCGCTTTGTTCAGGAAGTCTCTGGAATGCTTTGAGTCACTTCCCCTCCCCACCTAGAAAAGTGCAGAATCTCTTCAGATCACGATTGGTCGCTGCAGCCTCTTCCTCACACACTTTTGTATGTGACCACCTCTGTTTCTCAAGATCACAGTTTTCACAGAATGGTTAGACTCGTTTTATGTAGTTCTTTGCCTTATGGAGGCTTCCCAGGTGGCGTCAGTGGTAAAACTCACCTGCCAATCAATGCAAGAGACTCGAGACATGAGTTCAATCCTGGGGTCAGGAAGATCCCTTGGAGTAGGAAAGGGCAACCCACTCCAGTATTCTTGCCTGGAAAATTCCATGGACAGAGAAGTCTGGCAGGATCCAGTCCATGGGGTCACAAAGAGTCAGACACGACTGAGCATGCACCCCTCCTTTATGGAGTATAACCAATTATTTTCCACCTTGCAGCAACTTTACCCAATAAGGACTGTTATGAGTGTTCTTTTAAAACACAAGATGTCAACTCCTTTAAAAAATCTGTTTTCCTTAATCTATTTCCAATCTGTTTTAAAAATTCTGTAGCTGATTGCTTTAGTATCTTTGATTTTTCAAGTGCAGAGTTAAATGGGGAAAAGGCAACTTAGTAACAACCTACCATCATAAGTTCTTACCACACAAAGAGAGTTTGTTAGTTGACTTTCTAAGCAAGAATTATTTCTGAAGAAAAACCACCTAGTTATTTATAGAGATAACTGGGAAGTTGTTTTCCACTTACACAGTAGCATAGTTTCAAACTGTCTGAGTGACTGAGTGATAATCTGTCAGTCGTGTCCAACTCTTTGCAACCCCATGGACTTACAGACTGCCAGGCTCCCCTCTCCATGGAATTCTCCAGGCAAGAGTACTGGAGTGGGGTGCCATTTCCTTTTCCAGGGTTCAGACTGTGCACTCTGCTTTACTGAGTTCCCACTAATGAATGGCCTTCAGTAGTCATTCTTGGTTGTGTTTATTTCCCTTAGTTGCATTTTATCTGTAGTGTATCTTATCCATACATATCCTAACCACTCAGGTTTATATTCTGTCCTTAGAATTTATAAACAAACATTTTTGTGAAAGGCCATTGATATATACACTGATTTAAAAGATGTTAACGGTTAGAACTGGACATGAAACAACAGACTGGTTCCAAATAGAAAAAGGAGTCCGTCAAGGCTGTACATTGTCACCCTGCTTATTTAACTTATATGCAGAGTACATCATGAGAAATGCTGGGATGGAAGAAACACATGCTGGAATCAAGATTGCTGGGAGAAATATCAATAACCTCAGATATGCAGATGACACCACCCTTATGGCAGAAAGTGAAGAGGAGCTAAAAAGCCTCTTGATGAAAGTGAAAGAGGAGAGTGAAAAAGTTGGTTTAAAGCTCAACATTCAGAAAACAAAGATCATGGCATCTGGTCCCATCACTTCATGGGAAATAGATGGGAAAACAGTAGAAACAGTGTCAGACTTTATTTTGGGGGGCTCCAAAATCACTGCAGATGATGACTGCAGCCATGAAATTAAAAGACGCTTACTCCTTGGAAGAAAAGTTATGACCAACCTAGATAGTATATTCAAAAGCAGAGACATTACTTTACCAACTAAGGTCTGTCTAGTCAAGGCTATGGTTTTTCCTGTGGTCATGTATGGATGTGAGAGTTACTCTGAAGAAGGCTGAGTGCCAAAGAATTGATGCTTTTGAACTGTGGTGTTGGAGAAGACTCCTGAGTCCCTTGGACTGCAAGGAGATCCAACCAGTCCATTCTGAAGGAGATCAACCCTGGGATTTCTTTGGAAGGAATGATGCTAAAGCTGAAACTCCAGTACTTTGGCCACCTGATGCGAAGAGTTGAGTCATTGGAAAAGACTCTGATGCTGGGAGAGATTGGGGGCAGGAGGAGAAGGGGACGACCCAGGATGATATGACTGGATGGCATCACGGACTCGATGGACTTGAGTCTGAGTGAACTCCGGGAGTTGGTGATGGACAGGGAGGCCTGGCGTGCTGCGATTCATGGGGTCGCAAAGAGTCGGACACAACTGAGCGACTGAACTGAACTGAACACAGTATGCCTTGGTAGCTCAATACGGTACCACATAGTATCTGAGTAGCTTATTTCTGAGAAGAGATCCTGCTCACACATTATCTGGGCAATAGGATTCTCAGCTGTTGGTGATAATGCAAAGAAGGATGTACGTCTTTCACTACATAACGACATTGTATTAAAATTTTTCCCAAATATATTGGATTTTGTTTTCTTTCCCATGCCATTTAGAAATTTAAAAATGAATTCTGAAGATTTAACTGAGAAATGTTATTGTTCTTGCTTCTGGTCTTCATCGCAGGCCCTTTTCTCTGTCCCCTCCATTCCCTCCCCGTGGCAACTCCCTCCTCTGCTCCTTTGCCTGACATCCTAGTCATTTGGTTTGTACACTTGACATTTTAGAGAGGTGAGGTCTTGACTATCGACCATACTGAGAGAAACAAGAGAGCTGTTATTTCCATTTCTATATATGGGTCCTACTAGCATTCACAGATAAAATGAGATAATAAGTATGAAAGCTAGTTTTAAAAGTTAAAAGTAAAATTGCCAGTGATACAATTTGTGGAGAGAGAGAAATTCATAGCTGGAAAGTAGGAAATAAGGGTTTCTTTCATGTTTAATAGGATCTTAGATTGACTGACCAGAGATTCTCATGGGCAGAGTGGGTTTCTTTAATCTTTATAAATGATCTATAAAAGAGCCTTTGACAGCCTCATGAGACTTGGCCCTGGATATAGTTCATGGCCTGTTTTAAACTTTTATGAAGGGTTTTAAATAGTTCATAACATTATCTAATACTGTGTAATTAGAAATTATATCCCTACTACAAAATAGGATCTTTGAAATATAAGAAATCCTAAATTAAATCATATTTGGGGATGTTGAGGACATGTACATTTAGTGAGGGGAAAGTAGATAAAATTCTAAAAAGTTAAAATCCTTTTTCAAGCACCTTTATCCATACAGTGTGCTAAAAGCTAAGAAGTTATTATTATAGCCTTGCTGTGTAAAATTTAAAGAACCAAAGCTTTAAGCCATCCTTGTTAAAAGCATTCAGCATTATTCAAAAGCTGTAGCTACACAAGGATTAGGCTGTTGATCTCCAACCTCCAGCTCTTGTATTTCTTGATTGGCATGAACTTTTTGTTTATCATGTGATAGTACAGATAGTTGGAGAAGGAAATGGCAACCCACTCCAGTAGTCTTGCCTAGAGAATCTCGTGGACAGGGGAGCCTGGTGGGCTGCTGTCCATGGGTCACACAGAGTTGGACACGACTGAAGCGACTTTGCATGCATGCATTGGAGAAGGAAATGGCAATCCACTCCAGTGTTCTTGCCTGGAGAATCCCAGGGACAGAGGAGCCTGGTGGGCTGCCATCTATGGGGTCACACAGAGTTGGACATGACAGAAGCGACTTAGCAGCAGCAGTACAGACAATGTTAGGATAAGGTGGATGAGAAGAGAGATACTTTTCACCCACTTAGTGTTTCCCTGGTGGCTCAGAGGTTAAAGCGTCTGCCTCCAATGCAGGAGACCCAGGTTCGATCCCTGAGTCAGGAAGATCTCCTGGAGAAGGAAATGGTAACCCACTCCAGTATTCTTGCCTGGAGAATCCCATGGACGGAAAAACCTGGTAGGCTACAGTCCATGGGGTCGCAGAGTCGGACACAACTGAGTGACTTCACTTTCACTTTACTGACATAAAACATATTGAACACAATTCTTCCTGTTGCCATAGCTTAGAGAAGAGGCTGCCCTTAGCACCAGACGTATCCACTAGCTGGAAGGTGAATTGTCTTACACTTGGGAAGTGAGCCTCTCCCAGATCTGTGCAGAGTGAATGAAGGAATCCAGTGATCAGGCCCAGGAAGTCGGTGCCGTGCTTAACTATGGACCCTGCCTAAAGACTTAGCTTTTAGGCTGGTGAGGTGGCTAAGACTTGGACAACATGGAATCTGAGTGGGTTTTTGTCCTGCGCCACCTCTCAGAGACAACACTATCGAACTTGGAGGTGTTTTCTCTTGAAGCTGAGTTTGATTCAGCTGGAGAGAGAAGATGGTTGGTGTGGAAAGGTCAGTTCATAGCTCTGCTGCTCCTCTCTTGGCCATGAAGGGATAGCTTTACATGGGTGTTCCCTGGACCAGCCACAGCTGCGTAGGATACTTGACAAGAAGAGAAAAGTTTTGAACCAAGGGAGGAGGCTGATGAGATGTCCTTGCTTTTATTGTCTTTTTATTTGCACATGTCCTCACTCAATACTTTCCCTCCAGTGTGACAACATTTATTAAACTGACAGTTTTTATGAGGTTCCTTCAGACTAACATTTCTTGAATACTGAGGGAATTATGTGTTCAATGCTAGAGTGTAGGACTTGGCAGGGATTGTTTTTAACGAAGGCTTGTTACGTGGGTGGATTTAATAAAGTGCTTACACTGTAGTACTTGGCACATTTTAATGTACTTTTTCTTTTACATGACATTTGAGCACTTTCATTTGAATGTGTCTCTTTATTTTTCCTTCCAGGGGCTTTTCTCATATTGGGTGAATGAGATCTTTGCTAAAACCGTTTGAGGTCTATGGTAATTTTGAAGCAAACCTGCTAAGTAGTTTTAGGCTTATGTATTGGATTGGCCAAAAAGTTTGTCTAGGTTTTTCTGTAACATAGGGAACCTGAATAAACTTTTTGGCCAAGCCAATAGGAGCTGTTCATCAAATAGCACATCTAACCACTGTATATGAGCCCCCCAAACTTCACTTTGACTCTTTGTTTCCATGCCTCTTTGTTGCTCTTATGCCCTCCCCTTCCTTGCTCTACCCCACTCTCACCTCTTGCCACCTTAACAATGACAGAAACTTAGAGGGTAAGAACATAGCGATTTTGAGTATTCGTCTCCTCTACTGGTTGCAGCCTAATATTGGGGGTGGAGAGGGGTGCCTGGCCTTTCATGTCTTTTAAAAGTCCATCCTGTTCATACCTTCTGATCAACTGCTGCTGCTGCTGACTCTCTTCAGTCATGTCTGACTCTGCTTGACCCAATAGACGGCAGCCCACCCAGCTCCCCTGTCCCTGGGATTCTCCAGGCAAGAATATTGGAGTAGGTTGCCATTTCCTTCTCCAATGTGTGCAAGTGAAAAGTGAAGGTGAAGTCTCCCAGTCGTGTCCTACTCAGCGACCCCATGGACTGCAGCCTACCAGGCTCCTCCATCCATGGGATTTTCCAGGCAAGAGTACTGGAGTGGGGTGCCATTGCCTTCTCTGGATTAACTGCTAGTGAACATCAAAACTAGCTCAACATGGGCAGCATTTACTAAAAGCAAAGTGAGTGGAGGTACGTAGGGTTGCTGTGCAAAGGTTGTTGTTGACTGTTCACAAGAGTTCATGTATACTTAATAAATGATGTCAGTTTATTCCCTCCAAATGGTTCTAGCCAGATTTTGAGTCAAAACCTAGGAAAATGATTCAAAATAATTATATTGGTCAGGTTCTCCTGGGAGCATGGTAGATAGAAACCATAAACCTGGTGACCACACCCACCACCTCAATGAATCCGAATAGCTATAAACATACTACGTGGCTACTACTTCTAAATTTTCTAGATATATACCTTAATAGCAACAAAAACACTAAAACATAACATTAACAGCAGCTTGTATTTGGGTGCTTACCAGATTTCAGGCACTGAATTAAGCAGTTACAGCCTCAGCCACAGCCCCACTATGTGGGTACTATTATAATTTTCTTATTTTTAGCACAAGACTATTGCATGTACTGAGAGTAAAGGAACTCGTCCAAGGTTTGTAAATGGTTAGTGTTGAAACAGGAACTGGAATGTTAGGTTTCACTCCAAAGGCCTCCTTTACTACTGCATTGCTGTTGCAAATCTCCCCTGAGAGTCTAGCAGAGAGCTCGAAGGTTTGGTCGTCTTCCTAAGCTCTCTGGAGCAGGGTGTTGCAACAGCAGCATGGTAGGCATTCGGGACTGGATAGTGCTTGGTTATCAGGGACAGTCGTTCTTGGTTATGGGGGATAGTCGTGTGTGTTGTAGGATGTTAGCATCAAACCCTGGCCTCTGCTCACTAGATGTCAGTAGAACCACTACCATGCCCACTCATGACAACCAAAACTGTTTCTAGATATTGCCATATAACCCCCAAGGGACAAAATTCCCTTGGCTGAGAAACACTGTTTTAAAAATTTGGAAGGCATAGTGTATAAGTGTAAGTAAAGCCACAGTAACAAATCGGCCCCCCAGTTGAGTGATGTAATACAACAGAAGTTTCTTCTTTTGCAGTCGTGTATGTGTGTGTTCAGGTTAGTGGATGCTGTGCCATTCCATGTATCAACTGATAGAAGGCAGGGGAAGGAGAGTTTTTGAGACAAGTGTAGAAACGGCTCACCTCTTCTCTCATTCCACATCAAGCTGTAAGTTTGGAGATATAGTCTGTGTGCCCAAAGAAAGAAGGAAACATTTTTGTGAACAACTGCCAGTGTCTACCATGTATTATATTGGATTGGCCAAAAAGTTCCTTCAAGTTTTTTCATAAGATGTTGTGGAAAAATCCAAATGAACTCTTTGGCCAACCCAATATGTAACTGCAATATTCTCTTTATAGAAACCTACACCTGGCATCCCACCACTAAAAGGTAAAAATAAAAATAAAAAATACATAAGGAAGAAAGCAGGAAAGATCTTGATGATGCTTACTGCCAAGTTTATAGTTAACTCTCTCTACTAAATAACCCTATAGAATGTTTTAAATGGAATTCTTCATTTAGTACTTAGACTAAGATGTACTTTCCCTTATTCCTCTCTCCCCCCTTACACATTTCCATCACCTCTACCTCCTCTCTCTCCCATTTTTCCTAACTCCCTCCCCTCTTTCGTTTTTGTAGGTTTTCCTATCCATATGACCTGTCAAAGGGCTCTTTGGAATTTTTGAACATAGGTGGTACTATCAATATTTCAGTTTAAGAAGAGGGCTGCTGGGTCTAGCATAGTTCAAAGGCAGAAATTCTGCCTCTTTGCTTGTCTTCTGGAAACATTTTTAGTAGACTGGAATCAATGAGAATAATGGACTAATGCCAGCATACCCTTAACAGAATGGTCATGCTCAGAAGCTTTAAGTTTATTGCCACACTGATAAAGTTTATAAGAAAATGGAATACCTTCCTTTTTACTGCCCTGCCTTTCTTTTTTTTTAACTTTTTATTTTTACTTTATTTTACTTTATAATACTGTATTGGTTTTGCCATACATTGACATGAATCCACTACGGGTGTACATGCGATCCCAAACATGAACCCCCCTCCCACCTCCCTCCCCACAACATCCCTCCGGGTCATCCCCATGCACCAACCCCAAGCATGCTGTATCCTGCATCGGACATAGACTGGTGATTCGATTCTTACATGATAGTATACATGTTTCAATGCCATTCTCCCAAATCATCCCACCCTCTCCCTCTCCCTCTGAGTCCAAAAGTCCGCTATACACATCTGTGTCTTTTTTGCTGTCTTGCATACAGGATCATCATTTAAACTCATTTCTGTAGTCTCTCTGAGAAGCCAAGATGAGAATTGTGAACACTTAAAGAACAAGTAAACAATATAAAACCTAATGGTTAAAACTGTTTTAATACATTTATACATACATAAGCCAATGGCAACCCCACTCCAGTACTCTTGCCTGGAAAATCCCATGGATGGAGGAGCCTGGTAGGCTGCAGTCCATGGGGTTGCTGAGGGTCAGAAATGACTGAGCAACTTAACTTTCACTTTTCACTTTCATGCATTGGAGAAGGAAATGGCAACCCACTCCAGTGTTCTTGCCTGGAGAATCCCAGGGACAGGGGAGCCTGGTGGGCTGCCATCTATGGGGTCGCACAGAGTCGGACACAAGTGAAGCGACTTAGCAGCAATAATCTTAGGCCTTGCACACTTGCACACTCTAAATCAGGTGACATCATTATGGATGGTTTCCATAAGAAAGGGAAAGTGAAAGTTGCTCAGTTGTGTCCAACTCTTTGCGACCCCATGGACTATACAGTCCATGGAATTCTCCAGGCCAGAATACTAGAGTGGATAGCCTTTCCCTTCTCCAGAGGATCTTCCCAACCTAGGAATCAAACCCAGGTCTCCTGCATTGCAGGTGGATTCTTTACCAGCTGAGCCACAGGGAAGCCTTGTAGAAGTCAACTTTCATCTTTCCAGAGGTGAACATGGAGAAAGTAAATTTGCCATTGATAAATAGTGGTCTATTTATGTCATTAACCTTTATGCTTTTCAAATTACTAAGAACTTTATACAATAGCATAATGAACATCAGTTGGTATAAGAGTAATAATTATGCATTTAGTGATGTTCTCATTGTCTCCTTGAGAAATAATAAACCTCAGGTAATAGTCACCCTTGAGTGCCTGACATTGTTGACTTATGACTTGCTTCCTTTTTTTTTCTTTTTAGACTCTTTTTGTGGCTTGCTTCTTGAAGCTTGGGTCTAGAATACTTCAGGTCAGTCTAAGGATTTCCAGGGTATTGGAGGCCCTGAGTCCAGCTTTGTAGGATATTCTTACCAGGTTTCAAGAGTTCATGATCAAAAACAAAAAAAAGTTCATGATCTCAGAATAGATTATAGTGATTTAATATAGTTAAATATATTATAGTTTTTAGCTTCCGTATCACATGTCTAAGACCCAAGAAAGAGAATACAGTTGCTATAGAAAAAGAGCAATATGAATTTCAAGTGCCTATGATCCATTTTGTTATAATTTGACATATGTGCTTTTAAAAATCACTGAACTTGCAAAATCATATGAGGGGAAAATGGGGGAAAATAGATTCCAAGTGCAACACTCAAAACACCATTGAAAAAGAAACAAATGGAGGCAGTTTTATACGCGTTAAATGGTTAAGAACTAAATACTTACTATAGTAAATATGATACTTCAACTTAAAAAAAAAAAAACATGAAATTTCTTGTGGGAGCCACCTGGTACCCACAGCTGCCACCCCCTGTAGGAGGAAGAGAACAAAGCGAAGCGGGGGACAGAGTGAGAAAAAGAACAATAAAGAGGAGAGAGAAGAGAGGGGGAAATATAAAATAGGCCAAGAAGGAGGAGAGACAAATTAAAGAGAAGTTGTGTGCAGGGTTGTAGTCTGAGTTATAAAGTAGGGTTCAGTTCAGTTCAGTTGCTCAGTTGTGTCCAACTCTTTGCGACCCCATGAATCGCAGCACACCAGGCCTCCTTATCCATCACCAACTCCCGGAGTTCACTCGAACTCATGTCCATCGAGTCAGTGATACCATCCAGCCATCTCACCCTCTGTCATCCCCCTGTCCTCCTGCCCCTAATCCCTCACAGCCTCAGAGTCTTTTCCAGTGAGTCAACTCTTCGCATGAGGTGGCCAAAGTACTGGAGTTTCAGCTTTAGCATCATTCCTTCCAAAGAAATCCCAGGGCTGATCTCCTTCAGAATGGACTGGTTGGATCTCCTTGCAGCCCAAGGGACTCTCAAGAGTCTTCTCCAACACCACAGTTCCTGACATCAATGCAAAATTGATACTCCTGGCGTGGATGGGTGTGGCTTTAATGAGGTATGCAGGTGGACTGAGGTAGCTGGTAGGTGTTTGAGCTGTATGTGAGTGTGTATTTGTATTCCTCTGATGCTCTCTGGAAGTGGCTGTGCTTTTCTGTGTTCACCTGGTTTTTTGTTTGTTTTGTTTTATTGTGAATGCAATCCTGCCTAAGCAAAATTCAGAACTTTGAATTAAGTTCAAGTTACTCCCTAGTGTATTAATCATGTGGGAACAAATTCCTGCTTTCAAAGCAAATGTTAAAGCAGAACTAACTGTACTTACCTCTTGAGTGTGATGACTTGTTACAAATAGGTCTCACCTCTCCCCCGTCCCCTTTGTTCAGAAGATTAAAGAACACCATACCTGTTGTCAAAAAACATGATTTTCCATCCCTAAAGCACTTTTTACTTCCGTCCTATAAGAAAAAAATGGTTCAAAAGAATTTCAAGCTGTCTTAACAATTTGAGAGTTTATTTCTGAAAACTAACAAGTAGATATTTTTTACCCAAATCTTGGACCAACAAATATGATTATTTGAAAAAGCAAATAGTTGTGGATTTTTCAAAACTTTCTGTCACCAGAAAGATTTGCACAATTTGGGTCAAATACTCTTATACAAGTGATAACCCTTGCTATCTCGTTGTTATTCAGTCACTAAGTCATGTCCAACTCTTTGTGACCCCATGGACTGCAGCACGCCAGGCTTCTCTGTCCTTCACTGGCTCCTGGAGTTTGCTCAAATTCATGTCCATTGAGTCAGTGATGCCATCCTACCATCTCATCCTCTATTGTCCCCTTCTCCTCTTGCCCTCAACCTTTCCCAGCATTAGGGTCTTTTCCAATATGCCAGCTCTTTGCATCAGCTGCCAGTGTATTGGAGCTTCAGCATCAGTCCTTCCAGTGAATATTCAGGGTTGATTTCCTTGAGGATTGAAACTTCTGTTACACCAAGGAGATTTAAGGGGTAAATATTTGTGTGTTTATGCCATTAAAATTAGAATATTTTCCATCTACACGTGCATATTCTGAGTTAGACAATGTATCAAAGGAAAGGATAGACTTACTTACAGACATAACTGAGGACATTCATTAGTTTTGTGAGATCAAGCTCTTAGCGAAATACCTGCAACTAAAAAGTCCCTTCCCATTCTTCCAGCTTTTCTTTTAAGGCAACATTTTGATTTCTAATGAAAAGGTATTTTAAAAACTTCAGTTAACTCAGGTGATTGAGTAGCTATTATTACCCGTCTGCTAAAGAACTGCTCATATATTTCAAAGACTGCCTGTGGGCAGAACTCTATTGAAGATTTGCTAGAACAGGTTGTGTTCATTTGGGGGTAGAATTATGCTGCCTTTTGGGTGTATGCCACCTTGAATATGCAGTTATACTGAGTGGGTAGAAAATTATAGAATTCAGGAAATTGTGTTCTAAACAAACCAACCTTCACTTGGGAGTAGTTTCCCATGGCTGGAAGTTTCTTCCAAAGAAAAATGTTGCTTCCACCTTGTGAAACTAAGCATCAAAGAATCAGCCTAGGTCATTTGATAAGCCTGAAGCAAGTTGATGTCAAACCAACCCTGTTCTGTAACACCAAAAAAAAGAGGCGGCTTGAGCTGATGCAAGGTTTACCAGCCTACATAGTTCAGTAGTTAACTATTTTCTGATCACTTATATTTGTAGTTTCTCCTCTGAGCACCAAGGCTACTCTGCCACTTAAGGCTGATAGCATTGTTCTCTACAGCAGTTCACATGGAAAATTTTATATCTTTTTAAACCTGGTCAAATATACATAACATGTATTAATTTTAACCATTTCAAGTATACAATTCAGTGGCATTAGGCACACTGACATTGTCATACACTGAACTACATAATCATTACCGCTATCCATCCTGAGAATGTCTGGCTCTTTGAGACCCCATGGACTGTAGCCCTGTCCGTGGGATTTCCCAGTTAAGAATACTGGAGTGGGTTGCCATTTCCTCCTCCAGGGGATCGTCCCCACCGAGTTATCAAAGCCAGGTCTCTCCCATTGCAGGCAGATTCTTTACTGCTGAACCACTAGGGAAGCCCAAGATATACATGACATGTATTATTTTAGCCATTTTAAGTGAGTGATTCAATGACATCAAGCACACTGACACTGTTGTACATTGAACTGTATAACCATCACCACCATCCATCTTGAGAACTTGAGAACTTTTTTACCCCCCCAAATTGAAACTGTGCACCCATGAAGCAATAACTCTTCATACCCTCTTCCCTCAAGCAGTTCTTTTTTGTTTTTAAAAATTGTAGAATACACATAATGTAAAATTTACTGTCTTAACGATTTTTAAAGGTACATTGTAGTGACATTAAGTACATTCACAGCATTGGGCAACCAGTGTCTAGAATTCTTTTTATCTTGTGGAACTGAAACTTTGTCCCCATTAAACAGTAACCCCCCTCCTCCTCCCCTTCGTTCAGCTGCTGGTAACCACCATTCTACTCTCTGCTCCTATAAATTTGACTCCTCTATACTTCACATGAGTGGAACCATACAATACTTGTCCTTTTGTGACTGCTTTTTTCACTGAGCAGTGTCTTCAACGTTCATCCTTCTCATAGCCCATGTCAGAATTTTCTTCCTTCTTAAGATTGAATAACATTCCATTGTATGTCTATATAATATTTTGTTTCTCCATCATCTATTGGTGAATGCTTAGATTGCTCCAAATAGCGCAGGATTTTTGACTGAGTAGAAATCACACAGAGTTTTGAACTGGAAAATAACTCAAAAGTCTTAACTGACTGTGGATTCTGAAAAGGGTGAAGTGTTTTGGTGAGTTTTCTACTTCTAGCAGTCAGCATTGCCTTTGACACTTAAGAGGCCATTAGTAAGTATTGGCTGAATGAATTACCAAGTTCTACACAATCGTTCTTACTGGTGAGGAAATGGAGATGCAGAGAACCAAGTGATTTCTCCAACCAAATCCAAATCTTAGTTCTGGCACCTACTACCTTTGATTTTGAACAATTGTTTAATTTCTGTAACCTTTAGTTTCTTCTTAAAATGAGATGAGAGCTATTGTGTACCTCATAGAATGTTGTGAGGACAAAAGGAAGTAATGCCTGTAAAACTAAGAAAGTCGCTCAGTCATATCCAACTCTTTGCGACCAGCCATGGAATCTCCAGGCCAGAATACTGAAGTGCATAGCCTTCCCTACTGCAGGGGATCTTCCCAACCCAGGAATCGAACCCAGTCTCACACATTGCAGATGAATTCCTTACCAGCTGAGCCACAGGAGAAGCCCAAGAATACTGGAGTGGGTAACCTATCCCTTCTCCAGAAGATCTTCCCAACTCAGGGATCAAACCAGGATCTCCTGCATTGCAGGAGGATTCTTTACCAGCTGAGCCACAGGAGAAGCCCAAGAATACTGGAGTAAAAGGTAACCTATCCCTTCTCCAGCAGATCTTCCCAACTCAGGGATCAAACCGGGATCTCCTGCATTGCAGGAGGATTCTTTACCAGCTGAGCTATCAGGGAAGCCCAAAGTGCTTTGCTGGGCTCGATGCCTGTAAAGTGCTTTCCATAGACCTGGCATAGCATAAGCTCTCAATGCAAGCTAGTCAAGCCCCAGACCCTGCAGCTACGTATTGGTAGTGCCAAGACTGTACCCATTATATTTAGAAACAATTGGAAAAAAAAAACATTTATTGGGTGCCCCTTACTGGGCCAAATAAGGAGAATTCTCATACATACTTGTTAATGAAAATTTCTGAAAACACATTCCTTTCTCTATTCAGTTTTCTACATCTCAGTCACTGATGAGGATGAAATTGACATGGACACATGTGAAGGGCAGAGCTTGTCTCTCTTGCATCCAGGCACCGCATAGTGTAGACAAAACCAGAGCAGTGGTACAGAGGGGAAGTGGAAACAATTAAGATCACTTCCTGAGCAATTGCTTGGGACATGTCTAAAGCAAACTGTGCAATCATCTGTTTTTCCTCTAGCACAGACATAGGTAGCTTTTTGAGGATGAGAAATTGTCTCCTGTAAAACCAGAGATTCAGGGCTAGTCCACTTATGATAAGTAAAAGACCAGCTGATGCTCTTGGACCCCTTCTTGTCAACTCCTGTTCTAAAGTTGGACCTGGCTCTGAAGTTCCAGGTCCTAGTTGGAAGGAAAGAAGGTAAAGAAAGTTACTGACAATTGTGTAAATTTACTTAATATTCAAAATTACCTGGAATATTCTAGGTACTAGTTTTGGCAAGAAAATTCACTAGAATAGAATCCCCACTTCAAAGACAGGACAGAGTAAAACATCATAAAGATCCTTTATGAGAAACACACAATTAACTGGTCATCAGTGAGATTTATACCAAGGATAGTAAGCCCCCATAAACAGGTTCAAAGGGGCAGATAATAATATAATACTTTGAGCAATTAAAAGCTATCACGTAAGAAATCTGGTTAGGAAGAGCAATTTAAAAGTAGAATTTTTTTCGAAAGAGGTGATATATTTATACATATAACTGCTTCACTTTGCTGTACAGCAG
The DNA here is from genome assembly GCF_016772045.2 of Ovis aries. Taxonomy (NCBI): domain Eukaryota; kingdom Metazoa; phylum Chordata; class Mammalia; order Artiodactyla; family Bovidae; genus Ovis; species Ovis aries. The sequence continues at coordinate 75,682,574 of NC_056061.1, forward strand.
AAATTAACACAACACTGTAAAGCGACTATACTCCAATAAAAAATGTTTTTAATAAAGGAAAGAAAAAAATATATAAGTAATATTTTTCTAGGGAATTCCCTGAGGGTCCAGTGGGTAAAACTCTGTGCTTCCAATGCAGGGAGCATGGGTTCAATCCCTGATTGGGGAACTAAGATCCCACATGCCATGCAGCATGGCCAAAAGATTTTTTTTAAAAAAGGGGGTGCACCCTGGATTAATAAAATCTGTCTGAAACTCTAAAAGTAACATCACTTTTTATTAAAGCTCTGTATATCCCAATAAGCAATCAACATGGGCCCACTGTCCGAAAGGCATTTTTTTCCTTTGTTATAAAGAGAATAATAGACATTGAAAGGCAACACAAATTACCCCACCCATCCCATCCCCTGTGATGAAATAATGAAAATGAAGAAAATCTACAATCTGCTAGAACTGAATCTAAATCCTGACCCTGCCGTCTCCCTTTGTGAACTTGGATAAGGTACTAGACTTTTCTAAGTTTCAGGTTTTCACTTTAAAATGGGAATAATAGGATTGTTGCAAAATAAGACTATCCATGCAAAATGCTAGCACAGTGATAGGCATATAGTGAGCTCTCAAATGAGAATAATGATGATTATTGTTAATATACTTAGTATTATTTGGAAAGGCCAGTAATTTCTGGTACATTAAAATATCATGGTATTGTTCTTGCTAATCTGTGCTGAAACTGAAGCTCCAATATTTTGGCCACCTGATGCGAAGAACCAACTCATTGGAAAAGACCCTGATTCTAGGAAAGATTGAAGGCAAAAGGAGAAGCGGGCAGCAGAGGATGAGATGGTTAGATAGCATCCAGAATCAATGGACATGAATTTGAGCAAGCTCTAGGAGATAGTGAAGGACAGAGAAGCCTGGTGGGCTACAGTCCATGGGGTGGCAGAGTCAGACACGACTTAGCGACTAAACAACAGCAAAATCTATGTTAAGGTATTTCTGAAAATTATTTAAATTTTGCAATTTAAAAAGGGTATACCTTGTAATTTTTAGTTTATCGGATATGCTTCCGTGCAGTTGGAGTTCACAGGCCTGCTAGAGCTGCAATGGCAGAATGAAATTATTTTCAGAGTTTTGGTTCAGGGGAAGTTACACTGAGATTGATTTAATGGACAGAGCACTGGTCTCAGCTCGGTCTCATGGTCATAGGCAGCCATGTGCCCATGGACAACCAACCGGGCTGACCTCCGCTTCATCCTCAGTAAATGACTCTAGTTCAACAAGCCAAAATCTAGAGATGACTAGAAGTCTCATCTTCTCCAGCCTCAGCTCTCAAGAATCTAACTAGGAAATAAGTGAGTCCTTTGAGCGGCCAAAACAGATATTTCAAATGCCAAACAGTAAATCCTGTGTCTTGACCCAAAGAGAGGCCCCTCTCACTGTGAGCCTATTTACTCTACATGTTTAAAATAAGCTTAATGAGAGCATTTCCTGGCAGTCCAGTGGTTAGGACTCCAAGCTTTCACTGCTGAGGGCCCAGTTCAGTGCCTGGTTGGGAAACTAAGATCCCACAAGCCTCGCAGCCCAGCCAATAAATTCATTAATTAAATAAGCTTAATTATTTGGTTTCCTAACCCACAGCAAGAGGATGGAGGGGGCAGAAGGGGTGGATGTGATTGCACTGAGGAGCCAGAGGGAGAGCTCCTTAAAGTAAAGGAATTAACATAGGACCATTTACAGTGGTGCAAACCCACCTTATCCCCCTGGTGAATTTCACTTGCGAATTATGCCCCAGAGCATAACCAGAGTCCTCACTGATGAACCTGAGTAGCAAGAACTTTTTTATTATGTTTGTTATAGCATCTAAAATATATTGCCTGATTCCTGGTCTTCATAAGCAAAGTGATCTTTTAATTATGATAATTGACTTATTGAAATATAACTGATTTACAGTATTGTTTCAGGTATACAGCAAAGTGATTTAGATATATATTTTTTCCAGATTATTTTTCATTATAAAATATTGACTGTAGTCTGCTGTGCTGTACAGCAGACTGTGTTGTTTTTTTGTATATAGTAGTATGCATTATGTTAATCCCAAACTCCTCATTTATCCCTCCCTGACAGCTCCTCCTACCCCGCTTTCTCCTTCAGTAACCATAAATTTGTTTTCCATGTCTGTGAGTCTGTTTCTGTTTTGACTTAAATGTTTTCCACTGTTGTTAATTGTACATAACATAAAGTTTACCATGTGTAAATGTACAGTTCAGTGGCAGTAAACACATACACAGTGTTGTACAACCATCACCACTATCCACTTCATCCCAAAAAGAAACTCTGTGCCCAGTAAACAATAACTCCCCATGCCCGCTTCCCCAGCCCCTGGCAACCTCCAGTCTACTTTCTGCCTATGAATTTGCTAGAATCAAGCAATCGTTGTCCCCTGCGTCTGGGTTCTTCCACTTAGCGTAATGTTTCCAAGATACATCCATGTTATAGCATGTGTCAGAATTTCATTAATTATAATTGACTTTTAATTCTTAGAGGAAATTTTTGATAACTGATCCCTTAACAAATGTGAGATGACCCTTTATAAAAAGTGAGTCCTGTCCTTACTGTGTAAGGAGGGCCTGATGAGAAATTACAAGCATCTATCCAACCCAAAGCAAAATGGAGTACTTGTCCTAAATGTGAAGATTTTTGTTTCGTTACACTAATAGAAAGAATTCATAGTGATTTTTGTGCTTAAATCATGGGCACACACATCCACACACAACGCGAAGTAGGCCACAGAAAAACTGGAGCGAAGCCGCAGTCTAAGTCTTTGGTTTCAAATGGCATAATCACTTTGAGGCAAAATTATTCCTGTTTTCTCAGAATGCTGCTTGAGGACATTGGGGGTGTGTGTGTGTGTGTGTGTGTGTCTGTCTGTCTGTCTGTCTGTCTGTCTGTCTGTCTGTCTGTCTGTGTGTTTGGGGGAGGCAGAGTGAGTGTGTGTGTGTGTGTGTGTGTGTATCTGTCTGTCTGTCTGTCTGTCTGTTTGGGGGAGGCAGAGTGAGCCATTCTTTTAAAAGAACACTTTAAGATATTTTCTTCTGAAACAAGCCTTTTTTCTTCTCTTCGGACCAAGGAGAACTGCGACAAGTGTACCCTCAGTTTTATAATGGGGCTTAGAGTTAAGCTGTTAACCTTTAAGTGGGAGACGAGTTGAGGCGACCGCCACTCTGGCCACGGGGGCAGCCCACAATCAACACAGGATGGCTGAAAAGACTGCGCTTTTGTCCTGTTTTCCATAAAGCCCTGCATAAATCACTCAGTCCTGGGGGCTGTATACGGCCTTGCAAATGGGGTTCCCAATGCAAATGCATATAGAAAAAAGAGTGAGAGTTAATCTACTTTTGATGAAGAAGGTTTCGGGAGGTAGGTGGGCGGGAAGATAGTCAAAAAGGAATGCAAGAGTTTAGGATCCTTTGTCATCCTTGAGAGGCCCTGCTGTATAAAGGCTGTCCCTGAGATCGAGGGGAGGGGAGGGAGAGAAAGAGGAACTGGGTTGGGTTACATTCAGTACAACTTTTGCCACTTGGAGAGCTTGTGGGAGATCTGCCAGGGACTCGGTTAACCCTTTCTTTCCGAGCTCTGCTTTGCCCAAGTAGCAGATGGCCCAAGTTCATAGGAATTCACTCTGCAGCCATTTAGCTGGGAAAGCTTACAATGGAAACTCTGGCCATTGTTGACATCAGTTTTGTGGGACAGAAGGAGCTGCCAAGAGATTTTTAGAGCCCTCGGCATTGATTCCTCTGGCTTTCCTTTATTATGGAATTATAAATGTGAATGCTCTGGCGAGCACCTGACCCAGACTGGGGATGGGAGGATCAGAGAGAGATTCCTGGAAGGAGGAGCCAGCCAGGTTAGGACGGCAGGGGCCAGTCTTGGCAGTAAGAAAGGAATGCGTAATGACGGTGACCCATGAGAAGACAGGGCAGGTTGCCTCTCGCTCTCTCAGTTCTAAGTAACAAGACAGCCAGGGACATTGTGCTTGGATTGAAGAGAAGAGAAAAATTCGTTTTTTTTCCAAATCACACATCCCACTCTCTGGGCCCTGGAATCAGAAGCAGGGTTCTGATTTTTGAATTTACCCCATTCAAGAGGCCATGGTGGTTGAGAATCTGGCTGCAATGCAGGAGACCTGGGTTGGACGCCTGGGTCAGGGAGATCCCCTGGAGAAGGGAATGGCTACCCACTCTAGTATTCTGGCCTAGAGAATTTTATGGACAGAGGAGTCTATATTTAAGGATCTATATTTGGACTTCCCCAATGGCTAAGCGGTAAAAAATCCACCTGCAATATAGGAAACGAGGGTTTAATCCCTGGGTCAGGAAGATTCCCCTGGAGGAGGAAATGGCAATCCACTCCAGTATTCTTGCCTGGAAAATCCCATGGACAGAGGAGCCTAGCAGGCTTCAGGCCAAAGGGTCGCAAAGAGTCGGATACAACTGAGCAACTGAGCAAGAGGCCCAGAGCACTTCAGGAAAGTCAAATTTCTGGGGCACATCCCATCATGCTGGCCCACCTGCACCCCATTTTGCCCTCCACATAGCACCTCTTCCAGCTCCCCTGGAGGTCACCAAGCCCTTCGCTGTTTCTGTGTCAGTAAGTAACTGGTTAAGATAGTGCTGTGATGAGATCAGCAGCGGTGTAGTCAGAGAAGCAATAAGATGCATCCTGAGGGCTGCTCATTGTTTTGGGTACAATGAACAGAGCAGTTTCCCCTATGCATTTCCATATTTAGCAGTGAATTACCTAATGCTGCCAGGGTATAATCACAGTCATCCTCATAGAAGAACTACCCATAAAGAGGTCGGTCTTTGTGCGGGTTCATTACTTTAAAATATCCAGCCTCATTGTACTGCAGTTTTCAAGTAAAATAGCTTGACCTCCAGGGTCATCATCAAACTGTGTGACTCAGTAGTGGGAGGGAGAGTAATGTCTTCCAGCATTTTCTTCTTGCTATTAATAATGTCCAGGTACCCCTGTCTTGGGGGCTTGGTTGAATCTTTATTTTGTTCCAGGGTTCGAGTTCCAAGCAAATTAGCATAAATCTTACTAGGCTTCTGTGTCTAAGGCCTTGTTTTTTCTCCATCGAGTGAACGCTATTTGAACACCTACTGTATACAGACCAATTGCTATGGAAATTACCTATATCACAGTTCCTGTCTCAGTAAGAGACTGGAAAGTGCTCCAGCTCATTAAATAAGTCATCTGGTTAATTAGTGCCCTGCACATCATTAGGTCAAGCATACACTCGCTGGTCACGTGTTTGTGGCAAAACGGACTGTATCTGTTTTAATGGGCCATTCTTTGGTATCCTTATTTCCAAATGTCTGGTGCTCTAGAATTAAAAGTTCTCAGGGGAGGTATGGGTGATTTTTTGTTTTACTTGCAAACAGGAAATGTTTTGCTGACAAATCCATGGATGGCCACCTTTTGATATTTAGTGAAAACCTTTAAGCCATCGGTGTAGGAAGTGATGTGTAGAGTTCCATGGAGTTGGTCATAGCACCGAGGACAAATATCCAGACTGACTGTTGTCAAAGGCTTGTTACTCTAATAAGCTGACTATGGTACAGGCTCCCCTGTGAAGCAGTCAAACCCCTTCCAGGGTCACTTACCCACATTCGTGAGGAAGCTATGCCATGCGGATGCTGCACCTTGTTATCTATTTCCTGTCAGCACATCAACCCTTTCCTCTAAAGCCATGCTTTCAGAGCTGCTGTTTGTCTCTTCATTGCTGATTGATCTTCATTTTATAGTGATTTCTGACTCTGTAGCTTTTAAACTCTGCTTTCCAGGCTCTCTATTGTATACTTTTTTTTTTTTTTAAGGTACTTAAAAGTAGCATGGTGCTGGGAGAACAGGAAAAATTCATTAACAGCATTTCCACATGATTGACTTTGTAAAGGAGTGCGTTCCTAAGGGGAGAGCTAGCTGTGTAAAGTCATGCAAATAAAGAGGGCTGAAATGACCGACCCTGGGGGCGACTAGCAAGGGAAGCAGAATGCTTTGAAGGGGTAGAGAACCTTGCACTGAGGAGAGGAAGAGCACCTATGAGCAAGACAGGGAAGCATGAGGCAGTGTTGAAAGTAACATGGCACGTGGCTGAGAGCTGGTACGCTGGGCTGATGGAAGCGCAGGCCTGGGGTGTGGACTGATGAACATGTGAAGCAAGTGGGTTCATCCTGTGAATATGCTCAGGGCTCAGTCATGTCCAGCCCTTTTCCACCCTATGGACTGTAGCCTGCCAGGCTCCTCTGTCCACGGGATTGTTCAGGTGCAAATACTGGATTGGGCTGCCATTTTCCTCCTCCAGGGGATCTTCCCGACCTAGGGATCAAAGCTGCATCTCCTGTATCTCCTCTTGAGCCTATCCTGTGAACGGACTAATATTAATTCAGATACAGTACCTGAAAGTCCTGGTGCACAGCATTCAGTGAAAGTTGTCATTTTAGTAGGCTCCTAACTCATACCTAATAAAAACTGTATGTAGTCCTAAAGTCAACAGCAAACTTCTGCTTCTGGAGATACTGTGGGTACGTGCTCAGTTTTGTCTGACTCTTTGCAACCCCATGGACTGTTGCCCACCAGGCTTCTGTGTCCGTGGGTTCTCCAGGCAAGAATACTGGAGTGGGTTGCCATGCCCTCCTCCAGGCGATCTTCCTGACCCAGGGATCGAACCCAGGTCTCCTGTGTCTCCTTCACTGGGAGGTGGATTCTTTACCCTGAGCCACCTGTTTAAGAACTAAAACCTTTAAAGCAGTGGCATGGGATTTGGGGGCCAAGCTGTAGTCAACTGGTACTAGTTTGAAGGTTTGAATGCAGCTAAGTCACTCACTCTCTGGGGAGCAATTGAACACTTTTTTTAAAAAAATTACTTATCTGACTGCACCAGGTCTTAGTTGCAGCAATGGAACTCTTAGTGGGATCTAGTTCCCTGACCAGGAGTGGAACCTGGGCCCTCTGCATAGGGAGTGGAGTCTTAGCCACTGGACCCCAGGGAAATCCCAATTGAATCTTTCTAAGCATCCAGCAAAATGGGATTAACAATGGGGCTCACCTCCTGGGGTTGCTATGAAGACTAAATGAGATAATGCATATAAGGTAGTGAGCTCAGTACCCAGCCCCAAACCAGATAATAATAGTAATAATAATGATAATAATAGCAGGAGTAGTAAATAGCAGTGAGGAGGAGTTAAACCTCAGATGATCTAATAATGTACATTTATCTTACTGGTCTTTTATTTTCTTTCCCATACACAGAGCCCCTTGGGCTTTGTTTAATTTTTCTTAATTACCATGTTTCAAATTACAGCAGCAGTGCCAAGATTGTAATTGAGATGAATCAGGTTCTTATTTTCAGTACTTAAAGCTTTGCCAGGACACACATCCCTCTGTCACCTCATCAGCCTTTTCTTCATTTTTCCTCCTGAAGGGTTACAGTCACAGCTAATTGCATCTTTCAGCTTTCTTACGTGGAGACTGAAAGGGAGGAGGAGCATATTCTAAGGAAGGGGCTTCCAGGGGGCTCAGCAGTAAAGAACCCACCTGCCAATGCAGGAGACGTAAGAGACTCGGGTTTGATCCCTGGGTCGGGAAGATCTCCTGGAGTAGGAAACGGCAACCCACTCCGGTATTCTTGCCTGGGAAATCCCAAGGGCAGAGGAATCCGGTGGGCTACAGTCCATGGGGGTCACCAAGAGTTAGACATGACTTAGTGACTAAACAACAGTGGTATTCCCTGGTGGCTCAGACGGTAAAGCATCTGTCTACAATGCAGGAGACCCAGGTTCGATCCCCTGGAGAAGGAAATGGCAATCCACTCCAGTACTATTGCCTGGAAAATCCCATGGACAGAGGAGCCTGGTGGGCTACAGTCCACAGGGTCGCAAATAGTCGGACACGACTGAGCGACTTCACTTTCACTTTCACTTTAGTGACTAAACAACAGTGCTGCTACTACTACTACTACTCGCTTCAGTCGTGTCCGACTCTGTGTGACCCCATAGACGGCAGCCCACCAGGCTCCCCGATCCCTGGGATTCTCCAGGCAAGAATACTGGAGTGGGTTGCCATTTCCTTCTCCAGTGCTAAGTCAAGTTAACCCAGTGAGGAGGAAAGCATGACAAGAGTCAGAAGAAAAACAAAAAAATAGGGTGACCAGAGGACTCAAGGGAGTGGTTAATAAACTTTCTGCCCTGTCTTGTCAGCACCCACTAGGACCCTGGTGCCATGCCCTACTGCAGGCAGCCTGGCAAACTCTCTGGTTGCCCATTTTAAAGACTTTGAACATATTTTGTATTTACGCTCATTCGGTAAGCACATAGATTATACCAGAAATGCTTTGCTCCTTTTTTTGGTAGCTAGAAATGATGATCAAAGAGTACAGAGGGAAAAAAAAGGAATGGTAGGTTTCAAATAAGTATGGAAAGATATCTCAACATACAGCAGGACCTCTCCATGGGTGTGTGTCCATCTCTCTTGTTTTAAGAGCTTTAGCGTATGAGAACATTGTCAATGGAACTTGGAAACCCTAAGCACAACTTTTAGAATAAAGATTTAATGAAGCAATAGAAAATTAAAGAGTTTTTGTCTTTTGGGTTTTTTTAGCTGTGTTTATTACAGAAGGAACTCTTCTAAGAAATTTTCTTTTTTGTTATAACTAAAGGGTAATAGAAGAGATTAGTTTTAAATTTGTACCCTGCTTAATTGTAACATGTTTAGATTTGCTTACACTCATCAAATTCTTCATCCTGATAGCAATATGAAGTAAATAAAGACAATTGATTATTTTTAATTTTTTTTGTTTATTTGTTTTCAGCTGTGCTGGGTCTTCATGGCTGCACGGGCGTTTCTCTAGCTGCAGTGAACAGGGGCGCCTCTGTTGTTGCCGAGAATGGGCTCTAGGGCCCACAGGCATCAGTGGTTGCAGCTCGTGGACTCAGTCGTTGCGGCTTCCAGGCGCTGGAGCACGGGCTCGATAGTTGCGGCACACAGGCTTAGCTGCTGCGAGGCATGTGGGATCTTCCCAGATCAGGGATGTAAGCCGCATCTCCTGCATTGGCAGGCAGATTCTTTACCGCCGAGCCACCAAGGAGGCCCTGACAATTTTTATAATGGTTGTCAGAAGTGTAGCCAAAGATGGGCCGCTATGTGCTTTAAAGACTTTGATATGTAAAGGGGAATCCTGTTTGTTGATATCTTGCTTCTATCATTAGATTACTGTCGGCTGCCAGTTCATAAGTATTTTCTGCTTACAGTTCTAGAGGAAAACCAACCAAATATTCCCCAGTGCTGTATTCGCTCTTACTACTCAGTACTACTGTTTGTAACAGAACTCCTGCGTCCCCACCCCTCCCCCAAGTTTCTGTTCCTGGACAAACTGCCTGAGCCTCCCCCTTTGCAAGGCCAGCTGTCCTCCTCTCTTCTCTCCAGGGGCACCTCCTACTCCTCAGCTTCTTTCAGGAGGAAGAAGTGAAACAATAGAGGGGACTGAGCTGTCTCAGGTATCATTTGTCACCGCTTAGCATGAAGGCCATTCCTGACATATTTTACTGATGTCTTAGGTATTGAAACTATTATAGAAGGTAAATGAGGCTGAAAGTTCCATGGTTTTTTAAATTCTTCTTTTACTCAAATATCTCAGAGCATTAATACCGACTTCCACATATGGCCAATTAAGATCAGCCTCTATACCATCAATTAGGAAAACGAATGAAAACTGGTATCAGCGACAGAAGCTCCTTTTAACTGGAAACTCATTTGGGTTTCAGTCCTGCATGGGCCTGTGTGTTTCTCTCTCTTCTTTCTCTTTTTTCCTCCCCTTTCACACTTTCTTCCCTCTTTCTCTTCCTGCCTCATTTCTTTCCTCTTCTTTTTCTCTTCTCTTTCCCCCTGATCCTCTTCCTTTCTCTTCCCCTCCCCCGTTCTCTGCAACAAAGTTGGCAGAAAGATTTGTCCTGCTGATGATATATTGTATTTTCAGTACAGTTCTGTAGGGGGAGGGGAGTTCTATAGATTCAGGAACAACATTGTTCCCACAGTTGGAGCTTTTGTTCCCAGTCTAACGGGGTGGCCAGGGACATACCCCCCACCCCCGACTCCCGTTTCTTTAGCTATATCTTCCTCCCTCGTGGATATCAATAGAGAAAGAAAAGAGATTAGCGTGAAGATTAGCCTTCTGAAGCTTTATCTGTAGGCTACAGCAGGAACTTTTACTGTAAACCCCATTTGGTGGTTTATTTGGAAGAAAGATAAAAGGTTTCTTTCATTTGAAAATGTATTCTTCTATACTCTCACAGCCATTTGTAAATAATTCTAACACTTAAGTTGTTAGACTGAGATTTCTTTCTTTCTCTCTTCCTCTCCTCTGAGGCCCTGGAGGGACAGGGGTCCTATCTCACACAGTTACAACCGCATAGGTCTGTGCCTCTCCCAAATCTTTATTAACTAGGTACATTATAATAAAGCTATTGTGGAATACAATGCAGCTGTTATAAAGAATGAACAGGAACTATGTTTACGTATAGGAGTTATGTATGTTTACGTATGCTGAATGGAGAAACAAAGCTGTGAATCAAGCATAGCATTTTTTCCAGATATAATTTTTTCAGATATAATTATACCCCAGAACATAACCCAGAAGCATGCACACCACATCTTTAATCAGAGTTATCTCTGGAGAGAGACAGGGAGGCCCTTGAGAAGGAAGAAGGAACTTTTTATTTCCTCTGCTCTGACTTGTTAGAATTTTGTTTTCTACAGCGTAAAATAAAACTGAGCAGTGTTAGCTTGGTTAGATAGAGAGTGCCCCCTGCCCAGACTTCCTGGGAGAGGTGTTTATCTTCCTGTCCTCTGCCTTTCATCTCGTCCCTTCACCTTGGCTCTGGGATCACCTGCTATCTTCTCCTGTGCTCACCTTTGCCAGTTCTGCCCTCCTGTCATTCGAGGTTTCCTCCCTCTGTCTTCTCTTTCCCTGCACTTCCCACCAGCCTGTTCCTGGATGCACGCAGGGACAGATGATAGATGGCAGGGACAGATGGGTGGATATATGCGTGGCACTGGCAGTTTTATAGCTAATGTTCCATTTTCTGGTGCTGGAGTGACCTTTGGTCTCATGGCATCCTTCCTAGTTGCCTCTACCTACAGAGCATGGAAGGTTCTCCGTGATCAAGCCTGTCCTGACTCTAGCAGCTCTCACCTTGCAGCCCCACCTCCTGGGTCTGTGCATGTGTGCTGCTCATGCCCTGTTCGTCAGTCTGTGCTCCTTTCATTGATTTATTTATTTTTTTGCGGGGGAGTCGGGGGGGATTTCATGCAGCATAAAGGATCTTAGTTCCCTGACCAGGCCTCCAACCCCGCGCTGCCTGCAGTGGAAGCGCAGAGTTTTAACTCCTGGAATTCCAGGGAAGTCCCTCAGCTCCTCTTAGTGTCCTTGCTGCACGTGCATTTTGCTACCCTGTGCCCCTGTGCTCTATCTTTCTGGATATTGGGTCCGACTTTCTCTCCATTATAATTCTCAGTCATCCTTAAAGACTCAGCTCCACCATTATCACCTCCTCTAGAAAACTTCCTTGCCCTGGAACTGCCCACTTCCTCTTCTGCCCCCTGTCTCCCATGTGCTGAATATTTATCAGTCATGCTGCCTAAAACAGGGTATTGTATTTACTTGTTGACATTTGTCTTTCAACTACACAGGGAGCTCCTTGCGGGGAGGGATCATGTTTTATTCATTTTATTTAATTCCTAACTTGTAAAACAGAATTTGACATGCATTCTTATGACCTCAAAAAGAGGCAGGGGGTGGGGGGGGGGGTTGTATTTGTATGAATAAATATGAATGTGCTTTTAAACTGTAAATTGACATGCAAAAGTTATTGTCATATCAACATCATCCCAAAGTCATACATGAAACTTGCAGGCAGGTTTTCTATAAACAAATGATTACTTTCTAGAAAAGGTGGAGGTGTTGGAAAAACTGAAAAAGAAGCTTCCCCCAAAGTAAAGACCGATAATCTTACATAGCCATTGTATCAAAGGGCTTGGAATTTGGAAATGCTAACACAAAAACTAGACCAAAAAGAGTAAGCCAAAGAGATGAAATTTTGAAACCTGAGCAAAAGGATTTATGAACAGAACCTTTTCTTCATTTTATTTCTACAATATGACTATCTTCAGGAGAGAGAAATAGTAGAAAAATTAGATGCTGATCTAAATAAATTTTTTTCTTCTTGTGGTTTAACTTCATTTCCATGTTAAACAGTTTGTAATTTTTAAACATTTTAAGCATTATTTTAGAGAGAAAGTGGGGGGTGGTACTAGGTGCAGGGACATTAACTTAATTTTTTCAGGGCATCTTAAATAAAGCGAGCTTCCGAGGACATTGAGTTTGAATTCTGTCCCAGTTCTGGAAACATCCTTTCTCCAGCATCTCTGCTGGACTGTTGTCTAGACCAGACCTTCTCAAACTGTCTGAGAGAGAGAGAGAGAGAGAGAGAGAGAGAGGGTGTTTCTATCGGCCACACACTGAAATTTTTGTAAAACACTACAAAAAAAAAAAAAGAATTACTAGAAAAACAAAATAGAAGATATCAAATATGCAAAATATGCAAAAGCCTGAATTTTCATTAGATTCAAAAAACATCATTCTGTCAAAATGCTATAGAAGTCTACACAGGCTTAGTCTCAACATCTGCACTTACCTTGTTGTAGATCAGTAGTAGTTTGCAAACTGATTGCTCTCCCTTTCAGTTCAGTTCAGTTCAGTCACTCAGTCGTGTCCAACTCTTTGCGACCCCATGAATCGCAGCACGCCAGGCCTCCCTGTTCATCACCACCTCTCGGAGTGCACTCAAACTCACGTCCATCAAGTCGGTGATGCCATCCAGCCATCTCATCCTCTGTCATCCCCTTCTCCTCCTGCCCCCATCCCTCCCAGCATCACAGTCTTTTCCAATGAGTCAGCTCTTCGCATCAGGTGGCCAAAGTACTGGAGTTTCAGCTTTAGCATCATTCCTTCCAAAGAAATCCCAGGGCTGATCTCCTTCAGAATGGACTGGTTGGATCTCCTTGCAGTTCAAGGGACTCTCAAGAGTCTTCTCCAACACCACAGTTCAAAAGCATCAATTCTTTGGCACTCAGCTTTCTCCACAGTCCAACTCTCACATCCATACATGACCACTGGAAAACCATAGCCTTGACTAGATGGACCTTTGTTGGCAAAGTAATGCCTCTGCTTTTGAATATACTATCTAGGTTGGTCATAACTTTTCTTCCAAGTAGTAAGCGTCTTTTAATTCCATGGCTGCAGTCACCATCTGCAGTGATTTTGGAGCCCCCCAAAATAAAGTCTGACACTGTTTCCACTGTTTCCCATCTATTTCCCATGAAGTGATGGGACCGGATGCCATGATCTTCATTTTCTGAATGTTGAGCTTTAGGCAAACTTTTTCACTCTCCTCTTTCACTTTCATCAAGAGGCTTTTTAGTTCCTCTTCACTTTCTGCCATAAGGGTGGTGTTATCTGCATATCTGAGGTTATTGATATTTCTCCCGGCAATCTTGATTCCAGCTCGTGCTTCTTCCAGCCCAGCGTTTCTCATGATGTACTCTGCATGTAAGTCCCTTTACCACACTTCAAATAGCACTGAGTTCAACTTTACTTGGATATTTTCTATAACAGACATCACAGAAATGAAAAAGTTATCGAGAAGAGGACACACATGTACAAATCTTACAGTGGTGGAACTGTCAATTAGAGAAGAAATACTTTAGGCAAAATTCATAGTGCTATAATAAAACCTTTTTTGAATGGTGTAAAGCTGTTTTTTTGTGTGTGTATCTCTTCCTACCCTCCTCAGCATTGAGTGACTTCTTTGATCCTCTTGGAGAATAATTATTTTCAGTGCAAAAGTTTTAAATTGATCGTTGTTGACTGTAGGGTTACCATACGTGCTGACATCCAGCCAATAAAATTAATAAGCAGCGTGACAGGCTCTAATAAATTTCATTGGTGTCTCCACCCTGTCATTTGAGCACAGAATGAGCTATTATTATCACCGAGCTTCAAACCTCTCATTTTGGCTTCAGATGCTTACAGCTGCTAACGCAGTGCATGCTACAGTAGTTTCCAGTAACTGGTTTGGGGTTAAAGTATCACATTTAAAAGACTTAGTTATGATCAGTGGGGGAACATGTTGTGGCCCTATGGCTTTGATCTCTTTTCTGCAGTGGCCTGTGAAACTTTGGACTCCCTAACAATCTATTTCTCAATGAGTTCAGAAGGCAAGCAGCTTTTAAAATCTAGTTCCTCTACCAAGGACTCTGGGGTTTTGAAACTCTTGCATCTGGAGATGGGCCATCCCCTGTTTGAAGTGGGCCATGGTTCTTTGTCTCTCACCCCAGATGAAATTCTTCATCTCCCTCAACTTGGTCCTTCCTTGACATGAAGAATTTAGTATCAGGTTTCTGCACAATGAGCCAGCTTCACACTTGAAGTGAGGAAAAAGGATTCTTCCTTTTTTCTTTAAACCCCACTGCAGCCGTTCAGGTGAATCTGGCATCCCTGCATCATCTTTGTCCCAGCCTTTATGCTGCTGTTGGGTGTGAGTCATGCCTGCCAATATCTTCCATTTTACTTTTTTAATTTCATACTCATCTGCAATCTTCTGTTTTACCTTCTTAATTTTGCATATGTTGTATCTTTTTATTTATTTTTTAAGGCTCATTTATTTTTTTTAATATTTTGGCCACTCTGTGCAGTGTGTAGGATTCTAGTTCCCCAACCAGGGATGGAACCTTCACCGCCCCTACATTGGTGACACAAAGTCTTAACCACTGGACCACCTGATGTGCCCTTTTAAAATGTTAATCAAAGTATTAAGAAGCTATCAAATATAAGCATTCAATGCTATTAGCTATTAGCATCCCGTCTCTTTGGACCACATGTAACTTTATGGAAATGTCAAGAAACACACGTATTTGTTTTTCTGAGGACACCTCACTTTGATTCATACTTGCTCAAAATGCCCTCTTCCTTCAACTCTAGCCTTCTTTACAATTATTTATTTGGGCATTATCTCTGGAGCCTGTACAGGTACTGAAGCTCCCTATAATCGTTCCAGTCATAAAAGTAAGGAGGTCGGGTCTTGCTCTTGTGGGTTTTTAATGGCAATTACACACTTAAACCTTGTGAGTCTAATTTCTTATTGAGATGACCGCTTTCTGAAGAAGAAAAGATGTCACCATCAAGCTTGTTAAAACATAAAAAGACTTATGAACGTCAGTTCCTGCGTGACCATGATTTTAAGAACCAGAATGGTTAGTTGTCTGACGCAGCCTGTGAGCCGTGCTAGGGAGACAGTTCCTGGTGAAGCCCTGCCTGGCTTTCATTTGAGGAGCACCAGAGGGTGGCTGTGGCTTATTAAAAGACGAAAGCAACAATTATCTGACTCTTCTCACATTTCAGCTTCTCCTTTCACTACTTGCGCCTAAATATTTGTGAGTTTGTGACTGGACATTGGAATGCAGTCCAGGGCTGGGATTTTCAGGGTCTGGCTGACTCTTCCCCCCCCTGCCGAGACTTCCCCAGGAGCTGCAGAGCTCCGGGTGACGTCTGGTGGAGAACCATCCTGCATTGTTCAGGGTGGGGGACTATTTATTTTTGATTTTACGTTATTTCAGCTGTTTTCACTTTTTTCTTTATTGTTTTCTTGCCTCCTACAGAGTTCTCTTTTCAAGTCTGGCTGGGACAAGGGGGACACTCAGGGACTCAGCACACAGCATGCAGAACAGTTTTCCCCTCTCTCAGCAGTTCAAATAGCTTCTAAGCCACATCCATTTAACCCACTGTGGGCCTGAGCCCACGCCACGTTAGCTCAGTTGGGAGTTGTTGCCGTGTTAAAATGGATAAAAATCATTTCAGTGCAGTCCATAGCTCCTTAACATGGTCTATTAGATAGTATGAGTGAATTATATGTTTATTTTAAAAAACATATAATGTTTAGAAACCACTTTTTAAACTAGCATTTGAGGATGCATTTAGTTCTGTAGTTTCACAACAGCTTTCTGACTTAAAAAGGTGATGTTTAAAACAAATTCTTGGCATTTCACAATTTTATTCCTGACTTCCCACTGTATGAATTTTGTGGTCTCTTTTTATCATATATGAATAAATCAGTTGAGGGACAGCAGGCAATGTTGTTATGCCAGAAGTCTGACTTTATTGGTAACCATGGTTATTATGTTATCCATCTAGGGACGAGCTAATACATTTTAGGTGTAGATATGTTAATATAGGGCTTCCCTGGCGGCTCAGACAATAAAGACTCTGCCTGCAATGCAGGAGACCTGGGTTCGATCCCTAGGTCAGGAAGATCCCCTGGAGGAGGGCATGGCAGCCCACTCCAGTCTTCTTGCCTGGAGAATTCCATGGACAGAGGAGCCTGGCGGGCTACAGTCCATGGGGCTCACAAAGAGTCAGACACTACTGAGTGTGCGCGCACACACACACGTGCGCATTTTAATGTACGTACACCCTTTCTCCTTGCTCAAACTCCTGCTCTATAAATAGGGAAATATTATCATTATTAATAAAAGAGATTCTGTATTCTCATCGTAGAGTTAATGAGCACATTAGCATAATAATTACTTGAAACGGATATGAAAGATTCATCACACATAACTAAAGATGCCTTGGAAAAGAACAGGAGTGTTTATGACATCTTTCTTGTTGATTTCACAGGATTACCTTGACTGTATCAGGGACCAAACAAAACTTCCCCTGGGGACAGATGAAAGATCAGCCCTTTTTGGAAACATACAGGATATCTACCACTTTAATAGGTAAGTTAATACTCAGAAGATTGTTCTCACATAAGAACATTATGAGTTTTTCTCAAATGAATGTGGCCTCAGAAAACTTATCAGAAATCCCTGATTCCTTCATCAGTCTGTGAGCTATCATGCCATGAAGTTTTCTACTTAGAAACATCCTTGTTTGTGTATAAGTCTCAGATTAATTCAGAATCCCATCCCATTCTATCCTCCTGTCTCGGAGAAGAAACCTATTCGCCGTGACAGAACAGAGGCATCTTGGTTCCACAATGCAGGGTGATCAGGGCATCCAAAAATATATGCTGCCTCAGTCCCCAGTATCTCCACTCCCACCGGACTTTCTAAAAATTTTTCTCTGCCTAAGGAGTAGGCAAGAGAGTAAACACACGATAAATACTTTAATCATAACAGATATTAATACAAATTAATAATTAAAATTTATAGTACTTAATTTAATTCAGGCATCTATTGAGTATCTACTGTGTAGCAGGCACAGGGCTTAGAAAAGTACCATAGGAAACAAGACAGACAGGGAGCTGAAGGGGATGGAGTGAGCTTATCGGTTATTATATTCTTAGTACCTCTTGAAAGACCAGATAAAGAGCAGGTAAAGAGCACAGACTCTGGTTTCCAACATATCTGGGTTTGCATGCCAACTGGGTCATGCCTATATTCTTTGGGGAATTTTAGATAGGATACAGATGGTCCCCGACTCACAGTGTTTCAACTTGTGATTTTTTTTTTTTTTACTTTACATTGGTGCAAAAACAAGATCTGTTTAGTAGAAACTGTATTTCAAATTTTGAAGTTTTATTTCCCCCACCCCTCCCCAGGTAGTGAGCTACAGCTCTCAGGCAGACACACTATCACAGTGGTAAACAATCACTCTGTTTTCACTTTTAGTACAGTATTCAACACATTGCATGAGACAGTCAACATTTTATTACCAAAGAGGCTCTGTGTTGGATAGTTTTGCCCAGCTGGAGGCTAATGTAAGTGTTCTGAACACATTTAAGGTAGGTGAGGTGAGGCTCTTGTGTTCAGTTGATCAAGTGTATTTTTAAAGCATCTTTAAATTTGTTATTTATTTGGGATTGGCTGCTTCTTCATTGCTGCTTGCAGGCTTTTTCTAGTTGCAGGGACTTCTCTTGATGCTGAGCACAGCCTCTAGAGCATGGCTTGGTTGTTGTGGCACACAGGCTTAGCTTCCCCATGGCATGTGAAATCTTCCCAGACCAGGAATCAAAGCTGTGTCCCTTAAATTGGCAGGCGGATTCTTAACCACTGGACCACCAGGGAAATCATTAATGCATTTCTGAGTTCGGACATTTTCAACGTATAGTGGGTGTATTGGGACATAATGCCCTTCCTCATTTCAAGTCTCGCTCACATCTTCCCATCTCTCTAAGGTTCATTGCTTCATTGTGTGCTAAGTCGCTTCAGTCGTGTCTGAGTCTGTGCGACCCCATGGACTATAGCCCCCAGGCTCCTCTGGCCATGGGAGTTCTCCAGGCAAGAATACTGGAGTGGGTTGCCATGCCCTCCTTCAGGGGATCTTCCCAACCTAGGGATCAAACCTGTATCTCTTGTGTCCCCTGCATTGGCAGGCAGATTCTTTGCCACTGGTACCACCTGGGAAGTGCAGAGTTACAGTAAAACCTCCTTAGAGAGTTCTATAATGCCCCATCACGAGGTCACTCAACCGGAGTATAAATTATAATACCGAAGTTAGTATATGTGAGGTCCTTAAGGGTAGGATCCACATCTCCTTGGCTTTCCTTAATATCCATGTGGATCCCAAACACCTAGCCCAAGCCTGGCCTCTGGGAGACATGTTTAAATTATCAACCTATCCCTTAATTTTGAAAGCCTGGGATATGAAAAAAGCCAATGTTGCAACATCTCTTTCGTTGGACTCAGTAGACTTTGAAAACCAATTTGTAGGTTCCAAGACAGTGGTTCTAAACCCCGGCTACACATTGGAATCCCCTGGGAAGGATTGTGCTTTGTTTTTAATATGATGACTTCTGCCCCCAAAAGTTCTAATTAATGGGTCTGTGGTGGGACCAGGGCATCAAGATTTTTTAAAAGGTCTTCAGATGCCGGGAAAGATTGAAGACAAAAGGAGAAGGCGGCAACAGAGGATGAGATAGTTAGATAGCATCACCAACTCAATGGACATGAATTTGAGGAAACTGTGGGAGACAGTGGAGGACAGAGGAGCCAGGCATGCTACTGGAGTCCATGGGGTCACAAAGAGTTGGACAAGATTTAGCAGCTGAACAACAACAAGAGATGTGCAGCCATGGTTGAGAGCCACTGTCTAGATAAAATAAATACGGTAATAAGAAAATAGAAGAATGGCATTAGAAAATGGAATTAGGGGATTTGGAATCTGCATGTGCATTAGTAACGTGCTGATGTTGGAGCAGGCTTCATTTAGCAGCTCTGAGGGTAATAGTCCGAGGAACCGTGAGTGGTTTCTCCACGCAGAGCTCCCTGATGGTACAGTAACCCGGGAAGAGGAATCAGGCCTAGCGTTGGGAGGCCCTGGCCTCAGCTTTCTGGTGGTTTGGCTGTATGTCGACTATAATGACTGTTTATCTAGTGCTTGTCCATGCCAGAGGCCATAGAGCTTTATGTGCATTATTGCTTTATGTAAGTCTGGGCTTCTCTGACTCCAAGCCCCAGGCATTTAGCCACATTCCCTCCTGCCAGAACAGAGCCCTGCTTTTCAGGTCTTGATTTGTGGCATTGTGGCACAGTTCAGGCAGGCAGGGTTTTCTACTCCTTGGAGTTTAAACCTTCCTGTGTCTCCTAATTTAAAGGAAGATAAGACAGTAGTAGTCCCCAGTGTCAACAAGAAGGGACCTCAGCTGCAAAAGATGGAAGACAGGTCTTTATGTTAGGTAGGTAGAATAGGGAAAAGGAGTCCAAAATGGAGGTGGCTAAAAGACAAGGAAGGGAAAAGCCCACGAAAATAGAACAAAAGGAGGTCCGAGGACCAGAGTGAAGACTTCAGGTAGAACAAACAGCTCTCCTGGCTAAGCCCAATTTGCACAGGGCAGGCCCAGGTGGAGGAAAAAAACACATAAAAAGAGGAGCCAACGCGCTCTCTCTCTTTCTCTCCCGCATGCGTGCGCTCTTTCTCTCTCTCTCCCTCTCTCTCTCTCTCTCCTCCCCCACGCGCTCCTCCACTCTCTTCCCTTCAAGTCTTTGGGTTGGCATGCCCTCACGCTTCGAGGATGAATTCTCCTGCTGTCTTCTAAATAAGATAGAGCTGTGACACTGATTTGCCTAAGAGCTATGACACGGTTTGTCCAAGACCCGAGAGCTGTGATGCACCGAGGGCTTTAATGTCCGTTGCTCCAAATCTTTGTTGCGACGAGACAAAGAACCGAGGAACATACACTTGTGTGACATTTATATGCCTGAACTATTCTCTGTGCTTCTCTCTTTGGTGTTTGCTGAACAAGGAAATCAGACGTGACTAACGTAAACCTGAGGCAGGGTGATGATGACAGGTGAGCCATCAGAGGTGGCACGATTCTAGCTGCTGGTGCTCATGCCCGTCCCTTTGGTAGATCACGTTTGTAAATCTCCTGCACACACATTGTCTCCTTTCATCCTCTCAGCAGCCCTGAGGCAGATAAGATGCAAAATGTATACACATTGTTTGGACAGAGGAAACTGTAGAAAGCCCTTTGCTCAGGGACATAGAGCCAGAAAACCAACCTAGCCTATTTCGAGTTTTTTATTTTGTTTATTTTTAACTTTTTATTTTATACTGGAGTATAGTTGATTAACAATGTGGTGTTAGTTTCAGGTATACAACAAAGTGATTCAGTTTTATATGTATATATATGTATATACATATCTATATATTTATATACACACACATATGAATCTGTTCTTTTTCAAATTCTTTCCCCAGTTAGATTGTTACAGTATATTAAGCAGAGTTCCCAGTACTATACAGTAGATCCATGCTGGTTATCCATTTTAAATATAGCGGCCTGTACATGTCAATCCCAAACTGCCCAAATGCCCCTTCAGTTCAGTTCAGTTGAGTCGCTCAGTTGTGTCCGACTCTTTGCGACCCCATGAATCGCAGCACACCAGGCTTCCCTGTCCGTCACCAACTCCCGGAGTTCACTCAGACTCACGTCCATCGAGTCGGTGATGCCACCCAGCCATCTCATTCTCTGTCGTCCCCTTCTCCTCCTGCCCCCAATCCCTCCCAGCATCAGGGTCTTTTCCAATGAGTCAACTCTTCGCATGAGATGGCCAAAGTACTGCAGTTTCACACTCTAGTAAACATCAGTTTGTTCTCTAAGTCTGTGAGTCTGTTTCTGTTTTATAAATCAGTTCATTTGTTTCATTTGTTTTAGATCCCACTTATTCTGTGGATAAGTGGTATCATATGACATGTTCCTATCTCTATCTGACTTAATTCACTCAGGATGATAATCTCTGGGTTCCTCCATGTTGCTTCAAATGGCCTTATTATTCCTTTTAATGACTGAGTAATATTCCATAGTATATATGTACCACATCTTCTATTGATGGAAGTCTATTTTAAACACCTGGTTTTGTTGACTCTCAACTAATATTTCTTTTTTTTTATTTCCAAGAATATTTTTCTGTTTAATTTTTACAGTTAATTGTCTGTATTATATTGTCCCTATTTACTTTTCTTTCCTTTCTCTTAACTCTGGACTAAATTTAGAGCTTAAATGTCTTTACTATTATATTTCATTAAATAACAGATGTGACCTTTTATGTTAATGCCTCTTATGAACCCTCTCTTCTATACCCTACATCAATTGATTTCAAAGATACAACTATCTGGCAAAATGATTTTAAAGTTTTTACTAGTTCAGGTACAAATTTCTCAATATAATATAATACTATTGAACCCAACTCAGCAAGATTTAAATCTCTAAAACTAAAGAAGGCAAAAAGAAAATGGTTTTATGCTGTACTGAAAATTTTTCTCTGGTGGCTCAGACAGGAAAGAATCTGCCTGCAATCCAGGAGACCTGGGTTGGGAAAATCCCCTGGAGAAGAAAATGGCTGCCCACTCCAGTGTTCTTGCCTGGAGAATCCCATGGACAGATAAGCCTGGCGAGCTACAGTCCACAGGGTCCCAGAGAGTCGAACATGACTGAGCAACTAACACTTTGAAAATTTTAGCTGATTAGATTGTTTTTTCAGGAAGAATTTACAAAATACGGGAAAGCATGTGATAAACACTTATGAAGCACCCCTATTCCATCAGGGTCTTCCTTTATGCCATATTTGCTTTAGAAATGCTTGAAAGTGTAAAGCTTTTACCAGTAATGCTGAGCCCCCAATATGCCCCTCTGATTTGCCTTCCACGCTGTGGAGAATGGCACAGTGATGTGCTGGTGTGCCAGCTCTCCAGGGTGAGGACAAGGGAGGAGGGATCTGAGATTTGTGTCTGCCAATTTCTATGGTATAGACACACCTACAGCAGATTTCAGGCTACTAAGAAGACCTTACTGAACAGGGAATTAGGAAGAGATGTACAGAATTGGCTCAGAAAAGCCAGTATAATCTGGCTCAAAATACCACCATCACTGTAACTATCATCCAAGACTTGGTGTTTCACCCCCAAGTATGATCTTTTGTTGCCATGCTCTACATATATACACATAGTGTGCTTTAACTTACTTCAAACACGGCATGCACTGTCTCAGTCTTTTATAAGTTTTTTTCACACCACAGTGCTTTTGAGATTTATAGTTCTACTTTGCTTACTTTAACTGAATGTAATATTCCATTATGGGCTGTATTACCTTGCATTTTGCTGATTGCAATAAGACTAAGCCTCTTCTCTGGTTTTTTGGCCACTTTGATTTCTTCTCTGAATTTCTGGCTCCTACTCATTGTCCAGTTTTCTGTCAAGATGTTTCTTTTTCTTATGATTGTTTAGGAGTGCTTGATGAGTCTGTCTGGAGATCTTTATGGATTATGCAAATTGTAGTCCTCCGTTAGTATGAGATTTGTCTTTTAATTATGGCTTCTTTGAAAAGAAGTTATAAAATTCATGATTTTAACTACTCTAAGTAAATGTAATTTTTATAGGATGAGAATTTTGTGTCTGTTTAAAAACTTATCTCTCTAACAAGTATGCTCAGTTCATAAATATGCTCTATATTTTTTCCTAAAAGTCTTTCCTAAAAGCAAAAATTTTTGCTTTTCACTCACATCTCTAATCTAAAATTGATAGAAATGTGGTATGTGATAGGAAATCGAAATCCTTATTTTCAGGGACTTCCCCGAAAGTCCACTGGATTAGGACTGTGTGCTTTCACTGCTGAGGGTATGTTTTGTCTACGGTCATACCACCCTGAACATGCCCAGTCTCATCTGGGTGTGTTTTCAATCCCTGGTTGGGGAACTTATTAACATAAGATATGCGAGCCATGCAGTGCAGCCAAAAAAGAAAAGAAAAAAAAAAAAAACCCTCTTTTCATATAACCAGCCCATAGTCCCGTCACCACAGACTGAAAAATACATCTTTTCTGTGCTGATTTGTAGTTCTGCATTTCTCCGAGGTGAAGAGTACCTGTATGGATGCTTCTGTTTCTGGGCTCTGTTGTGCTGTGTTGGTCTCTTTGTCCATCCTTACCCCATACCACAGCACCTTAATTATTAAACCCCTGTTGCTCTTCTTCTACAGACTTAGGATTTCTTAACTCTGCACTGTCAAGCGATTTCTTCATTTCTTTTGGCTTTAGTTTGTCAAGTTCCATGAAGGGAGCTCTCTTTGGAATTTTATTGGAATTTGATTTAATTTTCAGATTAATTTCAGCAGCAGTGATATCTTTATAATAGTGGGTCATCCAACCCAATAATATCTCATTAATCAAGCTTTTTAAAAATACCCTATAATAACATTTTATAATTTCTCCATCACATTCATACATGTCACTTTTAAACACTTATTCTTTTTAATGTTATTTTTGACTAGAATATTTTCCTATTTTTTAATTCACCGTTATTGTCATGTAAGAATGCTTTCAATTTTTATATGTTGACACTATATTCAACCAACTTTTTAAACTGTCCCATCAGTTCTAATTGTTTATAGACCCTTTTAGGTTTTCTATGTAGACAATGGTATTTGAAAAGGAGAATTTTTTGCTTTCCTTTACAGTTCTTCTGCCCCTTATATATATATATATTTTTTTTTTTTTCCTTGTCTTACTGCTTGCAGTAAGTCTTCTCAAACAGTGCTAATTAGATTCTTGCATTCTTCTTTCTGACATTAGCAGGAATTCTTTAACAGTTTCACCATTAATTATGATGTTTGTTCTGAGATTTAGACACTTCTATTTTGCTGAGATTTTAGTGTGAATGAATATTGACTTTTATTGAATGTGTAATCATCCTTTAAGAAAATTAGTATATGATTTTTCTCCTATTCATAACATGGCAAATTATATTAATAGGCCTTCTGATTTGAATCATATGTATACTACTAGAATAATCTCTGGATTTCCCAGGTGGCAGTAGTGGTAATGAACCTGCCTGCCAGTCCAGGAGACATAAGAGATGTGGGTTCAATCCCTGGGTTGGGAAGATCCCCTGGAGAAGGGAATGGCAACCCACTCCAGTATTCTTACTTGGAGAATCCCATGGACAGAGGATCCTGGCAGGCTGCAGTCCGTGGGGTTACAAAGAGTTGGACACAACTGAAGCAACTGAGCCATATAGCACCAAGTGACTTAGCACACGTGCACTCGTAAGCCCTGCCTGGCCATGATGTTTCATATATTTGTGCACGATGAGTTTAATCTGTGTTTTTTAAAGAACTTTTTCATGCATGTTCATAAATGACAGTAATGTATAATTTATTTCCTTGTAATGTCTTTGTTCAGTTTTGGCATATTACTAGATTCAAATTGTTATCTCATGAAATCTTCCAACATGAACTGTTTTGAAATACAATTGAGATTTCATTTTTGTTGTCTTTTTTCTAGCCAAATCTTTCTCTCATAATCCCTATGATAGCCTAGAAATTTAAGACTCTGTTTTGGTGTCTGGAAGAAATTCCCAAATGGTCAGGAAACTAGCTCAGGCCAAAGAAACCACTTTCCCCAGTTTAACTTGTTACCTAAACTTCCAAAACTTTTTTTTTTCTCAACTGCATGTTAAAGAGATGTCATTTGTTTTTACACAGTGTCCCTCTCTTGAAATACAGAAGAGTTATCTAGACTGTAATTTGAATCTTTGAGGAAGTAGAGACCATTTCTCTGCGTCAGAATTTTATTTTTAAATTATTTTTTAGCAAGTTACTATCATCTGAGCTCTCTTCTTTCCTTAAAAGATGAGAGGAGAATTTTCCTATTGCCTTCAACTCTCTCTCTCTTTTTAAATTTAATTATTTGACTACAGTGCGTTACTGTGTGCAGACTTTCCCTAGTTGCGGCGAGTGGGGGACTACTCTTTAGTTGCAGTGCATGGGTTCCTCTTTGTGGCGACTTCTCTTGTTGCAGAGCCTGGGCTCTTGAGTGTGTGGGCTTCAGTAGCTGTGGTACATGAGCTTAGTTGCCCTGCAGCATATGGGATCTTCCCAGACCGGGATCTTCCCGAGATCAAACCTGTGTCCCTGCATGGCAGGTGGATTATTAACTACTGGACCACCAGGAAAGTACTACCCTTTCTTTTTATTTGGTATACCTAAACCCACTCCAGTGTTCTTGCCTAGAGAATCCCAGGGACGGGGGAGCCTGGTGGGCTGCCGTCTATGGGGTCACACAGAGTCGGACACGACTGAGGTGACTTAGCAGCATATTGAGTCACTGTTGCATGTCAGACACTAGGCTAAATCTATTAGTCTAGAGGTGAATGACATTGTTGTGTAGCAGAGGCAGTAAGTCATACACCCAAGGAATGAACAAAACTTTACTTCAAGAACTCTGAGGAGCAAGGAATTGATTTTATCTGAGGGATCAGTGAAAGCATCCCAGATCAAGTAACTTACGTCTTAAGAAAATATTTATTTGGGTCATGCTTCTTTTCTCCTTTGAAATGTTGTTTAGAAAGCAAATCATGGGGTCAGTTCAGTTCAGTTCATTTCAGTCACTCAGTCGTGTCTGACTCTTTGTGACCCAATGGACTGTAACACCTCAGGCCTCCCTGTCCATCTCCAACTCTCAGAGCTTACTCAAACTCATGTCCATTGAGTCAGTGATGCAATTCAACTGTCTCATCTCTGTCATCCCCTTCTCCTCCCACCCTCAGTCTTTCCCAGCATCAGGGTCGGTGCCAATGAGTCTGCTCTTCGCATTAGGTGGCCAGAGTATTGGAGCTTCAGCATCAGTCCTTCCAATGAATATTCAGGGCTGATCTCCTTTAGGATGGACTGGTTGGATCTCCTTGCAGTCCAAGGGACTCTTAAAAGTCTTCTCTAACACCACAGTTCAAAAACAACAAATCTTCAGCACTCAGACTTCTTTATAGTCCAACTCTTACATCCATGCATGACCACTGGAAAAATCATAGCTTTGACTAGACAGACTTTGGTTGGCAAAATCACGTCTCTGCTTCTTAATATGCTGTCTGGGTTGATCATAACTTTTCTTCCAAGGATCAAACATCTTTTAATTTCATGGCAGAAGTCACCATCTACAGTGATTTTGGAGCCCCGAAAATAAAGTTTGTTACTGTTTCCATTGTTTCCCCATCTGTTTGCCATGAAGTGATAGGACCAGATGCCGTGATCTTAGTTTTCTGAATGTTGAGTTTTAAGCCAGCTTTTTAATTCTCCTCTTTCACTTTCATCAAGAGGCTCTATAGTTCTTCACTTTCTGCCATAAGGGTGCTGTCTTCTGCATATCCGAGGTTATTGATATTTCTCCCAGCAATCTTGCTTCCAGTTTGTGCTTCCTTCAGCCCAGCATTTCTCATGATGTACTCTGCATATAAGTTAAATAATCAGGGTGACAATATACAGCCTTGATGTACTCCTTTCCTGATTTGGAACCAGTCTGTTGTTCCACGTCCAGTTCTAACTGTTGCTTCTTGACCTGCATACAGATTTCTCGGGAGGCAGATCAGGTGGTCTTGTATTCCCATCTCTTTCAGAATTTTCCGCAGTTTATTGTGATCCACACAGTCAAAGGCTTTGCCATAGTCAATAAGGCAGAAGTATATGTTCTTCGGGAACCCTTTGTGTTTTCCTATGAGCCAAAGAATGTTGGCAATTTGATCTCTGGTTCCTCTGCCTTTTCTAAATCCAGCTTGAACATTCCAAATCACGAGATACATACAACAATAAGTCAGAGCAAGGTGGGAGCAGTTATCTTTTATGTTAATGTATTTTCATACCATCAAAATGTCTTCAACTATTGCCCAGTGGTAGTAATATATTTTTACCCATAGACTTTTTTTAAGTAGACTTTTCAAGACCAGTGTTAGCATATCAGTGAATTTAATGGAGTGTTTGATACTATCAACCTCACTCCATTTCTGTTTCCTAATCCATATGTGCCTCTGTAAATACCAACTGACATGGAGCTTAGAGTCTATTGCAGACCAGAAGAGGAGAGGCCCCTTCGTGAATCTTGTTCAGTGGAAGGTAGTAGAATCTTCAAGGTCTTATTACAATTCCTGAATTCAAGTACACATCAGTGGTCAGAGAAAATCTTACATAGAATATGTTCTGTGAAAGAGAACTGTGTTTCCTTTAACTGTCCATCCAAACAAGGAATATGAACTCTAGTAAGAAATAATATTTTCTTTTCTCATAATGCTACACGAAAGGGAGGAAATATTTGGAACAATTGCTGCAGGAAAAGGGAAAATACCCCAAATCTGAAGGAAGAATGACTCTAATTTTAGCTCTGAGTACAAAACACAACCTATGAGTCACTTCTTCCTGCTAATATACTTGCAAAGCTGTTCATTAGTTTCACTGATGCATTGAAAAAGCTAGTCTCCACCCCACTAGGCTGTAACTCTAGAAGGACTCTTTATGGAGTCCTTGATATCCCTCTTTCCATGGCCCCATCTCTGTTCCCATAGTACATGGTGTACTATTTTCTAGTTAGTTGTCTTCCATATCTCCCACACTCCCTGTTGTTCACCAAACAGCAGCTGGTGGGTTCCTTTCTATACTACCCACAAAAACACACTATGTTCATTCTGTCCTTAGACTGGTGACCAATTTCTTAAATGTCTTTCTCTTCCAACCCTCCCCAAACTTAGATATCACCTCCTCAGAGAACATTCTGTGATTGCTCCAATGCTCCTTCACCCACCCACCCAGCCTCAGGCAGATTCTGCTACACTGTCTTTATTTCCTTCATAACACATTGTTGTTATTTAGTTGCTGAGTCATGTTTGACTCTTTTGTGACCCCATGGACTGTAGCCCACCAGGCTCCTCTGTCCATGGGATCCCAGGCAAGAATACTGGAGTGGGTTGCCGTTTCCTTCTCCAGGGATCTTGCTGACCCAGGGATCGAACCCACGTCTCCTGCACTGGGAGGCAGATTCTTTACCACTGAGCCACCAGCCCTTCATAACATGTAGTACAGTATTATATTCTGTTGTGTTTGTTTTACTTTTCAGTAAAACCAACCCTTTGCTATTTTTCACATAAGCATTCTTAGTAAGCAATATTGTACTATGGTGTATGAGTTTCTACTGGTAAAGGAATAAAATTTATTTTTCTTAATTTTTATTTTATTATAATAACAGCACTTAACATGAGACCTACCCTCTTAAATTTTTAAGTGTTCAGTACTTCCCTTGTGGCTCAGACAGTAAAGAATCTGCCTGAAATACAGGAGAGCTCGGTTCGATCCCTGGGTGGAGAAGATTCCCTGGAGAAAGGAATGGCTACACACCTCAATATTCTTGCCTGGAGAATCCCATGGTCAGAGGAGCCTGGAAGGCTATATAGTCCATGGGGTTTCAGAGAGTCAAACATGACTGAGCCACTTTCAGACACATGTTATTGTTAACTTAGATACTATGTTACAGCAGATCTCTAGAACCTATTCATCTGGTTTAGCTGAAACTTGATGCATCTTAGGTAATAGCTCAACCATTTACTCTTACCCCCAGGCCCTGGTAACCACCATTCTACTATCTGATGCTATGGGTGTGACTATTTTAGATTTCTAATATAAGTGGAATCATGCAGGATTTGTCCTTCTGTGACTTTTTTTTTATTTTTTCACTTGGCATCATGTCAAGGTTCATCCATGTTGTCACAGAATTCCTTCTTTTTTAAGACTGATACTTCACTGTATACATACACACACACACACACATGCACACACACACATATATATATATACACACAAATACATATACATACATACCACATTTTCCTTATTCATCTTCATCCATTCACAGACATTTAAGTTGTAGCCACATTTTGGCTGTTGTGAATACTTCTGCAACGAATGTGGCAGTGCTAACAGCTCTTCAAGATCCTGATTTCAATTTTTCATGCAAATACCCCAAGATTGGGCTTCCCCGGTGGCTCAGTTGGTAAAGAATCCTCCTGCAATGCAGGAGACCCAGGTTTGATGCCTGGGTGGGGATGATCCCCTGGAGAACGAAATGGCAACCCATTCCACTATTATTGCCTAGAAAATCCCATGTACAGAGGAGCCTGGTGGGCTACAGTCCACAGGGTCACAAAGAGTAGGACACAGCTGACCATCTGAGCATAGCATAGCATACCACAGGGCTGGATTGCTGGACCTATGTTAGTTCTACTCTTAATTTTTTTGGAGAACCTCCATTCTGCTTTCCATGGAGGCTGCACCATTTTGCACTCCTATCCGCAGTGTATGAGGGTTCCAGTTCTTCACATCCTTGCCGACACTTGCTGTCTTTTGTTTTGCATTGTGTTCTTTATTTCTTCAGTTGTTGACATTTATCACCCCTGATCAGAACATAAGTACCGTGGGACGGAGCTTTTGTCCATGCTCTTTATCCCATCCCCTCCTGCCTATAACAGTCCTGACAAATGAGGCTTTCAGTAATGACTGTGTTGAATGGAGAGCTAACAGGGTGGTCAGCCAGCTGTATCAGGATGGTTGCTCTGATGACAGGTGTGTGAAGGAAATCAGGCCTGACTCCTCACTGTTTCCATTATCTTATAAAAGGGTTGTAAAGGAAAGCTTCCCATGATGACTCACACAAGGCCTCCCAGGTAGGCGCTAGCAGATTGAAGACACCATGATGTGGAGACTAGCCCTCAGCTTTCTTGAGTCAATCTGAAGAATAAATTTTTCCATAGGTGTGTTTATAATAATGCGGGACTGGGATTCACAAGCCCTGATACTAAGCCCAGCTATGCCTATTAATTACTTACTGTGTGACCTAAGGTAAGCCACCTCCCTTTTATGAGCCTTGGTTTCCTCATCTTAAAATTTGGGAGTAGGACTGGAAGGCATCTGAGCTCCCTCCCAGTTCTGATTCTTGATCAATGAATGCAGTTCATTTACAGGTGAGCTATACTAGAGCCTGGGTGGGTCCTCAAGACACTTTGTCCTACCAGGAGATCCAAGCTGGAGTTGAAATTAAAGCTCTGAGAGAAGCTTGATGAGCGCAACACTGAAAACAGAGGGAGTTAAATATTGTCAAGGAGTATTTCTATTAAGCCTTGGAAGTATGAAAAATACAATGGATTCTGCTCAAAATTCTTATCTCCTTAGAAACAGAAGAATATTGAAAGACCTGGTTACATAACCTACATCCAGAGCACTCCATCCTCCAACAGTGGTGGGAAACACTGGTCCAGATATGTTGCCTTTTTAGCTATTCTTTTTGTTTGACCTTTTATTTTACTTCATCCAGTATTTAGATCCCAGTGATGAAATTTCAGCTATCTTTAATTTAATCACAGCCATCCTTCTATAAAGGGCTTCCCTGGTGGTTCAGGTGGTAAAGAATCTGCTTGCAATGCGGGAGACCTGGGTTCGATCCTTGGATTGGGAAGATCCCCTGGAGGAGGGCATGGCAACCCACTCCAGTATTCTTGTCTGGAGAATCCAGATGGACAGAGGAGCCTGATGGGCTACAGTCCATGGGGTCACAGAGTCAGACATGACTGAGCAACTAAGCACATCCTTCCATAAAGGCAATTGATAAAATGATCAGAACTATATATTCCAAACAAAAATAATCTTATAAATGGTATGTTTTGTGGAATAGTAGGGAAGAATATTTGAAATTGGGTCTGTCCTGAAATCATGCATTGGTAAAAGTTCTTTTCAAAATGCAAGCTAGATCAGTGGATTTCAATGTAGCAGGTATAGAATTATATGGTTTCAGCAAACCTCTAAGAAACTACCACTTGTTGAGTTTCAGTGTATTATCAAAGAAAGATATCCATAGAGGCTACTAAAATAGTTAAATATCCTACCTTTTCCAACGATATATTTGTGTGAGGGTGTTGAATGCCGAGCAGACATGAGCAGCCATCTATGTTCTATTAAGATAGGCATTAGAGATTTGAAAAGTATAAAACAATACTACTCTTCTCACTAAATTTTGTTTTATAAAATCTATTTTCACAAAAAAAGTTACTTATATTAGCTTTACTAAATATATAATTACATTAATCGATCTTTTAAAATTATATAGCAACCTTAATTTTGAGTAAGTATTGATATAATCCACGTAAAGAATTTTTAAAAGGTAAGCAGGTCTTCACACCAACATGTTTGAGAATGACTGGCTTGAGTAAGGAGCACGCTATGTAAAACTACACTTCTGTGCAGACCTTACGGCTGGCTGGTGGTATCTTACCTTCAAAACTAGACTCTTCCTTCATTGGCAGGCAACTTCTTTAACTGAGCCACCAGGGAAGCCCTACCTTCCAATAAGAAAGAACAAATGAAAATCCCCAGATATTTGGGGTGAACCACTAACATGAATGACAGAAGCCAGAATGATTAAAATGATTGTGGAGCAGAAAGCAAAGAGCAGGAAAGTTAAGTCCCAAATAACAACAGTCATCATTATCACCTCCTTATAAATATGAGAACATTTTTGCACCTATAAAATAATAATAGAAACGTAAGTACCCAAAGAACATGTAAACACACACACACACTTTGAAGCTGAAGATCAGATAGTGGAGATGAAAAAATTCAATAGAAGCAATAGAAAATAAAAGATGAAATCTGAGAACACTGAACAATAAACAAGAAGATGGAAAATAGAGAAAAAATGAGATAGTCTAGAGTATCTAATCTAATGGAGGGGAGGAAATATTAAAACTGTAATTCAAGAACAGAGGTTCCTTAGCTTTTTGGCCCCAGGATCTGACTTCCCTGGTGGCTCAGATGGTACAATATCTGCCTACAATGTGGGAGACCTGGGTTCTATCTCTGGGTTGAAAAGATCCTCTGGAGAAAGAAATGGCAACCCACTCCAGTACTCTTGCCTGGAAAATCCCATGAACGGAGGAGCCTGGTGAGCTATAGTCCGTGAGGTCGCAAAGAGTAGGATACAACTGAGTGACTAAACTTTCACTTTCAGGATCTATATATGCTTAAAAATTGCTGAGTGCCCCAAAGGCTTTTTTTGTTTATGATTTATGATGTTTTTATCTACCATAATAGAAATTAAAACTGTTGTTCAGTCGCTCAGTCATGTCTGACTCTTTGCTACCCCATGGACTGCAGCATGCCAGGCTTCCCTGTCCTTCACCATCTCTCAGAGCTTGCTCAAACTCATGTCCATTGAGTCAATGATGCCATCCAACCGTCTTGTCCTCTGTCGTGCCCTTCTCCCACCTTCAACCTTTCCCAGCATCAGGGTCTGTTCCAGTGAGTCAGCTCTTCACATCAGGTGGCCAAAGTATTGGAGCTTCAGCTTCAGCATCAGTCCTTCCAGTGAATATTCAGGACTGATTTCCTTTAGGATGGACTGGTTGGATCTCCTTGCAGTCCAATGGACTCTCAAGAGTCTTCTCCAACACCACAGTTCAAAAGCATCAATTCTTCAGCACTCAGACTTCTTTATAGTCCAACTCTCACATCCATACATAACTACTGGAAAAACCATAGCTCTGACTAGACAGACCTTTTTTGGCAAAGTAATGTCTCTGCTTTTGAATATGCTATCTAGGTTGATCATAGCTTTTCTTCCAAGGATCAAGCATCTTTTAATTTCATGGCTGCAATCACCATATGCAGTGATTTTTGAGCCCAAGAAAATAAAGTCTGTCACTGTTTCCTTTGTTTCCCCATCTATTTGCCATGAAGTGATGGGACTGGATGCCATGATCTTAGTTTTCTGAATGTTGAGTTTTAGCCTGTTTTTTCACTCTCCTCTTTCACCTTCATCAAGAGGTTCTTATATTAAAACTGTGAAGTTATTAAAATATCAATGTGTTCAATAATAATAATAAAGCCACAGATTTCTAGAAAAACTTACTACTCTTCCCATTAACATTTTTTGCATGTTGGAATTATTGTACATTTTTAAAAATCTCTTTACTGTTTGACTTACTGGAAGACAGCTGGATTCTCATATCTGCTTCTGCTTTCCATCTGTGATATCACAGGTCATGCAGCCTCTGGAAAGGCCACTGTACTCTCACAAGAGAATGAAGATAAAAAATCTGATACAGTCAAAGTATTTTTATAAAATATATTGGCCTTTTGGACTTCTGAAGGGATCTTAAGAACCCAGGCAGCATTTTGAGAACTGATGATCAAGAACACTTCCCAAATATTCAATTTGTTTCTGTGTATGAAAAAAAGACTCACCTCAAAACCAACCATCACAAAATTTCAGATCTAATTACCAAACAGAAAACTCTAAAAGCTTCCAGAATAGAAAAACAGGTCATTTGTAACCTGGATCATGAATCAGAATGATGTTGGACTTCTCAATAGTAGCATTAGAATCCATACTACAGCAGATGTCTCCCTGAATACTCAGAAAATAATTTCCAATCAAGAATTCTATATCCATTGATAATGATTGGTCAAGTGTGAAGGGATAACATTTTGAAGCAGAAAGAGTCTCAGAAAATTGGCTGCCTATTACCCCTACTCAGAAAGCTGCTGGAGGGTAGACTCTCCCAAAAAAGAGACTATAGTTTAAATGCTATCTAAGAAACAGGGCATCCAACACAAGAGCTAAGGGAAGGACATCATAAGGATGGTGTTGAAGAGAGGACCCAGCAGACCCAGAGAGCACCTGTGCAGATGGAACTGGAAGGACAGATGGCTCTAGGAAGGAGGTCACTAAGAGAGAATGCATTCCATAATGATCCAATGTTTGAACTTGGTGAGACATGAGTTATACTTCTGGCGCAAAGTTTGAAGGTGAATTAGTAGACTGTACTTAGGAATATCAACCCTGAATAGTCATTGGAGTGATTGATGCTGAAGCTCCAATACTTTGGCCACATGATGTGAAGAGCCAACTCATTGGAAGAGACCCAGATGCTGGGAAATGTTGAAGGCAAAAGGAGAAGAGGGCAGCAGAGGATGAGATGGTTAGAAAGCATCATCAACTCAGTGGACATGAATCTGAGCAAACTCTGGGAGATAGTGAAGGACAGGAACGCCTGGTGTGCTGCAGTCCATAGGGTCACAAGAAGTTGGACACAACTTAGCAACTGAACAATAACAACTTTGAAAACCTAATAAACAAACGGGGGAAAAAAAATGAGACCATTTCAACTCCAGGGAGAACATGGTTGTACAAGAAAGGCAGAGTAGCTAGAAAGCAGTATGGTATACTCCAAGGCTTAGCTGAGCATAATATTTACGTAGTCTTTAAAACGTAAGCTCTCACTTTTAATCTAACTAAATTTCCTAACAGAGTTTGTTGAGAAAGATGAGAAGAAAGGAAGCTAGGGGAAATTATGAAGTAAATACCTAAGACTGAAAAATAATGAAAGTTCGCTGCTGGCATGTTTGGAAACCCAGATACCTACAGCCGAAATGGCTAAAAGTTGAGAGTGTTTCCTGGGGGTGGTAGTCGAGAATGAGAAACAGAAAGCAAGGAACTGTTGTTGTAAAAATACGACTATTTTTATCATAATTCCTGAAGAACTAACTTTTTATTAACTATGTAATACACCGGTAATTAAAATAAACACTTAACATATTAAAATACACGTTAATACAACTTCCATGGAATATAATTTGGGAATGTATTAACGTTTGGAATGAGAATGCTCCATGACCCAGCAACCCCATTCATAGAACTGTGTGCGGCCATGGGTGATTAGTTACACTAATGATGCTACAGCCACACAGTGCAATGTCATTCAGTTAGTTACTTAATGAATCATTAAAAATAAATAATACAGATTTTCATCTGAGGAAAGAGATTTCCTCCCCTGGCATATTTTTCCTTTAGAGCACTTTCTCTGTTTATAATTTTCTGTTTATCAGTGTGATTTTTCACTGCATGTCTGACTCTTCAGTGGATTCCAAGCTCCAAGAGACCATAATCTCACTTGGCTCATTGGTGTATTTGTTCTTAGTGCTTTGTGTGCTGTCTGGTGCCTGGAAAGCTATGGGATGAATGAGTAAGTGTGTGTGAGCATGTGTGCAGATTTTCACTAATGTCAGGCAGACTGAAACGTTGAGAAGGACTTATCTCTGGGTGGGAAGTTGCAGGTCAGACCTATGTTTACCCCTTTGCTCCTCCATGACCTCAGGCAAGTCATGTATCTAAGCCTTGGATGTAATGACAAGACCTCAGATATCCAATTAAATGGTTCCTTATACGCCATGTAAATGTTTAAACTTCTAAGTTATTTAAGATGTCCTCAACTCTCAGACCACAGCCTAATACGTTCTTTTTTTTTTTCTTTTAGTGAACTTCTGCAAGACTTGGAAAACTGTGAAAATGATCCTGTGGCCATAGCAGAGTGCTTTGTGTCCAAGGTAAGCAGGGTTCATCTCTCTGAGCCAACCGAGACAGAGACACACTGTTTTCATTGTAAAGTTAAGATGACCGATGTGTTCTATATTGGATGAAGTTCACCACTGATCTCTCTCACTCTGAGGGGTTTTTCTCCCCACTAGCCAGGGGAAAAAAAATTCAGTTCTCAGTAAGTTGTATAGTCACTTCAGTTGTGTCCAACTCTTTGCAGCCCTGTGGACCGTAGGCCCTAGGCTCCTCTGTCCATGGGATTCTCCAGGCAAGAATACTGGAGTGGGTTGCCATTCCCCTCTCTAGAGGGTCTTCCCGACCCAGGGATGGAACCCACATCTCTTATGTCTCCTGCATTGGCAGGCGGGTTCTTTACCACTAGAGCCACCTGGGAAGCCCAATAACTTAGCAGTTGTTCTAGAACTTGTGTAATAAATATTTAAGTGATGCTACATATCTGTCCTAAGAAAGACTTTAAGCTTGGGAAGAGGAGAGTCCAGAATAGAAGAATGTTAGGAAAATAAGTACATATAAAATATGACTAGATCAGTTATAAAAATCTGTAAGAATAGAAATACTTTACACATATATAAATATATATATTTAAGATACTGCCATATACATATATATGTATACATATATATATAGATAAACATATATATATATATATGGCACTAGCTTACTCATTTAGTGGAAAAACAGACCAGAATTAATATCCTGCCTCTTAAATATGCCCTTTAATTCTCCTGCTTTCTTCTCAAGTTGCACTGGTGGCTTAGAAAAAATGCAAGGAGAGGATTTGAATTTTAAAGCTTAAATGACAGTCAGTTTATATTCTGTACCCAGGTAAGAGAATTCTGAAACATATAAGGGAATCCTTTACAACATTACTTTCTTGATGTCCTACTGTAAATAGAATCTTGTCTTACGTTTCTCTAAAAATTCAGCAGCTTTTGTTTGGAAAACCTCTAGCAGAAATTGTTTTTCCAGCAAAACTTCATGTGATTTTTACAGTTGTGGCTTCAAATGTACAAAGGTTGAGGCAAAGTTCATGATGGCGCTTTTGGGTCAACTGAGAGTTAGCACCTCATTTAGAGTCTCAGAGGCCAATGTGAACTTGGAGACGTCCTCCCAGCCTGACCGGGTTCCGGGGTTATTCCATAAGGTTATTTCTGATGATCCAATGGTTTTGAATCCAAACATAACACTCTTGGTTCTACTCAAGTGGGGCTCCTTAAAGGCAGTTGATGGACTTACATATAAAACACTCCTGACTTTGTGGGTGACAGTGTGTGTGTTAACATACAAAATGTTTGTGCCCACATACTTACACACACAATTCTTCTCACAAGTGGCCTGTGTCACCGGGAAGGGTAAGAATTTGGAAAAGAGAAGGAAAATGAAAGAGGGAGAAATGGGTAAAAGATAAGGCTGAGTATATCAAAGAAGCTGTGTTAGAATAACCACAGTGAATAAACAACATAGAAGCTTTCGGAAACATTGGGGCTTTTCTGGTAACTGTAATCACAAGTTGATTAAAGACGGTCCAGCATATGCTTAGCTCTGGCTTAATTATTCACATAAAAGTTTGTTTACGCACCAGGTTGCCAACTCCCAAATCTGATTTCTTGTTGCGATACTGCCAAGTTTAATTGGAAGACTGATTGCAGCACTCCACACTCCTGTGTGTGAGCAGGGACTAGCGAGGGGGTGTGTGTGGGTCTGGCACAGCCTGCTTCTCACTCAGCACCCTGAAATTTAGAAGATGTTACACTTTGTGAAACACAAGCAGCTGCTCACCTCTGGGGAGGAGTGGAAAATTGCTTTAATTGAGGGGCCTTTAATGAAAGAGGTGAAGCTGGCGGTTGCCGACTGCTTTTATCTGAGTCACTGGGGCTTACACGGAGAGTCAACTTTGACCTTGCTTTTCTGGTATGGCTAGGCGACCGAAATCCCTCCTGACAAGAGAACACAGCCCTTCTTACCTGCTGCCTAGAAAAGAACAACACAGCACTGCAGAAGCCACTCTCAGGAGGGGTGAGCGTCCCCGCCAGGCAGGCCAAGCTCTCGCCCCCCAAGCGTTCGCCTGCTCTTAGGGCTCTGGAAACACCTGGAGCGGGTTTCCGTGGCTTCCTGCCTTCACCTCCACTCTCATTTCCGTCACTCAGCTTGACTGTCAGCCAGGCTGACCCTGGGTGACATTTAGGAGGGAAGTTTGTCTTCGGAGGCCCAACTTCCCTTAACCACCTCCTTTCACCTGATGCGTGGCCCCCTCCTCATTGGAGCCTGTCTCCTTTCAGTGTCCAGCCGTGTGTGTGTGCACGCACGCACGCAAACACACACACATATGCACATACACACACACACACGAGCCACTTGTTGAAATTATCCTCAGGAAACTGCTGGTATCAGATTAATAATATGATTAATAATAATATGATTGGAGTCTATTCAAGTCAATGTTGTGGGCTTCACTAAATGGCACTAGGGATAAAGAACCCCCTACCAATGCAGGAGGCACAAGAGACACAGGTTCAATCCCTGGGTCTGGGAGATCCCCTGGAGGAGGGCATGGCAACCCACTCCAGTATTCTTGCCTAGAGAATCCCATGGACACAGGAGCCCAGTGGGCTATAGTCCATGGGGTCACAAAGAGTCAGACATGACTGAACGACTTAGCATGCACACACACAAATCAATGTCTCCTTACAGAGTAAGCCTTTCTCAGTAGTGTCCTGTAAAAACTGCTCAGTCATCAGTGAGTGAGTGTGTGAGTATGTGTGTGTGTGTGTGTGTGTGTGTGTGTGTGTGTGAAAAGTAGAGGGAGGGAGAAAGATGGAGTGGGGAGACATTAACATTATGGCAGAAGAAACCCTAAACTCATACAGATTTCTATTCTCTGATTATTCATTCAGGAAACATTCAAACACCCTTCATGTTCAGTTGGCCCTGATGGCTATATTTTGGTTCTTTCATAATTAAATGTCTTATTTTGACATCATCACTAATTGCAACTTGAAAATGTTAAATAACCAGAAGAAGATATCTGTTTTTATATAATTTTCTCTCATTGCCTTCTTTCTCCCTAAATACTTCTGAAAAGGATTTGAGTTCATATCTCATAAGAAATAGTTATTCAGGGATTAACTAAATAGGAGTTACTGACTTTTGCGTAAAGCCATTATTTGAACTGTCCACAGGGCTTATAAATTTAAGATCAAATATGCATTTGGTTCTATATTCAGAATATATCAGAGATTTACATCAAAACTGCCTAATTTAAGACAGAACAGAGTCATGATGTCACAGAATGCCCCAAATTCAGTTGTGCAGAGAAGCCTTGAGGTATTTTTAGGGTAGATGATATAATTTAGAATGTTTTTATTGAGGCCATTGTGTTTGGTATTTCATATGCTGCTGCTGCTGCTGCTAAGTCACTTCGGTCATGTCCAACTGTGTGACCCCGTAGACGGTAGCCCACCAGGCTCCCCCATCCCTGGGATTCTCCAGGCAAGAACACTGGAGTGGGTTGCCATTTCCTTCTCCAATGCATGAAAGTGAAAAGTGAAAGGAAAGTCGCTCAGTTATGTCTGACTCCTAGCGACCCCATGGACTGCAGCCCACCAGGCTCCTCCATCCATGGGATTTTCCAGACAAGAGTACTGGAGTGGGTTGCCATTGCCTTCTCCGTCATGATGCTAAGTTTAAGGAAATCAGCCAAATAGCTGTTCAACCCCATACTGAGTGCGGCAGGAGGCAGGAACAAAGCAAGAAAGTGTGAGAGTGTGAGTACACCCAGAGAAGGGCTCCAGGGACTTCCCAGGTGGTCCAGTGGTTAAGACTCTGCACTCTGTGTTTCCACGGTGGGGGAATACAGCTCAATCCCAGACCAAAGAATAGAGAGAGAGGGGCACTCCAGTCTGATGTTAATTTCCTGGGAGACCTTGGGCAAGTCACTGTGCCTTTCTTATCCCTGGGGAAAGTGGAACACTCCAGTGCCTTCAGGAGCTAAGCTGATGAACACAGTGCGTGAATGGGCCCAGGCAGAGGCCAGAGCGTCAAGGTACTTATTTCTTGGGGACAGAAGTGTTGTGAAACTGTAGGCCTAGGGCCTATGGATCTAATACTTTTTCAAGAGAAGCCAGAAATAAAAAAAATTTTTATCTTCTAATTTTTAGAATTTGGCAACTTAGTGTTTTTTTAAATATTATGCTTAAAACTTTGGCAGCATACTATGTTGGCAAGGCCATGGGGAAATACACACTCCTTTAACTGTGGGAAAACAAAATAGACCCTGTGGAGGGGAATTTGGCTATGTCTAGGAAAAGTACATTTGAATTCACCCTTCATTCCAGCAATCCGACTTCCAGAAATCTATCCTAAAGATATAGTGACAAAATCTCAACAAAGGTGATGTTATACTTTATAGTACTAATTGTTACAATTTATAAATCTAAGGTACATGCGTGTATGTGTGCGTGCCCAATTGTGTCTCACTCCTTGCAACCCCATGGACTGCAGCCCACCAGGCTGCTCAATGGGGTTTTCCAGGCAAGAATACTGGAGTGGGTTGCCATTTCCTTCTCCAGGCGACCTTCCTGACCCAGGATCAAACCTGCATCTCCTGCATTGGCAGGCGGATTCTTTACCACTGAGCCACCCACAGAAATATGCAATACATGGAAACAGCCCAAACATTCATGAACAAAACCTGGTTGAATAAACTGTGGCATATTCACATAATAGAGTAGTACAAAGCAGTAAAAGCAAATAAAGAATATTGCTATATACTACTAGAAAGGGGATGGGGTGGGGAGTCTAGCACTGTGGTTCCCAGAGTGTGGTCTCTGGGCCACATCATATAGGAACTTGTTAGAAAGCAGATTCTCAGGCCGTACCCAGACCTACCAAATCAGAAACTCTGGGGGTGCAACCCAGTAATCTGTGTTTTAATAAGCTCTCAAGTTAATTCTAATGCTTAAGTTTGAGAATCACTGACATAACTTGCTTTTATTTATCTAGAAATGGGGAAAGTTTTACTTATATTTCAATGTGTATGTTTAAAAAAAAATTTTTTTAAGATAAACTGTAAGATTAGAAGTTGGTTCCTGAGAGGAGAGGCAGGGAATGGACTAGAATGAGAAGACATAGAAGCCAGACTTCTCTGAGTGTGCGTTTCTTTGGAGAGTTGACTTTGAAACCATGTATTTATTTTACATAATTATAAGACAAAGTTAAAGTTTAAAACAGCCTTCAAAAAATGAAAGCAGGTTGAAACAATGAACCTAACTGTGAATCCAGTTTGTAGCTTGACCACACAGAGGAAAATGGCAATCAACCAAAAAATATGCTATGGGCAAAATACAGCAAATACATCCTTAACCGTTTTCAGTAATGATATCATATATGATGGTTTCAGTATTGTTATTCCAAAATTGTGTGTATTGTGGGATAAAGCAAATGAATATTCACAGTTGTGTCATTCAGAACTGGAATTGGCAAAAGAAAGAAAATACAGATTAAGAATGAGGCTAATTAGAAACACTCTAGTCCTGAATCTGAATTACAAGTATTAGCATGAACTAAGCATGTGTTTCTGTTAGGTCCATACCATTTCTGTCCTTTATTGAGCCCATCTTTGCATGAAATGTTCCCTTGGTATCTCTAATTTTCTTGAAGAGATCTCTAGTCTTTCCCATTCTATTCTTTTCCTCTATTTCTTTGCATTGATCTCTGAGGAAGGCTTTCTTATCTCTTCTTGCTATTCTTTGGAACTCTGCATTCAGATGCTTATATCTTTCCTTTTCTCCTTTGCTTTTCACTTCTCTTCTTTTCACAGCTATTTGTAAGGCCTCCTCAGACAGCCATTTTGCTTTTTTGCATTTCTTTTCCATGGGGATGGTCTTGATCCCTGTCTCCTGTACAATGTCACGAACCTCATTCCATAGTTCATCAGGCAGTCTATCTATCAGATCTAATCCCTTAAATCTATTCCTCACTTTCACTGTATAATCATAAGGGATTTGATTTAGGTCATACCTGAATGATCTAGTGGTTTTCCCTACTTTCTTCAATTTAAGTCTGAATTTGGCAATAAGGAGTTTGTGATCTGAGCCACAGTCAGCTCCCAGGCTTGTTTTTGCTGACTGTATAGAGCTTCTCCATCTTTGGCTGCAAAGAATATAATCAATCTGATTTCGGTGTTGACCATCTGGTGCTGTCCATGTGTAGAATCTTCTCTTGTGTTGTTGGAAGAGGGTGTTTGCAGAGACATTACTTTGCCAACAAAGATCTGTCTAGTCAAGGCTATGGTTTTTCCATTGGTCATGTATGGATGTGAGAGCTGGACTGTGAAGAAAGCTGAGTGCCGAAGAATTGATGCTTTTGAACTGTGGTGCTGGAGACGACTCTTGAGAGTCCCTTGGACTGCAAGGAGATCCAACCAGTCCATTCTAAAGGAGATCAGCCCTGGGTGTTCTTTTGGAAGGAATGATGCTAAAGCTGAAACTCCAATATTTTGGCCACCTCATGCGAAGAGTTGACTCATTGGAAAAAACTCTGATGCTGGGAGGCATTGGGGCAGGAGGAAAAGGGGACAACAGAGGATGAGATGGCTGGATGGCATGACTGACTCGATGGACGTGGGTTTGGGTGAACTCTGGGAGATGGTGATGGACAGGGAGGCCTGGCATGCTTCAATTAATGGGGTCGCAAAGAGTCGGACACGACTGAGCAACTGAACTGAAGCATGTGTTTTAGCTTTAGAAACACCATATTTCTAACTCTGTCCACTGAAAGGCCTAGAAATGATAATTAACCTGGTAGCAAGAGCATCGCTAACGCTCAGATTGTGATTCCCACATACTGTTGCCTACGTGAAGGAATCCGGGCTCCAGGAGAACAAGTGTGGGAGGGAAATGTGCAAGAGGATCTGAAACATCTTGTCACCCCAGAAAGCAAGGAGCTACTGGAGGCTCTAGGTCAGGTCACAGATACTCAAGAAGAGGCTCCTATTGGCCAAAGATGGGATTGTTTGAGCATCAATAAAAAGATAGCAAACTAAAAACAACTGAAAGTCATGAAATATGTTTATATTCATGAAAGTCACAGTGATGTTAAAAAACCCAAGTCCTTTACACGATATTAGAGAGCCGATGCACTATTTTGAAAATTAAGGAAAGGAATCAAGCATTTATCCTGTCTTTCCCATACAAACCACAAACTGCAGGGTAACTAATCTAAGGCAGTTCCTTTCTTGGAAAAAAAATCTGGCTAATGAATGAAGAAAGAATAGTAGAATTGGAAATATCAC
Source organism: Ovis aries (assembly GCF_016772045.2). Classification (NCBI taxonomy): domain Eukaryota; kingdom Metazoa; phylum Chordata; class Mammalia; order Artiodactyla; family Bovidae; genus Ovis; species Ovis aries. The sequence goes on from NC_056061.1 coordinate 75,725,675, forward strand.
CATTTTGCAGCCCTTCATGAACTAAAAGACCTAAGCAGTAATTACCAATGATTATTAACATCATAGAAAGAAACAACCAGTTCCTATGCCTCTCAATTTAAGTACAATCCAGTCTATGATGTACTTGGGCCAAATTATGGAACCTAAATCCAGTCAAGCCTCTTCTAAACCACAAGGAGCGTGGAAGACAGAGAAACATAGTAAAGAAAGCCGTAGGGACATGATCAGCAAAACTGAGACTGCAGGGGAAATCATCTGGCTTCTTCAACTTAATTGCAGGGGGAAATAAGAGGGGGAATTTATAGATTAGAAGGGACTTAGATATCAACAATATCAAGTTGCTGTGTATGGATGTTATTTGGAATACAGAGCAAACGGAAAACTATAATTTTTAAAAAGAAAATAAAAAATAGGAATAGTGATAATGAACCTTTGTGATATTATGAAATTATTTATTTACATTTTCTTGAAGTAAAGTTGGTTTATAATGCATTTAGTTTCTGCTATATGGCAAAATGACTCAGTTTTTTTATACATATATATATATTATATATATATATATTTCTTTCCATGTTCTTTTCCATTATGGTACATCACAGGATATTGAATATAGTCCCCTGTGCTATACAGTAGATATATACTACTATATATATTGCTGTTTATCCATCTTATATGTATAATAGTTGGCATCTGCTAATGCCAACCTCCCAGTCCTTCCCATGGAATTATTTAAAGATGATAATAGCATTGTGGTAATGTTTCTCTTTTAGGGTTCTCTTGTTAAATATATATACTAAAGTATTTGCAAGTAAGTGAAATGATATTATGTCTAGAATTTGTTGATAAGGGAATCTGGAATCAATCTGCTGATAAGGGAACCATAGCAAAAGGCAAGAACCCCCCATTAGTTAGCCAAACATTTAATGTGTTTGAGGCATTGCTGCTGTGCTAGATGTACAAATGAGTAGACTTGGATCCTGCTTTCAAATAATTTTCAGCTTCATAGGAGAGAGGGGCATTCATTAGTTCAAAACACATTATGTGCCAGGCAAGCACACTATGGCCCCACTCCTGCAGAAACTCACGGTGTAGAGTGGCAGAAGATGCACAAAAAATGTCACGCTCATTTGGCAAATGCTCTAAGATAGGTTGGTACTGAGTGTTGTGGGACCCCAGAGTAGGAGCAACTGGCTCAGTCCAAGAACTCAAGAAAGTCCCCTGAGAAGAAATAAAGCCTCAGTTCAATGTCAAAAGGTGCCTAGTGGCTGTCCAGTGAAAAAGGTAGGAAAGACCGTGGGCAGAGGAAGCTGCACACACAGGGCTTGAAAGTATTCCCTTGCACATGCTTCCAACATGTTCTGACCACATAATATTTAAATTATCTGCTTATATTTCTCTCTCACCCTGCAAATGCCCCAGAGGACCATGAGCACCTGGGAACAAAAACCTTGCTGTCTTCCTCTTCCTATTTGCCTTCAGATTCATCTAACATAGCAGATGCTCAATAAGTATTTAATGATTGATCTCAAATGAGTTCAAGTGCATGTGGATTCTAGGTATAAATCAAGGTAGTTAAAATGGCACAAATGATTGCCACAGGGACTCAGAAGACAGGCCAAGGTGGTTAGAGAAACAACTTATAAAACAACACCTTTTAAAGGATGAATGATATATCTTTTATTTTTCATTGAATGTTGTTGTCTCTACTTTTTTTTTTTTTTTTTTTTTTAGCCTATTACATCTCTTTTGTTTCCTTGCAGAGTGAAGAGTTCCACATTTATACCCAGTATTGCACGAACTATCCAAGGTACGCCTGGTGAATTGTGGAAATACTTTTGCTTACCTTCATGTTGCTTGAGGTCGGTCAATGCAGTTTATGTGGTCAGTGGGCACTATGTGCCTGGCGCTGTGCAGAATACTGTGGGAAGACTGCAGAAATGCTGAGAACGGATCACAGGGGTATCCTGATCCTGATCCATTCAGGCCTAGGGACTACCCAGCAGAGCCAGCATGGGGGGAAAATTGTGAATGACCTTGGAGGAGACCAAAAAGATTGTTAGGTGTCCTCCACTGGACTCCTAGAAGTGTTTGGCTAGAAGAAGGCTTATCTGTCAACCCTTTGGTATGTGTGCTGTGTTTTTAAGAATGTGGGATGCCCTGCTAATGAGTTTATATAATCTATCTGGGGATAAAATAGGTTATATTTTTGCTATGTAAGTTTTAGAAGCTACGCAAGTTTTATGGAGCTCAGAGAAGGGAATGATCATGATAAGCTTCCTATCTGGACCATCAGTTCAGGTTCACTTACCCCAGAGGTGCTGGCAGGAGGGCCATTGAAGGAGTAGCCTCAGTGATCATTCAGTAAGAGAATCAGGTCTAAGACCATGACTCACTCTGCTGGAAATCTTTTTTTCTGCAAAAGACATTTATTGGGCACTTAGTAATTTCAAGTGCTACTCTTGGTGCTATAAATACAAAATGTGGTTGAATTTCATTTTCCCAGCAATCTAGAGATGTTAAGGGATTAAAGAAAGGCAGAATGCACAGACAACACAGGGCCTGGCCCTGATAAGCCCTCCAGAAGTGCTTGTTTATCACCATCCCTGCCCCATCCCCACTGCATGGATGAAATCATCGAGCCTCCAGTAGGTTTATTGAATTTACAGGAGTCACACAGCTGACATGTGAGCAAACCCAGCTGAGATTTAAACCAAGGTTGGTCTGGCCTCAGACCTCATGCTGCCACATCCTTGTAGAATTTCTGAAGCTTTGTGATTCCCTCTGCCCCGTACCTTTCTACTGTCTGTCTGCCCATGACTAGCAGGACTGGCATTGTTATGGTAGGCATGAACCAGGGAGAGAGCTCAGGGAACTTTTATCTGCTCTGTAGCCAGTCTTGGTATGGACGTGTCCATAAGGGTAAAGTGGGCGCTGGGGTCCACCTTGAAGAGAATCCAGCAGGCTGAGCCCCTCATGCCAGTGTGGTCAGGGAGAGCAAGTGGGTCATTCCTGCCTGGTGGTAGAAAGCCAGTGTGGATTAAAGGATGTGAAGCCAGAGGCTTGGGCTTACCGTGGCAAAACTCTTTCCATTGAATAATTTTCACATCCTCCTCTAAATACTGGTCTGCATATTGTGCTGTGGTGATTTATTTGGTTGGTGGCCAGGCATGTTTTTCCCAGGTTTCTCTGAAGACAAAACAAAACCCCACATGCAGATTAGTACATTTATCCATCTCCTTATCTGTAGACCCACCCACACTTTACAGTTTCACTTACACAATGCTGTCTCCTAAAACATTTGTTGCCACCTCTCTGCTAAAGATAATCAGGACATTGTAGGATGCCCCAACTAAATCTGTGGTCCTTATGCCAAAAGCCAGCATTATACCACACCCTGATGCAGAGAAATCACAGAATCAGGCCTCAACTTCTCCATAGACCTTCCTTCTGAGAGAAATGGAAAACCTTTCCAACTCTGAAGAATCAGCAGAGCCCTGGACCCAGTTATCAGGAGCCAGATGCTAGAGTGGCTTGTGTGGAGGATTATGTCTGTGTAAATTTCATTATAAACATGTCATTGGAAGAAATATCTTCTGAATATTTAGTTTTGGAGGTTTATATTAAGATTTTTCTAACTTCGTAATAAGAATGGAGAGTGCAAAATGAAAGCAACTTTTATAAACTAGGCTGCTTCAGGGTGCGGACAGGCACAGTCATTTGTGCAAGGACATATCTGAGGGCCTGTCCTTCATGGCTCACAAGTCCGCATTCTGTGTACACTGGTGGGAGATAGGAGCTAATATCCCATGCCTTCAAGCAGTTCATTTTCTTTTGAGGGTCAGAACTGAACCAAATGCAATAGTGGAACAGCCATTAGGAAAGAGCAAATCCGTGAAGATAAGTCAGCGCAGCACCACCTCAGTCATGTGTAACAGAGGCTAAAGATGTATGACATAAGGGAGGAGAAGTCAGGACAGTTTCCTGGAGGAAGTGTTTTGTATTTCAGATCTGACTTTAAAGAAGGAAAGAAACATGTTAGCAGGGAGATGCTCCCAGGCCCTCTCAGTGAAGTGGGTACATCCGAGTCTTGCCCAGTTGTGTGGTTTTCATGTTCATAGGAAAAGATTTTCTCTCATCTCCCTCCTAACCATTTGCTCTCTGAGGCCCGAGCTTTCCCTGCCCTCCCCTGTCTTCACAAGCCGTGAGCGCCAGGTGTTTCAGCCCATCTGACAATGTGTCTTCCCCCTTTGGACCTGGGCTGGTGATATTAAGTGTCTCCTGCACGCCTTGACAGGTGTCCTTCTTCATAGCAGTCACGCCCCAGTGACTTCCCTGGGAAGAGGCTCAAGCCCTCCCTCTTGTCCCCAGGGAGAGGGCCAGACCCAGTCAGGTCATTGTCCTCGAATGTCCCCACATGGCCTCAATCTGGAGTTCAGTGTGCTTAGCATCTCCTGCAGGTGTCTTATCCTTGTGCAAGAACTCAAGACTTCAGAGGGTTAGACAGCCAGTGAGCAGCTAATTCTGACTCTAAAGAGCCTTAGAAAAGTCCCTGGGTTCCATGGTAAAGAATTGTTTTGAAATCTTGACTTAAAGGGAAAAATAAATCTGTTTGAATAGATATTTCTCCAAGCAGTCAGACACAAAAGTGATTCTGATCATTTCGTCAGGAGACCACCGTCCATGTCACTTCCTTCCAAGAAGTTTTATTTTGTTGTTTGGCTCCAATTTTCTGAATTAATTCTGAAAACCTATTAAGACTTGGGGAGAAAGGGGCTGAAATCACTTCCACCTGCTTCTAACTTATGAGACCATGAGATTTTAATCTACGTGTGTGTGTGACCTCACAAGACCACCAGCTTACTTCATGGATAAGATGTGAGTGTTGTTTCAGCCATCTCTCTAGAATGTTTGGGGGCCATACTTCTTGCCTTTGGAGTAGAGAAGGAATCCTGAGCCATTTTTCTAATACACTCTGTAAAGCACGGTCCTTAAGGACCAAGGTTAACCAGCTGTTTCAAAAACTGAATTTAGAATGAGGAGAGAGATACCTGGAGGTGGACAGAAAGGTCTGTTCAGAGATTCTCAAAGGGAAGTTCCTGGGGGACGAGGTCTCCAAAGACCTGCGTGTAACATCACACACGTTGTGCACTTACACAAACACAACCAGCAAAGCAGGCAACAGATGTCTGGCAGGGGGCTGGGGCTGCTGGAAAGAAGCCACTCCTTTTTCTTAGTACGATGGTGACCGCTCCTTGCAGTGTAACTTGTGAAAACTGAATGCAGATGTGAAGTTGAACAGCGAACAAAGATGCTCATGTGTGTGCGCTCACTCGATCCACGTGTCCAACTCTTTGCAAGCCCATGGACCGTAGCCCACCAGGCTCCTCTGCCTATGGAATTTTCTAGGCAAGAATACTGGAATGAGTTGCCATTTCCTATTCCAGGGGATCTTCCCGACCCAGGGCTCAGACCCGCGCCTTTTGCGTTTCCTGTATTGGCAGGCAGATTCTTTAAATTGGGGTTCCATCCAATTTAAATCCCCTTTGGCAAGTCCTGTGTCCAGATAGGGGCTTCATCTCCCTGAAGGACAGAGCCGGCAGCTTAGATGTCATGTGTCCATGTTTCACCGCCCTCTTATAGTGTCTTTTTCTAATTCACCCAGAGGTGAATCGGGACCAGACTCACCCAGTTCAACCAGAGGGACGCTTTTTCCTCACCTGCCCAGAGGCCTTCTAGTCTACCTATTGCTCTATTGCCACTTTATCTGCTTTAAGGCCTTGATACACTGGCATTTAAAGGACTTGCCTGGCGGCTCAGATGGTAAAGAATCCAGCTGCAATGCAGGAGACCTAGGTTCGATCCCCGAGTCAGGAAGATTGCCCAAAGGCGGGCATCGCAACCCATGCCAGTATTCTTGCCTGGAGAATTCCATGGATAGACAGGCTACAGTCCATGGGGTCGCCAAGTTGGACATGAGTGAGCAACTAACATTTTCACTTTCACCGGCATTGATCTTAAAATATTCTTGCAGGTCTGTGGCCGTGCTAACAGAGTGTATGAGGAACAAGATGCTGGCCAAATTCTTCAGGGAACGGCAGGAAACTTTGAAACACTCACTGCCTCTGGGGTCCTATCTCTTGAAGCCAGTTCAGCGGATTCTCAAGTATCATCTCCTTTTGCATGTAAGTTTCTGCCTGCACTGGAAGGACTTTCTAGAGGCTAAGGGTTTTATGTGTATATATTAAGTTTAGGAGAAAAAAAAATCAAAAGTGGCTGTGGACATATGGAAACATTTTCCACACTCATACTTTACAACTGACTAATCTGCTTTGAGGAATTAGAGATATTTATATGGTAGCCCTGCAGCCTCATTGATAACAGCCAAGTAGAAAGATTCATTTTAGCTCTAATGGTGAAAGGGCTTACAAGTCCTTCACTCCAGGCAGTGACAGTTTCAAGCAAGGAGCTGTCGTCTTAATGAACAACAGATTTTTTTGTGTATGCTTTATTTTACTTCCATGAGCCCGGATTCGGTAGGCAGTTGGGAGTAAGAGCTGTTTGTCAAAGACTGGCTTTCGTAGGAGCAAAGAGAAAGGGCTGAAAGGAGAGAAGACAGATGAGCAGTGTGATAAATGTCTTTGAGCTGGGCTTCACCTCACTTTGGGTTCTGTTCTCTTTATATCATTTCCCATTATTTGTACAAAATTTAAGGAGGCTTTAGAAACAAAAGTAGACATAGCTCTCATACATTCTCATTTCTTATCCTCTAAGGAAGCTGATGAAAATGGAAAATAGTGTTCTCGAAAGTAATTTCATTCCGTAAGGAGGGTGAATTGCCTTGGCAATTTGACAAAGACGGGATAGCCCAGTGGTTAGGTTAGGAGCAGGGCTGTGGTCAAGACACTACCTGGGTTCCAGTTCTCTGCATTCCCCAGATTCGTGGTGCCTCACAGGCAGTCAATACAGAAAAACTGTTATTTTTATTCTGTCACTTTATTTTATCAATTGGAGTATAATTGCTTTCAATGGGGCTTCCCTGATGTAAAGAAACTGCCTACAATACAGGAGACCCAGGTTTGATCCCTGGGTTGGGAAGATCCCCTGGAGAAGAGAATGGCTGCCCACTCCAGTATTCTTGCCTGGAGAAGCCCACGGACAGAGGAGCCTGGTGGGCTGCGATGTTGTGTTAGTTTCTAGTGTATAGCAAAGTGAATCAGCTACATGTTTACAGACATACCCTTCCCTCTTGAGCCTTCCTCCCACACCCCTACTTTATTATTTTTAATGCTACATTAAAAATCTTTTCTTAAAAGATTGAAATACAGAGTTCCTATCTATATCAACATGCCTGCAGTATACATGTATCTCTTTTTAAATGATCCCAGGCTTCTAACTTGGTTAAGCATGCCAAGGTTGCCTAGTTCACACACATTTAAAACTGAAAGCACCCTTTATGGCCCATCTTTACCAAAAATTTCTCAGCTTTGTCTGTTTGCCTGTGTGGCCCATCTTGGGAGAGTCTTGTGTCCTATGAAACCACATTGTGGATATTACTTTTGTTGTTCGATTGGCTTTAATGACCCCTAAATTTAGTGGGATTAATTTACTAAATCAGTGCCAAATAATTCTTTAAAAAATACTGGCTTTCCCACGATAGATCTTTGCTGGACTCTGCTAATATGGTATAGATTGTAGCCTGCAAGGCTCCTCTGTCCATGGAATTCTGCAGGCAAGAATACTGGAGTGGGCTGCCATTCCCTTCTCCAGGGGATCTTCCTGACCCAGGGATCGAACTCAGGTCTCCTGCATCACAGGCAGATTCTTTACCATCTGAGCCACCAGGGAAACCCATCTGAGTCCAGTGTGTCCCAATAATATCTACCTAATGGCTTTCTAGACAGTAAGTCAATCAAAAGAAAAGTCTCAGATCTCTGTCACTTAAAGATTCCACTTGAGATTCTTACAAAGAGTTAACTGCTAGGGAGAACAGCCCTCACCCTCTAAATTAAAAGCTGGGATATTACTACATGCTACTATAACAAAATGCCATAGTCTGGGTGACTTGGACAGCAAACATTTATTTTTCAGTGTTGGAGGCTGCAAACCAAAGCCCAGGGGGCGAGCATGGCTGAGTTCTCGTTTGCAGCCGGCCTTCTCCTCTTCGCTTCCTCGCGTGGTAGAAAGAGGCAGGACTGCTCTCTGGGGTCTCTTTCATGAGAGCACTAACCCCTTTTATGATGGCGCTACTCTCGGGCCGCTTGTTTGGTCGCTAAGTCCTATTCGGTTCTCTGCAGTCCCTGGAAGGCAGCATACCAGGCTCCCCTGTCCTCCACTGTCTCCCGGAGTTTGCTCAAATTCACGTCCATTGGATTAGTGATGCCATCCAACCATCTCATACTCCACCACCCCTTTCTCCTTTGGGTTCAGTCTTTCCCAGCATCAGGGTCTTTTCCAATGAGTCGACTCTTCGCATGAGGTAGCCAAAGTATTGGCGCTTCAGGATCAGTCCTTCCAATGAATAGACAGTTGATTTCCTTTAGAACTGACTGGTTTAATCTCCTTGCAGTCCAAAGGACTCTCAAAAGTCTTCTCCAGCACCACAATTCAAAATCATGAATCCTTTGGTGCTCAGCCTTCTTTATGGTCCAACTCTCACATCCGTACATGACTACTGGAAAAACCATACGGACCTTTGTCAGCAAAGGGATGAATCTGCTTTTTACTGTACTGTCTAGGTTTGTCATAGCTTTCCTTCCAAGAAGCAAGCTTCTTCTAATTTCATGGCTGCAGTCACCGTTTGCATGGCCTGATACTGCTACTGCTAAGTCACTTCAGTCGTGTCCGACTCTTCGCGACCCCATGGACTGCAGCCTACCAGGCTCCTCTGTCCATGGGATTTTCCAGGCAAGAGTACTGGAGTGGGGTGCCATTGCCTTCTCCATTGCATGGCCTAGTCACCTCCAAAAGCCCCCATCCTAATCCCAGCACATTAAAGGAAAGGATTTCAACATACTAATTTGTGGAAGATACAACCACTAGGTCTGTAACAGCTGACAGTAAAAAAAAAAGGGACGAGCAGTAGTTAGATGAATTTAAAACTAACTTCCAGTTTCCTGGAGTATTTTTGCTTTCATACTTGATTTAAAGTGTTCCTTCTGTGTCTTTCATATCCCTTCAAAGTTGTGTAGTCACCCGTGAAGATCCCCACAGGAATACACTCTGTACTTCTGAGTCTGTTTATGATCAACAGGAGTGCCTCTCAGGCTAAAAGAAGAAATTATTACTTTTTAAAGTTTGCTCTTGATCTTGCTGCTGCTGCTAAGTCGCTTCAATCGTGTCCGACTCTGTACGACCCCATAGACGGCAGCCCACCAGGCTCCCCCATCCCTGGGATTCTCCAGGCAAGAACACTGGAGTGGGTTGCCATTTGCATGAAAGTGAAATCGCTCAGTCGTGTCCGACTCTTAGTGACCCCATGGACTGCAGCCCACCAGGCTCCTCCGCCCATGGGATTTTCCAGGCAGAAGTACTGGAGTGGGGTGCTGCCCTTGATCTTATCTGGAAGTTATTAGTGATATGGTTTCATAGGACCTTACTAATAGCTGAGTCTGAGTATAGAAAGAAAATGTAAATTCCTTGCCAGTTTCTAGCTGGATGGAAAGTTTGAGGATTCAGTAAAAGTGAACAAAGTGACTATAAAACAATGGAATTTTCATAATTTATACCATGAGATTCAACCTCTACCCTTGAGCTTAACATGTGTGCATGATAAGGATCATAGGAACAATCTAATTGATCATAATATCTTCTTACTGTTTTAGATATTTACATTGGAATTTAGATACCTGCAAGGTATTGCTGCTCTTTTAACAAGATACAGCTTCAATTAAATAAGCATTTACTTACCACCTAGTTCTCTCGTGGGCACTTTTGAGAAGATAAAGGATTAAAGGAACTATGCAATAGTCCCTATATCCTTAGACTCACAGAAGTCTAGGGACATGTGTCTTGTGTACCTGAAAGAACTGGAAAAGAACCCTGTCCCTTTCTCATCTGCCTGGGATTGTGGAATTCCAAAGCTTAGCTAAGTGCTGGTGTTACATTCTTCTGAGCATCAGAGAGTGAATACTTGAACTATAAGCTCTCTCTCAACACTCAGAAGGAGTATCTTTAGTGAATTTCATCTGGGCTTTAAAGCCTTGACTACATGAAAATACACTTTCTACAGAGGTTTTTTTTTTTTTTGAAACATAATGTCCACTATGTTCTTTTTCTTCTTTAGTTTGTTATGTACTAAGCCCTGTGTGTGATGTTTTGCTTCCTCTGGGAGAAAAAAAAAAAATCAGTATATTTTCTGTATTTTAACAGAGAGAACTATATACATTGGCCACCAGGAATTTCAGAAATCTCCAACTGCGATATCAACTCTCCTATCTCCTACAATCACCCTGATGTCTCTGTGAGACTTAATGGCCTATATACTTTTTTCATCATCCTTGTCAAATTCCTCCTTGTAAAATTCTAATCAACTTCTATCTTTCCTAACTCCACTTTTATTCATTCTTATCATTTCTTTGCAGGTTTTTCTGGTAGTTATCTCAAGATCTTAAGGAAAGATAGTAGTGTGTAAATAAATAAGCAAAAATAAAATGAGAAACTCATCTTAGAAGTACCATTTGTTTCAGTGAATATATGGAAAAAAAAAAAGAAAATAATTAGAGTGGTTTTTTGCTGTTTGTTTTTGTTTTAGGAAATAGAAAATCACCTTGACAAGGACACAGAGGGCTACGATGTGGTGCTTGACGCCATAGACACGATGCAGAGAGTAGCCTGGCACATCAATGACATGAAGCGGAAACATGAACACGCTGTCCGCCTGCAGGTGAGGCCTCGGGGTGGCCGTGTCTGGTGAGGCCATGGACCTATTGCTTGCTACCGTTTCCCAAATCAGATGTTAAGCCTGCTCAGTCTTGCAGGCCACCCAGGGTCTTCATCACAGATCTCGCTAAGAAACATCAGGATCAAAAAAAAAGAAAAGAGTAGGCCATCAATAATACTGATCATTGTTGAATGTAGTTATTATGACTCAGGGAACTCAAACTGGGGCTCTGTGACAACCTCAAGGGGTGGGATGGAGTGGGAGGTGGGAGGGAGGTTCAAGAGGGAGGGGTCATACGTACACCTATGGCTAATTCATGATGTATGGCAGAAACCAACACAGTGTTGCAAAGTTGTTATCCTTCAATTAAAAATAAATAAATCCCTGGGTCAGGAAGATGCCCTGGAGAATGGAATGGCAATCCACTCCAGTATTCTTGCCTGGAGAATTCCGTGGACAGTGGAGCCTGACGGGCTACAGTCCATGCGGTTGCAAAGAGTCAGACACGACTGAGTGTCCAAACTGTGTAAAAGGGTTTTAAGCCTCTGTTCCTCTGTCACTAGTTCGCAAAGTCATGAGATGGTGAACGTGTGGTGATGCGGCGGGGGACTCAGGAAGGAGGACTAAGTCCAGAACCAGGTCCTTGGCAGCTTTCCTGGGGAGGGGACGTACCGTGGCATTTTAGACCCCTCACTTTTAAAACAAGGCACGTTTGCTAATGTCCCTTCCATCGTCACCATATTTAGCTCCTGGGAACTTTGGATGGATGCTAGCTAAGTCAGTGACCATGTCCTAGGCACCTTAGAAGATGCTCTATTTAGAAACTGAAGGTCGTGTCTGCTCAGAGACTAGGCCGAGGCTCTTGGTTGTCCCCGGAGTAACAGAAAAGCCCAGTGTGACTCCATGCTATGCAGAGCACCTGTGTTCAGCTTGGGAGAAACCCATGTCCTTTGGCCCGTACCTTCGAACAGAGCTCTAGGTTTCATCTACGTGCACCCGGAGGATAGTAATTGGCTGTCAAAAATCAAAGGAAGAGGACATTCTAATCTTCCAGGCCATATCTGCTTTGTGTAAGCAATAATAAAGGTTTTAATGCTTCATCATTGAAGTGTTCTGTGGACATAATGTCAGCTAGATATTCAGAAATGGCTCAGTGACTGTTTTTTCATAGCTTAGGAGTCTGTCTGGCAGTCTGAAGACACCACTAAATCAGTCTCTGGCTCTGAATCACCTCCGTTTGTACCTTCAGCTTAAGAATTTTCGAGTGGTTTTGTGGGCTGCTTAACTCAGTGCTGTTTTTTAATATTTTCATTTTCACAAAATAACAAAATCCATTTTCTTTAAAAAGTTAATATGGATATACAATATATCCCAAAGAAACTTCAAAGTCCGGCTATCCATTTCTATTTATCAAGTTCCATTAAAAATGCAATGGGGGACTTCCCTGGTGGTCCAGTGGTTAAGAATCTGCCTTCCAATGCAGAGGACATGAGTTCGATCCCTGACCGGGAAACTAAGATCCCATATGCCAAGGGGCAACTAAGCCCACACATGGGAACCACTGAACCCGTGAGCCACAGCTAAGATCCGATACAGCCAAAAAACAAAAACACACTGGTGAAGAAACGTCCGTTTCCTTTCCCCCAATGAATGGGATTAATGTCAGAGAATTTCTGAGATGTATCTTGTGTGATCTTCTACCAGTTTTCATTATGGGTTACTTGTATCTGGTGTGACTTCAGTTTCTGGAAGAAGGATTTTAGGTCAGTAGCTCTGAAGGTTTTTGTCCAAGATAAGGGATGAGCATATCTTGGGAAGGATGGTGAGAAGGCCACACTGGCAGCCTCTGTTCCTGGCTTTTGAAAGACACCCTCACTGCCTTAGAGGGATTATTGCAGGAGGGGAAGAAGTAATTAGCAACCTGTCAAATAACACCTTGCTTAAGTTCTATTAACCCTGAAGTGACACCAGCCCTAAATGTCGTGGACATCAGACACCACTCAGGACCCTGAGACCCTGCTGCAGGTATTTGGACCCCATTCCTGAGGCTCAGTGGGCTTCCCAGGTGGTGCTAGTGGTGAAGAACCCACCTCCCAAAGCCCAAAACATAAGAGGCACTTTCGACCTCTGGGTCAGGAAGATCCCTGGAGGTGGGCATGGCAACCCACTCCAGTACTCTTGCCTGGAGAATCCTATGAACAGAGGAACCTGACAGGCTACCATCCATAGAGTTGTAGAGAGTCAGACATGATTGAAGGAACTCAGCATGCACGCACCCATCAAAGCTCAACAAACAGGTCCCTGGAACAGGACCTTCCCAAGGTCCTCCCCACCTTGCCCTCCCACCTCCTGTTTAATCACAGGGCATGTTCACTCTTTCAGGAGATACAGAGTTTGCTCACCAACTGGAAGGGGCCAGACCTGACCAGCTACGGGGAGCTAGTGCTCGAAGGGACCTTTCGCCTCCAGCGGGCCAAGAATGAACGGACACTCTTCCTCTTTGACAAGCTGCTGCTCATCACCAAGAAGAGAGATGACACGTTTACATACAAAGCCCACATCCTGGTAGGTCTGCGTGCGTGTCCTGGGTGGGGACTGGGGGCGCTGGTTCCACTCCCTCGCGAGCCTGCCTCACCCTCTCTGCTTGCCCCTCCAGTGCGGCAACCTCATGCTGGTGGAAGTGATCCCAAAGGAGCCTCTCAGCTTCAGCGTCTTCCACTACAAGAACCCCAAGCTGCAGCACACGGTTCAGGTATCAGCGTCCCTTTGCCTCCCTGTGAGGCTCACCCTCATGCATGGTGAGCGTCACGTGCCTGACGGCCTTTCCACGGCTTGCTGGCCACCCTGCATGTGTCCCGTCCGGTCAGAGGTCCTGGGGTGGCCGTGTCTTGTGAGAGGTAGGATTGCGTGACTGTCCACCTCTCCTCCTGGTAGGCGAAGTCGCAGCAAGACAAACGCCTGTGGGTTCTGCACCTGAAGAGGCTGATCCTGGAGAATCATGCAGCAAAGATTCCAGCTAAGGTAAGACCATGAGGGCAACGAACAATAAAATGGAAGAGAATTCAGGTCTCAGGAAGACAGCCTGATGGGAATAAATGTACACTTTCAAAATGAAGACTGTTGAAAGAGAAGCTGCATAAAGGAACAATTGCACCAGCCATTCATACTGAAAAGATTCATATTCAGCGAGACTCTGCAGAGAGTTTTTGGTTCATTAATGTCGTTGTTGTTTGAAGAAAAATAAGGGAAAGATTGTAAAAAAATTTTCTAGAGCACTAGTACAAAATAAGGGAGTTATGAGAATTATTCAATACTGTGCTAAGCACCTAGGGTAAATAAAGCTGGCTTAGGTTCTGTGGGAAGCAAGACCCAGACTTGGCTGCGAAGGAATCTGCAGACAAGGAGCTAGTCATATAAATGATGAACTGTTTGCTAAATATGATGAATTAATAGAGAGATAAGCCAAGTATTGTGGACGAGTAAAGTATTCAAGTTTATGGTCAAGTGAGGAGAGGAAAGAAAATGCCTTCTACCTCAGTCTTGGTGGAGGAGGAATATTTTTATTAAATGGGGAAAAGAACAAGGGAAACCAAGCTGAGAGAACAGCATAAACAAAAATCAAAGAGGTGTGAAAAGGGGCCCTGTGTTCAATAGCACACAGACTGTGCTCAAATGGAAGTCCTCAGATTGAATGGTCGAGTTCTTAGGAGATGGAGTAGGAGGTAAGATTAGAGAAGTGGAAAGCAGTCAGCTGACCTTTGAAGGCTTTGAACACACACACACACACACACACACACACACACACACAGACACACAGAGACACACACAGAGACACACACACACACACACACACACAGAGGAACCTGGATTATTGGAGGGGGAAGCTCCTGAAGCTTTTGGAGGGAGGGGATGGTCTGTGCTGTGTTCTGAGACTGTCATTTTGGGGGCAGCGTGATGGATAAGCTGGTAGAGCATCACTGGCAGCAGGAAAAGAATTGGCAGGTCTCCGTGGTGTGCTGGAAAGGAGAAGAGGGGCACTGCCGGGTGGCAGAAGAGGAGGAGGAGAGGCAGTGTAGAAGAGGGGAGGGAGAAGTAAGTCAGGATGAGTCAGGTGTTGGGCCAAGAGGCTGGTGTTAAGTTCCAAGACAGGCTTCCAGGGAGAGGAACCGGTTGGATGGGCCTGAGAGGGAGGCGTGGTGGCCCATGTGCAGGGGCAGTTCAGCTGCAGGAGAGATGCAGGCCTGTCCACCCTGGCAGTCATCAGAGCCCGGAGATTTGATAGGAGGGCCCACACAAATGCGTAACGGGAAGACAGACCCTTGGGAATCCAACATCTAAGTGCTCGGCAAGGGGCGGAGGATTTGGAGAAGAACCAAAGAAAAAGTGGCCAAATGAGGCAGTAAGAAAACCGAAAGAGAAAGTATGGTAAGGAAAGAAGGAAAGAACCTCCCTGGGAAAGAGTGGAGTAACTGTCTCAAAGGCCGAAGAGATGACAACAGATTCCAACAAAAGCAGATATTAGGTTTGGCAACTAAGAGATAAGGGAGAGAAAGAGCAGTGGGTTGAAGAGAAATAAGGAACAGACTGTGTGTGGCCTTCTTTTTTTAAGCAAAGTTCAGAAAGGACAAGCAGTAGTAGTTTGAGGAGAGATAAGAGCAAAGAAAGACACTTTGCCCTCATGAAGAATGTCGTGAGCATGTAAGCTGAGGGGATGAGGAAAGGAAACAGGAGACAGGAAAGATAAGAGGTGGGGTACTCCTTGGAATGTAACTCTGGGGAGACGGAAGGATAGGGGCATCCTTAATCCAAAATTTGGGGTGGGGGTGTGTACTGTAAATATAGTCTAATAAAAACATTAGATTGTGAATATAATGATGGGAACTCAAAACTTACTATTTACTGAAAAAATATGCAAGAACTGCTAATGCACACCTCCATATATAAAAACATGGCTTCTTCAAGCTTTTAAAATCTAGAACTAATTCCCTTGGTCTTAGGAACCAAAAATTGGTGCAACTGTATATAAAATTAAGAAATCCATTCACCTTCTCTATACTAATTACACTTTTTATATTAACTTTACCAGTAGGTGTAGGGGTTAGTCTTGTCAAGAGTCAGAAACATCTTCCCTGAGCTAGGGGAAGAAGAAAAATAAAGAGAGGATAAACTTTGAGGTGGACTTGAGAGAGCTTAAAGGGTGTGCCTTCACTAAAGTTGCTGGTAATAGCATCTGCTGGGTGAGTGGAAGCAAAGATGGGGCTAGGTGTCCAAGGGCAATTAGGGAGATTCAGAGCACGTGCTAAAGAACATAGACTAGGGACTTTCCTGGTAGTCCAGGGGCTAAGACTCTGTGCTCCCAATGCTGGGGGCCTGGGTTTGATCCCTGGTCAGGGAAATAGATCCCACATGCCGCAATTAAGAGTTCCCATGCCACAAGTAAAGATCTTGGATTCAGCAGTGGAGATCAGAGATACCATGTGCCATAGCTAAGACCTAGTACAACCAAATAAATAATTTTTATAAAACCATGGGCTAGAGAGTCAGTGGGGCTGACTACAGCCATCTGTGAAAGGAATCCTGGACCCCACTGAGGCTGACCACCACAAACCAATGTGATTACTCAGCAACTTTGAAACTAGTGTGAAGAACCCTGGCACACATGGGTTGCCCAAGGTTGGGGACCAGCAGAGCCGTGAGGGGAAAGGTCAACAGGGAAGGCAGAGTGCTAACCAGTATCCAACCTGCAGTGATTGAGCATAATTCCCAGGCTGAGTGGAGCGTGAAACCAACCAGGAAAACAGGTGCATGAAGGATGAGTCAGAGAACTGGTTCAGCAAGAGTCTGGGTGGAGAGATGGAAATACAGAGATCTGTCACTGAAGGAGGGACTTCTGGAGTCCTACCTGCAAGGGAGGGCACTTCTGGGTGATGACAGGCTCCGGGGGCGGCTGTGATTATGCGTTGCTTGCTGTTCTAGAGTGAAGGGAAAGGTTAGATGTCCTAAAGGATATGAGGATCCACATGTATGGGGAAGGGGTCTATGCTGGGGCAGAGAGGAGGCAAGTAGAGCGGTAAATGGGACGATGCTCATGAGAGTAGAACTGGGTGGGAAATGACGCTATCTGAGATTTCTGAGAAACAAAGTCTGTTTGCTCTTTGCATACTTTTTGAAAAGTCTTTGAAGCTTGTCCTCAGGGGCTGTCAGCAGCACTTCTGTGCCCAGGAAATGAATGTGCATGGGTGTGGGCTTTGACTGAGGCGTGAGTCTCAGCTCATCAGGGCCTTCCAAGGGGTCAGGTAACTCACGCAGAGAGGTGAATGCATTTTCTTCATACTTAATCATTTGTCTGCTGGCCTCGTCTCTTGGAATGCCCTTCTGAGCCATGGCAGGTGCCATTCATAAGCCCCACCTGTTGTTCACCTGTCCCTGGGAAAATCAAAACTGCCAAAGGGGTTCTGAAAGGCAGTTATTGGCCATTACAAAATGAAGCTAGCTTACGGAACTTCCTCTTTCTCCCACACTAGGGGGTGTATATTCCAAGCAGTGTTCCCTTTATATTTTATAAGGGTTAATAGAGTCACGGTAGAATTGTACTTTTTTGTCCCTGACCCTTTTAGGATGTAAAATCTATTTTTTCAGCTACAAATGCTTGAGCACCATACAGTGTGCTGAGTACTTTGTATGCTTATTTCTTCCTTTTAGCAAAATGCCTTCTGCTAAAGGTCTTGTTCTCCCCATTCTAGAGAAATAAAAACAGAGGCTCAGAGATGGAAAGTAAACTGCCCTAGTTTATGCAATTAGGACTAGTTTATGCAATCTGGACTGAGTCCAGATTCAAACCCAGTTCTGCCTGGCCCCAAAGATCGTCTTAACTACATTGTTCCCAGGGAAAATGAAAGCACTCTTATTTACTATATTATATCCACTATAAGGTTGTGATAATTTTCTATTTTATTTAAGCAGGATTATTACTAATTTGAATTTTTCACTTTCCTTAAGACTATTTCTTCAATTATTTTCTTAAAGCTTTCAAAAGATATTTACTCTTATTAAATGAAATACATAATGGGAAAAATATCAAAAAATGTATCATTGTTCTACTATTTAACACCTTAAGAAGTTAGGTTCCTCCTAAAGAGTCAACACAACTTAGCAACTAAACAAACGACAAAGAACAAAACCTCCTTCTGGTCCTTAAATTCTGTGATGGTCCTTGACTGACCTCTAGTGGAAAATGTGGGAATAGTACTTTTTGATATTAAATGTCAAGGCAATAAAAAAATACTGAGTTCTTAAAGTCAAGCTTACAAATATTAAGAAACTTCCTGGAAATTAGCCATATGGTCCATCTATATATGTGGTATATACACTAACTTTTGTCCAGATTAATTGGGAATAGGGTGCAGGTAGAAACTGTTGGATTTTCTATATACACATGGTTCTGCAAATGCCCTTCACAGAAATTGAGCTAACATTTGTGTCTAAAATTAACTTGACTAGTAACCTCAAACTCTAAATGTATGGTAAAAATATCAGTGTTATAAAAAAGAATAAACGCTTATTTTCTCAAAATTAAGGTGACTGCATCAAGGCTTTTGTTTTTTAATTGCCACTTAGCCTAGACATTTTTACTGTGATGTCACATACTGCAACAAAGTAAAATTATTTTGTAAGTTATTCTTAGCATAATATAGGCTCAGTCACACTGCCTTGAAAAATGAAAATGACATTTAAGATGCAAGAAAGCCTACCTTATTTTTTTTCTTCTTTGAATCCTTGGGCAAAATAATTCATGTTAAGGCCCTTAACTTATCTTTTTATAGTTCCCTAAACATTGATAACATATGACAACAATCATAACCAAAAGAAGCCTCAAAGCAATAAACTTCAGAAGCTCAGGTGGGGAGAAGGATGTATGTATAGGAAGCAAGAGTCAAGGTTATTGGGGTCAGTCCCCTGCCGGAGTAGATGGTAACTAACTGGGTTAAATGGCTGTCGTTTGCTACCAGTAGCAAGTATGAAAGGTGGATCCTATCTGACCATCTTCAGGTTGAGGGAACTTATGCAGAAATGTGAGAGCACTTGCCTAGTTAAGAGCTAGAGCCGAATCACGGACTGTGTCCTCCAGGGCCCATCTCCCACACTGCAGCTCTTTCTCCCCCTCGGGATATTCCAGGGCACACAAAAGAGATGGTGGTGCAGGCATGCTGCAGGGAGCTGGGAGAGTCAGCTGATAAGTGCATCATATTTGGAGGGAGGAAAACATAGGCACTATTTTGCATTCAGCTCAAAAGAGTTATCATGCCCCCGTGATAGGAGGAGGGCTGATGGTGTAGGCTCTGTTCCTTGAACCTTTGATTGCATAGATTGAGATTGGATTCAATAGAACAGGGTTGCATAGAAGGAATCTAGATTGTGTGATAAGCTGCTCAGCCAAGGTATGGATCCTTTGGTGAAAGTGTCTTTCTCTCTTTCCCTTTTCTTTTCCCTTCCTCCTCCTCCCTCTATCTTCTCCCCCCTACCCCCACCTTCCCTCCTTTCTTCCTTCCCTTTTTTCTTGCCTGGTGGAGGCTGTAAGCTTAGCCTCGGGGCACCAAAGGGACAGCATCTACCACCCACATGAGGATGCTCAACTGTTTGAATCCCTTGAAATTGGTATTAGTGCCTAAAAGAAAGGTGTTTTAGTTCTATAAAAACTTTCAAAAACCACTCATCCCAGTGGGATAAAACGTGTCTTGGGATCGGTAGTTTAAAATAGGAACAAACAAAACAGGTCTTTGTAATTATAACTACATCTTCTTTATTTCAGGCCAAGCAAGCAATACTTGAAATGGATGCCATTCGTAAGTTCTGTTTTCTTACACAATTTGAAATCTCATTGTCCACTTGTATCTATCACATTTTCTATCTTCAGGTTTACAGATGCCAGTTGTCAATTATGAGATGTCAAAACCCAATTGTAAGAAAGTAGCAGCTCTCTATTCACTGTTGTAACAGACAGAGCCAGTTGGATATCTCTTGTTAACCCATTGGCTTCTTTCTCCATTGATTTCTCCTGGTTCATCTGTGAGCCCGCCAATGGCTCATCACATGTCTCCACATCAACTCACAGCAAGCTATGCTTCCAGGATCACCTCTTACCCCACCTCCATCACCACCAAAACAATGAAGGTCTCACAATGCATTTCCCACATCACCCCATGAGCGAAAAATATATTGATTATCTGTAAGAATCACACTAACTCGATAGGTGTTGGTTCCTGATACAGCTCACATTTCAAGTTAAAACTGCCCCCGCACATGTGACTGTGTCTTACATTTCTCATAGCAGGCAGAGAATACATACAAGTGAGGTCTTTCCAATAAAATAAGACCTGTTCAAAGCACTTACCACATCCTTGTTACTGCCCAGGTTAAACAGACTTTAAAAAGAAGCAATAGCTTCAAAGACTTACAGCCAAGTCTAATAGAAACTTTTACTGAAAACTTCCTACTTTTGAGGAATCTTTCCCCAAGTACAAACATTAATTCACTTACACAACACCCTCTCTTCCTCCTAGCCTGCTGACTGATGGAGTCATCTTGCATCATTTCCTGGTGGGGGTCCTGCTGGAAAAGAAATGAAACGTTACTGAAATAAAGAAATGAGCACCAGCACTGAGATTCCCCATTGCATGCCCACAGGACCCCACCAGGAAATGATGCAAGATGACCCCATCAGAGAGCTAGACTGGGGCTCACTGCCCTGTGTGCTCTGAAGCCACTTATTCAGTAAAAATCTCTTTAAGATTCTTTTCTTTTTTTTTGGAGGTATAGTTGATTGGTGGCTTAGACAGTTAAGAATCTGCCTGCAGTGTGGGAGACCCAGGTTTGATCCCTGGCTTGGGAAGATCCCCTGGAGAAGGGAATGGCAACCCACTCCAGTATCCTTGCCTGGAGAATCCTATGGACAGAGGAGCTTGGCAGGCACAGTCCATGGAGTCACAAAGAGTCGGACACAGCTGAGCAACTAACACACTTCCATAGTTGAATTTCAGTATATCATTCCCAGGCATACAACAGTGATTCACAGTTTTAAAAGATTTTACTTTATTTGTAGTTATAAAATATTATCTGTATTCCCTGTGCTGTACAATATATTCATATAGCTGATTTATTTTATCAATATGTGTATAATACAGTGGGCACTCTGTAGAGAAGGTGAGGTCATGGATGGGTGTGTGAGAATGAGGAGGAAAGATGGAGAAATATGAAGACCCAGAGGGGTCAGCTGTTCAGTCCCAGTCTCTGTGTCGCCATTGGTTAGTGAGTTCAGCTGTTAATTGAAAAGCTGGTGGTTTGAGCCCATCCAGGAATGCTGTGTTTCGGCTTCCCAGGTGGTGCTAGTGGTTTAAAAAAAAAAAAAAAACCACCTACCAATGCAGGAGATAAGAGACCCAGGTTTGACCCCTGGCTCAGGAAGATCCCCTGGAGGAGGGTATGGCAACCCATGCCAGTATTCTTGCCTGGAGAATCCCATGGACAGAGGAGCCTGGCGGGCTACAGTCCATAGGGTCACAGAGTCAGACAGGACTGAAGTGACTTAGCACGCACAGCTGTTCAGCATGAGCCGCTACCTTTGACAACATTGTTTGTTTATTGCCAGGCTCTGGGTTAGCTCTTGGACACCCACAAGGGCACACGGCATAGCACAGGGAGCTCAGTGTTGTGTGGCAGCCTGGATGGGGATGGGGCTGGGGGGAAGGGATACGTGGGTGTGTAGACGAGCAGCTGTGCTGTGCACCTGAAACTATAGCATGGTTATACTCCAATCTAAAAAAAATTTAAAATAAATTACAGATAAATTATACAGAGAGTAATTACACATTCTTTAATTTTTAAAAATATGAGGCTTAAGATCTGAGTATAACTAACAAAGAAGAAATAAATAACACAGAAAAATAATAAAGATTCTCTGAGCACACAGATTGCTGGCAAGCCTCTAACTGGCATCCTGTGCCTCTCTTCCAGGCCAGGTCTATCCACAGCATCCCAGCCTAGGAAAATTACCCTGCTTGCTGTACCCTGACTTTGGTCTCAGCCGGCTGTGAACAGAATAGGCCAGTGCATTGGACCAAATGACCTCATTTGGATACCTTTGACTCTGACATTGAAGTCTCTGTGGTGTTTATAATCCTCAGACCTTTCTCACACTTCAGGCAGACCTCAAGATGTTTAACCTCAATTTGAAGAATACCCGTCTATAGCTACGTCCTAAAACTGTTTATCCTTAAGCTTCAGGGTGCAGATGGTCACTGAATATGCTGCAATACTTTAGGGTCAGACCAGATTTTCTTGATCCAAAGTCTGTGTACCCCTTAGATGAAATGAAATGAAAATCCCTTTTCTGAGAAGAGAACTTAAAACCATTTAAAGCATGTCTAGAAATACATGGAGGGCAGCTTCCACGGGGTCAGGAGGGCTTGGCACCCTCCACCACCATGCCAGGCAGAAATGCCTCTTGAAATTGCTCACCAGATGGAATTCTCCAGGCAGTTGTACCTTGACAGGGTCTCTGATGTGACCCTTTCCTGCAGTTTCTCAGGGGCCTTGTTTTTTTATTCTAATGGAATTGTCTGACCTCTGTGGGTCTCAGAGTTGCTGGTGAGTCTGAATGGGTGCCAGAAGTTACCACACCTTATACATTTGAACTAACTTTTTAAGAAGGGGAAAGCCAAAGGTTGTAGCTCTTTCTGCCAGAGTGAAAAAAGTAGTAGTTGGAATACTTGTGAGTGCCTGGGGGTGTGGGAGGGGGTGGAAGTGAAGAATGTTTACCTTGCTAACACATTCCTGCGGGTCCCACAGTAACCACAAAGTCTTGAGATGCATATTCAACCGCGGTTATGGAAGGAGGGATTCTACCATGTCTGATGAAAAAGAAATCTACAGATACCCAGGACGAGTCCTACCTGTTTTCTGAAAAGTCACAGAACACTGCACTCTTTTTTTTTTTTTTGATGTATTTATTTTAATTGGAGGCTAATTACTTTACAGTATTGTGGTGGGTTTTGCCATACATCGAAGTGAATCAGCATGGAACACTGCATTCTTACAGACATCTGTGGTTCTTTACAGATTACCCAGGCTTCTGTTACAGTCCCGAGGGACAGACTTGTGGCTCTCGAAATGGCTCTGCTCCGTATCGGCTGAGAAGGAAATCTGGTAAATAAAATATAATCAGATATAATAAAAATTAAATAATTTGGGGACACTAGTAATGAAAGTCCCTTTCGGTTAGACCAAAAAGTATTTTCTTTCTGGTTTTTGAACACATCGCCAGTTTGATTATCTTTGACGCTCTCAAGCTTTGGTTCTAAAAGTCATTCTACTTAACTCTCAATTTTTCAATTACTGTAAAACACGTCAATCAACTAAGTTCATTTTGTATAGCATTTTCCACTGGCATGCAGGTGTTTAAATCCTCCTTACTGGCGCTGGTGAAAACTTGTATCCTGTAAATGCCATATACCAAAGCTACTTCAAATCTAAAATTTTAATACACATCTGCTAAACAAGACTTCTTGTGGTATCCCCTTAGCCCTCAGATTTTTCTTCATTTAAGTCAGCATTTACTAAGTTCCTGATTTCCTACACTGTGCTAAGAAAATGTAAGAATAATGCCCATGATTTCTGCTTGCAAGGAGTTTGCAGCCTAGTGGGAGAGTCAAAAAAGGGTTGAACAAATAGCAGTTCATACAGTGGAGTTTGTAGAGGTTGAATGGAAGTTTTGAAAAGGAGGGAGACAGAGGTGAGCCCTCTAGGAAGGACAGAAGACCACACAGAGCAGAGGACCAGGACCCCAGGTAGAATCTGGAGAGCCTGATGATATGGGGCAACACACTGCAGAGGCCCTGAGACTTGAGCCAGCGCACCTTAGGTCAGACAGCTATTGCCACTTATCTGGCCTTGGCTGCAAGGTAGGCTGGAGGTGCAGGTGAGCAAGGTAAATGGGAGGAGATGTGACTAGACTTGCAAATCAGGGCCTGATCATGAAAGCCAAGTAGGTCAGGCAGAGGGTTTGAACCTGATCTGCAAGCTATGGAAGGATTTTAAGCAATGAGATGTTTTCCTGTTAAAAAGAGAATTCTGGCTCGAGGTTGAAAATGAAGTAGGCAGGGACACTGGGCAGGAGGCTGTTCCTCTTGTCTGGGTGAGAGATGCTAAAAGTTTGGAATAAAAGAGTGGTAACTGGGATAGAACATCAATAGGATCCAGCAAAATTGTGATGGATGAAAATGGGAAAAACTTAAAATGATGTCCTGGTCACTAAGTAGAGAAGATAATGTGAATGATAAATAAGATAAGAAATACAGATGGAGGAGCAGCTGTGGGGGAGACTGCTGAGCTGAGACGGGGATATGCTGAGTTTTCTGGGTCTGTGGGCATGCTGGGGACATATCAGATGGACAGTTGGCCTGTGAGGTCTGAGGCTTGGCATAGGGCTCTAGCAGAAGGAGATTGAACATAATCCTCTTATCAGTTCAGTTCAGTCGCTCAGTCGTGTCCAACTCTTTGTGACCCCATGAATTGCAGCACGCCAGGCCTCCCTCTCCGTCACCAACTCCCGGAGTTCACTCAAACTCATGTCCATCAAGTCAGTGATACCATCCAGCCATCTCATCCTCTGTTGCCTCTTTCCTCCTGCCCCCAATCCCTCCCAGCATCAGAGTCTTTTTCTGATGAGTCAATTCTTTGCATGAGGTGGCCAAAATATTGGAGTCAGCTTTAGCATCAGTCCTTCCAAAGAACACCCAGGACTGATCTCCTTTAGAATGAACTGGTTGGATCTCCTTGAAGCCCAAGGGACTCTCAAGAGTCTTCTCCAACACCACAGTTCAAAAGCATCAATTCTTTGGTGGTCACTTTCTTCACAGTCCAGTTCTCACATCCATACATGACTACTGGAAAAACCACAGCCTTGACTAGACGGACCTTTGTTGGCAAAGTAATGTCTCTGCTTTTGAATATGCTATCTAGGTTGGTCATAACTTTCCTTCCAAGGAGTAAGCGTCTTTTAATTTTATGGCTGCAGTCACCATCTGCAGTGATTTTGGAGCCCCGAAAAATAAAGTCTGACACTGTTTCCACTGTTTCCCCATCTATTTGCCATGAAGTGATGGGACCAGATGCCATGATCTTCATTTTCTGAAGGTTGAGCTTTAGGCCAGCTTTTTCACTTTCATCAAGAAGCTTTTTAGTTCCTCTTCAGTTTCTGCCATAAGGGTGGTGTCATCTGCATATCTGAAGTTATTGATATTGCTCCCTGCAATCTTGATTTCAGCTTGTGCTTCTTCCAGCCCAGCGTTTCTCATGATGTACTCTGCATATAAGTTAAATAAGCAGGGTGAAAATATACAGCCTTGACGTACTCCTTTTCCTATTTGGAACCAGTCTGTTGTTCCATGTCCAGTTCTAACTGTTGCTTCCTGACCTGCATACAGGTTTCTCAAGAGGCAGGTCAGGTGGTCTGGTATTCCTATCTCTTTCAGAATTTTCCACAGTTTATTGTGATCCACACAGTCAAAGGCTTTGACATAGTCAAGAAAGCAGAAGTAGATGTTTTTCTGGAACTCTCTTGCTTTTTCCATGATGCAGCGGATGTTGGCAATTTGATCTCTGGTTCCTCTGCCTTTTCTAAAACCAGCTTGAACATCTGGAAGTTCACGCTTCACATATTGCTAAAGCCTGGCTTGGAGAATTTTGAGCATTACTTTACTAGCGTGTGAGATGAGTGCAATTGTGTGGTAGTTTGAACATTCTTTGAGATTGGAATGAAAACTGACCTTTGGGATTGGAATGAAAACTGACTTTTTCCAGTCCTGTGGCCACTGCCGAGTTTTCCAAATTTGCTGGCATATTGAGTGCAGCACTTTCACAGCATCATCTTTCAGGATTTGAAAGAGCTCAACTGGAATTCCATCACCTCCACTAGCTTTGTTCATAGTGATGCTTTCTAAGGCCCACTTGACTTCACATTCCAGGATGTCTGGCTCTAGGTGAGTGATCACACCATCATGATTATCTTGGTCATGAAGATATTTTTTGTACAGTTCTTCTGTGTATTCTTGCCACCTCTTCTTAATATCTTCTGCTTCTATTAGGTCCAGACCATTTCTGTCCTTTATTGTGCCCATCTTTGCATGAAATGTTCCCTTGGTATCTCTAATTTTCTTGAAGAAATCTCTAGTCTTTCCCATTCTATTATTTTCCTCTATTTCTTTGCATTGATTGCTGAGGAAGGCTTTCTTATCTCTCCTTGCTATTCTTTGGAACTCTGCATTCAGATACTTATATCTTTCCTACTCTCCTTTGCTTTTCGCTTCTCTTCTTTTCACAGCTATTTGTAAGTCCTCCTCAGACAACCATTTTGCTTTTTTGCATTTCTTTTCCATGGGAATGGTCTTGATCCCCATCTCCTGTACAATGTCACGGACCTCCATCCATAGTTCATCAGGCACTCTATCTATCAGATCTAGTCCCTTAAATCTATTTCTCACTTCCACTGTATGATCATAAGGGATTTGATTTAGGTCATACCTGAATGGTCTAGTGGTTTTCCCCACTTTCTTCAACTTAAGTCTGAATTTGGCAATTAGGAGTTCATGATCTGAGCCACAGTCAGCTCCCGGTCTTGTTTTTGCTGACTGTATAGAGCTTTTCCATCTTTGGCTGCAAAGAATATAATCAGTCTGATTTCGGTGTTGACCATCTGTTGATGTCTGTGTGTAGAGTCTTCTCTTGTGTTGTTGGAAGAAGGTAGTACTTAAAGCTGAGAACATTGTGTTACTATGGGTTGGGTTGGTTTTCTGTTAGGTGACTCCAGATTTCATAGCTTAGTGTTCATCCTACAATTTTGATAGAGTGAATGTCTTGCCAAGTGTCTCTAAGCAATCACAATTTAGGTGAATTTGGGTGGCAGAGAATGAGATGGGTAGCCAACATCTCTGACTCAATGGACATGAATTTGAGCTAACTCCAGGAGATAGCGGAGGACAGAGGAACCTGGCATGCTGCAGTCTGTGGAGTCACAAAGAGTTGGATACGACTTAGTGACTGAACAAGAATAATTACTTATAAAGAAAAAAATCTTGATTTGTTTTGACAAATGATACTGGCCTTATTTTTCTTCCCAGAACCTTCCTCAAGATCACACAAAGTTTTGAAGACCAGCGGTAAGTCCTAGATCACTTTTTTTTTTCCATTCCTGTTGATATCCACAAAATCACACAATATACAAAAAATCAACACCAGATGAATTACAGATTAGCAGGTTTGATTAATGTCTGTAAGTAATACTGTCCCATTATAAAATGTAAAGCTGAATGACATAAAATGTTTGTAGTATAGATAACAGTGGACATAAAAAGATTAATGCTTGTGAACATTGATGTAAGAAATCCCATTAATAAGAAAGACAAAGGACTTCTATTCTGAAGGCAGATAATATAATCCGGCAGAAACACAAACTGCCAATAAAATTTACAAATGGTCACTCACATTAGTAATCAGAAAATCATACATATACATGAGATAAACAGAGGTGAGAGAACTGTGGGCTTGGCCAAAAGAAGAGAAAAACAGGCACTCTGAAGCTATTGGTGTATAAATTTCTGCAGGGATTCTGGAGCAAAATTTGCTAATGCCCACTTAAATTTTAAATGTGCGTTTTCCCTTGAACCAACAGTTTCATATTTTCCACTTGTATATGTTTCACAATGTACACTTCCTGTATAGACATACTCACCCAGGGTTCACACATTTATGAGTATTTGTGTTCTTTTGTTTTTAACAGATACCACGTAATAAATATATCCATCTAGTGGAAAACGATTTGAAAAGTTATAAATCCCAGAACACTACATGGAATATTCTGCAGCTGTTAAAAAGAATGACTTACACATCTGTCTACTGATAGGCTTGTGCACATGTATTTAGCAGGAAATGGGGGGCAGGGTGGGCACAGGACCTGGAAGGATGGACATCAGACTTTTTTGATTGGGGTTGCCTCTCTGGGGTAGAATTTGTGGAGAGGGTTCAATCGCTTTTTACTTTACATGCTTCTGTAACTAACATATAAAGATGAGACACAGATTATCAGGGTATCGTAAGGGTATCTATGAGGATGCAGCTAGTAATCTCCCCCGACAACTGCACCATCCTCAGCACAGAGCCAAGGTGACCCTTTTGATCAATGCTATACCTTTCTGTTACAACCGATAAAATGTTTAAAATTAACGAGTATAATCTTATGTTGAAATGATTTTCATGTGTATTTTTTTCAGGTTATATATATTTCGAGGGAAAGCTTTTGAAACTTAATATGAATTAGTCCATTGCTCTCTCAGGGATTAAGGAAGGTACTTAACACTCAGATGTATGTCAAGTTGTTATAGTACAGGATATGTAACTTGGGCAACTGAGTGGTATTTTCTGAAAATCAGGTTAAAAGAGCCTTGAAACTCTTGGGTTTCAGTGATTAACAATAAGTTTAAAAGTTCTATAAAATATCAGTGCTTAGCTATGTATGAGATACATTTTTAATCCTCAAACTTCAAAATGTTTTTTTCTTTTACATAGACATTCAAGATAGTATAGAATGTCATTCTAGAATACAGGGTCGTCATTGCCATCTTCCTAGTGCACTTCATATAATCGGCTCCTCAAAATGTTTTAAATCTTTTGTTTTTCAGAAACAGTACAAGACATTCAAAAGGTAAGTGTTACTATATTCCTTATTTTGAAATGTTTACTTTAGGCAGCCTTTATACCTACCTATCTTCTCCTTAAAAATCTAACCTCCAGTGTATCTTCCAAGTGTTAACAGTTACATGTTGAAGTAGATTTAAGTTAGGCCTCTTCCTTCTCAACCCTCCCCCCACCTCCCCACCCCCAGCTTCATCTCTCAGAACCAAGGCGATGATTTCTTCATCTTTCTGCCCTACCTCTCTGCTCAGAAGCTGTAAAGATACCTTAGGATGTAACACCAGCACAGGCTGTGGCCCACTCCATGTGGCTGTGTGCCTGTGTGCATGTAAGACCAAGGTTCTTGCATCCGAGTATTTGCTCCTTTTTCAAGGCATCAAGCTTCAATCACAAACATCCCCTTCTAAGAATGCAGTCCTGCTGCTGGTGTGAGAGGTGTGATCATATGTGGTATAATAACACTTCACTAGATCAAGTTTTGATTTTTCTTCCTCCAATGAAAGGTTAGGAGAAGGGCGAATAAACATGGCATGTTTTATTGGAAGATGTATATTCATATTTATTACCTATGAACAATAAATATTGTATCCTGACCAGAGTGAGCCATGTCCAAAATGCCTGCTGATAGATTGGCTTAACTAACAATCCTTAGAGAACTGATCTTGGCTTCTTGCTTTGTGTTCTGTAACGGTGTGGCAGTGAACATCTCCCCCACAGCTCCGCTTTGCTCTCTCCTTGGCACAGGGCCAGAGGGATCATGTTAATAAATGATGGATCTTCCAGTCAGGTTGTCTAAACATCTAAAAATCGATAGTTTTTATCTTTAAATGATTTGCTTAAAATTGGGGCAGGTGGGTTTTTTTCAGGTGGTGCATATTTCTGTTTGGAAACTTTTGAAAATTTATTAACATGAATTGAATCACTGTCCTGAAATACGACATAAGAGATTTTAATGTTTTTTAAATGTACTTTGTTTTCATAAGCAAACAGAAGGTGGCTTTGCGAGAGCAGCCAAACTATGATCACAGAGCAAGCCTGGCTTAGTACCAGGTGGAGGAATCGCTCGATTACTCCTAAGATACAATCTCAGGAGCTTCTTGGAAACTTTTCATGATAATGATCAAACCAAGTCTCCATATGGGAACTAACTAAACCTTATGAAACCTGAAGACGAGAAAGAAATAAAGCACCAATGTGCTTTTTTCTTAGTGGTAAAATTCCATCCCCTAACAAAAATGTATACTAAATGCAGAAAGAGACTCAAGAGATAAAGAGATTAACCTTTCTCCCAGAATATATACAGAATATGCATTCCAAAGCTCTGTGTGTGTGTGTGTGTGTGTGTAGAGAAGGAAAGAGATTTAGCTCATATGTAAACTAAGGATTAAAACATGGATACAAATCCATTTCTGCCACTTGTAAGCTGTGTGACTATAGGCAGGTTGTTAAACCTTACCAAGACTTCGTTTCCTAACTTACAGAATTGTTATAAAGATTAAATGTCGCATGTTTTTTTTAAAATGTGATTAGTACAGTACTGGACCCAAATCAAGTGCTCCCAAAATTATGGCTGTTATCTTATTGCTAAAAAGCTATAATGCTGAGAATGTGGAAAAATGGGAAGGGGAATACTCATCATGCAGGACCTACGCTACCTGCTTCTACGTTATGTCAAGTCCCTATACTGATTCTTCCTTTTTTGTGTGCTTTATTAATGAGTTATTTATTTTTTTAACTTGATGCTTATAGGTGTTTTTCTCATTCCCTAGCTTTTCAATTTTTACTGAAATATAGTTGATTTACAAAGTTTAGTTTCCAATGTAGAACAATGTGATTCAGTTATGCATATATATGTATATATACATACTCTCCTTTTAATTTTTATTTTATATTGTAGAATAGTATATGAACAATGTTTTGTTAGTTTCAGGTATATAACAAAGTGACTCAGTTATACATTTACATGTATCTGTTCTTTTTCAAATTCTTCATATATATTCTCTTTTTATCTTCTCTTCCATTGCAAGTTATGATAAGACACCGAGTATAGTTCCCTGTGCTATACAGTAGGTCCTGGATGGTTAGCTATTTTCTATATGGCAGTCTGTATGTTTTAATCCCAAACTACTAATTTATCCCTCCCCCTCTTCCCCCTTGGTAACCATAAGCTCGTTTTCTAAGTCCCTGAGTCTATTTCAGTTTTGTAAATAAGTTCTTCAGTATCATTTTTTTAAGATTCCACACATAAGTGATATCATATGATATTTGTCTTTCTATGATTATTTCTTAATCTAAGAGCTCCTTCCAGTCTCCTGATGATTTATTTGAAATAAAATTTCACATTCCACCATATTCCTAACTTCAAGCGTAGTTACCTTGAAAATATACTTTGATATTAACAATTCAGGTTTACTAATTTTCTAAAATTTCTGGAAATCTTTTTGGAATGAAAGACTTTAAGAAGGTATTACTTCTGGCTGTTCACAAAATTGTTTTGTTACAATTCCACAATATTTTGTCATGATTTAACTAGCTAATACTGACACTTTTTAAATAAAATATAGTTCCTGGGTACCTATATATTACCAGTGCTGTCTGAGTAAGAGGAGAAGAGAGAGAGATTAAAGGGCAAGGAAAAAAAAAAAACAGAAAAGGCATAAATATAACACGATTGATGTATTTGTGTATGTATACATATCCATGTGTGCTTGTATTTGTCTATTCCTAGTCCTCAAGTGGCCACAGTTTTACTATTTAAAAAACAAGTGAACAAAGGATTAAATGACTAATAAGACTTTTTATTGTTAAATCTTTAATAGAAAAATAACATTCAGGATAAAATTTTATTCTTGCCCTCCCTGATAGGCAGACAGGCAGGTCGGTAGGCAGACAGACATATTAGTACGTGAATACTCCAAGCTTCCATAGGCAGACAGAATATTAGTAGGTGGATACTCCAAGCTTCCATAGGCAGACAGAATATTAGTAGGTGGATACTCCAAGCTTCCATAGGCAGATAGAATATTAGTAGGTGGATACTCCAAGCTTCCATAAGCCTCTTATCCTTATCCATCAGAGGGCAGAAAGGATGAAAACCACAATCACCGAAAATTAACCAAACTGATCACATGGACCACAGCCTTGTCTAACTCAATGAAACTATAAGCCATGCCGTGTAGGGCCACGCAAGATGGACGGGTCATGGTGGACAATTCTGATAAAATGGGGTCCACTGGAGAAGGGAATGGCAAACCACATTAGTATTCTTGCCTTGAGAACTCCATGAACAGAATGAAAAGGCAAAAAGATAGGACACTGAAAGATGAAGTCCTCAGGTCAGTAGGTGCCCAATATGCTACTGGAGATCAGTGGAAAAATAACTCCAGAAAGAATGAAGAGATGGAGCCAAAGCGAAAAAAAAAAAAAAAAAACCACCCAGTTGTGGATGTGACTGGTGACGGAAGTAAAGTCCGATGCTGTAAAGTGCAGTATCGCATAGGAACCTAAAATGTTAGGTCCATGAATCAAGGCATATTCGAAATTGTCAAACAGGAGGTGGCAAAAGTGAATATCAACATTTTAGCAATCAGTGAACTAAAATGGACTGAAACAGATGAATTTAACTCAGAGGACCACTATGTCTACTACTGTGGGCAAAAATACCTTAGAAGAAATGGAGTAGCCATCATAGTCAACAAAAGAGTCCGAAATGAAGTATTTGGATGCAATCTCAAAAATGACAAAATGGTCTCTGTTCATTTCCAAGGCAAGTCATTCAATATCACAGTAATCCAAGTCTGTGTTCCAAGCAGTAATGCTGAAGAAGCTGAAGTTGAACAGTTCTATGAAGACCCACAAAACCTTCTAGAACTAACACCCAAAAAAGATGTCCTTTACATTATAGAGACTGGAATGCAAAAGTCGGAAGTCAAGATATACCTGGAGTAACAGGCAAATTTGGCCTTGGAGTACAAAACGAAGCACGTCAAAGGCCAACAGAGTTTTGCCAAGAGAACGCACTGGTCATAGTAAATACCCTCTTCCAACAACACAAAAGAAGACTCTGCACATAGACATCACCAGATGGTCAATACCGAAATCAGATTGATTTAATTCTTTGCAGCCAAAGATGGAGAAGCTCCATACAGTCAGCAAAAACAAGACTAGAAGCTGTCTGTGGCTCAGATCATGAACTCCGTATTACAAAATTCAGACTTAAATTGACGAAGGTAGGGAAAACCACTAAACCATTCAGGTATTACCTAAATCAAATCCATTACTATTATACAGTGAAAGTGACAAATAGATTCAAGGGATTAGATCTGGTAGACAGAGTGCCTGAAGAACTATGGATGGAGATTCATGACATTGTACAGGAGGCAGTGATAGAGACCATCCCCAAGAAAAAGAAATGCAAAAAGGCAAAGTGGTTGTCTGAGGAGGACTTACAAATAGCTGAGAAAAGAGAAGTGAAAAGACAAAGGAGAAAAGGAAAGATATAAGCATCTGAATGCAGAGTTCCAAAGAACAGCAAGGAGAGATAAGAAAGCCTTCCTCAGCAATCAATGCAAAGAAATAGAGGAAAACAATAGAATGGGAAAGACTAGAGATCTCTTCAAGAAAATTAGAGATACCAAGGGAACATTTCATGCAAAGATGGGCACAATAGAGGACAGAAATGGTATGGACCTAATAGAAGCAGAAGATACTAGAAGAGGTGGCAAGAATACACAGAATCATACAAAAAAGATCTTCATGACCCAGATAACCACGATGGTGTGATCACTCACCTAGAGCCAGACATCCTGGAATGCAAAGTCAAGTGGGCCTTAGGAAGCATCACTACTAACAAAGTTATTGGAGGTGATAGAATTCCAGTTGAGCTATCAAATCCTTAAAGATGATGTTGTGAAAGTGCTGCACTCAATATGCCAGCAAATTTGAAAAACTCAGCAGTGGCCACAGGACAGGAAAAGGTCAGTTTTCATTCCAATCCCAATGAAATTGCACTCATCTCACACGCTAGCAAAGTAATGCTCAAAATTCTTCAAGCCAGGCTTCAACAGTACATGAACTGTGAACTTCTAGATGTTCAGGCTGGATTTATCCCATCAGAGGAGCCAGAGATCAAATTGCCAGCATCCACTGGATCATCAAAAAAGCAAGAGAGTTCCAGAAAACATCTACTACTGCTTTATTGACTATGCCCAAGCCTGTGACTGTGTGGATCACAACAAACTGGAAAAGTCTTCAAGAGATGGGAATACCAGACCACCTGACTTGCCTCCTGAGAAATCTGTATGCAGGTTAAGAAGCAACAGCTGAATTGGACATAGAACAACAGAGTGGTTCCAGTCGGGAAAGGAGTACATCGAGGCTAGATATTGTCACCCTGCTATTTAACTTATATGCAGAGTACATCATGCAAAATGCCAGGCTGGATGAAGCACAAGCTGGAATCAAGATTTCCAGGAGAAATATCAATAACTTCAGATATGCAGATGACATCACCCTTATGGCAGAAAGCAAAGAAGAACTAAAGAGACTCTTGATGAAAGTAAAAGAAGGGAGTGAAAAAGTTGGCTTAAAACTCAACATTCAGAAAACTAAGATCATGGCATCTGGTCCCATCACTTCATGGCAAATAGATGGGGAAACAGTGACAGACTTTATTTGGGGGGGCTCCAAAATCACTGCAGATGGTGATGTCAGCCATGAAATTAAAAGACACTTGCTCTTTGGAAGAAAAGCTATGACCAACCTAAATGGCATATTAAAAAGCAGAGGCATGACTTTGTCAACAAAGGTCCGTCTACTCAAAGCTATGGTTTCCAGTAGTCATGTATGGATGTGATAGTTGGACTGGGAAGAAAGCTGAGCACCGAAGAATTGATGCTTTTGAACTGTGGTGTTGGAGAAGACTCTTGAGAGTCCCTTGGACAGCAAGGAGATCCAACCAGTCTATCCTAAAGGAAATCAGTCCTTAATGTTCATTGGAAGGACTGATGGTGAAGCTGAAGCTCCAATACTTTGGTCAACTGATGCGAAGAACTGACTCATTGGAAAAGACCCTGATGCTGGGAAAGATTGAGGGCAGGAAGAGAAGGGGATGACAGAGGATGAGATGGTTGGATGACATCACCAATTCAATGGACATGAGTTTGAGTAAGCTCCGAGAGTTGGTGAAGGACAGGGAAGCCTGGCGTGCTGCAGTCCATGGAGTTGCAAAGAGTCAGACACGACTGAGCAACTGAACTGAACTGAGTTCCAAAGTAATAGGTATCCCAGTTTCATTGATCAGTGATGAAAAGTTCTTGTTAATTTGACATTTCCAATAGGTTATGCTAGTGTTTTGACCAGAAAATATGTCCCTGGTAATAATTAGGTTGAACCTATCCTAACCCTTTCAACTCTTTGAAGCTAATCCCAATACCCACAGAGGATATCAGAGGGCAGTCCACTCCCTGCCTGCACAGTTGGGCTCCATCAGGAAGGGTTCCAAGTTATCAGAGACCCATTGTTCTCTCTAATTAAAAGTCACTAGTGTCACTTGTATTTACTTCCTAACAGGCATCTAAATATTAATTAAATGTATTCTGAAAGAAAGTAAGAATTTCATTAGTTCAACAGTGGATTAAATTAACTTCCTGAAACAAAGGCTCTTTTGCCTAGAATCTATAAACCAAGGCAGTGCAAGTCAGGGTCATGCAGTTTCAGAGATTTAAAAGAAACTCGCAGAGGGCATAGTCAGATCACTGACAGGGGTGTTTCTGGTACACCAGTAACCAGGATGAGACTGCTAAGGATCAAGCCCCAAAAATAAACCAGATACCGTGGCCCTTGACACCTATATATGTTCATTAGTATAATATTATTTTCTAAGAGCATATCAAAATGATTTGAAGTATCTGACAGCTTTCTGTATTTAGCTGATTCCCTGCAGTGGGGTGAGGTGACCTGGGTTTGCATCCTAGCCTTTCCACTGACGAGGGAGAGTTAAGTTACTGAACCCTAAGAGCCTAAATGTGCTTACTCTGAAAATGGTACACGCATGCCTGTTTGCTACATTGCTTCAGTCATGTCCAACTCTTTGCAGCGCTATAGACTGTAGCCCACAGGATCCTCGGTCCATGGGATCCTCCAGGCAAGAATACTGGAGTGGGTTGCCATGCCCTGCTCCAGAGAATCTTCCCGACCCAGGGATCAAACCTGCAACTCCTGCACTGCAGGCGGATTCTTTACCACTGAAACTGGTACAATCATATCCACTTCAAAGAGTGATTATGAACATGCAGTTTGGAGAACATCTTCAAATAGCTGAGCCTATTTCTCAGTAAACATCAGTTCCTGTCCTTTCTGCCCCTACTGCAAAATATCCGATATGCTTTCAATTCAGTTAAAAATCAACCAAGTGTCCTGATGATTTTCTTTAAGAGTATCACGTGTAGGGGGAAAGACAATGTGTAAATATAGGAGAATATTCTGAATTACGTGGCCTGTAGGGTGTAATTCATTCGGTTATGTTTCTCTTCTCCTCAGGTTTCCAGAGAGGAAGGGTCTCCACAGTTGACTTCAGCAGGGCCCTCTCCTGCCCAGCGGAACAGTCAGCCAAGCAGTTCTACCATCCTGAGTGTGCTTCGTGGAGGTGGGGCCGTCCGAAACATCTGGACCGACCACCAGATCCGCCAAGCCCTGTTTCCCAGCCGAAGGCCACAGAACGAGGAGGATGAAGATGACTACCAGATGTTCCTGCCATCCTTCTCCTCCTCGGATCTGAACTCAGCCCAGCTGTGTGAAGATGGCACTTCTAGTCGACCTTGCAGCTGGCACATGGGGCAAATCGAGTCCGCAGAGACCCCCAGCTCCGGCCACAGGATTGTGCGGCGGGCCAGCAGTGCTGGCGAGAGCAACACGTGTCCCCCTGACATAAGGACTAGGGACAGTGGTGGTTCTCAGTACAGCTCCCAAAGGGAACTGCAGGGTGACCCTAAAACAGAGGGGCAGGACGGGACAACTCCCTACGGGTCCTCTATAGAGTTGACTATAGATGACATAGACCATGTCTATGACAACATAAGTTATGAGGACTTGAAACTGATGGTTGCTAAACGCGAAGACGCGGAAGTCACTCCCCACAAACCAGTCAGGGACTCTGTTCGCCCCAAGAGCACCCCCGAGCTGGCCTTCTCCAAGAGGCCAGCGGGACCTGAGGAGGAGAGTGCATCGCACCCCAGGAGAGATGGAGCCTTCCCGGCCGGGGAGGCCTGGAATCAAAGCGTGCCCGACCTCCAAGTGATGGAGGAGAATGTCTATGACATCATTGCACTCCCGGAGGCGCCCTCCCGGGACTTCAGGGGCAGCAGCCCAAAGCGTCCTGCAAGGAGCACCTTCCTGGGCTTGGAGGCCGACTTGGGGTGCTGTGATAGTCTGCGGGCCTCTGCTTCCCAGGACAGCCTCCAGTTCAGCGAGGATGAGGCGCCCTACCCGCCAGGCCCCTCCGATAACGATTATCTGAGTTTGCTCTATAACTCCTTCGGCTGCAACTTGGCCCTAGCAGATCGGTCCATCTCCGATAAAATGTCTGAAGAAGTAGATGAAATCTGGAATGACTTGGAAAATTACATCAAGAAAAACGAAGTCAAAGCCAGAGACCGGCTCCTGGCCGCGTTTCCGGTTAGCAAAGATGACGTGCAGGAGCGGCCACTGGCGGGCAGCGCCCCGGAGCTGAGCGCCCGCTCACAGCTCTCGCTGCCTGCGGGCCAGGCTCTCCTCGCGCCTCCCGGAGACAGGCCCAGGCCGGCCCCCTGTGCCCTGGACCGAGCCCCGGCCGCCAAAGACAGCTCCTGCCTGAGTCTCCACCGGCTGTCGCTGGCCAGTGACCTGCCGCCCGCAGAGAGTCCCTATGATGTGGCCGGCGGCAGCCTGTCCCCAGTGGACCTAGAGAACCCTGAGCCCGGGATGGACAATGTAGACAAGACCAGGAGCAGGGTTTTCCTGATGGCCAGGCAGTACAGTCAGAAGATCAAGAAGGCAAATCAGCTGCTAAAGGTGAAAAGCCCGGAGCTGGAACAGACGCTCAGTAGCCAGCTGCAGAAGCCCACGCCCAAGGACCTGGCAGCCATCCTGGAAGAGAAGAGGCAGGGCGGGCCTGCCATCGGTAGGTGCCAAGCAGCCCTTCTCTTTCTGAGGACCGGCAGAGAGGCGCGCTCAGGTTCTAAATGCCCCTAGCGCTGTGAGGATGCTGCCACCCTAATGTTCATTCCCACAGCGAGACCACAGGCTCACTGACGCGCAGACAAGCACCCACCCCATCACACCAGTGGGTCTGGAGGGTTTCCTGGTGTCTGTGACGTCATCACTCCAGATATACTGTTTGAAGCGGCTTTCTCTAATTTAATCTAAGGTTGAAAAACAGCCTTCAGTTTCACTGGTGGCATCTAGAGCTTTTCCCCTGTGCGTCAGTGTGTTAGAAGGAGTAGCTGGGTAGCAGAGTGAAGAGTTTAAGGTTTGGACACACATGGAATAGGATTGCTATTTGCTCCAGAATCCCAACAATAATGCCTACTCATCCTAACAAAGACAAAAAGGAGTCCCTTCTGCAGTTGTTTTTTTTAACTGTTCATACTAACCCAGCTGTTTCCATGTGTTACTTTTTCTTTTTTTAATAGCTGCTATAATCCATTTGATACTATGTCATTTGGTATTCTCAGGTATGCTTCCAAGGAATTTAATTCTTTTAGTCAAGCCTCCTTTGGAGTCAGAACTAAACCAGGATCACAGGTGTGATATCGGTACCATTAGGGTTGAAAGAATGAGATAATCATGCTTGACTTTTTCTCTATTATAAAGAAGTACAGGGAATTCCCTGGTGGTCCTGTGATTAGGACTTGACACTCTTAACCACAGGGTCCCAAATTCAATCCCTGGTCGGGGAACTAAAATCCTGCACGCCTCAGGACATGGGAAAAAATATGCATATCCCCTGGCTAAATTACACAAGGTTCTCGGTGGAACCCAGGCATCTATGTGAATAAAGCACAGGATTGTCATGGAAAGAAAAAAACCTGAGGGTGCTGTCACCTGAGGAGTTTTTCCCCTCCAGATTCAGAGAGATTTCTGGGGTTAGGCTCAGGAATCTGAGTTTTGTAAACTGCAGACTTTCCATCCTATTTTAGGAATCCCTGCCCTAGATCTTCTGACTAAGAATTGCCTCTCTATCAAATGAGAGAAGACAGTTCTCCAATTAGAAGTAAAAACCAGATGGCTCATTATCTGGGCATGTCTTGTTAATTAGCTTGATGGAAACATGGCTCATCTGGCCAGCTTGATGCCACTGACTTCCTATCTTTGCGACTGCTTTCTCAGGTGGGAACCAGAGAATAAGAAGCAGGTATCAGAGTCCTAAGTGAACTCAACAAGTTGCATGACCAGAATCTGTAGGGAAAAAATTTTTTTAAGTTTGGGAATGTTTAAGAATTATCGCACAGTAAGATTTCTTAACATTTAGGGATGTTAGGCCCTGGAAATGTTATCTGAAGGATTTTACAAACTCTTTGACTTGTTCTTCCTTCTAAGTAAAAAAAAGGTTAAAAGTGATCTTTATACAAATATGATAAAGGCTGGATTGCATATATTTTTCTCT
This sequence comes from Ovis aries, assembly GCF_016772045.2. Lineage (NCBI taxonomy): Eukaryota > Metazoa > Chordata > Mammalia > Artiodactyla > Bovidae > Ovis > Ovis aries. The sequence continues at coordinate 75,764,938 of NC_056061.1, forward strand.
TTGCAATAACATGCTTGAATTAATTCACGTCCCTTTTCCAACTCCAGTGTTGCTACACTGGTTTGTTGTTACACGTAGAACAAGTGACTGAATTCCAGCTGCAGGCAGACTGTTTTAGAGGATAAGTGGTATATTGGCAATGCAACCACTGACTGAATCCAGGCTAGGGCACCTCAGAATGAGAGCAAATATACAATAGTGACGTTTCACTTGAGGATAGATTGATTAGGCCAGCACATTGTCCTTTAAAAAGAGGTAATTGCTTGAGGCACATTGTTTGGAATATGGACCATCCATTAACCATACAAAGTTCTAACCCTGGTAGCAGCCAGGTCTCAATACTGAATCATGAGGACTCAGGACAACTATGAATATTTCTTTTTACCCACCTTTGAGGGCTTCCCTGGTGGCTCAGAGGTTAAAGCATCTGCCTGGAATGCAGGAGACCCAGGTTTGATCCCTGGGTCGGGAAGATCCCCCTGGAGAAGGAAATGGCAACCCACTCCAGTACTCTTGCCTGGAGAATCCCATGGAGGGAGGAGCCTACAGGCTACAGTCCATGGGGCCACAAAGAGTGGGACACGACTGAGCACCTTCACTTTCACTTTCAACCACCTTTTAAATACTAAGTAGATTTCCCTTTGGGGTTTGCTTTTGCTTTTTGGGGGGTTTGTTCTTTTTGTTTTGCCTACTGGTGTCTTCCTGGGCTCCTGTAGGATCTTTTTATTTTTCAGCTCTGTGTCTGGGCCCTTTCTCCACGTGGTGGGCTACCATCAACGTTCTCTCTAAGAGATCTTTCCAGAGTCACCCTCTGAGAGTGATGTCTCCCCCTGCTGGCTGGCGGGAGTACGTCCCTAGGGCCGGCCTCCTCTCAGACCTGAGGACTCTTCCATCTGGGTGGATCGAGACCACTTCCTGTGCCCACCAGGCTTTCAATCAGTTGACATGATGACTCCTTTTCTCTCTCTTGTTTATCTGGGCACAGGGCATCGTAATCGAATGGACCGATTCTCCAGACTTCTCCGTATGGGCCTTGCCACTTTGCCAGGAGCTTGCTCTCGGTGTTGTGCGGAAGGAGGAACGCCCTATTCACCTGCTGAAACTCTCCAGCACCTTTATTGAACTCTCTACCCGGGGTCTAGAGGCCCCGGGCCGGGCCGCACTTCCGCCTATAAGTCACCCAACCAGGTCTAGTCCCTCCCACCTTTTGGAGCGTGTTGTAGCATGATGGCCATCTTGTCCCATCAGGCCTTCCTCCTGACAGTCTTAGAGACCAAAGCAGCTTTGGGTTCCCTCCCTGCCCCCCACACACACTTTTTTTTTTTTTAATGATATTTCACATGGGAGAAGATTCCATACAGGTTTGAGGAATTTGCCTCCTTGTATAAAGTAAGAAAAGCAAAATAACATTTTGTTCTCTATACCCAAGCAACATCAGAAGCATTTATTTTAATCCTGTCTTGAAAATATTCTATTTTATATTTCTATCAATAAGAATTACTTCAAATTTTTGTGTAGAATGACACAAATTTTCCCTTCTAAACTTACAAAAAAGAAATAAACCTGGGGCTGTAGAATAGTGATAATGTACTTGGTCTATAAGGACTCTTAATGCTAAGAAAGAGGAAGGATGTTGATCCTGCTGACTTCTAAGTTTTCTAGGCTAGAGGTGTCATCTTGAGCTGGCTATTTCCTATATATCTGACTAAGGGACTCTCTTTCATGACAGGCTATTGCTCTGAAAACTTGTCTCACATTCTTGTTAGCATCAGGCAAGTTATAGACTCTCTCAGAAAGTCAAACTGAGACCAAAAAGACACACACACTTAGACAGTCACAGAAAATTGTCTACTTATGAGATACTTTTTATTCCAAATTTATAAATGGTCAGCTTGCTATTATCTGAAGATAAATTGTGCCCATTATGAGTTGTATATATATGTTATGTAACATATATATTAGGTAGCATTTTACTAACACCTGTCTTTCTGCTTCTCCTTTTCCTGCTAAACCTGAATTCTTGGCTGCCTTTCCAGTCTTAGTGGTATAGTCTTAAGGAAGGCACCTTTATGTTTAACATATTTAGAATGAATGGAGGCTGTCCAAAAATTATCTGAGTAATTGAGGAGTTCTTGAGACCAATTTCTATCCAGAGCTATGCTTGGATTTCTGTGGGGATTGTTCTGTGGCAGAGTAGATGGAGTAATAAACCAGCTTAGATAAAACAGCTAGCAACACAAGATTGTGTTCATGAATGCATATATACATACACAAGCAACAGCTAAGTATTATGGTGCATACTAGTAAATAAGACTTCAGAGAAATAAGTTAGAAAAGGATCTATAGAAGTGATAGGGCTTATAGAGGGTCTTAAGAGGTAAATTGATTAAGGACTTGATTAAGCAAAGGAAGAAGAAGAAAGTGATAAAGAAGAAAAAAGCATAAGAAATACTGTGACTATTTTGAATAATACGTGGTTTGAGATTTTTCTGGGGTGTTTTTGAGATGTTCTACAACTCAAGAGCTAACAGTTCTTATAAGGCTTTGGAGTTAAATTTTGGTGCTGCAGCAGTTTAACTGAATTTTTTTAATTAGCCCTCACTGCTCTCTCCCAAATTGTCATTCTCTTGGAAGCTTGTGAAAGTACAGAGCCTTCCTGATTCAGCTGTGGCACCAGGCTCAGAACCATGGTGTAGGTGAGAATGGCTCAGAAAGAACCGTCTTAACTTTCAGATGGGACTGCTAACCAAAGACAGGCCTAAAGTTCCAGCTGACATTGGCTGGGTTTCGTAGTTGACTAAACGTTGTATATTCCAGGATGGCTAAGTCCATGTAGGTTTTCAGTCTCTAAAGGGGTTGCCAAATCTTAATTGGTATCAAGAGTCTTTACTATGCCCTTTAAGGAGTAATGGTTCAAGTTTTTGTTACTAGATATTCTAAGCTAATAATCTCTGTCCTTCAAAGGAATTTGGACTCAAAAGCCTAAAGGATCTGAATGAATGCAGGGTCTAGAATGAGAAGATAAACACTATTTATCCTGATTCTGGGGCCTAAGGGGCAAGTAGTTTTGAGGAAGACGCAGTTAAAGGGCACACTGAATATCAGCAGCTTGTTGTCTGTCCTCACGGAAGACAAACTTGAAAGAAATGGCAGGAACTCAACTAAATGTTTAATTTAACTTCAAGGAATGATTTACTAGAAATAGCAATAGTTTCAAGTAGGAGATATGCTCTCACTTGCTGGTCCTTATATGCAGGATAGAGAGCTTCCTTTCATGGAGACTTTCTAGATGTGGTCTGAGCGATTTATAGGATTCATGGAATTCTTGGATGCTACAGTGGTCATATGGGTACCTGGACCAGGAGGTGGGGGGAGACAACTTTTGAAATTGATGTCTCTGGGCTCTCCTAAATCATTCCTGGCCCAAGAGAATTCTCTATCCATATCTTGTTTCTGTTAATGTCTTTATAAATGTCTGTCCTCTGGGACTTCCCTGGTTAAGACTCTGGGCTTCTACTTCAGGGAACAGGGGTTTGGTCTCCAGGCTAGGGAACTAAGATCCCACAAGCCACCTGGCAGAGCCAAAAAGCAAAAATTGATAAATGGAAACGTCTGCACTCAGAAGTGGAGCAGAGAGGATAGTGGCCTCATAGCTTAATCTGAAATGGCAATAGCTTTCATGGAAATAGTGGTAAAATCCTGTCCTGTAACCAGTACTAGAGAGCATTAGATTATGGATTATATGTACAGGATGATTCATTCTTAATGTCTTGAAAGCCAAGACATTAAGACTTGGAAGACTTGTCTTGGAAAACTTCAGTGGCCTGCTTCTCGATGATGGGAAAGGAGACATGGGTCAGTCGGGATGTGTGGTCTTGGAAGTAAGTCCTGGAAGTAAGGACCTCCTGTCAACATACCCAGACAGTGGCAGTGGGGGGCTGCCTGGAAACAGAAAGTACAGAAACAGCTGCTAGAAGCATACTCTTTTGGGAGTAGTTGTCGGAGAGCAGCCAAGCCTGGTGAGGCAGGGTTAGTAGCCATTGCATGGCGGATGTGCTTCTTTTAATGACTACTTGAGTTATTTTTTGTTGACCAGGATTTAAGTGCTGACTTTCTTATTTTTATGATGCCTGTTTTTAGCACTGACACTATTCCATGCTTTTAAAAAACACTAGAAATTTTCATTGCAAACAGGGAACCCTTGCAGACATGTTGTTGAAATAAAATAATCCAGAATTAGGTCAAATTAAATGAAGTTTTAGGTGGCTTTTTTTTAATTAAACTGTGTTAGTTTAATTAATTTAATTTGTGTTGCTTAGCATTTGATGATTTCTCATCCTCAAACTTTAAAGTCCTGTCTACTGTTTAAATATTTTAAATATGTTATTAGAATGTTCTTAGTTTTTAAATCTTCACATGCAGAAATGATTCTGTGTATATTTATTGTTTTAATACTTGCCTTCCAGGTGCCAGGATTGCCGAGTATTCCCAACTGTATGACCAGATTGTATTCAGAGAGACCCCCTTTAAGACTCAGAAGGATGACTGGGCCAGCCCTCAAGACCCCTCCAACCTCAGTTCTGCATCACCTTCCCAGGCCCAGCAAGGTAGCGAGGACTGGCTTTTGCATTCAACCTATAGTAATGGAGAGTTAGCTGACTTCTGTCCCTGGCCAGAGCAAGACTTAAAGTCAAAATATCCCACCTTAGAGATCAATACAAGAAGTACCCCAAGACAACTGTCCGCAGCTTGCTCCGTGCCTTCTCTTCAAACCTCTGACCCTCTGCTGGGCTCCGTGCAGAGACACAGCGTGGTGGTCAGCCAGCCAAACAAGGAGAACTCCTTCCAGGACCATCTTTACAACTCTCTGGGTCGGAAAGGAATCAGTGCTAAATCTCAGCCTTATAACAGGTCCCAGTCATCTTCCTCCATCCTGATAAACAAGTCCGCAGACTCCATCAACTACCCTAGTGAAGTGGCAAAGAAGCAGCCTGTCTCTCTACACAGAAGTGCAAGGTGGGAGAGTCACCAGGACTTGCTGCCAAGTATTGCTGACTCAGGTCAACAGGGCCTTGAGAAACGCTCAGATCTCACACTCCAGGACTCGCAGAAAGTTCTAGTAGTGAATAGAAATTTACCTTTAAGTGCTCAAATAGCTACCCAGAACTATTTTTCCAATTTCAAAGAGACTGAAGGAGACGAAGATGACTATGTGGAGATCAAGTCAGAAGAAGATGAGTCAGAGTTAGACCTGTCTCGCAGTCGGAGGAGGAAATCTGACCCAAAGATTACAGACGCTGACTTTACGGATAACGTCTGCAGCCACACGACTTCTTACTCTTTGAATAGTCCATGCACTCCAAAAAAGCCAGTAAGTGGCAAACTTGGGATTTCGCCATATCTGACGCCATATAATGATCCCGACAAACTGAATGACTATCTCTGGAAGGGGCCATCTCCCAATCAGCAAAATATTGTCCAGTCTCTAAGGGAAAAATTCCAGTGTCTTAGCTCAAGCAGCTTTGCCTAAAGGTTCTTAAGAGTGGCTGTCTCAATTAACTTCTTACTATGATCATGAGTTGCAGATTCTGAGAGGTGTTGTGTATGCACCAGATTAAAACAACTTTGTAATAACCAGAGACGTGAAATGTACTTTCTTTAATAGCACAATTTTTTGAAACGGCTGGCGATCAGCCAGGATTGTACTGTAGCGAATGTCAGCACGTAAGGGTTTTCTGATGCTGATGATCTTCATGTTTCATGTAAGTCAATCTTCCTTGAAAATTTTTTAGACTTTTTTTTTTTTTAACATGATGGCCGTGCTATTTTTTTCTCCCCTCTCCTGACAATTAGTACTAAGACTTTAAGAAATGCAATAATCCTCTCCTATTATCTGGAAGCCACTAGTTAGCTTTATCCTAGGACTCAGAGGCGACAAGGAAGGAAAAAGAAAGGAAACTAAAGCTGTTTAAAGGATTATGCTTACCTGTGACATTTCTGTTAAATTCATGACAAGACCGTAGAAAACCTTAAATGAGGGATCTCTAATCAGAATATTGTCCAGATACCCATTTTAGGATGTCTATGCTGACTTCCTTACATCAGTTCATTATAGTACAGAAAGTGTGTAATTACTGGAAATTAGAATGTAATATGACCAATCTTCTATAAGCAAAAATTCTTACCTGTATTCTTGAACAAAGCCTGAAGAATGTGCTGCTCATCATGTATTTTATGTTCCATGGGGTTAAATGAATGATTCCCTTAATGGTTTAAAACCAAGTGCAAGAAAATGCAAATTGACTTTTTAGAAAAAATGGGTTGACATCTGGGTACAACTTGATTATCTCATCATGTGACGGTTGGGGATAGGGAGCAGCTAGAAACCTCCACTACTTTTTATGCCTGTTTGTAATCAACAGGAAGTAAACTATAAGCTAAAACAATGTTCTTTAAACCTAGTCTTCCCAGAGCAGTTGTGCAGATGTCCTTTCATGAGTTTTGTGCTCGTCCCGATAACCTGAACCCAGCCTTGCCGATTTTATTGATGGCCATGAAATTTATTTTCTAATCCAGACAAAATATGGCAGTCTTTTTCCATTGTTTGGGGGCATACAGAAGAGCAGAATCTTTGGTCTCTAAGTTCTGACTAGTCCTATCTTACTTTCATGTTGTAATTGCGGCCTTTAAATAGCAGTTCATTGTGATATTCTGTACTGATACTACTCTTTGCGGAAGGGAACAGATAAACAAAGTGAAACAAAAATTAAAGAAGCTGAAGAGAAAAATGATAGCGGATTTATTGCTGCTTTCTAAAAATATTTTATTGAAGACTCCAATCAATGAAAAAAGAAAGAATATTTTCTCACACAGTGGCCTTTGCATTCTCATTTTAGCTACATTCTGTGGTCCCTTCCCCACCCTCTGTTTTCATCTTAAAAGATATGATAATCTGTATAGGGAAATGGGATCTGGGCTTTTCATTTAAAGATAAACAATGATGTTGATTTGAATCAGTAATTTGAGTCATCTTAGCATAATTCTTTTTTTCTCTTTAAGTGCTATGCCTCTTGTACTTATAAAATGTGACCATCCTTATACACAGGTACCTAACGCATTCCTTTTCTAAGTAACAAAAAAATAACCCATTTCTTCTTTTTCCATACTGTACTTCTTGCAGCTTATAAAACAAAGTCCATATTGACGAACAGTTTTCTGGAAACATTTCTTTCATTGCCTTTCTTTAAAAATAACATGAGTTTTCAAGATGAAGCAGTATCAGAAAAGAGAAGCATTGTAACAGAGTGTGGATTCTCAGATTTGCTGAATATATTTGTAAATGTGTTTACAAAGCAAAGTTACCTGACTTTCTTGTCCCAGGAACAGTTTCCCAGTTCTGCTTTTTAGTTTGTAAGACCCAAATTCTGTATTATCCATATACTCTGGTGTCTTACTCTCAGAAATTATCAATTCTCCACACCAGTCCTGTTGCACGACTTTGATATTACTTATAGGAGTACACCCTGCTCTACGAAGGCTGCTGTCTTACTGTATAAAATGTCTGTATGGTTGTCTTTAGGTTCTAGGACAAATCTGTAGTTCTGTACACCCCTTCTGTCAGCCAGGATGCAGATTTTGAGATCTGTGTGTACATATATCATCAGGTTCATATTTTCCCTCAAAGTTATCCATTGAGTGCTCTTGTTTAAAATAGTTTCCAAAAAATAAAATAGTTTCTTTGGGAGGTGGGGTAGGGATGTATATAATTGCAGGGAAAGAGTTATATGTACTTAAGTGTATGTCAAGTTCTTATTAGGTCTCTATACTGAAGATTTAATTGTTTTTATAAGTTCACTTTTCACCTACTTTGTTCTTTGTGCAAAAAAAAAAAACAAAAAACAAAAAACACCAAACCCATGCATCTTGGAAAACAGTTTAAATACTGTATATAGATTATGAAAGTTAGTAATGCTCATTATTTAATAAAGTTTGTAAAGTACAAAGCAAAATACAGTGTGAATTAGTGTGTTGATTCTAGAAAGATCAAGATTTGTCTGAATTATACTACTGTACTAGTTTGCCTCATCTTAGGTACTGGGTAGAAAATAATTCAGGGTGGAATTTCCTGGTGAATCAGTGGCTAGGACTCCGTGCTTCTGCTGCACGTGGGGCACAGATCTGATCCCTGGTCGGAGAAATAAGATCACACATGCCTCTCAGTGTGGCCAAAAAAAAGAGAAGAAAAGAAGTATTATGATGATCTAACAGCAGCCTGCGACAGACCATTTTCTGTATCTTTTGATTACTTTTCTAATAGTAAATTTAACCTGAGATTATCATACCTTTCTCTGAAATTCCCCTTAGGCTAAGTGCCTTTTCTAATGACTGGCTTTCACGGTGAGAGAAGATCCTACAACAGCCTAGCAGGCAGCGGTGGGGTTGAAGGCAGGTGAGATAGAAGAGATGGGCCCAGAATGCTGAGATATTTTCAGTGCCAACAGGCAAACTTCCCTACTTTACTCCGGTGATGCAAGCCCATGGGCAAAGTCCACTTTGTGTATCTGTGATAAACAACAAAACTTGATTTTCCTGACCATGGCTTATTCACAATGCATCACACAATAGGAAAGGAAGAGAAGCAAGCAGTTTCATGTCATTATTTCTAAAACCCATGTTTATTCAGCTCAAATATAAGAGAACAGGGTGGGGATAAAAAGTAAACCATCCGCTGTATAGGGCAAACACAAGCCTTCAGGTATCTTACTGTTTGTATGGAAAGGTGTGCACGTGTGTTAAGTCACACTTCAGCTATGTCTGACTCTCTGTGACCCCGTGGACTGTAGCCCATCAAGTTCCTCTGTCCCTGAGATTCTCCAGGCAAGAATACTGGAGTGGGTTGCCATGCCCTCCTCCAGGGGATCTTCTCCCATGCCCTCCTCCAGGGGATCTTCTCCCACATTGGCAGCTGAATTCTTTACCACTAGCATACCTTGGGAAGCCCCAAGGCAAGGAATGGCTGTCCATACAAGCATCCCAAGACCACGGGTAAGCAAATTCCTTCTTGTATATACTAGTGAAATCAGAGGCTATAAACTGGTGACCCGGAGTCTGAAACTGGTTTTCACAATTTTAAAAAAGTTTTAACATAAAAATCCAAAGTTTCACCTTCTTTAAAATAAACAAACAATAGATCGAGTCTCTTTGGGCCTGGACTCTGATGAGGTGACTCTGAGATCTGAGGATGGAATTTAAAGGTGAGTATCATCCTAAAAGGGGGTGACATAAGCAGAAAAGGTAGCGTGTCCCCAGAGAAAGAGAAACAGATGTGGCTTTCTTGATATAAGAGAAGCCATTTTGGGCCTAAGCCATTTTGGGATCTGAGCCCAGCCAAACTGCTTGCCTTTTAGCAGGTCTCAGTAACTAATGCTCTCCAGGGAACAAACGCGGGGCTTTCCAAGTGGCACAGTGGTAAAGAATCCGCCCGCCAATGCAGAAGACAGGAAAGACTCTAGTTCGACCCCTGGGTTGAAAAGAACCCGTGGAGTAGGAAATAGCAGCCCACTCCAGTATTCTTGCCTGGAGAATCCCACGGACAGAGGAGCCTGGCAGGCTACAGTCCATAAGGTCACAAAGAGTCAGACACGACTGAGCAAACACACAACAGGGAACAAAAGTACAGATTGTTATTAGGCAGGAGAAGTAACACTATCAAAGACAGTATGTGAGTTGTGTAAGGACTGCCAGTTCTCTTTCCATAGTAAAGATCAGCCTGAAGCACTCAACCACCAAAGCAGATCAACCAGAACATAAGGGGGGGTGATGTTGGCCTAGCTTCTTATCAGATGGTCTTGCTAGTCTTCCTTATTTTCAGACTTGTTCACCTCTATCCTCCTAAGTCTTAGCCAGCATAATGCTTCTAAACACAGAACCAAATCTTGCACAAACGCCTCTAAATCGGTCTCAGCCTTTCCTTTTGCATGCATGGCCTTCCCACTACCATTCAGGACAGAACCTGCCCAGTCCTCAACATTCAGCTCAAAAATCACTATTAAGAACTGTGGAAGGTCTTGGATTTTACTCAGCTTGCACACTAACAAGTTAGCCTGCCTCTGCATCAGAGGTCATGACCACTTTCAGCAGGACAGGCAGCATGAGCTTTTCATTTGCATTGGTTCCCCTTGCTTCTCCAAGGCCCACAGGGGCCTGCAGAGAAGCTACGCTCTGCCCAGATACGCACGGTGGGGTGGTTTTGTTAGGTAGTTAGACATTAACAAGGAGGTGACAGAGGCAAAAAAGAAAAGCAAGAAGGGAATAATCAAGCTAAGCCCCAACAATCTGGGGACCGTCCCCAGACAGTAGTAGCAAAGAAGTGATGGTGGCTAAAGAAGGGAGCCAAGCAGTCCAGCTAGTCCCCACCTTGGAGACCCTCCCCCCTCACCCAGGACAATGGAAACTGTGATCAGCTGGTGGACAATTTATCCTGATAAAGACGGAGCACAGTAAAAGGAGAGAACGTCCCTGGGCTGCACATGCTGCGTGTGTGTGTGTTCTCAGTCATGATGTCTAACTCTTTGTGACTCCATGGACTGTAGCCTGCCAGGCTCCTCTGTCCATGGGATTTTCCAGGCAGAATACTGGAGCGGGTTGCCATTTCCTCCTCCGGGGAATCTTCCCAATCCAGGAATCGAACTTGCGTCTCTTGCATCTCCTGTGTTGGCAAGCAGATTCTTCAGCATTGCACTACCTGGATAGCCCCATATACACTCTGGATTGAGCCCAGATACCCCACATTGCAGGTGGATTCTTTACCAGGTGAGCCACAAGGGAAGTCCCATATGGTTTGGTGGTGGTTTTAGTCACTAAGTCGTGTCCGACTCTTGTGACCCCATGGACTGCAACCTCCCAGGCTCCTCTGTCCATGGGATTCTCTGGGCAAGAATACTGGAGTCCCATATAAACTCTAGTAAACACAAACTCATTATACCAACATCATAATAAAATCTACATGTGGTTTTGCCCTCCCTTAGGTGGGTTTCTCCTAGTGAATCAAGAGTAGGGGCATATGCAATAATGAACTTGTTACAGAACTTGGGACAGTCAATCAAACAGCAATCATCACCCATGATGGCAACCCACCTCCTCCCCCTGTCACTCACCCATAAGTGCCTTCTGCCTCCTGGCAGAATAACTCCTTATAAACATACTTAAGCCTGTATGGGAGGGCTGGTTTCACCTTGCAGAAACAGCCGGATCTCTCTCTGAGAGTGTATCTATGCTTCAATAAACTTTGCTTTGTGCTGAAGCCTGAAGAGGTAGTTTGCAAATTTTTGCTTGCTATCTCTAGGACTGAGATAGCTGCTCTGGGTCTCCCAGTGACTTCCTTGGTTAAAGCCCTCTGACACAATACATGCCTACCCATCTAACATCTCCACAGCTGAGAAATGCTGGATTGAGGAATCCTTTATCTTAAAGAGTTACTGGCCAACTTGTCCAAACTTTGACCTTGTTGGGAGGTATTATCTTAACTCTGGAGGCAGCAAACATATTTGCCTTCTGCCCTGGAGGGAGACACTATCTTCCAAGGTTGTTTACTCTATAAATATCCTTGCCGCAGTAGCCTAGAACAAGACTGACATAAGACAGAGATGCAAAATGCAGGAGATCCATAGAGACTGTCTCAGAGCAATCATACTGTTACCCCAAAATTGGTTTGCCTCTTGGTGACTGTCAAGTCCAAAGACACAACCAGGCCAAAAATGGGGAGAAGGATTTATTACTTGCAGCAAGTAAGGAGAACACTGGAGATGTTTCCCAAAGCAGTGTCTCCCCAGCAGCAAAGTTGGGGAACATTTTAAGGTAAGGGTACATGCCTATTTATGAAGGGGTTTGGGTGGGATAACTCAGCATAAAATTTGGGTAAAGGTTGACACAGTCCAAGCTTGAGTTGACTGAAGTCGGAAAAGTTTAACATCATCATCCTTTAGGTCCCAGTTGATCTAATGGAAGCTTCTTATGACTCTCCAGGTCTGGGAAGGTGCCTCTTCTTAACACTTATAACACTAAACCTTCCTGCTTTATAGCTTTCCATCAAATGCTTGTTTATTTTTGTTTTTGTTTTTTTGTGTGTGTGTGCCAGTTATGCACAGAAAACTGACACCTGAGCTTGTGTCTATCTTATTAAGTGTTGATTCCTTCACTCTAGGATAGAGGCTGGTATAGGAATATTCACTCTAGGAATACTGGATTTAGTCTTTAGTCTTAAAGACTTACTGGCCAACTTGCCCAATCTTTGACCCTGGAGGGAGGCGTTATATTAACTCCGGAAATAAACTTTGTTTGATCTATGTGCAAATGGTATTTATTGCAAAGTGTTACAGGAAAGAGTGGGGTGAGAAAAAGGATGGTCACATCCCAAATCATGTCTGAGTCCCTGGGACAGCCGCCAAAAGGGAGTTCTTGGCTTTGTGCAGAAAAGAATTCAAAATCAACCCATAGTAAAGTGAAAGAAGGTTTATTCAGGGAGGAAACATACTCTGGGGGTGGGCCATCTCAGAAGGCAAGAGAGGCCCCAGGCAATGGGCTTTGTCAATTTTTATGCATGCAGGCATTCTCAGCTGCTCAGTCACGTCCCACTCTTTGGGACCCCATGGACTGTAGCCTGCAAAACTCCTCTGCCCATGGAATTATGTAGGCAACAATACTGGAGTGGATTGCCATTTCCTTCTCCAGGGGATCTTCCTGCCCCAGTGATTGAGCTCGCATCTCCTGCATTGGCAGGTGGATTCTCTACCTCTGAGCCTCCTAGGAAGCCAGATTATGAGTATATAAGAACCCAAATAGCTCTCCTCTGAAAGGTAAGCACCTTATACTCAGGCCCTCCTGTTGACTTCAGGGTGGGGCTGGAGGAGAGTTAAAGGTGAGCAGAGGACAGAGGCCTCCATGGTCACCCGCAAGAGGATTTGAAGAGGTTGAGTAAAATACATTAACTAGCTTGATCAGCCCAGGCATTTGTTGTTCTAGACCTTAAAGTGATTTTTAAAAATTATATCTAAGATCACAGTTAATCATATTATGAGACCTGAGTACAGTGTCAAACACCTAAAATTTTTTAAGATTAGAAAGTATAACTTTAATACAGTTTAAAAAAAAAACAAAAAACATGGCATTGTAACATGTATACTATCATGTAAGAATCGAATCGCCAGTCTATGTCCAATGCAGGATACAGCATGCTTGGGGCTGGTGCACGGTGATGACCCAGAGAGATGTTATGGGGAGGCAGGTGGGAGGGGGATTCATGTTTTTTTTTTTTTAAAAAAAACAACAATGCCATGTTGAAAAATAGTGGTATGCAAATGGACCTGTGCAGTTCAAATCCTCATTGTTCAGGGGTCAGCTGTAATTTTGGGGGCAATGTAGTTATTCTGCATAAGAAAATGTTTACTACTGTATTTAAAAGATAAATTAATAAATGTTTGATTATTGGCTATAAAGTGATATAACCACACATACACAAAAAACACAAGGCCTCTAGGTAAACTTTACTATTATACTTTAACGTGAGATCTAATTTAAAGATAGAAAGTATCACTTTAAAGGTATGGATCATCGTATGGTTTTGGTGATGACTGAAAACATTCTCCAAAGTGCCTTCCTCAAGGTGGCTTTGTAGCACAATATATGGCCTGAGTTGTTTCCGTAATAGGGATTACAGTAACAAGTTAAGTTTTTTGGCTCACAGTTCCCAATCAGTTTAGCTTAGGAGTACTGGTTTTAACTTGTTCTTCTCTATTCAAATTTTTCTTCCATATAGAATATTTCATTAGGTGCTGGGAAGTTGTCTTTGGGACCTGCTGTGCAGTGCTGAACCAGGCAGTTCAAAAACTGCAATTCAACATGATCAGGAGGTTGCCTTTTTCTATGAAGATGTGGCTATGCTGTTTATCCTCCACTTCCCTGTGCTGTTTCTTTTCCACTTAACATTTTCAGCAGTTATAAATTTTCTGAGAACTGCATCTGCAAAGGAAGGTGGGTAAATATTGCCACCACAGGTGTGACTCCAATTCAGCTTCCCACCCCTCCCCTGACACATAGAAAGCCTTCAACGCACAGCTACAGAACAAGCAAATGAATGTTATTTTTCACATCAGAACTGGAAACAATACAAACAACGTGAGGAAAAGGTAAAATAAATTATGGTCTATCCACAAAATAGGTTATAATATATAACCATTAGAGGTCATGATTTCGAATATTATCCTTTCCCAATTTCATGAAAACAAATACAGCAAGTGAAGAAGAGGCCTATGGTTGCAATTTTATAAAACAATTTCAAATAAAATTAAGAGATTAAAATTAACAGTTATGACTTGGCCATAGTGTTGTGGGTGATTTTATTTTTTCCTTTAGGTTTTTCTATAAATATGTTATAAATAATAGTACATATATTGGAAAAACACATTCATTTCCAGCTTCAGATCCTCTGGTGTTTTCTCTTGATTCTCCTCCAGAAACAGGGATGAATTTCACTTTCATTATCTCAGAAAACAACCCTGTTCCATCAGCTCTCACCTCCAGTTCCTCCATTTCCCCTGCTCTCAGTTCAGTTCAGTTCAGTTCAGTTGCTCAGTCGTGTCCGACTCTTTGCGACCGCATCAATTGCAGCATGCCAGGCCTCCCTGTCCATCACCAACTCCCAGAGTTCACTCAGACTCACGTCCATTGAGTCAGTGATGCCATCCAGCCGTAAGCAAACCCTGGCATTTTATGTATCTATAGATTTGTCTATCCTGGACATTTCCTATAAACAAGATTGTACAATATGTGGTCTCACAAAGACAAAGACAGTTCACAGTCTTTGTAAATATCACAGTAGTCAGCACTCATCAGATGGACTAGCAAACTGTCACCACAGTTGTGGAGTTACTGTTGGAAACTCCTGAGGGTAGATTAGATAAGTTTCAAAAAAAATAAAAGGCTTTTTTCTTTTAAGGACAATTTGCTGCTCATAGCAAATTTAAGAGGAAGGTACAGAGATTTCCCACAAATTCCCTGTGAACTGGGTGATTTTCATTTTCATGGCCAGTAACCCACGTTCAGCAGCATCCAATGAATGTCCATTAAATGAAAGTGTTAAAGTCGTTCGGTCGTGTACAACTCTGTGACCCCATGGACTGTAGCCCACCAGGCTCCTCTACCCATGGGATTCTCCAGGCAAGAATACTGGAGTGGGTTGCCATTTCCTTCTCCAAGGGATCTTCCCCACCCAAGGATCAAACCCACATCTCCTGCACTGCAGGTGGATTTTTCACCTTCTGGTAAAGAATATGCCTGCAACGTGGGAGACCTGGGTTCAGTCCCTGAGTGGGGAAGATCCCCTGAAGAAGGGAACAGCTACCCACTCCAGTATTCTAGTCTGGAGAAGTCCACAGACTGCATAGTGCATGGAGTTGCAAAGAGTTGGACACAACTGAGTGACTTGTACTTTCATGCTTTACCATCGGAACCACCAGGGCAACCTGTGTTTCTATGGACAATGTGAGTTATGACGTGGTGACTTTGATTGTGTTTCTTCAGCTATAACAACAGCATTGTCTAGTGGTATTGTCAGTGTCTGGAGGACTTGTTCTGGTTTGCAGTATCCTGACAGGTTATTTGACCTTGCGTCATTCTTTGGTTGTTCTGGATCACAGTTGCCTCATCAATAAAATAAAGGACAGGATCATTTCCCAGGCTAACTTTGTGTGAATCTTTAAGCGGTGTTTTGGGGCACCTGATTAAAAAAAAACTACCACAGGTTCTTTCACTGCTATTCCCATTAAATGATTGGTCCACTATTTATAATGAGACACACTGTTATGCTCCGAGCCCATATCTCCGAACCGACCGAGAGAGCAAGTCCACCACGGTAATGCAAAAACAAGAAGGGAGTTTATCTCTAGTGCGCTAGGGCTCAAGTCTCATCCCACACAAGGAAATCTGACAAGAGCCCCAAACAAAGGAGTATGGCGGCTTATATACAGGCAGTTCTTTGTCTCAGTTACAGGAGTAGCTCGCGTTACATGATTGGCCAGGCAGGATGAGCGCATATCCTGTCTCTTTTTGGGAAACATGACTCAGGTCCTAGAGACCGTCATTTAGTCCCTAACATTTCCCCCTGTCCTTAGATCATATAGAGGAATCTTCCTCTTGGTCCTGAGACACAGTTTGATATTGTTGTCGAAGCACAAACAGCTGTACTGTATTTATGCGTTCCTTTACAAAGGCTACAAGTCTATTGATAATACATGGGCCAAAGGTAAGCATGAGAAGTATTAGCAGGGGTCCCAGCAAGGTGGAGATTAGGGTGGTCAACCAAGGGGATTGTTGAAACCAAGACTCAAACCATTTTTGTTAAGCCTCACGTTTTCATTTATGTTGGGCTAGTCCCTCTCTTACTTTGGCCATAGATTTTTTTTAACTATTTTTGTGTGATCAGCATAAAAACAACACTCTTTTTAGGGCAGCACAGAGTCTTTTTTGTATCTCCCCACAGATCTTTTAGTTATGCCTGGGCGCACCTGGACATGCCCAGAATGCATGATTTGGGAGCTTGCCCCTCTTCCAGGGTACATTTACCACCGGCTTAAGGTCAAAGTATAAGTCTGGCCACCAAGTATTTGGTGGATGTATTGTGGTGGTGGAGTTAAGCATCTCACGTGTTAGTCTATTTTGCAGCTTCCAGGTGATTTTGACGGGTTGATGCGGGTTCACGCTGGCAGCTCCGGAGCAGAGTAACTGGGTCATCCACCAGACGGCCCAGCCGAGCTGTCCTGGTCCTGTTGGCGCCTTTGAAGCTTTAGCCTCAGGGGGTTGGATGGGTGCAGAGACGCTTTCCATTTTTTTTAGCGTCTTTCTGCTCTGCTGAAGCAGCTGGGCGTACGTGGTTGCAATGCACCCAAGGCCCAATACTGTCGACCTTTAGGGCAGTTGGGGTGGTAAGAAGAACAACATAAGGACCCTTTATTTGGGTTCTAGTGCCTTGGTTTGGTGCCTTTTGACCCATACCCAATCTCCTGGGCCAATGTCATGTGAGGGAATAGTTCCCTTATTTTGACCCACATGTATTTTCTGGAGCAGTTTTTAGACACGAGAGTGCACCTTGCTTAAGGCCATCAAGGCCTCTTGGAGTTGTCCCAACATGGGAGGCGGTAGTTTTTTTTTTTTAATATTGGACATACAGGGGGAGGTCTCCCATACAGAATTTTAAATGCGGTCAGATTAAGTTGATAAGGAGTATTACGCACACAGAAGAGGGCGAAGGGAAGGAGGGTCACCCAGTCTCCGCCAGTCTCTACAGCCAATTTAGTTAAAGTTTTTTAGAGCCTGATTTATTTTTTTTTACTTGCCCTGAGCTCTGTGGACTGTATTTACAATGTAACTTTTATTTAGTCCCCAGGGCTAGGGCAAGGCTCTGAACTATTTGACTCACAAAAGCAGGTCTATTATCAGAGCCGATGGTCACTGGCAGGCCAAACCTGGGAACTATTTTTTTTTTTTTTAATCTTTTTTGCCACTATCATCGAGGTTTTTCTCCTTGTAGGAAAAGCCTCCACCCACCCTGAGAAGGTATCTACCAACACTAACAAGTACCGGTAACCATACTTGCCTGGCCTTACCTCAGTGAAATCTATTTCCCAGTGTTGCCCTGGTCCTTCTCCCCGATACCTCCGTCCTGCATGTTGTCTTTTTTCTGGCCTCATCTGTTGACACGCCTTACAAGCATGCGCTATGTTCTTTACAGTTGTCTGGTGCTGGTGAAATCGCAGGCACGCAGTCTGAAAGAGCATCAGAGTCTTTTTTTTTTTCAGATGAGTAGACAAGTGCAAATGCTCATATAGTTGTCATCCCAACTGAGCAGGGAGTATCAAGTAGCCGTCTGAGTCTCGGTACCATCTATCTTTATCTTTTTGAAGGTTGGTGTGTTTTTGGATCCAAGCAAAGTCTGTGGATGAACACTCAGGGGTTGAGGGCAGAGTTCCCATACCTGGAGGTGGAAGTCCGATCGCCAACACAGGGGTGACGAAATCTTCATCAGCTACTTTTTGAGCTGCCAGGTCTGCGGCATGATTCCCTCGTGCCGTGAGGCTGTCACCCTTCTGATGCCCAGGTACGTGTACTATTGACACAGCCTGAGGCATCTGTACAGCCTCTAAAAGTCTACGGATTTTAGGCAAGTTTTTATTATTTCTTTTTTTTAGCTGTCAAAAACCCCCGTTTCCGATATATTGGGCCCTGGATGTGTACCGTGCCAAAAGCATAGCGACTGTCAGTGAAAATAGTCTTTTTTTTCCTTTGGCTCTCTCTAATGCTTGAATCAGGGCAATTAACTCTGCCTTTTGTGCTGAGGTATCCGGGGGAAGGGCCTCTGCCCATATCGTCTGTCCAGAGTCATCTACTATTGCGGCTCCCGCCCGTCTCTGTCCATCTTTTACATAACTGCTGCCGTCTGTGAACCATTTTAGCTCACTGTTATCCAGTGGAGTATCGGTTAAGTCCTTTTGCATTACTGTTACCCTGGCCAGTATCTCATCACAATCATGGAGGGGGCTATTTTTTCCCGGATTGGGCAAAAGAGTGGCCGGATTTAGAGTGCATGGCGTTTGGAAATGAATCCGTGGGGTGTCAAGTAGCAAGGCCTGGTAGTGCGTCAAGCAGGCATTAGAAATCATTTACCTGGGGGTTGCTTTAAAACTCTCTCTATGGCATGAGGAGTGTAGACCAAGAGTCTCTGTCCATAAGTCAGTTTATCAGCATCGTGGACTAAGAGCGCGGTGGCCGCGATGATACGGAGGCAAGGTGGCCATCCGGCTGCCACTGGGTCCAGTCTCTTGGAAAGGTAAGCTACAGGTCGCTTTCATGGTCCCCATCTCTGTGTTAGTACCCCTTTTTTTATCCCCCGCTTTTCATCTACAAATAATTGGAAAGGCTTAGATGGATCAGGGAGGGCAAGGGCAGGAGCTTTTAGCAAGGCTCGCCTGAGCTCTTGGAAGGCCTCTTTTATTGGCTCAGCCCATTTTCAGTCCTTGTTTTTTTTTGGTCCCCTCATATAGGGGCCTGGCCTTTTCTGCAAACCCCAAAATCCATAACCGGCAATATCCCACCGTTCCCAGAAATTTTTTCACTTGTCTAGGGTTAGCCGGCTCAGGGATCTGGAGGATGGTTTTTTCCATAGCCTGTGTTAGCCACCTCTGGCCCTGTTTTATCTTATAACCGAGGTATGTAACCTCTTGCTTGGCAATCTGGGCCTTTTTGGCCCCGGCCTTGTAACCTAAAGTCCCCAAGGTTTGGAGAAGGTCACCTGTTGCCTCTTGGCACTCTTTTTCTATAGCCGCTGCCAGCATAAGGTCATCAACATATTGTAATAAAACAATGGTAGGGTGTTCAACCCGATACTCAAGGAGGTCTTCGTCCAGGGCCTCATTAAATAACGTGGGCGAATTTTTGAAACCCTGTGGTAAGCGAGTCCATGTCAGCTGCACAGGGGTCTGACCACCGTCTTCCTGCCATTTGAAGGCAAAGATCTCTTGGCTTGCGGGGGCAAGAGGCAAACTGAAAAAGGCATCTTTTAAATCTAAAACAGTGTACCAAATGTAGTTTGGAGGCAAGTTGCTTAGCCATGTATAAGGGTTAGGAACCATAGGATGAATATCACTCACCCGTTTGTTGACTTTTCGTAGATCTTGTACCAGTCTAAAATCAGTTTCCCCAGGCTTTTTTACAGGCAACAGGGGAGTGTTCCATGGGGACCGGCACCTTTTTAGGACCCCAGCGTCTATGAGGCGTTGTATATAAGGAGTAATTTTTTGTCGAGCCTCCTGACTCATGGGATACTGTCGTACCCTCACCGGGGAAGCACTGGCTTTTAGTTCCACAATGATGGGGGCCTCTGTTTGGCCAGTCCCATTTCTGCAGTTTCAGCCCAGGCCTGAGGGTATCTTTGAACCCATGGTTGTACTTTGGGGCTTATTGTCACTGGGGCCTCTGGCAAGTAGAGTCTGTATTCATCTTTTAATGCCAGAGACAAGACCTGAAGAGGATGCCCGGTCCCATCTAAAACCGACACTTGTCCGTGGTCGAAATGAATTTGGGCATTTACTTTAGACAGTAAATCCCTTCCCAACAAGGGTGCTGGACACTCAGGTATCACCAGAAAAGAATGGGTTACCTGGTGGGCCCCCAAGTTCACATGCCGTTTTGTAGTCCATCCATATCGTTTAGTCCCGGTTGCTCCCTGCACCCAGCTACTTTTTTAGACATGGGTCCATCTTTTTGGTTTAAGACTGAGTATTGGGCTCCTGTGTCCACCATGAAGCCAACCGGTTTCCCCTCATTTATAGTTACCCAGGACTCGGGGAGGGGCTTCGAACCCTGACCCCCCTAGTCGCTATCTTCACCCGCGTAGAGGATATGACTGTCTGGAAAGGGAGTCTCGTTCTTGGGGTTCTTGGGCCCCTCTTTTAGATTTTTCTTGGGGCATTTATCTTTTCAATGTCCAAACTCTTTACAAAACGCACGTTGGTTTTTTTCAAGCTTACGCCTTGTCATTTTTTCTTCAGTTTTTGAGTCCAATCTTTTTCCTTTTTGGAACCTGTTTTTGTTTTCAACCCCAGCAAAAAATATCTGGGCCAGCTCTTTTTGATTTTTACGGTTTTCTTCAGCTCTAAATTTTTTTTTTTTTTTCTAATGCGGTCCTCTCTCTCTTTTGGGGTCTATGATTAAAAACTCTCTCGGCTGCCCTCACTAGATCTTGCAAGGATTGTTTATTTAACCTCTCTATCTTTTGTAACTTTTTTTTAATATCGGGGGCTGCTTGATTTACAAATGCTAACATAACTGCTGCTCGTGACTCATCTGCCTGTGGGTCTATAGGGGTATACTGTCTAAAAGCTTTCATTATCCTTTCCAGGAAGGCTGCTGGGCTCTCATTTGGCTGTTGTCTCACTGGATTTATTTTGGCCAAATTAGTTGGCTTTCTGGCGGCCCCTCTAAGGCCAGCCATGAGAGTCTGACGGTACACTCGGAGACGCTCCTTACCTTCAGCGCGTTTGAAGTCCCAGTTGGGTCGCACCAAGGGGAACCCCTCCTCAATGAGGTTAGGCTGTATTGTGGGCCTCCCATCCACCCCTGGCACATTTTTCCGGGCTTTTGACAGGATCCGTTAGTGCTCCTCTGTAGTAAAAAGTACCTGTAACAGTTGCTGACAATCATCTCAAGTGGGATTGTGAGTAAACAGGATAGACTCTAAAAGATCAATAAGACCCTGCGGTTTTTCAGAGAAGGAGGGAGTCTGGGTTTTCCAATTGTACAAATCACTAGTGGAGAAGGGCCAATACTGATATGTCCATTTTCTACCCTATCTGGCTGCCCCTGCCCGGACCAGAAACGCATGAATGGTGGAGGGAACCTCTGGGTCTTCTTCTGCTATGCTGGCCTTTTTTTTTTTTTTTTTTTGCCTTTCTCCGAGTTCCCTAGGTGGGGCCCCTTTTTCTGGGAGGAGCTGAAGGCTTGGTTCTCTTTTTGGTTTCTCCCGATGAAACCTGTGGAACCTGTGGAAGCAAGGGCGGGGAAGAGGGAAGGGAAGTGAGGGGCTGAAAAACAAAAGGTTTTAGCCAGGCCAGGGGGTTTTTCACCAGGTCCTGTCAGACTAAAATGTATGGAGTTTGGTCTGACTGGGTGTCCTGAAGGGTAGAGGGTGAGCACCTTCTCTCTGACCGCTTGAATAGTAGGCAGGCTGAAGATGCCTTCCTGTGGCCAGCTGACATCAAAAGCAGGCCACTCGGCAGAACAAAAAGTTACTAACTTGCTTTTTTTCACCAGCAATGATAGATTCTGTGCTCTAGACTTGAAATCAGAGAAGTGGTTACTCATAAGAGATAAAGGAGTAGAAGTTGTTTGTCCCATGATCACAGAAAAGTACACTGGGAGCCAACAGAGCACACAAAGAGCAACGCAGACACCACAGATAACAAACGCAAGGTGGCCACCGACAATGCACTCAATCTTACCTGCAGGATGTTCACAGAGCCAGCCGCCTCCCCAGCACGAAACTAGGCCCAGGCCTTACGCTGGACTTAACCCAGTAACCAGAGCCAGCTGCCTCCCCAGCACGAAACCAGGCCCTGGCCTTACGCTGACTTGCCTCTGCACTTTACAGCCAGATGCCTCCCCAGTACGATACTGGGCCTCGGACTTAATCTGGGCTTCTGCAACGTTAGCACCGGTGCTCAGAGCTCTTATCTCCTAACGAGGTTACTCCCTTCTACCAGGAGAGTTGTCCTCCCCGGCGGGACGGAAATCCCGGACGAGCCCCCAAATGTTATGCTCCAAGCCCGTATCTCCGAACCGACCGAGAGAGCAAGTCCACCACAGTAATGCAAAAACAAGAAGGGAGTTTATCTCTAGCGCGCTAGGGCTCAAGTCTCATCCCACACAAGGAAATCCGACAAGAGCCCCAAACAAAGGAGTATGGCGGCTTATATACAGGCAGTTCTTTGTCTCAGTTGCAGGAGTAGCTGGCGTTACATGATTGGCCAGGCAGGATGAGCACATATCCTGTCTCTTTTTGGGAAACATGACTCAGGTCCTAGAGATCGTCGTTTGGTCCCTAACACACATAAGCCTCTGAGGGTTTTAAGACTTGCCCAAGATTATCAGGACAGTAGCTGAACAGGCCATTCAGGTCTCCTTTCTGATGTTTATATGTTTTCGTAACGGAGCAGGATGCTATGGTGCATTCCTGGAACAGATCACCCCCCGCCACCCCTATGTCCTCCATGTGCCTCGTTTGTAGAAAAACTTTAGCCTCCCAGACTTTCCCCAAGTTCCAAAGAATAAACTTAATCAGAGAAGTGAGAAAGTACAGAAACAAAGCAAAACAGCCAAGTAAGACCAAAATAATTATTCAGAGTTTAGTCCTTAGACAAAGTCAAGTACCTTTTGTTCCTCCTCAAAGGCTATAGATTATATTCTGAGACATACCCTTTGAGCTGTTCTATGGAGACTGAAACCCCCACTAGATCAAAGCAGTTAATTTATGTTGCCCATAAGAACATAGACCCAGGACCAGTTGAACCAGTTGGTTGATGATATTGACTCAGAATTACCTCACCACCAATCGATCAGAATGTCCATGAGCTGATCATGCATTTTGAAACCCTCTTCCTCACCCTATCTTTAAAAACCTTTCCCTGAAAACTACTGGGGAATTTGAATCTTTTGCACCATTAGCTGCCAGTTCTCCTTGTTTGGGACCTGCATAAACCCTTGCACTTTTCCTTCATCACAGCCTGATGTCAGTAGGTTGTCTTTAATGCACCCTTGCGAGTGGACCCAGGTTTCATTTGGTAATACTTGTACAAGACACAACTTCTATGATTTTGTTTCCGCTTGTGTTAAAAGGTGGTAATACCTACCTCATTGGTTTGTGAAATGTTAGCTATTGCTGTGGGCTTCCCAGGTAGCTCAGTGATAAACAATCTGTCCGTCACTGTGGGTTTGATCCCTGGTTCCAGAAGATGCCCTGGAGAAGGAAATGGCAACCCACTCTAGTATACTAGGTGGAAAATCCCATGGACAGAGGAGCCTGGTGTGCTACAGCCCATAGGGTTGCAGAGTTGACACTACTTAGCAACTAAACAAACAAAAAGCTATTGGTATACCCCTCACATGTCAGATGTGGCAATTAGCCTTGCAATAAAGAAAATATAGACAGCAGTATAAGATGAAGACATGATCACTGAAGGCCTGCAGACCAAACAGATCTTTCTGGATCCCAACTTGCTCCAGGTTGAAAATCAGAACAAAACACATTAACCTTTTTTTTTAGGACTAAATGCCGTGTCTCTCCAGCATCTCCTACAGATTTTAGCTGCTGGAAAAACCAGTGTCCATAACTTGTCCCTTTATTTCTCTTTTACCTGGGATTTATAAGATTTTAAATACAGTCTCATTTTTGAGGCAGTTAAACTTCTCAGAGGTTGTCACCTGCCTAAGGCTGCAAAGTCACCTTGTGAACTCCAAGGCCCACACACCCTTCATTGGTCTCCAGCCTGATAAATACCATCAGCATCTAAACCAACTGCCCTCCTAGGAAGCAAACTGCCACCCGCGGGCAGGATGTTATCAGCATCTTAGGCGGAGGAAGAACGTACGGTCTCCAGGCAGGGCTAGAGGCCCATCCTCACGCCCCGCCCTCCTCTGATTTTTATCCCTAATCAAATTTCGCCTGCGACTCAAAAGTGCCAGAAAGCCAGGCGTCCAGGCAGCTCGAACAGCAGCCCCGCGCCCCGCCGGCCCCCGCCTTCCCCACGTCACGGCCATCGAGCACAGTGCCCCCTAGGGGCCCCCGTTCGCAGAGGAAGGCAAGCCAAGTCCTTCCAGCCTCTGGCCCGCTACCGGCCCGCCCAGCCACCCCTGGCAGAGACGTGAGCCGCTGCCTCTCCGAGATCTGCAGCCGCATCTCCGCGTCGGGGGAGGACCCGCGCGACCTCCGGTTCTCGCAGCCGCCACCGCTCGCGCCTCGCCATGAGCGCGCTCCTGCCGCTCGTCCTGCGCCGGCTCGCGCGCCCGCAGCACCCCGGCCCGCCGCGCCGCCTCCCATCCCTTTGTCGCCCTAGCAGCAGCGGGGGCAGCGGATGTGGCAGCGGGGAGGGTCTCCTCGGGCAGCAGCGGTTGCCGGATACCCAGGCCGGGAGCAGCCGGGGCCCGAGCAGCCCGGCGCCCCCAGCGCGGGACTCGATCGTCCGGTGAGTGTCCGGCGCTAGCCGCCGCCCAGGTTCCTGGCAGTGGCGGGGTTTGGGGGAGGTTAGGAGGAATCCAGGAGGCGGGGCGGCCGCAGCGCTCGAGTCTCGGCCGACCCCCGGGAACCTCCGTGGAGGTTCGCTGAGCATGGGCTGTAGTATTTAGCGCCAACTTTTCGGGGTGATGGCGGCTAGTCGGGGTTTGGCTGGGGGTGGGGGGCGGGTAGCGCGGGCATCCGGAGAATGGGCTGGTCAAGCGCGAGAACGGAGATTCCCCAAGCCGGCCTAGGGCCGGGGGCGGGGGATCCGGAGGGCGTGAACCTCCACAGCCAGTGCTGCGTAGCCCACACCGCGTGCCGCGGTCCACGTGCGCCTCCGGCCGCCGGCTCTGATGCAACTGCGCGGGGCGCGGCCAGGGCAGGAAAGGGGCGGTGCGGCGAGGGTGGGCGCCTCCTCCACCTGCTCCGCCCTTCAGCTGGTCGATTCCGGGGTCGGGGGCTGGACCGTTGCGGGGCTAGGATGGGGGGAGTAGAGGGGTGCAGCCAGAGCCCGGCGATCCGCGCCCATCGGCGCAGCGGCTCCGCCTTCTGGACGCTATCTGGGCGCGGTGAACTGTGACTGCCGTTGAAGTCCGCGCTCATCACCGCAGCCTCCGGCGCCTGGGAGGACTGCGGCCCGGCGCACCCGTTGACTCACTGGAGGCGGCCGAAGTCGGGGCCGTCTGGTTCCAGGCGTCGCTGCACCGTGGGCACGGCATCCCCAGCGCAACTTGTTTCCAAAGTTATCTCTCGAGCCAGAGGCTAATTCTGGGAGCCCAGGGTCAGGCCTTCCGCTGTCCCCACCCGGAGATGTTCGCGGGTCCCCCTCCATCCACCCCCCCCCCCCCCGCCCCCGACCCCTCACACACATCCTAACCGCTCTTCTTCGCCCTTCGGCGGGAGAAAGGGGAAGTAGATTTCTGTCTGGAGAAGTCTGTTAGCTGGGGACCCAGACGGTGTAGAGCAAAGCGCTCCGGACGTTCCTGGGGGCCAGGATTCCAGTCAGCAAGCTGTTCACCTCCATCCATAGACATCCTCTTCTGTTTTCCTTCTGTCCTTTATTTTGAGAATGGATATGCCTGTTTCCAAAGCACTTCTTCCGAGAAGGCAATGGCACTCCACTCCAGTACTCTTGCCTGGAAAATCCCATGGACGGAGGAGCCTGGTAGGCTGCAGTCCATGGGGTCGCTAGGAGTCGGACACGACTGAGCGACTTCACTTTCACTTTTCACTTTCATGCATCGAAGAAGGAAATGGCAACTCACTCCAGTATTCTTGCCTGGAGAATCCCAGGGACGGGGGAGCCTAGTGGGCTGCGGTCTATGGGGTCGCACAGAGTCGGACACGACTGAAGCGACTTAGCAGCAGCAGCAAAGCACTTCTTGAGGTGGCCTGCGACTCCAAGGACACTTGTTTAGCTTACCCTGTCTCTCTGAAAGTTGAGGTTTCATCTCTTCCTGTCATTCGGTTTTAAGCAATGAGCTCACCTTAAGGGTTTGTTACCAAACCTAACTGGGAACGCTGGCCAAATGTGCAGCAAAGCCAATCTCCTGGACATGGGGTTGTGATGTAGGCAAGTACAAGGTTTGTTGTAGGTTACCAAGCAGGCGAGTCCTGGACAAGCCTCAGATCCACTCCAGCTTGGTCTCTGAGTTAGCCTTTTGTTTGTTTTTCTTTTTTTTTTTTTAAGGGGAAGAACTGAAAGGCTGGAATTAGTCATCTTGTGACGTTTCTGTGACATTTCATGTCTTAATTGTAGCTTTGGCATTTGGTCTTTGGTTTATGCTCCTCTGGCTGGCTGGTCCTTGAGTGGGAGTCTGTTAGCTCCTCTCCTGAGTGTATAGTTAATGAGATCTATGATAGCAATCTTATTTATTTTTATGATAGCAATTTTAACACATTAATGAGATTACCAATAACAATTTTAGTCATCTGGCTCTGGTTGATTGTTGTTTATTTAGCACAGAATTAAAGTCACAGGGCACAGGAAACTGGACAAAAATTTTAGATAGGTTAATCATAAGTTGAATAAGAGGTTTTAGGGGAATTTGGTTTCAAGGTAAGAGTCTGAAGACAGTATAGGAGGCAAAAATCTCCTTCCAACTCGAAGTTGACATGACAACTTTTCTCACCAGGGCAAAAAAAAATATCTTGATTAGAAACATTTATGCCACTTTTTAGACTTATTGAACCTGATAACTCCTCCTTTGCTTTGTTTGGCACTGTAGGAATAATGAGTAACCCCAAAGAATGATACATTACACATGTAACAAGTTGTGGGGGGTTTAGTCAAGGGTTGGTGACAGATCTGAGCTTCTGGAGTCATATGCCCTTCATTTATTGGAATGGTAGGAACTGCAGGTGTTTTCTGGGGAAAGTGCTTTTGGAAGGCATGTTTTCAGTGTTGAAGGGTAGCTTAGAGGTGCAGAAGAACATTTTACAATTATAAGAACAAAGGTAGAGTTCTGATAGTGCTCCCGCCCTACACTGAGAAAAGGGGTTTGTTACGGTTCAGGGAATTGTCCACTCTGGTCAACCAAAGGCTGAGCTTGGGTCCAAGGCTGTTTCCACTCAGAGCTTTAGAGCCACCCAGACACTCCTTTTTGAGACCATACATTCCAGGCCCCACCCAGACTTAGGGAGTCCAACTTGATGGACTGAGGCACAAAGCCTTTCTCTTTCCCAGGCTCTCTGGCTGATCCTTCTCATTGCCAAGAACCACTTGGGACCCACACTCCAGTGCCTTCCCACACTACGCAGAAATGAGGACCCAATACGGCCCAAATTCGTAGTCAAGAAAGGCGGGGAGGGACTTCCCTAGTGGCCCAGTGGTTAAGACTCAGCGTTTCCAGTGCAGGGTGCCTGGATCCCATCTAAGATCCTGTACACCAAGCAGTGTGGCCAAAATAATCATAAACATAAGAAAAGCGTGGAATCTGCATATAGCACATGGTCCTCAGCCACATCTTGCTGCAAAGAAGATTCTGGCTCATTTATAAGGTGATCTGTGAATTTTCATATATAGTTCAACAAAACAATACAATCATTTCACTGGGAATCCAGTTGCTTTATCCCAGGTAATTAAAAACAAACAAAAACTTGCCTTGTTTATAGACAGCTGTATGCTCATCTATTCCGTTTCTTTTGGCTCAGCTGACAGTGGAAAGGCTCATCTGGTTAAGTTTTGAAACCTTTAAACATTTTCCGAGGCCCCTTCTTTCCTCTTCCACCTAATAGGAGCTGTGCCCGCCAATTACGTTCGTCAGTTTCTTCTCTGAAAACTCGGAGGAGTTTTGTGTCGGGCCATTTTGCCCCGTCCGTTTGTCTGTGGCCACTTACTGCTGATGGGACCTGGCTGAGAGTTCACCCTGCAATTTTTGAAAACTGTTATGTGTGCAAGACTCTGGTGGAGATGGGAGGTAAAACTTAAAGGTGGTCTTAAGCCCTGAAGCTTGGGTACCGCCTCAGCTAAGCCTCTTGTTTATTACTGTGAGAGGAAAATGAGCCAACTTTTTTTTAAAAAATATTTTTAATTAAAAAATTTTAATTGAAACGTAATTGATTTACAGTGTTGTGTTAATTTCAGTTATACAGCAGTGACTCTGCTACATATATATGTCTGTGTATATATAGATATATATATGTGCTCAGTTGTGTCCGACTCTTTGCAACTCCACAGACCGTAACCTGCCAGGCACCTCTGTCCATGGGGATTCTCCAGGCAAGAATACTGTAGTTGGTTGCCATGCCCTCCTTAAGGGGATCTTCCCCACCCAGGGATCAAACCCAGGTCTCCTGCATTGCAGGCAGATTCTTTACTGTCTGAGCCACGAGGGAGGCCCAGATACATGTATAGATCTAACTTTTTTTTCAGATTCCTTAGTTATTTCAAGATATTGAATGTATTTCCCTGTGCTATATTGTAGGTCCTTGTTCTTTGTCTATTTCATATATAGAAAA
Organism: Ovis aries; assembly: GCF_016772045.2. Lineage (NCBI taxonomy): Eukaryota > Metazoa > Chordata > Mammalia > Artiodactyla > Bovidae > Ovis > Ovis aries. The sequence continues at coordinate 75,793,715 of NC_056061.1, forward strand.
GTCTGTTAATCCCAGGCTCCCGATTTATCCCTCCCCCTGCCCTTCTTCCCCTTTGGTAACCATAAGATTGTTTTCTATGTCTGAGGGTCTTTTTCTGTTCTGTAAATAAATTCATCCAAAAGAGCCGACTTTCTTGATTGTGTACAAGTAAGGAACATTTCATGTGGATGGTGGTGAAAAGTGGTCTCTGAAATGGCTCATCCCAGGAAACTACAGAAAGAGAGCCTGCCTTGTACCATGTTTATCTCGGTCTGCCCCTGTCCCTGGAAGCTGACACCTGGGGAATGCTAAGGGGAAGGTGGCCCCTGCTATTTTTCAGGAGGTTCCAGTGCAGACTTGAGGGGCCCAGAGGAGTGAGAGGCTCCTTCTGTGAGAGGCCTCAGGAGAATATCAGATCCCTGCACCTCCCTAGCGTTTCTGCAGCGTTTGCTTCCCATCCCTTCTGTAAACTCTGTAAAAAGAGCTTAAAGTGTATCCTGACCCATAACTTCTTACCTCCTCCACAATCCCCTGTGTTAGTACCCCGCTCCCCCCCAAGTTTGCTTTCCCTCTGGACCCAGACTCTTTTGGAGTGGAAGGATTATGGCAGAGAAAGGGATTATTAAACCAAGAAACCCAAACTTCTTACTACAGTAGTCTTAGAAAATGCAAGAGAAAAAGTCACCCCTAGAAAATTACTGTTCGCATCCAGCTCGTTTACCTCCGCTTATTTTGAAAATTAAGAGGTTGTCGCATTTTATGCCCGGTTAAGTGGTTCATGATTGCTCTCCTGGGCACCCCCTGACCCTGTGCATACCCGGAGGAGCACCTTTTGCTGTCTAATTAGATAGTAAGAGACCTTCTAAGAAAATGTGTGGTACCTACCCTTTCTTGTCAAACCTAGATCTGACTGTGTTGTTTCTCTTTGCCAATGTAGAGAAATCATTCAGAATTCGAAAGAAGTTCTGAATTTATTGCAAGAAAAGACCCCTACCTTTAAGCCGGTTCTTGCTGTTATTCAGGTAAGCTGAGAATGTGGTTCTGTCTTGCTATTTTATGGTGTCTTTTTTTTTTTTGGCCGTTTTGGGTGTTCGCTTCTACGCGTGGACCTTCTCTAGTTGGGTTGTGTGGGCCTCTCACTGTAGTGGCTTCTCTTGTTGTGGAGCACGGACTCTTGATGCATGTGTTCAATCAGTAACTGTGGCCCGTGGGCTTAGTTGCTCTGCGGCATGTGGAATCTTCCAGCCCAGGGATTCAACTTGCGTCCCCTGCATTGGCAGACAGACTCTTAACCACTGGACTACCAGGCAAGTCCTGGTATATTTCTATCTAGATTGTACACAGACAACCACCTGCATTTCTTGTCACAGACATCCCACTGGGGCTTAGGGGAGGAAGGAGAAGCCTCAGCTGGAAATGCTGTTGTTTCCCCCTTTATCTGGTCATTTTGCTACTTCAGGGTTACAGGTCAGGTACCACTGTTTGCGTCTTTTGGTGTGGATAACTTCCAGAGGTCGGGATGTAGATGCTCCCATAACTTGCATTATGCAGGATATACTGTGGCCAAGTATAAATTCTCATCAGATGTGATCTGAGGGGAAAGGGGAAAAACATGCCTCTTTGTTTCCAGGGAATACAGACGCTTGCTGAGACACAGTATTTGGTGATCTTGCTACTTAGTCTCTAAAGCCTGCCTTGAGTCTGAAGGGCCAAAAGCCATGGCATGTCAGAAGGACTTCAAGTTCCACGTCTGTCTTCTGACTTCGGACCCTTTGTTGCTAGCTGCGGTTGGCACTGTTTGCCACCTGTGTTGGCACACCCAGGTGATGCCAGGTGCGGGCAAGTGATGAGCTGAGTCAAGCCTGTAAGCTAACACAGCCCAACAGTGGAGCTGCCACTATTGTTCTTGGCATGTGTTTAGTGCATCAGAAGAGCTGCCTCATCAGCGCTGTGATTTCAAGACCAGAGAGCTATGCTCAAGTCACTTGCATTCTTTGGAGTCTGTTCCTGCAAAGATAGGCAGGTGAGATGAGTGGGAAGAGAAGTGAACCGAGGGCCTAGCCTCCTGGGATTCAGCTTACTTGATAGCTTTTCACTGAAGGGCAAGTCACCTAAATCTCCCTGTTTGGCATTCCTCACTTAGAAGTGGATTCTGGTTGTGGCTATATATGCCCTGTGAGGATTCTTATTTTAAAAAGAAACATAACTTGAAAGCCTGAGAAATCGCCATGTTAATGAAGACCAGCCATTAGCTCCCTTTTATGAGCAATGAGATTCTTGTTCTGCATTTCCCTTTGATCGTCTTTGTTGTTAGATAATGCACAATCACAGAATTAGCGTTTGGATTGTCCTGTGCCTATTCAGGATCTTTTTATGTTGATCTTTAATACAGTCTCCTGTCTCCCTTCTCCCAAGGCAGGTGATGATAACCTGATGCAGGAAGTAAACCAGAATTTGGCTGAGGAGGTAAGGATTCTTGATTTTCAAAAATGCATTTTAATTTTTGGGTGGTACATTCATCCCCTCTCAGTGACAAACTCACCCTGTGTACTCTTTGCAGGCTGGTCTGAACATCACCCACATCTGCCTTCCTGCGGAGAGCGGGGAAGATGAGGTAAGGCGGCAGGGCTCGTGACTCTTCTTTTGTGCTCCCCCCCCCTCGGTGCTAGTAGACCTCTTAGCATCTCTTGTTGTGGGCGCAACTGACCAAGCCTTTTCTCAGGGCTGAACTTTTGGAGGGAAGAATTCACTTTTCCCACGAGTGTAAATACTCTGATCTGTCCCTTACCATGTTTCTTTCTTTTTTCTTTAAAGTAGAGTTGATTTACAATGTTTTGTTAGTTTCTGGTGTATAGCAAAGTGATTTGGTTATACATATATGCTTGTATATTCTTTTTCATATTCTTTTCCATTATGGTTTATTACAGGCTATTGAATGTAGTTCCCTGTGCTATATAGTAGTACCTTTTTTTAAAAATATGTTTATTTATTTGACTGCACCAGGCCTCAAATGTGGCACGTCAGATCTTCGATCATAGTTGCAGCATTTGGGATATTTAGCTGTGACATACGAACTCTTATTTGTGGCATATGGGATCTAGTTCCCTGACCAGGGATCAAACCCAGACCTCCTGCATTGGGAGCTCGGAGTCTTAGCCACTAGACTATTAGGGAAGTCCCCAGTACCTTGTTTTTTATCTCCTTACCATATATTTCTGCTCAGTAAGGCCTCCCCTTGTGGGCACTAGTGGTAAAGAACCTGCCTGCCAATACAGGAGACTTAAGAGACGTGGGTTCGATCCCTGGGCCAGGAAGATCTACTAAAGAAGAAATTGGCAACCCACTCCAGTATTCTTGCCTGGAGAATCCCATGGACAGAGGAGCCTGGTGGGCCCCCATGGGGTCACAAAGGGTTGGACACGCCTGAAGTGACTGTCACATACCATATGTTTCTGTTGACAGCATGAACTATGACATGGTCACTTTGGTGGTGCTTCTTCAGCTGTTGCAACAGCATTGTCTCATGGAAATTGTCAGTGTCTGGAGGACTAGTTCTGGTTTGCGATGTCCTGACCTGAGTTGTTTGACCTTAGGCCACTCTTTGGTTCTTCTGGGTCACAGTTGCCTCATCAATAAAATAAAGGACAGGATCATTTTCCAGATGCTTTTCCAGGCTAACTTTGTGTGAATCTTTTAAGTGGCGTTTTGGGGCAGCTGATAAAAAACCATCATAGGTTCTTTCAGTGCTACTGTATGTGCTATAGGTGTTTCCACCTGCAGGGATACCAACCCTCCTGTGTGTCATCTCAAGCCTGGGAGAAGCTGCACTGCATTAATAGGGCCTCAGACACTAAACCAGGGGCCATCCTGGTATCTGACCCTTCTGTGTCTAGGTTTTCTTCAGACTGGCTATGGCAGTGATGAAAAATGTAAATAATCAGGAATAGCACTGAAGTCTTTTGTAGGTACATGAAGTTCAGAAGTAGGGAATCCCTGGCTAGTGTGGTAGCATCACAAAGTCCTTAGATACTCAGGTTCCCAGGATCTTGCTTTGCTGCCTCATATCCAGGATGGCCCATTCAACTCTACAGATCACACCCACATTCTATTGTGGTATTGTTCAGTTGCTCAGTCGTGTCCGACTTTTGGTGACCCGGTGGACTGCAGCACACCAGGCTTCCCTGTCCTTCACTATCTCCCTGAGCTTGCTCAAATTCATGTCCATTGAGTCAATGATGCTGTCTAACCATCTCATCCTCTATCACCCCCCTTTTCCTGCCCTCAATCTTTCCCAGCATCAGGGTCTTTTCCAGTGAGTCAGCTCTTTGCCTTAGGTGACTCAAGTATTAGAGCTTCAGCTTTAGCATCAGTCCTTCCAGTGAATATTCAGCATTGATTTCCTTTAGGATTGACTGGTTTGATCTCCTTGCAGTCCAAGGGACTCTCAAGAGTCCACATTCTAGCCAGCATCAGAAAGAAAATAAATCCAGACTCAGTGAGAAGTGATATAATCCGAAAGAATTACTGCAAGGTGGGGAAGGTACATTAAGGAAATGTACTCTGCCCATAACTTCTACATACCTTTGAGAGGTAGGCAGAAGGCTTGTCTTTTATAGGGAGGGGGAGAGAAGGCTTGAAAGAAGCCAGTGTAATGAAAGAAAGGGTGGCTTGATGAGATAGCAGATGAGAGAATGTTTTACCCTGAAGCCAGCCTGTTCTCACGAGTGGAGGGAGGAGAGTGCCGTCTGCCAGTCAGACTGAGGCTAGGTCAAAGTTTGGGCTTCCCTGGTGGCTCAGATGGTAAAGATGTGTCTACAGTGTGGGAGACCTGGGTTCAATCCCTGTGTTGGGAAGATCCCCTGGAGGGGAGCATAGCAACCTACTCCAGTATTCTTGCCTGGAGAGTCTCCATGGACAGAGGAGCCTAGCAGGCTACAGTCATGGGGTCACAAACAGTTGGACATAGCTGAGCGACTAAGCACAGCACAGCACAGGCCAAAGTTTAAGAACCAGCGGGAAGGAAAGAAGCTTACCTGAGTTCGATTTATAAGCAGTTTTTTTGATGGATCAGTGGGGACAAGCGGTTCAGCTAAATTACTCCTGGACAAAAAATGGGAATTTGGAGGGTCTGTATCTGGCCTTATTCCCAGGTAGGCAAGAAAGCATCAGATGAGCTCAAATCTGACTGTGGACAGGGAATTGTCTTTTACGGCTCTCATTTGTAGCATCTCATGTCTTTATTAATTGCTGAGCTTTGTTTTTGTTTTGTCCTGTTCTGGTAGAGAATAGTGATAAGAAAGACTTGAAGACACCAAAAATTCAGCCAAGCTTTTATACGTGGTGAGAAGGGGATATAGATTTCTTCTTTCTGCTTTACACCAGGTCTTCAACAAGGACAAAAAGAAACTAGAACACATACATTTTTATGAATCTATGTTTAATATAATATGTCTTTTGTTGGGTCTTATTTTTGCACAACTGACTGTAGTTTTCCCCTTAGATTATAGATGAGATCCTGAAGATTAATGAAGACAGCAGAGTACATGGCCTTGCGCTTCAGATCGCTGAGACCTCACTTAGCAGCAAAATCCTCAATGCTTTGAAACCAGAAAAAGATGTGGATGGGTAAGAACATATAAAAGAAAACAATCAACTCATTGCTAGTTTGTTTACAGTGAATTTTTGAAAACTCTGCTCTTTCAACTATGCCAGTAATTAGGACTTGAAAGGAATAATTTTAAATATTTCAGGAGTTGGAGGGTCTGTTAAATTCTGCATAAGAAAGTGCATGTTTGGGAAAATACATTTGCCCTTTTGTAGTGCTTGTGTGCCATTTTGGAATTAACCAGTGATATTCATTTGAGAAGTTCCTGTCTGACTTTCAGAGTCCTTAGCCAGCTCTCCTCTTCTAATAACTTTTCCTTGATAATTCTACCAGACTAGAGAAAAAGCCCAGACTCCTGTTTCACCAGCAATAGAGTATTCTTCCTCAGTTCCAGGCCAGTAGAGAAGAACAAAGCAAGCCCTTACATTCATAATGCAGGGTTTTGTTTGAAGGGGAAAACTGAATAGCAGGTGCTTTGATATTGGTCTTGGGTTTGTGTCACGTCATGATATACGCTTCAAGGGACAAGGAACACTACCCACGCATATGGAAGTTTCCAATGTTTCCTAAAAGTTGAAAACCTCATTTTCCGACATGGAAACAAGAGATTCATGTACTGTGACCTAAAAGGACATACTTAGCATTACAGGGTGGTAAGCAAATTTATCACATTATTCTTGTAGGGGCTGGATTGAGTGGATCACCACCTCATTGACACATTCAGATTCTGCCATTATCTTGGCCTTCTGTTGGGACTTAGGGCAGACTCAACAGGGAGGAAAGTTGTCATGAAAATCTCTGATCCTCTAGCAGACAAACCACAAAGAGAGAAGAAGCTCTAATTAGTTAGGAAACCTCCAGAACCTCAAGGTATCAAGGTGTAGTTTTCAACCTTTCATTAAAAGAGGAGTATGAACCCTTTCCCAAGTATCCTCATTTTGTTGCTAACCTGTATTGAGACCATCAGTTTAAGCTGAACAGTTAGGGACTATGTTGTCCTGGATTTGACAAGAAAGGACGCAAGGCATTGAAAGGACATGGTTCCTCCTTTTTCCCCTTGATTTCTGCAGGAGATGAGTACCAATATCAAGTGGGCATCAGACCTTGAATCCAGATCTTGTGAGGTCACTCCCCGATTTCTAGGATTGATTCTGGACTTTGATACTGATGGAGACGTAATTCCCTCAGGGTAAAGTGGGCTTGGCTTCAGGACCATGGTGATGTACACATCCAGGGCCACCCTTCTCCATAGGCCACTGAAATGAGCTTCCTGGAGCTGTGCAGTGAAGCCCTACATGGCTTCAAGCTGCAGACGTGCTGTACAAGCAAGATAAAACACTCATCACATTAGCATTGCCTGAAGGGCCGCTCTAAAAAGCTGATGGCCTCTATTCCTGCCCTCTCTTTATTTTATATTTGTTTTTCTTGCCCACTTGTTAACTTCTATTTAATTATTTAATATATCCTATCTGTCAACAAAAATTCAGTGAACTATCAAGTTAAAAAAGGAATAAAAGAGAATTTTATTTGAGCCAAATCAAGGATTATAACCCAGCAAACAGATTCTCAGGAAGCTCTGAGAACTGTTCCTCTGTTAGAAGTCAGAGATAGTCATGTAGTCATATAGATAGAAGTCAGATAGTCACAGGGATAGAAGTCACATAATCATACACATTGTTGAGAGAAAGGATAACACATCACAATGACACACTGATGCTTTACATAAAATTCGCTAAGGGTGCAGAGTCCCGATGAGAAGAAAGTGAAAGTGTTAGTTGTTCAGTTGTGTCTGACTCTTTGAGACCCCATGGACTGTAGCCCCCTACCAGGCTCCTCTGGCCCTGGAATTCTCCAGGCAAGAATACAGGAGTGGGTTGCCATGCCCTTCTCCAGAGGATCTTCCTGAGCCAAGGACTGAACCCGGGTCTCCTGCATTGCAGGCTGATTCTTTACATCTGAGCCACCAGGGAAGCCCCATAGTCCAGATGAACCCCAAGTCACCCTGGACCCCTACAGAGCTGGGAAACAACACTGTTCTTTTAAGAAGTTACATGGCTAGTGTCGGAATTTTAAAAAGTTATCTTTTTGGTTGAGCAGGCAGTCTTGTCTTTGAGGAGCTCTGGTTAACGTGTCATGCAGGTACACACTGCAGAGCTGGGAGGGAGGGAGGCCCAAACGAGTGCAGAGAGAGTTTTATAGTTAATTTTTTCTGACCTGCTTTACAAAATAAACTTCATTCTATCAAATATTGACTTGGCTGTTATTTGGGATTAATACGTGTGCTTTAGAGATGAGTGAGTTTGGGCCAAGTTTTAACTCACTTGTTCTCTTGCTTTTGGATTCAGATTAACGGATGTCAACCTGGGGAAGCTGGTCCGAGGAGACGCCCATGAGTGTTTTATTTCACCTGTGGCCAGAGCTGTAATCGAACTTCTTGAAAAGTCAGGTATAATGCTCCCTCAGAAACGTTTCTATTCTGTGTTTTTTGGTATTCACGTGAGTTTTAGTAAAGATTTGTTTCTGGAAGATTCTTATTGAAACACTGAAGTGATATTCCGTGTCAGCTATTTTTGTTTCTCATCAGATACATACGACTATGGAAGATTTTCTAATAAGACTATTATAATTTTAAAGAGAAATTGGTAAAGGTAAATGATTAACCTTGTTAAACATTAAATAACGCATTAACACATTACGTGTTAAACATTTTCTCAGTGTCTCTCATGAAACTCTCAAAATAACCACCGTGAAAGACGTTTCAAGTTTCAGCTCCTCAAATCTGTCAGTGTGTAGACCTAGATACAATTTATATTTAAAGCTTAAATGACTGTTAGATATAGACTGTTAGATATATAGTTTAAATGACTGTTAGATATGGTTTAGGGTATAGAAACCTAGATTAGGATTTATCAGTGAATAGTATCGCTTTCAGTATCAGTATTTAATTTCCATCTTTCTCTCCTTTCATGTCAGTGATATAGAAATGAATAATTTCTTAGTTATCACATTTAACAAGTAAATTATTACTGAGTCTTTCCTATATTTAAGGACTTTATAACTGAATACATAAAAATTTAATAAACTTAATGTTTCTTTGCACTAGCTTGAGTGAAAAAGAGACCAGTGTCCCTTCCCTATGCCCAAATGTGCAATGAGTAAACAAAAATTCTGAAATATATACCAGAGCTTTGTTAGAAGACTAAATTTCAAGATACACCTTTAGGACAATAGTCATTAACCTCAAATCTCTGAGAAAATCCGAATAGACAGTGTCTTTCCATCATATGAATAATTAGATGATGATTCTGTATCACCCCACCATAAAATTTGCACAGAAAGAATAAATTACGGCTTATAGTCATTGTAAGTCTGGTGCCCAGAGGGCCAAGTTTTAAAAGGCTATTTTTTTGCAGCCAATTAAGCAGACGATGCTATTTTCGATGGGGAGTCCTGGTGTGCAGTGGCTGCAAACAGCAGGCTCCTGGGTAGTCTATGAAGCCTGTTGCCTGCATGGGTTGCCCTAAGGGACCTTGAAGTGAAAGTGTCAGTCACTCAGTCGTGTCTGACTTCGTGACCCCATCGACTGTAGCCCGCTGGGCTCCTCTGTCCATAGAATTCTCCAGGCAAGAATACTGGAGTGAGTTTCCATTTGGAGACAGCCCTTTCCAGGGGACATTCATGTCTGGCATGCTGTCCCCAGTCTAGGCTCCAGACAGGTATGCATGGTGCCTTTGGAAAGCGCCTGGGCACAATGGCCAGAGTCCACATTGGCCAGGTCATAATGTCCATCCGCACCAAGCTGCAGAACACGGAGCAGGTGAAGTTCAAGTTCCCTGGCTGCGGGAAGATCCGCAGAAGTGGGGATTTACTAAGTTTAATGTGGATGAAGTTGAAAACTTAGCGGAAAAGCAGCTTGTCCCAGAGAGCTGTGAGGTTGGGCCCTGCGCTCCTGAGAGCCCAGACACTGTCCCCTCCTTAACACCCACCAGTAAATCCTACTTTAAAGGCTTTTTCCCCCCTTGCATTAAAGCTGTATGGGACAAAGACATTGATGTTTTGATTATAATACTGAATTTTCATTTGGTGGGTAGGTGTCAGCTTAGATGGAAAGAAGATCTTGGTAATAGGAGCCCATGGGTCTTTGGAAGCCACCCTACAATGTCTGTTCCAGAGAAAAGGGTCCATGACAATGAGCTCCCAGTGGAAAACACCTCAGCTTCAAGGCAAGGTAAGCATCTTTCATGTTGGAAACATATCTTCAAATGCTTATATTAGAAAAGGAGGACTGGAAATGCACAGACCAGGCATTTTAATATAAGAGATTAGAGAAAGAACAGCAGAAAAATCTCAAAGGATGAAAGCAAAGAACAGAGATTTCTATTGCAAAGCCATAATCAGTTCTTGGAAAAGTCTAATAATAGAGACACATCACTAGCCAATATGATTGATAGGAAAAGAGAACACCAGCAATGTCAGGAATGAACAAGGATACATAAACACAGAAGCAATAACTATTTTTTTAAAAAGGTGAGTATGAGCAACTTTATGCTGATAAATCTGAAAACTTGTAAAAATGGATTCGCATAAAATTGAATAGTATATAACGTTGAAGACATTGAATCAGTCTCACAGACAAAAATCAAACAAGCAGACAAAAAGACAATAGTTTTATAAATGAGCTACCACAGTCAAACAAGATAGGAGAAGACAGAACATTTTGTAACTCATGAGTTCCCAATGCAGATAGTGACAAGATGCTAATGGACAATTACAGGCCAATTTCACCTGTGAAGATAGATGACGTTACCACTAGAAAAATAGAAAATAAAATCCAGGGTGAGGTTATCATGAGATTGTAAAGAAGGTTAATATCGATCAAAATGTATTAATGTAATTCATTACATTATCAGATTAAAATCTATACATTTACCATAGTGGATACAGAAGAGTTATTAGATAAATTCTAATATCATTATGAGATTTTTCTAAAAAGTCATCTTAGACTAGGAATTTAAAGAAATTCCTTAATCAGATAAAATGTCTATAAAAACAGAGTGAAAATATCGTTTAACAGTGAAATACGAAAAACTTTTTGGGGGGACTGCACTGCACAGCTTCTTCTTATTAATAGTTCTTAGTTCTCTGACCAGAGATCAAAACCAGCAGTGGAAGCACCAAGTCCTAACAACTGAACCACCAGAGAATTCCCTAGAAACATTTTTTTTCAATTAGGAAAGACAAAGGTGTCTGTTATCAGTACTCCTAACTGGCACTGTGTGGGAATTCCTAGACAATGCAGTAATATGAAAAAAGAAAATGATGATGGGAAAGGAAAACACAAAATGTCTTCAATCCTGAGTAATAAACTTATGTAAAAGGTACAGAAGACTCTATCAAGGTATCAGAATTACTTCACACACCCAAAAAAATAGATATCAGAATTACTAAGAGTTCATCTGGGTTCTTGGATATAAGATCGACAGGCAAAAGCTGATTGCATTTCTACACACCACCCCCCACAGTTATAAAATTAATTTTTAAAGAAATACAACATATGATAACAATGAGAATATAAGGTACCTAGGAATATATTTCGGAGAAGGCAATGGCAGCCCACTCCAGTACTCTTGCCTGGAAAATCCCATGGATGGAGGAGCCTGGTGGGCTGCAGTCCACAGGGTCGCTGAGGGTGGGACACGACTGAGCAACTTCACTTTCCCTTTTCACTTTCATGCATTGGAGAAGGAAATGGCAACCCACTCCAGTGTTCTTGCCTGGAGAATCCCAGGGATGGGGGAGCCTGGTGGGCTGCCGTCTGTGGGCTCGCACAGAGTCGGACACGACTGAAGCGACTTAGCAGCAGCAGCAGGAATATATTTAACAAAGGCTATTTCTGACCTTTTGAAAGCAATTGTATAATTTTTATAAATGCCATTAAGAAGACTCAGTTAAAAGCAGAGATACCATTTCATGGATTAGAAGACTCACTCTCTTAAGGATATTGATACGATTCTCTCCTAAATTAATCTCTATATTTGAATCAAAATCCTGACATAATATTATTGTGTAGCATTTGCCAAATTGATTCTAAAATGTACATGGGAGATCAGGACAGAAACAAGACAATTTTGAAGAAGCATAGAGCTATAAATATCAATAAAGAATTTTTTAAAATTATTCGTTGGAATAAGGCAAGTTGCAGAAGGATGTATTTCATTTAACCCCATTTGCATAAGATTTAAAGTCAATACCGTGTATACCGGTTTAGAGCTGCATACATATAAAGGAAAAGAAGAAGGAAATGAGCAGAAACTGAACCAATTCAGGAAAACCACGGCAGGACAAACATGTGGATGTAGATGGAGAAGAGACTAGGGGACCTTCGCTTGTGTTGGTCGTACCTGTTCTTAAACCGGGCAATGGGCAGTGTGTCCAGGCGTAAAAGAATTGTAATTCTTTTACGATTTACTGTCTGAAATAGTTTCATAAAGTTCTTAATTTCAAAAACTGGCTACGAATTCCACAAATGTCAAGCGAAGTGAATTTACATTAAAAGTGCATTAGATAGCACATTAAATAACCAAAATCTGAAAATACATGTTCCTCGCTTTGCAACGTGAGGATGGAGACTAGCAAGTTGTAGTCCTGTCCTAGGGGCCAAGGCATCTGGACTGAGAGTTGTAATGTTTGAATGGCAAGTGTATGTATGTATGTATGTATGTATGTAATGTTTGAATGGCAAGTGGATCTGATATATCTTGTTCTTTCTTTTTCGAAAACAGTCCTGGAACATGATCTTGCAATTACTATGTGATTTTTCAGTGGTCACCACATGGTGGCAGGCTATTCAAGAAAATTCAGGGACAGTGTTTTGTACTTTAAAGCCCAGAATTCTGGGTTGGGACGCTTAGTGGAAGAGGACAGTAAACTTGCCCTGAACTGAACAGCTGTGACGAAAAAGAGAAAAATGCCTTCATTGGCAATTCAGTGTTTTCACAGCTGTCACAGATAGTTTTGCTAGTTGTATCTGTATTTTGGAAAAACAAAGATATCTTTCAAAGTACTTTTTTATTATGGAAATAAATCACCTTGACTATTTGGATAAAGCTCATTCTAACTTTGAGAACCGTGATTGCAAAGCTTTACTCTCTTGATAATCTAGAAATTGGGTAACATTCTGATTTTCCTGTATCTATGGAGGTTCTCTTTAAAAGCTGACATTGCACACACGTTTTTGTTTTTGTTGTTTTTTTTTAATTCCTTGGTACTTATAGCAGTACCACTGTGAATCTTAGAGACTGGCAACTTTCATTGCTTTTATTGCTTGGACTTTATAGCCAAAAATATGGCGAGAAAGATTCCAGGCTTTTCATTGTTTTTGTTCAGTTGATAAGTCTTGTCTCTTTGCGACCCCATGTACTATAGCAAGCCAGGCTTCCCTATATCATGGAGCTTGCTCAGACTCATATCCACTGAGTCGGTGATGCCATTCAACTGTCTCATCCTGTGTCACCCTCTTCTTTTGCCCTTAATCGTTCCCAGCATCAGGGTCTTTTCCAGTGAGTCACTTTTTCATATCAAGTGACCAAAGTATTGGAGCTTCAGCTTCAGCATCAGTCCTTCCAATGAATATTAAGGGTTGATTTCCTTTAGGATGGACTGGTTCTGTCTCCTGGCAGTCCTCAAGAGTCTTCTCCAGCGTCACAGTTCAACAGCATGCATTCTTTGGCGCTCAGCCTTCTTTATGGTCCAGCTGTCATAGCCCTATATGACTACTGGAACAACCATAATTTTAACTATACAGACCTTTGTTGACAAAGTAATGTCTCTGCTTTTTAATACTCTAAGTTTATCATAGCTTTTATTCTAAGGAGCAAGCGTCTTTTATTTTCATGGCTGCCGTTAACTGTCCGCAGTGCCTTTGGAGCCAAGAAAATAAACTCTGCCATTGTTACCACTTTTTCCCTTTCCATGTGCCATGAAATGGTGTGACTGGATGCCATGATCTTAGTTTTTTGAACGTTGAGTTCTCAGCTAGCATTTTCATTCTCCTCATCCAGAGGCTCTTTAGTTCCTCTTCACTTTCTACCATTAGGGTGATGTCATCTGCATATCTGAGATTGTTATTTCTCCTGGCTGTCTTGATTCCAGCTTGCGATTCATCCAGCCCAGCATTTCGCATGATGTACTCTGCATAGACGTTAAATAAGCAGGGTGACAACATACAGCCTCGATGTACTCTGTTCCCAATTTGGAACCAGTCCGTTGTTCCATGTCTGGTTCTAACTGTTACTTTTTGACCTACATACAGGTTTCTCAGGAGGCAGGTAAGTGGTCTGGTATTCCCATCTTTTGAAGAATTTTCCACAGTTTGTTGTGATCCACACAGTCAAAGGTTTTAGCAAAGCCAGAGAAGTCAGTGAAGGAGAAACAGAGGTTTTGCTGGCATTGTCTTGCTTTTTCTGTGATCCAGTGGATGTTGGCAATTTGATCTCTGCCAAAGCTTCCTCTGACTTTTCTAAATCCAGCTTCTGCATCTAGAAGTTCTTGGTTCATGTACTGCGAAAGCCTAGCTTGAAGGATTTTGAGCGTTACCTTGCTAGCATGTGAAATGAGCACAGTTGTATTGTAGTTTGAACATTCTTGGCATTGCCTTTCTTTGGGATTGGAATGAAAACTGACATTTTCCAGTCCTGTGACCACTGCTGAGCTTTCCCATAATTGTCCTTAAACTTTGTTTGGCCACCTCTACATGGTCCGCTTACACATAGCAGGCTCCCCTCCCACCACGGAATAAAGGCTGTTTCTTTCCTTTCTTTGCACTAGCAGCTAGCACTGCCCTTGTCTCTCACTTCCCGCTAGTGTACCTCCGTGCTTCTGCCTGACATCTGACTTTTCACTATTCCTATATTTTGGACTCCCCTGGTGGCTCAGATAGCAAAGAATCCACCTGCAGTGAGGGAGACCTGGGTTTCATCCCTAGATTGGGAGGATCCCCTGGAAAAGGGAATGGCTACCCACTCCAGTATTCTGGCCTGGAGGACTCCATGGACAGAGGAGCCTGACAGGCTACAGTCCACGGGGTAGCAAAGAGTCAGACACAACTGAGCGACTTTTATTTCACTTCATTCCTATATTTTATTTCTAAAACACAGACCATTGCCGGGCCTGGTTTCAGAGGGTCATCGGGCCCTCGGCAGACCATGGTGATAGCAACTGATAACGGTGCAAAGAATATCCAGACACAGATTAGTGCTGGGAGACCTGAATGGGGCAGGCTGTGTCCACCCTTATCGCACACCTCGAAAGCCTTCACTGAAAAACAGTGAAAGTATACATTTTACAGTAGATTGGTATTTGTTTTCTAATGCCATCAACAATGTATTTTAAGATTATAGTGCATTGTAAGTACATTTTAAGATGATGGCCCGTTTAACTTCTCATTATGAACAGTGACAAATATCAAGGGGAGAAAAGAACGAGCAAAGGAGTATAGCTGTGAGGTCACGCAATATTATCTTTGAAAAGCAATTATTTCCTGCCTGTTTGTACCTAACATGGGACAGGATGCCCTGTTGGCCGTCTGGTAGGGCATTTCGAGAAGCAGAGGGGTGAGGGTTTTAGGGATAAGGTGGTGACTGTAACACTGGAGCCCTATTTACCACTTCTGAAACTACATGTAGCCTTCCAAATTTGGGATGACCTCGAAGTAGTCATGACCTGCTGCAACCAGTAGGAACTGTCTTTGGAACGCTTGGATAACATTTGTGTTCTCGGGAAGCAATGTAACAGGCTTTGGTGCAAACAGCTCTGGATTCAAGCCTTCGTTGTTGTTTAACTTCTCTGAGCCTGTCTCTTCATGTGTCGAACAGGGATTTTAATACTCCAGGCCTCTCGGGGCTGCTATGAGAATTCAGTGATCCTGTCAGTTTGCTTAGCGCAGGACTTGGCACCTGTTAACATCCCCAGTAATAGCTTGGCTGCGGCGGATGGTGAGTCAGGAAGGACACTGGCGAGTTTCACCATACAGATGTGCAGTTGATCCTTGATGTGGAGATGGAAAGGCCAGTGGGTCAATCGCTTGTAAGGAGGTAATAAAAATGTAGGACCCAGGGTTCCTTATTTAAAGCCTAGCACACATGCTTCCAATGTATGGCTGGGTATAAGGAGAGAGTCAGTCTGTCTGTGAGGTCTCCCAACAATACGTGGAGGCCAAGGAAACCAAATGAAAAACAAAACTAAGAGAAAATGTCCCTGAGAGAGTGTGTCCAGCTTTGGCCAGTCCAGGCCTGCCATCTGGTCCTCAACTCTGCGGCTATGGACCTCTTCCTTCCCTGATGCCTGTGTCCCCTCAGAAGCCTCTTCACATCAGGTCACGTCCCCTGGGAATTCCTGGTTTACCAATCACTCTTTCTAGGAATAGTATGCCTTCCTGTGATTTTGAGGGATATTTACATCAAGTTAGTTAAATAGAAATGGATTTCATCTCTATCAACAACCTGACAATCTAAGGATACTCTTTGAATATTGTTGTTGTTCAGTTGCTCAGTCATGTCTGACTCTACAACCCCGTGGACTGCAGCACACCAGGCTTCCCCATCCTTCACTATCTCCTAGAGTTTGCTCAAACTCATGTCCACTGAATCAGTGATGCCATCCAACCATCTCATCCCCTATTGTCCCCTTCTCCTCTTGCCCTCCATCTTTCCTAGCATCAGGGTCTTTTTCAGTGAATCAGCTCTTCGCATCAGGTGGCCAGAGTATTGGAACTTCAGTTTCAGCATCAGTCATTCCAGTGAATATTCAGGGTGGATTTCCTTTAAGATTGACAGGTTTGATCTCCTTGCTTTGCATACTGATTACATATAAAACTTTTGTGGACCCAGAATGTGAGGGATTGAGATTTGCCTTTTTAGAGAACTGCACAAAACAGAGCGGACTTCTGTATTTGGAAGCTATCGTTTATAGCTTCCTTGCTATAGCTTCATTGCTAATTGTCAACGATGCACCTTCTGAGTGCATCATTGACAGTTAAGAATACATTTTCTGCTTCGTTCTGGAGCATCACTTTTGGGCTTTGAGATGCATTCTACATTTACATGATGGGAGGAGAGGAATGTCTGGGCATTGGTCCAGATTAGCCACACTCTGTAGAGTGTCAGCTGTTGGTAAGCTAAAGCATTGGATATGACATATTTGGTCTGAGCTAAGGAATCGCCCTCCTTCCTGCACCCAGACTTAGGCCCTTTACTCAGCTCCTCAGGACCCTGGAGTGGAATGACACCCTGATGTAGGAGGTGACAGCCATCTGCCTCGTGAGAATTGGCCTACATTTAGAGATGTCCTCTTTCTCACCCCAGAGAGTTCACCCTGATGCCAGAAAGAAATGTTCTGTAATGAGTATTTGTGAGACAGAGTGGTTCCTCTCTTCAGGATAGGGAGGCTGGCTGGCACCTCAGGGCTGTGCTCTCCACCCTCTACTCACACACACACACATGCACATAGAAACACACACCCATACGCTCTGCTGGCTGAAAAGCCTCTTCTGACACAGCTGGAGGAGGACGGCAAAACAGCCTCCAGCTGCAATGAATCCGGTCAGTCCCAGCTGCGTGTATAAGAAATAACCCAGAAAGAAGAGAGCCGTTTTATTTTGTTTTTTCTCAGAGGATCTTGTTTCTCCTTCTGAGCACAGAGATTGTCAAAACTAGCACTAACAGTAAAGGAAAAAATATAGGTCTTTCACACTTGAAGGATCAAAGTAGGCCAAGCTTTTTGAGCAAAAGTTAAATTATCAGAGTCATTTTCCACTATAAATTCAGTACATTGCATGCCTTACAAAAGGCTTTAAAAAGTGAATTGGGAAATTCTAAATATATGTGTATTATACATAGGAGAGCTTGAAAAAATACTCTTTTCCCAAGATTGGTGGGGAAACGTTAGCTTTTAAACTGGACTAGGTTAGCCATTTACATGAGTGCTTTTTCTTTTTTCTATACTTTTTTTTTTTAATACAACTTTTAATACATTTGTCTTAAATCAGGTAGGAAATTACAACTGTAGTTTCAAACCAAAAAAAAAGAATACTGACTTTTCTGGAAATCTGTATTTCCTCACATGGCTCGGAGTTAACTAACTAGTGTCTTTCCACTTCTTGTAGAGCAGGTCTAATGGCAAATGAACTCCTTCTACTGTTTTTAATATGCCAGTGTATTAAATTTTCCCTCTTTTTTTCCTTTTTTTGGCTACACTGCATGGCATGTGGGATCTTAATTCCCCAACCAGAAATGGAGCCCCTGCTCCCTGTGGTGGAATCGTAACCACTGGATCACCAGGGAAGTCTGTCCCCCTCTTTTTTTTTTTTTAAGTTCAGGTTTGCTGGTTATAGAATTCTCAGTTGACAGATCTTTTTTTCTTCCAGCTCTTTAAACCAGTAACATATGGTAATGGCAATAAGGACATCGAATAATCATTGAGTTCGGGGTTACAGTGAACCAGGATTGTCCTTCACTCATGTTACCTTGTTGATTCTGCAGCCATCCTATTAGGCTGGACTCTCACTCTTCCCATATCACAGATAGGAAACTGAGGCTCAGAGAAGTAAAGAGACTGAGCAAATAGATATATAATTTTAAAACATTAGCGGTGGCAGTACAACCAGTATTTTTAGCCATTGTCTCATGTCAGCTCTTATTCCAGATAGTCACAAAACCCAATCTTTAAAACGACCTTCCAAGTTTAACATTTTTTTAAATACCCCACAGCATAAGGGAACTTCATTCCCCAACCAGCAATCAGACCCGTGTGCCCTCTGCTTTGGAAGTACAGAGTTTTAACCACTGGACCACCAGAGAAATTTCTTAATGTTTGATAATCTCTGAAACCCCAAAGTATCCAACAGCTTGGGCTGGGGAACATCAGAGGGACCAAGGTCCAAGACACTTGACTTGGGTTGAGTTCACCATTTTTTTATCCCCACTCTTACTAATCCCACAGATAGCTTCCTAAGAAAAAGAAGCCATTTCTTCCCTGAGCTTTGAGCTTGTCACTACCCTTGCAGGCTCACTCTCCAGGAGGGATGTGTCTACCCTTTCGAGAGGGCAGGATGGGGGCCACCCTGGTCAGTTGTGTGGATTCACACTCCAGCCTATTGATGTGAGTCCCTCCCCTGACCCTAGCCCTGTGTAATGGGTGAGTGGAGGAGATACCACTGACTCCAGGGCGCTGCAGATCTTGTGCCAAGTAAATACTCAGGCTATTGAGCAACATGTGATGAAGTGACCTAGATAATGTAGGCCCCTGAATTTCTCTATTTTCACTGTTAATGGATTGAAAAACACCTTTGGATGTCAGCTCCCTTTCTTCTCACTCTTGCTTCTGCCTGATCATTGCGTTACTTATTAACACCAGAGAAGATGGTGAATAGAACTTTTGAAAAGCCGCCAAATCAGGCCATTTATATTTAGCAGTGTTGAGAAAAGGATCAGTGAATCTATTGAAACTTGGCATAAGATCCGGAGGGGGCATGTAAAGTCTCAGATGGTTCAAGGCGTGTGTTGCACAAAAGGACAAGGGCTCCAGGCTGTGTCTCTGCAGGGAACAGGCCGCTGGCATCACCTCCTGTCTGCCTGTGGATCGTCCTTGCTTGCCTGTCCACACCATCAGCAGAGCCTGACTCCATGTTTCACTCTTCCAGCATAAATGCTTCCTAAGGGTGTAGAATTAGAATACTCCAATGCGTAGGTCTTTGCATAGTCTATGAGTCTTCCCAAGTGGCCCTAGTGGTAACGAACCCGCCTGCCAATGCAGGAGATTTAAGAGACTTGGGTTCGATCCTTGGGTTGGGAAGACCCCCTGGAGGAGGACATGGCAACCCACTCCAGTATTCTTGCCTGCAGAATCGCATGGACAGAGGAGCCCCAGGGCCACAGTCCATAGAGTTGCAAAGAGTCGGACACAGCTGAGGCGACTTAGCACACACACACGCGGTTAGTCTGTAATGATAGAACACCTTACGCTTCTGTACAGATTTCATTTTTCAAAGCCTTTTCATGTATTTTCTTATTAGCGTTAAACCCTGAAAATAAGGTGTTAGGTGCAGTGCCTTGACCCTGGTCATCGATGACAAGAGCGCAGCCTGGACTTGAATCCAGGTCTTGAAACCCCCGCTGCTGGCTCTTCCCTCTGCACCTCAGTTCCTCTCTATCAAGTGCAGTTTCTTAACTTCTTAGAGGAGGCAGCTGAGGCCAGAGAGTTATTCCAGGGAGGTGGCATGCAGGAATCTGTTAATGTGCGTCCCAAGGTTCAGAATCAGAAAGCGCAAGTGTGGCAGGAAATGCAATGCTGAATTACCCACTGTTATGCGTCAGTTCACATTAATAACACAGAGTAAGCACAGATCACAAGGCTCTTCTGCTTCTGAATCGAGGCTCACTTCCTGTGGATCCAGGAACCATAACTTGATCTCTTACACAGTTTTGTGCTACATGCTTCTGTGTCTCTATCATGTTAGATTATCTCTCATCACAAATACACACACACAGGTGTGAGCACACACTCTCTCTTTCTCAGCCTTACTTTTTAGTTTTATTTCTTCCTAGGGTGTGAGAAAGGGAATTTTTCTGGATGAATCCTTCAGAGTATGCCCATTACTGGATTTGAGGTCCATTTTCCTTTCATCATCCATCGTAATTTATGTGAGAATCAAGTAAACTTGAAGAGGGATTAACTGTCTTTTCTATCATTTGGGACATAACTGACTGTCTTTGATACTCTCTTCATATGTTGAGCAGTAAGTATGTTAAATGATAAGGTAAGACATGAATTTTTGAGAAAAAGGAAGGTTATTTATTGACCCTTTGAGGTTTGACCCCAGGGTCGGGAAGATCCCTTGGAGGAGGAAATGGCAACCCACTCCAGTGTTCTTGCCAGGGAAATCCCATGGACAGATGGACAGAGGAGCCTGCCAGGCTACAGTCCCTGGGGTTGCAAAGGGCCGAAACCCTCAAGCACACCACTGCTCACTGGCTCAGTGAAATCTCCATAGGGAGGGAACACACTGGACTCAAAGGGCAGATTTTGCCCAGGCATGGTTGCCTATGCCCACTTCTATAATAAAGTCACTGAAGGGTTCCTAATTGCTTTTGGCTTGCTTAGCCATTGGGCATCATTTGGAACCGGTCGACAACACCCTTTCCTCCTGAGGCTGCTTGAGACAACCCAGTCCTCCTCCCCTGACTCCTGGGTCAGGAAGACCAGACGTGTCCAGTGTCACGTCACTTCTTCCTCTTCCTTTGTCATTTAAGATGAGTTCTGAGGGATGCCTTAGACACCTTTTTCTTCCCATTCTACCGGTTTCCCTCGGAGATCTTATCCAAGCCTCAGCGTTTAGCTACATCTCTGATGCTGGCGAATCCCACCCTGCATCCCCGTCCTCCTTTCCTTTCTCGGTTCCAGGCATCCAGCTTCCTACAGAGGTGTCCTCTGCCTGCTGCTTGTACCATGCTTTCCCTCTCACCTCCCCCAGCCCTTCTCAATCCAGCCTCCAGCGTCATCGTCCTAAAACACAGCGGATGCAGCGAGGGCAGCCAGGGTAGCCCAGTCTGACAGCTGCTTAGCTGTTGTCAGGAAAAGGCCAGCAAATTCAAGAATTAAGCCTTTATTGAAAGAAAGTGAGTTTTCATAAAAAAGAAAAACACCTCACTCTCGTTAGGACTTTGCCATGAGACAGCCATGGGGCCTCCAGGCCCCATGAGATTTCACAGACACCCAGTGTCATCACAGAGCACTGTGAAGACTCTTGGGCAGAACATAATGTGATCTATAAAGCCTCTTGGCGCCTCACACTAACCGCAGAGTGTCCCAGTTCATTGAAAGTGAAAGAACAAGGGCCAGATCACCTCCCATCCTCCCTCCCTGGGGACCCCTCCCTCCCTGGGGACCCCTCCTTCCATGGGGACCCCACCCTGTACTTAACTGTGACAGCTGCCAGGCCATTGCATGGGGGCTGCTGGATGTTAAACATGAGCCGGTTTTTTAAGTATTTTACCAACTGTGTGGGCAAAATACCTAGAAATAGAGTGTTTCTTTTCCACAGTTCAGTGGTTTGTCCTGCCCCTTCATCGGGAAGATCCTAGCTCTCAAATCTTGTAGTCTGGGATCTTTATTTTCTGATCCTCAGCAACCTCAGTGTCTGCCCCAAATGGAGTACCCAAGTGGAGATGGCAGGTGAATGAGTCCATTCACTGAAGAATCCTGGGTCTCTTTCATTCTCTCCAGTCAGTGTAAATTCAGACGCATGTCGTTGACTGGAGAGAGCACCAGCTGATTTTCTCAAAAGTGATGTTCTTCATTTTGAACTTTGTTTACAGAGCTCTGTCCATAACATTTGAAGGATGTAGAAGCAGGTTTGTTAGGTCTCAGGTAGTTCAATCACGATTCTTCTTTTAAAACCTATCCCAGCTTTCTGTGTGCATACAAAACCCGTACCTGAGGTTCATAAATGCCCTTATAAAATCACTGATAGCAGGAGATAAATTCCTCCCTTCTGGCCAGAAATGTGTGGCTGTCTTTCCTATAGTTTCCACTTTAAAAATGCATTTCCTTTGCTAAGTATGAAACTATGATGTTCCTTATAACATTGCGAGTCCTCTCTCTCCTACCCGTCCTCTCTCTCCCCCTCCATATTCTAAGACTTTTCACCCCCACTTCCACCCCCCCGAAAAGAAAAACTTCAAGAAAAATAGTTTTCACGGTATCTAAACCCTCCAGCATTCCCACGTGCTCCACACTAAATGCCTGCATATCTGTGTCTGGCGATTGTTTTAACATTTGGTCTTCCGCCTGGGGAGTGGGCGGTACACTCTAAGCTGCTTCCACTCAGGCCTCAGCAGAGTAGGCAATATTTTGTTATGAGTAAAGTTTCAAGCCAGGCTTTGGCCGAGGTCCTTCCCATTAGGGAGGAAGAAAGTAGAAACAGCCAGTGAGATGATAATTCTCCTTGAATTGTAGCTCATTAAAAAAAACCTTGCCTGGGCCTCTGTGGCTTATTTATTGATTTAAGCATCTAGCACTTTTCCTTTCCAGAAAGAATTAGCATCTCCATTGCAATCATGACTGGGAGGAGATTTTCCTCTTTTCTCTGGGGATTGACTGTCCTCCAGTTGCTTATTCGCACAGCCCGCTTTCGAGTTGAGTCTAGGTACGCAGTTAAGGGGTCGGAATGAGATTTCTGAGATTTATAGGTAATGAAAAGAACAGGTTGTACCGAAGATACCACGTGTAGGAAACTAAGCTCTCTTAGGGGACTCGAGTGAACCTGTGATCCTTGCTTTTTCGAAAATGAGCATTGCAGTCTTGTCCATATTAAGTCCTTTTCTGTAGATAGTTTAACATGTTCTGTGTTTGCCACCGTTGAATGTGGAAATGGTGTTTCTTGTCTACTGATCACTTACAACAGGTGTTAAACAATCTGCGTTACTCTCGAGTCTTACTGTGGTTGACTGTCTGCAGTGGTAAAGGAACTCATATATTTTCTTGCTGCTGCTTAGTCGCTCAGTTGTGTCCAACTCTCTGCGGCCCTGTGGACTGTAGCCCGCCAGGCTTCTTTGTCCATGAAATTTTCCAGGCAAGTATATTGGAGCAGGTTGCCATTTCCCACTCCAGAGGATCTTCCTGATCGAGGGATCAAGCCTGCGTCTCTTGGATCCCATATGTTTTCTTATCAGACATTTAAAATCCTCTTTCCATAAGGACACATTTTTCCCCTAAAAACAAAAGCACCTACAAGTCTAGCCGCTTTTCAGCTCCATCTGTTGAGAACCCACCCTTGTGACCATAACGCACTCGGTTCAGTTCAGTGGCTCAGTCGTGTGTGACTCTTGGCGACCCCGTGGACTGTAAACACGCCAGGCTTCCCTGTCCATCACCAACTCCCGGAGCTTGCTCGAACTCTTGTTCATCAAGTTGGTGATGCTACCTAACCATCTCATCCTCTGTCGTTTCCTTCTCCTCCTGCCTTCAATCTTTCCCAGCATCAGGGTATTTTCTGAGTCAGTTCTTTGCATCAGGTAGCCAAAGTATTGGAGCGTCAGCTTCAGCATCAGGCCTTCCAATGAATATTCAGTACTGATTTCTTTTAGGATTGATGGGTTTGATCTTCTTGCTGGTAATACTGCAGTAAGCCTCTTAATTTGTGTTCACACTGTTGTGATTTTTCCAGTAGGGACCTCTTTTTGGATGTGGTTAATACTGACGCATTGCTGTGCCTTAATAAAGGGTAATGCTGATAAACAGTCAGCACCTTAAAAACTGAGAAGCATTTGGGTCCTTAGTGGTACTCAGTCATTGCTGTGCCCTATTTGCGTGATCGGGCTTCCCCGATGGCTCAGTGGGTAAAGAATCCGCCTGCAATGCAGGAGACAGGAGATGCAGGTTCGACTCCTGGGTCAGGAAGATCCCCTGGAGAAAGAAATGGCAACCCTCTCCCGTCTTCTTGCCAGAAAAATCCCATGGACAGAGGAGTCTGGCGGGCTACAGTCAGTGGGGTCACAAAGAGTCAGACAGAGCTGAACAACTAAGCATGAGCACGATTTGCATGGTCGGATTGACAGGTGTTTCTGGGATGTTAATTTGTAAGGATTGGCTTTGTTGGCTCTTGACAAGATGTGCGTTTAAGTTTTCACCCTGCTTCTTTATCAAGGGAGCTCAGAGCTGCTCTAGGTCTTGGCTTTTTTGTTTGCAAGATTCCTAAGACTCTAGCTGAGGCAGCCTCTTGCCCAGCATTAAGAGTCCTTAGCCTAGTCTGTAGTGCTGTTTGGGCCCTGAAGCACTGTGACACTGGCCTGGTCCTGCCTGTACCTCTCAGCAATCCGCATGTCCAGGCTGAAAGTGGATGAGGGCCCCTGCAGCCGGCTCACTTCCTGGGCTTTCGGATGGATGTGTGAGGGTAGGAGCAGTGGGGGTGTTTTTGTGTTTTGTCTTCTGTTTCTGTCTGTTTGATTCTGAAGAGTCTGCCTTCAGTTGCAGGGTGTTGAAGTCTGGCAAAAGCAATGATGGAAGGGTTGTCATTACTGCAAAGTGGAGGGCAGTCAGCCTTCCTTTTTCTGCCTCAGCAGTATTGTGTATTCCAAGGCTGGGTCCACTGGGAAGATGGGATATACCACTGAGATTCTTGCACTCCTCAGTCTCAGTTTACTTGTCAATTAAATGGGCATAATGACACTCACCTCATGTATTTATGAGCTGACATGCGTAATAGTTACTATTTTCCCCACGGGCCTGGGATTCCTTCTTCAGCTCAGTCCCTCCACATATGGATCCAGTTTGAAGTTATCAGGTGCTTAGTTGGTACTGGGATAGGTGGTCATTCTTTTGTTGACACCAGAGCTAATGTTTCACCCTTCTTCTGAACTGTCCTATCAGACATGTTCCTCCAGCGCTGTGTTATCAAAATACAAATAGGGCAGATGCGTCTTTTGTAGAAGGGGTTGCATTCCAACCTTTTTCTTTAAGAAAACAAAGCAAAGCAGTTGGACAAGACACTATAACCAGGACCTCAGGAAAATGAGATTGTTTTTCCTAGACTAGCTCTCTCTCTCTCCTAAATCAGGATGCTGCGTGTGCTACCCTGCGCAGAGTACCATCTCCTCCTCCCAGCAGGGCAGTTTCCTTGACCTCAGCCTTTTTCTCAGTATTCCAGTTAGTGGTGAAAATGTGTTAGTGCTAAAAATACACACAGTATTTATGCTGGGGCTTCCCCGGTGGCTCAGTGGTGAAAGAATCCATTTGTAACTCGGGAGACACAGGTTTAATCCCTGGGTTGGGAAGATCCTCCAGAGAAATGAATGGCAGCCTACTCCAATATTCATGCCTGGAGAATCCCATGGACCGAGAAGCCTGGTGGGCTATAGTCCATGGGGTCGCAAAGAGTCAAACACAACTTAAGTGACTCAGCATATAGTTTATATGCTGGAGTGACTACCTGGAAGAAATTTTTAAAGCTTCCTTTCCAGGGTATGATAATCACGGTCAGTTTGCACTTAGTTCGTTTGTTAGTAAAGTGATTCTATCAGTACATCAGTGAGGAGCTGACCTCTGAAACTGCAGTTGTCATCTGTTACATGGAAGGCATTTGATGCTGATCGTCACATCTTTATGCTACAGTTAAAAACATGTGTGGTATTTCTTTTTTTCCTTCTAGCTACAGGAGGCTGACATTGTGGTCTTGGGCTCACCCAAGCCAGAAGAGATTCCCCTTTCTTGGATTCAACCGGGAACTACTGTTTTCAACTGTTCACATGACTTTCTATCAGGTAAATGGCTTCAGATTGGTGCCAGGCCACGATCAAAACAGGCGAGATTGCTGTGAGCAAGGTTAACCTTATTCAGAAAGAGTATGTTCCTGAAATGATGGTCACTGTCAACATAGGAACACAGTTAAGGTGACCGCCTTTTCAGTTACTTATATTGGAACCATATTGTCGGGCAAAGAGCAACCAAGATGCCAGTCGCAGTAGCAGCCACCTCCCTGCCTCCCCCCTCATTGAAATGTCCCCTGCTGTCCTCTAGCATCAAGCAGACAAGTCAGTTGTGACCTACAGCAGGCCAGTTTGTACATGTGTGAGGGAAACTAGGAATAGTATTTCTCAGTCTTTCTAAAACAGCAGAATGCTTTCTCCTAAAGCAATCTTAGGTGAACTTCAACACATAAAAGTAGATGAAAACACAGCTGCCAGAAGGAGGGGAGTGGAGACCAGCTCCCCTGTGTTCATAATTTCCCTTTGCAGTGACCCCTCAAGCACTTCTTGGAGCCCCAGAGTCAATTCAGAATGCTGGGAAAGTCACCCTTAGAAACAGAAGAGGTCTTGGGATGGGTGGCGATATTTGATGGTATTTGCTCAGGGATCCAGGAACGTCCTGGATCACATCAGGTCACTCTCAGAGTAGCTGAAGCTGTGTCAGAGCCAGGATGCCCACCCAGGGGGCCAGTAGGAGCTGATCCAGCGGGCGGACCTTTTTCTTATTCACAGGAAGACACTCAGGCTATGAAAGCTTTGGACCACACCCAGCCCACCCTCTCAAGTCCCATGACCTGTGTATGCAAGAGACAGTGGCAGAGGAAGACAGAACCTTCCTTCCTTGTTGCCTGTGGCTCCCAATTTCAACATGGGGTGGGAATGCGGGGCTGTACTGAGCTGTCCAAGAGGATGGTGTTTTGTTTTTTTTTTTTCTTTTCCCCCAAAGCGGGTCAAAGCTCGAACCAAAAGGAGTAGAAGTCTCTACAAGTATAGGCATTCTAGACCTTGAAACTTAGGCAGCCTCACAACACAGAGTGACATAGAGAATAGTATCAAGGAGAAAATAAATAGAACTTCTGATTCAGTCACCTTGGGATGACCATTTTACGTTTTTCCACAAAAAAAGCATTAAACTTAATTGTATTGGAACATAATAGAAAAGAAAGGAATATGCTAAAAGCTTTACTGAAATTCGTTTAACTATTTCTTCAAAAAGAGAAATAATGCACCTTCTTCTTTAGGAAAATGTAACTCCTCCCAGAATTGACCAATCAGATTAAAAGCCCCTTGGAGCTAAAGGGTACAAGATGGTTTGGGGTGTTTTGAAGGGAAGATGCTCAGGAATTTTTCAGAATGCTCATGTACTCAACTCACAAACACACACATGAATGAAGCAATTAGAGGTACAATATAATGTGAAATGGAATTAATGGCTTTTTTTTTAATAAATAGAAAGCATGCTCAATTCTTTACTCAGTTCTTTGAAATATATGTAGTTTGTGGATGTAACTTTTTTTCCTGAAAAGAAAAAAATGCTTAGCCCATTCACAGCGTACGTGCACTGTTTTGGAAGGCAACT
This sequence comes from Ovis aries, assembly GCF_016772045.2. NCBI lineage: Eukaryota > Metazoa > Chordata > Mammalia > Artiodactyla > Bovidae > Ovis > Ovis aries. The sequence continues at coordinate 75,821,175 of NC_056061.1, forward strand.
CTGCTCACCACTGTACCACCAATGCCATGCCCTGTTTTAATTTGCTCAGAACCCTAGCGGGATCAGGAAAGTCAGTTATGACTTTACTGTTATTTTTTTTAAGGCATGCTTCCCTACTACAGTGTTTATTTGCTGTTTTTTATTAGAGTTTTTATGTTAGGGTGATTTGGGCACAACCCTGGTTGGAGATAGGAGTGTTGACTTCAGTGTTCTTTTGGAATCCTGTGAGCCCTATAATTACATGAAGGTTGACGTATGTTTCACGGTTGAAATGGTGCCCTATTTCTAATGTGTTTCTTTTTTTAAGATCATTATTTTTTTTTAAGTATTTTAAAAACATTAAATTTTGGTGTAACAATTCTCTTTAGGAAAAAAAAAAAAAAAGGATTCTGTATGTAGACAGATTGCAGTTTATTTTTACTTTCTCTGGTCCAATAGTAGAAGTTTTATTGATTTTTGAGTGCCCAGAATATTAGCTGACACATTGGTAGGGCTTAGTAAATACTATATTGAATGAGTGACTAAACATAGATTCAGAATTATCCTCTGGTTACAGTTTTAAGTTAGTTTCAGATATAAAGACATTTCCTTAAACTTGTTCTCCACTTAAAAAAACAGGGCTGACGAGGCAGAGGCAAAAATGAAAAACACTATGCTGATTAAACAGATGAACGTTTTCCAGTCGGCACTATTTATAATAGCATTTCATTTCTTAGTAGTCAGAAGTTTTTGTTTTAACAACTTTGATGAGTATGAGAATTTAATCTCTGAATAAATTGAAGAAAGGCTTTTTCCTCTTTTATATATAATTTTCCACTTGAAGCAAGTGAAGACCTTTTTCAAGCATTATTAAAAAGAAAGTTGCTTTTATTTCAACTTAAGAGGAAAAGAATGTTCAATATAATTGGGTGAAGGCAGGGCTTTATAATGAAATTTTCCTGGTCATCTTAATGGTACAGGGTTCCCCTTCTCCTCCTTGTAAAAATAGATGGGATGGGGTGATTTATGATGAGGTAATTCTATAGGGGCATTTTATTGAATATGTAATCCCCAGAGAGATTTTCATGATGGCTGATAGCCCAGAGGCAGTGCTTGGAAAACAATTATACCTAACTTGTTGGATTGGGTCCCTCTTCTGCAGCATAAGTCTCATGTTTAGATTGAAAACAGGGCCATAGCTAGGTTCAGTTGTCTAGGTACAAGAATTTTATTTTCTAAAACATTATTTCAAATGAAAGAAATGGGCTCTGATTTTGTAATGCTCTACACACTAAAGGTCAAAATTCATCCTCAGCAAAACCATTGTGTACCTAATATTCAGACTTAGTTTCTAATATACCAAATGAGATAAAGGAGATCCTGGTCTGGGGCCCAGAGAAGAGTGTCAAAATAGAAACTTAATGGGTCAGAGTAGTTCAGAGAGAGCATCATCTGAAGCAAACATGATTCTATAGAGTGGAGTCAGGGGGCTACATCCCAGGACTCAGGCTAATCAGAGTTGCTAAGAGTCCCAGGGTGGTCTCAAAGCAGCTCCTATTTGAAAAGGGCCCTTCTAATTTCCAGGGAAACTATTGTAACACCTTAGCCTTAAATTTTCTCATTGTGGCAAGTTTGGTTACTTTAAGAAAAATGATAAGTGAAAGGCCATCTTTTAAAGGGATTCATGACTTGTCCCTGGAGGAAGGAGCTGTGAGTTAATGGGGAGTGTTAGTGGGAAGTGAAAAAAGCCATTTGGTTTGGGAGCCTTGCTCAACTTACAGACGGAGTGTGGACAGCCCTCCGGGTGGGGCCTGGCCTCTACATAGGCAGCGGGGCTGGTGAGGCAATGATTTCCTTTTTTGGGTCTCCTTAGTCAAGAAATTTATTAACCATGTATTCTAGATTCCCTGAGTTACCATCTTAATTGCTTCAGTTTCTCCAGATTCAGAATTTTCCATTCCATTTTAAGATTGCACTGATTCCTGCTACAAAAAGCATCCCAGTGGTTATGACAGAAAAGGTTGGAAGTATACCATAGGGAAGAAAAAAATAGCTTCTGACTCAGTCAACTTGAGCTATCCATCTTAGATTTTTTCCTCATTTAAAAATTACACTTCATTTTATTGGCTGGAATGTAGTAGAAGGAAAAGCAAATAATATACTAAAGCATTACTGAAATTCAAATAACTTTCTTTAAAATGAGAAATGCTGGTTCCTACAAGAGTCTTCTAAAGTTTGAGATATGTGTCTTTTATGTTGTCTTTTAAAACTCTTACTTGAGTTTAGTTGTGTTCTATTGTATGCAAGACATAGCTAAGAGTGCGAAATTGTTCACTGTGTAATTCTATAGGTGAAGTAATCTTCATTCACATGGGTATTCCTAATTATACTCATGGAACATCCATTTATAAGTTGAATGCAACTTTTTCTTATTTCCCCATCATTTAAAGGTAGAGGTAAGAATGAGGGAAGCATATTTCTTTTCCATAGGGGTTGGATAAGACCTTTAGATCAGATCTCTAGTGGTTCCAACAAAACAGGTCTTTGTCATCCTCTAGACTCTTGGCTTTTGCCTAAATATGATGTATAAAACTGAAGCGTTGCTAATCTCTTTAAACAATACATGAGGGATATGATCTTCTAACACCTTTAGTACATTTGACAATAGAACATCACAAACACTTACTCTTAAGTGTTATATGCTCTTTTTTGCAAAGGACTGGCAGGAAAATGGATAAATTTAAGAGTAGAATGGTCCAAAAAAGAATAAGATAGTCTCTTACTTCAAAAAGTTTACTGTTAACAGCATAGGCTAAAGCATTTTTACATGTCTGTTTACATTTCACAAACTTCCTAAGTGCCAACCACAGTAGAATTCTTATAAACCGCTTCTCTGTATTTTGAAATCCAGGTAATCCTCAAACTTAATATCCTAAAATATAATTTCTCAGTTTTTTAAAAAATATTGTATTTGGTTGCAGCACTTGGGATCTTTTTAGTTGGGGCACTCAAACTCTTGGTTACGGCCTACGGGATCTAGTTCCCTGACCAGGGATTGAACCTGGGCCCGCTGCATTGGGAGCACAGAGTCTTAGCCACTGGATCATCGAAGGAAATCCTCATTTCTCAGCTTTGATGGAGAATTGGCTCTGTCATTTTTTTTTTTTAATAATTTCATTTATTTATTTCATTTGGGCTGTGCTGGGTTTTTGTTGCTACTCAGGCTTCCCTCTAATTGCAGCAAGTGGGAGCTACTCTGTAGTTGCAAAAAGCCAGCGCCTCATTGTGGTAGCTTCCCTTGTTGCACAGCGTGGGCTCTAGGGTGCATGGGCCGCAGCAGTTGCCATTCCAAGGCTCTGGAGCACAGGCTCGGTCGCTGTGGCGAATGGATTTAGTTGCTTCATGCACGGTGTGTGGGATCCTCTGGGACCACAGATCGAACCTGTGTCTCCTGCACTGGGCACAGAGATTCTTTACCTCTGAGCCCGGCTCTGTCACTTTTAGGACAAGGATTTTACAAAGCCTGATCTGTCACGCAACACTTGACCTGGGCTTATTCTGTAGGCATTTATATCTTCCTTTTTATACTTGACCAACCTAGATAGCATTAAAAAGCAGAGACATTACTTTGCCAACAAAGGTCCATCTAGTCAAGGCTATGGTTTTTCCCGTGGTCACATATGGATGTGAGAGTTGGACTGTGAAGAAAGCTAAGCATCAAAGAATTGACGCTTTTGAACTGTGGTGTTGGAGAAGACTCTTGAGAGTCCCTTGAACTGCAAGGAGATCCCTCAGTCCATCCTAAAGGAGATCAGTCCTGGGTGTTCATTGGAAGGACTGATACTAAAGCTGAAACTCCAGTACTTTGGCTACCTCATGCGAAGATGACTCATTGGGAAAGATCCTGGTGCTGGGAGGGAGTGGGGGCAGGAGGAGAAGAGGACAACAGAGGATGAGATGGCTGGATGGCATCACGACTCTATGGACATGAGTTTGAGTGAACTCCAGGAGTTGGTGATGGACAGGGAGACCTGGCGTGCTGCAATTCATGGGGTCACAAAGAGTCGGACACGACTGAGCGACTGAACTGAACTGAATCTACATGGAATTGCTTTGATTTTTATATGTGTTGTTTAAATATACATATAATATGCCAGGTACTTTACATACCATATCACATTCAGTTCTCACAAAACTCTGTAAGGTTGAACAACATTAATTAACAAGCCCAAAGTCACAGTTGCCGGTAAGAGGTAGAGGTGAGATTTGAATCCAGTCAAACTCTAAATCTGTGGCCCAATTGGGAGACCCAAGGCTATGCCAGGACCCAGCTGGTAACCTACTGCCTGTAGCTGTGCCATGACACACTCATTTCCTTGGTGAAAATGAGGACGTCATTCATCATCCTGGCATTTTACAGGGAAAAAACAGTAGGCTACAAATGACGATATGCTGAAAGTCTTTTTGTTTTCTTTCCCCAGGGAAGGCTGCATGCGTTTCTCCTGGCATCCACGGTATTAGTCCCATCGCCGAAGATGTGAGTCTCCTTGCTGCCGCTCTGCGGATTCAGGTTTGTCTGACCCAGTTATTTGAGAATTTTTGAGTTAATGAATACAAAGTTTTTAAAATAGTACTTGGATCTCACATTTTCTTTTCTTTTTTTTTTTTTTTTTAAGAAAAACCTACACATTTAATTACATGTGAGTAAAATTACTCCTGAGGCCCACTTGGATTATTTTGCAACTTTTGTTCCTTTCCATAACACAGTATCCCTGAATGGTGCTTGGTATTTTCACAGTTTAGATACGCAAGCCATCAGCTTTTACTTGTCTAACACCCTTTCCTTCCTACCCCTGTTATAGAACATGGTCAGCAGCGGAAGGAGATGGCTCCGTGAGCAGCAGCATCGCAGATGGAGACTTCACTGCTTGAAACTTCAGCCTCTGTCCCCTGTACCAAGGTATTCGGGTGATTCGTTTATGCTGACATCAGCTCACCTTAGATACCCAAAGTTATCCACTGGATGGGGGCAAAACTCATGGTCTTATGGCTTTGATGGTAGATAGCATTCTCTGATCAAATTGCTGCACTGTTTTTTCTGTCCTTTAATTCCTCCAAAATTAAATAATAGTGAGCATGTTTACCGTATTCTATCAATTCTAAGATGTAGATTTTTTTCATATCTCTGAGATCAGCATACACCTTCCTATCAAAGATGTCTCTTGTATTCAAGTAGTGTTTTTTCTTAAAATGATGGTACCTTAGATTTGACAAAATATGGTACTTTTTGGAATATGCTTTTCAGTGTCAGAGATGCCCAACACACACAGTCAGCTTGGTCTGAAGGGCCTTGTAGGTTTCTATGCTGGGGGTAAATGACCAACCAAACCAATCACTATTCCACCTGGGAGTGGAGCTCCGCTTTCTTCAGAACATAGTGGTATCTGCTTTCTGACGGGACGCTCTGGGACAGTCCAGATGGATATTTTCTTGAGTGATAGTTAATGAAGTGAAAGCTACATATTCCCTCTGTATGAATTTGGAAATACAAACTGTGGGACAGTCTCAGCATGTGATTTTAGAACAGTTCGTTAGATAAGCTGTCTCAGCCAGATAGATGACAGATGCAGTTTCCAGCCTCATAGTGAATCCCCTGTGGTTGCCCCTCTATTACTGAATTGGCCCAATCCCCTTCCTGAAGGAGGCACCCTAAAGGCCAGCGATTAAACAGGTGATCCTGCCTGCTGTCTTGGAATACACAGAATGTAGGCGGTAACACCACCAGGAACTGACTCATTTTTGACTTGATAACCAGTTGCTTTTCAGAACTGACCTGTTTCCTTGGGTCACAGCCAACCACTATGATTCGATTATACCCACCAGGCTGGTGAAACCCTCCAAGCTATGTTTTGCTCCTCAAATAGACTAAACATCTTAGTCATCTGGTTCGTTAATACATAAACTCCAAGGAATGTTCTTTGGCATAATCATCCCTATATTGGTGCTGTTTCATAAAATATTTTTTGATTACTTATTTTGTTATCTCACCTTCATTTTTAGAAGTCAATGAATAAATTCTGTTCTCAGAGAGCTTAGAAAAAAATTGAGAAGAACTCGGCCAAATTGTATACCAAAGTCTTTGTACAAATCCAAATAAATCCACTTGGAGGAGAAAAGCCCTTAAATTGCTTAAGCAAATCTGACTTCTAGAGCCGCTGGGGAAAGAAAGTCAGGCTGAGTAGTTTATAAATCACTCAGAAAATCAGAATGATGTCACCGTCACTCTTCAACTAGTGAAGAGAAAACCTGGGAGATATTCCAAGAGTAGCATATTCAATTTAGGAGGTTGTGGGAGGAGAGAGACAGAAAAAAAGGTGTAGCCAGGAGGGTAAAATGAAGTGGGACCATGGACAGTGAAGCAGGGGGGGAGAACCAGAAAGGAAAATGCTAGGGGATCTGGAGGAGAGGTTAGATGTGTGTGTAGTCGCTCAGTCATTCTTGGTGACCCCATGGACTGTAGCCCACCAGGCTCCTCGGTCCATGGAATTCTCCAGGCAAAAATACTGCAGTGGGTTGCCATACCCTTCTCCAGGAGATCTTCCCCACTCAGGGATCAAACCTGGTTCTCCTGTACTGTGGGCAGATTCTCTACTGTCTGAGCGACCTACCTTGCTGCAGTCACAGAGCTCCACCCACATCCGGGCCAAGACACCCTTCCCTGTCTCCAGCTCAGGTGTGTGTTGGAATTAGGTTTATTGTGACTTCTTGCACGAAGGTCAGGTTTCACGGGTCATAGAGGAGAACACAAGATAATATGAGGACTGAGAATAGATTGTCTGCAGTAGCAACAGATAAAAACAGAGCCTGCCAGTGGAGAGACCACTGTGCTCCAGAACTGGGGCTCCAGGCCCAATCAGGAGAGAGCTGCACCATCAGATGTCAGCCCCCCAGACTAAGTCACAGACAGGTGGATTGGACAAACTCCTGATAAGAGAAGCAGCTGAGCTCAGGAGCTTTCTGAGAAGCTGAGCACATATCAGTGACAACGTGTGCATCATCGTGTGCCCAGCGACACTCCGGAGTTCCTAAAATTTCCTGTCTGAAGTTGAGCTTCAGGGCACTAGCTCCATTTACCGACAGTTATGTAATTAATGAAATATTTTGAAATGCAGTTTTGGACTTGAATTAGGGAAGCGATAGGAAAAGTATGGACACAGATGAAACACACGAACATTTCCACATATTTGAATTGCCAAGAGACACATGTGGCTAGCCCAGTAGGAAAGCATTATGCAATAAGCCCTGTATTCCTGGTTGAAGAATTTAGCGGTGACCCATAGAAGACCTTGTGCTCTAATCATGGTATTATCTTTATAAGGGTGGCCTTTGGGCACATTGTAATATGCCGTCTCCTTTCCTATGACAGAGGTGTATCCTTATACCTGGGCAGAAGTTTAGAATTATGAGTTTTGGAGCTGTTTTTCTGTCTAAAAGGAATGTACTGTTTCCTCATGTACTTTAATTGTTAGCAGTTGCACATAATCCTGCTTGGCGAAGAGGACCACAAGGCATTTGACTTAATTGTTGGCGTGGTGGGTGGATGTTTTCTACACTAGCAGCGACCACCTAAGCTGAGCAGACTCTCTTACCTCTTCTGTTCCCCTCTCCCAGTGATATCGAGATTTCGAGAGCACAGACTCCAAAAGCTGTGGAGATCCTTGCCAAGGAGATAGGATTGTTTGCAGATGAAATTGAAATCTATGGTAAAAGCAAAGCCAAAGTACGTTTGTCCTTGCTGGAAAGGTTAAAGGATCAAGCAGATGGAAAATACGTCTTGGTTGCTGGGTAAGAGCTATTTTTTAAATCTCTTTTACTAAGAATTCACGTTTGTAAAACTCTGTACCCTATTTATATCGCCACACCCCTCCAATCCATCCTCTTCTCCAACTTGACATTATTTTGTCCATTTCACTTGGTTCTCCTTCATTTGATGTGAGATAAGTTTTTATTTTCAGTGCAAACCAAACGAGCCCCGTCCACCGAATGTAAAGTGTAACGAGTTCCTAATCCAGGGCTTGGCTTTCTGTTTCTCATACTGTGTTTTGATCACCCTGGTTCCGCCTTGAATTTTTCATTTTGCTTTTCATGATTAAAATCACAGTAAGAATTGAAAGTAAAAATATTTTGAGCTGAATAGTGTGCTTTTTTGGGTTCTCCTTAGAAATAACATTGAAAAATGAACAGATACTTGTGTGAGATGTGAGACTTTTCAATTAGTAACCTCAATATTTATGATTTTGCATTATAAAAACTCATTTCTCTTTCTTGCATTTCAGAATTAATGTTGGGTTGTTTACATTTATGTCACTCATTTTATAAAAGGCAAATGCATAGTTTTCTTGAGAAGGAGCATTGGCTTTATTTTGCCTCTTTAAAAAAAAAATTCACTAGCTGAAGAACGATAGAAAACAAGGGATTTCAAATATTTATTTAATGTGACCCGAGGGAACATCAGAAGACCATATAAATTCCTTTGTTGTCTTGAAATGTCATTGCATTGACTTACTAATGATATATAGACCAAGGCTTGGGGCACAAAACCTTATTTATTAACAGGAAGAGACATTTCTGTTATAACTGGACTTGACTCATAGCTGAGTTGTTTTTTACATATCTGATCATTCATGTAAGTGCTCTCTTTTTCTGGTTATAAAAATCATGCATGCTTGTAAGATTTGAAAAATACAGAAAGTTATAAACAAGAAAGTATAAACAGCTGTTGACATTTGAGACCATCTTGACACAGATGCAGTCCGTCATAAATGCAGTCATGCTGCACACACTGTTCTGTAAGCAAGCAGATTATTAACAGTATGTTGTATACCTATCTCCATGAGTCAGCGCAGAGCTATGTTATCATTTTGCATGACTGCATGACATGCTGCTGCTCACATCCAGGTTCTTCAGTGTGCTGGGGGATGGGACTGGGAGTGGTGGTAATACCTGGCATGAGGGTGGGTTCCATTTTACAATCTTCCCAGCATTGAGAAGCATAGCTGTGGCTCAGCCACTGATAATACAGCACATTTCTAATTCTTCGAGGGTGTTGAGGCAGAAAAAAAGGTCTGAAAATATCATAGAGATGTCCCATAATTTATTTAACCAGTTCTCTGTTGATGGGGTCTTCAATTGTTTCCCATTTTTTGCCATTATAAACAGTGCTGAAATTAACAACCATGAGCATGCATCTTTGTACTTTTATCCAATGATGTTCTTAGGAAAAAAAATCCCTAGGGATAAATTCAATCTTTCATTCCTGCAAATAGAGATAAAAGGACAAATAAAGCAAGATAGCATCCTTAGTATCACCTCTTTAATGGTAGAGTCATTTCTTTATTTTCTTCCTCTGCCTCCTTCACCCTCCCAGCTCCTTGTCCTCTTCTCAGTGTTCTTTGGTTGTTGCTTTCTTAAAGGGATGGAGGGCTAGAGTCGTTCAGTGACTGTTTGTTTTTAGGGATTCAAACCTTGCTGCAGCTCCTCCATTTTGTGGCTTAAACCTCTCTCAGGCTTCCAGACTCACGACGGCTATATTCCCAATCCTAGTGGGATCCTCTCCAACCTAGGAACCCCAACCCTGATGTCCCCATAACTGAGCTTCAGGAAACCTCTTCGAGAGCAGCTGTTGGCCCCATTGGAGGCACCCTCTGGAGGAGATATGTGGAAGGAGCCAGCTGACTCAGTGGGGGTGGGGTGGGGGGACTCCTGGGTCCAAGATTTTGGAGTAAATATCTAGTCATCGTTGCTTTTCTGGAAGTGTGCTTGATAAGAGTTTGTTTACAGTGAATACATTAACTCTTAGACATGAAAAGTGAAAGTCGCACAGTCGTGTTCAACTCTTTGAGATCCCAGGTACTGTAGCCTCTTCCATGGAATTCTCCAGGCAAGAATGCTGAAGTGGGTTGCCATTTCCTTCTCCAGGGGATCTTCCCAACTCAGGGATCAAACCCGGGTCTCCTGTACTGCAGGCAGATTCTTTACCAGCTGAGTCACTAGGGAAGCCCTATTAGCCATGAAGAACTTCCAGAACAAATTGAGCATCTTATCCACATACTTGTCATCTCTTCTCCCAGGCTGTAAGTGCTCTCGGTAGGCAGGTTTGCTGGTTTTTTCACCATGCTTATGAGAGGAGAGATTAAGAAAACTCAGGAGGGTACAGTCTCAGTTTATGAAAGAGGAATCAGGCAGCCATTTTCCACGTGGAGTGGCTCTGTGTTGAGCTTGTCGGTATTGGAAATGAAAGCACAAATCCAGACAAGACCCTGCCCTTCACTGGGAACACAGAATTGACATTTCTGAAACAAAGCCTCTGATGGTATCATTATCAGATTCCTAACTTGAAGTCATACCATCAAGGCCTGGCCTCCAGCCGCATGCCGGAGAGTCCCCACCAGCCTGGCCATCTAGGATTGTCGCTACATGTTGGCCCATACCTAGTAGAGTGTTGTTCCATGCTGGCTCTGCTGGCCTTTTTGTGTGTCACTGAGCTGAAGAAGACTGGCTGCTATGTTGTACATGGAAGTGAAAATTAAACCTGAATTCTCAAGTAGAAATTTAATCCCAAGAGATCAACAGTTCTTTTTCTGAAACAGTGATATAAATTCCCTTACAGACCTATGAAGGAACCAAAATCCAAATTGTATTCCTTTCACCTGCATTGGAAAAGAAGCCATGAGTGCAGGACTTTGAGATGTATGTATGCATCTGTCACAGAGTTTGATGATTTTTAGAAAATAAATACCTCACTACATTCTATAGGACAGGAAGGAATAAACTCCTCTCACCAACTCAACAAGGGATACCTTCTTAAGTGTGTAAACTGCCTTTGTTATCTAATCTTTTAATAGCTGCATGGTAGAAATCAGTTTAAAACAGCAAGACAGGAATTTTATTTGTAGTCTAAAATGAAAACTTCATTTGAAATAAAATCATCTTTAATTTTGGTCAGGTCAGTGATGGAAAAGTGACATTATCAAGCCATTATACACAAGGTTGCAGCTTCTTTAGAAATATAAATTACCCATCCATTAAATGGAGAATTTTTTTTCCTTTTCCTGAAAGGTTTTTTTTTTTTTAATCTGAAAATGACTTTGTTCCACTGACCAAAAATTTAGCATAAAGAAAAGTTAAAAGGAGAAGACAGTCTCTCATTACTCAGAAGTATTCAAAATTTTTCTATTTTCTTCCAGAATTTTATCTCTGCTTCTGTCCTTTTTTACACATTGAAATCATGTCATAAATACTGTCTTGTGTCCTGCTTTTATCCCTGAATACTGTAAGTCTTTTCTCATGCTTTAGAAAAATTCAAATACCCAAGTAATTTTTCAGTAGATCTAAATAACAAATATTTGTTATTGTACATTTGAATTCATGTGCAAATGTGATTTAAATATATCAACAGTGGGATTAAAATATAAAACCGTGGGATTAAAAAAGTCTTCTACTATTAATAACCCAAATGCAAAACAGATTAATTCGTTTTTAAAAGCTATCCTTCAAACTTCAGTATTTCTTATTCCATCAGAATCATCTGTATTTCATCAGCTACACTTCGCATGGTATTTACACCTACACATCACTTTATTTGCTCTGCCTGACAAAATGAAAAGTATTGGGAATTGTTCAGGGAAAAATGCCAAAAGAATCTTAGGGGCCCTTGAGTTTTACATATTTTCCCAGTTACACTAATGAAAAGGAATTTGTTTGAGAACTTGACTCAGAGTGCAGCTGCAGGGCATTGAAAGTATATGGGTCTCCATCCGTCCTTCACTGATTTCCATACAGAAGTTTTTAGAAATTCTCTGAATCGCATGGACTGAGCATGTCAAATCTGTGAATACGCTGAATTTCACATTAAAGAAAACTTTTCACATCACTGTTTTTTTCCTCTAGAGTGCTAAATAGCTGATTTGATTTTATTTATCTTTTAATGCTTCAAACAGTTTTGGTCAGTGTAAAAATAACTCGATTGACTTTTCTAAAGTCTCAGTGTTCTGCTTTGGGGAAGTATTTAAAGATCTGTGAGTTTTTCTTCTGTTCTCATGGCTTGGAGAGCAGAACAAAATATTTCGAAGCAACCAGGGACTTTGAACTGTTGGCCTCAGTCAAGTGTGATGGGAAGCACAACCAAGTGAACCACGGTTATCCATTTTTATCATTAGGTTTAAAAAGGTTTTTAAAAAACCTTCCAAATCCCGCAGATGCCTGGGATGAGCGATATGTATTCAAATCCTCTTTAAGCAAAGATCTTTGGAGTTCACGGTTCAACCCATGGCTAATGGCAATAATACTGTCCAACAGGATTCTAGATCTCAAGAAACGGATCAATTTTATGACTTCTTTCTGCATAAGCAATCTCTTTGACCTTTGAGTAAACGGTAAGTCCAAAATGTCACAAGGACTTTCCAGGTAACTCAGTGGTAAAAAGACTCTGCCTGCCAAGCAGAAGACGCAGTTTGATTCCCGGGTCAGGAGGATTCCCCTTGAGAAGGAAACGGCAACCCACTCTAGTATTCTTGCCTGGGAAATCCCATGGACAAAGGAACCTGGTGGCCTACGGTCCATTGGATCTCAGATTCGGACATGACTTAGCAACTAAACAACACCACCACATTGTCACAGAGTACTTTAGTTCATTGTTTACTGGTAGTTGACAATGAATAACAGTTTGCCTTAGGAAAGGTGTCCTTTCTTTTCCTAATGTGTTTTGCTCATCTGTGCTTGGACGCGTGAGAGAAGTGCAGTAGAAGTAGTCCTTCACTTGTGGTAATAATGCCCTCAGAAAAGTGAGAGAATAAGCGCAAAATGATTCCTGTGGGAGGGAGCAGGTGACCTCCTGGGAGGAGAGGAAGATAATGAAGCAGACCCACAGTTCCATCTCCATAAAGTTCTTACAGAAAAGGAAATTAGCTTAACATGGCGCTTGTTCTTTCCTAAGTCAGCTGAATCGTTGGGAACCTGAGCTAAAGATCGTGAGACAACAATTAAGCCAAATTTTGATGCCAAATGTAGGAATGAGGCAAAATAAAATTTTTATTGTAACCCTCTTTTGATTGCTCCCCATAAATACTTCCTACTTTCTGGTTTTCCTGAATTGTATTAGTTGGCAGAACACGAAGCAGTCCTGTGTTTCTAATTAAGAGTTGGATGGTTAGCTGAAGCTTTTGGGAGGTCATCTCTGGGCGTGTCTGCTTTTGGCTCTCTCCAGCAGCGATGTGAGTTATCCTTGGGGATGAAAATATAATCCTTCATGTGACATATTTAAGTCAAGCCTGTATTCAAGTAAAGCCAGTATTCCTTTGCAGGCCATCAAGGCCACTGGAGTACCTAACCCACCCTACGTGTGACCTGCATTTTCTTGAAGATCATGACCCCTGTGGCTTTTGGCTGGAGCTCTGCTTCTCCAAGCAGCATTCCAGTGGGCTCACAAGCTATGTTGTCACTAAATCGAGCGACTGATTATCACTGAACCACATTTGAGGATGTGGCCACTTCCTTGGTTCCCCTGTCCCACCTGTGTCTCCTGTCAAGGCTTCCCTATCATTCTTAATTTCCTTTTGCTCTTTTCTTCTAACTGTTCCCTTAGAGACAGTGTTCTTAACAATTCTGTCTTTATCCCTTTTGTGCTTTGTTCACTGAGTGGTCATCCCCATTCCCATGCTTTATATGACTCATTGTCAATAACAACTTCCATCCATAGAGATAACCTAGTGAAATCAGACCATTTGCCTGGATTTAATTTCCTGGTTTATTAATCCGTGTGGCCTTGAGCAGGTTGCTTAAAATTGCTCTGCCTCAGTGTCCTCATTTATAAAATGAAGATAAAAATTAGCCCAGTAAATATAAAGCACAGGACCTAAGATATGAATTAACCCAAACTGACTCTCACTTTTATCTGACTAATGCTTATTCATTTGTCAGGTCTCAGAGATCACTTCCTCCAGGAAGTCTTCCTTGATGTCCCCAATCTAATTAGATCATCCTTCCATGTACTCTCAAAATACAGTCTTATTGCCGTTTCCCCTGTCTCAGCATTTCTCAAATTCATTGTAATTGCCAGTTTAGCTCTTCATATCTCCCATCGGCTATGGGGCTTCCTGCTAGCTCAGACAGTAAAGAATCTGCCTGCAATGCAGGAGAACCAGGTTTGATCCCTGGGCTGGGGAAAATCCTCTGGAGAAGGGAATGGCAACTCACTCGAGTATTCCTGCCTGGAGAGTCCCACAGACAGCGGAGTCTAGTGGGCTACAGTTTGTGGGTTCACAAAGAGTCAGACATGACTGAGCAACTAACGCTGCACTGCCACTATCTCCCATTGGCTATAAGCTCTGTGAGGTCAGCAGTGGATCCAACATGGTTATCATTGTGTCCCCAGGGTCTAATAACCTGGACTTAGTGCTACTCAAGATATATTTGCTGAAGGAGTGATTGTATAGCCTTGGTAGTCTGAGATAGTTACGTTGCTTCTTTATGATCACATCATTGCATTTTGTGGGTCAGAAAACTCTGTCATCAGTTTTGCTGTGGTTGACTGTCCTAGACAGTTTGGCTCATACCCTCTAACTCATAGAAGACTAAACTGTAAGCCCAAAGAAGTTTTTTAAAAACTTGTAGCACTGATTAGTATATATGGTAAGGAACAATTTCATGGGTCTTTTCTTGGAAATGTAATACTCGCCTGTCCTGTTTCTTATACTGTGATGTTGTGACCATGTGATGTTTGGCTTTTTAGGGTGTGTGCTCAACGATGAGCACCCTAGAGCAGAGATGACTGCCTTAGTGTGTTTAGGGGCTGTGGACTTATTCCTCCTAAATGTTTGAGGGGTTGTTGTTTAGAAGGGGAGTAGGCTAAGTGTGTCTGTAGGAATCCTAACATCTCTGCTTTAGGACAAAGAACTTGTCTAATCGTAAAAGTTATCAGGAAATGAATGGGCCACTCTGGAGGTAACGAGCCTCCAACCTGGTTTGTGTTCAAACACGGCTAGAAAAGCCACGGACACTGATGGCAAGAAAGAGACAGATGAGTGGGGACATTAGAATCCCATCTAATGGACAAGTCTGGCTACACCTCACCATGTATGGACCATTGACTTAGGCTTGGTGCCCACATAACACCCTCAGTAAATGGCCCTGGAAGAACAAATGCCAAATTATCCATCAACAAGAAATGACATCAGCTTAATTATTAAATCACTTTGATAGATAAGTTTATGCCATTTCCTGAAGTTGATAATGTTATTGGCACTACTGCTAAATAACTTTTCTTAATTGGCTCTTTTCATACAGATGTATCTGTATCTTGACTTTTAAGTGTGGATTTTGTGATGTAAGTGAACCACAAAGGTCCAAGGAAGTTGAGTGACTGAGGGATTTTGGTGTGGCCTGGTCTCTACTGGTCTCCTTCGATTTGGTTCTTGTACCATAGATTGATTTTGCGTAGAGTGTCTAGAAAACATTATTAAAGTTACTGTTCTTTCCCCAAATCAGGATCACACCCACCCCTCTTGGAGAAGGAAAAAGTACAGTTACAATTGGGCTTGTACAGGCATTGACTGCGCACCTGAATGTCAACTCCTTTGCCTGCCTCAGGCAGCCTTCTCAAGGACCGACTTTCGGAGTTAAAGGTAATTTATTTAACAGCTAGTATATACATTGGAAAAGACCCTGATACTGGGAAAGATTGAGGGGAGAAGGAGGAGGGGACAGAGGATGAGCTGGTTGGATGGCATCATTGATTGAGTGGTCATGA
This sequence comes from Ovis aries, assembly GCF_016772045.2. Classification (NCBI taxonomy): domain Eukaryota; kingdom Metazoa; phylum Chordata; class Mammalia; order Artiodactyla; family Bovidae; genus Ovis; species Ovis aries. The sequence goes on from NC_056061.1 coordinate 75,836,959, forward strand.
GTTAGAGCAAACTCTGGGAGACATCGAAAGACAGGGAAGCCTGGCATGCCACAGTCCATGGGGTCACAGAGTCAGACACCGAGCAACTGAACAGCAACAAGAATAAATACTTTTCAGAGCAAAATTCATCACCAGCAAATGTGGAACTGGTACATTTCATCTCTACAAGCACGCCCCACTCCCCAACGCAGCACCCTGCACTTGGTAGGTGGAGGTCTCCTGGACTTGGTCCTCCCACCAAGACAGCTGCAGGGGGAAGGTCTGAGTGGAGCTCCCCAGGAAACCCATCCCCTTCCTTCCCCCAGACGGTGGTCCATCCAGCTTTTGCTCAGGATTCCAACCTTGAGCAGAAGCCCTCCATTTCAGCAGTTCCTTCTCTGCTGAGTGGTTTTCAAGTGCTACCATCTATACTGGTGTTTGATCATCCCCGCCAAGGTGAAAGGTCTTTCCATCGAAACAGTTAGAGACCCCTAGGTCAGCCCGCAAGCCTCATCTCATCAGAGCTGCCATGTGGGGCCGCAGGAGCTCCGGAAGCTGACTGTGGGCTGGGGCATGAGGTGAAATTCCTCTGTGGCTGTGGCTGTGCTGAGATCTGGCTCCTGCGTGTTCACTCATCTTTTTTCATCGATTTATCCTGAATCATTCTTCAGCTCACTGTGTAACAGCATTCATTGCCGCAATTCTTGTTCTCAGTACTTGTGGGTTTTAGCAGTATTTTATTTATATTCCTGTTATAAATATTAATAACTCCTAACTTTAAGTACTCTTAGAATGTCATATATTATGTAGTGCAGTGAACGCTTGGACAAGAAGGCTGGGGTTTTATTTGTGGCTATCTTCCTTACTGCTGTGTGACCTTTAGCCAATCATAACCTCTCTGAGCCACAGTTGTAAAAGGCATATAGTACTAGGCTTACCAATTTGTTGTGAGGACCAAATAGTATGTAAAAATAGGGTAAACTGTGAAATAATAATGGATGCAGAAGGTATTGTTTTAGGAAAGAGAAGTCTTTTTAATGTGATAACTTTACTATTTTGAGGGATAAGCATTATGATAAATCGTATATACTATTAACTAAAATAAACTGATAGAGCCTGTAATACGGAAATCTGTTTATCAGGTAGATTTTATTTAGGAAACATTTTTTGGTACTTAAATTCATGAGCATTTTATTTTAAAATTTTTTTTAAATTCTTATGGAATGCAGTTGCTTGATAATGCTGTGCTAGTTTCTACTGTACAGCAGAATGAATCAGCCATATATTTACATATATCCCCTCCCTGTTGGACTTCTTTCCCATCAGATCGCCACAGTGCATTGAGTAGAGTTCCCTGAGCTGTACAGAATGTTCTCAGTTAGAAAACTAACATCTATTTTCTACATAGTATCAATAGTGTATATGTGTCAATGCCAATCCCCCAATTCATCTCACCCCCCCCCCTTTCCCCCCTTGGTATCCATACATTTGTTCTCTATGTCTGTGTTTCTGTATCTGCTTTGCAAATAGGATCGTCTATACCACATGTGCATTTTAGATAAAGCATAGCCGCATCTAGTAATTATTGAAATAATCCCATATTTGGTGTAACAACATTTGCTACAGTATCCTTGTGTGTGCTGTGTGCTTAGTCGCTCAGTCGTGTCCGACTCTTTGTGACCCCATGGACTGTAGCCCACCAGGCTCCTGTGCATGGGATTCTCCAGGCAGGAATACTGGAGTGGGTCACCATGCCCTCCTCCAGGGGATCCTCCCAGCCCAGAGATCGAACCTTTGTCTCCTATATTGCAGGCATATTCTTTACTGTTTGAGCCACCACCATGGGAAGCCCATGGATACTGGAGTGGGTAGCCTATCCCTTCTCCAGGGGATCTTCCTGACCCAGGAATTGAACCGGGGTCTCCTGCATTGCAGGTGAATTCTTTACTAGCTCAACTACCAGGGAAGCTGGTATTATGCTTACCCTCTTCTGAACAGAGAGACCGAAGTCCTTCAGTTACAGAGTGGCACATAGGGTGAACATTCCCCCTTTCTGTTCTCCTTTGCCTTACCAGTAATGTTTCTCACTGCCTGTACTCCTTACATCTTGGGGATACATCCCTCCCTGTTGGGTTTGGGGAACCGTTTCCCTGGGGCCCCTGTGTAGCTGTACTTGGCAACTCATCTCAAATGCTACCTGCTCTGTTGTTTAGGAGGAGCCGCAGGTGGTGGATATGCCCAGGTCATCCCTATGGAGGAGGTAAGATTTCAAAGAGATATGTGTCTTATGTCACTGTTTTTCCCTCCTGGAACCTTTAGACCCATAGTACTTTATCCTCCAACCCAAAGTCATAAAGGCTTTGAAAATCAGAAATATTTGCATGACTCATTTGGGAGCAAAACCTGACATTTACTGTTAGGAGCTTCTTGTGGATTTTGTCTCTGCTGCTTGTTGTAAATATTCATATATTTTTCTGCAGAAATACTGTTTCTGATTCATGGATGCTGACTGAGACCTTGCTTGGAATGCTTTATAAATAGATTATGTACATCACACTACCTTTCTGCATTCCAAAAAATTCTGAGTCCCAAAACCCACCTCAGGGTTCTGGGTGAGAAGATGCAGGGCTGTATCTCCATCTGTTATTTTGCTGAATTCAGGAAGGCTGGACTCTTCACCTCTGTGGATTGAGACTGCAAAATCAAATCCAGCCAGCCGTCTATATCCCCAGGTTCCACATCCATGGTTTTTAACAGTTGCAGCTTGAAAATAGAAAAAAAAAATTTGTCCAGAAATTCCAAAAAGCAAAACTTGAATTTAATGTACTCTGGCAGCTATTTCCATAACATTTACTTGGTATTGGGTATTTATGATAAGTAGTCTCGTGATGATTTAGATTATAATGGAGGATGTGTGTATGTTTGTATACAAATATACCCTATTGCACATAAGGGACTTTGCAGGTCTGGTTTTTGGTATCTGCGGGGGTCCTGAAACCAATTTCCCATGGCGGGATGACCATAGTTCCAAGGAAGAATGGTCCAAAAGTGGCAATGGTGTCGATTCTGTTTTCTCCAAGATCACTTTCTTACACCCTGCATAACTCTTGCTGGTCCCCTGGATCTAACCCATGACCAGGTCCCATCAGTTCCACTCTTTGCATCAGCCTCTTGGGTCAGGTCCTAAGAAGCCTTCCTAAACCCATGTCTGAGCAGGTTACTTTCCTGCTGTGTTTGTCTCAACAGGGACTCCACTGACTGTCCAGCACAGCATAGCCCGTCCCCATGTGCTTATGTTCCCCAGCCACCCGCCGTCTCAACTTCCCACACACCACACTCTCTCTCTCCACCCTGTTAAGCTCCTTGGATTCCTGCTCTCCTGTCTCTTGGTTCCAAGTCTGGAAGGTTTTTCCCCTTCCTTTCCTGCCCTCCCTGCCCAGCTCACACATCCAGCTTCTATTCCATCCCTCCGACATATCTCTTCCTTCTCTGCATTTACTTCCCTGTGGTGCCCTAGCCATGGGGAGTTGGAGCCCACAGGCCTCAGCACTTAGCAGCATGCCCAGCACTAAGGAGTATTTGTTGTTTTTGCTGAAGGACAAAAATCTGTCTGTCTGTACTTAGTCACTGAGCTGTGTCTAGCTCTTTGTAACGCCATGGACTGTAGCCCACCAGGCTCCTCTGTCCATGGGGTTTCCCAGGCAAAAATACCAAAGGGGGTTGCCATTTCTTCCTCCAGGGATCTTCCCAACCCAGGAATCAAACTCATATCTCCTTCATCTCTTACATGGGCAGGTGGTTTCTTTACCACCAAACCACTTGGAAAGCCTTTTGTTGAAGGAATAGTTGGTTTGTTTTGTTAGTTTGTTTGTTTTAACCCATGGAGACATCAGCACCGTGGAAACTGGAGGGAAATTTTGGCTGGTCTCTAAATGTCGGGGGTGGGAATGAGAACGAATAGTCCGAGGTTTTGCAGAGAAGAAGAGCCCTGGGCCCCACATCTGCAGGGGCATGAGTAATATTCACAAGCCAGGCATCGTCAGAGCTGGGGCCAGGTTGGGGGTGCAGTGTAAGGAATGTGGCCTGGCGAGCAGCTGAGGATTTTGCTGTCGAGGATGGAAATAGCCTCGGTGTTCTCTGTCATGTGCCTATGCCAATGGAGGTGTAAGATAGTTAGGGCTATCTTATGACAGCTGAGTCGATGAAACACCGGTAGTTTGTTCTTGAATTCAAGGACCTCCAGTGTCTTCTCCATCTATCCATCCTCAGCTCTGAGCAGAGTGCCTGCTAGAGTACCTGTATTACTTGTTCAGAAATTAATTTCTTTTTTCGAAAGCTACTTGTATGTGTTTTCAAATGATTGCTGCTTTACAAAAGTGAAAATCTGGAAGCAACTTAAATAAAAAATTTTGTTATATATGCATGACTCTACAGCCCCTGTGAACAGTAGCCATACGTAAACAAGATGATTACACAATGCTTTTTTCTTTGCGTCTTTATTTTTTAAATTCTGAAAATATGATAGTGCATTTACAGGAGACTTGGAAAATATTACAGACTTGGAAAATATTACATACTTGGAACAAAGTTACATATAGTTCTACAATATAGTACAGTTATTTTTTAAGTAGATAAATTAAGGTTTTTAGTTGGAGTTTTAATATCAAACTCTCAAAAATTAATAGAATGAATATACAGAGAAGTAGACGGATATACTAGACCTGAAAAGCTATAAACCAGTTCAATGTAATTAAGATTTATACAATTTTCACACAACAGTAGGATACAAATTTTATTTAAGTTCCATAGACTGTAAACTAGGAGTTACTGGAACATATCCAGGGACATAACAGCAGGTGCAAAAATTTCATGGTGTGAAGGTATTGAAATCATACAAAGGTTCTCTTATCAACATAAAGAGATACTGTGTTGTAAAAAGAAATAATCAGGGAATTAACATGTGATGCAGTATTATTAACTAAAGTACAGATTTTGTTCAAATTTCACAAAATTTAATGCTGATGTTCATTATTTATTTTCATACCTCATTCAAGATTCCAGATCATATTTAATTGCATTGAGCAGCTATCAGTTCAGTTTGGTTCAGTCGCTCAGTCGTGTCCAACTCTTTGCGACCCCACGAATCGCAGCACGCCAGGCCTCCCTGTCCATCACCAACTCCCGGAGTTCACTTAAATGCAAGTCCATCGAGTCGGTTATGCCATCCAGCCATCTCATCCTCTGTCATCCCCTTCTCCTCCTGCCCCCAATCCCTCCCAGCATCAGAGTCTTTTCGAATGAGTCAGTTCTTCCCATGAGGTGGCCAAAGTACTGGAGTTTCAGCTTTAGCATCATTCCTTCCAAAGATATCCCAAGGTTGATCTCCTTCAGAATGGACTGGTTGGATCTCCTTACAGTCCAAGGGACTTTCAAGAGTCTTCTCCAACACCACAGTTCAAAAGCATCAATTCTTCGGCGCTCAGCTTTCTTCACAGTCCAACTCTTGCATCCATACATGACCACTGGAAAAACCATAGCCTTGACTAGATGGACCTTTGTTGGCAAAGTAATGTCTCTGCTTTTGAATATGCTATCTAGGTTGGTCATAACTTTCCTTCCTTCCAAGGAGTAAGCGTCTTTTAATTTCATGGCTGCAGTCACCATCTGCAGTGATTTTGGAGCCCCCAAAATAGCTGCATGCAACAAATTTTGATAAATTTTCTTTTCATTTTTCTACTGTGACAAATATTTTCTCATTTTCCTTGTTATGGCTTCTTAGATACACCCATTATTTAATAGTGGACATTTAATTTCCAAATACATGGGATTTTAAAAGTATCTTTGATATCAATTTCTCATTTTGATACTAATTTCTCATTTAAAAGCTTTGTTCTCTTCTATCACCCCCTGTATTTTTTCAGTTTTCTGACTTTATTGAAGGTTTCAATGGCTAAGTCAAAAATTTCTCTTCGTAAATGTCACATTACACTTGAAAATATGTGGGTTGTTTTCAAATACCTTTTGATATTGATCTCTACAATATGTTTTTAAAGAAAGAAGTTAACAAATTACAAATATGCTGATTCTACATGTAATCATGTGTGCACCTAAGATTAGAAGAAAAATAACAGAAATACGAAGTTACGACGGTGATACGTTTTTTTCTCTTTCTTTGGCTGTCTCATTTCGTATTTTTCTGTTTCTACTGTGTGTTTTCTTCCCTGCCATATTGCCAAGTACATTTGATATGATACTATTTTCCTAATTATAAAACAGTACATAAAAGTACGTGAAAAAAGAAAACCAAAATAAGGAAACCAATCATTAACTCCACCAGAATTGTTTCCCTCTTAACCTGAAAAAGGAAAGATTTCCAATAGAAAGTCTGTTCTTTGTTGTCAAGTGGAAAATCCCGACATTAGTTTTTCTGCTTTAGGCTTTGTAAAACATACCTAACCATTGTAGGGGTGTGTAATTCGCATATTATTTTGTTTATTCAGAAAGCCCTTCAATACTGTGGATGGTAGTTGGAAGCAAGTTAGATGTTTTCATTTCATTTTCTAGTTCAACCTTCATCTTACTGGGGACATCCACGCCATTACCGCTGCCAATAATTTGCTGGCTGCCGCTATCGACGCAAGGATTTTGCATGAAAACACTCAAACAGATAAGGTGAGACAGGCCCCTTACTGGCCATTTTGGGCATCTTACCCTGGGAGTTCCAGATTAAGGCGTTCATGGAAAAACTTTTGGAGTCTCCAAGTCATCTGAAATCCTATTCAAAATTTTGTGAATTTATGTGTCCATCCTTCTCAAGGAGAGAATCTCCTTCAGTCAGATTCTCAAATGAATTTCTGACCACTGCCAAGTTAATGGGAGAATTCTACCAGTTATACTTTTTAAGCCAAATTCTCTTCGTTTTGCCCATAGGTATAATCTCTGGTCTGTACTAAGGGAATTGGATTCTTTTTAAGATTCCCATGTTAGAGGCAGCTAGCCTCAATGCCCTGTTAAACATGTCAGACCTCCTTTTTGGATTAGGGTGTACAGTCTGAGATGTAGCTCACACAGGGGACACAGTACCAGATGCTAATTCCTTATAGATGCTAGTTCCTCATAGACATAGGATGTGGATAAAAGTGGGAATTTGGGGCATATTTCTCAAAAGTCCTGATCCTTCAATTAAACCCACTCCCTAGTGAGTTCTTGAAGTTGAAGGCAGCTACAGAGATAAATTTTAATTTGATAGTTAAAAGGCTGTAGATCAAGAAATATTTTCATGCAAGCTCTTTACAATGTGCATTATTTCAGATCTAGTTTAGATTTAGTAAAATGACAAAACTTAAGTCTAAATTGTTTACATTAGCCAAGAATTTTAATAGGGTCTCTAATCCAAACATTTTGGTTATAAATGTAATGAACTTTGTCATATTCTGTAAATTGTCCACATTCATGGTTGGCCCTTAAACTTGTGTGAGTTTTGTTTTTGTTTTGTGTTTTTAGGCCCTGTATAATCGACTGGTTCCGTCAGTGAATGGTGTTCGAGAATTTTCAAAAATTCAACTTGCTCGACTGAAAGTAAGTTTCCAGTGAATGGTTCACAAAAAAATACCCTGGAAACAAATAAAAAAATTGAAACCAGAAATCTTGAACTCGATTTGAGTTTTGGTTTTCAGATACCTTATATATATATGTGTATATATATATAATAGATTATATATATATATATATATATAAATAATAGGTTGTGTATATATATCTCTCTTAAAAAGCCAGAACAGTGTAGCAGAGATTGCATGGAGCTAGATGCCTGAGGCCTGGATCCTGCACCAAAAAGCTGGTGAACAAATTATTTCTCGCTTGTAGATGTCAGCTTCTTCATCTATAAAATGAGAGGACCACTTTGCTGAGAACTCTTGTCAACCAACAAATGAGGATGGCTAAGAGTCTTTTCTATAACATGTTTTAACTTTCTAGGGAAGCCTTTGAAAATTCATCTATTTCAGTTTTTATTGCAGGAAGATACTAAGATTGTATTTGTGGATGTGCTCTTAATTCTTATCCATTTTGCCATTTTCTACTTGCTTCTATTTGCTACTTAACATTCTACGAATCACATGAATTTTCCCCTTGCTTTTTTTCAGAAATGAAAAAATAACTTTAATTTACAACCATTAATTGGTGGAATTGGTTTTAAAAATTTATCCCCTAGCTTCTTACTAAACCAAGTTCAATTTCTTGAGAATACACAATATGCTATCCTCAGCACCTCCAACATTTATAGAGTTTCTGTTTCCTACATTCTTTTCTTATACTTTGTGGTTGTCTAATCGCTAAATCGTGTCAGACTCTTTGCAAACCCATAGACTGTAGCCCACCAGGCTGCTCTGTCCAGTGGGATTTCCCAGGCAAGAATACTTGAGTGAGTTTTCATTTGCTTCTCCAGGGGATCTTCCTGACCCAGGGATCAAACCTGCATCTCTGTATTGGCAGGCACGTTCTTAGCACTGAGCCACCAGGGCAGCCCTAAGAAAGGCTTATCACAATAAATAATAGAAAGACAGGCAGTCTTAGACTGTGTCCCTTAAGCGGAAGTCAAAATGTTCTTCAGCCTGGAACCAGTCTACTCAGGTTCTTTCCTTCTGGTTAGAGATTAAATTCCGCAGTCAGGACTGAGCTCCAAGTATTTCTTCTTAACTTAACCAGGGTGGCTGGCATGTGGTGGACTCTTATACACTATCAAAAAGCACTTTCTTAAAGTGTTTCCTTTGTAGAAAGAAATGCATTTAAAGTTTTCTAATGGAAATAGAAATAACTTGAAAACATAGACATAAAACTTAAATTTGGGGGATTTGTATCAGAAAAGAAGAATTAATGGACCCAAGCATTAATTAGATGGACAGTTTACGCCCCTTCTGAGCACAGCATGAGGTGACCACGTAACCTGAGGTCACAACGGGCAACACTTGTTCTTTGTATGTTGTCACCTGCACTGTCACCTCTTAAGAGTTTGAGCAATCTCCAGGAGATGGAGAAGGACAGGGAAGCCTGGCGTGCTGCAGTCCACGGGGTCACAAAGACTAGGACACGACTGAGCGACTAAACAACAATAACAATTACAAATATCCGTGTCTTCCATTTAGGGCGTGTTTGGATTCCGACATTTATTTATGAGTTGGCCTAACCTGCAATTTACTGGCTTCCATGGTAGCTCGGAGGTTAAAGCGTCTGCCAGGTTCAATCCCTGGGTTGGGAAGATCCCCTGGAGAAGGAAATGGCAACCCACTCCAGTATTCTTGCCTGGAGAATCCCATGGACAGAGGAGCCTGGTAGGCTACAGTCCATGGGGTCACAAAGATTTGGACAAGACTGAGCAACTTCACTTTCACTTTCAACCTGCAATTTACTTGAAGTTCAGCTTAGTTTTTAAAAAGGTTGTCCTAGTTATGGAGGAAGTAAAAGTAGAGACAATTTGATTACATCTTGCTTTCTCTTCCTTCTAAAACCCATCGAATTTTGTTCTTCTTAACCACTAGAGACTGGGAATAAATAAGACTGATCCGAGCGCACTGACGGAAGAGGAAATGAGGAAATTTGCCCGTCTTGACATCGACCCCTCCACCATCACGTGGCAGAGAGGTGGGTGCTGGTGGCCGGATGGGGAGGGTGACACGTCCTCCAGCGGGTGCCCCTCAGTTGATTTCACAAACGCATGATTGTATTTCTTCCACTGTCTTCCCAGCTTGCATTGCGCAATCACTCCATTAACTCAGTCACTGTTGTTTTACCAGCCTTTCTCATCCTCGCCTCCTAGTTGGGAGAAATATCTGTGCCCTTAGCTCATCCCAATCACCCCGCCTCTACCAGGTTTCCCAGGAAAAGTACTTTCTTCCTGTCTCTTCTCTGGACTCTTGTCTTCTGTTAGTGGGAGGACTGTCTGTGGCTCCCACTGCCTCTCGACCAGGGACCCTAATTTTAATTTCTTCCTTTCTCTTCCCTTACCAACCAGGTCTGAGCCTCTCAGAAATTTCTGTTTTCAGTGAGGAATTTTTTTCTCTGAGTATAATGCTTCCAGCCACTGATGAGAATCCTCTCTAACACTTGAAATGCGGCATGAAAGGACTTCCAGCCCTAGCCTCCCTGTTTCCCTCTTTGCTGTGACATCCCCTCTCCACTGCCACCCCCACCCCACCCTGCTGTCTGCAAGGGTGGGATGTGGGTGGGGTGGGCAGGAAGGCACCAAATGTGGAGTCAGGAGCCTTAAGGGGATGTCTCCCCCGCCACTAACTTAACTGCGTGACCCTGAGCAAAGCACATGCCTGTTCTGGCAAATGGAAATGGAGTTGGTAATATATGCTTCCAGGCATGTGGTACGCAGCACTTGATAAAACCTATAGAAGAGTCAGATAGTGTGTATTCCTGATCCTTCCTTTGTTGTTCTTCTCAGAGCTCCCCTCTCACCAACTTTCTCCATTTCTACACACTTTTTTTTTTTTTTTTACTTTATATTTTAATTGAGCCACCCTGGTGGCTCAGAGGGTAAAAGCATCTGCCTGCAACACAGGAGACCTGGGTTCGATCCTTGGGTAGGGAAGATGCCCTGGAGAAGGAAATGGCAACCCACTCCAGTATTCTTGCCTGGAGAATCCCATGGACAGAGGAGCCTGGTGGGCTACAGTCCATGGGGTCACAGAGTCGGACACGACTGAGCAACTTCACTTTCACTTTTTCACTTTCACTTTAATTGAAGGATAATTGCTTTATAGAATTTTGTTATTTTCTGTCAGACTTTAACATACATCAGACATAGATATACATGTCTCCTGTCCTTTTTGAACCTCCCTCCAATCTCCCCCATCCCGCCCCTCTAGGGTGATACAGAGCCCCTGTTTGAGTTTCCAAAGACACATAGCAGGAGAGGGTGAGATGTATGGAGAGAGTAACGTGGAAACTTATATTACCATATGTAAAATAGATAGCCAGCGGGAATTTGCTGTATGTCACATTTTCTTTTTAATTATGAGTAGATGCCTGATTTATTGCAGTTACCTTTTAATAGATTTTCTTACTTCCATTTCCTACCCCCGGCCGTGCCCCCACCTCTGCCCCACAACTCAGTGATTTCATAGTAGAGGGTGAGATGTCCCATCACCACCTTTCTGAGAGCCTCCATCCTGGGTGGTTGGTGGTCCACCCCATGGCCTGGCCTTCAGGAGACTCTGCCATGTGGCCACCTCCATACACATCTTTGCTTCCTGTTTGCCTCTTCCCTCTGCCCCGCCCTCCACTGGCCCATCCCACCGCATCTCCCATCTTGCCTTCCCAGACACAGCTCAGGACCACCCCACCTGCATGAAGCTCAACTCCCGGGAATCCATTCAACCTGTTCACTGCAAATTTAGCGAGATGGAAAAACAAAGACCAGAGAACCCGTCCTGACTCTGTCGTTTATGAGCCGTGTAACTCTGGACAACTGAATTACTCGCTTTCCTCATCTGTAAATGAGTCCTAATAGCACCCTTTCCCTTGGGCGGCTCTAGTGGGACATGAGAGTACTTTCCAAACCCTAAGGCACCATCCAGATGGTCGTTATGGTAATAGCTGTATGAGGTACTTTTTCTGTGTGTCTGTGTCTCCCAACTCCTAACAGAGAGTAAAATCTCTTCAGAAACTTCTAAATGTTTTTTTAAATTACCAAAGTAGTAACATTATACAGATTTTAGTACTGTCTAAAAAAATCAGAAACGTCTTACTGTGCAAATAAAACTACTATTCATGGTTTTTCTGTGCACCAACGTTTTGTGTATAATTAGAATGGCAACCCACTCCAGTGTAAATAATCTGCCTGCAATGCAGGAGACCCAGGTTTGATCCCTGGAGAAGGAAATGGCAATCCACTCCAGTATTCTTGCCTGGAGAATGGACAGAGGCGCCTACAGAGTGCGTAGGCTGGCAAAGAGTTGGACACACCCATGGACGGAGGAGCCTGGTAGGCTGCAGTCCATGGGGTCGCAAAGAGTCGGACACGACTGAGTGACTTCACTTTGACTTTTCACTTTCATGCATTGGAGAAGGAAATGGCAACCCACTCCAGTGTTCTTGCCTGGAGAATCCCAGGGACGAGGGAGCCTGGTGGGCTGCCGTCTCTGGGGTCGCACAGAGTCGGACACGACTGAGGCAACTTAGCAGCAGCAGCTGCAGCAGAGCTATAGAATTTGTATCCTACTAGTTTCATTTATATCATAATAAGATATCATTTATATCATGTTCTATTTTGTTAGTGACTGTTTGGTCATTTTAAATGGTTCCAGAAGTCTTCTGTGAATGAACTACAACCTCCTTAAACATGTATCTATTACTGAACAGACCAACATCATTTTTAGTTCATTTATTTATCTTTTTGGCTGTTCCGTGGGGCATACGGGATCTTAGTTCCCCAACCAGGGTTTGAACCCACACTCCCTGCAGTGGAACTGCACAGCCTTAACCACTGGACTGCCAAGGAAGTCCCACCATCATCATTTTTAATTCCTGGCATGAATATGTTTAGCATTTTATTGGGAATCTACTGGAAGGATTATTTATTCCAACACCATTGTATTCAAAAGGCATAGTCAACTTTTTCAAGGTATTTGTGAATTCATTTTATTCCTAAAACATATTTGGAGGTGTACTTATAAATGAAAAATTATGCAGGTGGAAATCAGTGTATTTGAAACCGGGCACGAGGGCATGCTAAAAAGAAGGGACAGTCTTCCACACCTGCGTTGTGGCTACAGCAGAGGAAGCCATCAGAAACAGGGCTGCGTTCTTGTTCTCTCTCTGAGAAGCATGAAAACACTGACGTGTACTGTGGTTGTGAACCATTTTCCATGGAAATGACATTAAAAAATTAGTCCTGATAAATGTTAGAATTGCATTATTGTTTAGGGCACTAAAGTCACAAAACCATCATTGCCACCTGGGTCCGAGGAGTTCAGAATGACATTTGACAGCTAGTTTGGCGCTTCCTCCCATGAATTAATATAAGAAAAAGGACTCTTCCATTAGATTGAGGTCATTTAATAGTTGGACTTAGAGCTTAAAAGAGTATAACCTTTATGATGAGATTAGATGCTTTTATAATTTGATAACTAGAAAGGAGACATTCAGGGACCACGTGGGACTAAGAACCTCCTCTCACACCATATGGATGTTGCCCATTTAGTGGTCACTTCTTTCCTTTCATCCTGTGTAAGGAATGTGACTCCTGGTGGTTTTATCCTATGCTTCCTATCAGAAGCTTGAAGGCCCCCTAATGCCTGGTGACAGGGAGGAACTGGGAGCTGATAAATTATTACAGAAACACATGATGTAAGCAGGAGAGACAGTGGACATTGGGTCATTTTATTGTTCCCTGGGATGTGAATCCCTGCCTTTCTGAGCATTCAGTCCTCCAGGGGCTCAAGGGCTGTTAGGCAAAGGACCCAAAGCCTCGGTCTCCAGGAAACTGATATCCAGTTACTGGTTGCCAGCACTGCCCTGCAGCTTTGCAGGGAATCAGTACCATTATTCTGCTGAATCCAAAATAATGGGCCCACCCCTGATGTCCTACCTTGTACCACCCAGTGCCTGAACCATAGCTGGTTGTTAATGAGCCTCAGGACACAGCAGTGTAGTCCTACAGGGACCATCTAGGGCAAAGAGTGAAAAGACAGATCTCTTCTCTCTGCAGGAGCTCTTCACCTTGTCCACACCTACCTGCACTCTCCATCTCTCCCTTTGGCCGCGAGTGCCTTCCATCAGAGAATGATGTCTTGTTCGTTTTTGTATCCCTGTACAGATGGCACAGGATCTGTCACAAAATTGACCCTAAGTAAAAATCTCTGAAATGAATAAATATGTTTCTCACTCTATCTTTAGCTCTATCACTTAGAGTCAAGGAATTCTGTATTACTAGTGTTACTTTCTGCTTTCCAGATGGCTCAGTAGTAAAGAATGCACCTGCCAAGCAGGGGATATGGGTTCAGTCCCTGGTTTGGGAAGATCTCTTGAAGAAAGAGATGGCAACCCACTGTAGTATTCTTGTCTAGGAAATCCCATGGACAGAGGAGCCTAGTGGGCTACAGTCCATGGCGTTGCAAAAAGAGTCGGACACACTTGACTTAGCGACTGAACAACAAAGCGTTACTATCTAGTATGCATCGTTCTTGTGTATCAGAACTTAATCTTCACATTTCTTGGCTTATGTATCACTGTCATTTCACTTGTGTCTTTCCACGGACATCAAAAGCTTGATGGACCGTGAGACGTCCTGCTCTACTAGGGCCATGCCAAACACACAGGGTTCTGATTCCCACTGATTATAGCTGATCATGTTAACTTGTTTTTTTTTTTTTTTTCCTGTTTCTTTTCTTTTCTTGGGTTATTTGTGTTCTCTTTGCTAAATAAATCCAGCTGAATTTCCAATAAAAAAGATCACGTTGTGTATGCTTCGCATGAGAGTAGGAAATCCTTTTACTTTATATGATTCTGCACCATTGGTCTTGGGAATACGTGCTAGCTAGTGGTGATATGGAGAGGCATTCCTTTCTGAGTATAGGGCTCTGTGCCTTAAAGTCATAGAGAGATTTCCTTGTACTTGATGAGTGTTGCTTGGATGTCCTTATGGGTCTGTGGTAATGAGTGTGTATGCATCAATGTGTGAGAGAGAGGAGGATTGTACATAGAGAAAGAGCCGACACGTAACAAGTCAGGGAACAATGGAGGCAGACGAGGTGAGCAGGTTGGCTCGTGCTTTGTGTATGAAAGGAAACGTTCACGTTGTTTATCCCACAGATGATATTAGTCCCCAGATATGCGATTCCCATCACCATTTTTGTCAGCGCCGTATTAAACATTCAGTAAGTTGGATCTAAGTTGTCAGTGTGGGCCGCCTGCTATTTGATGCCATATGAATTATTAGTAAAGTCTGTGTCCTTCTGTCTTTGATTCCTGGCATTGTACATTTGGTTTTCGCAAAACAAAGTGTGAACCAGTGCCATTCAGACAAGCCAGTGAAAAGTGTAAAGAGAATTGATACCTACTCTCACCATCATTGACTTCTCCCCCTAAATTCTACTTTATTTATTTTAGAGGTGTTTTTTTTTTTGGTGGTAAAATATAAAATTATCATTTTAATTACTCATAAGTGTGGTATTCATGGCATTAAGCATACAATATATAGTTATACCAACAACACTAACTATACCCAAAATCTTTTTATCATCCTCGACAAAAACTCATTTCCGAAATAGTAACTCCCCACCTCCCTTCAGCCCCTGTTGATCACCATTCTGTTCTGTCTCTATAAACAATTTGCCTGTTTTAAGAGACCCGTACAAGTGGAATCATACTGTATCCAGTTTATTTCATTTTGCATGTATTTTCCCTGTTCATCCATGTTGTAGCATGAGGTATCAGATATTCACTTATTTTATGGCTGTGTGGCATTCCATTGTCCATCTGTACCGCATGGTATGAGTGGATAAAACTGGATCAAATGGTTTAGTGGATAAAATTGGTTTATTCACTCATCTGTCAGTGGACACTTCTTGGCTGCTATGATCATGGGTGTGCAATACTTGCTTCCAGTTCTGTTGGAAGTGGTGGGTCGTATGGTCATGTAGTGTTCACCATTAGAGGGACTTAATTGTCTTCTTCTTTGGCCTCGTGCTTCATTTTGGAAAAAAAAAAAAAAAAAAAAAAGGACACTGCTTCAGAAATGCCTTCCCTTACTGCCTGGTAAAAATGGCACGCCACCCTGACCCCTGCCCCAACAACAGGCTCTCTTTTCCCCTCCTTGATTTGCTTAAGCTGGGAGACCGCTAGTTTCTTTGAGCCCTTTCTGTGTCCTCCCACAGGATCCTCTGCTCAAGAAGTCATACCATGTTTCTTGCTCTCTACTACCTCCCCAGCATCCAGAACCGCTCCAGATACACACTGGGCAGCCAGTTCCTACTTGTTTATCCTCTGTTCTCTTCTCTTTCAGTTGTGGATACCAATGACCGATTTCTACGGAAAATAACCGTTGGGCAGGCGAGCACAGAGAAGGGCTGTTCCCGGCAGGTAAGGTAGCGCTTTCTCTGTGGACGGCTCTGCTCTTGCATTTTCCCTGCTCCAGAGCTGGTTCTCTGCATTTCTCTTCTCATTCCTGCACCTGCAGGGGCCAGTGGGTCCCCCCACATGTTTCCAGTCCCTCAGCAAGACTGGGAAAGGATCAGGAGGCGGAAGCTCTTGAATATTATCTCACCACCCTTTTCCTGTGTGATTTTAGTTGTATTTCTGCTAGAAGCCATTCAGGGTGTCCCTTGAATATACTTTCTAACATGTTTTACTGTCAGCCTACCGAGTTAGTGCATAACAACTGAAAAATGGAAGTCTCAGACGTATTATTCATGTTTCATAAACCAAAGAACAAACACCCAGTTATTTGGCTTAATAGCCTGAGAAGTCGTTAAGAATAATGTCCTATTATCCAAACCCAGAAAATGGGGAAGATAAATTACAATGCTCATCCTCATTTTAATAGGACTCTGGTGTGAAGCAACGGTGCTTAGGGAATATAAATCCATTCCATGATTTTTCATCCAGGCACAGCAGGCCTCTAAATTATTATTTTTTGTAGTAAACTTTATACCTTAAGATAGCTTTAGATTTGTGGCTTTTCCATTATGTTGCACATTTTCTGTGCTTATTTTTGTACTGTATCTTGGCACTGGAGAGATGCAGGATAAACAATGGCTGTGATCTGATGCTCACTTGGTGCCTTGGATTGGTAAGCCCGTTACATGCATGATGAGCACATTTAGTTTGTAAGTGTAGTTTGCAGATGAGAAAAGTTGGCATATTGTATTAGGTAACTTGTCCAAGGTTGTATTCTATATTGCTTTATGTACACATATTTTTAAATTATAAAGGATTATATTTAAGAACTTTAACTGATTTTTTTTAACCTTAAGCTATTTTAACCTTGAAACATATTTTTATGTCAATAAAGGTAGATCTAGGTCATCATTTTTTAATGGCTATATAACATCACATTTTGTAGATGTACCATAACTGGATTCAACCAGTTCACTGTTAGTGTAACTTGGGGTGTTGGGCTAAAATAAATAAGCTGTAACATACATGTACACATATGTTACAGCTTATTTATTTTATCCCAACATAAAATACATGACCCCTTCATGGATCGTGGTGAAGGGACTTGCGTAACAATGAAACTATGAGCCATGCCATGCAGGGCCACCCAAGATAGATAGGTCATAGTGAAGAGTTCTAATAAAACATGGTCCCTTGGAGAGGGGAATGGCAAACCACTCCAATATTCTTGCCAGGAGAACCCCATAAACAGTATGAAAAAAGCAAAGAGATATGACACTGGAAGATGAGCCCCACAGGTCGAAAGGGGTCCAGTATGCTACTAGAGAAGAGCAGAGGGCAATTACGAATAGCTCCCGAAAGAATGAAGTGGCTGGGCCAAAGTGGAAACAACACTCAGTTGTGGATATGTCTGGTGGTGAAAGTAAAGCCTGGTGTTGTAAAGAACAATACTGTATAGGAACCTGGAATGTTAGGTCCATGAATCAAGGTAAATTGAAAGTGGTCAGGGAGGAGATGGCAAGAGTGAACATTGACATCTTAGGAATCAGTTAACTAAAATGGACAGGAATGGGTGAATTTAATTAAGATGACCATTATATCTAGTACTGTTGTGTCATCTCTTGTACAACATAATATCATTAAGGCCAGGATCTTGAGGATGTTGTTTGACAGCCCCTTGTTTTTTTGGTTACTTTGTGTATTGTATTTACTGCACTTCTTCCATTAAGATCAGATCTATTGTTAGTAAGTACTAAGGGTATATTCCCTGGAAGGAATGATTCTGAAGCTGATGCTCCAATACTTTGGCCACCTGATGTGAAGAGTTGACTCATTGGAAAAGACCTTGATTTTGGCTAGAGGAGAAGGGGGGCGACAGGATGAGATGTTTAGATAGCATCACTGAGTCAATGGACTTGAATCTGAGCAAACTCCAGGAGACAGTGAGGGACGGGAAGCCTGCTGGGCTGCAATCCATGGGGTCATAAAGAGTCAGACGTGACTTAGTGACTGAACAACAACATACACACATTTTTGTGTAACCCTGCCTGACGATATCCTTATGACAAATTTCCAGATCCATAACTGCAGAATCAGAGGATACAGATTTAAATGTTGGTGTGCATTTCCCCATCACATTCCAGGAAAGCTATGTCAGTTCACATCCTTGCCAACATGGCTTTTTGTCTTTTGTGTAAACATGTGATACACAATAAGGATATCTCATTTATACCTTAATGTGATTTGGAAATATTTTATTTGCAAAACAGAAACAAGTAGCCCTCTAATAGCTACACTATTTGGGCATAAAATGAGTAATTATTCTTATATTGATTCTTGCTTCGTTTTTGATTGTGCTTGAGATACAAAATTCTGAAATTGTAACAATTACAATTGAAGAACCTATAGGAGTGTTATATATTCCACTTATTACTTACACAGTTCATATTTTAAGGATATTTTGAACCTTGGTTTTTGTACAGAAAGTCTCATTATTTTCAGTCTTTTTTCATATGCACTGTTTTTAATAGAATGGAGGTATAGAAAATCCTAAATTTCATACAATGAAAAACCACTTATGTTTGGAATGGCTTATATTGAGAATGTAATAATTGAATATAGATCCATTTGACTCTCAGGTAATATGTTTTTGCTAAATCAATGACTACTGAAGTCTCAACCAGGAAGTAGCCAGAAAGCTCCTTCTTTCCTTCATTTCCTCTTCTGTTGGTGACTGAAATGGACAATAAAATATCTCCTCGGTGATCCTGCCAGGGTGCAGCTATTTTCTATGTAAGACTGAACTTGTCTGGCTCCCACGCCCCTGGGGACGGAGGGTAATGAAGTGGTTTTGTCCAGTGGCTGAATTAGGAGGAGGAAGAGGGCGATCATTCCTTGTGTTCTTGTTGGATTGTGTCCAGGGTGGAATCAGAGCCAGGGGAGGGAATAGGAAGGCCCAGGGGCATTTCTCAGAAAGTAACCACTCTCCACGTTTGTGGCTGAACGGTTCACCATTTGAGGTGGACAGCTCAGAATGGATTCCACATCACCTCGTGACTGGGGAGTGGGCGTGGAGAACATAAGTTGGGGGCCTCCTCGCTGCTGTGCCAAGCTACAAAACTGGCTTCAGACCATCTTCTTTCACAGTTTGCTGCTCATGTCTTAATGGGGCAAACACTTGCAGCCCCCTCGAAACACAGAAGTGACAGAGAGGGTAGTGGGCCAACTCTCTTTATTTTGCCAACACATTGAATCCTGCTTCATTTCACACTCAGTGCCCCAAGCTGGGGACTCAGGAACAAACCCTCCCCAAATGGTCCCTGTCTTTGTGGCCCTACAGTTCAGCGGTGGAGATCTGCATCCATCAGACCATCACATTAACAAGTACAAGCCTGAGACGTGCCTCAAAAGCACATCTCATTGTGCCGCGAGCTGGTGTTATGGAGGGGCTTGGCAAGCCCTGTTCTGCTCAGCAGAGCAAATAAAGAAAGAGCACTAAGCCTAGGACTGTACAATTGCTGGAAATTTGTGCATCTGAGAATGGACTTTCAAGGACTGAACCCCAGGCCTGCAAGACCTGAGTGCTGCAATATAGCACTCCATGGAAACGGTCCACTGACCAGGACCTCGACGTTTGTTGTTTCAGGCGCAGTTTGACATCGCAGTGGCCAGTGAAATCATGGCAGTGCTGGCTCTGACCGACAGCCTGGCGGACATGAAGGAGCGGCTGGGAAGAATGGTGGTGGCCAGTGACAAAAATGGGCAGCCTGTGACAGCAGACGACTTGGTATGTCCATCCCAGCTCGAGGTCCCTGACCTTCCCGACCCAGGGACCGAACCTGGGTCTCCCGAATTGCAGGCAAATTCATGACTTTCAGAGCCACCAGGAGCCACATGTAATCAGGAGAATGAGAGTCTTCTTCATGTCACTGGGTATAATTTCTGTTCACACCGTTTCCTACTAAAGGTCCCGATTGTCCTACAACCTAATGTGGTACTCACGGGCATTTGTAATGTGCTTATTATTCCTGGCTGCAATCAGAGTACCTGAAATCTATTTCATGTGCTTTTCACAATTCTTTCCAATCCTGATTTCTGCTGTACCTGGAGTGGAAGCCTGTAGCTTTTTTTTTTTTTTTTAAGGTAATCTTTGCCTGCTTTAAATTGAGGGCAAATCACCATTCCAAGGAATAAGAAGCAACGCCACCTTCATGAAAGGGAAGATTAAGTTAAAGAGGCACATTTTTGACTCCAGCCTGCTCCCTGGGCATGCTGGTGTGTTTGATTTTGTACCTTCGACTTGGGTTTCAGCTTATTTAAAAACAGATCTCCCCCGAACGATTCTTACTCATGTAGCTTTCTTTTGCATGGAGTGATGCTTTCTTACAAAACATTCATAGTAGCCTGGCACACCACCACCTTGCTTAGTGCTGGTTGTAATTTGCACACTAATCTTTTTCTCCTCTTCCCTTTAATAGCCACCTTTGCTGTTCACCCCCCACCCCACCCCCACCATCAGTGATGTAGCTATTTCATCTGCTTGTATGTGTTTATAAGCACACAACACTTGGTACAACATAGACAGCCATAGCTCTAAATTTAAGCTTACTTTCCCATGTATTTAGTCATGCACAATAATGAAATCTTAAATAAACACTGATGAGAAGCTATCTTATTAATTCCAAGGGCTTGGGATGTAATTCTAAACCTTTGCCAAAATGTCTTGATTACCTTTTGGCTTCTTCTTGAAGAGCTGAATCTGACTGACTCATAAGTCTTGTAAAGTAGGTTAAATAGATATATTTATATCGGCCACTCATGGAATGCTTAGTAGAAAGCTAAAAGAGAAAATCCAAGTGCAAGTTGCTATAAAGATATTGCTTTTTTAAAATTATCAAATCTCAACATTTCTTTCTAGAATAGTACATTATAGTTTCTGTATAAGTATTTCCTCTGTATTATCTTAATGTTAGGTATCAGTAATATGTCAGGAGTAATTTGAAAGGGCTTAATCCACAAATATTTCCCTAAACTTAACTTTTTTTTGGTTTGTGATGAAACTCTTGGATCTGGGACAAAAAAACTCAAGAGTTGACTCTTTGGTGTTTCTTGCTTGCGAAATGTACCTAATTTCTTCATATACCTGTAATAGGTAGGTTACCCTTCTTGTGACATTTATTTTGTCCAATAAAGTAGAAAGTAAATTTGATTTTTAAAGACATTTTAATGATTCCATGTTATAAAAGCACAAAAATAGAAATTGATTATATAAGAGAAACATTTAATATTGTTGGTGAAAGAGGTAGAGAGAAAGTAATAAACAAATCCTTAGATTCTACCACCTGATCCGTTAGGATTTGTTGCAGGCCACCTTCATTTTTTCAAGGCTACATTCAGATGCATTTGCTCATAATATGGCCTTCCAATAATTTGACTAGTTTGTTGAAAGATCATTCCCCAGGGTCTTTAGAAAAGGTGGAAAGGAATTTTTTTGTTTAATGCTTTCCCAGGACTTCCCTGGTGGTCCAGTGGCCAAGGCATCATGCTCTTAATGCAGGGGGTCTGGGTTTGGTCCCTGGTCAAGGAACTAGATCCAACATGCTACAAGTAAGACCTAGCCCAGCCAAATAAATAAATAGAACAATATTTTTTTTTTAATTCCCTCTGTGGGCTGCTTTAGCACACTTTCCCCAGTAGTTCTCGGACTTCATCCCTGTTTTATCTCTTCCTTGTCCTGTTCTTTTCCAGGAATGCAATAGGGAGCTGCAAGAGAGCCTAATTCAAGCTTCATAGGATTGAAAGGAAGCAACCACAGCCACAAGTAGCTTCAGCTTCATTCTAGGCAGATGTGGAGTGAGAGATAGAAAACAAGGTGCCTTTCCAGTGTCCTGAGTACCTTCCGCATCTGGGATGAGATGCGAGAGAGGATAGAAACCAGCATGGGTGCCTTTAGACATACCCCCTTCTCTCTCCAGTCTCTTTCTGTAACCAGCCTTGTTTTCATTCTTCATCTTATTTCTCAGGGCAGTAGTGTGATTTCTGGTGATGAAAAATAACGTGCATAATTGCCAGAAAAAAACTTAGGTGAATTGAAAGGTATGGTAAGCCCCTTATTTCAATCAAGGAAGGTCTTGAGAAAAAACGCAACGACTACTGCTTCCCCGTCACATCCTGGAAGGGTTGGCATCCATTCAGGTGAAGTGAGAGCACTGTCTTACCCATAGCTCAGAGTTGACGGCCGCCGGTGGGGTTACCCATGCACGAGGCAGGCTGGTGAGAAGCGGCTGAGAATTCACCCTCACGTGAATGATCTTTTGTCGATAATCTAAATAAGTGTATTTTTTTTCTTCTCTTTTCTTTAGGGGGTGACAGGCGCTTTGACTGTTCTGATGAAAGACGCGATAAAACCAAATCTGATGCAGACACTAGAAGTAAGTGATTTTGTTTCCATAGAAAGTGTTGACAGAGTTGCATTAAATAGACTGCTTTTGCATCTCTACATGTGAGCATTTCCAGCCAGTCTGAGCCTATGAGGAGCATCAGAATAACTGGTTGGTCATCCGGAAAGAAAAAGGTTCTTGATAGGATTCCTGTCTTGGCTAATGAAGTACTAATTGACCAGAGTAGAAACTTAGAAACTCAATGAATGTCTTACATCTCAGCAACTTGTGTAGCCTTGGGTTAACCACATGCAGTGTAGACGGGAAATACCTGCTTGCTGCAGTTCTGTCCAGTATGGTACCTGTGGGCCCCTCGTGGTTATTTCAGTCTGAATTAGTCTAAGTTTAAAATTCAGTTATGCAGTCATGCTAGTTACGTTTCATTTATTTTTATCAGCTACATTTTAAGTGCTCTATAGCCACATGTGGATGGTGGTTATCATATTGGACAGAGCAGATAGAGACTATTTTGAGCCCTGCAGAAAGTTCTCATGGCCAATGAATTGCTCTTTTAGGTCTCTGGTCAGCAAGGAACAGTTGAAGCGTCAATCTTATGAAATGGTTGAAAAGTCCATTATGGAGAATATTCATAGCTTTGTCATCATAGAAACCAAGATAGTTCCTGTTATTACTTTGCTAAGTGATCTGCGTATAAAATAAAATATTGAACTCAGGATAGATATTTTTATGTCTTTGGGTTAGTGATAGAATTTCTTAGACAAAGTGTTAACTCGGTATACTGTGTCATATAAGTTGAGTGTGTGAGTCTGTGCTTGAATGTCCAACAATGATGTTCTAAGAATTTTTATATCTATTTAAACCACATCCTAGGAGTTCAAAAACCAGGGCTCTCATACTTAATGCTGCTTTAGTGATGAATCTGCTGTGTAGATTAATCTAATTAAAATTAAATGCCGCCGATCTAGTCCTTAGAGTCATTATCCCAGGAACTGCAGTGTGTTGATGCTAATCCAGCCACACCCTGTCACCTGTCGACCTGGAGACTGGTGTCCAGTGCTTCTTAAACAGGTGGCCAGGGTGAGAGTTTTAGGGCAGAGAGGAGTGAAGCCTACTGCCTACCCAGGGGTAGAGCCTGTGGTCTTGTCTCTTTAAATTTTCCTCACTAGCTCCACTCGCTTACTACAGGGCTACATCCTAGAACTCCCAAGGCTAGGAGGTGATGGAGACATTAAGATCTTATAAACAGTGTTTTCTTCAGAGCACTTAAAAGGTTTCTCTGCATAGAAGTGAGAACTGAAGATGGATAGACAGATGGCGATCTAGGCAATAAACGTACATGTCTTCATTTCCATAAACACAGATCCCAGCATTATTTCACAGATATTTTTACTCTTCGCAATGAGTTTTCTTTTACTGCCTTTCTTCCTGCTTTTGTTCATTTTTCTCAACTTTGAAACATGTTCACTCACAGCCCATCCTGGTTCATGGGAACTTTCCATAGCCCCACCCCCTGCATCGCTCCCTGCCTCCCCCCATGTCAGTGGAAGGGCAGCCTGTATTTTCACAGGTGGAACCAAAGCTTCATACACACAGACCTCAGTGGCCCTGGCTGGCTCTGAATAAAACCTGAACATTTTACTGAATGTGCATAATTTTTTTAGATAGGACTGCAGTCTCTTCTGTTTGACAAAAGTATAGAAATGAAAGTAAAAGAAAAGTAATGTCATTTCATGACAAATTTTGTTTAAATCATTAAAATCTAAAGTTTTTGAGAATTCCCTAATTTTTTTCTTTTGTCTTTTGAGTAACTCTGACATTTTACTATGAGTGAAAATTTCTTTCATTGTCTTAATAGTTACCAGATTTTTAATAGGTAAGATAAACAATGAGAAAGATGAAATTTTCAAAAATCAAAAGATTATTCTGTAAATACAAAAATGGCCAGTAATAATATGTACTTGCCCTGCCATGATTCCCACACTTCATTTATTGTGCTGATTTTATGATTATATTTTTCTTGAATTAGTTGATTTCTTAATAGGGAATAAAACATTTAAACAAGCTTCTTAGCCCATCAGAGTTTAATTCCATTCTTTTTAAGAGTATAATGCAGAATACTATGACATAAGGTTTATTTCATGGTCACTGAGGCAGCTAGCACAGTGGCTTATCAAAATTTATAATAGGAAATAACTGGTTCTCATAGCTTTTTTTTTTTTTTAACTTTTTAGTTTGTATTGGGATGTAGCTGATTAACAATGTTGAAATAGTTTCAGGTAAACAGCAAAGGGACTCAGCCATACATATACACCTATCCATTCTCCCCTAAACTCCCGTCCGGCAAGACCGCTGCATAATGTTGAGCAGAGTTCCATGTGCTATACAGTAGGTCCTTGTTGGTTATCCGTTTTAAATATAGCAGCGTGTACATGTCCATCCCAAACTCCTTCACTGTCCCTTCCCCCACATCCTTCCTCCCAGCAACCATAAATTCATTCTGTGGGTCTCTTTGTGTTTTGTACATAAATTCATTTGCATCCTTTCTTTTTCGATTCCACATATAAGGGATCTCATAGCATATTTCTTCTCTGTCTGACTTCACTCAGTTTGATAATCTCAAGATCCATCCACATTGCTACAGATGGCATTGTGTCATTCTTTTTAACGGCTGAGTGATATTCCATTGTACCATATGTGTTGTGCCTTCCTTTGTTGATGGGCGTTTAGGTTGCGTCTGTGTCTTGGCTGTAAACAGTGCCACAGTAAACACTGGGGTGCACGTATCATTTCAGATCTTGTTTTTCTCTAGATATATGCCCAGTCAAGGGATTGCAGGGTCATGGCTTTATAAGATTTGTTCTTCTGCTTCCACAGGGGACGCCTGTATTTGTGCACGCTGGCCCCTTTGCCAACATCGCTCATGGCAACTCTTCGGTGCTGGCTGATAAAATTGCCCTGAAACTGGTTGGTGAAGGAGGATTTGTGGGTAAGTCACTTCTTTTCAACTTAGTTGTTGCCAGAATATGAAAGAAATCTAACCAATGATGGCTGGAACAGAGTGAGATCCATTCTGAATGAGATCTATTCTTGTATGTCCACCTTTCAGAGATGGCCTCGGTCCTGAAAAAGCCCTAACGTCTGGTCTGCACTAGTGGTGTGACACTGTGGTTGAGCCATAGATTTTGATGCCAGGTGCATGCAGTTTAGAATATAAGCTCTGATACTTGCTGGTTGTATGACCTTGGGTACAGTATAGTGACCTCTGAGCCTCAGCTTTCTCATCTGTAAAATGGTGATGACAATGTTGTATCAAACCTTCAATGGTTATTGTGACAACCAAATGAGATTATTTATTCATTCTGCAAATATTTATTGACAGCCTGCCACATACAACACGTGTGACTCAGCTGTGGCTATGCGGTAAGAGAAACAGACCTAGTCCTGCCCTCCTGGAGCATACTTTGTGTGTAGTTTAATAGGAGAAAGTGCTCTTTAAATGTCAGCTACTGTTAGCAGTAATAGCACTACTGATTACTTGAAATTAAATCAGTCTGCTCTTCCTCGAATGGAATGTGTGCTTTTGCAGCTTAATGGATGGGAGATGCCCAACCATCAGACTTGAACATTTTTGCTGGTAAGACTTTTTGCTGCTGTGAAGCTCTTTGTGGTACCTACTTTCTCTTTGGCTCTTGTTGGATATTCTAGCCAGAAAGAGGGGGAAACCACCATAGAGTTTGCTCAGTCCCTGCCAGCCCCAATCCTACCCCTAATACTGAGGCCATGAGGAAACAAAAGACAAAGATTCATGAAATTCCACTGTAATTTGACATTGGAAGTGTTCCACTGGCAGATTTTCACATGCCAAAAGGTAATTTCCGTTCACCATGTGAAAGCCTGTAATCATCAAGTCTAGCAGTTGCTTCTTTCTCACCAATCATCAGCCTCTTATCAAACTCAGAAGTGAATTATTTTACTAGAAAAGATTCTGCTGGACAAATGAGCTTAGCTCTGCACTTTTATACTTAGCCATTACAAAGTTCATCAGGGTCACTGAGACTGTTTTAAGAATTCCTTATAGACGTGCAGTCAGGATCAAATGAGGATTTATATGGTTCATGTCTCAAAGTTCTTATCATACAGCTCTCATGTACTTGCTGCTTCAGTACCGAATCCACTCTGAAAGTGGCTAGATGCGTTGTCTAAATGGATTTGCTAGATTGATCACAGCATAATTGGAGAGCTAATGGACAAGGAGATTGAGTAGGGCAGGCTCTGAAAGTTTAGACACTTACGTGAAGTGCAGGTTCCAGTGCATCAGCTCCACAAATAAAAGAACTTCTTGAAGAAAGCACTCTCTTTTATGCTGATAGGGCTCTCTGCCTCTGTACCAGCCCTTACTTTATAAACATGTATTTATAGAATATATGTTACTGTGGCGAAGGATCTTTAAAGGTATATGTTGATGATGTACCCTGAACGCAGTAGCTCTCTGTGTGTCCTTGGAGAAGCTATTAGTATCTTTGGGCATTTCTCTTAAAGACATTCTCATCTGGAAAATGGGAAGTTGGACCAGGCTAGGTGTTGGATCTGGATGGGTAGCTGTGGACCCAGAGTTAGAAGCTGTAGAATCAGAACCCCAACAGTTAATATGACTTGAAGCAATTTCCTTAATTTCTCTAGGACTTAGTGTCCTCCTTTGACAAAAGGAGCATACCTATGCTGCAGGTTTTAATGAGTAGTAACAAATGAGAAAGTGCTTCATAAACCTAACGTGCTTGCTAAGTCACGTCCGACTGTGCAACCCTATGGACTATAGCCAGCAAGGCTCCTCTGTCCATAGGATTCTCCAGACAAGATTACTGAAGTGGGTTGCCATGCCCTCCTCCAGGGGATCTTCCCAACCCAGGATCAAATCTGCTTTCTTAAATCTCCTGCATTGGCAGGCAGGTTCTTTACCACTAACACCGCCTGGGAAGCCCCTTGTAAACCAAAGTAACTACGTAAATATCAATAATTATGTGAATTATTTCTATGATCTCTTCTGAAAGGCCAAGTCCTGGAGTTGGAGAATCTTTCTCAACTCCTTTCAAGTTGTGTAGTTTTAGGCAAGGTAACCCATGTTTGCCTCAGTTTCCTTATCTATAAAGTAGGGATTTTAATAGGACTTGTCTCATAGGTTTGAAATAAGGATTAAGTGAGATGATGGATACATTCTGGCATGGTACCTGACACATGGTAAGACTAGATAATTTTTAGTCACTCCTCACTATTATTTTGGAGAAGGAAATGGCAGTCCACTCTAGTACTATTGCCTGGAAAATCCCATGGATAGAGGAGCCTAGTAGACTACAGTCCGTGGGGTCACAAAGAGTCAGACATGACTGAGCGACTTCACTTTCGCTTTCACTATTATTTACTGCATTTTTGATACATGACTAATGGAGGTTAATCTTCCTTTATTCAGGTTTTATTTTCAACTGTTTTAAGATGCTTCTAACATAAAATTGATCATTTTAGCCAGTTTTAAGTGTGCCACTCGGTGAAATACTTTCACGTTGTTCTGAAGACCGTCACCACCATTCATGTCCAGGACTCTTCATAGTGCAGAACTAAGGCTCTATACCCATTAAACAACAACTCCATGTCTCCAGTTCCTGAAACCACCCTTCTAGTTTCTGTCTCTGCACATGACTATTCCAGATGATTCATATCAGTGTTTTTCTGACTGGCTTATTTCACTTAGCATAATGTCCTCAGCGTTGACCCATGTTGTCATCATTTGTCAGAATTCCCTTACTAATTGACTTAGGCTGGACAGTACTCCACAGTATGTATGTATTGCATTTTGTTTATCCGTTCATCTGTCAATGGATACTTAGGCTGTTTCCATCTTTTGGCTGTTTTGAATAATGCTGCTGTGAATATGAGTGCAAATATCTCTCTTTATATTATTTTTAACGTAAGATCATAGTTCATTATATGTCCCTGGTGACTCAGACGGTAAAGAACTCACCTGCCAATGCAGGAGACATAGAGATGCAGATTCAATCCCTGGGTCAAGAAGATCTCCTGGAGGAGGGCATGGCAATCCACTCCAGTATTCTTATCTGTAGAATCCCATGGACAGAGGAGCCTGGCAGGCTATAGTCCATAACGTCGCACAGAGCTGGACACGACTGAAAGACTTAGCACACAGCACACATGTAACACTAGTGCCTTATATCAGTATACGCCACAGGACTCAAGATCTATGTTGTTAAACCTTCAGGAAGGTGGTAAATTGATGCTGTGGCTCCATGGAACTCTGGGAGCAAAGTCAGTGTCCCAAACAGAGGGAACAGGGACCATCATCACTCTTTCCCTGTTTCCTGATCGAGCTTGCTCTGTGGGCTGGTTCTTCCCTTGCATTTGGATGAAATTTGCAGTGTATTACTCTCACTTCCAGTTAATATCTGCATGTCCAGTCTCATGAAGATCAAAAACTAATTTGCATTCAAATGGAAGCTTCTCTCTAGCGTAAAAACTGGGTCTGTGTCTAGATGACAGTGGGAGTGGCGGGTGACTGCTTCTCTAACCCCCTCACCTTGTACTTGGGCTGCCTCTGGCCCCTCCAGGCTTGAAGCTTGGCCAGTTGATGATACCAGTCTGGCCTCTTCCACACTCTAGGCAGAAGACTGCTGGGTTATATATTTCCCTTTAAAAAAATTCAACTGCTGGTTCCATGCCTGGTCTCTGGGTACCATAGCCCTTGGACGTCTGACAACCATCAGTGGGAGTGCAGTTCCATCTCTCACACAACCCTGCTGTGCGCCGTTTCTTTTCAGCTCATAGATATTTTTCTGGCCCCCCATGGCAGTATCACTGTTGAGCCTTTGCAATGGTTCTGCTACAGCCTCACTCACTGGCTCCAGAAAAGAGGGAGCAGCTGGCAGGCCTGGAGTGAGACCCGCATGTCCATAACTTTCTTTGAATCAACCCTTGCCCAGCTTCTACCCTTGTTAACCCCTTTGAAAGGTATCTTTTGGACAAAGGGACACAAAATGTATCTTCAAGCAATTCCTGTGCATGCACTTCTAGGTTTAGCATCATTCTTTGGCATGGGAGCAGTTGACATGGTTTTGGGGCATCACTGAAATGCAAAAGACCCGCATTTTAACATCCTTCTACTGAAGCTAAATTTAGTAGTACAGATTTATTTGAAGTCTGAGAATGAATTTATGTCCATAGAAGTGTGGTTGTGTATAAGAGAGTGTCTCTCTTAAGATACAAAAAAGCTCAAGCTCGAAAGAGAAAGATTGATAACTTGGGTTATATTTTTAAAAATAAATTAGTTATGATAAAAGACACAAGACTGAAAAAGCACTTGACAGATTGGGAGGGGACATTTTCAAAGATAATAGGCAAATGACTGGCGTTCAGAATATATAAACCACCATGGACTACAGACTGATTTAAAAAAGAAAAAGGGAATAATCCAATAGAAAATCCAGCAAAGAATTTTTTTAAAAGGAAATTCACAGAAAAGCAGCAATTTGACAGAATTTCTGGTCCAAAGAAAATACATTTAAGTCCTTTGAAAGAACTTATTTTGGTACACATTTATTGAGCTTCCGCTCTGTGTCGAGTAATACAGGAAGGAGGTGGGAGTCAAAGGTCATTAAGATACGTCTCTTACCCCCAGTAATTTATAATGTGGGTGTGAGAGACAGGCCCATAAATGGAGTCTGAGAAGTGAGTACAATGGTTATGAGATTTAGTACTGTATTGATTAACAAGGAACCTTAAGAGATAATGGGTATCTTGCTAGTAAAATTTTCTTCATATGATTGGTTTTGCTAAGATACATTTAGTCTAGTTTTTTGTTCTGTCCCAACACTCACAAGGAAGGGATTGTTTTATCTACCCTAAAATGATTAGTCTAAGATAATGGAATCAACTTAGACTTAAAACAGAGTGGAGTTTAATTAGTTGCATGAATTCGCTAGACCAGAGCAAAAGGCTTCAGGACAGTTTAATGAAAGTGTTAGTTGCTCAGTCTTGTCTGACTCTTTTGCAACCCTGTAGACTGTAGCCCACCAGGCTCCTCTGTCCATGGAATTCTGTAAGCAAAGATACTGGAGTGGGTAGCCATTCCCTTTTCCAAGGGATCTTCCTCACCCAGGGATTGAACCTGGGTCGCCTGCATTGCAGGAGTATTCTTTACTGTCTGAGCCACCAGGGAATTTTTATTTCTCTTACTCCTTTAGTCAATACTCTTTGTGGGAGTCCCCTTGACTTAACAGTTATTGCTATAAAGGCAAATATTTTTTTGGCATCTAACCCCAATCGTGTTATTTCTAAAAAGTGAAAAGAAAGTAAAGGAAAACAGCGTTGAGTTTCTAGGTTTTTAGAAATGATCTCATATTTAAACTATTTGTAGGGATTTGTTTTCTCCTCTCTTAATTTGGTTTTGATTCCACTTTCGAATGAATACCTTGCCTTTTCTCTGGAATGCAGCGTCCACGTATACAGCTTCATAGCCAGCGGTGTTAGTTGCCAGTCACAGCCACCCCTCCCATAATTAAATACAGAATTATATATAGAAGTATATATACTTAAAAAAAAAAAGTCTCCACAATTCTCGTTAGATTTTCAAAGGAGTCTATGACTCAAAAAAGAGCCATCTTGTACCCTGATGAATGTTGTATGTGGTTTAAGTCTACTCACTTTTGTGATCCATGTGAAACTTTAGTGGCTTTTGATTTTCCAGCCGCATTTGGCAGTTCACAACCTCGTCCAGACTCCACAAAGTCAAGAAGTCACCTAATTAGTCAGTCTTCTTCTTGCTAGCTGCAGAACAACATGCAGACCCCGGCTGGGCATTCCAGGTGCTTCCGCGGAACATAAGCATAAGCAAACACTGCAGCAGAAGAGGAAGTCTAGACCAGTGCCCAGTTAAATCGCGCACTGGAGCTTGGCTGGCTGTGAACGTTTCAGGATTAGGATTTAGAGATCAGAACACGTAGCTGTGGCATTTCCAAGACAAACTGAGTGGGATTAGGAAACAAAGCCTTGGCAATATTTTCATTATAAATCCTCCCATTCTCTGAATTGTTCCCAAGCTCCAGACCTGTGCTAAAGCAGTCATGTACGTTCTCACTTAATCCTTAAACAGTTCCGATTATCCCCGTTTTACAGCGGATAGAACTAAAGCTTACCAAGATTATGAAACATGTCTGCCATCACTCAGCCAGTAAGTGGTGGAGGGTACAACTTTCCTCTCACTCAAACCTGTATAGGTGATCAGCCAGCTCTTCTGCCTATGGTGATAGTCTCATCTCTTTACCTGGTTCCCGTCCGCTCTCATTAAACCGGTCATCATTTGTTGCAGATGACCAGCCTATAGCGGATGGTCACATTTAAAATGAGTACCAATATAATTATTCTGATACAGGATAATGTGTGCACACAGTAGTGGAATAAATTTGGTTTTTTTTTAATTCTTCTCTTACTACTTTAAAAGATCTTTTCCCTGAATATATTGTTAATTAAAGGTTGTTTTATTGAGTCGCATTCTGATCTACTCACTGCTCCCCTCACCTGTGTCCATTGGCAGACATTCTTCCCAATATTTATGTGTGTGTGTATGTGTGTGTGTGTACATGCGTGCACTCAATAGTGTCAGACTGTAGCCAGCCAGGCTCCTCTGTCCATGGAGTTCTACAGGCAGGAATACTGGAGTGAGTTGCCTTGCCCTTCTCCCAGGGATCTTCCCCACCCAGGGATGGAACCCACATCTCTTATGCCTCCTGCATTGGCAGGAGGGTTCTTTACCTCAGGCACCACCTGGGAAGCCCTCCCAACATTTATATTGTATGGGCTTCCCTGGTGTCTCAGATGGTAAAGAATCTGCCTGCAATTCAGGAGACCCAGGTTCGATTTCTGGGTCAGGAAGATTCCCTGGAGAAGGGAATGGCTACCCACTCCAGTGTTCTTGCCTGGGAAATCCCATGAACAGAGAAGCCTGGCAGGATACAGTCCACAGGGTCACAAAGAGTTGGACACAGTTGAGTGACTAACACTTTATATTGTTAGACTGTTTTAAATCTTGCCAACCTAGTGGTAGTGAAATGGTAGTTCATTATAGATGTGAGTATAGACATATTTATGGGCATATCAATTTGTGAATTGCTTGTTTTCTTTGAGGCCATTTACCTCCTTCTTATTCATTTATAACATCCTTTACGTGTTCCAAATATGAATATTTTACCATCTTGTGCTACAAATGTATTCTCCCATGTGTGGCTTGTCTTTTCAACATGTTCCTTGTAGCTTTTCCTCTTCCATCCTTTCTGGTTTGGGCCACACTGCAGAGCATGTGGGTTCTTAATTCCCCCAACTATGGGTTGAACCAGTGCCCCTTCACTGGCAGCCTGGGGCCCTAACTGCACTGGACCACAAGGGAATTCCATCCATTCGCTTGAGTTTATAAAGATCACCTGTATTGGTTCATAAAATGTTGGTTCTTATACATAAACCTTTAATCATTTCAGAGCTTATGCTTGTATACATCATCCCCTTTTCATTAGTCATAAAATTTGTGAAACTTTTCTTCCTCTGCAATTCTTGCAGAGGTGCCTGTTCAGCTATGGCTCAAAAAAAAAAAAAAAAAAAAAAACAAATAGCCAAAAAGGCTCAACAAACCTAAGTCAGCACTCAAGGCCGTGCGTGTGCTGGTCAGCTGTTTGCTTTGCAATCTGCCTCTAGAGCTGCTTTTCAGTCCATTTATCCTGGCACTCTGTGTCCCCAAGGAAGAGGAGCCAAAGGATGGTTTCTCCAGCACTGCTTATCACTACAGAGCTTAGGGCTTTCTTCTAGAAGAGCTTCAAGCATTATCTCTTGCCAGCTCTTCATCTTTTGATGGTGAGCTTTACTCAGCAGTGGTACCTGGTCTTTTATTTTATTCTTTTTAGACTACACTGTGTGGCTTGCAGGGTCTTAGTTCCCCAACCAGAAATTGAACCCCGGGCGCTCAGCAATGCAAATGGGGAGTCCACATTTGGGCATTCTCGATACTTGGTCTTTTAGGAGCCTGGTTTCTGTTTGTTCGGGGAATTTTTAATTTGGGATGGGAAAGGTATTAGAAGTCATGTTCTGCACCCCTCACCCCAGGCCCATGTCCCTGCCTCTCCACTAGAAGTGACCACCATCCTGGACTTTAGGAATTGACACTCAGGTTTTTAGTTATTGCTGCTAACTTATATATATTCTTTGGTATATATCAAGTATTTGCATAAACTTTTTTAAAATTTAGAAGTAAAATATCTTAATTACAGGTCGCCAAATTTTACAGCCTGATCTTCCAATGCTTCAGCTAAATTCAGTTATAATATTAAGTTAGACTAATGGGGTCATTTTAATGTCAATATGATTTATTGATCGTTTTCTGCTCTCATACTGAAACTTCAGGTAATGGAGGTGATTTTCCTTGGAGCAGCCACACATGTTAGTTTGCTGCCCGGATTTGAGTTGCTCTTTGCTGTGTGCTGACTATGACCTTGGGTAGTTTGAGTAAGCCCCCGAATCTTGATTTTTCCTTACCTAACTCAAGGCTTGTTCTCAAGTGCCGTAATGCTGGAGAAGCCCAAACTGAATAGTGGTAACAGCTGCTGCTACCACCGTAAGATGCTAAGGATCCTTACTTTTAAGATAAACCTTCACAAATACTAACACTTTCTTTTTAAATATTTATTTGGCCGCACCAGGTGTAGTTGTGACGTGGGGGCTCCAGTTCCCCTGACCGGGGATGAAACCTGGGCCCCCTGCATTGGCAGGCAGGCTTTTAACCCCTGGACTACCAGGGAAGTCCCTAATGCATTCTTGCAAGTGAGGGATGAATGTGTTCTGACAATGGAAAGCACTCCTGCTTGTTCCCTTCTCAGACAGAAGCGTTCAGGACTGATGTCCATAGCAAGGATCTGAGGGGATGCAATGACTCTTTTAGGTTGGAAGAATCCTTCTAGATAGACTTGTTTACAGTGCTGTGTAGTGACCAGGGAGAAAGCAGGCTGCCCTGGAACTCTGCACTCACAGGCGAATGATCGCACGCCAATCCATTTCCTTCTTGACATCTGAAACTCTCGTTTGCTCACTACTGAAATAACAGGAAAAAATATTTTAGAATTTTCAACAATAACGTGGCAGTGTATTTTCTGTAACCTATTTCATCTGGCAACTGTGAATATACCACCTCTTAAGTTATCAGCAGGTATTCAGGTTATTTCCCGTGGCTGTGTTATTATCAGTACATATTCCTTCTCCCTGCTGCCTTCCACATCAGGTCCTGTGGACGGGCTCTCACTCTCCAAGCCCCCTCGTAACTACATGGTTTGCTCCCTTGCTTCACTCAGTCTTCGGCTTATGTGTCAGGGAGGCCCTCTGCACGCATTCCAACTAAAAGCAACCATCCCGTCGATAGCAGCCCTGGCCCCCCTCACGAGTACCCCCACCCCCTGTGTTGCTGCTAGCCATGCAGGCATCTGTGAGAACACCGTCTGTCTCTCCCCTGAAGATAAATCCTTTAGGGCACTGGGATTTGTCCCTTTTGTTCAGTGCTGTATCCTCAGCTTCTGAGTAGATGATTTAACAAATGATTTCCCAGGTCAAAGAACTCCAAAGAGGTCAGGAGCATCCTAAGTTTTCCACCGCAGAAGCAGAAGAACTGAGCAGATGCATCCTCGGGACAGCCCTGGCTCAGATACCAGCCCTGTGTCTTATCAGCTGTGACTTGAACAAGTTATGTAGCCCTGTGTTCTCAAACTCATCCCTTCCCTCTTTTTATACCAAACACTTGACAATCCTGAAGGAAAATTCAGGCACTATAACCTTCTACAGATAATTTCAAAAAATAACGTAATGTGTTAGTTGTGACATAAAAGTATTTTATGTATTTCAATATGTATTTTTAATTTATTTTTTTGGCTGTGTTGGGCCTTTGTTGCTGTGTGCTGACTGGTTGTGGAGAGCTGGGGCTACTCTCCGGGTGTGAGCTTCTCATTGTGGTGGCTTCTGTTGTTGTGGAACACTGGCTCTAGGGTGCTTGGACTGAGTAGTTATGGCACCTGGGCTTAGTTGCCCCATGACATGTGGATTCTTCCCAGACCAGGCATTGAATCTGTGTCCCCTGCACTGGCTGATTCTGAACCACTGGACCACCAGGGAAGCCCTTCAGAATGTATTAATTAAAAGAAATATTTTGACTACACTAGAGTGGTCAGATGCTTGCATATACACAGAATTCTTACGCGACCATCACGAGTGCAGAAGGATTAGGTGTGTTTTGGCAAGTCAGATGTCACAAGTGGTTATTGGCCCTGATGCCGTTTTCTGCAGAAGTGAATACCTCCTTTGCAAAGTTTCAAAGAAAACAAAGTTAACCTTCTCTCATTTTTGCACTCTTGTTTACATTCCTTAAAAATGGGGTACACATTGATAGCTTGGAGTTTTTATGTAAAGCAAATTGGGAGGAGGGCTCTAAGTTCATATAATCACGGTCAGGTTTTCCCAACACAGGAGTGATGGGACAGTGGACAAATCTTTGTGGGGCTGTCCTGCTCAACACAGCATCTCCTGTATCCTGGCCCTGCCCACAAGTTGAAGACCAGCTGTGTGCTGGGCATCTTGCTGGGGGCATTCTGTGTTACATGTATATCTTTAATGTCTTATACGAGCCCTCAACGTAAGTTGTCCTAATACTCCCGTTTTAAAGCTGAGGAAACTGGGCATCCCAGGGAGAGAGCAGGTACCCAAAGATAAACAGCTAATGCAAGCGAGGGGAGGGGAGGGGTGCGGCAGAGTCTAAGCCCCAGTCTAAAACTTTGGCTTTTATCACAGATCTTTAGGAAGCAGTAAAGCACAGTTTTCATTCCATATTGTCATCATCACATAGCCCTGTGCTTATTAGCACATAACCGGCACTGAATAAATGGTTTTTTATATAAACGATGAATAATAGACATCAGTTTACTGAATAGCTTTATCTACTGGCAAAAGTCTGAATTTTCTCTAGGCTTTTTCTGGTAAACTCTGATATTTCTTTGTGTGGTGGTGTTTTGAGGTAGGAAGAGTAATTAAGTAAAAAGAGTAAAGAGTTTGAAAAGGAGTTTGAACTTTAGGAATGTCTGACCTGACCTCGACTGTTTTTCTTTCTGTGCTGCAAAATACAAATTTATTTTTAATGCGTTATCTAGCCCATCCCTACTTAGGATTTATGTGTATGCTAAATAATGCGCTCCTAATGTAGTTCTGCCTACCATCATAAAATATGGAGTTAAAATAAGACCCCTGTCAAAACACTGTCTTGCAGGGATTAGTGCTATGAATGTTAACATAAAATGATTTTTAAATGCATAGACTTCATAAGGATTAAAAGTAAAAATATCCACTATGCAATAACATTTAAATTTATATGGCTGCTATCTTGCCCCATCTTGGCTGTGAACTTTCTGCCGAAAGATGCTGAAAAGAGTCCAGTTACCCTTACCTCATGTATAAATTTAGAAAATTGCAATTATATGAGGTTTTTCGTAAACTTTCATTCATACCAATGTTTGATATTATTACAACATTGTGCTGTTCTCATGCAAAGAAAACCGAATAGAATTTTGAGTAAGAAATAGAAGAAAACTGGCCCTCACTAAGTGAATAGTGTATTCTTATGTCCAATGTTTTATGTCTTTTGTGGGGAGGGGAGAGAAAATTGGATTATTAGGGCTTTCTAAAATTTTCAACCTCCCGTTAGCTTCAACCATAATTGTTCTTTTAGCCAATATTTTTTTTTAATTTATTTATTTGCTTGTCTGCTGGCTCTTAGTTGCAGCACATGGGATCTTAGTTGTGACATGCGAAATCTTTTCACTGTGGCATGCAAACTCTTAATTACAGCATGTGGGATTTAGT
Source organism: Ovis aries (assembly GCF_016772045.2). Classification (NCBI taxonomy): domain Eukaryota; kingdom Metazoa; phylum Chordata; class Mammalia; order Artiodactyla; family Bovidae; genus Ovis; species Ovis aries. The sequence continues at coordinate 75,874,398 of NC_056061.1, forward strand.
TCCCTGCACAGGGAATGAGCCTGGACCCCCTACATTGGCAGTGCAGAGGCTTAGCCACTGAACCACCAGGAAAGTCCCAGCCATTGATGTTTTCATACAAGTAATATCAATTTTAAAAACTCCCTGAGGTTTAAAAGAACCACGTCCAGTTACAAAGTGCTTGGGTATCCAATTCAAAATAAAGCAGAGTGAAGAAGTAACTCTTTACTTAAACACAGAGGTATCTCAATGGAATGATAAAGACCTCATGTGATAGAAGAATTTGAATATATTTGAAAGACAGAAACTAACAGCCTCATATTAAATAGTAAAGCCCTAAAGGTGCACACATGTATTAGGTCCATGACAAAAATATGATCACCGTCATTATTCATCATTATCCTGCAGGCGCTAGACAATGTAGTAAACAAGAACAATGTGAAAGCATTAACATTAGAAAGTGATACATTTCCCTCCGTTTATATACAGTGTGATTGTATAATAGAAAGTTCAAGAAATTTATTTTAAGTAATAAGAGTTTTAGTTGGTTATTTGGATGCAATGTAAATATGTGATAGTTCCCTTTCTATCAGCAATAAGGAGATACTATAAAAGGGGGAAATTTCTATTTATATGTGTGTCACCAAACTATAAAATTCCTGGAAATAAATTTAGCAAGAAATGAGAATATAGAAAGAAAATCATAAAATTTTACTGAAAGTCACAAAATAAGACTCTTGAGTCTGAATCATTGGTGAGACATACAACCATGTTCTTCAAAGAGAATAATCAGTATAAATCATCATTTCTCTGTCAAACTAGCATGTAAATTACTATAAAATTGCTACATATTGCCAAAGTATATAGTTATGTTGGGGAAAGAAAAAATTTCCCCCTACCCTTGTAGGTATTTCTGGCTGGCCTAATAGTTACAGTGACATCAGACAGATTAACACGGGAAAACCCAAATTTAATTATGTACACACAGAGAATCAGAATATGAGATTCCAAAGACAGTCAGGTAAAATGAGGTATATGTGCCATCCTGGACTAAGGATTAGGGACAAATACAGAATCTAAGAAAACATGAGTTTGAAGATCTCTTTATATATCTGAGGGCTTCCCTGGGGGCTCAGATGGTAAGGAATCTACCTGCAATGCAGGAAACCCGGATTTGATCCCTGGGTCAGGGGAGAAGGAAATGACAACCCTGTCCAGTATTCTTGCCAGAAAAATCCCATGGACAGAAGAGCTTGGTGCACTATGGGCTATAGTCCATAAGGTAGCAAAGAGTCAGACACATTGAAGCGACTTGGTATACAGAGGAAGATGAGCATCATAGTTAAATAGCAATGTTTGTCTGGATTCTAAAAGAGTAAATCATGAGAAAAGACAAAAAACTTTTAAAGAACAATGATGGATGATTTACCTAACTCTAGATATCAAAACAAGATAATACTGCCATAACAATAAAGAGGAATAAAACTGATATCAAAGGAGACCCCAGAGTGTCCTTAATTAGACTTATTCTACTATATTTAGAACTTTCAAATTAAAGTCTTGTATCAATTTATTCAGCCTAAAGACATACCAAATTTAATGTGAAAATTAAAACCTAAACCTTTCAGAAAAAAAGCAAAAAAGTATGGTATTTTTGGTGTAATGTCAATGTCATTTTAAAAAATAGATGTACATGGAACATAGAAAGAAGTTCACGGTAAAATAAATCAGGTTTCCAAACAGTATTCCTATTTCTTGTATTTTAAAAATTATAGAATATTTACATTCAGTGAAAAGGTAGAAATGAAGTATGTCAAGTGATTACTGTCATTGACATGTGGGAGATGGGGTCATGATGATGTTCATGTTATTCTTTACATATTTTGGTGGTGGTTTAGTCACTAAGGCATGTCTGACTCTTGCGACCCCATGGACTGTAGCCTGCCAGGCTCCTCTATGGGATTCTCCAGGCAAGAATACTGGAGTGGGCTGCCATTTCCTTCTCTCGGGGATCTTCCCAACCCAGGAATCAAACCCAGGTCTTCTGCATTGCAGGCAGAATACATATTATTCTGCAGGTAGAATACATATCTTAGTATTTTTGAAAGTTTTACAATTAGTGTGTGTTACTTTTGTAATTTTATTTTTAATAAAGGAAAATCTGATTTAAAATCTGAAGTTATTTCACATACAGAGTTATGGAGAAATAGTATCTAAGCAGAGTGCTTAGAACACTGAACCAACAAATGAATATGATAGGAAAGCATTAGTGGGTTCTGAGGATAGTTTAGCTGAGGTATAAGACATGGGGGAAGTGAATAACAGTCAGAAGAGGTAATTGGAGGGAATAAATGCTAGTCTGAAATATTACACTTTCAATGCTGGTGGAAATAAATGCACAATTCTTAAATAGTGGTTCCCTGTCCTTAAGACTCCCTGAGAAGATGGCATTTGGGGGTTGGTTGGAAGAAGAATTGAGATATAATCCAGTAAAACAAGACAGTGGGGAGAAAGGAGGGTGTGTATTCAAGGAATCACCATAGTTCAGGTAGCTCCAAGATAAGGCAGACAAAACAGGTTGGAAGTATATTTTCAACATCCTTAAATATGGAGAAGAGCATATAGTTTCTGATCCGTGCGAACTTCCGGAATGATTTTGTAGAATTATAGTTACAAGAATTCCACTTGAAGATGGGGTTCCTTTTCCACCACCCCTTCCCATCAGATAAGTCAGTATACCTTCCTGAAGAAAGTAAGTGAGGACGAGAGGTTGAAGCCTTATTTAATGGGGCTCCCTCCACAGGAAAGAACTCGTCAGCAGCTGTAGATATGAGTACCATGCAACCAGCAGCATTAATTCTGGGTATTTTTCACAGAAGGTAAGATCTCAGAAATAACAATGGTGAGTGGAAAAGTTGGTAGTAGAATTGTCAATACAGTCTAGCATATTTTTAAAAATGTACAAACAGCACTATATTTTGTTTATGCCTTTAGACATGTGTAAGAGAATGAAAACATGACCCAGGTTAATAAGAACTGCTGACTATGAGAAGACGGGAATGAGCTGAACTGGGTACCCGTGCATGAAGATAGCCTTCAGCTCTATCCGTGCTGTGTTACTTCTTTGTAAAAGGAAAATAAGCCGTTGTGGCAAAATGTTAGTTTGTTATTTATGCATTGGGAGTGAAGAGTGTGGATGAGGAAATACAGGTTAGAATTTAGGAGAGGCTGAGGCTAGAGGTTTGGCAGTTCTCATTAGTATATGGTCAAGTCTTTACTTTATTTGGAGCTAAGTCTGAAGGAGATCAGCCCTGGGATTTCTTTGGAAGGAATGATGTTAAAGCTGAAGCTCCAGTACTTTGGCCACCTCATGCGAAGAGTTGACTCATTGGAAAAGACTCTGATGCTGGGAGGGATTGGGGGCAGGAGGAGAAGGGGACGACCGAGGATGAGATGGCTGGATGGCATCACGGACTCAATGGGTGTGAGTCTGAGTGAACTCCGGGAGATGGTGATGGAGAGGGAGGCCTGGTGTACTGCGATTCATGGGGTCGCAAAGAGTCGGACACGACTGAGCGACTGAACTGAACTGAAGTCTGGATGTTGTTGTTGTTCAGCCGCTCAGTCGTGTCCGACTCTTTGTCATGCCATGGACTGCAGCACTCCAGGCTTCCCTGTCCATCACCAACTCTGGAAGCTTGCTCAAACTCATGTACATTGAGTCGGTGATGCCATCCAACCATCTCATCCTCTATCATCCCTTTCTCCTGCCTTCAATCTTTCCCAGCATCAGAGTCTTTTTTAATGAGTCGGCTCTTTGCATCAGGTGGCCAAAGTATTTATTGGAGCTTCAGCTTCAGCCATCAGCCCTTCCAGTGAATATTCAGGATTGATTTCCTTTAAGACCGACTGGTTTGTTCTCCTTGCAATCCAAGGGACTCTCAAGGGGCTTCTCCAACACCACAGTTCAAAAGTATCAATTCTTCGATGCTCAACCTTCTTTATAGTGGGTCGGGGGTTTTACTTACTTTCCAGCAGGACTGATGGTTATTTAGAGGCAGCCATGCTCTTCGTTTCTCTTGGTAACGGGAATGGCAGAGATGTGGGCAATAGCTGACCTGAGTGATCAGGCAGCCTGAACCCTGGCAAAACTTCGTCTCTACGGACTGAACAGAGAGAAATGACCCATTGTAGCCTGCTGTCCAGAGGCGTAAGGATGTCTTATTCATCCGCTAAAAACTCCTTCCCCACTGTAGTGTTCAGTTATATCCTAACAAATGAGGTAGGATTTTTTAATTTTCATATATTCAAGTATGTATGCATACAGACATTCTCAATTTTAGACACCAGTGATAGAAGTACATTCTTTTGATTGCCCTCCACCCTACCTGGCCCGAATCTTGTTTAGGTCTTTCTTGTTTGTTTTATAAAATTGCATGAATGTTTTGGTCTACTGGATTGTTTATATTTTTTAGGACCAAGCTGTAATTTAGTGATAAATTCTAAAAGTGTTTAAAGCAACTATAAAAACAGTGGTGCTTTGTTTTCCTTCTAAAAAACATTTCTTTGTTTAGTACATACACAGAGGAGATAGAATTTAGAGTCAGATGAACAGGAAACCTATGTATATATCCTTTTATACTGCACTGACATACTGGTTTCTGCTGTCTTGATTTAAATCTGTGTCTGGAAATTTCCGTTAGATCCTCTCTCACTTACCTTAAGTGGTGTAGCTCTGGGGTAACTATCAAAGAGTTATGGCCACTCTTAGCCTCCCAAATTGTAGCTTTTTCATCAAGAAACTCTGAACAAATCTCACATCTTTTCTAAATTAGAAATGTAACCTTGACTTTAGTCCCAGAGTTACTGTTGTGCAAAGAAAGAAAACACTGCATAATGTTCAAATTATGTGCAAACTGAAATGATAGAAATGAAAAATGCTATCATATTTCTAAGTAGGCTTTATTTTCACAAAAGAATTAGCTAGGATTAGGTTCACCCACGTATTTTTTTGTTGTTGTTTCTATGCATACGTCAGTTGCTCAGTTGTGTCCAACTCTTTGCAATCCCAGGGTCTAGAACCCACCAGGATCCTCTGTCCATGAGATTTGTCAGGCGGGAATACTGGAGTGGTTTGTTATTTCCTTCTCCAAGGGATCTTCCTGACCCAGGAACCTAACCTGCATTTCCTGTGTCTCCTGCATTGTCAGGAGCCATCAGGGAAGCCCTTGGTTCACCCACACATAGCAGCAATAGTGAAGAAAAGTGACCCAAAACAAATATGTCTATTTCTCTGCCATTTAAGAGAAATCCAGGGTAGGCAGTTTGGACTGGTATGTCATCTACTCAATCATTAGGGAGTGCCTAGTAGCCCAGTGTGGTTGCACAGGCCCCAGCCATCACATCTATATCCCAGCCAACCAGAAGAATGAAAGGCATATCACCATATCGCTGGTAAGGATCTTCCTAGAAGTCACATAGCACTTCTGTTTACGTCTCACTAAACAGCCTTGGTCTCATAGCCATACCTAGCTGCAAGAGGAGCTAAGACATTTTCTGGTTCTGTGTGGGCTCCTTTAAATGGAAAGGTGAGGTCAGCATGACATAGTTCAAGAGGTTTTCCTAGACTTGGAATTGAGTTAATGCCGAGTCATCCATGTAACCATCTGTCTCTTTCTCTCTTTCCCCAACATCTGCCTGGTGGCCAGCCGTGGTTTAGAGAAATGAGACCTTTCACTTCTCTACACAAACATACTTAAAATTATCTTCTGAATCAGCCAAACCAACTGGCTCACTTTCATTCTTAAGTGTATCAAAGATTCGTATTTTCCTGTATAATACAAATAATCATTTTTATTATTGGTACTTTACCCAAGTTGGACCCGCTTCAAGATATGAAGCCATACTTGGACCATACCAAGAATGAGAGAGAGAGAGATGGCAAAATGAGTTTTTTGTTTATACAAAGTAAAAATGACACGAGTCTTTACTTTCAGCTCGTTCTGCTGTGCGGGCAGGGTAGAGGTGAGAGGTGAGAACAGGAGTATTACTCTTAACACTTTGTTACCTTTCTTTTATAAACTGGGTTTACTTGGACCTCTCAAAGGGATGTTCTCTGTCAACAGTACAGAGAGATCCAAGAATGTAAATTACAGTGAAATGGTTAAAACACCAGATACGTTTCTCCTTCACATCGAATATTCCAACAATATATCAATAATATGTTTTTAATCATATATATTTCATACTGTCACTTTCACTTTGTACACAAAAGATCATTTTTAAAATAAGCCAAAGAAAAAATATGCTCAGCTCTCCTTTTCAGGGCAGTTAGCTTCAGTTTGAGTTTTTTAGACACAGAAAGGAATGCTGGCTTTTTCAGTGTGCCCTCGATTGCTCGGTTGTATCGAGTCCTTTTAAGATCTCACTGGACAGGCAGGGGGAGCTTAACTAGCACTAGTGACCAGAGCAGACACACTAAGGAAACACTGAAAGAAGGACCATGGAGAGAGGCTGTTCCTGCCTCCACACATCCAAAAAGACCTTTCCTCCCTACACGGCCCTGGATCAGTGAGAGTGACATCGCATATGTGCCTCTAAATATAATGATAATGGCTGATTACACTGAGGTCCACGTTGTCGTTCTTTTGAGCTGCCTGTTCTGTTTGTTCCAGTGCTGATTAGAGTGGGACCAGGCCTGGAAAATCATCACAGTGATCTTGGGAGAAACCAGTAGGCCTAGACAGGACTGTAGAACCAGCCAATCCGTCTCCCTTCCTAAATAAGAAATGTACAAAGTAGAGTCTGGACCAGGGGCTGTTGGATGTTTTCTGACTGAAAGCTAGAGCGTAAAGTATATTTTATGCACAAAATACATGTGCACATATGCACACACGTGTGCAAAAAAGGAATCAATGTCTTATGAATTAAGACTACTTCCTCTTATCCTATGTAGTGTATCCTAACATTTCTAGTATTTCCTATCCTATTTCTTTGTTTTTAGAAAAAGTTCTGTTTGCAACCCAATAATTTGATTATGTAAAACACTAATGGATTTCTACCCTCAGTTCACAAATTCCTGCCCAACCTACTTTTATTTAGTTGAACACATTGTAGAATCTTCCAACTTTCAAGTTTGAAATGTTTTCCTTCTGTCTTCGTTTCTTTTTCTATAATAAAAATTGTTATAATAGGAATGTTGGTAGATTTAATTTGTTTTCAAGCTCAGGAATCTTGGTTTCTCTTGCTGGGTTTCTTGTACTTGCAGAAGAAGCCAGTAGAGGTTTGGGGGTGTTCTTTTTTCCTTGGAACCCTCAAGACGAAGTATATTTACCTTTTGACATTTATAGTTTTTTTCCTCCTTGGGTTGATTTTCATAAACTGCTTGATGCAAAATGTTCTATTTCATCTTTTCATTATTTTAGATTAAAGCATGGTGTTGGCACAGACTTTTAGAATTTGTTTCAAGTTAGTTTCCTAGTGTCCATTTCTCAGGAGCTGCAAGAAAAGAGCTCTGCCCCAAGCAATCATCCAGAAGTCCAGAACTTTGGGATACCACAGTTTGCTAAAAACAGAAGGGTTAAAACCCTGGTCAAAACAGTGACCTTGTACAAACGCTCCTGATCCCTACAAGAAGATGACATCTATTTCAATAATGAATTTATAAATTTAATTCAGTTGGATTTTTATAAGGGAGGTAAAAATATAGCATGTATAATTTAATTTTCATCTAAACTTTTTTTTTTCCCCAAAAATCAAATTATACTTTGGTCAGAATCATTTTATAAAACAGGATGATTAATGATAATGATGAGTTCAAATAATTGAACCAGAGTCTATGCTTAATTAATTCTCTAGAGGAAGGAAATTCTGGGTCCAGATAACAGAGTACATCTAAGTTGCATTACTGGTATTTTCAGAGTTTTTATTTTTGAAGTAGATTATTCATGGGGACCTATATCCTTTCTAGGACTTCCCTGGTGGCTCAGATGGTAAAGCGTCTGCCTACAATGTGGGAGACCAGGGTTCGATCCCTGGGTCAGGAAGATCCCCTGGAGAAGGAAATGGCAATCCACTCCAGTACTCTTGCCTGGAAAATCCCATGGACGGAGGAGGATGGTTCGCTACAGTCCATGGGGTTGCAAAGAGTCGGACACGGCTGAGTGACTTCACTTTATGTCCTTTCTGTACTTCCCATGTCTTTTCTTTCCCTTTTCCCTGATAAATCGCCTGTAACCTTCTCATGCATTCCATACAACTACCAGACTTCTCCTCACGTGTAAGTGCTGCCATCACCAAAAGGTAAGAAAGAAAAAAGCACAAGTTAATATTAATATTGGACTCCCTAGGTGGCTCAGTGGGTAAAAGAATCTGCCTGCAATGGAGGAGATGCGGGTTTGATCCCTGGGTAGGGAAGATCCATCCCTTGGAGGAGGACATGGCAACCCACTCCAGTATTCTTGTCTGGAGACTCCCATGGACAGAGGAGCCTGGCAGACTGCAGTCCTTGGGGTTGCAGAGTCGGACACGACTGAAGCGACTGAACACACACACAATATTAATCTTGGATTCTCCCCGCCGCCACCTTTTTAGCTTTTTTTTTTTTTCCCCTGTAAGTCTCCTAATATGTGCCTAGTTGAATCTGTACAGCTGAAGGAAATTTGACTCTAAGACATTTAAAAAACCCAAGAGCAAAGACAAATCCAAGAAGGCAGAAGTGATTTAATTGTTTGTAAAACTTCAAAGACTTAAGATGAGTTGGATCCTTTATGTTTAATAAGTTCTAAGCAAGTTCCTCCTTTTTTTCCCCCAGCTGTAGTCATAATACAGAGCTTTCTCTGTCATTTACTGATTCATCCTGGTTCACTTAGTCTCCTTCTAATCATTGAAAAAGTAATTAAAATCCTCGAGGGCCAGCCTATCTTGAGCTCCAGTTCAGAATTTATGTGCTTCTGTGACTCTGAACTCCACTTTCCCTATTCAGCTACAGCTAAATAGACCTGCTTGCACATGGCAGAAAAGGGCAATTTGAAGAGTCCAGTTTCCATTTCCTTTAGCTTTGTTCAGGAATTAGAGCCCACAGTGCTTCAGAATGAAGCCTAATCCGGCATATACCTTACTTCTTCCTGTGCAAAGGGTTTGTTTATTTTCTGATTTGTCATGAGAAAGTCAAGTGCCGACTGAATGAAAGTTACGGTTTGATTTCTCCCTCTGTTTTAGAAGAAATTCTTTTTAGGATTAAGTTAGGAAAATCTGTGCTGTGCCGATGTATTTCTTATCTCAACCTGTTTTGAGCTAAACTCATTGCAAAGGCTAGGTTTTCTGAGAGACCTGTAACAGTCCGTAAATTCAAGTTCATGTCCCAGAGTAATGGGGACTCACTTTGTTGTATATTTGATATACATGTCAGTTGCATGTATCATGGAGAGAAAAATTATTACCATTATAAAGTGGCTGCGAAATCTGAAAATTCTAATCTTCTGAGCACATGCAGAATAAAGAGCCCTTAGTGACACAGCAAGGTGGAAATTCAATTTTGCTATGATGGTGATAACATTCAAGCATATCAAGAAGCCAGAAACTCTGGGACAACTTTTGGTGCCTCGATTTTAACTCTTTATCTGAGTGTAAGGAGGGTTTTCCTCAGAGTGAAAGTAGAAAGGAGAATTTCAGATCTAAAATGTTTGCTGCTTTTTTTCTCCCACCGTGGTGTACGGTTTGGAAAAGAAAACCCAAGCTAGAGAATTGTGGTTACTCATTTCCCCAGCTGGAGGGTAGATGCCTGGCTGAATGAGGCTGGGAAGACAAGTCTTGGGACCTAACTCATCCAGTGAGAGGTGGTGACTCCCTGGTCCCCAGATTTCCATTAGGTTCCCAAGAGGCTAGCGTGCAGAGTGAGTATTCTCTGCCTGTGGCCCATTTCAACCCCAGATGGAGCTGGTCCTTGCAGCTTGCTCTCTGGGGCGTCTTTGTTTTTCACCAGTAACACTGCCTGCTGCTTGCTGCCCGGGACTCAGCACTGTAGGCTGAGAACTAAGAGAGGACGTGATTCCCTATCCCTAAATGAACTGCTCTAAGACAGAAAATAACTTTCTGCATAAAGAGAGAGAAAGAGGATGGAAGGAAAGAGGGCAAGAGGAGGAAGGGAGGAAATACCATAATGGAGGGGAGGAGACTGCAGGTGACTTGCTTTCTTTTATCATAGAGGGACCACATTGCAATTAGAAAACAAGTCTGGACTTCAGGAGAAGAATCTAGAGCTACGTCTTAGATATCAGATTATTACTGAAGTACAAGGTGTTGAGATTTTCATCTTGTTGCACAACTTGCTAAGCAGCTGAGTTAGAGAAATGCTGCAGAATCAGTTATACACGGACAAGGCAGGATGGGGTGGGGCGTAGCCTGCAGTCAGATGGACCATAGTTTTCCATCCAAGCTCTATTGCCTTACTGTGTGACTTTGGAAAAAAAACTATTTAAATCTTTAACTTCATAATCTATAAGCAGTGGATAAAGGTGATGAAAAATGGAATGAGATGGAGGATGTCTAATGCATTGGCGGGCACACAGACGTGTCAGTAAATAGTAACACCTGTGCCTCTCTTGAGCCCCAGTCTCTGAACAGCTTTTCCCCACCATATATATTTCTTCTTAGTAGTAAGACGGATCATGGCCATCACCTGTGTTGTTCTGTATTCCCTGCTTTCTTATGAAGTTGGTGCATCCGTCATCAGTGAGACACTACTTTTCATCACTAGGAACTGCTGTGTTGTAGTAAACACATCATTGACACAGAACATCAGACTTTGCTTAGCGAACTTTTTATTCATATTTCCATGTCTTATGGTATATAAGGTTATTGTTAGCATAATCTTGTACAAGCTTTTGTTTTATCACAGGAAACACATTTGTAACATTCTCAGAAAGAGTGTCTAGAAAATACAAGGCTTCTTTGTTATGCTTGAACTAGAGCAGAATGTCTACCTCTGGGCATTTGGGATGAATAATTCTGGGTGGTTGGTTTTTTGTATTTTTGGTTTTTTTTCAAGGGGGTGAGTGTCTGTCCTCTGAATTCTATGGTGTTTAGCAGCATCCCTGGCTCCCACTTACTCAATGCCAGTTAGAGTAACCAAAAATGATTTCAGATACTGTGAAATGTTCCCAGTTGAGAAGCGCTGAGCCACACTTAAGATTGTGATTTGACAGAAATGGGTTCAGTGAATGTACTAACCCATGAGGTCATCCAGAATTAAACATAGAGGAGAGTTGATTCAAATTTACCTACATGTTCGTAAATGATTAAACATTTTAAAAGTACCGAAGGGAATTCAAACAGGGAAAAAAGAATGAAAAGAAAGATCAGAAAGATGCTCCTTTGCCATTAGGTAATGAATGAATGAATCTTTCTCATCTTTGTCACGTTGAATATGTGCAGACAGCCCTGTTTCCTCACTAAGTGAAGACAAGGGCATGTTGATAAATGTTTAGATGCCTGGCAGGGTGATAGAAGTTCATTAATTATTGAATGAGAAGAAACAAAGATTGTTTCTAGTTCTGGGGTGTGTATGTTTAGTCGAGTGTGTTTGTGCAGAATGACAGAGAGCACATAACACAGAAAGGCGAACTCTGCCCCACGCATCAGAGTGACCTCAGATACCATCGTAGCTTCTGTGTTGTTCTCTCAAGAAAAGAGCTTACCTGGCACATAGGAGGCCCAAGGAGGTCAGTGTGTGTGATCCCTAACAGACCCTCATAAACCTAGAATTTTTATGAGACCATAGCTTAGATAGAGCTTCCCTGGTGGCTCAGCTGGTAAAGAATCTGCCTGCAATGCGGGAGACCTGGGTTCGATCCCTGGATTGAGAAGATCCCCTGGAGAAAGAAAACTGTGCCCTCTCCAGTATCCTGGCCTGGAGAATTCCATGGACCGTATAGTCCGTGGGGTCGCAAAGAGTCGGACACAACTGAGCAAGTTTCGCTTTTCATAGTTTATAGGGCCTACCTATGATGTCATGATCGTAGCAGGGTTTTTGTGTGTTTTTTTTTTTAAGATAGCAGATCAGTGATTACTATAAAATATGAGTCCTAATTGTCCCTGCAACTTCTGTGTACAGAGCAAGTAGGGACGTGATAAAATAAGTTACGTATAAGCATCATCTCTCTGCCTCACTGAATAATTTCATCGATAGCAAGCGTGCCTGCCAATAGTGGCTTTTTTGTTGCTGTTTTTCTATTCCATTTGTACCATGTGACTCACAATGTCCTAGCAGATAAGAACAGAGAGACCTGGTTGTCCAGTATTGGCTTTTGTGCAGAGCTCTTGTTTCCTGTGAGGTTACTAACGGTGTTTGTCCACATAGTGAGTCCTTTCCCAAAGCAGACCCACCGACAGTTCCTTTCTGAGAAGATTATGGGTTTCAAAGTTCAAATCAAACCAGGCTACAAAATGGCTATCTACTAGCTTCTGTGCTCACACAATCAGAGTATCAGTGTTTCCTGTTTCCATTCATGCTGTAAGTTGAATAGCTGTAAAGTCCTCCCCACTCTGCCTCCCAAAGAAAAGGGATTGCCAAGACAAATAATTCTTGTGACATGGGCAATTTCTCGCAAACCTTTTTAAAACATGCAGCTTTCAGAAGCCTACATTGTGTGCTTTTCAGGAATGCTAAATCATAGTAAATGTATTTGCTTCATGACTGAAGACCAAGTCTGAGCTACAGTCCACATTAAATAATTCCTTCACCTGTATCTGTTTTTAAAATTATAGAGAGGACTTTTACAGGAAGGGAATATATGGCTTATTTCAGATCACTAACGTTTTCTTCAGATCACTAAGAAAATGTTACTTACAGGTTTTCGATGTTGACAAGTCCCAGGAATTGGCTAGGAAAAGGAACTTGCCCCACCTACAGCCAGATAACGTGCCCCCTCCCCAAGGGCCGAAGACGCAGATATACAGCACGGCACGGTGAAACATCCGAGTTAGTGCTTGTTGATGACAGCTTATGAAGTGGTCCTTAATTTTAGAATTACGCATCAGCATACCTTCCATTTTCTTACAGCAGTCTGATATTTGAAAACAAAAGCACAGTATTTCAGACGTTTTCAGCAGATGAGAATCTGGCACTTCCTCCTTGCTTGGGTTTTCTTCACATTCTTTGCCTCCATATTTCCTTTGCATTTGGAAGCCACAGTCCTGAAACTTTACCGTGGCATCCTGTTTCCTTCCTGAGCCAAAGTTCTTTTTGTTACGATTCCCCATACCTCCGTATGTATCTATCTACCATGTCCACTGAATGATAGCATTTACTTTAGATCATCACTGGCTCTTTCTCTGATAGCTTCTTTTCTTTGTTAATTAATTCTTCTTGTTTCTTTTTTTGCACTGGGTGTTACGTTGGTTACTAGTGATACAAAGATGATTAAGATATGGTCCCTTCCTCCGCTCAGGCTAATAAGGATGCTACATGCAGAAATAGGTGTGGGTCTGTGGGGCAGCAAACCAGAAGGCTAGGAGGGGCAGAGAGCAGCTTCCTCTTCCTGAGATGATCAGAGGTGCCTACTTGGAGAGCATGGCAATCCACTCCAGTATTCTTGCCTGGAGAATCCCATAGACAGAAGAGCCTGGCAAGCTACAGTCCATAGGGTCGCAAAGAGTCAGACACAACTGAAGCAACTTGGCACGCACACATGTGCCTTGCAGTGTTCATCTCTCCTACAGACATGGTCCCTATCCTTATGGAGTTTATAGTCTTAATAGGGGAGCTTCATGTGGAAACGTGCACCCAACTAGAAAGACCTTAGAGATCATTTGATCAAACTGTGTTAGGTGAATAATAGTCTACTTCTGACAATAGGATAACATTAACCAGTTTTTAAAATACCTTAGCATTTAAAAATAAAACCTGTAAAACTTTGGTTACTTGAATCCCTATACCAGGGGTGCCACTGAGATAGGGATTTTTGCTGTCAACAATCTCCTCTGGTTTTGACCTTTAACTACAATCAGCCCTTTGCATCCGCAGATACGGAAGGCTGACTACATTCAATGTACCGCTCCATTTTATATAAAGAGCTTTATAAAAGCATCCTCAGATTATGGTGTTCGCAGGGGCTGCTGGAACTAATCCCCTGTGAATGCCGAGGGTCAGCTACAGTGATCAAATCACCAAAATTGTCCTAAATTCTGTATTAAAAGGAATGTATTTTATTTCTTCAAACTGTCCTGCTATGTCTCTTGTTCAAAGGAAGTATAGTAAAGGGGAAGAAAATGACTTGTAGCTATGTTCATTCCAAATTGAATACTTTCAAAGGAATATTTTTCAATATGTCAAAAGCATATCAACAGTCATAAAAAATTTTATATCCTCTGGCACCATACTCTTACCCTTGGGAATTTATTCCAAGAATATAATTTGAAACAAGTTAAACTCATATGCACAGATACTTTGCAGCATTCTTTATATTGGAAACAACTCAAACATCGAATAACAGGCGGAAGAATTTTGCAAATCTTGGTACATCAGCGTAACAAAATTATAAGCTGCCACTTATAATCATACCTTTTGAAAGTTTGTAGTACAGTAAGAAAACTGTGATAACTTTAAAAGAGCAGGCTACAAAATTCTACCTATTCTAAAAAATTTCATAGTCATATGAGGCACTAAAAGGAAACCATAAATAATTAGGATACCTGGTTGACTAAAGAAAGGTCAGAAAGCGTCTGGAAAAAAAAGGATCTGAAATTATTGGTGTTTTATTTTTATTAATTTTTTGAAAATATGTGTATTCAGTGAATGCTGGGCACAAATATCCTCATTTGTTCACAGGTTAAATAGTTTTTATTTTATCTTAGTAAATTCTTTTACTGTCTATTCCTATCTCTGCCATAAATTATGGCTTTGGTTGTACTGTGAGTACATAGTACATATTCCATAAATATTTACCTTCTATTTACATTGATAGTATTTCTTTCCTAGAGCAGTGTGCTTCTCAAATCTTAATAAGCATTCATCTCACCAGAGGATCTTGTCAGAATGCTGGTTCTGGTTCAGTAGTTCTGGGATAGAACCCATGAGTCTGTGTTTCTAAGCCCCCAGGGGCTGCTCGTGTGTCTGGTCCAGCTCTCTGCTCTGTGTATGAAGATGCTGCTGCTGACCCAGAGTCAGGGGTTATCCTCTTGGAAGGCAGTGTTGGGATAGCCTCCCTGGTATAGCCATAACTGCCTCAGTAACATTTCTAGCAGTCTGGAGGCAGGGAAAGAATGGTTACAGATGACTGTCTTCTGTGGTTATGAAATAAAGATGCTATCTTATCGAGCCTGATGATCAACCTTAAGCCACTCAACTAATATCAACTTTGTCCCCTAATAGAAATGGCATTAATATAAGTGATTCTGTGTGTGTCTTATAAAGAGTAAGAAAAGATTTTCTATGGTAATCATGCTAGCAGTGTTGTTTGACACTGATTAACTATTTGGAACCTGATTAAAAACTTGAAAATCCCGTCTGGGCTAAGAAAAACTTTGCCTTGACATTCTACCCTGGAAGAAAAATCTTGGCCAGGGCAGTGAATCCTTAAGGAGCAGTGGTGTGAAGCCGAGTCAGGAGTCATATTTTTACAATTCTGAACATTGTAAACATAAGGAACATAAAGAAGCAGAACATTTTCTAAAACCAGGGGAGCATCTTTTTACCTTTGTGTAAGGCAATGGCACCCCACTCCAGTGCTCTTGCCTGGAAAATCCCATGGACAGAGGAGCCTGGTAGGCTGCAGTCCATGGGGTCGCCAAGAGTCGGACACGACTGAGCGACTTCACTTTCACTTTTCACTTTCATACATTGGAGAAGGAAATGGCAGCCCACTCCAGTGTTCTTGCTTGGAGAATCCCAGGGACGGGGGAGCCTGGTGGGCTGCCGTCTATGGGGTAGCACAGAGTCGGACACGACTGAAGCGACTTAGCAGTAGCATGAACAGGATACCATGGTGTATAGTAGCCTTGAACGTGGAGAGGAATTTGTCATCCTTTGAATTTGAACCACACCAATGACTGTCAAAACTTACTGTTGTTTTAGAAGATCATAGCAGGTTTCCAACTCAATTCTCCACAGTGACTGAAGCTGGCTTTGGTGCTGATATTGGCATGGAGAAATTCTTCAACATTAAGTGCAGAGCTTCTGGTTTGGTGCCCAACGTTGTGGTTCTGGTGGCGACCGTGAGGGCTCTGAAGATGCACGGAGGTGGACCAAGCGTAAGTTCCATGCTTCCTTTCTAATAAAACAGAATGAAGCCTAATTGAGTCTTCAAAACACTCAGACCTGCTTCATCACTATGGTTTTCTAAAATGTCTCCTTTTTCACAAATCACCATTTCAGGGCACTTAGAGTTCAGTAAGATCAAGTAATTAGTAACACCCACAAAGTTATTTCTAAGCAGTATTTTGGAAAGGAGCATAATGTAACCTCTAAGAGGCTAAACTGAAGCTTGTGTCAACATTTTATAACCCCATGGTAATGGGAGGATAGAGGCTCTGTTTCCTGAATGAAGAACAGAAGGGTAAGAGTGATGGCTTTTGTGGGTGGGTAGTTCAGTGTTGGTATGGATCATTTTTTGGTTCACTGATGCTACATCTCATCAGATTTCATCTAGCACTATTTTCCTCCTGTTTCTGTTTATTATGGTTTCACTTTATAACTAACTCTGTTAGAGCACTGGCTTATTTCTGAGAGAGCTTTGCTTAGAAATCTCAAATTCTGTTTTAACATTTTAAAAGACTTTATCAAAAGTCTCACATGTAGAATTCACACACAACTGAAAGGGAAATTTGTCTTTTCCATAGCAAAGGTGCTTTGTTTGTTTGTTTGTTTGTTTGTTTTAGGTATTTCCAAAGGGAGAATGAGAAATCTTGTGCTCGTTCATCATTTTTGAAATAAAATGATTTGGCGTTTCATTATCACTTAAATCTTGATATACAACACAAACTGCCAAATCTGATTTCTTAACTGGCATGCTCTGTATGCAAACATCACACAATAATCAATTACATAGCATAAAGAAATGTTTGCCATGATGAAACACCATAATATGTAGTATTTAACTGTCTTAGCAATTCTTTGTCCTAGGAGGGGCAGATGTTATTTTATACCATTTTACAGATGAGGGTTTAGGGGATGTGAGCAGTATCACCAGATCTGAAGTCTGTGGCTGAGATCCAGATCCTCCACTTTTGTCCAGCAGACAGAGCTGAATATGAATAGAGGGGAAGCTTTTTTGAATCCTTAATCCATTCATTGATACCAGAAGTAAGTTTGAAATTCCCCCTCCCTATTTTACAACCTAAAAATTATAAAATCAAAGGGCTTTAATACTCAAAGGGCTTAGACACTGTCTAGTCTGGTTCAGATAAAATTACAGAGCTGCAGGAGGATTCCAGGTCTTGCTTAGTAATCTGTTTAGGGGACTAATCAAACATGAAACCAAGGTCTCTTGACTTTAATTCCACACTCCAGTCTCGTCTTTGTCCTATAAAAATTCACTACATGATTTATAATCCTATTTCAGTTCATCTTAATGCGTGTGCTCTGTTTTACAATGATTGCATTTTCTGCTCACCTTAATCCTTGGTACCTCGTCTACTTCTACTTAATGTCATGGTTCCATGCTAGTGATGATTGTAACAGGACTCGAGAATAATAGACGCAGATACAGTTGGAAAATGATAAAGGGGAGGATCAGGAAGCCAAATGAAGTTTAGCTTTCCTCTTCTCTAGTGCTTCTGCTTTATATTATTTTATGAGTGTCTATAGGTCTGTCTCCCTCTTTAACTCTGAATTCCTTGAAATTAAGGACTGTGTCTTATTAATTTGTGTATTCCTCATGCCTGGCATAGTCTGTATCAAGGAAATGTTTTCAGTAATTGAATAATAAATGAACTTTAATCTTCTTAATCCTGTATTCTCTGTTATCCACCTCATTCCTTCGTACTTGAATCAACTCTGTTACTAATGTTTTTGATCCTTTATCATTTCTACTTCCTTTTGATATTGTTACACAGATAACCACAGCTGCCTCTTATGTTTATTCAGCTTGTTTTTTTCCCATAATTTTTACAGTGGAAAACACTATGACCCTTGAACTTGCCCATTTGAGCCCCAGTCATATCTCATCTTCCAAAATGCTGATCATTCTTGAAACAGTAAAAGAACGAACACTTTTGCACCCAAATATTTCTTTCATAATTAGTTTTTTACACATGGTGTCATAAGGAGGGTTCTCCACAACCAATAAGATGTGTATTTATATTAAAAAGTTATTGTAAGGAATTACTAACACCCAATTATGGAGGCTGACAAGTCCAAAAATCTACAGAGTGGGCAACTGCTGGAGACTTAGAAAAGCCAATATTCCAGTCCCAGTCTGCTGGAGAATTTTGCACAGATTTTTTGTTCTAGCAGGTCTTCAGCTGCTTGGATGTGTCCTACCTACACTGTGTCATTCAAAAACACCCTCATAGAAATACCTGGAATAATCATGTTCCTTCACAATTAAAAAAAAAAATTCCTTTGTTAGAGGTAACTTTTCAAAGGATTTCTGATATCTTCAAGACCTCTTTGCAGAGAGGAGAGTAGATCGCCACATCCTTGGTGAGTTAAAATGGCTAGGGTTTCTCACTGAAACCAGTTGCAGGGTATAGATCCCCCCAAAAAAAGAAAAAAAAAATGTGGAACTGTGAAAAGTCCCTAAATTGGGGTTTCAGAAGCCAGTTATAACAATTCATGCTCCTGTTCTGCCTCTCATTTGTTGTGTAACCGTGAGCAAGACACCTGCCTTCTCTCAACTTCAGTTTCCTTATCTTTAAGCTGCCAACCCCATTGGTTTCTGTGAGAAATTAGGCTCAAAAGGGAAAAACTAATGGCAATTGTTTTAAAATGGTTTATAATTTATTTAGAATGATGATGCACTCTGTATAAATCATATTGTGGGTTCCCTTTTTTGCTAGGATAATGGGCAACAGTATGAAATTAGAATTGCCTGAGGAGTTTTTTAACTGTTGCTGACCATGGGTCCCACTCTCAGAAATCCTGGTTTAATTGGTCAGGGTGGAGCTCAGGCTTCAGTGATTTTTTTAAAAGCACCCAGAAGACTTTATGTTCCTCCAGGGCCACCAATGATTGGTTTAAAGCACAAAATGTGCTTTTCAAGTGAACCTTCCCAGAAAGGGACCATGATTTGTTTTTCTTTCAGATCTTTAATCAGAGTTAACAGTGTGACAGGACTATTCTTAATTTTTATCTTTTCTTGTCTCAGGTAACTGCTGGGGTACCTCTTAAAAAGGAATATACGGAAGAGGTAAGAGTGAAGAATTATTCAAATCCAGTTAACCATTGGCTAGCAGCTGAGTCTCAGTCAGGAAACTGGTTCTCTGCCAGTGGCCTCTTAGAAAAGTGCTTCTTTAATAATCTAGTGGGTGGAGGAAGGGATAAAAATCCATTCAGTTAACTCTCCAATCTTAAGAAAAGAGGGGTGTAGGCTTTCTGTCTGGGCAGTCATCAGAGCAGGCTTCATGGTCTCCAGCACATAAAGGTATATGAAGCTTGTGGATTTAGTCGCTAAGTCGTGCCCGACTCTTTGCAACCCTGTGGTCTGTAACCCACCAGGCTCCTCTTTCCCTGGGGATTCTCCCGGCAAAAACACTGGAGTGGGTCGCCATACCCTCCTCGAGGGGATC
Source organism: Ovis aries (assembly GCF_016772045.2). Lineage (NCBI taxonomy): Eukaryota > Metazoa > Chordata > Mammalia > Artiodactyla > Bovidae > Ovis > Ovis aries. Next base: position 75,894,102 of record NC_056061.1, read on the forward strand.
TTCTCAACCCAGGGATTGAACGCAGGTCTCCCGCATTGCAGGTGGATTCTTTACCATCTGAGCCATCAAGGAAGCCTATATGAAGCTTATACCCATGTATTCTTTTGATGACTTGCAGATTTTGATTGACGGGCAGCAGTACTTCTTAGCTCCTACAGGTGGCACCATGAATTTGAGCAGAGAGTAGCTGGACAAGGCTGTCACCCTCCAGGGACCTTATGCCTTCTTGTCCACCAGCCCACAGAGCGTGGGCATGTTGCTGATGTGTTGGCTGCCAGTCAGCAGCAGAAATAGCTGCCTGGCTGGAGACCCAAATATGCCATTGGATCTAGAATAATTTTAGACTTTATTTGGAAAATGAGCCTCCTCCTTCTGCAGCCATCTTTTCTTGGGGAAAAAAAAAAGACTTAGGCTTTCTTGCATAGCTTCCCGGACAATAAAGTAAGCATGTGCTGTGCTTAGTTGCTCAGTCATATCTGACTCTTTGCGACCCCGTGGTCTGCTGCCCACCAGGCTCCTCTGTCCAAGAGGATTCTACAGGCAGGAATACTGGAGTGGGTTGCCATGCCCTCCTCCAGGGGATCTTCCCAACCCAGGGATCAAACCCAGGTCTCCTGCATTGCAGGCAGATTTCTTTACCGACTTAGCCACCAGGAAAGCTAAAGTGAGCATAGATGGAACAAAACTTGCCAGAGTGGGCCTGCTGTTGTCATTTGGCAGGTTTAATGGGAGGTGATACTATGCAGGGGTCTGGTTTTCTTACAGAATCTCCAGCTGGTGGCAGACGGCTGCTGTAACCTGGAGAAGCAAATTCAGATCGCTCAGCTCTTTGGGGTCCCTGTTGTCGTGGCCCTGAATGTCTTCAAGTAAGTCAAGCGTCCTACTTTAAATGTGGGCGTATCACTGGGCCACCCTGTGAAGTGCATTTGTGTTTTGAGGATGTTTGGGCTTTTCTGTGCTTCATCTAAAGTATAGAGAAATACTCTACTCATTCTATTTGTTTGGTTGGTTTTCTTTGGATTGGTTTTACTTTAGCAGATGTGTTCTCAAATATTAGCAGGGAAATGAAATCTGTAAAGTAAGTTACCATTTCTTTTGCTTTTATTATTATTATTATTATTAATTCTGACCAGCATTTCTTACTGAAAGACAGTGGATGATCAAAGGGATATGCTATGGAATTTTCTCAATAAAACCTTTAACAACTTGAAATATTTGAGACAATAGTTGGAGAAGATTTTTCCCCCCATGCTTTGCTTAAGATCTGATTTATTTAAGCACAATGTAACCACTTTTGATGTTTAGAATATATTCAGTGTTTGGGAGCAAAGTTCTGTATAAGCAGTTAGTCTTTCTTTGAAAACATCGCTAAATGAATACAGATGCAAAACCACAAACATTTTCATCACCAGGACCGACACCCGCGCAGAGATTGACTTGGTGTGTGAGCTTGCGAAGCGGGCCGGCGCCTTTAATGCAGTCCCCTGCTATCACTGGTCGATTGGTGGGAAAGGGTCAGTGGACCTGGCTTGGGCTGTGAGAGAAGCTGCAAGCAAAGAAAGTCGTTTCCAGTTCCTGTATGATGTGCAGGTAAGATCCAGCACAATGATGATGATATGCCAGGCGAGTGCTAAGAGCTTCACACAGGTTGTCATGACAGCTCTGCAGATAAGGATCAACAAAAGGTTGAAGAGGCTGAACCATCTGTAAGGTCCAGCTCCTTGGGACCCCAACTCTTTGGCCCCTAATGCAGAGGGGCTTTGGAGTATAGGGTTCAACAGGGTTGGCACAGGAACAAGACTTTTGAGCAACTTCATTGTTGTTCAGTCGCTCAGTCATGTCCAACTCTTTGCAACCCCATGGACTGCAGCACACCAGGCTTCCCTGTCCTTCATCATCTCCTGGAGCTTGCTCAAACTCATGTCCATTGAGTCGGTGATGCCATCCAACCATCTCATCCTCTGTCCCCCCCTTCTCCTCCTGCCTTCAGTCTTTGCCAGCATCAGGATCTTTTCCAGTGAGTCGGCTCTTTGCATCAGGTACCCAAAGTATTGGAGCTTCAGCTTCGGCATCAGTCCTTCCAGTGAATATTCAGGATTGATTTCCTTTAGGATGGACTGGTTTGATCTCCTTGCAGTTCAAGGGACTCTCGAGAGTCTTCTCCAGCACTGCAGTTCAAAAGCATCAATTCTTCGGCTTTCATCAGTTCGGTTTAGTTCAGTCGCTCAGTTGTGTCCGACTCTTTGCAACCCCATGAAATTCCAGTCTCATAATGCTTGGGAAATCATGGGCAGTTTTTTCCTTATCTGTTACTGTTAAAGCCCCTTTGCATCGTGGTTTTCTTGAGCTATTAAATATGTCTAATATATATATATTTTTTAATTTTTGAATTGTGGTAAAACACATATAACATAAAACTGGCCACCTTTTCCATTTTTAGGTGAATGGTTCACTAGTGTTAAGTAGCTTCACATTGTTGTACAGCCACCATCTCTCTCCATAAGTCTTTTCGTCTTGCAAAACTCTGTACCCTTCAAACACTAACATTTCGTTTTTCCTTCCCCTTTATTCCTGGCTGTCTCATGCCAGTGAAGCCATAGAATATATCCCTTTTTTGACTGGCTTATTCACTGTCTCAGTCCTTTCAGGCTGCTATGAGGAATATCATAGTATTGGGTGGACATGTAAACAGCAGAGATTTATCACTGATAACTTTTGGAAGCTGGGATGTCTGAGATCAAGGCATAAGTGAGGGTCTTCTTGTTGTTTCTTAGATGACAGTCTCCTCGCTGTATCCCCATTGGTGAAAATGGGGAGGGATCTTGTCTTTTATAAGAGCACTAATCCCTTGCATGAGGGGTGCACCCATATGCCCTAATCACTCCAGGGCCTAACCTTCTAGTAACATCAACCCAATCACTCCCCAAAGGCCTCACATCTTAATACACCATCCCGCTGAGAATTAGGCTTCAACATACCAATTTTGGGAGGACAGAAACATTCAGTCTATAGCCCTTACTTAGCATAATGTCCTCACGGTTTATCCATGTTATTGTGTATGTCAGAACTTCCTTCCTTACGGCTGAACAACAGCCCATTGTGTGTTTATGCCCTTGTGTCTGTCAGTGGCCAGTTGGGTTTCTTCCACCTCTTGGCTGTTGTAAATAATGCTGCTTGCTGCTGCGGACATGCATGTCAAACTGTGCTTCCAGTTCTTTTGGGTATATATGCTGAAAAGGAGTTCCTGGATTGTCTAGTAATTATTTAAAAACAGCTTCATAATGAGCATCAGTCAGCATATCTGAACTCCCCAGGATCTCAAGTCTTCTCCATTCATCTTTGTTCCTACCCAACATCTCCATTCTGAATATGCTGGCTCCAGCTCTGGCTGTTGGACTTGTCCTCTTAGGTAGTCCTTGATTGCTGGAGTCCTCAGCCTTAACTGGTGGCTTCTCCCATCCCTTCATTCCTCACAAATTCTATTGGTCTTGAGTCTAGAGTTAAATCATCAACAGTATGATGATAATTCAATGTCTGCGGAGGGCTTGTCGTGTGCCAGGCCTATGGGCACTTTGTACTTGTTAACTTTTTTAGTCCTTGCTTTCCCCTCATTTTACATATAAGGAAACAAACAGTTGTCAGGAAACAGACCATCTCCCAACTCTGATCGAGAACCACACTGAGTGGCAATGGCAGATTTTAATGATTTCACAAACGGGCTCCTTCAGGAAAACCATCCAAGGTGAAAAAAAAGGTCAATAAATAGAAGCAGTATTTTGTGAGTTACGCTGTCTTCAACATGCACTAACCCTAAGATGAACCCTTTTCCTTCCCACCAGTATTAACAATTTTTGTTCTAAATTCCCATTCATTGTGAAGATGATGTGGTTAAAATGTCTGCTTTTCTGTGAAAAGCGGATTAATTTGATAACAATGTTGCCTCAATATTTGATAGGACTCTTGCCTCCTTTGCCCACATACTTTATAACACAGAAATGAGATCTGAGCTGCATAATTGCTTCTTGTGCAGTTCAGCCTTTTATCGCTTCATGACAATTTATGAAAAGAGACTGTCTCCCTAATAGTTCTGTCCCTCATGCTGGTGAGTCCATTTTAGATCATAGAAGACCATTTACAATCTTGTAACAGTGTAGAAATCTGAGGTCACCATTGCAGGTAGTAACAGAATTTACTTTCCCCGCCCGCCTTCCACCAGATTTCTTGCATAATCAGTGTTGGTGAACCTTTATGGACTAAGTAATGCTTTTCTTTTTTAAGTTTTATTTAAGTAATAGTTTTTTTGAAACCCTTTTAATTCCTTTCTTTTTTTTCCCCCCATAACTAACCCTTTTGATGCTTGATAGCTCCATAGGGAGGTATAAGACTGCCCTACAGGAAAAAAGGAAGTGATAAAATACTTTTGGATAAAACAGCCTGATAAAAGAAACACCCGGCTGCCTTTGCTTCTTTGTACAAATGGAGTTTCTGTGTATCACCTCAGACTCTATTCCACCCAGAATGTACTGGGTGCAGGATTGATGGCATATCATTTCCTGCTCCAGTCCCGCCCCTGTCTTGTGCTACGGAAGAAAGACAGCTGAGCTGATTGACGAATCAGAAATAGTGTAGGAGCGCAAGGCATGACTGCTTTTGTGGGGAGAGTAGAAATCATCTCAAAACCCCAAGTGGAAAGAGGAACAGCTCGAAAGAAAAAGAAACACCCGGTCTCAGAGACACCGTGAAGCCAGACAGCTCCCTGAGTCTGTGGCTTTCTGATGACCTGTCCATTAGTTAAAGCAAGAATCAAGCTGCTCTTCGGACTGGAGTCTGTGCCAACCTGTCGAAAATTGAGAGATGCAACCACTGTTCTTTACAGAACAATTCTGCATGTCTTTCACCGGAGTAACTTCTAATTCAAAAGCAGGCAACAGTTGTTCACGTTACAGAGGAAGCTGTTGATTAATTCAAAATTATAATTTTTTTAAATATAGAATAAGGGGCAGTGGCCTAATTGCTCAAAGTTTATCATGTAAGAATTAACATATTTAATATACTGCATCATTCCTTTTCACCCCTTAAGGATGATCACAGTATCCCGTCCTTTTAAGAAGCTGTTAGAAATCCCCACCAAAACCCATCTTCTCTTGGACTTTTTCTTTTCTATTATTGCTTTTGATAGTTTATCTTTACAGTTTACAGTATAATGTCTCTATATCTGTAAGCACCCAGGGAAATGCTATAGCAGATGAAAAAAGGAATCTGTATTTAACACTTTATAAGCTAACAAATTTCTCTGCCATGCATTATTTCAGGTATATCTAATCCATTTCTGTGGGATGTGTGAGCTCAATTCTACTTTTTAAATGGGCAAACGAGATCTTAGAGAAGGTGAAGGACTTGCCCCATGACAAAATGGACACTTGATGAAACACGTAACATTATAGTTAAAGGGGTAAGACTTTGAGTACATTAGGACTGAGTTTAAATCTTGGCAGTGCCTTACCGTGGATGTAAACGTGGGCAGTTCAAGTCTCAGCTTCCTTATCTATAAAATAGTGTCTAATATTGACATCAACTTCACCCAGTTGCTGTGAGAACAAAATGAAATATCCCAGAGTAAAGTGCTGGGACATGGGAGGCTGGGGATCTAAGTTAGCTCTTCCTTCTGTCTGTTTCACTTCAGAGGGCATTTCCTGAATTGACTTTCAGGACTTGTCTTGTAACTCAGGTAACTTTGTCAAACTCCAGGGATGGTGTCCTTTCCAAGTGGTTTAAACCCAGCAGTTAGAAGCTCCCAGGGCACCAGGAAAAAAGGCCTCCCCTAATTAAAGCCAGACATTTAGCCATCTCTCTCCATTAGAATTGGGAACTGTTAGTGATTTAATAAAATCTCAGTCGCTTTTGCAAAGGATGCATGGCACCGAAAGTCTGTCTGAATCTTGTTTGTTACATCAGGAGTGAGGGTTGAAAACTGTCTCCACATCCCTTCGCCTCCTTCCTCTAACCTCACAAACACTGTGAGGTGCAGCCTTGACACCAAGAGAGGATGGTGTTTGTTTTTGTTTAAAGGTCTTTCCTGTTCCTTGTGTGAAGCCATGCTCTTGATCACAGCGGGGCTGGAATCAGGGGAGATCAAAACAGACCAGGAAGACTGTCTAGGGCCATGCCAGCACCAGGGATTTCCGCCCTGCTGCACTTTCACTGCCTGTGTGTTTATGAGTGTTTTCTTCCCTGCTGGCATGCATTTGGGGGTAGAAGAATTGGTTGGTAATTGAGGAATTATGTATTTTCTATTTCTTAAAGATTCAGATCAGTTTGGGGGTAGGTATTTGACAGGTATCGTTGGACACTGGGCATTTGCAGCCAGAACCTCAAATTTTAAGGAAATGAATAAAAATACATGTGTATAAGTACTTGTATATATGTGTATAGAATGTATGTGCATATGGTAGTGGCGTTTTTTTTTTTAATATGGTAAAAAATAAAATATTCCTAATGTGAAGTTCCTGTTTTTATCATTTTTAAATGTACCATTCTGTGTATTTAGAATATATAAAAATGTATACATTCATACTATATAGAGAGTTTTAATTCATAAAATTTTAAAATTTAGAATGATCGTTATGTACATCCCTCTGTGCCTTTTGTATGTCACAGTAATTGCTCAACAAGTTTTAAGGAGACAGGATGACCTTTCTTTTTATGTCCTTGTTTGTCCCTGTACTCTTATCTCCTTGTCAAGCCCTTGGCCTCCCTTGGCTCTCTCCCCTGTGTCCTCAGACCTGCCCTTGGTCTGCCGCTTTCCACCAGACCTTTTTTCAGCTCTCTCCTTTGTATCCCTTATGTGCAACTGAATATTTGGCACAGTTTACAGGAAGCTGCCCCTTGTATTTCCAGCCCCATGAGCATCTCCTTCAGAGTCCATATCTCTCCCTGTGCTCTCATGTTCTGCTTTCTTATTTATGGTGAAGCTCTGGTTCTCCAGCCTGAACTGCTTCTAGCCCCTCCCTCGTCAGCCTCTTCTCCGCTTACCTCTTCTTCATGATTCAGCTCCAAATTGCCACACCACCTCATGCCACACCCTTTTGCAGACACACCTCAGATCTCTATCAGAGCTAGATTCTTGCCCAGCACTGGCCTCTAGGTTCCCTGTCCAGTCTCCCTTGGCCTCACTCACCTCCTTGGCCTACCGGCTGCCACACCCATCTTTGTTTGACATGTCTCTTCAGATCTGAATCTGTTGTTAGATACAGGCCAACTTTTCTCGATGCGCCCTACTCCGGGCTTTGTGATTCTGCTAGGCATCTCCCAGCTTAATCCCCTTGAGGCTAGAAATAGCACCTGATGAGAAAGAGTGGTCTATCCCCGTTTCACTTGTGCATGTCACAAGGATTCCTCTAATTTCACCTAAGTGCTTTCTTGTAACCCGAAAAATGGAATGTCACTGCGGTGGCAGCTTCTAGATTTGCATTATATCATCCAGAACTATGGGCCAAGCAAGAAAGACAGGGGTGTAAAATGGAACATCAGTGTCCCCCCTCCAGTTAGCCAGTCACTTTCTGCCGCACTCCATCCATCCCCTGCATTTTCTGACCTAAATTCAGATGGCCTGAGACCACTCAACAGAGGTGTGTGATCATTTGCTGAGTCGTGTCCAACTCTGTGGGCCCATGGGCTATAGCCCGCCGGGCTCCTCTGTCTATGGGATTTCCCAGGCAAGAATACTGAAGTGGGTTGCCATTTCCTACTCCAAGGGGTCTTCCCGACCCAGGTAGTGAACCCACTTCTCTCGTGTCTCCTACATTGGCAAGTGCTTCTTTATCTGTGCACCACCTGGGAAGCCCAGTAGGTACAGAATCCATTTTCTCAGCCTGAAAAGCTAGCAACATTATTTAAACGTCATCACAAGTGTATTAAAGACCACTTCAAGATTTGAGGAGGAAATCACTCAAAACTGCACAGGCTTCCAATCGCCTAGAATCTGAGAGGTTTCAGAAAATGATTTCTTTTTCTTTTCATGAAAGTAGTTCACTCCCCCCTTGAGTGAAACTTTTAATCTTAGACTAGAAGATTTCTCTTTGGCATCCCAGCTCCAGTAGATGAATTAGGGAGATATAACTCCTTCCCATGAAAATGGAGCTGAAGCTTCGCCTCATGTCCGTTCGTATGAGTCTCTCAACACACTGAGGTCTGTGAGTAACTTTGTGCAAGGAGGAACATCAAGTGTGTCATAAAAATACATGAATATCATTGGGCCGAGCAAGTGCTCAGGCCACTACCAGCCCTTCCTCCTCCTGTGGCTGAGATCATTAAAATCATATGTTCCTCTGTTTTCCTTTGATGTTACTGTTATGTTCTACATAAGACTATATAAGCCCAGGAGACTACTCAATAACCTAGAAAGAATGGAAATATGTATATGTATAATTGAATCACTTCGCTGTACACTTGAAACCAGCACAGCAGTGTAAATAAGCTTATGGGCCTTCCCAGATGGTGCTAGCGGTGCTTTACCTAGAGGTTCTTTGCCATGCAGGAGACGTGGGTTCGATCCCTGGATTGGGAAGATCCCCTGGAGAAGGGAATGGCAACCCACTCGAGTATTCTTGCCAGGAGAATCCCATGGACGCGGGAGCTTGGTGAACTATGGTCCATGGAGTCACAGAGTTGGACATTAAAAATTGAAAAGCCAAACAAAACCACAATAATGAAATAAGCACTTTATTTTTAAATTTTTTAATTGTTCAAATACAAGTAAATTAAGGACTAATAAAAGAGAACCATAGTGAGGAAAAAATCCTCAACTAGTGGTAAAAATATAAAATTTTCCACTAGATGAAAGAAAATTCAAATCAGTGTTCAGTTAGCATATTTTAAAACAAGACGCTGTATTAATATCACTTGAGTTTGCGCTGTTAGACACTGTTGACTCCTTTGCATATTTAGTTTTATGAAATATCGTCCTCAAGATGTACATCTGCAGGAAATTGGACAGTCAGAATTCCTGTGACCTGAGATAAATCAGAACTGAAGGCAAAACAAACAAATAAGAAAGAGTATACAAAGTCACTCTTGTGATGTGAATGTGAATTCCTTATCATCATGATTTCCTATGGACAAATGTGGGCTTTCTGGCGATGAGCCTCTCTTCATTTCTCAGACCCCAGCTATCTCTACCTTGCATCCTGGTTTTCTTAGGAGAGTGAGTTTCCTCTGGGATTCTTCTGGACTGACCTGTTGCTCAGGACCAACAAGCCAGCAAGGCTAGCCACTTGGGGAGCTGGCTCATGGCAGTCAGCACGTACACCTTGGGTAGCTCAGATGTGCTGGTTTCCATCCAAGGACATGCTTTGTGTTGAAGATAAAAAGCTCTGTTGTTCTCAGTCACAACGCAGAGCTGCTCCCATGACACTAGGGGGAGTGTTGTAATGAAGCTCCTGGTGTAAGGTGGGTTCATGTTATTTACTTCTGTTGAAGTACAGGAAAGGCCATGTAGCAAGCTACACTTTATTTTCCCCAAGTTTAGCAGATTCATGTGTTTGTTTTTTTCAATTGAAGTACAGTTGATTTACAATGTTAGGTTAGTTTCTGGTATACAGTGGAGTGATTCAAATATATACACATGTGTGTGTGTGTGTGTATATATTCTTTTCAGAATTTTTCCTATCATAGGTTATTATACAATGCTGAGGGTTTCCCAGGTGGTACAATGGTAAAGAGTCCTCCTGCCAAGGCAAAAGATGCAGGTTCGATCCCTGGGTCGGGAGGATCCCCTGGAGAAGGGCATGGCAATCCACTCCAGTAGTCTTGGGTGGGAAATCCTATGGACAGAGGAGCCTGGCGGGCTACAGTCCATGGGGTTGCAAAGAGTCGACACGACTGAGCGACTTAGCATGATTAAGTACATGCATGTGAAGGAACTCTCTGAAACCAGAGGAGGGATTAGCTGAGAGGATTAGAGAAAACAATACTTTAATTAGGATTGAGAATCATTTCTCTGGGGTCACAAAGAGTCGGGTACGACTGAGCAACTGAATACACACACACTTATGATGTTGAATATAGTTCCTTGTGCTATACAGTAGAACCTTGCTATTTATCCATTTTATAAATAGTAGTGTGTGTGTGTGTGTGTGTGTGTTTATCCCAAACTCTTAATTTATTCCCTCCCTCCTTCCCTTCCCGTGCCTGTAAATTTGTCTTCTTTGTCTCTGCCTCTTTTCTGTTTTGTACATGAGTTCATTTGTATCAGTTTTTTTAGATTCCACATCTGCGATGTATGGTTTTTTGTCTTCCTGTCTGAATTACCGCACTTAGTACAATAGTCTCTAGGTCCATCCGTATTGCTGCAAATGGCATTATTTCAGTCATTCTGTGGCTGAGTGAGATTCCATTGTGGGTCTGTGACATCTTTATCCATTCGTCTTTGGATGGGCCTTTAGGTGATTTCCCTGTCCTGCCTGTTGTCAGTAGTGCGACAGTGATCACTAGGGTGCACTTAATCTTTTCAAATTAGCGTTTTTGCAGGATATACGGCCAGGAGTGGGTTTCCTGGCTCATACGGTAGTTCTCTTGTTAGTTGCTTAAGGAATCTCCATTCTGTTCTCCACAGTGGCCAGCAGCTTCATTTTTAACTTTTTGTCCATTTCACTTTTTGTCCATTTTCTTCTCACCAAAAATAACAATAAAAGAAAATTAAAATTTAAGCCACTGCTTTTCTGGAGTTCATACCACTAAAAAGCAGGTTTTAAACAAGGTAGTGATTCCAGAGGTCTTTTCAAGAAAGATAATGTCATCTATCTTTGAGTAGCTCAGCTTCTATGAGCCTGAATCATTCCACCAACACTATGAATGTGGTGAAGGGTGAAGCCTCCAGCCTTCCTTCCCGATGTCACTCAGCCAGGGTTCCAGGTGGGCAGACTCTGAACGAAAAACTATAGACATCATGACCCCTAGTCAGGGTTTCTTTCTAAAGCTCTGCTGCCCAAGCCATAGCCACTGGTCACAGGAAGCTATTGAAATTTGAATTAACTGAAATTAAGAGCTCATTTCCTCATTTCAGCTACTTAATAGTTAGATGAGGCAGGTGGCTTCCGGCCTGGAAAGCGTGGTTGTAGACCATTGCCATCCTTATAGAAATTTCCATCAGAATACTCTGTTCTAGAGTATTTCAGCTATTTTTATACATTTTAGAGGTTTGGGAGGAAATTAATGTAGAATATGTTCAGAGTTATATTCTTGGTGAAGATAGAGATTTAACATAGTCTTAGTTTCAAAATGATCCAAGATCGTGGTATAGACGCCAGACTTTGTGAAGTAGCTTATGAAGATATTGAGACATTGTGCGTAATAGAATGGTCACTCTTTCCAGAAAAAGCCTTGGGTTTGCCACCATTCCCACCTTGAGGTGTGCCTTTCAGCTTGTGTGAAATGATCTTTCCTTTTATTGCTTATTAAAATCTTTCACATCCTTTAAGCACCACTGAAGTTCCTGCCAGCCTTATGCTGATCTCCACGCCTTCCCCTGCAGTCTATGATCTTCTGACTTTCCTAGTAACATATAAGCAGAGCCTTATCACTCGCTCCAATCTGTCATATTTTACTGTGTCATCGTCCCCACCCCAACAGGCATTCTTTGTACACAAAACCCCTGAAGCTCTTTGTGCACCATGATATCTTGAAAGTACTTCGCGTAGCTGGCTATTCATTTGGCAGATGTTTGTGGAGTGGCTGTGATTGCAGGTCACTATTTTAGACATCAGGGATATGAAGAGGGAAGAGGTGATGAACAGATAAACGTTTAGGTATTTAGGGAGTTGGAGGAATGCTAGGGATGATGAATACATGTCCATGTATTATTTATTTTACGATTTTATTTATTTTATAAAAGCTATCACTGAAAACAGAGCCGTACAAGTGAATATCAAGTTCAGATCAAGATCATTGGACTAAACTTGACTTTCTTTTATCTTTAAAGATTACACTCCCCGCCGCCCCCCAAGTCAAGCAGAGAGACAGCAGGAAGTTCCTTGCCTGCTGAAACAACATAAATAGATTATATGCAATGGAGCTGCCTTATTGGTGCAGTTTTTAGTTTGTTAAATGCAAAAGTTGTGTTAACAGAGACACAGGTTTCATCTCTGAGTTGGGAAGATCCCCTGGAGGAGGAAATGGCAACGCACTCCAGTATTCTTGCCTGGAGAATCGCATGGACAGAGGAGCCTGGCAGGCTACAGTCCATGGCATCACAGAGTGAGACATGACTGAGCTACTAAACACACACACACACACACACACACACACACACACACACACAATCTTTTATAACTGTTGCACCACCTGGAATCCTTGCTTCATCAACAGGAAGTTCAGAAAATATTTACTCATTTATTCAACTGTATATTGAGACCCTTCCCCAGGGGCTCAATCCCACCTTTAGGTGAACAGGAGGTGGTCCTTGACCTCAAAGAGTTTATAGGCTATTCTCAATTCTTCAGCTAATAAATGTGAAATCTTTTAAAAATTACCCTCGCGTTTTCTCTAACCCAATCTCAACTTGACACTCTTGCGGTCATTCTTTTGCAACAAGCCTGGAGCCATCCCAGGCTTACCCTGAACTCAGACTGAGGAAGGCAGCTCTGGTTATTATAGCTTTTCCCATTTCCCTTAATCATTTCTGTCCTTTCCTTGCCTTCTGCCATCCTGGCAAATAATTATCATTTCTTTCTAGATTTGTCCCATTTAGAGGTGAATATTTCTTTTCTCATTTCTCTTATGACACGGTTTACAAAAGGCCCTTTGCCATCCAGTAGATTGGGTGAGCTTGATCCTGGCACTGTTACCATTTGAGGTCCGTCGGTATACCCCAAAAGACTGTGGACATTGCTAGTGGCTATTTGCTGCCAGGCCCTGCTGAATTTCTGGTTCTGTATGACACCTAGATCAGTGTGTTACACGGCCATCACATGGCAAAGAAGAGAGCACCCACGTGTGCTTGAGGAAGGTCAGTGTAGGTTTCCTGGAGATGTTGGTCTTTGAGATAGATCTTAGAGTGAGCCCTCAGGGAATTTTAGCAGAAGGTTAGACTTACTGTAGAGGGTAATATTAAGAGTGAAGAGGCCAGTAATGAAGCTTTCATGGTAGGCGAGACCATTAACATCCCAACCAAGAACTCTGGAAGGATCGTCTTCCCCACAGCCTCCCCTACACTTCACTTGATAGTCACAGACTTTCAGTTTCATTCATCTCATGGGTATGAATTGTTTTTTTATCATTTTAATTTGCTTTTCCTTGAATACTAATGAGATTGGGATTTTTCATATTGCTATTGGTTACTCTGTCAACCAATATTGTGTATGTCTGTCTTTTCCTGAATTTGCGGAAGTTTTATGCATTCTAATAACCAGTCTTTTAAGTATTTGCATGTATCTCCTCCTACACTGTTCTTTATGCTTTGTTCTTATTCCTGATGTCTTTCTTAATACAAGAAATTTAAAATTTTGATGTCAAATCTATAAGTCATTTACTTTAAGGTATATTCTGTGATTACCTTATTGAAGAAATCCTTCCCTCCTTTAGGATCATAAAGTTCCCCAGGTTTTTCCCCTTAGTATGTAAAGTTTTCATTTAGAAGGCTTTGCCTTTGTCCCATATTGGACTCACCTGGGGGCCTGATGTGAGGTAAGGATTTCATTGTATTTCTCTCCAGCCAGACATCAGTTGCAGGGTCAGCCCTTGCCCTGTTTTGTTCCATGTCTACTATATGCTGTCCCACACCTGCTGAGGTGTCCTCCTGTGTTCTTTCTTATCTCAGCTTGATTAACCATCCTGTCCTGTGCCAATACCACATGGAATCCATTAGCATAGTTTCGTAGTGTGATCGATACCTGGTATGGCAGCTCCCGTACCTTCGTTCTTTTGGTTTTATTTATTTATGAAGTTATCTTACCTATTTATGCCATTACTCTTCATTAGCAATTTTAAAATCGGTTGGCCAAGTAACGCAAGTGCTTTTGGGATTTTTATTGGAATTGGATTGAGCTAATAGATTGTTTGAGAGACCCGACTCTATTCAGTGTTGCAGCTCCTCATCCATGAAGGAAGTTTCTCGCGTTTGATTCATTTCCTCTTTTATGTCCTTCACTGAAAGATTACAATGACCTGCACCTTAATTTCTTTATTCATAGAAACATTCAATATTTCAGCTCCAGACCACAGAGCACCTCTACAGTAATAAAAACTGTGGTTATGAAAAGCACATTTTAAAGCAGTTTGGGATTCTGTCCTATTGAGAAAGTAGAACAAGCTTTTATTTTCTCCTGTTAGGTAACTCTCCCTCCTGTGTATATCAACAGTGATTCATGCAGATGTACCATTTGCCCCTGTACAGCAAAGTCCTGGAGGTGGCCCACAAGAGGCTTCTGCCCCTTGGCTGGTGTCCATTCAGTCAGCACTTGGTCCAGCAGCACTTTACCAAACAGTAATCCACCAACGACATCCATTATGCCTATGCATTTCCTACCCACAGTAAAATTAGGAGCAGTTTCGTCAGATGCTTTGCTTGAATTAGGAATCACTTCATCTATGGAACATTCCTTTCCTAATGATTTATCCTGGTTTCTTTTTCAAGTCTATTTTTGGCCGTGCTGGGTCTTCGTTGCCGCACAGACTTTTCCCTGGCCGCAGAGCATGGGCTTCTCATTGCTGGGCCTTCTCTTGCGTAGCACAGGCTCTAGGACACATGGGCTCGGTGGTCGCGGCTCGCGGGATCTGGAGCACAGGCTCAGTAGTGGTGGCGTGCAGGCTTAGCTGCTCCAAGGCGTGTGGAATTGTTCAGCCAGGAATTGAACCTGTGTCTCCTGCACTGACGGGCAGATTCTTTACCACTGAGCCCCCAGGGAAGCCCTCTTGTTTCTTAAGAACACTTTTAGTATTTTACCAGCAACCTATATCCAGCATTATGGAAAATCTTTCCATTTCCTCCCCACACACTTATTTGCCCATACCTAGTCTCGGATTTCCCCCCTTCTCCTGATGTCTCATCATTTGCTAAAGTGACACTAGGTTCAACCTCTAGTTTTCCAATAAAATGTTTAATCACTCCAGCATTTATATTAAAATCTCAACCCATTCTCACTCATAAAAAACATATTTATTCCTTAGTATTATTACATTTAACTACCATATAACCCAAGTTGAGACCTACTTAAACATCAGCATTTAGTCAGGAGACTCATTCTGACATAAAAACCATCAAAAAACATAGTAAAGGTACATTTTTTAATAAAGATGTAATGGATAAAAGTGGTTTAAGCAGGTAAGTAGCCTCTGGACTGGCTGAATACCTAAGGCTTGTTATTTGTGAGTTAATCTCTGATTTCAGTACATTAAGGATGAAAGAAGAGAAAGAGGTTGCTTCAAATACTACAGCTGATGAGAAGGGAATCTGGTAGTGAATTTTAAGCAATTACAGAAAATCTCACTAAGCTTTCTATTAACTTTTTAAGCAGATGAAACGTAACATTTTTGTTGTCATTTGTGTTTCTCCAGCTTCCAATTGTGGAAAAGATAAGAACCATTGCTCAGTCTGTCTATGGAGCCAAAGATATTGAACTCTCTCCTGAAGCACAGTCCAAAATAGATCGTTATACAGAACAGGTAAAAGTTGTACTCTTAGGGAAAAAAATCCAGGTTAAGCTTTTGAAATTATTCACCCTGAATTGAGAGCTGGCATATGTTCCACCAGCTGAATTTGGCTTAATCTACTGTGTGGTCTACAAAAATTAAGTTAATATCCTTGGATAGGATATTGACTGTAATTATGTTGAGAGGATATACCCTCTGACATACACATCATTGACTTTTGTGGTTATAAATGTGTCTAATACAGGTTGTAGCCACATTTATCTGTAGTGTGTGATCCTTAGCCCCTACTTATCAGCCAGAAACACTGAAACTGTTCTTGGCTGTGCCGCTATGGAGTCAGAGTTAAATGATCTGTAGTGCTTCCTCTTACTGTCTTAAGAATGTTAGCACAGTGCCAGGTTAGTCAAATAAGACTGCCGTGCATAAAGATGGGGGGTGCTTGGTGTCCTTTTTTATACAAGTGCTTCCTTGGCTTGGTGCTGAGATTGTCACCATGGGGGAAGGCTCTCTTCCCTTCTGCTGTGGAGGTGACCAAGACACAGCAGGATGAGTCTAGCCCCTTAATGATCATGTCGGAAAGGCTCTGCAGAGTGTGTTCAGCCACCCTGACCAAAGGGGCCGTGCGCCTCAAACATCCCCTCCTGTTTACTATGATCAGTAGAGCTCGGAGCACTTCAAGAGTTTGCTGGCAAAAGAGCTTCATGAGGAGTATCACTGATCTATTTTTTCATCCCCCCAGCTCCTAAATTCTATTTTTAATGCATATTTAATATTTTGTCCTATGCTACCAACTCTAACCAGAGTATTCTCTCAGATTTGGTAAGATAGTCAGCAATTCATTTCTTCTTAGAATTTTCCGCTCTTGACTTTTTTTTTTTTAATAAATGATTCCTAAAATTTGCTGTACACACTGACATTGTTCTGCAGTGAAATTTTCAGTAAAATAAGGTCATTGTCATGAGGGTTTTTTTTTTTCCCCATGAGTTTTTAATAATGCTATTTAAGGACTATTGTTAATTCTAATATTAGATCCTTCCTGACTTTTTTCTCAGGCTTAAAAACTTAGAAAGTAATAGGGTGATAGCACATAGCATGCTGGGTTTTTTTTAAATATATTCTTAACTGGCAAACTTAAATTGGCAAACCCTTATCAGTTCACAAAAATTGTTTCAATTGTTGATTGATCTCTGAAATGCCAAATTCTGGGCACTGTTTCTGCAGAGCAATCTTGATTAACCCCAGCAGAATTTTGATCAACATCTAATAAGAGAATAGGGAACAGCCCCACCCCACCCCTCAGTTGATACTTTGATAAAATTTTCCAAATAGTCCTAGATTGAATCATAAGAAATTCTGTGTGGGTTACCTCTGGAGATTTCATTCCTTTTATCTGTCTGTCCACCCAGAGAATGTTCCTTAAAAGTTACGCATCAAGTGTGTGGTTGAAATTAATCAGCCAAGTCTCTGAGGAGACACTGTGTACCCTTAATCGGGACCAGACTGCAAGGACACTGTCCTTTTTGTGAGACCCCACATGTGACTTCCTGCCCTTTCACCTCTGAAAACTCTGGGTCAGGCATCGCCTTTGGTCCTTAAAAATAAGAGGCTTAAATAGTGACCTCATCTCAGTTCATATAATGTAATCGCAGATCAAATAGCTGTGATTCATAAAGCAACACAAAGCGGCCCTTTGCTTGCTGACAGCCGCCAAGAATGAGTGAACAGTGGGACTAAAAACCTCATTACGGAGCCTTTCTCCAGATTACCTTTCTGAGTCCCGGATATTAATATTCTTGGAAAGTGGTTTCTACAGCTGCTGCTGCCTTGCCAGCAAGGAGCCACCCTCCCTTCAGACACACACATAATAATGTCTTTCTGTAAAAAGAATTATCCAAAATAAGTAATAGACACCCTCAGCCTGCCAGGTGATGATCAGGTGTAGCTGAGTTTCGTTTCCATCTTCTTGCTCAGTGAACAAGCAATAATAAGCACTACTGTGTGTGTGGATCTGAGCCGTGGGGGTTCTGGGGGGGGTGGTGCAGGTCAAACAAGTACAAAGAACATTTTTGCTCAAGGAACACTTTTTCTTGCCTTTCTTACAGGGGTTTGGAAATTTGCCCATCTGCATGGCAAAGACCCACCTCTCCCTGTCTCACCAACCTGACAAGAAAGGCGTACCCAAGGGTTTCATCCTACCCATTAGTGATGTCCGGGCCAGCATAGGCGCTGGATTCATTTACCCATTGGTTGGAACGGTGAGTGTGTAACATCCTCCCAGAACCTTCCCCAGTCTGTGTTGTTATAACTCCTAAAATCCTCAGGCTGTGTGAATGCCTTACAGACCAGATATTGGAAAGTAATTAATAGGATTTGCTATTTTCCTAAGTACTGTCTTCCACAATGAAAGGACGCACCTGCCACTGTGGTTTGGATTTTTATTTTCCTTAGATCATGTGTTCAGGACTCCTTGAGTCATAAAATTGATTCTCCCCTTATAGAACACAGAAGAGAATAACTGGGGAGACTACAGTCTGCTGTTGAGATGGGGGCGGGGGGTGGCTTAGTATAGGACTGCTGGTTCTTCATGTCATTGTGCTCAGAATAATAAGACTTCACTGCAGTGGGATAAATGGAGGCCACCACCAAGTTCAAGAGACAGGACCAGCCTCCTTCCCCAGGAATGGGAGATCAGTCTCTCACCCTCAACCTCTTTGTCAGGGCTGCCTTAGAAAATGAATGAATCACATGAGTTCTTGGTTTTGACCTTATTCTGAGGAGACATTGTTGCTATGGGATGGTTATTGTTATTTCAAAGCTTCTCTTTGGACAGAAGGGAGATGGAGATAGTGCAGAAGTGAAAGCTCATCAAAGTACTTAAAACCCACGATGATGGCCTTAATACATAAAATGCCTCATTAGAGCTACTCAGTGATGTGGTGGCTTCCCTTGGTAACCGTCAGTGACTGAAGTTTATTTTCTCATTGTGGGATGCTCTTGGATTAGATTGAGCAGAAAAATTCTCAGTTGTCTCTATTGTCGTCATTGTTGTTGTTACAAGCTGATCCAAGTCCAAGCAGGAAACGTAACAATTTTTTAAAATAAGCCAGGTGGCTCTGTTGTTTAAGCAATGGATGGGTAAAATATGCGTAATGAGGACAGAGTTGCTTGCCTTCATATTTGCGTGTTTCATCTGATATTGGGCAAAGTGTTTTCAATAAGTGTTCCTTGAATTCTTAATGCCTGTGAGGCACAGAGATACTACACGGAGTAAATGTGAGATGCGTAGGGTTGAACAGCACAGAGGTGTGTAGAAAGTGTGATGATGATGTTGTTAAGTTGCTCAGTCATGTCTGACTCTTTGTGACTCCATGGACTGCAGCACGCCAGGCTTCCCTGTCCTTCACTGTCTCCTAGAGTTTGCTCAAACTCATGTCCGTTGAGTCTGTGATACCATCCAACCATTTCATCCTCTGCTGCCCCCTTCTCCTCCTGCCTTCAGTCTTTCCCAGCATCAGGGTCTTTTCCAGTGAATTGGCCCTTCACATCTGGTGGCTTAAGTATTGGAGCTTCAGACCTGGTGTTAGCATCTTAATTTCCTTAGGGCATAGGAGAGACAACAGCTGTTTCTTACTGGTTGTAGGCAGGGTGTGTAAGGGAGAAAAAGAATCAACCTCCAACAGCTGTGGAAACAGAATTTTGAGTCAAAGGCACAGAGATGCATGGTAGCCTTCGTGGGTTAATCCAGTATGCCTGGAGTTGGACAGGAGTTGAGAGGTTGAGAAATGAGATTAGAGTAGCAAGATCAATTTAAACTGTTAAGGATCTGAACTGCCATCTGAAAGACCTTGGATTTTATCTCATGCACACTGGAGAGCTGCAGTAAGGTGGGTTTTGCACCTGGTCTTTATTCTTTTTCTTTCTTTCTTTGTCATATTTATGTATTTATTTAATTGGCTATGCTGTTTGGTTTTCAGGATCTTATTTCCCCAACCAGGAATTGAACCCTGGGGGCCCCAGCCACGAATGCACCAATTCCTAGCCACTGGACTGCCAGGAAATTCCCCTGGTTTTTATTCTTATAAGAAGGAAAAGGAAAATGTCCGATTCGTATTTTAGAGAAATAGCTCTGGTAACAGTGGGAGAGTGTTGAGAGGGAAGAGAAGCAGACCGAGGGAGACATGGGCCGAGTAAAGAGGTGCTCCAGGTTAGCTCAGCAGCCACAGAAGAGGAGCAGTGAATTCCAGACATATTGTGAAGGTGGCCACCTGCACGTGGGCTTGGGAGTCGGGTCACTTCCAGCCTGACCACAGATGGTGATGCTGTTGGGTGTGGAAGGAACGGTCAAGAAGTCAGGTTGACAGGGCCAGAAATGCATCTGGCCCGGAGACAGAGAGCTGGAAGGGCTCATAGGGTCTATGTAACATGATCTGTGAATCCATTGGAAACACAGACACAGCGACCAGGAGAAAGGAACAGGCAGGAAGAAAGCCCTGAGAACTGTACGAATGTACATGAGGGCGGATACTGGGGAGAAGCAAAGACCAGCACGAGAGAAATGAGAAGAGGAAAGGACGGTACTCTGAAAATATCCAAGTTCACGGAGCTGACTGGATGGCAGGAGCTCCCGGGAGTCTGGGAAGACCCCTGGTAGGTGGCACAGGGAGGCCACGGGGTACATAGGCGCTGGTGATGGAGTCTCTCATTGAAGGAGGGATAACACCAGTACTGGAAGAGGGAGAAGGGGTAAGGAACACAGGTTCTGAATGGTATCCTGGAAAAGGCTCAGCTGATGGTAAAAAGTAATCAGATCAGTGGTCCGGGGGGAGAGAGGAGGAGGGGACAGACTGCAGAAGGACACCAAGGACTTTTTAGCAGGTGATAGAAATGTTCTATATTTTAATTGTGGTTCCACGACACGTGTAGATGTGTCAAAACTCATAGGGCGCCATGTTTTTTAAGGGTGAATGTTATTGAGTGTAATTTAATCATACTACGACTTCCCTGGTGGCTCAGATGGTGAAGCGTCTGCCTACAATGCCGGAGACCTGGGTTCAATCCCTGGGTCAGGAAGATTTGGAGAAGGCAGCGGCAACTCAATCCAGTATTCTTGCCTGGAAAATCCCACAGACAGAGGAGCGTGGTGGGCTATAGTCCATGGGGTCACAAAGAGTCGGACACGGCTGAGTGACTTCACTTTCTTTAATCATACTTCACTTAACGTAACTACCAGGAGAGCTTGCTTTGTATTCCTTAAAATGGCCTCAGTGATAGAAGCCACTTCACCTTCAGTTGGTGAAGGCCTTTGCTTAGGAGAAGAGCACCCCTGGGTGGTCCAGGCTTAGACCAGGGAGCCGGGGCCATGAGGGTCCCAAAGAGCATGGAACAGTGGGTACCACCAAGGAGAGAATTAGCCAAGTCCATGACCTGTCCTGTCTTTTGCTGCACAGATCTGGGATCCCATAGTAGTTCTCCCAACTGTTTCGTTCATTCATTCAGGAAGTTTGCACATGACTCTGTGGTCCCTGTTATGGGAAGCCCCAAAATAAAGCATTTTTCTCCACCTCAGGCAGCTTACTGCCCCTAGTAGATAGACGTGAAATTAACAAAGGAAATGGTTTGTTGTAAAAATTGTGACTCAGAAGATGACATCTTCACTTGTTTCTGAGTATTTAATAGTCATTAAATATGGATCGTAATTTTAAATCTTTGGAGTCACTAAGCAAATAGATGCTATGAATCTCTTTGCACCTCAACTCATACCCCCACAGCCACAGCCTTGTAAGGTCATTTCTGGAAAGTCAGGTTCCGTCAGCTTGTGTGGGTGGATGACCACAAGTCCATCCCTCTTCCCCTGCTCCTGCTTGACGCCTGACCAGTTAGAAGATGAAGGTGTGACCAGTCCTTGAGAGTGACCTCAGGCTGGCTGGGTTCCCTGAGGAGGTCCCTGTGCCTCCACCCGGGGCAGAGCAGTGAGCATGGGCCCCTGGGGTAAAATCCTCCAAAACAATCACGAGGAGCGAGGAAGGAAGTGGTGCATGAGGAAAGAAGTTCCTGAAGGTCAGGAAGCATCGCATGGAGGCGGTGGCCTGGGGTCTGCTTTCTGTGACCGAGCCAGAAGCTGCTGTGTCCAGGGCAAATGCACCGCAGGAGGCCAGGATCGCCTAATAAGGGCAGGTATTTACTTTTACTTGACCCGGTCCTGGGCCCTGCCACAGTCTGCAAGAATGCTTCTAATAGTCACCATCCGTGTGGGAGACATAGTGTAGTAATTTCCTGCTGAGATGACTTGGGGGGGAAGGGGGATGAGGACACTGGGGGGACTGGCTCCTGCAGGTGGGAAAATTCTAGTGTAATTAATCACCCTGACCCATGATCACTCCACACGTGCTTATGTGAGTGCCTTTGAAACAGGCGTCCAACTCTCCTTTCCAGGAAAAACCCCGGTCGGAAAGATCCTCAGTTTTTCTGCATTGTACATTCATTCATTCTTACTTGTGAGGTGCGCGGTGTCGTAAATCGCATGGAGATGAATATGCTCCAGTCCTCTTCATGCCTCCTTATGCTGGGCACTAGTAAGTAAAATCACACAGGTGCAGAATGCTGTGGGCTTTATAACAAAGGAGAAATCCTTTCGGTGTGTCCTCGAGGAAGGCACGTCCCCCTGGCTACCTAGTAGGTCTAAAAGTGGAGAATCCCCACGCAAGCACGTCCCTCCTCAAACAATAAGTATCTTCAGTGTTGCTGACTCTGGGACATCACAGGGTTAAGTGCTAGAGAGTTCAGTTTTTTCCCCCCAGATTTAGTTTTCTAAGTATTTACTTTCACTCTTCACCCTGGTTTATAAGCCAGAGTTTTCTGCCACTGAATGATTTCATCGTATTTTATTTAGTTACTGCTTTAGTTGGAGCTGATCACCAATTAATGATCTCCAGTACGGGCAGCCACTTCGTTAGTACATTTCACTTTATAGGAGCACCTAGTGGTTCAAGAGTTCCTCAGCTAAGGTCATCTAAGACTTTTTGCCCCATCCTTGCGTGCTCTGGCCGAGTTTTCCATCTCTCTGTAAATAATTTTCCCTTCCTGAAATATCTTCATTCCTGCTAAGCTCCATGTGTATCCTTGCCTCTCTTTAATGACATTATCCTTATATATTCTTTCCATCATATTTTAAAAGTAATTTTATTTATCTGGCTGTGCTGGGTCTTAGTCATGGCATGCAGGAGCTTCTCATTGTGATGTTCAGGCTCTCTAGTTGTGACTTAGTTGCCCCACGGCATGGAGAATCTTAGTTCTCTGACCAGGGATCAACCTCGTGTCCTCTGCATTCGAAGGCAGATTCTTAATCAGTGGACCACCAGGAAAGTTCCTCCATCGTATTATTGAAAGCTACAAAAACGTATAATATCCTAGACTAACACAGTCACCAGTTAGCACATCTCCTTATAAGAAATAGTTTAGCAATACAGATCTTTGGTGTGGAGAGAGAAGAGCAGATTTTCCAACACTCTATTGTACAGATTAGCTTCTTATGTTTCCAAAAATTCTTTCAAAGCTTATGGTTTATAGTGTTCAATAAACCTTGGTAGCTTATAAAACTTCTCTAAAACAATCTCATGCACACCCTTCCCACCCCGTCCCCCCAAAGTTTAGTAGGTGGTCTTTGTCTGGTGGTCCCATTGCTTTGATATGGTTTTTAAGTTTTTATAATAATTTTTCAGAGTTGTTTAATCATTTGACATAAATGTCATGGCATAAAAACATTAATATGTAAGCAAAGTTTATGAAATTATATTATTCGGATGTAAATTACATTCCATATAGAAGAGATTAGAAAGACACCAAAATGTCAACATGGGGCTGACATTATGAGCAGCTGCTTTTCTTTACATTTCTGCTTACTTCGGATTACTGCATCAAGCATATGTCACTCTCATAACATGAAAATACAATAAATAGAGAAATGATAAACTGAAAGGATTTGGGAAAATGTTTTGTGAGGGCCAGTTAGTTGCACGGGAGTCAGAACACATGTATGGCGCCTGGACTTAGGTGGGTAGAGTCATCTTGTCCTTCCTGGCTGCCTCATAGTGTTTTAACACCTGGACTCTTTCGGACACCAAAGAGAGGCCCAAAGAGCCAGAATGTTCCTATAAGAAATCCACTCCTGAGTGTTGTTTGTTGACTGATGTTTGCTGGCCCCAGATTCAGCTAAGGGAACGCAGGATCGTTTTGTCCTTGTTAATTTGTTTCCTCACTCCTGCCATGGGTTGGAGAGAGGCTGACCACTTCCTTTCATCTTACGAGGCTTCCTCACACAAGGACATGTTGTCAGAACAGTTGGTTTGGAGAGGTATCCAACCAAGTGTGAATTCCTAGCACATGCCCATTTGAAGTTAGTTTTTGGTGTATCGGACTGTTTTCTTTTGATATCACATGAGGCAATGAGGTTGGCTCCTGAAGAACTAGGAAATCTCTTAAACATGAAGTCCTCTTTATTGACAAACTTAGGACATAAAATTAGGACATATTGGCTATTGAAGACAAGAATATGGACTAGAATCTTGGGCTTAAGCCATCCTGCAGAAGGGATTAAGAATTCCTGCAGCGTTCATATGGTGTTTGGTGCCAGTTAGAGCAGCGGTCCCCAACCTTTTTGGCACCAGGGACTGGTTTCACGGAAGACAATTTTTTGACGGATGGTGGGGTGGTGGTTTCAGGATGATTCAAGCACGTTACATTTAGGCTTTATTTCTATTATTATTACATTGTGATATATAATGAAATAATTGTACAATTCACCATAATATGGAATCAGATCATCAGGTTATTAGATTCTCATAAGGAGTATGCAGCCTATGTCCTTTGCATGCACAGTTGACAGTAGGCTTCGAGCTCCTCTGAGCTCTGAGAATCTAAGGCTGCTGTTGACCTGACAGAGGGTGGAGCTTAGGCAGTCACGTGGGAGACGGGGAGTGGCTGTAGATCCAGATGAAGCCCGCCTCTCACCTCCTGCCTTGCAGCCTGGTTCCTAACAGGCCATGGACCAGTACCAGTCCACGGCCTGAGGTCTGAGGAACCCTGAGTTAGAGCATTTCTGGAGCACAGAGTGGCCACTTGAAACTGTAGAGAGGCTGCCAGTGCCTTGGCCTCACAGACTGGTGAGGGGAGAAAAGCACCTTGGCTGGAGGGCTGGGGTGGGCTGTAGGATGCAGTGGGTCAGAGTTCCGGGTCAGTTCAGGGCAGCTCCCCGAGCAGCTTCCCTCTCCCTTCCTATACCCTTCACTTTTGGTCTCTGTGCTCTCTTTGGAGCAGAGGATGTGATCCTGGGTAGGGCATGTGTGTCCATGCCATGAGCAGTCTGGATCATAACCCTGACAGCGTGGACAGTGGACATCTGTCCAAGGAAAGGGGATTGAAAACTCAGCAGTAAAACACATGGCAGATTATGGAACGAGTAAAGGGCCCTGGTGTGGCCTTTGTGTCCGCTCTGTGACCCGACCTGGCCTCATCTCTGCCCAGGTGCCCCACTGACGGCCTCAGTCGGCCTTTCTCTGGAAAGCAGGAAATTCCCGGAGCGTGTTTGCGAAACCAGTGATGTCATCCACAGCAAATGCTGGGTGGAGGGCTACTGGTCTGGAAGGAAAGGGGGCCCGTGAAAGAGTGAGCCTGGGCCCCACCCAGCCAAGTCACTGCCGCTTTCTTTCTCACATTTCAGTTAAGCTCACTTTGTTTTCCGTTCTACTCCCTCTCCTGTAAAAAGTATGTGCTGGATGTCTCGTTTCCGCTGGACCGGATTCAGGTCAGTGAAGTTATTTTGCAGCTCACCGGGGAAACGTTTTCTTCTTCGGGGATGCATGGTTATAAACCTGGTCCATTCACTTAGGCATGAATTCAATTCAGACCTTGTAGGTTTCAGCCCAATACACTGCTCCCCGCTTTTTCCAGAGACTCGTGGCCCAGTACACCCACTTCCTCCCCAAGCTGCCTTTCAATGACGTGGGTAAGCAGTCGTGTTCTACAGAGCTCCCATCACCCAAGATCACTCAGAAGGTTGCCTCTGCACGTGTCCTTCCTAGTTCCAGGGCTCCTTGACCCCAGTGAACCTGACACCTAAAATCTCTCTGATTAGCTTGAAGTGATCCAGACCCGCCTCACACACTGCCCGAAGCCTCCCCTCCCCACCTGGCTTCACTTTCTTTGTATGGCTGTGTCCTTTTGCCCCATTCCTGGGGACCTGGTCTGTTTCCTCTCTCCCACCCAGCTTGGGTCTCTCCCACTGCTCTTCCTCATCCTGACATCACAATTTCCTGCTTTCTCCCAAACATGCCCTTCCTCTGGCCCAGACGTCACTCACTTCCTCTTATCCCAGGGCGGCTGCAGCAAGCTGTCCCCTTCCGGGTGTTCAGAGGACAGGTACACGTGCGTCTGTCCCGTCAGGAGAGAGTACGTCCCTGCCTTTTCACTACAACATGTTTCCAGCAAAGGAAGGTGACCAGCAGCATTCTCGATTTCCAGAAACTGTTTTTCAGATTGGTGAGCCAGAGGAAGCTTCGTGACTCAGGAGAATGATATTTGCCCCTCGACCACATAAGGTTATCTAAGGTCCAGTCCATTAGTTTCAGGGATCTTGTCTCCCTGAGTTTGATGCTAATTTATTTTTAGCATAAATATAAAATGACTTCAAATGAAATCAGCCTGAGCTGGGGAAACATGCTGAGTAATAGCATTACCAGATATTTCTATTATTGAGTTAACCTTTTAAAATTGGGTTAAATTTTTAGCCCATTGCTATTAATCCTACACGTAGGCTCTGTCTTTCTTTCTACAAACCTAGAAAAAAAGGTGCTTGTCATGCTGAGGTATCCACCCCATCATCAATATATAGATCTTTTGTTTTCTTAGGAATTGATGAGATACTGATCTGTTCTTCTTCCTCTTCCATCTATACCTTGTTTTCTTCCACATTGAGTAGTTTGGATTCAGAGCATAAAATTGCCAATCAACATATACACAAGTCAGAAAGCCATCCATAAAATTATCTAGTACTCATGGCACTTCTCTTTACTCTGTGTCCCCTTGTTGCTTTCATTTACTTTGTAATCCTAGTCTTTACCAAGAAGCATATAGTCCAAAGCAGCTAAGCAGTTTAAGCAAGGGAAATAAATCAATATAGACCAAAATGTGTGCTCAGTTGCCTATTGTGCCCGACTGCAGTTCACCAGGCTCCTCTGTCCATGGGATTTTCCAGGCAAGAATACTGGAGTGGGTTGCCATTTGCTGCTCCGGGGGATCTTCTTGACCCAGGAATCAAACCTGCATCTCTTGTGTCTCCTGCATTGGCAAAGTAGCTTTCCGATTAAAGAGCCAGGTCACCCTCTGAGGCAGTTTGAAAAAGTTTGGTAGTGTAGCCTGCTGTTTCTGGATATCATTGAAAATTCAGAACATTTTATACCACTGAGTATAAGCAGATCTTCTTAAATCAGGCAATAAATATAAAGTAGGTATTAGATAAATAATTTGTGTTGGGTTATGTGATCAAACGGAGGTATTTATGCAGACCCTGGAAGGCTCAGAATGAACGTTCATCGTCACATTGCCACCACTATGTAGGATTTCCAAGGGTGTCTGCATGAAGTATGTGTCCCAGGCCATTAGTAATAAAGGTACCACAGTCTGCTGCAGAGAAAACCTAGGGCCAGGAGTACAAGTTGCTGAATCCTTTGTGGACATCAGTCTCTTGTTTGAGACTCAGCCCCACCTCAAGAATCAGCTCTGAGGAGTGGAAGACTTGAAAAGTTACTTTCCATGCTTCCTTGCACCTTCCAAAATCCGTCATACAGTTCCCAAATTTACCTGCATTTCTCCTCATAAGACTTAGTTACTCAACTTTCAGAACTTGCCCCCCAGGACTGAGTGGTAGCCCCTACTCACCTCCAAACAGTGTTCATACTGCCAGCTCCACCCAGCTAAGATCTATTGCGCTTACGTCCTCTGGGGGTCCTATCCCTTTACCAAGCCGCCTTGCCTGGTGTCTCCTATTAATCCAGACCTCCCTAGGGTAGGGACCTGGGCTTCGGTTCCCCTGATCTGTCCACAGTTGGGAGTTCAGTGCAGACCATACTGCTACATACATACAATGTGGAACCCAGTGCAGTAGGGGCCGGCCAGCCGCGCAGAAGACACAGGGTTCCTTACAGAGACCTCTTCCAGTGTGACCTCACAGAATTAGGATCCCACTCAAGTCCCAGCCTGGAAAAGCACATCGTATAAGACACTGAGAGGACAGGGCTCAAATGCCCACCTTTCTTATTTGCGTGTAACTCCAGCCTTCACGGGTCAGTGTTCTGACCCAACCAGTTACTGACCAGCAAGGCTATAAAACCAGGTCTAAATTCATTTTTCTTGGAACGTATTTAGATGTGCACTTACAGATCAAATATCCCACCAGGCTGTATCACTTGATACTATAGTAGTTGTTCTTAGTACATGTCAGACACTCTTTCTAATGCTTCATATAGACTAACACATCGTTTACTCTTTGTATCAGCCCTGTGAGCTGATAACGTGATGAATGGCCTCAGGGAGTTCTAGTGGTCCATGAGTATTAAGGCTTATGAGATCTTTGCTCGACATTAATTTAGATCTTCAACATCTTGACATTTTCTTTCAGTAGCTCAGGCAGCGTGTATTTCTGGGTCATTCTTACTGCCACCGAGGCAGAAAAGCAAAACTTCCAGCAGTTTCCCTCGCCCAGGCTGGTAAGCCCTGTTTCAGGATGGAGCTTGTACTAGGTAACCAGGAAAGCTGGAAGTGTTGAGTTGGGCTGCTCCACGCTATATCAGGGGACAAATGTGTTGTTTCTGTACTGTATGTGGTCACCTATAGTGAAATACTCTTTCTATGTCCATTTAGTCATTAAGCCTCAATAATTTAGTTTCTGAATGGACTGTGATTTGCTGCAGCTCAAAGCTTTTAAAGTTATTTCAAGCTACATTAACCAATTAAAGAGAATTGTCCTAAAAATAAAGGAAGTGATCTCTTCTTATTTTGAGTCGCCATGCATTATTTGTCGGACTTGCGCAAATGTTTCCAGCACATTAACATCGTCTATTGTCAGCGTGTTCGCTTCTCTGTCACAGTTATTATAAGTCCCTGGGGACCAGCAACCTGAGTTTCTGTTATCTTTGCTCTATTTTACGGTGAGGTTCAGGTTGCTTCCCAGTGGCAAAGAGTTAACTTGTCATCCACACTATAAAATCACAGGGATATGTGAAAAGTTCTCCCTGATGTGTAAATCCTGAGTATTTGCTCACATTAAGAGACAGTCTTTTGTTTGGGCCTGAAAATAATTTAACTATAACAAAGACTCTCCTGCAAAAGTTCGGTTCTCTACGTCGAATGTGGTCTGTCCAGCTCCCAGATCCATGATATGGTTCACATTCCCTCCATAGTTCATAAAATAATGAATTTAGTAAATGGCTCATTTGTAGTCCTTTATGCCATCTAAAGACAATTTATTTAAAGAAATATTTTTTGTGTGGGTAAAAATCATTGCATAGGTAGCTATAATTTCTTTTATTATTTACAATAACCACAACTAGCTTTCTTTTTTTTTAAAGCTGTTTTGGCAGCTGGAGTTTGTTATTTTAATTTTGATAAGTTTGTCACAAAGAATGGAATGTGCTCCCTTTTGAAGATGGGAAAGTTTGGGCGGGGAGAGAGCAGAGAGACACCACCTAACAATCAAATTCCAAAAGCAGATCTATTTGACTTCTTTGAAGTGTTTTCAGATTTCATTTAAGGCATAAATTGGAACCTGCTATCTTTCTTGGGAATAGAACACATTACAGAGGGAAAAAAACAAAAGATTGCTGCAACCACAGCCCTGGAAAAAGAACGGAAGAAGAAGGATATTAAGTGTATGGATTAGAATTGCAGTGATTCTTCCTGTCTTTGGACAGGACGTTAATGGTTAACTTAAAGTTAAATGGTTAATGGAATATGGAAACCGTGATGGGGACTCTTCTGCGGTACTTCAAAAACAATGCCCATAAATCCCTCTTTAGCACTTCCGTGTGCTCGCACGTTCAAGCGGAGGACAAGGATGGAATGTCCAGTTCATCTCAAGTGCACCGGCTACTCTGCTTCTTACTCTGACATCCTGTTCTCCTTCCTGTGTTATCAACATGCAGGCACTGCTCTCTATGTATTATTAAGCACAAACAAGCCAGAACTCTGCCTTCAGTAGTTTACTATGTTTTCACAGATCTCCTATTCTGATCTTATTTCTGCAGTATCTTCTCTATTGAGTACATAGACTGACATCTTTCTAGCACCCCCCACCCCCTTTGCAAATAGTCTGTTCTTTTTCCCTAGAGGTAATATGTGATGCGAAAAGGATTCATTGAAAGGAGGGTTAAAGATACTAATGTCTGGATACTTTCAGGACTGGAATGATTGTCTCTATATACAATCTCTCTATATATACTGTCTCTGTATACAGTAGCTATATGTTTATAATGTTTAATGACTTGGAGGAATAACTCATTTGTTTAGTGGGAGAAATAAGTGAA
Source organism: Ovis aries (assembly GCF_016772045.2). Lineage (NCBI taxonomy): Eukaryota > Metazoa > Chordata > Mammalia > Artiodactyla > Bovidae > Ovis > Ovis aries. The sequence goes on from NC_056061.1 coordinate 75,924,320, forward strand.
ATGCATAGAGCATAATGTCAGCAATGTAAAAGCGCATAGAACAAGCAAGTAGAAACAAAGAGATGTTTGTTAAATTATAATGATAAAAATTAAAACTGTAATCAGTTTTACTCGAATTAGTTTAATTAGCCATCAGTTTAATGGTTGTAGCATCAGAGCCCTTCTGAGCAGTTCGTATATATTAATTAATTTAATGCTCACAGCCTCCTTCTGGGTAGGTAACATCAATGCCCTTGTTTATACAAAGGGAAACCAAGGGCAGAGAGATTAAAGGAATTGCCCTGATCATGGAGCCGGTAAATAGTAGAACCAGGATTCAACCCCGACATTGCCTCATTAGAGATATTATATAATCTTTCTGCTGATTATATGGTCTTATTTTTAATCCTACCCATTACTGGATGTGAGCCTTGATTCTGGTAACTATCCAATTAGAAATGGTGGCTTCAAATGATTTATTCCAAAACTAATCCCATTACATGAGCTGATGGTATCCAAAACATTATTTGCTTGATAGCTGTTAATCCCATTATAGCTTTAAAATTACAGTAACTTAGGATAAACTTTCTAAATTTTTTCTTGGCTGTTTGAGTAGAAAGCTGTGTTGCTCAAAAGGTAAACTTTTCATTGTGATGTGATGAGATTTTTCTATAGCTTTCCTGGTTGAAACTCTTATTTTGGATATCTTTCTAAACCAGAATAATGTTATCCACTTTTTTTTTTTTCTTTTTGGTGTGAATCTTGGTGTTTCTGTCACCAGTTAATGTGCTTGAAAGAGGTTCAGGATTCTTTTCTACTGGGTTCTCTCTCTTCCTTTGAGATAGGTTGGTCATCTCTTTAGGTGAGAGACTTGATTTGGTTCCTTAATTTCACAAAATTATTATCAAGCCTATGAGCCAAATGACTACTCTGCTAGGCATAGGAACCTGTTGGCCAGCATAATAGAATAAATGCAACTCCTGCCATCACTGGAGATTACAACCCTGACCCGTCAGCTGCCTGACTTTCTATCAGTTGCCCAGCACTTGGCACATAGGAGCTTCTAGTTATTGAATGAACTTCTTCCAATCTTAAGTAACAGTAATGTCTTGGAGTTACTGACTTTGTCTTCTGTGCTGCTTTTCCTGGAGAATAAAATACCTTCTGAGGCGCATCCTTGACCTGAATGTCGTCCCCTTTTCGCTTTGGCTCTCAGGAAGCTCTATAACAAATCACAGCCTAGCTGTCATGATCGTAGGGTGCCTAGACCACGCACCTACTTTCTAACTGGATCTTAACATTCATTTGGTATATATATTCCACAATTTTGATTTCTGTCCATCTAATCCTTCAGTTCAGTTCAGTTCAGTTGCTCAGTCATGTCCGACTCTTTGCGACCCCATGAATCGCAGCACGCCAGGCCTCCCTGTCTATCACCAACTCCCAGAGTTCACTCAGACTCATGTCCATTGAGTCCGTGATGCCATCCAGCCATCTCATCCTCTGTTGTCCCCTTCTCCTCCTGCCCTCAATCCCTCCCAGCATCAGAGTCTTTTTCAATGAGTCAACTCTTCGCATGAGGTGGTCAAAGTACGGGAGTTTCAGCTTTAGCATCATTCCTTCTAAAGAAATCCCAGGGCTGATCTCCTTCAGAATGGACTGGGTGGATCTCCTTGCAGTCCAAGAGACTCTCAAGAGTCTTCTCCAACACCACAGTTCAAAAGCATCGATTCTTCAGTGCTCAGCGTTCTTCACAGTCCAACTCTCACATCCATACAGGACCACTGGAAAAACCATAGCCTTGACTAGACGGACTTTAGCCGGCAAAGAAATGTCTCTGCTTTTGAATATGCTGTCTAGGTTGGTCATAACTTCTCTTCCAAGGAGTACGTGTCTTCTAATTTCATGGCTGCACTCACCATCTGCAGTGATTTTGGAAAACTTTCTTAAAAAGTAAGCCTCCTTAAGTTGTTTGCTGAAAACCTCCACCATCTGAAACAGATGTACAGAAGATTAGGGAGCAAAATATAAAGAAAGATACCACCCTGAATGCTCCAAGGCCAGAAAGATCTAGACTTTCCAAAACATACACATGCACACGCACACACACGTACACAATAAAATGTATACCTACCATATATTTCTCAATGAAAACTGCACAGAATAGTCTTACCTTCGAGAAAAGCAGTATACTGAATCCTTGTTTTCCTTGCCATTCAGGAACAACCCACAGTTTATAGATTAGTGGTTTCGATTTCTTCTTCTCTCGTTTCATTTCCGTACCCAGTACTAGCTTGAGCTGATTTACCACACTGACATTTTAATGAAATATGAATAGCTTCACAAAGAGACAAGAAAGTTGTATCTAGTGCAGCTCAGCACTCTGGAAGGGTCAGGACCTTGCTGGGGTCTATAAGGAATAGGTAGAGGGGGTGCAGCCTGATTTTCAGGGTCTATCAGGAGGAGATAGAGGGGGTGCAGTCTGATTTTCAGGGTCTGTCACATCTGTATTTAGCCTTTGTCCTCGTGGTAGAGGCTGATTTTCTGATCCTATGGAAAGCTTGCTGTTACTCTTTGCAGAAATGTGCTATTTGCTCACTTTTAAGGATGGCCAACCAACTGACAGCCAGTGAAAATCATGAACTCCACTTACATTTGCACATTCTTCAGTGAGATAGGTGATAATTAGCTTACAGAAGCCCATTTAACCCTTGAGGTAGAGCTGTACCATTATGTGTGCTATGGATTGTGGGGTACATGTAATTTGCCCGCCCCCACTCTCAGAAGGAAGAGCCATGGCTCTCGAACACCCCCAAACCCATGCTTGTAACACAGGCCTGGTCCCTTCCCTTCCCCTGTCTCCACCTGCATGGCTAAGTTGGCCTGGCCAAGTGAGTTGTTCAGTTCAGTAGTTCAGTCATGTCCAACTCTTTGCAACCACATGGACCGCAGCACGCCAGGCTTCCCTGTCCATCACCAACTCCCAGAGCTTGCTCAAACTCATGTCCATCGAGTCAGTGATGCCATCCAACGATCTCATCCTCTGTCGCCCGCTTCTTCTCCTGCCTTCACTCTTTCCTAGCTTCAGGGTCTTTTCCAGTGAGTCAGTTCTTCACATCAGGTGGCCAAAGTATTGGAGTTTCAGCTTCAGCATCAGTCCTTCCAATGAGTATTCAGGACTGATTTCCTTTATGATTGACTGGTTTGATCTCTTTGCAGTCCAAGGGACTCTCAAGAGTCTTCTCCAACACCACAGTTCAAAAGCATCAATTCTTTGAGGCTGAGCTTTCTTTATGGTCCAGCCCTCACATCCATACATGACTACTGGAAAAACCATAGCTTTGACTAGATAGATCTTTGTTGGCAAAGTAATGTCTCTGCTTTATAATATGCTGTCTAGGTTGGTCATAGCTTTTCTTCCAAGGAGCAAGCATCTTTTAATTTCATAGCTGCAGTCACCATCTGCAGTGATTTGGAGGCCCCCCAAAATAAAATCTCTCACTGTTTCCATTGTTTGCCCATCTATTCGCCATGATCTTTGTTGTTTGAATGTTAAGTTTTAAGCCAAATTTTTCAATCTCCTCTTTCACTTCCATCAAGAGGCTCTTTAGTTCCTCTTTGCTTTCTGCCGTATGGGTGGTGTCATCTGCATAGCTGAGGTTATTGATATTTCTCCCGGCAATCTTGATTCCAGCTTGTGCTTCCTCCAGTCCGCATTTCACATGATGTACTCTGCATAGAAGTTAAATAAGCAAGGTGACAATATACAGCCTTGACGTACTCCTTTCCCAGTCCATTGTTCCATGTCAAGTTCTAACTGTTGCTTCTTGACCTGCATGTAGACTTCTCAGGAGGCAGATAAGGTGGTCTGGTATTCCCATCTCTTTAAGAATTTTCCACAGTTTGTTATGACCTACACAGTCAAAGGCTTAGGTGTAATCAGTAAAGCAGAAGTTGATGTTTTTCTGGAACTCTCTTGCTTTTTTGTGATCCAGTGGATGTTGGCAATTTGACCTCTAGTTCCTCTGCCTTTTCTAAATTAGGCTAGAACATCTGGAAGGTCTCAGTTCATGTGCTATTGAAACCTCAGAGAATTTTGAGCATTACTTTGCTAGCGTGTGAGATGAGTGCAATTGTGCAGTAGTTTGAACGTTTCTTTAGCATTGCCATTCTTTGGGATTGGAATGAATACTTACCTTTTCAAGTCCTGTGACCATTGCTGAGTTTTCCAAATTGGCTGGCATATTGAGTGCAACACTTTCACAGCATCCTCATTTAAGATTTGAAATAACTTAGCTGAAATTCCATCACTTCCACTAGCTTTGTTTGTAGTGATGCTTCCTAAGGTCCACTTGACTTCGCATTCCAGGATGTCTGGCTCTAGGGGTATGATCACACTATCATGGTTATCTGGGTCATTAAGATTTTTGTATAGTTTGAACATGTCCTTCTCTTTTATGAAAAATGACAACTATTAAATGATGCAAATGTTATAAAAGTTATCAGGTACTTCCCAAAGTATTAAGGCCCTTTTCTTACTATTTTGGTAAATAATTTTTATTCCTGAACACTAATCAAGATATTAAATGTTCTTAATAATCAAAGCGCATAGATTAGAATTTCTCAGAGTAGTTTCTCAAGTGTACCTGACCTTACATTTCAGACTCTCAGCCTGGAAGTTAGCTCTGTTCTCTGTCCTGTGGGCATGTGTATATTAATAGATCCACGACAAGATGGAATGGAAGGGCTTTTCTTCCATATGCCACGTAATGCACCAGAGAGTCATCAGTTTCCTTCAGGGGTATGTCAGTGTTTCCAATGAAATTTGGTTTTGCTTGGTTCCAGACTCAGATCCTTCCTGTACTGTAGGAAGGGAACAGGAGAGACTTGAAGAAGGACGTTAGGATTTAAGTGAGGGGCAAGGCAGATGAAGGTCATTGAGCAGACATCTCTAAGATAAACAGCATTGAGTTTGTGGGAAGCAATTTGGCAAAATTCTGTTGGAAACACTTTAGTCAGTATTTATATAGTAAAGAATCAAATGCATTGCTCCAGGGTGGGGTGTGGACAGAAGGTAGAGACCACATGGGTTTGAGAACAGGAGCTCTGGAGATGATTTTGTCATAACCAGGAGAGCCCAGGGGAGAGAGTTCTGTCCTTGGCAGTGACTAATCTTCCTTTAGATGCACTTCAGATACTCAAGCTAACAGTGATGACTCATCAGGCAATTCAGGCTTAATGAACACATCGCTGTACGACCACACAAATGCCTTATTTCTGATTCACTCATTCAATATTTATTGAAGAGCACTGTGCACTGGGCCATGAGAAAAAACAAATAAAACAGCAACAAATGCCTTGCCCTCAAGGAGTTCACAGGCTAGTGAGGGGCAGCAGTTAACTATATTAACACCTCAAAGAGCCTAGGGCTCTACCCTTCTGAGAGACAGAGGGATGCAATGGTGCTCCAGAGCCCGTGGGAGGAGATGGCACTGGGACTTGGCAGGACTGGGGCGCTCAGGCTGAGCCTGCGGTTGTGAAGGATGAGAAGAGATTAGCCATGTGACATGGGATAGGAAAACAGCAACACATCTCTCATCACAGTGAGAGAGAGGCATGTGGGCTAACAAGAGATTTGGAAGGAGCGTGAGCAGTGACATTGGGCAGGAAGTTCAGACCCAGGACAAGCGAGGCCTAGAAGGTCAAGCTTAGGAATCAGAACTGATTCTCCAGGACCTGTGGATTTAAGCAGAGCAATGTCATCATTGTGTTCACAGTTCAGAGCCATCAATCACGTAGCAGGATGGAGAGGAGGGAGACTAGAGGCATAAACACCCAGCCTAGGTGCTAGCTAGGAAGGCAAGAGGAACACCCCTGGGGGTCCAGTAGTTAAGGCTTCGAGCTTCCGCTGCAGCAGGTGAGGGTTCAGTTCCTGGTCATGAAACTAAGATCCTGCATGTCGTGTTGGACAGCCAGAAATTTAGGAATGCAAGAAGCGCCCAGACTAGACTATGGCAGAGGCAGTGGAGGTTGAGGAGGACATGGGTACTAGAGAGATTATGGGCACAGAATGAGCTGGACTCAATAAGCAGGAGAGTTGTTGTTGTTTGGTTGTGAAGTCGTGTCCCACTCTTTGTGACCCCACGGACTGTAGCCCATCAGGCTCTGCTGTCTGTGGAATTCTCCAAGCAAGAATACTGGAGTGGATTGCCATTTCCTTCTCCAGAGGATCTTCCTGACCCAGGGATTGAACTCGTGTCTCCTTCATTGGTAGGTAAATTCTTTACCACTGAGCCAGCAGCGAAGCCAAGCAGGAGAGGGGAGGAGACAATTTGAAAATGGGTCCAAGGTCTGACTTGTTGCCCTGGTGGGTCAGATTGTCATTTACTTAGATAAGCAATAAAGGAGGAAAAACCAATTTAGGAGGGAAGTAATTGTGAGGGGGGAACCCAAACCATCCCCGGGTTCAAGGTTCACTAGAGGGACTCAGCATATATAGTCCTACTCACAGTTATGATGTATTATAGCAAAAAGATACAAAGCAAAACCAGCCAGGGGGATAAGCACATAAGTCCAGAGTTACGTAGGCACCCTCTGCCTGGAACTCACAGACCTCCTAGAACAAAGCAGGTGTATCATATAAACCCTTCCCAAAGCCAGGCTCCTGGTCACCAGCCTTGTAAACAATTCTAAAGGTAGCATTCTCAGATCTGCTGTGTTAGCTCTCCTCTGCATGACAGTACATTCCATTTTGTACATGCTGAATAGTCTGAGGCATTTGTTACAAGCATTTGTCAGGTGGAGTTGTCTACTGTGCAGTTGGGTATTGTGTCTGAAAAAGTAGTGAAAGTGTTAGTCGCTCAGTTGTGTCTTTGTGACTTCAGGGACTATAGCCCCCCAGGCTCCTCTGTCCTTGGCATTTTGCAGGCGAGAAGACTGGAGTGGGTTGCCATTCAATTCTCTGGGGATCTTCCCCACCCAGGGATTGAACCCGGGTCTCCCACATTGCGAACATCTGTACAGTAAATTAGAGGGTCTGGAATCATTAGCACCACTTCTGTTTCAAGTCTGTGGCTCTTTCCATCATTCTGCACTGCCTTCTCAAAAATGGCGAAGTCATACCTTACCCAAAATGAGTAAAATGAGATTTAAATTATAAAACAGATTTTGTAAGTTTGCTTAATGCAACTTATTTCACAATGAATCCTTGGATCCTAAAAAGTCGAGCTGATCACATCGAGGCCTCCACACAGAAGAGATTTCCAAGCAGCCTCTAAGCCAACCATTCATGGTCAATCAATGTGGATTATCAGAGGGCAATAAATTATTAGGAGATTTCCCATCTCTTTACTCTTGTGTCCATTCAGCAAAGTTTTATCTTACCCACTTTGTTTATCACTAGGAGTAAAAACATAAATATGGCAGAGTCTTTGCTTTATTCTCTAGAGTCAGGAAAATCACAATATATTAGGAGTGTGTTAGGGCAAGAGTAGCTGGGGTGACCCCTTGGATGTGGGAAATGAAGTCAAACTCAAAACATGTTAATTTTTTGCTTGAAGCTCTGATAAAGGATAAAGTAGAATTTGGAAACTGTCAAATGAGGTTGCTGCATATTTTCTTAGTTTGGGATTTCATTCCTGGGTGGCCTTAAACTTGGATAGGCAAGTACTAGAAAGCAATATGACTGTAGTTCTATAAGACCTCCATTTAGCTCAACATATGTAAGTTAGCTTTGGTCTTAGAGGTAAACTTCAGTGCCTAAAGAGGTACCTGCGCTGATGCCCACTGGGGTCCTTTTATGGCTGGATTGAAAGCGTGCACATGTGCTTGCTGCTCTTTTGTGTGATTATCAATAGTCAATTTTGCATTATTCTAAGTTGTCTCAAGAGATATCATGAAATATGTACAGAGTCGAACTTGATGGTAGAATGTCGATTTTAAAATAAGTTGCAGGTCATTTGTATAGTCTCAAAATAAATATTAAAAAAGAAACAATATTTCCCTCTCGAATCTTTATTCCTATCTCAGCTTCATTTACTGCCTCATTTATCATCTAAACAGTCTTTGTTCTTTCAGCTTTCAAACATGATTAATTGATGGTGTGCAGTGTAGCATAAGGAAAAGGCTGAATATGTTGTAAGATGAGTAATCAAGTCAAATGCCCATCTTTTCTTTTATACCTTACCAACAAATATATCTTATGTAGATGTAAGGGCAGTTTGCTATTTCCCTGTTCAGAATTTTTGAGCTTTTAGCATAACATGTTTCCTTTCCATTAACTTAGCCAAAAATAATATTGACAAATTCATGAAGCCTTCCATCTGATACTGTTGTAAACTTATGCAAATATGTTTAGACAGTTAAGTGAATAGAATAATTAAACAGCCAAATGTCAAGAATGGGAAGGGAGAAGTAGCATCAACTGTCACAGCACATTATCTGGACTCAAGTTGGAAGTTACCGAAGTGTTTGGAAATATACCTTCAAAACCAATGATTTTGTGCTGCATTTTTTTTTTCAAGAGGGCAATAATTTAAATAAAGCACAGTGTAATATTATAGTTACTACAGGGAGTTATGAGTATTTCTGGGAGTGCTCATTTTCAGCGCATGCTATTTAGAATTTGAAAAGATACTCAGTGTTTCTTTGTCATGAATCTTTCCACTGGGACCAGGCCACTCCTGGATGAACTCACAGATTGAGAGTTTCTCAAAATACATAATCAAATTGTTGGTCTTAAAAATATACTAAAGTCTTAAAAAACTGAAGTGAAAGTAAGGTTAATATTTGGCAAAAATAGTCCATTTGAGGAGTTGTCTCTTAAAACTCTGATTTCACTTACAGAGTTTGCTTCCAAAGAAATTCACGTCGCATGTCATTAATTAAAATCTTTCCTCTTTATGCCATTTCTTTAATTCCTGATACATTTCCTTGAAGTGTTAAATTGCTTTTAACTTACTAGAGAGCAAAATTTGGTTGGTTTGGGATTTTTTAATAATGACTGTTGTTCCAAACAAAAACCTTAAAGTATTAAACAAAATCATACCTTGTAACATTTCAAGGTAGCAGATGTTTGCTAATCTTGAAAAACATGTTAATATTCTTAAATGACCGCCTGCACATTTCTTTATACTTTTATACCATGGGTGTGACTTAATTTAGAATGTCTGCAATGCCACTCCCATCTCACAGCAGTGGTCGGGGAGGGAGGCAAGCTAAAGAAGAGCTTTGGGGGCAGGGGGCAAGCAAAGGAAGAGCTTTTCAGGCAAGTGAATGGACACAGACATGCCTCCCCTCTTTTCTGTAAGAAGAGCCAGCCCACCAGACTCAACCACCATGGTTCCACCTCCCAAACAGATTCTCACTGCTCTCCCCCAACTCCCTCTGCCCCCACCAGTACAGCCCCTTCTCCAGACTGAGAGCCTGGGCAAGGTCTCCTAGCCAGTGAGCTCTAATACACACTGTGCTTGTCAAAACTTGCTTTTGTTGCAAGTAAGAGAAATAGAGTACTAGAGATTCAGCTTCAGCATCAGTCCTTCGAATATTCATTGGAAGGACTGTTACTGAAGCTAAGGCTCCTGTTCTTTGCCTACCTGATGCAAAGAGCTGAATCATTAGAGAAGAACCCTGGATGCTGGGAAAGATTGAGGACAGGACTCGAAGGGGGCGACAGAAGATGACATGGTTGGATGGCATCACTGACTCAATGGACCTGAGTTTGAGCAAGCTCCAGGAGTTGGTGATGGACAGGGAGGCCTGGCGTCCTGCGGTCCATGGGGTCGAAAAGAGTCGGACATGACTGAGCAACTGAACAATAGACAGAGAAACTGAACTACAGTCATGCAAAAGGAAGGACTGACCCAGATGACAAAGTTCCACGGTTGTCTGGCTTTAGCCACCTCTGCCTTCTGGCTTCTGCTTTCCATTTCTCAGCTCCACCTCCCTGGAAGGGATGCCCTCCGTATCACTTACTTCAAGCAAAACCCACTATCCCAGAGGAAAAAGAACCTTATTTCTTTCACCAGCTGTCTATCAGTACAGTTTGACCTTTGATCCTTGAACAACACCAGGCTTAGGGCCACCAGCCTTAACGCAGTGGCAAATTCGTGTATAATTGTAATGGGCCCTCTGTATCCATGGTTTCACATCCACAGCTTTGGCCAACCACAGATTGAAAAACATCCCTGGACCTGCTGCAGTTCAGACCCATGTTGTTCGGGGAACAGCTGTCTCCAGGACATGATGGCCCTATTTGCCCCATGTCCCCGTCCTGATGCATCAGTGTGTCCTGACAAGGGGTAACTGTCATGCCCATTCTGTGGGCAACTCGGGGGCAGACCCACCTGCGTCACCTGGGACAGCCCTCGTGGTTACTGAGGAGCCAGCACAAAAATGCTGATCTACTCAGAGTACCATCTGTAAAGTGAATAAATCGAGTGTCTCTCACAGGCCAGAACTACTGTTTGTTTAGTTATAGATAAAGGTTAGCATGAATGAAATACGAAGTTGTTTAAAAGCAGAACACTCAATTTATAGTTGCTCCATCTCATGCATTTTCATGTTGAATATCAGATTCTGTCCCATGGGAACTAATTGTCTACTTTGGAAAGAGGTCTCCATACCCATAATGATTAGGTAGCATCGGGTTTTTTTTTTTTTTTTCCTTTCTTTCTTCTTTTTTTATAATGCTTTGGCTTGAAAATAACCTCAGAAAAAGTGGGTTGGTCCTTAGTCTATTGCTGGCCCCTCCCCAAAGTGCATCCTTTCTGTGGTTCTTGAGTCTGCCATCCTCAGCCCCACCCCTCACCCCCAACCCTGTTCTCTAAGGTTTCTCATTTTAGTCTTCCAGAATTTCCTTAGTTACTCATCTCATTCCTATTCAGCTCATTAAAGCAGGATATGTCGGTTTTGGTAGTCCATATTTAGAATTAAAAGCATATTAATTTCCTTATGATAAAATCAAATTATATTGACCATTTAAAAATATCAATAATTATTGAAGCAGTTCTTTAAGTCATAATTTTTGTTACGTTTCTAAATAATAGATACCAGCTCATTGCCTGAGGACACCGGAAGTAAGGTTGCATGTTAATATTTAAGTTTAAGGTGGAAAACATATATATGGGCTTTTCTGGTGGCGCAGACAGTAAAGAATCCGCCTGCAATGCGGGAGACCTGGGTTCAATTCCTGGGTTGGGAAGATCCCCTGGAGGAGGGTATGGCAACCCATTCCAGTATTCTTGCCTGGAGAATCCCCATGGACAGAGGTGCCTGGTGGGCTACAATCCATGGAATCACAAAGAGTTGGACACAACTGAGCAACTAAGCACACACACACACACACACACACACACACACACACATAAATACACACACATATCTCCATGGACTGGTGCAGTGAAGCCTCTCTAACTTCTCTCCAGGAACTGGAACATGGTGGCTGCTTGCCAGCTTGGCATCACCGCTGATACCTTTTCTTTCTGCCAGTTTTGTTCAGACACCAGCCAAATGAATTCTCCCATCACTTGTGTATTGCATGTGAAATTCTAGTGCATGTAAACAGTGGGCACTTATTCTTGACTGCACGTCTGTAACTCCATGAGACTCTAAGTGGGACCCAGGAGAACTTGAAAGGAGCATTTGAGTAACAAGTATATTTCTCAGGCATGACGGCATAAAAGAGATGAGTAATGCTAATAAACTCAGAACACAATTACAATTAACTCCATTGGCAAGAGAGGCAGCTTTGGGGCAAATAAACCAAAATAATAGCTGGAGTTCAGATCTGATAGCTGTGTTTTGATTAAATCAAAAGATTTCTTGCCAGTCCTCTTGCAGCAACAGAGTCACGCCTCCCTGACTGCATGAAAGTAGAAATGCCTCACTGGGATTCTTTTGGTCCCTGATGCCTTTTGTCTGGTGTCCCTTTAAGAGGAACTTGAGCCAAGATCTTATCAGTGATGGAAATGGAGACACCTCAGGATTTTCCAGTATCAGTTTTCACTGTTTCTTCTTGGACATGGTTATTAATGCTACCAGATCTCTCAAATCTTGAGGCATTTCCTCGTGGCTCCAAGTTGCTGCTGCAGGTCAGGTTCTTTAACTGAGCGTCTGGTTTCAACATCCATATGCTTCCCAGCCCACTCTCTGACCTTCAGTTCTTTTCTGTTCTTTTCAGACTTTTAACATTTCCATCTACTGATCCCAGGTGACTCGGTATTCTGAATACTCGGGTCTAATCTTTTTTTTCAAAAGTTAAATAGAAATTAAGGTTGATATGGGTTGCACACATTTTTTAGCTTAAAGATCCTTTGTTCACAACCTAAGACAGTTAATCTTGACAGCATATAAATGCTAAACATTTAGGGACTTTCTTAGGTAGACCAGAAGCTTACCACTTCCCCCGACACTTCACGTTGTCAACAGTGATGCATTTGCAGGGGGAATCATCAAAATCCTTACGACTAATACCAATACGTGTCCACAGCCTTATTTCTTTTGAACTCAGCTCCGTTTCTTTGAAGCACTGATCACAGTATCCAGCTTTGATTCCTTTCCTGTGGACTTATGCCAGCTTGCCTGATTTCATTAAGTTTTTGGAAAGGGCTAAGACATGGTATCGTTTTATGGCAATCCTCACATCAATCATAATTTAGGGCAGTCTTGGTGAAAGATGAGGCATTCAGGCGGGGAGGTTGAAGAAGGCTGGTCTAGTGGTGAGGGGGCTGGAGTGCATTCAGGGAGTAACAATTTCATATCCAACTTCAGCCACCTCTACCTCAGGGTTTTTTAGCTGTGGGTTCATTCTAGAGTAATTGCAGTTATAAGGTCCATACCCAGGTATATGGAAACCATGCAATTTTTAGACATTTTATTAAAGTATAATTGATTTACAATTTCATGTTAGTTTCAGGTATGTAGCTCAATGATTGTATATGTACTATATATTTTTTTCAGATTCTTTTCCCTTATATATTAATACAAAATACTGACATTTTGTAATAACATGTGCTATTTAGTAGGCCCTAGTTGGTTATGTGTTTTGCCATGGGGCAGCCGAAAAAAAAAAGAGAGAGAGAAAATTAGACTCTAAGTAAAGCATTTATCTAGACTCTACAAACTAGGTGTTAACGAATTTGATTCTGCCAACAAGAACTCTGTGAATTAAAAAACTGAAGCAGATTCTAATTTTAAAAAATACTATGAAGTCCTACCACTTATATTTAAATGACTTTTAAGCTGAGAATAACTCTCTCCTAGCAGTCTCCCAAAACACTGAGAATATGCCAGCCAGGTTAGTGCCCTCAATCTTTCACTTTTTTAAAAATGTGTGTTCTGTTGAACCAGTAATATCCATTCAATCATCAGCACCAGCTTTTCCTTTCAGTTGACACCTGCGCTTTACTAGTCACAAAATGTTTTTGGCATCTTTGGGGGAAGTTAAAGAATTCATTCACTCATTCATTTCAGTTGCTCAGTCGTGTCCAACTCTTTGCAACCCCATGAATCGCAGCATGCCAGGCCTCCCTGTCCATCACCAACTCCCGGAGTTCACCCAAACTCACGTCCATCAAGTCAGTGATGCCATCCAGCCATCTCATCCTCTGTCGTCCCCTTCTCCTCCTGCCCCCAATCCCTCCCAGCATCAGAGTCTTTTCCAATAAGTCAACTCTTCGCATGAAGTGGCCAAAGTACTGGAGCTTCAGCTTTAGCATCATTCCTTCCAAAGAACACCCAGGACTGATCTCCTTTAGAATGGACTGGTTGGATCTCCTTGCAGTCCAAGGGACTCTCAAGAGTCCTCTCCAACACCACAGTTCAATACCCACAACCAAATTCTTTGTCTTCTTATTTCTTATTAAATCCTTTTGTCTGTGAAATTGTCTTTTAGAACAAAGATCAACAAACATTTCCTGCAAAGGGTCAGGTAGTAAGTATTTTAAGTGTTGTGGCCCATTCAGTCTCTGTCCTCACTACTCAGCTCTGCTGTTACAGTGCAAAAGGAACCACAGACAATATATAAACCAGTGTTGCTATGTTCTAATAAAACTTTATTTATAAAATAGATAATGGTCTGATGCGTGATGTCTGGACCATAGTTTTCCAACTTGTGATTTAGAAGAAAGAAGAGGTCTGTGAAATTTCATGTTGGAGTAATAAGCACATAAAACTGTCCCAGGACCCCCTAACATCTTTCCCACTGGGAACTGTGTTTGGTTTCCCAATTTCCCTCAGTACTGGTAAGAATGAAATGAAAAGAGCCAAGATGAAGTTCCCTGAGGCAGGTAGCCCTATTCCTTTCCCCCATGGAAATCTCCATGGGCTTCAGGAAGAGAAAGCAGCTGGTCTGGGAGCCCCCAAGACAGCCCAGATTTAGGGAGGGAATTCAAAGCTGTGCTTTAGGTCACTTTACCCCTACCCTAAAATACAACAACACATGAAATAAATGTTGTGTGTAGATGTGCCAGGTCTTGTAGACATACGTACTTGAAATTAAATGTTTGCATAAGCACCAGATTTGCTTTTGGCTTACAGCAAATTTCATGATGAGTAGAATGGTTGTGTAGGTGGGAAGAGAAGGTGGAGGAAGTAAAACTGAAAAGTGAGACTGTAGTCAACGGGAGACGCCACACCAAGCTGGGAGGTGGGGGCTCGGGGACAGAACTCTTTGTGAGTGTAAAGTGTATCCTCAATGATACTTCATGGTATTTATATGAAAAATTCAGGCTTTTTCTGTGGGAAAATAGCTCATAGGCTGATGGTATCACTCTCCTTCAACATGTTAGAGATTTACTCAAACACTTGTCAGATGCCTGGGCCACATATTTATTTGAAAGTGTGCCATCATGGGAAGCTTTCATTCACCAAGGTCACTGAGAGGGCAGAAGAGGGAGGCACACTGAACTTCAAATGGTTCTGGCCGCTTGTGTCAGTAGCAAAGCAGTGAAGGAAGGAGCTGACTTGCCAAAAGGAGAAAGTTCAAGAAAACTGACTTTGTTTTGATTGAGAAAAGCAGATAGCTGAGCGGTAAGTAAAGAATTCTCATTATCCCCATTTTTCAGTTTATAAACATAAAATGTATATTACCTTATTCCTAGTCATTGCTACAATTATCTGGGTTTTTTTTCCTATTAATAGAGTTTTATTCTTGGATTACTTAACATCAAATTCTGTGATTATATGTATGTTTCCACTAACCTTGCTCTTTAATTAAGTAGTGAGTAGTATAGTCTTTAAAAGCTCCATCAGCCTATGAAATTCACACCTAAATTTATTACGTGATTATATCTTATCCAGTGGTATATAGCATTCTTTGTAAGTGGCAGTCTACTGAAGATGGTGTAATAGGGACCAGATTTACCCTCCTATTTTAAACAGTCAAGGAAACTGCACAAAGTATATGGGAAAAAATCACTCAAGACATTGGACAGTCAGTTCAGTTGCTCAGTCGTGTCCAACTCTTTGCGACCCCATGGACTACAGCACACTAGGCTCCCTGTTCATCACCAACTCCCGGAGCTTGCTCAAACTCATGTCCATCGAGTCTGTGGTGCCATCCAACCATCTTATCCTCTCTCGTCCCCTTCTCCTCCTCCATAGAAGTTAAATAAGCAGAACGACAATATACAGCTTTGACGTAATCCTTTCCCAGTTAGGAAGCAGTCTGTTGTTCCATGTCCAGTTCTAACTGTTGCTTCTTGACCTGCATACAGATTTCTCAATAGGCAGGTGAGGTGGTCTGGTATTCCCATCTCTTGAGGAATTTTCTACAATTTATCGTGATCCACACAGTCAAAGGCTTTGGCATAGTCAATAAAGCAGAAATAGGTGTTTTTCTGAAATTCTCTAGCTCTTTTCTGTGATCCAATGGACACTGGCAATTTGATCTCTGGTTCCTCTGCCTTTTCTAAAACCAGCTTGAACATCTGGAAGTTCATGGTTCACGTACTATTTAAGCCTGGCTTGGAGAATTTTGAGCATTACTTTGCTAGCGTGTAAGATGAATGCAATTGTGCGGTAGTTTGAACATTCTTTGGCGTTGCCTTTCTTTGGGATTGGAATGAAAACTGAGCTTTTCCAGTCCTGTGGCCACTGCTGAGTTTTCCAAATTTGCTGGCATATTAAGTGCAGCACTTTCACAGCATCATCTTTCAGGATTTGAAATAGCTCAGCTGGAATTCCATCACTTCCACTAGCTTTGTTCATAGTGATGCTTCCTAAGGCCCACTTGACTTCACATTCCACAATATCTGGCTCTAGGTGAGTGATCACACCATTGTGGTTATCTGGTTCGTGAAGATCTTTTTTTGTATAGCTCTTCTGTGTATTCTTTCCACCTCTTCATAATATCTTCTGCTTCTATTAGGTCCATACCATTTCTGTCCTTTATTGTGCCCATCTTCACATGAAATATTCCCTTGGTGTATCTAATTTTCTTGAAGAGATCTCTAGTCTTTCCCATTCTATTGTTTTCCTCTATTTCTGTGCATTGATCACTTAGGAAGGCTTTCTTATCTCTCCTCGCTATCTTTGGAACTCTGCATTCAGACTGATATAGTCTTTCCTTTTCTCTTTTGCCTTTTGCTTCTCTTCTTTTCTCAGCTATTTGTAAGGCCTCCTCAGACAGCCATTATGTCTTTTAGGATTTCTTTTTGGGGAGATGGTCTTGATCCCTGCCTCCTGTACATTGTCATGACCTTCCGTCCATAATTCTTCAGGTACCCTAGCAGATCTAATCCCTTGAATCTATTTGTCACTTCCACTGTATAATCGTAATTGATTTGATTGAGGTCATACCTGAATGATCTAGTAGTTTTTCCTACTGTCTTCATTTGAAGTCTGAATTTGGCAGTAAGGAGTTCATGATCTGAGCCACAATCACTCCTGGTCTTGTTTTTGCTGACTGTATAGAGCTTCTCCATCTTTGGCTGCAAAGAATATAATCAGTCTGATTTCGGTGTTGACCATCTGGTGATGTCCATGTGTAGAGCCTTCCCTTGTGTTGTTGGTAGAGGGTGTTTGCTATGACCAGTGCATTCTCTTGGCAAAACTCTGTTAGCCTTTTCCCTGCTTCATTTGTACTCCTAGGCCAAATTTTCCTGTTACTCCAGGTATCTCTTGACTTCCTACTGAAAAGGCAGAAAGATATGGCACTGAAAGATGAACTCCTCAGGTTGGTAGGTGCCCGATATGCTACTCGAGAAGAGTGGAGAAATAACTCCAGAAAGAGTGAAGCGATGGAGCCAAAGCAAAAACAACGCCCAGTTGTGGATGTGACTGGTGATGCAAGTAAAGTCCAATGCCATAAAGAACAGTATTGCATAGGAACCTGGAATGTTAAGTCCATGAATCAAGGTATATTGGAAATGGTCAAATAGGAGATGGCAAGAATAAACATTGACCTTTTAGGAAAAATGGACTGGGATGGGTGAATTTAACTCAGATGATCATTATATCTACTACTGTAAGCAAGAATCCCTTAGAAGAAATGGAGTAGCCCTCATAGTCAACAAAAGAGTCCAAAATGTAGTTCTTGGGTATACTCTCACAAACGACAGAATGATCTCCGTTTATTTCCAAGGCAAAGCGTTCAATATCACAGTAATACAAGTCTATGCCCCAACCAGTAATGCTCAAGAAGCTGAAGTTGAATGGTTCTACAAGACCTTCTATAGAAGACCTACAAGACCTAGAACTAACACCTAAAAAAAGATGTCCTTTTCATTATAGGGGACTGGAATGCGAAAGACATTGGACGTCAGGCAATAAAGGACATTGTTCTCTGAGAAACAGGAAACAAAGTGAGCCCTCCAGTTGCCCTGCTCTACCATTCAGCCTAGAGAATGTCTCTAGACTGCCATGTATGGAGAGGGATCCCTGTAGGGAACAGTGCTTAGCTGTCACACAGGGCCAGGCGGTCTTACTTCAGTAGTAAGGGAAAAATTAATCCTAGACTAAACACAGTTCTGATCCTACCCAACAAAGTTTTTAAAAGAAAAAAAAAAAAGCTCCAAAATCAAGTTGTTTCCAAGTAACTAAACTATATCCCAGGGCGAAGTATAAAAACATTTATAAATACAAAAAAATACAGTACACAGAAAAATGTCTGACATTCAATTCAAAATTAGCAGGCATGTAAACAAGTGGGAAAATACAACCTATAGTGACATAAATCAACCAAAATTAACACTTAAATGACATAGATGATAGAATTACGAGATGGGCACATTAAAACAGTTATGACAGGTTTTTTTCTTAATGTTCAAGAAACTAGAGGGAAGAAAATAAAGAAAAAAAGATTAGTTAACTTGAAGTCATAACAATAGAAACTATCTAAAATGAACCAGGAAATGGCTGGGAAAAAAATGAATGAAAAGAACAGTCATTGAGCTAGAATCCGTAGGAGACAGAGGAGAGGATTACAAGTATTTTAAGACATAATGGGCAGATCTTTTTCTAATTTTATAGAAACTGTAAGCCCACAAAGTCATGAAACTTCAGGAGATCCCAGGTACAAGAAATGTGAATAAAGTTAGGGCAAGGCACATCTTAATCAAATTGCTTAAAACCAATGATAAAGAGAAAGAGAAAATCTTAAAGGATAAAAGATAATGTGTACAGAGGAACAAAGATAAACTGACAGCTGATTTCTTATCAGAAACAATGCAAACTGGAAGACAGTGAGGCAACATCTCTAAAGTACTGAAAGATCATTTTAAACTTAGCGTTCTCCAGCAATTTAAAAATATCTTTCAAAAGCTAAGATGGAATAAGGAATCTTTTAGACAATTAAAAGCTGAAAGAATTTATCATTAGCCAAACCTGAAGTATAAGAAATTATAAAAGAAGTCCTTCTGCAGAATGAAAAGTATACCAGACAGAAACCTGGGTCTACTCAAAGGAATGAAGAGCACCATGAAATAGTACCTACAGGGGTAAACTTTTGAAGACTCTTTGAAAGATAAAAAACTATGGACAAAAATAATAGAAATACAGTGATGGGTTTATACCACACATGGAAACAAAATATATTACAGCAATAGCTCAAAGTTCAAGAGGAAAGAAATGGCCCTTTACTTTTTTTTTTTTTAGATTCTTACACTTTATGTGAGGGAGTATAACATCACTTGAAGGTAGACTAAAAAGTTAAATGTGTATCATAAAAACTGAGGACACCACTAAAATAACACCAGGAGTTATAGTTAATAAAGCAACAATTAAATCATTAAAAATACTCTATCCAAAGAAAGATGAAAAAGAGAAGAAAAAGAACAAAGAATAGATAGAACAGAGAGCAAAAGAATAGCAATAGCAAAAGATAGTAGATTTAAACCCAGCCATATCAGTAATCACATTAAATGCAAATGGTCTAAATATGCAAATTGAAAGACAAAGACTATCAGATTGGCTAAAAATTCAAGATCCAGGTGTATGCTGCCATCAAGAAATCCACTTTAAAGACATTAGTAGGTTAAAGAAAACAGGCCAGGAAAATGCTAATGCCAATCAAAAGAAAGCTGGATTGGTGTCCAAATAGACCTAGAGCAAATAATACAGAGATAAAGAGGGTTATTTCATATTTGTAAAGGGGCCATTTCATCAACAGGAGATAACAATCCTACATGGTTATACATCTAATAACCTTGAACGTAGATGAAAGAAAACTACAAGGAAAAATAGACAAAGCCAAAAATATAGTAAGGGATTTTAAAACACCTCTCAGAACAAATAGACAGAAATGGAATAAAGATAATGGAAGACTTGAACAGCACTTTAATCCAGCTTGATCTACCTAACTGGATTAAACACGCTACTTAACAACATTAGAATACACATCCATTTCAAATGCAAACAGAATATTTGCCAAATAGAGCATATTCTGGGCCACAAATTAATTCTCAGTAAATGTTGAAAGATTCAGATCATACAAAAATATCTTCCTTAACCACTGTGGAATTAAATTAGAGATCAACAATGAAAGACATAGGGAAAAGCCCCAAATATTTGGAAATTAAATAAGCCACAGAGGAGGAGAAAACATTTGCAGGTCATCTATCTCATGAGGACCTGTATATGGGTAATAAATACATGAAAATATGCTTATCATCATTAGTCATTAGAGAAATGCGAATTAAGATCATAATGGGATACAACTACATAGCTCTTAGAATACCTGAAATTAAAAAGACTGACCATGCCAAGTATTAGTGAGGATGTGAAAACAATTGGAACTCTCATACAGTCCTGGTAGGAATGTAATAGTACAACACCTTTACAAAACAAGGTCCTGTCTTTAAAGGCTAAATATGCACCAACCATATGATCAAGTCATTCCATTCCTTACTCAAGAGAAATGAAATATATATCCATATAAAGGCCTGTACATGAGTGTTCACAGCAGTTTGTTTTGTGTACATGCTAAGTCGCTTCAGTCATGTCTGACTCTTTGAGACTTCATAGACTGTAGCCTACCAGACTCCTCTGTCCATGGGATGCTCCAGGCAAGAATACTGGAATGGGCTGCCATATCTCCTCCAGGGGATCTTCCTGACTCAGGGATTGAACCCAGGTCTCTTTAAGTCTCCTGCTATGGCAGGCAAATTCTTTACTACTACACCACCTGAAAAGTCCTTCTCTTGTGTACTCTTACAATAAATTTTACACTTGAACATGTGCAGTTTATTGTATACCACACTGCTAAATAATGCAATCTGTTTTTTAAAATAAAATTGCTCAAAGTACAGAAACATGAGGAAAAAATTTTAAAACAGAAAGATAAATGCATTCATTTTAATTTTCTATGCTACATAACAACTTACCACAAATTTAGCCCTTTTAAAACAACAGATGTTTGTTATCTCACAGCTAACCGTGAGTCCAAACCCAACTTAGCTAAGTTGCCTGCTTCAGGCTAGAGTAAGGGCTGTGTGAGGCTAGGGATTCTCTTCCAAGCTTGCAGGGTGGTTAGCAGATTTCAGTTCCTTGCAATTATAAGGCTGAGGGCTCAGCCTCTTGCTGGCTGTCACCTGGAGGCAACACTTCAGTCTCAGTGGCTACCTATGGTTTTTACCATCTGGCCTTTTATGCCCCCTCATACCATGGGCTTCCTTGGTGGCTCAGTGATAAAGAATCAGCCTGCAATGCAGGAGACCCGGGTTCAATCCCTGGGTCGAGAAGATCCCCTGGAGAAGGAAATGGCAACCCACTCCAATATTATTGCAAAGAGAATGGACAGAGGAGCCTGGTGGGGTACAGTCCGTGGAGTCTCACTTGGACATAACTTACCCACTAAACAACAACATGATAGTTTATCAAAAGCCAGCATGGGGTAAAGTTGAGTCTGCTGAGATAGAGGAACCCTATCACCTTTGCTGTGTGCTTCTGGTTAGAAGTAAGTCACAAGTCTCACCTGCCCTCAGGGAGAGGCAGCTACTGGGAGTCACCCAGTATTGTGAGTGAGGTATATCCACAGCTATTGTTGTTTAGTTGTTAAATCGTGTCTGACTCTTTGCGACCCCATGGACTGTAGCCCACCAGGCTCCTCTGTCCATGGGATTCTCCTGGCAAGAATACTGGAGTGGGTTGCCACTTCCTTCTCCAGGGGAATCTTCCCAACCCAGGGATTGAACCCACATCTCACATCTCCTGCATTGACAGGTGGGTTCTTTACCGCTAACACCACCTGGAAAACCCATGTCCACAATGTGGCATAGCAAATGGAAATGGAAGCAATAGAAAGGAATCCCCAGGATCATGGCAAAGGGAGATCCCACCATCAGCTGTTTAGTAGGTCTACAGGAGGAAGGGCTCCAGCAGAATGGCTGTAAGGAAAACTAACCTCATACATCGGCAATGTGAAGGGATGATCAAGGCTGTCAGAGTGCATTAGTGCATGAATGATAGGTCTATAGAAAGCTAACCTAATAAAGATACACTGATTAACTTTAGGAGAAACAGGGGTTGTACAAGAATGAGAATGTAATCAGAATATGCATGGTGGCTCTCCTATGAGTAATATTTACATTGTCCTAATAAATCCTGATCTGACCAAAAGTAACAATAGCTCTATATTTGTGAGATAAAAAGTGGAGGTGGGGAGAGAACAGGTAGCAAGATGTAAAAGAGCGTTCTGCTGATATCTGGTCTGAACCACCTAAAGGGAAAAAAAAAATAACAGTAGCAGAACAATGTAGGCCTCTAGGATTTAAAATGGTTAAACTAGGTAGTCCCTTGGACAGCACGGAGCTCAAATCAGTCAATCCTAAAGGAAACCAACCCTGAATATTCATTGGAAGGACTGTTGCTGAAGCTGTAGCCTTTGGCCACCTGATTCGAAGAGATGACTCATTAGAAAAAACCTTGATGCTGGGAAAGATTGAAGGGAAAAGGAGAAGAGGGCAGCAGAGGATGAAATGGTTGGATGGCACCACCAACACAATGGACATGAGTTTGAGCAAACTCCAGGAGACTCCAGGAGATAGTGACGGACAGTGAAGCCTGGCGTGCTGCAGTCCATGAGGTCAGACACGACTTAGTGACTGAACAGCAACAAAAACCAAATTAGACGGCAAGGTGGTCATGAATTGTTTCCTAATTCAGTTTCCTGGTCAAGCCTCGGCCAGTCAGGTGTCCAGTTGGTAAACAGTAGAGAAGACAACTCCTTTGCTTAAAATAATGGATACAGTTTGCCCCCATCTTACTGTTTTCCTGGTGCAGCAGCTTATTATCTCTGGGGAGGAGCTTTGCCAGGGTCAAGGGGAAGGGAGTTGAAAAGAAAAGGGAAATTATGTGGGCAGCTATGTCTTCAATACCAAGCTCCTTGAAGAAAAGACCAGCTCAACTAAGTAAAGGAAGGTTTCGTGATCCCCCACGCCTTCCCCCTCCTCCTCTTTCCTTCTCCTTTATCTTCTCCCTTCTTACAAGAGTTCCAGAATAATTTAATTGCCAGTAGGACCTTGGGATAAAACAGATGTCCAGAACAGCACAGTTCGTTTTCAGAAGCTGAGGTTCTCAGAAACCAGAATTTGATTACTTAATAGTGAGTTCCCAAACGATGAAACGTTATTAAATTGATTTGTTTTGCCAAAGCTGGCGGAGGTTCTCCTGGCCTGCCACCTGCCCGTCGGAGGGCTGGTAAATGAATATACTGCAGAATTTCCAGCAGAGAGGAGCAGTGTGGGAAGAATTGAATTCATTCACGTCGTCGTCTTTGGCTTGCACAGAGAGAGAAATCCTCTTTTAATTTTCATGAAGACTGAACTCATTTTAAAATCATACCTGTTTTTAGTTTTTCATCACACTTCTGAAGGTTTCTCTCTTAATATTTGTCATCAAAGACCCTTGTTTGCTTGGTACGCTGTTGTTGTTGTATAGTCAACTAAGTCACTTCCGACTCTTCATGACCCCACGGACTGTAGCCCACCAGGGCTCCTCTGTCCTCAACTCTCTCCCGGAGTTTACTCAGACTCATGTCCATTGAGTCAGTGATGCCATCCAACCACCTCATCCTCTGTCGCCCCCTTCTCCCACCTTCAGTCTTTCCCAGCATCAGGGTCTTTTCCAATGGGTCTGCTCTTCACATCAAGTGGCCAAAGTATTGGAGCTTCAGCTTCAGCAACAGTCCTTACAATGAATATTCAGGGTTGGTTTCCTTTAGGATGGACTGGTTTGATCTCCTTGCTGTCCAAGGTGCTGTCAAGAGTCTTCTCTCTTAGGTCTCAGTTAATGGGTCTAGTGCTAGAGCTGATTGTCATTAGTAGGATTGACAGAAAGGGGCCTGTTTTAAAATTGCTTATAGAGCCAGAAAAATTAGGAGGAAATCTAATGAACCCTTTTTTCTTACCTGAGAAACGTATAATTAACATATAAAGAGCCAGTCCATGAAGATGACATTCTTTCTTGTCCTGGATGTCACACGGTATGGCTTTGTGGCCCAGAGCCGCCCATGCAGGAAGCCTGGGGATAAACCCAGGACAATAGAGAAGCCCGCAGGTGGCACATTCCACTGCCACCTCTGGTCTTCCAGGCACGGGGACAGGAAGGACAGTGTCTTACTGAGCAAGCCAGCATGGAGCTTTCCTGTCAACCACAATTGAAAACTGATTAAGGGTTCCATACTTGAAATCAAAGCCAAAAAAGGAAAATAAATTCTTTAGTGTATGTGTGTGGGGGCGGGGCAGGGGGAGACATCTCAAGTGCAGAGTGGTCTTTGAACTTAAAAAGCTGTAGTATTTGAGTTCTTTAGCTTATGCATGAAAGCTGCCCAATTTCTTCATTTCCTTTGTTGACATTCGGTCGGTCAGACCCTTCTGCTTCATATTTATTTTCTCTTTCTTCTAAAGCACTCTCCCTAATCCCTCATTTTCCGAAAGGCAGGGCCCATTGACTTTACATTATGCAGTTGATCCTTGAACAACAGGGGCTGAACAGGGCGGGTCCACTTCTGCACAGATTCTTTTTTTCAGTTAAATACGACAGTACTACACAATCCAAGATCTGCATTGGTTGAATCCGAGGATAGGGAGGAACGGTGGATACTGAGGGCCAACTACAAATGATCCGTGGATTTTCAACCTTCCTGGACATCCGTGCCTCTAACGCCCACATGATTCAAGGGTCAAATTTAGAGTGTGTTGGCAACCACTCTCCTCGAGTCTCCTCTCTCTAGCCACATTCCTTTGTTTAGAAATTACCCTAGTTACCTCTTCTAAGTTTTCATCTTCCTGAGAATCAGATTTCAGAATTGTACATGTGGAATTATCCAAGTCCTGTATTTAACTATATACATACATGTAATATAATCACATGGCTTATATAAGAATAGAAAATTACCTGGGAGTTTCCATAAGAAATTGTTTACATGGGTCACCTCTGGGAAGCAGTATTAGGGGAGCAAGACTTGGGTTTTTACTTTTATTATTTTTTACTTCTTGATTGAAAGTACTTTCTTTTTGAAAGTATTTTGTTGAAAGTAAGGTTTTTTAAACTAATGGAAAAGTTAGTTTGGAACAGGCTTCTTAGCCCTAAGAATTATAGTTTCCTTTACAAAAGAAGAGAGAAATAACTGTGCTTGCTCGGTCTTTTATTCAAGGCCACTGAAATAAGTTGGAATCATCTGAGCTCTGTAATACTGGCCCAATACCTGGGCACAGTAGGGTCATCTTTACAGCCATTGAACTTGACTTCTGTCTTTGAAAGTCAGACGTTAAGCGTTTATTGTGTTCATTCTTTTTATATAAAAAGCGAAGAATGAAAAGATATTTTTTGAGGGTTTTTTTTTTTTTTTTTTTTTTTTTTTTTACCAAGAAATAGAAAGTGACTTAACCCAAATGATCCACTTTAATCGTCTCTTCCTCTGGAAGCAGGGACCAGGTCGTGGTCACCTTGGTGTCCCCATAGTGAGTGATCAGCAAAGGACTGTGGGTTGAATGAAGGCTCACTGTCCTTTCGCGTAGGAACAGGCATTCACTGGCCACCAGGAGAGGTAAATGCGCTCTGAAAACGCGCCAAGCACCCAGAACATCCCTGGCAGTCACGGGCTGTGCAGGAGGTTCTTACCTAACCCAGAAAGCAATCCCAGAGCATCCATCGCCACCAAGTCAAGCAGGTGGAATTCCTCTTCATTGCCATGACTTGAAATACCTCTCTTCTTTCCTTTAACTCAATATTTATACTGGCTATTTTTCCTCGTGTATCATCATAGAGTAGCTTGTCTAATTATCCACATGACCATGAGATATATACAGTTCTGCCCCTCACATCCAAAGACACTGGGGGGAGTAACAAAGAAAGAGCCTAGCCCTCGAGAAGTTTTCTTTCTGCTTGTTACGTAACTCTGTAATCATCCTCCATGTTACTCATCTGTTTTAAAATATATTTTTTACAGGCCTAATACTGTCAGACATTGTATTTACAATTCAGCAGATACTTTTGCTCAATAGTTTAAATTTTTGACTTATTGTTTCATCAAAAAGAATATTTTTGTTTAGATTATATCATCATGTAATTAATCATTGCAGTCATTTTTGTTGTTTTTAAATTTTTGAAATGAGATGATATGTGTGTTCAGTCATCAATTTGGTGGAGGAAAGATATAGAAGGGATTCCATTTCGGGTCATGAACTGAAGGAACAAAATAGGTGTGAATTAAAATGCTTATTTCTTTTTTTGAATTAAAATAAACTTGGATGGCTTATCCAGTAGGAAAAAGTAGTAGATTTAAGGAGAAGGCAGAAAAGAAATTATTTCACAAGCGCAACAAAATTAACTATGATAACATTTTGGCTAAGTGGTTGGTATATATGATTCTATCATTTTATGAAACAGATTTTTGGGTAATTTTTCTACTGATCTAAGAGTGTTCTACATTTACTTCTGAATGACAAGTTTTAAGTGTATGAATATTTTCTCTTCACTGGTTTTAATGAACCTTCATAAAGGCTATTCCTACAGCTCATCATTTCTCTCAAATAAGCTTAACTCGAAATCAAAGATTTGGAAGATTCATTGTGGCTAAAATTAGGGGCGTGAAGGGCAAAAACGCATGTTTTTCAGCCTTTGTAAAAGAATCCATTAATGCAGCGTGACAAGTAAGTACAATTTAGTGGCCCCTGGTTATTTTAAGCAGGAGGCCTTCTTAGAGGGCACACAAATAAAGTCAACATAGATCACCACTGACCCCAGGCATGGGGCCAGAGGTCAACTCCCAAGGGCTGTCCACATTCTTTCCTGTCTTTCTGTGCTGACTCTTGTCTGGGGGCTCCAATCCTTTGGTAACAGACTTTGCTCAGCAGGACTTTTTCTTTTTTTAGTAGTCTTTTTTTTTTTTTTTTTTTTAATTATTTTTGTCTGTGCTGGGTCTTGGATGCTGTGTCTGGGCTTTCTCTACTTGTGGCGAGCAGAGGCTACTTGACGTTGCAGCGATCAGACTTCTCATCACGGTGGCTTTAGGGGTTGCAGTGCACGGGCTTAGCTGTTCACAGCAGGTGGGATCTTCCCAGATCGGGGATTGAACCCATGTCCCCTGAGCTGGCAGGCAGATTCTTAGCCACTGTACCATCAGGGAAGTCCTCAGCGGGAATTTTATTTTAAAAATCTCTGGACTGGAGGTGGTTTTGTCCCCAGGGCTGGGAGTAACCCCAGCTCTGCATGCTCCACACGCTTCCTTGTCTGTTGTTCATCCCGAATAAACTGGATTCTTGATTCTTGGAAGTGACTATTGCATCATTGGAAAGAAACCCGGGAGTCTTCTGAGAATTCATTTTTCCTCCCATTTGAGTAAAATAAGTTGAAAATAGAGAAAAGACATTTTATACTTCCTGGCATGTAATATCTTGGCTACTCTGAAAAGCTCCCAGTTTTGTGACAGCATCAGAATGACCTAAAGACATGTGCGTTGATTCAGTGCAGCCGGCGGTTCAGCTCCAGGAAGCACACAAATCACACTGTCTTTGTCGATCTTGGTCTGGCACCAGCTAAACGTGAATGGTGGAGAGTTGAAGTTTCCCATCTGTAAAAATAGCATGTGAACAAGCAGACAGTGCAATTGTGTTGTCCATGATAGAAGATTCCGTTGTCACTTTGGCCCCAGATGCATTGCCTTTGGGGTTCTTCATGGGCTTTCTCACCTCTTGTGGATTTAGATCTGATCTGCCTCATACTGAATTCTGCCCTGGAGTGAATAGCATTGCTGCCTTAGAAGCAGCAGCCATCACGTATGGGTCGGGATCCTCACCCGGATCCCTTCAACCTAGAGAGTGAATTAAATTAGAGGTGGAGCAGATTCACTGTGGCTGACTATGACTGCTCATTTCTTCTTCTTCTTCTTCTTTTATTAATGTTTTCAACTTTCTATTTTATAAAATTGGAGTATAACCAATTTTATAATTGGTTGTAGCAGTAACAGTGTTCCAATAGTTTCAAGGGAACAGCAAAGGGACTCAGCCACACATATACATGTATCCACGTGTGCATGCGTGTTCAGTCACGCAGTCGTGTCTGACTCTTTGCAACCCCATGGACTGCTGTAGCCCACCAGGCTCTTCTGTCCATGGGATTCTCCAGACAGCAATACTGGAGCAGGTTGCCATTTCTTTCTCCAAGGGATCTTCCCAAGCCAGGGATTGAACCTGCATCTCCTATGACTCCTGCATCAGCAAGTGGATTCTATACCACTGAGCCACCTGGGAAACCCATATATGTATCCATTTTCCCCAAACTCCCCTCCCATCCAGGCTGCCATATAATATTGAGTGGAGTTCCGTGTGCTATACGGCAGGTCCTTGTTGGTTATCCATTTTAAATATAGCAATGTGTACATGTCCATCCCAAACTGTAAAACGTTGATTCCTTTTTCCAAATCCATATCCCCACACAGATCATAAAGGCATCTTCAAATATTCATGTCAGAATGCAATTAGGTAGGAAAACTGCTGTGGAGTAACTGGTATGACTTTGTAGCCCAGGCAACTGAAAAAAATATGGACCGTTCTCACCAGCGTCCTTTGTGTTTGATGTCTCAGTGCTAAAACATTAAGCGTGGGTTTCTTTCTGGGTTCTCCTAGGAGAAGCCACTGTAGTAACCAGAGAAAAATGTTACCCCTTTGCTAGGAACAGAAACCTCAGGAGGATAAGTAGCCATCCGGATACCAGAAGCTTTAAAGTACGGGAAGTCCCCACCTACGAGCAGGTTGCATGCCAGAAATTGTTTGTAGTTCATTGCTTGAAACCCAGAGCACATTTTCCTGGAGACAGGCTATCAGTGGTGGCTCAGAAGCCTGTTTAGCCCATAATATACTGAAGAGCAGTTCTGTGCAGTCAGCAGGACAGGAGCCGGCCTCTGTATCACGGTGTTTTACATCTGGCCATGTAGACTCCTGTCATTCACTCACACAGTCCCAGAGGTTATGAGACCACAGGTGCGCAGGTTTCCTCCCTGACCTGCAGCTCACGCCAGGAAGAACTAACAGCCTTTTATCAAGGCTGAAAGGGCTTTCCTCACCGCTCCTCCTCAGCCCCTTCCCCTCGAGCTCCCTGTCCCAGGGCTAGGGGGAATGGTGGGAGAGACATCCTAGGCCACACTGACTAAGCCAATGCTGCTCGGATGGTCATGTGCACACGAATCTCCTGGAGATGAGCCGAAATTGCAGGTTCTGATTCAGCTGGCCGAGGGTGGGCCCTGAGAGACTGAATTTCCCACAAGCTCCTGGGTGATAGCGATGCTACTGTCTACAGTCCCCCCAGGTTTGAGTAGCAAGAACCTGTCAGCATCGTAGGAGGAAAGAGTGGGTGGCGGATAGGGAATCCTGCCACTGCAGAAAGGACCTTAAGAGTGAGAGAGCTGAGATCTGAGACAGAGGCTTTATCTGGGTTCCCTTCGTGTTGAGAACTTTGGGCCAGGTGGGGAAGAAGTGGGTAATGTTGAAGTCGATAGGGAGCACTCTCCAGGAGCCTCACTCTGGCTCTTGGGTGCGTATTCAGTGTGTGAGCATCACCAGAGGGAACTGGGCCACTTCCCCTGCTCACCAAGGGTCCCTGGTGCAGGTGGACAGAGAGTGCACTTTGCAAAACCGATCTGGACACAGTGCAGCAAAGCGGTGAGGAGCACGGGCCTGGTTTTAATTCTGTCTCCACCACTGATGGGCCCTTGAGCACATCCTTTGTGCCTAAGTATCCTGAATTCAGGCTTCCCAGGTGGCACTAGTGGTAAAAAAATCTGCCTGCCACTGCAGGAGACATAAGAGACGTGGGTTTGATCCCTGGATCAGGAAGATCCCCTGGAGGAGGAAATGGTAACCTACTCCAGTATTCTTGCCTGGAGAATCCCATGGACACAGCATCTTAGCAGGTTACAGTCCATGGGGTCACAAAGAGTCAGACACAACTGAAACAGCATGCACACATCCTCTGTCTCATCAGTAAAAGTGAGGTTAAAATTAGTGCCTACTGCTAACGGTAACATAAGACTATGAAGTGCCCATACAGTGGTGGTAGTGGTGTTTAAATGAGTAATTTGAGATTACAGGTATGGAATTCAATTTCTCGTTTTACTGTTTATTACTTGTGTGGTGGTGGGTTAGTCACTCAGTCGGGTCCAACTCTTTGTGACCCTGTGGACTGTAGCCTGCCAGGCTCCTCTGTCTATGGGATTTTCCCAGCAGGAATAGTGGAGTGGGCTGCCATTTCCTTCTCCAAGGGATCTTCCTGACCCAGGGATTAAACCTGGGTCTCCTGCATGGCCGGCGGATTCTTTACCAACTGAGCTGCCAGGGAAGCCCCTATTACCTTTGCAGCCTTGGGCAAGTGACTTCACACCTCTGACCTTCCATTATGTTCCTTATAACATGGAAATTATAAAAGTGCCTACTTCATAGGGTTTGGGAAATGATGGAAAAAAGTAAATCATTGGGAATTCCCCTTCAGTCCAGCGGTTAGGACTCCACACGTGCACTGCAGCAGGCACAGATTCTCTCCCTGGTTGGGCAGCTAAGTGCAGCCAAAAAGGAAAAAAAAAAAAAAAAGTAATAAAAAAGTAAAGTGCTTGTACAATGCCTGGCACATAGTAAGTTCTCAATAAACAACAGTTCTAGCTGGTAAAGTAGACCAGTTGGAGAACAGGAGTTTTCAAACTATGCTCCAAGAGTTAACGATTTTACCAAAATGTGTCTTGGGGGTGGTCAGCAGGCTGTCATTGGTCCCATCCACAGCCACTGTCCCCTTCAGCCAGAAGGGCTCATCTTTGTTAGGCTTCATCATCGAGATTTGACTTAGAAAAAAAGGTTCACAGGTCACTGTTTGGGAGTTATGTTGTCTTGTGGGACCATGGGGGGATTTCCTTTCCTTGAACAAAGATTGAAATAGCAGATGGTGGCTATAAAACGATACTTGTATGTATAACCCGAAGTTACATGGGACTGCACTGAATTATAGAGTTAATTTCTGTCGTTGGATGGACATTGTCTGGAGTGATCACAGTGCAGCATGGCTAATGATGTAATCTCCCGTTCTCTCCCCCAGATGAGCACCATGCCAGGACTGCCGACTCGGCCCTGCTTCTACGACATAGATCTCGATACAGAAACAGAGCAGGTTAAAGGCTTGTTCTGAGTGAGCGAGATTTTCACAGGACCCGATTCAGGTAGGCTCTTGGGCTTTTTCTTTTTCCTTTCTTTCTTTGCTTTCTTTTTCCCTAGTTCAGATCTCTTTTTGTTTTATTTTTCTTATATTTCTTACACAAATGGTCTGATATTTAATTTCCTCACTTGGTTACTGTGAACCCCTACCTAGCTATAGTCATGACCAGGGTCACTCCTGAGTATGGATATGTTTTTAGATGGGCAGCTCCTTGGTTGGCCTGGATTCGATTCCAATGAAAGTCAATCACGCTATCTCTGAGTATAGATTTGTTTACGACGTCTCTTGCCCTGTCAGAGGAGTCCTGTAAACTCATTACTCTTTTTCTAGAATTAGAACTAATATCTGCTGTCATCAACTCCACCAACTGTACCTTCTACCGCACATCTCTTAGTCCAGAGTTAGAAGCATGTGGTCAAGGACTCCCGGTGTGTTTCTCTCCAGGGTTGCCATAACAGTGTCAGAACTGGGCGACTCAAACAACAGATGTTTATGCTCCCACAGTTCTGGAGGTGAGAGGTCCAAAGTCAAGGTGTCATCCAAAGGCCATGCATTCAGATTCTGGCAAAATCCTTGCTGGCCTCTTCCTAGCTTCTGGAGGTGGCCATCCATCCTCGTCATCCCTCTGTCTCCTCCCTGTCTCTTCCTAAAAAGACACCAGGCACATTGAATGGCAACCCACCTTACTGACCTCATCTTAACTTGATTTTATCTGCTAAGACCCTATTTCCAGTTAAAGTCACTGTCATAGGTACTATGTCAGGACTTCCACGTACCTTTGGAGGATACAGTGTAACTCATAGCGCTCTCACACAGCAGGTGGTTGGGCTCTTATAACACTGGAAAGATTCAGAGATGGGACAGATCGAGCTCAAAGGGTCCTGTGAGTCACAGGAAAGGACAGGGCAGCAGAAATGAGAGCCCTTGATGACTCAGCAGCCACACAGGGTGGAGGGTTGGGCTTGCCTTGGAACTGGCTTAGGCAGCCCAAGCAGGAGGGAGTGTGGGGCTTTGGTCTCATTTATGTCTGCCCCTCTGTCCTACGACCATACCTGCTGACTTCTGCCCTGGCTTCCCATCAAGAAGAACACCCTCCTAACTCTCCTCCCTGGAAAACTCTCCATCAGAAGTTGAGAGACCTGGAGCTGCTCTTCCCCACCCATATATCAAACACATCCTCAGCGTATTCTCAAGATGCTTTCCTTCCCCCCAAACACCCCATTCCTTCTCCCACTCTCTCCAGTTCCTGGTCCTTAGCCCAGTACCCTTCCCTCTTGCCAGCATATTCTGAGCCTTCCAGATGAGCTTGTTTGACCTGAAGACCCTTCTTTCCAGTTGTCCCTGAGTTATGCCCTAAGCCAGTCACACAGGACTCTCAACTTTTGTTTGTTTCACCTATTGTTGTGTTTGTCGTGTCCTCTCTTAGTCGTGTCCGACTCTTTTGAGATCCCATGGACTATAGCCCGCCAGGCTCCTCTGTCCATGGAATTCTCTGAGCAAGAATACTGGAGTGGGAAGCCAGTCCCTTCTCCAGGGGATCTTCCTGACCCAGGGATTGAACCTGTGTCTCCTGCTTAACAGATGGATTCTTTACCACTGAGCCACATGAGAAGCCTCGTTGTTTCACTGTCAGTAGTCAACATGGGGAATTTGTTTTTGGTTTTTGTTAAGCCTCTGTTACTGTTACACTGAAGACTTAGGCTAGGATGAGCAAGGTAAAAGACAAATTAATACGAGGTCTGGAATTTGGGTTGTGTGTGTGGTGTTCGGGGTTGTCCATGTGTGTTTTTTGCTGAGGAGTGAGAGCTGTATTTAGTTTTAACCACAACCACACTTTATATCCTTGTCATTACTGATGAAGAAAACTGCAGAAAATGAACGAAGGGAGGCTGATTTAACAGAGAAACCCAAAAACTTGAGCTTTGATGACAACAGTTCTTTTGGTCTTTTGATACAACAGTGCATGTGTGTGTGTGTGTGTGAAGGCCTGGGGTTTCCCAGCCAGGCCTTGGGGAAAATCACAGTATCATTTCTCTTAAACTTTGTGCTGACCCTGTCCAGACTAATCTCTCTTGTCATGTCAACCCATCATACCACATTTCTGCCACTTAATTGTTTTTCTCCAGAACAAGAATGTGCAGTTCTTTTCTCTCTCTGGGACAGTTCTGTTTCAGTCTCTTGGTCCATTTTTATTTGTTCTCCACATAGGTCATGTAAACGTAATTATTCCGTAATTATTGCAGTTAAGACTCAGGTAATGCCAGACAGCACGTGCTCAGCTTCGCCTGCACCTACACCAAAACCCTGGTGTCCTCGTTCCCTTGACAAGTGTCCCTTTGAACTTTAAGGAAGGACTGAGCAGAGGTTTGGGGTCAGGACACTGGCCTGTGGGGATTCCCTCCAATGGGCCAGGCATTGTGCTAAGTACCCCTTGCAGGCAGGTGGTGTCCCTAGAAGTTAGATCCTTCCTGTGGTCACTGAGGGGGGAAGCCAAGGGATGACCCTGATTCACTAGACGGCAGGGGGATCGTATTGCCTTTCCACTCTCAGCCCCACCTCTTGCTCCACAGCTGTGGGAATTGCTTCACCATCCCCGGCCACGTGGCACGCTGGCCCCAACACCATGCAATGGGTAGTAGTGTTAAGTCAGAGTTACGGAAACTCTGGCCCAGAAACGTCAGCCACTTGCTCAGGTCACACAGCTGACCAAAGCCAAGACTCAACCTAGATCCTCTTACTCTTGGTCTCACCCCATCATTTCTGCCCCAAAACAAACCATTTTCATGGGATAAATGAATTTTGGCCCATTCTGGAAGATGATAACCAGTTCTTTGAACAGACTGGTGATTTGGGGATAACCGGGTGAATTTTTTTTAATAACAAAAGATAATTATTTGAATATTAAAAGCTATGACTTTGTCAAAATTCTTTTCAGTCAAAGTTATACTAGAGCTACCTCTTAACTCTCTCTTTGAATGGCTTTTCCCACTCACTTATCCAAGACTTCTTTCTTCGGTGTGAATTGCCAAACCCTGTTGTCGGCTTGGTGGGCAGTAGTTCAAAACCCGTCACTTGACCTTGCCTGAATAATTGCAGACTATCCAGTAAGAGAAAACCACTGTTCAAAGCAAACATTCCCTCTCGGGGTCTCCTTAGAACAATGAACCCACAGACTAACAGTCAGAGGTCTTTGGCTATTAAAATGCATAAAATAAAAATGTTAAAGCTTGAATGATAACTCAGATTTGGGCATATTTTGGGAGAGGAAATGTTCAGTGGGTTACTTTGCCCACACGGTGTTCAGACTCCAGATCTTTCTGTGGACTCAGCTGCAGAGCATAGCTCTTCTTACTCTTTGCAAAATGTGCTTCAGTCGTGACATATCCCATATGGAAGAAGCTTCTCCTTTCTTCCCTTCCACTTTTTCTCCTTCCCTGTTCATCTCACCTTCCAGGAAAAGGTGAGACTTCCTGCAATCAAGAGGTGTCAAGAAACCACCACAATTTGAGTTCTTGCTTCTCCTTTCCAAACTTTCCCTGTCTTGCTTTTGCCATTGTCAGAATAAGGGCATCATTCATTCTTTTGGATGTTACCAAATGGAACTAATTAAAATAAGTTGTTTGTCCCAGTGAAACTGATCCTGTGACATTACTGGTCAGTCTTTTGTTAGATGATGACTGACTTTGAGGGTTTGACTACCCACCTCCTTTGAATTTCTTGTTTTGAATCTTTATCATATTTCTGAGTCTTGGCAGGATTCAAATGAATTCAAGAAAGCCTGGCAGATTTCCTGAAGGATTCAGACACTCCCTTACCTCATTCTGATGTGCAAAGTTATGATTAGTATGGAATCAAATTGACTCTGGTCCTGCTCTCATTGTTTTTCTTAAATTATACATGCAGAAAGGAGTATAATATTAATACCAGTTCATTTTCTTCCCCAAACTCTCTTCGGAGCAGAAAGTTTCAGTGATATTTAATAATCATAAATTAATCTTGATTGGCTGCTGCCTGCAAGCCTTCTGTGGACAGAGTCTCTTATCCCCAGACTGTAAACCATAGAGTTTTGGGGTTTCTTAGGGTTGCTCCTGAACTTTATGATTTTAATCCTGAAACTGTCTTTTCAAGAAGCAGCTCAAAAATTGTTCCTCATCATTGTGTTTCGAGAAAAAGGTCTTCAGTTCCTCACGCGAAGCCATCCTTTCTGGAGTAGAGTGAGCCCCTGTTTTCCACTCCCAGGCAGGCGCCAAAACAGGCTGGAAGCCCAAGCTACTTAAATAAAAGATTGTGATAATTAAATCTAAGATGACATCTGTAACATCTCTGAAAAATGGTGATAATTAACTCTCCCCCCTCTAACTGAAGGGGAGTGTTTTGAAGCTTGACAGCTGTGAGATTCTTAATTAATTCGCTTTTAAAGGAAACTTTTCCTGGGGAGCAGGGGGTCTAATAATCTTTTTTTTTTTTAATAAGGCACGGAAAATAGTATTTCTGAAAACTCTGGAGACATGATTTTTGTAATAA
This sequence comes from Ovis aries, assembly GCF_016772045.2. Classification (NCBI taxonomy): domain Eukaryota; kingdom Metazoa; phylum Chordata; class Mammalia; order Artiodactyla; family Bovidae; genus Ovis; species Ovis aries. Next base: position 75,959,954 of record NC_056061.1, read on the forward strand.
CTTTAAATCTATATGTGGCGGCTGCTGCTGCTGCTAAGTCACTTCAGTCATGTCCGACTGTGTGACCCCATAGACGGCAGCCCACCAGGCCCCCCATCCCTGGGATTCTCCAGGCAAGAACACTGGAGTGGGTTGCCATTTCCTTCTCCAATGCATGAAAGTGAAAAGTGAAAGTAAAGTCGCTCAGTGGTGTCCAACCCTCAGTGACCCCATGGACTGCAGCCTTCCAGGCTCCTCCATCCATGGGATTTTCCAGGCAAAAGTACTGGAGTGGGGTGCCATTGCCTTCTCCGTCTATATATGGATAATATATGAGAAATTCCTGGTCAATGAAAAGAAAAGTTTCAGTTATGACGTTAGTTATAATTGACTACTTGATTTAAAAGGGTTAGAACTTGTAAAGTAGAGGAAAAGTTTTAACTAAATGCTGTGAACCTGAAATTCTCTTCATTTCACTGAAGCCATTTTTTAATCAGACATTCAGACTGGTTAATAAGCACCCAGTGACTGTTAGACACCTTAACTAATAAGAGATGCGGAGTTAATTCTCCTCAATTCAAAAGCAAATCTCAAACAAATCATGATACAAAAGATTCTAAATTTGTCACCCTCAGCTTTTAAAAATTGTCAAAATATGTCAGCATCAACTTTACAAATACTATTGAGGCTGAATTTTCATTTTTATTTTAAAGTCACGTTGGTAGCATATTTAAATTTAACCTCTATCATTCAACAATGGGAACCAATAAAAGATAGTTTTCAGCAAAGAAAAGCCAAGAGCCAAGTGTTATTACCAGTAATTGATATAAGGGTGTGTGCTTAGCACTTGGTCATGTCCGACTCTTTGCAACCCCACGGACTGTAGCCCACCAGGCTCCTCTGTCCATGGGGATTCTCCAGGCAAGACTACTGGAGTGGATTGCCATTCCCTTCTCCAGGGGATCTTCCCAAACTCAGGGATCGAACCCAGGTCTCCCACATTGCAGGCGGATTCTTTACCGTCTGAAATTTTCTTAGTTAAATAAAGAAGAGAGAGCAACTCGTTTCCTCTATGAGATGTGTGTGTGTGCCTGCGCGTGCGTCTTTTATCGCCAAGACTGCTATAGCAGATACTTGGTGGTTTAAAATACCAGAAACATATCCTTTTGTGGTTCTAGAGACTAGAAGTCTGAAATCAGTATTAGTGGGCTGAAATCTGGAGCTTCCTGGTTGACACAAGTCAGTAACCCACCTGCCAGTGCAAGAGATGTAAGAGATGATGATTCCATCCCTGGGTCAGGAAGTTCCCCTGGAGAAAGAAATGGCCACCCACGCCAGTATTCTTGCCTAGGAAATTCCATGGACAGAGGAGACTGGCGGGCTACAGTCCATAGGGTTGCGCAGAGTCAGGCACGACTGAAGCAACTTAGCACACACTCACAGGCCGAAATCAAGGTGCCAACAAGGCCACCCTCCATCCAGCAGAGGCGCTGGGAAAGACTCTGTTTCTTGCCTCCTGCATATTCCTGCGGCAGCCAGCAGTCTGTGTCTTATGGCCACATCACTCCAAGTTCTATTTTCCGAAAGATGTCTCATTAAATAAACTTCTAGAATTCTTTTTTCCCCCACTGAATAAACACCAAACAACTGATTCATTTGCACCTTCACTCTTGCATTTCTGATTTTTTGTCATGCATAATCAGACTTTCTATACCCACCCTTTGAGTTTTCTGAAAATATGGAACCACAGATTCTAAGCCCCTTTAAATACTAAGTCATTGGTATAGAGGTCACATGGTTAATCCAAGGGTCTTCCACCAAGCCCACCCTTATCCCCGCCACCCCCACAGCACAGCACGCCTCTTCCCTCCCTAGGAGTCACTATGCCTCCCGTCTGGGGTCTCCAGAGCCATCGATGTGAGGCTGGCGTGGCACTGAGCAGAGAGGCAAAGTCTGCACCAGGGAAACTTCCCTTCCTAACATCAAAAATATTTTCATTTTGATAATGTTTGTTATGCTTGCGTTTCTCCTGTTTTCTGTTTACTTCCCTGACTTGAATCAGGCGTTAGGGGAGTATTTGGAATTCCTCGTCCCCTGCCTTCATCACGGTCCTCTGTTCTGAAGCTAATCAAGCATCCTTCTGGCTGCAGACCCTGCACTCAGCCGTGGGAGGCCAGCTCGCTGTATTCCAGCCGAGTTTGAACTCTTGGCCCAGTAGATAAATTCCTCCATGTATAAATTCAGATCAAAGGCCAAGTGCTTGTATTTACATTTCTCCTGGTGAACACTTTTTTTTTAAAAAGCCTAGATGTTTTCTTTGTTCTTTTTAAAATGTGGTTTGATCACTTCTTTTCCTGAAAGACTGCAGGATTTACAGCGGCAGAGAGTCTTAGCATCCTTTGTGAGAAAACAGCAAAGCTTTAACAGTAGTAAGAAATTCCAGATCCACTCATTTCCATTCTTGTCCTAGAGGAATTTTTCAGACTGTGCTTTCTGAGCCTAAGATACAAGCGAAACTGAAACCTAAGGCAACAGGCTTCCTAATCTAAAATCCTGGGATGTTCCCATTCAGCAGGATCCTAGAAACTTGTATGTAGATCCCAAATTTAGAAGTTAGAGGATTTCAGCCATGGCTCCCAAGCAGAATCTTTTTGGAAATTCAGAACTGCAACCTGCCATGTTCATGCTGGCTTGATCCTAAGTGATGCAGACTCAGATTCTCCACTGCTCCTAAGTAAGAAGACTCCAAGTGATCCCAGCCTTGTCTTGTGAATAGAATCACTTATCTGCTCTCAAATTTTCTTGGGTTCTTCAGCTTTAGAGCTATAACATATGAACAGTTTGACACCAGAGGAAAAGGCCATCCTCACTGAAATTTTTTTTTTCTGTCTTTCAGGCTCCACAAATGCAAACTACTCCTTGCCTTTTTGCTGCAGTTGGAGAAGAAAGTGAATTTGAAATATGCTGTTACGCAATGCTGGGGAAATGGTGAAATAGGCCAAAGATTTATTCTTCGTTCAAGACAGATTCTGTTTGCAACAGAGTCTAGCATTCAGGAAAAGGACCTCCCCCAAGTCTTGAAAGAAACTAATTTATTTTCTATTTCTGCAGAGTTTACATGATTTCCCACTGCTTACACTTTAGAACGTTTATTTTATGGGGGCTGAGGGATTAAAAAAGTGTGAATGAACAGGTAACATTTTCCACGATGGAGTTTTCTATTTGGTCTTTGAACTGAAAATAAACATGTACGTAGAAAACCAACCAGCATGTTTTCAGTGCCAGATAAAACTCCCTGCTCTCTAGAGGTAGCTATTCATGGTGGGGTTGTTACCTGACACCAATTTCCTGGAAAATTGTCAGTGCAACCAGAGCTTTATAAACATAACAAGGGGAAAATAACAGACAGAGAAATATCAGGTCAATTATGAAATCTGACCGCTGGCAGGTCAGATATCCTTTGGAACACAGTGCATTTTATATCCAGAATGACTTTTGAGTGTCAGTGAAGTTTACGTCACTTACCTAAAAACTAATGGGTTTATGCTAGTTTCTTCCACCGTTGAGTGAATCTCAATGGCCGTTAAGCTCCCAAAGGCCTATAGGGCAAGAGAAGTGACTCTTTAAGGTTGGGTGGTTGGCAAATGTTTTTCCATTTGTCTCACCCTTAAATTGGGCTAAAGAATGTTCTATGGCCTGTTTCTCCCCTCCCGGGAGTTCCTGACCCTTTCCTGTTTCCATTTTTTTTCCTACAATAATATAAAATTATATAAAAGTTAAGACAAAACCAAGGATTCAGGAATAAACAAGCAGTGATTGTCCTCTAAGCAATATAAGTAAAATAGTAACCATAAATATCTTACATGTCCCCCAGGCACATCCTGCAAAAGTCTTTTTGCCATCAGATCCTGTACGTTCTTGCACTGTACCCTCAGTGACCCTGCTTGTTAGCTGCTCTGCCCATAGAGTATCTTTATGTGCAGTTTGATTTGTTCCAAAACACTGTTGAATAACTAAAAAGCCTCCCCATGCAAAGACTGCCCTGAGAATAATTTTGCTTCGTGTTTCTAAAGGGTCACAGTCCCATTGTCATCCTCCCCACCCACCTCTCTGTCCCGTTGTTTATTTGAGTGTCTGCTTCTCCAGATAGCCAATGAACTGGTATCTCTGGTATATAAACCTATTTCAAGATGATGAGGATTCACAGTCAGCTCATTCTCTGTATGAATGTTCCCAGTAAACAGCCTTTCTTTCAAAGTGAAGCCTTTCTTTCTTTTTCTTTTTTTGAGGTTTATTTATTTATTTTTAAGTCTTCGATGCTGCTCACAGGCTTTCTGTAGTGGTGGCAAGCGGGGGCTGCTCTTCGTGGCTGCTCTCCATTGCGGTGCTCGGGCTTCTCATTGCTGTGGCTTCTCCTGTTGCAGAGCTGAGGCCTCAGTAGCTGTGGTGCATGGGCTTAGCCGCTCCACATCATGTGGGATCTTCCCCGACCAGGGATCGAACCCACGTCCCCTGCAATTGGCAGGTGGCTTCTCAACCGCTTGGCCCACCAGGGAAGCCATTTTCAAAGTGATTTTTAAGCAGTTCCCTTCTGCTTATTCTTTTCCTCTGCCATTCAAAGTTTCCATTTCTGTTTTTGAAAATGTTTTAGAAAACAAAAATCTTACAAACCTATATTCCAGGGACTGTAGGCCTGAGACTTCTTTCCTTACCCACTTTCACTAGGCAAGTCACCAATCCATTAAAAAAAAAAAAAGGTGGGACAAAAGCATCCTGAGCACAGATGTGGGGGAGCTTCACTCCCACTGAAGGATGTGTGCTCCAGGTGTTGCTAGGAATGCGGCAGTTCTCCCCTCATATGGGCTTACCTCCTCGAGATGCCATAACTCATGTCCCGATGGATTGTTTTCTTTTGTGTACCCTACTAGGATACACTCCTGCTGAGTGATAAGCAGTCTCCACTGAGAAGAAAGGTCTTTGTCAGGTTAATTAATGGGCTTATCATATCATGGTGACTCAAAGCATCCACGGGCAGGAGAAGATGTTATTTTAGAAAAGAGCTAGTTAGTTACCTACTAACTCTTCTGAGGCCAAGGCATGACAGAAAATTTTAAAAAATCACATGACCTTTGGCATAGTGGCATTTAGAAACCTTCACAAGAAGGGCAGACCCTGACTTCCCTCTGCCTCTGTAACTGAAATATAAGAAACTGTTAACAGACCAGAAATGTGAGAGCCCTCATGACCCACTGTGGCACAGACATGTGGTCTTGCTCCCTCTCCGCTCAGCATCCTGAAGTAACACCTGCAAAGGTTAAGACCCCGACCAGAAGGATCCTCTGAAAGCTGACAGAGGAACACACTACAGAGATTAACAAAAAGCAGGGGAGAGGTGACTGGGCAGTCAGAAATGTAGCAGCAAGGTAATTAGCCAGCCCGTTCATTTAGTCACTGCAGGCTTTTCTTTACCATCTGAGCCACCTGGGAAGTCCCTAGGAAAGGCCACATCCACATATTTGCATGTTACTTTTGTGGCTCAGATGGTAAATGCATCGCAGGAAGCCCGGGTTCGATCCCTGGGTCAGGAAAATCCCCTGGAGATGGGAATGGCAACACACTCCAGTATTCTTGCCATGGACAGAGGAGCCTGGCAGGCTACTATCACAGAGTTGGACATGACTGAGTGACTTCACACTTTCACTTTTGTATAAATGTATATGTACAAGGGAGTAAAAAGTAAGTACAAACCTATAATCCACATTCACCAAAAAAGTCAAGCATTGCTGTGGGATAGTTTATCAGTGATCAGATCTTCACTGATTGCTTGAAATCTAACATAGCCATGGATAGAGAGTCAAAAAGGCTCAGTGGGCGTGTGAAGACGCTTCAGTCATCTCCAACTCTTTGCAACCCTATGGACTGTAGCCCACCAGGCTACTCTGTCCATGAGATTCTCCAGGCAAGAATACTGGAGTGGGTTGCTACACCATCCTCAGGGCATCAAACCCACGTCTCTTACATTCCTGCATTAGCAAGCAGGCTATTTACCCCTAGTACTACCTGGGAAACCCAAAAAAGCCCTGATAGCTACACTTGAAACAAAGCAGAGTGCTGAAATTCAGGAGTCTGTGAGCTTGGACGGGGAGAACATACATGTTTGTATTCATTAACCTCTAACTGTACTGCAGCATTTCCTTCGATTGTGAATGTCAGCAGCAAACCACAGCTGCGTTCATAGTCCTGGTGACTGTCTCAGTAGAAATCACTAATGTTCTACTATTATAGTTTCTGCAGATATTCACAGTAGCATTTAGACGCATCACAGCAGCACATTATCGAACAACATGACTGTGGTTAATTGTGCCACTATCCTGTTATTTCACGTGTAAAGAATTACATCTATTGCTGTAATCAAATTTGATTACCATTTCAATATTTTAATAACTGCCTTTCTATTGTGTGGTCTGCATTCTAATCATGTGGCATTTAAACATATTCTGAGACGAGATACACAGACTTCATCTGACTATTTAAGGGATCCATGGCACCAAAAAGCTGATGACTCCCAGGGACTGGATGAAATTCTGGGGCCCGCTCTGCCGCTCTGGGATGTGACCTCGTCTGCATCTGTGCTCCAGGCCGTCCCTAGGCGTCCCTGCTCCAAGGCTCCTGGTCTGCTGAGATTCTTGTTCAGGGAGTAGCCCAGCAGCACCTGTCACTGGATCCCTCCCCAGTGTAACTCGGGCGAGACCCACGAAGCTCTGGAAACTGTAGAGTGCTGTGTCAGTGTACAGCCTGGTTAGCAACCCCACCCCCTGGGCCAGCTCCTGAGCGTCTACCCTTGCCCTTCTTTGGGATCAAAGTCCCCTACGTGGCTTTAGATGCTGCCCCTGATAGCCAAGGCTCCCCCTGACCTGGTCCTCCCACAGTGCACATGGCCTCAGCTTGTGGCGTAGTTCTGGGGACTAGTGACTAACAGCAGCCATTAATGCCACTTCCATGAAATTAACAGGTTTTTCTGTATGGTTTTCCTAAAACATTGGTAATGGTAAGTGGTGTTACTCAACTCATTGGTAAGTGACCAAACTTCATTCATGTATCACCGTTGTGCCTAGCTGGTGCTTAACACCTGGAAGGTGCTAAGCCAGGACTTGCTGAAAGGATATTAGACAGTCTCCTGGCCTGTGGTGGCGCCACCTGTGTGTTTTGCATCACCCTGACAGCCCTCTCAATTCCTGATACCCCTTTAGAGCCAAGGAGTTAGTTTTGTTTTTTTCGTGGCACTTCTCTCCTCCGTTCCTCAGTTGTGGCTTCTCTAGGTTTCTAAGCTCCCCCACGTCTAATCCTTAAACCATCTCGGGAACCACAGATCTCTTAGGAAGATTCAGTGGACAATGAAGAAATATCTGAAGCTGATCAAATTCAGGATCTTTCATCCCAGACTCATGTCTAATAATCCAGGATAGATTGATTGCCTACCCAGGTGAGGCCTCACACTAGACTCCTGGATTAACAAGGATGATCCAAGTGGGAGGGGTGCCATCGAAATGGTGCCAGAAGCTATTAGAAGGATCCCGGAGGGAGGGGCCAACTATGGGGGATGGCTTTCCACCATCTGCCAAGGGGAGTTTATACTCATGCTTTTGAGTTTGTTTTTATAAAATCTCGCTCAATGGCTAGACTTCCTTACTCTTTAGCACCCCAGGTCTGTATTTAAGCCTCCTGAAATGCCTTTAAAAATACAAACTTTCAGATACATTGTCAATCACATTTCCTCCCAAGGTTAGAAGGAGATTCAACCCTTGCCTCCTCTGTTTTGGCAAGGCAGAGCTCAGAGGAGAGCAGTGTAATTGCCCAGACTGAGTTTGAGGTTAGAGTGTTTATGTAACAAATCCGCTAAACTTAAATATTTCTCATGGTGTGGTCAGGGCCGCAAACCTTTGCCCGGGCTCACCACGGTGAATGTCATCTGTTTACTCAAGCCTGTGTGGGCATCTCTGTTTATGTGAAAGGACCCTGCTAGTTTAAAGCCAGTTAATATGTTCAATCATACATCATGTTGCTTACGTATTTTACAATAAAGATTGCAAAGACAATTTTTCAAAGCAATCAGACCGGTTAACATTTGTGTGTGCAGTGATGAGCTGACATATTGAATAAATGTTCGCTTGGCAAAGTCTTACAATTAAGGAATTTTTCTTCCCCAGATAATTACATGAGCCCTGACAGTGTTCCTCCAAGCCAGCCTCCCCATTACCTTCCCCCTTAATAGAGACAACATGTACCAGACAAACAGCTGAGACAGACACCCCGAAGGGACTGGAAAGGCTCTCCTGGGGCAGAACTAGCCAACTGCATGAGAAGTGATGCTTTCCAACTTCATCACGGAGCCGGGAGCCAAAAGATGTTTCAGGGGCCAGGGGAAAAGATGCTGAAGGACGCCCTCACTCCTTCCAAGGCGTTTTATACTGTGGCTTCATTACTGAGTTTGAGATGTGAATTCTCAGAATATCAGACATCCCCAAACTCAAATGTGAATACAGAAAGGCATTCCAAAGCCAAATGTGAATTATCTTTCAATTATTCATACCACCTAGATTGCCATTAGAACAGATAATTGAGCTAACTGTAAATACGTATAAACAGAAGTGACAGAAAGAGAAACATCGACAACAAACTGCAGATGAACAGAAAAATCTACTCAAGTGCTAAATAATTAGGGAGGAGGGAAGCCAAGGGAGGTGGGAGGCCACAGTTGTGGAGTGATGAGTGATTTGGGACTCAACTGGAGAGAGCCAGTGAGATGGGAGCTGGCTTGAAGCAGAGGGTTGGGACTTGGCAGAGAGGAAGCGGGGAGTGGTGAGGGCTGAGGAGCTAACCTTGTGCAGGGAAAGACAAGTCTGTGCTGGGTTCTGGTTTCTGACAAACCTGAGCTCAGCAAGGCAAACGTGACAGATGGAGCCCCAGCCAACAGGGAAAAAAGAAAGTATTCTGTGAGATGTTTGAGGTCCTCCTGGAACCTCTGGACTCAGCACATGGAAATAACATTCCATCTGCAGCATTCCACCCCAGGACTGGCCCCTTTCTCTGCAGAGAGAGCTGGGGGTAAAAATGCTCTTAAAAGCAGTACTCTGCTGTAGCGAGTTGCAGTTGATTTGGCAGTCAGAATGTGTTACCTGGCAAATGGTTTGAGGCTCCCTATTCTTAAAAATTCAGAGGGTTCAGAAATACCCTGGTGGTCCAGTGGTTAGGACTGTGCACTTTGATTGCTGAAGATGTGGTTTCAATCCCTCGTCAGGGAATTATCAGCCTGCAATCCGTGCAGCATCAAAACTAAATAGGGATTTCCATGGTGGTCCAGTGGTTAAGAATCCACCTTTCCAATGCAGGGAAGGCAGGTTCGATCTCTGGTCAAGGAACTAAGATCGAGTATCCAGCCAGGCAATTAAGGCCTCACCTCAACCACTGAGCCCAGGCGCCTCAACTAGAAAGAAGCCCAGGCACTGCAAAGAAAAGTCCTACATGCCACAACTAAGAACTAACACAGACAGACAAATAAATAAAATATTTTTAAAACTAAATAAATAATAATATTTTTTAAACTTATAGAAGGAGGCTTGTAGAATTGGTCAATCAAAATACTCAAAAATTCAGGGGATTCAAAGCAGCTAGAGAGAACACACAGGTTTTAAGGATAAAGAAATGTGATGCTGTCCCCCTAAAAGGCCCCCATTCACTGCCCTGAGGTGTCCCAGTGCACACACAAGAAGGTAAACCAGAGAGAAACTGTTCAAACCCTAATGAAGTCAGCAAACTGCCTGAGAAGGAAAGCTCAGAATTAGCTGGCGATATTGATCATCTCTAAAGGAGGAATCAAGCAAGAAAAATTCTGTTCTAGCAGATTCTGAAACAGGAGCAGAGACCTGAGCAAATGTCCTTCTTCCATTGCTGGCAAGTCCCAGGTCCCAGGCTAAACCAGGTCAATCAACTGTCCCATGAGTACTGAGAGTGAGGAGACCAGTCCTGTATGGAGGGTAAGGGACAGTCTAGAAGAAGGGTCACAGCAACCTGGATAACAACAGGCACAGGAAATAAAAGAGCAAAGGCCAAGTCTATCTAAGTGCCAGAGAGGCTGTCTCCAATGTGTGTAAGAAGACAGTAACTTTAGCATGGAGCTTGTCACTAGCTCACACAGCCACCAACCCCTCCACACTAGGGCTTTCCCCTCAATGTCCCCAAAGAGGACAATTGTCCTAGAAGGCAAAGCTTTCTTTCTACCCTGTAATCAGCCCCCCCCACACGGAGGTTCCAAGTGCAGGGGATCCTTGTTTGTGCAAACTCACCAATTCCACATGAACTCCAAATAGACATCACAGGTGCTAACACTGGTCCTCGACCTGAGTGATGGGATCAAAACAGAGAAATTAATGGCAAAACTGGTGCTATTTCTTCCCAGATATTTTTAGGAGAATCTTGTTTAAAATTCTGTAGTCTTACAGAATTGTCTCTGAATTTCTGTACCTTGAGATGAACAGCATCTTTTATCAGATATTCAATTAAACTTGTGTGTTAAGTACTTACCTGTGCTCAATACCAAACCAGGCTCTAGGCAAATGCAGCCAGGATGGATAAGGACTTTACACAGCACAGGTAGGCAAGTCCACGGCAGAAACTGCATGCACAACAAAAGGATTCCTGATCATTATTACTGTTAGTATTGTTTCTATTTCTGCTGTTAAAAATCCAGAAGCAGCTAAATTCAAACCATCAGATCGATAAATAGACTGTAGTCCACCAGACTCCTCTGGTCATGGAATTCTCCAGGCAAAAATATTGAAATGGATTGTCGTTCCCTCCTCCAGGAGATCTTCCCAACCTGGGAATCAAACCTGAGTCTCTTGCATCGCAGGCAGATTCTTTACCATCTGAGCCACCAGGGAAGCCTCAAAATAGTAATTAGTAAGAGTTTATTGTGCATTTAAGAGCAGTTCACGAGCTGGGAGCTTTCAAACCAACAGTGGAATGAAGATCAGAGGTATGTGTTACACAGCACAGCTCATGAGGTGAATATTTGGAGGCTGTTTAATTTTTTACAATGGTTGGTTATAGCACTGAAGTTTTTCCTAATGTTTCAGGGTTGGTTAAAAGCGATTATCTTATGTCAATTTTGGAAAATAGTTTAAGTTTCACTTAGGATTTTCAAAGGCATTTACGAGAAATGACCCAAACTAATGTCAGTTGTGTTACAGGAAAAGCTTAATTATTTCATTTATATGGCTTAACTGGTTTTATCTGCTCAGGAAATTTTCAAGTCTAGTCTCTGTTTCATATTTTACTTTATCACTGCTCAGGAGGCAATAGGAGTAGCTGCTCGAAATTCTTTTCCATTGGATGAATGAATGAACCAATTCATTTTCAACATGAGCATGAATAAGAAACAGGACAGAGAGAAAAACCCCAAGTCAGCTTCACTGGGAAAATTGCAGACTTGCCCTGGAAGTCGGTAGAAAATGGCAGTGAAGTTTGGACACATTCGCCTCACCGTGGCTGAGGCATGTCCAGGGGTCAACAGTAATGCGAAGTAAATAATTCACAAAGTAAGACGAAAAAGACTTTTCCTTAAAGACCTCTCGTATCTGCTTAAATACAGCAGACCTTTGAACCACATGGGTTTGAACTGTATGGGTCCACTTACATGTGGATTATTTTTCAATAGTAAATACTACAGTACTGCCTGCTCAGAGGCTGGTTGAATCCAAAGATGCAGAAGAATGTATCTGAAGGGTGAATTGCTGCCCGGGAGGTTCGTTCTTACCCTGAGCCCCTGTTCCATTGTTCAGGGTCAACTGTACTGTATGTAGGTTGAGATTTGCAAGCCTGAGGGACAGAATCCAGTACTGTGCTGGGGTCTGAATAATGGGAAAAAGGAGCTGGAGCAAACCCTGCAAAGGGTCTGCCTGTTCTGGGGTCCCCACAGAGGTTGCCAGGAGCTATGCGTGCCGGTGTCACCGGGACCTACTAGGGCTACAAAACTCCCACACATGAAGCCAGCCCCTGAGGAAAGAGTCCTACCGGCTCCCTCAGAGGCCTCATATTTTTAAAACACATTTTTTTAAATTAATTAATTTGTCACACTGAGTGGCTTGTGGGATCTTAGTTCCCTGGCAAGAGATCGAACCTATGCCCCCTGCAGTGCAAGAGCGTAGTACTAACCACCGGATGGCCAGGGAATTCCCTGAGGTCTCATCTTTTAAATGTGAAGCCCACAGACTTGGACCAATGGGAAGGCCAGGCCTGGACTTCCAGGAAAGCAGGTGATGCCCTCCCCTGCGGCAGCCACTCTACAACGATCTCGTCCTCATCAGTCATCCATGGCTCCCTTAGAAAAGGAATGGAGAGAAACGCACTCCCTGGTGAGCTTTATGAATGAATTTAATCCGGTGTCACTTTGTTACCCATCTGCTGAGGGGGTTTCCGTTTTCACTGGTTAGGGCTACACAGGTTGATAGTGATGCCTCGGCACGGCCAGAGTTACAGCTGTGTCCCCAGAGACTCAGCCCCCCACCCACACACTGAGTCATTGCAGGCAGAAAAAGTGCTTTGAACTGAGCCCAAGAACAAAGCTCTGCCGTGACATTTCCGAGGCAACAGAGGAATTTGAGGAGCCATCAGCCTTCAGAGTTTGGCCAGGATTGCTCTTAGGTGCCTTCAGCAATGAAAGCCAGGGTTTCCTAACAACTCTGATCTGTATAGTCAAAGCTATGGTTTTTCCAGTAGTCATGTATGGATGTGCTAATTGGACTATAAAGAAGGCTGAGCACCGAACAATTGATCCAGTTGAACTGTGGTGCTGGAGAAGACTCTCGAGAGTCCCTTGGGCTGCAAGGAGATCAAACCAGTCAATCCTGAAGGAAATCAACCCTGAATATTCACTGGAAGGACTGATGCTCCGATACTTTGGCCACCTGATGCAAAGAACCAACTCATTGGAAAGGACCCTGATGCTGGGAAGGATTGAAGGCAGGAGAAGGGGGCGACAGAGGATGAGATGGTTGGATGGCATCATCAACTCAAAGAACATGAGTTTGAGCAAACTCCAGGAGACAGTGAAGGACAGGGAAGCCTGGTATGCTGCAGTCCATGGATGGCAGAATCAGACACGATTTAGTGATTGGACAACAACAGCTGCTTTTCCTGGATTCCAGATCACCTGCTGCTCTGAACTATCATCTTTAATTCACTCGCACCCTTTGGGTGGCCAAGCAGTAACTAAGTCAGTGTTTTTGCTCCCCACCAGCCTCCACCAGAGTCAGGGTCTTAAAGTGTCCATTCCTTCCACCTTCTCAGAATAGTGCCATCAGTATGGCCCCAGTCTCCTAGGCTCAAAGCTCCTCTCCAGACTCAGCATCTTCTACAAAACTTCTAGGTAAGCCGGATGGGTTCTTCCAGCCTGTCTTTCAAACATCACTCAAGAACAGAGAGACTCTACACTTGGAATACAACCCAGGTTCATTCTAATAATGCTGAATTTTAAATACAGTTTTTCACAACAATCCAGTTACTTCTTAACGTTGTGTTATCAAATGAAAAATATATTGTAAAGAATACCCTTGCCATTCTAAACTACAAATGGAATTGTTTGGTTTGGTTTTTAATCATAGCAATGAAATTTACTCGATGCATTTGCAGTGTGTCTCCTTTTTAAAATCTACTTATTTCCATAACAAAATGAATCTGTCGTAAATTTAAGTATAGAATTACCATATGACTCAGAGACTCCACCCCTAGGTTTAGGTATATGCCCAAAGAATTGAAAACAGGGACTCAAACATGTACACCACATTCATAGCAAATAGGTTGAAACAACCCAACAAATAAATGGATAAACAAAGTGCAGAATATACAGACAAATGGACAAAATTCTGAAACATGCTACTATATGGATGGATCTTAAAAACATGCAAAGGGAAATAAGCCAGATATAATAGAATAATAGTGCATGATTCCACTTGTATGAAATACACAGGATAGGCAAAAGTGGGTTGGAGACTAACAGGAAGTGAATGTTGCTCAGTAATGTCCAACCCCATGGACTACAGCCTGCCAGGCTCCTCTGTCCATGGACTTCTCCAGGCCAGAATACTAGAGTGGGTTGCCATTCCCTTCTCCAGGGGATCTTCCCAACCCAGGGATTGAACCCAGGTTTCCTGCATTGAAGGCAGATTCTTTACCATCTGAGCCACCAGGAAACCCCAGGAATACTTGAGTGGGTAGCTTCTCTCTTCTCCAGGGGATCTTCCCAACCCAGGAATTGAACTGGGGTCTCCTGCATTGCAGGCGGATTCTTTACCAGCTGAGCTACCAAGGAAGCCCATTAACTTCATTGGTTCAGAGTTTCTGTTTGACTGATGAGAATTAGATAGTGATAATGATGACCCAACACTGGGCATGTAATGAATACTGTTCAATTGTACACTTTAACATTGATAAAGTAATAAATATGTGTATTTTAGCACAAAAATTTTTTTTAATCAGGCTTTTTTTTATTAGTATGACAGTTGTTGGCTTCTAGAGCAATTATACATCTTAGTTTTCAGTGACTTCAGAACTTTGCCAACATGACCAGTATAACCAGTACACACTAGAAATGCACTTCTCAGTTACGTGGGTCCGGAAGGAGTGGCAGAGCTGGAGAAGCCTGGCCTTGCATCCAGCTCTCTGCTTCCTGCCTCTGTGACCTTGCAAGTCACTTATGCCTGTTCCCACATAGTTGCCCCGTGGCGTGTGGGATCTCACATGAAAGTGAAAGTGTTATTTGCTCAGTCCCATCCGACTCTTTAAAGTGTACAATGGTATGGAATGGAGAGGCAGGAGGAGACCAGGCTGGGTCATTCTCAGGGACCCCTTGGCCCGAGGCCCTGGAAGCCTCTGCGAATCACAGCTGTGGACAAATGGACCGAGAGTCCCTTTTGTTTCGAGAATTCTGTTTGCTCTGATCACTGGCACTCTGTCAGTTTATGCGCCTGGGACTAGTCTCCAGTTCTGCCAGTTCAAGCAGCTTAAACTTCTGTTTCCTTCAGCTCTCAGCCTCCTAGCAACCTTCTCACTCCAGACCCCAGCGACATACAGGGAGGTGTCTGAAATGGCCACTGGGATACTCTTGGTCTGGATCAACATCCACTTTGAAGGTGTCGGGCCTGATATGAAACTTTTCCAGGGCGGAAGGGAGCCTGTGAGCAAGGGAACCACACATCTCACATAAACAGACCCTTCAGCCTCGGCAGCTTTGGATTCCCAGGGGCTCAGCAGGTGGCAGGAGTTTGGTTACGAGATGTAAAGAGTTAGCTTGAACAGTTGGGCGGCCACTGAGTCCTGGCTACTTTCCTCTGTGTGAGTTGCCATTGCTGGTTGGGGGCTTCTATTTTTTTCTGTGTGTCGTGGAGGATTCAGCCCTTTTCTGGAAAGAGACAGCACATTCCTTGTTTCCCTTGATCATTACTTTGGCCTCACAAGGCGGGGCACTCCAGATGGGGGCCCAGAGTGCTGGAAGCATCCTGGAGAGAAGGGGGTAGTGGCTGTAAAGACCGGACTCCTCAAGAGTTTGGGGCTCCCTGCTAGCCCCCAGAGCAGAGCAAGTGTAACCCAGGGACAGGGAGCAGAAAGCATCTGCAGCCTGAAAATGAATGACATGTTATTAAGTAAAGATGACCCCAAATAATGCGATCCTCCACTAATAGCTGAAGGGGAAGAGAACATGTGAGGGAGGGGCTTTTTAAAACAAAAAATTTATGGGAGTATAGTTGCTTTACAAGGTTATTTTAGTTTCTACTGTACAACAAAGTAATTCAGCTATAGGTATACATATATCCCTTCTTTTTTGGATTTCCTTTCCATTTAGGTCACCACAGAACACCGAGTAGAATTCCCTGTATATAGTAGGCTCTAATTAATTATCAATTTTATATACAATAGTGTATATACATGTCAATCCCAATCTCCCAATTCATCCCACCACCCCCTTCTCCCTTGGTATCCATACGTTTGTACTCTATTTCTGTGTCTCTATTTCTGCTTTGCAAATAAGATCATCTATACCACTTTTTCTAGATTCCATATATACGCGTTAACAGATGATATTCATTTTTCTCTTTCTTACTTCACCTTCTAGTATATCTAGTATGACAATCTCTAGGTCCATCCACCTCCCTGCAAATGGTACAATTTCAGAGAAATTGTGAGATTTTTTTAAAACCATAACTCTATGCTAGGAACCCTGAAAGTTTATCTCCCCAATTCAAAATATTTTTTTCTGATTCAAAAGTATGTTAACGAACCTTACGTGAATGAGTAGAGCTGATGTGCTATGAAATGAGAATCTGATACAGCTGGAGTGAAGAAGCAAACAAACAACAACAGAAAAACCCCGTAGAACTTAATTTTTTTAAATATGTATATAATTTTTTCAATGGAAATTAATGATTGTTTAATGGGTGCAGAATTTCAGTTTGGGAAGAGGAAAAAATCTATGGAGATGGAGGGTGGTGGTGGTTGCAAAGCAGTATAATTGTACTTAATGCCACAGAACTCTATACCTCAGTTCAGTTCAGTTCAGTTCAGTTCATTTCAGTCGCTCAGTCGTGTCCGACTCTTTGCGACCCCATGAACTGCAGCACACCAGGCCTCCCTGTCCATCACCAACTTCCAGAGTCCACCCAAACCCATGTCCATTAAGTCGATGATGCCATCCGACCATCTCATCCTCTGTCATCCCCTTCTCCTCCTGCCCCCAATCTTTCCCAACATCAGGGTCTTTTCCAATGAGTCAGTTCTTCGCATGAGGTGGCCAAAGTATTGGAGTTTCAGCTTCAACATCAGTCCTTCCAATGAATATTCAGGACTGATCTCCTTTAGAATGGGCTGGTTGGATCTCCTTGCAGTCCAAGGGACTCTCAAGAGTCTTCTCCAACACCACAGTTCAAAAGCATCAATTCTTCAGCGCTCAGCTCTCTTTATAGTCCAACTCTCACATCCATACATAACCACTGGAAAAACCATAGCCTTTAGACTCTATACCTATAAAAGGTTAAAATGGTAAATTTCATGTTATATATATTCTGCTATGGGCTTCCCAAGTGGCTCAGTCATAAAGAATCCATCTGCCAATGCAGGAGACACTGGAGACTCGGGTTCGATTCCTGGGTTGGGAAGGTCCCTTGGAGAAGGAAATAGCAACCTATTCCAGTATTCTTGCCTGGGAAATCCCCTTGACAGAAGAGCCTGGTGGGCTATAATCCACAAGGACACAAAAGAGTTAGACTCGACTTAGCAACTAAACAACCACAACAAATACTTTGCCACACTGAAAACAATTACAATGTACTTTCATTTATTTGGTACATATGTGTCTTCTCGCTTGCATCCATTTAATCTCTGGGGTTTAGGTAAGCTCTGGTTATGATTACCACTCTTAACTACTTACGTGACCTCAAACAAGTCCTCTCACCTTTCTGGTCTTCGGCTGCCTCACATGTAATAGGAGAAATTTGCAAAGAGTTGCCTGTTACAGCTCTGATAGCCGAGGATTAGTATTTCTTGAGGGTGTGCCATGTACCAGGCTCTCTGCTACACATTTTATCAGCATTACCTCATTTAATCCTCACAAGGATCCCTTGAGACTAGTATAATTAGCCTCATGAGAGAGAGAGGACTCAGAGGTTTAGAAGCTTTGGTGACTTGTCCACATAGAGCAAGCGAGTGGGTGGAGTGGGATTTGGGCTTAGGCCTGTGGGACCCCTGAGCAGGCTCTCAGCTGCTATTCAGTCCTGCAACAGGGAAGAATGTCAGAGCCAAATCACCACGGAGCTTTCTCCCTGGAAAAACGATTAGCTTGGAAAATAAGCTGTCCATGTCTAGCCAGGTTCTGCAGTGCTTTCTTACTCCACTGGTGATGATGTCGCAGCCCCCTCAAGACTGGAAGCTGCAGGACAGGCAAGCTGGTCAGCCTGCTGGCTCCTACAAAGTCAGGTCATCACAGTTAAGTTTCATTATTTTTCCCTGAAGTAATTAAATCTGCGCAAATTAGATGCAAATTATTCCAACATAATTAAAATACTTATGAGAAAATAGGACTTATTTTTAGATTACCCTCCACCACTGATACAATCAAGAGTTGGTCATAGACTTGCCTGGTGGTCCAGTGGTTGAGACCTGCTAGTGCAGGGGATTCATCCTTAGTCTGGGAAGATTTGGCACCACGGAGAAATTAAGCCCAATGTGCCACAGCTACTGAAGCCCACGTGCCCCGTGCTCTGCCACAAGAGAAGCCATCTCAATGAGAAACTCGTGAACCACAACTAGAGAAAGACAGCGTGCAGCAACAAAGATCTAGGGCAGCCAATAAAATAAAAGACGTAAGTAATTTAAAAAAAAAAAAAAAAAGAGAGTTGGTTGCCTACGAATCAGGGCCCTGAAGCAAACACCAGCTAACTCTCAGCTGGGCAATGAGAGTCACTGGCCTTCAAATATTCTCTAAGTCTGTTTTAACCATCATCTTTTCTGTCCCTTTTACCACAGCGCTGATTAGTGCTCTTAGCAAGAAGCACAGGGGGCATGTCTATGTGTTACCAGTGACCCTCGGACAGAGGAACAGAAAAAAAAAGCAAGAAAATCCAGCAAAAGTACAACTGAACATTGGCTGTCCATGGGGTATTGCCCAACCATGGCATATTTGCATTTGTTG
This sequence comes from Ovis aries, assembly GCF_016772045.2. Lineage (NCBI taxonomy): Eukaryota > Metazoa > Chordata > Mammalia > Artiodactyla > Bovidae > Ovis > Ovis aries. Next base: position 75,978,672 of record NC_056061.1, read on the forward strand.
ACTAAAATCGTTGCAAATCAACCTAGGGATTATATAAAAACAACAACAACAAATCACAGGAACATCCGTATGATGACACTGTGTAGACACTGAGTCAGATCTCTAGCAGAGCAAATCACTATCCAAATTAATGGATGAAGCTTTGGAAGTTGAAGCCAAGTTGAGCAATCATCCTTGTGGACATGGAGACAGATCTGAAAACAGTCACGAGATCCTTAAACAAGAAGCAACCAAAAACTCAACAAACAGCCTGCGGAAAGAGTCACAAGGATACAGTACAGAAGCAGCTCAGGTGCAAATGGCAGGAATCTAAACCCAAGCATCCCTTTCTCCGCAACACCACAGGGACTGGAGCTCCTTATCAGAGCTCAGTGACAGCTTCCCCAGTGGCTCAGTTGTAAAGAATCCACCTGCAATGCCTGAGATGTGCAGGAGACATGGGTTCGATCCCTGGGTCGGGAAGATCCCCTGGAGAAGGGAATGGCAACCCACTCCAGTATTCTTGCCTGGTACATCTCATGGACAGAGGAGCCTGAGAGGCTACAGACTCAGAGCTTGGAAAGAGTTGGATACGACTAAGCAGCTTGATAGTAATGAAGGCCTCAGTGAAGAGGAACTGAAGGCTGTAATTAGAACTCCACTGATCAGCATTTGTTCTGTTTATTTGTGATTCAGACACTAAACATACACACGCATCCTTCCCATTGCTTAGTATTCAAATATTCTCTTTTTTTTTCTATAAAGTCCATAATTCTAGGCCCGTTGGTATATTTTTATATAGAAATTTCTACACTGGATTGGATACCAATTATCAATAACCAAAATCTGTTACTTGGTGTAGGTAGAACCCAGTAAGCAGCACTGTATTGGTTATGGTCACATAAATTAATCCAAACCCTTGTGACTTAAAGCAACAATTATGTATTATCTCTCACAGTTTCTGTGTGTCAGCCATGTGCGTCATTGGAGGAATACAGACTTATCTTGCTCTGCAAGGACTCGGGCCTCAGCTGGAAGGATTTTGGGTGAGAGCTGGAGTCATCTGAGGGTTTGTTCACTCGCATATGTGATAATTAATGCTGGCTGCCAGCTGAGGGCCTGAAGCTGGGGCTGTTGGTTAGAACCTCCCCACGTGGTCTCTCCATGTGGACTGGACTTCCTCACAATATAGCAGCTGGGATTCAGACAAGCATCCAACAAGAAAGAAACAAACAGGAGCTGTGTCTGTGTTAAGCCTAGCCTGGAAGTCAAACAGCTTTGCTTCCCCTGTATTCTATTGACCAAGGTGGTCACAAGCTTTCAGCCAAACTCAAGAGTAAAGAACACAAACACACATCTCAATGGGATGGATGTCAGCCACACACTAAGAGGAGCATACAGATGAGATGCATGCTTAGGGGTGGCCATCTCTGGAAGATACAATCTGCCCGTACAGAATTCTGTTTAAAGTTAACTTCTGTAGGACAATACAGTATAAGCATGTGATTTCATGAACAAGAGAGTCTTAGGTGGGTTCTAACAGATAACTGGGGAATACTTGGTGTTTGGTGACATAGTAGGTGATAGGATTAGAAAGGTATGTTAGGGTCAAATTTCAGAAAGTCCTAAATGACATATTAAAAGTGTGGTCTTGGGACTTCCCTGGTTGTCCAGGGATTGAGAATCTACCTTCTAATGCCGGGGCCATGGGTTCAATCTCTGGTCAGGGAACTAAGATCCCACATGCCTCGGTGCACCTAAGCCCCCACCACAACTGGAAAGCCTGGGCCTCGCAACTAGAGAGAAGCCCCAGGCCACAGTGAAGAGCCTGAGCATCACAGAGAAGGATCTATGTGCTGTAACGGAGACCCGGGGCCTGCTGCTCAGTCATAAGCCATGTCTAGCTCTCTGCAACCCCTGGCAGGACTGTAGCCTGCCATGCTCCTCTGTCCATGGGGAGTCTCCAGGTGAGAATACTGAAGTGGGTTGCCATGCCCTTCTCCAGGGGATCTTCCCAACCCAGGGATCAATCCCATGTCTCTCACACTGGCAGGTAGATTCTTTACCACTGAGTCACCAGGGAAGCCAAACTGAGACCCAACACACCCAAAAATAATAAATATTTTAAAAATAAATGAATAAAATTAAAGCGTGGTCTTTATTGTAGGGTCTCCAGGGAGACACAGAAGTATTTTCAGCAAAGATTTCCCTTAAGGCCCTGGAGAGAATGGATTAGAGAACAGGAAAGGCAAGACCCATTGGGAGCTAATTAAAGTGGTCCAAGTGAGGTATGTCAGGAGGCTGGACAATGACATTTACCTGCATCTTTGAGCCACCAGCCTGTACCATCTGTCCATTTCACTCCTCTTCAATTACACATTCAGGGAGGACCTCAAAGAGTTTCAGCATCTATAAGAATTTTAATAGATTATAGGTCTTAAAGACATACATTTGATATATTTGTAAACATTCACATACAGCACAAAGCAGGTTGCCTTAAAATTACATTCCACTTCTTACATGGCTGTGAAGTAGTATAAAGCATTGATTTTGCTAATAAACCCCCACAAACTTCCTCCTACACTTTCTTCCTGGACTTATTTTTACTGTCTTACTTAAATATATTACTCTGGTCCCTCTGTCCTCCTTTCCTGGCTTTGCTTAACCCTTAGCACAAACCAAAATCACTGAGCAAACCATAGTTCTCTTTGTTGTTGTTCAGTCACTTAGTCAAGTCTGACTCTTTGTGACCCTGTGGGCTGCAGCATGCCAGGCTTCCCGGTCCTTCACCATCTCCCGGAGCTTGCAAAAACTCATATCCATTGAGTCAATGTTGCCATCCAACCATCTCATCCTCTGTCACCCCATTCTCCTCCTGCCCTCAATCTTTCCCAGCATCAGGGTCTTTTCCAATGAGTTGGCTCTTTGAATCAGGTGGCTTAAGGAATTGAAGCTTCAGCCTAAGCATCAGTCCCTCCAGTGAATATTTAGGATTGACTGGTTTGATTGAAACCTTCAGTTCAGTTCAGTTCAATCGTTCAGTTGTGTCCAACTCTTTGCAACCACGTGAACTGCAGCACACCAGGCCTCCCTGTCCATCACCATCTCCCAGAGTTCACCCAAACTCATGTCATTGAGTCAGTGATGCCATCCAACCATCTCATTCTCTATCATCCCCTTATCCTCCTGCCTTCAATCTTTCCCAACATCAGGGTCTTTTCAAATGAGTCAGCTCTTCGCATCAGGTGGCCAAAGTATTGGAGTTTCAGCTTCAACATCAGTCCCTCCAATGAATATTCAGGACTGATCTCCTTTAGGATGGACTGGTTGGATCTCCTTGCAGTCCAAGGGACTCTCAAGCGTCTTCTCCAACATCACAGTTCAAAAGTATCAATTCTTCTGTGCTCAGCTTTCTCTACAGTCCAACTCTCACATCCATACATGACTATTGGAAAAACCGTAGCCTTGACTAGACGGACCTTTGTTGACAAAGTAATATCCCTGCTTTTTAATATGCTGTCTAGGTTGGTCAGAGCTTTCCTTCCAAGGAGTAAACGTCTTTTAATTTCATGGCTGCAATCACCATCTGCAGTGATTTTGGAGTCCATAAAAATAAAGTCCACCACTTTTTCCACGGTTTCCCCATCTATTTGCCATGAAGTGATGGGACCAGATGCCATGATCCTAGTTTTCTGAATGTTGAGCTTTAAGCCAACTTTTTCACTCTCCTCTTTCACTTTCACCAAGAGGCTCGCTCCTTAGTTCTTCACTTTCTGGCATAAGGGTGGTGTCATCTGCATATCTGAGGTGATTGATATTTCTCCTGGCAATCTTGATTCCAGCTTGTGCTTATTCCAGCCCAGTGTTTCTCATGATATATTCTGCATATAAGTTAAATAAACAGGGTGACAATATACAGCCTTGATGTATTCTTTTTCCTATTTGGAACCAGTCTGTTGTTCCATGTCCAGTTCTAACTGTTGCTTCCTGACCTGCATACAGGTTTCTCGAGAGGCAGTCAGGTGGTCTGGTATTCCCATCTCTTTCAGAATTTTCCACAGATTATTGTGATCCACACAGTCAAAGGCATTGGCATAGTCAATAAAGCAGAAATCGATGTTTTTCTGGAACTGTGTTGCTTTTTTGATGACCCAGTGGATGTTGGCAATTTGATTTCTAGTTCCTCTGCCTTTTCTAAAACCAGCTTGAACATCTGGAAGTTCACAGTTCACATATTGCTGAAGCCTGGCTTGGAGAATTTTGAGCATTACTTTACTAGTGTGAGATGGGTGTAGTTGTGTGGTAGTGTGAACATTCTTTGGCATTGCCTTTCTTTGGGATTGGAATGAAAACTGACCTTTTCCAGTCCTGTGGCCACTGCTGAGTTTTCCAAATTTGCTGGCATATTGAATGCAGCACTTTCACAGCAACATCTTTCAGGATTTGAAATAGCTCAGCTGGAATTCCGTCACCTCCACTAGCTTTGTTCATAGTGATGCTTCCTAAGGCCCACTTGACTTCACATTCCAGGAAGTCTGGCTCTAGATGAGTGATCACACCATCGTGATTATCTTGGTCATGAAGATCTTTTTTGTACAGTTCTTCTGTGTATTCTTGCCACCTCTTCTTAATATCTTCTGCTTCTGTTAGGTCCCTACAATTTCTGTCCTTTATAGAGCTCATCTTCGCATGAAATGTTCCCTTGGTATCTCTAATTTTCTTGAAGTGATGTCTAGTCTTTCCCATTCTATTGTTTTCCTCTATTTCTTTGCATTGATTGCTGAGGAAGGCTTTTTTATCTCTCCTTGCTATTCTTTGCGTCTCTGCATTCAAATGGGTATACCGTTCCTTTTCTCCTTTGCTTTTCACTTCTCTTCTTTTCACAGCTATTTGTAATGCCTCCTAGACAGCCATTTTGCTTTTTTGCATTTCTTTTCCATGGAGATGGTCTTGATCCCTGTCTCCTGTACAATGTCACGAACCTCCGTCCATAGCTCTTCAGGCACTCTATCAGATCTAGTCCTTTAAATCTATTCCTCACTTCCATTGTATAATCATAAGGGATTTTATTTAGGTCATACCTGAATGGTTTAGTGGTTTTCTCCACTTTCTTCAACTTAAGTCTGAATTTGGCAATAAGGAGTTCACCATATGAGCCACAGTCCATTCCTGGTCTTGTTTTAGCTGACTGTCTTAATAATGGCTGAACTATGATCAGGACTCCTAGGTAATCTGTGGGATATGGGAGGGACAGGAGCATCCCACAGCCATCTCTAGAAATTTGATGAAAATTCACAGGGAGTAGGGGCATTCCCAAGTGAACTTGTCAACGTGAAGTAGCTTTAGCGTACTGGTCTGAATCAACAGGCGCCTGTGAATCAGCTGGCAGTCACCACCTGGATGAGGTCAGAGTGCTCATGGGAACTCTGGCCCCTGAAATGAGGGCTCTGTCTGACTTGAGACTGTTCCTCATCTCTTTGAACTTTGGTGTCTCCAGATGAAAATGGTAATGAAGACACTTACCCCCTGGAAGCAGTGTCCTGACATGCTGACCATCTGCTTGGAAATCTGTGTTCGCTTATGAGCACCATCAGGGCAAATATAACCTGTCCCCTCAGCCAGCTCTGCCAAGGTTGCTTGTACAATGATGACTGGTAGTTTGGTTTACTGTTCAATTGCTTTATTTAAACTTGAATCTAGTTATATAAACACACCTCAGCGCAATTTATAGGCTGGCGATTCTTCCTAGCATAGCTGGCTTGTTTTTCTTCTTGAAACAAACTCTTGAGTCTAGACTTTGTCAGGTTGATCCATGAGTGTGGGGACTGTTTATACCAAAACTGTATACACATTCCAGACACGTGCCTTGTTCCTGATCTGACATAAAGACGATGAGCCTTTGACTTGTATAGAGACACTCAAGATATCGTTTGAAGTGCAAACTCTTATCTGTTACTAAAAAGAGACATAAAGAGTTCCTCAAAACTTGCTTTGCTGCATTAGAAGAGGCAGGCGTTAGGGAGACAGTAAACTCAGATCAACATGGGAGATGACTTTCTCATGATACAGACTCTTCCACAATAACAGGGGCAGAGAATCTCTAAGAAGAGACTTTCTTTATAGGGAAAATGCTTAAACACAACTGATCGGGACTTCCCTGGTGGTCCAGTGGTTAGGAATCCACCTGCCAGTGCAGGGGGCACGAGTCCATCCCTGATCAAGGAACTAAGATCCCACATGTCACAGGGCAATTAAGCCTGTGCGTCGAAGTACTGAGCCCAACTATGAGCTGCAGCTATGGAAGCCCACACACCCTAGAGCCTTTGCTCACCTGAAAAGAACCCGCTACAGCTAGAGAGTAGGCCCCACTCACTGTAACCAGAGAAAGTTCACACACAGCAACAAAGACCCTGTGCACTGCATCAAAGACCCAGCATAGACAAAAATAAATAAATAACTCATTGACTTTACTGCAGTCCATGGGGTCTCAGAGTTGGACATGACTGAGCAGCTGAACTGAACTGGATTGACTATCTTCAAGAAATGATAGGAAAGGGTTCAATCAACTAGATGGATTTGAAGGTATCTTTCCATTCAAATATCCAATTTAAGATTTCTCCATAAGCTTAAAAGGATGAGGAGAGGATTGTGCTAATGACTCAGTCCTACAAACAGATCTTTGCAGATAGTGCATATGGAGATCTTGCTGTGGGCAACATGTTGGGGTGAGGATATGTGTGCGTGTGTGCAGCGCAATGCTGGGTGTTCTAGGCCAAGGCTAGTCAAGGCTATGGTTTTTCCAGGGGTCACACATGGATGTGAGAGTTGGACTGTGAAGAAAGCTGAGAGCCGAAGAATTGATGCTTTTGAACTGCGGTGTTGGCGAAGACTCTTGAGAGTCCCTTGGACTGCAAGGAGATCCAACCAGTCCATTCTGAAGGAGATCAACCCTGGGATTTCTTTTGGAAGGAATGATGCTAAAGCTGAAGCTCCAGTACTTTGGCCACCTCATGCGAAGAGTTGACTCATTGGAAAAGACTCTGATGCTGGGAGGGATTGGGGGCAGGAGGAGAAGGGGACAACAGAGGATGAGATGGCTGGATGGCATCACGGACTCAATGGATGTGAGTCTGAGTGAACTCCGGGAGTTGGTGATGGACAGGGAGGCCTGGCGTGCTACGATTCATGGGGTCACAGAGTTGGACGCAACTGAGCGACTGAACTGAACTGAACTGAACTGATAGCCCAAAGCTCACATTTCTAAGCTTTCAAAATACAGATAAGTTGTGTTCAGTAAGTCAGTGTCTGATGGCTTCTCCTTTCTAGGGCTGAAAAAACAAACCTAGAAATAGCAGTTTACTTTGTCAGCCTGTCAGAGACATCAGATTGTAGGGAGGGCAATTCCAGTGAAGGCCAGACCTCATACAGTGAGGTGGAGAAGAAAGGTCTTGGTCCTTCAGAAGTGAAGAGCTTCACTGCATGCTGACTGTCTGACTAGCGCTAAGGTGCATGAGATGGAAGTCAGTCCCTGAAGCTCAGTGGTGATGGTACAGATTCATGACAGATAAGCCTGAAGGTCATTAGTTGGTCTCTTTAGAACCTCCTGTGGATCAGCATGTGAAGACTGATAAAGTTCAGAATCTGTGTCTTCTCATATAAAGGGCAACACACGCATATATGTGTATATATATGAATATGTATATATAAATATATGTGCATGCATATATGAGTGAGTATAAATGTACATGTGTGAATGTGTACATATATATGAATAGGTATCATATAATGTATATATATTTACATTAAAATTAATTTCTTCTCCTTGCACTACCAGAGAGTAAAAGCACAGAGATGGAATTATGTTCTCATTACTTCCTTCTATTTATTGTCAACTCACCTCCTAGTACATGGTGGAGAGATTTTGCTTTTGCCTGCCCAGTATCCAATCCCTTATTTCTAGAAACAATACCTTCTTTTCCTTTAAGAAACCATATATCTCTACTCTTGGTTAATTCTGGAGGGACAAACCCTATCTACAGGTCCAAGTATGAGCTAGTGACCCAAGTCTGCTAGTTACTAGGATTGGAAATGTGACTTAAATTAGGCTTTTGATGGCCAATTCTAAGACTTTGGGAAGTGGGGTCTCTGAAGGAAAAAAATAAAGTATTAGTTTTTCCGCTGAGCTTACCGGGTTGGTAGGAAGTAAGCCTGGAGCTGCCAGGGTACCACCTAGAGACTGACATCTTGAGAATGAAGCCAACAGAAAAGAAAGGAGAGTGAAAGAGACGGAAAGCACTTCTTGGTGGCATCCTGGATTCAAGCATGACTAAAAGAAAGTGAAAGTGAAGTTGCTCAGTCGTATCTGACTCTTTGCAAACCCATGGACTGTAGCCCACCAGGCTCCTCCATCCATGGGATTCTCCAGGCAAGAGTACTTGATTGGGCTGCCATTTCCTTCTCCAGGGGATCTTCCCAACCCAGGGATCAAAGCCCGGTCTCCCACATTGTAGGCAGACGTTTTACCCTCTGAGCCACCAGGGAAGTCCATCATGACTAAAGCTGTTCAGTTACTGAGCCAATAAAAACACTCTTTACATCACACCAATGTGAGTTAAATTTCTATCACTTGCCATCTCAAGAAACTTAATAAATCAGAGTGAAAGTCAAGCTGCAATGGTACCCTATGAGGAGTTCAACTCTACCCCCCACACACACCCCACCCTTAGTGGTATGTGCTGTGGTGTCTGGTTGGGCTGCCTTGAACAGGCCTAATGAGAAAGGTTCAACTTGGTGATAACGTTGAAACTTTTCAATTCATGTCTTAAACCTTTATTGTCTGAGCTTCAGAAATAATATTGCATTTTTTAAAAGTATTATTTGCTTTCCCATAAGGAAAGCTCATGAATCACTGGGACTTGGGTCTGTGTGATGACTGTGGAAATATAAGTGGTTCAGCAAGTGACTCCCAATGCATCCTTGAGGATTAACATTTTATAAGGAGCATTGAGATATAGTCATCTTTAAAAATATGCTCCTTTTAACTTGAGTTTTTGCATTTGCTGAAGCAAAGCAGGTTTGTGTGATTTCACATGAATGGTTTGGGGGCCTAGGCTATCCATTTCTTTATCCTGTGCTAGCTCATGTTCTTTGTTCTCAATTTATGAATAAGTGTGGAAAACAAGAAAATCATCTCATGCTAAGGTCTAAGGGAAGCAATTGGCTATACTGAACACTTTGAAGTCGGTTTCCTCTGAGTAATTGTGGAGTTTCCAAGTTCACTTTACTAAATATAACCATTTAATTTGCATCCAATTAGAGGAAAGAGCTGGGTAGAACCTGGAGCTTGGGATATTATTTCATTAATGCAGAGATCTGAGTGGGAGGTTATGCACAGCCATCACCCAGATGAATGCATTTAAACTGCTTTAATCTGCAAATTGGAGCCAGTGCTCTGTAGTTTGCTCTGAAAGTTTGCAAATGTTTCCTTTACAACATATTTCCTGCAACACTCAGGATGACAGGCTAATGCAGTCCCATTTTGTAGAAGCATGCTTTTTTTTTTTTTTTCTTTTGCCACATCACGCAGCTTGTGGGATCTTAGTTTCCTGACCAGGGATTGAACCCTCGGCAGTGAGAGCGCAGTCTTATCCACTGGTCCACCAAGCAGTTCCCTAGACATATTCTTTTTAAGCAGGTATTCTTTTTAAGTGATATGATTGGTTTTCTGTTTCTGAAAGATTGCTTTGATGCTGCTCAGAGGATGAGCTAGAGGAGAGCAGCTGGGGGAAGAAGGGCAGTTTTAGGACAGCACAGTCAGAACAAGACAGCCAGGTGGCCCAGGAGAGTTGGAAACTTCACTTAGTAGAGTGCTGTTAGGGGTTTGAATAGCACCCCTCCTCCCCAAAAAAGATATGTCTACCTAGACCTGTGAAAGTGACCTTATTCTGAGAAAAGGTCTTTGCAGATGGATTAAGGATCTCAAATGACATCTGGATTAGCCAGTTGTATCTGTCTATTTGGCATCTGTTCATCACAAGGCAAATGACATTAATATATTTTCTTATTTTCTGCTTTCTTGATGGTCTGGTATTTGGAGGCCTCTAGGAGGTCTGGTATTTGGAGGCCTCTGGGAGAGACTGCCCTCCCTCCGAGACAAAGATGTTGATTACCTGCTCAGGACAGACCTTTCACAGGCAAACCAACCAATCCTGGTCTATAGCCCCAACCACCTCCTTATTTGACTTTCACACACCAACCCATATTTCCACTGCCCTGCATCATCCCAGTGCCAGGTACCAGGCAACTGGAGACCATCTCTATAGCTCAAAGCCTATAGGAATTCTTCAAACTAGACCATCTTTTTATTGTTTATTTATTTACCTGCATGTGGGACTTTCTATCTTCACTGTGGCACGTGGAATCTTTTGTTGCGGCATGCAAACTCTTAGATGTGGCATGAGGGATCTAGTTTCCCGACCAGGGATTGAACCCAGGCCCCCTGAGTTGAGAGCATGGGGTTTAGCCACTGGACCACCAAGGAAGTGCCTAAACTAGCCAGTCATAACATTCACCCTGCCTTGCTTGGCCTTTGCCACAGAAACTGGGACATCACTGATGAGCATATTTGCAGGGCAGCAAAGGAGATGCAGACATAAAGGATAAACTTTTGGACACAGTTAGGGAAGGAGAAGGATGGGGAGATTTGAGAGAGTAGCATTGAAACATATACATTCAGTTCAGTTCAGTTGCTCAGTCATGTCCGACTCTTTGCGACCCCATGAACCGCAGCACGCCAGGCCTCCCTGTCCATCACCAACTGCCGGAGTCTACCCAAACCCATGTCCATTAAGTTGGTGATGCCATCCAACCATCTCATTCTCTGTCATCCCCTTCTCCTCCTGCCTTCAATCTTTCCCAGCATTAGGGTATTTTCAAATGAGTCAGCTGTTTGCATCAAGTGGCCAAAGTATTGGAGTTTCAGCTTCAACATCAGTCCCTCCAATGAATATTCAGGACTGATCTCCTTTAGGTTGGACTGGTTGGATCTCCTTGCAGTCCAAGGGACTCTCAAGAGTCTTCTCCAACACTACAGTTCAAAAGCATCAATTCTTCTGTACTCAGCTTTCTCTATAGTCCAACTCTCGCATCCATACGTAACTACTGGAAAAAACGTAGCCTTGACTAGACAGACCTTTGTTGACAAAGTAATGTCTCTGCTTTTTAATATGCTGTCTAGGTTGGTCATAACTTTCTTTCCAAGGAGTAAGCGTGTTTTAATTTCATGGCTGCAGTCGCCATCTGCAGTGATTTTGGAGCCCCAAAAAATAAAGTCAGCCACTGTTTCCACTGTTTCCCCATCTATTTGCCATGAAGTGATGGGACCGGATGCCATGATCCTAGTTTTCTGAATGTTGAGCTTTAAGCCAACTTTTTCACCCTCCTCTTTCACTTTCATTCAGTTCAATTCAGTCACTCAGTCGTGTCCAACTCTGCAACCCCACGAGTCGCAGCATGCCCGGCCTCCCTGTCCATCACCAACTCCCGGAGTTCACTCAGACTCATGTCCATCAAGTCAGTGATGCCATCCAGCCATCTCATCCTCTGTCGTCCCCTTCTCCTCCTACCCCCAATCCCTCCCAGCATCAGAGTCTTTTCCAATGAGTCAACTCTTCGCATGAGGTGGCCAAAGTACTGGAGTTTCAGCTTCAGCATCATTCCTTCCAAAGAAATCCCAGGGCTGATCTCCTTCAGAATGGACTGGTTGGATCTCCTTGCCGTTCAAGGGACTCTCAAGAGTTTTCTCCAACACCACAGTTCAAAAGCATCAATTGTTCGGCGCTCAGCCTTCTTCACAGTCCAACTCTCACATCCATACATGACTGCTGGAAAACCCATAGCCTTGACTAGATGGACTTTAGTCGGCAAAGTAATGTCTCTGCTTTTGAATATGCTATCTAGGTTGGTCATAACTTTTCTTCCAAGGAGTAAGCGTTTTTTAATTTCACGGCTACAGTCACCATCTGCAGCGATTTTGGAGCCCCCAAAAATAAAGTCTGACACTGTTTCCACTGTTTCCCATCTATTTCCCATGAAGTGATGGGACCGGATGCCATGATCTTCGTTTTCTGAATGTTGAGCTTTAGGCCAACTTTTTCACTCTCCTCTTTCACTTTCCTCAAGAGGCTTTTTAGTTCCTCTTCACTTTCTGCCATAAGGGTGATGTCATCTGCATATCTGTGGTTATTGATATTTCTCCTGGCAATCTTGATTCCAGCTTGTGCTTCTTCCAGTCTAGCATTTCTCATGATGTACTCTGCATAGAAGTTAAATAAGCAGGGTGACAATATACAGCCTTGACGGACTCCTTTTCCTATTTGGAAGCAGTCTATTGTTCCATGTCCAGTTCTAACTGTTGCTTCCTGACCTGCATACAGATTTCTCATGAGGCAGGTCAGGTGGTCTGGTATTCCCATCTCTTTCAGAATTTTCCACAGTTTATTGTGATCCACACAGTCAAAGGCTTTGGCATAGTCAATAAAGCAGAAATAGATGTTTTTCTGGAACTCTCTTGCTTTTTCCATGATCCAGCGGATGTTGGCTATTTGATCTCTGGTTTCTCTGCCTTTTCTAAAACCAGCTTGTACATCAGGAAGTTCACGGTTCACATATTGCTGAAGCCTGGCTTGGAGAATTTTGAGCATTACTTTACTAGCATGTGAGATGAGTGCAATTGTGTGGTAGTTTGAGCATTCTTTGGCATTGGTTTTCTTTGGGATTGGAATGAAAACTGACCTTTTCCAGTCCTGTGGCCACTGCTGAGTTTTCCAAATTTGCTGGCATATTGAGTGCAGCACTTTCACAGCAACATCTTTCAGGATTTGAAATAGCTCAACTGAATTTCCACCACCTCCACTAGCTTCGTTCGTAGTGATGCTTTCTAAGGCTCACTTGATGCTCATTACCACATGTTAAATAGATAGCCAGTAGGAGTTTTCTGTGTAATCCAAAGCTCAACCCAGTGCTTTGTGACAACCTAAAGGGGTAGGAGGGGGATTCAGGGAGGAAGGAGGTTCATATGTATACCTATGGCTGATCATGTTGATGTATGGCACAATATTGTAAAGAATTTCTCCTCCGATTAAAAATAGAATAAAAATCTTTTTTTAAGTTTTAAAAACAACAGCAAAAAAAAACTGAGGCCTAGGATCTCCTCTCCGGCTTCCTTCTACCTCCTGACCAAATCTCGTTCTTTCCATATGACCCCTTCTCCTCGAAAATGTAAGTAATAAAATTTTCATCAGTGCTTCTGACCAATCTCTCATCACTCGGTCTCCTAAATAAAAATACTACAAGTACAAACGAGAGTTGTCCTTAAATCCAAAGAAGAGTGTCCTCTCTGCTGTAATAGAAATGTTCTAGAATTCTCACTGCTCTGCCCAGTGGTCATTAGCCACCTCTGCTATCATGCACTTGAGATGTGGTTAGCACAACTAAGAGACTGAATTTTAAACTTCATTTAAATTTAAGTAACTATACGTGTCTCATGGCTACTGTGTTGAACAGCATATATCTGTGGCATGCTAGAAAAGAAACAGCTAGCAGGGAATAAGAGAAGGGAACAAGACACACTGTGGGGTCAGGGGCACGTGAAGGAGGCAGAAACTGTGGTTACATTGCCACAACCAACTTTCTGGGATCCACCAAAAGCAGGAAGAACCTTTAGAGGGAGTACCTCGAAAGGAACACCTCGAGTTCAGACTTCTGCTCTCCAGAACTATAAGACAATAAACTTCTGTTTTCTTAAGCTACCAAGTGTATAGTGATTTGTTACAACGGCCACAGTAAACTAACACAGCATCCTATCCAGAGGCGTTTCTAAAAATTTTATCTTGTTTTTTCTTGTCTTAAAAGAGGGTTGCTATCACCAGTTTTAGAGACTAAAAATCACCAGTGTACAGCAGTTCGATCTTGTTCTATGCGGAATTACTACAAAGAAAAGTTTCTCCCACTGAGCTAGAAGAAGATATAATAAAACTTCTTTCCCTGGCGGGGTTGGGTGGGGGAGAGAAATAGCTTTAAAAATCACTCTCTTCAGGGCTTCCCTGGTGGCCCAGTGGTAAAGAGCCCGGCCTGCCAATGCAGGAGACGTGGCTGCGATCCCTGGTTTGGGGGCTTCCATAAGCTGGGGAACAACTAAGCCTGCGTGCCACAACCGTGGAGCTTGTGCTCTAGAGCCTGGGAACTTAATTTCGTTGAGCCCTGGGCTCAACTACTGAGCCCATGGGCCATAGCTACTGAAGCTCATGCTCAGTAAATCCTGTGCTCTGCAACAAGAAAAGCCACCGCAGAGAGAGCCCGGGCACCACAGCTAGGAAGTAGCCCCTGCTCACCGCAGCTAGAAAAAGCCTGCACAGCGATGAAGACCCCCAGAGCCAAAAGTAAGCAAATAAATACAAATTTTAAAGCGACTCTTCTTTAGGATTAGAAAGGGGTGGGGCACAGTTATTAGGAAAAATAGGAGGGTTGGGGGTGGTGGGCAATGTGCAGGTCCAGCTGAGGCTTAAAAATCTTTTTTAGCAGTAATAATACCTAAAATTCATTGAGCTGCTACTACATGCTAAACATTATGCTAATCACTTTTTGGCATTATCTCATTCCATCCTTCCAGTAATGTTATGAGTCCTATTACTGTCATTGTGTTACAGATGAGAAGCGTGAGGGGATACCTGAACACCCTGTTGAATCGATTTTCCAGCTGTGTGGCTCAGGCAGGCGTATAAATGAAAACAGGTAGAAGGTAGGATTGATTTCATAGTTGTGCCACTGCTGGTTGGGAGAAAGGAAAGGACCAGGAAGTAAAAAAAACCTTAAAGGTTTTCATTTCATTTACTCAACAAATTGCATAAACTTGTTGAAAATTGAAAAAAACAATTCAAAGGACATCTCAGGAGATCTAGAATGGTGCTGTCCATCCATCTTTCAGCTGTGATGCAAATATTCTAGAATTTGCACTGTTTAATCCAGTAGCCATTAGCCACCTGTGCTATTGTGCACTTGAGATGTGGTTAGCATGACTAAGAAACTGAATTTTAAACTTTATTGAAATTTGAATAACCATATGTGACTCATGGCTACAGCATTGAATAGCATAGATCTGTGGCGTCCTGGAAAAGAAACAGCTAGTAGGGAGCTGGAGAGATGGGTGGAGGGAGGGACCAGAGGGGTTGTCAGCAGATTTGATGGGCATGTGAAGTGAGGGAGCTGAAAGGACCTGGGAGGGTGGTGTCAGAGAGGGAGATACCAGCTTTTGAGATTTCAGAGGGGCATCGAGATTTCGTGTGGTTGCCAAACTCCAAACTGCATCCAGGGGGACAGATCACAGAGCTAAAGAGACTCAGAGGTGATGATCTTGCCTTTAGAGGGTGTCAAAGATGTGATGGGTTTGGGTGTGGAATAAGCTGTCCACACTCCATGGAAATAATCCAGTATGATCCAAATGGACATGGAGAGGAAATCTGAGGAGGACTGTCAAAGCCCGGTGTATAGGAGGCAATGATCCCAGTAGACAGAGCGAGAGGAGAAGAGCTGATGGCAGGGGTAGGGAGACAAAGAAGACATAGCAGAATTAGAAAACTCAGCAAGTGGATGGTGGGATGTAGGGTATGTTTTGGGTAGAATCGTGTCCCCCAGCATTCACATGTTGAAGCACTAACAGCCGCTCCCCTACACTTCAGAATGTGACCCTATTTGAAGACGAGCCTTCAGAGAGGTAATCAAGTTAAAACGTGGTCCTAAGGGTGGACTCTAATTCAATAAGACTAGTGTCCCTATGAAATGGGATTATTTGGAGACACATGTATGCAAAGGAAACCAACGTGAAGAGACGCAGGAAGAAGACACCTATCCCCAAGCCCAGGAGAGGCGCCTGAAACAGATCCTTCCCTCCCAGCCTCAGAAGGGGCCAGACCTGCCAACAGGTTCGTCTCAGGCTTCCAGCCTCCAGAACTGTGAGACCATACATTTCTGCTGCTAAAGTTACCCGTTTATGACAATTTGCCAAGATAGCCCCAGCAAACTAATACAGAGAGCCACCGAGCACTCTTCTGTCTAACTGGGATGCTCCCAGAAGCTTGGGGCTCCTACCAGGGTTAAAAGAATTAGCTTGATCTCCCAATTGGAGATTGGGATTGACATATACACACTACTCTATATAAAACACAAAACTAATAAGAACCTACTGCTGAGCACAGAGAACTCTATTCAATCCTCTGTAGTGGCTTATATGGGAAAAGAATCTTAAAAAGAGTGGATATATGTATATGTATACCTGATTCATTTTGCTGTCCACCTGAAACTGACCCAAAACTGTAAATCCACTACACAAATTTTAAAAAACAGAGAATTAGTTTGAGGGGAGAAATTGATCTGGTTCTCACACTGAGATCTTTTCCTCTTTTACTCCTCCTGGGAAATAAAGGCTTGTTTGCAACCAGCCAGCCTTTCAGCAATGAAGGGAGTGGGGAGAGGAGACATCAAAGTAGAAAACCGCACGCTATCTTATTTGCGCGACAAGCTGTGTACATCAATCCTACCCTCCCGAGGGCCAGAGAAGTAAATGGCCCCCAGTTGTCTTTGGAGAGTATGTAACTTGGAGAGGATTTATCCATTTGGTCAAGGAACACCCTGAATACCAGTGTCTAGGCAGATACCTCTGGAGTTTTTATTGCTGTAACTTCAACTGCTTCACCAGGTTTCAAGCATGTGGATTTCCTCCCACTCTTTGCTCCCTCCACTTTCTCCCACCACCATAGCCTACCCCAAGTCAGCCATGCTTTGTCTGGATTGTGGGCAAAGCAAATGAAGAAGGCCCAGATCTGGGGCAAAACTCTTCTTTTCTGTTTGCCTTTCCTCACTCCCTCCCAGCCCTGCACTTCTCTCTTCCAGCCTTTTGCATCTCCTCTTTAAGGGAGGGCTCCTGAGAGCTTAGAGACCACTTTCAGATCCCAGAGGAGGACATCATAACAGTGAAGGATATTAGAACTCAATTCAATCACCTCTCAGAGAAAACTGGAAGATTTAAAATCTGCATCAATGTGGCACCAGAAAACAGATTTTAGATGAACAGATCAGTGCTTAGCATCTTAGACCATTATTTTTTCATTGATTTTTCTGTAGTTAACATAACAGACCTCAAGGAGTTATTGGAAAATTGATAAAGGGGATTAAAATGCACTTGGAAAATACAAAGTTCTATATAAATTACAATCATCCTTCTTAGCTGAGGTTACTCTTCCATATCGGCTTTTATCCTCCCTGTCTTTCATCATTTCTCATTATCTTTCACTGAATGCAGCTGACTATTCAATTCTGTGTTCTCTCTATCAACTTTTAAAGCATGGATACAATGACTATACAGCTGAGTGAGTTTGTTTTGCAAAAGATTTACAGAACCTTTGGGAGTTCCTCTGCTTCCTTAGAATCCTCTGTGGGATGAGGGAGGGAATAGATAGATATAAATATGATGATGAGTAGTTGCTCATCGTGTTCTACTCTTGGCGACCCCATGGACTATAGCCGATGGGATTTTCCAGGCAAGAATACTGGAGTAGGTTGCCATTCCCTTCTCCAGGGGATCTTCCTGACCCAAGAATCAAATCTAGGTCTCCAGCATTGCAGGCAGATACTTTACCATCTGAGCCATCAGGGAAGCCCAGATATGGATATATGGCCCAATAATTTTTTTTATTTATGGAGACCTTGATTAAATAGTCAGGAGACCAGAAGGGAGTACTCTCACATTCTGTGACAGTAGCAGAGCCCAGTGGGAAGAAGAAATATTCCTTTACTTTCCTAGCAAGGACTCACGCAATGAAGAGCCATGGGTCTTTGTTTACTCCAGCCCTCTCAACTTCCTGTCCCCTCTATAAAAGTTTTCTCCTTCCCTTACCTTCGGTGGCTTGTCCGTGGCTTACCATGGCTACAGACCCTGAATTGCAGTTCTCTTGCTGAACCTGCACAGACCCACTTCTGCTGGAGAAATACCTGGCAGTATTTGTTTTGGGTCAACAATATAAAAATATCAATATAGACAAAGGCTCAGCAAACTTTTTCTCTAGATGTAAGCTTTGCAAGCCACATCCTCTGTCACATATTTTTGTTCTTATTAAAACTCTCATAAATGTAGTAACCATTCTGAGCTCTCAGCCCAAAATAGTTTATAGGCCATAGTGTGCCAATCCTTGAACTAGGACACCCAGATTAAAAAATTTCCCTGTATTTGGGGTTTCATAGAAAATGTTACCAATGGTAAACATGTGTCGTGAGTGAGAAACAGGAAAATAGAAATGTTTAAAATGTGATGCATAATAATAATCATGAATAATCTGATCTGAACATCTTAGGGCCAATTTTTTTTAAAAGCAAATGCTTTAAATATTAAATGTTTAATATTTAGATATTCCAAAGTTCACTTTTAGCCTAGGGGGGAAACCCCTTACTTGGCTTTTCTCATGTCAAATTGGAATTTTGCTTTCTTGTTTTCAAATGTATCTTTCTGTCATTTTCAAAGATAAAAATGGTCTTCATTGAAATTTCTTTCATGATTGACTGAGTTGAATCAATGAAGGACTATGATTCATCAAAACTTGTTTATTCAAAGTGGAAAGACTCAAAGCCCAGAATCCCATGGACGGAGGAGCCTGGTGGGCTACAGTCCACAGGGTCCCAAAGAGTTGGACACGACTGAGTGACTAAATAAGGTCGATACTCATCAAATAGGCATGGAGTGACTACTGAGTGGCTAGTAATTCATTTAATAAGCAACATTCAAAGGATACAAAAGAAGCACAGATAACTATATTCAATATCTTGTTATAAGCCATAATGGAAAAGATTATGAAAAAGAATGTGTATAACTGAATCACTGCTGTACAGCAGAAATTAACACATTGTAAATCAACTATACTTTAATAAAAAATTTTTTGAAAAAAAAAAAAGATATGAAAGAATCAGCAATCAAAAGGCACAGTGCTGGGTCACAACAGTCGAAAGTCAAATAGGGTCCCCCTGGCCCAGATTCATGTCCACCTGGAACACAGTTGTGTGACTTTATTTGGAAATAGGGTCTTTGCTGATGCAATCGAGCTAAAATGAGACTATGCTGATGAGAGGGGTCTTTAATCCGATACGACTGGTGTGCAAACACACAGGGAGAATACCTCATGACAGCAAAGACAAAGACTGGATTGGAGTAATGCATCTGCAGGCCAAGGAATGCTAAGGACTGCCAGCTAGGAGAGGCAAAGAAGGATCCTCCCCTAAAACCTTCAGAGAGATGCTGGCCCCACTGACACACTGATATCCGGAGGCTGGAAGTCTGGAACCAAGGTGTGGCAAGTCACGCTGTCTCTCCTTCTCTCCCAGACTCTGGGGTGGAAGTGGGGGATTCCCTCCAGCTTCTGGGTTGTCAGCCATTAATGTCCCTGGGCTTGAAGCCACACAACTGCAATCTCTACCTTCACTGTCATGTAATGTTCTCCCTGTATGTCTGTCTCTCCTCCCTCTTATAAGCACCCGTACTACTCCTGTGTGATGTCATCTTAACTAATTAAAGCAACAACAACCCTCTTTCCAAATAAGGCTCCATCTTGAGGTTGCAGGAAAGAGTGACTTCAGGGGCGACACTCTTCCACCCAGTACAGGTGGCAAATGTTACATGCAAGGAGAGTTCTGCAAAGGAGAGTGCGGAGAGTGAGAACCAGTGTACACACAGAACTGTGGGAAACTCTTCCGTGGAAGGGGAGAAAGGAGGATGTGGAGCCTACCCAGAGACCCGAGGAAGGGCGATCAGAGAGGCAGGAGGAGAAACAGAAGAGAGGGGTGTTCTGGAAACCAGAGATATGGAGGGACAGGGAAGGGTTGACATCAGTGAGAGCAGCTCTGTCAAGTGATGGGGCCAGAAATCAGCACAGTGGGTTGAAAAGCAAATAAAAGGTCTTCTAGCTCCAATTGTGTTCGTGTTGTTGATATCCTGTCATCTGTTTTTCTTTGTATGAAATTTTTCCTATAATATGGTGCTAATAGTACTCACAGGGGCGATTTAAGAGCTGTCCAGGATGTGTTCTCCCACATCACTGGCTGAGAGGTTAAGTGAACCTGGTCCCTCCTCTTCCCTGCACTCCATTCCCATAAAGCAACCTGACTCTTAATGCCTTGGGTATCACAAACACCAGGCCTATAAATGTGACCCGGGCAGAAAACACTAAAAGTAAGAAAAAATGAATCTGGCCAGAACTTCTATGTGGCAGGTGGAACTTCTACCCCTGAGCTACCACTTCGATTTACAAAAGTTTTAATCAAGTTCTTTTAACTCTATACTCAGATACCAAAAAATTTTTTGCAATTTATAACACATGCTGAATTTTTATAGCTATTTTACAAATATCTTGTTTGACCCTCAACACACATATTTTAATCCCTAGTATTATCTTCATCTAAAAGCTGAAAAATTGAAACTCCAGAGATAATGTGAAATTGCTCAGAGTGAAATGGCAGATCACTGGGGGAACTGAGATAAAAGCCTAGATCTTTGAAGCCAACCTGTGTTCTTGAAAGAGCCAGGGCTGTTCAATGGTAGCTCTATGATTATGTGTAAAGTAAATGGAGTCCTAGTTCCATCTCTTATCTTTAGTCCTTACCTCTTCTTCTTCCTCCTTTCCATGGAATATACCATGCTGTGCAGCATGTGGAATCTTACTTCCCAAGCAGGGATTGAACCTGGGCCCCTTGCATTGGAAGCACAGAGTCTTAATCAGTGGACTGCCAGGGAAGTCCTCATGGAACTGGTATTTGATGAGTGACTGTAATAGAAATATTTGATGAGTGACTGTAAGGGAGTCCCTGGTGGCTCAGATGGTAAAGAATCTGCCTGCAATGCAGAAGACCCGAGTTCGATCCCCAGGTCAGGAAGATCCCCTGCAGAAGAAAATGGCAACCCACTCCAGTATTCTTGCCTGGAGAATCCCATGGACAGAGGAGCCTTGTGGGCTACAGTCCATGGGGTTGCGAAAAGTAAGACATGACTGAGCAACTTCACTTTCTTTCACTTTCCTGTAATACGGAAGGCCTGTGTTAATCTGGAGATACAGTGGTGACCGTGCCAGGCACTCTTTCCTGCCTCATGGATGTCAGGATGCCTGCAGATGGGCAGGAAGCTGGCAGAGCACGGTGTGCTCAGGACTGCATGGGGTGGGGGCGAGCACGGGGGACCAAGAAGGCATCAGATGGGCATGCAGCCAACCCAGACCTGGATGGGCTGAAAAGGCTTCCATATGTAGTCACATCTGGGCTGAAAGGTAAACAGTGAGGTGTGTCAGCCCCAGACACACACACACACTCCTGGGCCCCACACCCTCCAAGTCAGGAGGGGCGGACAGAATCCCTGTGAGTGGTGCACTGGCCTCTTCTGCTGGCAGCTCCCTTCTTCCAGGAGAAACAGAAGCCAGGTCGGCAATACCTGTGTGGCTGTTATTTAATCCTCATCTCTCCCTGACTCAGAAGGGGAGGAACAAGAAGGCTGGGAGAGGCCTCGCCTTGTTCAGAGCTGTACCCCCGATGCCCAGTACAGGGCCTGGCAGAGATGGCATTCAAACCCTCCAGAGGGAAAAACTAATCGGACCGCTGCCCCTCCATTCAAAATCGACTGCTTTGTTCATGGCAAGGAGGCCAGGGTAAGAGAAGTTCCCATATCACAGGAACTGAAAAGTCAGAACTATACCTGGGACTTCCCTAGTGGTCCAGTGGTTAAGAATCCACCTGTCAATGCCAGGAATACAGGTTCAATCCCTGGTCCAGCCAGGAAGATCCCAAATGACAAAGAGCAGAGCCCGGGCTCTGCAACAGAGAAGCGATGAGAAGCTCGCATACTGCAATGAAGAGTAGGTGCTTTTAATCAATTAGAGAAAGCCCAGGCGCAGCAATGAAGACCCAGAGCAACCAAAAACTTTATTAATTCATCATTTTAAAAGTAATACACCCTGTGACTGCTCGGGGTCTGCTGTCTGTGTTTGATCACCAGTCCTCTTCTGGTGATACCAGGTGAACGTGCCTTCCAGACTGGCCAGTTCCTCCCCAGTAGAAGAGATTGCGTTAAACCCAGCTGACAGTAAATTGGGGCATTTGGTGAAATTCAACTCCAACAGCAATTTTCTGTTTTGCTCATCCACTAAATGGAGCTCCTCTTGTCAAAGTTATTCTTGCTCTACCCTCTTAGGCTGATTAGAGCAGAAAGTGGGCTGGGGCCCCAGCACAGACTGGGGGTACACACACACTGGGCACTCCCCTGATGCCAAGTGCAGTCTAGAACAGTCGGCTAGGACCTTACACTTTTTCTCTTCTGCTCTTCCTACCCTCTCTATAGTTTGTGGCCCCTGCCCACTGGGTGAGCCAGGCTTTGTGTTATGTGGGTGTGTGTTAGTCGCTCAGTTGTGTCCAGCTCTTTGCAACCCCATGGGCCATAGCCCGCCAGGCTCTGCTGTCCATGAGATTCTCCAGGCAAGAAAACTGGAGTAGGTATCCAGTCCCCTCTCCAGGGGATCTTTCCTACCCAGGGATCAAACCCAGGTCTCCTGCACTGCAGGTGGATTCTTTACCATCTGAGCCAGCATGTGTATGCTTTTTCTCATTATGGCCTAGGAGTGGGAGGGGGTGGATTTCCATTGACAAGGGGGAGATGCCTATGGCTTCCTTGATGTGGAACCATTCGCTATGATCCTGAATGTCGGTTATTGAATAATCACAGATTGGTACCATTCCCCAGAAGTTATCTTTGCTCTGTGCACCAAGCACTATTAACCGACCAGTCTGACACTAGTCAGTTAGTCTGACACTAGTCACTAGTCTTGACTGACAGTGACAGGCAGGTGATATCAAGAGCCCTAAAGGAACTTTGAATCAGGAGTCCTTTCATCTTCAGGACGATCTCACGTGGAGAGGGTCCCCTGTGCTCCTTACTCCCCCCACGATGCCCAGCTGCTCCTGCTGCATTTACATTTATCTTGTCCCAGGTTGAGTGCCAAGATTGCTCTGGCTGAAACAGAACTTGAGAGTGGCTGATGTCCAAGCCTAAAGCTGTTTCCAGCTGGCCCTGACCCTCCAGATGTTCTCTACAACAGCTGAGCAGAGATGGGG
Organism: Ovis aries; assembly: GCF_016772045.2. NCBI lineage: Eukaryota > Metazoa > Chordata > Mammalia > Artiodactyla > Bovidae > Ovis > Ovis aries. The sequence goes on from NC_056061.1 coordinate 76,001,838, forward strand.
AGTGGCCGGCCTGCTGAGTAGCTGCTTCCTGATGACCCTGACTGTCCTGTTCACATGTTTATGACCCTACTGTGTGCGTCCTTGGTTAGAGATGCAGCCCTTGGACCACACCATCTATTGGCAGTGATATTTAAGGAGCACTTATTATGTGCCTGCTGCTGCTACTGCTGCTAAGTCACTTTAGTCGTATCCGACTCTGTGCGACCCCACAGACAGCAGCCCACCAGGCTCCCCCGTCCCTGGGATTCTCCAGGCAAGAACACTGGAGTGGGTTGCCACTTCCTTCTCCAATGCATGAAAGTGAAAGTGAAGTCGCTCAGTCGCGTCCGACTCTTAGCGACCCCATGGACTGCAGCCTACCAGGCTCCCCCGTCCCTAGGATTTTCCAGGCAAGAGTACTGGAGTGGGGTGCCATTGCCTTCTCCGTACTATGTGCCAGGCACAGTTATTCATCCCCATTTTACTGATGTGGAAACTGAAACACGGAAAGTGTGAGTAACTCATCCAGAAGGTTCAGGGCCCAGCCTTGGCAGCCCTCAGGGAGCAGCAACACCGTGCTTATCTTTTCTATTGTGTCCATTTTGTTTGGCCAGCATGGAAAAAAAAATGATGCACACTTAAAAAGGGTCTAAAGTGACTCTGTTACAGTAAGTCCCCTACATGCAAACAAGTGTCATTCCAAGAGAGTATTCATCTAAGTCCAATTTGTTTGTAAGTCCAACAAACTTAGCCTAGGGACCCAGCTAACACAATCGGCTATATAATACTGTCCTGTAATAGACTTTCAAACTGTGGTGCTGGAGAAGTCTCTTGAGAGTTCCTTGGACAGCAAGAAGGTCAACCAGTCGATCCTAAAGGAAATTATCCCTCAACACTCATTGGAAGGACTGATGCTGAAGCTGAAGCTCCAATAACTTTGGCTTCCTGATGTGAAGAGCCTACTCATTGGAAAAGACTGCGATGCTGGGAAAGATGGAAGGCAGAAGAAGAGGGTGATTGAAGATGAAATGGTTGGATGGCATCATCGGTTCAATGGACATGAACTTGGACAAATTCGAAGAGATGGTGAGCGACAGGCAGGACTAGCGTGCTGCAATCCATGGAGTTGCAAAGAGTCATGCAAGACATGACTTGGCAACTGAACAGCAACAACAACTGGGTTTATAATACTTTCCACACAAATAATACATTAAAAAAACATGAAAAATAAAATATTTTAAATCTTACAGTACAGTATCTCAAAAAGTACAACAGCTGGTATACAGGGGCTGGGATCAAGTGAACAGGAAGAAGAGTTACTGCCTGGGGGGAGAGGAGGCGGGGGATGGTAGACCTGAAGGCTCATCTGCAATAGGAGATGGAGAGCAAGCTGCAATGCCACTCACGCATGATGTTGATAGAACAAGTTTGCTGGAACCAGATGCACATTTTTATCATTGAAAGCTCCCATTATGAAGGTTCATATGTAGGAGGTTCATATGTAAGGGGTTCATATGTAGGGGACTTACTACACTCCCTTTAATTTAGAAATTAAAGATGGAGAAATTCTGATGAAGACAGAAGCTGCACAGAAACTCCTTTAAAATGCCAATGTGTTTGAGAGGAATGACTCTGGCTGGAGAGGGAGCTAGATGAGAACAGGGAGCTTCTTTATCTGCATGCCCAGCACTCAGCAGGATACCCAGTACTGTGTGCCCGGTAAGTGCTGATTGAATCCGGAGGAGAAATAAGTGGTATTGTGTACTTTGTTTTCTGGGGCAAACTTCTTGAGTAATTGTCTTGGCCTCCTACTAGACAAGCAGTGTCCAGTGCATGCCTGCTCAGTCTGACTCTTTGTAACTTCACAAACTGTAGCCCTCCAGGCTCCTCTGTCCATGGGATTCTGTAGGCAAGAAGACTGGAATGGGTTGCCATTTCCTCCTCTAGGAGATCTTCCCAACTCAGGGATCAAACCTGTGTCTCTCATCTCTGGCATCAGCAGGCGAGTTCTTTACCACTGAGTCACCTGGGAAGCCCCCTACTAGACAAGCTAAGCCTTACACGCAGTAAAGAACAAAATCTAGTCCCTGCCTTAAAGGAGCTTCCAGCCTTCTAGGAGGATAGATAGACAGGTACAGACAATTATGGAAAATAGGGCCACAGAGTGCAGAGCATCACACTATGGGGTAGTGGGTGCTCTAACCCAAGCTTGGGGAACAGGGCAGTGGTCAGGGAAGATTTCACAAGGATTTAATGACTAAGCTAAGGCCTGAAGGAGGGGACCTGGCCATGTGAAGATGGCAGAAAGCAGCCTGATCAAGGCCCTGGAGGTAAGAGAGCAAGCAGAAAAGGCACATTAAGGAATTTCGAGTAGCACAGGGAGCCTGCTGTCCATGGCAGTGGAGCAAGCTGGGGGCCCAGGAGGGGAGTCTTCAGAGGAGGCCAGAGAGGGGCCAGATCACGGAGGGCCTGCCTGCGTCCAGCTTGGTCTTGCCTGTTTCTCAGCGTAATTATCAGTAGTGTCCCCCTCACTCACTAAAGTATTCTTGTTTGGACAGTCAATTATTCAGACATCCTGTTACTTCCTATAGACTAAGGATTTGGCCTCTATCCATCCAGTTGCATTGGAAATGAAGAGAAGAGGACATACTTGAGAAACATTAAGTAAATGATAATATAAATAGGATTTCGATTAGACCTAGGGGGAGGGGAAGAATGAAGAGTCCAGCTGTGCCCATGTGAAGCTGATGACCTGCTGTCGGTGGATCTCCGTCAGAAATCACTTGGGCTTTGTTTTGTTTTAATAAATACAGATGCACTTTAACCTGGACCCCCCTCCATCACAGTCTCTGGGGGAGGAGCCAGGAAACTTCAGGGTTAACAAGCTGCCCAGGGACTTCCCTGGTGGTCCAGTGGCTAAGACTGCACACTTGCAAGGCAGGGGGCCCAGGGTTCGATCCCTGGTCAGGGAACTAGATCCCACATACCGCAACTAAGAGTTTGCAGGTCCACAGCTAAAGATGCTGCAGGCTGCAATGAAGACCTGGAGCAGTCAAATAAATAAAAATAAATATTTTTAAAAATCTGCCCACGTAGTCTTCCTGCAAGAGCCTTGAATGAGGTGGGAGTGGGAAGGGCGCAGGGATGTTCTGGGCCGGGGGCTGTGCTGGGTTTCTGAGCAGCAGTGGGCCTCAGCCCCCAGGGAGGATGGAGAGAACAAGAATTAAGAGCCATAAAGAGCCAAACACCACCTGCACGAGGCACCTCAGCCGCCCTCAAGCTGATGATTTGTATCAGGCGGAGGGAAGGACAACAGGAAGGAGACCAGCAACAGCAGCCAGGCCTCTGCGGGGAGCGGAGCGGCAGGAAGTGAGAACCCAGCGGTGTCATCCGACGCAGGATGCCCCCTCGCACCCCGTGGGTCCCAGGCTCCCGCATCCGGTACAGGCCAGGGCTGAGCACCCGGCCCCCGCTGCCCTTTGTCCCCAGCAGCCTGAGATGGGCTTGCAAATATAGCTCATGCCTTTGGGTTCCTAAAGGCTCATTTTGCAGGGAAAAGAAAAAAAGTGTAGAGAAAGAAAAACCAAACTCAGAACGACAGGCAGGCCTCAGATTTCAAGTCAGCTTCCAGACCACCGAAAGAAAGTAAATACTGCACTAAAGAGAGTCAGGTGAGTTTTTTGGTTTCCTGGTATATATACAAGTGATGCTTAGGCTGTACTGTTGTCTATTAAGAGTGCAATAACATTATGTCTAAAAAAACTATATGTGTGCCTTTATTAAAAAGCACTTTATTGCTTAAAAAATGTTAACATCATCTGAGCCTTCAGGGAGTTGTAGTTGTGACGTTAAAGATCACTGATCACAGATCACCATGAAAGTGAACGTGTCAAGTCGTGTCCGACTCTTTTCGACCCTATGGACTGTATGTAGCCTGCCAGGCTCCCCTGTCCACAGGATTCTCCAGGCAAGAAGACTGGAGTGAGTTGCCGTTCTGTTCATAGGGTATCTTCCCAACCCAGGGATTGTATCTGGGTCCCTGCCCTGCAGGAAGCTTCTTTACTGTCTGAGCCACCAAGCTTGCCACACGTAATTAGGAAAAGGTTGAAATATTTCAAGAATTACCAACATGTGACACAGAGACACGAAATGAACAAATGCCATTGGAGAAATAGCTAGAATAGACTCACTCGACATGGGGCTACCACAGAACTTCCATTTGCACAAAACGCAGCAAAACCAAGTGCGGTGAGGTGAGGTGCGTGTGTGTGGTCGACTCGGGCAGAAAGGGGAGGCCAGGTAAGTCAGCCTGATGGGGAGGCAGTATGGGAGCTACAGCTCCTCCATGCAGAGCCAAACACGTTCCTCCCTTTTCAGGAAGGGCTGGCTGTCTCCCCAGCAGTCAGCACCAGGAAGGCAGCTGCCGGCGGGCTTCTTTTTCTGTGTGCTAACACTTGGACTCAGATCACATTGGGCTGAGGCCTGTCGATGCTTTCATTCCTTTTGGCTCATCCCTCACATAACATAATCGCCTGCTGTTTAAGGTTCTTAGGATCCTCCAAAATGTCCACATTCCTTCTCAAATGCAGAGTCCAAGCCGCCATCCACAGCCAGTCCACTCCAGACTTCTCACCCTCATTTGTCAGACTTTTAATTCTGCCTTAGGACACTGCTTGTGTTCAGCTGATGGCTTTCAGGGAACAATCTGCCTTTCTCAGCAGTCTAGGAACTGAAACCTTTCTACCGCCTTTCTTATCTGGGTGGATTTTTCTCCTCACTTAATTAAACTGGTGTATGTCAGATAGTGTTCCCAAATTTCCCCAGCTGTGCTTCTCAGAGCAGGGGTACTATTATATGCTCCTGGCTCAGTGATCAAATAAGGCAAGAGGGGAATTATAACCTCATCATTCTCTTGGAGATGTACAGAGTGTGAGCATGCAGAAGGTTCTGAGAAGTCCAACATTTGTCTGACTTAGCATCTTCTACTGATTAGCTTACTCCTGACACTCTTCAGTTCAGTTCAGTCCCTCAGTCGTGCCCAACTCTTTGCGACCCCATGAATCACAGCACGCCAGGCCTCCCTGTCTATCACCAACTCCCGGAGTTCACTCAGACTCACGTCCATCGAGTCAGTGATGCCATCCAGCCATCTCATCCTCTGTCGTCCCCTTCTCCTCCTGCCCCCAATCCCTCCCAGCATCAGGGTCTTTTCCAATGAGTCAACTCTTCACATGAGGTGGCCAAAGTACTGGAGTTTCAGCTTTAGCATCATGCCTTCCAAAGAAATCCCAGGGTTGATCTCCTTTAGAATGGACTCGGTGGATCTCCTTGCAGTCCAAGGGACTCTCAAGAGTCTTGTCCAACACCACATTTCAAAAGCATCAATTCTTCGGCACTCAGCTTTCTTCACAGTCCAACTCTCACATCCATACATGACCACTGGAAAAACCATAGCCTTGACTAGACGGACCTTTGTTGGCAAAAGTAATGTCTCTGCTTTTCCATATGCTACCTAGGTTGGTCATAACTTTTCTTCCAAGGAGTCAGCGTCTTTTAATTTCATGGCTGCAGTCACCATCTGCAGTGATTTTGGAGCCCCAAAAAATAAAGCCTGACACTGTTCCACTGTTTCCCCATCTATTTCCCACGAAGTGATGGGACCAGATGCCATGATCTTCGTTTTCTGAATGTTGAGCTTTAAGCCAACTTTTTCACTCTCCACTTTCAGTTTCATCAAGAGGCTTTTTAGTTCCTCTTCACTTATTTAACAGCCAACATCAAGTTCTGACCTCCCAAGAGTGAGGGCTCTCCTGGTGGTAGATTAACCCTTTCACATGTGCATCTTCCTAAATCCCCAACATGGCAAAATAACAACCTCCCACCCATGTGACTGATAACAAGTGTCAGGCTTTTTTCTTCCCCTAAATGAAATGTCTTTAATTGCTTTTTATGAGTATTGCTATTATTACAAATACTTTTCACTCTTATTATAAATTACATATTAATTACAGACAACATAAAGAAAAGAACCTAAAACACCTGCTTCCTCAAGGAAAACCACTGTTGACATTTCCTTCTAGATTTTTCTGTGTATTGGTATATATATATAATATCAACACACGCACTTCTGTGTTTTTTAATGATATCATATCATAATGTATTTTTATACACACAAATTGGTAACATCTTTCCACATCAATAGTTACATTTCTGTAATGTTATTTTAATAGCCACATAGGATTCTTTTGTATGGCTGCACCACAATTTATTTAATTAATCCCCTATGGTAAGACATTCATATTGTTTCCAGCTTTCGTTTATTCCAAACAGCACTGTGGTAAATATATTTAGCATCAAATCCTTGCATGTTTTCTTAGTTATTTCCTTAGAATAGATTTCCAGAAGTAGAATCATAGTGTTCCTTTTAACATGGGGCTAAAATCACTGGTGTACGCCAAGAATGGATAGGTCTCAGGGTTAGTAACCTGCAGGATTCACCACTCCCGTCTTTTAGGTATGCTCAAATGCCCCGTGATGGTTCTAGCTAGTTTCCTGTGACTGCTGCAACAAACCTGGAGGCTTGTACGCAACAGAAATTTACCCTCTCAATTCTGGAGGGCAGAGGTCCAAAATCAAGGGGTCAGCAGGGCCAGGTTCCCTCTGAAGTCTCCAGGGGAGAGAATCATTGATTCCTTGTCTCTTCCAGCTTCTGGAGGTCAGGCATCCCTTAGCTTGTGGCTGCATCACTCCTATCTCTGCCTCTGTCTTTTCATGGTTTCTCTTCTGCTCTCTGCATCTGTCGTCTCTTCTGTCTTTTGTAAGGATAGTTGTCCTTGGATTTAGAGTCCACCCAGACAATCCAAGATAATCTCAGCTCCAGATTCTTAATTATATCTCCTAAGACGCTTTACCAAATAAGTTCACATCATAGGATCCAGGGGTTAAGGCAAGGGCATAGGTTTTTTGAGGGGTCATCATTCAATCCATTGCAATGTTCTTCCAGACCATAAGGACTGGTCTCCAAATTGGCAAACACATTCAATTAGCATTGAACTATTATCCTCCTAACCCTGTTGGTGGCAAGGTAAGTTGGTGCATCACTGTGGAAAACAGAATGGAAGTTTCTCAGAAAACTACAAGCAGAGCTACCATAGGATCCAGCAACCCACTCCTGGGCATAAATCCAGACAAAACTCCAATTTAAAAAGATACATGCACCCCTACATTCATAGCAAAACTATTGGCAATAGCCAAGACGTGCAACAACCTAAATATCCCAGGACAGATGAATGGGTAAAGAAGATGTGATGCATACATGGAACGGAATACTACTCAGCCATAAAAAAACAATAAAGCCATTTGCAGCAATATGGAGGAGGCTAGAGATGACCATACTAAGTGAAGTATGTCAGAAAGAGAGCAAACACTATATGGTATCACTTACCTGCGGGATCTAAAATATGACACTAATGAACCTGCCTGTGAAACAAAAGCAGAATCATGGACACAGACAAGAAACTGGTGATTGCCTGTTGGGAAGGAGTAAGGGGAGGGATGGCGTGGGAGACCGGGGTTAGCAAACGTCAGCTCTTGTGTATAGAATGTATAAACAACAAGGTCTTACTGTATAGCACAGAGAACTATATTCAATGACCTATCTGACCCCATCCTTATGGCAGAAAGTGAAGAGGAACTAAAAAGCCTCTTGATGAAAGTGAAAGAGGAGAGTGAAAAAGTTGGCTTAAAGCTCAACATTCAGAAAACAAAGATCATGGCATCTAGTCCCATCACTTCATGAGAAATAGATGGGGAAACAGTGGAAACAGTGTCAGACTTCATTTTTGGGGGCTCCAAAATCACTGCAGATGGTGACTGCAGCCATGAAGTTAAAAGATGCTTACTCCTTGGAAGAAAAGTTATGACCAACCTAGATAGCATATTCAAAAGCAGAGACATTACTTTGCCAACAAAGGTCCGTCTAGTCAAGGCTATAGTTTTTCCAGTGGTCACATATGGATGTGAGAGTTGGACTGTGAAGAAAGCTGAGAGCCGAAGAATTGATGGTTTTGAACTGTGATGTTGGAAAAGACTCTTGAGAGTCTCTTGGACTGCAAGGAGATCCAACCAGTCCATTCTGAAGGAGATCAGCCCTGGGATTTCTTGGGAAGGCATGATGCTAAAGCTGAAACTCCAGTACTTTGGCCACCTCATGCAAAGAGTTGACTCATTGGAAAAGACCCTGATGCTGGGAGGGATTGAGGGCAGGAGGAGAAGGGGACAACAGAGGATAAGATGGCTGGATGGCATCACTGACTTGGTGGACGTGAGTCTGAGTGAACTCCGGGAGTTGGTGATGGACAGGGAGGCTGGGCGTGCTGCGATTCATGGGGTCGCAAAGAGTTGGACACGACTGAGCGACTGAACGAACTGATGATAAACCATAATGGGAAAGAATATTTTTTTAAAAAATAATGTACATATGCATGTCTAAGTCAATATGCTGTAGAGTATAAATTAATACAACATTGTAAATCAACTGTGCTTCAATTAAAAATTGATTTAAAAATGCAATCTTATGTGGAACCTCAATATGTAATGTTCATTGGAAGGACTGATGCTGAAGCTGAAGCCCCAATATTTCGACCATTTAATGCAAAGAGGTGACTCATTGGAAAAGACCCTGATGCTGGGAAAGATTGACAGCAGGAGGAGAAGGGGACGACAGAAGATGAGATGGTTCAGTGACATCACTGACTCAATGCACATGAATTTGAGCAAACTCAGGGAGATAATGAAGGACAGGGAAGCCTGGCGTGCTGCAGTTCAAGGGGGCGGGACAAAGTCGGACACAATTTAGCGACTGAACAACAATAATATGTAAAGCAACGAAGTTGAGCTGTGGGGCCAAGGTGGGTGCAGGGAGGTGAACTGCAAGGACGCACGCTGCATCAGGAACGCAGTGGGCTGTAGGTTCAAGAACTCAAGCTCCTGCTGTCTCTTCAAGGAGGTCAGAGAGAGCACCAAGTCATACTTGCTTTTCTAGGGGAAGCCTCTTCACACCCTCCCTCTCTGGGTCTGGGTCCTAACCTATGCAGGCCCTGTCTGCTTCTCCCCTACCGAAGGAGACTCAGGCCCCAGAGAACCCCTGCGCATGATGAGCTGCTCTTGTGCGAGAATCACATGGAGGTCCTGATTTACAGTTCTTTGAAAAGCAAATCTTTCACTATCTCAGCAAAAGTCCTCCAAGGACATTCCTGAGTTTCAGTGGGAGGAAAAATGAGTTGCTTTATGAGCTCTTTCAGCATGTTTCTGAGCTGTTGAATGTTACAATATGCTGCAATGTTATAGCCTTATCTATAAATTGGGCCTGAGAGTCAAAGACAGGCTGTTCCTAAACTCACAAATGATCGTGTTCCCAAAGTTCACTTGCAGGTGAGTTATTAGCAATTCAGGATGCCTTTTATCCATATAGGCTGGGCTAGAGCTCCCAAAGCATATTGACTCTTACCATAAGCAAGACAGAACTCTGGCCGCTTCCTAAACTTGACCCCGGACCTCAGAGACCTCCCAAACTCTGAGTCCTGAGCTGTACTGGGCCTGAGAGCAGGACTGGAAGGAGAGGAAGAAACCTGGCATAGAGTCTCCCAGGGGTTCAGCAGCCATGGGCAATGCTGGGGGTGTGGGGCCACCAAGGACCAGAGCATCTGGGAATGAGATTGTCACTATATGGGTGGCTGCAGAGGGCCACAGATACCAACTGGCCAGACACAGCCTGTAAGGCAGGCCTATCTATATTATTGCTATCTGACTAGTGATGATTCAGAGACAATAAACAATTCAGAGGCCACGAATTTTTGAAAGGTATATTAAACACCCAGGCCTGCCGTAACAAGTACGCAAACTAGGTGGCTTAACACAACAGAATTTTATTTTTATTTTTTGACCACACCATGTGACATGTCGGACCTTAATTCCCTGACCAGGGATCAAACCCTTGCCCTCTGCATTGAAAGGTGGAGTGCTAAGTCCCAAAACAACAGAACTGTGTTCTCTTACAGCTCTCAAGGCTAGAAGTTTGAGACCAAGATATTGGCAGAACTGACTGTTGCCTGTAATCTTGGCCTTTCTTGGCTTGTAGCTGCATAACCCCCATTTCTGCTTCAGCTGTCATTTAGCCCTCTTCCCGCTAAGCATCTGTGTCTTCACACAGCCTTCTCAGTCTCTGCTGCTGTCTCTTCTTTATAAACCATAAAGTGATTGAAACCATTAGATTATGGTTCACCCTAATGACCTCATCTTAATTTTCTAAATTTTCATTTATTAATTTAATTTCATTTTGGCTGCACTGGGCCTTCATTGCTCTATGACAGCTTTCTCTAGTTTCAGAGAGCATGGGCTTCAGCGGTTATGGTGCACAGACTTAGCTGCCTCACAGCATGTGGGATCTTCATGGACCAGGGATCAAATCCACATCCCCTGAGTTGGCAGGCAGATTCGTAACCACTAGACCACCGAGGAAGTCCCTCATCTTAATTTGATTACATCTGCAAAGAGCTTACTTCCAAATAAGGACATATTTACAGGTACCAGCAGTTAAGACTTCAACACATCTTAAAAAAAGAAAAGACATCAACATATCTTTGCGGGGGGAGCGCATAATTCAACCTATACTAAAAGGCATATACTCTATCATTCCATCCCCCCCAAAATTTCCTCTCCACTGTGCAGGATACATAACATAAAGCCTCTGCTTAAATTCTGCCACTGACAGACAGGCAATCCATTCTATTTTCAGGTAACTTCATTCCTTAATATGATCCAAAATTTCTTCCAGACTTTCACCTATTGATTCCAGTTTTCCCTTAGGAAACTACATAGAATAAATCCAATCACTCTTGACAGAATCCTTTTATATCTACTAAGCCCTGCCAGTTGGCCTCCATTTATTCTTAAGACTAAATTCTCCAGATCTTCACATAACATGGGTTTAGGCTGTTCTTAGCATCATAGCCATGGAACTCTGTACCTGGTCATTGGTCTCAGCCCATCTTACAGGCTTTCAAATGGACTTCCCTGGTGGTCCAGTGGAGAAGGCAATGGCACCCCACTCCAGTACTCTTGCCTGGAAAATCCCATGGATGGAGGAGCCTGGTAGGCTGCAGTCCATGGGGCCGCTACAAGTCGGACACGACTGAGCGACTTCCTTTTCACTTTTCACTTTCATACATTGGAGAAGGAAATGGCAACCCTGCTCCAGTGTTCTTGCCTGGAGAATCCCAGGGATGGGGGAGCCTGGCGGGCTGCCGTCTATGGGGTCACACAGAGTCAGACATGACTGAAGTGACTTAGCAGCAGCAGCAGGTGGTCCAGTGATTAGGATTCCACACTCTTACTGCTAAGGGCTCAGGTTCAATTCCTGGTCAGGGAATTAAGATCCCACAAGCCATGATGTCTGGCCAAAAAGAAAGAAAGAATAGGCTTTCCTGACCAAAAGCGCATAATACAGGTATAGGAGCCAATGGGTTCATTTACCCTCCAAGATCTGAGTATTACACATCTGTTGTTGTTGTTTAGTTGCTAAGTTGTATCTGATTCTTTTGTGACCCCCATGGACTGTAGTCCACCAAGCTCCTCTGCCCATGGGGTTTCCCAGGCAAGAATACTGACATGGGTTGCCATTTCTTTCTCCAGGGGATCTTCCCAACCAAGCAATCGAATTCATCTCTCCTGCACTGCAGGCAGATTCTTTATCACTGAGCCACCAGGAAAGCCCATTACATGTCTAGTGAAACTCAGAATTGTGTTGAGATTTCTGTTTTGTCCTAGCTGGTTTGGATTTTATTTGCTTATTTGTTTTGCAGAAGGACACAGAGCTTAGGGACCAAGTTAGACTATTGACTCAGATCAAGTTTGCAGTCAGCTGAACCCTCTGAGCTTTTTCATAACAGCACATTTCTCACTCATTACTGCATTGCTTCCTTCTGAACATCCTGCATATTGATTCCTGTTAACTTTCCTCTTAATTCTCTTGTTTCTTCAACACAGCACATTTAGACCTTTGCAAATTTTGATCTGTTTTTCCCACATTAACTACCCAACCCAGCTCTGGGTTGTCTGCCCTCCAGCAGAAAAAGAGAAAAAGGAAAGGCAACTAATATTTATAATATTTATCAAGACCTTACTAAGCTGGACTAGACAGTTGTTTCTTTTTCATTGACGTCAACACACACATAGAAAAGCACAAAAACATAAATACACAGCTCAGTGAATTATCACAAAGCAAATGCCTGTGTAACCACCCATGTCAAGAAGGAGAGCATTAAGCTGGAAATGTTTTAAGAAGCATTTTTCTCTTTAAATCCTCAGACCTATTTGCTAATTTTTAGTAAACCTGGTTTACAAATGATAAAACAGACTCAGAAAGGTGAAGCAGCATGCCAGCATCCCACGGCTGGGAAGTAATGAAGCCCAGAATGGCTCCCCACAATTGCTCTTCCCACAGTAGGTGGGACTTGAAGAACAAGAGATGTGACCAAACACTCACACAGGGCAGGCAGAGGAGCATCTCAGGCAGGAGAAACCAGGAGACAAAGACGGGTGGGAGGAGACATGCCCTGGGTCAGACAGTGCAACGTTCCCGGAGCACAGGCTCCTTCATGGTGGGAGAGCAGTGGCTGGAGATGAGGCGTGTTGGTTGATAGGCTCACAAATCTGGATGCTGTTTTGCATCAGTGAAAAAACCACTAAAACTATTCAGAACTCTGCTTTAGGATAAAATAGTTCATTTTGCAGAGCTTTGTCAGGTTGGCAGCCTATATTGCTCAATCAGATTTCTTGAAGTCTTGAAAAGCTGAGATTCAAATTTTAGGGGATCCCATATTTAAGGGTTAAAGACAGCAGAAAGAAGCAACAGGACAAGCCCTTAGGAGACTGGCCAAAAAGGGCTGCCTAAGGGTCTATAGAAGGTGCCCGTAGAATTTTTGCCTCCTTCCTGGAAGAACAGAGCTGTGACAAAATGGACTAGAAGATCCCTTTAGTGATCTGGGGCAGCTGACCATTTATCTATAGGCTGGTTTGAAGATTAGTCATTTTCTGTGTAGGCTGGGGAACTGATTTTTGAAAGGAAAGAAATAAAAAGGCATTTCTTTGAATATACTAAAAATAGGGACCAGTGATACAATCGTGTATTTGTAAGTGTTTAACAATTTCACAAATTGTGGAAGTAGCCAATCAAATGATAAAAGTGGGCACTTCTCTGGTGGTCCAGTGGTTAAGACTCTGAACTTCCAATGCAGCGGGTGCAGGTTTGATTCCTGGTGACGGAACTAGGATCTCACATGCTGTATGATATGGCAAAAAAAAAAAAAAAAAAGAATGAGTAAATAAGAAAAGCAAAAGAAAGCAAAGACTATTTATTAAGAGCTTCCTATGCCAAAAGAATCGGCCACCATCACTTACATTTGGCAGAGACTCAAAGGCAGGCAGAAGAGGAGGAAGGCTTCAGTTGTGCCCTGGTGGAAACTTTTGTTCCAAAGAAGTTGTAGGTGGCTAACTAGAGCCAGGTATCCGTGTGGTCAGCTAGGAGTACATATTTGGCTGTTTCTAGTAGATCCTAAGCCGGAAGTGGAACAAAAGTTAAAGATGCTATCAATCATCAGTGAAGTCCTGGCCACTCGGGGTCCATTGTTAAGAAGTTATTGTTCAGCTCCCTGAATTGTCACTAGAGATGACACTTGAGTTTCCTACAAGTCTGACTTACAGCAGGGTGGCTTCCTGGCCAAGCTGTTGAGACAAAGTGTTGGTTTCCTGAGCAGGTTGCTACAGGTGCTGGGTCAGGGTTCTCGTTGTAGACTCTAATCTGGCCGTTGTGCATTTGTCTCTTGAAATGAAAGGTGAAGAAACGAACTATTAAAAATGAGAGTGGGCAAAGCAATAAAGGCAGAAGAATAGGACAAAGGAAAACTGAGGAAGGAGGGGTGGGAACCGTCTTGGAGAAATGAGATCACAGCTTTTTAAAAGAAAAGCCCATCATCCACTGTGATCAGAGTACAGGAAGGGAGGAGAGGTGATGAGGATAAAGACAGGCTGAATCACCAAGGACCTTGAACAGAAGACCGCGGAGTTAGGAGCTGATGTCCAAGACAGTGGAGAACCACCCAGAGCTTTCAAACAGGGCTGGCAGAGGTTCTGAAGTGTGGTTCCAAAAGAAAGTCTGGTAATAAATCTAAAACACCACTCTATTTGTTTTATTCCCCTGCTTACGTTGTCTAGAATATCCTCTCTCTTCTTCCCTCTCTGACAAACTCATCTTAATCCTAAATTCAGCTTCACTTTCTCTGGGAAGCTTTCCGAGTCCATCTAAGGTTGAGTCAACCAGTCTCACTTTGGGGTCCTCAGGGTACTTCCTATTCTCCTGGTTAGAGCACCAATCTCACAAACAGAACATGATTTCCTGGATCAGTTCCTGCACTAAAGAGTTGTCCTGAGAGGAGAGATGTGTTTGATTCATCTTTGAGCTTCCGCTGATTGGCAGAGTGTCTGGGAAAAGTAGGCATTTAAATGCATGCGTTGTCATGGATGACTGGGTTAGACGGTGGACCTACATGGGCTTGTGGGACTAGAGCAGTGGGGGCTAAAAGAGGGTAGTAGCAGTGTGAATGGAGCTATTTAGGACTAAATCCTGGCAGCCACCTGATCACCTAGGAAACGTACTTTATTTATTTACTTTTATTTCGGCTGGACCGGATCTCCATTGCGGTACCCGGGTTCTTCACTGCAGCATGTCGGTTTTCTCTGCTTGAGGCACGTGCAAGCTCTCTAGTTGTGGCTTCTCCTGTTTCAGAGCATCATGTGGGATCTTAGACCCCCAACCAGGGATCGAACCCTCGTCACCTGCATTGCAAGGTGGATTCTTAACCACTGGAGCCCCAGGGAAGTCCCAGGAAATGTACTTTAAAAGCAGATCTTCGGTCCACTTCTAGATCTACTGACTCAGAGTCTCCAGAAATAGGACTTCAAATCTAAATTCATTTAACACTCAACCAAGTTTGGGAACCACTGATACAGGCAGTACCATGGACCAAATTCCGGCGACTCACAGAAGACAGGGGGAGGGAAAAGAGTTGTCTTGGCCCTGGACTTGATCTTCAAGGAAGACAATAAACCCACATGAGAGAAGGATTCCTGGAGAAGGCAGAGAGTTATGTTGCTTTTGTGCAAGTTGGGTGTGGGGTGCCCACTTGGATCCAGATGTAAATGTCCCTTCAGCAGCTGGGATTCAGGTATGGTGCTTGCTGGAGATATCTGTCACTTATGATCTTGAGAGTTTGACTTTGGCAGGGAAACAATCATGCTGCCATAATCACTGGTCTCGGTTGTTTAGCAGAAGCAGGTTAAACTTGCTTTTCAGTTCAGTTCAGTTGAGTCGCTCAGTCGTGTCCAGCTTTTTGCAACCCCATGAATCACAGCACACCCGGCCTCCCTGTCCATCACCAACTCCCGGAGTTCACTCAGACTCATGTCCATCAAGTCAGTGATGCCATCCAGCCATCTCATCCTCTGTCGTCCCCTTCTCCTCCTGCCCCCAATCCCTCCCAGCATCAGAGTCTTTTCCAGTGAATCAACTCTTCACATGAGGTGGCCAAAGTACGGGAGTTTCAGCTTTAGCATCATTCCTTCCAAAGAAATCCCAGGGTTGATCTCCTTCAGAATGGACTGGGTGGATCTCCTTGCAGTCCAAGGGACTCTCAAGAGTCTTCTCCAACACCACAGTTCAAAAGCATCAAACTTGCTTTTACCTTTTATAACTGATTTAGCAAAAAAACCAGTATTGATAATCTAGGAGGAAGCAATACATTCAGTGTGCTCTCTATAGTCCAGGAGTGAATTGGCATTTGCATAGCTGCTTATTTCTCACAGTTTAAAGCTTTAAAAGAAATTAAAGGAAAGATATCTTTGCTAAAATAGACTTTGAAAGAGATTGCTTTAAAACTCTAGTGAGTGTTACTAATTGACTTGAAACTCTATTTTTACAAATAAATCTTGGATGCATAAATTGATATTAAAACTCCACCTAGACCGCAAAAGGACAAAAACCATGTATGCAAAGACATGTGACCTAATCAATTTTCAAATTAACCTGAAATTATTATTTGAATTCAGATTTTGTAAATGTCATGGGTCCTTGCCCTGGGGCACAGATAGAAATCTGATCTACTGAATGACATGAAATAGATAATGGAGTCATTTTTCTGGTGAATCTGAACCAGCATTGGGACCCATCTGGATAATTTACATAAAAATTGGACTGTCCTGTCTTGAATTATCTTTTACAGTGGACATCTGTAATACCTCTGCTTGGTCCCATTCTCCACTTGTCCATATCTACATGGCTACCACAGGAACTACCTTATTTTTATCGAGACTCCATCCCACGGATCAAAGTTCATTGGTCCACGGCAAGGCACCCCCGTCCCCATGGGCAGTTGGCTCTCTCCTGCAGGGTGTCTGACCCTGACATCCAGCCCTGAAGGCAGTTCTTTCTAGTGCTAAAAAGTTGAAGGGTAAAGCTTAAAAACAGACAGCAGCCATGTTACCTACCATGGGAGCAATACTTTTAATGGAAAGAATGAAACCCAAAGTGGAGAAGAAAAGAAATCCCCATGCATTCTAGCCCCTTCTTCCAGTAGCTTCTGAGATGGAACTGGAGCTCTGACCTCTCACAGTCTGGTTGGTTCAGTCTTCTTTCATCCCTATAAGCCAAGAATTTCCTTCAGCCTAATCTAGAGGAAGATGGGTTTCAAGAGTAGAATATAATACAAACTTCCTGCAAGTTTACTCCCCAGCTCAACATCAGAGACGCTAACTTCCTTTGGAAACAAACAGCTGTAAAAGTTGGTGAGAAGATATGGCCTCTGTTATGGGTTGAATTGTATCCCCCAAAAGATGCGAGCTCAGCTGTGTCCAACTCTCTGCGACCCTAAGGGTTGCAGCCCTCCAGGCTCCTCTGTCCATGGGATTTTCCAGGCAAGAATCCTCAAGTAGGTAGCTATTTCCCCCTTCAGGGGTATTCCTGGCCCAGAGATCAAAACCATGTCTGACTTCTGCATTGCAGGCAGATTCTTCACCTCTGAGCCACTGAGGAATCCCCCAAAGATGTCAAGTCCTAACACACAGTGTCTCAAAATTTGACCTTCTTTGGAAATAAGATCTTTGCAAATGTAATGAGTTAAGATGAGGTTATTATGGAGGAATAGCAGACCCTTAATCCAACACAATTCAAGTATTTGGGCTTCCCAGGCAACACTAGTGGTAGAGAACCCACCTGTCAATGCAGGAGACCCAGGAGAAACAGGTTCAATTCTTGGGTCAGGAAGATCCCTCGAGAAAGAAATAGCAACCCACACCAGTATTCTTGCCCAGAGAATCCCACAGATAGAGGAGCCTGGTGGGTTACAGTCCATGGGGCAGACACGACTAAAGCGGCTGAGCACAAGCGTGAGCCAGAGACACACAAGAGGAGATAGCACGTGATCACAGGGGCAGAGAGCAGAGCAAGATACGCACAAGTCAAAGGACGCCGAGGGTTGCTGTTGTCCCAGAAGGCAGAGGAGCGGCAAGGAAGGATGCTCCCCTGCAGGTTTCAGAGAGAATATACCCAGAAGTGTAATTTCAGATTTCTAACTTCAAGAACTATGAAACAAAAATTTCTGTTAAATCATCCAGTTTGTTTGGCAGCCCTAGGAAAGTTGTAGTCTCTGAGATACTTTCTGTCTAAGTTCCACTGCGTCTGTGCTACTATGAGGTTGAGAAGGGGCAAAAGGTACCAAGTTCTTTCCTTTTCCACTTTCAGGAACTGAAGACCTAAATCAATAGGGCTGGACAGGAGCAATGTTGGGGGCGGGGAAGCAAGGCTGTGGGATTATAGACTTTTCTTATAATGCTTTATACCTGGGAGGTGCCAAATAGAGCTTGTGTACTAACACCTAGCTAGGGGGTACTTCTTGAAGAGATCTCTAGTCTTTCCCATTCTGTTGTTTTCCTCTACTTCTTTGCACTGATCGCTGAAGAAGGCTTTCTTATCTCTTCTTGCTATTCTTTTGGAACTCTGCATTCAGATGCTTATATCTTTCCTTTTCTCCTTTGCTTTTCACCTCTCTTCTTTTCACAGCTATTGGTAAGGCCTCCCCAGACAGCCATTTTGCTTTTTTGCATTTCTTTTCCATGGGGATGGTCTTGATCCCTGTCTCCTGTACAATGTCATGAACCTCATTCCATAGTTCATCAGGCACTCTGTCTATCAGATCTAGGCCCTTAAATCTATTTCTCACTTCCACTGTATAATCATAAGGGATTTGATTTAGGTCATACCTGAATGGTCTATTGGTTTTCCCTACTTTCTTCAATTTCAGTCTGAATTTGGCAATAAGGAATTCATGATCTGAGCCACAGTCAGCTCCTGGTCTTGTTTTTGTTGACTGTATAGAGCTTCTCCATCTTTGGCTGCAAAGACTATAATCAATCTGATTTCGGTGTTGACCATCTGGTGATGTCCATGTGTAGAGTTTTCTCTTGTATTGTTGGAAGAGGGTGTTTGCTATGACCAGTGCATTTTGTTGGCAAAACTCTATTAGTCTTTGCCCTGCTTCATTCTGTATTCCAAGGCCAAATTTGCCTGTTACTCCAGGTGTTTCTTGACTCCCTACTTTTGCATTCCAGTCCCCTATAATGAAAAGGACATCTTTTTTGGGTGTTAGTTCTAAAAGGTCTTGTAGGTCTTCATAAAACCGTTCAACTTCAGTTTCTTCAGCATTACTGGTTGGGGCATAGACTTGGATTACTGTGACATTGGATGGTTTGCCTTGGAGACGAACAGAGATCATTCTGTCGTTTTTGAGATTGCATCCAAGTACTGCATTTCAGACTCTTTTGTTGACCATGATGGCTACTCCATTTCTTCTGAGGAATTCCTGCCCTCAGTAGTAGATATAATGGTCATCTGAGTTAAATTCACCCATTCCAGTCCATTTTAGTTCGCTGATTCCTAGAATGTCGATGTCCACCCTTGCCATCTCTTGTTTGACCACTTCCAATTTGCCTTGATTCATGGACTTGACATTCCAGGTTCCTATGCAATATTGCTCTTTACAGCATCGGATCTTGCTTCTATCACCAGTCACATCCACATCTGGGTATTGCTTTTGCTTTGCCTCCATCCCTTCATTCTTTCTGGAGTTATTTCTCCACTGATCTCCAGTAACATATTGGGCACCTAATGACCTGGGGAGTTCCTCTTTGGTATCCTATCATTTTGCCTTTTCACACTGTTCATGGGGTTCTCCAGGCAAGAATACTGAAGTGGCTTGCCATTCCCTTCTCCAGTGGACCACATTCTGTCAGACCTCTCCACCATGACCCACCCATCTTGGGTTGCCCTGCAGGCATGGCTTGATTTCATT
The DNA here is from genome assembly GCF_016772045.2 of Ovis aries. NCBI lineage: Eukaryota > Metazoa > Chordata > Mammalia > Artiodactyla > Bovidae > Ovis > Ovis aries. Next base: position 76,021,274 of record NC_056061.1, read on the forward strand.
GAGTTAGACAAGGCTGTGGTCCTTTTCATGTGGTCCATTTCATGCAAAGATGGGCTCGATAAAGGACAGAAATGGTATGGACCTAACAGAAGCAGAAAATATTAAGAAGAGGTGGCAAGAATACATGGAAGAACTGTAGAAAAAAGATCTTCACGACCCAGATAATCATGATGATGTGATCATTAATCTAGAGCCAGACATCTTGGAATGTGAAGTCAAGTGGGCCTTAGAAAGCATCACTACGAACAAAGCTAGTGGAGGTGATGGAACTCCAGTTGAGCTGTTTCAAATCCTGAAAGATGATGCTGTGAAAGTGCTGCATTCAATATGCCAGCAAATTTGGAAAACTCAGCAGTGGCCACAGGGCTGGAAAAGGTCAGTTTTCATTCCAATCCCAAAGAAAGGAAATGCCAAAGAATGCTCAAACTACCGCACAATTGCACTCATCTCACACGCTAGTAAATTAATGCTCAAAATTCTCCAAGCCAGGCTTCAGCAATACATGAACTGTGAACTCCCTGATGTTCAAGTTGGTTTTAGAAAAGGCAGAGAAACCAGAGATCAAATTGCCAACATCCTCTGGATCATGGAAAAAGCAAGAGAGTTCCAGAAAAACATCTATTTCTGCTTTTTGACTATGCCAAAGCCTTTGACTGTGTGGATCACAATAAACTGTGGAAAATTCTGAAAGAGATGGGAATATCAGACCACCTGGCTTGCCTCTTGAGAAACCTGTATGCAGGTCAGGAAGCAATAGTTAGAACTGGACATGGAACAACAGACTGGTTCCAAATAGGAAAAGGAGTACGTCAAGGCTGTATATTGTCACCCTGCTTATTTAACTTCTATGCAGAGTACATCATGAGGAACGCTGGACTGGAAGAAACACAAGCTGGAATCAAGATTGCCAGGAGAAACATCAATCACCTCAGATATGCAGATGACACCACCCTTATGGCAGAAAGTGAAGAGGAGCTAAAAAGCCTCTTGATGAAAGTGAAAGAGGAGAGTGAAAAAGTTGGCTTAAAGCTTAACATTCAGAAAACGAAGATCATGGCATCTGGTCCCATCATTTCATGGGAAATAGACGGGGAAACAGTAGAAACAGTGTCAGACTTTATTTTTTGGGGCTCCAAAATCACTGCAGATGGTGACTGCAGCCATGAAATTAAAAGACGCTGACTCCTTGGAAGAAAAGTTATGACCAACCTAGATAGGTTATGATCAACCTTTTCGACCTAGATCGAAAAACAGAGACATTACTTTGCCGACTAAGGTCCATCTAGTCAAGGCTATGGTTTTTCCTGTGGTCATGTTTGGATGTGAGAGTTGGACTGTGAAGAAGGCTGAACACCGAAGAATTGATGCTTTTGAACTGTGGTGTTGGAGAAGACTCTTGAGAGTCCCTTGGACTGCAAGGAGATCCAACCAGTCCATTCTGAAGGAGATCAACCCTGGGATTTCTTTGGAAGGAATTATGCTAAAGCTGAAACTCCAGTACTTTGGCCACCTCATGTGAAGAGCTGACTCATTGGAAAAGACTCTGATGCTGGGAGGGATTGGTGGCAGGAGGAGAAGGGGATGACAGAGGATGAGATGGCTGGATGGCATCACTGACTCGATGGACATGAGTCTGAGTGAACTCCAGGAGATGGTGATGGACAGGGAGCCCTGGCATGCAGCAATTCATGGGGTCGCAAAGAGTCGGACATGACTGAGTGACTGAATTGAACTGAACTGAACTGAGAGGGTACTTCACACAGTACCCAACATGGAACAGACCCTCAAAAAAGATTATTCTCCTAGATACATATACTATACCAGGAATAGAAAAAGTACATTCAAACGATTTCTATGAGCTTTACCTCCAACCCCATCTCACTCCCCAGCCCCAAGGATTCCACTTCTTTTTTGGATTTTTGGCCAAAGTTTCAGGATACTGAGGCCTCCTCCTTAAGAAACATTTATTCAGAATATCTCACTTTATCCCCAAACACAAATCCTTCTTTCTGTCTTAATCAGAAGCAAAATTAATTGGCAATAAATGAATAGATAGATAAAATCCTCTTTGGCCTCTATAGCTGCCACACTGCCCCACAAAGGGGCAATTCTTCACACGTTTTCCAGTGTTGAGAGACTGTGTGTGCTTGCAAGTAGGTTTTCACACAGCTATAAGGTGAGAGTGCAGTGGTTTATCTTCCTGTGAGCAATTTCTCAAATTCATGCCTTGTCATTCACTCTAATGTAAAAAGTCAATTGTATTTATACAGGATAAATCTGTGTGTTTCAGAAAACTTTAAATTGTTCATTCCAGTTGAAAGTGGGTATGTCAGAAATATAGATCTCCAAAAAAATGGGGGAATAGATGAGTAAAGGTGCTAAAAGTTTTAAAATATTTTAAAATAAAATATAAAAATATTTCAAAAATTTTCATTGAGATATGGAGTTTTACTTATATCAGAAAACTAACAAATGCTTTAGCTGTATTTTAATAGCATCAAAACAAACAAGCAAATAAATGCACTTCTTGTTCTATGCTTGTTATTTGTTATAAATTTGTTCATTTAATAAATATTTAAAGGACATATACAATATATAATAGTGAAGTTGAGCTCCTCTGTCCATGGGATTTTCCAGGCAATAGTACTGGAGTGGATTGCTATTTCCTTCTCCAGGGGATCTTTCCGACCCAAGGATCAAACCCAGGTCTCCCGCATTGTAGACAGACGCTTTACCATCTGAGTCACCAGGGAAGTCTATATAAAACACTATGTTGTAATAGATATAAATTTAAGGTTCTTGCTCTCAAAGTGCTTATAATCTAATTTGAAATTTCAAGGCAAGACTTGGGTAGTTAGAGACAATACAGAGCTTATTAGACTTACAGTGGGGTTACATTACCATAAGCCCACCATAATGTGACAATACCATTAAGTTGAAAATGTATTTAATACATTTAACCTACCGAACAGGGCTTCCCTAGTGGTTCAGTGGTAAAGAATCTACCTGCAATACAGGAGACAGGGTTTGACCCTTGGATCAGGAAGATCCCCTGGAGAAGGAAATGGCAACCTACTCCAGTACTCTCGCCTGGAGAATCCTATGGACAGAAGAGCCTGGCGGGCTGCAGTCTATGGGGTCACACAAGAGTCAGACACAACGGTAGTGGCTAAACAACAACAAACACTGAATATCATAGCTTAGCCTCATCCACTTTAAACGTGCTCAGAGCACTTCCATTAGCCTATAGTTGGACAAAATCATCTAACACAAAGCCTATGTGTTAAAACATCCATGCAATTTATGGAATGCTGTCCTGCAAGGAAAAAGCAGCATGGCTGAATGAATACAGGATGGTTCCAAGTGTGTTGGCTGTTTCCCTTCGTGATCACCTGGCTGACAGCTGTGGCCGCCACTGCCCAGCAACGCAGAAGGGGATGTATCACACGTCTCTAGATCAGGAAAAGATGCAAATTCAAAATTCAAAGTACAGTTTCTACTAAAGGCATATTGCTTTTGCATCCCTGTAAAGCTGAAAAATGGTAAGTAGAGCCAGGATAAGTTGGGAACTGTCTATCACTAGGTGCCAAAGCAAGGGAGGGCCTACCAGCAGCTCTGGAGAGGCTGGGTGAGGAGCAACAGAGGGGCATGAGCGGGACTGGGGGGACAGGCTCGGCTCACATCTGGAGGGACGCCCTCTTCAGGCCAGAAGAACACTCCTAGCAAAGGCAGAGGCAAGATGGCTCCGAGCTTTTACGAAATGGCAGAAGCAAGACTTTTGCGATCTTAACATATTGACTGGATCAGTAATTCTTCAAATAGTGTTAAACCACAGGATCCTTTATTTAACTGAAAGAGTATCTGCTTAGTCGTTAAGTCATGTCTGACTATTTTGCGACCCCATGGACTGTAGCCCACCAGGTTCCTCTGCCCACGGGGTTCTCCAGGCAAGAATACTGGAGTGGGTTGCCATTTCCGTCTCCTTGTTATCAGATTAATGTATAGCTTTCATGCCATTTCAACTCAAATCTCAATGGAAGTTTTGTACAACTTTATCTTTTCTTTTTTCTTCTTTTTTTTTTTTCAGAAAGAAGAGTATAAAATTAGGGGAATAACTCTAACACTTAAAATATATTGTAAAGCTGTAATAATTCTCATTCTATAGACTTTATAACACTCCAATGCTTTATAATACAAAGCTATTAGCTTTTATAACCTAGAAAGTATGATAATGGCATTCAACTGAACAGACAGACTAAAAGAATATTACATAAAGTCCCATGATAAATGTTATAAGAAATTTAAATATATGGTAAAAAAAAAATTGTCACAAAAATCAATGGGAAAGAGAAAGATAGGGTTTTCTTTGGGAGTAACTGGTAAGTCATTTGGGAAAAAAATTATATTAGCCATGGTATATACAAGTTTGCTCAAAAATAAATTCCAGATGATTTATGAGTTTAACATATTTAAAATATAAAATATAATAAAATAGAATTAATTAGTAAACATCTGGATCGAAAAATGACATTCCATACTGAGAAGCAGTTTTTAAAAAATCAGAAGATGAACAGATTTTACAAGATGTAACGTTAAATTGCACTGAAAAGTGAAAAAATGAAAGTCGCTCAGTCATGTCTGACTCTTTGCAACTGTTTAGTCCATGGAATTCTCCAGGCCAAAATACTGGAGTGGGTAGCCATTGCCTTCTCCAGGGGATCTTTCCAACTCAGGGATGGAACCCAGGTCTCCCGCACTGCAGGTGGATTCTTTACCAGCTAAGCCACAAGGAAAGCCCCATAAATAGGTCAAAAATAAAACACCAACAGGCTGGAAAACATAAATAACAAATGTGACACAAAGTTAATAGCTGTTTTATACAAGTTCATAAATAGATAAGAAAAATCACTAACACATTACCACTAAAAATAAATGGGCAATTTAGAAAATAAAATTAGTAAGCACATATGTGAAAAGATAATCAAACATATTAGAAGTCAACACACATAAACTTAATCTTTTTCTTTCTAGTCAATTAACCTTTTTATAAAAATTAATATGAAGCTCCATCTACATGAAAATTAAAATCAATAATGCTAAAACTTAAGAATAGCTTGATGCACAAATTCAGACTTAAATTGAAGAAAGTTGGGGAAACCACTAGACCATTCAGGTATAAACTAAATCAAATCCCTTATGATTATACAATGGAAGTGAGGAATAGATTTAAGGGACTAGATCTGATAGAGTGCCTGATGAACTATGGATGGAGGTTCGTGACACTGTACAGGAGACAGCGATCAAGATCATCCCCATGGAAAAGAAATGCAAAAAAGCAAAATGGCTGTCTGAGGAGGCCTTACAAATAGCTGTGAAAAGAAGAGAAATGAAAAGCAAAGGAGAAAAGGAAAGATATACCCATTTGAATGCAGAGTTCCAAAGAATAACAAGGAGAGATAAGAAAGCCTTCCTTAGCAATCAATGCGAAGAAATAGAGGAAAAGAATAGAATGGGAAAGACTAGAGATCTCTTCAGGAAAACTAGAGATACCAAGGGAATATTTCATGAAAAGATCAGCTCGATAAAGGACAGAAATGGTATGGACCTAACAGAAGCAGAAGATATTAAGAAGAGGTGGCAAGAATACACAGAAGAACTGTACAAAAAGATCTTCATGACCCAGATAACCATGATGGTGTGATCACTCACCTAGAGCCAGACATCCTGGAATGGGAAGTCAACTGGGCCTCAGGTACCATCACTATGAACAAAGCTAGTGGAGGTGATAGAATTCTAGTTCAGCTATTTCAAATCCTAAAAGATGATGCTGTGAAAGTGCTGCACTCACTATGCCAGCAAATTTGGAAAACTCAGCAGGGCTGGAAAAGGTCAGTTTTCATTCCAATCCCAAAGAAAGGCAATGCAAAAGAATGCTCAAACTACCTCAAAATTGCACTCATCTCACACGCTAGTAAAGTAATGCTCGAAATTCTCCAAGCCAGGCTTCAGCAATACATGAACCGTGAACTTCCAGATGTTCAAGCTGGTTTTAGAAAAGGCAGAGGAACCAGAGATCAAATTGCCAACATCCGCTGGATCATGGAAAAAGCAAGAGAGTTCCAGAAAAACATCTATTTCTGCTTTATTGATTATGCCAAAGCTTTTGACTGTGGAAAATTCTGACAGAGATGGGAATATCAGACCACCTGGCTTGCCTCTTGAGAAACCTGTATGCAGGTCAGGAAGCAATAGTTAGAACTGGACATGGAACAACAGACTGGTTCCAAATAGGAAAAGGAGTCCGTCAAGGCTGTACATTGTCACCCTGCTTATTTAACTTCTATGCAGACTATTGGGCTGGAAGAAGCACAAGCTGGAATCAAGATTGCCAGGAGAAATATCAATAACCTCAGATATGCAGATGACACTACCCTTATGGCAGAAAGTGAAGAGGAACTAAAAAGCCTCTTGAGGAAAGTGAAAGAGGAGAGTGAAAAAGTTGGCTTAAAGAAAAGTTAGCATTCAGAAAACTAAGATCATGGCATCTGGTCTCATCACTTCATGGCAAATAGATGGGGAAACAGTGGAAACAGACTTTATTTTTGGGGCTCCAAGATCACTGCAGATGGTGACTGCAGCCATGAAATTAAAAGACGCTTACTCCTTGGAAGAAAAATTATAACCAACCTAGACAGCATATTAAAAAGCAGAGACATTACTTTGTCAACAAAGGCCTATCTACTCAAGGCTATGGTTTTTCCAGTGGTCATGTATGGATGTGAGAGTTGGACTGTGAAGAAAGCTGAGTGCAAAAGAATCGATGCTTTTGAACTGAGGTGTTGGAGAAAATTCTTGAGAGTCCCTTGGACTGCAAGGAGATCCAACTAGTCCATCCTAAAGGAGATTAGTCCTGGGTGTTCATTGGAGGGACTAATGTTGAAGCTGAATCTCCAATACTTTGGCCACCTGATGCGAAGAGCTGACTCCTTTGAAAAGACCCTGATGCTGGGAAAGATTGAGGACAGGAGGAGAAGGGGACAACAGAGGATGAGATGGTTGGATGGCATCAGTTTGGGTAGGCTCCAGGAGTTGGTGATGGACAGGGAGGCCTGGCGTGCTGTGGTACATGGGGTCACAAAGAGTCAGAGACAACTGAGTGACTGAACTGAACTGAACTGATGCACAAAGACATTCAAGGCAATATTATTTACAATAGCAAAAAAGTCAAATATGTAAATAAATGAATAAATTAACTCAGAATAGAAGATTGATTAAGTAAAATGGAATATGCCAACTTGATGCAGATCATGCATTCATTTAAACTGTTAAATTAAATTAAATTAATATACATTATATAAATTTAAATTTATATAATGTGCAAAACTAGACTGTAAAGAAGGCAGAATGCCAAAGAATTGATACCTTCAAACTGTGGTGCTGGAGAAGGCTCCTGAAAGTCCCTTGCACAGCAAGAAGATCAAACCAGTCAATCTTAAGGGAGATCAACCCTGAATATTCACTGGAAGGACTGATTCTAAACTTTCAGTATTTTGGTCATCTGATGTGAGCAGATGGCTCATTGGAAAAGACCCTGATGCTGGGAAAGACTGAGGGCAGAAGGAGAAAATAGCATCAGAGGGTGAGATGAGTGGACAGCACCACCGATCCAATGAACATGAACTTGGGCAAACTCCAGGAGATGGTGAGGGACGGGGAAGCCTGGTGTGCTGCAGTCCATGGGGTTGCAAAAAGTTGGACAGGACTGGCAGACAGAACATATAATGTAATAAAAATGTGGTAAGCTCCTTTTGGGCTTCCCAGGTGGCTCAGTGGTAAAGAATCTACCCATCAATACGGAAGACACAGGTTTGATCCCTGGGTCAGGAAGATCCCCTGGAGAAGGAAATGGCAACCCATTCCAATATTCTTGCCGGGGAAATCCCATGGCCAGAGGACCCTGGTGGGCTACAGTCCACGGGGTCACAAAAGAGGCAACATGACTCAGTGACTAAACAATACAACATAAAAATGCAGTAAATAATGATTTTATATTTAATGTCAGCAAAGTTAATGATGTATGTTCCTAGCATATTCCTTAACACAGTGCCTAATCCACAGTAGGAATTCAACCCAAATTTGATAAATGAAGGAAAACTGTACACGGTATGATTTCTGGCTATGTGAAATAAAAACCTACTTAGAAAAATAAGAAAGAAAAGCAATATAAATAATGGTAGGAGCATTGCCTCTTTTCTCTATAAAAAAGAGAACAGGTGATATCTCCAAACTGCATGAGATACGCTTACATTGTTTATCAAATTTCAGATTTAACTGAATATCCTGCATTTCAATTTGCTATATCTGGCAACCCTAGGAGACATCATATTTCATATCTTTAGTTACTTTTTTTAGAGTTAATTTTTAAAGTCTGTTGAACAGAGCAGTCCTTTTGATGAACACTTAATTGAAAGTAGGTGGGTATTCTTTTCTCATATATCATAGGTGTATATGCACATTTTTCTGCATAGAAGAGTATAAAGAGAGAAAAAAATCACCCCAAGTTTCACAATGTAGTGATAATCTCCACTTACATTCTATACATAGACGGTCATACAGATCTACATATGTAATTTTACATACATATGGAATGATACTATATATGCTTTCCTATTATCCTGCTTTCTTGAAGCTTATGCTTTTCTGGACTGCCAATTTCACTGCCTATCCAAAGGTCTGACTTCCATAAATTCTCATTTATTTACCATCCCCAGGAGGCCAATGTATATGGGCTGCATATGCAGATGATTAACTAGTAGTTTGTTATCTTTATGGCAAGCCACACAGTGCAGGCTCATAGAGAGGCCCCAGTAGAGAGGGCAAGTCCAGAACCTATTATCTAAGCCCTCGAGGAGTCATGAAAAAAGACACAGTTTTGTGAGAAACACATTCACAGTGATCGGCATTTACTAAGCTTTACTTCATCTCTCTTTACTAATTTTAATCTAAAACTTACTAAATAGCTATGAAAACATGAGACAATGAAGATGGATATTTGGGAGAGTTGTTTATGACCCAGTGGGATCCTAACAGCTGAGTTCAATAGTTATTGAATAGCTATGACCAGCAAGGCCCAAGGGTTAGTCACTCAAAGATTATAAAGGCCAAGAAAGTTCACTCCTGTCCAGGAGGAAGCTTAAAATTACCCAACAGGAAATGAAATAGACATCCATCCATGATTCTACTGCTCAGAAATACTACTGTTCACATTTTAGTGTATGTCTTTCCAGATGCAATAGTTACAATAGTTAACTCTACTGAAGCACTTATTGTGTGCTGGCTTTGTGCTAAGAGTTTTGCTATTCGCTCATTTAATTCTCCTTTTTTTTTTTTCTTTGCTATGCCGTGTCTTCATTGCTGAGCACAGGCTTTTCTGTAGTTGCAGCGAGTGGAGGCTACTCTCTAATCGAGGTGCGCGGGCGGGCTTCTCATTGCAGCAGCGTGTGAAGCACAGGCTCTGGATTGCAGTTCAGTTCAGTTTCAGTTCAGTCACTCAGTGGTGTCTGACTCTTTGTGACCCCATGGACTGCAGCACGCCAGGCCTCCCTGTCCATTGCCAACTCCTGGAGCTTACTCAAACTCATGTCCATTGAGCCAATGGTGCCATCCAGCCATCTCATCCTCTGTCATCCCCTTCTCCTCTCACCTTCAATCTTTCATCAGGGTCTTTTCAAATGAGTCAGTTTTTCACATCAGGTGGCCAAAGTATTGGAGTTTCAGCTTCAGCATCAGTCCTTCCAATGAACACCCAGGACTGATCTCCTTATAGGAGGGACTGATTGGATCTCCTTGCAGTCCAAGGGACTCTCAAGAGTCTTCTCCAACACCACAGTTCAAAAGCATCAATTCTCTGGTGCTCAGCTTTCTTTATAGTCCAACTCTCACATCCATACATGCTACTGGAAAAACCATAGCTTTGACTAGATGGACCTTTGTTGGCAAATAATGTCTCTGCTTTTTAATATGCTGTCTAGGGTGCACAGGCTTCAGTAGTTTTGGCGTCTGGGCTTAGTTGCCCCAAGGCGTGTGGAATCTTCCCAGACCAGGGGTGGAGCCACTGTCCCCTGCACTATAAGGTGGATTCTTAACCTCTGGACCATCAGGGAAGCCCTTCACTCATTTACTCTCAAGACAGTATTCTGAGGCTGCAAATGAAGACACCAACAGCACAGATTGTTTAACCTGCCTGAAATTACATGGCTAGAAAGTGGCAGGACCAGGATTCAAATCCAGTGTCTCTCAATAGATCATGATAGATAAATAGGTCAGATCATGTTGTTTTGGAAAACAGATTTTGAAACAAATTGTGTATAACATTTATTATGTGCCAGTCTGCCAGCAATGTGGGACACCTGGATTCAATCCCAGGGAACATTAGCTGGAGAAGGGAAAGGCTATCCACTCCAGTACAGCCTGGAGAATTCCATGGGCTATATGTAGTCCATGGGGTCGCAAAGAGTCGGACACGACTGAGTGACTTTCACTTCACTTCATTTCAATCATGCTTCTACATATATTGATCCTACATGTGTTGACACATTTTGTATATAATGGTTCCCATATGTTGATTTATTTTATCCATCAAGTCAGCACATTTTCTTCATGCAGACATTTTGAGGGATGGCAAGTGACAGAATGCCAAGAAAACCTGGGGCTGCCCTGCATTTCATTAGAGCTTCTATCAGTAGGTTCAGAGAGTTCTGCCTCACCTGAAAAGCAAAGCTGCTTCAATAAAGCTATTTGAGTCTGCTTTCTCAAGCTAGAATTTCATGATCATATCTCAGTTCAGTTCAGTTCAGTTCAGTCGCTCAGTCGTGTCCGACTCTTTGCGACGCCATGAATCACAGCACACCAGGCCTCCCTGTCCATCACCAACTCCCGGAGTTCACTCAGACTCACGGCCATCGAGTCAGTGATGCCATCCAGCCATCTAATCCTCGGTCGTCCCCTTCTCCTCCTGCCCTCAATCCCTCCCAGCATCAGAGTCTTTTCCAGTGAGTCAACTCTTCTCATGAGGTGGCCAAAGTACTGAAGTTTCAGCTTCATCATCATTCCCTCCAAAGAAATCCCAGGGCTGATCTCCTCTGAGTGAGTTTATTTCTGAACCCATCTCCAAGAAGGCTCCGGCACAACTGATAAATGCCCACAGCTCAGGTGAGTGATAGTCCCAGACCTTTAGATATAGTGTTTCATCCAGAGATCTGAAAAATGTGAAAAATTTTGCTCCAAGCCATGAGATAGTTTCATATTAGCCGACTCTCAGTTGTTGATGAGCCAAGAACCTTTGAAAATAAGATCATCAGCCTCCGGAGAAATGAGCACACTCTCAGAGAAGAACTGACCAGTGAGGGGGCGCTGTGTTGACCACAGGAATCCAAGTACATCAGCAGTCTTGACTGAGGCTCCACCGCACGGTCCATTGTGCCAGGGCACAACTTTAATTTCCTCTCATCCTTTTCCTTCCTCTTGGGCAAAATGAATCATAAAGTTTATATTCACTGTAGTATATACATTTTAAATACACTCCATAAAGCCATAGGCATAATGAATTCAAGATGCCCACATCATAGAAATTCTGCATACAAGCTGTGTTTTATGATTTTGACCCAGGCTTCCTAGGATTTTCAATAGGGGCAGACTTCAGACTCCCAGGAACAGGAACAACAATGATAGGGAGCTTCAAATGACTGCTAAGTTCAAACACCAGTGTCCCTGTGCCCTGGGCATTGTGACTGGTCCCCGGAGTGTGTGGCCCTGTGCATATTTCTTAGCTTCTGGGAAAGCCTCATCCTGCAGGTGCCAGAGAAACATTCTTCAGAGAGGACGGACTGGCCAGAAGTCCTGCTCATTATTGAAGAAAGAGAAGTGCCTTTGGGAAGAATTCCAGTGTGCAAAGGTGCTTTCAAAACACGGTGAGCTCAGGTTGCTTACCACCACTTACCATCTCGACCCCCACCCATGCCCCAATTCTTCCTCTGGGAAAATTCACTGTGAACCCAGAGCACCAGCCCTCAGAACTTCTTTGCTCGCACCAAAGTGGGGTTCACTTATTCCGTTTCAAGCAGCAGAACCATCTCCAGTCTAGGGGAGCCTTTAAGAAGCGGGGGCAGGGTGGGGTCACATTTTCAGCCTGGCTCTGGCTCTGCAGCTTTCTCATGAATGCAGACCAATTGTGCACAAATGTGGCCAGGACACATGCAGAATATTCACATGAAATGTAAGGATCTCTTGTTCTCTGTAACATTAGCCGAGGTTTCAAAACAGAGAATCCAGGCTGGAACCGCCAGGCCAGCAGCGGGAGGCAGGCTCTCTTAGAAGCAGATGGAACAAAAGATTGGGTTCCCGAGTTCCTAGGGTGAGGCAAAGGGCAAGATGTCAACCCAGGACCACCCAGGCAAAATTAAATACAGATCAACCCTTGATGGCTTATGTTAACAGAGGGGAGATGAAGTTTTGATTTGGGGAAAAGCAACATGGTAAGCTGTACCCGGAATTGCTGTTTACAGCACGCCTGCTCCACTGCAAAGAAGCCACAAACGCACAAGTGGATGGAGGCTTCTGTCTCTTCCTTCCAGCATCCAGCCTGTCCTCCGAGGGCTGGAGAACAAAGTGTAACACCAAAAGGAGGAGCCTCGGGATTTCCCAGCCTTTGGACAAACAGGAGAGAATGGGTCCTACGGGGGTCAGCTCCTCCTTCTCAGCTTCAGGTTGGGGCCAGAGGCCACCCTAACTCAGTCTAGGAATGGGGGCAGCCCACCCACCTCCATCAGATGCCCTCCCAACCCAACCTACCTGCTGCCACAGCCATGTCACCCTGGGCTCTTATTTACCTGGTATTGCAGATGGAATCAACCTTTCAAACTCTACTCTTAACCCCAATCTTTTGTCAGCTGTTATTTTTTAAAATTTAGATATTATGAAAAATGTCAAACCTACTCAGTAGAGAGTGCATTGCAACAAACCCCAGATTAGCAGTTATCAAGATCTGTACATTTCCTCATCTAGTCCGTTTTTCCTGGGTTTTTTTTGCTTTTGTTTTGTTTTGTTTTGTTTTTTACATCAAATCCTTTTGGCTCTTCATACTCCAGGAAATATCTTTCAAAATACAGACATTCTGTACATAACTACACCATTGTCACTCTTAAAAAAAATAACATTAATTCCTCAGTATCATCAAAATCACAGTTCATGTAGTTTTTCCTTGTTCCACAAAACTGTCTTTTCTGTTACTTTGTTTGAGTCAGTAGCCAAAAAAAGAGCCAAATGGTTCATCTGATTGTTATGCCTCTTAAGACTCTTTTGATCTATAGCAGCTCCTCTTGCCTTTTTCTTTCTTTTTAAATATGTATTTATTTTTCTGGCTGTGCCGAGTCTTAGTTGTACCTTAGTTCCCTGACCAAAGATCAAACCCACATCCCTTGCATTGGAAGGCAGATTCTTAACCACTGGACCACCAGGGAAGTCCCATCCCTTGATTTTTCCTTAAATGCCATTGCTGCAGAAATCAGGAGAGCTGGCCCTCAGCCTGAATCCTTTGGTCTATCTCTGTGATCTCCACCCCTAACTTCTACCTCTGACAGGTGGTCAGACTTAAACAAGAAGATGTTTTTAGCACTGGGTGCAGACACAGCTTCTCCAGTTGAGAAACTTGGCAAATCTGGCCCTAACTTACCTTTTCCAATATATGTCCCAAAATAACCTATATGTAGACCTTCCAATTTAACCAAGTAGGATTATTTAACATTTCTCGCCCACCCTTTACACTTTTCCACCTCTTTTCCTCTGCTTTTCCCATTTCCCTTACTTGAGAGCTACTTAGCACTTGCTTATGTGAATATATGATGGTTTTTTATGGCAAGGCCTTAACATTTCACACTTTTGGAACTCACCCTTGGACCAGAAGCAGAATTTCATTTCACTCTGCTCTCCCACCACCCATACTCTTAAATCAAATCCAGAGCTCTTGTTGTTCATTGCCTGAGTTTCCTCCCTTACCTGGCTGCTCCAGGTCTTGCTCTCTTCTCCTCCTAGCACTGTTTTGCTTGTTGCTGTCTAGCCCTCAGCTCCAGAGCCTCTAGTCCATCTGTTCCACACAGTATACAAATCCAGAATCTATTCACCCATCTGTCTTCTCTGCTCCTACTACAGGCTGCTTCGAGAGAAGAGACAAGCATACAGATGGCTGCCACTGGAACTTCATAGTTGCTGGTCCCAGCTAGGCCTCGTTATTCCCCATCGATCCTATGACTTGTCCCTGGTCAGCTCTTTTTGTCCCTTCTCTCATTAGCTCCTCCTTAGAAATATACAGAGAGGTTGTTGTTGTTGTTCAGTCACTACATCGTGTCCAACTCTTTGCCACCCCATGGACTGCAGCACGCCAGGCTTCCCTGTGCTTCACTATCTCCTAGAGCTTGCTCGAACTCATGTCCATTGAGTCGGTGATGCCATCCAACCATCTCATCCTCTGTCACCCCCTTCTCCTTTGGCCTTCAATCTTTCCTAGCATCAGAGTCTTTTCCAATGAGCCACCTCTTTGCATCAGATGGCCAGAGTATTGGAGCATCAGCTTCAGCTTCAGTCCTTACAATAAATATTCAGGGTACTGGTCAGGTACTCATAGAAAGTCCCCCAATTGGAATTTGTCTGATGTTTTTCTTATGATTAAACTGGAGTTATGTGTCTTGGGGGAGGAAGATCACAGCAATAAAATGGCGTTTTTTTTTGTTTTTTTTTTTTTATCACATCCTAGCAAGAGTACATACTATCAACATAACTTACTGCTGTTGATGTTGACCTTGATCATTCAGCTGCAGTGGTACGTGTCAGGTTTCTCTAAAACCACTCCCCACCCCTTTACTCTTGGGAGGAAGCCATGATCATGCAGCCAGCGGTGAAAGTTACATCCTACCTCCTTGAAGGCAGAATTTCTGTATAAATTACTTGGAATTTTTCTGCAGTGGAAATTTGTCTCTTCTTCCTATTTATTTATTGACTTACTTATATCAGTATGGACTCATGGATATTTATGTCGTACTCTATGTTATAATTCCAACAGTATTTTATTTATTTTATAACTCAGATTGTTCAAGCTTTGGAAACTCTTTCCAATGGCTCTTTTGTCCCTTTGATGTTAAGTGTTGAATACCATCAAATTATCTTCCATAAATGTTTTACTCATGTATATTCCCACCAGTAATACATGTGATAGTGTCTTTTTCCTGATCCCTTGCCAACACAATGGTTGCCAGATTTTATACTTCTGTCAGTTGAAGGTAAGCCATGCCATCTCATTTTAGTTTCCCATGTATATCTCACATTATGAATCAGGTAAAGCATAGTTTCACGGTTTAGAATCCTGTGCATTTCCTTTCCTGAGGCTTGTCTCTTAATAGCCCTTGCAACCTTTTCACTGGGAGGTTAGTATTTTGCATTGATTTATAGAGATTCTTTATACGTGAAGGAAATTGTGCCCTTGCCTATCTGCTTCCCCTACTCAAGTATTGGAGTCAAGAACTGTTCCACACATGTTTTTGGTCTCAGCCAAAGCAAAGAGCTTGGCAGGTGATCTCTGGTCAAGAAATATTCCTCTTTCAAAAGCTCTCATGTATCTTGGGTTTTCATCATAAGGAAAACAAAGCTGTACGCACTTTCCCATTTGGACACCAAAAGAATAGGAAATATTGGGCCTTGGGCTTCTGAGGAGAGCAGAAGGCAGAACTCATGCCTATACTCTAGGGTGGTTATTGGTTCTTGGTGGGAGTGTAATTTTAAAAAGCATCTTCGACATACCACTTGCTTTCCTTTTTCCTTATACACACTAAAGAAGGAAAGTGCAAATAAAGGTTGTTTTCTTGGTGAATAGAAAAGTTTTAGGGGCTTCCCTGGTGGTTCAGACAGTAAAGAATCCGCCTGCAATTCGGTAGACCTAGGTTTGATCCCTGGGTCTGGAAGATTCCCTGGAGGAGGGCATGGCAACCCACTTCAGTATTCTTGCCTGGAGAATCCCCATGGACAGAGGAGCCCGGAGGGCTGCAGTCCATGGAGTCGCAAAGAGTCAGACACGACTGAGTGACTAAGCACAGCACATTTAAGTTTTAGGCAAAACAAAGTATAGAAACTGCTCTAGGCCAAATTTTAATCCTTTCCTCTTTTTGTTTTAGATTTGCTTATATGTGGACCATTTTTAAAGTCTTTACTGAGTTTGTTACAATATTGTTTCTGCTTTATGCTTTGGTTTTTTGGCCACGAGGTATGTGGGATCTCACCTCCCTGACCAGGTATCAAACCTACATCCTCTGCAATGGAAGGCAAAATCTTAACCACTGGACCACCAAGAAAGTCCTTTTTTCCCCTTTCTTAGTGCTTCTTAATCTTTTGTGGTTATAACCCCTTAGAAAATTTGATGAGAATTGTACACTCTCTCTCCAGAAATGTTTGCATGAGTTGAAAAACTTCACACGAAATTTCATGGAGTTTGCAGGAACTCTGAAGCCCACCCATAGATCATCTGAATAGGGATTCCTAATTTGAGAAAATGGACAGTTTGTGGAAAGGCTGCTGCTCACTTCCTGTACAGCTTCGGGTGAGTTTTGTATCAATAATAAGATTGATAGCAATAATGTTATGGTTTCATAGGACTGTTGTGAGAATCAAATGAGACCATACACACAAACTCCTAGTCCAGTGCCTGGTCAGGAGGCCACTAACTTCATGACTGTCATCTGTGAATTTCTAGGTCAGCAAGAAAAGAGATGATTAGAGTTCACAAGCGCATCTTCAAAGAATCTTAGTCTAGGAAAATCATCATGATCCAAGTGGACCACACTCACCAACTACTGCAAATTGCCTGTCATATTTAGCCCGTGGGGATTTATCTCCTCTTTACTCTTTGGCAGGACCCAGGCAGACATGATCAGTCTTTACCAGGGCCATATTTCAGATTCCAGTATTCACTGTTCATCTTTTCTCTCCCAAATTCATCAAACAAATCAGTTTGCAGTCAAGTTTCCTTGAAAAAGAGACCTTTCCAAGCCAGTCCTGAGATGATTTTCTTCACCAGCTTCCTAAACAGGTTGGTGAGACACAACCAGACAAGATGATTTCAAATTCCTTTGACACCACCCAGCTGACAGAGGATCTGAAAATGGGGTTTTTGAGCCAGAATGCTATAGAATAATATTGCTTTGGGGCATCATTAGGGAGAACATTCTAGACACAGAGGGTTCAGCAGACCATCCATGCTGCCTGCTCTACTTCACCAAGGCAAAGTATGCATAAACTCAAAGGCCATTGCATAAATATTAATATATATTCTATCTACTGTAGGTCTGCCCCTCCAAGACCCTGAGACATTCTGCTTCCCTGGGTGGTTGAATCCAACAGAGACGTGGGGGTCAGCACAGTGCCAGATTACCAACATTTAGAGCAATCAGTCATGCACTGCCTTCTTAAAATTATTGTATTTATTTATTTATTTTAACTGTGCCTGATCTTAGTTGTAGCAAATGAGATCTGGTTCCTGGACCAGAGATTGAACCTGGGCCCTCTGCATTGGGAGTTCAGAGTCTTAACTGCCGGTCCACCAGGGAAGTCCCTATCAGCTATGCATTTGTTAAAGTGAGAATTATTCATTCATTTATGTCCACATTTTTATTAAGCCCCTCAGATTCCAGGCAGGCTCTTGTTACCCAGTAAACGAGACAGATGACATTCTCTGTCTCATGGAACTTACATTCTAACTGGAGAAAACAGAAAATCTAAACAACCAAACAAAAAATACTCAAAATAATGGCAAATAATGATGAATTCTGAAAGAGGGGGCTACAACAATAATGGTGGGAAAAGCATCACTTTAGATGAGAAGGTAAAGCAAATCTCCTCTAAGGGAATATAATCTGAGCAGACACTTAAATGACAAGAAAGAATCAGCTGGGAATTCCCCGGTTGCCTAGTGGTTAGGACTCCATTGTCTCACTGCCGAGAGCCTGGGTTCAATCCCTGGTTGGGAAACTGAGGATTCCACAAATCATACAGAGAAGCCAAAGGAAAAAAATCAGCTGAATCTGTATCTGAGGAGAGGGCCTTCCAGGCAGGCAAACAGCTGGCACAAATGCAGGACTGAGCTCAATGTGTCCTGGGAACAGAAGACTCAACACGTAGTACCCTGAGAGAAAGAGAGGGTGTGCCGAATGATGTCACGGGTGGGCAGGGCCTGCTCATCTCAGCCTGATGGACTTTGTCTAGAGTGCCATTCATTCTGAGCGCAGTAGGAAGCCATCGCAGGCTTTCAGCAGGGTTCAGGTCTGTAGGGTTTGAGCTGTAGGTGGTAGTTATATTGGTCAAGATGGGGAAGATGAAGAAAAAGCTTGTTTGTGAATGGGGCGGTTAAGATGGGGAAAAAGTTCTTTTTTTAGATCTCTTAAATTCGAGATGCCTATCAAACGGTCTTGGAGAAGTTCAGTCGGCCACTGAATTTATGAGTCTGGTGTTCAAGAGAAAGGTCAAGACTAGAGTTATAAATTTGAAGTCATCAGCTTATGAATGGCATTTACAGCCGTGACGCAGGATGAGATCATTAAGGGCAAAAATATAGAATAGAAAATGAGCTTCAAACTTTAGAATACCAGAGAAGCAGTCAGCAAAGGAGATCGAGAGAGAATGTCCAAGCCAGGAGAAGACACCAAAGGAGCCAAGAAAAGATGGTGCATCAGGAGGAAGTGGTCACCACTAGATGCCAGAGTGAGGCCAAGGAAGGTGGGCACTGACCCTTGGTTTGGGCAAAGGGGGAATCACTAGACCTCTTGACACCAGTCATTTCAGCTGTGCGGTGGTGAGGGAGGCCAGATGGCAGTGGTCAAGGACAGAGCTGAGTAGAAACAGGACAGGCAGTTCTGAGTTGGGGCAGTTTCTGGAGGAAAATACGGCTTCAAGGTTTTTTGTTTGTTTGGTTGGTTGGTTGGTTTTCTTAATGATGAGGTCTTCATGGGTCTGTGGTTGGGAAAATAGAGAGGGGGACCCTGATGACAACAGAGACAGAAAGGAAACTCTTGGAATTGAGTCTCACTTTGCAACCTCTTTCAAGGATGTTTAAGAACAACTTTCTCCAAAGCAAGAATAAATTAAATATATGGAGGTGTCCTGGAGCATCAGTTATTACCTAAGAGCCAAGAGCGAGGAATGTGGGGGGTTGAGAGGGTGGGGTTAGAGAAGGAAGAGAAACTAGCATTTATTGAGAGAATCACTGTGTCAGGCAGACAAGGGAAATTTGTGGCAATTTTAAGTTTTGAGTATTACATTGCATTTTATTTTGGTTTTGGTTTTGATTGTGGCAAAATATACATAACACAAAATTTGCCATTTTAGCTACTTTAAGTGTACAGTTTGGAGGCAATAAGTACTTCACAATGCTGTACAGATATCACAACTAAATAAAGTTTTTTTCATTTTCATCACACTAAACAAAAGTTCTGAAACAGTTTTTTTCAAAGCAAAAGCACTAGCATAGCCATCTCAATTCTTTTTTTTTCTAAATATTTATTTTATTTAGGATCCCAAGGACCTCAGAATGGATTATCAGTCATCAGGTTTTTTTTTTTAACAATATGTCTTCAAAGTTTTTGTCTCAGCGACTAGAAAAGAATTCATTTTCTTATTTCAAACTGGTTAAATATTCTGGGTGAAACGAGTCACTGATTTGCCTATGACCTTTTAGAAAAGTTCTTGTTTTGTTAAAATACTGTACTATTATTAATCTGAATTTGCATTGACTATGTTTTTAGTGTATTTATAAATGGTGAACTCAGTTTCTGAAATTAAACTTTTTATTTGCAATTTTCAAAAAAATAAATAAATAAATAAATATTTATTTATTTTTATTGATGTATTTGGCTGCCCCTGGTCTTAGTTGCGGCATGCAGTGTCTTTTAATTGCAGCATTCAAGATCTCGTTTTTAGTTGCTGCATGCAAAATTTTAGCTGCAGCCTTTGAACTCTTAGTTGTGGCATATGTGATCTAGTTCCCCAACTAGGGATCAAACCCAGGCCCCCTCCATTGGGAGCATGGAGCCTTAGCCACTGGACCACCAGGTTAGTCCCAGCTTTGTACATTAAACAGTAATGCCCCATTATGCACTCCTCACAGTCCTTTCTCTACCTTTTGCTATGAATCTGCTTCTTCTAGGTACCTCATATGGGCTTCCCTTGTGGCTCAGACAGTAAAGAGTCTGCCCACAGTGCAGGAGACTCAGGTTTGATCCCTGGGTTGGGAAGATCCCCTGGAGAAGGAAATGGCAACCCACTCCAGTACTCTTGCCTGGAAAAATCCTCAGACAGAGGAACCTGGCAGCCTGGTGGGCTGCAGTCCATGGGGTCGCAATGGAATCATAGTCATCCTTTTGCATTTGGCTTATTTCGCTTAGCATGTTTCCAAGGTTCACCCACAACAACAGTTAGATCAGAATTTCACTCTCTTTGGATGGCGCGATGACACTCCATGTGCACATCTACCATGATTTGTGTATTCACGTGTCTGTTGACAGACATTTAGACTGTTTCCACTGTTTGGCCCTCGGGAAGAGCCCAGCTATGAACACGGGTGTTCAAGTGTCTGCTTGAGTCCCTGCTTTCAGTTCTTTGGGGCCTAGATCTAGAAGTAGTCCCACTGATTATTTTGTTTAAGACTTACAGTAACCCATAGAGAGAGAGACTGGGGCTGATTTCCTTCTTGAGAACCCTCAGTGGGGATCTGTGTGCTCCCAGCTCCTGTGACAATCCTCCAAACTGAACACTGGCCAGTGCTTTTGCTCAGTCAGGCTCAGCTTCCAGGTAAACTCTCGTCCTCTGTCCCCATCTCTTAAGCTCTATTTCTGCAGAAGAGAATCCATTCAACACATTCTGGTGGAGAAAGACAGGGAGGCAGGCCATCTCTCTCCATCTTCCCATAGGGACCGCAGTGAGGGCTGGGGTGTAGACTTACTGCTCTGGGGTGGTTTGGTATAAATTCTCAATGCACATGCTTGTAAATGACCTTCTGTCTCCTTCTTCAGACCCTTTTAAATTGGAAAGAGCATTCTCTCTTAAAATTGTGCTCCTTTCTTTCTTCTTCTTTCTTTCTTTTTTTTTTTTTCTTTTTTTTGCCACACAGTATGACTTGCAGGATCTTAGTTCCCTAGTCAGGGTTTGAACCCAGGAACCAGCAGTGGAAGTGCCTAGTTCTGACCACTGGACCATCAGGGAATGCCCCTGGGCTCCTTCTTTAAAAAGCTAAAAGCTGACTCTTCCAAGGAAAAAACAAGTCCTCTGATAGCAAGCAAGTCACAATACTATAGCCATTGGTATATTTTAGACATGTTAAAGATTAACACTTTATCCACCAGAAGATAAATTAGCATAGTATCATGATAATAGACTGAGCTGAGAAAATTATTTGTAGAAAATAAGTAAAACAATAGAATTGCAACAATTTTTAATAGCTAGTATTTCCCGTCAGGGGCTATACAGGAAACAGAATAGTCTCTCCTTAAAGATATGAAAGTATTTTGTGATCCAAAAATAGCTGGTCTCTGCATTGTTTCAGCAAGTTTCCCTTAAAATAGAATTTCACTTTCCTTTTAAAATGTTATGATCTGCTTGATTCTACAGAGCTTAGTTCTGTCCAAACAAATCGTCCTGGAGGGAAGGGCAGCTTAGTGGCCCAAGGGGTGGGGATGGTGAGGGGAGTTTACGTTTTTTGTTAATGGTTCTGGCTCCCTTCTGGATTGCAACACGCTAGTGAGGACCCTGGGGAAAGTCCCAGTGCTGGGGAAGAGGAGGAGGGGTCAGCAGTTGGGACTTGAATCTGAGACCGGACACCCCAGCATCGCTTTCTCACACATGGGCAGGTGTGGTACACTCGGATACACAATTCCTTTTTTTTTGTTAGGGGCTTGGTAGAGTGGCTTTCTCTTCTTTATTTTCTCTATATTTATTTCAATCTTTTCTCATAAACTTCAAACTGATCCTAAGTGTATCTTTCTTTCCTAAAACAGTTTTGATATGCTCTGTTTCTTTAATATACTCTGTTTGATATACACCTGTTTATCTTTTACAGGTGAGATATTTTCCCCATAGTTTTGTGGGGTTTTGTATATTTTGGTTATTGTTTGTTTGGTAACTCTTGTTGGACTCTGTCTATAGCTTTTTCTGACTCTGATTTTTTTTTTTTTTTTTTGGCAGGTTTCCCAATGATCTTTCTAAAGTACTCTATTGAAGGTATATTTTTACTTTTTCTCCCATTCCTTTTAAATATTTTAGCTTTCATGTTATATATACATATTTTTTTTTCAGGTTGTATTTTCTTGAAATTACTGCTGGATTGAACCCACATCTACTGTGTCTCCTGCATTGCAGGCAGATTCTTTATCCACTGAGCTATTCTTAAGACCATCCATTTACTTGGAAAGATCTTTTATTAATTCTGTAAATGTCTTCTTTGTTTTGGGGGGGAACCCAAATTACATAAGAAAAAGGGTAGAAAAGATTCATTTTATAACATTTTGAAAATGTTTAAGTAGAAGAGCTTCTTGGATTTCCCTGGTGGTACAGTGGATAAGCATCTACCTGCCACTGCAGGGGACATAGTTTTGATCCCTGGCCCGTGAAGATTCCACACGCCAGGGAGTGACTATGCCCATGGGCCACAACTACTGAAGCCCGTGTGGGCCAAGAGTCTATGCTCTGCAACAGGGGAAGCCGCTGCAGTGAGAAGCCCCGCACCAGTGAGCCCCAGCGCATTGCACTAGAGAAAGCCTTCACAAAGAAATGAAGCCCCCGCTCAGTGGAAAAGCAAATAAATAAACAAGCTTAACTTTTAAAAAAAGAAGAGCTTCTTAATATTACGCGGATAAAGTTCTTATAGTTAGTTAAGTCACTCAGTCGTGTCCGACTCTTTGCAACCCCGTGGACTGTAGCCCACCAGGCTCCTCCGTCCATGGGATTCTCCAGGCAAGAACACTGGAGTGGGCTGCCATTTCCTTCTCCAGAGGATCTTCCCGACCCAGGGATCGAACCCGGGTCTCCCACATTAGAGGCAGACGCTTTAACCTCTGAGCCACCAGGGAAGCCTAAAAGTTCTTATAATCCCCTAGAAATTAGAATCATTAGTATTTACATTTTTACAGCCACAAGTTAATAGGTACATAGACGTACGCAAAATGACCTCTTTTCTCTAGATGCTACTGTCATAAATTAGCACAACACACCCCTAATATGTTCTTTCCTGCTGGAGTCAGGACTAAAGCAAGAATGGTCCCTGCCACTTATTACTCAAAACTCTTGTAATCCTGGAAAATGAAATCAGACCGAGGAAGCAAAGGCGCCTAAATATTCGAAAGTAAGAGTGATGAGGGACAGATAATAGGGACACAGACCCTGATGCCCAATTCTAAACCCTCAGAAGTTCCAAAATACAAAATTATTTAAAGACTCACTTTTTGGCAAACCTTGACCCATAATAATATGAGGTTATTCAGTCTTCATTTACTCCCATCAGTGTTAATGTCACATGCAAATATATCACTGCATTTAGTCACAAGAAACTTCCTGAGACCCCTTGGGGACTTTGATGCCCTGTGTCACCTTTCTAAAATTGAAAATACTCTGAATTCTAAAACACAAATGACCCCCAAGACTTTGGGTAAGGGATTTTGTATCTGCAATATACTGGGCAGTGTCCAGGGACACCAAAAAGATAGAAACATTCATGTTGTGATTCAAGAGCTCCCAGTCAAAACGGAGATGGCAAGATACATGCATAAGAAAAGCTTTAAAACTTTCAAATTGGACTTGAAACAAATACATGGTCCTAGACTGGCTCATGGAGAAGGCAATGGCACCCCACTCCAGTACTCTTGCCTGGAATATCCCATGGATGGAGGAGCCTGGTAGGCTGCAGTGCATGGGGTCGCTAAGAGTCGGATACGACTGAGCGACTTCCCTTTCACTTTTCATTTTCATGCATTGGAGAAGGAAATGGCAACCCACTCCAATGTTCTTGCCTGGAGAATCCCAGGGACAGGGGAGCCTGGTGGGCTGCCGTCTATGGGGTCACACAGAGTCAAACATGACTGAAGCGACTTAGCAGCAGCAGCAGTCTGGCTCAGGGGTTGGTTGAAGTGAAGAGATACACAAGACTGCTTGTGAATATTTGTTCATTATTTCAGTGCCCCAGCGTTGTACCAGCCTGTGTTTGATGGATAAAGCCTTGGCCCCAAATATGGAAGAGATGTGCTTAACAAGGAGGGGAAAGATGATTTTAAGCCGTATGTTTTAGAGTTTTCCTGTCATAAACATCAGAAACTTTGCTTAAAGTCCAGGCTTGGGTGAACCTCCTGCTGGTCACTGAGCTCTCTCCTGCCTCTCTGAGCTGGCTTCCTTCTCCATTACTTCACTCTCAGGCAGGCTGTTTCTGCACAGTGGGAAAGATGGCCACTGGAGGTGTTCCATTTGTGATCCCCCCAGACTGCAATCCCAAAAGAGAAGAGAGTGTCATTCCTCCTGCATCTGTCTCAGTCCCTCGTAATGATCTAACCTAATCATGTTGGCATTTCGACCCAGACACTTTTCTCCTGGCCTGGAGTTACCCTGAGCTGCTGACTTAAACACTCACAAAGCTGGATAGCGTCCAGCTGTAGCGAACCCTCAAGCTGGTATCACTTGCTGAAGATTAAAGAGCAGAGTGAATGAAACCCATCATGTGCTGGGCATTTAATATAAATCATCTTTGGAATTCTCACAACACTGAAAGGGAGGTATCACAGTTCCCACTTTAATAGATAGGCAAAATAAGCTTTTCCATAATCTTCCAGCTCACGAGGACACTGACCAGCTTGAATCACATCTTAGGCTTTGTAATTGACAACCACACTATAGTCATGAGCCTGTCCAGTCTCCCTGGATGACCCCTCCCAGCCCCTGTAGCAGTGGACGCAGACGGCAGACCTGACTGCCTGGGTGGGGGTGGGGGGTGATGCTGCAGACCAGCCATGGTGGTCATATGCCAGCTGGCCCACCTGCCCACCATGGTGCCCAACCCCTGCCCAGAAGTGCTGAAGGGCTCAGCCCCTTTAGACCCCGAGGCATGTCCTTTCACAACTCCCGTCTTTCTATCTGGAGCCTGTGTTCTACCCAAAGCCATGGAAGGTATGTCTGTACACCACACTCCAAAATGTTGTTTGTTTTTTTTTAAATAAAGGAAAGAAACATTTAAAAAAAGAAAACTACATTACACAGTAGTATAGGCTTAAGCAATTACAAAAGCAAGGGATGCATGCTGCTTGAAACCACTGAAGATGAAATATACTAAAACTTAAAACTCCAGAAGAATACAGAGCCAAGACAATGGCTACTGTTCCATTCATACCAAATACATTTCTTCCTATTAAAAATGCAAAAAAACAGCAAGGAGTGCTGGGGCAGATTAATGTCTTAAAAAGGAATAGATGTGTGCAGTCACCCTAGAGTCTTCCTCCTAAACAGGACTCCTTTGCTTTGCTGAGGAGGATAGGCAGGCAGTAAGGGGGGCCTGACCTGGAGCAGGGGTCACAGCATGACAACAGAGGAGGAAGGGTGTCAAGGAGCCTGCTCACTCTCTGGTCACAGGTGTTGATGTCTGTGTATCTAAAATAGGGACAGTATTCACCGGTGGATGTCAGACAGGAAGCTTAGGATGCAAGCTCGGGAAGGAGCTTTAAAAGTGAGTGCTTCATGCTAAGTTAACAGACGCTTAAGATGTTTAAGATGGGCTTCCCTGGTGGCTCAGACAGTAAAGAATCCGCCTGCAATGCAGAAGACCTGGGCTCAATCCCTGGGTAGGAAAGATCCCCTGGAGAAGGGAATGGCAACCCACTCCAGTATTCTTGCCTGAAGAATTCCTCGGACAGAGGGACCTGGCGGGCTACAGCCCATGGGGTCGCAAAGAGTCGGACACAACTGAGCAGCTAACACACACAGGTGTTTAAAGGAAAGAAGAGAAGTGCCTTGCTAAAAAGAATGAAACAGAGTATTATAGGTAGAAGCTGTAACATTTGGATAAAGTATTTTGCTCCTGCTGAGTCTGGGTTGGAACATCCTTCCCATCAGTAGTTGCTTGCTTTTTCCTTCTAAATATAAGAAATGTCTGGGTCCCTTCTGAACTGAGGTAAGTGTGTGAGGACAGGCTTACGCTTGATGGCTATGTGTTAGTCATTCAGTCATGTCCTACTATTTGTGACCCCATGGACTGTAGCCCACCAGGCTCCTCTGTCCATGGGATTCTCCAGGCAAGAATACTGGAGTGGGTAGCCATTCCGTTCTCCAGGGGATCTTCCCCACCCAAGGATCCATCTCCACATTCCAGGCAGATTCTTTACCATCTGAGCCTCCAGGGAAGCCCTTAAAGGCTATGGTCCTGCCCTAAAATACAGGAGAGATGTAGGTGAAAAGGGGGAAAATATCATTTATAATTCTTATGTATCAAACTCTTACAGTTGCAAACCTCAGAAACTGAACTTAATATGAGAGGGAAAAAAAAAAAAAACCTGGACTTAATATAAGCAAAAAATTGACCTATTGCCTCATTTAGAGAAATATTTAAAAGAAGCAGACTATAGGCATTTTCTGATCAGGAGTTGATCCTTTAGCAAATATGATATTTTGGGACCAAGTATCCTATATCCAAGTTGGAATAACCTTCTAAATAACTTGCTGAAAGTCGCCCAAGGATTGATTTGTCAGTGTTCCAGGAGAGGGAAGTACAAAGGCAAAGGAGCTGTGCCTGGAACTTCTCTGAATAATTAAGTTACAGTTGCTATTTGCAAGTCACTGCAGAGAAAATCTTCCAAAAGATGCTATTTATTCAGTCATGTGTGCAAGCCTAGATACTTCTTATATTAACATTGTAATTATATTTTGAATCTTCTTTGTTGTGCTCTTCAAGGACAAAGATTGAATCTTAAATGCAGAAGTCAGAGAAAGAAAAGTCTCTTTTCTCCTGGAGGGGAGTAATCTTGAGCTGCTGACTTAGACATATACAAAGCTGGATAGCCTCCAGCTGTAACCAACCCCCAAGCCATTATCACTTACTGAAGATTAAAGAGAGGAGTGAATGAAACCCATAATGTGCTGGGTATTTTACATAAATCATCTTGGAATTCTCGCAACACTGAAGGGAAGGTGTCACAATTCCTATTTTAATAAATAAGCAAAATAAGACTCGGAGACCTTTACTCGCTTTTCCATGAACTTCAGCTTGAAGGAAGTAAAGCCAGGATTCTAGAACTGAACTGTCTGATTTCAAAGCCTGGGCAAGACTGTAGACTTGACTTCTTGCTGGGTGATGTCTTTGAGGAATAATTAAGCTGTATAACACCTAGCTTTTTGTTTCCTGTTAACAAATCTTTCTTTCCTTACAATATATCTATGAATCATGCTGCTGCTGCTGCTGCTGCTGCTGCGAAGTCGCTTCAGTCGTATCCGACTCTGTGCGACCCCATAGACGGCAGCCCACCAGTCTCCCCCTTCCCTGGGGTTCTCCAGACAAGAACACTGGAGTGGGTCGCCATTTCCTTCTCCAATGCATGAGAGTGAAAAGTGAAAGTGAATTCGCTCAGTCGTGTCCGACTCTTCGAGACCCCAAGCGCTGCAGCCTACCAGGCTCCTCTGTCCATGGAATTTTCCAGGCAAGAGTACTGGAGTGGGGTGCCATTGCCTTCTCCGACGATCATCACGATACACTATAAAAAGCTCAATCCTAGGAGCCAGAGATGCAAAGAATTGAATACAACTTTAGCCCATGGAGAGCTCACAAACTATCTGGGGAAATGGAACCCAAACATGAAGCAGTAAACAACAACCTGGGGGTGGGACTGGGCTGAACAACCAGTGAGCAGAAAAGACTTAGAGGACCTGACCGAGGCTGGAATTACCCCTCAGTGTCCATTTCCCCTTGCTTGGTAAGACAGCTCTGCCCTCTACTAGCTGGGACTACAGCCATCCAGTATGTAGACTGCATTTCCCAGTCTCTCTTGCAGCTTAGTGTGACTAAATTCTGTCCAATGGGACGAAAGCAGAAATGACAAATGCAGCTTCTGCCAGGGATTCTTAAAGGGAAAAACAACATCCTCTCCTTTTCCCTGCCTGCAGGCGCTTCAGCAGCCATCTGGCATCATGAAGCAGGTTTCGGAGGAAGTCACTGGTGGCAGAGCTACAAGCGGGGAGAAGCAGAGGTCTGGCTCTCCTAGCGGTGCCTCTGCTCCAGACGGCCAGCCTTCACTCTTTCACGCAAAAGAGAAGGAAACTCCTGTCTCATTTATGCCACAGTTATTTGATTTAGGTCATACCTGAATGGTCTAGTGGTTTTCCCTACTTTCTTTAATTTCAATCTGAATTTGGCAATAAGGAGTTCATGATCTGAGCCACAGTCAACTCCTGGTCTTGTTTCTGTGGCTGTATAGAGCTTCTCCATCTTTGGCTGCAAAGAATATAATTATCTGATTTCGGTGTTGACAATTTGGTGATGTCCATGTGTAGAGTCTTCTCTTGTGTTGTTGGAAGAGGGTGTTTGCTATGACCAGTGAATTTTCTTGGCAAAACTCTATTAGTCTTTGCCCTGCTTCATTCCGCATTCCAAGGCCAAATTTTCCTGTTACTCCAGGTGTTTCTTGACTTCCTACTTTTGCATTCCAGTCCCCTATAATGAAAAGGAAGTCTCTTTTGGGTGTTAGTTCTAAAAGGCCTTGTAGGTTTTCATAGAACCGTTCAACCTTAGCTTCTTCAGTCTTACTGGTTGGGGCAGAGATCATTCTGTCGTTTTTGAGATTGCATCCAAGCATTTCGGACTCTTTTGTTGACCATGATGGCTACTGCATTTCTTCTGAGGGATTCCTGCCCATAGTAGTAGATATAATGGTCATCTGAGTCAAATTCACCCATTCCAGTCCATTTTAGTTCGCTGATTCCAAGAATGTCAATGTTCACTCTTGCCATCTCTTGTTTGACCACTTAAATTGAAGAAAGTAGGGAAAACCACTTGACAATTCAGGTATGAACTAAATCAAATCCCTTATGATTATACAGTGGAA
Organism: Ovis aries; assembly: GCF_016772045.2. Classification (NCBI taxonomy): domain Eukaryota; kingdom Metazoa; phylum Chordata; class Mammalia; order Artiodactyla; family Bovidae; genus Ovis; species Ovis aries. Next base: position 76,050,424 of record NC_056061.1, read on the forward strand.
GTGAGAAATAGATTTAAGGGCCTAGATCTGATAGATAGAGTGCCTCATGACTATGGACTGTGGTTCGTGACATTGTACAGGAGACAGGGATCAAGACCATCCCCATGGAAAAGAAATGCAAAAAAGCAAAATGGTTATCTGGGGAGGGCTTACAAATAGCTGTGAAAAGAAGAGAAGTGAAAAGCAAAGGAGAAAAGGAAAGATATAAGCATCTGAATGCAGAGTTCCAAAGAATAGCAAGAAGAGATAAGAAAGCCTTCCTCAGTGATCAATGCAAAGAAATAGAGGAAAACAACAGAATGGGAAAGACTAGAGATTTCTTCAAGAAAATTAGAGATACCAACATTTCATGCAAAGATGGGCTCGATAAAGGACAGAAATGGTATGGACCTAACAGAAGCAGAAGATATTAAGAAGAGGTGGCGAGAATACACAGAAGAACTGTACAAAAAAGATCTTCACGACCCAGATAATCACGATGGTGTGATCACTCACCTAGAGCCAGATATTCTGGAATGTGAAGTCAAGTGGGCCTTAGAAAGCATCACTACGAACAAAGCTAGTGGAGGTGATGGCATTCCAGTTGAGCTATTTCAAATCCTGAAAGATGATGCTGTGAAAGTGCTGCACTCAATATGCCAGCAAATTTGGAAAACTCAGCAGTGGCCACAGGGCTGGAAAAGGTCAGTTTTCATCCCAATCCCAAAGAAAGGTAAAGCCAAAGAATGCTCAAACTACAGCGCAATTGCACTCATCTCACACGCTAGTAAAGTAATGCTCAAAATTCTCCAAGCCAGGCTTCAGCAACACGTGAACCATGAACTTCCAGATGTTCAAGCTGGTGTTAGAAAAGGCAGAGGAACCAGAGATCAAATTGCCAACATCCGCTGGATCATGGAAAAAGCAAGAGAGTTCCAGAAAAACATTTCTGCTTTTTTGACTATGCCAAAGCCTTTGACTGTGTGGATCACAATAAACTGTGGAAAATTCTGAAAGAGATGGGAATACCAGACCACTTGACCTGCCTCTTGAGAAATTTGTATGCAGGTCAGGAAGCAACAGTTAGAACTGGACATGGAACAACAGACTGGTTCCAAATAGGAAAAGGAGTTCGTCAAGGCTGTATATTGTCACCCTGCTTATTTAAATTCTATGCAGTTACATCATGAGAAACGCTGGACTGGATGAAGCACAAGCTGGAATCAAGATTGCTGGGAGAAATATCAATCGCCTTAGATATGCAGATGACACCACCCTTATGGCAGAAAGTGAAGAGGAGCTAAAAAGCCTCTTGATGAAAGTGAAAGAGGAGAGTGAAAAAGTTGGCTTAAAGCTCAACATTCAGAAAATGAAGATCATGACATCTGGTCTCATCACTTCATGGGAAATAGATGGGGAAACAGTGGAAACAGTGTCAGACTTTATCTTTTGGGGCTCCAAGATCACTGCAGATGGTGACTGCAGCCATGAAATTCAAAAACGCTTACTCCTTGGAAGAAAAGTTATGACCAACCTAGATAGCATATTCAAAAGCAGAGACATTACTTTGCCAACAAAGGTCCATGTAGTCAAGGCTATGGTTTTTCCAGTAGTCATGTATAGATGTGAGAGTTGGACTGTGAAGAAAGCTGAGTGCTGAAGAATTGATGCTTTTGAACTGTGGTGTTGGAGAAGACTCTTGAGAGTCCCTTGGACTGCAAGGAGATCCAACCAGTCCATTCTGAAGGAGATCAGCCCTGGGATTTCTTTGGAAGGAATAATGCTAAAGCTGAAACTCCAATACTTTGGCCACCTCATGCGAAGAGTTGACTCACTGGAAAAGACTCTGATGCTGGGAGGGATTGGGGGCAGGAGGAGAAGGGGACGACAGAGGATGAGATGGCTGGATGGCATCACTGACTCGATGGACGTGAGCCTGAGTGACTCCAGGAGTTGGTGATGGACAGGGAGGCCTGGCGTGCTGTGAATCATGGGGTCGAAAAAAGTCGGACACGACTGAGCAACTGAACTCACTGAACTAACAGTTATTTGGGGCTTTTGTCATTGTAGGCAAATTTAATTCTTATTGCTAAAAGAGCACAGTGGGCAGCCACAGTCACCAACACCCCCCAAATCCTACTATGTAACCTTTAGCAAGTTACTTCCTTTCCCGGGGGGCCTGGGAGAATCCAAAGAGAATAACCAATAAGAGAGTAGGAGAAAGCACTTGGGGGTTTTTAGAGGATCTGTTGTGATACAATACGGCTGGGTAGGGAGGGATGAGGCTGCGGTCCATAGGGTTGCAAAGAGTTGGATACAACTGAAGCGACTTAGCATGCACATACACCACTAATCACCTCACTATTTTCCTGAGTCTTTTTTTTTTTTTTTGGCTGCACCACACAAAATGTGGGATCTTTGGATGGATGGAACCTGCACCCCTTGCAGTGGAAGCATGGAGTCTTAACCATTGGACTGCCGGGGGCAGTCCAAGAATTAGTCCAGTTTAGTTTGTAAGTCTTGACTCTCTTAGCTACAAGTTAAAAAAATTCAACCCTGCTTTAAAAAAAAAAAAAAAAAGTGGGCAGGGTGAGCTTTCGTGGTTGGTTCATGTAATTAAAGAGGCAAGAAATAAGCTCGAGGAAGTCTGGATCAGGATCAGATGATGTCATTAGGATGTGGTCTCAGCTCTGCTTCCCTGAGCTCACTGCATTGTCATAAAGCTGCTGCTGCTGCTGCTGCTGCTGCTGCTGCTGCTGCTGCTGCGTCGATTCAATCATAAGGCAAGTGGTGACCTCTGGCAGAATGAATTCTCAGCCTAGTCACTTCACAGCCCAGGTGGAAAACATCTCTCTTAGGGCTGCAGAGAATCCCTCAACCTACCTGCCTCCCTGTGACTCTGCTTCTGCAGATCTGTATGTCCCCATCTCTGGACTGGGTGGGGCATCCACCCCAAACTGCGTGGATTGAGAGTTTGGGAAGGGTGGTTGTTTTGGTTTTTGGTTTGGGGTTTTTTTTTGTTTTTTGTTTTTTGCAATGTCATTCAGCATATGGAATTTTAGTTTCCTGACCAGGGTCCAAACTCATGCCCCCTGCATTGGAAGCACACAGTCTTAACCACCCAATTCCCAGGGAAATCCCAAGAAGGGTAATTGTTTAAAGAAAAAGTGAGGTGCAACTGTCAGTAGGAGATAAATGGATGCTGGGGGAAAGTGTTCACATTTTAGGGCAGAGAAGAGGAATGGCAAAGATGTGAAGTCTGAAATGAGTGAGACAGGATGGACTGAATAGAAAAGTCCTGTAGGCAGGAAATGTGTTGCAAGGGCCTCTGTTCATTTTCGCTGTATTAGTTCGCTGTACTATGTTGTGCTTAGTCACTCAGTTGTGTCTGACTCTGTCAACCCCACGGACTGTAGCCCACCAAGCTCCTCTGTCCATGGAATTTCCCAGATAAGAATACTGGAGGGGGTTGCCATGCCCTCCGGGGGATCTTCCCAACCCAGGGATTGAACCCAGGTCTCCCGCATTGCAGGCAGATTCTTTACCAGCTGAGCTAGCCTTAACAAAGCAGATGGCTTAAATAACAGAACTTGATTTTCTCACAGGTCTGGAGGCTGGAAGTCCAAAATCAAGAGCTGGCAGAGCCCGCTTCTCCCAAGGCTCTCTCCTTGGCCTGGCGGTGGCTGTGTTCCTCCTGCCATCTTTGCCCATGGCCATCCCCCTGTTCACTGACCCCCACCGTGCTGAAGCCAGATCCCCACTGTGACTGTATTGAGAGATGAGGCTTTAGAGCGGTACTTCATTCTGCCCTCATGAATGGGATTATTGCTCTTATGAGAGAGGCCCCAGAGAGCACCTTTGCCCGCCTGCCAGGTAAGCACACAGCAAGAAGATGGCCATCTGTGATCCAAGAAGCAGGCTCTCACCAGACACTGAATCTACTGATGCCTTGATCTTGGACTTCCCAGGCTTTAGAGCTGTGAGGTGTAAACTTCTGTTGTTTATAAGCCCCTGGGTCTATGGGCTTCCCTGGTGGTACAGATGGTAAAGAATCCACTTGCAATGCAGGAGACTTGGTTTCAATCCCTGGGTCTAGACAGTCCCTGGAGAAAGAAATGGCACCCACTCCAGTATTCTTGCCTGGGATAATCCCATGGACAGAGAAGCCTGGCAGGCTATGGTGCATGGGGTTGCGAAGAGTCAGCCACAACTGAGCGACTAACACTTTCAGGCTATGGGGAGTCTATTATAAAGCCAGAGCAGACTAAGATAGGCCAGTACATAGCCAAAACCAAGCAAGTAAACAGAAGAATCCAACCAAGAGGCTCACAAATCTAGGTGCAATAGCACAAATTATTTGCAACTAGATGGTTACCTGTGGGGAAGGACCGTGATACTCCAAGCCTTACTAGGAAATGCCAGATGTGTAGAGTAGGGTGGAATGGAAGACCCAGCACCTAATAAAGTGTTCTGTCCAGAGAAGACACACAGGTAGTAATGGCTAGACTGAAGTACAAAAAAGAACAGGAAGAGAAAGAACATTTATGATTTGGATGAGTTGCCTTTATTATAACTACAGCCTTAGAACAAAAAAACCCTCAACATCTATGGCAGTTATATGGGAGAGAAGGGGCAAAAGCTACTTTCAACTTCATTCAGAAGCCCTTGAAGCTCTAGGCATGAAATAAGATAACCCCAGAGAGGAGTAGACGTGGGAGGAGGAGCAGGCAATGGATTATATTCATTGGTTATCAATCAAAACTAGTTTTCCCCCAGGCCTCATCTATGTACCTATGATCTCCCCAACCTATTTAGTTTTTCTTAGTACTCATCACTATACGAAATTGTCTTATATAATTGTTCGATTACTTTTTTTAATAGTCTACCAACACCACCTCCAGAATATAAGCTCTAAAACAGAAGGAGCTTTTTGTGGTCCTTGCTGTGTCTTCAGTACCCAAGAAAGTACCTAGCACATACTAGGTGTTCAAAAAACATTGTTGCATGACTAAAGGAGAAAGAGTAAAGGATCTGAGGGTTTTAAATAAAATAAAGATATCAGAGATTTAAAAATAAAAGTGACATCAGTTCAGTTCAGTTGCTTAGTCATGTCCAACTCTTTGCGACTCCATGAACCACAGCACGCCAGGCCTCCCTGTCCATCACCAACTCCCGGAGTCCGCCCAAACCCACGTCCATCGAGTCAGTGATGCCATCCAACATCTCATCCTCTGTCATCCCCTTCTCCTCCTGCCCTCAATCTCTCCCAGAATCAGGGTCTTTTCCAATGAGTCAGCTCTTTGCATCAGGTGGCCAAAGTATTGGAGTTTCAGCTTCAACATTAGGCCTTCCAATGAACACCAAGGACTGATCTCCTTTAGGATGGACTTGTTGGATCTCCTTGCAGTCCAAGGGACTCTCAAAGTGACTACAGCCAAGGTAATAACTTCATAGAAGCTGGGCAATTCAGAATGCTTCATTCCATAAAGATTATGCACAATCATGGGACTTTCCTTGTGGTCCAGTGGTTAAGACTTTGTACTCCCAATGCAGGGGTCATGGGTTTGGTCCTCGGTCAGGAACTAGCTCCCACATGCCGCAAGTAAGAATGTGCAGGCCGCAACTAAAGCTCTTATGTTCCACAACTAAGACCCAATTTTTTTCTAAGAAAAAAATTATGCTTTTAGGTCAGAAAATCTGGTTGCATCATGAAAAATCAGCTTTAGTTGTTTCTCTGTTCTTTTGCAAAAGCAACAGTAAAAGCATAATCTCTTAAGTGACTTTATTTTTAGTGTATACTATATACTAACCATGGTTTTAATTTCCATGTGCTGATGTTTTGACATCTGGGGCCTTGCTGATCCTGGAGGGACTGCCCCTTCAGGGTGAAGCAGTTCCTGGAGACAGTAAACAGCTTACTTGTAAGTGTGCTTTTTAAATGCAAACCAACCAATCCAGAATTCACACCCCAATACCTCCTTATCAGGCCCTCACACTCCAGGTCACAATCTCCTGCCATGATCACCTCAGGTCCAAGTAACCAACACCTACAGACAGCTGCTGTGCTCCAGGGCCCCCTGAAACTATTCACACTAACCACACTGACCTACGTAAGCTCGTGTGCTGTTTGAGGGGCTGACCATGCCTCACCTGTTCCTCCCACAGACACCATGATGAAGGCCCCTGTTCACCCCTCCCTCTCTGGTCCTGACCAATCCTGGTGCTTCCCCATGTGGACCCTCCAGGGGCGGCATGCCCCTTTCTCTTGGGAATTGTGAGTAATAAATTATATGTTCATGGCCATCACTTGATCTCCCAATCTTACTAACACTCAGATTTTCTATGACTGTATTGTATTTAAAACAATATCTCAGTAAAGATGCTTTCATCTGTAACAGAAAAGCCAATTCAAACTATGCCTTCAGTCTTAAAGGAGATGCGCTGTGAGTGGAAAGTCAGAACAGCCTCCAGTAGCCTCTGGGTTGGTTTTATTTCAGTCTCTGATGATGTCCGAGGGCTCACTGTCCTCCAGTCTCTCACCCGTGCTCTGCAGCACCAGGTTCATCCATCTGTAGTCAGTCCCACAGGCTTCCTAGTTTAAGCAGAGGGGAAGGGACCAGGTCTCTTCTGGAATCTTTCTCAGGAGAATGGGGCAGCTTTATCCCCAAGAGTCCCTGCAAACCTCTTTGCAAAATTGGGGCGTGTGTCTCTCCCTGGCAGAGAATGAGATTCTGTAGATGAGTTTGGACCTGAGCCTCTTCTGCTTCCTAGATTCAGGAGGGCTCAGGGTCCAGGAAGCACAGGAACCGTATGGGGGAGAGGTGGACCCTGAGCAGTGTCGTTACAGGAAACAGGGAGTGAATGCCGAGTGGTTCCACCAAGTCCAGTGCAGTAATCTGATAGCAATACAAACATGGAAAATAAAGAAGTAACTTAAGATGACAATCTGCGTGGGGGTCAGTGGTGGTTTAAGAAGACGGAATACAACTGAACACATCTGCTGTAAGTCACACATTTGCAAGAAAAACCTCCTATCCTTGGTGGCTTTTACTGAGACAAGAAGAGAACTTCACTTCTTATGAGATATGATTCTGATTCTGAGATGGCCGTATAAAGAAAAAAGTCATTAAATTTCTATGTTTCATTTCATTCTTACATTGGCCTATCTTATCTTGTAGGCTGCAAACTTGATGGGGAAAGAGATTATATATTTTATAGCACAGTGGTATTTAAAATGTCAAGAAACGGGAAAAAAAAAAAAAAACAGGGTACATTTTAGCCTGAGAATTTTAATGCCTGCTCAGTGCTTTTCTTCAACCGATTCTCTCATTTTACACATGCGCACAGATATTGCTGCCCCTGCACGCCCTGCCCCCAGACACTCACAGTCTGAGAAAGATGTGACATCAAAACAGAAGCACAATTCTTTATAAGAGCATCAGGGTTAGAGAGCTAATTTAATTAGTGTCTAGTCTGGAATGAAAAAAAAAAAAAGGCATCTGTAATGTAGAAAGGTTATTTGTGATCTGCTTCTTGAAAAAATGTCTGCCTGATTTGTGTCTTTCAGCAGCTTGCAACAATGGAGGTTTGCTCCCAGTCTCTCCAACAGACACATTTCCAATCACCAGGCTGCGGTGGATTTATGCCCTCTTCCTGACTTAAACAGCAGCTCTCAGAAAGCAATAGCTTTCTGCATTGAGAGCTGGAGGGTTTGTTAGACATTCTGCAAGCATATATCAGATGTATCACCAAATTAGAGATAATTGTGAGCAAAGAAGGAAAATTCTCAAATTCACAAATTATGCAACTGATTACCCCAACGACAATTATTTTTAATACATGCATTTTGCCTTGATTTTTGCATTTGGGGGAAGTAATATATAGTATGAAAACAAGACTAGCAAGCAACATTTCATTTGTTCCTTCTTATGAAGCAGAATGAGGAAATGCATCCGAAACCACTTTGTGAGTCCTAATGCATGTGCAGATGTGAGTTTCTGTTGCTGATTTCATTATACTAATAGGTTAAACTTTACTTAAGGGAAAAAAGCAAAATGTTCTTTTGAACGGCATAAGGTACTTTTACTGGATGAAATTCTAAATGCATTCAAATGATCTATTTTACTTTCTGAGCATTTTAACACCATTCAGATGGAAAATCCCACTCTAATGAATGTTTTCACAGTTCAAAGAGCGATCTGCTTGCAATTCAGTTCCTTAAATGGGCAAAAGGCTTGAACAGGCATTTCACAAAAGAAATCAAGCAGGGATTTCCCTGGTGGTCCAGTGGCTAAGACTCTATGCTTCCAATTCAGGGGGCACAGGTTCAATCCTTGGTCAGGAAACTAGATCCCACATGCCACAACCAAGTGTGAGCCTGCCCAGCTAGAGGCTCCCACGTGCTGCAACTAAGCTCAGGTGCAAGCTGATAAATACATAAGTATTTAAAACTAGACAAACAAACAAGCCTCAGGATATGTCATTTGACCTCTAGCCTCAGTTTATAAAGGAAAAAAGAAAAAAAAATACAAACTACTATGTATAATGTTGTAGTGCACAGCACATGGAACGTAAGCAAAAAAATATATATATATACCATTCTCTTTCCCCAGAGATGTCTCCTAATCTTGGGAACCCAAGACAATATTACCTTACACAGTAAAAGGTAAACTGCAGATATGATTAAGGTTACAGACCTTGAGATGGGAAGACTGAAAAAACAAAATGTGAAGGCGATAATCCCTCAGTTGTGTCCAACTCTTTGGGACCCCGTTGACTGTAGCCCACCAGGCTCCTCCATCTATGGAATTCTCCAGGTAGGAATACTGGAGTGGGTAGCCATTCCCTTCTCTAAGGGATCTTCCCAACCCAGGGATTGAACCCAGGTCTCCTGCATTGGAGGAGGATTCTTTACCATCTGAGCCCCCAGGGAAGCCAATGGTAAGATTAACCTGTATTATTAAATGGGTGGAACTAATCTAATCATGTCAATCCTTAAAAGCCAGAAACCTTTCCCATTGTGGTTGGAGAGAGCTGCCTGACAGAGACACGGAACAGGAGAAGGGTCAGAAGCCACCGCTGTGGTTTTTGAAGATGGAGAGTCATGAGGCAAGGCAGGCAGAGGCGTCTAGATGCTGGGAATGACTCAGCTGAAAGCCAGCAAGAAAATGGGGACCTCAGTCCTCCAGCAGCAAGAAACTGAGCTCGGCCTACAGCCCGAATGAGCAAGATAATGGATCCCCACCTCCATAAAAGAAGAAGTCCTGCTGACATCTTGATTTGAGCCTGGTGAGGTCCACACCAGACTTGTGACCTCCAGAGCTGAAGGATAATAAATGTGTGTTGCTCAGTGCTGAGCACTTTGTGGTAATATGTTCCAGCAGCGATAAAAACAAATTCAATACCCAATGGAAATGTGTCTGTCTGTGCAGCGGTATATGTGTACAATGATGTTCACATCAAGATCACTTGTAAGAGCCCCAGTGTGGAAGTAGCCCATGCGGCCTTTAACAGGATAGATGAATAAATTGGCCTGGGTGTACGGTGGGCGTGGGGAGCAGTGGAGATGAGATGGTGATGGTCTCACAGCATGAGGGGTGTCGAGTGTGGGTGGAGACAGGCTTCATGGTTCCATGGATGGCAAGTTCACAACCGGGGAGAACAGTATTCCCCTTACAGAGATCAGAAGAGTGGTTGTCTTTGCAGAGGGGGAAAGGACTGAGATACCTTATCTCAGTTTGGGGAGTGCTGGAACATTCCATGTCTTGATCTAGGTGCTGTTTACAGGGTGTGTTTACTTAGATGATGAGTGAGTTTTTCTTTATGCATTTTGAACTTCAGTTAAAAAGTTCACATAGTAAGAAGTGGTCTGTTTGGATTAGTAAATGTTTACAAAGTTTATGCTGAAGACCACTTTGTAATGGTTATCTTTTTTCTATCATTTACTTTTTGGCTTCCCTCTGATTTTTCATCACAGAATATTTTCCTTAGTCCATGAGAGTAGAAATATCCAGTGAAATGCTGCTAAACCTCATGGCATACTTGGATGAATTTAAACATACATACCTTCACACACTCTGAAATTTCATTTATTTATTAGTTATTTGTTCATTATTTAATTGAAGATCATCAGTTTCTTCTCCCTGGAAGCAAATATTGTAATTTTATTCTATTTCTTTTCAGAAATTTTTTATCACATTGTGTGTATTTGAGTTCATGTGTATGTGTAAAGTTTCTTTTTTTTTCATGAATGACAGCAAACTATACGCATGAGTCTGTCCTTGCTTTCCTCAAACATGGACCAAAGTTATAATTTTTAATAGCTGAGTAGAGATTTGGACTTCCCCGGTGGCTCAGACAGTAAAGAATCCTCCTGCAATGCAGGAGACCTGGGTTTGATCTCTGGGTTGGGAAGATTACCTGGAGAAGGAAATGGCAACCTACTCCAGTATGCTTGCCTGGAGAATTCCATGGACAGAGGAGCCTGGCAGGTTATAGTTCGTGGGGTCGCAAAGAGTTGGATGCAACTGAGCGACTAAGCACAGCACAGATACAGAATGATCAGTCATTTGACTAATTCCCCTGTTAATGGACATATAGGTTATTGCCAGTCTTTTGCTATTGTAACAGTGCTGCAATAAATCTCTCTAAATGCCCGTCATTTTGCACTATCACAGTTTACTTTTCAGTAATTTACTTCAAATCAGTAAGTATTGATGGTTACTTATAGATTTGAGATGATGGCAGATGTTAACATTTTTTTACTGAGAATACTTAGTTCAGTTCAGTTCAGTTCAGTCACTCAGTCGTGTCCGACTCTTTGCGACCCCATGAATCGCAGCACGCCAGGCCTCCCTGTCCATCACCAACTCCCGGAGTTCACTCAGACTCATGTCCATCGAGTCAGTGATGCCATCCAGCCATCTCATCCTCAGTCGTCCCCTTCTCCTCCTGCCCCCAATCCCTCCCAGCATCAGTCTTTTCCAATGAGTCAACTCTTTGCATGAGGTGGCCAAAGTACTGGAGTTTCAGCTTTAGCATCATTCCTTCCAAAGAAATCCCAGGGCTGATCTCCTTCAGAATGGACTGGGTGGATCTCCTTGCAGTCCAAGGGACTGTCAAGAGTCTCCTCCAACGCCACAGTTCAAAAGCATCAATTCTTCGGTGCTCAGCCTTCTTCACAGTCCAACTCTCACATCCATACATAGCTACTGGAAAAACCATAGCCTTGACTAGATGGACCTTAGTCGGCAAAGCAATATCTCTGCTTTTGAATATACTGTCTAGGTTGTTTTCTTCCAAGGAGTAAGCGTCTTTTAATTTCATGGCTGCAATCACCATCTGCAGTGATTTTGGAGCCCAGAAAAATAAAGTCTGACACTGTTTCCACTGTTTCCCCATCTATTTCCCATGAAGTGATGGGACTGGAAGAATACTCAGGGCTCAGTAATTGCAGCTCCAGGGTTCTAGAGCGCAGGCTAAGCAATTGTTGTGCATGGGCTTAGTTGCCCATGGAATACTCCCAGACCAGGGATCTACCTCGTGTCTCCTACATTGGCAGGTAGATTCTTTACCACTGAGTTACCAGGGAAGCCCCAAGGATGTATTTTTTTCTTAATGGTTTTTGTTTCCTAGGGCTGCTATAACAGTACCATGGACTAGGTAGCTTCAAACAGCCTAAAATTTTCATCTGATAGTTCTGGAGGTTAGAAGTCCAAAATTAGAATGTTGTCAGAGCCATGGTCTCTCTCCAAAGGCTCTAAGGACACATCTTTTTATGTTGCATCTTCCTGCTTCTGGTGGTGCCCAGCAATCCTGGCATTACTTGGCTTATAGACACATCACTACAATCTCTGCCTCCATCTTCACATGGCTATCTCCCTGTGTCTCTGTGTTTTCATGTGTCTATCTTCTCATAAGAACACCAGTCATATTGGATTAAGGGACCACCCTTCTCCCGCATATAACATCTTCTCTCTCTCTCTCTCTCTTTTTTTTTTTTTTGACTGCATTATGTGGCATGTGGGATCTTAGTTCTCCCAACCAGGAATCGAACTCATGACCCCTATAGTGAAAGCATGTAACCTTAACCACTGAACGCCAGAGAAGTCCCAGAGGCAACTATTAAAGAGCTGAATGCAGGTACCGAGAAGGCAAGCAGGAGTCTGGAATCCAGGGCAGCCAGTCTGGCTAGAGATACACACTTTGAAGTCATTAGGCTTCTGAAGAGAATTTAAAGCCACAGACTGTAGAAATCATGGAGGCAGTGAGCACAGGTTAAAAAAGGAAAGTGCATCTGGTTCCTGAGTTTGAGAAACTCATGACGCATCCAGGTGGAGACTTAAAATACTTGGAAGAGCAATCTGCCTGAAAATATAGATTTGGAAGACATCAGCAAATAGGCAGCCGTTGAAACAACGAAGTGAACGGTCAGAATAGTGAGTAGAGAGCTCATGTCGTGGGTAGAGAGCCAGAAAGTGCAGACTCGGGAGTGGATGGGGAAGGAAGGGAGATGAGGGGCCAGAGAAAGTTTCAAGAAGGAGAAAAGTATAATTCTTCAGAAAGGTAAGTGGGATGCAAACTGAATGGGGACCCCTGACTTTGGTAAGGAGGAGGTTTTGTTGACTTTAGAAGTCCGATTGCAGTGGATGGAGGAATGGATGGGAAGTGAGCAGGGTAATATTATCTGAAAGGAAAATAAACTTCATCTTCTGGCTTAATAATACGTTTCAGGTTGATAAATCATGGTGCTGACCTCTTTTCCCCTCCTGCTGTTTGGAGACGTCTGGGCCCTCATTTAGTGCTTCCTTTCGGAGGACGCTGGGCCTTCCAGGACTGTGTGACCCGCACAGCATGGATGCTGATCTGCGCTCCTGAAATGACCTTATCCTTCACAGGTTTAAACATGGCTCAGGTCCCAGCTAATCCCCTCCTGAAAGTCTTCCCCAGTCTCCCCAGCTGCAAATTATCTTCTGTTCCTCAGAATCTCTACAATGTTTATCTGATCATCTCTCTCTCTTTTTAAAAAAAATAATTTATTTTGTTTTATTTTTGGCTGCACTGAGTCTCCGTTGCTGTGTGCACTTTTCTCTAGTTGTGGTGAGCAGAGGCCCCTCTTCCTTGGGGTGAGCAGGCTTCTCATCGCAGTGGCTTCTCTTGTAGAGCACAGATTCTAGGGTGAATGGGTTTCAGTAGTTGCATCATTTGGGCTCAGGAGTTACAGATCCCGGGCTGTAGAGCACAGGCTCAATAGTCATAGCTCAGTTGGTAGAGAATCTGCCTGCAATGCAGGAGACCCCAGTTCAATTCCTGGGTCAGGCAGATCTGCTGAAGAAGGGATAGGCTACCCACTCCAGTATTGCTGAGCTTCCCTTGTGGCTCTGCTGGTAAAAAATCTGCCTGTGTTGTGGGAGACCTGGATTGGGAAGATCCCCTGGAGAAGGGAAAGGCTACCCACTCCAGTATTCCAGCCCGGAGAATGCCATGGACTGTATAGTCCATGGGGTTGCAAAGAGTCAGACATGACTGAGTGACTTTCACCTCAATAATTGAGGCTTGAGCTTAGTTGTGAGACTGTATAGGGGATCTTCCCAGATCAGGGATTGAACCTGTGTCTCCTGCAGTGGCAGGTGGATTCTTTACCACTGAGTCACCAGGGAAGCCCTATCTGTATATCTCTTAAAGTACAGAGAAATATTCCCAGGTGGCTCAGTGGTGAAGAATCCATCTGCAATGTACGAAACGTGGGTTTGATCTCTGGTCTGGAAAGATCCCCTGGAGAAGGAAATGGCAACCCACTCTAGTATCCTTGCCTGGGAAATCCCATGGACAGAGTAGCCTGGCAGAGTACAGTCCATGGGGTCGCAAGAGTCAGACACAATTTAGCAACTAACAACAACTCTTAAAGTTCACTTTGCTTTAACTTTTATTCCTCTTATTATAACTATTGGGTTATAGTTTCTTCACTAGATGAAAAGTTTTCATCTAGTGATGAAAAGTTTCTCATGGTTCTCAAGATCAAGGTGTCAAGAGACTGGATTCCTCTGAGACCTCTGGCTTGTGTGTGGCCACATTCTCACTAGATGAAAAGCGTCAGACAGGATCCATAGCTGATTCACCTTGATATTTCCAAGAATATCATGCTTCTTCATTTTTACACTAGATGTTCATGTTTAACACACACAGACTGTTCAATAAATATTTTTGTGTGTTAATAAAAGGAGGCTCACTGGACCCAACAGAATGACATGTAATGGAGTCCTACAATGCGACACAACGTGCATATCTTTAGTTCACATGCTCTTTGCATTTGCAGATGAAAACAGCAATTCTGAAGTCAGCAGAAGCAAAGTGTTAAAAGCCAAATATCAAGCCCAACCCAAAGCATCCAAAATCCAGGAGGGTAACTGTCAGCCAAGGGTGGAATTACTGCAGTAAATCACATTATAGGCTGAATTGTGTCCCTTTGAAATTCATGTGTAGAAACCATAACCCCAGGTACCTGGGAAAGAGACTGTATTTGGAAATATTGATTTTGAAGAGGTCACTGAGTTAAAATGAGGCAGTTAGGGTAGGTGCTGAGTGGTACTATTGTAAGAGGAGATTAAACACACAGCTGGTAAAGAATCCACTTGTCATGCAGGAGAACCCAGTTTGATTCCTGAGTTGGGAAGATCCCTTGGAGAAGAGATAGGCTATCCACTACTTGGGCTTCCCTGGTGGCTCAGACAGTAAAGAATCCACCTGCAATGCAGGAGACCTGGGTTCAATCCCTGGATCAGGAAGATCCTCTGGAGACGAGAATAGCAACCCACTCCAATATTCTTGCCTGGAGAATCCCAAAGACAGAGGGGCCTGGAGGTTTACAGTCCACAGGGTTGCAAAGAGTCGGACACGACTGAGTGACACAGCATAGCACAGACACCCAGTGACACCAAGGATGTGTGTCCAGAGAGCAAAGACCATATGAGGACCATTGAGAATGTGGCCACACACAAGCCAGAGGTCTCAGAGGAATCCAGTCCCCTGACACCTTGATCTTGAGAACCATGAGAAAATAATTGCTGTTGTTTAGTTGCTGAATCACGTCCGACTCTATTGCAACCCCACGGACTGTGGCCCGCCAGGCTTCTATGTCCATGGGATTTCCCAGGCAAGAATCCTGGAATGGGTTGCCATTACCTTCTCCAGGGGATCTTCCCAACCCAGGGATCCAACCTGTATCTGTTGTTTAAGCAACACAGTCTATGGTATTTTGTTATGTCAGCCTCAGCAGACTAATCACCATGACAATAAAATGCCATGTTGCATAGAAAGAAATAATGGCTTTGCAGTGGGACAGACCAAGACTTGGTCTACTACTTCCTATGTGATTTGGGGCATGTAGCATTGCCTCTCTGAGCCGCTTCTCATGTCACTACACTAGAAACAATAATTCCTCCCTGTTGCTATGAGGAATATGTGTAATATATATAGAACCTGAAACAGAAGGAACACTCAAGAAAGGATAACTTTTAATTGTCACAGATGTAATATTCCTCAAGTATGAAAATGATTATTCTGGGGACTACCCTGGTGGTCCAGTGCTTAAGAATCTGCCTTCCAATGCAGGGGATGTGGGTTCCATCCCTGGTCAGGGAATGGAGATCCCACATGCCACAGGGCAACTAAGACAGCGAGCCACGACTACTGAACCTATGCGCTCTAGACCTGGTACTTTGCAACTGAGGGAAGCCCACGTGCCGCAACTAGAGAAAAAAAGTCCATATGCCGCAATGAAGACCCAGCACTGCCAATTTAAAAAAAATTTGTTTTAATGATCGCTCTGTATAAAATAGATAACTAATAAAGACCTACTATATAGCACAGGGCACTCTACTCAGTACTCTGTAATGACCTACATGGGAAATGTGAAGTCATTCAGTCGCGTCCAACTCTTTGCGACCCCGTGGACTGTAGCCTACTAGGATCCTCTGTCCATGGGATTTTCCAAACAGTAGTACTGGAGTGGATTGCCATTTCCTTCTCCAAGAGATCTTCCCAACCCAGGGATCAAACCCGGGTCTCCCACATCATAGACAGACGCTTTACCATCTGAGCCATCAGGGAAAAGAATCTACTAATAAAAAAGAGTGGATATATGCATATTCATAACTGATTCACTTTGTTGCACACCTGAAACTAACACAGCATTGCAAATCAACTGTACCCCAAGAAAAAATTTTTCTATAATGATTACTCTGAATACTGTGTAGCAGGATACCTTTATATTTTTATTGACTAGTTACTGTTAATGTATTAAGATATTTAATGATTTTAAGATATTTAAATATTTAATGATATTTAATGTATTTAATCTATTAATGTACTAAGTATAATAATATGAATTTTAAAACATATCAAAAATTCATAACTATTAAATACTGGAGTGAGTAGCCTTTCCCTCCTCCACGGGGTCTTCCCAACCCAGGGGTCGAACCCAGGTCTCCCACATTGTAGGTGTATTCTTTACCAGCTGAGCCATAAGGAAAGCCCAACAACACTGACGTGGGTAGCCTATGCCTTCTCCAGCAGATCTTTCCCACCCAGGAATCGAACCAGGGTCTCCTGCATTGCAGGCAGATTCTTTACCAAATGAGCTGATATCAGGGAAGCCCTAAGTAAGAGAAAGCAAGATAAAAATTATATAAAGCTCTGCTAGTTACACCTGTATAAAAATTATGCATACTTGTTGACAAGGTTGAGAGGCAATGTGTAAGTAAGAATGTAATTTTTAATGTTAAATCAGTAGGGACCCTTTTTTACAAGGGGAAAAAACCTGAACTTGAGGTAACTTAGGCCACAATTGAAATTTATTTGCTCCCAGATCCCAAGGAAAGATTGAGCAATAGAGCTGTAGAAGAACAAGAATCCAGCTGGCCCCTTGGAACAACTGGGACCAAAAGTCTCAACATCTTCAGGACTCTCTTTCAATCCCTAGGTCCTCTGTTGGCCTCATTCCTATTCCCCACAATTAGCTGTATCTACATGCAGAAAACATGGCTCCCCAAGTAACGCTCAACAACTTCTGCCTCTGAAGAGGGACTCCCCATCTTCCCTAGTCTCAAACAGGGCACAGCCAGCATGCCCTGGTTTTGGATACTGACCACCATCCCTGGAATTAGTTTCAAATATCCCAGGGAAGGGAATCGTTGGTGTTACCTTTCATTCAATAAACTACAGGCAGGGGGCCAGGTTCCCTAAGAGCATGGCTGCTCCCACAAGCATCACAGGTTTGATGTGATGGAAGATACACTTCCCAAGAATAAGGGTTGGTTCTGGGAAGATGTCTTCTATGTGTGCAGTTCGGGCTTTCATCTTCCAAAATGGTAAAATACAGTAACTTTTTAAAGGAAAAGAAATAATCGAGGGTGCTCAAAATCATCTTTCTTTCTCAATTTTATTTCTACACTGTCTGCATTAGAATGCATTTCAGCGAGTGTGTGCTAAGTCACTTCAGTTATGTCCAACTTTGTGTGACCCTATGGACTGCAGCCTGCCAGGCACTTCGGGCCATGGGATTTTCCAGGCAAGAATCCTGGAGTAGGTTGCCATGCCCTCCTCCAGGGAATCTTCCCGACCCAGGGATCAAATCCACCTTTCTAATGTCCGCCTGCATTGGCAGGCGTGTTCCTTACTTCTGGCGTGTCCTCATTAGAATGCATTTCAGCATCTCTGTCTAATTCATGGTTGAATATGGTCACTATGTATTGGAAGTCCTTGCAGAAAAAGGGTGTGACTGATATCCACCTTAGGGTCACTTTTAGTTCTCTCCTGGTTGAATATCAAAATAATTCATTTGTTTGATGATAGAACAAGTTCATATATTATATTCAATTTCCTCCAAGATTTTCAGCATTTGAATCAAACTTCATTCAACCTTATACCCACACCTTAATTTCCCCAAAGCACCAACCAGAAGAAAAACAGGTCCCCAGTTTGCCATATACACACACCTAGACATCCTCATCTTCTCCCTCAGCGTATGCAGATAAAATTTTAAAGAGAAATTTGCATATAAATGCAATAACGTGTTTTAAGGTCTTATGTAAAGTCTTTTAGAAGAGCTTCCAAATTCTTCTCTTGAATATTCCCCTAGTAGCAGGAGATGATTTGACTCCTGAGATATTCACAGAAGAAATAAGAAAAAAATTATTAATTTCCAGACATGTTTAATTTCATACAATCTTAGGCTCATAATTGAGTGGTTGATTTCCAGTTAATCCAGGTGCAACCACACCATGGAGAAATGATTTTAAAAGATGAAGCATTAGTGAGAACCTAATGAGTTTTTCAGGTCAGCCCTCAAGATTCTCTCAATTTCCTATGTACTATTAAAGCGTAACACATGTCTAGTGGTTAGAATGCTCTGGTAGTGCACCTGGGGACCAAAATGACTGGATAACACAATAGGATCTGCCTAAGTGTCCAAACAGCAAGCAAATAAAAGCAGAAATGGAAACCAGCTGAACTGAACAATCCCAGGGGAGTAGCCCTGACCCGCAGTAAGCCACTGCCATGGGGACAAAATGATCACAGAAATTTCCAAAGGGTGCTCAGTGCACATCTCCGGCAGAAATCCTTGAGCTGTCTGTGGTTTGCTTCTTTCCTTGACTCATGGTGTTTGTGATAGACTGCATCCCCAGGCTCAAGGGTCTTCTGCGTATCCATAGGGCACAGCCTGGCAGAGAAAGCATCCTATTGCACACTGCTAGTTTTAAACGGGACTTCCCAGGTGGCGCAGTTGGTAAAGAATCCCCCTGCCAATACAAGAGACCCAAGAGATGTGGGTTCAATTACTGGGTCAGGAAGATCCCCTGGAGGGAGAAATGGCCACCCACTCCAGTATTCTTGTCTGGAAAATTCCATGGACAGGAGAGCCTGGTGGGCTACAGTTCATGGGGTTGCAAACAGTTGGACGTGACTGAGCACAGCACACACACGCAGAGTTTTAAATGAAGGCTATCCTGGGACTTCCCTGGCAGGCCAGCAGTTAGGGCTCAGCACGTTCCCTGATGTGGCCCCAGGTTCAATCCTTGGCTGGAAAACTAAGATGCCACAAGCTGTGGGGCATGGCCAAAAAAAAAAAAAAAAGAAGAAGACTCTTCTAAAAACATACTGAGAAGCAAAAATTGGAAATAGGTGCAATTGGACCTGCCATAGAAATGGGACCATAAATGTAATGAAGAGTTATAAAATAGGGTCATTTTATAAACACTGAAAATTTCATTCAGAGCGAACTAATTTGAGATTTTTATAAGGTTCCCTCAACACTTGTTTTTTCCACTGTACTGGCACCTAATTCTCCTTGGGGAAAGGTGACTTGATCTTTCATGAGATGAAAGCACACACAATATAGATTTCTAGTCAATACTCCAGAGCGTTGCCTGAACACTCTAATTCTCCTAAGTGTTTGGGAGTTAAAGTCATTAATCTTTTTCTTTTCTTTTTTGGTTTTGAATCACAAGGGCCCTACTGGCATAGTAATTAGCAATTGTAGCCTAAAAAATAAAAAGAAGTTTAGCACAGCTGCGGAAAAAAAAAAAAAAGAGGGAGAGAGAGAGAGAGAAACAGAACAGCTGGAAAGACCTGGTCTATTTTTATTTTCCATTTAGTTGGCAAAACAAAATTCCCTCTTGGAAAGAATTCCCCCACTCCTCCTTCCTAAGTTCACTTTACTCCACTACATATTTCCTCTCTCTTTTCCTATATTTTAAATTTAATTTTGTTATTTCCTTAATGTTGCTGTCTTTCTATTTCCTGGGCATTTCCTTGTGTTTTTTGTTTTTGGTTTTTTTTTAATCCGTTTAACAAATATCCATTGCATGCCCAGTACTGCTGAAGTACTGTGCTGGGCACCCTTTGGCCATACAAAGATAAATTAAACATGAGTATTGACATCAGAAAGTTTGTTCTGCTAGTAAAGCATGTGAATAGTACACAAATAAGTGTAAAAAATGGTAAGGAACAAAATAAATATAAAATGACTTAGAAACTCAGAAGGAGAGAAATTTCCTTCCAACTTGAAGGTTCAGCGAAAGTTCACAGAAGAGGTGTGTAGATAGAGTATTCTTTTTTTTAAGAATATTTTTTGATGTGGATCATTTTTAAGATTAATTTATTTTTTATTGAAGGATAATTGCTTTACAGAATTTTGCTGTTTTCTGTCAAACCTCAACATGAATCAGCCATAGGTATACATATGTCCCCTTCCTTTTGAACCTCCCTCCCCATCCCACCCCTCTAGGTTGATACAGAGGATGTGGACCATTTTTTAAAGTCTTTACTGAATTTGTTACAATATTGCTTCTGTTTTATGTTTCAGGTTTTTTTTTTCTTTTTTTGGCCCAGAGGCATGTAGGATTTTAGCTCCCCAGTTCAGGTCAGTTCAGTTGCTTAGTCATGTCTGACTCTTTGCGACCCCATGGAATGCAGCACGCAGGGCCTCCCTGTCCATCCCCAACTCCCAGAGCTTGCTCAAACTCATGTCCATCAAGTTGGTGATACCATCCAACCATCTCATCCTCTGTTATCCCCTTCTCTTCCTGTCTTAGCTCCCCAACCGGGGATCAAATCTAATGCTCTGCATTGGAAGGCAAAGTCTTAACCACTGAACTGCCAGGGAAGTCCCTAACGGATATTCTGGGGAAAGAAGAACTGCATGAGGAAAGTTGTGATGGCATGACAGTAATTCCTAAAAAAAAGTGAAGGGATTGAGTTTGACTAGAGAAACAGTCCTCAAGGTGTGGTCCTCAGACCATCAGCATCAGTAGTTCCTGAGAAATTGCTAGACTTGGCAATCCTCAAGATCCAGACTTATTCTATTGAAAACCCTGTTTGGAACTCAGCAAGCTTTAGTGTTACAGGCTCTCCGGGCAATTCTGAGGCATGTTTGAGAGTCATGGCATAAAGATGGGTGCTCCTAGGGGTGCATGGGCTGAGAAACTAGCTTTAAGTGTAAGATTGGAGGACTCCTCTGGAGGCCCAGTGGTTACAACTCCGCATTTCCACTGCAGGGGGCATGGTTTTGATCCCTGGTTGAGGAAGTTCTGTATATGCAGCAGTATACCTCAAAAGGTCTGTCTAGTCAAGGCTATGGTTTTCCTGTGGTCATGTATGGATCTGAGAGTTGGACTGTGAAGAAGGCTGAGCGCCGAAGAATTGATGCTTTTGAACTGTGGGGTTGGAGAAGATTCTTGAGAGTCCCTTGGACTGCAAGGAGATCCAGCCAGTTCATTCTAAAGGAGATCAGCCCTGGGATTTCTTTGAAAGGAATGATGCTAAAGCTGAAACTCCAGTACTTGGGCCACCTCATAGGAAGAGTTGACTCACTGGCAAAGACTCTGATGCTGGGAGGGATTGGGGGCAGGAGAAGGGGACAACAGAGGATGAGATGGCTGGATGGCATCACGGACTCGATGGACGTGAGTTTGAGTGAACTCCAGGAGATGGTGATGGACAGGGAGGCCTGGTGTGCTGCGATTCATGGAGTGGCAAAGAGTTGGACATGACTGAGTGACTGAACTGAACTGAACTGAACTGAACCCCAAAACAAAACAAAACCAAAAAAAACTAAGACTGAAAAAAATGGGACTATATCAAACTCAAAATTTTTGGTGTGTCAAATAATGCAGTCAGTGGAGGGTAACAGCAACTTATGAATTGGAAGAAAACATTTGCAAATCATATATCAGATAAGGAGTTAACATCCAGAATGTATAAAGGATTCCACAAGTCAACAACAAAAAATCACATAATCTGATTTAAAAATAGGCAAAGGACTTGAATAGACAATTTTTCCAAAGGTGACATGTAAATGACAAACAAGTATATGAAAAGATGGTTAACATTTGTATCAGAGAAGTGAAAATCAAAATCACAATAAAATATAACCTCACACTCATTAGGCTGGCTAACTGAATCTGAGTCTCCTGCACTGCAGGTGAATTCTTTACCACTGAGCCACCTGGGAAGCCTAGGATGGCTACTATCAACTAAAAAAGAGAGATGGAAAGGGAGACAATAACGCGTTAGTGAGTGTGTGGAGAAATGAGAACGCTTGTGTACTATTCACGGGATTATAAAATGGTGCAACACCTATGGAAAGCAGTGCAGAGGGTCTTCAAAAAATGAAAAACAGAGGTACCACAGCATTCAGCAATTCTAATTCTGAATACAGATCCAAAAGGGTTGAGAACAGGATCTGGAAGAGATTTTTGCACACTTCTGTTCATTGCAACACTACTTACAATAGCCAAGAGGTAGAAGCAACCCAAATACCTATTGTTGGATAAATGAATAAACAAGATGTCATATACACATACAAAGAAATATTATTCAGCCTTAAAAATCTTAGGATACTCTGGGCTTCCCTGGTGGCTCAATGGTGAATAATCCAATGCAGGAGACAGGTTCGATGTCTGGTCCAGAAAGATCCAATGTGCTGTGGGACAGCTAAGCCCATGCACCACAGCTGCTGAAGCCCACACACTCTAGAGTTCATGTTCTAAGTGAAAGTGAAGTTGCCCAGTCGTGTCTGACTCTTTGTGACCCCACGGACTGTAGCCTACCAGCTTCCTCCATCCATGGGGTTTTCCAGGCAAGAATACTAGAGTGGGTTGCCATTTCCTTCTCCAGGAGATCTTCCCGACCCAGGGATTGAACATGGGTCTCCTGCATTGTAGGCAGATGCTTTACCGTCTGAGCTACCTGGGAAGTCCATGTTCTGCAACAAGAGAAGTCTGTGCACTGAGAAGCCTTCGCCCTACAGCTAGAGAGTACCCCGCACTCGCAGTAGAGAAAGCCTGAGTAGCAAAAAAGCCAAAATAAATGATTAATAAACATTTCTTAAAAATCTAGGATATCCTGTGTTTTAGTCACTTAGTGGTGTCCGACTCTTTCCAACCCCATGGACTCCTCTGTCTGTGGGATTCTCCAAACAAGAATACTAGAGTGAGTTGCCATTTCCTTCTCCAGGGAGCCTTCCTGACCCAGAAATCAAACCCAGGCAGATCTGCATTGCAGGCAGATTCTCTACCATCTGAGCTACCAGGGAAGCCCGAAGGATATCCCACCACATGCTATAATATGGATGAAACTTGAGGACATTATGCTAAACTAAGCAAACGAACAAATAGACAAATGTTGTATAATTCCTTTTATGTGAGATATTTCTAAAAGTAGTCAAATTCATAGGAACAGAAAGTTGAATGGTGGTTGCCAGGAGAGGGGAGAAAAAGGAGTTGTTTCATGTGTATAGAATTCCAGATTTGGAAAATGAGAATTTTCTGGAGCTCTGTTTCACAATAACATAAATATATTTAACACTACTGACTCTACACTTAAAATTGACTAAGATGGTAAATTTTATGTGTTTTTCATCATAGTTTTGTTTCTTTAAAGGGAGTTTAGGATAATTGAGGACTTAAATTCTCCCTCCTTTTCCTTCCTTTGGTCTATTATGAGTCTGTTACCCTTTTGTTGGAAAAAAAAAATAGTAGCTGTGAACTCTTGTTATGACCCTTCACAGCCTGTGTTAAAACCTTCTCTTGGCTGCATTGTCATTAATCTAGGTTTCTTTGGTCAGCTTTCTCGTCTCTTAGTCCCTTTATTCCACTTTTGATGATCCTTTGCCCTCTTCTGTGCTTCTCTTTCTTCCATCTCTTCCTGTGTGTATTAATTGATGTGTTTTGTAGGTCACTGTGTTATTAAGGTCAAGGTCTGTGTCTCTGGAACTTGGATTCAGCTGTCATCCCTCAGCCTCTAAGACAATTCCCGCCTGAGCTGAAGCTACACCCAGAGGCTGAAAGACTGTAAGGGAGACAAAGACTAGACTGGGACAACTGGGGCAGCTGGAGACAACAGAAACGGTTTCTTTAGGCCTATTTTCCCCAGGTCAAGAAACATGGGAAGTGAGGTAGGGTAAGGAGTGTTCAGAAATAACTTGCAAACACCAGCCTTGCACAAAATAAAACATGGGTCAGGAGATGCTGAGTCTATTTCATTATTTTTCACAAAAGGTTCCCCCAGACTTTTCAGTCTCTTGCTAATAGATGCTTGTCCTAAATTCCATTCATTCGCTCTGCATTTGTTTAGTTTTCATTATCTCCTCCACCCAATTGATTACCCTCTTAATTGCCATATCCCTTTTTCTTGCTGGTTCCCTTGGCATTTTTCTGACTAGTTACTCTTGTCCTCATTACAGACCTTTCATTTATTTGGTCATTTATTTGATTGTAACGGAAAGAATGAGATTTGGAATCTGAAGGTTCAGCCCCTGGAAGATGCACAACCTTGAACCAGTAACAGTGGGCCTAGTTCACAATTACCTCCCTGAGTTGTCAGAAAGATGAGAAATTCTTATGCATATGCAAAACTGGAACATAATAACAAGTCAAAAAATGATAGCCATTATTGCCGTTTTATAAAACTCATGCATTTAGCTTGTCTATTTCTTTTATTGGGTTCCATGAGGTTATTTGGCTATAAATAAGGACAACTAACCCTCATTAGGCTTTCCTAGAAGCTCAGTGGTAAAGAATTCGCTGGCCAAATGCTGGAGACACAGGTTCAATCCTTGGTCCTATAAGATCCCCTAGAGAAGGAAACCTGCTCCAGTACTCTTGCCTGAGAAATCCCACGGACGGAGGAGCCTGGCAGGCTACAGTCCATGGGGTTGCAAAAGAGTCAGACACGACTTAGCAACTGAACAACAGTAAAAGCCCTTAGTCAGTGATGCTTGCTCTTGAAGTTATTTTTTCAAGAATAAGGATGGGCTGGACTGAATTGGTCACACGCGCCGTTTTCTTCGCGACCATTGACCAGCATTGTGAGAATGGAGATTTAGATTATTCATGGCAAAAATCAGGGCCAAACTAGCCAGATACTGTAGGGTCTTATCCAACAGCAGAGCTGTTTTCTGTTTGTTTGGTTTGTTTTTTTTAATAACTCATGCCCAGAGAGTCTGTGATTTTGGCCTCTGGCAAGGCTCAGTCACCTACATTTTTAAAGGCTCCTGAGTGATTCTAGTTGCTTAGTCAGCTTTCCCAAATTAGGTAACTCAAATTAGATAATCCCATTCCCAGATGTCAGGTTTCCATCCCATTCTCCCCTTAGAGTTTTTGTACATTCTTCCCTTTAGATGAACTTCCCTTTAGTTATCTACTCCAGACTAGCATGCTCCTGATGCCAGAGTTAAACTGTTGTCCCTCCCAGTTGATAATTTGCAAAGTAAGTGGTTCCACCTGGAAGACAGTGTTTTTCTCAAAGGAAATATTTTGCAGCAAGCGTTCAGCCACTTCCTCCTCCAGGAAGCCATCCCTGATAGCCGGGGCTCAGCTCAGGGCCCTTCTTTGGAAAATGTCCAGTACACATCTCTGGTTTAGCACTTGTCACAGTTCTATTAAAATCAGCCGCTTACAGAGCTGACTCTTCAGGGTCAGGGACCGTGATATTTTCATCTCTGTGCCTCCAGCACTAACCGGTGCCTGAGACACACGAGGTTCCCAGTTTGTGCCCTTTATTGAGCCTCTGCTGTGTGCTACATGCACATTTCCATCCTTACACGAACAGCTTCCATAGTGAGGCCAAAACCGGGCCTCTGACGCGATTTGCATCATGCCCTTCTTTCAGAGTTCTCTCATTTGTAATCCTAATTATCTTTCAAACCGGAAATCTGGGCTTCATCCGGGACTTGTCTTTCTCCCTCCAGCTCATATCCAATTACTCATTCATGCCCTGCTCATTTTCCCTCTTGAAATCTCTCTACCTGTCCCCTTTTATCCTGACCTCGTGGCCACTGTCTTAGTTTCCTGAAATAGTTCCCTTTCCTGAGAGCTAAAAACTCTTCAATGAAATGTCCTTCTCTGCAGGATGGAGAAACAAACTGTTCTATGTGCATACAATGGAACACTACCCAGAGATAAACAGGAAAAAGTACTGACATGTAGGGCGACTCGGAGGAATCTCAAAGACATTTGGGCTGAATAAAAGAAGCCAGTCTTGCAAATGTATATGCTATAAGATTCCATGTCTAGGGCATTCTCAAAAAGACAAAACTACAGTGATGGAGAACAGATCCATCTCTGCTGCCTCCAGCACGTAGCTGCTGGTGGTTGGGGTGGGGAATGGGTGTGCCTACAAAAGGGGTAACACAGGGATTTCGGGGTACATGTAATAGAACTCTTCTTAGCTTGACTGCGGTGATGATTACATGAAGCTCTATGTGTGTTGAAATCCATAACACCATACATCCCCCAAAAGATCCATTTTGGATATGATAATTTAAAAAAATAAAAATAATTATAATAAAAATCCAACCCAAGAATTTATTTGGTTATTTGGCTGTGCCGGGCCTTAGCTGTGGTAGGCAGGATCTTCGATCTTTGTTGCGTCATGTGGGATCTAGTTCTCTGACCAGGGATCAAACCCAGGCCCTTTGAATTGGGAGCACAGAGTCTTAGCCATTGGACTACCAGGGAAGTCCCTGAAAATTCTATTTGTTACTCAATTAACGAATGGAATACATCCATTAAAAATTCTTACAAGTGCAAAAAATACAAAACAGAAACTTTTCAGTAACTCCCTAAAGGCCATATGAAAATATCCTAACCTTTATAAGATCCCTTGGGTGTAACCCTGGCTTGCCTCTGGGGCCACCCCTCTAACGCCATATTCAGCCCTCACCCTAAACACTCCCAGAACAAGCCCTATGTGCTCCAGTCCTGCCAGTCTGCCTGAAGCTCTGAGATACACCAAGCGCTCTCTCATTCACTCGTACCTTTGTCCACACTCGTCCCTACGTGGTTGCCCTCCCTCGTGTCCGTGCAGCTCACTGACTTACCCCTCACCCTATCACCATTCTGGATTCAGCCTGCAACCTGGCCAGGCCCACTTGCCCTGACCCACCCTCCTCCGCCCTTCCTCAGAAATCAGGGGTACCCCAGGCCTGTCTCCAGCTGTTTGTATTGTAATCTTCTGCTCCTTCTACCTACTCCCCAAGGATGGTAAACTTCCAGGGGGCAGAGCTGCGGCTTATCATGATACTTCCAGTGTTTCACCCCAGGCCTGGGAGGAGTAAACTGTTACAGCTTGAGGAATGAATGAATAAGTGATCTACCCTCATCAGTTCAGTTCAATCCCTCAGTCGTGTCCGACTCTTTGTAACCTGGGACTGCAGCACGCCAGGCCTCCCTGTCCATCACCAGCTCCCAGCATTTACTCAGACTCATGTCCATTGAGTCAGTGATATCATCCAGCCATCCCATCCTCTGCCGTCCCCTTCACCTCTTGCCTTCAATCTTTCCCAGCATCAGGGTATTTTCAAATGACCTTCAAATGACCATCCATTTCACACCAGGTGATCAAAGTATTGGAGTTTCAACTTCAACATCAGTCCTTCCAATGAACATTCAGGACTGATTTCCTTTAGGATGGACTGATTGGATCTCCTTGCAGTCCAAGGGACTCTCAAGAGACTTTTCCAACACTACAGTTCAAAAGCATCAATTCTTCAGCACTTAGCTTTCTTTATAGTCCAACTCTCACATCCATACATGACTACTGGAAAACCATAGCCTTGACTAGATGGTCTTTGTTGGCAAAGTAATGTCTCTGCTTTTGAATATGCTATCTAGGTTGGTCATAACTTTTCTTCCAAGGAGTCAGCGTCTTTTAATTTCATGGCTGCAGTTACCATCTGCAGTGATTTTGGAGCCCCCAAAAATAAACTCTGCCACTGTTTCTACTGTTTCTCCATCTATTTGCCATGAAGTGACAGGACCAGATGCCATGATCTTAGTTTTCTGAATGTTGAGTTTTAAGCCAACTTTTCACTTTCATCAAGAGGCTCTTTAGTTTTTCACTTTCTGGCATAAGGGTGGTGTCATCTGCATATCTGAGGTGATTGATATTTCTCCCGGCAATCTTGATTCCAGCTTATGCTTCATCCAGCCCAGTGTTTCTCATGATGTACTCTGCATATAAGTTAAGTAAGCAGGGTGACAATACACAGCCTTGACGTACTCCTTTTCCTATTTGGAACCCTTATGGATATGAGCAAAATACATTATCAGGAAATTTGAAAATAGTGTTTAAAGTATTCCATGGCCAGTCCGTTTATAGGGTTCCAAATACAATGGCTACCAATTCTAGGTAATTCCAAAAATTTAGGCAGAATTCCATCTAATTCTGAGTCCACAGAAGGATCAGCGTGGGAAGAAGGGATCAAGACTGACTAAACACATGCTGTGAGTCAGGCACTCGGTTCATACACTAGTCTCTCCATTCATTCTCACGGTGACCCCAGAAGCAGGTATTAACAGCTCCAGCATGCAAATGTGGAACCAAGTTTCCTGCTGGCTTACCCAGGCTTCAAGAGTCAGTAAGTGCTGCAGCTGGTGTTGCAATAATAACAGCAGCTAATGTTTATCTACTGGACTTAAAAGCCTTGCACACTTTATCCCATGGAATCTTTGAACAGTCTTGAATGAACTGGGTTTTATATCCCAGTTTCACACGTGAGGACACAGAAAATGAAGACTTAGAGACAAGAAACGGTTCCTCTGAGAACACACAGTGATAGCACTGGGTCTGACAGCAAAGGCTGTGCTCTGGGCCCCCGTGTGACAGTGTTAGGGGAGGCACTGACTGAAACTGCCCACTCTGGCCAGCCACCGACTGCAGCAACCGTTTGCATGAGTTATTTTAGGACAAGAGGTCCTGGTAAGGAACACGGACCTGACAAGCTAACACCAACTGAAAGAATTTGGAAAAGGTCAAAATGAGACACCAGTCCATACGTCCTACCAACCTCCCTGAATCCTTCTTGCTAGAATCTATATTGGCTAAGCAATGAGCACACCACTAGGAAGGAGCGTGAGTCAGAATTGGCCAGAGACAACCCAGAAACTAAGCGGATCACCATAAAACCCAATGCTGTGAACCACGTGACCGAGCAGTTCTCCTGGGTTTCCTTACCCTACTTCTCTCTGCTGGGACACCTCTTCCCAGTAAGGTCTGCTGCTTTGGCAGTACATGTTTCTCCTTGGACAATTCATTTTCAAGCGTTAGACAAGAGCCATTATATATACCTGCCACCCCCTTAAGACTCAGCTGCCTTGTCTCACACTGCTGTTCTCTCTGCCCTCTGACTAATGAGACACACCCAACCTGAACAGGAAAATCCCAGAAAAATCTCATGAATTCACATCACTGTTTTTACTGATGAAGAAAGAACACTTTCCACAAATGGGATCATAAGCAAAGTTGCTGGCATGCTCAGCTGCTCAGTCATGTCTGACTCTTTGTGACCCCATGGAATGTACCCCAGCAAGATCCCATGTCCATGAAATTTTTCAGGCAAGAATATTGGAGTGGGTTGCCATATCCTCCTCCAGGGGATCTTCCCAACCCAAGGGATCAAACCCACGTCTCCTGAGTCTCCTGCATCGGCAGGCAGATTTTTTACCACTGAGTCACTAGTTAATTTATCTATGGGGACACATTCCTGTTGATTTCTGAACATTTTAATTTAGAAATTACACTAATTTAAAGGGAGTGTTTATAGTCATTGAAACCACAGAGCGAGGCCTTGAATGTGTTGGTAGATGTGAGTCCCAGTTATTCTATACATTTTCGGGGGGAAAGCTTTACCCAGTTTGAATTCAAGAGCCAAAACAAAAAACAAAAAAACACCTCATAGCTACTTAGGGTAATCAGTAAGAAAAGGAGTTCAGACTTTCTAAAACAAAGAAATCCAGTTTTGACCTCCTTTTACCCTCTGCTAGTCATCTTAATAATGGCAGTGCTTTGCCAGCTCCCAGCAAGCTTTTGCTTATATGAATTAGCCATATTTTATTATGTCCAAAACACATACTAATAAAGACTGCAGAGCAAAAGGTAAAAATCAAGAGATAAAAGGGGAAGAAGAGACAGTCACGTGTTATAGGCAGAGATGTCTTTTAATGTCTACTCCAGATTGGGTTGGGAGAAACCGTGACTAAGAATAGCTACACAGCAGGGCTTGGTCAGAAGAGCCTGCAGGCGTTGGAAGATGAGGAGGTTGCCTTCTGTTTTAAGTTGCTCTCTTGTGGCTGACACTTAACTGTAATTGAGACTGAGTTCAGGTTTATTTTTTGCTCGTTCCCTGCATCTCGCCCTTGTTCTTGATGAGCTCTGCCCCTGCCCGGTGCCCACCTCACCCTCCTCTCCCAAGGAGCCTGGCTACCCTGCAATCTGGTTCCGTTCCAGCAGGACATCTGCTCAACGCCTCTCTGTCACTGGCAAATCAACTTGCAGGCCACAGGTAGGTTTCTGGAGGATCAGATGAGGATGCTATGACTTAACACAGCTGGGGTAATGTTCATCAGGTAAGGCGCCTCTTGTTCTCCTGTGAAGCTTTATGGCAAAAAGTCCTTCCCTTTCTCATTGGAAATCAGCTGCCAACACAAGTCCTTTAAGAATATTAGTATTGACTTCATCAAGATTCCATTCTGGATCTTTCTGCTGTTATTAAATCAAATCCCCAAAGTGTTGCTTACTCACAGTTCCAGTTTTATACAAGCTCCTAAGAAGCGACTTTCACTGAAGCATAAATGAATGGAGACTGTAGAATCAAATGCTTTTCCAGAACTAAAGAGAGGCCATGTGAACATCAGCTTTTTTTGTGTTGGTTCAGCTCAGTGTATCCCCAGCAAAACATCCTTATAGTTTCTGCAACTAACTTTCTTCCCTTTTGAGGCTATATACGCTCCTCTTGAAGAAATTATTAACAATGTATTTCTGCTTTTAAAATTCTTTCATGAAGCTCTGGAATGGCACGGACTGACCATCCCACTCTCCGTGTGGCAGTTCTTCTAATGTGTGGGTGGGGCTGACTTCACCCCAGGAAAAGGTAGTCCTGCAGCCCTGGTAGCCTGGTCAAGACTCAAGTGACTGTAAACGAGTTTTCAGACTGGCCCCCAGGACCCAAGGAGCGGCTGCTCAATTGCTTCTCAGGGGGAAAGGGAGGCAGGAACCAGACCAGTTCAAGAATGAAGGAAGTTCTCCCGGGTCTCTGTCTCTCTTCAAGGCTGATCCGGGGTCTCTGTGTCTCTCTGTTGTGTCTACTTCATCATTTTCTTGATGCAAAGGTGGTGATTTCGTTGCTGCCAAAATTACTATGGAATAAGGTAAAATTCCAGGCACAAATGCTGTCATCTTAGACCAAGACTTGGTGCCTCCTGAACTTGGCTGTGTTCTCTGAAATAACCAGAGCAGTGGCAGGAAGAGCTGAATTTTCAGGCAGAATAAATGCACGTGCAGAAGTACGAAGGTAAGAAAGACAAGAGCGAATTCCAGGGCTGGTGTGTTAAGGTTGGAATTTGGCCTAATGGGTGGGGTCCAGTGTGAAGGTAGAGAAGAGAAGGGGAAAGAAGTCAGGGCAGACCTGGAAAGGCCTGTGTGCCTGGCTAGGAGTTGAGGGTTCACGCTGCCAATAGTGGGTGGGGGAAGGGGAAGGGTCCTTGGCAAAGTGTTGAGTAAGAAATGTCATGACCTGATTTGCATCTTAGGAAGATTTCCTGCAAAAATTCAAGGCCTCCAAGGCTGAGAGACGGTCAAGAACTATAAGCCTCCTCCCCCAAGCTCACATCAGGTTGTATGTGACAGTGAAAGCAGCTTCCCCAGAGCTCTAAATAGGCACAGACACTTCCGTGTAGCACAGGGAACCATACGATCAGTGTTGTGATAATCTATTAGAGCAAAGAATCTGAAAATACATATAAATATAAGTATACATATAGATATGGGGCTTCCCTGGGGAACTATACTCTCAGTGTTTTGTAATAATCTATAAGAGAAAAGAATCTGAAAACACATATACATATACATATATGTATACATATACATATACGTATACGTATACATATACATATACATATACGTATACGTATACATATACGTATACGTACACGTATACATATACATATACATATACGTATACGTATACAGGGCTTCCCTGGTGGCTCAGTAGTAGAGAATCCACCTGCCTGTGCAGCAGACGTGGGTTCAATCCCAGGGTCGAAAAGATCCCCTGGAGAAGGAAATAGCAACCCACTCCAGTATTTTTGCCTGGAGAATCCCAGGCACAGAGGGATTGCAAAGAGTCAGACACGACTGAAGTGACTAACATGCATGCATATACAGTCTTTTTCAAATTCTTTTATTATAGGATATTGAATATAGTTCCCTCTGCTGTAGAGTAGGACCTTGTTGTTTATCCATCCTATGTATAATAGTTCACACAGACTGAGGTATTTGAGGTGCCTTCTGGAGGTAGACTTCTGGTTAGGATCTTTTTTTCCTCCACTTTTAAAATTTGTGTATTTAAAACATACAAATACCACTGACCATTTTAACCATTTTAACACCATTCATAACCGTTCAGTGGCATTGAGTCCTTCATAATGTTGTTCAACCATCACCACTATCCATTTTCAGAATTTTTTCATCATCCCAAACTGAAACTCTGTGCTCACTAAGCAAGACTTCCACTCCCCTCCACCCCTCAGCCCTGTATCATTCTAATGTCAAACATCCACTAACTGATTCACTTTGCTGTACAGCAGAAACAAATACAACCTTGTAAAGCAGCTCTATGCCAATAAAAATTAATTTTAAAAGAATAAAAAGATAAACATCCACTATGTCTAGAATGTAGAGTAACATTAATTTTCACAAACATGCAAATATCCAACTGTGTGTGGCTCTGCTGAAAATGGACATTAGGGCAATTGAACAGGATAGAATTGAAAGGACCTAAATGATAAGGGCATAAGTGATAGCCAGTGAAATGCTGGAGGTGAACAAGTACTAAACTCTCCCAGGAGGCAGAAGTCATCAAGTTTGGTTGTCGGATGAGGGGATGGGAAGACAGTGGGAGTTTGCTTGACTCACAGCTTTCTGGCCTGATGAACTAGTAAGCTATGAAATACAAGAAAAAGACGAACTTTTCAGGAAAGAGAAGTGAGATCATTTCGAAGTACAGGCATACCTTGTTTCACTGCCTTTCAGGGAGATTTCATTTGTACTGAAGGAAGGTCTGTGGCACCCCTGTGTCCAGCAAGTCTGCTGGCACCATTTTCCCAACAGCTTGTGCTTGCTTCTGTGTCTCTGTGTCACATTGCAGTAATTCTCATAATATTTCAGTTTTCTTTATTGTTATGTTTGTTACAGTGATCTGTGAACTGTGATCTTAGATATTATTATTGCAAAAAGAGCATGCTGAAGGCTCAGGTGATGGCTAGCAGTTTCAGCAATAAGGTATTTTTATTTATTTATTTTTTTATCTTTGGCTGCACTGGGTCTTTGGTGCTGTGCCAGGGCTTTCTCTAGTTGTGGCAGATGGGGGCTACTCTGAGTTGTGTTTGTGTGGGCTCCTCATTGCTGTGATTTCTCTTGTTGTGGGCCACAGGCTCTAGGTGTGTGGGCTTCAGTAGTTGCGGTGCCTGGGCTTAGTTGCTCTGTGGCATGTGGGATCTTCCCGGAGCAGGGTTCAAACCCATGCCCGCTGCATTGGCAGACAGATTCTTAACCACTGGACCACCAGGGAAGTCTAATAAGGTTTTTATTTTTTTTAATCTTTATTGAATTTGCAACAATGTTGTTTCTATTTTATGCTTTGGTTTTTTTGGCCACGAGGCATGTGGGATTTTAGTTCCCCAACCAGGGATGGAACCACCTGCACTGGAAGATGAAGTCTTCACCCCGGACCACCAGGGAAGTCCCCCAATAAGATATTTTAAATGAAAGTATGTACATGTCATTTTTTAAAAGACATAATGCTATCACACACTTCATAAACAGTGTAGCATAAACATAACTTTTATAGGCACTGGAAAGCCAAAAGAAGCATGCGATTCATTTCATGGTGATATTCGTTTTATTGCGGTGATCTGGAATCGAGCCCAGGATATCTCCACGGTCTGACTGTACCTCTTGATGTACCAAATGTCAGTCGGATCATCTGTCCTGGATCACAGAAAGGGCCTGGGCTTAGGGCCTTGTTCTGACGTGAAGAGGCTACTAAAGCCGTGGGTGGACTGAGGCACTCAGGACAGAGTGGTGTGTGAGACGAGATCAGGAAAACCCAGCAGAGGCCTGGGGCGGGCCTGGAGGAGCAGCTGCATAGAAGGACGGCGGTCCAAAGTATCTCTGCAGGAGACCAACATGCAGTGGCCTGAGAAAAAATGCCAGCCGGCCACAGAAGAAGAGATTTCCCAAGGGGGAGGGGCGGGGGCGGTCCACAGTGTCAAATTGTACTATGGGAACAAAGATAGGGGCTGAGGCCTGGTCTCTGCGGCAGGCAACCAGGACAAGCAGAGAGCAGCCCACTGCCATGGTGGGGACAGACGCCAGATGGCAGAGAGTTGAGGAATGAGGGAGAGTATGGTGATGATGAATGTGCTATAGAGACTGTTCTTCCAAGAAAGTGGATTGTGCAAGAAAGGCCACGTCTCAGGGCATTGAGCAAATCTTAGAGGTTGTTTTAAGTGTCAAGTAGATTTAAACATTTGTATAAAAGGAAAAGTCAACAGAGGGAAGAGAATTCAGATATGCTGGGGTGGGGGAGGGGTACTGTGTGTGGAACCCACAGAGTGGATTGTAGTGAAAGTGTTAGTCGCTCAGTTGCATCTGACTCTTTGCAACCCCATGGACTGTAGCCCACCAGGCTCCTCTGTCCGTGGGATTATCCAGGCAAGAATATTGGGGTGGGTAGCCATTCCCTCCTCCAGGGGAATCTTCCCGACCTAGGAATTGAACCCGGGTCTCCTGCATTGCAGGCAGATTTCTTACCATCTGAGCCACCTGGTGTTCAAATAGGAACCTCTGTCATCTCGCTCTGCTAGGATGCTGGGAGGAGGTGCCCAAACAGCTTTGCTGGAGAATTAACGGAATCTCCATGATGAGGAAGGATAGGAGATGCTGTTTTGGGGAAGGGAGAAATAGGAAAACTCCGATTCTTTTGCAATACATTAACAGTCCCCACCTGGGGAAGTAGTGTTGGACACACACAAAGACACACACCTCCGTTGGTGGGTGGGCACCAGGGTGGTCCATAGGCAGTTCACTGGGGCAGCAGGGACCACGGGCTCCTCATCACAGCTATCTACTGTAGGGGATGCAACAGGAGACAAAAGCACAAGGTCCAATGTTTACAAATGAAAATAGCAGTTTCACGTCAGAGACTTACTATTTAATTTTGCTGTGAGAATCAAAAAGTGGGTCATCTATTATTAAAGATCACAATGCCCAGTAAGGTCATATCATAGAATCATGGTCTTTGTTAAACTAGAACTGAATATGATTGAAATCTCCCATTTAGGGAATTTCCTGGCGGTCCTGTGGTTAGGACTCTGTACTTCCTTGGCAGGGGGCGGGGGTTCGATCCCTGGTCAGGGAACTAAGATCCCACAAGGCACTAGGGAAAGAGAAAAAAGAAATCTCATATTTAAAAACCAGAGATGCTGTTGGGGTGGGGGTGGTGGGAGCCGGAGATGTTGAAAATCACTCCTTCCAATGAAAAGAAAGGAGCCTGCACATTTCCACCTAGACCTGGGAGACCTACTTGAATCATCTTCAAGTCAACTTATTGTGTGTTTTACAAACATTGATTTTACTTGCTGCACATATAGTGCTTTGCAGTTCTATCCATGTGGAATAAACAAGCGGCTTCTGCTTGGCCTTCTTGGTAATATCACCCCTTTCACAGCCGACTCCTTACCTTTCCTGATGGCTACTCCATACGCCTCCTATACCTCCAGGAGAACACTTCGGATCTAAGGCTAGCCCACGTTAGAAGGGGGTCCTAAAGTGCTGTGCTTAGTCACTCAGTCATGTCCGACTCTTTGTGATCCTGTGGACTACAGCCCGCCAGGCTCCTCTGTCCATGGGGATTCTCCAGGCAAGAATACTGGAGTGGGTTGTCATGCCCTCCTCCAGGGGATCTTTCTGACCCAGGGATCGAACCCAGGTCTCCTTCATTGTAGGCAGATTCTTTACCATCTGAGCCACCAGGGAAGCCCTCAAATATTTGGTTTCTCTTTTTCTGTCTGACTCCTCGTGACCCCACGGACTGTAGCCCGCCTACAAGGCTCCTCAGTCCTTGGTATTCTCCAAGCAAGAGTACTGGAGTGAAAGTAAATTGGGTATTTACTTGCTTACTTTAATTTTTAAACTAAGCTGTAGTTATTTGCAACATTATATTAGTTTCAGGTGTACAACAGTGATTTGAAATTGTTTAGAGATTATATTCCATTTAAAGTCATTATAATTAAGAGGTTGGGGTTGGGGGCTTCCCTGGTCACTCAGTAGTAAAGAATGCACCTGCCAACGCAGGAGACGTGTG
Organism: Ovis aries; assembly: GCF_016772045.2. NCBI lineage: Eukaryota > Metazoa > Chordata > Mammalia > Artiodactyla > Bovidae > Ovis > Ovis aries. The sequence goes on from NC_056061.1 coordinate 76,086,824, forward strand.
TTGGATCCTGACCTGGCAAGATCCACACGTCTCCCATGCACCGCAACTATTGAGCTTGTGCTCTGGAGCCTGAGAGCCATAACCACTGAGCCCAGGTACCATAACTACTGAGCCCAGGTACCGCAACTACTGAAGCCCGAGAGCCTGCGCTCCACAAGAGGGTAGTCCCTCTTGCCACAACTGGAGAAAGCCCTCGCAGCAACAAAGACCCAGCACAGCCAAAAATAAATAAATAAATACAATTATTTTTTTTAAAAGGTTGGGATTAACGTATATACACACTACTATATATAAAATAGATAAGCCACAAGGACCTACTGTGTAGCACAAGGAGCTATACTCAGTATTTTGTAATAACCTATAAGGGGAAAAAAAATAGATATATATGTATGTATAATGGAATCACTTTGCTGTACCCCTGAAACTAACACAACATTGTCAATCAACTATGCTTTAATAAAAAATTAATTAAAAACTATTATAAAATATTGGCTATGTTTCTTGTGAGTACCCTGAATCTTTGTAGTTTATTTGTTTTATATGTACTTGTTTGTACCTCTTAATCCTCTACCCCTATCCTGCCTCCATGGTATTTAAATGCACATATATTTGCACTCCACTATGAAGTCTGGGGAGAAGGCAATGGCACCCCACTCCAGTACTCTTGCCTGGAAAATCCCATGGACAGAGGAGCCTGGTAGGCTGCAGTCCATGGGGTCGCTAAGAGTCGGGCACGACTGAGCGACTTCACTTTCGCTTTTCACTTTCATGCATTGCAGAAGGAAATGGCAACCCACTCCAGTGTTCTTGCCTGGAGAATCCCAGAGACAGTGGGCCCCCGTCTATGGGGTCACACAGAATCGGACACGACTGAAGCAACTTAGCAGCAGCAGCAGCATGAGGTCTGAAAATAGGTGTTTTAGTGTCATCTTATAAAATTCTGGAGCCTCTCAAACAGCCCCTGGGTATAAGAAAAAGGCCATTATACCTGCAGTACTATTTCAGTTGGTTTGAATCGAGCACTGTTTTTTATTTGCACAGGGAATGATCACAGCTGATCCTGCCTCTGTGGCCACTGCACAGGTCCGCTCTGCAGCCACGTCTTTGTTGGGAAATTGTTCTGGGACTCTGCCTGCCATTTGATAAGCTCATTTCCTGGTTGTACATCTGCCTCTGAGAGTTCAAGCTGGATCTTATTCAGAAACTAAATGACATGGCAGCCTTGCAGAGTGTGGCCATCACCAAATTGTGACCTGAGAAACACTGCGGCCTCAACTCAGGTAGGTCGAGTGATCACTAGGAATATACGTTTGTTAAAAATCCTAAGTATCTACCATCTTCTCGTATAAGCATCTAAAAATTCTTGGGCTTGCCAATTCAAATTTAGTTTATTTGGGACTTCCCTAGCAGTCCAGTAGTTAAGACTCTGTGCTTCCACTGCAGATGGCGAGGGTTCAATCCCTGGTTGGGGAACTAAGATCCTGCATGCCACACTGTGCCACCAGAAGAAAAAAGGAAAATGTAATTTGTCCTTTATACACATAGTATTTTTTAACACCTTAAAGCAAGGCATTCCTTATTTCCTACCGTTTCTGAGGATCAGGAACCTGGAAATGGCTTAGTTGTGTGGTTCTGGCTCAGAGTCTCTCGTGAGGTCACGTTGAGGCTGTTGGTCAGGGTTGTCTTCATCCCCAAGCTCATAGGAAGCTGAAGAATCCACTTCCAGCTCCCTCTCTTGGTAACTGGTTAGCATTTTCAGTTCTTAGCCAGCGACCGGCACAAGACTTCAGTCCCTCGTTTCATGGACCCTCCATTGGGCTGCTCGCAAGATGGTGGTCTTCTTTTCTCAAACTGAGATTTGAGAGAAACTGACTGAACAAGAGGGTGGGAGCCTGTAGATGTCCACGATGGAAGCCAAGGTTTCTCATACACTAAATCTCAGGAGCGACACCTTCACTTCTGTCGTATGCTGCCAGGCATGCCGTCCAATCCTGGTGACATTGCAAATAGCATTTTGCCTTGTAGTACTAGTGCTCCAAGGTGGTGATTAATAGAAAGAATATAGAGATTAAAATATTTAAATAAATAATGTGCATGTATATTGAAACTGAATGCTTTTTTAAAATATAATTGATAGAGTATAATCAAAAAGCCTGGGTGGGGTGTGGGAGTGGGGGGGAAGGGCTGGAGATCACTGTCCCAGAAAAGAAGAAATCCTGCTTTGGAAATATTTCCCAGGTGTCATTGTTCTTAGTCTATTAAATGTATCCCCACAATTACTTTTTATGACCCTATAGGGCAGGAATTAGTATTATTCACACTGTAGAGCTGAGCAAAGCAAAGCAGAGAGGTTAAATAACTTTTCGAATGTCACACAGCTACCAAGTGTTGCTGTTGCTGCTGCTAAGTTGCTTCAGTCGTGTCCGACTCTGTGAGACCCCATAGACAGCAGCCCACCAGGCAAGTGTTGAACAAAACGCAAATCCAAGTAAACTAAGTTAAGAAAATTCTCCTGCTCTCCATTCCTCTCAATCTCCTCTAACAACCCAGTTTTCTCTCCCATCAACTATTCTCTTAGACTTTCTTGGATGATGATAAGTCATGGGGAAACAAAAAGGTATAAAATTCGGTCTCATTCTTGGGGAGCTTGTGTGATGTGTGAATGAATTAATAACCAGCCATTAATGCCAGTTATGAATTTCTAGTTATAAAGCACAAGTCACTTTCTATGGACTTAACTGAAGAAAACTGATTTTCCTTACCTTTGTCAAAGAGGTCTCCAGTCTCTTTGATTGTATGTGTGCTTGTGTGCTTAATCGCTTCAGTCCTGTCTGACTCTTTGTGACCCTAAGGACTGTAGCCTGTTAGGCTCCTCTGTCCATGGGATTCCCCAGGCAAGAATACCATGCCCTCCTCCAGGGGATCTTCCCGACCCAGGAATCGAACCCATGTCTCTTTTTTCTTCTGCATTGCAGGCAGATTCTTTTAACCGCTGAGCCACCAGGGAAGCCCTCTTGATTGTGTGCTCCATCAGTTTTTAAAACTTGCACATTCATATATTATACACATTTATACTAATTCATAAATATTACACTTACATTGCTATAGAACTTATATGTTAGGTATATCATATCGTGTACTCAAATTGGTAATTTAGATAGGGTGAGCTTAAATACATGTAAATAGAGGTCTCTCTGTTTTCTTCTTGCACTTCATGAGTCCTGAGAACCCGCCTCTTCAGGGCAGGCCTCAGAGATGCACCTTTGTGTCACTCTGAACAGTTGCTCATGGAAGATTCCTGAAGAATCTCAGTCACAGAATTCCCGAGTTTGTAACAGGAGGGAAAGGGGCAGGGCGCAACTTTTGAAAGAAAGACAGAGCCCAAGGACACAACATAAACTGATTAGAATCAAATGGGACTAAGTTGGCAGACAAAACTAGACCTTGATCCTCAATCAGCAAGTGAAATGACCCACCAGAGGTGCCATGACAGTTCAAAGGCACTTAAAAGACAAAAGTGTGGGCGGTGGCCAAGGCTGGAAATCTCCGCCCCTTTCCCAAAATAGTTGCAATAATCCTCCCACTCATTCAGGCCAGTTCAGTCGCTCAGTCATGTCCAACTCTGTGACTCCATGGACTGCAGCTCGCCAGTCCCACTCATTAGCATATGAAATTTACCCAGCTTATAAAAACTAACCACGCCAAATTTCGGGGCACACTCACCCTATTCCATGGCCCACACTCTGTGGAGTGTACTTCTCTCTGAATCTGAGTAAATCCACTTCTTACCTATCACTTTGTCGCTCACTGAATTTTTTCTGTGATGAGACATCAAGGACCTGAGCTTCATTAGGTCCTGAAACCAGGTACTGTGGGTTTTGGCTGGGTCTGAGTCCCAGCCATGTGGGTTCAAGTCCCAATCTGAGGTAAACAGTTTCAAGTTTGTGGGAAATTATGACTCTAAGGTTCACCTGGAAGAGAGAATCTGAAATGAAGGTGCTCTAATGATCATATCCTTATGATTACTTTCCAAGTAGTTCTCCTCATTCTCTTGGTCTTAAGGGCAGTTTCAGTTTGGTTATTACTATTGTTTCTGTCAATGCTTCCTCTGGGAAAAAAAGTCCTCCATATGGAAGCCTGTAATACAATTGATCTCATTCTTGTTCATGTGTTACTGCTCCACAGACAAAACTACCACCTACAATTGGTCATGACAGCTTTTTTTGACCCTATGATGGTTGGTGAAATAAGTCACTTTCATTTTTTATTTTTCAAATGTCTGCTTATTTATGTACTTATTTGGTTGTGCCAGGTGTTAGTTGCAGCATGCTAGATTTTTAGCTGTGGCATGTGGGATCTAGCTCCCAGAGCAGGGATCGAACCTGGACCGCCTGCATGGGGAGCCCAGAGTTTTAGCCACTGGACCACTAGGAAAGTCCATAAATCACTTGAAACAAACAAACAAAAAAAAAACAGGGGAAAAGCCAGATTGCGCCAGTTTATGTGTCAGATTTATCAAAAGTATAATTTCATTATCCTTGGGCCCTGCCCAGGTCAGCCCCTTCTCTCTAAGCTCCCCACTTCACCCCCTCCAAAGAGACCCATCATTGTGCTTGCTTCTCTGAGAGTCTAGGGGTTCCAGGACACTTGGCTCAGGCTGCTGGAGGTGCCAGGAAGAGTGAGGAATCCTAGGTAAGTCTCCCCTCAGTGAAGTCCCTCCCTTGTCCTTGGATTCCCTGGGCTGGCAGAGGAATTCTGGAGAACACCAGAGAGGGGGGAGCTCAGGGGGTGGGGCCGGATGGGGACAGATAAGGGACTTCAAATCAGAACAGCAGTTTCTACAGTGAATTATGAACCAGACCAAGGAAAGTTATAAAGAGGGAGTGACGGGACACAAACTGGAACTGCAGTTTAGGAAAGAACTCAGATCTCAGAGCCAAGGCCAAACATTTTTATCAGCTCCACCCACTTTCGCTTCCACTGCGGCTTGGGTGGGAGGGAAGAGACTCCCATTTAGCTATCTGCTTGGCTTTGACTTTTATCTGATAATGCAGTTAAAAGGAGTTGCTTTTGCAACTTACGGCTGAGAAAAATCAGTAACGGATTATCTAATAAAAGCAATCATTCTTCAACTCAATGGCTAATTTGTTCAGACCAAACCCATCTCCCGGAAATCAAAGAAGCCTGGAAGTCAAGGGCCAACTGGAAATTAGCTCCTTGAGCCATTTCTTTTCAGGAATAGGGCAAGTTCAGTGTCTTCCTTCCCACACTGGCAAAGGAGCTATTCAAACTGTTCAAATCTTTAAAAATCCTCTTACCTCTTCTCTCAGCCACCAAATTTAGGCATACCATTATTACGAAAAGAGGTTAAGATGGGATTTTCCTTTGCAAATCTCCAAAGTGTCCAGAAACCATTTTGCTTGAATACAATGAAATGTGGGAAATAAAAAGTCTCAATTGGATGTTTCTGGGGTAAGTCTAGCTCCACTGCAAAAGTCTGAGTCTTACTCTGCTAAAGAAATCAGCTTCAAATATTTGTAGCTGTCATGTGTTGGCTGAGAGATTTACCATTACTAGTGCTTTTAAAAGATATGATTCTAAAGGGTTATTAATTTCTTAATCTTAGGGAGTGTTTCGTTGCATTGCCTTGCATGTTGCAAATGTTTATACAAAGCAAATATATAATATATAATGGTATTTTAAAAATATGGGCCAAAGAAGGGTGTGGATTTTTCTAAATACAGAAACTATAAACCGTTTAAAGTTCAATTTTGTTTGAGTTAAATTTACCCTAGGAAATTAGCATTTTAAAACCCAAGTGCCTCTCCTCTTTTTTCTTTATCTGACATCCGATATAATATTGCTGGATTCCTATACGTACTTCGCTCACTAAGGCCATGCTAAATGCTGGTGATGAGAGAAGCAGAAAATGGAGGGACCTTTGCAGAAACTATCCTTGAGACTAAGATGTTCCTCTCAGTTCATCTCCCTTGCTTCATTTCTTGTGTGATCTGGTTCCTGTGAGGCCCTTCACAAGCAGGATAATTTGAAAATGATATTGGTCAGGATAATTCTAGGTGGATCTACAACTTCAGTGGCAGATGAAGCTAAGGAGTTAAAAGAACGTATTTACACAGCAGGACACAGTCAGGAAATCTATTGTTTCTGTATTTTATCAAGTCTGATTGTCTGAGTTAACAAGCTTAGAAGCAAAACAAAATACCAACCTACTAACACCGTGTGTTAGTCGCTCAGTTGTGCCTGACTCTTTGCAACCCCATGGACTGTAGCTACTGTGTCCATGGAATTCTCCAGGCAAGAATACTGGAGCGGGTTGCCAATCTCTTCAGGGGAACTTCCCGACCTAGGGATCAATCAAACCCATGTCTCCTGCATTGCAGGCAAATTCTTTACTAACACTGAATTGACATCTAATTTGTCTTAGTTTTTATTTTACAGGGCATTTCAAAGGGGCTGGAAAGTTGAGGAAACTGCAAATTAAATAAAAACAGGTATCTTGGACCTTTATTTTAGCCCATTCGAGAATATATATAATTTTTTAAATTAAAAGTTTTAAGTTAATTATAGACATGCAGCAGTTGCAAGAAATAGTACAGAGAGAGCATATATACCTTTCACCCAGTTCCCCCCATGGTAACATCTTATAAAGCTGTAGTACACATCACTCAGGATATTGACATCGATACAGTCAAGGTACAGAACGTTCCCAACCCACAAGCAGACTTTTTGTTGCAGTATTTATGGCCATACCCACGCTGTCCTCCCCTACCACCCTTCTCTAACCCTCGCCTACCCCTAGTCTCTTCTTCACTTTTACAATTTTGCATTTCAAGACTGTCATATGATGGAGTCAAACAGTACATAAACTTTGGGGAGGTAATTTCATTGGGACTGGTGGTTTTCTTTCAGCATAATTCTCCGGAGATTTGTCCAGATTGCTGCACGTCTGGGGAGTTCGTTTCTTTTTACTGTTGGGCAGCATTTCATGGTGTAGACGTACCACAGTTGATTTAACCATTGAATATGTTAAAAGACAGCTGGCTTGTTTTCCTTTGGGGCTACTATAAACACTTAGGCACAGGTTTGGGTGTTAACCTAAGTCTGTAAAGGTCCAAAGTGCAGTTGCTGGGTCCATGTTTTCTACAGAAGCTGGAACGTTTTACATTCTTACCAGCTATGTGTGAGTTCTCTAGCTTTCTGCATCCTCATCAGCATTTGATGTTGTCGCTATTTTTTATTTTAGCTATCCTCACTGTTGAATGATAATATCCATTGTGGTTTTAATTTGCTTTCTCCGAGTTGTACATTTTTTAATGTACTTATTTACCAGGTGTATATCCTTTTAGGTGAAATGTCTCTTCAATTCTTTTGCCCATTTTCTAGCTGGATTTTCTTTTTTTTTTTTAAGTGTTGAGATCTGATAATTCCTTATATAAGTCTTCCTCAACTCACAATGAAGTTACATCCCAATAAACCCATGGTAAGTAGAAAACATCAGAAGTCAAACTTCATTTAATACACTTAAACTTTAGAACCTAGTTTTATCTTGTTGTTCAGTTGCTAAGTTGTGTCTGACTCATTGCAACCCCATGTCTGTAGCACCCCAAGCTCCACTATTTCCAGGAATTTGCTCAAATTCATGTTCTTTGCAACCCACTCCACTACTCTTGCCTGGAAAATCCCATGGACAGAGAAGCCTGGAAGGCTTCAGTCCATGGGGTCACGAAGAGTCAGACACGACTGAGCGACTTCACTTTCACTTTTCACTTTCATGCATCGGAGAAGAAAAAGGCAACCCACTCCAGTGTTCTTGCCTGGAGAATCCCTGGGATCGCAGAGCCTGGTGGGCTGCCATCTATAGGGTCGCACAGAGTCGGACACAACTGAAGTGACTTAGCAGCAGCATGTTCTTTGAGTCAGTGATACAATCTAACCATCTCATCCTCTGTTGCGCCTTCTCCTTTTGCCTTCAATCTTTCTCAGCATCAGGATCTTTCCAATGAGTCAGCTCTTTGCCTCAGGTATCCAAAGTTTTGGAGCGTCAGCTTCAACATCAGTCCTTTCAATTAATATTCAGGGTTGGTTTCCTTTAGGATTGACTGGTTTGATCTTTCTTTAGTCCAAGGGACTCTCAAGAGTCTTCTCCAATACCACAATTCGAAAGCATCAATTCTTCAGTACTTGGTCTAACTCACCTTAAATGTGCTGGGAACTGTGGCTTCTTGCCACTACCCAGTATCACAAGAGGCAGGTACTACATATCACTAACTTAGGGAAAGATCTTCCTGGTGGAAAGGAAGGCTTCCCTAGTGGCTCAGACGGTAAAGTGTCTGCCTGCAACGCGGGAGACCCGGGTTCGATTCCTGGGTTGGGAAGATCCCCTGGAGAAGGAAATGGCAATCCATTCCAGCACTCTTGCCTGGAAAATCCCATGGACGGAGGAACCTGACAGGCTACAGTCCATGGGGTTGCAAACTGTCTGACACGACTGAGCGACTTTACTTTCACTTTCAGGAAAAGATCAAAATTCGAACTACAATTTCTACTGAATGAATATCACTTTCATGCCACCATAAAGTCCAAAAATTGTAACTCGAACCATCTGAAGTCAGTGACCTTCATACATCTAAATACTAATTCTTTATTGGATCTGTGATTTGCAAATATTTGCTCCCAATCTGTAGCTTATCTTTTCAGTCTCTAAAGCTTTTAATTTTGAAGAAGCATAATTTATCAGTTTTTCCTCTTACAGATGATGCTTTTTGCCTGGGCCTGGATCCCTAGAATTTTCTCCTATGTTTTATTTTTTTCTCTAAAAGTATTACAGTCTCATGTTTTACATTTAAATTTCTGATCCCTTTTGAGTTAGTCTTTTAAAATAAGATGTGTGCGTTAGGTCAAGGTTAGTTTTTAGCCTATGGAGGTCCAGTTGTTTTAGCATTGTTTGTTAAAAAGACTATTTCCCTCAATTGAATTGCTTTGGAACTTTTGAAAAACTCAGTGGTTCACATTTGTATGGGCTTATTGAAATTTTTATAAAATTATTTTACATTTATTCTAAAAACATTTAGCAAGTCAACTTAAAAGAATGCAAAAAAAAAAGTTAGCTGAACTTATCTGCCTTTCTTCAATTTATTCCTAGTTAAGATGCTTATCAGTTCACACTGATTATTTTCATGACTTGAAGGCATGTGGGTTTTGGCTGATCAAATATTTTTCTATAGTGGTTAAATTCTGTATTTAAGAGCAAATATTCAACATTTCATAACCTAATGGTTTTCTGCCTAGGAATATGATAAGTAGTCTATAATTGAATATAGATGATTTTATATTTATCTATATCTATATACTGAAATAACCATCTTCTTTGGCATGATTTTTAAAAATACAGTCTCACTATAAGATATTCCCACTGTAAAACAAAATTCATTATGCCATGAAATCCTATATTGGGATCCTTTCCAAGTGGATTGATTTTCTTGGAAGAATTAGATTGAATACATATAATTATAATGGTTCTAAAACATAGATTTTCCCGTCTCGTAATATCACTAAAAAAAAACTGTGCTGAATGGAAATTGCTTTTTTCCCCACATCCTTGCTTATTACAATCGACTATTAATTCCCATCAGGAAGCCAGGTGGAATCAAGAAAACCAGTTCAATTTCAAGGTTCTAAAGCAGTGGTTCTCAACCTCTGGCTACACATTAGGATAACCTGGGGAGCTTTTCAAGCCCCCTACTCCACCCCCTACCCCCCCACCAATACCTATGCGGCACCCTGGGCCAATTAAATCAGAATCTCTGGGTTAGGTATTAGAATTTGCTTGAAGTCCCAGGTTATTCCAGTATGCAGTCATGTTTGAGAACTATTTGTCAATGGTTAAAGTCTCTTCTTTTGTTTATTTCTGTATGAGACATTGTATTACTATAATTATCACTCAATACTGTGAATGCAGTATACTGGGTTGTCATAATCTACTATGTGAAATTATATCTTTCAGGTTTCACTCTTCCATGGATAATTTAAAATTTTCTATCATTCTTTTTATTCTGTTGGCAAGAGTAACACATGTTCAATGTAGAAAATTTGGGAAAAGAAACAGGCAACCATAATGAAGGGGAAAAAAGTCATTTTAAATTTCATCATCCAGAAATAATTTAATAATATTCTAGTTTTCTTATTAGGCATATCCACATACATTAACATATATATTCAGCTTTTATTCTTTCAAAATTGAGATGTTACTGTAAATACAGTTTTATAAGTTATTTTAAAAATCTAATAAATGCAAAAAATAGTATCAGTAGCAAAAAGTATGAAATTAATATTGTTTTTGCAATTGTCATAATTTTTACAATTTCACACATATACCTTGATCTGGGTCATGGATATAAACAGGTAATGTATATTCTTTAATAAGTCATTTCACATTGCTATTAATACAAAACAACATTTAAGGCATATGACTACACTTTCCATAATATGTTTCCCTCTAAATTGACAAATTACTGCAATCATATGTAGATTTGGAATTATGGCCAAAAATGCATCACTCCTAGCCAAACTAACAGCTATTATGTAAAGATGATAAATCAATTTTTTTCTAAATCCTTCAACTACTCAGACTAGAATAAGGATATGAACCAGGAAAAATATACAAAGTAAACATAGATTTATTGAATATGGAATAAAACTGCCTTTCTCTAATTCAGATTCAAATGCCAATTTAATTTTTATTCTCTAGATTTCAATGGGAGGGAAGAATATTCGCTATTGAATACTTAGGAGTCATATAAGCAAAAAGAAAATTTTTTTTAAATAAAAGTCACCTGTTAGTCAACTATACTCCAATTTAAAAAAAAGCAAAACTATTCCCCAAAAAAGTACAGAGGGAGAAATACTTCCGAACTCATATCATGAGGCCAGCATCACCCTGGTACCAAAAGTAGACAAAGATATTACCAAAAAAAGAGAAAATTATAGGCCAGTATCACTGATGAACATGATGCAAAAATGCTCAACAATATATGAGCAATCTGAATTTAATAATACATTAAAAGAATCATACAGTATGATCAAATGGGGTATGTAGTTAATACTTCTGTATGTTATATATGAAAGTTAAAGCAGTAGATCCTGAGAGTTCCCATAACATGGAAAAATATTTTTTGTTTGTTCTTTTAAAATTCTGTATCTATATGAGATGATGGAAGTTCACTGAAGTTACTGTGGCAATCATTTCATGATGCATGTAATTCAAATCATGTTGTACATCTTAAACTTACACAGTGCTCTATGTCAATTAAATCTAAATAAAATTGGAAAAATTATAAATCAATCAATAAATAAAAATTAAAATCACAGCAACTAGAGAAAAGCCTACAAAGGAATGAAGACCCAGCACAGCCATAAATAAATAAACCTTAAAAAAACCCAGAATTTCCAAGAGCATAATAACATTCAAAACAATATATCCAAGTGATTGTTCCACTTTTCAAAGTTTCCATTAATTTGGTAGCATAAGCAGATGCAGATTTTGGAATTTTTTAATGTAATTAATTATGTGCCTGATGAACTGGAGAGAAGTGTGTCTAGTTTCACTACTGATTTTCTATCTTTCATCCTGATTTATCACAGGTATCCCTTGTAGACATAAGGCATTTGTAGGAGTGACAAGAAGTTGTTTTTTTTTTTAAAGGCAGCTTATAGAATTGAGATCAGTCCCCAAGAATACAGAATCTAAAGACATGGACCAAGATTAGGATGGGAGAGCTATAAAATGGAATAAAATAGTCAATCTGTCTTGTACACAATTTTAGTAATTCTTGTTTTTTCCACTGGGTTCTTAATCACAAAAAAATAGTTGAAGTATCTTTTAATGTCAAAGACAACGTATAGCAGGCTAATATTAAATATTCACAGAGATTTATGTTAATAGAGGAACATAAAAATCTGTCAGTAACTTACAATGTATGTCTCTGTAGTGTCTTTTCTTGAGTAAAAGGTGTTGACTTAAACCAGTTTTCAGCTTTAAAAAGTCCCAAGCATTTTGCCTGGCACTTAACTCAGTACGAGTTTGTTGAATTAATAGGTCAAAATACATTTTTTAATGTTGATTCTCTGGCGGCTCAGACAGTAAAGAATCTGCCTGCAATGCAGGAGACCTGGGTTCGATCCCTACATTGGGAAGATCCCCTGGAGGAGGGCATGGCAACCCACTCCAGTATTCTTGCCTGGAGAATCCCATGGACAGAAGAGCCTGGTGGGCTACAGTCCATGGGGTCACAAAGAGTCAGACACAAGTGATAGACTAATGCTTGATCTTCCCTGGAGTGAAGAAACTTTCCAGATGCCTTCAGGTACCCTCCATAAATGTGTCCTGAGAAATTCTCTCTTCATATTGGGGAAATCATTTACTATATCTGGGTTCTAGTCACTCCATGGTGGGTGAAGACCAGCTCAATTCAAGAAAACGGAGAAACCAAAGCTATATTGGCTTACTGGGGACTGCTTTTCAATTATATTCATTTATTTATTCATTTATAGTTAGACACATCTTGTGCAAAGTGGTGGGAGCTATGTTAAACTAGTTCTCTGTAAATAATTGCTTCTATATAGTTTTCCACAGTGGCTGGTACCAGCGGGGGAGATGTGCATTTGTGCTAAGTCATTTCGGTCGTGTCTGACTCTGTGAGACCCTATGGACTATAGCCCACCAGGCTACTCTGTCCACGGGATTCTCCTGGCAAGAATACTGGAGTGTGCCATTCCCTCTTCCAGATCTTCCAGACCCAGGGATCAAACCTATGCCTCTTATGTCTCTTGCATTGGCAGGCAGGATCTTTACCACTAGCACCTCCTGCGAAGCTCCCTGGGAGTGGGGTATGTGTATATATAAATGATATGAATGAAAGAATTAACCGCTCCCTCAAACAATGCCCCTGGGAAGCCTCATCTCATGGTTCCCTCCCTTTGTTACTTTAGAGTAATCTTGATTTAAGTCAGTTTTAAATCTTGGCCATTTTTAAATCTTGGTAAATGAAACAGGGACTTCTCTGATAGCTCAGTTGGTAAAGAATCTGCCTACAATGTGGGAGACTTGGGTTCAATCCCTGGATTGGGAAGATCTCCTGGAGAAGGGAAAGGCTACCCACTCCAGTATTCTGGCCTAGAGAGTTCCGTGGACTGCATGGTCCATGGGGTCTCAAAGAGTCGGACATGACCGAGTGATTTTCACTTTCAAATGAAACAGACATATGAATAGCTGGCTTAATACTTAACCTCAAAGCAATATATTCCTTAAAAGTTAGAATAGTAACAATTGCCTGTATACATAATGTATACCTACAGGAGGTTGGCTTTTAGCTGGGGGTGCCATGCTGTGAAACCTGGGGAGTGAAAGTGTGGAGTCCTAACCACTGGACCACCAGGGAACTCCCCCAACCTTTAAGCTTAATCTGTATGTTGAACTTTTTCTGTAGTTTCTACATGAGTGTTGGTTTATTAGCTACTCATGAATTGAATACAATTATTAACTTTTCTAGTTTTCTACTTAATAATCAGCAAATGCAGGAGAGCAGGAGTTGGGCTCTTAGATGACTTAGGAATCTTGATGTACATAATTGCTTCAGAAAAAAATAGACTTTAAGGAAAATAAGTTAAGCGGTAGTTTCAGGGGAGAAGAGGTGCTAGTGTTATGTGAAACTGTCTGAAGGTTTTGTATGGAGGAAATGATCTGTGGGTTAGAGTGCTGGTTTTAGATTCCGTTTTAAACACTCTAGTAATTATTGTGCTTTCAAGGGGCTGGAGTCAATGTTAACACTTGCAAACTATATTTTGGTGTGCGCACAAGATACCCAGCTATGACTCTAACTTTTATTGGCAAGTCTTGCGTGACCTGTCTTTCTGGAGAAGTAAGCATGCGACAGGCATACAAGTTCAGCCTGCTGTAACGGCAACGTGTATTTGTTTTTGAGAAATCTCAAACTGTTTTTATTAACTCTCTCAGGGAAATGACTACCACCAACTGCCCCCATGGGAGGAGATGCGCAGGGACACCTGCGTCCTGCTGTTTGGAGGAGACAGGGTTGCTGTCGAGAAAACTAGATATCAAGGTAACCGACAGCCGTGGACTGAGAAGTGCAAACTAAAGGCCAGCTGCCCGCCTCTCCACGGCTGCCACCAATGCCAGAAATTCTGAAGGCGTCTCCAAAACTCTTGAAAAGAAAAGCTTGATGGCTTGACTTGGAGTCTTGAGTGAGAAGCACAGTAATGCTGTGGCAGGCATATAATGGGTACTCGCTAAATACGTGTTGAAAGAGTGAAGGGATGAATAAGATTTGAATACTGTTTTGAAGCACTAATAGGTTGGGACATCCCATTGCTGGGGATGATACATAACAAAACCACTCTTCTTCACAAAAATAGCAAAGGGCAAACGCACACTACTAGGTACAAAATAGATAACCAACTAGGACCTACTATATAGCATAGGGAACTAAACTCAGTATCTTATATAACCTACAATGGAAAAGAATCAGTGAATTACTTTGCTGCCAGTTCAGTTCAGTTCGGTCGCTCAGTCGTGTCCGACTCTTTGCGACCCCGTGAATCGCAGCACGCCAGGCCTCCCTGTCCATCACCATCTCCCGGAGTTCACTCAGACTCACGTCCATCGAGTCCGTGATGCCATCCAGCCATCTCATCCTCTGTCGTCCCCTTTTCCTCCTGCCCCCAATCCCTCCTAGCATCAGAGTCTTTTCCAATGAGTCAACTCTTCGCATGAGGTGGCCAAAGTACTGGAGTTTCAGCTTGAGCATCATTCCTTCCCAAGAAATGCCAGGGCTGATCTCCTTCAGAATGGACTCCTTGGATCTCCTTGACACCTAAAATTAACACAACATTGTAAATCAACTTGTAAATAAAATTTTTATTACATTTCAATAACATTTTTTCAAAATTGATGAATAAATCAAAAAATAAAATTAATGAAGCGTCTAAAAAAAAACAAAGAGCAATTCCCCAGTCTGTGAGTAAAATGGAAAGGATTCTCTGGTCAGTCTTAAAACCAAAGGAACTTAATGCGTGTGTTTGTCTGAAGCTCTAACACTTTGACCACCTGGTATGAAGAGCAGCTGACCCACTGGAAAAGATCCTGATGCTGGGAAAGACTGAGGGCAAGAGGAGAAGGGGACAACAGAGGACCAGATAATTAGATGGCATCACCAACTTAATAGACATGAGTTTGAGCAAGCTCTGGGAGATGGTGAAAGACAGGGAAGCCTGGCATGCTGCAGTCCATGGGGTCACAAGGAGTTGGACACGACTGAGCAACTGAACAACAACAACTTAATGTGTGTTTGTGTGAATCTACAAAGGAGTCCATTATTCTTAATACCTCCTTATCATGGTGCTGTTTCAGGCAGAACAGGAAGTACTAGAACATGCACATTTCTTAAAGTAAGATTTTGCATTTAAAAACTAAGAATCTGAGCATTTCACAGCCTGAAAAGTAAACACAAAGCAAACAATTGCTAGTCTAATCAGACATTGGCAGTGTCTTACTTTGCATGTGGGTTGTACGTCCCTGGCTTGAATTTTTGACCTTGCAATCTCTTCTGAAAATTCAGACTAAGTGAGATGTGAAAAGCTTCAAGATTTTCCTAGGAACTGAATAAATATAATCTCACAGAATGGAAAGTTTTGATAGTATTTGTACTACCTAATGATACATTTTCATATGTGCTGACATTAATCATTCTCAGATAGGTTTTAACAGCATTTTTCCTTCTTAACATCCTAGGTGAGGTCTAAATGCACTTTTCACCCACATCCCTGAGAAGAGACAGCACGTTTGAAGCTTCCCACAGAAGGGGAGTAACCTGTTGGGGAGTGGTTCCAAAAGAAGGAATCTGCTTTTCCAACTGCTGCTGAGTCGCTTCAGTCGTGTCCGACTCTGTGCGACCCCAGAGACGGCAGCCTACCAGGCTCCCCAGTCCCTGGGATTCTCCAGGCAAGGCCACTGGAGTGGGTTGCCATTTCCTTCTTTGCTCTTCCAACTATCAGCTGTGAATCTTTGAGGGCCTGATTTAACCTTTCTGGGCCTATTTTCTCTCACTATACTGGTAACCTGAGCACAGTAGGATCTACACTGTAGTACTGCTCTGAGGATGAAATGTGATTGTACATACAAAGTACACTCACAATGTCTGGTACAGAGTAAGTACTCAAATGTTTCCTCAATAATCCAAAATTTAAGTCAAAATGAGTGAAATGCTTAAAAATTCGGAAAACCAACCATTTTGGAAATAGACTGCTTCTTAAATGTCAGATTTCAGAGAAAGTGGCCGCTATGTACTCCTTTCAGATAAACTGATAAATTCAGAAGAATTGTATGTTGGATAACTAACCTGTGGTTCCCCGGCCATTTTACTACATGTAATTAATTAGGCACAGATATTCTGGTGCCCAACTGCTGTTTACATCAATTCTCCTGCCACTGAGTCCCAAATCTGGATATGTATCTAGTATTAGGGGCAATATTCCACAAGTTTCTTAATTTGTAATGAGATTCTGTGAAAACCGAAGGGCTTAGTGGCCGGTTAAAACTGGGCTAATTTTTTTTTTCAGCCCCACTGTCTTCATGCTTACCAACTGGGTGATTCCGTTAACATTTTCATTTAGGTCAAATATATACCGACTGCCTGCTATATTCACACAACAAGCCTTCTTTTCAGGAGTAGGAAGGGACAGAATGCAAGGCCCTGATGCTGTTATTATGGAAAGCTTTTATCTATGGAGAAATACTGACGGCAAATGAACAGATCCGTGTGATCCTGTTTCAGCCGTGCGCAAGCGAGAGGTGGCCTGGACTCCAGCATCATGCTCTTAAGGACAGGCACATTTCCAGTAACAGTCTCACTTCCCCAGTTTCCCCGGGGAAGGAGGGGAGCGGTGTTGCCGATGGCATCGCCTGATATCACTTGTTCTGGGTGATAGGAGAGCGTGGGGCCGCCTGGCCCACCTCATCCGTGGTCTGATTGCATTAACCTCTTGGTTCCCTGCTCCTGCCACGTGAGGTGCCCTAATATGGTCAGACTCCGGCGGAGCCCAGGAGCGCTTGCCTTTCTCCGGCTCCCGGCGAGGAGGCAGGAACGCATGTTCAGTGGCAAGCAGTCCGAAGGAAGGAAAACGGGGATCTAGGTTCGCATCTGGGCGAGTTGAGAGTGGGCTGCAGCAGAAGCCTTGCCTCAGGTCATCCATCATTTAATAACCACCCCCACCCCCAGAGACTCCGATCTCCCCTGGGGGGGGGCTCCCTTTTCTCGTTGTCCCCTCACTTTCGGGGAGGCACCTCTGGGTGGACCCCTAGCTGCAGTCCTGATAGGAATGGGAGGCGCCCTGGGGGTCGAGGTGGGCGGCTCGCCAAGGCTCCGGCTGCTCGTCGGGTCCTAGCAGCCTGGGGGGAGATGCTACTGCAAGGCGTGTCTGGGGCTGCGCTCATGTGATGAAGCGAGGGAAAAACAAGGGGGAGGAGGAGGAGGCAAAGAGGTGGCTTTTTTTTTTTTTTTTTTTTAAGGAGTTTGCCGCGAGCGCGTCTCCTTCATTCGCAGTCTGGGCGGGTTTGGAGGAGCACGGCGGGAGACTGAGGCGCTCTTGGGACTTTGCGAGTGCACGGCTTCTGGCTCTTCTCCGCGTCCCTGCGATTTGGGGAAGGCGTTCTCCAAGCGGCTAGCCACCGGAGAACCGCAGACGAGCCATGGGCGCCGGGAGCTCCACCGAGCAGCGGAGCCCGGAGCAGCCGGAGGCGGGGAGCGCGACGCCCGCCGAGCCCGAGCCCAGCGGCGGCGGCTCTGCGGCGGAGGCGGCGCCCGGCACGCCTGGAGACCCGGCCATCGCCCCTGCGGACCCCGCCACCAAGGTAGAGGCGCTCCGGGCCACCTGCCCGGAGGAGGAGGGGAGGGTGGGGCGGGACGGCGGGGGTCTTTGGGGGTAAGGGGAGGGGGGAGGTCCCCTCGATCTCCGCCTGCAGTAACTTAACGGCCGGTCCAGCCCATCTGCAAACTCGTGAGCCTGAATCCCTCTTTGTAGGCTTTTCAGGGTTTTAGCGCCGGGGCGGGACCAAAGGATCCGCGAGCGCGGCGAGGGGGGCTCGCATCTTTGTCGTGGGTCTCCAGGGGAGGCGACTGCGCCATCCGCAGTAATAAAATTCGCCCGCTGCCCGCGGCTGAGCCTTTCTCCACGCTCTTCCGGTGGAGCGACCCAACCCGACACCGGCGAGCTGCCTGTGGTGGGGGTTGGGGTGCGGGGTGTCTGCGGAGCCCTGACCCCCGGCCAAACGTGTCGAGCCCCCCACCCCGTCTCCCTATGCGGAAAGTCAGCTGTTGGGCCGTGACGCGTGTTGCAGCCTGGTGACTCCGCCACCAATGGGTTCCCCGCAGCGCACTGTCCTTGCTGCCGGCTGTGTCTGGAGCGACCGGGTTTGGTACCCAGTCCTCCTGCGTCAGGCGGCTGAAGCAGACAACACCGCCTTCCCGATGCAGAGAAAGCCTGGGGTGTAGCTCACTCGCAGCCAAAGAAAACCTGAGCCGACGCGGCATTTCCAAAAGGAATGACAGGGTTCGCAAACACGGCGGCGTCCTCCTTTTCGCTCAGTTCGCTGGACTCAGTGGGATAAACAAATACTGGAGGAGTAGTTACAAGTTCTCAAAGGATGCAGTCGAAGGCGTAAGGGAGTAGTCCCTGTCTATTCCGGTCTATGGAGGCAGTGCTGAACGTCCTAGACATTTTGCATTTTATAGTCTTAGGTCTTCGAAATATTTATTCTTGGCAACTGCAGCCGCCAAGATTGTGACTTGTCCAGATCATTGTTTTTTAGATCTGTTTTCCAGAATTTATGTTCATTAGCCAGGCTTCACTCCACCCGTTTTGTGATACTTTTATGGGAAGATGTGGGTAACCATACTTAAAAAGAAAAAAGAAACGTGTCAAGTTTGAGAATATACAGAGTACTTGAGGACCTTTAAGAGTTATCTCAGGAAATATAGATACTTACAGTGTAAGGGGAAAAAAAAACACTGAAATCGAGGTAAAAATCACAGAATTATGACCTCATCGCCTTGACCTTTTAGCTGTGGTAGTCTAGCTTGGATGGAGAGACTGCTTTTAACTAGATTACCTCTAGTCATTAACATACCTCCTTGTAAAACCCACGGTCCCTAGAGCTGTAGATGCTTACAAGTAGCTACTGTGCCTGGAATGCCTAGATTCTCTAAGATATGCTTAAGACATCTATCCTTTTGAGGTCTCAGTTATGTGTGTGTGTGTATATATACACACACACACATATATTTAGCTGCACCATGTCTTAACTGTAGCATGTGGGATCTAGTTCCCTAACCAGGGATCAAATCCAGGGCGTACCCCCTCCCTCCTCCGGCATTGGGAGCTCAGTGTCCAGACTTCACTGGACCACCAGGGAAGTGCCTCAGTTATGCTTTAATATTTACTGTATCTCACTTTTTGATGTCAACTTCTGTCAAAATGTCTGCATAACCAGTATTTAGAGTCCATTAATGAAAGTAATTTTAAGGCATAATTGCTAAAAGCTTGCAGTTGCATTTTTTTCTTTGGCTTTTACCAGCCCTTCAGGTCTTAGTAACAGTTCACACTAAAATATGGTACTTATTCTCTTCCCAATAAACTTCTGTGTATTCGTTTAAAATGTTGCTTCCTTTCTGTTCTCTTTATCTTTTCCATAACATCATCCTTCTTCCTCTTTCCTAGTCACAACCATCTTGAAACAGTGAGATGACCTCCTTTAAAAAAGTACTTAAATGACATCCTGATATCATTGAACTTTCTGGCAGACTGCCCAGTTATCAATTTGCAGACAAATCAATACGCTTACATGCACATGTTAGAAAACGTGTAGTTTTTCATTGCGACTAGCAAAATTTATTACTCCAAAGACCTAAGTCTTTTCAAAAGGACTCTCTAATTAAGAATGATTCAGCATGTAGCTTTTGTCTCCTTTCTTCACCCTGTTCAACCCTAATTTCGGACCTCTGAGTAATTTCATCTGCCATTCTGGGTTCCCATAGCACCATGGACCTTTCTTGCCAGCAGTTTCCATGTTTGTGGGTTTAGTGACTTGATGAGTAAGTGTTCTGGCTGCTGTGAATGCTCCACAAAGGCAGGGATCGAACCTGGGTTTGCTTATAACAGGTGTTGCTCCGAGTATGGAGTGTGTGGCTGGCATGTAGGATGATTCTGACACCTTGATTTTGATTGGAGAGGGTCAAGTTGGGGAATACCTTGGTCCATCTGCTTTCTTTTTTAAACTTGTAATTTTGTATTGGGGTATAACAGATAAACAACCGTCTACTTTTTCTTTGACTTTATCATCATGGTCTGTCTCACTTATCAGGTAGTGACTCAGTCAACGTCAGTTCTGGTTATTCTCATACCAGGTGAATATCTAGCAGAAAACTAAGATTTGGGAACTCAGCTTTCTTTTTCTTTAGAATGGCTTGTTTACCATTGCATTTCAAATTGCCTTTAATCTCAAGTAGACAAATGCATGATAAATGCAAGTGGCTCAAATTAGACCACTTCATACATTGAATTAGTGATGAATTACATCTTGAGCTTTTTTGATTGGGTCTATAGACATCTGGGGAGGTTTAGACTAATATATCCCCCTCCCACTAGCAGAATGCTGATCATTAATTAAAGGCTATTAGCAGGTTCCGCCCCCCACCCTCGAGGCTGGTAAAACTTGATTACACAAGCCTAACATTTAGATGCATTGAGACAAATCCTGATTTTATCTGTGATGTATTTTAATGGAAATGGAAGGAGTCTTATCTTCCAATCAATCTTTTACAATCTTAATATGTTAATTGTGAGGCAAAATGGCCTGATCAGTTATTTTCCAGGTTAAATTTTGAGAGTTTGCAGGGTACAGAAAGATTAAACAACCTGAACACAGGTGGTAAACAAAGCCTAATATTGTTCCTCAATTGCCTGCTTTCATTTAGGTAGCAGCATCAGGTGGGGTTGGCCAGTGAACTTCCTTTTCTCTGACACATCTTGATTTCTGGAGCGAAGCTCCAGGCTAAATCTGGACAATCACAATCCTCTAAATTAACCTTTTCTGTTTAGTGACTTAGAGCTGGAAATTAAACAGTTCTCAGTTCAACAGTGTAAGGCCTACCTCCCTGGCAGGTGGGGAGACTGAGACCCTTGTCAGTGTTTCAAGCTGTGGTTCCATTTGGCTGCAAGAGCTGCGACTCAAATAGATGTATGCAAATAGGAGAATCTATTGTCCTGATGAATAGAGTTAAGGATGTCGCTACCTTTTGTGCATTAAACAGACAATTGAGTCGGCCAGCTGCATTTCCTAATTCCCGTCCCAGCCTAGGGTATGTGCTGTTTCCCACTTGCCCCGTGTTTACTAAAGATGGGACTAGAGATGGCTGTCATGTGATTATGTCATTGGTTTTCCAGGAAAGAGCCAGAATTTAAGATTTCAAGAGAATTATATGTTAACAGAGTGTTGTTTTCTGGGTGTGACTGCCTGTATTCCTATGAATTTCCCTCAGATTATAAGAGGTGCTATTTGCTGATTAGAACATAGTCTGGAGATTGGAGTTGGGGGTGTGAGGATGGTCACTTAGGTCTGAGAGCCAGTGGGGGCTGCATTGCCTTCCTTTGAATCCATTACAGGCTTTTAGGCTCAGCAGAGATTTCCGATTGAAATACTTCCCTGGGCAAAGGACAGCCTCTAAATGTGCATCCTCTCCGAATTCACTGTGTGTCCACTAATCTCTGTGCAAGGATCACTTTAGACTACATTAAAAGAACGATTCCAGTTTGGTATCTTATAGGATAATTAATAAAATGGAAAGAAAATGTTCTGTTTTAAAAGGCCTTAAGAAATGATTTCATTTTCTTTATCATGTTAACAGCAGTGTTACAGAATACCAACGAAAGGAAAATCAGCTAAATAGTCATTCTTTATGTTATAGTTATTCAAGAAGTGAGAAATTAACTTACAGCACTAAGTGATGTGAGAAAAGTACATCGGTACTTTTAGCGCAAGAAAACTGTAAAACTAAATATCCTTGAAGCTAATTCTTCATTTTCTCATACCCTAAAAAATTATAAATTAGGAGAAGTTTCATTTTAAAATAATTTAATAGAAAAGTATGAAAAAATCTGGGTTTGGGAGGGAGATGAAAGCTTATTTTCAATAAACTATTTTAAAATCTATAATTATAATTGTCTTGTCTGTTTAGATTTTGGGCCATTTTCCTGCAAGTTAGTACCTTATTAAAGAATGTAAGAGTAGTTTATACCTGTGATCCTACCTGTTGGTACATCTAATAAAAGGATTAGGGTGAAAAGATATTAATCTGTAATAATTTCAGTTATATATACATTTATATTTCTTATTATGAATAATTACGTTTGCTTATTTAAATCTGACTGTAGGCCTGACAGCATCATTCTTGAATCATAAAGGTTTTATGAAAAGATGATCAAAAGCACTTGCTTACTCTTATTAAAATGATTTATTTATTTATTTGGCTGCTCTATGTCTTAGTTGCGGCACTCAGAATCTTCCATCTTCGTTTCAGAATGGAGGAACTTTTTTTTTTCTAGCTGCTGCCTGCAAACTCTTGTTAGCTTCGGCTTGTGGGATCTAGTTGCCTGGTCAGGGATTGAGCCGGTAACCTCTGAGTTGGGGGCCAAAGTCTTAGCTACAGGTTCCCCAGGGAAGTCCCTAAAATGATTTTTATTTAAAGTCATTGCAAACAAGATTCATTTAATGTTTGTTTTTCTAAGAATGTTAATGGTTGAGAACCTATAATTTGTAGAGGATGATAAAAAGGGAACGTATCCTAATATTCCTCCCACCCCTGAAGTACTCACTGTTGACAACAATTTGAAATCAAGGTTGGTTGTTTCTTGCATATTCTTCTAAAACTTTTATGCCTGTGCAAGTGTATGAATAAGAATAGCCCTGTTTTGTCCTTTTAACAAATGAGATCCTAACATAAATTCTGCAACTTTAGGGTTTGGCTGTCTTTTCATATCAGGATATAAAGATCTCCCTTCATTCTTATTGGCTACATGAATTTCTCATTTATGTATGAATTGAGAGTACCACAATGATTTAACCAATCCCCTGTGTGTATATTTAGATTTTCCTAGTCTTGTTATACTAAATTGGCACGGGAAATATCCTAGTTCAGATATCTTTGTATGTGTGCAAATGTATCTCTCAGAGAGATTTCTGAAAGTAGGATT
The DNA here is from genome assembly GCF_016772045.2 of Ovis aries. NCBI lineage: Eukaryota > Metazoa > Chordata > Mammalia > Artiodactyla > Bovidae > Ovis > Ovis aries. The sequence continues at coordinate 76,110,164 of NC_056061.1, forward strand.
GCTGGATCATAGGATTTCTATGCATTTTAAATTTTGATAATCCTTGCTAAATTTACTTTCCAAAGAGATTCAGCCACTTTGCATTCCTACTCTGGAGATCGACACTGACCTTCCCATGTCTTTGCCTCAGTGGATAGCAGATTTTCTAGTATTTGCCAGGCTGTACCTCAGTTGGCACCTTGGATTCCCTCGGTGCATTTTTAGCTATGGAGTTGAGTGCCCTGTCAGGTGTATTGATTGTATGTGTTTCTTCTGTTCAGCACTTCATTAGGAACCGGACTGGCTTTCAGAACATTATAGGCTATAGTTTATTTACCTGTTGAGTTCTTAGTTACTTAGTTGTGTCTGACTCTTTGTGGCCCCAGGAACTGTGGCCCACGAGGCTTCTCCATCCATAGGATTTTCCAGGCTGGAATACTAGAGTGGACTGTGATTTCCTTCTCCAGGGGATCTTCGTGAGCCAGGGACTGAACCTGCATCTCCTGCATTGGCAGGCGGATTCTTTACCACTGAGCCACCTGGGAACATAGTTCATTTTAAAAGACTTTCCCCTCCCAGAAATTAATCAGAATTGGGAAAAAACAAGCTTAGACTAAAAACAAGGCTGAGGTATTGTTCCCTTTCCTTCCCAAATTAGTAAACTGGCTTTAATTTTATTTGCTTGGATCAACTTTGCAATGACCTACTTCTTTAGCTATCAATTTAAAAATTTCTCCTCTGGGAACAATGTAAAATCATCCAGTTGCCAGAAATTTCTTCATACATCTGATCCATGAAATGTTGGAATCACGAATTGTGGGCAGTAGAAATTCACTTCCTGGGAAAACAGTAGTCCCCTCCCCTGGGCGCCGTTCTCAGTTCTCCTAACAAATGACAGCCTGGCTCTGTTAACTGGAATAAATGTTTTCCCAGAAAAACGTAGGTGTTCAAAGCACTGGAAACTACAGCGTCTTTCCCGGACACTTAGGCTTCTCTTAATGCAAGTATTCATTCAAGATCAAAGGTTTTCGTCTTCCCTGCAGTTTCTTCATGATGTTGTGTAAATGAGAGAAGCCAAATTTTAGGAAGGGGAGATTACTATAAATCAGTGGCCCATCTGCTGTTTGTTATATGCAGGCATGCAAATTGTGGGCGTCTGGAGAGATTACATTTTCTGTGGTTCCCAAACCTGGTTGTGTAGTTGAATCACCTGGGGAGCTTTTTAAAGACCCCACCCGGCCCCCTTCTAGATTATTCTATCAGAATCCCAGGCCATTCCAGCATCTGAGATTCTGTAGCCCTGATGCTCATCCGGGGTCCTGATTTGTCTGGTGTGGTCTCCGTGGTCTGGAGGAAGCGGTTACGGGGTGTCGGAGCTGAGGGGGGCAATGGAGAGGTGGCTGCAAGCGCACTCTGAGCGATGTTGGTGCTCGTGTGGGTGGCAGAGAGGGTTCCAGAAGAGCAAGGGGGAGAAAATCAAGGGAAACCTCTCCCCGACATAACTTCACTCCTTTATTCTGCTGTCTTGAGACTATACATGCTGATAGTCTTAATAGTATTGTTCTTAATGGAATGTACTCTTCAAGGTAAATAAGTATGGAATCCAGTGTTCTTTTCTTTTCTCTGAGCCAGGATCTACTTGTCAACATTAACTTTTTTGTTCCCCCCCGATGCCTCTTAACCATCGACCCTCATTTATCATGTTGAAAACATCACTTGAGTTAGTAGGCCATAGCTGTTGGCTTCATTTATGGCCTTTGGCTGGTCTGAATGTTGGGTGACGAGATCTTAACACCTAACCAAGTCGTTGAGGATGAGCCTGGAAGGGGGGCTGTCTGGCTTTCTGCACCATATAGTTGCTGTTCTGTCTTGATTTCATGAACATTTCTCTGCTGGCTCCTGTACTCCTGGAACTGGGGATACAAAGAAGAGAGAAATCCAAGAGCTTGGTGCTTAAAAAATAGTCAAAGTGCTCCCTTTCATGTATTCTTCTCTTCGATCCATTAAAATGGATTATTTTCTGTCTAGAGGAGGAGGTTTAAATTCATTTTCCATACTGGTCACTGTTGTTCCAGTACCATCAATTAAATAGTCTCGAGTTTCCGTATTCACATATATGTTTATTGATTTTCTTTTACTTTAAAATTTTTCCTACTCTGTTTATTTGTACACGTAGTTAAAAGCAGTCAGAGAGTGGCTAAAAATCTAATCGATTCTAATGGCAGATCCATGGTTTGAGATATTTTTATATTCTACATCTTCAGGCACTGTTAGGGCTTGTCCTGGTCTCATGGCTATGGTAAGTTTAGTGAAAAGGAGTGTTAGTTGCTCAGTTGTGTCCAACTCTTTGTGACCTCATGGTATGTATCTTGCCAGGCTCCTCTGTCCATGAGATTTCCCAGGAAAGAATACTGGAGTGGGCTGTCATTCCCTTCTCAAGGGGACTTTCCCAACCCAGGGTTGAACCCAGGTCTCCCGCATTGCAGGCAGATTCTTTACTGTCTGAGCCACCAGAAAATATATACATACATACTAAAAAGTGGGGAGCCTGTGTTGTCTTCAGAAGTGAATTTATTTCCTTGGTATATAATAATATTATTCATTAAAAATAATCACTCGAGTATTTTCTAACCACTTACGCTATGAAAGGCCCTGGTTCTAGATGCTTCAGGAGGTGAATAACACAGAATTATCCTTGAGCACCTCATGATCTAGGTGAGGTAAGGGGTCCCCAACCTTTTTGGCACCAGGGACTGGTTTCGTGGGAAGCCAGTTTTTCCACCAACAAGGGGTGGGGGATGGGGATGGTTTGGGGTGATTTGAGTACATTACATTTACTGTGTGCTTTATTTCTAATCTAACGCCATCACTGATGTGGCAGCAGATACCGGTCCAGGGCCGGGAGGTTGAGGACTCCAGCTTTAAAGGAAAGATTCAATAACAAAGATTCAAATAAGTTGGGCAGGCAATAGAAGAACTGCCATTAGTTGGTACATGTCTGTTCAGTGAATTGTCTGGATAGCTGATGTACAAAGAAAAGACGATTTTGCCAAGTGTTACAAGCAGATAAATAGGCCATAATAGTCAGGAGGCCGGAAGGCACAGGGCATATGAAGGAGCTGAATGTTTATAAGAGGATAATGGAAAGATGACCGTAGAATTGCAGGCAATTATGGTAAGAGCTCGGAGAAGGCAATGGCACCCCACTCCAGTGCTCTTGCCTGGAAAATCCCATGGACGGAGGAGCCTGGAAGGCTGTAGTCCCTGGGGTCACTAAGAGTCAGACACGACTGAGAAACTTCACTTTCACTTTTCACTTTCATGCATTGGAGAAGGAAATGGCAACCCACTCCAGTGTTCTTGCCTGGAGAATCCCAGGGACGGGGGAGCCTGGTGGGCTGCTGTCTATGGGGTCGCACAGAGTCGGACACAACTGAAGCGACTTAGCAGCAGCAGCAGCAGCAGCATGGTAAGACAGGCTGCAGAGGGCCGTCCCAGTGGAGGCTTCTGATAAAAAGAAAGCCAAGAGGCAGGCCCTTCCACACTCAGCAGAGAGGACACCCCCAGGAGCGTGGGAGGCGGATATTAACCTGAGCGATGGGATGGGTGCAGAGTGTAGGCTCAGCGCAGGGGAAGCCAAAAACAGCTGAGACTTCAAGGCTTGGAATATGGAGTGCTCCAGTTTCTCCAGTAAACAAGGATGTTCCCCTCCTGCTGTCGGTTTCAGATGTCTATTGCTGTAGCCAACCGTGCCAAACAACGACACACCAGTTGTACCTTTAGAAGAGAAAACGTCACTTGACAGTTATAGCCCCCCTTTTTATTAATGTAAGGAAGAAGTTTGCATCAGAGTCTAGGAAAACGACAGAGAGCATCCGTGAGATCCATAGCGCATCTCTAAGTAGTGACCTGCGTTAGCCCAGATCACAGGCACTGTGAGCCACCCAGATTGGCGAAGTGGGGAGCCCCCAGGGAAGGTGAATATCACAGGATAAGAGCTGATGGCACCAGAGGAGCTGAGAGTGGTAGCTGGGGAGAAGGTGGAACCACTGAGTGATAATCAAAGAGAAGAATAGATAAAACAGATGGAATTGGGTCGAATAGCCATTGGGTCACTGCTTCAGCAGGCAACAGTGACTAGTTTATCTCTGCATCTGAGTCCACCTAAAAATGAAAGAGGCTGATGGTTGACTAGCATCTCTTCCATTTGTAGGCAAAGAATCTAGGTGGCTTGGGGAATGTTTATCTTCACTTTCAAAGAAGACATTTCTTCTTTGCAATTTTTTCCACCTCCAGCATATGCCCTCTGGTGTGTCGTTTGGAGGACGATTTATGGTTTGCTATTTTTCTTCATGTCTGAGCGTATGATTTCTTATTGAATCAAGCCATTGCATAAGGCTCTGGGTTTTGTCTGCCTCGTGATCAATTTTCTGTCCTTACTCCTGATATTGACCATCCTTATTGAAGACATGTTTCATTACATTCTTGATAGTTTTACTTGCTCTTTGAAATACATATTGCTGTGATGCATAGAGCAATAACAAAACATAAAACAATGTTGGTGTATGTTATTGTGCTTAGCCTTCTTTAATTTTTTTACATTTTCAGTTCTGGGTGCTACTTTTTCACTATGGTAACCAACTGCTTGTATAATGCTTCTTACGGAACATTTGTTTGAAATTATCCTTCACTTGGGTATGTATGTAAAGCAGTCTTATTCCACACCTATAACCCTGAATGCTATGCAAAGTTCAGCCTTAGATGTGGTTAAATTTGCAATGACTATATACTGCTATACCAACTGGGGTGGAAATGAGGGGATGGAGAAAGGATTGCAATCTACAAGAAATTGCTAAGGATTAGACAGTTTTTCGGTGATGAATTTTTCTTAATTATTTCAGAGACACATCTAACCAGTATTTAGACATGAATTCATGACTCCTGTAGTGTTATTCTAAATATCTGAATGGAAATTTTTGTTCTTGTTCTGCTCTGTTTTATATGAAGTCAGTTACTGAAAAGCAGTGGAAAATGTTACCAGTAAACTACTAAATCAGTCCTGATTATCAAGGTTTTTTCCCCTCTGATCCTGACAAAAGCTAGTATATGAAATTTATTTATATTTTTTAGTATATGAAATTTAAATAAAAAATACTTGACAGGCATGAGGGCAAAACTCAAATTAATTTGGTTTTATAACTGATTTTTTTTTTTTAACCTTCAGGAGTTTGTTTCCTTTAAATTCAGTTTGACGGCAGTGTTAGATCTGTCTGTTTTGCTTACAATATAGGAAATTTGTTTTGCTTTGATTAAAATGCAGATTGATTGTTCTTTTGTTATTGATTTTTGCTATTAAAGACACATTAAGGTCTTTCAAAATGCTCAAAAGCTTTTTGTCCTAAATGGAGCTAAGAGCACCCTCAATGTTATCTAGAGTTGCAACAGTGACAGAGGTTTCAAGTCACTTCTGGAGCTGTGCCTGATAAACAGTCCTCCAGGACAGAGAGGAATTCAAAGAATGCTGAAGTATTCAGGGAAGTAGGTCATGGTTTAAAACATTACATTTGTCAGAGAAAGTTTCTCAAGCAGTCCCTGTGATCATTGGATCCCTGCTAATTTCTTACTCAGGGTTCTTTAGTCTTAGGCAAATTAGGTGGCTAAATTAACTTGTTAGTCTCTAGGAGGGCGGGACTAAAAGTAACAGATTCCCCACACGCATGTGCTCTCCCAACACCAAAAATAAAGAGCTAGGGCTATAGATGGGCTCAATCAGTAAAGAATCCACCTGCAGTGTGGGAGACCTGGATTCGATCCCTGGGTTGGGAAGATCCCCTGGAGAAGGGAACAACTATCCACTTCAGTATTCTTGCCTGGAGACTCTCACGGACAGAGGAGCCTGGTGGGCTACAGTCATGGTGTCGCAAAGAGTCGGACATGACTGAGCGACTTTCACAGGGCTATATATGAGCGACCAGAAAATCACAGAAGTGGTAAGTGTTTTTTCTTCATTGCACAACCCTGGAGTAAAAATGTTTCGAAAATGCAAAATAAATAATGCAAATATTTATTTTGCATATTTTAAAAAGTGTTTTAAGAAAAAAATAAATTCCATACAGCCAGATGAAAAAAAAAAAGTAAATAGGCAGATGATGTGTAAGTATATTTAGGAAAATTGGAGTACCTTTTAAGTGAGCTGAGGGGTCTGTCTTTGCCACCAGGATTAAGGACAGTGGGGACCTGCTGATCCCCTATATGTGGCCATAGTGCCCACAGTCTCTTGTGGACTTGAATTTGTGGAAACCATTTCTTTTTTTTTTTTTTTACTTTTTTTTACTTTATTTTACTTTACAATACTGTATTGGTTTTGCCATACATTGACATGAATCCACCATGGGTGTACATGCGTTCCCAAACATGAACCCCCTCCCACCTCCCTCCCCATAACATCTCTCTGGGTCATCACCGTGCACCAGCCCCAAACATGCTGTATCCTGCGTCGGACATAGACTGGCGATTCGATTCTTACATGATAGTATACATGTTACAATGCCATTCTCCCAAATCATCCCACCCTCTCCCTCTCCCTCTGAGTCCAAAAGTCCGTTATACACATCTGTGTCTTTTTTGCTGTCTTGCATACAGGGTCGTCATTGCCATCTTTCTAAATTCCATATATATGTGTTAGTATACTGTATTGGTGTTTTTCTTTCTTGGAAACCATTTCTTGCCGTGAATTGTAGCTGAGTGCCAGATGAAGAGGCACTAATAAGACAGGTGCAAGAGAAAGCACATACTAGGGTACCAAGAAAGGCGGCACAGAGGAGGCTGTGGACTGAGTGTGTCCCTAAAACTCAAGTTGAAACTCTAATCGCCAGTGTGATAGTATTAAGAGATGGAGTCTTTGGGAAGTAATTAGGTCATGAGGGTGGAACCCTCATTAAGGAATTAGTGTCCTTATAAGAAGAGACACCAAAGCTTGCATCCCCTCCCCACCCTCAAGTGGTACCCTCTACAAAGCAGGTGGAGAACCCTTAGGAGAGCAAAATCAGCCTGCACCCTAATCTTGGACTTCCAGCTTCCAGAGCTCAGAAATAAATGTTTCTCATCTTGGCCACTCAGCTTATGGTAATTTTTCACAGTGATCAAACTAAGAGGAAATGGAATTTATGGTGAATTGCTGAAGAATGGAGATGCTTAGGAGAAGGAGGCAAGGAAATAATTAAATAATTTTTAAATAATAAAAGTAACAAAGGGGCAAGAGAGACCCTCACCCTCTTGGGAGAAATACTGAGTGAAAAATAGTCTAGGAGAAGTTGGGTTAAAGATTTCTTTTGGGGGGACTTCCCTGGTGGTCCAGTGGTTAAGACTTCGCCTTCCAATGCAGAGGGCATTGGGGTTTGATCCTTGATTTAGGAACCAAGATCCCACATGCCGTGTGACCCTGAAAACAAAAAATAAAACAGAAGGAAGCCATATTGTAACAAATTCAGTACAGACTTTAAAATGGTCCACATCAAAAAGATTTCATTTTTTAACTACAGAACTTTTGCAGAAACTTTAATATGTTATTTATTAATTATGCCTCTCCTAAAGGGGACATATAATATGCATCTTTACCCAAATGCAATTGGGAAATGCCAGGCTAGTGAAGACGCAATTAGAAAACAGTGATTGTGAGAAGCCAGGAGGGGTATCTGTGGCTCCGCCTTGGAGAATTTGAATACCAGCGTGTGACTTATGCATTAATTGAAATTGGCAGTGTGAAACCAGTAATTAATTGAGATCTACATCTCCATTTGTTCGGATGGAGGTTAGGACTTAACTTTATTTCAAATCTGAGACCTAGAGAATAATTCTGAGATATTAAGGAAATTTGTTCTCTTTTGGGGGAGGGGAGGAAGCAGCATGGATTTTCATTTCATTCATATAAAAATGATTTCCTCTTATATCCAATGTTTAAATGAAGTAAATGTAGAGAGATTCTTACTCTGATTAAAATGAAAATAAAGGATATATCCCAGCTTTAAAATGTACATTATTTGGGAAATGTCTCAGAATATCCTAAGATGAAATATTTCATAGTTTTATGTCCTTATTAAGTTATATCTAGAATTCCTGATGTATTTGGTGGGGGTGGCAGGGAAAGAAAAAGAAACAGAAAATTGAGCAACAGTAGGATCATTGAAAATTTGGAAATTGAATATACTTTGGGTTCACTTCATTTTTCAAATAATCTAGATAGTTTGTATGTTAGATTTAGTTTTTATTTTCAATGTGTGGTGAGTCCAGTAACCATCGACTCAAGTTTCTGTGGCACTTAATTAATTACCATAGGGCTGAACATCCTAGCACAAGCGACATTATGTCCTAAAACTCTCCCTTAACCGTATTTTCTGGGGCCAAAGACAATTGGACTACTGTGGAGTTAAATGCTGTAAATTATTGTGTTCCTCAAACCCTCTCCAGCGCCTGCAGTGAATACTGGAGGTATTGTAACTGTATGTGAACTTGAACGAAGATCAGGCGAAGGTCAAAACAGAGCCTTCTTGAATGGAGCTACAAATTCTTCTTCTGGCAAATAAGAGTAAAGGGAAATGTCACCCGCTTGTTGCTTTTTATGGTCATGAAGAGGGAAAAAATCCCTGAAGCCTCTGATTCCTTTGCTATGAGCTGACCAAGCTGGCTTATTTCGGCTTCGGATAAGAAGCTGAGACGCACACTGATTTATTTTTTCCTTGAGTCTGATCAAAGCAAATCAAAGCAAATAACAGCATCCTGGGAGTGTAACGAAGCTAAATTTTTAAGAAAGTCGCTCCTTTGGAAAACCTAAAAATCAATATTCTTGTAAGATTACTTCAGGCCATTTAAGTGGGAGCAACTCAATCTAGGCATAAAATGATGATTCCTGCTTCTTAGTGAACATTTACTAATACTGTATTTACTTTAAAAATTAGTTCACATAGAAATATGGTTAATATCCCCACGCAGTGGCCCCTGTCTTCAGTGTGACTTTTTGTGTTATGCTCACACAAAGCGTGAATGTCCTGTGAGTGAAAGGGGAGCCTGGCTGTGTCAGTTTTGTGTCCTCTGCCCATGTTCAAGGGCTCTTCCCACAGTTATTTGACTGTGTTTCTGGGTTGCTTACAAGGGTGAAAACTGTAGGGGATTAACTAAGGCATAAACCTTAAGGATCAGGCATATGTAGAAATATGAGAAAAATGTAGTCCCTTCTCTCACCATCAACTCACTGACGTTTGTTGGTTTTGAGTACTGTTAGGTATCAGATGGTTTCGGAGGGCACTTGCCCATCCTTTTTCCTATCTTATTTTTCAGTCATAACTTCTATGAGGTAAGTGGTATCATTCTCACTTTAAAAGGGTGCCAACAAAGTAAACATTTATGAAACTTTTGATTCACCAACTCTTAAAAAAAAAAGATTATTTATTTGGCTGTTCTGGGTCTTACTTGCAGCATGCGGGATCTAGTTTCCCTGATCAGGGATCGAACCCAGGCCCCCTACACTGGGAGTGCGGCGTCTTAGCCACTGGACCACCAGGGAGGTCCCACAGTTCACTGACTCTTGAGTCTTCTCCTGGTTTCATCAGCTCCTTGGGGTGGGGCTGGGGGGAACGAAACCACTGTGATGTGAACCTGGCCTTGGCTGTGATGCTAAGGAGGAGACAGCTCCTGATACACTAGACCCTCCTCAGATCCTGGGATTTTCTGCCTCTCTAGGTATATTAGGATGTATCATTCTATCTGCTGTCAAGTAAATGGCAAACGATTTATCTTTGTGGGCCATCCAGTTATTTCAAAGCTTGTCCTCATTCTTCCCGTTCCCTCCGGATGTGAAGATAGCTGATGCCAGACTGTAAGAGCTCCTTGGGTTTGGTGGCAAGTAACGACCTAAAGACTCATCTCCGCTCATTTTTCTCTTCCATTTGGGTGTAACTGAATGCCAGGTACCTACAACCACCATCTTCTCCCTTCCCATTTTGCTTGGTCATCCTGACTTCCCAGCATATCATCTGTCTGTCCTTTCGTACCCGTGTAAATCCTGTTCCATATCCTCCCTAAGGATCATCCCCTGGCTGACTCGTCCGTCCAGATCAGGGCTTTGTCCTGCTGGGATACTGTCCTCTCCCAGGGTTTTAACACCCAGTTATATCCACCAAGTGTCAGTCCCACACATGCATCTATCTGTCAGACAAGTTCACCTCAAAAACAGTGTTTTCTTCTGTCCCCTTTGCCTGCCTCTTCTTCCCATAAGGGAACTCTCTCTCTAGTGCCTTCAGCATCTTATAGAAGGCTGAATGGTACCACTGTCTTACTGGCTCTTTCCTTTCATTTGCCAGTATCTAGGCCGTCTGGGGCTTCCTAGGTGGCTCAGTGGTAAAGAAACCGCCAACCAATGCAGGAGACTCAGGTTTGATCCCTGGGTGGGGAAGATCCCCTGGAAAAGGAAGTGGCAACCCTCTGCAGTGTTCTTGCCTGGGAAATCCCATGGACAGAGGAGCCTGGCAAGGTACAGTCTATGGGGTCACAAACAGTCGGGCATGACTGAGCAACGAAACAGCAACAGCAGAGCGTGCAGGCCATCGTGAAGTCCCACTGGTTCTAGAGCTGCTTCCTTAGACCTTTGTTTCAGCTTCCCTGGTGGCTCAGATGGTAAAGAATCTGCCTGCTCTGCAGGAGACCTGGGTTCAATTTCTGGGTTGGGAAGATCCCCTGGAGGAGGGCATGGCAACCCACTCTAGTATTCTTGCCTGGAGAATCCGCATGGACAGAGGAGCCTCGTGGGCACAGTCCATGGGGTTGCAAAGAGTCAGACATGATTGTGACTAAGCCCAGGCACATGCAATGTACTGCAACATTAGTCTTCAAATTAGTCTTCCTGCTCCTAGCCATTTTTCTGTGTGTATGACTGCTTTATAGATATAGTTAGATGGTAGAAGTACCTGGAATTTGTATTTGTCCTTCTAGACTTTTCCTCTTTGCCCCACTTACACACCTATGTATTTATTATCCTTTATTCCTCACGTTGCATCTTGAGGGTTGGAAAAGATAAAAACCAACAGTTTGTTAGCTGCTTTCTGTTGCTCTTTCATATATTTTTCTTTCATTCAGTCAATGAATGTAGCCATACGAGGAAGCTCTTTTCATTGCCTTTGTGTGACTTTAAATATTTTTGCATGAAACTGCAATAACGTGGCCTCCGAGAAATGTCTACATAACTGAAGTCAACTTTCTACCACCGTGGACATCTTAAGATAAATGCAAACTGTGGCATCTTGATCATATTTATATAGGAACATAGTTTGGGCTATGCAGTTATTCCATTCTTAGGTTGGTTTTTATTTTGGGGATTCTATCTGAAGCAGAAACATATCCAGTTGACTTAAAAAGTTCAACCATTTGATTTATTGGCATTTCAACAAGCAAGTATCTGGTATGAATTAAATAAAGTTTAGAAATTCTTTGTTTTCCGTTTCCCCTCCCCACCTCCAAAAAAGAGAAAATTCCTAAAGCATTTTATAATTTCTATTGGTTGAAGCCATCCTTTTTTAAAAAATGATATTATTTATTATTTATTTTTGGCTGCACTGCACCTCCGTTGCTGTGAGGGGTTTTCTCTAGTTGCGTGCTTCTCATTACAGTGGCTTTTCCTTGCAGAGCATGGGCTCTAGGGCACTCAGCTTTCAGTAATTGTGGCACATGGGCGCAGTAGTTGCAGTTCCCAGGCTCAGGAGCACAGGCTTAGTAGTTGTGGGCTTAGTTGCGTCAAGGCATGTGGAATCTCCCAGAGCAAGGATCAAACCTTTGTCTCCATTGGCAGGAAGATTCTTTATCACTGAACCACCAGGGAAGCCCAAAGCCAGTCTTTATCAGGACTGTTTCTCAGGTGGAAACATCCCACAGGGTGACCTCAGCCCCCCCCCCCCCAAACAGTTTTTTTTTTTTTCTTTCTTTCTTTTTTTAAGCTGCAAAGACTTTTCACAACTTCAGGTCTAAGTCTTTAACAAGTTTTTTGGGTCTCAGTTTCTTTGTTCTTCAGAATCTAAACCCATTTTCTTTGCCTGAATATAAAAGACAGTTTATTTATTGAAGTTATTCGCCTTTAGATTTCCTTTTTATAGGTGAAAAATGTATTCATGTGACTTTTCCAGAGTCTTCTCTTAAATTTTCTCTTTGACTCACGTAACGATCCTCCGAGAGTCTAGATAACTTACTGGCAGGAGAATTACCATTACTTCCTGAACTAGAGTCACCCCTTACTTCCTGGGCTTGCTTACTAACTCAGATCTTTTTTAGCTATATCTACGCAAGGCTGGTCATTGGTGCATCTGTTCAACACAGACTAAACTCCTGTTGCTATTTATTTCTTCAGTCACTTTTGCTCCATGAATTCTTGGGAAACACGCAACATCTTGGCTTCCATTATATCTACATGCTGTCGAATCCTGAAATTATCTCCCTGCCAGGGACTCCTCTAGTTCATTGTCTTTTATCCCTTCAAGCTGAGCCCACCTACCCCAACTCTGTATCTGCCCTGATGTCTTCCTGGATGGTCCATACAGTCTCCAGCTTAGGACAAGTGGACAGGAGACTGTTCTGGGAGAAAAGCTAGTGGGAGACAGAGGGACTGAGTGACAGAGAGGAAGGGAACAGAGGACTTGAGCTTGGCCGATGGCCCAACAGCTTAAGGGCGCCAAGAAGGAAGCTTGAGGCAGGAGCAGGCCTGCAAGAGTGAAATGAATGGCCAGCATGCCTTAAGGACAAGAGACAAAGCCTATTAGTTTTATAATATACATTTAAAGCAGCTAACTACTTTTGCTTACTAATATTATGAAAGAATAAGACCTATGTTTAATGCAAAATTCTAGATAGTTCTTTTGCCAACAAATTCTTCATCAAGATAGCAGGAATCACAAATGCATGTTAAAGATAGATTTTTATATAATATAAATATGTATGTAATATTTCTGGTTTAAAAAAAAAGCTATTTCCAATTCAGAGATCTCATTTATTTGAATGATATAGACTCAATTTGAGTATAGTAAATAGAATCTGTAATAAAAGCTTATGTTTTAAGGGCAAAGTTAAATTTATACATGTGAATGAAAGCATTCTTTTCTTTCTGCACCAGTTTTTATTAATATATAATTCACCTAATATACATTTTACTCATTTAAAGTGTACAGTTCAGGAGACTTACCTGGTGGTCCAGTGGTTAAGACTCCACCTTCTAATGCTCGGTGCACTGGAGCCCTGGACAGGGAGCTAAGATCCCACATGACGTAGGATGCAGAACAACAAATGGTGGAAGAAAATTTGAATACTTCTGTATTAAAAAAAAATAGCAATAACAACCGATCATACCTTGCACCATATATAGAAACTAACTCAAAATGGATCATATATTGTAAAGCAAGTATCCTCCAATTAAAATTAGATAAATTTTTAAAAATGGATCACATATATAAATATAAAACCTAAAAAGAATTTTAAAAATAATTAAGTGGTGTCTTTAAAAGAATAATAGTGTTTGTTAAAAATCTATTAGTATATTCATAGCTATATAAAAGCCATTCTTTCTCCTTAGCCATTCGTCCCGCTCAGTCAGCCTCCCTTATCATAAGAACCACAGATAATGGTGATTATTCCTGGCCTAGAATGGATTGCTCAACAGTTGTATGAGAAAAAATTGATGATCGTTAGGGGTCAGCTTGGGTTCACTTAAAAATAAATCTAATAATCAATTTCTTTTTCTGTTCTTTTTTTTTTTTCTCCTTTCTTGATCTTTTATTGTTGTTCAGGTTCCTAAACTATAAGATTTTGGGGGGATGGACTGATGGTGGTTCTGGATTTTGTGAGAGATTTGACAAAACTAAGTCATTCAGCCCCTCCCCTTGTAAACGTGGTCTAATCATGCAAACAGTTGAATGAACATAATTGATTGATCCTCCTGTAAGAGTTGCCTGCTGTTTTATCACATTGCATCAGACGTGAAGGCAGATGTCTCAAACTGACTGAAGCTAAAAGAGTTAGACTAGAAAGCAAATGCTGCATGACGTCTTTTTTCAAATGCAGGTGTGGTGACGGCGTCTGGGGATAAAGAGGAGAGCCGGATTAGCTCAGTACACTGGAGCAGGCAGACACACGGCTTCCAGTAGAGACAGGAGGGCACTGGATCTATGGAAGGACAGGGAGTGAGGAAGGCCTCTGATAGAATAGAAGAAAAACACCATGATGAAATGCTTTAAAGTCCATTCCTGTGTTTATATATATATATATATATATATACATATATATATATATAAACAGTCTGGCAACACATGGAACCCTGTGAGTATTTACATCCTTTGTTCCAGTGCACCTGGTTCTGGAAATTAAAATAATACAAAGGAAGATAAACTGTGTTCCATAAAATGTGTTACAAATGTTTATCTGTGTCTTGTTTGAGATTTTGAAAGACGGGTTAAGTGAATTATGTGTGGTGCTTACACCTGATCCTTTGTCTCTGAAGAACACAAGAGAATTTGTAGCAACTTGGGAAAACGGTTATGGTTTCAAAATGTGGGAAACATGCAGAACCTTGACTAATACAAGTGTTTGTATGTGGCTAAACAATGAAGGGATCGCAAGAAAGTGAAGAGGTGTTAGGATGACTGTTTCAGATCATTTCAACTTCTTTTTATTTGAAGATTTTTTTAAAGTCTTTTGCTGAATTTCTGAATTTGTTACAATATTGTTTCTATTCTATGTTTGGTTTTCTGACCTTAGCTCACCTGTACCCCCTGCATTGGAACGCGAAGTCTTAACCCCTGGGCGACCAAGGGAGCCTCAAGATCATTTCAACTTTTTAAAACTTTCTGTAATATTTTCCCATTTTAAGCTTATTGAGAAACTTCTAGGTCAACATGGGAGGGAATTTAGGATGAAAGAGAATTAGTTTGAAAACAGAAAGGAAGTAAAACACTAGAGGTTTATTTTTTTTTGTTAGCTCTTATATAAAATGAGAGCAGGTGGCTCATACCCAACATACTCCACGCTGTATTAATAGAAGTAGTATATGTAGTTTGCATTGGTCAGCGTCCATGTGGATTATTGTACAAATTCAATATGCCAAAGCCTTTGACTGTGGATCACAATAAACTGTGGAAAATTCTGAAAGAGATAGGAATACCAAACCACCTGACCTGCCTCTTGAGAAACCTATATGCAGGTCAGGAAGCAACAGTTAGAACTGGACATGGAACAATAGACTGGTTCCAAACAGGAAAAGGAGTATGTCAAGGCTGTATATTGTCACCCTGCTTATTTAACTTATATGCAGAGTTACATTATGAGAAACGCTGGGCTGGAAGAAGCGCAAGCTGGAATCAAGATTGCCAGGAGAAATATCAATAACCTCAGATATGCACATGACACCTTCAGAAAACAAAGATCATGGCATCTGGTCCCATCACTTCATGGGAAATACATGGGGAAACAGTGGAAACAGTGTCAGACTTTATTTTGGGGGGCTCCAAAATCACTGCAGATAGTGATTGCAGCCATGAAATTAAAAGATGCTTACTCCTTGGAAGAAAAGTTATGACCAACCTAGATAGCATATTGAAAAGCAGAGACATTACTTTGCCAATTAAGGTCCGTCTAGTCAAGGCTGTGGTTTTTCTAGTGGTCATGTATGGATGTGAGAGTTGGACTGTGAAGAAGGCTGAGTGCCAAAAAATTGATGCCTTTGAACTGTGGTGTTGGAGAAGACTCTTGAGAGTCCCTTGGACTGCAAGGAGATCCACCCAGTCCATTCTGAAGGAGATCAGCCCTGGGATTTCTTTGGAAGGAATGATGCTAAAGCTGAAGCTCCAGTACTTTGGCCACCTCATGCGAAGAGTTGCCTTATTGGAAAAGATTCTGATGCTGGGAGGGATTGGGGGCAGGAGGAGAAGGGGACGACAGAGGATGAGATGGCTGGATGGCATCACTGACTCGATGGACGTGAGTCTGAGTGAACTCCGGGAATTGGTGATGGACAGGGAGGCCTGGCGTGCTGTGATTCATGGGGTCGCAAAGAGTCGGATACGACTGAGCGACTTGAACTGAACAAATTCAAATTCAATAAAGACTTTAAAAATAGTCTCGAGTCCAGATATTGCTGCATTAAAATCAGAAGTGTAGATTTTGTTCCTTAAAAGACTCATGAATATTTTCAGGTCCTTGAGAGAAAGTTATTACAGCAGAACCCACAAAACCCTGATGAACAGAGAGAAGGTGGGATTTGGAGTTGGGTTATTTTGAGAAGACTAATGTTCAGAGTGCCAGCTTCATTTCCTGTGCACTTCATTTTGGAAAGTTAGTGATAGATTTGTAGAACAAAGGGATTGATTTTGTGTCTGTAGCCACTGTATACCATTTTCGATTCCTGTTATTGGGGTCTATTAAATGTCTAAAATGGGGCTTCCTTTGTGGCTCAGCTGGTAAAGAATCTGCCTGCAATGTGGGAGACCTGTGTTCGATCCCTGGTTTGGGAAGATCCCCTAGAGAAGGTAAAGGCTCCCCACTCCAGTATTCTGGCCTGGAGAATTCCATGGACTGTAGTCAATGGGGTCTCAAAAGTCAGACACGACTGAGCGACTTTCATTCACTCACTCAAATGTCTAGAATGCAACCGTGGAAAGACACGTCTGTTCTCACACGTTGGCGAGATGAAATGTGCTATGCTTAGTCGCTCAGTTGTGTCCGACTCTTTGACTGTAGCCCACCAGGCTCCTCTGTTCATCGGGGATTCTCCAGGCAAGAATATTTCAGTGGGTTGCCATGTCCTTCTGCAGGGCATCTTCCCAACCCAAGGTTCAGACCCAGGTCTCCTGAATTGCAGGCGGATTCTTTACCAGCTGAGCCACCAGGGAAACCCAAGAATACTGGAGTGGGTAGCCTATCCCTTCTCCTGCAGATCTTCCCAACCCAGGAAATGAACTGGGGTCTCCTGCATTGCAGGCGGATAGAGGTGAAATGTATCAGTGTTAAATTAATGAGGCTTTTTCACAGGCAAAAATACCAGGGATAATGGCAGGAAAAGAGAGTGAGAGGTTCCAGGGAAGGTGCAGGGTGTGGTTTCTTTTTAGTCGCTGTGGAGATAGTTCAAAGGCAAAGTCTCCAGGTTACCAGTTTTTTCCATTGCCAATAGGGAAACACCAATTCTTCGCACCTTTAGGTTTTGCTGATGGAGACAGCCGCCTCCCCAACTGCTCTGATTCCTGTCCACACTCACTGGGCATCACCTTCCTTCCTGACAGAAGCCACTTAGCCACCCCCTGCACAAGACCCTCACCATATATATATATATATATATATATTTTTTTTTTTTTTTTTTCCCCAAGTGAGATCCAGGAACCTTTGTGTGGGACCAAGCTAATAGTAACTATTAAAACAATGGGCAGGACTTCCTTGGCAATCCAATGGGTAAGACTCCAAGCTTCCAATGCAGGGGACACAGGTTCAACCCCTGATTTGAGGACTAAGAGCCCACATGTTTCAGCACAGCCAAAAAACAAACAAACAATGGAACATGTTCGCAATACATATATTTAAAACAAAAATAAAAATTTGGCAGCTGTATATATCTAACTAAATTTAGTGCGAATCTGTCAATATTGATCCTTTTTTTTTTTTTTTTAACAAGAGAAGAGAAGATACGGCATCTAATCAAATACTACATTATATGGAAACTTTCAGTTTTAGAACAGACCTGTATTTATAATTTGCAGGATATTTGACCAACTTTCAAACCCTTGTTTTAACATTCTTGTTGTTGTTCAATTGCTCGGTTGTGTCTGACTCTTTTCGACCCCATGAACTGCAGCACACCAGGCTTCCCTGTCCTTCACCAACAGAGCTTGCTCAAACTCATGTTCTTTGAGTTGGTGACGCCATCCAGCCATCTCGTCCTCTTCTCCTACCTTCAGTCTTTCCCAGCATCAAGGTCTTTTCCAATGAGTCTGTTCACATCAGGTGGCCAAAGTATTGGCGCTTCAGTATCAGTCCTTGCAATGTATATTCAGGGTTGATTTCCTTTAGGATTGACTGGTTTGGTCTCCTTGCAGTCCAAGGGACTTTCAAGAGTCTTCTCTAACACTTTCTGTTTTAATATTACAGAAAAAAAATTGGAATTTGGGGCATATCAAGGTTTATTGTAATAAGAATGCTGGAAGGAAACTGTCCCCAATACTAGGTATGTGTTACTTGCTCAGTCGTGTCTGACTCTCTATGACCCCAGGACTGTGGCCTGCCAGGCTCCTCTGTCCATGGAATTCTCCAGGCAAGAACACTTGTGTGAGTTGCCCTTCCCTTCTCCAGGGGATCTTCCCAGCCCAGGGATTGAACCCGGATCTCCTGCATTGCAGGCAGGTTTTTTACCATCTTAAGCCACAAAGGAAGCCCCAGTGCTTTCCATACCAATAGGTATGGAAAATACTTAATATCTAATGACTAAATCTCATAGTCAAGATAAAAAATGTTCCATCTTAGGTGAAAAGATTTCTGCAGACATATGAATATAGAAGCTACACATGGCTTTTAGATTTCACTGTCTTTTTAAAGACAGCTATAACTTGTCAGTCAGCCTGTTCAAAGATGGATGATAGTATCAAAATGTCACCTGAGTTTTAAGATTTTTTTTCAAGTTTTATATATATCCTTCCTAAAATTTTAAAATTTAGTAAAGGATATCTTTCAATAGCACTTGAGGCTTATTTGTTATTCTATTCAGTTTCCCCCTCCAAATTTAGTGGAAAAGGAGCTGATTTCTATCGTAAAAAGTGGCCAAAACATCTGGGGAGGCCTACATAATTAAAAGGATGTATTTTATTTCCTTCAGGAACCAACACCACTTAAATCTGATTTGTCATGACTTTTACTGTTGCTCAAGAAGCACTGTAGATCTTGTTTGTGATTAACAGGAAATGAACAGATGTGTTTACCCCAGGAAAATATCAACGGGTACCTTTCCCTCTGAGTTATTTCCCAATCTCAATTTCTGGAAGAATTTATTAAGATATAATTCACATACCCTACAATTTATCATTTAAAATGTATAATTCAGTGGGTTTTTTTTTTTTTGTATTGGGTTGGCTAGAAAGTTCATTTAGGTTTTTCTGTAATGTCTTATGAACTTTTTGGCCAACCCAATATAGTCACTGAGTTGCATACACTTATCATCAAAACAGTCAATTTTAGAACATTTTGACCCTCTAAAGAAACCTCATACCCGTTAGCAACCATGCCCCGTTTTCTTCCCCACAGTCCCTGGTAACCACTCAGCACCTTGCTGTCTCTAAAGATTTTCCTGTTCTGGATGTGTCATACAAATGGAATCACATAGTATGCGGCCTTTTGTGTCTGACTCTTTTCACTTAGTATAATGTTTGCAAAGTTCTAATTGCCAAATAATATTGTACTGTATGGATAGATCTCACATTTTAGGGCCTCTCTGGTGACTCATCAGTAAAGAATCCACCTGTCAATGCAAGAGACGTGGGTTCAGTCTCTGGGTTGGGAAGATCCCTTGGAGAAGGAAGTGGCAATCCACTCCAGTATTCTTGCCTGGGAAACCTATGGACACAGGAGCCTGGAGGGCTATATATAGTTTGTGGAGTCGCAAAAGACTCGGACACAACTGAGCAACTAAGCAGCAACAACCCCACATTTTATTCATCCATGCATTGGTTGGTGAACATTTGGGTTTTTTCCACTTTTTGGCTATTTAAAACTGCTAGGTCACACCAGTCAGAATGTCTGAGATCCAAAAATCTGCAAGCAATAAATGCTGGAGAAGGTGTGGAGAAAAGGGAACCCTCCTAAACTGTTGGTGGGAATGCAAACTAGTACAGCCACTTTGGAGAACTGTGGAGATTCCTTAAAAATTGCAAATAGAACTACCTTATGACCCAGCAATCCCACTGCTGGGCATACACACCGAGGAAACCAGAATTGAAAGAGACACATGTACCCCAATGTTTATCGCAGCACTGTTTATAATAGCCAGGACATGGAAACAACCTAGATGTCCATCAGCAGATGAATGGATAAGAAAGCTGTGGTACATATACACAATGGAGTATTACTCAGCCGTTAAAAAGAACACATTTGAATCAGTTCTGATGAGATGGATGAAACTGGAGCCGATTATACAGAGTGAAGTAAGCCAGAAAGAAAAACACCAATACAGTATACTAACACATATATATGGAATTTAGAAAGATGGCAATGATGACCCTGTATGCAAGACAGCAAAAAAGACACAGATGTGTATAACGGACTTTTGGACTCAGAGGGAGAGGGAGAGGGTGGGATGATTTGGGAGAATGGCATTGTAACAGGTATACTATCATGTAAGAATTGAATCACCAGTCTATGTCTGACGCAGGATACAGCATGCTTGGGGCTGGTGCACGGTGATGACCCAGAAAGATGTTATGGGGAGGGGAGGTGGGAGGGGGGTTCATGTTTGGGAACGCATGTACACCCGTGGTGGATTAATGTCAATGTATGGCAAAACCAATACAGTATTGTAAATTAAAATAAAGTAAAAAAAATAAAACAAATAAAAAATAAATAAAACTGCTAGGAACATTAGTGTACACGTTTTTGCCTAGACATATGTTTTTATTTCTCTTGGGTATTTACCTAGGAGTAGAATTGCTAGTCACAGATCACAGCCTTGGGGTGAAGGGGCTTGCATAATTCAATGAAACTAGGAGCTGTGCCGTGCAGGGCCACTCGTGATGGATAGGTCTTAGTGAAGAGTTCTGACAAAACACGGTCTACTGGAGCAGGGAATGGCAACCTGTTCCAGTATTCTTGCCATGAGAACACTGTGATGACTCTGCCAACACCAGATGGTCAATACTAAAATTGGATTGATTATGTTCTTTGCAGCCGAAGATAGAGAAGCTCTATACAGTCAGCAAAAACAAGACCTAGAGCTGACTGTGGCTAAGATCATGAGCCCCTTATTGCCAACTTCAGGATTAAATTGAAGAAAGTAGGGAAAACCACTCAGCCACTCATGTATGACCTAAATCAAATCCCTTATGATTATAACAGTGGAGGTGACAGATAGATTCAAGGGATTAGATCTGGTAGACAGAGTGCCTGAAGAATTATGGGTGGAAGTTTGTAACATTGTTCAGGAGGCAGGGATCAAAACCATCTCAAAGAGGGAAAAAATGCAAGAAGTGGTTGTCTGGGAATGTTTTACAAATAGCTGAGGAAATAAGATAATCTAAAGGCAAGGGAGAAAAGGAAAGATATACCCAGCTGAATGCAGTGTTCCAGAGAACAGCAAGGAGAAATGAGAAGGCCTTCTTCAATGGACAATGCAAAGAAATAGAGGAAAACAATAGAATGAGAAAGACTAGAGATGTCATCAAGAAAATTGGAGATATCAAGGGTATTTTCATGCAAGATGAAGACAATAAAGGACAGAAACAGTAAGGACCTAACAGAATCAGAAAAGATTAAGAAGAGGTGGCAAGAATACACAGAGCTATACAAAAAAGATTGTAATGACCCAGATAACCATGATGTAGTCCTCATCTGGAGCCAGACTTCCTGGAGGGTGAAGTCAAGTGGGCCTTAGTAAGCATTACTACAAACAAAGCTAGTGGAGACAATGGAATTCCAGCTGAACTGTTTCAAATCCTAAAATATGATGCTGTTAAAGTGCTGAAGTCAGTATATCAGCAAATTTGGAAAACTCAGCAGTGGCTATAGGACTGGAAAAGATCAGTTTTCATTCCAGTCCTAAAGAAGGGCAATGCCAAAGAATGTTCAAACTACTGTACAATTGTTGGACCATAAAGAAGGCTGAGCACCGAAGAATTGGTATTTCTGAACTGTGGTGCTGGAGAGTCCCTTGGACAGCAAGGAGATCCAAACAGTTGATCCTAAAGGAAATCAACCCTGATTATTCATTGGAAGGACTGATGTTAAAGCTCAATTCTTTGGCCACCTGATAGGCAAAGCCAACTCACTGTAAAAGACCCTGATGCTGGGAAAAATTGAAGGCAAAAGGAGAAGGGGGAAGCAGAGGATGAGATGGTTGGAGCGCATCACCAACCATGTCCATGTCCATTCACTCAATGGACATGAATTTGAGCAAACTCTGCGATATAGTGAGGAGTTCGAAGAACAGTCTGGCGTGCTTCAGTCCATGGGGTCACAAGAGTAGGGCGTGACTTAGTGACTGAACAACCAAGAATTGCTAGGTTATATGTTAACTCTAGGGGCTTCCCACGTGTTACTGGTGGTAAAGAACTTACCGGTCAGTGCAACTTACCGGCACAGGAGACACGGGTTCGATCCCTGAGTTGGGGGATCCCCATGCTCCCCCTTGGAGGGGACATGGCAACCCACTTGCCATGGAGTATTCTTGCCTGGAGAATCCCATGGACAGAGGAGCCTGGTGGGCTACAGTCCATAGGGTCGAAAAGAGTCAGACACAACTTAGCACGCACGCACGCGTGTTAACTCTATGTTTAATCTTTTGAGGAACTAGCAGACTGTTTTCCAAGACAGGTTTTCCTTTCCCATGAGCAGTATAAGAGGGGTCCAGTGTTTCCATATCTCCAACACTTGTTAACTGCACTCTGATTGTAGTCACCATTGTGCGTGTGGAGTGGTGTGGCATCATGGTTTTGGTTTGCATTTCTCTGATGGCCAGTGATATTGATCCCTCCCCCCCCCTTTTTTTTTAAGCAAACTAAATATCTGGTATTCTTTAAAAAGCCAGGTAAAGCTAAAAATTAAAGATGCCTTCTGAAGTGAATGTTTGTATGACAAACAGCACAGGGGTTCCAAGGAAACAGTCTGCATTGTACACCCGTAGCGATTAAAGCATGTGCTCTTCTGGCTTCTGAAAAATGATTCTTCCAGTCCTGACTTAATAGATAAGAAATACTGTGTTTAGATGGGGGAGTTGCTGGAATAATGAAATGTTTCCATGGTGAGGAGGTGGTGAGAATTTCTGTTGGTTAAATATGTTTCTCACCAAACACACAGAAGCAGCTTCTGTAAAATTCACCAGTCATCAACATTTGCTAGATTTGCTTTCCTTCTTTTGTTTGTACGTTGTATCTGTGTATATGTTTGTGTGTGTGTTGAACTTGTTTAGACATCAAAATGCTTCTAAAGACTTTAGCACTTCTCTTAAGAGTACATTCTTGCATTCTTCTGCTTAACCACAGTATCATTATCACACTTCAGAAATTTAACATAAAATTGGTGATATCATCTAAGATAGAGTCCGGATTCAAATGTATGCTATTTTAAAATTTTATACCTGCATTAAAAAAAAATTGGATCCAGGGTCTAATCAAAGGTCCCAAATTACATTCAATTATGGGCTTCCTTGGTGGCTCAGACAATAAAGAATCTGTCTGCAATGCTGGAGATCTGGGTTCGATCCTTGGGTTGGGAAGATCCCCTGGAGGAGGGCATGGCAACCCACTGAAATATTCTTGCCTGGAGGATCCCCGTGGACAGAGGAGCCGGGCGGGCTACAGTCCATGGGGTCGCAAAGAGTCGGACGCAGCTGAGCTACTAAGCACACCAAGGAGAGCTCATGTTTCTTTTAGTCTCTTGAAGTGGAATACTTCTCTTGCCTTCTTGTTTTCTGTGTGATTTATTTTTGTAATGAGCCCAGGCCAGTTTCTTGCATCGTGGATTCGTCGGATTAGTTTTTCTGTGATTGGACTCAGGATCAGCGTCCTTACACTTGGTCGTTGTTGTTGCACGGGACTGCTCTCAGTTGCGGTCTGTGGGCGTCTCTTTGCGGTGGCTTCTCCCGTTGCAGAGCGTGGACTCTCGAGCTCGCCCTCCGTGGTTGTGGCGCACGAGCTTCATTGCTCCACAGCGGCACGTGGAATCCTCCTGACCAGGGATCAAACCCGTGTCCCCTGTATTGGCAGGTGGATTCTTAGCCACTGTATCACCAAGGAAGTTCAGGCTGAACAGTCTCAACAAGAATATACCTAGGTGATGTTGAGTACTGACTGTTATATCACACCTGGAGTCATACAACTCCAGGGAGATGCTGATTTCGATGGTTTGATTCAGAGTCTTCACACCAGCTCTCTTCACAAGGAAGGTCTGACTCCCCTGTGGGATAATGTGAGAGCTTGATCCTGATTATTCTGTTCCCAAACAATGTTTTAGAATCCATTGATGATTTTCACCTGAATCACCTTCAGAGGGGTGCAAAATGGTAAGGTTCTCATCCCTCGTTTTTTCCTGCATTTCTCCATCTGGCATTCCTCTGTAGGAAAGAGTTTTTCCTTTCTACCCTCTTCTCTCCCTTTGTTTTCCCCTTAAAGTTAAAAGAAAAACTTTGAGGTGGGGGGAGGTGTTCCCTAGTGGTCTAGTGGTTAAGAATTGGTGATTCCACTGCTGTGGCCTGAGTTCAGTCCCTGGTCAGGGAATCCTGCAAGCTGTGTGGCGTGCCCAAAACAGACTTTTTCTAACAATAATGTTATGAGTATATGTCCAATTTTTATTTTAAACTTATCTCAAGGAAAGGGACATCTAGTGGGGCTAATCATACTCTTCTTGGTAGGGACATTTAATAGAACAAGAGAATGGTTAGATAGTATTGTTTAGACTGGTTTGCTCTCATTCGAGAATGGGAACAAGGTGGTGGTTACCCTCCGTTCCTGATGATTATCTGCATGTGAGTGGTGGCGGTGGAAGGGGGGGCAAAGCAGTTGACTAGAGTAATGACTCTTAATTTCATTAAGGTGAGTTAGAAATATTCTGTCAGAAATGTTCTTTTTTTTTTTCCTTTTTCCTGGAGGAAGTTGTGAATTTATAACAAAAATGTTCCTTGACCAATAAGGGTCTTTATGCATTATAAATATGGAAATTAGAAATTAAAGAAAGTAAAAAGTAGCAGAGGCGGGGGAAAGGTGGAAATTCCAAGTTAACACAACATTATCTCTTTTGTATATTCTTAAAAAAAAAAAAAAAAAGGAATGTTGTGACTTGGTGCCATTTCACAATTTTTTAGTTTCTAACTTCAAAAGCATTAAAAACGCACACACACCAACTCAGGTTCATAGAGACAGTGGGTGAAAACAGAGGTAAAAGTCCAAAGCTAGTTCTCATAAACCTGTTTGACCCATAAGTGGTCAACCTGCGGTGCTCATGGAGCCACCCTGATGGCCATTCTGAGCTTGGCAGCAAGAGTACTTAAACCATCATCTTCCCTCTTGAAGATTGCATGTACATTTTCATCCAGAAAAGGGAAAGACCACTGAACACTGTGTGCTCAGATGCTCAGTCGTGTCTGACTCTTTGGACTACAGTCCTCCAGGCTCCTCTGCCCATGGGATTTCCCAGGCAAGAATACTGGAATGGGTTGCCATTTCCTCCTCCAGGGATCCTCCCAACCTGGAAGTCAAACCTAGGAGCCTCTTCTGTCTCCGCCATTGGCAGGCAGATTCTTTAGCACTAGCGCCACCTAGGAAACCCTTGTTGAAGATTGCTGCTGCTGCTAAGTCGCTTCAGTCGTGTCCGACTCTGTGCGACCCCATAGATAGCAGCCCAGCAGGCTCCCCCGTCCCTGGGATTCTCCAGGCAAGAACACTGGAGTGGGTTACCATTTCCTTCTCCAATGCATGAAAGTGAAAAGTGAAAGTGAAGTTGCTCAGTCATGTCTGACTTAGTGACCCCATGGACTGCAGCCTACCAGGCTCCTCCATCCATGGGATTAGATTTTTGCAAAATGAATCTACCCTCCCACAAAGTGTTACCCAAAACCGCCTAACTCCGTTGTAAGAATCACATTTCCAAGGCTCATATTTTTGTTAAAGAAGACATTTGAAGAATCAGTAACAATATTTTTCTTTTTTTAAATCAGAATACTTTATACATTTTATATTGATTTAGTACTTGGAATGTTAACAATAAGAAATCTTATACTATGACTCACTGGAAGGAGTAAGATTTTAAAGAATTATTTTCCTGCCATCTGTTTCAAAAAGACCACCTGCATTTTGTTGTCTGTAAATTGTGCATCCGTATTTTTCACTCCAATGTGGGATTGCAGAAGGGCTGTTTCTGTTCTTTCTTTCTATTCTTTTGTCGAATGACTTTATGTAGGTTAAACCAATAAAACGCCTCATTGACTTGGAAAACCGTTCTAATTGTCTAGACATCTATACAGGTTTTAAGTGTCTAGCATTCATCTTTGCAGGTAGGAAACAGCTAGTAAAGGGTAAAAATTAGACTGATTATAATTATTAATTGATGACATTCCTGACCATTTTTCGTGGTCTAAGGATTGTCAAATTGATCAGAGTGAAATTTTGTGTATAAACGCCATTAGGGTAGAAACAATTTACAGTGTAGAACAATGAATCTCCTGTTTTTGTTTTTTTTTTTTTAAATCTTCTCCTGTTTTTTTAATCTTCCTGTGTTCCCAGGACACTTTTAAAAAAATCATGCACAGAATTTAAATGTAGCAAAGCTACAGCTGAAAATGTTCATTTTAAGAGCATGGTGTTCTGATGGTTAGTCATTGTTGCAAAGTCTTGCTAGGGGAGCCAGGAAGGAACTGAAAATGTATATTTCTTCTTGCAAGTGTTTGCTTCAGGTCTGAAGGTGTTGGAGACATTTTCACAGATGCCAAAGCCTTGAACTGCGTGTTTCTGGTTTTGCTTAGAGCGTTGGTGGCACTGAGGATGGCTAATAAAATGGTTAGCTTTGTCAGCAGTCTGGGCAGCTGAAGAGATAGGGTTCCCTCCAGCTCTGAACCTGCCTCCCATCCCTTGCATCCTCTCTCCCTGTGGACACAGCTCCCGGTGCCTCACACAAAGGAAAGCCTGGGAGTGGCTCCTGGAGCACAATACACCCGGAGAGCCGAAGATTTGGAGGAACCTGTTTTATTTACTTATGGTTTATTTTCCCTTTTCCCCCTAGGAAGTCACTGATTATGTTTGATCACAATCCTGTCTTTTATGAAGGGTTTACATAGGGTTCTGTTGATTTATCCAGTTAGTAAGACTACAAGGGGACCTGTCCTTTGAAAGACTTCCCTTTAGGGATTGATATGAAAGGATCACCTTTTTCTTGGTGGTTTTGAGGTGGCATTCCTCTTGTGTGCATTTCTACAGGCGCATACTCTGACTTAAGCCATTTTAAACAAATCTTGCTCGAGGTCATTTAGTGAACAGGAAAAACAAGCAAGCCTAAAAACAATTACAGCAACTTACAGAATCTGGAAGATAACGGAAGAAAATGCATCCATCCTTTCCTAGGGATCATTACTTCTGCGGCTGCTTCAAGGTGGGTTCTGTGCACTGCGGCTCCAGATTTCCATTGGAGCAAATGTCTGAGCAGTTATTAATCAATCGATGGGGCTGCAAAAACCATTTGTCATTTACAAATGTTACATAGACTGGAGTGCTTCTCTTAGCACTGTGTATGTTCCTAATTTAAGAGAAAGCCTGGATTTTTTTTTCTTTGCAAATGGAATCCTTCTAATATAACCACACCCAGACAGATAAAGCTCCTTTTCTGCATCTGCTCCTCTTGAGATAGAGTTTTTCAAATGCATAATGAATGGAAAGAAAACCCATGTAATTTCTAAGCATCTGTTGGTTTACAAGAGAACTTTGTAAACTGAAATACTTTGAAAAAATTCCCCGTTAACATTTCTTTAGCTCAGAATTTGATGCTTGATAAATAATAGAACTCAGTAGGTGTTTATTGAATTAATTAACTCTTAGGTCTTAAAAATAACCTGTTTCCTGATTAAAACGAGGAGGCTTAACCTGCGACTATACTATTGCCTCCTGTTTAACTATTTTCTTTAGTATAAACTGTATTTTAACAGAGCTATAAATCCTACTTCTTTTTAGTGTTTCGCTTCTGTTCTTTTTGAACTGAGATAAAAGGCATTTTAAATGCTAATAAGAATATATATAGGAACAGATTTTAGGAGTAATGTGAGAATTTTGTAAGAATTTGTTCTTCAGCCGTATTGCTTCACCTGGCACTGGTGTTTGTTCCTAAAATTAAATAAAGCATTAATCACTGGAATATATGAGACACGTTAAGCCTTCCCTTTCAGATCCTTAGGGAATAACTAATAGGGGTGTGTGTGTGTGTGTGTGTGTGTGTGTGTGTGTGTGTGTGTTTCTAGTAGAGGAGAAGCATTTCTTTCTTACTACTATGAAAGGGGGGAGTCAACACTGTTCCTCTTCCCTTTCATATTTTATTTGAAATCTACAATGATGAAAACCTGTCACTTCAGATAGCATTTGAAAATTTCATGAGTTAGTGTTATGTTAATTTCTACATGGAAGGAAATCTTTGAGTCGGCAATGTATGACTGCGGATAGATTCACAATAAGGGAGAATCTAAGTGCTGTTTTTGATTTCAAAGAAGGTCATAAATCGAGTTGGACTCCAGGATTGGGAAAGGTTTGTTCTGTGAACACATTTGTACTGGAGATCGCTTTTTTCTCTAGAACGATGTTATTAGTATTGCAGTGATTGAAGGATAATGTCTAGTTCATAATTTAGCTTGGAACCTTAAGTTTAAAAGGGTCCCTTCATCAAAACAACCTCATTCTTATGTTCTAAAAGTCTTGAAGAACTTTGTAAGCAGTTGTAGTGGATTTGAACTTGAAAGCAACAACAAACCCTGAGTGTCATAGCCTACACACTTCTGTGGTATAGAGGACCCACAGCCAGAACCTGATTCTAACTCTTGGGAAGACATATTATTGTTTTAAGAGATTGTGTTACTTGGTAATATCTTACAAAAATGTTATCTTTTTAAAAAATGTTGAAATAGAGAAAAAGATGAGAACAGTGGCCAGAAGCTGAGAATTTTTTACCATCGTTTCTATTCCTAACGAGGTCTGTGACCTTGGACATAGTAGCATTCTTTCAAGGCTCAGTTCTCAGCAGACTGTTCTAGATGGTTTTAAAGATGAACACATCAAGCTCTAAGGCTTCATAATTGTACTCTATGTCTCCCTCCTTCTTTAAAATATTGTAATACTAGATACTTAACAAAATACCCAGAACATTCTCTACTTTGGCATATTAATTTTAAATGCGTATGTATTTAATTCAATATATTTAATCCATAATTTGTGATTCATAAGCATATGGATTTTTATTGAGCTGCAGTTAGCTTGAAGCACACTCATTTTGCTTTCACGTATGGAATGCCTTGTGTTTCTATGTCATTAAAAAAATACATTGCAATTAACTAAGTCATTCTTTTTAATGCCAGTGAACACACTGATTTCCATTCTGTAGGGAGTGTCTTTGTTTCTGTGACCTTTTCCTCTCATTTCCTGAGGGTAAACTTCCAGGTTTCACCACTAGTACAAACAACAAGTGTTTTGTCATCAAGATACAGATTTGAATCCTCAGTCTGCCACTTATTCCAGATAAGTGGCTTAACTTGTGAGCCTTCCTCTACAAATTAGTGGTTAAGGGTGTGTTTTCATTAGTGAAGTGAACTCACTCAATCGTGTCCGACTCTTTGCGACCCCGTGGACTGTAGCCCACCAGGCTTCTCCATCCATGGGATTCTCCAGGCAAGAGTGTGTTTTCATAAGTTATGCTAATTTTGGTGCCACTGGAAACAAATTCAGATTCTATCGCTGCATCGCTGATATTGCTAGTTTACTTTGACAGGTGAGGGATGGTATCTTAAGTTTGCTTTGGTTTTTGTATTCTTTTACTTTATTAGAGCAGATGAATATATTTCCGTGTGTTAATTTCCGCTTTAGTTTCGTCTTATAGCATGCTTTGCCCACTTTATCTATTGAGGTCTTTCTAATATGCTTCAAAACTCACCATATTTATATTCCCATATGTGGGCAGTCCCTCAGCAAACCGTTTTTTCTGATTTTTTTTTTTTTTTTTTTTAGCGAGTTGAGTTCTTGGAAGTGGCTTCCCTTAGAAGTTTCCTACATGTAGGGGTTGGGTTTCCAAGCCAAGCCTAGAAGCCTGACTTTACCCATTGTATCCTCATGAAACCATAGAATTTTAAATCTTGGATTTTGTGGGGAACGTGTTCTTAGTGAGGTTGGGACACAAGTTCCTGTGGCTCCTTTTCTCCACATACATTTTGTTTCTTTAACAAACGCACAGTGCTTACTGTGTCCCAGGGGTTGTCTCAGGCACTTCACAAATATGAACTCATGTAATCCTTTCAACAGCCTTTTCAGGTATAGGCACTATTAGCTCCATTTTACAGATGAGGAAACTGAGGCACAGGCTGACCAGTGAGGCAGCTTAGCTAAGGTCACCCAGCTCCAGAAGTGAACCTATGTGGAGAGAATGGCCAGAAGAGGGCCAGAATAGACTCTGCAAAGGGAGAAGCTCTTTGGTCTGGGTCTATTGGTGGTATTTGTTGTTGTTCAGTTGCTAAGTCATGTCCAAGTCTTTTGCAACCCCGTGGACTATATAGCCCGTCAGGCTCCTCTGCCCATGTGATTTCCAGGGAAGAATACTAGAGTGGGTTGCCATTTCCTTCTCCAGGAGATCTTCCCCACCCAGGGACTGAACCTGGGTCTCCTGCATTGGCACGCAGACTACTTTACCACTGAGTCACCAGGGAAGCCTTAGGGTGGCATTGAAACCGTGTAACACAGACTGGGACTTGAACCCGTGGTCGTTTAGCCGAGATCACACACCTGGTTTCAGGACTTAATGAAACTCAGGTTCTTGATGTCTCATTGCAGAAAGCACTCAGTGAGAGACTAAAGAAGTGCATTTCTTTAGAGAGAAACACTGTAGACATGAGAGTGTGCCGTCTCAGAAGGCAAGAGTGGCCCTGGAATATGACATGGCTCGTTTCTATAGGCTGGCTAAATTCATAGGCTAATGAGTGGGAGGAGTTGGGCCACTGTCTACTTTTTGATATTTGATGGTGGGCCTCAGAATTGTTATGGTGCTGGTGGGTGTGTCACTTAGCTTGCTGATGTGTTACAATGACCATAGGTTGTTGGTCTTTAGTTGTTGCTGTTCATTTGCTAAGTCGTGTCCGACTCCTTGCAACCTTGTGGACTGCAGCACGCCAGGCTTCCCAGTCCTTCAGCCACCTTCTGGAGTTTGCTCAAACTCATATCCATTGAGTCGGTGATCCAACCATCTCGTCCTCGGTCACCCCCTTTGCCTCCTGCCCTCATTCTTTCCCAGCATCAAGGTCTTCTCCAATGACTTGGCTCTTCACTTCAGGTGGCCAAAGTATTGGAGCTTCAGCATCAGTCCTTCAAATAAATATTAAGGGTTGATTTCCTTTAGGATTGACTGGTTTGATTCCTTTCTGTCCAAGGGACTCTCAAGAGTCTTTTCCAGCACCATAATTTGAAAGCATCAATTGTTTGGTGCTCAGCCTTCTTTATAGTCCAACTTTCACATCTGTTCATGACTACTGGAGAAACCATAGCCTTGACTATATGGACCTTTGTGGGCCAAGTGATGTCTCTGCCTTTTGAATACACTGTCTAGGTTTGTCATAACTTTCCTTCCAGGGAGCAAGCGTCTTTTAGTCTCATGGCTGCAGTCACCATCTGCAGTGCTTTTGAGGTTCAAGGTCTAGTGGAAGTCTATTAGACTTCATCTTGGACCTGTTTGATTCTAATCAGTTTCTACTGTGTCCTTGGGCTATGTCATTCTTTTAAAGTTCGTGCCTACCCCCTTCCCTCCTGTTGCAGTGTCACTCTGATGTAATTGCTTTTCCCTTTTGCCTCTTGTCTGTTGACTTGATCTGTTTCCTCCTATCTATCTCCAGTTTCTGTTCAAGCTAGTCACACTTGAATTCAGCAATTATTTACCTAAAACATATTATGTGTAAGGTGTTGGGCGTGTCCCCACCCTCCTAGAGTTTAGATTTTTTATCTTGATTTAGCCCTGAAGCTTCCTACAGCATAGCCTGCATTGTGTAAAAATGCAGAGGTGACTGGTAAAGAACGTTGAGAATTTCTTCCTGATTAGCCCAGGACTGAGCCTTTAAGGAACAGGGCTATGGGAGATCATGGGAACGGAGAAGCTTCTAGTAAAGGAGCCTGGGCCTCTTGTAGTAGATGATGAGGAGTTACAGTTAGGAAGTAAAAGAGCCTGGCTTGGCAAGTTGAGTTAGAGAACTAGCATTATCAGGGAGATCAGCTCTTAGGATATTGCAATAAATCAAATGTTGGTTCAATGAAACGCTGATGCCTGAACTAGGGTAGAGATCAAGGAATGGGAACAGAGACTTCCCTGGTGGTCCAGTGATGAGGGCTGTGTGCTTCCATTATAGTGGCTGTGGGTTCAGCCCCTGGGCAGGGCACTACTAAGAATGATCCCACATGCCACGAAAAAAAGAGATGCGGCCCCCAAAAAAGAGATGATTATAGACAGTACTGAAGATATAAGGAATGATTGTGCTCGATGGAATATTAACTTGGGGACAGATGAGGACAAAAACACAAGATGATCTCCAAGTACCTAGGCGCTTGTACCTGGAATGTTCACTCCTGTCCTGCAGAGGAATAGTGTCAAGAAAAGACATGATCAAACAGTCAGCTAGCAAAATAGAGGGAAAGGGTAACAAGAATGGTGATTTGTTTTTTTGTAATACTAATAGCTAACTGAGTGTCTGCTGTTTTCTAGACACCATCCTAGGCAGCTTGTGCAAATAACCTTGTAAATCCCCTTTCTGCCCATAAGGAAGAAGCCACCATGTAGAGATGAAGGAACCATGCAGTTCAGGTCTCTTGTCAGGAGTAGACATTCTGGCTCAGATAATGTGTGTGTAAGAGAGAGGGGAAGAGAGAGAGAAGTTCAGTGTAAAGACGGAAAGCTCAGGGTTCTAAGTAATGAACGAGGAACCATCGCTGACATAACCCAGCCTCAGATCTGGGAGCCCTTCTTTTTTCGTTGGCAGGTCCAGTTAGCTTCATGTCCATTATTTCAGGTTGCTCCTTCCTGTCCCCAGGTTCTCCTCCCTGCTCCAGCTCTGCAGTGGATGCAGCCGCAGCCTCCCTGCCTCCATTCGTGGCCTCCTTCATTCCATTGTTCACTGGGCAGCCAGACTGATGGTTTGAGGGGTTTTTAGATTTGTCTGCCTATGGTCCATTTCAGTTCAGTTCAGTCGCTCAGTCGTGTCTGACTCTTTGCGACCCCATGAATCGCAGCACTCCAGGCCTCCCTGTCCATCACCAACTCCTGGAGTTCACTCAAGACTCACGTCTATCGAGTCCGTGATGCCATCCAGCCATCTCATCCTCTGTTGTCCCGTTCTCCTGCCCTCAATCCCTCCCTGTATCCGAGTCTTTTCCAATGAGTCAACTCTTCACATGAGGTGGCCAAAGTACTGGAGTTTCAGCTTTAGCATTATTCCTTCCAAAGAAATCCCAGGGCTGATCTCCTTCAGAATGGACTGGTTGGATCTCCTTGCAGTCCAAGGGACTCTCAAGAGTCTTCTCCAACGCCACAGTTCAAAAGCATCAATTCTTCGGCGCTTAGCCTTCTTCACAGTCCGACTCTCAGATCCATACATGACCACAGGAAAAACCATAGCCTTGACTAGACGGACCTTAGTCAACAAAGTAATGTCTCTGCTTTTGAATATGCTATCTAGGTTGGTCATAGCTTTTCTTCCAAGGAGTAAGCGTCTTTTAATTTCATGGCTGCAGTCACCATTTGCAGTGATTTTGGAGCCCCCAAAAATAAAGTCTGACACTGTTTCCACTGTTTCCCCATCTATTTCCTATGAAGTGATGGGACTGAATGCCATGATCTTCGTTTTCTGAATGTTGAGCTTTAGGCCACCTTTTTTACTCTCCACTTTCACTTTCATCAAGGGGCTTTTTAGTTCCTCTTCACTTTCTGCCATAAGGGTGGTGTCATCTGCATGTCACTTACATTCAGTGAAACCTACAGACCTTCAAGTGTATAGCTTGAGGCCTTCTTACAAGCGCACATCTATGCAAAGAGCTCCCACGTCAGTTTGTAGACCATTCCCAGTGCCCCAGAAACCTCCCTGTGGTCCCTTGTAGTGATTATTTCATGCTGTGGACAAATTGAGTCCCTCTCAAATTCATGTGTTGAAGCCCTGGCCCCCACTGTGACTGTATTTGGAGAGGAGTACTGGAGAAGAAGCATTAAGGTTACAGGAAATCATGGAGCTAGGGCCTGAAAGGATTTGTGTCCTTATAAGAAGAGACACCAGGGGGTGCTCTCTCTTTGCCATGTGAGTGCAAGGTGAGAAGGCATCCATCTACAGGCTGAGAAGCAGGCCCTGACCAGAAGCCACATTGCCTAGGACCTTGGTCTTGGACTTCCCAGCCTCCAGAAGCACAAAAAATAATTTTCTCTTTTTGTTTTGGCCAAGCCATGCCACTTGTAGGAGATTAGTTCCCCGACCAGGGTTTGAACCCTGGCCCCTCACAGAAGAAGCTGAGTCTGAACTGCTGGACTGCCACAGAATTCCCAGATTTCTGTTATTTAAAACAGAAAATCTGTCTGTGGTCTTTTGTTACAGCAGCTAGAACAGACTCATACAGTGAGTTTGGAGTGTGAACTTGGAAGGTGAGTCAAGAGACTGCAATGGAAAAGGTGTGTGTAGTGGTCTTACATTATGAGAATCTGTGACTTTAAGAATACTTACTGTGAACAACCATTTATGAAGCATTAGAACAGGGAGTCTTTTGAGTTCAAGACTATTCCATCATAAAAACATATTAAAGCAGAATGTTGTCCCCTATTCCCCAGAGGCTATAACTAGAGACAGTTTTATAGAATATTTGTTAATCTAATTGATATAAAAACTTTGCACTCTCAAAGCAGTTTTCCCCATTATAATATGAATGGATACCAAATAATACTTTCCTGTCTGGGCAGTGACTCACATATTGTTTGCTATTGAACTATTTTTCCTCCCCGGGAGGTGGTCGTACCCGTCAGAGAAAACTATTCATTTTCTGTGTATCATTTTCAAACTACTGATTACTGGAGAGCTTCCAATTCTTAATGGAGAGTTTATGGAAAAGATGAAAAG
Source organism: Ovis aries (assembly GCF_016772045.2). Taxonomy (NCBI): domain Eukaryota; kingdom Metazoa; phylum Chordata; class Mammalia; order Artiodactyla; family Bovidae; genus Ovis; species Ovis aries. The sequence continues at coordinate 76,145,214 of NC_056061.1, forward strand.
AAGATTTTTTAAAAAACAAAGAATGATGCAGAAGTTAGAGATGAATGAATATTAAGACAATCAAAAGTTCTTTTTTTACGGTAACCTCTTCAGTCACAGACTACTCTTTTTCAGGGGAAAAATGATCGTTTCCTGCAAAAGGGGAGAGCAGATTATGTAAAGAAAACAAAAATATTCATAGTATTATAGTTTACCTTTTGGGTGAGTTGTAAGGGGAAGGGGAAATTGTTTGGACAGTCAATACGATGAAAAACATCAAATATATTTTCCAGTCTCTAAGACAATTTTTGTATGCTTGATATAACGCAAATTGTTTCATGGAAGTTAGGATTTAATCCAAAGAAAGCAATGGGCTTGTGATCATTCGCATGTATAATACGATCATCTTTTGTAAGCTGTAATTTAGAAACAATGAAGGCAGTTTTGAGAGAAGGTCACTGAGTGGACACTGTTTAGACACAGCCCTCTTCCCTGGAGAAGCGAACTTGGTGAAAACCAGCATCGAGTTGAAAGGAGATTGTTCATGTTTCAAATGAAGTCATTGGGGAAGGCTGGCACCTGTCCGCCCAGCTCTATGTCCTGTAGCCGAGGAGTTTTTCCCCCACTTGCTCTCAAGGTTCAAGGTCAATGGCAGGGTGGGTGAGCCTTTTCCTAGAAGCCCTCACTGCTTCTTGAGGGGCCCCCTCCCCTAGTTAGACAGGGTGTTCCTTGCATTCTAGAAACAAGAGCACAAAGGAGCTTTCCTTCTCTAGTCGCTCAGATGGGAGTTTCACCAGCAGGTAAAGTCCATACTTCTGGAAATCCGTTAGTTTGCTTACAAGTCTTTTGCCAGATGGTTAAAAGAATCAGTCATCTCCACTGATATGTTCATTTTTATTTATTGAAGTGCTTGTGGAAGAAACACACCCTTTTCTTTGTCTATTCTATCCAGGTCTCAAAGCAGAGTAATTTTCTTCTCTTGACTGAGAGTCCTGAATAGGAGCTGATTCAAAGAAGGTTAGAACTAGAGCTCAAAGGAAGTCAGAGCTTTTATTTTATGGAACAAAACAATCAAATAAGAACCGGAACTGCAGCAATTGACCTGACCAAGACGCCACGGTGGTTGGGGTGGCTGAGCCAGCCGAGGTGGGGCTAAATATATTTTTAGTTAAAAAAAAAAAAAAAATCAGAGGCATGCTCTTCAAACTGACTTTCAAACGGTAGGAGCTAAAATAATAGGTGCTATTCTGAGTTTGCTGGTTGCAACTTAGAAGTACAGAGATCTGGTGAAATAGTTCATTCATTTTGTTGTTGTTGGGTTTGGGATACACCTGAATTTCCCCTCCCTGTTCCCATCCCCACTCAGAATGGAGAACAGAAAGAGTTTCTCCCAAATGAAGACTGCATGCCTCCTGCATCAGATGCCTTGAGTATGTTTATGTGAGGGATGGGGCCCATTCTGTGTTCCCCTGTATTACTTACAAAGCAGAAAAAAATTAAGGTATTAGTGACATTATTACATGTTCTCTGTAATAGCTGGCAACTCTAAAAGCTATTTTGACAAGTATAACTTATGATTTATAAATTAGGCTAACGGATTCCTTTTTTTTAAATGGGAATTGCACCTGTGTTAGATCACTTACTCAAGTAGTAATTAAGTACCTACTGCAAGTGCTTTCCCCCTTCAACTTGTATTTTTCTGGATGATTTTTTTTTTTTTTGTAAACTAGGCATGAGACCTTTTCTTCTCTTCTTCTCTCTGAGTGCAGTTAAAGAGATTCAAGCTGATATTCTCCACCCCCAGTGCTAAGAGAGGGGGTTAGCTTTTAAGTTCCTCTGTAGATTCAACATGATCATTTGTTGGACTGTGAATGCATTTTTAATTAGGTGATGGCTTTTATAGATGGTTGTTATAGAGTGTTTACTTATATTTTGCAGAATATTCGAACCACCTGTATGTGTCAGAAGCTGAAGTGTGAGGATAAGATGTGGTAGCAAAAACCAACCAAACCAACAAAACACTCCCTGACACCTCGTGGTTGATGTGGCATTTATAGGGCTTTGGACAGGCTCTGTGCAATGCCCACTTCTTTAGAGACGTCCTCCCCCTTCCTTGTGTAGAGTCAGATCCCCTAAAAAAGTTGGTGTTACGTTCAATGTACATAACTTATACGTACATTGAATATTTTTTAAAATATTTATTTATTTGGCTGCATGGGATCTTAGTTGTGTCCTGTGGGATCTTCCATTGTGGTGCACAGACTCTCTAGTTGTGACTCCTGGGCTTCAGTAATTGCAGCACGGAGACTCCAGAGTTGGAGAAGGCAATGACACCCCACTCCAGTACTCTTGCCTGGAAAATCCCATGGACGCAGGAGCCTGGTAGGCTGCAGTCCATGGGATCGCTAGGAGTTGGACACGACTGAGCAACTTCACTTTCACTTTTCACTTTCATGCATTGGAGAAGGAAATGGCAACCCACTCCAGTGTTCTTGCCTGGAGAATCCCAGGGACGGGGGAGCCTGGTGGGCTGCCGTCTACGGGGTTGCACAGAGTCAGACACAACTGAAGCGACTTAGCAGCAGCAGCAGACTCCAGAGTGCCTAGGCTTACTTGCCCCAAGGCATGTGGGATCTTAGTTTCCTGACCAGGGATCGAACTTGCATCCTTTGTATTGCAAGACAGATTTTTAACCACTGGACTGCCAGGAGGGTCTCTATTGAGTAATTATTAAAAACTGGGAAAATGAGAAAGAAAAGAAGTGAGAGCTGCTGTTTTGCAGTCTCAGCCTTGTCTCTCAGAATAACTTCCATAGTACAGACAAGGCCAGCCAAGGTTTTCCTAGAGAAAGGGGGTACAAGGGTTGTGGAGTGTAGATGCTGCAGCCGGGCCAGTTTTGTAAGCGAGGTTGGGGCTGCCCACTGTCACCTTCCTTCGTGAGGTATTAGTAGCAGGCTTGACTCTTAGCTCATTCAAAGCAAGGCAGAAAGATGCTTCACTTAAGAGACATTGGTTATGTGACCCAGGCTGTGACTCTTTACTCCTTAGGTAACACAATGGTTATGTATTTAGGGTCTGCATCAGTTTGGTTTGGTTTTGCTTTGGTTTGGTTTCAGGATGCTTTCATTTGTCCAGAAGGCATCCTGGGAAGAGGCATATGAACAAGATGGTTTGGAAGCCTACCTGTGAGACTGAAGAAGCATATGGACCAACCTCAACCTGTTCTTCAAATAGTGATTATTTCTTTTTTTTTTTAATTAAAAAATTTCTTTTAATTGCAGGGTAGTCAATTTGAAATACTGTGTTACTTTCATGTGTACAGCAAAGTGATTCAGTTATACGTATATGTAAAAATTTATTCTTTTTCATCATAGGTTATTAGAAGATACTGGATATAGTTCCCTGTGCTATACAATACCTCCTTGTTTACATATTTTCTATATAGTAATTTGTATTTGTTAATCCCAAACTCCTAATTTATTCTCCTATGGTAATCATAAATTTGTCTTCTGTGACACTGTTTCTGTTTTGTAAATGAGTTCATTTGTATTATTTTTTTAGCTTCCATGTACAAATGACAGCATTCGCTATTTGTCTTTCTCTAAGTTACTTCACTTAGTATGATCATCTCCAGGTCCATTCATGTTGCTGCAAATAGCATCACTGCATTCTTTTTATGGCTGAATAATATTCCATTGTCAGGCTTCCCTGGTGGCTGAGCAGTAAAGAATGCCTGCCAATGCAAGAGATGAGGGTTCGATCCCTGGGTGGGGAAGATCTCCTGGAGAAGGAAGTGGCAACCCACTCCAGTATTCTTGAGACTTCTCTTGTGCTCGCTCAATAAAGAATCTGCCTGCAATTCAGGGGACCTGGGTTCAGTCCCTAGGTTAGGAAGATCCCCTGGAGAAGGAAGTGGCAACCCACTTCAGTATTCTTGCCGGGAGAATCCCATGGACAGAGGAGCCTGACAGGCTACCGTAGTCCGTGGGGTTGCAAGAGTCGGACACGACTTAGCGATTAAACCACCACCACCAGTATTCTTGCCTGGGAAATCCCATGGACAGAGGAGCTTCACAGAGCCCAGTCCATGGAGGTCACAGAAGAGTCAGACTCGACTTAGAGACTAAACAACACCACCATTCCATTGTATATAGGTACCACATCTTTATCCATTCGTCTGGTGGACATCTAGGTTGCTCCCACGTCTTGGCTGTTGTAAATAGAGCTGCTGTGAGCGTTGGAGGGCATGTATCTTAAGAGTTTTCTCCAGATAGATGCCTCGGAGTGGGATTGCTAGATCATGTGTTAATATTTTTAGTTTTTTTTATGAAACCTCCATACAGTTCTCCATAGTGACTGTACCAGTCTAGAGTCACTATTTCTTCATGGAAAAAATTATTTTAGTGCCCAGGAATGCTTACAGGACCTAGTATTAGGATGGCCCTTCTCCACCGATCCCTGATAGCCTGCTCAGGGTCGTCTGGGTGACAGGAACACAGTCAGTATCTGGGAGGCCACAGCGCCACATTGGCTGGACACCTTCAGGAGGGCTGGGTGCACCGAGTCTCAGGCTGAAATCATGGAGAAGCGGCACTCCCGCTGCCATATTTCTTCATCGCGTCCCTAGCTAGGGTTGAGTGCTCCCCAGGGCAGTCTCCGGCCATCCACGTTGGTCCCTGGCACTGAGGTCTGAGGGCTCAGTTGGGACTCCTCACCACCTTATTGCCAAATGTCGCCTTCCTCTTTTGCCCTCAGACATGACTCCAACCATCACCAATTTCTTGTATTTACCTCCCTTCGTCCCATCGGCGGCAAGGAACTTCCCGCCCCTTCCTTAGGAGTAACTCTTGAGGGACTTACTGGCAGGCCAGTGTTGAGACGCCTCACTTCCACTGCAGGGGGCCCAGGTTCCATCCCTGTTCGGGGAACTAAGATCCCTCATGCCGCGTGGCTTGGCCTGGGGTGGGGGTGGGTTGTGTGGGAAGAAGTTACTCCTGCTGTGTCCCTTCCACCAGCTTAGCTGCCAGGAACCTCCCTCCCTGTGTGCGGAAACTTACCTCCTAGAAACTTACCTGCACTTTGCCTCGTTTTTCTTGCGTGTGTTCTCTCTCTCTTTAATACGTAGTTTCTATTTGTTGACAACTCTCCAAGTTTTTAAAAGAGCTGTTTTCTTTCTGTTCAATTTAATTAGGTAATTTTAAATTGAAGTATGTTCCCTGGCGGCTCAGATGGTAAAGAATCTGCCTGGCATGCGGGAGACCCTGGCTTCAGTCCCTGGGTTGGGAAGATCCTCTGGAGGAGGGCATGGGAACCCACTCCAGTATTCTTGCCTGGAGAGTTCCATGGACAAAGGAGCCTGGTGGGCTGTGCAGTCCATTGGGTCGCCAAGAGTCAGACACGACTGCGTGACTCCCGCACATGCACACACATAGTTGACCTACTGTGTTGTGTTAATTTCTGAGGTACAGCAGAGTGATTCAGCTATACACGCATATGCATATTCTTTTTTATATTCTTTTCCATTGTGGTTTATTACAGGATATTGAATATAGTTCCCTGTGCTGTACAGTAGGACCTTGTTGTTTATCTGTTTTATGTATAGCAGTGGTGGTGGTGGTGGTGTAGTTGCTCAGTTGTGTCTCAGCAACTCAGTTGTGTCTTGTGACCCTGTGTACAGTAGCCCACCAGGCTTCTTTGGGATTCATGGGATTTCCCAGGCAAGAATACTGGAGTGGGTTGCCATTTCTTTCCCCAGGGGATCATCCCAGCCCAGGGACTGAACTTGGGTCTCCTGCATTGCAGGCGGATTCTTCACTTTCTGAGTCACCAGGGAAGCCAATATCTAGTAGTGTGTATCTGCTAATCCCAAACTCCTAAATTATCCCTCCCGCCTCCCTGTTTTCCTTTTGAGAGCTGGATTCCAGTCTCTGCAAATCACCCAAAACTGGTGTCTCCATTCACCAGTGATCAGGTTCCTTTGGTCAGTATTTTATGCTCCTGGGTCCCATTCCCAGAGATTTTGGCCTAACGTGGTTGGGGTGTGGACACGATGACAACTCTGCCTAATATTATCCCCATTGTACAGATGAAGAAACCGAGGCTCGGAGGAGGGCAAATGTACTCAAAGGTCTCAAGGCTAATAAGCAGCTGATCTAAACTTCCCTACGGACCTGTCTGCTAGTAATGCATGGTTTTCATTTACTGCACTGCACTATGTGGGTCCAGAAGAGCTTTGAAGCCATTCTTCCAGTTAAGGGTCTGCCACTACCTGCCTTGTGAATCTGTGGGCCTAGAAAAGGCCTTGTTTTACTCCAGCCAGACTTACTGATAAACACTGGCCAAGCTGCCGGACTGGATCACGTCACTGCTGGTATGCAGCAGACCATTTGAATTCCGGGGAGTGCAGGGCTCAGCACACACGTCAGAGAAACCCATTTCCATTTATCATTTTAATTCTGCTATCAACCATCCACAGACCCTAAATGGATTCCTCCAAAATGGCATCTTCAAGCCCATTATCAGAGCTAAATGTTTAATAACTTTGTTAAATAATCCATGCCATGGTGTACAAGAAACTTTTTGGTTTTTTGTGTTTGTTTTTTTTTTCCCACATAGGAGGAGGTGTTTCTGGACATCCCTAGGGATGGCTTAACATAGCTCTCAGGGCCGCTGGCTGGCCCCTCCCCTTCCTTCCTTGCTGGGTTCCTTCTTTCCTAAAAGCTCCAGGCAAGAGGGGTTCTGTGCGATGAAGCCCCCTGCTTAGCAGGCTTGAGGAAGAAGCAGATGTGAGTCAGGCAGACAGTTAATCGATGGAAAAGCAGTTTAAAATTCAGCCCAGGAATTAATAGACGCTCTTCAGCAAACGAAGCTCGGCTCTTTTTGGAGTAGCCGTTGGCACATTTTCTTTTCTGGATCTTTTCCAGTGATCGTGCTAGAAATATGTGGAAAAGAAAGTGTGAAGTTGCTCAGTCGTGTCTGACTCTTTGTGACCCCATGGACTGTAGCCTACGAGGCTCCTCCATCCATGGAATTTTCCAGGCAAGAGTACTTGAGTGGGTTGCCATTCCTTCTCCAAGAAATACGTGGAGTAGAACATTACAGGATAGCCATTGTTTACTTTTAGGTAAATCCCATTATCTTAGATGGGCCATCTTTGCAAATTAAGTCCATTGTATTGAAAATAAGACAAGCAATGTTGCCTGTTTTTTTCTTTTTCAGTCAAATGGATCACAGAGTTAGAACTAAAGTAGCAACAGGCTGATCAGTAATTTTTAACTGGATTTGTGTGTGTGTGTGTGTGTGTGTACCAAGTCTTTGTTGCAACATGTGGGATCCTTAGGTGTGGCATCAGTTACCTGACCAGGGATCGAACCTGGGCCCCCTGCATTGGGAGAGTGTGGAGTCTTAGCCCCTGGACCATGAGAGAAGTCCCTATATAGGACTGGCCATCCACTGGTTAAGACTCTTCGCTCGCAATGAAGGGATCATGGGTTCAATCCCAGGTGGGGGAAGTTCTGCTTGCCTCACAGCATGCCCCGCCCCTCACACACACACACAAAAAAGTAGTGATTGTATCAAGCACATCCCCAAACTTCATGCCTGTTTGTAATCTCCTTTCTGTTATCTCCTTTCTGTTGATCTTTTTGTTACTATGATCAGTTTGGATTTTCTAGAGATATATATAAAGGAAATATGCCACATGTATTATTTCTCTTGCTTTTTTCACTCAACATAATTACTTTGAAGTTAATCCATGTTGTTCAGTTTAGGAGTTTTTAAGCAATTTGCATGTACACTCAAAATATGACCCAGGAAATACCCTTAAGTATTTATCCAGCAGGAATGAAAGCATGTATCCAAGCAAAGACTCATACATGAATGTCCATGCAGCTTCACTTGCAAGCGAATATCCAGTTTTTCCAGGATCATTTGTTGAAAAGACTCTGTCCATTAAATTGCCTTTGCTCCCTTGTTGGAGATCAAAATTATATCTGTGTGTGTCAGTTTCTGAGCAGTTTTTTTTTTCTAGTTCTATCATTTTTTTTAAAAATTTGCTTGTTTCTTAAAATTAGTCAATTAATTATTGGTTGTGCTAGGTCTTGTTGCAGTGCACGGACGTCTCACTGTGGCAGCGTCTCTTGTTGTGGAGCACATGCTCATGGGCTAGTAATTGTGGCATCTGGGCTTAGTTGTCTAGGGGCATGTGGAATCTTCCTGGACCAAGGATAGAACCCATGTCCCCTGCATTGGCAGGCAGATTCTTATCCACTGTTCCTTCAGGGAAGTCCAGGTGATTTTACTCTTTTTCAGTGATCTGTTTGTCTATTCTTTCACCAACACTACACTGTCTTTTGATTATTCTAGTTGTATATTAAGTTAGGTAGTGCCAGTCTCTGACTTTTTTGTCCGCTGAGGTTTCTTTTTGTTTTTAAAGTTTGCATTGAATTTGTTACAATATTGCTTCTGTTGTTTTTATGTTGTTTTTTTTGGGGGGGGTGGGTGTGGGGGGAGCGGTTAGCCTTAGGTCATGTGGCATCTTAGCTCCCTGACCAGTGATCAAACTGGCACCCTTTGCATTGACAGGCAGAAATCCTAACCAGTGGACCGCCATGGAAGTCCCCACGTAGGTTTCTTAAATTTTGTTCATCAGGCATTTCTCTGTCCTAAGTATGATACAGACCTCAATGTTGTGGGGGCTCCAGACATTGCCAGGTAGCATTTCACATAATGATTGTGGTCACCCATCTTCATGCAGTGAATTACTGTCGTTGGTTAGCGTTACTTTTTATTTTCTTCATCTCAAGCAGAGAGCTTATAAATTCCCTTTGCTTGAAATCAGCGTGGCTGATCTCCTATCTCACCAGATTCAGAGCTCTTTGTTTTCTTTTACATACTTTCCCAGAGAACCCAGGAGTTTTAATACTTTTTAAAACAACTATAACTTTTTAATGTAGGGGAATATTTGACTGAAACATTTGTTAAAACATATTGCATTTTATCTTGGTGTCTTTACTTAGCATGGATGTTAATAAATGTGGTTCTAAAAGGGTTCTGGGGGCAAGTCATTTTAGAAAATACTATAATGATTTCTTTCTTAGAGGTTCAGGATGCGCATTGAAGAGTCTCTAAATTCTAAGTCCCTTCCAAGGGGAACTTAGAATTTAGATCAAACCTGTCAATCCTAAAGGAAATCAACCCTGAATATTCATTGGAAGGACTGATTCTGAAGCTGAAGCTGATGGTTGGATGGTATCAATGACTCAATGGACATGGAATTTGAGCAAACTCTGGGAGATGGTAAAGTACAGGGAAGCCTGGCACGTTGCAGTCCATGGGGTTGCAAAGAGTTGGACACGACTTAGCAACTGAACAATAGATTCTAAGTAAATCTACTTAACTTTATCTAGATCAGTGTTTCCCAAGCTGATTTGAACCCAGAGCACTTCTAAGAGAAGCCTGGTATACAGACATTGATACATCTAGTATGCTGATATTCTTCAATACCAGTTTGAAAAGTGCTGATCAGATTTAGAGGCCTAAATTGTAGACACCACTCCTAATAAGTTCACTCCTAATGAGTTCACCTGTGGTGTCCAAGTCCTTTGGGATTTAAATAAACAATGTGAGATACATTACTCTCTAAGACATTCAACAATTTGAATATTGGAGTAGAAACATTCAGTTGAATTGAAATTTAATTTTGGAGGCTAAAAGCAAACTAGTGACCTTAGCGGATCTCTCCTGTTTTCATTCTTTCTCATATCTAGGGGTGAATCTGTGTTATTCCTTCTAAAACTGTGTTACAGAAATCTTCACAAATTTTACTGAAAACTATGAGAAACAGGAAAATTAGTGATTGGTAGGCAGCGCCCAGAGACTCTCTAGCTGGTGTATACACGCTTCCCTGTGTGGCTCTCATGTGCTGTGCTGGTGATGTCCCAGAAACTTTTCATAAATAGGGAGCAGTACAATTTCAAAAGCAAAATAAGATTAATCTTTTATATCCTGAACGTGAGAATCTTTTCCACTTGGATTAAATGGAATGAGTAAAATTAAACAGCAGCACAACAAGACTACTTAAGCCAATTAGGTCCACACTTGGTGAAATATGGCTTTTTGGCCAATATTTTCACTTCTGGCTGTGGGTTGGGGGACATTGTCGAGTTGAATAGCACCTCGGACTTAGTCGGATTTCAAAGTGAAGACCAGTAAGATGGAGGGGGGTCTGACCCTGGACCGCGGTTGTCATTGGGTGGATCTGGAGGGGAGGGACCTCATTGATTGGTTGATGATGAAGAGATGCTGGTCTCTTATGGTTGTTTGAATTAACTCACTCATGTTTAAAGCAATGTTGCCAGCCAGTAAGGGGATGTTTTGGTATGCTGGTTTGGTTTTGCTGAATATATGAGTGGAAAAAAAAGTAGCATGAAATTTAAAACAAACAGAGGTTTTATTTAAAGATGAGAGGCTTTGGGGCATCAATATTTTAAGAAGTGGGGCGACTGCCACACTGACAGGAGGGTCTGTCCTCCTTCAAGGAGGAAAACAGATCAGAAAGAGATCTCTAAAGGCTAGTTTCCTGAAGACAAGGACATCTCATTTTTAGAGGTCACTGGAAGCACTCCTGACCTGGGGTACATGCTCTTCTCTATTTCATGTGGTTTGAGAAAGCTTTTGGCACAACGTTTTGACAGTACCTCTGAAATTTGAGAAGCAGTTCATATTCTTTCTTTGAAAAGCTTTGCAAAGTTAAAAGTTCTCCTCATTTTTCTTTCATGGAATGCCTTAAGTATTTTGTTTTTAATCCATAGACTAGAGATATATCTGTGTTACTATTTGAGAATTGCCTTACCCCTGCTTACTGTATGAAGAAAGTGAAAGTGTTAGTCGCTCAGTCATGTCCAATTCTTTTGTGATCCCAGGCTCCTCTGTCCATGGAATTTTCCAGGCAAGAATACTGGAGTGAGTAGCCATTCCCTTCTCCAGGGGATCTTCCCGACCCATGGATCTAACCCCAGGTCTCCTACATTGTAGGGATATTCTTTACTATCTAAGCCACCAGGAAAACCCCACTTACTGTATATCTTGAGCTAATTAGAAATTAAATCCTTGCCAAGGGGTGAAACATTCTACTGTTTAAAAAATTTTAAATTTTCTTGACGACATTGAGGTTTTCTTGACTATACAGATTTTATCAGCAATACCTCAGAAAACTCAGAGAAGCTTCACTAAAGAAAATAAGTTTTTTCTTTTAATTCTGGAAAATTTCAAAATATATACAAAGGTAGAGACTCACAGCAAATGCCTTGTACCCGTTACCCAACTTCAACTGTAATGAACATTTTGCCCATCTTATTTTGTCTAACTGTATTTATTTATTCTGTTTTTTGGCTGAACCACATGGCATGCAGGATCTTAGTTCGCTAACCAAGGATCAATCTCACACCCTTCCGTGGTGGAAGCACAGCATCTTAACCACTGGACCACCAGGGAAGTCCCCTTGGAGCATTCATTTTAGAGGGGAAATGAGTAGGGGACGAGTCATCCCCATTAGACTGAAGTTATTGAGCAAATGGTAGAGCAAAAATTGCTAAGCACTTACATTAATGGTTGACTTATTAGCAACCTAACGTGTGGGGTGACGTTCCAGATACTCACTGTGGTGAGTGAAAATGAATTTACATCTCATTTTACGGAAAAAGAGAAGAGCATATGAGAGGCTGAATAACATTGCGAGGCCACAAATTAGGTAAATGGCAGGTGTGTGACCCTCTAGCTGCCTCTCCTAGCTCCTCCTGTTTGCTGACCTGGAATCACCAAGAGTCAGCCTGTGACAATGATGGGACACTTATAAAATCCTAGATTTGAAGTATTTCATCATGCCCCAGAGCACCCAGCCCTTCTCTCTGCTTCTGAGCACACCATGTCATCCAGGGTTGAGGAGTGAAAAGGGGTTAGTTTCTATGAAAAGGCTCCTGAAATATGATTTTTCACTGTCGAGTTTTTATCTTAAAGCAGTTCTCTTTTCCCATGAAAATTCATGTGACTGGCAGAAATTAGAACTAAAATACTTCACAGTAAAACAAAAATTGTCTTAACTGTCTCCCAGCCATACTAACAATAAGCAAATTAAAACGAAATAACTTAGTGAAGGAAAAGCTTCTTCCCTACCACCCACTTGTAAAAGTGATCAGAAAAATTAGGTACAGAACACAGAAAAATAAAAAGATATAAAAAATTCATAGTTTCATCCCGAATGATTTGGCACATGTGGGTTGGTAATATTGATCTTACCATATATTTGGCTATTTAGGGGTATGTTCTAGTGTATGTTTGTAATCATATTGAATATATAATTGTTTAGTTTGCTTTTTCAGTTTAACGTCACAACATAAAATGCATCTCTATTTCATGAGTTTTGTTAATAGCATTTTTAATGCCTGGAAGACATGCTGTAACCACCCCCTCCCCCCGTATTTGGGGCATTTAGAAATTGTTTCTGACTCTAAGCTATAATTTTTTTGTTTATCCTCTGATTTTTTTTCTTTTGTTTTTCCAGTGACCTTAAGGGTCATTAGTGTTAGAATCAGACTTAAGTGTTAAGAATTGGACCAGTTCTATTAAAGTAATTAAACCATTCCCTCTTCTCTACCTTTCTCTGTTCTAACGATTTATACCATGTTTAGACCTGAATTTTACAAAACTTTCTCCCTGTAATTGGGTTTTGCAAAGTTTTCTGCTTTCATTCAAAATAGAAATGGTTACTTTTTAAAACCAAAGCCCACCTTTTGAAATCCCTCATTCTGATAGCATTCAGTAAATCGCACCTAAATTAGAGGGGAAATTTTCGTATAAACATAACCTAGGCTGGTTGGTATTGTCATGATGGTGACTTAGACCTTTGTTCTGATAGCCTGAGCCATTGTTGTTTTCTGACTGCACAGTGTGGCTTGTAGGATGTTAGTTCCCCGAGTGGTGATCAAACCCACGCCCTCAGCAGTGAAAGCGTGTAGTCTTAACCGCTGGACCACCAGGGAGTTCCCCAATATTTTCTGTGTAATGGCTTGACCGAGGTCATTAATATGCTAATCACATTTAGAGGTACAATGAACAGAAGAGTTAAAGGTCCGTGAGGCCAGTTTGGTCCATTGGCTCAGATGATCTGAAAAGATTTATGAACCCTGGAAAGCTAGGGTCATAGTATCCTGATAGCTTTTGAGAACCTGTGGACTTTAGGCCTGAAAGTATTAATATTTTCACCTTTATATTGATAAAGTGAAGTTAAGGGAACGTCTGTTACCTAACTGCTCTCTGAAGAATAAAGCCAAACAACAGAAATTCCACAGAGATGGCCATTAAGAAAGTTTTAGAATATATTATTCCAGACTTGAAAAAATATGCTTGTACAAACATTGGAACAAACACTCTTCCTCTCCTCTGCCCCCTTCCCTCCCTGTTAGTGAGTTATTTTTGTTTTATTTTAAACACTTAAAGGAGTCAAACATTCTTTAGCAACTTGCTTTTCTCTGCTTGAATTGGGGACATCTACCCCCTTCAGCAGATTTACTGCTAAAATTTACCTTATTCCTTTCAGCGCTGTTACATGGATATCTGATATTTTAACTCTTCCTCTCTACTGATGGATTCTTAAAGGTTTTGCTTTTATAAATTATCGGGTATGTAAAGTTGTATCTATTGGCATGGGATGGTGGAGCCAATGGTTATGCACACTTTAATGTTTTTATAGCTGTTTCCAAATTGTTCTCCAAAGCTATTTACTACTTTATTCTCTGGGTGGTTTTTTTTTTTTTTTTTTGCTTTCTTCTGTTTGACCTTTTAAAATTAAAGTTTGCTTTCCAAACACTTTCTATGAGAATTGAAGGAAAAAAACACATTGAAGAGTTTTCTTTAGAAGTTTTGTCATGGGATTTAAACTCCTTTCCAGTTATCTTTTTCATTCTCATCAGTATGCATGTGTCCTCCTTGTATTGACAAGATGCTGGCTCTTTCCTGCCAGCCATGTAACAGTTCTCCTTCTTGGGTTTTGCTGTCATCATTGGGAGCAGTTGTACTGCCCAGAGCCTGTTCTGCCACGCGGGCTGCAGGACTCTGGGCACTCCCACCTGTGCTGGTCTTCCAGTGAGAGTGAGGAGCCACGTGGAGCCGCTAGCATCCCTCCTGTGAAGGAAACGGTTCACAGGCTCACCCTCTCTTCCTCAGTGTCCTGATAGCTGTCAAAGTTTCATCTGTTTTGTTCGTGGTTTAGCATGTTCTTTAAAGAGCCTGACACTCCTACTCTGCCAGGGTCTGCAGGGCGATCTGTGAACCATCCTATGGAGAAAAAAAAAAAAGGAAGCGGAAACACCGTGTTCTGCCACGCCTTCGAGTGCTGACGCTCAGCTGTGTCCAACTCTTAGTAGCCCCATATACTGTAGCCCACCAGGCCCCTCTATCTGGAATTTTCCAGGCAAGAATACTGGAGTGAGTTGCCACTTCCTACTCCAGGGGATCTTCCCAACCCAGGGATCAAACCTGTGTCTCCTGCATTGGCAGGCGGATTCTGTACTTCTGAGCTGCCTGGGAAATCCATGCCTTGGCTACCATTTTGATATTTTCAGTTGTTGTTCTTGGAGGAATGAGAGGAAAACACTGTTGTTGGAAGCATTCAGGATTTTTTTTTTTTTTCTTTCGAAGCTTGTTTAGTTGTAATGTGGTAATACTTTACGGGAATAAACTCTGGCTGACCCACTCAAGGGATATAAGCTTGAAAACATTTAGGGTTTTGATTTGCTCAAAGGAGACGTTTACGGTTTTTGAAGCACAAATCCAGTGGGAAAATAAGTTTTCTGGTGCTAGCTGTGTTTTAGTGCAAAGAGCATGCCTTTGAAGTCCAGTTCTCATCTCAAAAGACATTAAGAACTAGGTGGATGGATAAAGCTATGTGAGGAAGCTTCAGAGTGAATGAGTTTGAAAACTTCAATCTCACCCGTTTTTCTCCCTAATTTAAATACCCTTCTCATCTCATCTGGCTCCAGCCCTTCCCATCCTGTGGATCACTGACTTGTGTCTGTATGTCTTTCAGGGTTTCTTCGGGCTTAACTGAAAGCTTTGTCATCTATGTGCATTCGAGTTATAGAAAAAAGAAAGATCGAGCACAAGTCAGTTGTGTGTTTAGTGACAAAGAAATGCCTCTGCAGTGTATGAAACAGTCAGGTCATAAAAGCGTATATCCTCCATTTTAAAAATGTAATTTTATTCATTTGTTTTTGGCTGGGCTGGGTCTTCATGGCTGTGCTGGTTTTTCTGCAGTTGCGGTGAGTGGGGGGCTACTTTCTGGTTTCCGTGTACAGGTTCTCATTGCACTGGCTTCTAGTGTTATGGAGCATGGACCCTAGGGTGCACAGACTTCACTAGTTGCATCCTGTGGGTTCAGGAGTTTTGGCTTCTGGCCTCTAGAGCACAGGCTCAATAGCTGTGGTGTGTGGACTCAGTTGCTCCGTGGCAAGTGGGATCTTCCTGCTTCAGGGATCGAATTTGTGTCTCCTTCATTGGAGGCAGATTCTCATCCACTGAGCCACTAGGGAAGCCCTCCTTTTTTTTTTTTTTTTTTTTTTTTTAAGGAAAGCTTGTGTGCATATAAACACTCATAGAAAAGACAGAAGGAACTTAAACATTAAGGAACCATGGGTTAGATTTCTTGTGATTCAAGGTGATTTTAACATACTGATAACTCTCAGAAACGCCTGACCCCTTCATGATAGTATGAATTATTAGCTGGTTGAGAATGGAAGAAAAAGAAATCAAAACACTACATATACATATTTTGGATTGCAAAAATGTGAATTACCCATCTGTAAGAGCACGTGAGATTGTGTAAAAAGCGAAACACGGAGTGGTGAACATGTCTGAACGTGGCTGCGTGGAGTGGAGTCCCTTCATTGTGTGTAGCTAGTGTGTCTCAGGCTTGCATGTGCCCCACAACGCCCCCTTGCTGGGCCTAAGCTATACATAAAATAAAATAAGCTCAAAACTCAGGTTTGGTACTATCACTGTTGTAAATTGTCACCAAATTTATCAGCGATTTTCTGAGGTAGAGATCGTTGCCCTGTGGTCACTGGTAATAAGAAATCCACACAATTTACTTATCACACTCGATGATAAAGAAGGATAGCAGGTGATCTCAAAGATACATTTTATTTTATATCATCTACGGTGCATCATGATATATGTGTAACATTTCTAAGAGTAGATGACATGTGTGCCAATAGAATCTCTCAAGTTTTATACTCAATTTGGCTCCCTCTGAAGATGTCTTGGATTTGACAATTCACGAAGAATGATGAGAAATCTTTCAGAACCATAGAAACTCTGTAGAACTCTAGACTTTATCATAAACTTCAGAGTTCTGGATCCTAAACTAGAAGCACAGTTAACCAACTTGAAAGGTTAACCACAGTTAACCTCCCTTGAAAGCGAGATATTAGAATAACTGTCTCTTATTCCCCCACTTAGGTTGCCATGTCATGGTGTCTATTTAAACATTTTTTAGGCTGATCGTGTGCTGTGCTTAGACACTCAGTCACGTCTGACTCTTTGAGACCCCATGGACTGACAGAATCCTCTGTCCATAGGATTCTCCAGGCCAGGATACTGGAGTGGGTAACCAGCCCCTTCTCTAAGACATCTTCCCAACCCAGGGATCAAACCCATGTCTCCTGCATTGCAGGCGGATTCTTTACCAGAAGCCTAGTTGTTGACCGTGTAGCCCACAATAATACGCATTTCGTGCTTTCCCCCACTGGCTTTTAATCACATTATTAATAAAATCTACGTCTAACTTGTGCATAGGACCTAGTGAAATTTACTTAAAATACTCTTAAAGGCCAACATTTTTGCTGATGAGCATTGTGGAGAGCCCATCCCCACCCCTGTCTCCCGTGCTTTTGTCTTTAAGTTTCATTTAAAACTACCATCTTTCATATTTTGGTAAGAGAAGACTTTAAGTGGAAATGTAATCTGAGCATCGTGTCTAATACGTGGACTCAGCATGGGCATTTTGAAGCCAGTGATCCCATCTGTAGTGAGAGCATTAAAGTACAGTGATATTATTTCAGGAGGCAGCTCTCACAGTTGAAGGGCATCTTTGCTGGGAGCAGGGAACAGCCAGGTGAAATCAATTTCAGCACCGTGCAAGCCTTGTGGATTGACTGTCTTGAATTGGATCCAGTCGCTTCAAGACTCTGATAGAACTCAGTGATTTGGCCAGGGTACTCCACTGGCCTGTAAACAGCATGAAATGATACATACAAAGTGACCGGCTTTGAGATTTCTTTGGAAAAATCAGGTCTGGGTATTATGGGATATTCTTTAAGGCATTTCGTCATTGTGCATGGTAACAGGTCCTCCAAAAATTTGTTGTTGGAAATTCCCTGGAAGTAGTTGGTGGTGAACCTGGCCTTTGGGCCATGGCTGAGCTGTGAGACCTGTGGTCAGCCAGCTTTCCCTTCTGTAATCACTTCGATCCTCAGTGTCCTCATCTGTAAAATGGAACAGTAGCACCTTCCTAAGTTGTTGTTGTTTGGCTGCCCCTTGACTTGTGGGATCTTAGTTCCCTGACCCAGGGATTGAACCCAGACCTTTGGCAGTGAAAGCTCTGAGTCCTAACCGCTGGACCGCTGGGGAATTCCCCCGAAGTTGGTTTTAAGGCAAATGAGAAATAAAGCATTGTTGAAATCCTTAGGTTCCTAATGGTTATTGTGCAATTTTCATTTGGCTTAAAACTTTATTTTTAAAAAGTATTTATTTATTTATTTGGTTAGTTGAAGCACACAGGATCTTCGTTTCATCACACTGGGTCCTTTGTTGTCGTGCATGGGCTATCCATATGGGGATAATTGCAAGCGAGCATTTTAGTAATAGTTTTAAGGACAATGACTCAGGAACAGACATGTTTGGTGTCTCCTCTTTGTTCACTAGCCTTTGAACCACAGGGCCTTCTCACTTGTCTCCCCTTTACCTTTTGCTCACATACCCCTTGCTCTGGCATCTTAGAGCTCAGCTTTCCCTTTACTTCCTTTGAGAAGCCTTAACAAGGCCCCTGTCCCCAGCCTAGGTCATGGCCTTCTGTTTGTTGTCATTTGTTGTATGTATTTCTCCTACATGATGGCTTCCATAGCTGCAATTTATTTAAATGTCTGTCCTCTTCCCTGAGAAGGACACATTGTCGCTTAGGTATATTCCAGCCAAATATGCATAACCTGCATCTAATCACAAGGAGACATTATTTTAAAGTAAAAAATGTTTTTCAGAAATCTGCCTTCCATAGGTCTGCCTTCCAGGGCTTCACTGGTGGCCCAGTGGTTCAGACTCTACCTGCAAAGCAGGAGACCTGGGTTCAATCCCTGAGTCAGAAAGATCTCCTGGAGAAGGGAATGGCAACCCACTCCAGTATCCTTGCCTGGAGAATCGCATGGACAGAGGAGCCTGGTGGGCTACAGTCCATAGGGTCGCAAAGAGTCGGACACGACTAAAGCGCCTTAGCATGCACACACGCATGTCTTCCATAGTAGTTTGTGAGCTCAAAGCATCTGGGACCACACCTGACTTAGTCACTGTGAAATCTCAAGTAGGCCTGGAATGATGGGTGTGTGTATCTTGCCTATGAGTGGTTTCCAGAAGAATGAATGAATGGTGTGTACCTTTACCCAGATACAAAGCCCTATCTGCTGACTTATAGCTTCCTGTATCTTTTGTAAGATAGCTCAATCATTCCAATGGGGGAAAAAAAAGAAAAACTTACATCTTCATTGTCACTAACTCTCCATTTCTCCTCTAAATGATTCATATTCTTGAACTTACAGTTTTGTTTCTAACTTGGTCATGAAGATTGAAATCAAGCTAACATGGTTTTGTCTTCCCCGTAGCTCCTGCAGAAGAATGGCCAGCTGTCCACCGTCAACAGCTTAGCTGAGCAAGGCGAACTCGGCCTCCAGGAGGAAGCCCTGATTGGCCAAGAGGAGGAAGTGACTGTCACAGATGGTAAGCTGCCTTGCCCAGCTCTGGGTAGAGCCAGGGGATGGAAGGCAAACAACACCTACAAGGAATCCTCAGAGGACAATAGAAAACAACCTAAGCAGAATTTGCCCTGTCATGTTACCTGTCATTATACACTGTCAATATCATGCTGATAACAAAAGCAATCCATTGTAGCCCCTGTATTTAGGTATAGGAGGTTATAGCAATGCTTATAATGAAATGAAGTCTTTTTTTTTTTTTTTTTTTTTCATTTTTCTCAGGCATCCTTATCTTGAAACCATGATTTGGTGGTTGTTGTTATTGCTGCCTTGTTCCAACCACTTGCCTGGTGTTGGATTCTTGTTGAAAGTGCTGGGGTCTTGGTTGCTTTAAGAGTCAGTATTTCTCACTCTAGAGCAGCCTACTGCCCTTGTGAAGATTTTTCTGGTAGTCTGTATTGCTTTCTTTTTGTTAATGTATTGAAAATATTTTATATTTATTTATTTTCAGCAGTGCTGGGTCTTTGGTGCTACACGGGCCTTTCTCTAATTTTGGTGAGCAAGGGCCTCTCTCTAGTTGCGGTGCCTGGGCTTCCCATTGCAGTGGTTTTTCTTGTTGGTTGAGCACTGCCTCTAAGGCACACAGGCTTCAGTAGTTGCAGTGTGTGGGTTTAGTTGCTTTGTGGCATGTGGGATCTTCTCACGTTGGGGATCAAACCCATTTCTTCTGAATTGGCAGGTGGGTTCTTTCCAGTAGTGTGTATTTCAAGAAGACATTTGCTTCTTGGAAGGAAAGCTATAGCAAACCTAGACAGCATAGTATAAAAAGCAAAGACATCCCTGCAGACAAAGTCCTTCTAGTCAAAGCTGTGGTTTTTCCAGGAGAAGGAAATGCAACCCACTCCAGTATTCTTGCCTGGAGAGTCCCATGGATGGAGGAGCTTGGTGGGCTACAGTCCATGGGTCGCAAAGAGTCGGACACGACTGAGCGACTTCACTTTCACTTTCATGTACGGATGTGAGAGCTGGACAAAGATGGCTGAGCGCCAAAAATTGATACTTTCGAACTGTGGTGCTGGAGAGGACTCTTGAGAGTCCCTTGGACAGCAAGGAGATCGAAGCAGTCAATCTTAAAGGAAATCAACCCTCAATATTCATTGGAAGGTCTGATGCTTGAAGCTGCAATACTTTGGCCCCCTGATGGGAAGAGCTGACTCATTCAAAAAGACCCTCATGCTGGGAAAGATTGAAGGCAAAAGAATAGGGTGGCAGAGGATGAGATGGTTGGATGGCGTCACCAACTCAATGGGCATGAACTTGAGCAAACTCTAAGAGACGGTGAGGGACAGGAAAGCCTGGCGTGCTATAGTTCATGGGGTCACAAAGAGTCGGACACAACAACTGAACAATAACAACATATTTCAGGGTGCACACCTCTTTGCCCCAACTGTAATATACTGTGTGTGTTATAACCTTTACCCCAGAAATCATAGAGGGGTGGTTATTGGAAAGCAAATCTGTGAGACCATATTATCACTGGTTTGATTTCAGCCCATGGAGGGGATGGGGACCACACCTTAGGGTCAGAATCAAGCACCTTGACAAGTCGGGCTCTTGCAAGGGAAGAAGAACCTTCCTCTGTTCTTATTTCTTGTCTCATCATTTTGTTTAGTCATAAAGGAATGATTTAACAACTCCTGTGGATGTATAGAATGATGGCGTATGGTAAACTGATGCTTACATGTAATATGAAAAAGACAGATGAAGGGAAAAGTCTTGTGAAACGAGACTGGCCATTGCCTCGGTGAGATGAGGTTCATCTAACATGTGGAACCTGTTTCTCCTTGTGTTCAACGCCCCTGTGGAGCTGCTGCAAGCAGGGAGCTGCTTTTGAAGTTGGTGGGAATTCTGATCTTTCTCTAGCACCACAGGCACCCTATAAAGTTAGAAATACATAGTCTCACACAAGGAGGATCTGCACAGCCTGTGTCAGAGTTTCAAATGATCTCTACCAAAATAATTGGAACGGCCCCAACTCAGATTCCAAAGTCCCACGCTCTGTCCTTCCCATGGTTAACCTTTGAATCAAGTCAAGCCACAGCCTTTTTGGAGCCTTCCATAGCCAAGTCACTGTGCCCCGAGCTTCAGGAAAGATGGTAAAAGCTAAAATAGCCCATCAGGGGAGGCAAGCGAGTACGTGGAAGGATCCATAAGATGAAAATGAAGTTAAGACCAGGCAACATGGTGATTAATGAATCTTGCAAGAGACAAGAGCTCCTTAGAGCTCTGATGAAACCTTTGTTTCATCAGAGATCAGGGAGTGGGATGAGGTCTGGGGCCTGAGGGGAGGTTGGGTTTAGATTTGTTGGGACAAGGGCTGCCAGCCAAGGTGGGGAATAAAACAGCTGACACTTCACAAGTGTTTACTGTGGGTTCCAGTTCAGTTCAGTTCAGTTGTTCAGTCGTGTCCGACTCCTCGACCCCATGGACTGCAGCATGCCAGGTTTCCCCGTCCTCCAATATCTCTCGGAGTTTCCTTAAACTCATGTCCGTCAAGTCGGTGATGCCATCCAACCATCTCATCCTATTTCACCCCCTTCTCCTCCTGCCCAGTTTTCTCCAGCATCAAGGTGTTTTCCCATGAGTCAGCTGTTCATGTCAAGTGGCCAAAGTAAAGGAGCTTCAGCTTCAGCATTAGACCTTCAGGGTTGATTTCCTTTAGGGTCCTGGGTCCTGGAGGTGCGCCTTTTGTGCAGAATGGCCTCTAGCAGTAACCCAATGAGACGGGTTCTGTCTTGATTTAAACCCAAACCAGCAGCTCCCCAAGCATGAGCTGTGCAGGACACGTCCACAGGCTTGTCCACGGAGCAAGGGGCAGAATGGAGACCCAGAAGGGAAAAGGGGCTAGGTCAGAGAGCTCTTCTGAAAGCTGAGGGGAGTTTAGAAAGTATTCCAGCAATGCAGATCACTGAAATAGACCCTGAAGGGGCTTTCGATCTGACTGGTGTGGAGTGTTGATAAGAGAAGGGAGAGGCTGCAGCAGATGCCCATGTTCCCAGAACATCCCAGGTAGCCTGGAATGCTGTCTAATCTGTGGCATGTTTACTAGAGATCTGGCTATCTTCCTTTAGTCCAGATAGGATTTCTTTCACTTTTCAGCCCTGTGATTGAGTTCAGTTCAGTCATTCAGTCATGTCTGACTCTTTGCAACCCCATGGACTGCAGTGCACGCCAGGCCTCCCTGTCCATCACCAACTCTTGGGGTTTACTCAAACTCACGTCCATTGAGTCGGTGATGCCATCTAACCGTCTCATCCTCTTTCGTCCCCTTCTCCTCCCACCTTCAATCTTTCCCAGCATCAGGGTCTTTTCCAATGAGTCAGTTCTTTGCATCAGGTGGCCAAAGTATTGGAGTTTCAGCTTCAGCATCAGTCCTTCCAGTGAACGTTCAGGACTGATTTCCTTTAGGATGGACTGGTTGGATCTCCTTGCAGTCCAAGGGACTCTCAAGAGTCTTCTCCAACACCACAGTTCAAAAGCATCAATTCTTCAGCACTCAGCTTTCTTTATAGTCCAACTCTCACATCCATACATGACTACTGGAGAAACCATAGCCTTGACTAGATGGACCTTTGTTGACAAAGTAATGTCTCTGCTTTTTAATATGCTATGTAGGTTGGTCATAACTTATCTTCCAAGGAGCAAACATTTTTACCGAAAGTGATTCTTTCCCCACTGATTCATTGAAAAAGAGCCTGATGCTGGGAAAAATTGAGAGCAGGAGGAGAAGGGAGCGATAGGATAAGATGGTTGGACAGCATCACCTGACTCAATGGACATGAATTTGAGCAAACTCCATTAGATAGTGGAGGACAGGGAAGCCTGGTGTGCTGCAGTTCATGGGGTTACAAAAAGTCAGATATGACTGTGTTCTACATATCAGCTTACTGCAGGGTAAATAAAGACATAATTTGGTATGTAATGCTTAGCTGTAGGATTTTGGGTGCCTTAGTTTCTGCTCTTGGCCATTTCAGTAAGAAAAGATCTGAGTCATTTTGGTCCCTAGGAGGATTGGCTCACAGTGGGATTTGCTCCTGCCTTAGGCGCACCAATGGGCAGGAGAGGAGAAAGCTACAAATGAGGGGCATTTCTCCTAGGAAGATTTTGATTTAAAGTGACAGACAATATTTAGTGACAACCAGAATGCACAGTATTTTCCCACTTTGACTTGCTTGCTTTCTGAAACCAGAAATACTGGTAATTCAGAACCAAGCCTCTTCCCATAATGAAAATGAAATCCTGTTTCCTTGTAACCTTTCTTTAAATGATAGAAAACAAGATCTGCTTATTAAATATTGTCTAAACTATGCAATAAGGTTCAGATATATGTGTGTGTGTGTGTTGAAGGAAGCTTGAAGATTATATAATTCTGGGGGCTTTCTTTTAGGGAATATACAATTAGGCATGAAAACAAATATTTATTAAAAAAAATTTTAAAAAGCAATTTATAGCAAGTTACTTTAGCCTTGGAGTTAGTCCCTTCTGAGTTCTCTTTTAGGCAATTTATCATTCATCACAACTGCTTATATAGAAATACAGCTTTTTTCCAGCCAGAAAGCTCTATCTAGCCATGCCACACCCAGCATTCATAGGAGCTTCACAAGTGCCATTAGTTTAGTGGCAAATCTTCTGCTGGTTTTGCCCTCACCTAGCAGCATGTGGGATCTTAGTTCCCTGACCAGGGATCAAACCCATGCCCCTGCAGTGAAAACACAGAGTCCTAAGTATTGGACCACCAGGGAAGTCCCTGATTCTACCGATTTTAACAAAGAACCCTCCCAACTCAGATTGTCATTTGTTCTATAGTCTGTGGCTTATATGGTTTTCTGTGAGTCTCTATGAGTGCCTGAACAAGAAAGATTTTTTAAAAATTCTGTCTTGATCTGGGTCCAACTTTAAATTTCAAGTTTCTACAAATTAAAATTTTAGATTTTCTTTTCAAGTATCCGTTGATGCAAAGAGCTGACTCATTGGAAAAGACCCTGATGCTGGGAAAGATTGAGGGCAGGAGTAGAAGGCAATGACAGAGGATGAGATGATTGGATGGCATCACTAACTTGAGGGACATGAGTTGAGCAAGCTCCAGGAGTTGGTGATGGACAGGGAAGCCTGGGGTGCTGCAGTCCATGGGATCACCAAGAGTCAGACTGAACTGATACGTTGATCAAATTATTTTCTTTGCAAACAGATGAGGAAAGTCAGTATTGCAAAATCAAAAAACTTAAGACCTTTTTATTTTGATAATCACATACTTGTTAAAGCCTCCAGAACTCATTGTCGTGTATGAGCAGTCACATGACTGTACTCTGAGACCATCTGAATGTGTCATTTACAAGGCATTTGTTTCTGGGGTTCTTGGAGATTTGTCTTTCTGCAGAGTAGCTACAGCAAACATGATAAAGCCTGTGGATGTTATGTTTTCTCCATCCTTCCCAGGCCAGATTTGCTTGTGTGAAAGAATACACACAGTGGTGATCCTCTCGTTGGTTTTTGAATTTTTGTTCACATATCCCTTATACTGTTTGCATACCCTGAGTGCAGGCATTTGCACCAGAAGCAATGGAGCTGCTGTTGGAAGCTCTGCCCTTGCCATTTGCTCCTCTGGGGTCAGCTGCAGGTGTCAGCCAGCACCCTGGGGAGCAGGTTTTGCTCTGCTGAACAGTGAGATGAGGAGGCTTCTGCCGGAACCATGCACGTGGAACAAAGCTCTGATCCCTCTGACCTGGGAGTGATCCTAGAAAATGCCTCGTCATTGCCAAGAAAAATAAACAACCCCCCCATCCCCCATCTTGTCACTTAAAGCAAACGTCTTTTTTTAACGTACTTGTTTAGCTTTGGTTGTGCTGGGTGCTTGTTGCTGCGTGGGCCTGTCTCTAGTTGCAGTGGGTGGGCACTCTCTTGTGGTCTGCAGGCTTCTCACTGGGGACTTCTTGTGTTGCAGAGCACAGGCTCTTGGGTGTGTGGGTTCAGTGGCTCCCGGGTTCTAGATCAGGGGCTCAGTAGCTGTGATGTACGGGCTTAGTTGCCCCGTGGCACGTGGGATCTTCCCAGACCAGGGATCGAACCCGTGTCTCTGCATTAACAGGCAGATTCTTTACCACTGAGCCACCAGGGAAGCCCAAAAAGATGAATTATTTATTCATCTGCGTCGGGTCTTAGTGGAGGCACTCGAGATCTTTGATCTTCGTTGCGCGCAACTGGGATCTAGTTCCCGGACCAGGAATGGAACCTGGGCTCCCTAAAATGGAAGCGTGGAGTCTTAGCCATGGGGCCATCAAGGAAGTCCCAAAGCAGAAGTCTTAAAGAGAGTGTGTTCCTTACCTTTCTCAAGGTTCTACTTTCCTACATCCTGATATTTTCCCCACAGATATAGTAACAAAAATAGAGGTTATCAAGAAGCTGAATTTTCAGCACTGTGAAGAATTTCATGTCTCTGATGGTGCTGATGCCACAGTCCTGGTCAAACTGAATTTGCTGTTTGAACCTTCCAGCTTCTGGTATTTGGCACCTTTGGGGCACTGAAAGGCCAGAGGTTATTTCCAAGTGTTCACAACTCTCCCCGTGGAACTTGTCACCTTATAGAAAATCCATTCTTGGGTTACAAGTTGTTGTTCTTTGCTTTTTGATCATTTAATAACTTTCTCTGGAGACTGAGAACCCCGACCACTGCTCCAGGTCGGTGTTCAAAGATGACCCCCTCTCCCCTGCAAAATACTTGTATTTCTGTGAGAGGTGGCTTTCCTAGCCAGGAAGAAATGTTCTTAAGAGTTAGTCCCTTTTGTTCTTCAGTTTGTGACATCACTGGTACCTTGTTAGTATTCTCATGAAGGCATGCCTATTGCTCAAATACTACCCTCTTTCCTTTATTTTTCTCTATGTCAGATGTTGTCAACATCTGGCATTCAGTATGCCTGTCTCTACAAAAGAAGAACCGTGAGAGCAGAGATTTCTTGGCATGGGGGGTGGGGATGGGATTTGTATGTTTCTGTGTTGAGTCCCTTGAGCGTAGAACAATGTCCGACGCCCAGTAAGTGCTCAAAAAAATATTTTTTGAAGATTTTTTTTAATAGGGGCCATTTTTGAAGTGTTTATTGACTTTATAACAATACTGTTTCTGTTTTGATTTCTTGGCTGCAAGGCATGAGGGATCTTAGCTGCCCAATAGGAGATCGAATCCACCCCCCCGCTTGTACTAGGAGACAGTTTTAACCACTGGAATGCCAGGGAAGTCCCTCAAAAATAGTACCTGGATAAGTGAAAACAGTTTTCAACTTAGAGTTAACAAGATTACATTTTCACTCATATGGGACAGGAGGATCTGTTTGATTTTTCCCTTTATATCAATTCATTCCCTGCATCCCCAAATGCAGAGCTCTTAGATGTATCCGAGGCTCAGTTTCCTTTGTTACATCAGCGCTAACAAAGCTACTTTTCAGTGCTGGGCTCTGAAGGTGCCCACCATTGGTTATCCAGGTGTTGTTGCCTGGAGACATGGAATCAGACCCTGACCTGCCTGCAATTAAATGATAACTCCCAGCGATGCGATCACATATGAGGGCTGGGTAGACAAAGAGAGGGGTCTCCCTTCCAACACTCTGGTATTTCAGATACACTATTATTGCATGACATTTTCTCAAGCTGTATCCTGTTTTGTAATATTTTGAAACACTCACAAAACAGGCCTTGAACTTAGGCAAAAGTCCTACAGTCTGCAGTTTCTGGGAACTGGTTTTAATTCAGCCCTCTGCTCTGCAGCAATATTTTTAGCGTGCCTCTCTGAAATTACTTATGTCATTGACAAATTTCTGGTACAAATACTCTATTGCTTTCATCTTTAAAGAAACGCAGATTTATTTTTCAGTAACTAACAACCAAGCTATATAGAGATTTTTTTTCCCTCTCTGAAGTATATTTAAGTCTGCCGGTGCGATGAAAGTCTGCTTTCATTGTAACTTGAAAAATTTGGTGTGAGGGGGAGTAAGAAGGAGTAAGACCTCTGTCCATCCTCCCTTTATAATCAGTTCATTGCAGGAGAGTAAGACCCGGGCCAGGCTGCCTTTCTCTTTTTCTATGACCTTGAGTTGAATACATCACTTTATCTCACTGAGCATCAGTTTCCATCTGTAGAATGAACATCCTCATCCATCTCTGAAATTCTATGACTGAGTCACGTCAGTAGTGCTGGAAATGTAGGCATTAAAACAACCAAATGATGGATGAGTCTTTGAAGATACACAGGTGACTTGGGGCAGGTAGGAATCTACTTGGCAATTTCATTGTGCCTTTTTATAAAAACACTTTTATGCTCTTCTTTTTAGTCTGATCTTAAAAGCCGTTTTCTAGATTTGAAGTTTTGCTTTTTTATTTTAGTGTTTGGTAGGTTTTGGGGGAGAGGAGGGCATGTGTGACTGAACAACAACAAAATGCAGCATGTGGGATCTTAGTTCTTTGACCAGGGATCAAACCCGTGACCCCTGCATTGGAAGCGTGGGGTCTAAACCACTGGACCACCAGAGAAGTCCCGGAAGTTTTACTTTAATGAACAAAAAGTTCAGCTGGGAAAACATTCAAGAAAGTCTCCATATGTAACTATTTAGGTATGAAAGAAAGATAAGAGCTGCCTAAGTGTGGCCACAAAGTAACATGGGAATCCTGTAATAACAGCTGGTTCTGGCCCAGTAAGATGAGCGAAAGATGTTGATAAAGGCCCCCAAAGACTTGTCAGTCAATCTTAAATTACTGCTAAGATTTACCTACAGATGGCTGTAGTTTTCCAGGGCACCCGTGAATAGGGTGAATGCTCTGTACACGCATGAATAGGATGGATGCTCTGGCACAGTTGAGGAGGAGCCTAGGTAAGATGGCCTATGCACTTGTCTACATAACCTGCCGAGGCGGGACCATGGCAATAAATGGTTTTTCTAACGGTGATGAAGCCATGGATGGAAACATTAAATTTAGCATTTATTGAATAAAAATCCTTTAGATGTTTTCTCAAAGACATTCTTAAAACACCCCCGGTTTCACCTGATAAAGCATCCCCCAGATGGTTCTGGCATTGTATGTTCCAAGCATAATGTCCCTATATTATATGAAAGGATGCTTTGGGAATGTACATCCTCTGATCTATATTTGTATGTATCTCTGGAAGAGCTTAAGTTCTACAGCTTTTTAGCCTGTCACTTGAGCCTTGTTCTTAAGCACCATACTTTGAATGTTTGTTAACTGCTTTTATAATTAACGAGTAGGTTCAATGCGATACCTGGAGAAGCAAATGACAACCTAGTCCAGCATTCTTGCCTGGAGAATCGCATGGACAGAGGAGCCTGATGGGCTACAGTCCATGGGGTCGCAAAGAGTCAGACACGACTGGTGACTGACTTTCACTTTCACAGTGTGATATCAGGCAGCCCCCCCCCCCCCCCCCCCGTTAACAGTGTATGCATTAGTTACTTTTGGTGAAAACTGATATATGCTAGATTGAATTAATTGAATGAACCGGTTGCTTTAATGTGTCTTAACATGGACGTGTTTCAGCTGACACCAAAGCATGAGGCAGTTATCCTGCTGTGTTAGTTTGCTGGGGCGGCCAAAATAATATATCACAGAATGGGTGGTTTAAATATCAGACATTCATTTTCTCACAGTCCCAGAGGCTGGTAAGTCAAGACCAAGGTGCCCTCAGGTTTAGTTTTGACCTTGGCTTGTTGATGCCACCTTCTCGCCCTGTCCCCGTGGCCTTGCCCATCCCGGGTGTCTCTGGGTGTCCTAATGGCCTCTCATAAGGCACCAGTCAGATTGCATTCGGGTCCACTCTCATTTTAACTTAGTCATCTTTGTGAAAGGTTTCTCTCCAAATAAAGCTACATTTTCATGTGTCAAAAGTTAGGGTTCCAGCGTATGAATCTGGAGAGTATGCAATTGAGCCCATGACACCTGCCTTCACGACTGACAGCTGGAAAGCCGGATTGGGGACCCAGAAGTCTCAGGGGGAAGGAACTTCGAGGCCGTCTGTGCCAGGCTTCTGCTCCCACATAGGAGGCTCTTCTGCTTAAACTCTGAAGGTTTGGAGTTTCTCCATAAAAGGAAACCCGTTATTCCACTGGAGTGAAAATATACCCCCTCCAACTGCCGCCGGCTCCTAGTGCTGCCTTCTGGAACTACAAAGCACAAACTCACCTCCCTTTTCCACATCATGGCCCTCTAAGACACGTTTATCGTGTCTTTCATCTTTTCTCCTGCAGGCAGAACATCCCCAGAGAAAACAAGCTGCCTCACATTCAAAGAAAAATGCCAGGGCTGATGTATATATTTCAGATATGGATGTCCTTGATGGAAGCTTGCCAACCATAACTAGGTTTTACTTTCAATATTCCCACTTTTAAAGAGTAGTTTATTCCTCAGACTCTTTACAAACATGAGAACAACTTAGTTTCCTTTAAACCAAGGATTAAGTACTGAAAAAATTGATTGGTGTAGAAAAGTAAATTGATACAGAAGCATAGAAAGGCGTTCCCGTATCAAGGATGTTGCTAGAGGAACTATCGTCAGATAGAATGAACACCATATCAATGAAAGAAAAATGACAAATGGCACGTGATGAATTGTTAATCATCCCTTTCGATACTCCACTCAACGTGATGGTAAGCAGACAGCCTTACATGATGGAGCGGTTAGAGATACGAATAGGAGAAATCCCACCTTTCAAGTCATTGTTGCTGTTATTTAGTTGCTAAGTTATGTCCAACTCTTTGTGACCTGGTGGACTGTAGCTCGCCAGGTTCCTCTGTCCATGGGGTTTCCAAGGCAAGAATACTGGAGTGGGTTGCCACTTCCTTCTCCAGGGGATTGTTCTGACTCAGGGATCAAACCAGCATCTCCTGCTTTGGCGAGCAGATTCTTTACCACTGGGCCACCTGGGAAGCCCCAAGTAATTGTTAGTTGTAAATAAAGTGGAAGATTTCCCCCACCCGCACCCCCACCCCTACATCCCAGGCATTGTTAGTTGTAAAAAAGTGGTTGTCAGGATTTCCCTGGCAGACCAGTCCAGTGGCTAAGACTCCATGTTCCCAATGCAGGGGGCCTGGGTTCAATCCCTGGTCAGGGAACTAGATCCCACATGCCGAGATTAAGGGTTCCCGTGAAAGAAAAAGTGAAAATCGTTCAGTCGTGTCCAGCTCTTTGTGACCCTGTGGACTATACACTCCATGAAATTCTCTAGGCGAGAATACTGGAGTGGTTAGCCATTCCCTTCTCCAGAGGATCTTCCCAACCCAGGGATCGAACCCAGGTCTCCTGCATTGCAGGTGGATTCTTTACCAGCTGAGCCACCAGGGAAGCCCCCGCAAAATGTGGAATGCTTCATGAATTTGCGTGTCATATGTGCTGCCAAAGCGAGCACAAGAGTTCCCATACCACAACTAAAAAAAAAAAAGATTCGAGTACCTTAAGGAAGATGGAATATCCTGCGTGCCACAGCTAAGATCTTGTACAGCCAAATAAATAAATAAAACATAGCTTAAAAAAAAAAAAGTGGAAGTGGATGATGTAAAACAGTAGTCTCCATCAAAAGCTTCGTGGCCTCCCTTTGTAAGCTCGGTGTACAGAAATCCAAGGATTTCCTCAAGCTCATCAAGCCTTGGCCCTGAGTGGCCCCCAGTTGTGTTAATTTCTGCTCTGTGTTCTGGTGCACTAAGATTCTATCATTGTCATGTTGATAAATGTATTACCATTGGCACCTGACACTGTTCTGATCTTAATCCCCTGGGTAGCTCACTGGCTCACAGAGTCCTTTTCGTCCTCCGTCTCGTGAAGATTTTGGAGTGATGAATCTTCATGTGAATCCATTGACTCAACATGCTGGGTTCATGTGACCTCTTCAGTCTAGAAACTTCATGCCTAGGAAGCTATGTCTTCCCTTCCCCTCTTTTTCTTTGATCTCTTTTGGGGATTACTATTCCAATTTTAGAACTTCTAGAATGGTTCTAAGGAAAGCTTTTTTCCCCCATGTAGTTTGCATCTCTTTATTCTTGAAAAATGTCCTCAAGATTAGATTTCATCTTTTTTTTTTTTTTAAATGCTTTTATTTGTTTAGCTGTGTGGGTCTTAGCTGTGGCATGAGGGATCTTTTTTTTTTTTTCCCCCTCAGAATTAGTAGATTATTTAATAGTTTCAGGAAGAGTATAATTTACAGAACAACATCATAATTTGAATGATGTTGTTAGGAAGATAGCAAGATGAATTATTTGCTTAGCACAAAATGATTTCTTTAAATTAAACTTGATAATGTTCTTTCCACTGCAAGTATTTTTCCCCCAAACTCCCTAACCGTCCCTCCTTTACCCTCTCCCACTTTGCCTGCCCACCCCCGCCACCATAAGTTCCTTCTCTATAAATCTCCTTTTGTTTTTTAAGTAAGTTCATTTGTATCATTTTGGATTCCACACATAAGGGATGTCATATGACATTTCTCCCTGTCTGCCTGACTGCCTTCACTCAGCGTGGCATGCAGAATCTTTATTTGTGGCATATGGGATCTAGTTACCTGACCAGGGATGGAACTTGGCCTCCCTGCATTGGGAGCGAAGAGTCAGCCACTGGACCATCAGAGTCCCTAGATTTCATCTTGTTACTGTATTTTTAATTTCTAACAACTGATTTGTGTTCTAAACATTCCATTCTTTTTTTTCTTTTTGGCCGAGCTGTTCAGCTGGTGGAATCTTAAGTTTCTCAACCAGGGAGACAGAACCTAAGCTGTCTGTAGTGAAAGTGTGGCGTCCTCACCGCTGGACTGCCAGGGAATTCCCATGACCTTGGAATTTATGCAATAAATTTTGGTGAGCAGGACTTTGTTTTCTGGAAGGATCCGAAGTAAATTCTGTCATCCGGATTTTATTCTTCATCTAGGCAATGGATTCTGTCACACTCTAGATTTGTAAAAAAGTTGTCTTTATAAGTAAATTGTAATTCATGTGAATACAGGTTAAATAAATTTATTCCTACTGCAAGTGTAAATTTTTGCTTTGCAAGTAGTTTTGAAGCCAGTCTAAATAGTCTCGTTGACCTTTTTTTTTTTTGGCTGCACTGGGTCTTTGTTGCTTCCCATGCAGTTTCTCCAGTTTGGTGTGTAGGCTTCTCGCTGCAGTGAGTCCTCTTGTTGCAGGGCATGGACTCTAGAATACGGGCTCAGTAGTTGGGACCTACAGGCTTCCTTGCCTTGCCGCATGTGGGTTCTTCCTGGACCAGAGATTGAACCCATGTCTCCTGCATGGGAGGTAGATTCTTAACCACCAGACCACCAGGGAAGTCCCTAGTCGACCTTTTAAGTTTTATATATATATAAAAGTTATATAGTTTCAGACTACCAGGGAAGCCTGGTATATGGGCTTCCCTGGTAGTAAAGAATACTCCTGCAATGCAAGAGACTTGGGTTTGATCCCTGGGTTGGGAAGATCCCCTGGAGAAGGGAAAGGCTACCCACTCCAGTATTCTGGCTTGGAGAATTCCAGGGACAGAGGAGCCTGGCAGGCTACATGGGGTCTCAAAGACTTGGTCACGACTGAGCGATTTTTACTTTCATATTTCATATATATATATATATTTCCTTTTAAACACTTTATTATTATGTGGGATTACAGTGAAAGTTGGTGGGAAAATAATAGATTTCAATATGTTTGTTTGTTTAAATGTTTAAAGTCACTCAGTCGTGTCCGACTCTTTGTGACCCCGTGGACTGTAGCCTACCAGGCTCCTCCATCCATGCGATTCTCTAGGCAAGAATACTGGAGTGGGTTGCCATTTCCTTCTCCAGGGGATCTTCCCAACCCAGGGATCGAACCCAGGTCTCCCATACTACAGGCAGACGCTTTAACCTCTGAGCCACCAGGGAAGCCCGCAGATTTCAATATATTAACTCAAATCAAGAAATTGTGAAAGAGACAGCTGCACCAATTAAATCTATCAATGGGAATTTAATTCCTTGCCACTTAGAGGCCACCAGGAACTCGTGCTGGTCAAACCAAGTTAGGTTTCTTTAGCCTGTTATACTAAGGGAGGAGTCTAGCATGGGTGACTCAGTAACAGGGAGGTGGGAGGGCTTTATTATAGGATTTGTGCTTATGTGGGTGATTCTGAGAAAACAAAGGCGTCATCACTAGACTGGATGCTGAAGAAGTGAGGGCAATTCTGTGAGCGGACAGTTTGGTGGTTTCTGTTCAGGAGGCAAGGAGATGGAAGCTGGGTGGAACTGTCCTGAATGAAGCAGGAATTGTCCTTAGGAGACAATTCAGTCCATGGAGGCGTTCAGTTACTTTTACAGTTTTAGAAGTTGTGTTCTGGCCATATGAGGCTGTTGAGCACTTGGAATGTGGCTGATCCTATTTGAGATGTGTTCTTCATGTGAAATACTCAGTCCAAAAAGGAATGTAAAATATTTTCCTAATATTTTTTCATTTTTAGCACATATTGGCATAACTGGACTAGATAAAATATAGATAC
This sequence comes from Ovis aries, assembly GCF_016772045.2. Taxonomy (NCBI): domain Eukaryota; kingdom Metazoa; phylum Chordata; class Mammalia; order Artiodactyla; family Bovidae; genus Ovis; species Ovis aries. The sequence continues at coordinate 76,178,762 of NC_056061.1, forward strand.
AGGGTTAGATAAAATATATTAAAATGAACCTCAGCTGTTTAGTATTATTCATTTGAATGTGATTACCAGAAAATTTAAAGTTGGGAGTTCCCTGGTGGTCCAGTGGTTCGGGCTTAGCACTTTCAACACCAACGGTGAGGGTTGATCCCTAGTTGGGCAGCTAAGATCCTGCAAGCCACAAGAAAGAAAGACCAAAAAAAAAAAAAAAAAAAGGAAGTGAGGGAGAGAGGAAGGAAGGAAGGGAAGAAGAAGGGAACGTGACAGAAGAAGAAGATTTAAAGTCTTGTGTGTGGCTTGCTGGTGGGCTTACATCAGCTTCAGAGGAGCAGCTGCAGTCAGCCGGTGGGTCTTGGGTAGGTCACTACTGTCAGTTCTCTCTTCTCAGTGTGAACATTCAGCTAGCCTTTCCCTCCCACTCCTTGGGAGAAGGACTTTCCAGGCAAATCGAAGATTGTCTCATTCTCTTCTGGAAGATCCAGAGGAGCCTCAGGTTAATTACTGTTAGTGCACGATGATGCTTCTCTTGTCAGGATGCATTTCTGAGAAATTGATGAGAAAAGGGCATTCTTGCTTTGTATAGACGTATATTTCCAAAGGATTCTTTTAAAATGAGACTTAAGTATATTTAAAGCAGTATTTCTCAACCTTTTCACCACTGCCTTGCCAAGCTAAGTCTTTTTTCCGTAACTCGTCCCCCCCCCCATTTTTATAGCAGAGATATACTGTGCACCAGTTTATATAATATGATGCCTCTGTTTGTCTGTGTCTACATATTATGCTATGCTCAGTCTCAGCCATGCAACCCCGTGGACTGGAGCCCACCAGGCTTCTCTGTCCATGGAATTTTCCAGGCAAGAATACTGGAGTGGGTTGCTATTTCATCCTCCAGGGGATCTTCCCAACCCAGGGATTGAACCCTCATCTTCTGGGTCTCCTGCATTGTAGGCAGATTCTTTACCCACTGAGGCATCAGGATAGCCGTGTGTGTGTGTGTGTGTGTGTGTGTGTGTGTATATATGTTTAAAATCTGTGCTTCATATGTAAAAGAATAAGGTCAACCATGAACCAGTTTTTACCCCGTTGGGAAGTGGATAGTTTACGCATAATAGCTAACATTTATTATGTTTCTCAAATACACTTGGTAGTGCTTAAGATAACATTAGCACTAGTGGTATCTTTATTCTCCCATCAGTTGAAACCCAGAGAGTTAGAAGAATTCCTTACTCCTGGCCACACTGCTATCAGAAGAACCAGAACTACAACTCGTTTTTAAGACTTTGCAATCTTTTTTAGACCAAACCAAATACGAGTGTTCAGAGTCTTAAGAAGAATCAGGGATTTGAACACTAGGCACCCAGGAAAGAATTTGATTCCTGTGCCAATTCCTGACCAGATTTGGTAGTGAAACACCTTTTTGGTTATTTGCTAATTTTTAGAAGATTATACTTGGACGGGAATCTGCTTTCAGCTTGCTAGTTTATATATTCCATGATTGGGAATTTAAGATCATGATTTAGACTGCCTTGCATTTTTATAATTTACTTTATTTTGGGGCTACGCTGAGTCTTTGTTGCTGCAAGAAGACTCTCTAGCTGTGGCCAGCGGGGACTACTCTCTAGTTGCAGTGGCTTTTCTTGTTGCGAAGCACAGGCTCTAGGCGGACCGGCTTCAGTAGCTGCTCTCTATGGGGCTCAGTAGTTGAGACTCGTGGGCTTAGTTGCTCCTTGGCACGTGGAATCTTCCTGGACCAGGGATCGAACCCATGTCCCCTGCATCAGCAGGCAAATTCTTTGGACCACCAGGGAAGCCCCAAGTCTGCCTTGCATTTTTAATGGAATCGGAGGTATCGCTGGAAGGTTCAAGGTCTGGCAGCGCGGGTCCCCTCTGTGCAACAACCACAGCTGGTTATCAGATGTGCTTGCCTTATAACCGTGAGTAATAGAGCTTGGTGTAGAAGATTTGTAAAGTGTAGGAAAATATCAGGACAGAAATTGCCCATAATTCCACTCTGGTTGGTTTTTGATAGTTTTCTTTTTGGGCTCTTTTTTTCGCTCAGCCTCACTTATGTAAACATATTTTAGAAAGCAAAATCAAGATTGTATTGAACATATAGTTTATATACTGAACAAAGAGGCATGTGGCTTTCTCTATCAACATAAGCATTTCTCCATGTCATAACTGCTTCAAACATGTTGTTTTGCAAGATAGTCCAGTGAAGAGTTAAATAAACTATTTTCCTAGTACTGGGACACTTAAGTTCTTTAAATATATTATACGTCCCAAGCAGTTAAAATTTTCATATATAAATTTATACTTTGATTTGGTATAGCTAATAAAACTAGAATTGCCAAGTCAAATATTAAAACATGTGAACTCAACAAGAGGAGAAATAAACTTATTCTATATCACTTTTATTATTTGGATTGAGTTTTTTTAAATATTTAATTTCCCCCTTTCCTTTTTTTTTTTTTTTTTTGATAAATTGTCTTGCTAAGTGACTTTTAAATCCCCCTTAGCTTTTCTGTTGTATTACAATAGTCCCTTTGAGGAACTAGTCTTCAGATTATTTGTCTTAAGGATTTTGAATCAAAATAACCATGTCTACACAAACATGTCCAATTCAACTGGACCATAAAATTCAATTAACTGGTATTTGCCTGTGTTCGTAGCAAAGGAGCAGAGAAGACTTGAAAATACACTGAGCCCAGGAGAACCTGCCCAATGTCATTTAATTCAGTGTATAGTTTCATCTTCATGGTTATTAGTTGGCAGCAACTTCTAACTCAACACAAGATGATCTCTTTGAAGCATTTTAAAGGAGCAACAGTGCATAGAGGCTCCTTCAGATTTCATCTGCCCTTTGCAGCCAGACGAAAAGCAACTTCATTGGGTTTGGGTTTATTTTCCTCTGAATGTAAAGCTGGGGTGAAAAGAAAAATGAAAGGAGGGGTGATGGGTGTTAGGAGTGGATTGGGGGTGAATCCAAGTCTCGAGTTCCTGATGCCCGATCCCTAGGTCAGGAAGATTCCCCTGGAGGAGGAAGTGGCAACCCACTCCTGTGTTCTTGCCTGGAGAATCCCATGGACAGAGGAGCCTGGCGGGCTACAGTCCATGGGGTCGCAGAGTTGGACATGACTGAATCGACTTAGCATGCACGCACAAGTCCCTAGTTCCCAACGATGCTCACGTGTAGGTTAAATGCCTCCTTGGAGGAAGTTAATGAACCTCGCATCTGTGCTGACCCTGGTATTTTGGTCTCTTTTGCCCACTTGTCCAGCTCGCTGGGCTGCGAGGCTTCCTGAGTTCGCGTCCTGAGTCGCCGCTTTGTGATGTGTAGGCATCCCACTATTTCTGCTATTTCCGTCTTCGAGTCCCCTCCACCTTGGGCTTCCTCTAACCTCTGTCCATTCTCAGAGCCGCTGTTCAGATTCGTCTTCCTCAGTGTTCCGGACCTTTGACTTCACCTGCTGCATTCCATTCGGATGATCTCAGCGATGTGAGTGCTGCCAACTTTTGGACTCCTTCCTCACCTTGGTCACCGTGGTTTCCATCGACTTTATTTCTAGAGCGTCTTTCTCATTGTCGTTACTGCCCAGTTAGTTTTTCTAAATCACAGTTCCAACTGTGTGACACTAGCTGTGCTCCAAAGCCTCTGATGGTTCCCTGCAGCCTCCAGAACTCATATAAAGTTCTTTTCTCTTGAAAAAGAAAAAAAAAGGTTTCATGAGATATCATCCACACATCATGCAGGTGATCCATTTAAAGTATACGTGTTTTTGGTTTTTAGTATATTCACAGAAATGTACAACTATCAGCACGGTCAATTTTAGGACATGTTTGTATCATGGCAAAGAACCCCCATACCTGCTAGCAGCCTCTCTCTCCAGCTCTCTGGGTCTGAGTAACTGCTAGTCCATTTTTCTGTCCTTATAGACTTGCCTGTTCCCGATGTAATCAAATAATATGTCAACACACCAGTGTACGAGGGTCCAGTTTCTTTCTTTGTTATCTTGTTGGTCTTTTTGATTATAGCCATTCTAGTGAGTGTGATGGAGAAGGCACTGGCGCCCCACTCCAGTACTCTTGCCTGGAAAATCCCATGGATGGAGGAGCCTGGTAGGCTGTAGTCCATGGGGTCACGAAGAGTCGGACACGACTGAGCGACTTCACTTTCACTTGTCACTTTCATGCCCTGGAAAAGGAAATGGCAACCCACTCCAGTGTTCTTGCCTAGAGAATCCCAGGGATGGGGGAGCCTGATGGGCTGCCGTCTATGGGGTCGCACAGAGTCGGACACGACTGAAGCGACTTAGCAGCAGCAGCAGCAGTAGCAGTGAGTGTGAATTGGTATCTCGTGGTTTTGTTTGCAGTTTCCTAATGGCTCATAACCTTGAGCATCTTTTCATGTGTCTGTTTGTGTTGTCCTCCTTAGAGCAATGTCCATTCAGATCCTCCATCATTTTAAAAATATATTTATTATCTTTGTTGTGGTGCATGGACTTTCCAGTTGTGGTGTGCAGTTTTCTAGCTGTGGCCCAAGAGTGAGATGTTAGTTCCCTGACCAGGAACCGAACCCAGGCTGTGGCAATAAAAGAACTGAGTCTTCACCACAGGACCACCAGGGAATCCAGATCCTTTTTTTCTTTAATTGGGTTATTTGTTACAGTGTTCTTAAGATGTCATTCAGGTCCCTTCATACTCTGGCCTCCAATGTAATATGTCTTGTCTCATCTCTAGTTATCACTTCTGTCCCTTCCTGCTCCCGGTCTCCCCAAGCTGACTCTGAGCCTGTGCCTGCCTGAAGTCACATCAGCCGTGTCTGACTCTGTGCAACCCCATGGACTCTAGCCCACCAGGCTCCTCTGTCCATGGGATCCTCCAGGCAAGAATACTGGAGTGGGTTGCCATTTCCTTCTCCAGGGGATCTTCCCAACCCAGGGATAGAACCCTCATCTCTTAAGTCTTGTGCGTTGGCAGGGCGAGTTCTGTACCACTAGTGCCACCTGGGAAGCCCCAAAGCTATAAAGAACTGACTAATGCCCCCTAAGTGCCCCGTTCCTGCGTCCCCCATGCCGCCCCTCTGCAGGACTGCCTTCATCTGCTCATCCTCAAGTCGGGCTGCCCCCTCGAATCTCCCATCATTTCAGAGGCTAGCTCAGACGTTACCTGAGGTCGGCTGTATTGAAGTGACCCCACTTCTTCCCTTGGGTGTGTTTACCACCCAAGACTGAGGTTCCCAAGGGTAAGGACAGTATCCAACTCTATCCCCAGGGGCTTAGCACAATTAACATGGGGCTAGAACTTGGTAAATATTTGTTGAATGAACCAGGAAGTTTGGGGAAAACACTCCCCCCCCCTACCCAATCATCCACTCATTTAGGATACTGGTAAACGTTTTCCCATCATTTTTGCTTTGGGTGATGATGTATTCCTCCAAAAATTCTGATGTAACAAAAAGAAGCAAATAAGGAATGGAAGTGATAACCAAAGAAGGCTGCCTGCATTGTACAGTTACCTGGGGTCTGATCTTCACTCCACCCAGCTTTTATCCTTATTGATGACTTTTCTCTGTAAATCCAAGACACACAGAGGCTTATCGGGCAGCTGTGCCACATGCCCTGTCCTTGATTTCTCTTTCAGGTGAAGGTCCAACAAGGACTGTCTGCTAAGAGAGGTGACAGCTTGCTACATGATCTCTTGCTTGGCCTCCAGGTCTAAACTGCCTCTTTAAGAATATCAAGTCCACTGTGTTGGTGTCTTCACCAATGTCATAAAAAGAAAAAAAAAAAAAATTCAGGCACCAAAGCTGAATAGCAATACATTCACCTTTTAAATGTTTTAAGTAGACCTTACATTTGTGATATTTCTCCATCCCGATGATGTTTCCTCCATCCAGATAATGCCTTCCTGTTGTTAGAATTTGGACTTCTATTTTTATTTCAAAAAATTGTTTTCAGCCACACTGCACAGGTACAGGAGGATCATAGTTCCCTGACCAGGAATGGAACCCATGCCTCCTGCGGTGGAAGCGCCAGGGAAGTCCCAGAATTTGGATCTTTAGAAAGGAGAGGAGCTGGTGGCACAGCCAAGCAAGGTCAGAATCGACAGATCCACCTAGAAGTTCTGCTGCCCCCAGCAGCTGGTACTGAGAAATGACGCAGCTGAGACCTCAGCTCCCCGGGGAGCCCAGGCTGGTGCACACATTTTGGAAGCTTGAATGTTGACCACTCATTTCATGAGGCCAGCAGAGCAGCCCGAAGAGCTGGCTTTCTCCCTGATTTTGCACAACTAAGGGACTCTCCAGGGTTGGGGCTGGGGGGAAGCGGGGATAGATAGATAGGGGCAGGGAGCAGAAGAATGCAGAGCTGCTCTGACCCCTTGGCTACGAGGACTCTGGAGGGACAACCGGCACCAGCAACATTTCACACGCACCAGAGCGACTGTAATTGAAGCAATTTGTGAACCAAAGTGAAGGCTCCTCTAGGGAAGATAAAGGGTTAGGAGGCTGCTCAGTGGCTCTCTCTGGGAATCAGCTCCCAGGCGTCTTGAAAAGGCACATCACTGCTGTTCCCAAGCGGACGTATGGCTAGGCTGGGTGTTCGCGGAAATATACGGGGGAAGTCGGATCTAGAGAGAGGCAGAAGATGGTTTATTCAACGAGGTCTGATCGCCGGCCCCGGTGAGCCTTAACCTTGCTCAGTGCAGGCCTGATATGGTGCGTGGCGCCCCCTCGCGGCCAGAGGGAGCAACGACTTGTCATCCCTGCCTTGCCTGTCGGTGCTTTTTGGATTTTTTTTTTTATAATTCTGTTCCCCTCCTCCCTTCTCTTTTTCTGTGCCCACTCTGGTCAACCCAAGTCCCCCACCTTTCTCCCTGGCCCTGGAGCAGGGATGAGCAAGAGCTTCACTGTCTGAAGAAAAAGTAAAACCTATCTTTTGTTTACTTAGAGGGAGAGCCTGTACTAATGGGGTCAGACAGGCAAGGCATGAAGTGATAAAGAGGAAAAGGATGAAAAAAGGGGAAACAAACCCCAGGGGACCTAAACGGACCTGTGCTAACAGAAAATTAACATGGGAAATAATGTGTCACAATCGTAAGAACCCTCCAGCTTATCACTTATCCTGTGTCTTTATACAGAATAAATCTGAAATTGCATTGAAAAAAAGATTTTACAAATGTAGGGCTGCTTGAAAATTTCTGAGTTTTAAATATCGGCTCTGACTGATTTTCATGCTGTATGTCTGTTAGCTAACTTCTACCATTAAAAAAAAAGTAATGTTCAAATATTTGGGTTTTTTCTTTTTTTTAAGTTGCCTTGATTAAGTGTAGAAGACACATGTTCGCCTTGTAACAGCCCTTCTCAAAGGGTTCAGGAAACAAGACAACTGAGGGTTGCCAACCCCAGATCAGCGCAGTGCGTGTGTGAAGCAGATGGTGAAAATATAAAATACTGTAAGTGCTAAAAGGGAACAGCATTTTTGCACCTCATCAGCCTCTAAACAAACATAAGGATACAGAACACAGTGTGTGTGTGTGTGTTTAATGGCGGTAGAATTTAATGTCTTTCTTTAAGTAATATTAACAAGCTGAGCTACAGAAGTAAATCGGTGCCAGGAATGAAGTAACGGTTTAGATAAAATGCTGCTGACTCTGGTCTTATTCATCCCAGGAACTCTGAAACCCTCCCCGGGTCTCCGCAGAGCCTTACTGACCACGAACAGAGGCCAGCTACGGGGAGGGTTCCTCTCCTTTAAAGCGAAACACATGACTCGCTAGCGCGGTGCCAAGTCCCCGGAGCGCAGGGAGGGCGGGCCAGCCCCCAGCCCCCGGGCCCGCCGGCCCGGATGGGTGGGTGGGTGGAGGGCTGGGTGGGTCCTCGTATAATTAGCCAGGGAAAGGCAGCCTTAGTCCGCTTCTGGCTGCAGCTCCGACGGCACCTCTGGTTTTCCCTGATCTTCCGAGGGTGGCCTGGCGCTCAGCTCTTTGCTGATCCCAGCGTAGGCTGCGGTGGGGGAGCCGCTGACGAGACCCCCTGCGGCTCCGGCCACTCGCCCTAGGAGGTCGAGGCTCGCTGCTCTCTCCGCTCAAAGGTGCGCTGTGCGACGATGCTGGGCGTCCTCACGATCACAGGTAAGGAGGAGGCTGGGTCTGCTGTATATTCTGCCTCCGTGGCAGGTGGAGGACCCTGACCTTGGCCTGGGGTGGGGATGAAGGGTGGTGCTGGGCAACTGGCTCGACGCACCCTGATGGACCCCTACTTCTCTCGCTGTGCTGACTTTTGATCCGAAGAGCATTCTCTCTTTGGCTCAGCAGGGCCACGCAAACCCGTGCAGGAATCTTCCTGATGCCCAGGGGAGACCTGGAATGTTTTTTTTGTGTGTATGTGTAAGGGATTGCACCTCTCGCCTTGGTGGAGGGAAAGGACAGCCCCACCGGAACAGCAGATGCATGTTGGAATGGGGTGAATCTGAACATAGGTTGTGATAGCCTAACTGCCCGCTATAGTCATGAGAAAAAAGTAAATTCTTGTGGAGGAATTGCAGTATTCGGCATTTTGACCTGCTTATTAGAACTTTGAATGAAGGATCGTCTAGGGGACTACAGTTTAGCTCTGGTTTATGTGGTGGTTTCAATAAGGCCATAGTTACTATAAAATTAGTGACTAACGTAAGCTTGCTTTCTAGCAATCTGGCTGTGAATGTGAATGATAATACATCATAGCCATCTCTAGCAAATAAGTTACAGATATCAAACTTTTGGAATGTACTCAGGACTCCTCTAACTTGTCATTTGATCTTTTCATGCAATTATACTGTAGCTTCAGTCCTTAGGAATTTGCTTGTTTGCTCCCCCTTTCTGCTTTCTCCCCTCATCAGAAATTAAACTCCATCTGCTAATTTAGGTTTATAAGATCAGCTCCTCTCTAAATATTTGAGATCATTGCTCTCCAAATAAATGTTTTCTTAAAAGCGCAGTGTAGTATTTCTAAGACTTAAATTTTCTCTCGATGCAATTGCCTCTGTAAAGCCTTCTCCTCCTCTGGAATTTGAAATGAATGTGAAAGTTTAGTGAAACAAAAAATACCTTTCACTTCCTATAGATTAGCTTGTTTACTTTGAGATTTCCTTAACATTCCTTCCCCAAGTTAACTCAGCTAGCCTTTAACTTGTGTGAAAATTTTCCTGATGCCTAAAAAAAACTTTTTAAAATTATTAGACTATACAACATTTGAAAAAAAAAATACAAAATTCATTTTTTTCCAGATAATTAAGTTTTCTGCGAATGAGATATAAAAATGCTCAACCCTGGGTCTGCTGCCTGGGAGTGTGGTTTGTGGGGTGTCACAGCCGGAAGTGGAATTTCCATGATGATGACTTTTTCTGAGTGCTTTTTGTGTGTAGTAGCTTTATCATATTCACTATTTGATGAGTTTATCACATGCTGAGTTTCTTATGGGGAAGAAATGTCCTTTTTAGCAAAAATTGAGTTCATCAACTTGATGTGCTGGTGAAGTGAAAGTCACTCAGTCTTGTCCGACTCTTTGTGACCCATGGACTGTAGCCCACCAGGCTCCTCTGTCCATGGAATTCTCCAGGCAAGAATACTGGAGTGGGTGTTGCTTGAGGGGGCTTTTAAAAATTGGTTCAGATAATCCTAATGGAATGCTCCTAATGGAATGCCAAATGTTGGAAGGACTGTCTAATTTTTAGAGCAACTTTAGGTAGCTGGGTTGATTGCTTCCTGAGTTTTACTTTTATTACAGTGTTGATATGAAGGCTGTGACAAAATATGGTACTTTTTCCTGGTTAAAGTATGCAGAAAATCTTAAACTCCAAAGCTTTAATCAAAACAACCATTTTATAGTAGAAGTTAAAATTAAAAAGGAATTTTAGCTGTCTTCTTAAAAATAATTTTATTTATTTATTTTTGGCAGTGCTGGGTCTTCCTTGCTGTGATGGCTTGGATTTTCTCTGGTGTGGGCGAGTAGGGGCTACTCTCTGGTTGCGGTGTGCGGGCTTTTCAGTTTGGTAGCGTCTCTTTTTGTGCAGGTCCTGGGCTCTAGAGCACAGACTCAATAGTTGTGGCACACGGGCTTAGTTGCTCCTTGGCCTGTGGGATCTTCCCAGACCAGGGATGGAACCCATGTCTCCTGCATTGGCAGGCAGATTCTTTATCACCAAGCCACCAGGGAAGCCCTCTGTCTTTTTTTTTTTCCCCCGCCTCTGCAAGTTATTTTACCGAGGAAGATTTGCAATCAATATTCTTTAAATAGCTGGTCAGAATCCTGAAAAGCAATGTAGACTTTTAAAATTAGCATTCAGCATTGATTGACTAGCAAAAGGTTTCTTGTCACTTAGGCATTGCTCGTTTAAATAATGTAGGAGAAAGTTACTCTCGGCTTCTTTAGTGAGAAGGCCTTAACGTGAGAATATATTTCAGTTTCACAATTAATAGTAATTGGGCAGGATTGATGACATTTTTAATAGGAATTGGATAGGTTTGCTGACATTTTTGTTGAACTGCTTAGGAATGAGTTTTCATTTGGTAAAGGAGGGGAAAGCTGTCAGCTAATACTGACCAATATTGTCCCCTCCCCGGACCTTGTGCACATACCCTCCTGAAATGAATACAACAAACTCTGAAGCGGGGGTTGATTGATTATTCACATCATATGCTATTGCCTTTCCTGAAGTCCTTCCCTCACATTGTGTTCGCAGTGGCCTTGGTTTAAAAAAGTAGAAAATAGAGGCCTCCCTGGGGGTCAAGTGGTTAACACTCTGCTCCCAATGCAAGGGGCATGGGTTCGAGCCCTGGTCAGCGAACTAAGATCCCACTTGCCATGTGGCATGACCAAGAAAATGAAGTAATTAGCCTCCAATTAAAATAAATAAATTTATATTTTAAAAAATACTAGAAAATACATAATTGAACATGACGATGATGAAAGAGGTATCATCTTTCCACCTGTATATCAGTGATATGATAGCAAAAAAAAAGAGACTGTTTTGAATTAGGAAAATATCTTTGCTGTTTTCCCTAACTCACACACATTGTTGAGACTAAATGGAGACTATCATGAGGAATTAAGGCGACAGTATTCTTGATCTCTAAAGCAGAGTGGGAAGACTCCTCCAGTATCACGCCAGTTCTCAATTATTGTTAATGCATATCTTTATGCAAATCATTTTATAGGATTAAAAAAATACCACCCCCACCCCTCCCGCCCACACGCACGGCTGCTTCTCTCTGCCAAGGGACTTGTGAGACATGAAATTAATTACCTCACAACTCTGGCTCAGTAACTGCCTTGTACCGAGTACCCACTCTGGTGGCTATTATCATTATTTCCCACAATAATCCTGCAAAAGGTGGTTACCTAATAATCCCCTTTTTATCATGGAAACTCATTTTCTCTTGGTATTCCCAGCTACTAAGAAGCACAGCTGTGGAGTCATTTATAAAGGACCTCTTCCTCTCATAAAGGATGATACTGGTTTTGTGGTGCGCACAATTTCACACACTGGCTCAGATGTAAAAGGGACCAGGGAATGTCAGTATCCAAGCCTGTATGCTCCTGTACTGGCCTTTCCTTCTCTGAGTTTTAAACCCAGTTACACATCTCCTGGAGGCTTTTGTGGTTGATGAGGATTAGAACGAGGGGAGTTGATTCGGTGTGTAAGATATAAGGGATGGATTTAGAATGTGGAGAATTCCTGGAGAAATTCCAGGACAATGCTGCAAATCGTGGGGGAAAGCTAACTAGTTCCAGATGTCACAGCACGCAGTCCTGAAGTGCTCGGGGACTGCACAGAGCTGGTTATACTAAACCAAAAAAAAAAAAAATCAATGGTTATAACTGTATTCGAGATGCACTTTTCCTCTGTCAAACACAGTTAAGTTTGGACAAAAACGTTAACATTTTGTAATCTATAATATGACATATTCCTTAAAAGTTTTTTTTTCCTTTTAAACCTCTGAAGTAAAAGAAAATAAGTCATATTTTCATCACATAATCACTGAGTATTTGAAAGAGTAAGAAAAGAAAGTCGGTCCTGCAGATTTTGGACTCACAACTGGTTCTTGCATTTTCTGGAGATTGGGGTGGGAGGTGTCTGTGTGGGGATTAGGGCAGGGGACTATATCTTTAAACCTTTTGGGATCAGGGACCCTTTGAATCTTGGGAGGTGAGGGATTATATTTTTACAAGAAAAATGTATATTTGCTCATACTCATCATAGACCTCTTGTGAGTGATTTTATAAATTGGGATATTTATCAGCAGATAAACACAGTTTGGTAGAAGATGACACCAAAATAGGAAAAGCTTTGACAGTTCTCTGCCAAAGTTGAATTTCTATCCAGGAAATGCTTTCAAATTTGGGTTTCTTTTGATATTACTAAAGATACAACTGTTCATATATTTTCAAGTTTATTTCACTTCACTAATGTTCAGTTGCCTTTTCTTTTAAGCCTTGGTAGGGTTTATTAAACTGTTCAAACTATTAAGCAACTCAGATTATTATCATCATAGATTTGAAGTATTGTCCTATAAAGTAGTAACTGAGGCTAGTTTATCCTTTTAAAAATTGAAATGCATCGGCAGAAGGATGTATTACCAGCTGTCACTTTTCTTCTCCATTTCACTTTCCACACTGTTTTCTTTAAGGAGATCTTTCATTCGTCTTAGAAAAACCTAGCAACAAACAAAAAGCTTACTCAGAGTCTTTGTTTTTACAAGACAACTTTAGAAACTGTACTATCATTTCACCTGGGACCTCCCTTTATCCTTCCTGCATCTATAAAGCTATACATTCACCCTAAGGAAGCTTCTTCTAGGTCATATGCAGAGGTGTCTCAGACAGTAAAGAATCTGCCTGCAATGCAGAATACCCAGGTTCAATCCCTGGGTTGGGAAGATCCCCAGGAGAAGGAAGTGGCAACCCACTCGAGTATTCTTGCCTGGAGAATCCCATGGACAGAGGAGCCTAGTGAGCTACAGTCATGGGGTCACAAAGAGTCAGACATGATTGAGTGACTAACACTTTCAAGTGAGTTAAAGCACTTTCTACATCATTTTTTAAATCATCTTTTTCTTTTCCAAGTAATGTTTCCAGCATATTGACACTGTCTCACGAAGACATATGACTAGAATCTTCTCCCAGGAAAGAAGAATAGAAATATTTTATTTTTTATGCTAATGTTTACCTAAGCAATACTTGTATGATGTTGCATCCCCAAGTGGCTTTAGAGGAAAAACATGTTGACACACACCGTATACCTGGTAAGGCTGTGTTTAGCGTGCTGCTGATCAGTGTGTAGACTGTTGCAAGGACTGCAGTCTTTCCTCACCCTTTGAAGTGACTGGGGTGGGACCATTGATGAGCAGGACTGCATGAAGATGAAAGTATCTCCCAATCCTGCCTCCCAGAGCCCTTCCCCATTGACACTGGGACCAACTCCTTTCCCCAACCTTTTGACCATCTTTGATGCCCAGTGAGAATGTGGAGTTTCTAGGTGAACTGTAGCATCACCGAATATGTGAGCATCTTGTTTGGGCTTTATGGACATTCAAGAGACTTTCAGTATTAATAGCAGCATTCTGCAAAATGGCTGGATAATTTAGCATTGTGCAGGAGGGACAGTTATGCATTGTATCAGAAAGGCTAAACCTAAAACCAGGTATCCTGTGGAAGGACTTTTTGGGTGCCAGGAAAGTACATTTCCAAATCAATGGTGCTTAGATAATCAAGCTTTTTTGATTTTCCTCTTCCTATCCCATTGGACAAATCTAAAGGCAGAACGTAATTCCATAGGGAGCTGATGTCAAATTAGAGCAGGGGAGGACTTCCCTGGTGACCTAGGGGTTAAGGATCTGCCTGCCAATGCAGGGGAAATGCTTTGATCCCTGATCCAGAAAATGCTTCGATCCCTGATTCAGAAAGATCCCATGTGCTGTGGCGCAGCTAAGCCCCAGTGCCACAACTACTGAAGCTGGAGCACCTAGAGCTGGGGCTCTGCAACCAGAGAAAGCCAGTGCCCAGTAAGGAAGACCCAGTGCAACCAAAAAATAAATTCGAAAAAATTAAAGCAGAGATTTTGAAGTCATTTAACAAGTGAATATATTAATGGGGGAAAAAAGGAATTGTGTTAATGAAATGCTCGTTAGTGTGGTCATGAGTAGATTCTGCCATGCTCTGTCCAAATAGGCAGACACTGGGTCTTTGCTGGAAGCTGCCCTGCCCCCATCACAATCTGCCTCCTGTCACTCAGCAGCTTCCCTGACTCCCAAGAGCAAACCTGCTGGCTTGGTCCCTTCTCTATGCCAACCCACATTTTTGGGCGATTCTTTTATGTGTGTAACGGCCACCTGGTTTGCTGACCAAGTAAGATCTTTGAACTTGCTCAGAACCTGCATGCAGACTAGAAGTTTCTCATAGAAACACCTTAGAGGAGCTTTCTGCTAACCACGGACTGGAAGGTGGGTGTGACGTTTGGCAGTCTCCCACCTTTAGCCCAAACCTGGGAAATGTGAGGTGCTGCTGCTGGATACTGTATAGACTTGGGGGCTGGGAAAGCAGGGACGGTGAGGAAGGGAGGTCCACACAAAAAGAAAGGCTTGGTCACCTATGATCCTTCACTTGGTCCAAAATGAGGTAGAAAGATCTAAATCTTTTCATGGTGCAAATAAAAACAACAAGTAGAGAGCTAACTCCAGAGAAGGCAATGGCACCCCACTCCAGTACTCTTGCCTGGAAAATCCTATGGACGGAGGAGCCTGGTGGGCTGCAGTCCATGGGGTCGCTAAGAGTCAGACACAACTGAGCGACTTCACTTTCACTTTTGACTTTCATTCATTTTAGAAGGAATGGCAACCCACTCCAGTGTTCTTGCCTGGAGAATCCCAGGGACGGGAGATCCTGGTGGGCTGCCATCTATGGGGTCGCAGAGTCAGAAATGACTGAAGCGACGCAGCAGCAGCAGCAGCAGCAGCAGCAGAGAGCTAATTCAGAATGCACTTTTCCCCCCTTGAAGTCCTTGTGTCGGGAGTCAAAGAGATAAAAACAGGTGCGATGTGGCATTCGACTTTGCGGAACTTTAAAGAGCAGCTGAACTTGATGTATTGATGGTTTCCATAGCATCTCGTGGTCCTGAAGGGCTAGGAGTGTCTCAAGGCTACTGGTTCTGGAGAGCTGAAGGCTGCTCATGACTGCCCTCTTCTGTTCAAAAGCTCCTTCCTTGGTTTGGACAATGACTTCATACACATGAGTGCAATAAGGAAAAATGGAACCAACAGAAATTGTCTAAAAACAAGGAGACCAAAAAAAAAATTAAAAAAAAAATAAAAACAAGGAGACGCAAAAATGCAACCATTTGAAGACTATTAAATAATTTATCCAGAAGAAAATACAGATATTAATAGCAGTTATCACTGGACATTCCCTCATGGCTCAGATAATGAGCCACCATCCCCTGGTGGTAAAGAGTCTGCCTGCAATGTGGGAGACCCGGGTTCGATCCCTGGTCAGGAAGATCCCCTGGAGAAGGGAATGGCAACCCACTCCAGTATTCTCACCTAGAGAATTCCATGGACTCGGGAGCCTGGCGGGCTTCAGTCTGTGGGGTTGCGAAGAGTCAGACATGACTGAGCGACTAATACTTTCAACAGTTACTGCTGGACATTGTCTTATGGATGTTACTCCCAGTTTTCTGTATTTTAAAATCTTCAGCAAATTATATAGATGACTGTTGGAACTGATAAAAAGTAATTAAAACTTCTGAGGAAAACCATAAAGAAAAAAAAAGCCATTCTAATGGCTTTTGTTTTATTTTTATGTGTTACCCTCCTAACTAGCCTTTTCAGGGAGTCGTCCAGGGCACCCATGTTATAGGTGAGGACGCTGAGGACAAAAACTTCAAGAATTGTGCCCAAGGACCCAGTGCTAGTAAATGGTGCAGCTCAAATGGAACCACCAGTCTGTCTCCAGAACTTCTGGTCTTTGATCCCCTTCCTTTCTACCTGAATTCACTTCTTTGAGAGGTGGGAGAAGAATTTGGTGGTTACTTAATCATTGATAAAAATTTTGTCTTGTGAGGCAAGGAGCCAGGAGTGTGAACCATTACCCTCTCCGTTTTTGTTGTTTTATTTTTATTAGTCATCTGCACTTGTTTATTCTTCTGAGTGTTTAAAACAACTTAGAGAAAGAAACAAAATTAAAAATAGTTCAGGGCACATTATATACCTTTTACCTAAATTCACTTCTTAACATTTTGTCTCATTTGCTTCATTATTTACTCTTTTCATCTAGTTGGAAAACAAAATAAAGAAAAAATTGCATACAGTGGCTTCCCTGGCTCAGCGGTAAAGAATCCACCTGCCAACACACGAAACACGAGTTCGATCCCTGATCCGGGAGGATCTCACATGCCTTGGAGCAACTCAGGCTGCAAGCCGTAACTATTGAGCCTGTGCTCTTGAGCCTGGGAGCCACAACTCTGAAGTTTGCATGCCCTACAGGCTGTGCTTCGCGACAAGAGACGCCACCACAGAGAAAAGCCTTCACAGCAACTAGAGAGAGGTTTTCGCAGCAATGAAGACCCAGCAAACCAAAAAGAAACAAGCAGCATACAAGGACTTCCCTGGTATTCTAGTGGTTAAGACCCCGAGCTCCCAACGCAGGTGGCCCGGGTTTGATCCCT
Source organism: Ovis aries (assembly GCF_016772045.2). NCBI lineage: Eukaryota > Metazoa > Chordata > Mammalia > Artiodactyla > Bovidae > Ovis > Ovis aries. The sequence continues at coordinate 76,195,459 of NC_056061.1, forward strand.
AGTCAGGGAACTAGATCCCACATGCCACAGCTAAGGATCCCACATGGTTCAACTAAGACCCAGAGCAGCCAGGTAAATAGTTTTTTTTAAAGCAGCATCCAGGTTCCTGTTAAGTATGAGATGTGAAGCTTTCTGAACCATTTGAGAGTAAGTTACACACATCATGGTTCTTCACTCCTAAATGCTTCAGTGCGTATTTCCTAAGAATAGAGATATTTCCTGTAGTAACCATAATACCATTATTAATGTTAGATATTTGCATTGTCACAAGACTTATATAGTCTGCCATTTTTTTCCAATCTTGTCAGTTATTTAATAATGTCCCCTTTAGCGTTACAAGATCCAGCCTCAGGTGTGATGTCCTCATCTCTTTGGCCTCTTTTAATCTGGAACATTTGTGTAGCCTTTGTCTTTTAGATATTGACATGTTCAAAGCATGTAGTCCTCTTCCCGCTTCTAACACCCTCCTTTTGGGTGTGTTTTCTGTTAATTGAATTTAGGTTGTGCATCCTTTGCCACACGTGACATTGTGTCTTCCTGAGGGTATTATAGACAGTGTCCATCTGTCCCTCATAGGTTGATGTTAAGTTGTCCGATTTCTCCATCCTTTCAACTATTACGCATGTAAATATCCTGCCTAACTCTCCCCACTGCCCCTCCTCCATTTAGCTCCCACTGGTTCTTCCTTTATCCAGTCTTTACCTTAACAAAGTGACGAAATGATGGTCAGGCGATCTTTAATTTTTTTTTATCATTGAAATAGAGTTGATGTACAAGATGACATAAGTTACAGGTGTGCTCAGGTGATCTTCTGAACCATTATCTGGGTCAGAAGAGTCAGTAGGATATATGTGTTCTTTCTTTTTTTAAACTATGACTGTAACCATGAAAAAAACTGCTTATTATTCTGAAATAGAATTTGAACTGCTGTCCACATCAGACATACAGCAGTAGTTTCTTTAGATGTTCATTTCAGTTCAGTTCAGTCGCTCAGTCATGTCCAATTCTTTGTGACCCCATGAATTGTAGCACGCCAGGCCTCCCTGTTCATCACCAACTCCCAGAGTTCACCCAAACTCATATCCACGAGTCAGTGATGCCGTCCAGCCATCTCATCCTATCATCCCCTTCTCCTCCTGCCCCCAATCCCTCCCAGCATCAGAGTCTTTTCCAATGAGTTAACTCTTCGCATGAGGTGGCCAAAATATTGGAGTTTCAGCTGCAGCATCAGTCCTTCCAAGGAACACCCAGGACTGATCTCCTTGCAGTCCAAGGGACTCTTAACAGTCTTCTCCAACACCACAGTTCAAAAGCATCAATTCTTCGGCGCTCAGCTTTCTTCACAGTCCAACTCTCCCTTCCATACATGACCACTGGAAAAACCATAGCCTTGACTAGACGGACCTTTGTTGGCATGTCTAAATACTTTTTCTTATCATAAGTGGCATCTATAAATTATAACACTTATAATTAATGACATATGGAGAATAAGAATTTTAATGCTTTGAAAGTTCACGGGGTTTATTTTTCTTTTAGAAAGACTAAATAAATAAATAAATAAATAAATAAATAACTCTGGGGACTTCCCTAGTGGTCCAGTGGCTAAGACTCCATGTTCCCGATGCAGGGGACCCAGGTTTAATCCTTGGTCAGGGAACTTGATCCCACATGCTGAAACTGAGTTTTCAGGCCAAAACTAAAAAGAAAAAAAAATATTAAAGACAAACTTTGTTTATTTTTTTGTAAAAAATAATAAATAAATAATATTTTATATTATTGTTGTAATATATACAATATATATATTTACAATAATATTGTAAAAAATAATAATAATTTCTTAGAGCAGTCTTAGGTTTGCAGCAGTGGTGAGTGGAAAATACAGAGGGTATCTGTGCATTCCTTATCCCCCACCCAAGCATAGTCCCTCCCGTTATCAACACCCTTCACCAGAGTGGGGCATTTGTTACCGTCCTCGGCCTGCTTGGCATCGTCATGACCCAGAGTCCTTCGTTTACATTAGAGTTCTCTCTTGGTGTGTACATTCTGTGGGTTTGAACAAATACACGATGAAGTGCATCTACCGTTGGGGTATCATGCAGAATAGTTTCACTGTCCTAAAAGAGTCCTCTGTCCTCTGCCTGTTCATCCCACCCTCCTCCCCACCTCTGGCAGCACTGGTCTTTTTATTGTCTCCACAAATTGGCCTTTCCCAGAATGTCATGCAGCTAGAATTGTACAGTGTGTAGCCTTTTCAGATTGGCCTCTTTCACTTAGTCATATGGTTCCTCCATGTCATCATTTGCTAGCTCATCGTTAGTGCTGAATAATATTTCATTGCCTGGATATACTAGCTTATTTGTCCATTTACTCAATGAAGAACATCTTATCTTGGTTGCTTCCAGGTTTTTGCAGTTAGGAATAAAGCTGCTAGAAATGCCCACCGGCAGGTTCTTGTATGAACGTGGTTACAACTCATACCAAATGTGGGTATGAGTAAATACCAAGGATATTTGGGTAAAAACCAAGAAGCAGGATTGCTAGATCAAATGGTAAGGGCATGTTTAATTTTGCAAGACACTGCCCCGCTGTCTTCCAAAGTGGCTGTACCATTTTGCATTTTCCACAACCATTTTTGAAGTCAGTTTATTTCCCTGTAAACCAGTTGGTCTTTTCCATGGAGTTGGCTCTTCATATCAGGTGGCCAAAGCATGGGAAAGATTGAGGGCAGGAGGAAAAGGGGGCAGCAGAGGATGAGATGGTTAGATGGCATCACCAACTCAATGGACATGAATTTGAGCAACCTCCGGGAGATAGTGAAGGACAAGGAAGCCTGGCATGCTGCAGTCCTAGTCACCGAATTGGACACAATTTAGCCACTGAACAAACAAAACCAGTTGGAGGGACCAGGTGACTTCTCCCTTTCAGCTCTAAGGCTTTATGATTGGAAGTGATAGCTTGATAATGGGGACCTGCGCAAGGTCCTCACTTTTGATTTTAATACTACCACCAAAGCAGAGACATTGCTTTGCCAACAAAGGCCCGTCTTGTCAAGGCTATGGTTTTTCCAGTAGTCATGTATGGATATGAGAGCTGGACTATAAAGAAAGCTGAGTGCAGAAGAATTGATGCTTTGAACTGTGGTGTTGGAGAAGATTCTTGAGAGTCCCTTGGACTGCAAGAAGATCCAACCAGTCCACCCTAAAGGAGATCAGTCCTGAGTGTTCATTGGAAGGACTGAAGCTGCAGCTGAAAAACTCCAATCCTTTGGCCACCTGATGCGAAGAGCTGACTCATTTGAAAAGACCCTGATGCTGGGAAAGATTGAGGGCAGGAAGAGAAGGGGACGACAGAAGATGAGATGGTTAGATGGCAGCACCAACTCGATGGACATGAGTTTGGGTAAACTCCGGGAGTTGGTGATGGACAGGGAGACCTAGCGTGCTGTGGTCCGTGGGGTTGCGAAGAGTCGGACACGACTGAGCGACTGAACTGAACCACCAAACCAACCCATGCAGGGATCCCTGCCACGCCCCGGGTCTCTGTTAGGCAGTGTGGGTTTTGTATCAACTACTGGAAGACATGTAGTATGGATAAGAGAGAGGGGTGGTTCGGGAATGCAGCGACAGTGAGGTTTGGGCGCCTCTGGCTGGGGAGATCTGGCGGGTTTTTAGTGTATGTGCTAGAGTTTGTTTTGAGTGTGCTTGAATTGGAGGAGGGACCCCCGGTGTGGGTGATGGTGGGGGGGGAGTGGCCCCTCGCAGGCTGGCGAGGAGGCTGCGCCCTCTGTGACGCGCGAGGCGGCCCCCAGGGGGCGCCCTCGTCAGCAGCGCGGCTCGGAGTCGGCAGCCAGTCTCCATCCAGCGATGGGGCAGCCGGGGGCAGGCGGCTGGGCCTCCAGGGCCTCTGTCGGCCTGCCCCTGCCGGTCAGTGGCGCGCGCCATGCCCTGGTGGAGCAGCCTCTGCTGTGAGTAGCGCGCGCCCCGCACCCCCAGTGGCGGTTCGCCCTGCGTCCAGAGGGCAGGATCGCGTGGAGCGCCCCGTAACGGGGCGGTTAGAGCGGTGTGTGGGTTTCCATCCTTCCTCTTTGCTCTGATCAAACCGCTGACCCGGGAGCGCGCGTTGGTGGTGGTGAAAGGGGTGGTGTTAGGAAGGGACAGCCCAGGATGCCTGCATGCTCAGGGCTACAGAACCATCTTCTGGGCTCCACTGGGTTTGCCAAGGCCCCCGAGGGGCAGGGCTTCCCCTGGGGCCTGTGGAACAGGCGCCCAAACCCTCCGCTCCCACAGCGAGCATCTAAATTGGAGAATGAAAAACAACCGCAGCGTGAGGGAGGCCCCAGGCTGCAGGTTGCTTCTTGCCAGAAAGGGGCACCTCCAGGAAGACAAGGACATAGAAGAAATGGTGGTCAAGGTTGGGGTAAAGATTGTGTGGCGTGGGGTCCCCTGGGAAGGTCTTTGTCTGGGAGGTGGGCGGGAGGCGAGGTAGAAAACAATACAGGCCCCTCCCCCCCTCCAAAAAAATCACAAGTTGCCCCTACGAACCCGGAGGTGCTGAACAGGATGGAAGGGGCCTTGCCACTTGGGCTGCTGCACGTGGCGTGATGGCCAAGAAATACCAAAGGAGCTTGTGAAAATGGATCTAGGTCTCACTTCCAGTTGAGTGGGCAGCCACGTGGTCACACGTGGTGTCTGTCTGGTTCCAGACCTCTGAATTGCAAGCCTGAGATCAAAGTTGGCTTATTTTTTACTGGAATATAGTTGATTTACAATGTTGTGTTGGTTTCAGGTGTACAGCAAAGCAAGTCAGTTACACATACATGTATCCAATAAAATTTTTTTTAAGTTGGCTTATGTGTTAGAACATAATTGAAGCCTTGGCTGGCAGGCTAGGTAGTTTAGATTATCCTATAGGTCCTGGAATCCTTAGGGAATTTTGAAACCTTACCTTCCTGATGTGATCACAGGGGTCGGGGGTAAGTGGAATGGGGCCTCTCTGTAAGGACTGTACAGGTCCAGCTGGAGTGGAAGGCAAGTGGAGTTGGGTTTGTCCAGCCTTGTGCAGAAAGCAGAGAGGTACCATCTGGGTCCGCACGGGCCCTTCCCAATCTGGAAGATTGTTCTAACAGTAGTAGTTCCTAGAATCAGTTAGGTCAAAAGAGACTGCAGACCAGTTAGGATTTTAAAAAATTTCCTGTGATCCTAAATACTCTTCTTTTTTACTGGGTCCAGCCATATATCACTCTAACAAGAACATGTGAACATTTCTAGGCTATAACAGAACCTTCAATAGCGATTTTGTTCTGCCAGTTGGCTGCTGTTCTTCTTTGCCTCCCAAGTTTTAACTGTAAACATTCCAGTCATCCCAGAGTTTTATAAGAAGTGTTTTGGATTGAAATGCAGATTAGAAGCATGGAGTGGGGAAGTAGAAATGATGTGTATAACACCTGCTGTCTCCCACTTTGTTAGCAGAGTGTCTCTGCATTTTTTAATGGTTTCTGGAGAGGTTGGTTAATAAGTATTTTTATCTCACACTTGCTGGCAGGAAAGTTATATGTGTATGTGTTGCTAGTAAAATTATAGTAGAATAGAGTTTATTATTGGAGTTTGACTTTTTCCTCCAGTATATTTCCAGTGATACCATCCACCTTTAAAAAAAAGAAGGTCACATCTCTTGTGTTGCATTCAAAGCATTTGCAGAAAGTTCTTTTGTGAGTATGCTTTTATAATTGGGAAAAATTGTATAGTAGTTTATGGAAATCCACTTAACTTCAAGAATTTTTAGACTTTAAGAGCTGATTTATAATAGGAACAGATGAAAACTTAGAGCATTTTCTTATTTCATAAAATTATGCATACTTTTTAAAAAATAATGGGGAGAGAGTGTTCCTAGAAGATTCTGACTTAAAAGAATGTCAGGGTTGGGTATGTTGGACAGTCTATCACATATGTCTGGATTTTTCTCTCTCTTGGGATATTTGCCTCAATATTTAATGTGGGCTGTAATTTTTCCTTTATTGTTTATAAAATCTAAAGTTGGTCACCAATGTGTATTTTCAAGTGATTTTTTTTATCACCAAGGGAGCTTTTCCCCCAAATTTATTTATGAAAAAATTTTAAGGTATTATAATTAACATTTACCATCTTGCCTAATCATACCTCCATCCCTCCATCCATTCATGAATCCATCCTTTTTTAAAATTATTTATTTATTTATTGGGTCTTCTTTGATGCTTGAGCTTTTCTCGAGTTGCAGCAAGTGGGGCCTATTCTATAGTACATGGGCTTCTCATTGTGGTGGCTTCTTTTGTTATGGAGCACGGGCTCCAGGGCGCACAGGCTTCAGTAGTTGAGGTTCCAGGGCTCCACAGTTGCAGTTCCCAGGCTCTAGAGCACAGACTCAATTGTTGAGGCACTTGGGCTTGATTGCTCCATGGCCTGTGGGCTGTTCCCGAACCAGGGATCAAACCTGTGTCTCCTGCACTGGCAGGCAGATTCTTTACCCCTGAGCCCCAGGGAAACCCGCATCTTACTTCTTTTTTATGTGTTTTAAAGTAAGTTGCAGGTATCAGTATGCTTTACTCCTGAACACTTCAAGTATGCATGTCATTAACTAGAGTTTAGGATTTGTTTGTTAAAGTGATTCTTTTTCTTAAGAAAAAGAAAAGGAAAAACTACCCTTTAAGAAGAGCACTTGAAATTAATCAAACTCATTTGTCTTCCTAAAATGTCTATCTAAAATGTTCGGTTTGGGGAGTTCCCTGGTAGCCTAGAGGTTGGGATTCAGGCTTTCCTTGCCTTGGCCTATGTTCAGTACCTGGTCGGGGAACTGAGATCCTGCCTGAGTGGTGCAGCGCCACCCCCCAAAAAATTTTTTAATAGTTAAGATGTTCATTTTGGTTTTATTTTTGTTTTTCTAATGCTGCTTTAGATTCTGACTGATATCAATGAGAAAAAAGTGCCTGATTCTCAAAACTCTTACAGAGACAACCGAGGCACTGTCACAAGGCCCCACCCACCCCTATGGCGAGTGGTTACGGCTAGAGCACCTCCTTGATATCTCTCCTTCCTCTAGGCAGAAGCAGCAGCCCAGATGATCAGGGCTGCGATCATTATCTGGGACTATCCAAAAAACCTGGTCATGTTAGAAAAGAAAAAGCAAGGGGAAAAGAACCTGTGGGTAAGGTGTGTGCGGGCGTGTGTGCTTAGTCACAAAGTTGTGTCCTCGTACTCTTTGCAACCCCATGGACTGTAGCCCACCAGGCTCCTCTCTCCATGGAATTTTCCAGGCAAGAATACTGGAATGGGTTGCCACTTCCTTCTCCAGGGGATCTTCCCAACCCAGGGATCGAACCCAGGTCTCCCGCACTGCAGGCAAATCCTTAACCAGCTGAGTTACCCGGGAAGCCCCTAGGGTATAGCACATATGACACAGTATAAAGCATGTTCAAAAAGGACTCTGGTCTTTACTTGGGTGGTTCTTAGGACAGTTTTTCACGGAACTTTCTAGGCTTCACTTTCAAAATCAAACCCAATAAATACTCCAATGGAAATTTGTAGACATAGGTTAGTAATATTTCACATAAAGAATAAAATTATTTTCATGGAAAAATAAGATGATGTAAATTGGATGATGGATTTGGGGATGCAAATTGTTTCTGTATTTCCAAAGAATTTCTATATTTCAAATACTTATTGCTATGTTCCAAGCACTGCTATCTAAACTGGTAAATTGTTACAACATTATTGGGACCTTTTTGTGTGTCAATTTTAATTGACGTTTTTATTTATTACAGAAAGCAATCAGTTCAGTTCAGTTGCTCAGCTGTGTCTGACTCTTTGCGACCCCATGGACCAAAGCACGCCAGGCTTCCGTGTCCTTCACCATCTCCCAGAGCATGCTCAAACTCATGTCCATTGAGTCAGTGATACCATCCAGCCATCTCATCCTCTGTCTTCCCCTTCTCTTCCTGCCTTCAATCTTTCCCAGCATCAGGGTCTTTTCCAATGAGTCAGTTCTTCACAGCAGGTGGCCAAAGTATTGGAGCTTCAGCTTCAGCATGAGTCCTTCCAATAAATATTCAGGATGGATTTCCTTTAGGATGGACTGGTTAGATCTCCTTGCAGTCCAAGGGACTGTCAAGAGTCTTCTCCAACACCACAGTTAAAAGCATCAGTTCTTCAGCACTCATTTTTCTTTATAGTCCAACTCTCACATCCATATGTGACTACTGGAAAAACCATAGCTTTGGCTAGATGGACCTTTGTTGGCAACGTAATGTCTTTGCTTTTTAATAAGCTGTCTAGGTTGGTCATAGCTTTTCTTCCAAGGAGGAAGCATCTTTTAATTTCATGGCTGCAGTCACCATCTGCAGTGATTTTGGAGCCCCCCCCCCCCGATAAAGTAATACTAACTAGAAAAGCAAACAACAGCAATACTAAGTAGAAAATTTTAAAAATTTGGACAAGTAAAACTAAAGTATATTATATGCTCATCCTCCAGAAGTCATATATGAATGGTGTGTGTGTGTGAGAGAGAGACAGAGTTTTTAAACCAAAGTGAGGTCATAGTATATAGACTGTTTGGTAGCCTGTTTTCTTTTTCAGTCAGAATTTCTACCCTTTCATTTCAGTTCATTTCGGTAAAAATGTGTCGCCTCTAATCTCAAATCATTCTCCCAGGAAGATCCAGAAGTGTCACTGAGCTGACTTGCTCTAACAAATATCCGACTGAGGTCCACGCCTGGCATCTCTGGTTGTTAGGTTTCTTAATTTTTTAGATTTAGCACATCCCACCCTTTATTAAATCGCATTGACTAGCTTCTTTAACCCCCAACAAGTTTTAGAATATAAACCTACAGAAAAAATAGAATAAGCACCCCTATACACGTGACCAAAGTCACCATTCACTGATTTTTATCTCATGCTCTTTCTTCCTCTCTCTCCTCTTCTCCCTACCCCATTCTCTCTCCTTAGTCTATTTGAAAGTTATTTGTAGACATCCATTTGTATTTATGTTTGATTTTTGTCTTTTGCGACATTGATACTTCAGTCCAGGCTAGTTATTTTATAGAATGTTCTTCATTGTGGGCTGTTGTCTGACTATTTTCACATGATTTTGTTCTGTTAAACATTTTTGTCAGGACTACTATGTAGGTGACTTACTGGCCTTCTCAGTGCCTCATATCAGGAAGCATGACAACAGTTTTATCCTGTTATTGGGGATGTTAATTCTGGTGGCTTGGTTATGGCAGTGCCTGGAAGATTTCTCCATTGTAAAGGGAGTTGTTCCTTTTGAAATGAAGTCACCTGTGTGTTGATACTCTAAAACTGTAGGTGTGCTGACAACGTTTCACCCAAAAGTTTTCGCATCTTTTGATCCTTGACTGAATGAGTTATTAGAAAAGGGTTAGTAAATGTGATTTTTTCCCCTAAGTCTGTTGACAAACAGCCAACTGGGCATTCTCAAATAAGGCAACCGCTTAAGCTATAGCCAATCAGATAGTTTCCTTGCTTTGGTTTCAAACTTCATCTGTAAAAATGTTCCCCCTATTGTCTTTTTTAAAAACATTTTTTAGTTATTTATTTGGTGTGCCTGATCTTAGTTGCAGCATGCAAGGTCTTCTTTGGGTCATGCACCATCTTTTGTTGCAGCTCAGGATCCTCAGTGATGCTGTGGCCTCTTACCCATAACTAATTTTTTTTTTTTTTTTTTTGCTAGTTGAATTTGTTAACTTTCCCTCTAAAAGGAACAGAAAGAGCAGAGTAGTACCTTTGAACCTGAATTTTAAAAGATCATTTGAAAGCTGCCTAATCTGTTGAAATTTACAGATGCTGGTAAGACCCTTACCTGATCTTGATCTTGGAATTGCTGGACTGTTAAAGTATTCACTGGTCATGGTTTTTAAATATTTAATATTTTGAATTATAATCATGTCTATCTTTTTCTTCCCCACCACCCCCTCTTTCTGTTGTTAATAGTTGGACAAAGAGAATCTGAAGATGTGAGTGAAAGGGACTCAGACAAAGAGATGGCTGCTAACTCAGCGGTGGTTCAGGACATCACGAAGGAGGGAAAGGAGGAAATGCCTGAGATGATGGAACCGATCCCTGCCTCGGAAAGCAGCGTGGATGAGCTGATGCAACCCTCTGAGCCCCAGGCTAATGACGTGGGATTTAAGAAGGTGTTCAAGTTTGTCGGCTTCAAATTCACGGTGAAAAAGGATAAGACCGAGAAGTCTGACAGCGTGCAGCTCCTCACCGTCAAGAAGGATGAAAGTGAAGGGGCAGGCGAGTCCGACGGGGCCGGTGACCACCCGGAGCCCAGCCGGGAGCCGGGGGATGCAACACCTAAAGATGGTGAACTGAAACAGTCCACCGAGAAACCCGAAGAGGCACCCCGACGTGAGCAGAGCTGCACAGAAATCTCCCTTCAGACCGAGTCTGGTCAAGCAGCTGAGGAAGGCAAAGATGAAGGAGAAGAGAAACAAGAGAAAGAACCCGCCAGACCTGCAGACTCCCCGACTAGTCCCATAGCCAGCGAAACCGCCTCGCCCTTCAGAAAATTCTTCACTCAAGGCTGGGCCGGCTGGCGCAAAAAGACCAGCTTCAGGAAGCCCCGGGAGGAGGAGCTGGAGGCTTCCGAGAAGAAAAAGGAACAGGAGCCAGAAAAAGCCGAAGAAAATGAGAAGATGGAAGAGCCCTGCGAGCAGCCACCTGCCCAGGAGGCTCCCAAGAGTACCCAGGATGCCAGGCTGTCGGCCGAGTATGAAAAAGTGGAGCTGCCCCCTGAAGACCAAGTGCAGGCACCTCCTGAAGAGAAACCAGCCCCATTAGCAACTGAAGTGTTTGATGAAAAAGTCGAGATTGTCGCCGAAGTCCACGTTAGCACTGTAGAGAAGGACCAGGAAGAGCCGAAAACCGAAGCAGAAGAAACAGTGGAGCTCTCGCCGCCCGAAAAGTCGACCGAGACGAGCGCCGACCTTCCGGAAGCTGAGTCGGCCGAGATGCTGAAGACCGAGGAAGATGCGGGCGCCCTGAGCGGGGACCACTCCCAGGCAACCGAGCTCAGCGGGGAGGCAAAATCGCCGTCCACGCCCCCCGAGGGCACCGTGAGGGAGGCCGAAATGCTGTCCTCGCAGGAGAGAATTAAGGTGCAGGGAAGCCCTTTGAAGAAACTGTTCACGAGCACCGGCTTGAAAAAGCTCTCTGGAAAGAAACAGAAAGGGAAACGAGGCGGCGACGAGGAGTCCGGGGAGCAGCCCCCAGCCTCCGTGGATTCTCCCGACAGTCCAGACGAACCGAAGGGCGGCGAGAGCTCAGCCTCGTCTCCAGAAGAGCCCGAGGAGATCACCTGTCTGGAGAAAGAGGTGGCCGAGGCCCCGGGCCAAGAGGGGGAGGTGGAAGAAGGGACCACTTCCGACGGGGAGAAGAAGAGGGAAGGTGGTGTCACCCCCTGGGCGTCTTTCAAAAAGATGGTGACGCCCAAGAAACGCGTGCGAAGGCTCTCTGAAAGCGATAAGGAGGACGAGGCAGACAAAGTCAAAAGCGCCACCCTGTCCTCCACGGAGAGCGCGGCCTCTGAAGTGCAGGAAGAGGCCAAAGGGAACGGAGAGGAGCCTAAGCCCGAGGAGCCCAAACGCAAGGTCGACACCTCCGTGTCCTGGGAAGCCCTGATTTGCGTGGGGTCATCCAAGAAGAGAGCCAGAAAAGCATCCTCCTCCGATGATGAAGCAGGGCCGAAACCTCTCGGAGGGGACAGCCAGAGAGCAGAGGAAGCTGGGAAGGACAAGGAGCCGGGCCCGGAGGCGGCCGCTGCCGGTTCCCAGGACCACGAGCAACCGCCGGGAAGCTCCTCACCCGAGCCGGCCGGCAGCCCGTCCGAAGGGGAGGGCGTCTCCACCTGGGAGACCTTTAAAAGACTGGTCACCTCGAGAAAAAAATCGAAGTCAAAACTGGAAGAGAGAAGTGAAGACTCTGTAGCTGGGTCTGGCGCAGAACATGCAGCCTCAGAGGCTGAGCCTGGGAAAGAAGAGTCCTGGGTTTCCATCCGGAAGTTTATTCCCGGGCGAAGGAAGAAAAGGCCAGATGGGAAGCAGGAGCCAGCCGCTGTCGAAGAGGCGGGGCCAGCGGAGGCCAACGAGGACGATGCGGACATCCCAGCCGTGGTCCCTCTGTCTGAATACGAAGCGGTGGAAAGAGAGAAAACCGAAGCCCAGCAAGCCCCCAAGAGCCAGGAGGGGCCCGAGCAGAAGCAGGTGGATGTCGACGTGTCAGAGGAGCTCAGTAAGAGCCTGGTTCACACCGTGTCGGTGGCTGTCGTGGACGGGACAAGGGCCATTACCAACATCGAAGAAAGGGCGCCCTCCTGGATCTCAGCTTCGGTGACAGAACCACTGGAACAAGCCGAAGGCGAAGCCACACCACCGAGCGAGGAGGTGCTTGAAAGAGAAGTCGTCGTCGCAGAGGAAACCCCCATCGTTACCAAAGCACTGCCAGAGGTCCGGGAGGCCGGTGATGACACGATGGCCAGCGAGGTGGAATTAACCTCGGAAGCTGTGACAGCTGCCGAAACCACAGAGGCCTCTGGTGCGGAAGAAACCGCTGACATGGTTTCCGCTGTCTCTCAGTTAACCGACTCTCCAGACACCACCGAGGAAGCGACACCAGTGCAAGAGGTGGAGGGCGGCGTGCCTGACGCAGAGGACCAGGCGAGAAGGACCCAAGAGGTGCTGCAGGCCGTTGCAGAAAAAGTTAGAGAAGAGTCACAGCTGCCAGATGACGCCATCCAGAAAGGACAAGCAAAAATACTGGAGAAAGTGGAAGAGGCTGAGGAGGGTTCTCAGGCCCTAGATCTGAAGGAAATGATGGATGTAGCATCCAAAGTGCTTGTCCAAGGTACTGAAACTGAGACTTTGACACAGGAGAAGGTGGTTGGAGAGGCCACCATGGAAAGCTTGGGAGAAGTTCCTCCAGGCACAGACAGTGCAGAGGCCGGGGAGCTGGCGAGCACTTGTCTGGCTGAAACCGGGACTAGGGTAGAAGCAGAGACTGCCCCAGAGCAGGCTGTTGCTCCTGACTCAGCTGAAACCCTCACGGACAGTGAGACCAATGGAAGCACCCCAGTAGCAGATCTTGATGCTTCAAATCTAAGCCAGCCAGACAAGATCATGGATGTCCGTGAAGATGGTGAGGTTCCAGCTAGCACTCAGTCCCAGGTCCCCGAAGGCGAGGTGCCTCCTGCACTGAAAGAGCTGCCTGCAGCATCTTCCGATTTTCAGTCGCAGGAGGAAAGGTCTTCAAAGATGACAGAGGGTCTAGAACACACGGATGAAGAGGAGGGAACAGTGGAGACTGTAGCCATCCTTTCAAAGACTGAGGTCATTCAAGAGACTGGCCAGTGCTCTGATGAGGAAGCCAAAGAAGAACCATCCATGGAAGGACTTGCCGTGTCTGCCGACACAGAAATAACTGAGAAAAAGATAACTGAAGTTGTCCTTGAGGAGGACGTTACTAAGAAAGTTGAATTTCAAGAGAATGAAAATATAGAACTCCAGAGTCCTGCTAAGTTTCTTCCAACCCCAGAAGAGAGAGAGATGGTAGTTGAAGGGAAAAGGGAGACTGTGGAAGTGGAGGCAACTGAAGGGAATGAAGAGAAACTTGAGCACGAACCAGCTGTGGCCGTATGTGAAGAGCTCAGTAAGCAACTGGTTCAGACAGTGAACGTCACCATCATCGACGGGGAAAAGGAAGTCGTCAGTTTTGAAGGAAGTTCTCCCCTGCTGGCTTCCGAGGAAGAGGCATGCACGGGAATCTCAGTTCAAAGCTCTGAGGCAGCATTAACTCTGATAGCTGCAGCCGTGGAGGAGAAGGTCTTAGGAGAAGCTATCAAGATTGTAGAAACAACCGAGGCTTTGAAATCTGCAGAAGCTCAACTAGTACTGGAAGAAGAGTCCTCAGAAAAAGATGAAGAGTTTCCTGCCCAGCCTGGGGAAGAAGATGTGGCATCCACAGGGACTGAGTCTCAAGCAGAATCAATACCGACGATAGTATCTATTACGCCTGGAAAAGGCGTCAGCGCTGACCTGGAAGGAGACGAAACCGTGTCACAGAAACGGGAGTTGGGTGGAGATGGCAAGCAGGCTGGTGGTCAGGAAGGCAGAGAGAGCAACGCAGGAGAGGAAGACGGCAAGGTGGAAAGTGAGATTTTGAAACTTGAGAAGGAGAGCTGCAGACTTGTACAGAGCGTGATTCAGACAGCCGTTGACCGTTTGGGGAGTACAGAAGAAACGGCCACCGATGTCCAGACCCAGGCTCAACTGGCAGAAGTCGACAGCCAGGAAGCTGGGCAGAAAACGGAGAAAGAAGAAAGTGAACCTCAGGCCTGCCCGGTGGATGAAACACAAGCTGTAGAAGCCAAAGACGAGTCCCCACTAAGCACTGGGGAACACGCACATCTCCGCGTTTGCAAAGATGCGATTGAAGCTTCAAAGAAGGTGGCGGCCACTAGCATAGAAGGTTCCAGGGTAGAAGACCAGCGGCTTGAAGAGGTAGCTCTCCCATCCCAGAAAAAGAGAGAAATCCCTGAAACAGAGTCTGTGCTGCAAGATGACGGCAGTGCTGGGTTTGGAGAAAGAAAGAAGTCACCATTTGAATCCCGAGAAGATGAAAAAGGTGAGGCTGCCGGTGACCCTGGAAACCAAACCTCAACCCCAGAGGATGCTGAGCCCTCGGGAGGCTCGACCAAAGAGTCCCTGGATACAAATGGACCCAAACTAAAAGAGAAGGGAGACAGCCAGGAGGAAAAAGTGCAGAGCGAGTCAGAAAAAGAGATGAAAATACAAACACAGGAGGAGACACAGAACCAAGAGAGAGATCTGGCGAAACCCGAGCCCACGGAATCCTAAAACATCACGTAAGTAACTTTTTTTTTTTTTTCTAATTTCCCCTTTCACCCCTCCACCCTCCCTTCAGATGGCAGATTTGTTATGAGTTCAGATAATAAGGATTTTACGGCGAACCTACATCTGGGGAAATAACCATCAACCAGACTAGGAGACCCAGGTTAGTTTCCTTTTTCTCATTGACATGCTCTTCAGTCTTACTGATGTCCTAAGAGTAGTGACTTCGTTTTACCCCCAATATGACTGCTTTCTAAGAAAATAAAGAGGCCTGTGTGTGTGCACACAAGTGTGTGTTTATGTGTTTGGCCCGAGGACATAAGAAATATGTTGTGCTCACTCAGCACCATACCAACTTGTTGCATTTTTTAAAAAATAACTAGAAGTCCAAAGTAGGTTTATACGCTGCTGCTTGAAATGTAATTTATAGCTCTCTGGGAAAAATATTGATTTCTTCCAGCATAGTGACAAGCACTTTAAAAACATTTCCAGTGCATATGAGAGCCTAACTACTGCTGTTTGGGTATGGGTTGGCCAAAAAGTTCGTTTGGGTTTTTCTGGAACATCTTAAGGAAAAACCCGAACAAACTCTTTGGCCCACTCAATAGCAAAGGGCATTGTATCATGGACCCCCTCACCATGCTTCTTTCCTACGGAGTTCAGCCTGTGGTTTTCACCAGGGTTCCCATTGGCCGCATCTCACAACTCTTAGTGCTATTGCAGAAATGAGAGAGGAAAAGCAGATTTCATTTACTTTTGATTCTAACTTCCTTCCACAGTTACACTTGTGTACTTGCAAGACCAGAATGTGAAGACAAGTAGGGGAAGAAATGGAATGCTGCTGACGAGACCTTTGGAAACGGAAGAACAAACATGTCAACTGCTCATTTCCCGAGAACCCCTGACAATCCTGAGGCTTCATCGGGAGCTATAGCCAGATAACACTTCCTCTCGTCAAGACCACACTGACATTTTCCCTCAATACCATATAATGTTTCTGATTCAAGGTCCTCAGTTCTTAGCCTGGAACTGGAGTTGGCAATTCTTGGTTCTGTTTCTCAAACTGGAGTATCATTCTTTATGTATTTATATGTATGATTCAAGTAACCCTCCTTCTGTATCTATTGTATAGTTTTCTTTTTTTCTTAACATCTAAGGAAATGTACAGCGTAGTGCAATTCCTTTTGTATCCCTTATTATATGACGGGGCATGCGGCCACGGTGAAGTCTCGGGAAGCTTTCTGCTGCCTCAGTTACAGCCTTTGAAAACAGCTCTCTAGAAATAACATTCCTGATCAGGAGCTCCACTTCTTTTAAAATTCACTAAGGATTAGGTTCCATGTTCAGTATCACTCTGAAATAGGTCACTTTCCTATTATGCATAGTACGCTAAAAATAAAAGGTGGTTTTTTTTTTTTTTTCGGGGGTTTTGGGGGAGACATACAGAATGTCCTATTGTTACTGGGAAATTTTTCTTCCTATCCCCTGGGTGGAGGTTGGAAGGAAGTTTTTTTCAGGAGCAGATTAAGTTGGAGTCTTTTCTCCTAATTGTTACGGTTGTTTGGATGGATGTGTGTGCTTTCATTTTGAGGCAAAGTAGTGAAATGTTTTCACGTTAGCAAGAAAAGAATTGACTGCTTTTGAGTCGACCTTACATGCTGGACCCCCATTCACACACAGCACGAAATAAGTCAGAGTCTTTACAAATGGTATTTTGATAGATGCTGGATTGTTATCTGTGCCATATTTGTGCCCACTCTTTTAAGAACAATGTAGCATTATGTTCGTTTGGATAAATTGTGATTTGACAACTGATTTCAATAAAACATTTGCTTCACTTAGATTTGCTGGATTTCTTAGATAATAGGAAGCCTGAGTCCTATTCTGCATCCGAAAAGCAGAGAAGCTAGAACTTTCTAATGTTACTACACAGGGTCAGTGCTTTACATCGGTTTAAGTTTCAGATTAGGAGAAGTCAGGTCAAGGGCAGAGAGGCCTCCACTGAAATAAACCAGGAGCTTTTCAGATTGAAGGTATTGAAACAATGCTACCATCTGGTGGTGCTTCCTGAAAAAGTTAGTTTTCTTTGTTAATACGTGTTAATGACAAATGTCTCTAGAAAGACATTTTAAGGCTTAGCAGTAAGAATGCCTTGCCTAATAGGAATCTTGGAAAAAATTCTTTAAGTGTCAAAATGATTTCTAGTTCATGCTAATATACAAAAGATTCTGTCAGACAATTGCTACACACACAGGACCATCCCCTATCTACTGGAGAGTTTCTACTTTTTCATGGGTAGAGAACCGGTCTGGTGTATACACTTCTTAAATTTTACGTAAACTCAGTACTCCAGTTTGAGAACTTAAATTTCAACTGCCGATTAAATTATTTTAAAGCATAACACTCAAGCAAAACTAGAATAGTCCTTTTTTTTTTTTTTTTTTTTTAGCCAAAAGACAGTTGGCTGTTAAAACTGGAAAGTAGTTTCTCATAAACCAACAAATCTGATTACCAAAAAAAAAAAAAAAAAAAAATTGGCCATATTAGAAATAACCCCTCATGCTAAGAGCATATGGCCTTGCAGTTGGAGAACATTTAATATCCTTTTAGGAGTTATTTGCACATTTAATAGCCACTTGTGCTTAATTACTAAACTTTAAAATCTCCAAATTGAAAAACACCCTCTGATCTGAAGATCTTTCTTTTGCCAGCTTGAGACTTAAAAAAAAAAAAAAAAAACCTAAACACTGGTGTCAATTTCTGAAGATAACTGAAATTTGGAGATGACAGCAGTTTTTAAGGAGTTCATTTGACTTCTAATTATTGACTGACTTCCTTTCTCTGGCAGGGAGAAGGTTTGTGCTGTTTTGAACAGATTAAAGATTTGTGTAGTTTATGATGATCATTTTTGGGGGTTTAAATTCCATCCTGCCACTCATCCTACTGGCATTTGGTCTTGGCCAGGTCATTCTAGCCATCACTGTTGGGTTTTCAGTGGCAGTTGCTTGGTGACTGTGGTCTTTTGATGTGCCCTGGGTTATTCCCGTTCAAGTTCTGTACCTGTGTCCGTTAAGCATCATTGTTTTATTAACAGGAGGAATGCTATTAACAGTAGCATGACATACAATTCTGTATTATAATTTTAAAGCTGCTGTTAAGTTGTGAAGTCCTTAAGCATCAAATGCAAACTGCAGAAGTTGGAGCAAGTGCCTAAACTTTGCTAATTTTTGCATTACTATGGAGCCATGTACAATAGACAGGAATGCAAGACTTGTACACTCTTGCCATTTCTTATACTTGAGGAATATAAAATGTTCCCCCTCAGGTTCTTTTGCTAATGGTACACCCGAGTTGCCTCTCTCTGCCACACAGATAACTTTGTTCCGATATTTTCCTTTGAGATATTGAAGGGCTGGAAATGTTAGCTTTCAGTGTAAGCTTCAAGCTTAGCAGTTTTCCTTTAATCTGAGACAATATTTGATTCTTACTTCTGTTTGGGGGGGGATGCAGATTTTTCATTTATCTAAATAAAATACAACCTAATTAAATACCATGGATTTTCTTTCTGTAATTTCACCTTAATTCAATTTTGATTGTTCTTTACTGTCCTGAGATTCATCACGCATTTCACTTTTACTTTTAACTATACTTAATCATCCCTTGCGACACTGTCCACAGAGCTTCCTGGGACTGTACGAGTGCACAGAAATCTCTTCAGTGATTCTTAAGCTTTTCGGGTTAGGGACTCCTTTGATTAGACGCTCATTAAGCCTCTGGCTGACCTCCAACCCCACAAATGAGCACAGTTTTATGCGGTTTTTGGATAGCCACACTCTGAAATCCCAACCGGCAACCAGAACCAGAGTTAGAAAACCCTTATCTGACAATACGAAAGGAAATGGGCACAGTGCAAGGATTCCCAGGAAGAGGTTGGCACCTGAATGTGACCAGTGTCACATGGAAGGAAGAAAAGGGAGTCGCTCAGTGGTGGGTGTCTGACTCTTTACGACCCCGTGGACTGTAGCCCACCAGTCTGCTCTGTCCATGGAATTCTCCAGGCAAGAATACCGGAGTGGGTTGCCATTTCCTCCTCCAAGGAATCTTCGATCGAACCCGGGTCTCCTGCACTGCAGGCAGATGCTTTACCCTCTGAGCCACCAGGAAGCCCCCTTGGCAATCCATATCCTATTGATGGTGTCACATGACTGCGCTTCTAATGTGATTCTAGGGACGAATCTGCTGGGCCGCCTGGCACAATTTTTGTACAAATGCAAGTTCCTCCTTACCACCAAGTTCCTTACCATCTCCACCCCTATGGTATATCGCTGGAATTAGGTAAATGACTTGGCCCTCCTTTTATAAATGAGAAAATTGAGATATAGATCACCAGTCCTTATGTGATCACACAGATTGTAGCTAAGGTGACCAGGACTTAGAGATGGCATTGTAGTGAAAATAATATATTCATGATTTTTTTTTAAGTGCTGTCACAGCTTAGAAATCACCCCCCCCCACACACACACACACACACTTTTTTGATGTTTAAATATTACAGGCATCTGTATAGTGCATGCCAAGTTGATTCAGTCAACTTGCAACCCCATGGACCGTAGCCCGCCAGGATGGGATTCTCCAGGCAAGAATACTGGAGTGGGTTGCCATGCCCTCTTCCTGAGGATCTTCCCAACTCAGGGACTGAACCTGAGTCTCCTGCACTGCAGGCGGATTCTTTACCTGCTGAGCTTTACCAAGGAAGCCCCCATCTGTACAGTATGCAATCTCGTGACTTTTTGCATATTTTCCTATTTCTTGTTGACATGAAAAATTTTAACACAAGAGAAGTATTACATCTAACCTTAAGAGAAACTTGCCTATAGATAGTATTCATATTTGGAAACCAGAGTTGGAATAATATTTCCTAAATGATGAAATTAGGACTCAATATGTTATTTTCCAACAACAGAATATGGTTTGCTAAGTCCTAGCACTAACTCACCCCTCTGCTTTTTCTTGTTTGTTCTACAACTCCCAAATAACCTGGTATAATTAACAAGCACAAGGAGAATACATTAGGCTAACTTAAAAACCACATTGTGTTTGATCCTAATTATGCTTGTTAGCCTCAGAAGCTCTCCTAATTCTGGGAAAAGCAGATGGGGTTGTCTTTAGGACTTGAAACCTGGACACAGAGTTCCTTGTAAAGGCTTTATGGAAAGGGTACGGCTGCATTGACCAGTGGACCATTTTAAAGAGTTGGATTTAAACTAAACTGTTACTTACTAGTTTTAACAGAGAAGAGATGCTCTCTTATGATTTCCAAGGCAGTGTTGGGCATCTACCCGACTCCCCTGTCGAGTTTTGGTTAGGGTCTTAGGGGTGTGGTTAATGGTTAGAGTGTTAATGATTTGGGACCAAAGATACTTGTGATCCTGCAAGGCCCAGGACAACCCTTCTTAAAAAAGGAGGTTTCTACCTAAAATGCCAGTGCTTCTAGAGAATTGCTACTCGAGAATTATAGACCAGAGGTTAGGAGGAGACTAGCTAACATGTTACTATAGTAACAGCTATCATCACCACCACCATCATCATCACCAGCTAGCAAGAGATAATTGTTGTTTAGTTACTAAGTTGGGGTCCGGCTTTTTGAACACATGGACTGCATCACATCAGGCTCCTCTGTCCGTGGGATTTCCCAGGCAAGAATACTGGAGTGGGTTGCTGTTAGGGGAGTATATTAAACTAATGACACTTTGGCTTGGAGAGGTATGGGGGAAATCAAGAGATGGTTAGGAAATGAATTTAACAGGACACAATACCTGATTAACTGTTGGAATAGCGTGGTGTGAAGAATGAAGTTTCTGGGGAATTCTCTGGTGGTCCAGTGGTTAGGACTTGGTGCTTTCACTGCGGTGCCTGAGGTTCAATCCCTGATTGGGGAACTAATATCCTGCAAGTTGTGCAGCGTGACTAAGAACAAAAACAAACCAATCAAACAAAACTCACACAAAAACAAAAATCCTTCAATCCCTTCCACAAATTAAATGACAAGCCTTGAAAAAAGAATGAAGTTTCTGCATTGCCAACCTGGATGTCAAGTCAGAAACCGACATGGGTACATGAGCTTCCCTGGTGGCTGAGATGGTAAAGAATCTGCCTACAATACAGGAGACTGGGTTCAATCCCTGGGTCCAGAAGATTCCCTGGAGAAGGAAATGGCAACCCACTCCAGTATTCTTGCCTGGAAGAGCCCATGGATAGAGGAGCCTGGTGAGCTACAATCCATGAGGTCTCAAAGAGTCAGACTCGATTGAGCCACTAACACACACTGAAAAGGGTAGAGGTGGGCAATGATATTTGCTTGGAAAGTGTTCAATTTGAGAGTCCTATGAGATTCCCAAGGGAAAATGCAGGATCAGTAGCTGGATATATGGGTTTTAGAAAAAGACAGACATCAACAGCTCTTCTGTCCTCTCTCTGCCCTGGAAGGAACAGAAGGGAGAAAATAACCCTACGACATTGCTTAGAAATCTCATGCACAGACTGGTGGCAAAGAAAGATGAGGCTTACCCTGTCTCAGCAGTTTCCTTGTTTCAGAATGTATGACTAGGTGCTTCGCAGGGTGCTTGATAAACTAGAGAGCAAAATGCACCATAGTACATTAACATCAGTAATTAAAAGTTTTAATAAAACCGCCCACCAGAAGCAACCTGATGACAGTTGTAATTTGATAGATTCAGAATAATGACGTTGCTGTTTCTGAAATGTTAATACCATAAACATCTTTTTCAGAAATGTTCTTTTCGTGCATCACCTGCATTTCTTATCTTTCCTCTCCCTGTTGCCTTCTCAGTTTCTGCGGTCTGCTAGCCCCTCTCCCTAGGGTGGAGGTGGGGGAGGGGCTCTGGCTGAAAGGGGCCAAGCCTGCAAGGCCTCTCCCAGGGCTCCCTAGACCTCGCGTCTTCCCGGTGCCCAGTTCTTTCTGGCTGGCTACCTCCGGACTTTTGTCTGTTTCTGGGCATCTTCATCTAAATGGAAAGATAAAAGGATTATTTTGTCTTTTGCTAATCAAAAAAAAAAAAAATCATAGAATAAATTTAAATGGCTAACAGCAAGGAAGGATTTCCTAAGCAGAGAGATGCTAGCAGAAAGGACCATGGACAGGGAGATCTGGACACTATAATGACCAGCCAGATCTTTGCCTCTCTTAGAGTAAGGAAGATTGTCTAGGTGGCCTCCTCAAAAACTAGATGGGGCATTTAATTACTTTGGCTGCCTTCTTTTCTGTGGTCAGAGATTAGAGGCATTCAGAACGAGAACAGAGAGGTTTAGAACAAATGTTGTGCAATTGCTAAGGTGCGTCCGACTCTGCAACCCCATGACTGTAGCGTGCCTAGAATAAATCCTGTGCTGTGCTTAGGCACCCAGTCGTGTCCAGCTCTTTGCGACCCCATGGGCTGCAGCACGCCAGTCTTCCCTGTCCTTCACTATCTCCTGGAGTTTGCTCAAGCTCAGGTCCACTGAATGCCATCCATCCAGCACATCCTCTGTCATCTCCTTCTCTTCCTGCGGGGTTCTCCAAATTTTGCTACTAGCATCATCACCATCATCCTCTTTTGGGAACCTGTTCAACATGCACATTCTTGGGCCCCACTCTGAACCGACTGAATCAAATACTCTTTGTTGTTGCTGTTGTTCAGCCGCTAAGTCATGTCCGACTCTGCGGCCCCATGGACTGCAGCCAGGCTCCTCTGTCCTCCACTATCTCCCTGAGTTTGCTCAAATCCACGTCCATTGAGTAGGTGATGCTATCTAACCATCTCATCCTCTGCTGCTCCCTTCTCCTTTTGCCCTTCAATCTTTCCCAGCATCAGTCTTTTCCCATGAGTTGGCTCTTCACTTCAGGTGGCCAAAGTATTGGAAAGCTTCAACATCAGATACTCTACAGTGTGTTTGATGAAGCCCTCCAGAAGATTCTGATGTGCTGAAGTTTTAGAACCACTGTGAAGAAGTGAAGTCGCTCAGTCGTATCCGACTTTTTGCGACCCCGTGGACTTAGCCCACCAGGCTCCTCCATCCATGGAATTTTCTAGGCAAGAGTACTGAAGCAATAACTTGTTCTGGACCAAAATGGAGGAATAAAGCAAAGATTGTCATAAAAAATGCAGTCAACCTGAAGAACAAGTTAAACTGCATGACAAGAAACTATACTCCCTGTTCTCATACTTGTATCTTAGAATTAATTCCTAGTGGATTAGTAAGAGAGGGCTTCTCCTCCCCCATCACAATTCCCAGCCAAATTTCAGGAGGTACCACATACATACCATCCTCTGCAACCATCCTTCTAAGTGCTTATATCTCTTTAAACACAGCAATTTGGTATTTTCCCTGAAATGTGTGACTGAGGTCTGACATTTTGAAATTGAACCGTTCATTTTGGATGTCTCAGCCCTTCCCTTTCTGGCAAGGTAAAGTTAACAAACAAGAATAGTGACTGGTTTTGTGACTTTAACAAGGCTTGAGGTCCACCCTAGACTCCATCCTTCTGTTATTATCCAAGCTACCTTGTTAATTTATTTCTCAGCTTAATTGAAGGATAATTGATAAATACATTTTAATGGAATGCATTAAGGCCATATTTCCTACGGTAAAATAAAATCCGACAGTTCCTACAAATCTATTTTTTAGCAACATCTGCTGAATGAATCATTTATTGTTTTCCCCAAGAAAGGAAAAGTAATAGACCCAGTGGTGTTAATAAGGGCTAGAGTGTGGGGGAATTGTCAGTTACTCAATCCTGTCTGACTCTTTGCAACCGTATGGACTGTAGCCCACCAGGGCTGTCCATGGGATTTCCCAGGCAAAAATACTAGAGTGGATTGCCATTCCCTGCTCCAGGGGATCTTCCCAACCCAGGGATGGAACCCATGTCTCCTGTGGCTCCTGCACTGCCAATGAATTCTTTACCGTCTTGAGCCACCACAGCAGCTCAAATTCATCCTGAAGCTTAGGTGTTCAGATTGTTCATATCTTCAACTGATAGGGCCAAAGCTTATTTCAGCTGGTTCCATCAGACTTCCCCGGTGGTCCAGTGGTTACAAATCTGCCTGCTAGGGCAGCAAAATCCTGCTCCAGGAGGATTTCACAAGCTGCGGGACAACTCAGGCTGTGTGTTGCCACTACTGAGCCTGCACACCCTAGAGCCTGTGCTCTGAAACAGGAGAAGCCACTGCAATGAGAAGCCTGTGTACTGCAGCTGGACAGGCGCCTCCCCCGGCCAGAATTAGAGAAGGCCTGCCGGCAGCAGTGAAGACCTGGTACAGCCAAAAATTAGATATATTTTTAAAAATTAAAAAAAAAAAAATTGGTACCATCCAAAACTCAGAATAAATTGTTAGTTTATAACCTCTTGGGATTAAATGGGAACAGAGCATCCCAGGGTAGGGTTGGCTTCTTTATCTGTACTTGGCTTTTGGTTTAGGGAGGGAAATGGCATTGTCCAGGTCTGCCACAAGGAAGAGGTGGCTGCAAGCTGCTAAGAGCGCCTGAACTCCAGCAGGGGAACAGAGCGCCTGCCTTTTTCTCTTCATCAGGATGCAGGCGTTCACCACTTTCTTCACCTATCAGATCCTTAGTGATTCCCATGACTTCCGGGTCTTCAAGACCCCCTTGTCTGCCAGAAGGGCTGGAAGGCACAGTGTGATTTTCCCTTTCAGATAGTCACTGAAGCCAACTTGGCACTAAGACTCATTTAAATTCTGAGATGTAACTATATAGCCCTTTTCCAAGGGCTTCCCTGGTGGCTCAGATGGTAAAGAATCTGCTTCCTATTCAGAAGACCCAGGTTCCATCCTTGGGTTAGGAAGATCCCCTGGAGAAGGGAATGGCAATGCACTCCAGTATTCTTGCCTGGAGAATTCCATGGACAGAGGAGCCTCTCCTGTCCTCCATAGCCCTGCAATTCCATGGGCTATAGTCCATGGAGTTGCAAAGAGTCGGACACAAGTGACTAACACATACACACACAGCCTTATTGAAGGTTTCACTTTCTGTGGTCAACCTTCATCCTAATAAATGGAAAATTCTGGAAATAAACAATTTATATGTTTTAAATTGCAGCCATTCTTTGTGGTGTGATGAATTCCTGCACAGCCCACTCCGTCCCTCCCAGGTGTCAATCATCCCTTTGTCCAGCATATTCTGCCATTAGTCACTTAGTAGCCATCTGGGTTATCAGATTGACTGTCAGAGTACAGCAGTGCTTGTGCTCAAGTAACCCTTATTTTACTAAAAATGGTCCCAAAGCACAAGAGCAGTGATGCTAGTAATTTAGCTATTTTCTTATGGTTTAATTTATAAATTAAACTTAAGTATGGATGTATAGGAAAAAACATAACTTCTATGGAGTTTGGTATTATCCATTCAGATTCTCGGAATGTATCCACTGAGGTAAGTGGGGAGGGACTACTGTAGGTTTTTTTAAAAATATGGAATCAGTGGATATTAGTATTTAATAATCTAGGTTGATATAGCCTGTATTCATGTCATCTTTGGGCAAACACTTTGACCTCTTTTTTCCTCCTTTAAAAAAAAAAAGTTGAATAAGTCAATATCCAGACTAACTTGTGGTCAAACTTGGACTCTTCATAGGTTCTTCTTATATTGTTTACCTGTTTGATTCTCACAATTTTATGATCCAGTGCTGTTACTGTCTTCATTTTACAAATAGAAAAGGTGTCCCCCAGGTTAGGGGAATTGGCCCAGAGTTCAGCAGGCACAAAAAGAGATACAGCAAGAAAGTGACTTGGGGCAAGGTTCTCTAATAGCCCTTCCTGCCTCTTTTTTTGGCAGACAAAGTAATACAGAGATAAAATCATATACCCATTTAATCAAATGTTTATTCAATGAAAGTATGTATAAAAACTTTACAAATCTTAGAACTCAACTATACATGAAGTAGGATGACGGGATATTCAGTTTTTAACATACACGTACAGCACAGTTATTAACTGTTCTTCCCTTTCCCCTTCGGTCCTTATTTCTGGCTCCTGTTTTATCCTGTGAGACCATTCTGTTATTGGCCTAAAGGAAGATTAATGGACAACTTTTACTGCTCTCAGGCCAATGGAGGAAATTTCAGGTGTTTTTTTTTTTTTTTAAGAAATGGGAGACTAAACATCAAAATTTTTTCCCAAACAGCAATTTTTTGTCCTGATTTTTCTCTGCCATTTTTGATGCTTCAATAAATGTTGCCAGTAAACTATCAGCATTAACATTTAAAGTCATTAAAGTTCGTACATTTGCTCACAACTTTCCCTGTAAGATGCATATTCTTGTATCTTTCCCCCACCCCTGCATACTCACACTGATTTAAAAGCAGTTGACTGGTGCTAAAATCAGATTTACCATTGGCAACTGCTAGAATGGCATGTTGTTTTCTATTCAGAAAGACAATCTATAGAATGGTACTTTCAAGTCTGATTTTTAAAACAACCAACAAATTTGTTGGAAACTGAAACACATATTTTGTTGTTATTCAGCTTTGAAAAAAGCCAGCAATTAGATAAGGCATGTGCATTAATTCACCTGTTTACAGCAAGTATCCACACATTTTCTCTTCCAGACACACAGACCCACAGCTTGTCATGTTTTATCCAAAAATTAAGATTGCCATCACATTATTACTTTATCTCTTTTGTGTTTTGTTCAAGTAGATTTCTCAACTAATGATTTTTCCTAACCGGACATAATCTCAAAGGATGCATTCTGAAATAAGACACCTGGAGGATAACTACTAAGAATGTTTTCTTGGGTTTGAAGTTTCCCCACACCTCTAGATTTTGCATAGTTACAGAGCCCCACTGTATCTCTAAGAAGCATGCTGTATTTTTCAGACATTGTCTTTCCGAGAAGGGAGACTTATTACCCAGGGAAAGTCATAATTTTAGCTTGCCAACTTGCATTGGAGTTGTTTTGTTATGTTATATACCCTTCATTAGTTCCAAGTAGGTTTTTAAATCATGTAAAACGTCTCCAAGTCTATGAGCTTATAAGTACTACTGACCATTATCTTTCCAATATCCCCTGAATTAAAGAAATATGTTCCAGGTTTATAATGCACAGAACCTTTAAGAGGAGGGGCTGGGGACAGGGCAGGAGGGGTGGGGGGAATGGGGCCGGGACCTTTCTGTATCATGCCATGGAGAACAAGAGTTCTGAATTGGGGGAAGGGAAGGAAGAGAGTCTTTGTAAAAATGACAGTTTTTAAAAAGATAAGTAACATTCAGTCTAACAACACTGTTTCCTGTTCCTTTTTGATGGAAGCTAACACCGGGTGGTCCGGTTCCGTCACTTCCGAGTCCCCACTGCCCAGGAGAATGGATCGCCCCTCCTCCAGGGCGAACACGTCTGAGTTCTGGTTTTGGCATGAATGTTTAACCACTTCGTTGGGAGTGGAGAACGTTTTGTCACACAAGTTGCATTTGTAGGGTTTGTTCGTCTGTACCAACATGTTGTCCATCTGGCTGCCTTCCTCAAAGGTGCAGAGCTCCAGAGTCTGTTTGTCCACCATGGTGTAGGTGTCGATGCTCTGGTTGAGGCACACGTGGCGGGCTGCCTGGTTGGCCCTGCAGAAGCTCTTGTCGCATGTGCTGCATTTGAAAGGCTTCCCGGTGTGGATGTACATGTGCTCCCGCCAGTGGCTTTTCTGGATGAACTTGCGGCCGCAAATGGTGCACTCGTACTTGCGCCGCTTGACCTCCCGCTCCTGGTCCGCCTGCTCCAGGTTGTCAATGTCCGCGATGTCCGAGGGCGGCGGCGTCTCCGAGTGTGGCTGCCCATCGATGATGGGCGAGTCTGAGATGTGCTGAAGCTCACTGTCACTGATGATGCCCGCCTCTGGCACTTCCATGGCATCCTTGCCGAGGTCCGCCGCGTTGCTGCACAAGGACAGGGGCACGCGGCTCTCGCCAGGCTGGCTGGCCGTGAAAGGGACCCCCGTGTGAATCTGGAGGTGCTCCCGCAGGCTGCTCCGCAGCGTGAAGCGCCGCCCGCACAGGTGGCAGGCGTAGTACTTGGGGAAGCTGCCGTTCCTCTTCATGATGCTCGGCTTAACATGGGCGATGGTGAGGGGCGCGGGCTGCTCGTCCGACGAGGAGGCTTCCAGGTTGGTCTCCTCCCCGGGGGGTGGGGGAGGAACAGGTGTGGAGACGAGGTCAGGTGATAGCGAGGTCTGCAGCGGGTCTGAGGGGGTCATGTGTGTCCGGTTCACCTGGCTCAGGTTGGAGGGCAGCTGGGAGAGCTGGGAGGCCTCGGGCCCCTGCTCCTGGCTCATCCGGGTTGCCTGCGGCCGCGGCTCCCGGGCAAGTTTCTCAGGCGCCGAGGCAATCTTGGTGGCTTGTCTTAGCTGGTGATCTGCGATCTGAATGCCATACAAGGATGACGCCAGTGGGAAAACTTGGTCGGGATGAGAAAAGGCTCCTTGGCTGGCCAGGCTGGCCTCCTGGATCAGCGGGTAAGCGTGCAGGAACTTGATGCCCTGCTCCAGCCGCACCGGGTCGATGAGCTGCGGCGCCATCTTCCCTGTGTACATGAGGTGCAGGAGATAGCTGAAGATGTCCGGCTGGATGTCAGAGGGCTTCAAGCGGACACACTCACTGGAAGAGACAAGAGAACAGGCTGTCAGTGGACGTCGGCAGTGACTCAAGGGATTCCATAAAACCCGAGGGAAAAACCAGGAGGGCTCTTTCGGAGGCAAATGAAACAAGACCCATCTCCCATATCTTACTGTGAGCTTCATGAAGTGGAACACTCAAGAGGGTGTTCAACGGGAACCTAAGCAATTTAATTCTAAAACTTAATAGGCTCCTTAACAGAACAGACAGGAATATAATAAAGATATTTTAAAGGACCAAGAAAGGGTCATTCATGTTAAAGAAATATGGTATCTTAACTCATAGACTCTTGAAGTAGTCTTTCTCCTAGTAACCTATGTAAAATTATATCATTTATAAACAACTTTGAGTTTTATGGAGAGGATCCATTGCTGAGTGGCTCATGACCCAGTAAACGGTTAAGAATCCCTGATGTGCATATCTTTCAGCTAAATGTCTAGGACTTTATATTGATTCAATGCCACCTGGAGCTCAACAGATCTTTTAAGTTAAGAGTCACACAACATAACGTAGGGGAGTTAGACTGGTGCCTAAGAACAAGACCACAAAAGTAAGAAAAACTAAATCTCCTGTCCCTGCTCTGAACCCCTCTGCTCTCTCCAGCACGAAGGGCAGAGAGCAGCGGACCTGGGAAGAATCAGGAAGGTGAGCCACATTCCAGCTCCAGTGGAGTCTGATCACCATCTCAGTATCACTGGATCGAATGAAAAGCAGCTATGGGACAATTCACTTGTTTATCAAATACAATCATCCCCATCATTGGAACTGCAGCTGGGATTTATAGGCATTTTCTCATTGAATTGCCATTAATTTGCGTTTTGGAGCTTGCCAAGTGGCACAGTGGGAAAGAATCCGCCTGCCAATGCAGGAGACTCAGCTTCAGTCCCTGGGTGAGGAAGATCCTCTGGAGAAGGAAATGGCAACCCACTCCAGTATTCTTGCCTGGGAAATCCCATGGACAGAGGAGCCTGGTGGGCTCCACCAGGTCTCAAAGAGTCGGACATGACTGAGTGACTCAACAACAACAATTCACACTTTACAGATAAGGAGTTGAGGCTCAAAAGGATTTATACCTTGCTCAGTATCAGTGTTAGTAAGTGGTGGGACTTAAATTTGAGTCTAACTTCGAAGCCAAGACACCAAGATTCTTTGGACCATTAAAACAATCCTGTGTAGAAGCGGCAGATCTGGAATGATCACTGACATGGAAACCGAGATTCCCCAAGGTTCAGTGGCTTATATAGGGTACCAAAAGAAGCTGTGGCAAAACTGACGGTCTAACTTGCAGACTTCAGTGTTTGCATCATCCTAGAAACAGAGTATAGATTCAAGCAGTAATAACAAAAAGCTCCCAAGAACCCTCCCTAAATCGTCAGTAAATAAACAAAACCCGATATATCACCATAAATCAATGCGATAAAGACCTATGTGAGGTGTAAGCGCTGTCACTCACTGAGTGAATATATTCTGACAATGCATTTTTCAACCACAAAGACTTTTACCTTGAATGCTTTTAGAATTTATAATCATTTTTCATTATACCACTTATTACTATTATGACTCTTTTGGAGACCTTTAGCTATTTATCTTAGGTATTTTCCAATATGCTAAAATAGTATAATCTGCTCTTCTAAATTTAGTATTTTATTCTGTTAAAAAAAAAAAGGGGGAGGCAAGTGACTATTAAATGGCTTTTAAAGCTTTGTGATAAAATATACTTGAATAATTACTATATTACCATCAATGTGTGTAAATTTCAAGATGCCTGCATACAAATAATCATGTGTAAAATGTCTGACTAAAAAGTATGGAAGGCTTTATAGAATATATTCTTTATAAGCAAAGATCAAGCATAAAAACTAGTACCCCTTTGACAACAGAAAGGGAGAGTTTTTGTGACTGTTTTTAAGACACACATATCATTCATGTCTTTATTTACAGACTTTTTTTAATAGTCCTTTCAATTATTTATATTCCTTTAAATAGGAATGCCAATACAGGTGGCCCTTTCCTTTAAGCCAAGGTAAATGCCAACAATATTCTGCGCATAGTCAAACATATTGAGATGCCCTAGGAAAATTCAATATTCAAAATAAAGCTCCAAGGATTTGGTGTGGTGAAGAAAACTTTCATAGTGTAAACAGTCAACTCTGGATTGAAGACTAAACTAGCGGGGAATCTTTCCAGGGCCAGGCAGAGGCTAGAGAATGGGAAGCCACAGGCCTTGAAAGACGCAAATCACCCCAGGAGCCTAAAGAGGGCCTTTTGTTCATTGGGGACTTGTGTGTTAAGTTGCTCAGTCGTGTCCGACTCTTAGTGACCCCATGGACTGTAGCCCGCTGGGATCCTCTGTCCATGGGATTCTCCAGGCAAGAATACTGGAGTGGGTTGCCATTTCCTCTTCCAGGGGATCTTCCTGTCCCAGGCTTGAACCCGTACCTCCCGGGTCAGAATTCTCTATCGGGGAGCCCAGACACTGGGGAACGTTACCGTCTGTGGGGATGGAATGTTCCTTCAATCAGGAGGAAGGATGGTGAGTCCCCCTGCCTCCACGGCAAAGAAAGAGGAAGGGTGGAAATCCCAAGCCTGGCTAGATTTTTCAGCCTCCATGAAAGGTAAATCCCTGGCGGGGTCCCTTTCCAGAAAAACTCTGTTGTAAATTTTATTATTTCCCCTTATTGGTTATTGTATAAATTGAGTTGTCCTCTGTCTATTGACTGTGAATGGAGGTGACTGGATAGTAAGCCTCTCAAATTTTAAGGAACTTTGTGCAATTTCTGAGGGCAAAGAAGGGATGGGGTTGGGGAGGCCCCATCCACACTTCAGCCAGGCTTACAGGCAGGAAAAACTCTGGGGCCCGGGGGACAGGTGAGGAGCCCCAGGCAGAGAGCAGTGGGGCCCTGGGGTTTGTGGTCAGCACCCAGGGCCCGGGGAGGTTGCCAGACACCAATTTATCTTGATTTGTTCATCTTCATCTTTTTTTTTCTTAAAGCAGAAGCACATAGACACACTCAAGACATTTAAAAAGTCATTTTAAAAAGCTCCTATGTCACATTCCGGCCATCAGTGTCCTCCATGGCTATCCCTCCCAGGCAGCCAGACCTCCTGTCAATTGCTCAGCTTGCTCGAGGCCACTCTGGTCACGTCCCAGGCTTTGGGGAAGGAAACAGCTGTCTACAATATACTTACACGTAAGTGGTTTGGTTTGTAGCTGTATGTTGGGCGTTAACACTTTTATAGAGGAAAAATAGTTTTTGCACAAGCTACAAGCCCTTCCTAAAAACTTTCACAGTCATTTACATTTTTAATCTTCCCTTCACTAGACCCTTTAAGTAAAGGATGGGCTTAAAAGATTTTGAAAATAAGGATTTAAAAATAATGTTTTAAAAAAAGTAATGTGAGAAACTATCCGAAGTTATACTTAGGAAGCATCCATAAAACAGAGACATCTAGTGGTAACTGCAGACATAAAACACTCTCTCAGTGTGAAAAACTATTCTTGGTCTCCCCTACAGTTGCTGCTGTTGTTCAGTTGCTAAGTCACGTCCGACTTTTTGTGACCCCATGGACTGCAGCACCCCAGGCTCCCCTGTCTTCCAGAATCTTCCAGAGTTTGCACAAATTCATGTCTATTGGGTCAGTGATGCTATCTAACCATCTCATTCTCTGTCACCCTCTTCTCCTCCTGCTTTCAATCTTTCCAACATCAGGGTCTTTTCCAATGAGTCGGTTCTTTGTATCAGGTAGCCAAAGTATTGGAGCTTCAACTGCAGCATCTCTACAGTAGTCAGCAGTTAAAAGCAGGGCTCTGGTCTTTGCCTAAGCATTCTCCCTTCCCAAACAGTACATGCCAGCTCCGGGGCAATAACACACTGTTGCTTAAACTTGGGGCTCCTCTCTGCACCGATACCACACTCCTTTGCTAGAATGGTATTTGCTCACTGCTCCACACTTGCACTTCCTTGGGATCACAAAGAGTCAAGTACGACTTAGTTACTGAGTAACTACACCTACAGTCAGTTTCCCGCATCTATTTAAAAATCATTACACTGTATTCTTTTATTCCTCAAAAAGAAAACCGGCCCCTTGGCAAGACAGTTTAATTCACTGTGTTGAGACTTCCGGTATCCATTAGCAATAAAGGAACAGGGGGCATCCTTAGGGTCGAAAGATAAAGCAACATCCACCTGCCATTAATCCTATTAACCACCCATTCTGCTCCTCTAGACATCTATCAAGTGGCTATTATACACAAATCCGTGAACTATAGGCTGTGACTTTCAAAACATTTGCAGAATGTCCTCCAGCATCTTACAATTGGAAGGGAGGCAAGCACAAAAGTAACAACAAAGGGAAAATATGCTGCTCTTACAGGATGGCATGAATAAAGTGCTCTGAGATGTAAGAGCGGAAAAGACCGATTGCCTGGATCGTTTCAGCTCACTTGATTGTTGGAGGGGTGGGGGTGGGGGTGATGGAGATGACCTACGGCTGCGGACTATGGCTCAGGGAGTGGGCGCAAGGCCAACAAAGTGTGGTCAAAGTGGGGGATGGAGTGTCCTGAGGGGGTGCCTTCAGAAACTGGCTGGAAGGAGGTCAGGCTCCCTGCCTGCTGGGCCTTGAAAGACAGAAAGAAGAATCTGTGTGCTACTTTGATGTGTGATGAGTGTCCTCTAGATTTCCAATCAAAAGAATAACACAGTCTGATAGGTTTTGGAACAAAGGCACACGCCAATCAAAGCAGTGCTTAGGAATATTAATCTGATAGTAATATGGAAAATGATTAGGAAATGGAAGTGAGAACAGAAGGAAAAAACGAATGTGAAAGGTAACTGTGAAGAAAACATGATTTGGGGGCAGTTTTAGAGAGATTTTAAGTATGGGTTACTTGAAGATGAAAAAATAAAATAGAGAAGCCAGAGGCACTTCTGGGCAGACTTAATTCAGCTGTAGTCATGCAAAATGAGATAAAAGAGGATATTCAATTCTAGAGGTCCAGCAGACAGCCTGGGGCCTTGGGAAATAAAAGAGTTCTGGAGACAAAGAAAGAGCAAGGCCAGGGCTGTGAACTGGTTTCCAGTAGAGGCAAGGTCCAGGAAAAGAGGAGCACCCGTCAGGAGAGGCAGAGAGAAAGCAGCGAGGAGACTCAACTCACCAAAACTGCAGGAGGCGCCTGTGGAGAAGGCAGAAGAACAAGGGGATTCAGAGTCATCAAAATGCAGACGACAACCCTGAAGAAGGAAGGAAACAGGCGCAAATGCTGCAGAGGACACGGGCAGCAGTGACTGGGAGGACAGCGGGGTTCTGAAGAAGAGGTGACCTTGGGAGTAATGAGGTCTGTGGGGCAATGGGGTGGAAACGGCAGTCCCCGTGTAGACAAAGAGTGCAGGATGAGGAGTGGGGAAGTGAGGCCACAGACCGCCCTCTGAAGAACTGTCACCGGGCAACAAGGAGAAGCAGCGCCACCAGGCAGGTGACAGCGGTGTCGCCAAAGTGCTGAGCCTTCACAGACTCGGGGATGCCGGGGAGGGCACCAGTTAAAAATGAAAAATGCAGAAGAGAAACTACGGCGAACCTGGGAACACGAGGGCAGCAGGAGCATTGTCTTCCTTAGAAACCAGGGGCTCTTTTCTCCAAGACAGAACAGACGGGGAGGAAAAAAATAAGGAGACGGAGTCATTTTAGGGGAGAAAAGAAGGACACGATGGGAATTCATGCTGCCAAGCTTCTCATTAGGAGACTAAAGATAAATACTCAAAGTCCAGTTGTGGGGAGGGGGAAGGGGAGACTTGGGGCAGGACTGGAGGAGGAAGCTGCCTTGTTAGTGGACCCCAGGCTGCGATCTGGACTGGGCGGGGGGCGGGGGGGGGAGCCCCGGTGCGGCTGTTTGGAGGTGGAGGGGCTCCCTGGGGCAGGTGAGGTCACGAGGGACTAGGAGCCTAGGGAGAGGTCATGAGAACCATGGTCCTGATGAGGGCAAAGAGCAGGTTCAGTGGGAAAGAGGGCCGTGGAAGGTCAGAGGCTACATTCATTAGATTATTATCAACCACGTTAGTTACCTGGTCTGATGGACAAACAACATCTTAAAGTAATTGGAGAATGAAGCAAGAACTGATTTGTGTGCCTTGAAGTACACATCGCCGATGGCAACCGTGCAGTCACACAGGAAACCAAACTCTCGCTGAGCGTTTAACTGTTGCAGGAGAATAAGTCCATGGTTGGCCAAATCCATTTTTTAAAAAATCTGCAAGGCAAACAATTTTTTTTTTTAAGAAAGGTGGTTCACAAATCAGTATGTGTCCTTATAGTCACCAACAGTAATGATCACGGCTAATAGGTCAGGCACTGCTAGAAACGTGATATAAATTCAGTCTTCACAACAGCCCTGGCAAGTAGTTCCATCATTTTTCCCATCTTACAGATGATGAAACTGATGGGGGATTCAGGGACTGCATGCTTTGCCCGAGTTTATACAGATGGTTTAAGTGTGGGAACCAGGAACCGGACTTGAGCAGTCAGCCTGCCAGACAGCAAACATTTCTGGGTCTTTGGTCTTTGAGTTTAAGATTTCAAATGCAAATTCTAATGATCCATTAGAAGCTGTCAAACCTTCTAGAGAGATGAGTAAATTAAGGTGCTGGTCAGGGCAGAGCAGAGTAAGACAGAAAGATCTCAGTAAGTTTGGGCAATACTCCAGCTCCTGCTGTGTAGACAGGGAAGCCTTGGCAGGGCTATAATAACCCCCACATGCCTTATTCCTCAAGGGTGAGGACACAGGACAGGTGCTCTTCTCCGTCAGTTGTGGAGGAGGAAATGGGCTTCCAGAAGGGTAAGTAGTTATGTTAGCCAGGGCCATCTGGTCAGATGGTGAGGGGTGGGGGTGGGGAGTCAAAATTTAAATCTGAATCTTGAAAATTCTAAGCTCATTATTCCTCCTTCACTCTAGCAAACCATGTAGCCTCAATCTAACTGTATCAAGGGAACTGCTTCTGGGGGAGCGAGTGCATCGCATCAGGAAACTGCTCCTTCCCATGGGCAAATAGCATTCATAAAAGCCCAGCACACATACATCAACATTATACTTAATAACGTAGTTAATGGTGAGAAAGAGCAAACGCTTTCTCCTTACACTTGAGGACAAGGCAAGGATGTCTGTTCCCACTATCCAATACAGCATACTATTCAATGTAATCATTTTAGCCAGCACAATAAAGCAAGTAAGGAAATAAAAGGCTTACAGACAGGAAAGGAAGAAATAAAATTGTCCCTATTTGCAGATGACATGACTTTTACATAGGAAATCCCAAAGTATCTACCAAACCTGGAATTATTAAATGACTTTCGTCATGCCACAGAATACAAGATAAACATATAAGTCAACTGTAATTCTATATACTAATGCTGAACATGTGGACACAAATTTACTTGTTAGAAACAAATCATTTACAATTACAAATAAATGAAATACATAAATGTTAATCTAACAAAACATGTATAGGATTTGCATACTGAAAATTGGAAAATGCTGATGAAAGAAATCAAAGATCTAAATAAATGAAGAGACACGCTGTAGCAAGACAAGTAGACATGTTTAGGAAGATATAACACAAATCAGTTTTCTATATTGATATATGGCTTTGCTATAATTCTTCTCAAAATACCAGCAAGATTTTTTTTGTAGATACAGATGAGAGTATTTTAAAATGTTTATGTAAAGGCAAAGAAACTAGGATAGCTAAAACAGTTCTTAAAAAGAGGAATAAAGTGGGAGGAATCAGTCTAATTTTGAGAGGTGTTACAGAGCTATAGTATTCAAGGCTGCATTGTGCTGACAGGGATAAACACACGGATCAGTGGAACAGAACTCAAGTGTAGACCCACAGAAACATGTACAGTAGATTTTTGACAAAGGCACAAAAATAATTAAGTGGAGAAAGAACAATTTTCAAAAATGCTGTGGGATCCAATGAACTCCCATAGATGAGAAGAAAAAGAAACCAAAAGGAAAACAGAATAAGAATTTTAATCTGTCTCATATCTTACATAAAAATAACTCAAAATGCATCACAGTTTCAGACTGAAAACACCAAACTATAACTTTTGGGGAAAAACATGGAACGAAATCTAAAGAGGCTCTAGGATTCATCAAACATACAGCCTATAAAAGGATAAACTGATAAAATGGACTTCATAAAAATTAAAAGGGCTTCCCAGAGGGCTCAGTAGTAAAGAAAGTGCCTGCCAACACAAAAAACTTCAGTATAATCCCTGGGTCGGGAAGTTCCCCTGGAGAAGGAAATGGCAACTAACTTCAGTATCCTTGCCTGGGAAACCCCATGGACAGAGGAGCCTGGTGGGCTACAGTACATGGGGTCCCAAAAGAGTTGGACACAACTTAACAACTAAATAACAACAACAAGAAAAATTAACATCTTTTGTTCTGAAGAAGACCCTGGTAAGAGGATGAAAAGATAAGCCACAGACTAGGAGAAAAAAATTTGATAAAGGACTAATATCAAGAATATATAAAGAATTCTCAAAACTCAATAGTACAAAAACAATTGAATTAGAAAATGGGAGAAAGACTTGAAGTGACATCGCACCTAAGAGGATACACAGATGGCAAAATAACACATGAAAAGATGTTCAATAGTGATTAGGGAAGAGCAGACTAAAACGATAGTGACATTCACTACATGCCTGTCAGGGTGGCCAAAATATCAACAAGCAAACGCTGGCAAGGATGCAGAGAAATGGACTACTCACACCACTGCTGGTAAGGATGTAAAATGGTGTAGCCACTCCAGAAAACAGCAATTTCTTTTAAATCTAAGTATGTAACTATAATGCTATCCAGAAATTGTACCCAAGGACATTTATCCCAGAGAAATGAAAACTTAGGTTCATACGAAAACCAGTACTTGGATATCCACAGCACCTTTATTCCTCAGTCAAAAACTAGAATCTACCCAGATATCCTTCAGTTAAACAGTGTGGTATGCCCAAACCACAGGAAACTACTCAGCCTTAAGACGAAATGAAGTACAAACATATGCGGCAACCTGGGTGAGTTATGTCCCTAAAGGTTACATACTGTATGATTCTATTTACATAACATTCTTGAAAATTACAGAAATGGAGAACAGGTGAGGGGTGGAGGGGTGAGGGGAGAGGAGGCCAGTGATGTCTGGCTATAGAAGGGCAACAGGAGGGAGCCGTGTGGAGACAGAAATGTTCTGCAGCTCAACTGTGTCAACGTCAGTACCCTGCTTATAATGGGGGCGGAATTTTGAAGATTGTTCCATTAGAGGAAACTGGGTAAAGTGTGCATGAGATCTCTCTATATTATTTTTTGCGACTGCATGTGAATCCACAATTATCTCAAAAAGTTGAAAGAGAAAAGCTCATCACACATTAATTAATTAGATTAAAAATAGATAAAACTGCGATGTTTAACTTCAGAATCAGGAAAGTGACCGTGGACAAAGAGTTACCAATAAACTTAAAGACAAAAACAGAAACTTCGATTCTTGCTCAGCTGGTGCTCAACTCCCCAACCTCCTTCCTGTTCTAGAGATGATCTGGCAGATTCAGAAACTGACAAGTGCGCCCTAAAATAAATGAGCAAAGTGGAATGACACTTTAATTAAGAGACTGATGCGGACCACAAAGCAAGACTCCAAAATGTCAAGTTTTGTGTTTTCTATCAAGAGCTTGATCCAAGTAGGAGAGGCAGGAGAGCCACCCAGCTTGGCTGTAGCTCCTGAGTGTGATAGCCTCCCCTGCACATAAACACTGATGGTGTGGATAGGGAGCTTAGTTCCCCAGTGTCTTCTGCACACGTCAGAGAAGGCAAAAGCACTAAGATGAGAAAGAAGAGACAGAGAAAAGGCCTAGGGCTCATGATGAAAGCCAGAGATGCTGCCAGGGGGCAAAGTAACTGGGATGACGAAGAAACACACTCTAACCTGACTAGGACAGAACTCTAGAAACTAGTCTTCAAAGCTGTTCTCTGAAAAGTGCCAGAACACTAACTTGCCCTTCTCTGCAAAAAGTATCATACCTTTTAGAGAAAACTGGGCTGAGCTGCTTTACCATGGCCCCTGACTCTGATCATGAACACATCCACGCTCAGGCAGCTTTGGGTGTCACTTTCATTGACAAGTATAGTAAGCAGTTACTATTTACCTTTTGATGGTAACAAGAGGTTATTGTTTATGGAATGTTCACCATTAACCATTCTCTTCATGCCGTTCATTTATTTTTACGCTAACTTGAGCTATGTGAGGTCTTGCTACCCACTGGTAACTCAGACAATAAAGAATCTGCCGGCAATCCAGGAGACCCAGGTTCAATCCCCGGGTAGGGAAGATCCTCGGGAGACGGGAATGGCTTACCCACTCCAGTATTCTTGCCTGGAGAATTCCACGGGCAGAGGAGCCTGGTGGGCTATAGTCCATGGGGTCATAAAGAGTTAGACACGACTGATCAACTAACACTTTAGTACAGAGACAGTACCCACATTTTACGAAAGAGGAAACAGGCTTAGAGAGGTTAGGTAGCTTGCCTAGATTACAGAATCCATAAGTACAAGAAGTGGGATTTAAACTGGAATTCATCTGATTTGTTGGAACATACTACATACAAGTATGTTAGTTTAAAATTAATTGGAGATTTTTATTGGCTACTTTAAAGTGTGAACATTGCTGTAAGAGATTCAAATATTAAGGATACACACTAGCATTCATCCACTCCCAACTCTACCCATTTCCCCACATTCTAGCCAACAGTGGGTATTAACACTTTTTAAAGACTCTTTGCTAGTATCACTTTTTACTTTCTATGAATTTGATGAAGTATATTTTTTATTTTCTCTTATTTCTCTTTGTAAGTTTTGCCCATTGTCTATCAGGTTATTTTATTTTTTCCTTATCGATCTATAAAACTCTATTGTATATAAAGAAATGAGCCCTCTGTCATGGATGTTGATGATAGCATTTTTCTTACTTTGATCCTGTTTTAGAGAATTTTTGACGTATAAAATTTTCACCAAATTTATCAATAAATTTACAGGATG
The DNA here is from genome assembly GCF_016772045.2 of Ovis aries. Taxonomy (NCBI): domain Eukaryota; kingdom Metazoa; phylum Chordata; class Mammalia; order Artiodactyla; family Bovidae; genus Ovis; species Ovis aries. The sequence goes on from NC_056061.1 coordinate 76,235,102, forward strand.
ATTTTGAGGTTTGAGGTTTTTACATTAACGAATATATATCATCTCTTCAATTTAGCAAAATGAATGGCTCCCCACCTCATTCCATCAACAGACAAACGTTAAGTATCTTATTCAGATGATAAGATTAAAACTATGATAAAACTGCAAAATGTTTCTTTTTAAAGAGGGTCTACTAGTTATTTTAGGGTCTCAATTTAGGACCATCTAGAATAGAAAAAGAACTGAAAGTGTTTTTCCAATACAGAAGGAAGAACATGTGTCTAGAATCTCTGAGAAGAGGAAAAACAAAGAAAAGTGTCATATGTTCATAATTCACATGGGGGGAAAACCCATATGGCATCAATTTTTAAAAATCTTAGAGACCAAAAAAACCCGTCTTTCTCAGGGAGAAATCATACCCCGCCCCCCGACTCTTACGTGTATGAATGAGCGTGAGAAAAGGGGGTAGGATGGGGTACTCGGCACCCCCTCCACCCCGGCCCGGCTGACAGTACTGCTCTTGCCCCAGGGGCCCCCTTCATAATCGTTTCCATGAGCCTTTACTTGCACAATGCTGCGGAGGCTGAGGACGGAACATCTTCACGGGTTGGCTCCACTCCAGACTACCCTTCCTTTGTGGGAATGGACATCTGCTCTTCCCACCATCGACTGCTCACCCAACCGCATCACTCCTGCTGCCCTGCACTGCCCACCAAGGTCACCGAGGGCCTCTTCCCCAGCCCGATGCAAGAGCAGCTTATTCGACCTCTCTGCGGCATTTAATATCCTTCCCTCCTGCTCCATAAATATTCAGGCCCTGCTTCCAGGACAACACACTCTGGTTTTCCTCTCACCTCTGGCTATTTATTCTATTTTAACCCCCATCAAGGTTCCTCTTTTGCAGATGCTCCTCTGCCTTTGGTCCACAGCCCGCTTCTGTGCAGACTCTCCGTGGCGATTCAATCCACTCCCACTTGGCTGTCCCGCATGAGCCCTAAATTCAGACTAGGCAAATCAGCTCAAATCCCCAAAGGACAATAAAAGCCATCGACACAAACCTATTCCATCTGTATCCACAGCTCAGCGCATGGCGCCATCATCCACCCCTTGACCAGGGCAGGAACCCATGTCGGTCAGACACCCACATGCCGCCAATTAAAACTCTTTATCCCACCCCATGCCTTAACTCTACCTCCCTGCTCATCTCCATTTCCAGCTCCAGCCTCTCCCATTTATCCACACGGAACAGGTTAGCTAGAACTCTCTCTCCCAGGGCAAATCTGATGTTACCGTCCTGGTGAAAATCCTCGAGTCTCCCGTCGGCTTGCAGGATGAAAGCCACATTCCTCAGCGTGGCTTGCATGACCCCAGATGACCCCACCACTGCTCACCCTGCATTCCATGCTCTAGTGCTAATCTCAACTACTGGTTTCCAGACTTCTGGGCTGCCCAGACCTACTAAAAACAAACTAACCAATCCTGAAACTGGGGGTCTGACAGAGTGTGTTCCCTCTCTATTTTGCAAGAAAACATATCAAATATTCATATACCTATTAGGAATGGAGGGCTTTTCTACATAAAAAGGTGGATGTAATGACAGAATATACTTCTAGAGGAAGAACAGTGGTACTGTATTCAACAAATCGAACATACGCAAAAAAAGTGCATTATCACAAATCCAGTTTCATTTGAGTCTGTTGATGACAAGGGAGATAAAATGATGTATTTTACTCACTTGGGGAATTCTGGATGAACTGGGAGATGAGCTGCAGTGTTCTTTGCCCAGAAGATCCTCAATGCCCAGGCCATTCTTGGGCTCCTAACAGTACATAATCCTCATTGCTCAGAGGCCTCCCTCTCAAAGCTGAGCAGCTCAGCAACCTGATTTCTACTCTCATAGTCAGGAGATGGGACCAGTCTGAACTGGGCCTTAGAACGTGCCCCTTGCAGAGGGACCCACCACTGACGACCTGTCCCTTCCCCTACCTCTACTTGTCCTCTGCAAAATTCCCCTGACCTTCCAGACTGAAGGGTCTTTTTGCCTCCAGAGGACCTGTGAACCTGCCTGATGCTTTTGGAAAGTTGGCATTGAGTCTTATCATTTATTGTTTTATCTCATGTGCCTAAGCATACTGGCTGGTGTTCAGTATTCATTAAAGAAATGACTATATGTTTAGAGAGAAGAAGAGCATTGAGTTCCAATTACAGGTTGGCCCCTGACTAGTTGCATGATTGGGATAAAAGTTCAATTTCTATTTTTCCTAGATTAACTCAGAATTCTCATCAATTTAATATGTGCTACATTTTGGAAGAAATTTTCAATTTTAAAATGTCACCTCGTGTTTCTTCATGCTAGTAATTATGTTCTTAACAGTGCTTTATAGTTTATAATAACCCTTTAGACACATAATTTAATCTTGATCAATACCACAGGATACTGTCTTCTTATTTGTTTCATTGCTAATTATAATGATTAATAATCAAAGCATGTGGACAGTGACTGCAGCCATGAAATTAAAAGACACTTGCTCCTTGGAAGAAAAGACATGACAGAGCTAGATGTATTAAACCCAGTGAATTAAAAAGCAGAGACATCACTTTGCCAAAAAAGATATATAGTCAAGGCTATCATTTTTCTACTAGACTAGTCATGTACAGATGTGAGATCTGGACTATAAAGAACAAACACCCTCTTCCAACAACTCAAGAGAAGACTCTACACATGACATCACCAGATGGTCAATACCAAAAACAGACTGATTATATTCCTTGCAGCCCACGATGGAGAAGCTCTATACAGTCAGCAAAAACAGGACTGGGAGCTGACTGGGGCTCAGATCATGAACTCCTTATTGCCAAATTCAGACTTAAATTGAAGAAAGTAGGGAAAACCACTAGACCATTCAGGTATGACCTAAATCAAATCCCTTACTATTATACAGTGGAAGTGAAATAGGTTTAAGGGACTAGATCTGATAGAGTGCCTGATGAACTATGGACAGAGGTTTGTGACATTGTACAGGAGACAGGGATCAAGACCATCCCCAAGAAAAAGAAATGCAAAACAGCAAAATGGCTGTCTGAGGAGTCCTTACAAATAGCTGTGAAAAGAGAAGCAAATACCAAAGGAGACAAGGAAAGATATAAGCATCTGAATGCAGAGTTCCAAAGAATAGCAAGGAGAGATAAGAAAGCCTTCCTCAGTGATCAGTGCAAAGAAATAGAGGAAAACAATAGAATGGGAAAGACTAGAGATCTCTTCAAGAAAATTAGAGATACCAAGGAAACATTTCATGCAAAGACGGGCACAATAAAGGACAGAAATGGTAATACACAGAAGAATTGTACAAAAAATCTTAATGACCCAGATAATCACGATGGTGTGATCACTCACCTAGAGCCAGACATCCTAGAATTTGAAGTCAAGTGGGCCTTAGGAAGCATCACTATGAACAAAGCTAGTGGAGGTGATGGAATTCCAGTTGAGCTCTTTCAAATCCTAAAAGCTGATGCTGTGAAAGTGCTGTACTCAGTATGCCAGAAAATTTGGAAAACTCAGCAGTGGCCACAGGACTGGAAAAGGTCAGTTTTCATTCCAATCCTGAAGAAAGGCAATGCCAAAGAATGCTCAAACTATCGCACAGTTGCACTCATCTCAAATGCTAGTAAAGTAATGCTCAAAATTCTCCAAGCCAGGCTTCAACAATATGTGAACTATGAACTTCCAGATGTTCAAGCTGGTTTTAGAAAAGGCAGAGGAGCCAGAGATCAAATTGCCATCTGCTGGATCATAGAATAAAGCAAGAGAATTCCATAAAAACATCTACTTATGCTTTATTGACTACGGCAAAGCCTTTGACTCTGTAGATCACAATAAACCGTGGAAAGTTCTGAAAGAAATGGAAATACCAGACCATCTGACTTGCCTCTTGAGAAATCTGAATGCAGGTCAGGAAGCAACAGTTAGAATTGGACATGTAACAACAGACTGATTCCAAATAGGAAGAGGAGTACGTCAAGGCTATATATTGTCACCCCGCTTATTTAACTTATATGCAGAGTACATCATGAGAAACGCTGGGCAGGAGGAAGCACAAGCTGGAATCAGGATTGCCAGGAGAAATATCAATAACCTCAGAAATGCAGATGACACCACTCTTATGGCAGAAAGTGAAGAAGAACTAAAGAGCCTCTTGATGAAAGTGAAAGAGGAGAGTGAAAAAGTTCGCTTAAAGCTCAACATTCAGAAAATGAAGATCATGGCAACCGGTCCCATCACTTCATGGCAAATAGATGGGGAAACTGCGGAAACAGTGGCAGACTTTATTTTTGGGGGCTCCAAAATCACTGCAGACGGTGACTGCAGCCATGAAATTAAAAGCTTACTCCTTGGAAGGAAAGTTATGACCAACCTAGACAGTCCTGAGTGTTCATTGGAAGGGCTGATGTTGAAGCTGAAACTCTAATACTTTGGTCACCTGATGTGAAGCGCTGACTCATTTGAAAAGACCTTGATGCTGGAAAAGATTGAGGGTGGGAGGAGAAGGGGTTGACAAAGGATGAGATGGTTGGATGCCATCACCGACTCAATGGACATGAGTTTGGGTAGACCCCGGGAGTTGGTGATGGACAGGGACGCCTGGCAGGTTACAGTCCATGGGGTCACAAAAAGTTGGACACGACTGAGCAACTGAACTGAACTGAAAGAATGAGAAGAGTTAACTGGGCAAAGATGGAGTATCCCAGGCTGAGGGGTCAACATCTACAAACGCCTTAAGATAGGAGGGAACAAGATGCAACCGGGGAACTAAGAAAAAAGGTCAATGTCACTGAAGGGAAAAGAGCCAGAGAGGAAATGAGGCAGGCGAGGTGGGAGACCCTGGTCTTGTTAAGGATTCTGGTCCGTATCTTAAGAGCAAGAGGAGCTGCCAAAGGGGACTTGAAGCAGGGTGACATGACCAGTTGCCTATGATGTACGTATCATTCTGGCTGCAGCTAGAAGGCTAACCAAATTGTGTGTGTGTGTGTGTGTGTGTGGGGGTGTTGGCACAGTGGGGGGCAAGAGGAGACCTGTTAGAAGTGGTTGAGAGTGGAGGTCTTCCAGTGGTCTAGAAGACAGATGACAGATTGGATGGTGGTGATGAAGATAGAGGGAGAGGGACAGAATTTAAAACACAGAAGATTAAAAAAATCAATAGAACTGGTTGACTGGTGGATTAAATGGAGGAGGGTGTGTGTGGGGGATCAAGGTATCTTAGACAACCCCTAGAATCAGCATGTGATTCTCTGCAGTGGAGGACACACGGGCAGAAACCCAGTTTTGTGGGAGACGATCACGAGGTTACATCCAGACATGTTAGTCCAGATATGTTGGGACTGAGATACTGTGAGACACTCCAGTCAGGACACAGAGAACTTGATGGCTTCTCCATATATACTGATATTGGCCTGGAGCTCCAAAATCTTGATTTATGTCAGAAAGTCTTTGGAGAAGCCAGGTGTGTCTGACTCCAGAAGTCACATCCTTAAATCACTACATGATAGTTCAAAGACGTTAAAACTGTAAACTAACCGGGGTCCACTGAACCCTGGTATTCTGGGAATAAATTCCATACTCTTTACACAATACTACCTTGCTCTATTGCTGTTCAGTCATTAAGTCATGTCCGACTCTGTCACCCCATGAACTGCAGCACACCAGGCTTCGCCATCCTTCACTATCTCCTGGAGTTTGCTCAAACTCATGTCCAGTGAGTCGGTGATGCTATCTAACATCTCATCCTCTGCCACCCCCTTCTCCTCCTGCCCTCAATCTTTTCCATATCAGGGTCTTTTCCAATGAGTCAGCTCCAATATTTTGGCATCAAGTGGCCAAAATATTGGAGCTTCAGCATCAGTCTTCCCAATGAATATTCAGGGTTGATTTCGTTTAGAATTGACTGGTTTGATCTCCTTTCTGTCCAAGGGATTCTCAAGAGTGTTCTCCAGCACCACAGTTTGAAAGCATCAGTTCTTCCGTATTCAGCCTTCTTTATGGTCTAACTCTCACAACCATACATGACTACTATATACCTTTGTCGGCAAAGTGATGTCTCTGCTTTTTAATGTGCTGTCTAGGTTTGTCACAGCTTTTCTTCCAAGGAGGAAGTGTCTTTAATTTCATGGCTGCAGTCACTGTTTACAATGAATCTGAAGCCTAAGAAAATAAAATCTGTCATCATTTCCACTCTTTCCCCATCTATTTGCCATGAAGTGATGGGACTGGACATCATGATCTTAGTTTTTTGAATGCTGAGTTTTAAGTCAGCTTTTTTACTCTCCTCTTTCAGTTTCATCAAGAGGCTCTTTAGTTCCTCTTCACTTTCTGTCATTAGGGGGGTGTCACCTGCATATATGAGGTTATTGATATTTCTCCTGGCAATCTTGATTCCAGCTTATGAGTCACTCAGCCTGGCATTTCATATGATGTACTCTTCGTACAAGTTAAATAGGCAGGGTGGCAATACCTAGCCTTGACATACTCCTTTTCCAACTTTGAACCAGTCCATTGTTCCATGTCCAGTTCTAACTGTTGCTTCTTGACCTGTGTACAGATTTCTCAGGAAGCAGGTAAGGTGGTCTGGTATTCCCATCTCTTCAAGAATTTTCCATAGTTTCTTGTGATCCACACAAAGGCTTTAGTATAATCAAAGAAGCAGACTTTTTAAAAATTCCTTTGCTTTTTCTATGATCCAACGGATGTTGGCAATTTGATCTCTGGTTCCTCTTCCTTTTCTACATCCAGCTTGAACATCTGGAAGTTCTTGGTTCACATATTGTTGAAGACTAGCTTGAAGGATTTTGAGCATTACCTTGCCTAGCATGTGAAATGAACGCAATTGTATGGTGGTTTGAACAGTCTTTGGCACTGCCCTTCTTTGGGATTGGAATGAAAACTGATCTTTTCCAGTCCTGTGGCCATTGTTGAGTTTTCCAAAATGGCTGGCATATCGAGTGTAGCACTTTAACAATAATATCTTTTAGGATTTGAAATACCTCACTAGCTTTGTTGGTAGTAATGTTTCCTAAGGCCCACTTGATTTTCTCACCCCAGGATGTCTGGCTCTAGTGAGTGACAGCACCATCAGTCCCAGTCACAGAGGACCAACAACCTGACGTAAAACTGAAGACCTGTATAATAAAGCCCCCACCCATTCAACACTATAAATGGAACTCAAACAAACAAAAAATCATTTGTCTTACCAAATCAGAATTGTGAGGAAAGGAATGAAAGAAAATTAGAGATAAAGAAGGAGTCGATTCTTAAAAGTGGGATTTCATAGAATGTCTTCTTTATGTATGTATATTTGTACAAGGTGGTTTTTTCCTTAAGTAAATTCGGAGACTGTACGAGATAGTATGTTCAGTATACTAATACATATATATGGAATTTAGAAAGATGGCAATGACGACCCTGTATGCAAGACAGGAAAAAAGACACAGATGTGTATAATGGACTTTTGGACTCAGAGGGAGAGGGAGAGGGTGGGATGATTTGGGAGAATGGCATTCTAACATGTATACTATCATGTAAGAATTGAATCGCCAGTCTATGTCTGACGCAGGAGACAGCATGCTTGGGGCTGGTGCATGGGGATGACCCACAGAGATGTTATGGGGAGGGAGGTGGGAGGGGGGGTTCATGTTTGGGAACGCATGTAAGAATTAAAGATTTTGAAATTAAAAAAATAAAAAACTAAAAAAAAAAAAAAGAGATAGTATGTTGAAACAGATTAATAACACTTTAATCCTTCACCTTTTATCACTGAATCACTCTGAAAATGGGACACTACCTAGATGACCAGTACTTTTAGCTGCCATCACATAGACACATGGTGAGCTGATCCTTAAGTTACTCATCTTTTGGAGGAATAGCTGAATGGGATGAATAGAATCACACTATACTCTGATAACTCAAGTTACTCCTTCAGTTTTGGTATAAGAACAGGAGACCAAAACAGCTTTTGGGAATTGATGATTCACTTTTTAAAGATAACAGCCCTTCTAAGATACTAAATATCACTTAGACTACCCATTTCAAGGCACTAAAAGGGTCCTCTGAAGTCTTTGATTTTATTTAAGTGAAGCATAAATGAATATTGCAATGCACAGGATACATCAGTAACAGAAAAGCACTATCCACAAGTAAGATTGATTCTTTCAAGTAGTTTAGAGCACTTACCAGGAAGAAAAAAATAGCTTTTTCAATTAGCATTATTAATAATTAATATTTGAAGACCTATAAAGTAAACTTGAATGAGGCTGTTTGAATTTGAATATATTTTAAAACTGTATTTCAAGGCTAGGAAATGTATCTTATTTAGTTGTGGTGACAGACTGGCATATTTTTCTTAACATTTCTTCAGTTAATCCTCCACCATAGAAATTACAAAAAGAGGGGACATACACTAACCAATGGCACTTATTTTGACTTTGAATAGCAATACACTTGTAAAATATTTCTTTAAAATTGTATTTTGCTTAAGTGAACATTAAAATTAGTTTTTGAGTATAAGGTCAGAAGGAGGCAGTTCATGGATGGTTTAGGTGTCAAAGAGAAGCAGGTCAGAGATTTATGCTGATAAAGAGTTGATATTAAAGTGATAATTCTAAAGGTATTATGCTACAATCAACTTTAAGGAAACCTAATATGACCATGCAGCAAAATTTAAAACCTAATTTCATTTGCTTCTAGTAATCCCAAAGTAGATTGCCATTCTTTTTCATATGCTCTATCATGACTAGGAAATATAATCTGAGGAATACATGATCTGAGGAAATCTGAGGAAAATATAATCACCTATAGGGATAGTTCAGAATATATACCTTCTCAGAAAGGAGCTCCAAATATATTTTTAGATCAGTCTTAATGGAATAATTTACTTCACTATTTTATTTCATGGTTTCTCAAATTTTTGGCATCAGGAACCTTCAGACTCTTTATAATTACTGAGTACATCAAAGAGCTTTTGTTTATATGGAAAATAAGTATTGATATTTACATTAGAAATTAAAACTGAGAAATTTAAAAATATTAATTCAATCAGACATAGCAATAATAAGCCCATTGTACATTAATATAAATAACACATTTTTGTGAAAAAAAATTATATTTTCCAAAAGAATAAAAAAAGTGAAATGGCTTTTTTAAAAAATTTGAAGTGGTATCTTTTTGTATTTTTACAAATCTCTGATAGCAGACAATTGGATTCTGCATTTACCCTGCTTCTCCAGTTATTCTGTTATGTCTGTTTTGGTTGAGTATTAAAGAAAATCTAGTCTCACCCACATATGCAGTTAAAAATAAAAAAGAAGCATTTAATAGCCTTTTCAGGTAATTGTGGATATTATTCTTTGCTATTACACCAAAACTTGACAAGCAGTAGTTTCTTAAAGGTTAGCTGTGGGATCTTAAAGTATATCAATGAATGGAATTTTCTTGCTCTACTATGGTAAAATTCATTGCTGTGTCTTACACTTTGAATCAATCTTTTACTCATTCAAGACAATGTCATCCACTGGTCATTTGGAAAATGTCAGCTCATTTGAATTATGCAGACCTCCCCAGTGTTGACACATTTTGTCAACAGTGACAAAGGCCAGTAACATCTTAGTATCAATATGAAAATAGCTTTGACCTCATGGAAAGTGAAAAGATCCTGGGGATTCACAGGGGATGGCAGACCACTTTTAAGACAATCACTGTTCAGAATCACTTTAGGGACTTGGAGAATCTAAATGACTAGGAGGTGTGTAGGGAGAATGTGTGTATACTTTGATATTGTTCTCACAGTTTTGATGTTTACCCTTGCTTCATGCAGAACTCAGGAGTGCACACTAAAGAAACTGTACACGGAAGTGTCTTGTAAAGGATAAAATTTGTTTGATCAGCACTTGGCCAGATACAGTAATGTGCTTTATAAATTCTTATCTTTCTGCACAGTTTTATTGATGTGTGACTATCACATGATGCAAACTAACCTGCATGTGAGCAGAAGATTATGTATTTGAGCCTAAAATACAAGTCTCAAACTTGGCCTCTGCACTAAAAAAGAAAGAAAAAGAAAAAACAAAAAGAAAAAGGTCTTAACCATCTTTCTTGGACAGCCAACTCCTCATAAGTGTTCTCTCTATGGTTAATGACTCCTCTGTTAAGGGCATATTAGCACTGTAAAACACTGACTCTTATTTACTGTGGATTCAAAGCAATATTTAATTATTTATCTTGAATTTGCTAATAAAAATTATAACCTACTTGAGCATTAAAAAAGGTTGTTAGTAAGTGTTGATTTAATGGTTAGAATGTTAAAAAGTATTTTTTTCTTCAGAGAAAATACAATTTGCAATTCTCTTTTTGAGTTTCAGGGCCTTGCTTTATGACCCAAAGATCACCCAGAATTAGGAAAAGTAACAAATGCCCCTTCGTCAGGTGTATTTTGAAACTTATGGTAAAGTCTCCAGTTGACCAGCAGTTCCTCCCTAACTGTGATGGCGTGGCAAGGCACTACTTGTCCAAAGGTTCAAAGTTACTCAAGAGAAAGGCGAGTAGGTCCAGGGGTGAAGCAGCAAGACACAGGTTAAGAAATGGCAGGAGAGTCTCCAACATCAGCAAAGCTGATCCCAAAAGCAAAGGCTGTATCCCAGCCTTAGCTGTTTCCTTCATGCCCTGCTTCTAGGTCCATGATTCCAAAGATGGGGAAAGCCCATTTCCCTATACAGGGCAACGTACCTTCTTGAAGGACTGGGGTAAATACAATTTTATATTTTTAAATAAAATTCTTATATTACAAAAGTGCAGGTTTTGGAGGATAGGGCAAAGTTCATATTAATCATCAGAGAAAAAAGAAATGGTCATGGTGGCAGATTTATTCTGTGACATAATACATCTAGTGTTTATTCTCTGCTGCTGGAGGATTCCAGTTGAAGAGTTTGGGGAGCACAATTTATTTACATCCTTTTTGAATAAAAGCTTTAAAATTGGCAAGCAGGCAGCTGGTCTGCGCAGCAAAGCTCTAGCGGTGGTTTCTCTGCCACCCTCTACCAGGACTCCACTGGTGACTGCTTGCGCTTTCGACACTAATACCACTGTTATACCACTTCTTGTACTCTGAGATCTTGCGATGGTTTCAATAGCAGGTCAATTCTTTGGCTAGAAAATAAACTTCTACAAACCACAAATTAAGTGAGAAACGCCCAGTTTAAAGGAATGCAGTATTAGTCATAAGCGTCTTTAAAATTACTTTTAGCAGTTTGAAAACGCCCTGGACACACAAGATTACTTGGAATGCAAAATAAAAATATACTTTAACAATTAAATTTGGCTTGTAATAAATCAGAGAAATGAGGGTTTAAAACTTACTTCTGATTTTCTATTAAAATGTCAAGCCCCTCAGACTAAAAATGATGTTGGTATTTACACCCTACTTCAGTGACCCATTAGGGTAATGGGTCAACACAGAGATCATCCTAGAGAGGACTGGGCAGCCCACTTAAGGAAATCCAGAGCACCTCAGAGTTCTGTTTGAGCCCCAGGGCACCGATCTTTTTAATGCTTTACTTTACTAAAACAATAACCTATGGAAATGAATAGACTTTTGAGAGTCACACTCTAAGTGGGCTGTAAGATGAAGAGCTAATGAACACTGCAGACAGCGGGGGGAGCAACGGGTCTGGGTTATTTCCCTAGGGCATAATTAGGAGTTCAGCAGATGAAGTTCGTGCAGTAAATGGCGTAGCAATAACTGCATTTTCACTCCACCCGGTCACTTTCTTGCCTGCTCTGCTGCCCTTGCCTTCTTCATTGCCCTCTTAATTCATTACCAGCTAAAAGTGACAACAACATTGCTTCTTAGAGCATTTTCGGCCATTACCAGTTCTCAGCCTTGTTTAAAAATTCACGGTTTGGGGGTTTCGCCACAGAGAAAACGACTCTGGCCCCGGGAAGCAGACTCCGAGCCCCAACCTCCCCTCCGCAGAGTCCTATCCGGGTGTGACGGCCACATCTGCGGAGAGCGCGGCTCGGAGGCCGGTCCCACGGCCCAAGGCCAAGCAGCCAAGAAACCACAGCGCATCCCTGGGCGAGTCTTGTCTTATCCGAGGCGCAGATCGCCCGCGGAGCGGAAGCTCGAGGCCGCCGCTCAGCGAGCCCACACCGGCTGCAGAGGCCGCAGCGGGCGGCCCCGGGCAGCGCCCAAGGAGGCCCGCATTGCCCCGCCCGCCCCAGAGCGGCCCAACGGCCGCCCCGTCAGCCTCGCTCCGCCCCGCTTCAAGGGGCGGGGGCCGGGCCGGGGCGGGACCGCCCGGACCGGAGGGGGGCCCGGCAGGGCCGCGGCGCCGGGCACTCAGGCCCCGCCCCCAGCCCCGAGGGAGCTAAAGGGGCGGGGAGGGGAGAGGAGGAGCGACGCACTCGGGCCGCGCCTCACGCTCTCCGCCACCCTCAGTCCCGCGTGCGCGCGCGCGCTCGCCCAAGTCCCGCGGAGTTTAACACAATGCCGACGCCTACGCCGTGCGCAACGCCCCGGCCGGCGCAACAGCTCGGCGCCGGGGGCGGGGAGGTGGCCAGACAGGGCGAGGGGAAGAGCGCGCGCGAGAGCGGGAGACAGCGCGAGACCCGAAGAGGCCGGAAGCGCGCGTGCGCGCCCCCGCCCGCGAGCGGGGAGGCGGAGCCGCAGCAGTAGCGGCAGCAGCTGTAGGAGCCGCTGCAGCTGGGAGAAGCGCCAGAGAGGCCGGGCCTGCTCCGGTCGGACCGGATCCCTCCCCTCCCCCTCCCTCCCCGCTCCCCTCCCCCAAACCCACTTCCGCAGCTCGCGGCCTTGCCGCTGAAGAAGCAGCGGCAGCGGCGGCAGCGGCGGCAGCAGGAGGCGGCGGCGAGGCGTCGGAAGGATTACGCACCTGACGGGCCCGCCTCTCGGGGCTCCAGCGCGGGACGCTCACCGGCCGCCGCCGTTCGGGACGCGCTTCGCGGTGGCGGCGGGAAGGGAGGGACCGGCGACGGGGAACGGAACGCGAATCGCCCCCCTCCCCTTCCTCCCTCCCTCCCCCGCTCCGCCGCCCGCCCTCTCGGCTTCCGTCCCCTCCCCCTCCCGCAAAGCCCCGGATGGAGCCGCCGCCGACTCGCCGCCGCCTGGCTCCGGGGGATGGTTTTGTCAGGCGGCCAGAGCCCCGGCGCCAGGCGCCGCCGCCCCCGCCCCCCGCGGGGCGCCCCCTCGCCCTCGCTTCCCAGAACCGGGTCCCCGTGTGGCCCGGGCCCTCCGCCTGCCTTCACCCGAAGCCCCGGGACTGGAGAGTGGGGGGTCATTCGTCTTCTTTGTTGCCACCGCCGCTGCCGGAACCGTTTGCGCGCTCCGGTGGCCCCCGCCCTCCGCCTTCCCGGAGCCTGGGCTGTGGGGGCGGCACGTGGGCACCGGCCCCGGGAGGCGGCGGCGGTGCGCGCTTACCTGTCGCCGGTGCTGCTGCGGCGGGGAGGGGGGCGGTGTGGAGGAGGCACCGCTGGGCAGCCTTGGCCGTGCTCCCCGCCGCCGCCGCCGCCTCTGCCTCTCGCTGCTGCTGCTGCTGCCGCCGCGGTCGGTGTCTCCGGCGCGGCGGCGGCGGGGCTTTTCCTGTCCGGTTACGTTAAGGTCACATGACCGAGAGAGCGGAGCGACTAGTGCAAAGAGGCTGAGAGCGGCTCCCGCCGGGGGGGAGAGGCGGCGAGAGAGCTGTGGCGGCAAGAGCCCCCCCCCCCCCCCCCCAGCCGCCTCCCCTCCCCCCGCCCGCCTCCGCCTCCTGCTGCTCTGCCGCCGCCGCCGCCGCCGCCGCCTGCAGCACTAAGTACGCTGCCGCTCCCACCCAGGCTCCGCGCTACGCTCCAGCCAAACTTCTGCAAACCATGTGCAGCCAAGGCGAGGAAACTTCTCTCCACCTATTGGGGCTTGAGGCTTGAGTCACAAGCCCCATGTTTACATAAAGCGTTAGGTAGGACGCTCCTGGAGATGCTCCGGCAAGGCTCGGAGAACTCCTGCTGGGATCCTTCTACAGGCGGCCTGCTTGACATCTCTCTGCCCGCACCTTTGTCCCTCTGCTGCCCGAATTAGCATACGTTTTAAGCCTTAAGTCTTGCAACGGACTTGAGAATGAATCAAGGAGCTCATTGTGGAACTAATACTCTTTTTTAAAAAAAAAGATTGCCAGTGGTAGTCAGGAAGTCAAGCTGGAATAGAAATGCTCGTTTGTGGTGTCTCTGGAGATAGAACTGCTTCCTTACTGACCGGTGTGAGACGTTTCTGTTAGGATATAACTTGATGCTTGTGGCAGCAGTTGTGTTTTAGCTGGTGAAGTTTTGGTCCAGAAAAATCGAAGTCTGCAAAGCATGTTTGTTACCTAGAAACTATTTAGATAACTTAACTTTTGGTCTGTGAGATACTGTTAGAGTGGATTCTAGAGTTGGCCATTCTGTCAGATTTATTAGAGGTCCTGAAATATTTTTAACAGAGAGTTCCTGAAACATGGCAACTAGACAGGCATGGAATTTAGTATTGTTTGGTGGTGATTTTTAACATCTTAAGATTTACTTTTGTGTCATTGCCGTTTTGCTAGAATTTTATTTGTATCTTTAGAAGTAATGATATTGTCCTTTGAGGAATGCATTTAATGATTTCTTTGTTTTACATATCTAGGAGTTTGAAGACTTAAGACTGGCTTCATTTGTTTGGAAATGGAGGCGGCAGTTCCCTAGGCTTCTTTTTGGTTTTAAAGCATGCTTTCCTGCTTACAAGCTCCTTGATTTGATGTGGAACCCATTTTGGTTTATTTTATGTAGTGAAACCTACGCACAGCGCCCTGTGACATAGTTCACAAAATACTTCAAGCAAGCTTACTGTCTTAATACAGAATTAATTTAACACACAGAAATGTCCCTGCTAACTGTGTATCATTTGGTAACCGGGTTGTACCTGGTGCTACTGATGACTAATTTTTCTTTCTTGAAGACAATACACAGCTGTATAACTTTAGTGGTCCAAAAGTGAGTAATAGATGTAGTACATACCTGCCTTGACCTTTCTCATTCTTTGATCAGCTAGATAAATGACTCGTTGAGTGGCTAAATGTCTGCCTTGCAAAACCGAATTCTGACCCTGGTGTAAGTATTTCTGGTGCACTATCACTAAAACATCAAAAGTTGGCCGTTAGACTGGCATGTGGGGTTCCTGGGATAGGCTCTGCAGTTGAAATCTGTTTCATCTCATTTGGAAACTACAGTGATTTTGATCTTGGTTTCTTAATACTCTGAGACTGAAGTTTCAAATTTATGGTCTGATGAGTGCTCACAGGGAGAGTGAACTGATTTAAGTAAAAGGAAAAACTGGACAAAATTCTAAAGTTTCAGATGAAGCCTTTGGGCAGAAACTTGCCTATGTGTCTCAGGTATTTGGTCTTCAGTCAGAGTAACTGCTTATTCTCAAGATCAACAGATAGTTTCCCAGTATTGTACTCCATATAGTTGTATAGAAATAAATTCAGGGCTTATTCGGAATCTTTTTCCTAGAGAAGGTGCTGTCAGGAGCATCCTAGTCTTTTTCAAAGATGCTGCTCTTGACTGAAAAGTTGGCTGCTTTGTTGCTAGTTCTTTGAAGGCATAATCATAGGTACTTGGATTTTGCCAAATATGCCAATTATTTTTAGTCATCATCAAGTATTAGCATTAAAAGGAAAATATACAGATTATATTTGTTTTCTGCAACTGGTTGAAGTAGAAACATTTAGATGGATTCAGATGCAAAGGTTGGGGAGCAAACAGTTCTTGCAGAGAAGGGTTAGTGTAGTGGATGTCAGGATTTGGTCAGGGAAGCTGTCAGTCTGGTTGTGAGAGAGCCACAAATGCCCTGAGTTAAACAATAAGAAAAATATGTTATCTGTTTATTTTGTATACTGATTTATTTTGCATTTTGAACATAAATTTGGCCAATTAGGGTTTCAAAAATAAGTTCACACATTTTACCTCAAAGAAAATCACAGTGCAAGAAAATAATATGAATGGATTAATCAGAAGTCATGCATAAATTTTTTGCAGACTCTTGTGTTGCTAAAAGTTTTGGTATATGTTATACTGAGGTGCAGCCAGAGAAATAATACACTTGATTGTGTTCTGAAGAGAATAGTTCCAGTGGGCAGAGAGCAATTTAGTAGTACTGTATTTCACTTTTTTTCAGGGGGTGGGGGAAAAATTTGTGTGCACTCAAGTTGAAGATAGACTTTCCTTTAACACTGAGGATGAAAGTAATATTAAGAGGAAACAGTACATGTGGGTAGATCCCAAAGCTTTTTTATTGCACACCTTTTTGAAGGATGTCCTATGAGTAATCTCTTATATTAGAAAAATGATATACTGTTTTACATGGTAGATTTATAAGTCTAGGGTAGATACCACACCTTCTGTATTTATAGGCTTAACATATCAGCCAGAAAAGATGTATTTTGAGTGTCTCCTATTTTGTTTTTGCTAAAACGTTTATAGAAAATGCTTATTTTATAGTTGGTTATTTAGACTATGTTTCCTCAAGGATTCCCTATACTTTAGGAATTTTGTTGTTGTTGTTTAAAATCTATTATTGTAGGCACGTGGGTTTCAAACTTTTTCGGTTGTGTGTCTAAGAAATACATTTTGTTAAGTGCTACCTGGTACACACATAATGGGTTTCCCAGGTGGCTCAGTGGTAAAGAATCTGCCTGCCAATGCAGGAGACCACTGGTTCATTCCCTGGGTTGGGAAGGTCCCCTGGAGAAGGAAATGGCAACCCACTCCAGTATTCTTGCCTGGAGAACCCCATGGACCGAGGAGCCTGGCACGCCACAGTCCATAGGGTTGCAAAGAGTTGGGCATCACTTAGTGACTAAATAACAACAATACACATATTTGTAAAGAAACAGTTTTTAGGAAATAGAACTTGTTATTTTGAGTATATATTCTCCTGCCTTTTCTAACCATTAGATTTTTTTTGTAAAAAATAGCTAATTATGGTGCTTTACATTGATTTCATAAATCACAAATGGATCAGGGTCCACAGTTTGAAAAACACTAGTATTTTAGTTTTTAGTATTAGTTTCTGTTACAAATTACCCCAAATCTTAGTGGTTTAAAATAGTAAACATTTGTTTATCCCTGAATTTCTGTGGGTCAGGAATCTGAGTAGCTTGGTTTAGGTAGTTCTGGGTCAGGGTGTTCGATGAGGTGTGTTTGGCTTTTTTTTAATGTCGGGGTGTTGACTGAGAGGATCTGCTGCTGAGGTGGCTCACGCTCGAGCGGGCTAGCGCTTGGTAGCGCTCAGTTCTCTGTTGGGCTGCTTGAGTGTCCTGTCGACAGGGTGCTGGTTGGCTTCCCCCAGAGCCAGGGACCCAAGCAAGAGTAAGGAGGAAACCACATCAACCCTGCCACAGGCTGTTAGTTAAAATCAGGTCACTTGTTCCAGCCCACAGCCAAAGGGAAGAGTATCACAGAATTTGTGACATTTTAATAATTACCACAGTTCTGTATTTCTCCTGTTTATGGAGGAATCAGGATGAGCCGGAGTTCCTGCTGAAGTCAGTCTGTAAGTAACGATAAAGGCAGGGTTTTCTCTGAGGGCATCTAGTCTCGCTCCTTACTCACTCTTAAAATTGGCGGAAAGAGTCTCAAAGAAGTTAAGCAATTAGCCAAGTCCATTCAGTCTAGGAAAACTAAACAGATTTTCTCTGAGTTTTGTCATGAGAAAATAATCTTTGTGTTGATAGAGGTGAGAAAATTGGCTGCCTTTAAAAAAAAAAAAATCTTGCCTAAAGAGTTTATAGTGTAGAACTTTTGTTCTCTAATTTTCCAGCTTGAACCCTTATATGTGATTGTGGTTATATTTTCAATTTATTTGCCCTCTGAATAATGCTTGATGTCTTTATGGATTTGCAGGCTCCTCATACCAGTACCTCCATCCCAGCTGATTTTAAAGGAAATAGAAAATTTACTAAATGAATTTGAACTACTTTACTGTTATCTCTTGTATTACTGACTGTGAGACTGTGCTGTGTAACTCTTCCAGTTAGCTCATTTCCAGGACCTAAAAGACAAATGTTAAAACTAACGGAGAATCAGGGTGTGTGTGTAAAGAAGACTATACTATGTTTTTCTGCTGTGACGTTTTCATGGAAACTTTTGGCTTAGAATGCTTTGTTCTAAGACTGGTTTGGGCTTACTGGTACAGGAGTTGGGTGAGTCCCTAATGTTGCTAGTGTGAGTGAAGCCAGGAGAAATTACCAAAGCCTGCATTGAATTTTTTTTTTTTAATCCATTAGGCTTTTCTAATACATGGGGATATAGTAAATCATCTTACACTCTTGCTCTTACAGAATTGGACAGTGGCTTTTTTCTTCTTAGACTGCTTTCAAGTTTATGTTACCACCAGGACACCTGACTGTTCAGTTGTGCCCTAAAGCACTGATTGTACATACCTCTGTAGTTACTCTTCTTGGTGTCTGTTTACCTATGTGTTGGGTCCCCCATCACACTGTAGGATTCCTACAGGGACTTCCTTTCATATATACTGCTGGTGCTCAAGTACCTGCAGAACTGAATGTGTAGTTGAAGGGACCCACAGTGATAATTTCTCCCACCAGAACGGAATGAAAAATGTAGAAAGCTTCTGGATATAGGTGGTACCTGTGGCTGGTGTATATGTCAATCACCGGCTCTGTTCTTCAGATACCCACAGTTCATTGGGGAGAATACCATCATATACTTAATACACAAGGTGCAAGGTGCTCTGCTGGGGCAGTGAAGCTGGTGTTGAAACTGAATCTGAAGGGTGAGTGGATGTTTCAAAGAGAAGATACAAGGGTTTTATGAGAGGTATGGGGTTGTGCATTCTTCAGTATACATCTGCCTGAACTGTTTTATGGTTGGCAAGTTGCCTGCATATTTTGATAAGTTGCTTCTTACCAAGAGCATGCATGCTCTTGGTGTATTATTTCTCTAGAATTTCGCTGTCCATTTCAGTAGCTCCTAGCTAAATGTGGCCATGTAGGTTAAGGTCACCATACCACATGTGCTTCAGTAGTCACATGGGGACAAAGGCTACCATTACCGTGTTGGACCACACAGATACTATTGAACATTTGTCACAGAAAGTTCTGTTGGACAGTGCTGCTGCAGTTATGTTTTGTTCATCTGCATGTTTACAAGAGAAACCTTAATAGCTGCCTGACATTGGGAGAGACAGTGATTGGTATTTATGAATAGACAGGAGGGAGTATATGTTACTGTGGTTAAGAATATATAGACTTTGGAGTCAGTTCTGGGTTGGAATCGTACTCTGTCCCTTATGCTGCCTGGCCTTTGTTGTGTTATGCATTTAATGTCTGAGCCTTAGTTTTTTGTTTTGTTAAAACAGGGATGATAATACAGGGTTGTTTGAGTGTAAAAATATGTCTGTAAGGGGACTTCCCACAATGCCTTAGTAAGTGATAGGACCATTAATAACTTTTAAAATAATCACTGATTTGAAAAAATTTAGAGTTATCTTACAGTAAAAGTAACCCCCCCCCCCACCCTTTTGGTATACAGCTCTGTGAAGTTTGAGTGTGTCTGCGTTTGTGTAAACACAATCAGGATACAGGACAGTTCTCTTCAGAATCTCCCCCACACAGTCAGTGCTGTTACATGCTGACCTCCTCCATTCTCCCTGGCAGCACTGATTTCTCCTTCATCACTCTTTATGTCTTTTTCTAGTATGTTGTATAAATGGAATCATGTAGTCTTTTGAGACCGATTTCAGCCAGCTGCATGAGTCATAAAAAGTTGTAACATATTAATAGTACAACTGATTTTTAAAGATGTTGGTTTTGAAATGTTTCTTTAAAAAAAAAATGCAAGTCTGAAGTTTTGCTTATAGAATTGTTGTGTGACTTGTTTGAAAGTGAAGTAAATGATGAAATTTATAGGGAAAAACTGCTCCCCCAGTTGGTGACAACTGTATGTGTATCATCTTGTTTATGAAGATGGTTGGTTAGGGGAAGTTGTTTTTTAAAGATCGGTAGAGTTGCAGCAGTGTCCTAATTTGAGAAAAAGTGGCTGTTAAAACATCATTAATTTACAAAATGTGGTGTGAAGGTAGGTAACAGCTGGCTGCTTTGCTCAGGCCTTCCCCAGTTTAAGGCTGAAAGCTTGGCTGCCTCCCAGAATCCCCCAGAGCCAGGGAACACAGGATCTAAAAGGGCCACATGAAGAAAATGTGAGGTTTACAGCTCAGATTTCATTAGTGAACCATCAGGTATTTGATACTAACTTGTTATACCCCACAGCAGGCATGTGGGGTCTTGGCTTCCCCACTGGGGATCCAGACCTGTGCGGGAGGACTGCCAGGGAAGTCCCAGGTCTGAACTTTTCTGTTGGCGGTGTTTTAAAAAACTGATGACAAGCAGATTTGCAAGTCTCATGTACAGAAGCTAAGTTAAAAGTCAAATTTTATAGTTAACCCACAGTCTTCTGTTTGGAGTTTTTCAATTCACATAGTGAGGTCTAAATGTGAAGTAAAATTTGAAGTTCTTCCGTTGATGTAGCTCTTGTGTTCCCCTTTCTTAGCTTTGCATACCATCTCCTGTATAGATTTCTTCATAGGTTAAGCATATTGCTTAGTTGTTACCTGCTGCCTTCATGGAAATGGAAGTAGGGCCCTTAACGTTTAGCACTGTATGTGGGAATCCAGAGTTGCACATCATATCTTTCAAATAAGTGAATTGGTGAAAGAATGACTATCTTTGTAAGCTTTACAGTCTTGCATGCATGCTTTCCAGCCTGTTGTTACAAGGGGATGTTGAAACATTTTGTTTTTAAGGAAATGTTTAAATCTGTTTTAAGGAAATGTTTCTTTCAAATTGTGCAAAAGGAGTAAAAATGTGGCCTTTGAAAAGTTCTGTTTTGTTAAGCCTCTGAGAGGAAAGCTCCGCTGAGGAAAGGGAATTTGGAATAGTGACCTTATCTATTCCTTAAAAAATGGCAATTCAGAAGCAATGGAGGGAGTCAAACAGTAAAAACAGATTTGGATTGGAAGTATTCGTAAAACCTTCCTCTATTTCTCATCTTTAACCACCTTCTCCCAGCACACATCTCTCTCACACACACTTGATAAAGGCAGGAGATAGTATGAGAAAATGGGTTGGATTGGAGAAAGAATCAAGTCTTCTGAGATTCGGTTACTTAAAATCTATAAACCTGAGTAGAAATTAATAACTAGGTTCTAACTTAGTGGCTCTGAGTTGAGTGAGCCTAAGGATTTCTTCCTTGGAGTTGTAAAAAAAAAAAAAAATTTCCCAGCAGCAACCTGGTTCTGATTGTGGAACATAGGAATCACTCATTGTGAAAGCCTGAGGACCCTATTTGGGAAAACTGCTCTTAAGGGGTAGACAACAATTAAAAATAAATGAATATGGTTAATTTTTGTCAAAAGTTTAGAAATAATACCGCCTGGTATATGTAAGATGTGTAGAGTTTAAAAGGTCTTTTTGGGCTTGCATTGAAGAGACAGTTTATTTTAAACAGTGGAAATGCTGCTTTATATTTAAATGAACCACTTCATGTGGATGGAGCATACCCTTCTAAGTTTCAGACATGTTCCTTAACCAAGGGTTCCAAGGGGGCTGCTGGCGCTTCGAGTCAGTCTTCATTTAATCTCAGAGTCTTGTGGGTTTTTACCCAGATGTACTAACAGTCAACTCATAGCTTGACATTTGTTAAAACTCCGTTAACCCTCACAGCAGCCCTAGGCGGTGGTGCTTTTGTTAGACCCATTTTACAGGTGAGGAAAGAGGCCCAGACAGGCACTGTGATTCGCCCAGCATGACACTGCTACTAGGTGGTGTGGCGTGAGGATTCAAACCCAGGTGAGTCTTAACCACTGTGCTTTTGTGACAGAAATTTGGTGCCGTTTTTGAGGAGTGCTTCTGGAGCCACTGATGAATATTATCAATATTTTTTAGGCTCTCAATATTCTAGTATAATCTCACAGACATTTTGTTCTGAGAGAAGCTGTGATCTTCAAAAACTATTTTGCTTGTATTAAACCTAAAATAATTTAAAAACTTTCCTAATAACTTAGGTTGAAACTTTTTATCATAAATTGAAATACTTGAAAAGATATGATTTCTGACATGAATATTAATATTGTAAAAATACTATTATAAGTCATATAATAAAGTAATATAGATTATAACATATCTTTAGAATGTTTTAGTGGAATGTAATACCATAATGATGTCCATCATGATCCATTTAATCAGAAGTAAATGATGTTCCTTTTTCTTGAAAGACTGTATTTGTGTTATATTTCCCCCCCAAAAACGTTATCCTAATAAATTTCTATGTTTGAAGGTTTTGTTTTTTGTAACATACCTATGTATAAATTGAAGTGTTAAATTTTAATTTGCCATGACCATAATGCACTAAATGTTCGTGCTCTCTTTGTTAACTAAAATTTATTAGACAGTTGACCCAAACAAATTGTACACATGGATACTTAAGGGAAAGTTTTTATTGAAAGTGTCCTCTTAACGGGGGATGGAGGGATGGATAACATGGTTTCCATTAAAGAAAGTTCTGTTGACCAGTATTTCAAATTGTCCTTGTTTGGCTTTTTTTTTTTTTTTTTCAGTGAAATCATGAGTTTATTTTAAAAAATGACATAGGGCAATCATAAACAGTTTCTACATTCTCTCTTTTCCTCCCAGTATCTGTCTGTCTCTATGGTTACATGGAAATGAATCTCTTATAAGATTTAACATTTGAAACAAACCATTTTAGTACTTTGTATTTCGACTGAAACAAGAAGGAGTATAGAGATAACCCAATCAATGTTTTTTCAAAAACACCTTGTTTGGCTTTCTAAAGAATTTTTAAATGCAGGTTGATGATGATGGTTTAATCACTTAAGTCCTGTCCAGACTCCTGCAACACCATGGACTGTAGCCCACCAGGCTCCTCTGTCCATGGCATTTCCCAGGCAAGAATACTGGAGTGGGTTGCCATCTCCTTACTTCCGGGATCTTTCCTGACCCAGGATTGAACCCACGTCTCCTGCATTGCAGGCGGGTTCTTTACTGCTGAGCCACTACGGAAGTCCTTAAATGCAGGTTAAATATACTTAAAGGTTTTAAAATACAGTGGATCAAACTAAAATGAAGATGGGTGAGATGCCTTCTGTACATTGTGAGATGGCAAAATGGAGAGCAGGCTCGATAAACTGCTTAGAGGTGTGAGCATAGGCGCAACATTTTTATGAACGTACTTATGTGTGGAACTTGATCTAGAAAGCAGTTCTTGAGCTATCTATGCCCACATGTTGCTTGGGAAGTCCTTGGGTACCCCTGGCATAGGCACCTGGTGGTACTCAAGACTGATACCTGCAGTGCCCTGAGACACACCAGGATAGGCAACTCTGCACTATTCCAGCAAATCTTGGTTGCATACTGTGTGGCACTTCAGCTGTAAAGTGACGGTGTCCCAATTTAGAACATTAATACTCTGGATATGTATATAACATAAAAAAAAAATTCATGTGATGGAGAGGGTAGTAGGGCAGGGGGGAATATGCATAAAAATAAGCTGAAGATAAAAAGGACTTTATCAGTTCAAGATAGCATATAAGTATTAAAGTCTTTGTACCTGGTATTTTAAATTCCCCTAAAGTGTGTGAGAAAAAGTTCCTCTGTGGGAGGGATATTTTGACTAAGTTGGTAGTGAAAGGATGGGAAGTATGGATTAATGAAAGTGCCAGTGAGTAGACTCATTATGCCACATAAAAACAGGATGCAAAGTTAATTTCTGCCATTAAAGCCTGTTTTCTGTATTTCAGAACTGGAGTTTTTGTTATGTTTTCTTAGGGCCAAGATTGGGACTCCCTGGGGGTAGGTTAGGAGCAATGCCCAAATTTCCCAGATACCAAGATTATCCAAAGTTCTTTAAAATACATAACATGAACATCCTTTCAGATTATCAGTGTTATAGACCCAGATGCTGGTTCTTCATAGTTTTTATTCAAGCAGCAATACTAGAAACTGAAAAAGATCATTGTAACAATTCCTTGATTTAAGAAAAAATACCTATTAAAAGGCATCTCAGCAGATGATACTTAACGTTTGATTGCAGAACTCGAGTGTCTCTTGCAACCATACTTTTCCTTTGGTCATCACTTAATCAGAAAAAATACTCGTCCCAGTTCAAACAGCACCTTACAAATAAAAAGAAGTATGACAAATCACTGGCACAAACCTAAGATGACTTTTCTGATTGTGATTCATGAAAAATGCTCCTGGAATAAGAACTTTGTTATTGCACATTTGAGGCACAAGCGCTTGCTGCTGGGCTGTACGTTACACATTTATAGTGAGAACTCTCTAAATGCCATCTCTTAGAATGAGGGAATTTCCTGGCAATCCAGTGGTTACAATTTGGCACTTTCACTGCTGTGGCCCGTTTTCAGTCCCTGGTCAGGGAACTAAGATCCCACAAGCCACGCAGCACAGCCAGATAAAATGTGGAACTTTTCCAAAAATCACACTTTAATGCATTTTCAAAATATTACCGCAGTCACTTATAACTTGCCTCATTTGCAAACAGACAAGTATTTAGGACAAAGTCAAGTTCTTTCCTGCTGTTATCTTCTGTTCAGTTGCTTTCATAAAAGTTTTAACTTACCTCTATAGTAATAAGGACGACAATCATCCATTCCAGGCGGAGTGTCCTCTTCTCCGTCAGGTGATTCCGCATCAGATCTGTTAGCTCCATGCAGTGCTGAAGCTTTTCATTCATGACCTACCGCAGTAAAAATCCAAGAAAGTACCCTGTGTATTTAAATGAACTCACTGAAGATAACAGTTGCCTGCTTCAAATTTCCAGTTTCAAATAGGTATGCGGTGAGCCCTTCAATTCTTGCTCCTCGGCTCTCTCCAAAGGCAAACTGCCAGAGCTACCTGTCTCCTTTCTGTGAATCCACCGGGACATTTTGTAATGCACAGATGTGACTGCAAAAAATAGCTGGCATACCAAAGCTCTTATATTCGTTAAGATTTTGATGGAAGATATAAAAGTTTTTTGAGTCCTAGTTTTTCATCATTGCCCTTGGTAAATTTTAAGCAGGTAAAACTTGAAATAAGATTCTTTTAGTACGGCCTGAAGATGGCAAAAACAATGATTACCATATACAATATTAAAACTGTTCTTAAGTCCCACTGTCAAAAATTCCCGAACGCAAAACTTGACCTGCTACCCATCACCGCTAGATGGCACTGCTCTTAACACTTAAGTGCAGACGCTCTAGGTTTGCCTTCTGATATCCTACAAGCTATTTGAGGGTCGCAGGAAACAGACTCTCCTATTAAAGACTTGAATGTGGCCACTGACAAGGTATACTTCCTTAATCTCTATCTCACTTTCCTTTGGAAATTACAGAGTCTGGAAGACAAATTTTTAAAACTAGTTTTTGGATCCCCCTTGATAATCTCTGAGGTATGTATGCCAAGAGTGCAGGTATGTTCGGTGGAAATTTGAGGCAAATCACAGATACATGTCTGGGTTGACTGACATGTGCTAGTGCACCATATTTACCACGATTTTGCACAGAACACTAAACTGTGAGAGCGAACCCCAGAGCAGGAAATGGCGATCCACTCCTGTATTCTTGCCTGCAAAATTCCACGGAGAGAGGCCTGGTGAGCTTCAGTCCATGGGGTCACAAAGAAGAGGACGGGACAGCACTGTGACAGTGAACACCTGGAGCCACACTGGTGACACGTGTTTGCCCACTCGTCCAGACTCCATGGGCACCCTGCAGTTGCCACTTGTATACATGTTTAGAACAGTGCTGCCTCCTTCCTCTTCCTGTTGCTACTGGCTGCCTGATCTTGGTCTATAAATATGCTCAGCCTTAGGCTTGCTTCTCTTTTCAAAATGCTGACCCAACCCTCTTCTATTTTCCTTCAACTCTGACTAAAGACATTTTCTTCTTCCACTTCCTCAGCACCCAATTTAGCCCTTAGAAGTTGTAGATATTACCTCAACTCCCCTGAAACTTCCAGATGTCTCATGAGTAACTTTAACACCCTTTCTTGGTTAGATTACAAGACCTCAATTAACTCAAGTGTTTGACAACACCTGGAAACAAGCTTCCTTTTGGCTCTTCTCCTCTAGGGACCAAATTCTGCCTCCGACATCGTATTCTGAGACTTCTTGGACCTCCCCTTGAGTGTGGATGACAGTTCCCAGAGTCCTGATCTTGTCCCTCCTGTCTTCCAGCTCTTCACTCTCTCTGATTGTGCCCAGATGGTCCGTGGAGATGTCTCCTGGACTTGGGTGTTTCCATCCCACCATCATTGCTTCTGTGGTACACATGAGCCAACTGCATTCAAGTCAAAGACTTAGAAATTCTGTTTATTTCAGAAGGAAAGTGTCATTGCCAAAAAATGGAAAATCTGCATGATGTGAAATGGTGTTGGCTGCATAAAGTGGAGCCTGATGCTTGGGAAAGTGTGAGCTTACACATCAGAGGGCCAGTCAAGAGCCATGAAAGCCAAACTAGAGCGTTTCTTTTCAACATGGAACACAAGTGTTACTTGCTTTCATGCTTACATGTTATTTCAGGGTCCATATGTTACCTAAGTTCATCTCTTATATAAGTGTATGTATCCCACATTTTAAGAAAGACTGATTTAAGAAAAACTTTTGATAAGTCCCAAATATAAATGGTTAATCCCGATTTCTCCTCTGCCCGAATTTCTTGCTTTACTGTTATTTCTTTGAATGCTGGAGACAAAACATCTTTATTAAAGATATCACCAAAATTTTGGCAAACATTTCAAAACCTATTTGTAAACACAATGCTTCCCTTGTAAACTGCTCTGCCCAAATTTCTGTCTATAAAACACCATCTTATCGGTTTCCTTCTTGCATCTTAAATTTAGCATTTCTCAAACTACATTTTTTTAAAAAGTAGCATTAACTCTTTATTTTGACCACACTGGGTCTTTGTGGCAGCGCTCAGACTTGCTTCAGTTTCAGCGTGTGCATAGCCTTCTCTTGGTGGCAGAACATGGGCTCAGTTGCTGTATCACGTGGGCTTACTTGCCCTGCAACATGTAGGATCTTAGCTTCCTGACCAGGAATCAAATCTGTGCCCCCTGCAGAGGAAACTCAGTCTTAACCACCGGACCTCTAGGGAAGTCCTTTAGCTTCTAAAGAAAAAGTGGACTTCCAGGGACCACTGGTAATATGGGTGGAATGGTTTGTCCCCTCAAATTCATGCTGAAAGCCTAGCTAACCTCCAGTGTGATGGTATCCAGAGATGAGGTCTTTGAGGGTAGTGATTAAGTTTAGACGGAGTTTAACTTTGCCAACAAAGGTCCGTCTAGTCAAGGCTATGGTTTTTCCAGTGGTCATGTATGGGTGTGAGAGTTGGACTGTGAAGAAAGCTGAGCGCCGAAGAATGGATGCTTTTGAACTGTGGTGTTGGAGAAGACTCTTTGAGAGTCCCTTGGACTGCAAGGAGATCCACCCAGTCCATTCTGAAGGAGATCAGCCCTTGGATTTCTTTGGAAGTAATGATGCTGAAGCTGAAACTCCAGTAGTTTGGCCACCTCATGCGAAGAGTTGACTCACTGGAAAAGACTGATGCTGGGAGGATTGGGGGCAGGAGGAAAAGGGGACGACAGAGGATGAGATGGCTGGATGGCATCACTGACTCGATGGATGTGAGTCTGAGTGAACTCCGGGAGATGGTGATATACAGGGAGGCCTGGTGTGCTGTGATTCATGGGGTTGCAAAGAGTCGGACACAACTGAGCGACTGAACTGAACTGAAATTAACAACCTTGTAAGAAGAGGCAGACGCACTAAGATGTGCTCTCTCTCTGCCTTAAGAAACTACACTGGGAAGGTGGGAAGGGGGTTCTTACCAGGAACCAAACCTGTACACTTCACTAGATCAGTACAACGTGGTGCATGAACTGCTGCCCCTAAGAAAGTGTTAGTCGCTCAGTCGTATCTGACTCTGCAACCCCAAAGACCGTAGCCCTCCAGGCTCCTCTGTCCATGGGATTCTCCAGGCAATAACACTGGAGTGGGTTGCCATTCCCTTCTCCAGGGGATCTTCCTGACCCAGGGATCGAACCTGGGTCTCCCTCATTGCAGGCAGATTCTTTACCATCTGAGCCACCAGGGAAGCCCCCAAGGAATGGGAACAAAGTACTGCAGAAGCAGAGAGGCAGGTGGTGCCAAATTTGAGCATACTTTTATTTTTATCCTTCAGGACACTACCCGAATTATTTTCCACTTATTTACAGCACTGATTAAGTGCAATGCATACATTCTCCTGGGTACTTGGTTAAGGATTCAGAAATCAGCATTATAGCTGCACAGAGCTCACATAAATTTTTTTTTTCTTAAAAATACCACAGAATGGACATGTTCCAGAGCTCTTCCAGTAGTGGGACTGAGGGGACCCTGCCCACCTGCTCCTGGGCTGCAGGGTTGACTTTCCTACACTGGGCATGGAGGAAGCCTAACCACTCGGAGGAGCACCGTCCCTGATGAGCCCCATGTGCCCTCTTAGGATATCCGTTCTGGCTGCTTGGTGAAGACGCAGTGGCACTTTCTCCAGGGTTCCCCTTCCTGCTTGGCTCTGTGATCTTCTTCCAGCTAGTTGATTTCGTCACTGCACATCTACGTGCATGACTGATCCTGTGTTGACATTTCTCATCTTCAGCTGTGACTTTCACGTTGAATGTAGTGTTCATCCCAAGTTCCTAAAAGACATTCCTGTCTTTCTGCTGCTCCTCTGGGCCACACAGGCAGGGTGTTTCCTGCTCGAACCACCTTCATTGTCAGTGACCGTGATCCTAGGCTTTTTCCTGTACTCCTGTCCACGAGGGACATGCAAAGGACACCACAGGCATCAATATCAAAGGATGCCACGATGTGAGGAAGGACACAGAATGAAGGGCTGGGAGTAGGATGTCTGAGCTCACATTTGCCATGCAGCTGGTTTATCTTAGTTATTACTCAGCAACTGTTACTAACCCAGCTCAGCACTACAGGCTGGTTACCAGAAAAGGTCTACATTTGCTTGGTGGCAATAATCTGTTCACTTTCATCCCTACAGTCAGGGTTCCACCAAACATCTTCATTCCAAGAGGATAAGGGGAGACATCTAAGAGCCGTAACTCTTGAGTACTTTCAAATTCATCCCCAGTAAGTACTGCTGCTCAGCAAGGTTGATGCTTTTGTTTAATGTCATTAAAGAATTCTCAAAAGAGGCTTTATTTCCAAATTTTCCTTGAGGCATAATTTACATACAATAATGTCTCTATTCTAAGAATATACAGTTTGAAGACTTCTGACAGATATACAACCATGGAAGTACTGAAGTGACATTGCCATCACCCCAAATCCCTGTGCCCCTTTGAAATCTACGGCTCCAGGGAACCACTGGTCTATTTTCTGTAACTACAAGTTGGTCTTTCTAGAATTTCCTATAAATATAGTAGCATGTATTCTGCTGTGTCTAGATTCTTCTCACTCGGCACAATGATCCTGATATTCATCCATGCTATTGCATGGATCGGTAACTGTTTTTTACTGCTGAGTGGTATTCCACTGTATGGCTACCCCACAGTTGCTTTATCCATTCACCTATTAGTGGCCGTTTCATTGTTTTCAGTTTTTGGCTTTTATGACTAAAGCTGCTATGAAGATGCAGGTACAAATCAATGTGAGCACATATGTTTTCATTTCTCGTGAATAAATACTCAGGATCGAATCGCTGGATCATACAGTAACACAATTAAATTTCTGAGGAACTGCCGGGCTGTTCTGGAAAGCGGTTGTACCAACGTATATTCTCTCAAGTCACATATGAAACCTCCATTTGCTCCACATCCCTCCTGACACGTGGGATTGTCAGTCCTTTTAATTGTAGTCATCCTAATGTGTGTCTAGTGACAGCGCACTGGACATTTAGTTTGCACTTCCCTGACAGACAATAACACTGAGCATCTTCTCACATTCACTTGACCGTTCACATATTTTGAGATGTCAGTTCAGATCTTTTTGCCCATTTGAAAACCCGAGTTGTCTTTTTGAGCAGAAAGAATTCCGGACCAGTCTTTTGTCAGGTTATATGTTGAGAATATTTCCTTCCAACCTGTGGGAGGAAATATTCTCAATATATCTGTGATCTGCCTTTTCATATTTATTTTTTAATTAAAAAATATTTATTTATTTGGCTGCACCTGGACTTAGCTGGGGCATGCGGGATTATCAGTCTTCATTGAGGCAAGAGGGACTTTCAGCTGCAGCATGCAAACTCTTAGTTGTAGCATGTGGAATCAAGTTCCTTGACCAGGGATCCAACCCAGACCCTCGCATGGGCAGCATGGAGTCTTAGCCACTGGCCCACTAGGGAAGCCTCTGCCCTTCATATTCTAGAGTGTCTTTCAAAGACCAGTAGTTTTAGTTTTGATTAAGTTCAACTTATCAAATTCTTTCTGTAAGGTTCATGATTTTTTTGTGTGTGTGCTAACAAATCTTTGCCTTTCCCAAGGTCATGAGGCCTTTTTCCCTATATTTTCTTCCTGAGCTTTTATAATTTTACCTTTTATATTTAAAGGTCTCTAATTCATTTAGAAATGGTATAAAGACAAGACTAGGGCTTTTTTTTTTTTTTTTTAACATGGCTATCCAATTGTTCTAGCACCATTTGTTGAAAAGATTAGGAAAAAAGAGAAGAGCGCCTCAAAGACTCATTGGCGTATAACTAAAGATTTGAGATTATCAGAGATAGAGCAGATTTCTGAAACCATGAAGGCCAGAAGAAAGTGGGACAGGAATTTTTAGGTGTTGAAAGAAAAGAATTGTCACTTGGAATCCTTTATCTAGGGAAAAAAAGATCCTCCAGGAATGAAGGGGAAGTCTAGATATTCTGAGATGAAGAAAAACTGAAGAGACTATGCTTTCGCAGACTTACCCTGAAAGAATGGCTAAAGAATGTTCTTGGAATAGAGAGCAAACAATAGAAAAAGAAATCTTAGAACTCACTGAAGAAAAAAAAAAAGAACAAAGGAAAGAATAAAACATGGGTAAATATGAGAGAATTTCCTTCTCCTCTTGAGTCTTCTGAATTATGCTGGTGGTCAAAGCAAAAACTGAAACATTGATGAAGTTCTCAAAGTGGAGAGTAGAGGGATACACATGTCGTGCAGTTTCCCTGCTTGATTTAATCTGGCGAAATGTCGAAAAGAGTGGATTGTGATAAAGGTATGCATGATGGATTACCTAGAGCAACCACCAAGTATCTATGCAGAGAGACATACTAAAAAATGATACAGATGAATCAAAATGGAATCCCCTCCAAATGTCTAGGTAGCTCATAGGAAGGCAGGGCTTGATATAGACAATGACTTGGAGGGATCTCAAGGGTGTTATAGTCATTGAAAAAAGCCCATTTTAGAAGACACACAGTAAGGTTCTATTTATATAACAATCCCCAAATGACAAAATTACAGAGCTGGGGAATAGATTAGTCACCGCCCAGGGTTAGGAATGGTGGGTGAGGGATGGTGGTGTTACTATAAGGAGACAAGGCAGATCTTTGTGGTCACAGGACAGACCTGTATCCAGACCTTGTGGTTACCTGGATGTACACATGTGATTAAACGGCTCAGAACTACGTGCGCACATGATAACCAACGTCCAGTGTGTTTCCTACTCTCCACCCCCGGGGGGGCTTACCTCCGTCATGACCACCTCCACCCATGTCCATCATTCCATCAGCTGCCTCTCTCAACTTTGCTCCCATGCTTCTAAGTGCTCCTGAAACAGTTCTAACTGGCTGTTCTCTTGCTACTGTACTCTCCACATATCTCGAAAGTGGCTCCTCCTCCTCCCCCCAACCTTTCTACGTCTGCCATCTTTCTACCTGTTGCCCACAGCAAACACTGGTCATCCTTACTCTTCTCTCTCCCTGGCCTCCCCATACCGACCACTTCATCTGTCTTAAAGGATTCTTTTTAAAAAGTTTCATTCTTATTCTCGCTGTTGCCAGTAAAGTTCTGGACCTCACAAACTCTTGCTTGAAACTTGACGAGAAACCTCCTACTGGATTACTAGGCTTCCAGACTCTCACCAATCTTACTGAGCCTCTAGAGTAAAATTCAGAGTATCCTTTGACGTGAAAGCTGAAAACTGTCTGTACACAGGAGAGTGGGAAATCTAGAGATCTGTCCAGAAGTCAAAAGAGACATTTCTTCAAAAGCAGTTAGACATGTTTACTTAATTAAAAAATTCTCTTCACTGTCATACAACTTAGAGGTGACACTGTGTCTTTCTCTCTTAGTAGAAGTGCAAAATACATACCTTAACTCTACGAGCAATGCTGAGGAACCGACAAGTTTTATCATAAAGTTCTTCCAGATTTTCTCTGTCCCAGTAGAAATCAGGAGCGATCAAGAAGTCTGAACTCAAGTTTATACGGTGTCTTAAAAAAAGGAAAATCATAACTTTTAATTTGTATCTTGAATTAAAAAATCATGGTCTCTTTTCTTTTTTGAAGGTATTTATTCATTGATTGGAGTGTAGTTAATTTACAATATTGTGTTAGTTTTAAGTGTACAGCAGTGATTCAATTATACATACATAGACACATCTCTCTCTCTCTATATATATATATATATTCTCTTTCAGTTCTTTTCCATTATAGG
The DNA here is from genome assembly GCF_016772045.2 of Ovis aries. Lineage (NCBI taxonomy): Eukaryota > Metazoa > Chordata > Mammalia > Artiodactyla > Bovidae > Ovis > Ovis aries. The sequence goes on from NC_056061.1 coordinate 76,267,859, forward strand.
TTATTACAAGATATTGAGTATAGTTCCTATGCTACACAGTAGGAGCTTGTTGTTTCCCTATTTTATATACAGCAGTGTGCATATGTTAATCCCAAACTCCTAATTTATCTCCCCCATCCCCACTGGTAACCACAAGTTTTCTATGTCTGTGAATTTATTTCTGTTTTGTAAATATGTTTAATTTCTTATTTGTATGGCATGTTATAAAAAGTTTTGAATGCTGATTCTTACAATACTTCTGAGAAACATGTAAATAAAAAAATTTCATCTGCAACCAAATTAATTCAATATTTACACTGACAGTTATGAAGCGGATAAAAGAAAACCCAATGTAAAAAATTTTGAAGCTTCTTTTTTCATTCAAGTTTGTTACACATGCACGCATGGGTGTGTGTGGATAGGTATTCACATGACTACTGGTTTCCTCAGTATCCTTCCAGTGTTTGATCAAACACTGGATAAGCAAATTCTCTCTCTTTCTACCCTTTTACATATGAAGCCTGAGCTTGTTTTTAAAAGAAAATTTACATTGTAGAAGTAACACATAAATAGTTTTTCACTATAAAAAAGAAAAACCCTGGAGAAGAACTCAGAAAACCCTGGTAGGCCCTTTACCCTAACACCACAACTCAATTCCTTTAGGCCCTGCCAACACCCTGCTGTTGTCCTTCAGGATCTGCTTCTTTGCACACATGTGCACACACACCTACATGTCTGGTAGTATGTATACACATCAAGAGACATATGAATATTTATGCTGTTTGTCTACAAGTGGGATTAGACCACATCTGTAATTTATGACTTAATTTCTCACCCGATATAACCTGCCACATTTCTACTATATCTCTTCATAGACTCACATATTCCTTTGAATAACACATAAGCACTCTTATTGTAAAAAGAAGAAAACTTAGGATAAGAACAGTAAGGCTCTATAGAAACTATTCACAAACCTAAACATATTTAGTCCTAATTTCTGAGTTTTGATATAGTAATTCACTATATGGAATTCTGCTCACATCACTAAGAGCAGAGGAGAGAGAAGTCTCTGTATCCCACTTCTTAGCAAGCTCGAGGCTTTAGATGGGCTGCAGGATGCTCCTGACATAGGGTTTTTATTTTTGTTGGTGTCCTGAGTTGGGGTCCCTGAGCTATGAGGAAGGCATGGGTGATGGAACGCTGGCCCACTTCTCCTCGCCAGGCCAAGTTTTAATATCTAAGGAAAATGTGGAACAACAACCCTTGGGTATACTACTGACAACAAACCCCAGTCACTCATCCCACACATGGAAGGGCTGAAGCACCAAGAATGCTGCCTAGTGAGAAAAACACCAAGATTCAGGATGTTTCACTCCATAAATCCTGGGAAAACTACAAGAATAAAATAAACTGAAGGCCTTTTAATTTAACTTAATTTTAAATGATGCACTATTGTACTTCATCAGTTTTAAGACACTGTTCTTCCCATTTTTAACATCTCTGAAAACAGAGGCATCTTTAAAAGTGATGTCTTACAGGTGGCAAGTGTGACTCAGCTGTCATTGCCTTAGACAACTTATTTCCCTCATGTTTTCCTTTGTATGTATGCCTGGGAACACACAAAATGTGATAAATCTACATCTAAATAAGACTAAAAGAGCTATTTCAGGAAGCGCAAAAGTAAAATTGTGGTAAAAAAACATTGTCTCATATGCTAGCTGGTAGCATTTTCACTTTCCTATGGCACGTTATGGTGTCTCAGAGTTAGCGAAAGATGATACATCACTTTTCTTGTAGCAATTAGGTCTATTTAGAGTTATGATGCAGTGACAGACTTGTACTGAGAATTCCCATTGTTCAAATTCTAGAATGTGTCTTTCCACCTCCGGAGAACACCTACTGTGCTCTCCAACGGAGGTTTATTGTAGATTAATTGTGGTCTCTCTTGCACAGGCAGAATTTCTTCCAGTGAAGTCCTAACACAGCCCAGCTGCTTCTAATGGGTCAGAGTGGTTCATGCTTATAACGAATGAAATAAAAACAGCTGCAATTCCCATTAAGGTACAAATGCTTGCTCTTTACTATACAGGGATATTTTCTGCTGACTGTTAAATATACGAAGTATATCACTTACAGAGAAAATTTTACCTTAGGGCAAAGAGTTCACCCATTTTCTGCATAACTTCTTCATGAGATAGTTTCACTTTCTTCCCAGCTTTTAAAGCCTATTTGGGAGGGGGAGAAATAGATACATACATACACACGTGTCCCTTCTCACTAGCATGTTCTATGATGTACATTCCTAATCTCTTATTGAAAAACCAGGGGCTCTTTTCCCAAGTATGACTATTCCTCCATAGTAAAAACAAAGTTAATTACAGTAGGCATGATTTTTAACATATGTAGTTTGAAATTCTGATATAACTATAGATGCATTTTTCATGCTAACTACTTTTCTCAGAACTTGTCAAAACATTTGTTTCTTTAATCGAGAAAAGTGGTCACAATTTCCTTGACAGGAAACATTTCATTTTATTTCCTTTCAATTCAGTTACATTAAAAATATTATACCATTAGAGAAAGCTAATTTGAATTTTGGCTTCCCAGGTGGCTCAGTGATGAAGAATCTGCCTGCTAATTCAGGAGACACAGGTTTGATTCCTGGGTTTGGAAGATCCTCTGGAGGAGGAAAGGGCTACCCACTCCAGCATTCCTGCCTGAAAAATTTCTCAGATCGAGGAGCCTGGTGGGCAACAAGTCCATGGAGTCACAAACACACAAAATTTGAATTTTAAATTTTAAAAGGTTTCTTACTTTATCATTTTATATGTAACTGGATTTTTTTTCCTGCTTAAATTCAGTGTAGCTTTCTTACCATTCATTACTAGTTTGTTGTACTTCTAAACTCATCATTATAGTGTGAAATTTGTATTTTTCCCCAATAGAACTCAATCTTCAAAAACAAGCATAAAATTAGTATACCTCTGGAATCGACTGAATAGATTCAACAAATTTATCCAGTGATGCTTCCCAGATAGCAAGTTTCACTAGAGAAAAAAGATTAACGATGGAACATTTATCATCACATTTCTACAAAATGCAAAACTGCAAGCACCTTCACTGCCATTTAACAATAGTTTAAGAAGCAGATGTCCAAAAAATATGAAACTGACATTTTAGAACAGTTACTTATTATATCACAGAAGAGGGCACTACGTAGAAAAAGCTAGAAGACAGTGAGTCAGTTTCCAAGCTCTGCTGGCAGATCAAAGCTACTCTGGGTAAAATCCCTGATTTTCTCATACTACATCTCAGGCCCAGAGGAAGAGCTACGCCCTGGAATGAAGGGTGGCTCCGTAGCTAGGGCAGGAGCCAGACTCTCCTAGCCCTCCCTTCCGCTCCGCCGGGCAGCAGGTACAGCTCAGAAGTCCCAAAGCCTCCTGGCTGGTATGCACAGGCCATCCGAGCAGCCTGGAATAGACTAGTGGCAGGAACCTTTCTTGGAGAACTTCCGCAGTTTCATATAGGTGTATGGATCTATCCGGAAAAACTGAGAGCCACTGTGACCCTCTGTCCCATTATTGTGAAAAACCAGGGTGTACTTTTCTACAAAGAGGCCTGTGCCCCATCACACAGGCTGAGCTTTCTCTGCCTGGATTAGAGACAGCCTAAAACCATCAATCTCAGACAGAAGCAGAGAGAACAAAGGGAGTGATGATAACAACAGCAACAACAATGATATAAAAGTATTCTTGGACAGGTAAGCGTTATCAATACAATTAATCGTAGCAATTAACTGTATACAATTAACTGTAGCATGGATACTGTATTTTATACTCTATACTATATATATATTCTTTTGGAATAAAAAAAAGAAATTATAAGGCTTTGCTAAAGTACTCTGAAAATAGGACAAAGTCTACTAAATCCTTTAACTTCCTGGATGAAATGAACACTATGTGATACCTTCTCTGATAAGTAGCAGTAACTTACCTGAGAGGCAAAGGGCATTTGAGAAAGCAAATTTCTCTAGAATGGCGTCATCTAAATCCAGCTCTGAATTTAACCGGATTTCCCCTCTGTGAAGTTTTGACTGCCCCCTAAGGAAAAAAGAGAAAGCATTTTCTAAATCTTGAAAAGTACGTTCTCTCCTCTGAAAAAGTCACCTCATAATCTTCCTAGAGGTCATTCTGGTAACTTGTATCAAGAGTCTCACAGATGTTCTCATACCCTATGATCCAAGTAATTCCACTTCCAGGAATTTATCCTAAGGAAATAATGAAAGATGCAAAGAAAGATCTGTGTACAGAAAACTTTTTATGGTCTAATGTTTAATAGTAAGAAATCAGGAAAGAAATTGAGTGTGCAAGGAGAACGGTTCATCTACAGAAATTTGGCACAAAAGTAAACAAGCGTGTTTTGAAAGGATATTTAGTAGAAAAGGGAAAATGGTTCCAATAGTTTGCTAAGTGAAGAAATGCTGAATATATAACTACACACAGTATGATCTAAAATGACGCTAATGTGGTGGGGATGCAGAGGGAGACTGGGAAGTTATAAAAAATTAAGATGTATATGTAGACAATTCTGGAATGACTGGGGAGGTAGGGAAGGAAGGGAATTTGGGGATATAAGCATCATAAGCAAAGAGGAAAGGGACAGGCTAAACCTTCACAAAAGATGTGAGACCAGAAGAGATGGACAAAGGGAGCTGGATGAGGAGGGAGGGAGGGGGCAGAATCCGCTCTAACAGCCTCAGGTTGGGGAGAAACAGAAGACACGACAAAGAGGGCAGGGCTGATGAGATGCTTAAGAAGGAGCTCGGCCCACACAGAGTGAGACAGAGGCACCTGGGTCACAGGCAGGACTCACACCCCCACCGCGTTGGTGGAGGCGAGGATGGTCTCTTCTGATGAAACCAAATCTCTGGCTCTAGGACTGAGTCAAGGACTTGAATCTCTAGAGACTGTGAGATGGGTGTGCGTGTGTGCACACCTACAGGTGGGTGGGGGACAATGCCTAGTAAGTCACAGTGCGGTCTGGAGGCAGACTATGGGCGGGGAACTGATGGGAAACGTGACCACAAGGCCACGAATAAAATGAGCAACAATGCTACTGGCTCCTCATCTGTCATGTCCCCAGCTCGCACCATCGCTTTCTTCTGCACCCACCATGGGCCTGGGTCCTCACTCATGAGTCAGGTGCCTAGCGTCTCTGAAGCTCACCCGAAAGCTAGTTTGCCGCAATCCCGGCGACTGTGTCAGATTAAATGATATAGGAAAGCTCATCGCTGGCAGTTGGCACTTGGCTCTTAGCCCATCTCCTCTTTCTATAGCTGGTGTCTCTTCCAGATTTCCCTAAAGCTCTGATTGCGTCACTTCCTTTCTCAGCACCAAGACTTTCCGCCCCCCACTCTCACATTCCACCAGGTAGGTACCTCCTTGAGAATAAAGACCTTTTAATCCTGTTCCCACTGCCTGCTCTCTCCACCCTAACATCTCTCCTGATTTCTGCGCCCTTGTTGGGACAGGAAAATCAGCCAGGATGCTGTCTCCCCATACCTTTGACCTAAGCAGGTATAGCAGGACCCCACTTCTTACAGGCACCTCCATTCCTGTGAGTGGTTCCCTTAGAGCATCCCTTCATTATACTTAATACTTTTTAATACTCAAAATCAACAGGAAAAAAGCAAAAAGAATTTACTTAAGAAAAAAACGTTACTAGAATAATTTGACAGGTTCATTCTGACGAAGGCACACTACTTTTTACTGATTTCGGCTATTTAAGAAACACTATTTTGGGGTTATACTATCTACTTGTTTTAATTCATGGGTAGCCTGAGAAGTTAAAAAATTGTCTGTCCACTAATATTAATTGCTTTGGCTTTCTGTTTGTATTAATAGCTTTTTTCCTCAAAATGTCTCCAAATTCATAAAGACTTGATCTTCTCTACTGCCTTCCCTATGTATTTCAAGTGCCTGTTTTGTAAATTTGATAAAAAGGTGCTTACTCTGTTTTTGTGTAGTTAAGCTCTTCATTTTCCCAGTGAACCAATGCAATTTCATAGGGCTGAATTTCATGTTTTTCTAGAACTTGCATCACCTGCTTCATCTAGAAGAAAAGGAAGATTAACCTGAAATTATCCTGACCCCCTCAGTGATGGTTATAAGATTTTAAAAATTACATTTTTTTTTAAAAAAATTACATTTAATGATGTTTGTTTTGTTCTTCAGGTTTTAAGCAAAAAGCAAACTCACAGTGACGCTAAACTAACTGGAAGGATACATCCATTTGTTGTTACATTTGGAAAACACAGGGGACCTTAAAGAGGAAAATGGAAACAACCATTCTCCCACAGCCCAGAGGAAACCACAGCAACATTATGGCTTGTTTTCTTTAAACTGTCACACACACACAAAATGTTTAAGTAAAACACCTGTAACAATTTAAACAACACAGAGTTATAGAAAGTGATAATCTCTCTATTCTCCTGTATTCCTAATCCCCGAAGGTAATCCTAATTAAACTTGGTGCATATCCTTCCAGACATCCCCCTACATGTAAATATATGTATGTTTAGTTGGCTTTTCATATAAATGGGATGGTACTGTACATACATTTTCGATGCTATATCCTGAACGGAGGAACCACAACTGATTTAACCATTCTAAATGTCCATTCATGGGGGACTTTTTGCTCCTCCACTAACACAGTGTCACATGCACCAGCCTGATGCGTGTATCTTCAGGGCCTGTGGAAATATTTCTTCAGGATTTGTTAGATCAAAAGACACACACGCTTGTAACTGTGGCACGCAGGATGTCCACCCTTCACACACGGGATCGACAGTTACAGCATGTGGAATCTTTCTCTTTTTAGTTGTGGCAGGCGGGATTTCCAATTTTAGAATCCAAAGATTTACGAAAGCATTCTTAAAAAATTACTGAGTACTGTCAGCCTTTTACATCTTTGCAACTTCAAATAGCCCATTTGGGTTAATTTTTCTTCCATCTATTGCTCGTCTCTGCTTCCTTTTCTCCAGGAAACCACTCCGAAGTCTCTTTCTTCCCACCCCCTATGCATGTGGGTACCTCCTTTTAGTAAAGCTGGGATTGTATGAAGCACACTTTTAATACAGCTCTGGTATTGTATCGGTTATAGTTTGTAACCTGCTCTTTTAATTTAACTGTCATCATGTGCTGTGCTGTGCTTAGTCGCTCAATCTTGTCCAGCTCTTTGAGACCCCACGGACTGTAGCCCGCCAGGCTCCTCTGTCCATGGGGATTCTCCAGGCAAGAATACAGGAGTGGGTTACCATGCCCTCCTCCAGGGGCTCTTCCCAACCCAGGGATTGAACTCAGGTCTCCCGCATTTCAGGTAGATTCTTTACCATCTGAGCCACCAGGGAAGCCCACCAGGCAATCCTCAGAAACAGGCTTTTTTCCCCACATGACTTTTAAGCGCTAGACTCTACCCGATGGACAGCAGATTTTATTCTACAGATCTACTTAACAAGCTTTCTCTTATGTGTTTTGGTTATTTCTCATTTTTGCTATTGTAAATAATCACCTATAATATGATTATTTTCTTTGGATAACTTTCTAGATGTAAAATTGCTGAGTTAAATATAAAGTTTTGATGTGTATTACCAAACTGCCCCTGAAAAGGCTGTATTAAACAAATCCTGATTGGGATATTAAAGAAGTGAATTCCAGTGAGTGAAAATGTTCTAGAAAACTTGATCTTGATCTAAAATAAAACTCAGGGCAGCCAGCTTCCAGTTAACTGTGTGAACACTACTCACTTGTAGGCTATCATGTGAGAAGTACACTTCTATCTGCAGTGTAGCTAGGATTCTTCTGATTCCCCACAAATCAGTGTGTGCCCAGAGAATAGAAAATGTAGGCAACCTGTAGTCAAAATGACAATTTTGGAAGATGACAGTGTTAGGATCAACATCACGTAATGCTGAGCAAAACAACTGAAGACTACCTGTCATTTTATCATCCAATGGCTCAGGTTATTGAGGGCTAATTAATAATTTATTCTCAGAAAACTAAGTTTCAATACTTTTGCACTTTATTTATACTTACAGTTTGGTCTTTCACATTCCAGAACACAGCAGCTCCTTCCCTGATTTAAAAGAATAAACTTAGTTAAAGGTGGAATACATTCTTCAGGGCCACATACAGAGCCACGCTTTAGGTAGCTTCTAGAATGTCTCTAGAATGCCAATCTAAAAAAATATGATTTATTATGGATTTGACATGATGACCCTTGAATGGATATGATAAACAAAAGCTATTTTTTGAACTTTTGATTAAAAAACTTGACCCCTCAAAAATTCATGGATTTCTGAAGTGGTTTGCAGAGTAACTATTATTGTAATACTACATTATTTCACGTTATCTAGGTTGTTTCATAACTTGATTCAATTTTTTAAAAAAATTCTAAATTCTTTATTTTGTATTGGGGTATAGCCGATTAACAATGCTGGGATAGTTTCAGGTGGACAGCAAAGGGACTTGGCCAGACATATACATCAGTAACATCTTACGGAAAAACCCCAAAGAACTTCTTGGCCAACCCAAATAAAAAGAACTCCTTGGCCAAATTCTTGGCAATCTGAGTTCTACGAGTCACACGGGATCTACGTGGGTGCACACTGGAGGGACACCGTTTGTACACGACTAGCAAAGCCGAACGAGAAAATGAGAGGAGGAGAGACGGCAGAGGAAACACCCCAGCTCCGGGAGAAGGTGTGAGGCAGGCATGCGAAGTTGCAGAATAAAGAGCTAGAGGTGTGAGTGGCTGTGGTTGAGGGCAGGTAGGGGGCACTCGGGTCAAAGCTGGCAAGAGACAACCCTGGAAGGAACTTCGTGCTGTGATCAGGAGTTTGGTCACATCCTGTGGAATTTTAAGCAGGGTAGTGTAGTGATCAGAATTACCTACTGTCAAATTATCCTGCCTACAGACAGACAGACTGGTGGTGGGGTAAGACAGGCAGTGAGAACAGGCAGTGAGTGAGCTGTGGCAGAAGGCCAGGGTAGGATCTCAGGACGCTGACTGGGGAGGGTATTGAAGCAAGCAGAGCACTAGCTCAGAGAAGCACCTCCAGGCAGAGGAGGGGTCGCAGGAACTGCATGGTATGGGGCCCAAGCCCTGTGTGACTGCATGTAACTAACAGGCACCCGAAACAGGCCTGGTCCAAACTGAGAGCTGCGGTAAGTGGAAAATACTTAGGAAGAAAAGGAGAATATAAATCTCATCAGTTGTGGACTGGTTACATGTAGAAATGAAAATAGTTTCGATATGCTGGATTATATAAAATGCACCAGTAAAATTAATTTTAGGTAATATATAATGCTCTTATTAGTGCTATTCAAAATTAAACTCATCTTTTTTTTTTTTAAATTAAAGATGTGGCTATTAAACAATGTATCATTACGTACGTGGCTTGCACTTGTGGCCTGCATTGTATTTCTACTGGATGGTGCTGATCTAGGGGACCTCAGAAATCCAAATTCCTCACTCGAGTCAAAAGGGACGTGATTCTACTCAGACTAAATGCTGAGCCTGATTATGAATCACCCACAGACACAAAGACAGGGCTGCCAGTTATCAGCAATTGTAAGAACTAAGACCATAGAAACTTCACCAAAGTCTGTATTCTTATGGATGCTGCATGTATTTCTGTCCTGCCACCTATCAGTCCTTTGACTGTGGGTAATTCACTTCAATCCCTCTGACCCTTGGTTTCTTCGGCTGCAAGGTGGGGGATGGGGTGGGGAAAGGCCCTCTTCCAGTGTTGGGAGGATAACATTAGATGATTTCAAATGGTTTCTACCATCATCACCATGCCTACTAAGCCGCTCCAGAGCATTTGGTGTTAAAACAACCTTTAGAGAAAAGGAATGCATGTATGTGAGGCAGGGTCCCAGGCTGAAGTCTCTGGAGAGGTAAGGTGGTATAAAACTTTAGCTGAAGAGTTTCAGAGGGAGAAGAAAGAAAAGGAAGAAAATGGCAAGGAAGAAAAGACAGCAGGGCAGGTAGCATGTACACCTGAGAAGGGGCCCTGAAGCTGAATGGGAAATACCATACTTACACGTTCTCAGTAAGTGAAAACCCAGATTTATATATAAAGATAAGCACACTCCAAGTTACCCGAGTGGGCCTCTGTTGATGACCGCAACCTGAGCCTCCTTCGGCCTCTTGCTCTCAGGCAGGCCAGACGTGGGGAAAGCCATTGGTTCCCTCAATCCCTGCATCCTGCAGAGCCCCATTTTTTCCAACAGTGGTTCCTGACTTTAGCCTTGTCCAAGGCTCTCTTCTGATCACATGTTAAGTGTGCCCTTTGCTGTCATGAATCATGCATGGTATAAATGACTTGCACAGATGATACAAAGATGACACAGTGCTGAAAGTTAACTTAGAACACAAGGAATGAAAAATCCCTGATATCTTCCCTGGGGCAGGGGGGTAGAATTCTTTATAAGAGGATTTACCAGCAGATGCCTAAAACTAACAAACTCTCCTATTCAAGTAACAGCCAAAGGATAAATTTTAATCACAAATCCTGAACACATTTACTGCTAAGAGACGAGGTATACCTGCATCTTTAAGGACCACATTACCTGGTCACACAGCCCACCTCCCACTGCGGTTGCTCTCCTGTCTTACCTGAAGAAGAATATTGTACCAGGATCACCTTCTTTTGCAGAATTTTCCACACCCATCACAAGAATGTTTGCTGCATCTGTGATAAAAGAGGAAAAAGCTATGTCACAAGGTGACACAAGGTTTAAGGGTCACCTTTAACAAAGTGCTGGTGATCATTTCTTCACACGCCATGAAGTGCTCTGCAACACAGTCACACTTTCTACTAAGGTTTCTGAAAGTATTTAACATGATAAAATGAGAAGACCACAGGAAATTACTTGAACAAAATATGCAACAACCTGTGACACTATAATTAGAGCTATTTAAAACTCATTCTTGCCCATTTTGATTCAGTAATCACTAGTCCAGTTGATAATTATTAAAGTCTCAGCAGTACGACTATGGTTCAAGAACTTGGGAGCGGGGTGAAGGAGGGATGGATTGGGAGCCTGGGGTTAGCAGATGCAAACTATTCTACAGAGAAGGAATAAAGAACAAGGTCCTACCAAATAACACAGGGAACTACGTCCAATATCCTAAGATAAACCATAATAGAAAAAGAATATAAATGGAATCACTTTGCTCTACAGCTGAAATTAACACACTGAAAATCAACTGTACTTCAATTTAAAAAGAATTAAACTTTTTATTAATAATTTAAAATAAAAGTTGAAGAGCAATTAATACATTCTCTTCCTTTAACTATAATTTTATTAATAATATAGTTTTAATATTCTCAAACTGCTCATTCTGCTGAATTTTAAATTATATTGTAGAAAGTGTGGAAAATAGAAAACACACAGAGACAAAGATACCTGCCATTTTAAAACATCTAATTTCAAAGTCAATCATGAGAACTACCACAGCAGTCATCGGTAGCTATTAAAATATTTTAACATTTTAAACATATACATATATAAATATTCACCAATAGTTACTTTGTATATTATTTCAGTATTTATTATAAATATTCTATCAAAAATTATAAATAACACATTAATTTATCAATCAATAAACATACTAGTATTAATATGCAAATTACTGTATAATTTCTTAGCCTAAACTTAGGCTCCTCATTAGAGTTCCTGATAGAGGTCAGGGAATGGAGGATTCAGGTAGAGACCAAATCCTAAACTTTGGTGCATTCACACTTCCCTGAGTACTGATACTACATTGATGGATGGAGGGCAAGGTTTACACGTACAGTGGAGACCACCACAAATGAAACAGGCAAGGTCCAGGGCAGTAGCATGGTGTGAGAAGCCACGTCTGTGATGCACGCGACCACACTGCTGACAGCCTCTGCAATCAGCCAAGAAGACCCCAGGGCAAGTTTTCATCTTGGGGGCCCTGGACACAGCTGTTTTCCTAAGTCAATTATATTTCCTTCTGCCACCAAATAGTCTGGTCAGATCATCAAGGCCAAAAAGCACAATGACATTTCAACTGTTTCTTACAGGGTCAGTGACTTTCAAAATTTTTCTCTGTAGCAGCGAGGTTTTCCACCTACTATTTTTGCTACTTTGAGGTCAATTCATGAATCTTCCAAAGTGTTCCAAGTCACTTATTTTTTCATGTATTTCTCAAGAAGTGTTCCTCACACTACCCTACAACCCTCAGTTTAATTCTCCTTTTAAACACTGTGTTTATCTTTTAACTAATTCTGTTAGTTTTAAATATTTCTATCAATTTTATGGTTCTTCTATAATACTGATAACTTTTAAATATGACAGAAATAAAGTGGCATGGCCTTTGATCATCCCAAATAATGATCCTATAAATAAAGCTGAATAAACCATACTGATTTTAATCTTTGTCATCTGCATAAAGAGATTTAACACCCCTTTTATGATACAGTTGTTTAAACTGAAAATGAAACCTAAACAAATGTATATTTCAGACAGTTATCATAGGAAAATTATTTTCTAATACATTTTAACATACTTGGCCCGGGTTCAAGATGTACCTCGAGGCAAGCTGGTCACTTCGATGTATCCACGGGACGTCAGATCTTGAGAGAGGCTTCCAAGATGATACTCATCTGCGGTTGCAAACGCAGTACATTGCATCAGGTCCTGCACCAGGGAGAGGAGCATGACATGGGTTACTAAGAGGCGCCTGACAGGTCACATTACAGGGAAGACTCTGTGCTGCAAGCTGGCAGGCAAGCCTTTTCTCAAAGATTTGGACAAGGGATGTGAGAAAGACAGAGAGCAAGACATCACAGAGAGGCAGATTTCAGCTCAACCTATGCAAGAACTCTCTCCTGCTAGTCAAAAAGATGAAATGGCCTAGATGAAAACGGAATCAACCCCATCGCTTGTGCTTCAAGCATAGACTGAACAAAAGAGAGAGGATTAAGGAATTGTATGGGCGCCAGGATGAAATGCTATTTAAAGTCTGTCCAACCTTGAGTTTCCATGGCTCTTTCTCCAAGCAACATTATTATTTGAGGTCATTTGGTAATCTGCCACTAGCCTTGAACAGGCAGAGATTAGTCTGTATCTACAAAGGAATTACAGGTTTTTTGCTCTGGTTAACTTCACTCTGGTTGAAAGTTCTCCAAATCTGAGAATGAGTACAGGTTTGGAGGTGAGTGCTTTGGCTTCTGCACTAGGAGTCTCACTTGTGTGTACATGTAGGTATTTATGTTGTGTGTATACAGTACACACATGGCAAGCATATGGCCCAGGATATGGTGTTTTTGTCAATCTGTAGGTCACAAGCTATCAGTGAGTCCTGATGTTGATTTAGTTGGCCCAAACCTGCTTAAAAAAAAATAGAATGAAATAGAAATTAGAGTCCATAATTCATAGTCAGGGTAACTTTTATTTTATGATGTTTTCTGTCACATCCATGTCTGTGTAGGTATGCTGGGTCACTACATAGAATATAAAATAAATTCCTCACCATTGAATGTGGTCAATAAAATTAAAAAGCTACAGGCAGAGGTAGAGGTGCTCAGAGGTCAGGCACAGAATTAGATTCATTAAAAAAAAAAAACAACAACCAACTCAGAACAACAAGGTTGTTGGGAAGTTTACACAAGCCGATGAATGTCAACTGCTCAGAACCATGACAAGCACAAATGTTTAACATTTGTTACAGCTGTTATTTGTTATTACAGCACAGATATATACATGTTTGTGTTAGTCGCTCAATTGTATCTAGCTCTTTGCAACCTCATGGGCTACAGCCCCATCAGGCTCCTCTGTCCATGAGATTCCCCAGGTAAGAATACTGTAGTGGGTTGCCATTTGCTTCTCCAGGGGATCTTCCTGACCCAGGGATAGAACATCACATCTTCAGGCTTCAGGCTTCTACATCACAGGCAGATTCTTTACCATCTGAGCCACCAGGGACATATATGGATAAACCATCAAAATGCAAGAGGGTTAAAAAGTCTATCAAGTAGTTTACATCTGGATTTTCATTTGTTCATAATTTTATATTTTAGTATCCACCTGTCAGAACATTAGTGAGTCTACTGTCTTTGGTACATATGGTGCTTTGGCCCAATGTTGGTCAAAAGAGTTTTATGAGTCACTAAATCAAAATTTATTCCTAAGATTTACTCATCTTGGCTCCTAATTTCTTTCCCTTTCTGTTACATTCCTAGTATGCAATTTAAGAAAAGTAGCACATACATTCTTTCCTTCCTCCTACTTTTGTTACCTAACTCCTGGCCCCTTCTCAAGAAATGACTTCACCCTGCTTTGCCTCTTCTTCCATCTGTTCTAATGCGTGGTTTAAAAAGCACCAGAAGAATACACAGAGGACCTGAAGAACCTAAAATCAGGAAACTAACCACTCAGAAGCAAAACACTGTTCTTATTGATTTTCACTCAATTAGGCAAAAAAAGCTAAAATTTTTGCCAAATGTGAGATTAAATGGATGTGGGACCCTCCAGTCGCACACATCTGATGAGTCTGATTCCCAGTCATTACAGAGGTAAGAATGCGCTGTGACAAAAACACATGGATTCGTACGGTCAGATGAAAGCTGCTTCCTGGAGTACAGAAACAGGTTCTGTGCTTAAGATTTAGAACAGCGGGCGCCAGTTGTTCTTTTAAGGCTCCATGGAGTTAAGAGGAGCTGACAGGATATGAGATTAAGGTGACTGAAAGAAAGGAATCCAGGTAGGAGGGCTCAGGAAAGGCCACAGCAGGCAAAACCTGACGAACTTCAGTTTGCTACACAACATCCCAGGGCATCCAGCTGGACGTCCGAGTTCCTTCTGGGGCTGCTAGAGCTGATGGCTGCAGTGGGAAGAGCAGGCCACATGAAGGAGAAGACAGGAGATAAGGAGAAGATTGACAGCTAGTCCAGGGAACAGTCTTCCCATTACTGTACTGGAAATGGCACTGGCTGGCTGTCTCTAGCATCAGAGCCTTAGGCTGGCAGCCGGGAGAACTATCCAACTTAAGAGTCACCCACATAGTGTTTTCAAGGTCTCAACAAACTATCAACAATAAATTGCCATTTGACACAAAATCCAGACTTCTAGCATCTTTCGCACCTGGCAGTAACTGACCAGGTGTCGACGAGGGGGCCAGGTTCTTCGGTTGACACTGTCCCTCCCACTCCCTCCTGTCTCGCGCCTGCTTCACCATCACGTTTGTTTTTGATCAGGCCCATCTGTACCAAAAAAAAAAAAAAAAAACCAACTTACACTGTTTTACATTCTCAAAAATGGCATAAGTCAAAGCATTCAATCACTACTTGCATGAGAAAATATGTGCTGAACTCCAGAGAGGTTATAAATTTTTAAACAGTCTGTTTTTACTTAGTCATTCCAAGGATCTTTGCAGATTTTCTGAAGATGGTCACCTTTCCTTCTCTCGCCATCTCCTATTTAGTTTGGCTCAAAGTTCCAGCCAGTGTCATGCAGCGTATGGCTCAGCCTACATTACATAACCTCTATGGCTCGCCACACTACTTTCTGTATCCTCCTTAAACATCTGGGACTTGAGTCGGTTTAAGTTATGAATCTTCTATGAATAAACGATTCACAAGGTTTACCAATTTGACCTGTGAGACCTATCTTTGGGGAGTTTTATTTCCTTTGCTTTTTGATTTCAAGACTGTATTTAAATCCATTTGGTAAAGGGAAAGAGTGCGTGTCATCTTCACACTAACCCCCCCATCATTTAAAGATGTTTTTACTCTGCCAGAAGCTTTTACTTTCAGACATGTCTTTTTCTGGATTTTTTTAAAAAATAATAAATCATTCTTTTTTGGGCATCAAATACAAATATTAATATAGAGCAAACTTCAGGTTCTAGGATGGGGATCAACAACTTGTTCTTAAATGCGTCAAACCAATCTAAAATTGTTCTTGGGCTTACGACTTAAATTTAAGCCTTTCTATTTTAAAATGTTAAACAAACAAAAACCAAACCAAAGCCAAGAAAACCACTGTGTGTGTAGTATGTTTCATTCTTCTGGTCACAGAAAACATATTCCAGCAGATGGGGCTAGAAATTTATATATGATTCTTGTTTTAGAATATCACACACTCTGACGGAATACTCTTCTTGAAAAAGAAAGTTTATTTTTATTCACGTTCTTTTACTGAAAAAAAAAAAATTAAGGTTTTTTTTTTTTTTTGGTAATCTTACTTCTATATTACTATGGGGGAAAAATGTACATTTTCCTGTTATATACAGATTATAAGTGATTGCTTCGAAGCCTTTTGGCTAAGATCAAGTAGAGATTACAGGTCAAAGTTATAAAATTGATATATTTTACATTACTACTATAAGGCTTCTTATGGCCTTCTCTGGTGGCTCAGATGGTAAAGAATCCGCCTGCAATGTGGGAGACCTGATTCCCATCCCTGGGTTGGGAAGATCCCCTGGAGGGCATGGCAACCCCCTCCAGTATCCTTGCCTGGAGAATCCCCATGGACAGAGGAGCCTGGCGGGCCATAGTCCATAGCCTTGCAAAGAGTCAGACATGACTGAGCAACTAAGCACAGCACAGCTAGTATAAGGCTTTAGCTTTTAAGCTTTTTGACTACAACCCATGGTAAGTTGTACAACCTAAAGAAGCCCTTTCACATACACACCATACACGTGTCATCCAATAACTGACACGAACACGTCACAGAATGGATATATCTTGATCATGAGTGACGCATTGATTCTATTTCATTACACAAGCAAACTGAAGGGGGGAAAAGCATCTACTAACCACCCACTAGTTAATTTCACAACACTGTGGTGCTAGCCTGAAGGCTACCATGGGGTGCCTCCCCCTCCTCCCCAGCCAGCATCCACGCTGCTCAGAGTGGCCCTCATCCTCAGGCATCGTCCTTCTCCAAGACAGGACAGACCACCCAGGAGCACTGTCCCTGTCATGATAAATGATAAGCCAATGGGACGTCGGCTGAATATCTCAACAGGGCAGGATCTCTGCAAATGGGACCAGGTGAAGCGCTGACTCTGACATAGAAGGTAAGCTCATGCAGTCCATTTCAGGTGCTTGCCGTGCGGCCGCAGGTGGAGAATGAGTTCAGATACATGGATAGGGAACGAGACAAAGCATGTCTCTTTCTGGTACAAAGTAGAGTCCTTTCCTGACTCAGTCCAGAATGGAGGTAAAGGCTTCACCACCACAGGGGACTGGCCAGCCCCGTGATGCCCACGAGGAAATGGAGGTGCCCACTACTTGGGGCAGACAAAAGCTAGTCTTCAGCCCCGGGTGTCTATTACCTATGGTTTATATTCACCTGTAAGATCATTACAAAATAATGCTCCAGCCACTACATTATGTAATGTGTCCTACGTCAGGACCCAGGAAACAAATGATGCCTTAAATTTGGTGATGGAAAAAAAGTTATTTCTTGCAAGACATTCTTATGTTTTTCTTTTTTTCTTGTTAGACAACATGAAATGTACAACCCAGGAGAATTCTTGCATTTTCCTTAATCACTGGGCTTCTCAGAACTAAACATTCGACTAGATTATGCATATCAGGTATCTGATATCTCTTTCTCTGTTCATGCCAGCTGCTTGCTCTGTTTTAAATGTAATGCTTTTATTACCTCAATGGAAGCACTAAATTTTGAAAATCTACTTCAAATCCTTTCCTGGAAGCAGAAAAAAAAAACTCTAAAGAAAAATAAAAAACAGAATTTAGGAAAATTGCTTTCAAGCCCATGGACAACCCAAAGAAATCATGCCTCTTTGATAATTTACAACCAACAACTATTAAAAAAAAAGTGACATCTCTGACTCTGCCAGACTTTCTTTCGTAAGACACTTGATCCCGCTCTGGGTTGCCAGATATAACAAAAGAAAAAAGGGACTTGATCCTCCTTTTTCGATCTGCTATAATTCAGGTTTCTACACTTAATTTTC
Organism: Ovis aries; assembly: GCF_016772045.2. Lineage (NCBI taxonomy): Eukaryota > Metazoa > Chordata > Mammalia > Artiodactyla > Bovidae > Ovis > Ovis aries. The sequence continues at coordinate 76,285,862 of NC_056061.1, forward strand.
TTTCAGTTACTTAAATGCTAAATTTCCTGGATGATCACATAGCGAAACAATGTAATTAAAAACTCAAGAGCTACAAAGAAAGGGGTGAGAGTAGAATGAATCCAAAACTCCCACCCTTTATATCCTGGGTTTGAAAGAAACAAAACAAGAATGTAAACAAAGCTAGAATCCCAAATAAAAGTCATTTACCAGCCCTGGTGGCTCAGATGGTAAAGAAGCTGCCTGCAATGTAGGAGACCAGGTTTGATCCCTGGGTTGGGAAGATCCCATGTCAAAGGGAATGGCAACCCACTCCAGTATCCTTGCCTGGGCTAGCCCATGGACAGAGGAACCTGGCGGGCTATAGTCCTCGGAGTCACGAAGAGTCAGACACGACTCAGTGACTAACACTAACCAGCCCCTAACTTTACAACAAGAAGGCCTGTACACTTTTTTAAAGGAAGTCAACCTCACAGAAAAAAAAAAAAAAAAAACCCACAAAAAACCCCCACCAAATTAAATGCTCAGGGTCTACTCCTCAAAATTGAAATTTTAAGCTGTTTTGACCCTAACCTGTTTTCGGATAGATTCAGAATGTCTCATTAGATTTTAAATATTCGACACTCCTATTTTTAACATTGATGACTATAGACATCTAAGATTCCTTTGCTTCTCTTCTACCCTTTTCAGTTTAATAAACATTTATTATATAAGGCATAGTTTTAAGTATCATGGAAGGTACACAGGTTAATGAAGGGCTTGATCTTCACCTTAAATATTTACCATTTAGTGAGGAAAAGCAAATTGTAGAGAAATTCCCATAAACCTCATAACAGGAGATAAAAATATCCCCTTCAACCTTCAAAGGATAAAAAAGCAAAGACCTTCACTCTGCTTTTTCAGTTCTAACTTGCCATGTCCTTTTGCCACCTGATCCCACGCAGTCATCATCAGCTTATAAGTGCTTACCTGTCTACACAGTTAACTTAAAAATTTTTTTCTTAAACTTAATATAGAATTTCTACAGTTTGACTTTTTTTTTTTTTTTAAAGTGGGGGCTTTTTAATAGCACTATTCCTAAAGTGAACTTAATACCAGCCTTTTCCAAAACTTCCTTAGGCCACTAACTAATCCTTTTATAAACTACATTTTTATATTAATTGCCTCTATTTTGCCTTTATACATATGGTGAGTGCGTGCTCAGTTGCTCAGTCACATCCAACTCTTTGTGACCCCATGGACTGTAGCCCGCCAGGTTTTTCAGTCCATGGGATTTGCCAGGCAAGAATGCTGGAGTGGGCTGCCACTTCCGCCTCGAGGGAATTGTCCCAACCCAGGGATCAAAACCATGTCGGCTGCATTGGCAGGCGGGTTCTTTACCACTGAGCCACCTGGGAAGCCCTTCATATCTACCACTAATTCCTCCAGTTATGATCCTGATTCCTTCTGGAGGGAACAGGTTGTACTGCTAGGCTTCAAAGACCCTGAAGGCAGCATTGAGCAGATGCTCTCCTCTGCTGGCAGGGAGGCCGAGCCGGGACACAACAGGGGTTCAGGGGATCATCAGAGAACAGAGCCGCTACCGCCACCCGTGTTTTTACCTCGTTCACAGGCAGGACTGGAAGATTGGTCCTAGACGGCTGCCTGGTCCTCGAAGCTTTCAGTGGTCTCTTGATTTGTGGAAAGTCTTGTTTAGAAACTGTTTCCGTGGACACAGATGAGGAATGTTTCCTTAATATTTTTATAAACCACTTAGAACCTAGAAGATTTGGTTTGTGAGTCACTTTCCTGTGAGTACTGATGGAGTTCCTGGTTGGAAGGTGAGCTTTTCCATCCTGGCAACATGCAGTGTTGAATGGAGGGAGTACGTTTGTATTTGATATTTTCTGGTTCATCCGCAGGACCTGAGACTTATTCAAACCACCAGTTGCTGTGTCAGGAAAGAACAAATCCAAGTTCTGATTGCTTGTCAGGGCTGTGCGTGCTGCAGTCTCAAATTCGTTAAGTGGTTTTAACATTCGATGAATAAGTCCTTGGCACTGACATGCTTTTGACAAAATATGGCGAGATCCAGCCAGGGCTCTGAGAAGTCTGGCTGACATTACCATAACCCAAGCTAAAAGACAAGAATTCAAAGTTCAAGTTGAGAAAAAAAAAAAAAAACTTATAAAAATACAAGATGAATGGATAAAGAAGTTGCGGTACATATACACAATGGACTATTACTCAGCCATAAAAAGGAATGCATTTGAATCAGTTCTAATGAGGTGGATCAACCTAGAGCCTATTACACAGAGTGAAGTAAGTCAGAAACAGAAAGATAAATATCATATACTAACATATATATATGGAATCTAGAAAAATGGTACTGATGAATTTATTTGCAGGGCAGCAATGGAGAAACAGACATAGAGCACAGACTTATGGACATGGGGGGAAATGAGGCGAGAGGGTGAGATGTGTGGAGAGAGTAACCTGGAAACTTACATTACCATACGTAAAATAGACAGCCAATGGGAATTTGCTGTATGACTCAGGAAACTCAAACAGGGACTATGTATCAACCTAGAGGGGTGGGATGGGGCGGGAGGCAGGAGGGAGGCTCACAAGGGAGGGGACATATGTACATCTATGGTTGATTCATGTTGATGCTTGACAGAAAACAACAAAATTCTGTAAAGCAATTATCCTTCAATTAAAAAAAATAAATTAAAAAAACACATAGAATGTTTTCCTGGGTAACAGGTATATTTCTGTAAAACAATTTGCAAAACAGATACATCCAACTGAAGTCTGCTGTTGTCAGTCACTCAGTCGTGTCCGACTCTTGTGACCCCATAGACTGTAGCCCACCAGGCTCCTCTGTCCATGGGATTCTCCAGGCAAGAATACTGGAGCGGGTTGCCATTTCCTTCTCCAACTGAAGCCTAGTGAAAGGTTAAAAAAATAAATTTTAATGTTTCCATCACCTGTAGTTAACTTTTGGCCTACTTTCTGGAAGGTTACAAGGACATGAAAAGGACCTCAAAAAAAAAAAAGAAAAGTATCTCTTCATTTACTTCACTAGCATATCAACTATTTAAAATGAAATTAGTACCTCTAAACTCCTTTATTCAAAATGTATTCAGGGACTTCCCTGGCTGTGCAGTGGTTAAGACTGCTCTTCCACTGCAGAGGGCATGGGTTTGATTCCTGGTCAGGGAACTAAGATCCCCAATGCCAAGGCCAAAAAAAGGTATTCAGCCTTTACAATAAGATAAGCAGTGAGCTGGGACCAGGAACACATCCATGGAAGACTAGGGTTCCTGCCATCAAGCTAATGGTCTCCTGAAGGAGACAGGCGTGTGCAAACGCCTCATTATAACTGAGTGGAGCAGCCCTAGGCCCCACCAAAGAACTACAATAGAAGGTTCCTAAGTCTACACGAAGAGTCAGGAAAGGCTCCCAGAAAGATTCAAGCTGATTCTTGAAGGGAAACGTGCTTTTTAGGGTGGGGCTGGGCATGTCAGTAGGGCTAAAGGTTGTGAGACATACACACATACACACCCAATAGAAATACTATACATAAATAATCTTCCCTCTTATTTACAGTTTAAAACATTTGTTCTTTAAGAGTAAGCCTGGAGAGACTTCCCTGGCCATCCAGTGGTTAAGACTCCACGCTTCCAGTGAAAGGGGGCACAGGTTGGATCCCTAGTTGGGGAACTAAGATCCCATAGCAGGCAAAAAAAAAAAAAAAAGTAAGCTTGTAGTAGTCTACGGGGCAGCACAGAGTCAGATAGGACTGAAGCGACTAAGCAGCAGCAGCAGTAGGAAATCAGTAACAATTGTTTAACAAAGTAACATGCTAGGGGCTGGAAATACAGGTATATAACAACAATCTCAGTACTCACCATCTAGTGGGGGAGACGGTATACTGTGATGCGTACATAACAGAGTTATGCACCAATTGCTCTCGGGTGCAGAGAAAGGAACCTCTGGCTGGGGGTGGATGGGGCTTATCAGAGGTGACATTTGAACCGGGTTTCAAAAGGGCAGAGGGATCAACAAGTCACCACCCTCCCCCCTCACCAGGTACACAGTTCACCTGACATACAGCCTGCAGCTCCAGGGGAGGCAGAAGTGGCTGGATCCTGAGTACTGATCCTACGAGCTTCCACCACCAGGGAGAAGGCAGAGCTTTTCACAAGAGATGCACATAGTCAGATACACATCTAAGAAACTTATCTGCGGTTAAAATGTAGAGGAGGAACTGATAGAGACTAAGACATTGCTTCCTGAGTACTTGGTACCCAGCAAATCTTCTGCTTCACCTCACAACAATCCTGTGAGGTACTTCACAGGGGAAACGGAGGCTTACTGGGGCGGACTGCTTATAGTCAGCGATGCAGAGCTGGAAGGAAGTCCCTCGCCTTTCCAATTCCAAAGGAGACACTGAAATCACTGCATATATGTTATCTCCCTTTAAAAGGATGAGGACAGGATGAGTCCCTGTGATATTTGGGAGGCAGAACCTGCAGCTTTTAACATATCTTCAAAAAAGCAGTTTTATTACCTATCTTCATTACCTCTTCTCTGATACCCCTGAACCTGCTCCAATCGGGCTTTCATTCCTAACAATTCACCAAAACCCATTTGTCAAGGCCAGCAGTGACCTCTGCATCAGACTTCTCAGCCTTCATCTTCCCTCACTGACCAGCAACATGGGATACAGCGGACCACTCCACCCCCTACCTCACTCGCCACTTTCATCCTCACTGAGTGCGCCTGTCTCTCCTGCTGGTTTCCCATTCCAAGAATGTAATGCACCAAAGCTCAGAATTTGGGCCACATTTCCTCTCCATTCCCAGCTCCCATTGATCTCCTCCAATCTCACAGTTTGATGTGGTTACCTACGCACTGATAAATAGCAAATATTTATCCCTAAACTACTCTGACAAGCATGAAGACTGAAACAGGATCAAAACTGAGCTTCTGAAACCTTCCTGCAAATCCTACTCTTCCCACAGTCTCCCCCGACTCTTGAAGCAGCAAATACATCCTATCTTTGCTAAGGCCCCTCACCTGCAGGCCACCTGAGCGCTTCTCTTCCTTCTCCATACCCAGTACGGCAAGAAGTCCCACTGGCTTGGCTCCGACCGGTCCTCAACAACCCGGCCACCACCCTGGTCCACACTGCTGTTTTGCTCAGGGATTACTGTCACAGCATCTGCACTGGGTTCCCAGCTTCTGTTCTTCACATTCTTCTGAATATTGCAACCAGATTTACTAATTCACTAAGTCAGATTCCATCTTCCCACTTGGTAAAGTTTAATGATGGCCTCACACTTCACTTGAAATAAAAGCCAAAGACCTTAACGTGGACGGCATGGTCCCCCCTTCTCAGGCCTTTATCACGACTCTAACGTCTCCTGCAGCTCCCCCCCCCCCCACCCTTTTGCTCCAGTCACTCTGGCATCTGGATCTGCGCACTTACTACCCTTATACTCTTCTCCCAGGTGTCTGTAAACCTGATTCCCTCACCTCCTTCAGACCTCTGCTCAAATGCCTCCTGGGCAGTGACATCTTCCTGGACCACTTCATTCAAATTCATTCAATTTGAATTCATTCATTCCATTCATTCAAAATGCACACCAGAGACTTCCCTGGTGGTCCAGTGGTTAAGAATCCATCTTGCAATACAGGACACTTGGGTTTGATTCCTAGTAAGGGAACTAAGATCCCACATGCTCCAGGGAAAAGAAGCTGAGGAGCCCAAACAAAGACCTAGCATAGCCAAAAAGAATCATTAAAGAAGAAGAAGAAAAAAAAAAAGGACAGCAGCACTAGCTTCCTCCACTTTCTATTTCTCCACTGCATTTAACAACATTTATCAATACCTCCTGTTCTTACTTTATTAACTCACACAAGTGATGAACTGAGTCCCTACCACGTGCCAGACATTGTTCTACTTGCTAACACAGCTGGAAATAAAATAGACAAAAATACCTGTCTTTTGAAACTTACATTACAGTGGGGATGACAGATAATACATGCGGTAAACCAGTAACATATACAATAATAATACATAGTCAACAAAATATACAGTAAGTAGTCACAATGCTATAACGGGAAGAAACAGAAGAGGAAAGGAGATTTTTGTCTCTCCTGTAGCATATAAGCTCTTTGAGGATAAAGAGTTGCCTTCTGTTCAGTTGTGTCTACTGTGACCAGAGTGCCCAGCACACAATATGTATTCAACTCATATTTTCTGAATGAAATATTCAGAAACATGCATCCCTCAATATGCAATTTCTTGGATGCATTTCCTACTTCTAAGAACACACCAACTAAGAAAACTATCAACTAGGCTACAATTCAATGGATAAGAGGAGCTAATCTGGGAGCATGCCTTCCAACTCCTTAAGATGCTCAAAATGATCTTTGCAGTTACCGCTGTGCACTGGCTCAAAAAAGGATTCATATGTGTTATGGACGGAATGCTTTTTACTCCCAACTAAGTCGACCAAAGATCACCGTAACAGGCAGGGGACCTCCGCGGTCCCGGTGAAACATGTGACCTAAGAGATTCAGGGCGGCGGGCAGCAAAGGCGGGCTGTGCGGGACCATACAAGCTCGGAGAACAAGGCAGTGCACTAACCTCTCGGCCGGACGAGACGAGGGATGCACGGAGCGCGCGAGCTTCCGTGGCCCAGCCGCAGACTAGAGGCCGAGCAGCAGCCGCAGCCCGGCGCGCTCCCCGCAGCGGGTCCCAATCCTGACCGGCGAACCAGCGAGCGCCCGGCACTGCGCAGGCGCACAGGGCTCCAGGCCCCTGCGGAGCGTGAGTCGCCCTTTTCACGTGACCGCAGGACCACGTGACTCGTGCCGCCGCGACCCGAGCCGCTCCCTGGTCCCTGAGACGTCCCGGTCCCTGCTTGCTTCCGCCTTCCGCCTGCTTCCTGATTCCGCTCCTCTCGTCGCCCTCAGCTGTCCCCGCCTTCGTCCCCGGAAGATATCTCCGGGTCCTCGAGCCGGCCATTGTTTGTCTCTTCTACAGGCACCAAATAAAGTTTCCTCATTCAAAGTGTTTTTTTAAACCCACCTCCCTCGCTTTCTCGGCTCCTCCCTCGCGCGAGCACCGCCTCCCCTCCTGCGGCGGGTGAGACCCGAGCGTTGGAATCGGGAGCGCGGAGTCCGGTGATGGCGGGGCCTCCGGCGTCTCTGTCGGCTCGGGACGTAGGGTTCGTGTCGCTTTCCTCGGCCACTTTCTCGGCTCCTTTTCCTCCTCCCCGCTCCAGCGGAAAGCTGGGCCTCGTGGGGAACCTGTGGGTACCGGGGGAGGGAAGCGGAGGCGGGCTGGGGGCGCCTGCTCCTCCGCCGCCAGCGAGTTCCAGCGCGCCGCGGGGCTCCGCTTCCACGGGGGCCACGGCTCGGTTTCCAACGGCTCACGGGGAGGCGAGGGCTAGGCGGCCGCTCGCCGGGCTCCAGGCTCGGACTGTCTTTGCAGTTTCCTTCTTGCGGTGTGATTCGTGGCTTTTTGCCTGCCTACACGGGAACGGACTGCAAATCCCGACTGGAAATCCCCGTTTACCCCTACCTCTCTTCAAGTGATGGTTCAGGGATGTTGGTTGCCTTGCATTAATTTGTATCGAACAGTTAATGCGTCTTTAAAGTGGTTCGATACTGTTATTATTAATATTTTTAACTCACCCATGACTGTCATGAGCGTGTTATGCCCCCTTTCAGAAGTGTTGCAGCGCGTGACTCTATATTTAATTAATAAACCTACCTTTTGAGGGGGATGCTTAAAGCTCTCTGCAAAAGTTAGGGATCTGAGATCTATAGGGAAATATGTTTCTTCCTATCCCTAATCGGATTAATTTGTAATCCCATTATAAGTACCTGTACCGTCTTGCTTTTTTAAAAGTCATAGATTGCATTCAAATATACCTGTTAGTAAAAATTGGAAGGCCTAGTTTACATTTGAGATGTGTCCTTACTGCAAAATATTGCAAAACACAAGAACACTTGGAAAAAATGACCGTACCAGTAACGGATTGAGATCAGAGAAGAACCTTAGGCCCTGAATTTAAGCTTGTACTCACCTTCAGGCAAATATAGGGAGTGTCTGCATCGTTAAATTTTGAGTCCTAGGTATATCTGCCTTCATCCAAGTCCCTGGAGCTGAGACATTACTCTTGGAGATGTAAACCTATGGGGAAATTTAGTAGCTAGAAAAATAGCAATACTTTCTAGTTAAGTTGTTTCCCCGGTGGCTGAGACGGTGAAGAATCCGCCTGCAATGCAGGAGATCTAGGTTTGAATTGGGAAGATCCCATGGAGAAGGGTGGAGAAGGCGATGGCACCCCACTCCAGTACTCTTGCTTGGAAAATCCCATGGATGGAGGAGCCTGGTGGGCTGCGGTCCATGGGGTCGCGAAGAATCGGGCACGACTGAACGACTTCACTTTCACGTTTCACTTTCATGCATTGGAGAAGGAAATGGCAACCCACTCCAGTGTTCTTGCCTGGAGAATCCCAGGGACGGGGGAGCCTGGTGGGCTGCCCTCTCTGGGGTCGCACAGAGTCAGACAGGACTGAAGCGACTTAGCAGCAGCAGCAGTAGTAATTGTTAAATTCTGATCAGAGCAGTTGCTATTCCCTGATGGCTCAGACGGTAAAGAGTCTGCCTGCAATGCCAGAAACCTAGGTTCTATCCTTGGGTGTGGAAGATCCAGTGGAGAAGGAAATGGCACCCAGCTCCAGTATTCTTGCCTGGAAAATCCCATGGACAGAAAGAGCCTTGCAGGCTACAGTCCATGGGGTCGCAAAGAGTAGGACACAACTGAAGCGACTTCATTTCATTTCATGCATATTAAAACCTGTTCACTGTAAAACCCACAGAATCAGAAAGCATTTTTGCAATTTTTTTCCTTTAAGCTTTATGGTTCACATTTGAGGAAGGCTCTTGAAGAAATATTCAGGACATACAATCCTATTTTTGAAAATTGGAATAAGATATTTGAGTTTTTACAAGTGTGATGATCCCAGATTTAAGTTAGCATAGGAGATTTGGGCAGAAGTATTCCAACTGTCTTTGTTTTTACATTGTTTCTGGTGATCTGAAGATATAAATGAATTGATAAGTTGTTTTGTGTTTTCTATTTAAAAACTTCACAGTGCTAAATTTTTTTTCTATCCGGACCATGTATTTCTTTAAACTGATAATACATACAATGATAATCTGTAAATCTTGATTTTTGTATGGCTAAAGTCAAGAATATCTTTAATTTTTGATTCAGGTATACTCAGATTTTTCCTCATCTCCAGCTTTCTTCATTCTCTGACACTTCTGAAAAATCTCTCATTTTCTGGTTGAGAAAGCAAGATGGTAACTTGCCTTAATTTTGCTTAGGGTCAGAGAGGATGGAAGGAGTTACTGGGGAAGCAAAGAAGGCAGCAAGAGAAACCTTTGAAAAGAATTAATGTTGGCTGAGAATATAGACAAAGAGAAGCAGGGGTGTAAATGTCTTTCCCTACATATTTCTGCACTGTAAAGTGTTTCAGGCAGTTTTACATCCATCGCCTCACCTTTCTAGGTAGGAAAGGTCATTTAGTAAATAACCTAGTAGGAAAGCCTATTTGACTTTTAGGATAATTCTGTTTCTGTCTTACCACTTTGATAGACTAGTTTCTGGTTAAGGAGAAGAAAAGGAATACAATAAGAAGGATAAGAATGATTAAACACTCTAGAGAATAGTCTGAGATTTGAGGCACAAACCATGCTTGGTTTTTATGATACACCAGAGAGATTTTCCAGGCTTCCGTGGTGGCTCAGATGGTAAAGAATCTGCCTGCAATGCGGGAGACCCAGGTTGGATTCCTGGGTGGGTAAGATCCCCTGGAGAAGGGAATGGGTTAACCACTCCAGTATTCTTGCCTGGAGAATCCCATGGACAGAGCTTACAGTCCATGGAGTTGCAAAGAATCAGACACAACTGAGCGACTAACACTCAGAGAGGTTTTCCGATTTTCTTGCGTTGCTCCAGGAGTTGGGCAATGCTGGTTTACTTTACAGGAGTTGTTTGCAGAGGAATTTAAATTTAGATGAGGTGTTCCAAAAACTGAAAGATGACAGTCTTCTAGTGTGAATGCTACTGAATAATCTGCTGCGTGTGTGACTCTTTTCTAGATCATTTGCATATCTTTCAGTTAAAGACAGATCACCCCAGATCTTAACGAAAGCTATTGATACATTGCACCGACATAAAAGTGAATTTTTTGAGAAACATGGAGAGGTAAGAATTATGTTCTTACTTAATTCTTTTGTGGTTAAGTCTAACAAGCACAGTAAGCAGTTTTCCGTATGTGGTAATGGTCATTTCACCTGGAGATAAGTTCATAACGTGAAACTTCAAAAAAAGGCAGGCTAGGTAGGGCAAGATAATGTCGAAATGAGATCTGTTTGTGTTCTTTGATTTTTCAACTTAAGAATTCTAAATTTAAATATTTATATGTTTGTGAAAGACATAAATTGTAGTTTTGAAATGTTTTATTTTTTCCTTCTTAAATTTAGATCCATAAAAATTTGTTACCCTAGAGAAATTAGTATATATGTGTGTGTACATATATATATATTTATAGATAATTACATATAAACTGATTGTAGTGTAAACTATTCATACAGATGTATATATATGTTATATATATATAAACCCCCCCCCACCCATGTTTTTACAGAAAGGCCTGGAAGCTGAAAAGAAAGCAATTTCTCTTCTTTCTAAATTGCGGAACGAATTGCAAACAGATAAACCGATTGTTCCTTTGGTTGAAAAGTTTGTTGATACTGACATATGGAATCAGTACCTAGAATATCAACAGAGTCTTTTAAATGAAAGTGATGGGAAACCAAGGTGGTTTCTCTCACCGTGGCTATTTGTAGAATGCTACATGTATCGTAGAATTCACGAAGCAATTATCCAAAGGTAAGTTTGTAACCATCAAATAACAAATGTAAATAATTTATGCTTTCTTTAAAATTATAAAATGGTAATTTTTAAAATAAAAGTCAAATGAAGCCTGAATTCAGTTCAGCAGATATTAATGGTGCTATTAGATATTTCTGCAAATGTTATTGTTGTAATTGATTATTGGCAGTTATTATCCACTTGCTTAGAATAGACCTAAGATTGAATATCTGAAGTAGGAACTAATTAAAAGTTCTTATAAGAACTTATTTATTTGAAGAATACAACAAATTTTTCTTAATAAGCAAAAAAATGTTAATTTGAAATAATTATTTATGTAAAAATTCAAGACACACAAAGTAAGCATATGTTTTGTTTTTAAAAATAGATATGTCAGAATTAATTTGCTAAAAGGAGTCAGCAGAACAGTCAACAGAACTGCATTGTTCTGATGCACTATCTTAATTTTCCGCTCTTGTTTTTAATGGCTAGATTAGAAAAGGACTCAAAAAGTTAAACACATGTTCCAGAATAACTTTTTATAGAGTTATTTATACTAATTAATTTTTTCCTAGGAAAATTATGATAGAGAACTGCCTTACAGAGCAGAAGAAAATGTAATGTGGATCATATTTTTAGCTCACAGGTTACAGAAATACAGATTTGCTAAGTAAGAGGAATCCTTTGGTATCCATTCCTCAACACAGCATAGGATACTTGAAGGCACTTAAACCAGCACTGAAAGTAAAATAAAAAGATTACTTAGGGAGATGTGCATAAACTTGAGTCTATTTTTTTTTGTTTTAATCTTTATAAATTATTATAAGGTCACAATTTTTTTAGTATTTGCTGAATAAATATGTTTTAGGTCTTGTTCTTTAAAAGCAGAATACACTCACTAAAATATAGCATATTACCTGGGACACAGACCCAAGCGAAAACTAGGAAACACTAGACACTGTCATGTATTGAATACCAGCTCAGTTCTAGTTATTTTGCAACCCAGTGACATATAGGTGTTATGGTTTCCATTTTACAGTGGAGGAAACTGAGGCTCAGAGAGATTAGTATCTTTTCCGAGGCTGCATGGTGAGTAACTGGTAGAACCAGTATTGGAGCCTGGTCTGTGTAAGTCAGATAAGCCCCTTCCTCAAACAGGTAGTGCATTTGGATATCTTTCCAGGACTAAGGTTAGTCTGATGTTCTGGGTGATGGTTTCATAACTCTGGAAAATATGCATGTATCAGACAAAGCTGCTGAAGTGTTGAAACACTGAGTGGCACCCTGAATAGGCTTGGAGGAGTTCGAATGTTAGAGAAGTAAAAGGAATGCTGTTTCTGTTTTTGGAGGTGGATCCCATTCAGAGTGAAAAATCTAGGACAGAAGCTTACAAACCCAGCTGCTTGTCACCCAGTTGGGCAAAAGTTTTTTGGTTTGTTTTTAAATATGCAGATTTTGAAATTGCTATATTAAATCCTAATGGTGTAATTTGTCCGTGGTGGGGCCTGCACATTGGTTTTTCTTTCCATGCCCCAGGGAGATTCTGCCCAGCCTGTGCTGCTAACCATTGGTCCAGGAGTAGCTTGAAAAAAGGGATAGAGGCAACATTTAGCTTGAAGTTCCAGGAACGAGAATATTAGTGAGTCAGGGGTGTGGAATTCTCCTAAGGGGATTTCTTAGGCAAATATTTGAAGATCTAGGTGTTTGTCTGATACTCAGGTTATAGGTAGTACAAAGAAAGGCTGTCCTACAGCGGAACTAGCACTGAAGTAGTTTTTTTTTAAATCAAAGTATAGTGGTTTATAATATTGTGTTACAGGTATACAGCAAAGTGATTCAGATATATATCTGTGTGTGTGTGTATATGTATATACATGTATTTGATTATTTTCCATTATAGGTTATTATAAGATATTGAATATAGTTCCCTGTGCTATACTGTATATCCTTGTTGCTTATCTATTTTATGTATAGTAGTTGTATCTGTTAATCCCATACTCCTAATTTGTCCTTGCCCTTGAAGTAGTTTTTAAGTGGCCAACTTGTTAGGTTTCTTATACGAAGAATTCCTATCCTGGGTCAGTGACCCGTCCAGAGTAACCAAAGGACTATCTTTCTAGCTTTTACAGGATCCCAAAGCACACATAGGGGCTTCCCAGGTGGCACTAGTAGTAAAGAACCCACCTGCCTATGAAGGAGCTCTAAGAGATGAAGGTTCGATCCCTGGGTCAGGAAGATCTCCTGGAGGAGGAAGTGGCAACCCATTCCAGGATTCTTGCCTGGAGAATTCCATGGACAGAAGAGCCTGGTGAACTATAATCCATAGGATCAAAAAGAGTTGGGCACCACTGAAGCAACTTAGCACACATGCACATAAAGCACACATTAGCTTTAAGATATGTTTCTGATGACTTTGCCCCTTACACTGAAACATATTTTGAATTTTCTTTGTCAAGATGTATATTTCGGGTTTTTTTAGAGTTAAGTGGTTGAATAGTCTGCAAATTCAAATTAAGATTCAAAGTTTTAGCCATATGTAAAATTTAAATATGCTTCAGATACTGAAAAATGAAAATATGGAGAAAATGGAAGACCTTTTTAAGCTTTTATTAAAGTGTGATATGCATGCTGAATAGTGCATATTTCTTAAGTATTCAGCAGTTTTTACTGGAACATGCTATGTCCCTAGTGGTCAGATCAAAAGGCAGAACTTAAGGCCCCCACACGCTGCCTTTGCATCCACAAACATTCAGACACATACTCTTGGTGAACATCTGTGTGTATTTCTGTTGGGTATATACTTAGGAGTGAACCCCCGGGTCAAGTGTGTACACATGTACAGCTCTAGTAGATTCTAAAATGGCAAACATTTTAAGATCTCTGAAATCGTTTATAGCTATGTGAGTTTGTTCTTTAAAAGTATATGGAGCAAGTCTCAAGGGGTTTCCCCGGCAGTCCACTGGTTAAGCCTCTGCACTTCCAATGCAGGGGCCTAGGTTCGGTTCCTGGTTGGGGAGTGGAAATCCCACAATCAGTGCCACGAGGCCAAACAGGGGTCTGCAGGTTTTTCTGTAAAGGGCCAGTCAGTCAGTATTCTAGGCTCTCAGACGCCTCAGCTTTAGTGGTGCCAGAGCAGCCATAGGCAGTATGTGAGTGAATGTGGTTGTGTTCTGATAGAACAGCAGAGTTATGGGCCCTGAAATTTGAATTTCATGTATCACAAAATCTTTTTCAATTTTTTTTCAACTCTTCAAAACTGTGCAAGCCATTCTGAGTGTGCAGATCATATGGAACAGGTAGTGGGCCAGAGAGGGCCTGCAAGCTGCAGTTTGCTGACCGCCTCAGGGGAACCCATGCACCCAAACACATTTATCCCTTTACCTCACCTGGAGAGACTGATTGATTTCAGCAATGCTGCCATTGCTGAAAAAGTCTTTTAATTCTTTGAAACTTCTTTCAGAGCCAGTTGACAAACCTCAAAATGAGATTAGTCTCATTATTCTTTAGTCACTCTTCATTTTTGACCAAAAATGTTTTATTCCATTTGATTTACACACTTCATTCTACTGAAACTGCTGTGAGTGACTTTTGGCTATTTCCAAAAACAAGTTAACTCCAAAGCATGAAAATACTCATCGCTGACAGGACATTTAATAACACGTTCTGAGGAAAATCCCCAAAGAGGAATTCCAAAAGTGCTGTGAGCAATGACAGCATTCTTGGACTAAGGGTGTAGCTTTCCAGGCTGACTCAGACTGGAGGGAGGCAGCCATCACTGGGGTGTGTAAATTCTGGTATGTTTTTGATTTTGATTTTAATTAATCCCATTGCATCTGCCATATGGCCTTTTATCCTAAGGTAGGAGACCCCTGGAAAAAGTAGCTAATTTTGAAGATCAGATTCTGTAAAGTCTGTTATGCTAGTATGTATACCTTCTGAGTTATGTTTTTCTTAGGTCATTATTATTTGATCTCTCATTAGACAACATGAATATGTAGCCATGGAACAAAAATCACCATTTGTCAAAGTCAACTTGGGAGTAAGTGAAGTGAAGTGGCTCAGTCGTGTCCGACTCTGCAACCCCATGGACTGTAGGCCACCAGAATCCTACGTCCATGGGATTTCCTAGGCAAGAATATTGGAGTGGGTTGCCATTTCTGGATCTTCCCGACCCAGGGATCGAACCAGGGCCTCCTGCATTGCCGGCAGACGCTTTAACCTCTGAGCCACCAGGGAAGCCATGAATGATCAAAACTTGTCATTACAATAAGATTTGCATTAATGCTGTCTGCTTTAGAGCAGGTAGTCATTGGGTTCCTGTAATACTCTGTGTTTGACTCCTTTACAATGACTATATTGTATTCAACTATTCTGTTTATGTCCATATGTTTGTTATTTGGAGCCTGAGCCACGTTGAGCACCCAAACAAATGTTTGTTAAACTAAAGCAATTGTCATGAAATTCTGTTTCTCTTTCCCCCTTTTCCTAAAAACCCACTGGATAAATAATTATGGATATAGTCCCTATAATTATTTAATACTTACAGTATATTTGACAACTAATTAAAATGAGTTTGGGTATTTATTCTTGCCTAATTTATTTAATTTTATTTAGTGTGAATTGATTATTTTTGTGTACCTTGTCTATGTTATACCTAATAAAAATCACCACTAATTTTTTGGATGGGTTGCTACTATTCTCTTTCCTTTAAAAAGATGCAATTACTCAAATGTTTAAAAAAAGGTACAGAGTTATAGAAATGTTTTACTTATTTTTTTTCCTATTTTAGTCCACCAATCGATGACTTTGATATATTTAAAGAATTGAAAGACCAAAATTTCTTTGAATCTCAGGAATCTGTCATTGCCTTATGTACTCATCTGCAAGAGTTGAGGAAAACTATTGAAGACCTAGATGAAAATCAACTGAAAAATGAATTTTTAAAAGTTCTTCAGGTAAATATAATAATTTATATTATTCTAATATTCTAATTATTCTAATGACAAATTTTGATCATTTATGTATAGATTTCTAATTTTTTAGCAACTTTTACTCTCGATTTTGACTGATGGTGATGTATGTTCCATGGCTACATATTCATGTTGTCTAATGAGAGATCAGATAATATTGACCTAAGAAAAACGTAACTCTCCTGAGTCTGTTTGTTTATTTAAACAGTTGAAAAGTAAACTGGTATACATTTAACAGCAGGGAAACACTGTAGGGGAAGAGGCTTCAGGAAATGAGGAGCAGAGAGGAGAGGGGCTGCAGGGACCCCTATAGAAGCCAGGGTGCATTGGAGCAAAGGCAAGGACTTTGGTTTTTACTCATGCTAAAATGAGAAGCTGTTAGAAGGTTTTAATCAGAGGAGTAACATAACATGACTTAGGTCAAGGATTATTTCTGCAAATAGACTGAAGGCACAGCGCAGAAACAGGTACCTCTGTTACTGATTCAACTCAGGTCTGGACCAAACCAGTAGCATCAGAGGTGGTACAGGTCACCAGATTCTGGATATACTTTGAAAGTAGAGGCCACAGCTTTTTTATGCAGCATTATTAGAGAAAATGTAGATTGGATGGACATGTTACATTGAGTTTTGTAGAAATGAATTTTGTGAACATTTTTAGCAACCCCTCCTCCCATTATGTCCTATATAATAGAGTTTTTTAAATTGGTTATTCAAAAGAAGGGTACATGTATTGTGCTTTTTCTTTTTCAGATTTCACTATGGGGAAATAAGTGTGATCTGTCTCTATCAGGTGGGGAACATATTTCTCAGAAGACCAATATAATGAATTCGTTGGAAGACCTAAAACCTTTCATTTTAGTGAACGACATGGATCATCTTTGGTCATTGCTAAGCAATTGCAAGAAAACAAGAGAAGAAGAATCTGTTACTCAAGTGGATATTGTTCTGGATAATTCTGGGTTTGAACTTATTACAGACTTGGTATTAGCTGACTTCTTGTTGTCCTCTAAACTGGCAACTAAGATCCATTTTTATGGGAAAACGATTCCATGGTTTGTTTCTGATACTACTATTCACGATTTTAATTGGATAATCAAACAACTAAAGCATTCTAATAATAAGTGGGTGTCCCAATGTGGGGTTGACTGGGAAGACCATATTAAAACGGGCAGATGGGTTTACCTCGATCATATATTTTGGACTCTGCCTCATGAATTCAGTGCAATGTCTCAGGTCGCTCCTGATTTATATGCTGCACTACAAAAGGCTCATTTAATTTTCTTCAAGGGTGACTTGAATTATAGGAAGCTGACGGGCGACAGAAGATGGGAGTTTACCATTCCATTTCATGAGGCGTTGAGTGGCTTCCACCCTGCACCTCTGTGCAGCATCAGAACATTAAAGGCTGAGGTTCAGGTTGGTCTGCAGCCCGGGCAAGGTGAACAGCTCACAGCTTCTGAGCCCAACTGGCTGACCACTGGGAAATACGGAGTATTTCAGTTTGATGGTCCACTCTGACTTGGTGTAGGAACTTTCAGTTGTGTAGAAAGATCTGACCGACGCTCGGCAGCCCCAACAAAGCTCTGGGAAGCTTGGCTTCTCGGTGGTGATTTATACACTCTCTGATGCTTTCTTGTTTGAATGCTTAGCCCCACTACATTGTTTTGGGGCTAGGTGGATTACACTGGTTACAGATACTTAACACTGATGTTGGAATTTCCGTAACTTATTTCAAGTCATGTATCATTTCAGATGGTTCTAACGAACTTAATTGGCAGAAATAGAAGTCAATTCTGCTTTAAAAGTTAACATTTTAAAAAATACTATGCTGCATGGTATTTAATATTCTAGGAGGCATGAAATTTTACTTGATTTGGGGCTCTAAGGGCTCAGTGATAATATAATATACATCTTAAATATACTTTGTAAAGAGAGGCATTTCTTAACTGATATCTGAACACGTGAAAGTAAAACTTACCTCATAACTTATTATAATTTTTAATTTTGTTATTGGATTTTCTTTCATTTCCATATCTATTTGTACACATTTGTATTTTGATCTGTGGAAAGGGTGGTTGGAAACTCAAAATTGAACAGAATAAAACAATTAGTACTTGAGGAAATGTAGTATCTTTACATTCTGTTTGTGATATCCATAATCAGCTGAAATACATTATTTTAACACATATGTGTTTTAAATGAACAGAATTGCTGTGCAGTCTTAAAAAAAATGCATTAGATAGGAAAGATTCTTCTGCATAGACTTTGTACTACCAACGAGTTAATTCACTTTTTATAATCTTGTGCATTTATTGGCAATCACAGTTATATTAAAGACTAAATTTCAGGTCAGTTTGTTTTGCAACTGAAATTGAAAATAAATCTGGACGTGTTTTCTTGCACCAGAATAATAAAATGAATTGTAAATTGTATCGAAAATCTCATTGGTTTTATCTTTCAGTGGGGGAAGGGCAAGAAGGGAAGATTAAAGATGAACTCTATACAGTGTACCCCCAGTACACCACCCCCAGTATTCCTGTTAATATTTGGTATTTTCACAGTTATGCCACCATGACCACAATCTACTTTCAGACCATTTTCATCCGGCCTAAAAGACAGGGCTCTGCCTAGAGGCTTCTCCCGGCCCCCCACCTGTTTCTGCTCCAGCAAGTTTGGCCTCTTTGTGTTTGGCATAGGTATAGAGGAGCATGTAGGAGGCTGAGGCTCTGAGGTCAACTGAGGGTGAATTTTCTGCTGAAGAGCTGAGTGATCTTGGAAAACTCCCAAAATAGCATCTTCAATTGCTTCCACTGCTTAACAGTAACATCCTTGGTTAAGGATGAAGTAACTCCTGGATAAAGCAGTCTGTAAATTTCATGCAACACTTTTTCAGCAAGATATAGATCCAGTATCTTACAGGTGTATTACAAGACATAGATCCAGTATCTTGTAGGTATATTACAATAAAAATGTGGAAGAAGGGTAGATAAATAGGTAGAAAATGCTGGTTATACCACACATGGGCCAGTGGTAGAGTCCATCTGCCGATGCAGAAGACAGGTAACAGGTTTGATCCTTGGGTCGGGAAGATTCCCCTGGAGCAGGAAATGGCAACCCATTCCAGTATTTTTACCTGGAAAATTTCACGGACAGAGAAGCCTGGCAGGCCCCAGTCCATGGGGTCGCAGAGTCAGACACAACTGAGTTTCTGTGTGTTTGGCATAGGTACAGAGGAGCACTTACTCCATGGATTTATGTTACTTTTTGATTAAACAGCAAATGAACAAGATTTCTTGGGATGACCCACCTTTCAGATTTGAGGTGGCGTTTTGGTGTTTACTAAAAATGCAGTAATCCTTTTGAACTCTTTAATGGCCAGAATCCACGTTGTTCAACCTCAAAGTTTAATTTCTAGAAAAGAAATTCCCATTGCAAAAGGCAATACCAGTAGTTCAAACTCTACTTAGGTTTTAAGAACATCCTAGGGTGAATTGGAAATACAATTCAGAGTTAGATTTATTAAAATTCCCTCTCCTGCTCATTTTCCTAATAGCTCTCTCTGCCCAAGCCCTCACTGAGTCTTGTTCTCAAGCTTCTAACTCCACAAAACTTTCTCCCCTCTACTGTTGACTATTTTTGCTGGACTGAGTTGGGGTGGGGGGCGTCTAGGAGACTGACTACTTCTACACATGCGTGCTTTATTACCTTGGTAAAGTGCCCATGCAATGTCTGACATTCACAGTATGACACTTTGATACTTGATATGATACCTTGACATTATAGAAAGTGAGTAAGGCAGGGGGGAAAATGAGAAAAATGATGACATTATTTCACCACCACCAGTACTCCTGTTAAGATTTTGGTGTATTGCTTTCTCCATGCCTAGACATATTTTTGTCCGTCTAGTCAAGGCTATGGTTTTTCCTGTGGTCATGTATGGATGTGAGAATTGGACTGCGAAGAAGGCTGAGCACCGAAGAATTGATGCTTTTGAAATGTGGTGTTGGACAAGACTCTTGAGAGTCCCTTGGACTGCAAGGAGATCCAACCAGTCCATTCTGAAGGAGATCAACCCTGGGATTACTTTGGAAGGAATGATGCTAAAGCTGAAGCTCCAGTACTTTGGCCACCTCATGCGAAGAGTTGACTCATTGGAAAAGACTCTGATGCTGGGAGGGATTGGGGGCAGGAGGAGAAGGGGATGACAGAGGATGAGATGGCTGGATGGCATCACGGACTTGATGGACATGAGTCTGAGTGAACTCTGGAAGATGGTGATGGACAGGGAGGCCTGGCGTGCTGCGATTCATGGGGTCGCAAAGAGTCGGACACGACTGAGCAGCTGAACTGAACTGAGACATATTTTTTCAGAGGAGGCAATGGCACCCCACTCCAGTACTCTTGCCTGGAAAATCCCGTGGACAGAGGAGCCTGGAAGGCTGCAGTCCATAGGATCGCTGAGGGTTGGGCACAACTGAAGAACTTCACTTTCACTTTTCACTTTCATGCATTGGAGAAGGAAATGGCAACCCACTCCAGTATTCTTGCCTGGAGAATCCCAGGGATGGGGGAGCCTGGTGGGCTGCTATCTATGGGGTCGCACAGAGTCGGACACGACTGAAGTGACTTAGCAGCAGCAGGCATATTTTTTACATTTCTAAGAAAAAGCAGGTTTGTACTGTTAAAAAAAATTTTTTTTCCCCATTTTTAATAATTGATATTGTGTTCAGTCACTCAGTTATGTCCGATTCTTTGTGGCCCCATGGCCTATAGCCCACCAGACTCCTCTGTCCATGGTATTCTCTAGGCAAGAATACTGGAGTGGGTTGCAATTTCCTTCTTTACGGGATCTTTCTGACCCAGTGAGTGAACCTCAGTCTCCTGCATTGCAGGCGGATTCTTTTTCTCTGAGCCACCAGGGAAGCCCTCGTTTGTCATAATTTTTTCCTGGTAGGGGAATGGAAGACTTTTGGATAGCAGGATGACCTGGGACTCATAATGATCAATAATAATCTGGGACTCATAAATATTTGATTTACAATCCTTGGTCTCCTATTAAGTCCATGACCTAAGTCACATTCTCACAATTTTACTGGAAAAGGAGAAGTTATTTCTGGTCAACTTGAACTACATTCAGTCTCAAAGCCAGATTCCCTGGGGAGTCATGCTGAACGATAGCGACAGTCTGGCACCCCCTAGAGGCCGCTTGAATATTCCATGAACCCTGGCCTCTTCCCTTCCTCTTTAAATTACAAGGAACTGTTGCCTGTGGAGCCTGGTGTACTCTCAGGCATCTCATCAGAGACCACTGTTGACCTTGTTCTCCTACCTTCCTGCTTTTCTTTGCTGGGTCACATTTCCCCCGCTCTCAGACAAAATCTGTTCTTATGGAAGACACTTACTTCTAAAATGTTGATTTCCATTAGTTGTGCATTTTTGCGGGGCAGCCACTGACTGTGTCCGCCGTGTTTCCCCTCACACCCAATACTGAGCATGGGGCAGCTGTTCAGTGAGTGGCTGGTAGGTGACAAATTCTAGCCTGTGAAGTAATTTTCTTATCTCCCTGATGTGATGCTATTGAAATTGAAATCTGAAGGATGAAATGGGTCTACTTGAAAGTCTGATCGATTAAATCAATTAGTACTTGTTAAATGAATAAAGAAATCCATGTTATATAATTGGGAGTTTTACACAAGTGTATGCATCTTTGAATACTGCTTTATACCTTCAATATTATATTGTGCCTAGTTTCCCATTTGTTAAAAATTCTTCAAAATGTGATTTTTAATGACTGTAAACATTTCATTATATAGTTAGATTGTATTTTATTTTGCTATATAGATTTCCAACATCTTTTCTATCATTAAGGAAGCTGATAGGAACCTCTTCAGACAACCAGTATCCACTAAGATTTGCAAGTCTTCAGTTACTGAGAATTGCTTGAAGCCACCCAATTATTCTAGTTTCTATTAGGCTTGTATTAGGCTTTTAGGCCCAAACTCTCAACATTGAGTAATTGCTTTATATGAGAAGCAAAGTCACTTTTTGTCTTTCTTTAAAAAAAGTTCACAATATATGCTGATGACTTTCAATCCTGCTTGAGTTCAATACAAAGTTTAGGCACAAGGGGGAGATCCATTAGCATTGGAAAGTGGCTGGATTTTTCTTCTGTACTATTTAGTACAGAGATTTCAGCAAGAAAAACTGGCAGAGTATAATTTTCATTGTTGACTACACACATTCTTGTGGTTGCAACTTTAAAATCATTATGCTGGAACAAGGATTTGGTAAAACACAGTAAGGTCAATGACAACAAAACTGTATCCTCATTCCTTTCTTGGCTAAAATTTTCTGTTACATGTAATGTTTGTAACCAAATGTTACCGTGGTTTATGATAGAAGTATATCAACATAGGTGAATTTGAAAATAAAATTCTGAAAAAGTGGAGAAAAGAAATAGTATTTTGTTAACAACATAGAACAGTCACACTAGAAAAAACTTTGTAAGAGAATAAAAACAATTGCTTTTCATTTCACTTAAACTTTGCTTGAAGAAGCAAAACTGTGCTTGTTTTCTTAAGTGTAACAGCAAGTTAATTTTTACCATAATTCAGAAAATTTAAAGGAGCTAATATTTCAATTCTATCTTACATTTCAGAAGATAAACATTGGGCTTGGTATATCCCCAATGCAGAAATTCTGCAACTGGGATTCAAGGGTTTCAGGGATAGAATTCAGGTGACCTGTAAGTTTGGGTGAAAAAAATTTTCATCTTTGTTTTTATTAATCTCTAATTGAACAGTAGTATTTCCTTCAGCATTGATTATTGGCCATAAATTTCAGCAATATTTGCAGTATCTATGCTTTTGTCACCTGCAAAAATCACAAGTGTTTTCATATTACATTATGATTGCTTCCGCTATCTTCAATTATTGCTTTATCATTACATCGGAAATTTAGACGTTTTATTTGGAGATGTTCATGACCCAAAAAAGTTAAGAATACATGCTCTCGTTTTTTTTTTTTTTTTTTACTTTTCCTTCAGTTTTCTTTCTTTCCTTTCCATAAAGTTGGTGAAAGACATGACTGGGTTTATTTTCATGATTTTGTTTTTGAAGTGAAGAGGAGATACATCATACTGTGTTTTTTCTTCCCATTTCGGACTTCACTTAATATAATTCTTCTATTGTCCAGCTTGATTTCTTCCAGGGGTCCTTAATGAGAAAGATTTCCCATTTGCACATGGAATGAGTCATCCTTAATCTTATCACTACAAGGCTTGTGTGTGTGTGTTTGTTTTTTAATTAAAAAAAAAAAGAAAAAAGTATTTAGAAAGTTTTCCTATTTAGAACTTGCCTTAAAATGTTTTACAAATCTTAAAAACCAGAAATCAGAAAGAGCTGTTTAAAATATGGAGCAAGAAGCAGAATTCAACAAAATTTCTTTGACATATATTCCCAATTTTTATAATAATTATACAATCAGTGAATAGCAAGCATGTTATGGATGCATTGTAATCAGAAAAATGAAAGTGAAGTTGTTCAGTCGTGTCTGACTCTTTGTGACCCCATGGACTGTAGCTTACCAGGCTCCTCCTTCCATGGGATTTTCCAGACAAGAATAGTGGAGTGGGTTGCCATTTCCTTCTCCAGGGGATCTTCCCAACCTAGGGATTGAACCCAGGTCTCCCACATTGCAGGCAGATGCTTTACCATCTGAGCCACCGGGGAAGCCCCTAATCAAAAAAGATACCATTTATGGAGCACTATGTTCCAGGCACAGGACTAAATCCTTTACTCATAATGTGGCAGATATCTTCATAAAAATCCCAGAGGCAGAGATTTTTATTCCATTATTTATATAGGAGCACCAGGTCTCAGTGATTTCAAGTAAATGGGCACAAGGCCACTCAACTAGTCAATGGCAGAGACAAAATTTAAGCTCCGATCTATTGGGCTCCACAGGTCAAGTATGGCTTTTATTTCAGGTTACTATGCCTTTCCTGTAATTTGTAACCATGTAATTAAATTCTTTTTAAAAATGAGTAAACATGTACCATCAGTGAAAATTTGAGCCAGGAGATTGTGTGGATGATCAGCCACGTTGTGAGTTATTAATATGTTGAAGTCTCTGGAGGAGAAGGAAAAAAATCCAGTGAAAGATATGTTTTTAAATAATCGTCTAGAATGAGGGTGGGTGGGGATGGGGATTGTTTTCCTGTATCATTATATTTTGTGTCATTTGGATGCTTATGAATTCATGGAATTTTACAGTAGGCTGAACACCACATTGAGAAAGGAAGCCTTCTCTTGGTGCAAAGAGCTGAACATCAGCAAATCCAGTGATGAAAAGGATGCCTCTCATGTTTCGGGCCACCAACCAGCTGAAAACCAGTGGGTAGTTCTTTTGAAGGGAAATTATTCTTGTGACCAGATGGAAATAATTTATCGAGAATGAACTGGCTTATTCTTTCAACCAAAGGGATGATATAAAAACTGTTTTGCTCTCTTGGTGAAATCCCAAATCTGTTTGGATAAACTATTCCAACTCTTGCCTCATCTTTGATAGCATTACTGACAAGTTGTTTAAAGTTAAATGAACCATAGTTTTATATCAACCTGTAAGATTATGACTTGATTCTTTATTTCTATTTCCTTTCTCATCAGTTCCCAAGTGGAGTGTTATTGGAACTGCTTGAAACCCTAATAATGAGGATCTGAGAGGAGACCCATCAGATACCTTTTCTTATTGAATTGGGTTCTTGTTCAGAGAAGGTAACGTGGACAAGGAATCTGAATTTCAGTCCCAGTTCTGTTACTAATTAATTATGTAGTTTTCAGCTGGCGCTCAATTATTCTGTTACTTAATGTTCTCAAATATAAACCATAATCTTGCTTTCAGCTCCATGATTTTCTGATCTAATTGTGTTTTCTGCCGTGCACCAAAGCAGGATAATCCTATTTACTCTTGCACAAACACTGGCACTTTACTTTTGTGGAAAATTCTACTTCTTTCTTTCTTCGTTGTTTAGTCATGTCTGACTCTTTGCGATCCCATGGACTGCAGGATGATGGAGTTTCCTGTCCTTCACTATTTCCCAGAGTTTGCACAAACTCATGTCCATTGAGTTGATGATGCCATCCAACCATCTCATTCTCTATTGGCCCCTTCTCCTTCTGCCTTCAATCTTTCCCAGCATCAGGGTCTTTTCCAAGGAGTGGGCTCTTCATAGCAGGTGGTGAAATTATTGGGAGTTTCAGCTTCAGCATCAGTCCTTCCAATACATATTCAGAGTTGATTTCCTTTAGGACTGACTGGTTTGTTCTCCTTGCTGTGCAAAGGACTTTCAAGAGTCCTTCTTCCTACTTGTTAATATGTATGTCATTTTTTTCTTCATGGAAAACTCTTTTTCTCTCTATTAATTTCTGTATAACCCATTGAAAAACTGATTAACTTCCCTTTGATCCCTGTCTGTAAGATGGTTAACTCTCACCTCCATATCAGGCAGGTCAATTACCTACTGAATATGACAAAGTGCTTTTGCAAGCTTAACCATTTTGGAAATTTAAGACAAATCATGAGAATACAATTAAATATGTTGATGAGCAAGAACTGAAGGATGCAATTTATTTTCAGTTAAAAGAATTGATTGAAAAATTCCCTTATGTAGACTGCTGGTACTATAGACAGAAATTCTTTATGGAATTAAGGAATATTTTTCCACATTGAGACTCCAGAAGCAGAAACTGAAGCTGAGACTGTTGAAAGACAGTACAAAAGTCATTTTCCCTTCTTTTTTCCTGGCACAGCCACCTTCTTATTTGAACCTTTCCTGTGTTGGTACCACTACCTTTTCCAATGATTGTGCTTAAAAGGGGGCTTAAGGAAGGAGGTAGCCCTTGTCTTCCTCTGGAGATTTTCATGTCTAGAAGTGATGCTATAAATGTCTAATTTTACACACAAGATATAAGATTCTGAGAGAATAAGAAATTTGCTAGTGGTAGCAAGTGATAGGACCTGCATTTGAACAAGGTAGATAGGCCCAAATCCATAGTTTTTGCCACCACGTACGCTGCCTCTCATAATAATAATACTCTACATTTTACTCATTACATTACATTTACTCATACATTTTACAAAATACTTTATTCTTTACCAAAGAATTCACATACTATGCCCCATCAACACAAGAGTGTTATGAGATAGGTTATTATTACCTTAACTTGATCGAAGGGTGAAAGAGGTTCAACAAGGTTCAACACAGCTAGTAAGTGTCTGGATTGGGGCTTGAACCCAAAAGCTTTAAAGTCTCCTGTGCTTTGTATGGTCCCATAAATTCTATAGGACAATAGTAAGAATTCTCAGAGACCAGAAATGTCTCCCCAAAAGTTAGACTTTGTTCTATTGACCATAGTTCTCAACCTGTGCTTCTGAGAGCCCTTGGGGTTCTGGGGAGGTACTTTGGGACTTGGGGTTGGGCGTAAGAAAGGAGCGATGGGGAGGCACTCTTGTATATGCTATAAACACGTTACCTTATGACTTTATTTTGATTATTTATTTTACAATATTTATTATTTATTTATTTGGCTGTGCTAGATCTTAGTTGGCACACGCAGAATGTTGGATCTTTGTGGCATGTGGGATTTAGGACCCTGACCAGGGATCAAACCCAGGCTTCCTGCATTGGGAGCATGAAGTCTTAGTCACTTGACCACCAGGGAGGTCCTGGGAGGCACTTTAGTAGGGTTCTAGAACCCCACCCTTTGTCAGCTAGGTGAACCAGGGAAATCTCCAAATTGGTCTGTTTCCAATTGAATAAAGATTCATTGACAAAAAGGAGAAAGAGGATTGGAAACGACTGCTATAGGCAATAAGGAGCCATTGAGAGTTTTCGAAGAGGGAAGTGGGAAAAGGCATGTGTTAGAAAAATCAATCTGGCAGTTTTGTGGTGAGTGTGAGTGTAAGTCATTCAGTTGTGTCCAACTCTTTGGGACCCCATCGACTATACAATCCATGGAATTCTCCAGGCCAGAATACTGGAGTAGGTAGCAGTTCCCTTCTCCAGGGAAACTTCCCAACCCAGGGATCAAACCCAGGTCTCCCACATTGCAGGAGGATTCTTTACCAGCTGAGCCACAAGGGAAGCCCAAGAATACTGGAGTGGGTAGCCTATCCTTTCTCCAGGGGATCTTCCCAACCCAGGAATCTAACCGGGGTCTCCTGCATTGCAGGCAGATTCTTTACCAACTGATCTATCACGGAAGCCCAGTTTTGTGGTAGGAAAATTTCAATGTGGAGAGTCTGGGTAGGGAGAGACAGAAAGGAGGTGATAGAAATAGGGGAGGTTTCACAAGAGGATGGGAGAGGACAGGAAAGTCAGAGCAAGAAATAGGAACAGCAAAAGCTCAGTTTCTCTGGATCTTAGGGTCCAAAGGACTAAACAATATTTTTTTGCATATTTATTTATTTTATTTTAAAAATTATAGCTGACTTTCTTTCCTTTGAAATTCAAGTCTAAGAATTTCAGGACATGTATAGATCCATGACCACCACCATAATCAACACACAGAACAATTCCATCCCCCCCAAACTCCCTCATGCTGTTCTTCTGTATTCACTGTTACTCCAACCCCTAACTCCTGGAACCACAGGTCTTGTTCTTTGTCCGGTGGTTTTGTCCTTTTGAGAATGTCATATAGATGGAATCATACAATACAAACCTTTCGAGGCTGGCTTCTTCACCCAACATAACGCCTTTGAGATTCATGCATGTTGCTGTGAGAGTCGACATCCAGGAGATTCTGAGACAGGAAATAAGGCAGCAAAAAGGAGCTGTGCCTTAATAATGTTGGGATCTGAATGGGTCTTTTTCCTTATAGCAAAACTTTATTTCTTTTTATATTTTTTCACACCAAAAACATTTTGTATTGAGGTACAGCCAATTAACGACGTCTGGGTATTTTCAGGTGAACAGCAAAGGGACTCAGCCATACATGGATCTCTCCTCCCTCAAACCCTCGTCCCATCCAGGCTGGCATATAATACTGAGCAGAGTTGAATGGTTTTGAGTCGAATAGAGTAATCATAGGTACTACAAACTCTCTGAGGGAATTTCTTCCTTTATTCACTCAGAGAATCATTTTCTGAGCAATAAATATGTGCTATGCACTGTTTTATGTGTTGGGAAGTAATGAACAGAATAAAAACCCTATCCTCCCGGAGTTTACAATCCAAGTGAGGGGAAACAAGCAAGCCCAGGAGTGGTTTAATGTCAGGAGGTGATATATTTTTGACATCAAGGAGAAGAGCCTATTTTAGACAGAGTGGTCAGGGACAGCCATTTGAACAGGCAGATCTGATCTTGGACCTTCTTTAACCACGGACAGAGGATAAACTCTTCTTTACCCATGGACAGAGAATACACTGTGTGTGGATGGATGTGGGAGAGCAGGGAGAAACTGAGGCAAAGGAGTCATGTAATGTGGGCCTGAACTAGGCTGATGATAGAGAAAAATGGAAGAAAGATGAATGTAAAGAAATATTTTGGAGGAAAATGGAGTTTACTCTCTTAAGAGTTTACTGTCTTAAGAGTTTACATAGGTTGGAAAACAATTTCTAAAAATACAGATTAAACTGATCAATAATGTGGGCATTATAAATTCTGGAAACTAAGGATGCTTGGTCTGACTGTACCTAATACTTTGCAGTTGAATTAATGTAAGCTGTGCCTCTCAAATTGTACTTCTAAGAGCCTCTGGGGCTTTGTTAAGGTGTTTCCAGGAGTACCGGCAGCAGTTTGGGCATGGAGCCGTGTTTTCAACTGCCAGCTGAACAAGAGCAGTGCCAGGATGATCTGTTTTATGTATTTGCTTCCTTGTAAAATTTCACTGGAGTGAGGTGTGACACAGGAAAAAGAAGAAGAGGAGGATTACTGTGCGGGAAACCTTACCCTCAAAACTTATTTAGTGAATACAGAGGCTTAGTCTTCCCCGAAAGACAGAAACTATTTTGGCCCCAGGGCGTTGGTGGGAGAGGGGCAGGGGCGGGGGAGCAGGTGGGCACAGATGGTTGTGTTACAGATCTGACCCAGATAGAAAACATTCTCCCCCTCAAATAATTGTATCATTCCATGTTTTCTTCTAACTATATCTACACTTAGAGTTTTTGCTTTATTTGCCATTCAAATGGTTCATTTTTTACTTTTAAAAATGAAAATAAATTCATAATACATCTTCTTTCATAAATTTCTAAACTTCCCATCAAAATTCATCAGGATTACATATCTGTTTTTGTTTTCAAATATGAGACATTATATAGGTAAGTTATGCTGGCTATAACAGGTAAATACCCAAAGCTCAACAGCTTAACAAATGGGAAGTCCGATTAGCTGGAATGTGTGGCGGGAGGTGATGGGGTTATCTGCTCTCTGCAGACATTCAGGGATCCAGGCTGATGGTGGTTCTACCTTGTTCAATTTGTGGTTTTGGAGGTCATTCAGGTTTCAGAATTTAGCCAGAAGACAGGGGAAGAGAGAGCATACAGTATCACACAGGAAGTTTTAATGGACCAAATCTGAGAGTGATATTCTTTACTTCCGCCCACATATCAAAGGCCAGAAATTCAAAGTTACACCTAACCAGGTTTGGTGAGCAGCTAATCTGTCCCGGACACATACATGATCACGATATAAAAACTGGAAAACATAAATCTGGGCCTTGTGTTTATGTTTTCATCTTGGGACAAATCAGGCTGAATTTATGTCTGAGTGTTTGTGACTATGTGTGAACACTGAGATGTGTGAGGACTGACTCAGAGAGTTTTGTTCACACGTATGTTACAAAATGGCTGAAGCCTGATGTGCTAAGGAATTGGGATAATTCTGACTTTTTCTCACTTTACCTTTCAGAGTTCTGGGAAGACTCACCTGCCTAGGGAAGTCTTTTCCAACCTACCAGCAAATATGTTTATGACTTCAGCCATGAGGACATACCATGTTTGCAGTATTGCTTGGTGACTAACTGTGGTTTCTGTTTTATGGTTTTTCTCTTTTCTGCAACTCATCATTCCTTGTTAACCAGAAAATCCTCAAGATTAGACTTACGTACTTTTTATTCTTTTGAATTCACTGAATAGTCTGATCACCACTGTGTATCAAGAGCAGGTATTAAGTAATTGTGGCTAATTTACCAAATGAAATAAAGGCAGTTTAAACTCATAAATCAGTATTTCAGAACCACCTCAAGAGACGTCTGTCTCTGAAAAGGCTGAGGAGTTCATTTCTTTAAAAAATGGTTAGGCAAAGACTCAACTTCCTGTAACTTGCTTCCTTCTCTTTCTCTTTTATTAGAGGGGGTTTTATAGACCAAGGAAATTTATGACTCACAATGCAAGCTTGTAAAGAGGGTATTTTAATTGAGGTCAAATCTGTGAATCAGCAGAAGATTATAATCTCTTTCCAAAAATTAGACTCATTTATTTTTATGATGTTGTTGAGAAAAGTATATGAGGATGATTTTATATGTATGCATAAGGTTGGCTAAATCGAATTGGTAATAAAATCTAGCCTGGTCTGAATCAGAAAAATCATTGAAATGTTTTTGAATACTTTTGAGAAAACCTCAGCAGGAAGTTAGAATCGATACTGAAGGCCCAGAGCGTAAAAGGAACAGTCTTCCCATTCCACTTTTATAAACTTTTTATTAGCCAGAATTATTTGTTGCTTTTTGAAAGAAAGTTGGCATCATTTTAAAAGAAACCCAAAGCATGTCTAAAATGGGGTCAGGAAAATCCCACACTCCCCCACCCAAAGCCATAAGATTTTCCAAAATAATAAAGACATTTTAAAGATCCAGAAGAAGCTGGGGTTTTGCTTAATTTAGAAGCCACATTTGCTTTTGAAGGTCAATTTTTTTTTTTCATGGAACATTTGTTTGGTAAGTTATCATAATTTTTGATGGAATATTTAACATTGGTCCTTCAAGAACTTCAACACGTGGGAGCAAAGACTCCCAAAGTACTGCATCCATATTTCCATAGCTGTCTTGGAGTGCGTGCTTAGTCGCTCAGTCATGTCCGACTCTTGCGACCCCATAGACTGTAGCCTGCCAGGCTCCTCTGTCCATGGAGTTCTCCAGGCAAGAATACTAGAGTGGGTTGCCATTTCCTTCTCCAGAGGATCTTCCCGACCCGGGAGCCGAACTCGGGTCTCCTGCACTGCGGGCAGATTCTTTACCAACTGACCTACGAGGGAAGCCTCAGAGTGACCCTGACTAAACAGAACTGTGACAACAGGGTTCTGTTGCGTTCAGCACCCGACAGGTCCTATGGATGAAGGATGGTCCTGAGAGATGGCCAGGTCTCTGGGAGGTACTTGGTGTCCACAGGTTTGTAGGTGGTGAGGTTAGACTCTTGAACTTTAAAACCTTGAAAACCTATTTATTAATTTAGATGAGAAATAAAGCCATCAAATGGGCATGGCATTTGGGGTTCACTGTCTTTCCCCTGAGTTCCTGTGGGATTATTAATAAACTCTCTTGTGGTTACCATATTCTTTATATCTGTTACTATTTTCAATTAAGTTACAGTCTGTCTTGGCTGGGAAAATAGTGTCCTTATAAGGGGTTTTGTGTATCTCTGCTTTGGTTTAATCACATGAGGCTAATTGATTTTTTAAAAATTGAACTATAATTGGTAGGCAGTAACATTATATAAGTCACAGGTGTACAATATAGTGATTCACAATTTTTAAAGCTTATACTCCACTTATGAAGCCCTAGTGGCTCAGATGGTAAAGACTCTACCTGCAATGCCAGAGACCTTGGTTCGATCCCTGGGTTGGGAAGATTTTCTGGAATGGGACATGGCAACCCATTCTAATATTCTCACCTGGAGAATTCTACGGACAGAGGAGTCTGGCCAGCTGGGACAGTCGATGGGGTTGCAAAGAGTCGGATACAACTGAATGACTAACACTTTCACTTTACCTTTCACTCCACTTAAAGTCTGGCTAAATTCCCTGTGTTGTACAGTTATATCCTTGCAGCCTATTTTATACCTAATAATTTGTACCTCTTAATCTCCTACCCTTCTTTTGTCCCTTCCCACTTCCCTCTCCCCACTGGTAACCACTAATTTGTTTCCTATATCTTTGAGTCTACCTCTTTTTTTTGTTATATTCACTAGTTTGTTGTGTTTTTTAGATTCCACATATAAATGATATTACATAGCATTTGTCTTTTTCTGGCTTATTTCAGGTAGCATAATGCCCCCCCCAAGTTCATCCATGTTGCCACAAATGGCAAAATTTCAGTCTTTTTTTTTTTATCATTGAGTAGTATTCCATTGTATAAATAAATATATATAAACATACAAAATTTGTATATATTTATAAGCACATATATATAAGCTGTATATATATGACATCTTCTTTATCCATTCATCTGTTGATGGGCATTTTGGTTGCTTCCATATCTTGAGATCAATTGATTTCTAAGTTTTTAGAAATGAGGTGCCTCTGTTGTTTTTACCTACAATCCCTTTCTAAAATTCATATTTTCCAAAAGAAATGAAAATGCTTTAAGAATTTATTCTTATATGCTGAGTAGCGAAAAAAAAAATTAAGCCTATGGTCTTCCAAAGTTCTGAGTAATTTAGCATAAGTGTAAACCCTTTGCTTTTCCAGTCGTTTTTTGCAGTGGGTTTTGGGGGAATATTCTTCTCTGTATTTTAGAATAATAATGCTAAGAGCTAACAGTTATTTTGTACTTTGTCCCAGGTTCTATACTAGGCACTTTGTTGTTGTTTAGTCGCTAAGTCATGTCGGACTCTTTGCAACCCCATGGACTGCAGCATGCCAGGCTTCCCTGTCCATCACTATCTCCCAGAGTTTGCTCAAATTCATGTCCATTGAATCAGTCATGTTATCTAACCATGTGTTAACTTATGTAATCCTTGCAACAACCCCATGGGTTAAGAACTATTATTACCCCTATACTACAGATGAGGAAATAAGCCCAAGGAGGTAGAGGATTTTGCCCAAATTCAAAACAAAGCTCGAAGTGGCAGAGCCAGTATCCCAGGCAGATTGATTCCAAGGTCTGTCCATTTACCCCTGTTTGAAAGCCTCCAAGGCCAGAGATAAATTCAAGGACTTTTGGTACTTTTTTAAAAAAGGACAAGATTTCTCACACAAGTTTCTACTTTACTGGTGCTTTCTTCCCCGTATGTATGAAAAGAACTAGATCTCATTTATAATCTGATTTCAATCAAAGATGTATCTACTACTGGCCAATTTCATTAAAGCAAGAAAAATGCTTGACCCTACAGAGCTTCACTGGGTAATCAGTCTGCTACTTCCAGCTACCAAGAAGGAGGGCTGTTTTTATCTGAGAAAAATCTGCCAGCTATACGTAGATTTAAAAAATTTTTTTAGCAATATATCTAACTAATTTTAAAAGCAATATATCTAACTGAAGTGATATAGCAGTGATACTCTTTCACCATCATAAATCTCTCTTTTAGAGATTATATTGCTATGTAACTACCAGAAATATTTTCATAAACACCATTGCTTTTTCTTCAAAGAATTTCATAATCTCTTTGATGCTTTCATGCACAGTGAATTTTTATTCCTGCATTATTTTGTTGGTAACACTCATTTTATTTTTAAAATCATACCAAATAAACACAGAACAAATGCACTTAAAAGTTATTAGTTTTTGAAGCAACATTTGGTCTGCTTTTTAGAAGACATGATAAATGCTGCAAATATTTGAACTCATTTTTATTCTTTGTTTCACTTTTTCATCCCCAAAGAGTATAAAATATAGGTAGACTGAAAAATACATGAGAGAAAAAAATAACAAGGATTCACAGATTTTTTTTTATCATGTCATCATGTGTGATAAATTTTGAAAACTTTATACCTATAGAGTATTATGGAAAATCTATTTTTACTTCAGTTGAATAATTTTTTAACAAGAATATATTATTAAAAAATTCATATTACATGGTCATTTAACTGAATTGGCAGAAAGTACGTTTGACTTATCCTATTTAATTATTGCATTATTAAATATAAATTATTTAATGACAGTTGTCATAATGAAAATGTAGATTTTAAACAAAAACTACAAGATACCATTCAAAAACAAACAGCAGATGATACAAACTGCAGTGTGAGTGTCAAATTTAATCAGTGATCAATTCAGTGGTTTTCAGTTTGTTTTTCACAGTAGTTATATTCTATAAAGTCATTTTAAACAGTGAATTAGCAAATACTGATCCACTACTCCCAGGGGAAATACAGGCTTAGGTTTCCGTGAGTGTTTTGTCACAGCATTTTCATTAACTGATCAATATATACCTTGTTTTGCGTGCATTTCTATTTAGAGACACTTTAATATATACTGTTGAATCATTACATTGAACTCATGGCCAACAGCCTTGGGTAACTCTGTAGTTCATGTCTAAATGAAGCTTATCTAAAATGCTGTTTTCTCTGTGAGGCACGTCACAGCCTTATCGGCTTAAGAACACTAGAAAGCACTTCAGCACTATGTCTGGAAGCCATTTAAAATAACAAAGTCACACACATACACAAAGCACAAAAATGCAAAAAAAAAAAAAAAAGTGGAACAAAATAGATCACAAAAATAACACTTATTTACAGTCTGAGGGCTGAAACAAGAAGAAAGAGCATAGCCTTGCCATTAATTCAAATATTTCACCACTCTGGGTATGTCTGTGAATGACTGAGAAAGCTCCATGAGTATTGATTTTCGGGTTGTGAATAAATTTCAGTATATAGGTGAATTTGCAGATATGGAATCTACAAATAGGACTGACTGTATTTATAAAACTTAAATATACAACTGATCAGTGTGTCAGAAAACAAGCTTCTTATTTAGAAACCCAAGCTGTTTTAGGTATTATTCACTTATCAAAGTTAGTTCTCCTTCATAGATCAAAGTAGCTAGTATATATCTAACCTTTTAAAAGGACATTTTACTTCTATCAGTTGAAATAACTCATAATAAATGTACAAAATGCCCATCTTCAAAAAATTTTAAAGTGTGATAACAATACAAAGATATTTCCAAATAGCAAAAATGTCTCTGCTTCGAAGAGTACCCCTTAAAATGTGTTGCCCTTGAGCAGTGTACAGCCTGATCAACCATATACAGGAGCCTTAACTGTAGGTAGGTTGCCGAGGAGAAACACAGTGCACAGAGTGGATGAGTTCAACTTTTGAGAAATGCTGACTGCTAGACAGTATCTATTACAGAGTAGCGAACTTGGAGGCAGAGACACCTCACTTGAAAAACCTGTACTGCCAATTATTTTTAAAGTTGATTTTATTCATTTATTAAAAAATTTTTATTTATTTACTTGGCTGTGCTGGGTCTTGGTTGCTGCCTGTGGGCTTTTCTCTAATTACGGCGCGCGGGAGCTACTCTCTAGTTGCAGGGCTCTGGCTTCTGACTGCAGTGGCTTCTCTTGTTGCAGAGCACAGGCTCTGGGGCAAGTGGGCTCAGGAGTTGCAGCTCCTGGACTCTAGAGCGCAGGCTCAACAGCTGTGGGGCACAGGCTTTGCTGCTCCACCGCAGGTAGGATCCTCCTGGTTCAGGGATTGAACCTGTGTCTCCTGCACTTGCAGGTGGATTCTTCCCCACTGAGCCCCCAGGGAGGCTCTGTGCTGACATTTATGTTGTGAGCAAGCTCTCTCTGAGCTTTAGTTTCTACACCTGTAATAAGAGGACAATAATACCCACTTCAGAGAAGTTGATTTGAGGAGGAAAAATAATAAACCTATGAAAAGTATAAAAAAAAGTCTGACGTTAAGAACTCTTCCTCGAGTCCTGTAAACAGTGGGATTTCCTTGAAGTTTTAGAACAAGGGAATCATCAGATTGCAGTTAAAAAACAAAGTAATTCTTGTGTTGGCTTGAAAATGGATTAGAAGCAGACTGGTTGGTATAAAAGCCCAGATAATCACCGCCCCCCACCCCCCAAAAAATAACCTCCTTAAAACCCAGTCTAAGACAATCGATAACAAGAATGGAGAAAGGAGCAAGACTGAAGAGTTATTTCCAAAACTGCATCGTGCAGTTGAAGATGCGATCCTTTCTGGAACCCCTTTTTTTAGCTGAGATCTCCCTTTCGCCCCAACAGTTGCTTTGTCAGCTGTGCCATCCTGTCTGTTTCGCTGGAGACTTGACCTCCTGCCAATGGATAGCTGACTTGAGACTGGAGCTGAGGATGGGGCAAGGGGAGGAGGTAACAGGTACAAAGAGCCAGTCCCCTGGCATCAAAGTGGGAAGTTAGTTTCCAGGCTCAGCTAGATGCTTGAGTAGCTTGTTCTCTTCTATCCTGTTTTCTTTGCTTTCTTGTCCTAGGAGCACTCGTAAGTAAACTACTTTCTTAAGAATCCTCCTAAGTCTTTCTGAAACACTAACGCCAAAGGTGAAAGACCTTACGAAAAGACCCTTACAAAAAGACCCACAGCTGCAAAGGGAATGTGGAGGAGAGAGCAAAAGAGGCCCTTAGGCTCTCGCTTCATCCCAGACTTCATAAATCCTTCTGACTGGTTGACACTTTTCCTATAAAGAGACACACGATGAGGTGGTTCTTCTGACGATCTGCCAGTAAGTTCATTCTCCCCTTGGGGTAGAAAAATATTTAAACTGATTGCCTGATTAATCCCTCCAAATTTTTCCTGAAATATTAAACTCTTTTAAACTTGCAACTTTACAACTGAAAAACTGCTTCAGCAAGGCCTTGGAGGATGGCATTATGTACAGTGAATCTTTTTGATTAGTTGAAAAAATACAGATTAAAATTGAATTATCAATGAAATATGTTGAATTTAAAGTCAGATGAAAATCACGTGAGTCTGGAAAATATATATTTATCATGGGTGTTTTCCAGAACCTTCTTTTTACCTGGCTAAAATATTTTTAAAAGCACTTTAAGTTTTGAATAAGGATTTTACTTTTTTATTAAAAAAAGCAGTCTGTCATTGGTTTTAATGCTGAAACCAAAGGTCCTTGAATTGGTTGTTTTTTATAAAGTGAGCTCTCAGTAGTTTCTAAGCTTAGCCTACCATGAAGTTATAAAATGGATAGCATTTATTTTAGGTAAAAAATACGTTGGAAACAGTTTTAAGTATTAGGAAAAGAAAACAGACTTTAAAAATAAATGGTATGAAACTTTATAAAGATCTTTGGAAGTGACAGTGAGAGAGTTTTACAACTAGTCGTGTTGTCAGACTAGAACAAACCAGGGACAGGGATTTGCTTCGGGATAAATTAGTAAAATGATAATCATTCCTAAAGAAGGACTAATTATATGTATACATATAGCTGATTCCCTTTGCTGTATAGTAGAAATTAACACATTGTAAAGCGATTATATTCCAATACAAATTAATTTTTAAAAGGACTAATTAGAGAGATCAAATAGAAATCAGCAAAACAACTGAAACAAGTCTAAGAAAGGACCAAGAATGGTTGAAAAAACCTTAACTGTGGTCACTTGAAGGATAGATGTATTGGATTTTGGTGGTCTGTCTTTCACCAAGGCATCTTGTATTGGATATCTCAAGCAGTTTGCAGCATTTGGCAACATTTCATTCAGCCATTGAGGAAAATATTTAAATCAAACATATCCTCTGAAAAAACTCTTTTAGACAAATAAAATGTTACAGGAGTGCTTTCTGGACAGGTTTCTAAACACATTGAAAGTCCCCAAACTTATCTTCTTATAGATTTTTCCTATGAGAAGCTTGTATATTTGCAAGACAAACAAGCAAACAAACATAAGGAAGAAACTAGAGAAATAAACTTCCAAAACCCCAAGAAAGTTCCAAAATAAAAGCCCAAGTGCCAGAGATACAGATCTTAATGTCTTCCCAGAGCTACTGATGAGGCATTTCAATCTTGTCTCAGATATCATGTTTATTGAACGTCTGTCTCAGCGTCCCAGGTTTCTAAACATATTTCAGGACAGTAACATGACAGAAGGATGAGGTGGAAATTCTGGTTTAAGCTGGACATGCCCAGGGCTTCCCGTTCCCAAACTGCAAAATATTTGTTTGCCTTCCCCTATCAGCACCTCAGGCTAAATGTGTCCTAAACTGAACTCTCTCTCCTCCTCCTTCTGCTTTATCTCCTCACTGCCTTTCAGGCCTCACTGGGCTTTCAGCCTGGCTGGCAACCTCAGATTCCTGTGGATTCCACCTCCAAATCTCCCCGGCCCCCCATCACCACTCCCAGTCCATCAGTCTCAGCTCTCACCTGGCCTGTGACAGCCCCTCCTGCAGGCCTCCCCGACTCCCCTCTAGATCCTCCTACATATCCCACCTACTGTTGCCCTTTGGTTGCAGCCTTAACATTGTCCTTGACCTAAAGGACTGTATACAAAATAGATAAGCAACAAGGACCTACTAAACAGCACAGGGAACTAAACGTTGTAATCACCTATTATGGAAAAGAATCTGAAAAAGTATATACATATAAAACTGAAGCACTTTGTTGTCCACCAGAAACTAATACAACATTATAAACCAACTCTTGTTAAAAACTTGGCCCCCAGTGGAATGGTTTCTATACACTAGCCTGGCATCTAATTAGGAACTTCCCTTTTCTATAAAAATGCAGTTATATGAAGTAGACTAGTTCAAACTGCTGGCAGCTGCCTGCTCTGTTGTCATGATAAAGAAAAGTAGAAGTCTATACTGAGACATTACACACCATAATATGTTGCCCACACATGGAATTTTGTGAGAAATCTGGGCAGGAATATTTTTTACATCCCTCCCTTGCTTAAACTATCATCAAACCCAGAGTTTCCCCCACTGCCAGCCTGCGTCTTCTATCACCATAGTACCAGCTTGTCCCAAACTCTTCCAGGGTCCAGCTCAGACCTACATCCAGTCTTGGGTCCTTCTTTCAATTCTCAAAGGACCATCATCAGGTATTGCCTTTAAGAATCACTTGGTTCATGTCTTGACATCCCAGGAAGTTTGAAGGCATCCAGGTGGGGCTCAGGCCAGACACTTTTCTGCTCCCACTCACCATGAAAGTAAATTTTTTTCCGCATGGAGAAAAATCTGTTTAACACTGATTCAAATTTTCACTGTATTTTCCCCAGCTTCATCAAGATATAATTGACAAAACTGTAAGATAAAGTGTGCACAGTGATGACCTGATATAAGTATATGTTGTAAAAAGATTTCTCCCATCCTTTTACTTCATACATTTATCACCAATACTGATTTTTAAAAATAAATTTATTTTGTATTGGGGCATAGTCAATGAACAATGTGATAGTTTCCAGTGAACAGCGAAGGGATTCAGCCACACATATACATATATCTATTCTCCCCCTAGCACCCCCTCCCATCCAGGCTGCCACACGACATTGAGCAGAGTTCCATGTGCTGCTATACAGTTGGTTCTTGGTGACCAGCACTGATTCTTAAAGACTGTGTAAATTCATATTTTCTGGTGTGACGAAGAAGAGTTACAAGTTTGACCAGAGTGACCAGAATTAGACTTTATGAAACTGAACTCTGCAACAATTAGATGTAAATAGAGAAGGGACTTTCTCAGCTCCTCTTCCAGTTGCCTTGAGGTTGTGTCAGCTTTTGTGTTTCCTGGGGCAGTTTCATTTCACTGAAAATTTGACACGTGTGTAGTAATTGTACTGCAAGGAAAAACTGCAATTGAAAAGAATGTTTACTACAAACTATAGTATTAGGAGATTTCTGACAGCTTTAGTTTCCATTAAAGGATTTTTTTTTTTTTTAAAGCCAATGAAAGTGCTTTCCAATGAAAGCACTGTGGTCATTCTGGATTGCACAGGTGACAATTATTACTATAAAATCAAAAGACCTCATCTGAGGCCAAGAAGTCCTCAGAGATAATAATGAATGCATGTAGGATGGCTGGATGGAATCCAAGAAGAGTTGCTGTATCTTCGATTTCATTTAATTTTAGAAGAGCACAGAGGGAGTTCTACCAAGGGCCTTCAAGTGGGGTGAATGTGAGTTTCAGTTTGAGGTTCTGCTACAAACAGTGGGACCTAAGGTAGGTGACTCCCCTTCTCTGTGCTTTAAAGTCTAGGGTCTGATCTTCATTCCGCCACTGACCAGCTGTATATACTCTTGGACAATTTATTTCATTTCCCTGTGATTGTTTCCTCAGCTTAAAAATGGATTATTCTAATATCCACTTCATAATCTTGTTTTTACTAATGAGATCATAGTTGGAAAGCACTTAGAACAGCTCTTGAGAGAACAAATGTAAATGTTTTATAACTAGAAGCTGCGGCTGTTACCAACACTAGTCTTACTATTATATATATTTCCCTGCAGGGTTGTTGAGAAGGTTAAACGAAAGAACTGCTCACCAGGACAGACTACATGATTTGCAGGTCCCAGTACAAAAGGCAAATGTAGGGCCCTCTGTTCAAAAATCACTAAGAATTTCAAGAGTGGAGTTAAAACAAGCGTCGGGCCCTTCTGAGCGCAGGGCCTGTGCAACTGCACGGGTTGCACACCCAGCCGGCGGCGGCCGGGGCGCAGGAAGAAGCAGAAGCGGGGACATACAGTGGCGCTAAATAAATGCTCATGCACCTTCATGACATTGCACGCCGTCAGCACGGTTACCACTGACCCCCCTCGCTGTCACTTGTCCCCGACCCGAGGACAAGACCCGGAACTGCGCCCGCGGTGGAGCCGGGCAGTGAGGACCGACCTCCGGACCCGCCGTCCCCAGTCGCTCTGGCCGGGCCAAGCCTCCGCCTGGACGGATGGGGCCGCTCGGCCGCCTCGCCGCACCGCCCCCCCAGGACAGCTTCAGGAGGATCAGGGTCTGTCCGGCGCCCCCCGGACGCGTCTCGGGGGCCCGGACGCCTCGCAGCCCGGCCCAGGTCTCCGGGTCCCGCGGGCGCCGCCAGCGTCCGGGGCCCCGCCGGCCCGCCGCAGTGTTTACCGGTTGCCCGAGGAGACGAGCCCGCGCGCACCGCCGGCTCCCGCGCCCGCCGGTCCGAGCGCGCCGCGGGACCCCAGCCGCCATGAGCTCCTCCGGCCCGCGGCGCCCGCCGCCCACTGGCCCCGCCGCCTTCGGCGCCTCGTCGCCCGCGCCCGAGGTACCGTCGCAGCCCGCGGGCGCGCGCCGGGGCGGCGCCGGCGATCGGTCTCCTCCCGGGAGAGCGCGGGGGAGGCTCGGCCCGGGCTGCGCGCGGCGCTCCTCGCCGGCGCACTCTCCTCTCGGTAGCCCGGGTGGATCGTGGTGGGAACGTCCCCGCGTCGGAGAGGGGCTTGGTATTGCCAGCGGCCGGCGAATTTGAGGAAGTGAGGGGGCAGGTCGTGAGTGTGTGAAATGCGGCTGAACTTGGGGTTGTACCAGTTCGCGTCTCTTGGTCATCGACACGGGTGACATTCTCAAAACGGTGTGTCTAGCTCCTGTAGACCCTTCCCGAACCCCCGCCCCTGGCGCCAAGAATTCTTGCTTTTATCTTAAACTTCTTAGCTACAGAGAGACGTGTTTCAGAGCAGTTTCTTCAAAAACCTGAGGTGGTAAGGTTAATAATAATACATACAGTCTGAGGGAAGTCGCTGCTCTTTTCGTTGCTAATCATTTCAGAAACGGTCATTCCGTTGTCGGATCCATTTATTCGTCTACTCCCAGGTGGTACTTGGGCATCGCGGACTTGCAGGCTCAGCCTGGGTTAAGTGTCCCCTTCTAGACCCCGCACAGGGGCCCACCAGGCAGAGCGTTTGTCAGAGGTTCCCCACGAGGGGGGAACTCTGTTCAGTCGAACTGCTTGCTGACCCCAGAGGTGTACTCAGCTTAGCTGACCACAGAAATCCCTGGGGCACGCTCTTAATTCAAAACTTGGGTTGGATTCTCCAACAAGCAGTAGGGAATTCTAACATTCAGCAGCTTTGATGGCTGCCTTTACATCTCACCGGATAGTGCCTTCCTTCTATTTAGATTTTTTGATTCTTGACGTATTTGTGGAAAACTAGTGCCATCTTGTACGAATAAAATTAGTTTTTCTTCCACTAGAAAATTTGCATATTTTGTCCCTATCTTCTATCCTTTGTGCATTAAGAATATTAGCCCATGCATAAGTATGTAGAGTTTTTGTACTGCTTATATTTGTTTGAGGGAACAAATTGAAAGTAAATTACCGACCTCATGGCCCTTCATCCCTAAAAAAATACTCTGGTGTGTGTCTCCTAAGAACAAGGGAATTTTCTAACCAAAACACAATGATCAAATTCAGTGTGTTTAACATCCTTATAATAATATTATCTAATGTCCACTATCTGCTATTTTGCCAGTTGTCCCAATAATGCCATTTACTGCAATTTTTTTTTTTTTTCATTTCAGGATCACACATTGAATTTAGCTGTGTGTCTTTAGTCTCTGTAAACCTGGAACAGTTCCTCCGTCTTTCTTTGTCTTCGGTGATATTTTTGCAGAATCTAGGTCACTTGTTCTGTAAAACAGGTTTATCAGATTGTTCTTCATGATGAGATTTTTGGTAGGAATACTATCTAAGTGATGTGACTCAGTTCATCAGAGTAGGAGGTACACGATGTCAGTTTGTCCCACTATTGGTGATGTTCCTAATTGGTCATATCTGCCCATTTTCTACTGTAAAGGTGGAAAAATAGTTACGTTCTAGTAATAAATGATTATATTGAATAATCCTACTGATTAAGACTGAGATTTTTAGGGTAACTTTTACCACCTACATAAAGGAAAATATCCACCAAGACCAAGACTTTTTAAAAAATTGTTTTTGGCTTCTCTGGGGCTTCAGTGTTGCTCTCAGGCTTTCTGTAGTTTGGGGAGCCAGACTACTTTCAAGTCTTGGTGCATGGGCTTCTCATCGCAGTGACTTCTCTTGTTGTGGTTCCTGGGCTCCAGGAGAGCAAGCTCAGCGGTTGTGACTCGCAGGTTACCTGTGGCATGTGGAATCTTCCGGAACTAGGGATCGAACTAGTGTCCCCTGAATTGCAAGGCAGATCTTAACCACAGGACCACTGGGGAAGCCCCCAAGCCCAAGACTTTAATTGACCTGGAAGACCTAGATTTTATTGAGAAGCAAAATGCCAGCATTTTCTGTAATTACTTTTTCAGTTTCCAAAATACTTATCTGAGACAATCTTATAATTCAGATAGGCAGGGCAGGAATTTCCCATTATACACAAGATATAGCTTGTTCAGTTAGCTAATAATGGAACAGGAATTTAAATATCTTTCTTTTGAAAGTTTAGTGCTTTCCCTGCCATACCATTATGCACTGAAAAATAGATTAAAATACTAAGCAGGGATACTAACCAAGTGTATGAGGAAGTAGAATACTGCAGGGACTGGAAGTATTAGCTATGAGTTCAGGCAGTCTTGATTATACCACTTAACTGTGACACTTTGAGCAAAAATATGACAGTGTCTCAGAACTTAGTTTCTTCATCTGCAACATGGGATCATAAAGCTTATGACATAGCATGGTTTGGAGATTCACTGTCAATATATGGAATGCTGCCAACGGAGTGACTGAATACATCACGGTTGGGAATTTGAGCAAGTTTCTTTCCTCTTGGTGAAACAAGAGTTAGTTAGAGTAGCTGCCCGATGGAGTTGTTATGAGAAGCAAAGGTAAATAGCAACACGGCCTATCAGCAGCTATAGTTCTTCAAAGGAAAGAGGACTTAAACTGGTCATGTATAATTATGAAAGAAGTAAAGTCAGTTTTTCTTGATTTCCCCACCATTTCAAACATTTAAAAAATTATGGTAAAATACACATAACATAAAATTTACTGTCTTAGCATAATTTAAGTGTACAGTTCAGTGGCCCTAAGTTGCTTTATTGTACAACTATCATCACCGTCTATCTCTGAAACTCTTTTCATCTTTCGAACTGAAATTCTGTGCACACTCAGCAGTAACTCCCCATGCCCTCCTTTCCCCAGCTCCTGGTAACCACCATTCTTTTTCTGTTTCTGAGTTTGACTGCTCTGGGCACCTTGTGTAAATGGAATCATACTGTTTTCATCCTTTTGTGACTGATATGTTTTACTTAGTATAATACCCTTGACATTATCTAATGTCCTCTCCCCAGCTCCTGGTAACCACCATTCTTTTACTGTTTCTGAGTCTGACTGCTCTGGGCACCTTGTGTAAGTGGAATCATACCGTTTTCATCTTTTTGTGACTGGTATGTTTCACTTAGCATAATACCCTTGACGTTCATCCATTCATCCTCGTTGTATTAATTATAATACGAGCATTAGAACTGCTTCCCTTTTGAAGGCAGAATGATATTCCATTGCATGTATATGTCATGTTCTGCTTATCCATTCATCTGTACAAGAGACACTTGGACTATTTTATTGTGAATAATGCTACTATTTTATTGTGAATAATGCTCTGGGTATACAACAGATCTTCAAGATCTTGCTTTCAGTTATTTTGGGTATAAGAATTGTAATTGCTGGATTATGTAGCATTTCAATTTTCAATTTTTTATAACTTTTTTCTTTTTAATATTTATTTATTTGGCTGCACTGGGTCTCAGTTGTAGGTTTCAGGATCTTTAGTTGTGGTATGCAAACTCTTAGTTGTGGTCTGTGAATCTAGCTCCCTGACCAGGGATCAAACCTGGGCCCTCTGCATTGGGCGTGTGAGTCTTAGCCACTAGACCACCAGCAAAGTCCCCAATTTTCAGTTTTTTTGAGGAACTGCCTTACTGTTTTCCATAGTAACTGCACCATTTTACATTCTTATCAGCAATGCACAGATGTTCCATCTCTCCACATCCTTGTCCATACTTGTATTTTCCCTTC
Organism: Ovis aries; assembly: GCF_016772045.2. NCBI lineage: Eukaryota > Metazoa > Chordata > Mammalia > Artiodactyla > Bovidae > Ovis > Ovis aries. Next base: position 76,330,627 of record NC_056061.1, read on the forward strand.
CTTCCTCTTTCACTTTCTCACTCTCTCCTTCCTTCTCTCCCATCCTCCTTCCTTCCTTCCTTTCTTTCTCCCACTCTTTTTCTTTTTTTTTTTCATATAGTCAGCCTGATGGGTGTGAAGTAGTAACCATTTCCACTTGATTCCATTTCCTTTCTCTTTGATTTGTTCTGTTCTTTTTTATTTTCTCTTCCTTTTAATCAAACTCAAGTTAAGAAAAGATCTGACTTTAATCATATGTCTTCATGTGAATTTAAGTCAGAAACCTTGGTATTCTAGGTATAAAGGAAAATAACCTGAAGCCTCCCACAAAGGTAAGAAGTGAGAGAGAAAGAAACAGAAAAAGCAAAGTAAAAGAAAAAAGGATGATGAAAAGCAATATGAATATATCAGTAATTACAATAACTATAAATGGATTAAATGCTCAGTTAACCAATAAAATTGTCAGATTGAATTTTAAAAAAAATTCAGGTATATGCTATTTATGAAAGACATATTCAAACAAAAGTATATGGAAAGATTGAAAGCAGCATGTTTGAAAAGATTTATCAGACACATAATAAGCACAGGAAACCTTATTGGATATGATAATATTATACAATATTTTTAAAGCAAAAAAGCATTACTAGAGGTAAAGAAAGTCACAATGATGATACAAATTATATCACTGCCACATAATAATAAAAATTCTTACTTATCAGAAAAAGCTGCAACAATTCTAAATGTATATGCGTCTAATAAAATGGCCTCAAAATATATAAATCCAAAATAGACAGAAGCAAAAACCTCTGAGGAGTTATAGGCAAATCTTCACCTACAGTAAAACAGTTTTAATATACCTCTGTGTGTGTCTGAGAGACCCACCAGACAAAAATTTGGTAAGGGAACTATTAAAAAGCTAAAAATACAAAAGTGGTTAAGTCATTATGAAGAAGAATAAAAGGATATTAAATATTTGGGTTACATATGGCTGTAGAAGTTAACTGGATGACTTTTTTTCTTTGCCCAAGGGAATAAATACCTTTGGACTATGAAACAATTGGACAAAAAGTCCTAGAAACTGTATTGGTAGAGATTAAACTAGATAAGTAATTAAATATTTTTCCTTGTTTTAAATAAAAAAGGCTTTATACAATTAAAAATTATTGATGACAATCTGATCATGAGTTCAGTTCAGTTCAGTTGCTCAGTTGTGTCTGACTCTTTTCAGCCCCATGGACTTGTAGCACACCAGGCTTCCCTGTCCATCACCAACTTCCGGAGCTTGCTCAAACTCATGTCCATCAAGTCAGTGATGCCATCCAGCCATCTCATCCTCTGTCATCCCCTTCTTCTCATGTCTTCAATCTTTCCCAGTATCAGGGTCTTTTCCACTGAGTCAGCTCTTCACATCAGGTGGCCAAAGTCTTGGAGTTTCAGCTTCAGCATTAGTTCTTCCAATGAATATTCAGGACTGATTTCCTTTGGGATTGACTGGTTGGATCTCCTTGGAGTCCAAGGGACTCTCAAGAGTCTTCTCCAACACCACAGTTCAAAAGCATCAATTCTTTGGTGCTCAGCTTTCTTTATAGTCCAACTCTCACATCCATACATGACTACTGGAAAAACCATAGCTTTGACTAGCCTGATCTTTGTCAGCAAAGAAATGTCTCTGCTTTTTAATATGCTGTGTAGGTTGGTCATAACTTTTCTTCCAAGGAGGAAGTGTCTTTTAATTTCATGGCTGCAGTCAACATCTGCAGTGATTCTGAAGCCCCCCCAAAATAAAGTCTGTCACTGTTTCCACTGTTTCCCCATCTATTTGCCATGAAGTAATGGGACCAGATGCCATGATCTTCGTTTTTTGAATGTTGAGTTTTAAGCCAGCTTTTTCACGTTAGACAAACCCACCTTGAAGGATTTTCTGTTAAATGGCCAATACTCTTCAAAAGTGTCAAGGTCATGATTGGCAGAAAATAAGGAGACAAGACAACTAGAAGCAATGTGAGAACCTGGATTGATCCCTGGACCAGAAAAAGGACATTATTAGAAAACTCGTGAAATTTGAATAAGATCTGATGTTTAGTTAAGAGTATTATAGCAATGTTAATTTCCTGGTTTTAACATGCCTTGGATATGTAAGTAGTTAACATTAGGGGAAGCTGGGTAAAGCTACACAGAATCTTTCTGTTCTAATCTTGCAAACTTTTTCTGGGTCTAAAATAAGTTCAGAATAAAAAGTTTAAAAAATGAATGACAAGCAGTTAATTCTTTGTATATCCAACTTTAAACTGCAAGACTTATTTTCTCTTGGTATCTAATTATTCTTGGACCACCTGGCCGAGGGGAAATGTTCAAATAACAGGTGGATAAAAGAACTTTTTGAACACCAAGCAGAGAGCACGATTGATTTTCCCTTCGTATTTCAAAAAGGTGATGTGAATCTTTACTTAAAATTGCCAAATGTAGTGTACAGGATATTGGAAACAATAGTGAGTGCTTCTTGGTTTGTACTTGAATTAAGTTGACTAATTATAAAGACTTACTTTTTCTGTGTTCAAGGACAATTTAAAAATTTAATTGAGAAAGGGAGTAACATTTGCTCTACTTAGAATTATTTATGCTAGGTTCTTTTCCCAAGATTTCTTTTTTCTTTGTTTCGCTTCCAATTTTTTCCTTTGAAATTGGTGCTTTGGTGGCTTTGATCTAAGGCAGAGAAGTTCAAAGGCTTTGTCGAGGTGGACCAGCAGCCCTATACTCTTTCTCTTATTGATACCAGCACTGCTATTGATTGTGGCTTCTATTTCTACATGTTAGATAGTGCATGAATAAAATATTTTAAATATTGCTAGTAAAAGGAAATATATGAATTCTATTTCTGAGTAACTGAAATAACTTCCTTTTTGTTGACTAAATTTACTCTTATGCTGTCCCTCCTGACTCTTCTGCGTTAGCTTTGTACACAAATGTATTTTTCAGCATTTCTAGGTCATCATCATCTAATCTCACTGTCAGTGCAAAGGGGAACAATGTCAACACCTGACTATAGTTGTCACATTTCCTATAAGTCTTTTATACTTCAGGGTAAATGAAATGGGTAGAGTGGAGAAGCAAAAAGGAAGTCTTACTGTTGAAAATTTGTAATTATTTGGAGTAAGCAAAAATGAAAATGTGGGAGGAAGCCTGAACCAGAAAAACTCTGCTTGGTGAATCGTACATTGATTGAGTCACCCGTGTGGTGAACGGTTTTTTGAGTTTCAGGGCACCAAAGTTAGGGAAATTCTTTGCTTCAGCAGTTAAAAAGTGAGGGTCAGTTCTAAAACAGATGATGTTTTAGATAAGGTTCCACTCTCATAAAAGTTACATTTTAGTGGGGGAGATAGATAACAAAAGTAAACAAATGGATAAACAAGGTAATTTCAAAGTGCGGTTAACACTCAAGTGGGATAAGTGGGATAACAGGATCAAGACTGACTGGTGTAGAGGGTTTGCTTTGGATAGGGTGGGCCCAGATGACTCCCCAAGGAGATGACATGTATGCTGAGTTGTCGGTGATGCTGGGAGGGAGTATTTTTAGAAATAGCTTCCCTAGGGGAAGTGTGTTTAGAAAGAGTATACTACCATGTATAAAATAGATAGCTAGTGGGAACCTGCTGTATGCACAGGAAGCTCAGCTCAGTTCTCTGTGTGAACTGAAAGGGAGGGAGGTCCAAGGTTTGGGGGGATATGTGTACACGTATGGCTGATTCACTTTGTCGTACATGGAAACTAACACAATATTGTAAAGCAATTATACCCCAATTAAAAAAAGAATACAGTTGGTAGCGCATCCCTCAGTTTGGGTATGTCTCATGATTCCTTAGCCTTAGATTCAAGTTAATCACTTTTGGCATTTATCGGTGATCCTATATGAGAGATGGTGTGTTCTCAGTGTATCATGTCAGGAGCCATATGTCAGTTTATCTCATTGTTGATGTTAGAAAAGAAAAAGAAAGGCTGAGAACTAGATTCAACAGACTAATGATACCTGATAATACATGTGATGTATTTTTAATTGCTCTAAGGAATGTTATTGAGATAATTGGTGAATACTATGGTGTCATTATTAAATTTCTTGAATTTCACAGCCGTATGCAAAGGAATGTCCTTGTCCTTAGAAATAAACGCTGAAGTGTTTAGGGGTTGAAAGCTGTGATGTCCGCAAATTACTCACAAATGACTCAGCTGTCATGATTGTAATGGATAGAGAGAAAAGGCTAGATCAAATGTGATGAAATGTTCTCACAGTTGGTGAATCTAAGTGTGGCATATACTTGATTATTCTTGCAACTTTTCTGTAAGATTGAAATAAAGCTTTAAAGAAATTATGTACCTGTAACAAATCGGGATATTGAGTAGAAGATGCTCTTTCTAACTATCAAGCTCACAGTATAGTTAAGTGAATAATAAATGGGGTAATAAATAAAGGTTTGGAAAAGGGAGAAGGCAGGCATGGCTGGAGTAAAGATACGGTGTCAGGTGAGGGTCTAGAAGGAAAGGCAAACAAGCAGTTATGGGAGGTGCTCTACTAGATGGGGGAGGGGAAGAGCTGGGGAGGGGACGCTTTACTGAAGTTACTGGGGCCAATGATGGTGGCAGGGAGATGACGTTGTCTTTGGAGTACCAACAGGACCTGTAGGTGATGTTCAGTAGCAGTTGGAAGCATGAATCTCTAGCTGGAGATGCAGATTGGGGAGCCATCAATTATTGCAGATGGTTGAAATCTCACGAGAGCATGAAGTAGACCAGTAAAGGTGTCTTATGTGGTGAAGAAGGATTGACGATGAAGTCCAGAGAGTCGCAGGTTAACGAGTGGGTCAAGGAGGATGAGCTGCAGGAGGGACTGAGAGAGGAGGGCCAGATGAGCAGAGAAAGGAAAGCTGCTTAGCAGAGTGGTGGTCACGGCTCCCTCCAGTTCTTTTTCCATATATTGAAGCACCCTTCCTCTGGGTTTATTTAGAATTGACAGAATTTGGGGAATAGCTGCCCAAAACAATGATTATGGTTTTGTCCATATTGATTATTAAATGTTTCTTTCTGATAGTAATTAGCTAAGTATTTTAAGGCCGTTTCTGGTCCATGGTTTAAAAACCATGCCATTTGGGCCGAGTATGTGTATATATATTTATATATGGCTTCCCTGCTAACTCAGTGGTAAAGAGTCCACCTGTCCATGCAGGAGGTTCAATCCCTGGGTCAGGAAGATCCCCTGGAGAAGGAAATGGCAACCCACGCCAGTATCCTTGCCTGGGAAATGCCACGGACAGAGGAACCTGGTGGGCTACAGTCCATGGGGTCCCAAAGAGTCAGACACAACTTAGGGACTTAACAACAACTGTACATATATATACTTTACTAGTGCTGTTTCTCTGGAGGACCCTAATACACAGGATAACTTCACTGAGTCCTTCCATGCTTGAGGAGGTTGTTGGAACCAGTGGGTTTGTAGTCCATCAGAAAGGACAGTGCAGCAGGGCCACAGGTGCTCAACACAGACACAGAGGCTGGTGATCAACAGCAGGAAAGTGGGGAGAGTTTGTCATACCTCCTACCTGATTTTCCTAGAAGGACAGGACCAATCTATCCATCAGTGCCCCTAGGACCACCATACTTTACGGGACCCATGAGAATGTTTTAAATTCTTTTAAAATCAGGAGAGGGAGAAAAAAATAACTTTGAAGTTGAGAAAACATTTTAATGTGTAATATTTTGTTATGTTCCTCTTCATGCCAATAGGGTGTAGAATACAGTTTTAATATCTGTATGGAGGAAAGAGGCTGTGAAGGTATTAATAAAAGTACACTGTTGGGGTTTAGTCGCTAAGTTCTGTCCTACTCTGCGACCCCATGGGCTGTAGTCCTCCAGGCTCCTCTGTCCGTGGGCTTTCCCAGGCAAGAATACTAGAATGAGTTGTTATTTCTTCCTCCAGGGATCTTCTCGACCCAAGTATCAAACCCATGTTTCCTGCATGTCCTGCTTTGGCAGGCAGTTTCTTTACCATTGGGCCACCTGGGAAACCCGTAGGACCCACAGAAGCTAATGGGGTCCTGTGGGGAGATGAAACTGTGCAGAAGCATTGTATAGAGAGCATTGTTAAGCAACAGAAAAGGTGATGGTAAGACAGATAATAGAACACATTTTTCCCAATTTTACTGATACGATAGACATACAGCACAGTGTAAGTTTAAGGCATACAGCATAATGCCTTAAATATATTGTGAAGTAATTACCACAATAAATTTAGTTAAATTAACACCCATCATCTTATATAGATACAAAAGGAAAAAAAAGAGAATGTTTCTTTCCTTGTGATGAGAACTTTTAGGACTTTTCAATGTAGCGCATGATAGTGTTAACTATAGTCACTATGTTGTATATTATAGCCCCAGTATTTATTTATCTTATAACTGGAAGTTTGTACTTTTTGATTGTCTTCATCCAATTCCTGCACCCTACACAACCCCCACCCCCTGCCTCTGGTAACTGTAAATCTGATCTCTCTCTTTTTAATGAGATTTTTGCTTATTTTAAATTCCACATATGAGGTCATACAATGCTTGTCTTTCTCTGACTTATTTCACTTAGCATAATGCCCTCAAGGTCCATTTATGTTGTTGCAAATTTTCTTCTTTTCTGTGGTTGGGTAGTGTTCCATTTTAAGATATAGATATATTTAGATATAAAAAGTTTGTTTGGTTTTCTGTACTAGCTAAGGAAAAGCCTGAATGAACTTTTTGGCCAACCCAGTGTAGTGAAAGTTGCTCAGTCGAGTCGACTCTTTGTGACCGCATGGATTGTAGCCTGCCAGGTTCCTTTGTTAATGGAATTCTCCAAGCGAGAGTATTGGAGTGAGTAGCTGTTCCCTTCTCCAAGGGATCTTCCCAACCCAGGGATCAAACTCAGGTGTCCCACATTGCAAGAGGATTCTTTACCATCTGAGCCACCAGGGAAGCCCCAAAATATTGGAGTAGGTAACCTACCCCTTCTCCAGAGGACCTTCCTGACCCAGGAGTCAAATTGGGGTCTCCTGCATTGCAGGCGGATTCTTTACCAGCTGAGCTTCCAGGGAAGCCCCCTAGTTATAACTATATCTAGATATAGAGATGGGTACAAATATGTCACATTTTCTTCCTTATCCATTCATCCATTGATGGATACTTAGGTATTTCCATGACTTGGGAATTGTAAATCATGCTTAGAAAATTTTATCTTAAAATTACTTGCTCCTTCTCTTAAAGGTTGACGTAAAATGATGAATATTGAACTGAAGTCCAGCAAAGTTTAAATCTCCCTATGACAGTTTTATTGCACTAGAGAATTGCTCTTTTGAAAAATAGGTTTAACTGTATTTCACATTCCTTCTAAGGGAAATATTCCTGAGGAGCCAATTTGAATAGACAACTTGTTAAGAGTTTTAAGCATACCACTCAGCATAGGAACTGAAATATTACATCTTGGAAAAATTTTCACTTTAAGATAATTTATCAACTGCTTGATAATAGATGGAGTGAAAAAAAAAAAACCCACTTGAAAAGAAGTCTAGAATCATTAATATGTGAAAAGACATATAGGATTCTGATGAATAAAATGTCTGATCTCTTTGTCAACAGAGGTTTTCATTTCCCCCGTTCCACTCAAAGAAGCTATTTGTGACATGTGACAATGTGACATGTGACAGTGTTCCCAAATCTGCATTCATTGTGGGCCTTGAAAGCTACACCCAATACCTCCCATGGAGCTCTATCCAATACAAATGCTGAGAAATTGTTGTCACTTAAAATAGGACCTGAAATTAATTAATTTGCCTGTGGCTTACTTACCTAAGACGTTATCTTGGTAGAGTGAACAGATTAAAAAAAAATTCAAAGGACTTTCAGTTCAGTTCAGTCGCTCAGTCGTGTCCAACTCTTTGTGACCCCATGGGCTGCAGCACACCAGGCTTCCCTGTCCATCACCGACTCCTGGAGTTTACTCAAACTCATGTCCATCAAATCAGTGATGCCATCCAGCCATCTCATCCTCTGTCGTGCCCTTCTCCTCCTGTCTTCAGTCTTTCCTAGCATCAGGGTCCTTTCCAATGAGTCAGTTCTTCGAATCAGGTGGTCAACGTATTGGAGTTTCAGCTTCAGCATCAGTCCTTCCAATGAACACCCAGGACTGATCTCCTTTAGGATGGACTGGTTGAATCTCCTTGCAGTCCAAGGGACTCTCAAGAGTCTTCTCTAGCACCGCAGTTCAAAAGCATCACTTCTTTGGTGCTCAGCTTTCTTTATAGTCCAGCTCTCCCATCTATACATGACTACTGGAAAAACCATAGCTTTGACTATGTGGACCTTTGTTGGTAAAGTAATGTCTTTGCTTTTAACATGCTGTCTAGGTTGGTCATAGCTTTTCTCCCAAGAAGCAAGTGTCTTTTAATTTCATGGCTGCAGTCACCATGTGCAGTGATTTTGGAGCCCAGAGAAGTAAAGTCTGTCATGGTTTCCACTGTGTCCCCATCTATTTGCCGTGAAGTGATGGGACTGGATGCCATGATCTTCTTTTTCTGAATGTTGAGCTTTAAGCCAACTTTTTCACTCTCCTCTTTCACTTTCATCAAGAGGCTCTTTAGTTCTTCACTTTTTGCCGTAAGAAGTGGTGTCATCTGCATGTCTGAGGTTATTGATATTTCTCCTGGCAATCTTGATTCCAGCTTGTGCTTCATCCAGCCCAGCATTTCCCATGGTGTGCTCTGCATAGAAGTTAAATAAGCAGGGTGATGATATACAGCCTTGACATACTCCTTTCTCGATTTGGAACCAGTCTGTTGTTCCATGTCCAGTTCTAACTGTTGCCTCTTGACAGGCATACAGATTTCTCAGGAGGCAAGTCACGTGGTCTGGTATTCCCATCTCTGTAAGAATTTTCCACAGAGGACTTCATATTAAATGAAAATATAAGCTTCTAAATTGACTAGACCCAACCTGTAACAGCATATATAAACTTGTAGAAAGTAGAAGGAATCTTTTTTAAATTTATTCTTTATTGAAATATAGTTGATTGACCAGGTGTTAGTTTCAACTGTTCAGCAAAGTGAATTAATTATATACACTCTTTTTTTATACTTTTCCCATATAGATCATTACAGAGTATTGAGTAGAGTTCCCTCTCCTATACAGTAGGTCCTTATTAGTTATCTATTTTGTATATCGTAGTGTGTATATGTCAATCCCAATCTCCCAATTTATCCCTCCCTCCTAGGAATCTTCCAAAAAGTGGTTGGAAGGAGATTTATGAATTTATCAAAGTTAAATCTTGTGAACTTGTGATTAATTTTGGAAATGCAGCTCTTTACTACAACAACCTGACTTGCCTTGCAGAACAGCGATATTGAATGATGTTCAGAAGAGAATTCAATTCAGGGAGAAATGATTGCATATCTGTATATGACGATAACATAGTGATGAGCAGTGTGGGCTTTGGCGTCAAATAGGCTTTGGTTTGAATTCTGGCTGTGCCATTTCATTCCTTCCTTCATCCATTCTGTGATGTTACTGACACCCGGTCACTGGGGACACAGTGGTGAACAAAATAGGCATTTTCCTGCCTCTGTGGACCTCATAGTCCAGTGGGGTTATAGATATTAAATAAATAACCATAAAGTAAATAAATAAAATGCTAAACAAGGAAAAAATCATAAAAGTAAATAAGTAAATTTGGTGATAACATGAAGGATAAGTATTGGGTAACATGAGAGTGAATAACACAGAAAACTAATTTAGATGGAGGCTCAGGGGACATTGACTTAAAGACTGAAAACAGGCTGGGTAGAGTGAGCCAGAGTAAGAGGCCAGAACCAAGGTGGGAAAGGAGTGGGGAGGAGAGGGCAAGGGAGAGAAAGGGAGGGAGAGGAGGAGAAGGAAGGGGACGGGAGGGAGGGGAAGAGGAGAGCCAGAAAACACAGCTGTGAGATTCAGATCAAATGCCTTATCTTTGAACCTAAATTCTTTTTTAGGCAATGTGGATAGTTGTAATAGCTTCACATGGTTGCACTTGGGGTTAAATGACATTGTATTTGAATCATACTTAATACAGACCTAGCGTGATTAGTGTTTACTACGTGGTGGCTATAGATACTAATGCCCTCACGGAGTTTACATTCTGGTGAGGTGGTCATAGCCAATTCAAGAGTGGAAATAAGCAGAGAGAGGCTAATAGCTGTTTGAAGAGTTTCAGAGAAAAATTCCACATTTATGCTAATTTTGGAAATGATGTTTTAAGTTACAGTCACACCTGAAGGAAAAGGCAAGACAGAACATCTCAGTGTTTGCTGATTAACAAGCGCATGTAAGTTACATATATCAACGAGGTTATAGCCTAAAGATACTGCAGCGTGATATTATACAGTGTGAATTAATATAATTTCCCATAGTGTCCATCTAGCATGTAAATATAGCTGTTACACAGGGGGTGGCTACAAGCTTCTAAAGGCAACATGAGTTAAATAGCAAATTTATTCACCAAGATATTTTCCTAACAAGATAGAGAAAAATTACAAATTAGATAGGAGGGGACCTTCACCCTAACAACGACTGAGAGTTATAATTTTGGTTCCTTCAAGATAAACATTTTTTTTTCAGATGTTTTAAACATTTATTCTCATCTGACAAAATGTGGATGAATAAATAATTCCTGGCTTTTCTTCCCCAGTAATATCTTGGTCAACTCTCTCCTCTCCCTCCTAGTTTTTCTGAAACTCTTATCTCTATTCTAGGTTGATCTCTTGGCACAACTAATTTTAAAAATATGAGACTTGCTGTTTTCCATTTTTACAAGAGATGAGTGAAATTCCACCTATGTTTGTTCCAACAGGACCATTGTTTAGCAATAATGAAAGTCTCTCAGTCATCTCTGACTCTGAGACCTCATGGACTATACAGTCCATGGAATTCTCCAGGCCAGAGTACTGGAGTGGGTAGCTGTTCTCTTCTCCAGGGGATCTTCCCAACCTTGGGATCAAACCCAGGTCTCCTGCATTGCAGGCTGATTCTTTACCAGCTGAGCCATCAGGGAAGCCCCTATACTCACCTAACAGGACATACTTCCACTGGTCTCAGCTGGAGGCGGGGTCCAGATGATAAGCCTTAATACAAGAGGTCTCAGGAATGTGTTTCTGATATTAACTAAGTTGATGTTGTCAAATGGCATTCAGAGGGTTGACTGAAGAAGCAGCATTCATTCATGCTCCGCTCTACTTCACAATTATCCCTGAAAAATAAAAAATCAAGCGAGATGGCTAATTGGGCTCCATTGTCTTGACCCTGCTACTGAAGTGCTTTTACTGGACAAAGGCTTGACATGATGCCGCTCAGTTGTTCCACGGGTTTGGAAATTTGTGATTTCCTGTAGTGAGCAACTTGTTTGCTTTACCTCGTGGTCCTGGTAGATCGTGTGACTCAGGTTGATCTACTTGGAAGAGCCCAGGTAAACTGGTCCATTCCTCACGAGTGCTCGGTACCAACAGTACAGTAAGTCCCCTACCACAAACCTTTTACATTACGAACTTTCGAAGATGTGAACACGCATTTGCGTGTCCAGTCATGTAAGTTAGTTCACTTACATACATTGTCACGTGTGTGCATCCTCTACAAGTGGTTGTGCTTTTACTGTATGGTACTGTAAAGAGCACAGTACTACAGTATCTTTGTTGCAAGCCCAGGATGTCTGAGAGCAAGTGCAAAAGCAGAAGCGATGTAATTGGTGCTACTGTACTTTTCAAGGTACTGTACTATAAGATTAAAGGTGTTTTATTTTCTGTGTTTGTTTTTTTTAATGTATTATTTGTGTGAAAATTATTGTAAACCTATTCATAGTACTATATGGCCAATTGTGTTAGGTACCTAGGCTAATTTTGTTGGATTTTTGAATAAATTGGACTCAACAAATGTGATTTCGAAATGAAACTCATTCATATGTAAAGGGTTTATTGTACTTCCAGGGTACTTGCTTCCTCTTATTTGTTCTCTCTTTTAACCTTTCTTTCCTGCCATTTTCTTTTTTTATCTTTTTTGTTTTGTTTTGTTTTACTTTATTTTACTTTACAATACTGTATTGGTTTTGTCATACATTGACATGAATCCACCACGAATGTACATGCATTCCCAAACATGCACCCCCCTCCCACCTCCCTCCCCATAACAATTTCCTGCCATTTTCTTAATTCCTTATTTTTGTTTTTCTTGTTTTGGCACTGGTAAAAAATAAACTTGAGACGCTGGATGGAAGTTAAAGTCTTTCTCTAAGGTCTAGACGTCTGGTGAACTGTAAAGATTACAGGAAACACTAGTGGCATTGGGACTAGCCTTTAGTTTATGGTCCTGCCGTGGCTTAGGAGAAGCTCTTCAGTGATTAGCTCTCTGATTCTGGGAAAGATTGAAGGTGGGAGGAGAAAGGGACAACAGAGGACAAGATGGTTGGATGGCATCTCTGACTCAGTGGACGTGAGTTTGAGCAAACTCTGGGAGACAGTGAAGGACAGGGAAGCCTGATGTGCTGCAGTCCATGGGGTTGCAAAGAGTCGGACACGACTTAGTGACTGAACAACAGCAACAAAATTCAGTGATTGGGAAATACATTCCAGAACACCCACAGAATCAAAGGCAAGACGTTTGTCCTGTCAGGGCTCATGGTTATGTGATACATCCATGGTTTTATGGGTGTCAGTGCTACTATTGAGCTTCCCTGGTGGCTCAGAGGTAAAAGAATCCTCCTGCAAAGCAGGAGACGTGGGTTCAATCCTTGGGTTGGGAAGATCCCCTGAAGAAGCAAATTGCAACCCACTCCAGTATTTTTGCCTGGGAAATCCCACGGACAGAGGAGCCTGGCAGGCTATAGTCCATGGGGTCACAAAGAATCAGACACGACTTAGGGACTAAACAAAAACAACAATGCTACTATAGATGGACAGGCTCTGATATGTCATAGTGGGAGAATCTGTGTGCTTCCTAGACCAGCCCATCATCCCTGGGGCTTGGGGTGCAGTAGAAGTCAGCCAGCTCCAGAGGCTGGTGGAACTTGGCATAGCAGATGAGATTGGGGATTGAATCACATGGGAGGATGGGATATTAATAGAAAGAGCCATATACCCATCCATTCCTTTATTCTGCAAATAATTACTGAGCATTTACATTGTGAGGTTCTGGTTAGGTGCTAGGTATGTCTTAGTGGATATCAAAGACCTTAAAAATAATTTTTAAGTTTATTTTTGTTTTTGGCTGTGTTGGGTCTTTGTTGCTGCTTGAGCTTTTCTCCAGTTACTGTGAGAGGGCTTTACTCTTCTTTGCGGTATGTGGGGTTCTCACTTCGGTGACTTCTCTTGTTGTGGACATGGGCTCTAGGGAGCGTAGGCTCAGTTGCTGTGGCTCCTGGGCTCCAGAGCACAGGCTCAGTAGTTATGGGCAATGGGCTTAGTTGCTCCTTGGCATGTGGAATCTTCCTGGATCAGGAATCAAACCTGTGTTTCCTGTATCGGTAGGCAGATTCTTTACCACTGAGCCATCAGGGAAGCCCTATCACAGAGTTTTAAGGGAGAGAGACCCTACATACTTAAATTACACATATCATGTATTCCTTACCAGTCTGTAAGTGATCTGAAGGAGAAGCGAAGGCTGCTATGAGAGAATCAGTTCAGTTTCAGTTCAGTTGCTCAGTCGTGTCTGACTCTTTGCGACCCCGTGCACTGCAGCACTCCAGGTTTCCCTGTTCATCACCAACTCCTGGAGTTTACTCAAACTCATGTCCATTGAGTCAGTGATGCCATCCAACCATCTCATCCTCTGTCGTCCCCTTCTCCTCCTGCCTTCAATCTTTCCCAGCATCAGGGTCTTTATATAGCTGGAAGATAGTGGTGTGGTCAGGTGGGAATTTTGACTGGTCAGGTCCTTCTGAATACTTGCTGAGGCAATTTGGACTTTGAAACAGCACCTATGAGAAGAGTGAGAAGATTGCTATGAAGGGGAATACACTGTCCATTAGTTGATTTTCTTGGTGGTCTCCACCCCTCCTTTGATCTCCCCCAACCTGCCTCCTGCAGAGCTCTTTATGGTGTGATGCAGGTCTTGGAGAGGGGAGAGGGTGAGATTAGGGGGTTCTAGCTTTAGAAAGGAAGGGCTTCCTAAACAGGGGTCTGTCCACTCTAGTAGACTGTCCTCTAGAGCGGGCTGAGGACATCCATGTCGTCTTCATGATAACTAGTGAGAGTTGCTAAGCACTACAATTTCGGATTTGGAATCTGCCTATAACCCAATTTATTCTGAACACAAAAGAGAGAAAAATTCCTTCTAAAAACTTACTGTGGATCTTGCTTTGTTCCTTTGTGAGAATTCTTTTAGGGAGGTTAAAAATTATTTGGTTTCTTTCTAACCTGAAACCTGGAGAGATTACTTGTTGCCAACATGTCCTACTCTCTTCTCATTTTTTACAAAATTTGTCTCTTGGGAGACTTGGTCTCTTTCAGGAGTGTGTATGCTGGAAGTTGTGGCTTCCTTTTAACAGAAGAAATGCTGCTAGGGATGATGAAGTAACATCATTTTGCTAAATTTTCTCTGGGCAGAGTTAAGGGTCACCCCAGAAGAGAGAGCAGGGATGTAGTTGCAACGCACATGTTATTTAGGTTGTTTTCTCTTTCTAACTTGTCCTTTGTTAGTTGTGATCTTTTTACAGTTAATAAAAACATTAAGAATCATTGAATTCTTGTTTTAATCCTTGAAGATACTATTTTGGCTATAACATTGTATTATTCCATTCATTTTTGTGGTGAACTTCCTATCCAAGAAGTTGTCAAAACTTTCTTGTTGAATAAAAAATGCATTCCAAGCATTGCTGGAAATTCAGTAATTCTTTCTACCTCTGCTGTCTTGTGCAAGCTGAGGTTCAAGTTCAGGGTTTCCCACTGCCTCTGCAGCCGGTAAAGAATTTACATGGTATTCAGCTTCTTAAATCTAAAGATTAGGATGTTAAAATTGAGAACATACTGAATTGGACTCTTTAAACGTGCTTCCAGCTGTCTCTTAATTAAGAAATTAATTTTAATATTACAATTGCAGCCACTTTTCCTTTAAAAATGAGAACATTACTCGTGAAGCTGTAGTTTCTTTTGTCAACTACCACTAATCTTAATCCCCTTTCCCCATTCTCCAGAGGTAATTATTAAATACATTTGGTGAGTATCCACCGGATCATTTAAAAATACTTTTTGTGTTCATACTTATACCTATAGAAAACATTTTATTTTGTTTAACACTTTAAAAATTTTCCTTTTTTTGCTTTTTATTGATTTTTATTCTTTAAGCTAATTTAAAATAACATGTATTTTTGAAACATAAATGGTATCATACTATTAGTTTTGTTCTCTGATTTACTTTATTTGAAAAACAGTATGTTTTTGAGATCTATCCATGCTGCTTTAAATAGATTTAGTTCAGTTCTATTAACTGTTTTCTAGATTCCCATCTCGTTGATGTACTATTGTTGACCGATTCCTATGTTGATGGACACTGTGAACCATGAACGTTCATGTAGAATTACAAGTAACATTGTTTGTTCTGGGGTATATGCTGAAGTGCCTCCTGCAGTGTCAGAAACATTTCATACGCACATTCATTAAATGTCCTTTAAACCTAACTTTTCAATTAGATAGTACAGAAAAGCAATTACTGCTTTCAGATCTACTACCAGTTGTTTGCTGTTTGAAAAAGGAATTGCCTTTTTAGCCGTGAATTGCCTCGTTTTCAGATGAGGGTATAAGAATAGTCTCTACTCACAGGTCTGTTGTGAAGACTGAGTGCGGATAGTTCCTGGGTCAGTGAATATTAGATATGTATATGATACATATCTAGTATGTATAATTACATATTTAATATTTGTTAGATCAGGATTAGTATTTGAAGCAAGCCCTCAGAAAGTTTGGCATCTAAGTTTTTCTAACTGCAGTCCTTCCCATCCATGAAAAAATAATTCAGTTTCTTTTGGTGGAGCCATAGTATTAAGAACATTTTGGAAGACTGTATTCTTTTCAATAAAGATGTTGAGATAGAAGGGTTTTTAAATGACACCCAAGAAAATGTGATTAGAGAACAGTGTCAAAATAATAGATCAGCTTTTTCACGAAGCTTGATTTAATGCAGAAATGTCTTCCTCCAAAATTTGCTCCACGACTGCTAAGATGATGACACACCGATTTGTTTCCTGAATTCCATACCCATCACACTGTCCCTGGCAAGCACTTAGGAAAACCCAGAAACCAAATGCAGATGTAAGAAAGAAAAGCAGGAAAGTCCTTCAAAGTCTGGAGAAGAACTGATAAGCAGTCAAAATTGGCATTGGTCGGAGAAATACAGTTTGTTGAAGTTGTATAGTCACTAAGTCGAGTCTGACTCTTGTGACCCCATGGACTGTAGACTGCCAGGCTCCTCTGCCTATGAGATTTTCCAGGCAAGAAGAGTGGGCAGTGGGTTGCCATTTTTTTTTCTGCAGGGGATCTTCTGGACGCAGAGATCAAACCCATGTCTCTTGCATTGGCAAAAGTATATTCTTTACTACTGAGCCACCAGGGAAGCCCATAAATACAGTTTGCAGTACTTAAGTTATGCACCGTAAATTAGGGGAAAAAACTACGTGAGGGGAAGAAGTTGGAGAGTAGGGGAGAGAGTCTTAGCGAAGATTGCTCACTGGGGCAGCCCTGGAGGCTTGAAGAGGGAAGAGGAGAGAAAGGGAAGGTGATAGGAAGAAAAAGAGAGACCAAAGGAAGCATTCCCCTGTGAAAGTGCCTCAGTGACACAGGTGTGCACTGTGGTATGGAATAATGCTGGAACAAAGAGGAGACTGGTTATGAGATGGAAAGATAGGTACTTTTTGTGTGTCAGAGGTAGGCAGCGATTTTCTTCACTCTCTCTTTTTTTTTCCTGTCCATGGGAAAATAAGACAACTAAACACTATAGAAGCAAGACTGGCCCAGGGCATTGTCCTCAGGCTGGATAATTGGACACATTGTGTACCAAGTTATGAATAAGCTGATCTCTTCTTTTTGCCTTTGAGCTTTGAAACCATCCTTTATTCTGAAAAGCCTATAAGCCACCCTGCGAGGCAATTTCAATCATTATCATAATATCAGTAGCCGAATCAAATCATAGGTAGTTGGCTTTCTAAAATTAATGTGAAATTGCTTCATGGATTGGCTGGGAGACCTAATAACTTAGAGTGTCCTCATATGAGGACAAATGGATGAGTTTTAATCTTGCCACTTTGAAATTAGGGTGAAATTAGTTTTAGGGTGAAATTAGTTTTTTGTTAAAGTGAAGATTATTTAATATTTATAGAAAAATTTTCCAAAAATTTTATTAACTCTAGGGAGGCTTAATTAAAAGAGCAAAACCCTGAGACGTACATTTCAATCCCTGTGCTACTGGAGTTGTTTCTTTGCCCCTGTGTTCTCCTTAAAGACACTGCATGGCAGAATTTGTGATTTTTGTGGATTCTTGTCCTTGTTCCTTTTTTTTTTTTTTTGCATTTAAGGGGGAAATATTTACTCTGATTATGAAATTAATGCACAGTCACTGTAAAAGGTTTAGAAAATATAAAAACGTAATAAAGAAAAAAATAAATGTAGTTCTATAACTAAAAGATAACCTTAGTAACATTTCTTCCCAGTAATTTTCTTTTCTTTTAATTATGTTTAATTAGGTAATTACTGCATAAATATACCTTCTTGAGAAGAAACCAAAGCCATTCCCCTCCCCAGCTCCAATACTACTGTCAGCCTCAGAGATAAGGATTGTTATACAGCTGATGGGTGTTCCTTCAGACCTTTTTTTCTTCTCTAAATATATTTGCAGAAAAGACACAGTACTTTCCCTTCATGTGTGCTTATGGGAAAAAAAGTATCAAACTATGGATCTATACTTTCTTACTTTTGTCCAGTGGTATATCTTGGAGATATGCTTATGCCAAACATACAGGGCAGACTCCTACTGCTTATTGCCAGTCTTCATAGTACGGGAGTGCCTTTTTCAGCAATTGCCTTGTTGATGGGAATTTATATTGTTTCACCCCTTCTCTCTTTTCTGTTATTACTGATAATGGTGAAGTAGGTATCCTAAGACCTACTGTTATGCACATATATGACTGTTTTCCAAGGGGAGATAATTGAGAGGTAGAACTGCTGGGTCATAGTACTTACATTTAAATTTTAATAGAGTGTGATTGAGAAGGTATCCAGAGGGCTTAACCAGCTTTATTTACATCTAAGATGAAGTGATACAGAAAGGTTGAAAATTAAAAGCTGGAACAGAGGTATATGTAGTCAGATACAAACAAAAAGAAATTCGGGATCATGATCTCAGTATCAGAAAGGGCTGAATTATGAGCAGAAATGGTTAAGTGAGATAGATAATGGCACATTATGGTGTTATGCGGTATAATTTACAACGGCTATATGCAATTTCTGAATCTTTGCACCAAGTCAAACAGTACTAGTTTCCACTAAGCAAGAATACAAGTGCTACAAGGTGACAGAGAATTACAGTAGCAATAAGAGGCTCTAACTGATCTTTCTCGAGCCCTGATCAAGTTAAAGGATAGAAATAGATAAGACTAGAAATGCCTAATTAAAATGATGAGCAAAGTAGAATGAATTAATCCGTATTGAACTTGAAGCTCCAAAGAGCTTCTTTTTATTTTTTGTAGTACTTGAAAAAAATTTATTAGAGTGTAATTGATTTACAATGTTGTGTTAATTTCTGCTGTACAGCAAAGTGAATCAGTTATACCTATACATGTATCAACTGTTTTCAGAGTCTTTGCTCATATAGATCATTACAGAATATTGAGTAGACCTCCCTGTGTGATACAGTAGGTTGTTGTCTATTTCATATATATAATAGTATGTATATGTCCATTCCAATCTCCCAATTTATCCCCCTACACCTTACCCCCTGGTAACCATGAGTTTGTTTTCTCCATCTGTAACTATGAGAATATACCTTCTTTTTATTTTTATTTATCTATTTATTTTGGCCCTGTCCCACAACATGTGGGATCTTAGTTCCCCAATGAGAGATTGAACTCGTGCATACTGCATTGGAAACGTGAGTGTTAACTATTGGACCACCAGGGAAATCCTATATCTTCTTTTTAACTACCCACTGGATGTTCATAAAACTGAACATTCGCAAAAACCTTGATGAATTCCCTGAAGTAGAAATAATAGAGACCAGGAAGATGGTGAAAATGTGTAATGGCTGGTCTAATAAGGACAACCTTCCAGTTTGAATGGACTCAGTTCTGAATGGAGACTGGTCCACTCCACTGGTTTACACCTGTGAATGTCAGCCCAGAATGAAGATGGATTGTCAGCACAGTGCGATAAAACAGGCATCATAACAAATTCTGAGAACAGAAAGCTACAAACACAATGAAGCCCTTAAAACAACTCAGGTCAAAGGAGAAACTCAGTGCACAGCAAAGGAAACTATAAGCAAGGTGAAAAGACAACCCTTGGAATGGGAGAAAATAATAGCAAATTAAACAACTGACAAAGGATTAATTTCCAAAATATACAAGCAGCTCATATAACTCAACACAAGGAAAACAAACAACCCAATCAAAAAATAGGAAAAAGACCTAAACAGACATTTCTCCAAAGAAGGCATACAGATGGCTAACAAACACTTGTAAAGATGCCTAACATCACTCATTATTAGAGAAATGCAAATCAAAACCACAATGAGATATCACCTCACACTGGTCAGAATTGCCCTCATCAAAAAGTCTACAAACAGTAAATGATGGAGAGGGTGTGGAAAAAAGGTGATCCCGTGCACTGTTGGTGGGAATATAACTTGATACAGCCACTATGGAAGATGGTATGAAAATTCCTTTAAAAACTAAGAGTAAAATCACCATATGACCCAGCAATCCCACTCCTAGGCATATACCCTGAGGAAACCAGGTTTGAAAAAGACACATGTATCCAATTGTTCATTGCAGCACTATTTACAATAGCTAGAACATGGAAACAACCTAGATGCCAATCAACAGATGAATGGATAAAGAAGTTGTGGTACATATACACAATGGAATATGACTCAGCCATAAAAAAGAATGCATTTGAATCAGTTCTGATGAGGTGGATAAATCTAGAACCTATTATACAGAGTGAAGTGAGTCAGAAAGAGATAAATATCGTATTCTAATGCACATATATGGAATCTAGAAAAACGGTTCTGAAGAATTTATTTACAGGACAGTAATGAAGAAACAGACATAGAAAACAGACTTATGGTCATAGGGAGAGGGGAGGAGAGGGTGAGATGTATGGAGAGTAACATGTAAACTTACATTCAGTTCAGTTCAGTCACTCAGTTGTGTCCGACTCTTTGTGACCCCATGAATTGCAGCATGCCAGGCCTCCCTGTCCATCACCAACTCCCAGAGTTTACCCAGATTCATGTCCATTGAGTCGGTGATGCCATCCAACCATCTCATCCTCTGTCATCCCCTTCTCCTCCTGCTCCCAGTCCCTCCCAGCATCAGGGTCTTTTCCAGTGAGTCAACTCTTCACATGAGGTGGCCAAAGTACTGGAGTTTCAGCTTCAGTATTGGTCCTTCCAATGCACACCCAGGACTGATCTCCTTTAGGATGGACTGGTTGGATCTCCTTGCAGTCCAAGGGACTCTCAAGAGTCTTCTCCAACACCACAGTTCAAAAGCATAAATTCTTCGGTGGTCAGCCTTCTTCACAGTCCAACTCTCACATCCATAGATGACCACTGGAAAAACCATAGCTTTGACTAGACAGACCTTTGTTGGCAAAGTAATGTCTCTGCTTCTTAATATGCTGTCTAGGTTGGTCATAACTTTTCTTCCAAGGAGTAAGCGTCTTTTAATTTCATGGCTGCAGTCACCATCTGCAGTGATTTTGGAGCCCCCAAAATAAAAGTCTGACAATGTTTCCCCATCTATTTCCCATGAAGTGATGGGACCAGATGCCATGATCTTCATTTTCTGGATGTTGAGCTTTACGCCAACTTTTTCACTTTCCTCTTTCACTTTCATCAAGAGGCTTTTTAGTTCCTCTTCAGTTTCTGCCAGGGCTTCCCTGGTGGCTCAGATGTTAAAGCACCTGCCTGCAATGTGGGAGACCTGGGTTTGATCCTCTGGGTCACCATAAGGGTGGTGTCATTTGCATCTGAGGTTACTGATATTTCCCCTGGCAATCTTGATTCCAGCTTGTGCTTCTTCCAGCCCAGCGTTTCTCATGATGTACTCTGCATATAAGTTAAATAAGCTGGGTGACAATATACAGCCTTGACATACGCCTTTTCCTATTTGGAACCAGTCTGTTGTTCCATGTCCAGTTCTAACTGTTGCTTCCTGACCTGCATATAGGTTTCTCAAGAGGCAGGTCAGGTAGTCTGGTATTCCCATCTCTTTCAGAATTTTCCAGTTTATTGTGATCTACACAGTCAAAAGCTTTGGCATAGTCAATAAAGCAGAAATAGATGTTTTTCTGGAACTATCTTGCTTTTTCGATGATCCAGCAGAAGCAGAAGATATTAAGAAGAGGTGGCAAGAATACACAGAAGAACTGTACAAAACAGATCTTCACAACCCAGATAATTACGATGGTGTGATCACTCACCTAGAGCCAGACATCCTGGAATGTGAAGTCAAGTGGGCCATAGAAAGCATCACTATGAACAAAGCTAGTGGAAGTGAT
Source organism: Ovis aries (assembly GCF_016772045.2). Taxonomy (NCBI): domain Eukaryota; kingdom Metazoa; phylum Chordata; class Mammalia; order Artiodactyla; family Bovidae; genus Ovis; species Ovis aries. Next base: position 76,352,396 of record NC_056061.1, read on the forward strand.
GGAATTCCAGTTGAGCTGTTTCAAATCCTGGAAGATGATGCTATGAAAGTGCTGCACTCAATATGCCAGCAAATTTGGAAAACTCAGCAGTGGCCACAGGACTGGAAAAGGTCAGTTTTCATTCCAATTCCAAAGAAAGGCAATGCCAAAGAATGCTCAAACTACTGCACAATTGCACTCATCTCACATGCTAGTAAAGCAATGCTCAAAATTCTCCAAGCCAGACTTCAGCAATACGTGAACCATGATGTTCAAGCTGGTTTTAGAGAAACAGAGGAACCAGAGATCAAATTGCCAACATCCACTGGAAACTTACATTACCATATGTAAAATAGATAGCCAATGGGAATTTGCTATATGACTCAGGAAACTCAAACAGGGACTCTATATCAGCCTAGAGGGGTGGGATGGGGAGGGAGATGGGAGGGAGGTTCAAAAAGGAGGGGATATATATATATATATATATACACACACCTATGGCTGATTCATGTTGAGGTTTGACAGAAAACAACAAAATTCTGCAAAACAATTATCTTTCAGTAAAAAAACTTTTAAAAAAAGAGGAGAATCTCAGGCTGAACACAACACTACGTAAGGGTTTATGGGACAGAGAAGGAAAGGCTAAGAGGAAGTGAGTGGGCATAAATAAATTCATGTGTTCTTTCAGTTTTCATATTGTTTTTCCTTATCCTTGTAATCCTCTCATGCTTCTGTGCATTTCTTCTCATTTCAAGCTACCTCAGAGTGTCTTGAGGGAATAATTTCTGTGGTATACTCCATAGGTAAGCTCAGTGTCTGACCCAGAATCAACTTTTCATAAACATTTGCTGATAGATAGTCTCAAGTCTGCTGGACTTTGAAAGGTGATTTAGATCCTAGCAACTGTCTTCTAAGGGCTTCCCAGGTGGCTCAGTGATATAAAACCCGCCTGCCAATATAGGATCTGCAAGTTTGATCTCTGGGTTGTGAAGATCCCCAAGAGGAGGAAATAGCAACCCACTCCAGTATTCTTGTCTGAAAAATCCCATGGACAGAGGAGCTTGGCATGTTACAATCTGTGGGGTCACAAAAGAGTCAGACAACTTAGCAACTAAAGGACAACTGTCTTCTAAACTCAGTAATCAAGAGTCTTCCTCCTGTAGACCCTGTTCCAGTGTTAGAGGCAATAGTATCTTAATGTGTAGTTTCTTTTGCCCATGAGCATGGGAAGATGCTAATGCTTCTGGTGGTACTCTGTGTTTCATTGTTATCTCCTCAGATAAAGGCCCACTTCTGAACTGTCTCAGAGGCTGTTACTATTATGGTCAACGGACACAATATTTTTCATAAGAAATAGATATAAAATTGTAGAATGACTATGTCATGTCCTAAAAATATCATGTTAGTCAATGAAAGAAATAATCATAGTCACTGAGAAACTTATTTCCCTAAGGAATTTTAGAAAATGGTGTGCCAGGCATGCTATAGTTCAAACAGCTTGTGAGTGACCTAGGTCCTCACGTGGCCTGTTTTGGAAACATGGCTGGAGTAGTTGCCGTGGAGAAATTCCATCTGAATACTGAGTGAGGTTGACAGGATGTGGTTCTGTTCATAGATGCAGTTAAACACTTTATGCTTTCACCCCAGGAGTACATACCTACCATCTTCTTGGTTGTGTTGTGATTGGCAAACACTGCCTGTTACTAAGTGCACTGAAGGTTTTGTTTGGCATCTTGTGCATTGAAACACACTAGTCATGACAACGCTTGTTTTGAAATTCAAGGCTTTAAGATGACTTTTGCGTTCATGAGTATTTCCAAACAGTAGTCTTCAGCAGTTCTGTAGCCAGGCAGAGTCATTAACAGGTTTTACTGATGTGGCCCCTGAGGACACTAGATATTCCAGGGAAACCCTCCTTTATATGACCCATTTCATATTCCTTCAAAAATGAATGGCTTTCCTGTATGTCTTTCACAAAGACCGCAAGCCCTGGAAACTTCACAGAAGTGGGTATCTGTCCAAACTTGGGAATAATTCTTGCAGGAGGCAGATGTTGTGGCACAAGCAGGACAGAAACAGAACCAGAGGTTCCAGATGCAGACCTACAGTCCAAACCCATCAAATCTCTTCTGCAGATGTGTTTATTGGGATCGTATTTAAAAAAAAGAAAAAAACATTTAAATTAGTTACCTAGTTTCAAAATCTGGGACTTTTTTTTTAATTTCAGAAAGTCTGGATAGGACTTCCCCGGTGGCTCAGTGGTAAAGAATCTGCCTGCTGATGCAGAAGACACGGGTTCGATCCCTGGTTCTGGAAGATCCTACGTGCTGCGAAGCAGCTAGGCCTGTGTGCCACCTATTGAGCCTGTGCTCTAGAGCCTGGGAACCGCAACTACGGCAGCCCCTGTGCGCTAGAACCCTTGGTCTGCAACAAGAGAAGCCCCTGCAATACGACGCCTGGGCTCTGCAACCAGAGGGTAGCCCCTGCTCACTGCAACTGGAGAACAGTGTGCAAAACAATGAAGACCCAGCACAGCCAACAATAAATAAAGACAATTTTTAAAAAGTCTGGATGTGGGACTTGTCTTGAAAAATTAGAATAATCCGGCCAGGCTGGGATCCCTATTTTTGCATTGGCAGCCATGAGTGGGGCTGGGAGCTCTTCCCTTCTGGGTGGAGAAGAACTCCAGACACCACCACTGTCTCTGGCCTCAGGCATTCGTCTGAGTCAGCTTCATGACCCCAAGACAGGCCATGAGATTGAGAGTAGATGGCATTGTGGGTGATTATGAAGGAGACAGACTTGTACTCTTAAATCACATGGTCTCTTTGATAAACACTTTATTCAACAGCCCAGAGATGAATTGATAATCTTTGTAGTCTGGAAACAGACGAACTATGAAAACTGCCTCAAGGTTAACCTCTGGTGGTTCTTCGTCAGTTCTGTTTGTTTTGGTCAGAGGTCAAATAGCACTGGAGTAGGGTGGAAGGAAAACTCTGTACAATGGCAAAGGCCAACTCTTCACACAGCTTGTGGGATCTTAGTTCCCCAACTAGGGATCGAACTTGTGTCCCCTGCAGTGAAAGCACAGAGTCTTGACTATTGGATCACCAAGGAAATCCTGGCAAAGGCCAACTCAATGCCAACCCCAGCTACCATCTGGGGAGAGCTATCTTTCATTCCTGGGGGACCCTATCATTGGTTCCTGGGCTGCCTCCTCCCTCACTTAGAATTTTAAGAATGAGAATGAAATAGTCTGAACCAAACCCTTCTCTGAGCAGCCTTTCCAACATATTTGGATAACAAAGAATGCTTCGGTACTAATCTTGCGTTGCACAGCTGCACAGAAAAGATTGTTTAACTCTCTTCTGTATATTTTGTCTTTTGGGGAACCCTATCAGGAAGCTTATGATCATCTCGTGGAAGTCCCGGTCACTCGGGAGCAGTTAAACCACTATCGGAATGTGGCCGAGGCTGCCCGGAGTGAACTTGCAGCAACGCTGGTCAAATTTGAATCTGCTCAGTCTGAGGTGAGAGTCTGTGTCTTCGTTACTCACAAATGGGCCTTGTTAGCTTCCCGTGGAGCGAAACAGAGTAGAGAGGTGATTAGAAACAGGACAAAGGGACACAGGTTTAAACTTCTCGGTAAATTTTATTCTCTTTTTCTCTTATTGTGCCTCACACGTCAGGTTGGCTTCCCTGCTGGCTCTGTGGTAAAGAATCCGCCTGCCAGTGCAGGAGATGTAAGAGACTCGGGTTTGATTCCAAAGTCAGGAAGAGTCCCTGGAAAAGGAAACGGCAACCCACTCCAGTATTCTTTCATGGAGAATCCCATGGACAGAGGAGCCTGGTGGGCTACAGTCCATGGGGTCGCAAAGAGTTGGAAGCGACTGAAGCGACTACTAGTACCCTCTGGTTGGGGGGGATTCCTGAAAGACTGTGTTTGCTGGGCTGGGAGGTGAGGTGACCTGGGCTGGATTCTGCCTCTCTCAGGGGAGCTGTCCTTCCTGAGAACACCAGGGGTACCTGGGGACTTGGGGGGCCACTTGGGCTTTGGAGGGCTCTTAGCATCCCTGGGAGAAGCTTTCTTTAAGGTGGATTGCTTGCAATCCGCAGTTCTAGGGGTGGAAATCTGCCTCCCTATTTTGTGGTGGTTCTGCTTGCCTGGGGAAGATTCTAGGAAGGTGACCAAGATTCATCTACCCCTGGGGCTGGATCCAGTCTATTGTGGAGTTTCTGGGAGATTCTTGCTAGACTCACTGCGCTTATAGACTAGTGGCCCCCAGGAATCCTTGGTTTGCCTGTGAGGTAAGTGACAGTCTCACTAGACTGTCAGGCTCCCGTTGAAAGATGAGTTGATAATGTGTGTGTATGTGTACGTGAATAAATGTAGGCATGCATGCTCATAGTTCCAAAAAGTATAGTAGCAGTAGTGTAGTATGGTGAGAGTCGCTCAGTCGTGTCAGACTCTGCAACTCCATGGACTGTAGTCCACCAGGCTTCTCTGTCCATCGGATTCTCCAGGCAAGGATACTGGAGTGAGTAGCTATTCCCTTCTCTGGGAGACCTTCTCAGTCCAGGGATTGAACCCAATCTCCTGCATTGAAGGCACATTCTTTACCAACTGAGCCACCAGGAAAGCCCTTCAAAAAGTATATGTATTCATGAAATTTTCTAATGGGGTGGATCTGGTATCTTATAAGGCACATACTGTGTTCAGTATTTTAGTGTGAGAGAAAAGTTAATGTGTTTCCTTTGGATAAATCCTATAATGATTTTCCTTTTCTCCTATATTTTCCCCAGAAATCCAAATATTATTTTTCTTTATCCCCCGCAATAAGGGTCCAGAAGGCTGGGGAAGAAATTCTGTAATATAGTGAATAGTCTGTATTGACTTGCGAAAGGGTCGTGGCCATGAAATTACAAATAGCCTACCTGTAGCTTCCTTGTTTCAGCAGCAGCAGAAATAGCAGTAATACAGATTTAAAAAATGAGTTTCCATTGCAAAATATTTTATTCCTTTTTGCAAAATACACCACACCTGTCTCTTGAGTGAGATTCATTCATCACAGGACATTGTTCAATAGTTTTTTGACTGAAAATGGAACTGCCATAAGACCCAGCAGTCCCACTGCTGAACATACACACTGAGGAAACCAAAATTTAAAGAGACATATGTACCCCAGTGTTCACTGTGGCACTGTTTACAATGGCTAGGACATGGAAGCAACCTAGATGTTCATTGGCAGATGAATGGAAAAGGAAATTGTGGTGCATATATGCAATGGAATATTACTCAACTATAAAAAGAACACATTTGAGTCAGTTCTAATGAGGTGGATGAAACTGGAGTGTATTATACAGAGTGAAGTAAGTCAGAAAGAGAAACACCACTACAGTATATTTACACATATATATGGAGTTTAGAAAGATGGTAATGACAATCCTATGTGCAAGGCAGCATAAGAGACACAGATGTAAAGAACAGACTTTTGGACTCTGTGGGAGGAGGTGAGGGTGGGATGATTTGAGAGAATAGCGTTGAAACATGTATATTACCATATGTAAAATAGATGACCAGCGCAAGTTTGATGCATGAAGCAGGACACTCAAAGCTGGTGCTCTGGGACAACCCAGAGGGATGGTGTGTGGGGGAAGGTGAGAGCGGGGGTTCAGGATGGGGGGACACATGTGCACCGGTGGCTGATTCGTGTTGATGTATGGCAAAAACCATCACGATGCTGTAAAGTAATCATCCTCCAATTAAGAAAGAAAAAACATTGCTCAATAGTTTTTTGAAAAAGAATAAGAGGGCCCAATATTTAGGCATAATTTCCCATCTAGTAATACAGAAACAAATATGAAAAAAGAAAGTAAAGTTGGATTAAGTCACAAATAAAAAATTGAAATTTTAAATTATGGTTTGGGGTTTTTTTTCAAGGTACTTCAAATTTATATCTTTGAAATCTTTTCCCTCTTTTTACTTCTTTTCCATGTCAGCTTCGAGAACTGCGATCCAAGATGCTTTCTAAAGAAGCTTCCTGTCAAGAGTTGAAAGCTGAGATGGAGAGCTACAAAGAAAACAATGCCAGAAAATCGTCTCTCCTCATCTCTCTGAGGGACAGAGTTCAGGAGCTAGAGGAAGAGTCAGCGGCTCTCTCCACTTCTAAAATTAGAACTGAAATCACAGCTCAGTCTGCAATCAAGGAGAAACAAGAGTTAAAGAAGAAAGTGGTAGAACTGGACGAAAAATTACAGTAAGGATATTTCAATATATTTCTCAATGGAGTTAGTGTCCTGATAGCAGGATGTGCCGGAGAAGGCAATGGCACCCCACTCCAGTAATCTTGCCTGGAAAATCCCATGGACGGAGGAGCCTGGTAGGCTGCAGTCCATGGTTGCTAAGAGTCGGACACGACTGAGCGACTTCACTTTCTCTTTTCACTTTTATGCATTAGAGAAGGAAATGGCAACCCACTCCAGTGTTCTTGCCTGGAGAATCCCAGGGACAGGGGAACCTGGTGGGCTGCTGTCTCTGGGGTCACACAGAGTCGGACAAGACTGAAGTGACTTAGCAGCAGCAGCAGGATGTGCCTCTGAAGATACTGGCATTTTGCATTATTTGGCCCTGAAACTCAACTTGGGGAAAAAAAAATCATATATATATATATATATATAATCTGGAAGATTTCCTCTAAGTAAAGGTATAACTGGAGTTGTAGAATAGTACACAGAGCGAGGGGGTTATTCAGAAGCTAGTTATAAAAATACTTCAGAAGCCCAGAACGCCCCAGACCACCCTTAACACTCCTCATTAAGTTTTATTGCCGGTTTATGCAGAGAACTCAGGAAATCTAGGTTTTCTACATGTAGTTCTGCCAAAAGGTGATTATTGAGATAAAATTGGGAGCTAACTGTTCTTAAAATGTACTTTATAATTCTGTGTATAATAACTTAAATCACTTTACTAATAAAACACTTGATATTTATTTTACTTATTTCATCTTAAAAAGATTTTAAAAACAAAAACCCAGAGCTTCCAGCTCCTGTCCTCTTTCTCTCCTTCCATTTAGAGCAAAATTCCTTAAACATGTTTGTATGTATGCACTGTGCCAGTTTCTCTCCTCTCTCAGATCTACTCCGCTGAAGCCACTCATTAAGGTGACCAGTGATTGCACACTGCAAATTAGATGATCAGTCTCATCTGATCTTCCAGTACGTCAGTCAACAGTTGGCTTTTCCCCCTGAACCACTTTCTTCTTTTAGCTTCCAGGGCACTGCACACGCCTGCTTTTGATCTTGCCTTTCTAGCCGCCCCGTCCTGATCTCTTGCTTTATCCGCCTCATCTCCTTGACTTCCAAGTATTGGCAGGCCCCAGGGCTCAGTCCAGTCTTGACTCCTTGAAAGTGAAACCCGCTCAGTCGTGTCTGACTCTTTGTGACCCCGTGGACTATACAGTCCATGGACTTCTCCAGGCCAGAATACTGGAGTGGGTAGCCTATCCCTTCTCCAGGGGATCTTCCCCACCCAGGAACTGAACCAGGGTCTCCTGCCTTGCAAGGCAGATTCTTTACCAACTGAGCCATCAGGGGACTCTCTTCTTGTTTCTGTCCAAATCCAGTCTCTTAGTGCTCTCATCCAGTCTCATGACTTGAAGTATGACCTAAATGCTCATGACTCCCACATTTCTTCATAAGACCTGCATATCTTATGACTTACTGGGCATCTTCACTTAGATGTCCAACAGGCATCTCAAATTAACATGTGCAAATTAGTATTTCCACAAATTCATCCTGTGGTTTTCCTAATTTCATTGAATGATAATTCCATTCCTCTAGTTGATCAGGGCAAAAATCTTGGATCATCCTTGCTTTCCTTTCCTAGATGCTTCAGTAAATCTCATCATTTATCTCTACCATCAAAATAAATCTAAATTTTTACTACTGTACATTGCCACTAACCTAGTCTGTATCTCCGATTTACCCCACTCCCCCTAAATGTTTCTTACTCCCTTTTCTGATTAATCTTTTCCTTCATCTCTATAATAGACTATACATTTTTCATACATTTATTTTTTGATTATTGTCCATCTTCCCAATTAGAACATAAGTCCTATGAGGGCAAGAATGTTAATCTGTTTCATTTACTACTGTATATTTAGCACCTTTAACAAAGCCTAATGCATAGTAAGTGCACAATAAATATTTATTAATCAAATGAGTAATAAAATGATATATTCATTGTAGGAAAGTTTTTAAAGATATAGTACAGTGTCAAAAAGAAAGTTACTCAAAACCTTACGATTCCAGAAAAACTATAGTTCACAATTTATTGAACAGATATTCAGACAGTTGTACCTAAATGGCATCATGTAGTGAAATATTTTTCCTGAATAATATGTTATAGATACTAAAAAATTCTTTCATGATAGCATTTTTTCAGTAATATTCCATTGCATGTTAATATCATAATTTACTTAACCAGTTCTTTTTGTTGTTTCCTTTAGACACTTAGGTTAGTTCCACTCAAAAAATTATTGTAAACCAAGATGCAGTGGGGATCCATATGTGCTCATATTTTCACATTTATATGATTATGTCATTATGGTAGATGCCTGGAACTTTGTTAGGTCAAAGTGAAATGCAAATAGAAGTGGTAATAGTTTAGAAGTTCCTGGAATAGAGAAGTAAGACTGAAATCTTGGAGTAAATGTATCAAATCACATACATAAAGTAGTCAGAACCATGGCATTTACCGTGATTCATGAGTTAGAGAGACTGAATACATACTACCTTTCATATGTTGAAAATGAGAACTCAGAATATTGATGTTGGTCTTTTATTGTTATACATTTTTCTAAATAGAAATATGGCATGATTTTGAGTATATGCAATTACATACTTTGTTAATCTTTGAATTGTGTGAAAGAATTTGCAGTAACATTTGAGCGTTGTAAACACTTAAAATGGTAAAAAGGGAAAGCAATAATCATGTTTATTATCTAGGGTACTAAAAATGATGCCAAATTATTGAAATGATTCTAATTTGCCTTTAAAATATGTCTTTTTTTATGTTCTCTTAGTTTTTAACATTTAAAGCATTAGAAATAGACCATGCTATTTCAGCAAACCTATCTGAGATTTGAAATAAAATATTCACAGCAGGGCATAAATTGACTGATTTTCCTTGATTGGCCCATTTTAGTACTCTTTAAAAATTCTAGATCTACAAAAACTAGTTGTGATCTTTGCTGATGACTGAACACCTCTCTTCTCTAGAGGTGGGCACATCCTCTGCTTCTGATGTATTTTTTAATTATATTTAACCGACTTCCCTGGTGGCTCAGATGGTAAAGCATCTGCCTATAATGCAGGAGACCTGGGATAGATCCTTGGGTTGGGAATATCCTTTGGAGAAGGAAATGGCAACCCACTCCAGTATTCTTGCCTGGAAAATCCCATGGACGGAGGAGTGTGGTAGGCTACAGTCCATGGGGTCAAAAAGAGTCGGACATGACTGAGCGACTTCATTTCACCCTTGGTTATGAATCAAGGAATGCTCTAAGTAACCCTTATGGATCATTGTATAGTGATTGAAGCTTGGTCTCTAAACCCGCTGTAGCATTACTTTCTTCCCCCCCATGAAGCCTCAACAGAGTCATGGATCCGTGTTTGATCTAGAGCAACAGACTCCAACCTTTTTGGCACCAGAGACCTATCTCATGGAAGATAGATTTTCCATGGATCAGGAGTGGTGGAGGTGGTTTCAGGATGATTCAAGCACACTGCATTTATTGTGCACTTCATTTCTAATCTAATGCTGCCACTGATCTGACAGAAGGTACTGGTCTATGACCCAGAGGTTGGAGACCCCTGATCTAGAGGACCACCTGCCACTTCTGCTGATCCTAAAAGGTCAAGGACAGGAGGCAGATAACCTGTCTCCCTTGCTAAGATAACATGAAGATCTTCCTACATTTTTGCAAAGTATAGGTGCTACAGAGTTGCTTCCACTTTTCTCCTTCTTTAACTAGGCTTTTAAGACAATTATGTGCTCTGTGTCTGGGAAACTATGTGGTGTTGAAAATGATGATTGGTTATTTCCCAACAGAGAGCTCAAGTGCTGAACTTTGATGAATGTTATCTTCTTTGGTGTTAAAACTTATTTCTTATTTGACCAATAGAAAATGTTTAAAGGAAAATGAGGAGAATAAGAATCAAGTCTCACAGAATTGCAGAAAACATGAGGAATTTCTGGCTCAACTTCGTGACTGCTTAGATCCAGAGAAGAATGAAGAAGCATCAGATGAAGATTTAATTCTCAAGGTGCTTGTATGAAGACTAAAATGACTATACATTGAATAGTTGTTCTGATGTGTGCCATGGAGAGGAGCTGAGGTTAAGTCTCGGGGTGCAGGAGAGCAGGACAGGAGCCTGTATAGCATTAACCAACTGTGTGTTCTGGGAAAAACCATACCACCTCTCTGAGCCTCAATTCCAAGATTCTTTCTAGCATTATTTGGGATTAATTTTTCTCCAGAAGTTCTCTCTGGCTCAGATGGTAAATAATCTGCCTGCAGTGCAGGAGACCCAGGTTCAATCTCTGGTTCAATCTCTGGGTTGGGAAGATCCCCGGGAGGAGAAAATGGCAACCCACTCCAGTAGTCTTGCCTGGAGAATGCCTTGGATAGAAGAGCCTGGTGGGCCACAGTCCATGGGGTCACAAAGAGTTGAAAATGACTGAGTGACCAACACTTACTTAATCTCCAGAAGGGATTGATTTTTTTCCTTAAAATATATTTAGATTGTCAAATAAAATTAATTATTCATTTAAATGATATGTTTTAGGAAGATTTTTATTTGTTTTAGGTACAGTCAGAAATAACATGCACACAACTAAAAACCAGAACCAGCTGCATGTCATTTTGGGGATACTTGTCTGTCAGGTTAAGATTAGCTCTATAGTACTTTTAAATTTTACTCTTAAGCCAAAAAATAAAACTCCTGCTGTGATGGTAGGTTGCCATGGAGATGAAAATTAATGATATCAACTGAATAATTTACTTGGCTTGCAGTGATTCATTAGGGAACCTGAAGGTATCTGAATGGACACCATATCTCTGCACCTACCCTTGCTTCTGAATGGCTTTCCATGCAGCCATTCGTTTTTAAAACAATGTTTTATTTATTTATTCTTTAAAATTGAAGTATAGTTGATTTACAATGTTGTATACATTTCAGGTGTACAGCGAAGTGATTCATATACATATAATTCAGTTACCTATACAGGTGTGTGTGTGTGTGTGTGTGTGTGTGTGTGTGTATTCTTTTTCAGATTCTTTTCCCTTATCAGTTCAGTTCAGTTCAGTCGCTCAGTCGTGTCCCACTCTGCGACCTCATGAATCGCAGCATGCCACGCCTCCCTGTCCATCACCATCTCCCGGAGTTCACTCAGACTCACATCCATCGAGTCCGTGATGCCATCCAGCCGTCTCATCCTCTGTCGTCCCCTTCTCCTCCTGCCCTCAATCCCTTCCAGTATCAGAGTCTTTTCCAATGAGTCAACTCTTCTCATGAGATGGCCAAAGTACTGGAGTTTCAGCTTTAGCATCATTCCTTCCGAAGTAATCCCAGGGTTGATCTCCTTCAGAATGGACTGGTTGGATCTCCTTGCAGTCCAAGGGACTCTCAAGAGTCTTCTCCAACACCACAGTTCAAAAACATAAATTCTTCGGTGGTCAGCCTTCTTCACAGTCCAACTCTCACATCCGTACATGACCACAGGAAAAACCATAGCCTTGACTAGATGGACCTTAGTCGGTAAAGTAATGTCTCTGCTTTTGAATATACTATCTAGGTTGATCATAACTTTTCTTCCAAGGAGTAAGCATCTTTTAATTTCATGGCTGCAGTCACCATCTGCAGTGATTTTGGAGCCCCCCAAAATAAAGTCTGACACTGTTTCTACTGTTTCCCATCTATTTCCCATGAAGTGATGGGACTGGATGCCATGATCTTCATTTTCTGAATGTTGAGCTTTAAGCCAATTTTTTCACTCTCCTTGTTCACTTTCATCAAGAGGCTTTTTAGCTCCTCTTCACTTTCTGCCATAAGGGTGGTGTCATCTGCATATCTGAGGTTATTGATATTTCTCCCAGCAATCTTGATTCCAGCTTGTGTTTCTTCCAGTCCAGCGTTTCTCATGATGTACTCTGCATATAAGTTAAATAAGCAGGGTGACAATATACAGGCTTGATGTACTCCTTTTCCTATTTGGAACCAGTCTGTTGTCCCATGTCCAGTTCTAACTGTTGGTTCCTGACCTGCATACAGATTTCTCAAGAGGCAGGTCAGGTGGTCTGGTATTCCCATCTCTTTCGGAATTTTCCACAGTTTCTTGTGATCCACACAGTCGAAGGCTTTGGCATAGTCAAGAAAGCAGAAATAGATGTTTTTCTGGAACTCTCTTGCTTTTTCCATAATCCAGCAGATGTTGGCAATTTGATCTCTGGTTCCTCTGCCTTTTCTAAAACCAGCTTGAACATCAGGGAGTTCACGGTTCATGTATTGCTGAAGCCTGGCTTGGAGAATTTTGAGAATTTCCCTTATAAGTTACTATAAAATATTGAGTATAATCTTCTGTGCTATACAGTAGATCCTTATTTTATATACAGTATTGTATTTATGTTAATCCCAGACTCTAGGGGTGAAAATCTCTAGGTCCATCCATGTTGCTGCAAATGGCATTATTTCATTCTTTTTTATGGCTGAATAATATTCCTTATATATAGGTACCACATCTTCTTTATCCATTCCTCTGTTGATGGACATTTAGGTTGCTTCCATGTCTGGGCTGTTGTGAATAGTGCTGCCATGAATACTGGGGATATGGCCATTCTCAAAGGCCTCTCCTCAGTGGTTTATTAGTAAACATCCCATGTGTACCCTCTGAGAGCTGTGAAATGATTTCATTTTACTTCAGGAAGTTCCACCTCACTGATGAGTTTCGGTTGCTCAGGCCTAGGTCCATCTACTTCCCTCAAGGTGCTAGATGCAGCTCTTTCTCCTTCTCTCTGTTGCTAACATGTGACCAGGAAGCCTGGCTGTAAAAGTCTACTTTGCATTGTAGTTTGGAAGCTTATCTTTAAAGCAAGTGGTGGGAAAAAGAGAAGAAAATTAAAATGCTTCTTCCTTAAGACACCCTTTCCCACCTCACAGGCGATCTCCAAGTATTAATCTGTGTTGAAACCATACTTTTCATTTTCTGTTCTTCTAATGCCTTGACATCTGGGGCCTTGCTGACTTTGGGTTCCAGGGTGAGCCAGTTCCTAGTAAATGACTCTCCTGGGTGCCTAGCTTTCCTATGCAAACCACCGAACTCAGAGAAGCCCACACCCCAACCACTTCTACCAGGTTTTTACACTCTGGGCCACTATCCAACCAATCACCCCAGAGCCAGGTGCCGGATGACTAGAGATGGCTCCCACACTCCAGAACCCACTGAAATTCTTCAAACTAGGCAACCCTAAGCCTGCCCACGCTGCCTCACCTCTTTCTTCCTGTGGAAAACATGTTTTCACCCTGGCTCCCTCTGTCTCCTGCCCAGCCCTGGTGCTCCCTGGGTGGCCCTACATGGCATGGTGTGCCCCTTCCACTCAGGAACTGTGAGCAACAAGCTCTCTTTCAGTCTCTCCTGATTTGTTGGCCTCACTGTACCTGCATGATAATATAACCTATATTTTTAAACAGTTACTAAGACCCTCGAGCTTTAGCATCTCAATCACCTGAGCAAGTCCTCACCTTATTTATTTTGGCTGCACTGGGTCTTTGTTGCAGCACATGGCGGCTTCTCTAGTTGCGGTGCATGAGCTTGGTTGCCCTGAGGCATGGTTCCCGACAAGGGATCTAACCCCTGTCCCCTGCTTTGGAAGGCAGGTTCTTAACCCCTGGATCATCAGGGGACCCCCGCTGCCCATCTTACATAGAAATCACTGGTCAAGAGTAAAAAGCCTGCTGTCTTCAACACTCACTAGGTATTCCCTGAGGTTACCAAAACCTCTCCAGTTTCAAAACCATTCCCTTATTCTCTTTACCTCATAAATACATGTATACACACCCTCTAAGGAAACCTGCCTCTTGAGAAATCTGTATGCAGGTCAGGAAGCAACAGTTAGAACTAGACATGGAATAACAGACTGGTTCCAAATAGGAAAAAGAGTACATCAAGGCTGTATATTGTCACCCTGCTTACTTAACTTGTATGCAGAGTACATCATGAGAAATGCTGGGCTGGATGAAGCACAAGCTGGAATCAAGATTGGTGGGAGAAATATTAATAACCTCAGATATGCAGATGACACCACCCTTATGGCAGAAAGTGAAGAAAAACTAAAGAGCCTCTTGATGAAAGTGAAAGAAGAAAGTGAAAAAGTTGCCTTAACATCAGTTCATGGTAAATAGATAGGGAAACTGTGGGAAACAGTGTCAGACTTTATTTTTTGGGGCTCCAAAATCACTTCAGATGGTGACTGCAGCCATGAAATTAAAAGAAGCTTTTGGAAAAAAAGTTATGACCAACCTAGACAGCATATTCAAAAGCAGAGACATTACTTTGCCAACAACGGTCCATCTAGTCAAGGCTATGGTTTTTCCAGTAGTCATGTATGGATGTGAGTTGGACTATAAAGAAGGCTGAGGGCCGAAGAATTGATGCTTTTGAACTGTGGTGTTGGAGAAGACTCTTGAGAGTCCTTTGGACTGAAAGGAGATCAAACCAGTCCATCCTAAAGGAAATCAGTCCTTAATATTCATTGGAAGGACTGATGTTGAAGCTGAAACTCCAGTACTTTGGCCACCTGATGCGAAGAGCTGACTCATTTGAAAAGACCCTGATGCTGGGAAAGATTGACGGCAGGAGGAGAAGGGGACGACAGAGGATGAGATGGTTGGATGGCATCATCTACTCAATGGACATGAGTTGAGTAAATTCCAGGAGTTGGTGATGGACAGGGAGGCCTAGTGTGCTGCAGTCCATGGGGTCACGAAGAGTCAGACACGACTGAGTGACTGAACTGAACTGAAGGAAAGATGGTAGAAAAGAAGGGGTTTCTAAGAACTTATTTGACATCCATCCATCCACTTCCCAAATATTGAGTGAGTGACTACTATGTGATAGACACTATTTTGGGTGTTGGGATACAGCAGTGAATGAAACAAGATGGAGTCTGTGCCCACCTAAGAGCTTCCGCTGTTGTGGGTCAAGATGCAGAGGCAATAAACAAATAAGTATACAATAATACCCCACAGAATAAAAGGTGCAGTGAAGAAGTACAATTCAGGTTTGGGGGAAAGACCATAAAGCAAGTTAGAGGCATGGAATGCTAGTTTAGGTAAACTGGCTAAGCTGTGCCCTCTGGGATGGGGACTTTTAAGGGATATTGAAACCACTGTATAGCAAAGGGAACTCTGCTCAATGTTATGTGGCAGCCCGGATGGGAGGGGAGTTTAGGGGGAGATTGGATACATGTGTATGTATGGCTGAATCCCTTTACTGTCTGGAAACTATCACAACATTGTTAATCAACTATACTCCAATATAAAATAAAATTTTTTTTTTAATAAAAGGATGTTGGAAAGGAAAAGTGTTCAAGAGAGAGGGAACAGCCCTGATTCAGGAGCAAGGCACCATGTTGGCAAGTTGTTGAGGCTAAAGATGCGCCACTTCCCCAGACTGTCCTAACACACATGCTGACTGTGTCTTGTGGAGGTTCAGGTCTTCCTACAGGCATCCTTGGGCTGTCTGCATGACTGTTTCCCTGGGGCCCAGGAGCCTGGTTGGTTTTATTTTCCCTCCTTCTAAATCATACAAATCTTATTAATGTTCCTAGCTAGCTCCTCAAATGCACAACATGAAGAGTGAAAAACCCAGCTAGTCCCAAAGATAAACATGGTTTGAGCATGTTATTCAGGATTTTTTTTCTGTGCTTACATTAATTAGAAGGACTTTCTTTTGAAATAAAGAGTCCTGCCTTCTTCTCTGTATTTCTCCTCTGTGCCAGGTAACGCCTTATAATCAGTTGGTGCCAGCGGACGTGGGCTGAATTGAACTTCCTTGCTTGCCTGCTGTAACTCTGTAGAAACATCACCATCCCTGGAGTATTTGGCAGCCAGGGGCTCGCTGATGCCTGTTCTGTCTGAAAGCTTTAGGCTGAATGCTCATCATTGTTGCCTTGTAGCTACCTTTTGATTAATTTCAATTTGCCTACCCTGTCTGCCCATAACAAGAGAGTTTAGAGGCTGCCTTGGAAAATGTTATCTTTTGAGTGGATGGAGAAACAGGGCCTTTACTGTTTTCATGTGATAATGTGATCACGGGGGTACACAGATCAGAGTTGCTTAGAGAGTAGTATGAAAATTATTAATTTTTACAGGACAGCTGTAATTGCTTTCTCTTCAGCTTGGAGAGCTGTGCAAGGAAAATGCATTTGTGAAAGGACAAATTGTTGCTCTTGAAGAGACTATAAATGTCCATGAGATGGAAGCAAAAGCTAGCAGAGAAACAATCATGAGGCTGGCTTCAGAAGTAAACAGAGAGCAGAAAAAAGCTGCCTCCTACATTGAAGAGAAAGGCCAGCTGAGCCAGGTACAGTATGTGGAGCATGTGTGTCCATCTGTGATCAAGTTTATGAAGCAGAAACTGAAAATCAGGTGTGGATAAGCACACTAGTGTCACCGACCACAATTCCCAAAGGCTCCTCTCAGCAGGAGGGCTGGGGGGGCACATGGGACTCTGTGACCTGATCAGGCCTCTGGATACAGTTTTTTTCTAATTAGAAAAAAAGAAATGCAAAACACTTAATAAGTAAAACATGTGTACTAATGTGTCTTATTTGGTTGAATTATAAGGAGTAAAAATTTTTTTTAACTTATTATTTTTTAAACAAAGAGGTAATGCATTCACAAGATACAAAATTCTAAGTGGACACAGGAGAATGTGGTGAGAAGTGTCCCCCAATCCCTTCCCCCCAACCACCCAGTTGCTCTCTCTAGAGGCAACCTCTGTTAATAATTTCTTGTATACCTTTCTACAAATATTCTATATATTCATATATTTATTCATAAATATATTCATACATTTATTCTTTTTATTTATTGTTTAACACAAATGGCAACAATTTTGCACACTCGATGTATCTCTGTTTATTTACTTTAAACAATTGGTAAGGTGAAGTGAAGTCACTCAGTCGTGTCCAACTCTTTGCGACCCCATAGACTGTAGTGTACCAGGCTCCTCTGTCCATGGGATTTTCCAGGCAACAGTACTGGAGTGGATTGCCATTTCCTTCTCCAGGGGATCTTCCCAACCCAGGGCTCGAACCCAGGTCTCCCGTATTGTAGATAGACGCTTTACCGCCTGAGCCACGAGGAAAAGTAAGTTACTACACAGTATTATATACAAGGCTGCTAGCAATAATCTATCATTTCTCATATGTGAGACTCTGTGAGCAAGACAAAAATCCTAAAGGCAGACTTGCTGGCTGAAAGGATATAGGGGTTTTAATTCTGAGAGATGTTGCCCAGGGGAAGTGACTCTTACCTCTAAATTTTTATTTATATAATTAGTTGCTTGATCTTTCCAAATGAGCGAGAACCTGTTTGAGCATGGGAATTAATACTGTATATTTTTTTAAACACTATATAATTCTTTTTAAAATTTTCTGTCAAAGAAACTAATTATGGGATTAATGATAGGGGTTAATTTCCAAAACCAAAAGTAAGCTAGTGCCATCAGTTAGTAAAATACGTAGGAGAAAATTGAAGAGTAAAGGAGATGGAGTTTAAAATGAAAGAATGACTAATGCTGAGAAAAAGAGGCTTCCTGAGGGGTGAAGTTTCAGTGGTGTCCCACAGGCTATGAAGGGGGTTCTGGAATTGGCAGGACGCAGTGAAGGAGCTATCTTCGTGGGAAATCCTGAGGCCTTCCACGTCTATGGTGACGTCACTGCCAAGGTGAGGTGAGATGGGAAGTTGGAATGTGAAAGTGATCCAGTAATGATGATAATTTCTACTTCTCTCCAATTCCGTGCATCAAAGAGCCCTTCTGACCACTAGATTCCTTCTTCTGTCTCATTAACCTTGTGAAAGGAGCAAAGGTTTTACCACCATTACCAGGTCACTCCAGTCATTTCAACACCTTGTCAGTCTGCTTCAGCTCTCATAAGAAAATGCCATACACTGGGTGGCTTAAAAAACAGACATTTATTTCTCATATTTCCCGAGGTGGGGAAGTCCAAGATCAAGGGGGTAAGGGTTCTCTTCCTGGCTTGCAGACAGCCACTCTCTTGCCCTATCTTCACATGGCAGGCTGAATTAGCGAGATCCCTGGTGTCTGTTATAAGGGCACCAATCCCAACACAAGGGCCCCACCCCCATGGCTTCATCTGAAGATAATTATCCCTCAGTGGTCCCATCTCCAAGCACCATCATACTGGATGTTAGGGCTTCAACATTTGAATTTTGAGGGGATACCATTCAAATAATTATTTTTCTCCAGCTTTTTCTTAGGAAAAATTTCAAACACATTTAGAAAGGGTGAAGGAATACAATGAGCATCCATTTATTACACATCCAAATGTAACATTTGTTACCATTTGTCTGTATTTGCTTTATTAGCTTGTACACATGCACACACACATGCACGCGTATTTGCAGAATCACTTGAAAACAGGTTTAGATGTTATATGTATTGTTTCTGATCACTGAAGCTTAAGAATAAGGACATTATCCTACATAA
This sequence comes from Ovis aries, assembly GCF_016772045.2. Taxonomy (NCBI): domain Eukaryota; kingdom Metazoa; phylum Chordata; class Mammalia; order Artiodactyla; family Bovidae; genus Ovis; species Ovis aries. The sequence goes on from NC_056061.1 coordinate 76,371,168, forward strand.
TCATAATATCATTATCACATCTAAAAGTCAACAGTGATGCCACACTATCGATTACTCACGGAGGTTTCCAAGCCCACAAGCTTTTTGTACCGCTTGAAAGGTGAAGTTTAATCTCCCTCCCCTTGTGGGCTGGATGAAGTGGCTCACTTCCAGTGACTGGAATATGTCAGAAGTGGTAGAATCTCACTTTGGAGATTGGGTTATGAAAACGCTGTGGCTTTTGTCTTAGATACACTCTTTTGAATTCTCTTGAGTCACTGCTTTTGAGGGAAGCCAGGTGTTACATGATGGGGCACTCAGGTAGTCAGTTGCATGGCCCAGGAGCCCAGGAACTGAGGCCTATCACCTACCATGTGAGTGAGACTGGAAGTGAATCCTCATTCAGCTGAGTCTTGAGATGACAGTAGCCCTGGTCAACAGTTTGATTATAGCCTTATGAGAGACCTTGAATCAGAAACATCCAACTAAGTCAGTCCCAGATTTCTGGCCCATAGAGCTATGAGATAATAGATGTTTGTTGTGTTAAGCCATTAAGTTTGGGCTAATTTTTTACACAGCAATAGATAATAAACATCTACTATTGACTTTCAAATTTAATCATTTTCTACAAGAATGTCTTTAGCTGTTTTCTTCCCCAAATTGTAGTCCATTCTAGATTCATCCATTGCATTTTTTGGTTATTTTTAGCCTTTTATAGTTGTTTTTTTTTTAATAGCATTAAAAAATGTTACTGACTTCTCATACAGAGTACAAAGCAATGGCCTGATTGTTTCTTCAAGATGTGATTTAACTTGCTTAACTATACTCTATACAGGTAAAGTTGGATTTAGAGGCAGTATTGGATTCAGGTTAAAGCTTTTTGGCAGGAATATTTCAAAGATAAAGTTGTAAACTTCATATTGAATTGCATTAGAAGAAAATAGTGTTAGATTGTTCCATTGTTGCTAAAACTGTTTGATTGCCCATATCCTCAGGGAAAAGGTACATTTTATTTTCTGCAGCCAAGTAAGGTATCTGTGGGGGTGAGAATTGGCAGGTTATTTCTGTTCCCCCTTCAGTTACCTAGTGATGTTTTCATCTATTGATTCTTGCCTGGATTAATTTATATCAGGGGTGGCAAAGTGGTAATATTCTAATTTCATCATTCCTTCTACTTATTAGTCAGCATTCTTCCTAAAGAAAAGCTTTTTATTTTCTTTCATTTTCAATTCTATGGACACATGGATTTTTATTTTCTTACTATTAATAACCAATTATTCTCCTTTTGGCTTTCCAAATCCTCCATGTTTGGCCAGAAGGAGTCTCTGCAGGATTGTCTCTGTGACCTTATAACTTGACTCCTTTAGTCTTTCAATGCTTCTCTGCTTTTCAACAGAAGATGATATCTTAGGCTCACTTAAAATTTTCAGACCACAGAACTAAAATCAGCCTGTTCTCTATGGAATTTTGGCTCCTTTTACTGGGGAAGAGTGCTTAGCAACCAAGATTCGGGCTCTAGGTGTGCCCATTGCTATTGGGATGTCATTGCTTTTAGTGGATAGAGCTAGAAATGCTTTTTAAGAAATTAATCGAATGCTGGTACTTTGGGGAACTTTTTATTTGGTATTGGAGTATAGCTGATTAACAATACTGTGACAGTTTCAGATGAACAGTGAAGGGATTCAGCCATACATATACATATATCTGTTCTCCTTCAAAGCCCCTCCCATCCAGGCTGCCACGTCACATTGAGGAAAGTGCTGTGTAATTCTGGTATTTTTAATTAAAAGTAATATTTTAGAGTTTTCTTAATATCCTTTTACTTTATATTAGTAATCTTTTGGATCCTAATAATAATATTTACTCATCTGCTTTGTCTTATAAATATATATATGTCTTATAAATAAATATAAATAAAATGATTTAAAAATTACAGTCTAAGTATTTTACCTATAAGTAAACTTTCTTAGTGAAATTTATGACTCTCAGAGTTTTTACTTTAGTACTGTCAGCAATCATGAGTATAATATTTACAATTTACCAATCACTTAGAAATTTGGCAAACTCAGCAGGGGCCGTAGGACTGGAAAAGGTCAGTCTTCATTCCAATCCCAAAGAAGGGAAATGCCAAAGAATGTTCAAACTACTGCACAATTGTACTCATTTCACATGCTAGCAAAGTGATGCTCAAAATTCTCCAAGCTAGGCTTCAACAGTACATGAACTGAGAACTTCCAGATGTTCAAGCTGGATTTAGAAAAGGCAGAGGAACCAGAGATCAAATTGCCAACATCCGTTGGATCATAGAAAAAGCAAAATAATTCCAGAAAAACATCTACTTCTGCCTCATTGACTACAGTAAAACCTTTGACTGGGTAGATCACAACAAACTGTGGAAAATTCTGCAAGAGATGGGAATGCCAGACCACCTTACCTGCCTCCTGAGAAATCTGTATTCAGGTCAAGAAGTAACAGTTAGAACTGGACATGGAACAACGGGCTGGTTCTAAATCAGAAAAGGAGTCCGTCAAGGCTGTATATTGTCACCCTGCTTATTTGACTTCTATGCAGAGTACATCATGAGAAACACTTGGCTGGATGAAGCACAAGCTGGAATCAAGGTTGCTGGGAGAAATATCAGTCACCTCAGATATGCAGATGACACTACCCTTATGGCAGAAAGTGAAGAGGAACTGAAGAGCCTATTGATGAAGGTGAAAGGAGAGTGAAAAAGCTGGCTTAAAACTCAGTATTAAAAAAACTAAGATCATGGCATCCAGTCCCATCACTTCATGGCAAGTAAATGGGGAAACAATGGAAACACTGAGAGACTTTACTTTTCTGGGCTCCAAAATCACTGCAGATGGTGAAATTAAAAGACTTTTACTCCTTGGAAGAAAAACCATGACAAATATAGACAGCATATTAAAAAGCAGAGACATTACTTTGCCGACGAATGTTCATCTAATCAGAGCTATGGTTTTTCCAGTAGTTCATGTATCGATGTGAGAGTTGAACCATAAAGAAGGCTGAGCACTGAAGAACTGATGCTTTTGAACTGTGGTGTTGGAGAAGACTCTTGAGAGTCCCTTGGACTGCAAGGAGATCCAACTAGTCTATCCTAAAGGAAATCAACCCTGAATATTCATTGGAAGGACTGATGCTGAAGTTGAAGCTCCAGTACTTTGACCACCTGATGTGAAGAGCTGACTCATTAGAAAAGACCCAGATACTGGGAACAATTGAAGACAGAAGAAGGAGATGACAGAGGACAGGATGGTTGGATGGCCTCACCAACTCAGTGAACATGATGAGTTTGAGCAAACTCTGGGAAGATGGTGTTGGACAGGGAAGCCTGGCGTGGTGCAGTCCATGGGGTCGCATAGAGATGGACATGACTGAGTGACTGAACAACAATGCCAATCACTTGCCATTAGCATAGTCATTTTGCTAGGTGCTCAGAGACGTTAGGTACTGTGCTCAGTATGCACAGCTATTAAGTGGCAAATGATCTGAACCCTGGTCATGATGTTGTCTTGCTTTTAACAGTAATCCCCTTTATATATAGATTCACAGCTACTTCCTACATACAAGTCTGGTGCCAAAAATTATTTGTCAGGAGAATGGTAAAGAGAAGTAGCTGTGCAAATTTCCTCAGTGAATGAATGATGTTAATTTGATTATAGATAGTAGTTACTAACTTTTCAAGCCTAGAAAATTATGAAGAATTTGGTTTGTCTATAAAATGCATTTTTGGAGATGAGCAATAGGAAATGACAATATGTTGTAAGAACACATTAAGTATATAATTTATTCCTCTTCTTATGTAAGCGTCTTTACCCTTGTAAATGACCGATGATGCAATGTTGTTCAGACTTGTGAAACACATTCACTTTGGGATCAAGTTCCTGCCAAGATAATAAAAGTTATAAAAAATATGGGCAATAAAAAGCTTGAGGTCTTTAATAAAGTGCTCATTCATAGGATTATGACTCCAGAGATTTACTACTGAAAAACACTGTCAAGTGGTTTTACTGACACATTAACGGTCTCAGAGAGAACCTTCATAATGCTTTCTAAAGCTCTGTTTTTGGGGTAGGAAACTTACTTTACTAGTAAAGTCCTGAATGACTGCAGAGAAAGAAGTTTCTGAAGGGCTGGGATGCTGTTTCTACTAAACTCAGCTTTTCTTATTTTCTTAATGATTTTTTGTTACTTTATGAAAATTTCCCAAGTAAAAATCCAGGTAATTTATTATACATATGGAAGATATATTATTTGAAAATCTTTAACAGTTAAAAATTGCAGTACATTTTAAAAAGTATTGAAGCTTGGCACCTTTTCTTTTTGTTGTCTTGAAGTAATCTAAAACTGAGAAAAGGAGTCATTTTATCTACATTAGCCATGTACATTTGCTATAGACCAGAATTTTCGATCAATGAATCAGGAATTCAACTTACATAATGGATTCTGCTTATTTTCCTTCACACTGTTCACATTTTCTTTAACTCTAGTGGCCAGAATTGAAGCTAGGAAAGCATATTGGTTTTGGAGTCAGCAAGCTTGGTTTGGAAGGATGTTCCTTCTGCTCTCTGGGTTTGTTGTCCCGCAGCAGAGTGTTTGTAAGAAGGAAGAGGAGAAGACAGACGCACCGAGCCGAGTGGCTAAGAGGCCAGGCTCTTGGGTTTTTTTCTAGGCTCCAGAATTATTTGATTGTGTGATCTAAGACATATGACTTTACCTCTTTGAATTTCAATTTCTTTGTATGTGAAACTGGAAAATAATTTAAAGGTCTATCTCTTACAATTATTGTTAGGATTGAATGATGTAATATACATAAGGTACTCAAGACAAGCCCAGCATATAATTGATTCTCAGTGTTTTAATTTCCTTTTCCTCATTATTTACTTTTATCTAGGGACTAAAATAAACATATGGTTATTTTAAGAGTACAGACATATGGAATGGCTTCCTGGAAGTGAGAAATTATTAGACAGGTAAATTAGTAAAGAAATTACAGATCTCTTTACAGTCCTAGAATCACAGTGTTGGAAGTGACCTTAAGAGCTTTTAGAATCTAGCTCATCTAACTCTCTATGTGAAATAAGAATCATCTTTAAAGTGTCCCTCTATAGTTAGCATCCAGCCTTCTCTTGAACTCCTTAAGAGTCAGGGAACTCATTTCTATACAAGGGGGTCCACCTTCTCTGTGAAGTTCTAATTGTTTGACACTTCTTCATTGTAGCAAGTCAGGATCAGAATCCCTACAATTCATGTTGTCATCCTGGCTCTATCTTTTTTCTCTCAGTTTTATTGAGATATAATTGATATATGGCCCTGTATAAGTTTAAGATGTATAGCGTAATGGTTTGACTTGTATCATGAAACAATTATACAGTAATTTTAGTGAACATTTATCATCTTATTAAAGAAATAGAAGAATTCTATTTCTTTAATAAACTAAATAGAAAAAGGCTTTTTCCTTGTGATGAGAACTCTCAGGATTTTCTCTTCAGTTCAGTTCAGTTCAGTTCAGTCACTCAGTCGTGTCCGACTCTGCGACCCCATGAATCGCAGCACACCAGGCCTCCCTGTCCATCACCATCTCCCGGAGTTCACTCAGACTCACGTCCATCAAGTCTGTGATGCCATCCAGCCATCTCATCCTGGGTCGTCCCTTCTCCTCCTGCCCCCAATCCCTCCCAGCATCAGAGTCTTTTCCAATGAGTCAACTCTTCGCATGAGGTGGCCAAAGTACTGGAGCTTCAGCTTTAGCATCATTCCTTCCAAAGAAATCCCAGGGTTGATTTCCTTCAAAATGGACTGGTTGGATCTTAGCAACTGTTATATGTTATATACAGCAGTGTTAATTATGCTTATCATGTTGTCCATTGCATTCCTAATACTTGTTTATCTTTTAAGTGGAAGTTTGTACTTTTGACTGCCTTCCACCAATTTTCCCTTCCCCTGTGTCCCACCCCTGGTAACCACAAATCTGATCTCCTTTTCTGTGACTTCGTTTGTTTGTTTTTGAGATATATTTGTCCTACAACACTATGTTAGTTCCCGTTATGCAACCTAGTGATTTGATATTTCTATACATTTCAAAATGGTCATCACGATAAGTCTAGTTACTATCACAATGAAAAGATATATTACTTGTGTCTAGTCGCTCAGTCATGCCTGCCTCTTGCAGCCCCATAGACTGTAGCCCGCTAGGCTTCTCTGTCCATGGGACTCCCCAGGCAAGAATACTGGAGTGGGTTTCCATTTCCTTCTCTAATACATCACTTAATTATTGACCATATCCCCCACACTGTTTCGTACCTATGATTCATTTATTTTGCAGCTGGAAGTTTCTACCTCTTAATCTCCCTTACCTACTTCTTTCCTTCCCTCACCTGCTTACCCTTGGCAACCACCTGCTTGTTCTTTGTCTCTCTGACTCTGTTTCATTGTGGTTGTCCATTTGTTCTGTTTTTCAGATTGCACATAGACGTGAAATCATAAACTATCTGTCTTTTTCTGTCTGACTTATTTTACTTAGAATAATATCCCATAGGTATTATTCTAGGTCCAACCATGTTGTTACAAATGGCAAAATTTCATTTTTTTATAGCTGAGTTGTATGTATATGCATGTATATATGTATATCTCTCTCTATATATATATCTTTTTCTTTTATCTATTTATATAGGCTCTTAGGTTGCTCCCGTATCTTGGCTATTATAAAGAATGCTGCAGTGAATATAGGGGTGCACATATCTTTTCTAATTAGTATTTTAATTTTCTTTGGATAAATATCCAGGAGTAGGATTGCTAGACCATATGGTTGTTCAATTTAAAAATTTTAAGGAATCTCTATACTGCTTTCCACAGCAGCTGCACCAGTTTACGTTCCACCAACCATGACCAAGAGTTTCCTTTTCTTCATATCCTCACCAACATTTGCTGTTTGTTGTTCATTGATAACAACTGTGCTGACAGGTGTGAGATAATATCTCTTTGTGATTTTGATTTTCATTTTTCTGATGATTAATGATGTTGAGCATATTTTCGTGTGTCTGTTGGTCATCTGTCTGTCCTCTTTGGAAAAATGTCTATTCAAGTTCTCTGCCCATTTTTCAATCTGAGTTTTCTTCCTTTTTTTTTTTCCTTGATGTTGAGTCATATCAGTTCTTTGTATATTTTGGATATTAACCTGCCATAACACTTATTGTTTGCAAATATCTTCTGTTCAGTAGGCTGCATTTTCATTTTGTTGATAGTTTGGTGTGCAACAGCTTTTTAGTTTCATGTAGTCCCATTTATTTATTTATATTAAAATTTTTTTTGCAATGTTGGTTTCTGCCATACAACAACACAAAGCAGCCGTAGTTATATATATATATATATATATATATATATATATATATATATATATATATATATCTCCTTTCCCTCCCTAGCCTCCCTTTCCTCCCCCAATCCCATCCCTCTAGGTCATACAGAGCGTCAGACTGGGCTCCCTGCTCTACACAGCGACTTCTCACCAGCTATCCATCTTACACTTGATAGTGTATATGTGTCCATGCTACTCTCTCCGTTCGTCCCACTCTCGCCCTCTCCCACCGTGTCCACAGGTGGATTCTCTACATCCTTGGAGCTCTGTTCCTTCCCTGTAAATGGGTTCATCAATATCATTTTTCTTAGAAGGCCTGAACAGATATTTCTCCAAAGAAGACATACAGATGGCCAACAATCGCACAAAAAGATGCTCAGCATCACTAATTATTAGAGAAATGCAAATCAAAACTACAATGAGGTATCACCTCACACCAGTTAAAATGGCTATCATAAAATTAAAAAAAAATTCTACAAATGGTAAATACTAAAGGGGATGTGGAGAAAAGGGAACCCTCCTACACTGTTGGTGGGAATGTAAACTGATACAGTCATTATGGAGAACAGTATGGCGGTTCCATTTATTTATTTTTGAGTTTGTTTCCTTTTTCTGAGGAGACAGGTTCAAAAACTATTAGTAAGACTGGTGTCAAAGAGCATACCGCCTATATTTTTTTTCTAGAAGTTTTATGGTTTCAGATCTTAACATTGAAGTCTAATCCATTTTGAATTTATTGTTGTTCAAGGTTTGAGGAAGTACTCCAGTTTGATTCTTTTGCATGTAGATGTGCAGTTTACCCAGCAACATTTATTACAAGAGGCTGTGTTTTCCCCACATTATATTCTTTCCTCCTTTGTTGTAGATTAATTGCCCATATAAATGTGAGTTTATTTCTGGGGTCTCTATTTTGTTCTGTTGATCTATGTATCTGTTTTTGTGCCAGTACCATACTATTTTGATTACTGTCACTTTGCAGTAATACTTTGAAATCAGGGAGCATGATACCTCCAGCTTTGTTCTTTTTTCTCAAGATTGTTGTGACTGTCTGAGGTCTTCTGTACTCCCATATAAATTTGAGAATCATTTGTTCTAATTCTGCGAAAAATACCTTTGGTACTCTGATAGAGATTGCATTGAATTTGCAGATTGCCTTGGGTGGCATGGTTATTTTAACTATTAATTATTTCAATCCGTGAGCATGGTATATTTTTCTATCTATTTCTATTATCTTTGGTTTCTTCATCAGTGTCTTATAGTCTTCTGAATACAGGTGTTTTACCTCTTTAGATTTATGTCTAGGTATTTATTCTTTCTGAGCCAATTATAAATGAGATAGTTTTCTTGATTTCTCTTCCTGATAGTTTGGTGTTAGTGTGTAGAAATGTAACAGATTTTTCATATTAATTTTATATCCTGCAACTTCCCTGAACTCATTAATGAGTCCCAGTAGTTTTTTGGTGACATCTTTAGAATTTTCTATGTATTATGTCATCTGCAAACATGATAGTTTTACCTGTTTCTTTCCAGTTTAGGTTTTTTTATATATCTTTTTCTTGTCTGACAAGATCTCCAATACTACATTGAGTAAAAGTAACTAGAGTGAGCACCTTTATCTGTTCCTAATCTTAGAAGAAATGCTTTCAGATTTTCACCATTGAGTAGGATGTTAGCTGACATATATGGCCTTCTTTACGTTGAGGTATGTTTCATCTACACCTGCTTTCTGGAGAGTTTTTATGTTAAGTGGATATTGAATTCTGTCAAAATCCTTTTTGCATCTATTGAGATAATTATATGATATTTATTTTTCAATTTATTAATGTACTGTATCACACTGAATCATTCTTACATCCATGGGATAAATCCCACCTGAACATAGTGTATGATCTTCTTAATTTATTGTTAAAATTGATTTGCTAGTATTTTGTTGAGGTTTTTTCATGTATATTTATCAGTAATATTGGCTTGTGATTTTCTTTTTAGTGATGTTTTTGTCTGGTTTTGGTATCAGGATAATGCTGGCCTTGAAAACAAGTTTGGAAGTGTTCCTTCCTTTGCAATATTTTTTTTTTTGAAAGAATTTGAGAAGGATAGGTGTTAACTCTTCTCTAAATGTTTGGTAGAATTCATCTATGAAGCCATCTGATCCTGAATTTTTGTTTATGAGAAGTTTTAAAATTACTGATTCAATTTTATTACTGGTGTTTAGTCTGTTCATATTTTCTATTTCTTCCTTAGCCAGTCTGGGAAGATTGTGTGTTTCTAGGAATTTGAGCTGGCCAAGTGGTGCAAGGTGTCCCAGAGCTGGTGTTGGCTCTTTCATGTGGGGGGCCAGGTCCTGATATGGCAGACTCCTGGATTGCGGTGGTCCTGGGTCTGGTGTCTGTCTGCTGGTGAGTGGGGCTGGTTCCTGCAGCAAAGTAAGGTCCCAGGGGTCCCAGGGCTAGTGAGGTGCACTGGTGGGTGGGGTGTGGTCCTGGGCACTCTGATGGGTGGGTTAGGGAATCATGGGGTCCTAAGGCAGCCAGCCTACTGGTGGTGCTGTATCCTTCCCCAGCTAGCTACTTGGCCTGAGACATCCCAGACCTGATGCCAACAGGATGGTGGATGGATCTGCAACCTGGTGCTAGTAAGCTAGAGGGAGGATTCTAAAATGGTGAGGCATTAAAATGTAAATGAACACTAAAATCATATCTGCTCATATTATAAAAAGTTTAAAATGTTCATAAGACTCCGAAGTAAAATTAAGAATCATCTCTCCTTCCACTTCTAGCCACAGTTGACACTCTCATTTTAACTTCTAATATTACCATTAAGACTTTAAAGCAATACTATACCTGACAACCTGAAATAGTACTTTTTTGGATGTTATGCTATGAAATAAAATGAATTTAATGCCCCCTACTTTTTTCTCCCCTCATTCATTTTACAGTTTTTATTATATCATTATATTTACCTTGTCAAGTTATGTAATATTTACATTCTGTTCTGTTACTATAAGTCTTCAGTGCTTTGTCTTTAGGTTCATTCAACACGTTTACAATAAATTGAAACAGAGTTAAAAATAACATGGTTATGTAAATATTTTTATTATGGATCTAATCCTAGCATGTGATGTGGAACCCAATCCATTTTGACTATGTCCCCCTTTAAATTTCAGCTGGGAACTGTCCATGGTCCTCCAGGCACAGTCTGACCAGTTCAGGGCAGAATGTTTCACAGTACCAAAGTGAAGCCTAGGAACACGCTGGCCTCGTGGACAGTTTAATTCATTGTTAACTTGAACTGAGTTTGTCAATAATGCTAATTCCAAATTTAAACTGAATTCTTGTTATTTTCCAAGGTTGATGATGCCACTGGGACAGCTAAGATTTAGGAAAGGCCTTCCTCATTTTGAAGTAAAATGTTACTCTACAGCTTCTTCTCTAATAGATCATGGAATTACAGGGCCAAAGGATATTGTGCATATTACATTTTTTAGGTATTTATGCCAAAATTATACCTGTTCACACTATCACCAGCAATGCATGAGAGGGCATGTTTGGGGGAATTTCTGAGTTTATTTGTTAGTATTAACTGCAGTAGGTAGAAATAACCAACTAATTTTTAGTTTTATGAAAATTGTCTAGGGTTGGATGAATTAAGCTCAAGCCAGAGGTTCTCTACCCTGATGATAATCAGTCATTTTAGTTCTGAGAGGCAGTTTGATCTCAACTCATAATAGGAATTAATATGTTTAATATGTTTTAAAAACACAAACCTTTGAATCATTTCATTATTTCATGCATTTAATTGGGAAGTTAAAATGAATGCCTTGATCATATGATTTACAAATGTTTTTGCTACAGGTAGTCATGAAAGGATCATTAAATATTGGTTGCATTACTAGATCTGAAGCTAAAGATTTGTTACGTATAACTAACATACGTAAAATAGATAGCCAGTGGGAATGTGCTGTATGGCTCAGGGGACTCAAACTGGGGCTCTGTGACAACCTAGAGGGCTAGGTTGGGGTAGGAGATGGGTGGGAGACTCTGAAAGGAGGGGACATATGTACACCTATGGCTGATTCATGTTGATGTATGGCAGAAACCAACACAATATTGTAAAGCAGTTATCCTTCAACCAAAAGTAAATAAATTAAGAAAAAAATTTCGTTTAAGTGATTCCCATCACTATTTCCATAGCGTCTGTCCTCATTTGCCCATGCAGTTCCCTCTTGGAAGTCTGTCCTGATTTTGCTCTGAGGGAGCTAGTTGTTTCTTGTTCTGTGTGTCAGTGTGGTCTGACAGCATTCCCGGATCCTGGCCGGTGACACCGATGTCACATTACTTCAATGTATCCTTGAGGTAACCATGCAACCAGACTCCACTCCAGCCGCTGTCTCCTGCTCAAAGCTCCATCAGTAACTGCATTTAAGAGGACATCTGTTTCCAGCCATTCAGCCCTGTGCCCCCTGAATTCTGAAGCACTTAATCAGAGCGCTGGAGGAGGAGGTCCCTGAGGCCTGGTCGCTGGCTCCCAAGTTCCTGCCTTTCATATGAGAAACAGTATATAGTTAACTGGGCTGAAATGTGTCCAGAAAAAAAAATCTGAGCTGCTGTCACGTGCCACTATATTCTATGACCATGAAGGAATTTTCTGATTTTTATTAGACATAAGCATTAGTGCTCTGGATTTGTTAAAGAGGATTGTTTTGGCCATGGTCTCTAAGGCAGTGAGACAACAGTCTCATATCAGAGTGGAAAAAATTTCTCATAGTTGAAATATTTTAATTATGTTTATTGGTCTCTCGGTGTAAGCTGCCAATTGATTAGTTTATTCCAAAAAGTAAGTCTGACAGTAAGTCTATAGTACTCAATTGTCTGATATGTTTTCTGTGAATTTGTAGGAACTTTTGTAAATTCTTGGTTAAAAATATCTCGCCATTGGTCATGGAAAGGCTCATCTTTTGCGTTAGGGACTTTCTTTCAATGTAAAAGTTGATATATAATTTCCTACTGGGTTTTAGGACTCTGAGGGGATTAGGATTAACTTTCATCACTGTGTCATCAAATTTAGGACCTCAGTTTTCTTTCTTTTTTTAAAAAAAATATTTATTTGGCTGCACCAAGGCTTAGTTGCAGCACGTGGGATCTTTAGTTGTGATGTGCAGAATCTGGTTCACTGACCAGGGATTGCACCCTGGCCCCCTGCATTGGGAGTCCGGAGTCTTAGCCACTGGACCACTGAGCAAGTCCCCTGGACTCAGTTTTCTAACCACACATTAGATTGCAATTTCTAAGTTAATACATGATAACAAATTCCAATTTATTGTCACCAATGCTAATGCTAGATTAGAATGTTATTCTAGTTGAACAGATATTGTATTACTATCTGAAAATAAATCTGTAAAGTATTAAAGTATTATAAATTGTTAAAGTATTAAAGTATTGTATTTATTATGAAGTGTCCTTGACTCATCATACTATTTAATTCGCAGTAGTAATGGGGCTTCGCTGCAAAAAGAACTGGTTTGGAAAGGGAGTGGAGAAATGGAACAGTCACCAGGAGCCAGAAAAGCAAAGCATTTCATGAGCTAATTTCCATAATCTTTTTTGATGTGAATTAATTTAATTTGGAACTTGATGTCAACAAACTTTTTTTTAAATGAATTTTAAAGATATCCTTTTGATGCCTCTTTGGACCATTTTATATATAGTAAATAGAAGTAGATACACTGGTAACTTTCTTGGTGCCCTTTATTTTTACAAACCTAAGCATACGTATTCTTTAAAGTTATTCTTCTCATCATGGTTCTCTCTCTCCATTTTTAATCCTCCCACCCCAAAATTGACTACTCCTTCCTATTTCCTTTCTTCAGGGCCTACCAATTTTAGTATTGTCTTTATCAGACAGGGAGATACACGGTCAATGAATACTGGAAGAGAGATCTTACTCTCTTTTATACAATGATGTTTTATGATAATTCTACTCTGTTATTTAGCTTCATTCAAATAATTTTTAGTGGCTAATTAGGACTCTGAGAGTTGACTGTTTCCTCAACATCAATTTTCATCTATACCAAGCTTGAAAACACATAGCCCTGTAAACCTATTCTACCTATGGATCGAATCTACTAGTATGTTAGCCAGTGATTTATTTTCATTAAATCTCTCCAGAGGTCCCTATAGAAAAGTCTTATATGTCAGTTTCCTTTTTTTTCACCCCTAGGCCTGATTTTTTTTTTCCACTTACTTTTAAAAAAATGTATTTATTGTTAATTGAAGGATAATTGCTTTACAATCTTGTGTTGGTTTCTGCCATACATCAGCATGAATCAGCCATAGGTATACATATGCCCCTTCCCTCTTGAGCCTTCCTCCCACCTTCTACCCCATCTCAGCTTCCTAGGTTGTCACAGGGCCCCGATTTGAGCTCCCTGAGTCATACAGCACATTCCCACTGGCTCTCTATTTTACAATAGTGTGTATGTTTCCATGCTACTCAATTTGTCCCACCTTTTCCTTCCTCAAACTGTCCATGGTCTGGTTCTCTAGCCCTGATTTTATATCCCTTCTCTTTTTCAGACACTTAAATTCACCTAACATAGCTTTATAATTTAATGTCTTTATGAAGAGAGGATAGGGCACTAGAATGAAGAATGGAATGAGCGTTTAACCCTAACTCCTGGAAGTCATCAGTAAGCAAGATAAAGGAGAAGCAAACGCAGCCTCCCCTCATTGGCTACTAATGCTATGGTCTTCACTTTCCGTAATTATTTTAGGACTTGCTTGGTGCCGTGGAGGCCAAAGAAGCTCTTGAAAGGGAAGTTAAGGTCTTCCAAGAAAGGCTGCTTGCTGGTCAGCGGGTCTGGGATGCCTCAAAGCAGGAGCTGAGCGTCTTGAAGAGGAGCTCTTCAGAGCTGGAGAAGAGTTTGAAGGCCAGCCTGGAGGCAACTGCGGCCTCCCAGACCGAGCTCTCCTCATTTAGGGAGAAGATAGCAGCCCTCCTGAGGGGCAGCTGGGGCACACTGAGGCCCTCAGAGGATGCCATTCTGGAGAGGATTCGAGAAATGGGCAGCCAGGAAGAGAGCAGGAAACAGGTGAGTGGGGGTTGGGGGCTTACAAGCTTCTTAAGGACGGTCAGCTCCTTCATTTAGCATATTCAGCGCGTGAGTTGTCTGAGTTAGTCAAAGTGCTTCTTCCCCAAGCATTAGTCACTCAGTCATGTCCGACTCTTTACAACACTGTGGACCCTACCCGCCAGGCTTCTCGGTCCGTGGAATTCTCCAGGCAAGAACACTGGAGTGGATTGCCATTCCCTTCTCCGGTGGACCTTCCTAGCCCAGGGATCAAAGCTGGGTCTCCTGCATTGCAGGCAGATTCTTTATCATCTGAGCCACCAGGGAAGCCCAAGTTAGTTAAAAGCAACATTTAAATGTGGTTGTACTACTTTCAGGGATTCCCAGGTGGCTCAGTGGTAAAGAATCCTACTTTCAATTATATATTATATTTTTGAAGTCACATCTCACTGTGAATGATGTGGGTTCTGGACGCAGAGCTACCCATGCTGAATCTTGTCTCTACTGCACGCTCACTTGCTCCACATGTGAGGTTCCTGAGAGGACAGCCTCTGAGATTCTTTTTTTCCCCTGGCCTACTGTAGAGGGACAGTCCAGGGTCCACACCCCTATCCGAAACCCCTGAGGCCTGCTGTGGGGTGTTTTCTTTTCTTCTCTTTTTAAAATTGGAGTGTAATTGCTTTACAGTGTTTTGTTCGTTTCTGCTATATAACTACGTGCATCAGCCACATGTATAGATACATCCCCTCCCTCTTGGACCTCCTTCCCACCTCGCCCCCATCCCACCCCTCTATGTCATCAGAAAATCCTGAGCTGGGCTCCCTGTACTATGCAGCAGCTTTCCGCTAGCTATCTATTTTACACATGATAGTGTGTATACTGGGAAAGATTGAGGGTAGGAGGAGAAGGGGACATCAGAGGATGAGATGGCTGGATGGCATTACCGACTCAGTGGGTATGAGTTTGAGCAAACTCCGGGAGATAGTGAAGGACAGGCGTGCTGCAGTCCATGGGGTCACAGAGTCAGACACGACTTAGCGACTGAACAACAACAAAGCGTATACATGTCAATGTACTCTCTTGGTTCATCCCCGCCTCCTCTTCTCACCCTGTGCCCATCTGTCCGTTTTCTACACTTGTGTCACTATTCCTGTGCTGCAGACAGGTTCATCTGTACCATTTTCCTGCTGCGGTTTTCGAATTCAGAATTTTTCAGCATTTAGAAAGGTCATATAGTCCCCAGGAAGGTAGTGGAGAAAGGACCTTGACACGCTGCTCCTCAGTGGGTTCCGGTTAGCATTCCATAATCAACCACGTTCATCTTCTGCAGCGAAAGCCACGAACAGCTCAGCTTCATGGGATCCACCAGGACTGTGAAGAGCCGCGGTCACTTCAGATCAGGGTTTGTTGCCAGATCCTATCAGGTCAAGCTTTGCCAGCCAGTGAGTTTTGGGAAAAAAACCCGTCAGCTTTCAGATCTTTTGGGATTTTGGAATTGCAGATAAGAGTTGCTAGGCCTGCAACCGGATCTGGCTCTTAAGGTTATTGTTTGTTGTAAACCTTAAATTAAAAAAAAAATTATTATGAAGTCTTTAACACACTGTCTGGACAATAGCAATGATAAATATTAAGTATTGCTGCCCTGGTCCCGCCTCCTCTCTCACCTCCTCTCTCCTTCTCTTCTTTTCCTAATGTACCTGAAACAGTCTTTTAGAGGACCTGTTTAACAAGTGGATTTAAAAATGGTTTACATCACACATATGACTGAAGCTTGCTTAATTTTGTTATCTTATTTCTATTATTAACAGTTCTTCTTTCCCATAAAGCTTTGCTTAGCCATGTCAAGTTCAGCCCACTCTATTTAAGTCATCACTAAATCCAGATTTTAAAGTCCTAATTAATGAGGTTTTTAACTAAATAACATCCAAATTCTATGATATTCATGAATATAATTCTTTAATTCCATTAGGAACTATTTCTTCTCTTCAGTTCATTCTTTGATCAAAAGGTGAAAATGAACTTTTTCATCTTTTAACATTCCTCAAAAACTCAGACTTTTCACATTCCTCAAAAACTCATACTGAACACTAACACACAGCTCAGGGTTACCTTTGTAAATTTCCTTTAACGCTAAGACATTTTAAATTCCCTCTGAAAACTCTGCAAAATTCACTCGTGCCCCGGCAGCAGCCCCAGTGACTCCTTCGTCCAAGTGTAGGATTCTCTTTGTGGATAGAAAATGTTCATCCCATAACATGTGTGGGGCTTCCCTGGTAACTCAGATAGTAAAGAATCCTCCTGCAATGCAGGAGACCCGGGTGCAGTCCCTGGGTCGGGAAGATCCCCTTGAGAAGAAAGTGGCAACCCACTCCCCTTGAGAAGAAAGTATTCTTGCCTGGAGAATCCCATGGACAGAGGAGCCTGGGGGGCTAGAGCCCATGGGGTCACAAAGAGTCGGTCACGACTGAGCGGCTAATTCGCAGGTAACATGTGCGGGTCTCTAAGGGTCACTCAGTCTATCTTAGGGTTCAGTACACATACAGGTCCTGGGTTGGAGGAGAAAATTATTTACAGGACTGAGAAAAGCTTCATTAAGTGAGTTACCTTGAATAGTAATAGACGTACTTCAATAGCCAATGGATCTTTGCCATTACATTTTATTGCTTCCCTCTTGTATTTTTCCAAATGTTTTCCTAAAACTATTTTAATTCCAGCATGTGAAACATGGCATAAAGTTGTCAGCATGATGTATATGTTTATTTTCTAAAACAAAATGATGTAAATTGGTTAAGCTGGCTATGCCCTCCCCCTCTCCTCGTAAAAATGAGAATGAGTCAGAGCCTTTTTAGTGCCTTTGTCTGCCATTCCTAGCCTGTAATTTTTTTTTCAATAGCTGCCCTCACTCTTTAAAAGCCTGAAATCAAGCCTGTAGCTGGCATCTTGTGTGACTCATCTTCAAGTAAAATCAGGGGAAAACGGATTTCATATATTGTCTTAGAACTGTTTCTGAAGAATGGGAGCTTTACAGATTGATGAATCTGCTGCGGAGGGTGCATCCCCTGCCAGCTGTCGGGGATAAACACACAGTCCCCAGCTAAGTAACACCCATGTGCCCTGGGCCTGGCAAATCCTCCCCTTCACCGTGACTCCGACTCACTGAACATTGCTTTTCTTGTTTACCTCTTTGCTATTCATTTTCACTCTCCTGGATTTGCAATTCTGGGTAGAACTCAGGATACCACCCAAATGTTTTTCAGTAAGTGGTTTCTACTTGTTTCATGCTCTTCTGATTATAGCAAAACCTACTTTTCTTTTTAAGTACTTTACTATACTCTAGAGCAGGATTTCTCAGCTGTTGACATTTGGGGCTGGAATATCCTTTGTTGTAAAAGTGGTTCTGTGCATTGTAGGATGTTTAGCAACATCTCCAGCTTCTACTCACTAGACACACCCCAATTGGTGACAACCAGTGGTGTCTCTGTGCGTGTGTGCTGTCACTTCAGTTGTATCCAACTCTGCAATCCTATGCACTGTAGCTCACCAGGTTCCTCTGTCCATGGGATTCTCCTGATGAGAATATTGGAGTGGGTTGCCATGCCCTCCTCCAGGGGATCTTCCCAGCTCAGGGGTCAAACCCGAGTCTCTTATTATCAGGTGGCTTCCCTGGTGGCTCAGACAGTAAAGCGTCTGTCTACAATGTGGGAGACCTGGGTTCGATCCCTGGATCAGGAAGATCCGCTGGAGAAGGAAATGGCAATCCACTCCAGTACTCTTGCCTGGAAAATCCCATGGTCAGAGGAGCCTGATAGATTACAGTCCGTGGGGTTGCAAAGAGTCAGACACGACTGAACGACTTCGCTTTCACTTTCTTTACCACTGGCACCATCTGGGAAGACCTAGTGATTTCTCTAGTGTTAGTGTCTGAATTGTGTCAGACTCTTTCCGACCCCGTGGACTGTAGCCCACTAGGCTCCTCTGTCCCTGGGATTCTCCAGGCAAGAACACTGGAGTGGGTTGCCATTCCCTTCTCCAGGGGGTCTTCCCGACCCAGGGATCAAACCTAGATCGCCTGCTTTGTAGGCAAATTCTTTATCGTCTGAGCCACCAGGGAAGACCCATGGCGTCTCTGGATATTGCCAAATGACCCTGGGAAATGAAACTGCCCCTAGTTGAAAACCTCTCTCTTAGAGGAATGTTCTAATGTGGAGTTCCCAGGAATTCTAAATGAGCGTTTCAGTTTATGTAGCCTTGAAATTTCAGCACACTTGTAACAAGTGTTTTTGAAATAATGATTTCTTGCACAATGACAGGAAACTATGATATTTTCAGATTTCAAAGTATTGAGGTGAGCATTTGTTTGTTTGTTTTGAACTTTTAGATATTTCCTAGCTGGCTAATTATCTGGCTGAGAATTGACCATGAGTGATTCCCATGTTGCCTCCTTAATTGCAAACAAATTAGTACAGACTCACAAACATTTTTCTAGTCAACTCTTCTGTTCCACTTTAGAGCACATACAAGGCTATATCTCCTCCAGTGGAGTTTTTTCAGTCCAGCGTGAGAGCCCTGGGGACTCAGTGTGATACCATAAACAACCTGAGATATTTTTACAACTCCCCTACTCCCCCTTTCTGATCTCTTAACTCTGCTCTGTTCTTAATGCTCCAATATTCTAAACCAAACATTTACCCAGAAGCTTCGGGCACGCTTGCACTGACATTTCATCATCCAGTATTATGTCACATAGTCACTCCTGGCTCCAGGGGCATCTGGGCAAGTCCAAGGACAGAGGTCTCAGCTGTCCCAGGCTCCGAAGTGTATTAATTTCCTAGAGTGACCATGACAAAGTACCACTACCTAAGTGGCTTAGACAACAGAAATTTGTTGTCTCGCAACTCTGGAGGCTTGAAGTCCAAAGTCAAAGTGTTGGTAGGATCGGTGTCTTCTGAGTGCCTAGAGGGAAAATCTGTTTCAAACCTATCACCTAGCTTCTGATAGCCTCAGACACTCTTTGGTTTATGGATCACATTCTGTGTCTTCATATAATTTTCCCTCCACTTGTGTGTGTCTCTTTGTCCAAAATTCCCCTTTTAATAAGGACACAGGTCATATTGGATTAGGACCCACCCTCATGACCTCATTTTAACTTATCTCTGTAAAGATTCTAATAAGGTCACATTCTGAAGCACCAGGGGACTTCAACACAACTCTTTTGGGGGGACCCAATTCAAACCATTAAAGAATTTGACATACACATTGTGGTGTAGGGTCAGCCCAGTCAATAGTGTTGGCCATACATATGACAAGAAGGAAGGATAATTTGATTGGTTCCTGGTAGCTTATTTTATATATTTCTTAAGTGAAAATCTAGCTTGAATAATCAAAGAAGAGTTGTTTCTGTCCAGAAGGCACTGGCCCTTACGTGACCCAAGTGGCTTTTTCTTCAGCTTAGAGCTCTTGTGCTTCCATTGGATTTAATCTTAGGGCAGAAGTGCCTCTCAGGTGAAATCAACAACTCCTTGTCCTTGGAAAGTAAATTAGTTCTCTTAGGGCATTATGACTTCACTTCCAAAATCCAGGCTGCTTGGTTTTGTAGTATTATAGTTTATTTCAGTGCCTTTTTTTGTTTTTAAAAATTGCGATGTTGTTGCTCAGTCGCTCAGTCGCATCCGACTCTTTGCAACCCCATGGACTGCAGCACACCAGGCTTCCTTGTCCTTCATCATCTCCCAAAGCTTGCTCAAACTCATGTCCACTGATATGTATTCTTTAGTACAAGCCACCCTCCTTCCCTACCCATTCCAGGCATCTCTAGTGGTTTGATTTTTACAGAAATAGAAATTAAGAGTTTAATCAGAACAACATCAGTAGGCAACACTTTTTAAAACATTTATATGCTGTGCTGGGTCTTAGTTGCTGCACGAGGCATCTTTAGTTGCAGCATGTGGGATCTAGTTCCCTGACCAGGGATGGAACCTGGGTCCCCTGCATTGGGAGCTCAGAGTCTTAGCTTCTGGACCACCAGGGAAGTCCCACATCTCTAGTGTTGAAATTCCTAGCACGTTTTGTGCCACAGAGTATCAGGGATATGTTAACAGATTATGCTAAGAAAAAGGAAAGGGAAAAAAAAAAGGAAAAAAGTCTTACTGATTCTTTAGATTTGTCGGTGTGAAAAGCACAACACAATTTTGCAGTTTTGATGGGAAACATTCACCTGGTCACTGGCATTTGATGTTTCCAAGAACTGAGTTAGATTGGAATATTAATTTATTTGAATTAAAATATGTAAATTTAACTTTAAAAAGACCTGGTGGTGTCATATGCATGGAGATCTAGGTAAGCATACGAAGCTAAGTTCTATGGTGCGTAGAATATTGGGAAGTTCACAGCTGTTTGCTCCTCTCTGGACACCAGAATCTTGGCAGGACAGCTGGGGAGATTCTGCCCAGGTCAGCCACACTGGTGTTTGTAAAAGTCATACTCTGCTGAATCTATAATTTCCATGGATCACTGTCAGGTCCACACGGGATAAAGATGTAAGAGGAACCCTCTCACCTCTGATTCAACACATTTGTTCCTTATTTGTCTTTCCCAGAAAGATTTCTAGTTGAAAAACAGCTTCTGTGATCTGAAAACAGTTTGGGAAATATGTGTATGCGTGCTCGGTCGCTTCAGTCGTGTCTGACACTTTGCGACCCTATGGACTGTAGCCCACCAGGCTCCTCTGTGGGATTTTCCAGGCAAGAATACTGGAGTGGGTTGCCATGCTCTCCTTCAGGGAATCTTCCCAACTCAGGGATCGAACCTGCGTCTCCCGTACTGCAGGTGGATTCTTTATCCACTGAACCACCTGGGAAGCCCTGGAGAAACGTGATAGAGGACAATCCCTGAAAAACTTCTCAAACTCCGTATGACATAAGAACAGTATTGGATGAGCCCACATCCTGGAGGAGTAATGCTGATGATACAAGTGGTGCAGTGTGCTGAACTTCAACTGGGAATGAGATACTGTGCTAATCAAATGGTCATTAATTTAGCTCATTTTCTCATAAGAACAAAGTCTGAGTTTCAGTGAGGTTCATTTCTTGCTTCAGTTAACACACTGGTCAGGGGAAGGGTGAGGACTTGAAATCAGGACTGTCTGACTCCCAAGTTCCTGTCCCACAGTGTGGTCTACATCAGGTGTCTGCCTCTTCCTTCCGGGTCATTATCGCTCCCTGAGCCAGTTATTGCACTCCCTCGTTGTCTTGACTGATGTCTATGGAAGACTTGGCTCTCCTCTGGTAAGGTGTGCAGCGTGCTGAATGTGGCTAAGCGATCACACAGTTTCCCATCTTTCCAACTGAGATTTTCTGCATTTGTTTGCCCTTTGGCTTCCTTCTCTTTGCCAGGTCAACTATGGGATGGAAGTGTCAAAGAATCTTTGGGTAGAAAGACTTAACTTTCGACTTAGAGTCCAATATGAAACCACATTTTCAGTTGTACAGAAACATGTGTCATCTCTTGTTCAATGTACTATCATTAGAGTTTTGGAGGTTACTTTGTGTATTGTACTTGATGCATTTTTTCTGTTAAGATCAGATCTGCTATTAGTAAGTACTAAGGGCATATTCATTGGAAGGACTGATGCTGAAGCTCTAATATTTTGGCCACCTGATATGAAGAGCCAACTCATTGGAAAAGATCCTGATGCTGGGAAAGATTGAAGGCAAAAGGTGAAGTGGGCAGCAGAGAATGAGATGGTTATATGGCATCACCAACTCAATGGACATGAGTTTGCGCAAACTCTGGGAGATAGCAGAGGACAGAGGAGCCTGGTGTACTGTAGCCCATGGTGTCGCAAAGAGTCGGACATGACTTAGTGCCTGAACAACAACAACAAAGTGTAGAAAATATGAAAGGGGGGTTCTGAGAGCCTCATAGTGTATAATGAAAGTAGGAATTTCCTTCAGAAATGTAATTCTTTGGATATGGTACTAAGCAGCTTGTCATCAAATATCTGATTTCAAGCACCTTCAGGAGTATAGCATTAATTGAATTATAGACATGGGAACTTGAAAGTCTTAGAAGCACAAAATTAGAGCTCAAGTAATTTAACCTTCCTGACTGTAGCACTTCAGTCCACCCCATAATATTCTTAACAAAGGGTTGGCCAAATCCTAGCCATCTCCAGGGACTGGTACTTCACTACCTGACATGAGAAGATGCTTAAAGTATGAGGTAAACACAAAACCTCCAAACTGCTATATGATGTCTCAACTATATTTTAGCAATACATACAAATACATTATTTTAAAAGAGTAATAGTTATTTCCTCTGGGTGGTGGGATCATAGGAATTAGGTTTTTGCTTATTTACATATTTGTTTTTGTCTGTAATGCATCTTTTACAACGAGTATGTATTACTTTGAAATTATGGTGACAGGAAAATTCTTTACATAGGAATAGAAGTCTTTGATATATACCTGTTTGTCCTCGACTTGAACTCTGAAAGCAACTCAGAACAAATCCCATTGTTCTTCTGTATAATAGCCTTTTAAACTATTGAACACAATATTGTAAAGTAATTAGCCTCCAATTAAAATAAATAATTAAAAATATTTGAACACAGCTTGAATATCTTCTTGTCTTTAGGTTTGATTGTTTGCAGATGGGTGGATGGGAATTAAAAAAAAAGAAACCATCAAAACCAAATAAATTTATGACCTTAAACTAATTTTTTTAAATTGAATTCAACATTTTCTGAAAATGGGGTTTGGTGGAATCAGTTTGAGTATTCTCTAAGTGTACCTGAGGTGTTTGGTAAATTTAAATTCTTGGTTTAAGGGAAGGTCAGGAAAAGAAGAGAAACTCCTGTTTGGAAGGAAGGAAGGAAGCATTGGGTAAGGTAGGGGTTGGGGGGAGTTTGGGGTCCTTTAATGGAGAAACAGTGACTTTATGCTCTGAAAGAGGAGGTGGTAGTTAAATCCCCCTGCTGCCTTCTGCTCTGCTGTTGACCCTATTCTGACTCGCTGTATTAAAGGAATTTTGGTCTTTTGAATGCTAACACAATGACATTGCTCCTTAACTGTGCATCACAGATGCTGTACCACTGCAGTTTAGTGCATGAGTAACCAATACTCAATACAAAGTTCTAAATAAAGCTTGGAAAAATATGTTTCTGCACTTAAATTTCCAATTACAGCCCAAGGTTATCTATCAAAGTTAACTTCCTGTGTAATCTGAATGTGCTATATGTGGCAGAAGAGTTTCTCTAGAAAATGGTTATAGTTTTTCAAAGTACTTTATGTCTGAATTCTTTTTTCGGTTAAGCTTTTTTCTTTTTTCTTGGGGTATAATTGCATTGCATTGTTGTGTTAGTTTTGCTGTGCAGTAAAGTGAAGCAGCTATATGTGTACATACATCCCCTTTCTCTTGAACCACTCTCATCCCACCCATTTGTTAATAGGTCATCAAAAAGCACAGAGTTGAGCTCCCTGTGCTGGACAGCAGCTTCCCACTAGCTGCTGTCTATTTTAGACGTGGTAATGTATGTCATTCCTAATCTCCCGACTTGTCCCACCCTCTCCTTCCCCTGATGTGACCACAAGTCCATTCTATACGTTTCCAGCTCTATTCCTGCCCTGCAGATTGGTTCACCTGTACCATTTTTCTAGATTCCACATATATGTGTTAATATACGATATTTGCTTTTCTCTCTTTTCCACTGAACTTTGAAACTCCTAAATTAATAATGGGACTTGCATGGCAGTCCAGTGGTTAAGATTTCAAGCTTCCAATGCAAAGGGTGTGGATTTGTTCCCTGGTCAGGGAACTAAGATCCTATATGGCATGTGGCCAAGGTAGCTTTAGGGGTAAGTAAAGGTTTTCCCTCAATACTTCCCAAAGAACTTGCTTAAGGAATGATGTAAAAATTAAAAATACCAATCAAAAATGTTTTGCTACCTAATGAATGTAGATTTATTTCAAGCAGAGGCAAATACAGCTATCAGTTACCTATTTTTTAAATTTAATTGTTACAAAGAATCTGAACATTGGAGTTATAAATAGTTGTATCTTTGGGGTTGAGCGCTTGATTTTAACACTTTGTTGCATCTGAAACAAGGCTTATCCTTATTCTGTGTCTTTGTTTCCAGATGGTCTCCCAGCTTGAAGCCCAAATATCTAAGCTTGTTGAACAGTTGGGAAATGAGTCCCAGTTTCACCAGAAAGCCCTGCAGAGAGCCCAGAAAGCAGAAAACAAGTTGGAGACTCTTCAGGGCCAGCTGACACACCTGGAGGAAGAGCTGGTCTCTGGAGGTGTTCTGCGAGATGATTTGAATTTCGAGAAGCAAAAAGTAATAACATGAGGGCTGGCTCATGGGTGGAAACATCTGTTGCAATATAAGATTTTATGTAAATATTTTGAATTTTACAGTACTTTGGTATCTTGGTGAACTTCTGAGTCATGAGTAAATTTCAGGGAACAATGGATATTGTTTTGGGGTTTCTTCCTATTTTTGGAGCTTCCTTGATCCAAATTAATTCACTTAAATTCAACAGGTATTTATTGAATATCTATTATATATGAAACTCTGATGGTTTGGGGGTAAGGTATGAATAACACACAGTTCTTTTTTTCTTAACTTTTCCGTGGGGCATGTGAGATCTTCCCCAACCAGGGATCGAACCTGTGCCTCTTGCATTGGGAGCACAGTCTTAACCACTGGATTGCCAGAAAAGTCCTAACACACAGTTCTTGATCGTAGAAGCTCATAATTCAATAGAGGAGACAGGTGTTCAAATGTGCTGTACTGTACTATAAGGCTGTAAGTATTATTATAATAGATATGTTGACCAATAGAGTGCTTTAGGAGCCCAGTGAAGCGAATGATAAATTCTGGATAAAGTGGGGATTTTACAGGGAAGGAGACAATTAATTTCATCTTTGAAGGATAAATTGGATGTTAGTACAAAGAAAGACGAGAAAGAGGGGAAATAGTGAACAAAAGTCTGGAAGGTTTCAAGTATCTTCACAGGGCACAGAGTGGCTATTCCCATATGGCTGGAACCTGACTTTTCTTGGTGGGGCTGTGGTGGGAGAGCAGATTGGAATGGCTTGGGTTGTGAAGACTGAGCTCTCTTTTTTCTGCAGACTCTGAAGTGCAATAAGCAATTTTTGAACATCACAGTGTTTTAGAAAGATCATGTTACAGGGCAGCTGAGATTGCAGACTCAGGAGAGACTCAGAAATGATAGGGGTGATAACCCAGAGGGATATAAGGAAAGTAGAGTGAGAAGAGAAGGCATCTATGCTTAGGATTTAACCCTAAGAAGACCATCAGTGATGTCTGAGCAAAAATTTCAGCAGAGTGGTGGAGAACAGAAGTCAGTTTGCATTAGGACGAGGGGAGACTACTATGGGAGAAGCTAGAGACTTAGATGACAATGAAGTCTGGTGACCAAAGAGAAAACAGGCATGAAGCTATGAAAAGCAGGATCAAAGAAAGGTTTTGTTGAACAGAATGGCAAGATACATGTTTGTACCTTATCACGGGCATCTATAGGGATAAACGGGTTCATGCATAGGTGCAGGGGGCTTCACCAGTGGCTCAGTGGTAAAGAATCTGCCTGCAATGCAGGAGTTGAAAGAGATGCATGTTCAGCCCCTGCATCAGGAAGATCCCCTGGAGGAGGGCATGGCAACCCACTCCAGTACTCTTACCTGGAGCATCACACGGACAGAGGAGCCTGGTGGGGTATAGTCCATAGGGTCACAAAGAGTCGGACACGACTGAAACAACTTAGCATGCACTCATAGGCGTAGAATTTGGCACGAAAAATACTCTTCAGTTGAAAAATCTGTACTCTGGACACTCATGCATTCATTCTCTGCACTTAAAAAAAAAACAAAAACGGAGGAAGCTTCCTGCCTGTGCTTAGGGTTGGATATGTAAAGATGCTTAAGAGATGCTGGGGGGATCCCAGTGTCATAGATGAGATGGGCAAATCAGGACACAGTGCAGTTAGTGCTATGAGAAAAGTACACAGTTCAACAGGAATTCAGATAAAAGGAGTAATTGCTTCTTTCCTATCTCATTGTGTGAGGAAATGAGCCACATTCACCTGGGAGATAACACTGGAGAGCGGCCAGAAAAAATGAGTAGGAGCTTGTTAGGTAGAAGATGTGGGGAAGGAATTTGGGGTTGGGGGATGGCAGGAATGATGAAGGACTGGAGGGTGGCAGGGAGACTGGACCGTGGTGCTCAGTGTGCCAGGGCAGGCTGATCTTGCGAGGCGTTATCCCGTGGGTGATGGAAAGCCATAGATGGGTCTTGACTAAAAGAAAGTTTTCTCCAAAGGCAGGGTGGCTCTGAGAGTCTAGAGGCTAAAAGGAGGAGCCCTTTGGGTTCTGGAATAAAACTATTCTTAGAATAGTTTTGATGAGAAGATAATAAGGATTGGGATCAAGCAGTGAAAGGAATTTCTCAAACAGATGTCTCAAAAAGGTGTGTTGGTTGACATTTTGAGCTTGATAGGAAATCCTGCACCTGAGCCCAATGTGTTAAATTGGAAGGAATCTGATTGCCAGACATCTACACCATGGGTTCCACCAATACCTTGCACTAAATATTCAAAAGAAAAATGATTCTCCCTTCTCAAATTTGTCCCTCTCCTTCTCAGTGATGATGTAATCTGCCTCCAGTTGCTCAAGCCAGAATCCTGAGGGTCATCCTGAAGGCCTCTCTCTTTTCAGTCGATTCCTAAGCACTGTAAATCCTAAAACATTATATCCACAATAGATCTCAAATATCCCCTCCTCATCTCTAATTTAGAAGCAGTGCTTTACTTTGGAGCATTGCGATCATCTGCATGGACTGTGGAAACAACCTTCTCACTGATCGCCCCACCACTCCCAGCATGGTCTTAATAAAATGCATGTCTAATCTTATCTTCCTCCATCCGGTCAAGGGCTCTGTATGGGCCTCCCTCAGGATTAGGTCTTGATTCCTTGACCTGGCTAGTTCATCAGTCCAGGCTCTTCTCTCACCTGCAATCTCTCAGGCCAGTGGTTGCAAAGTCAGAAGCCTCGAGGGACCATCGGGGTACTGGTAGGGTGCCATGAGTGGTCAGAGTCCAAACACGTCCACATTCAAATTTGTCCTGTGGTCTAAAATAAGAAGGCCCCCTTGGCAACCCAGATTGCACATTGCTGGTCTCTCTGAGAAGTGTTCTCCTCATCTTCTTCTCCTGGAAATAACTGCCCCACTGTCCCATTAGCTGTCCCTTCAGATCCAGTTCCAGAAACCTTTCCTTAGAGGCCTAGTTCTTCATGCAACATGTACCTGGTTCTGTCATGCACTCACCACCCTTTCTGTATCCATGTTTTAACTCGACTTTTCCAATCCACTCTGAATTTCTTGAGGCCCGGGAAAATCTTTTTTCTGGACTTTTTCCAGGACTTAGAGCAAGAATCAATAAATATTATTTAAGTAATAGAAGACACACATCAAAGGCAAGACTTTTAGGTAGATCAATATGTCTTCCATCCTTCATTATGAGGACACTAATTTGAATAGAGGTTATATCAAAATGTAGGCTTTCCTGGTGGCTCATAGGTAAAGAATCTGCCTGCAATACAGGAGGCCTAGGGCTAGGAAGATCCCCTAAAGAAGGGAAAAGCTACTCACTCCAGCATTCTTGCCTGGGAAATCCCATGGACAGAGGAGCCTGGCGGGCTCCATGGGATCGCAAAGAGTTGAACACGACTGAGCAACTAACACTTTCACACTTTCATATCAAAATAGCTCTCAGTTATGAAAGTAAGTTGTGTAAACTGATTCTGCCCATGGTGAATCTTCCATAGGTAACTGCCTATAAACTAGTAGTAGTATCCTTACTGCCCAATAAGAATAGTAGGCATGTTGTTGTTCAGTTCCTAAGTCGTGTCCTACTCTTTGTGACCCCATGGACTGCAGCATGCCAGGCTTCCCTGTCCTTCACAATGTCCCAAAGTTTGCTCAAGCTCTTGTTGTTTGAGCTGGTGATGCCATCCAACCTTCTTATCCTCTGTCACTCCCTTCTCCTCCTGCCCTCAGTCTTTCCCAGCATCAGAGTCTTTTCCAGTGAGTTGGCTCTTCACATCAGGTGACCAAAGTATTGGAAGTTCAGCTTCAGCATCAGTCCTTGCAGTGAATATTCAGGGTTGATTTCCTTTAGGATTGACTGGTTTGATCTCCTTGCTGTTGAAGGAACTCTCAAGAGTCTTCTCCAGAACAATTCAAAAGCATCAATTTTTTGACACTTAGCCTTCTTTATGGACCAACTCTCACATCCATACATGACCACTGGAAAAACCATAGCTTTGAGTTTATGGACTTTTGTCAGCAAAGTGATATCTCTGCTTTTTAATACACTGTCTAAGTTTGCCATAGCTTTACTTCCAAGGAGCAAATGTCTTCTAATTTCATGGCTGCGGTCACCATCTGCAGTGATTTTGGAGCCCAAGAAAATAAAATCTGTCCCTTATCTCCACTTTTCCCCATCTATTTGCCATTAAGTGATGGGATTGGATGCCATAATCTTAGTTTTTTGAATGTTGAGTTTTAAGTCAGCTTTATTTCTCTCTTCTTTCGCCCTCATCAAGAGGCTCTTTAGTTCCTCTGTGCTTTCTTCCATTTGGGTGGTATGACCTGCATATATGAGGTTGTTATTTCTCCCAGAAATCTTGATTCCAGCTTGTGCTTCATCCAGCCCAGTATTTTGAATGATGTACTCTGCATAGAAGTTCACTAAACTAGGTGACAATATGCAGCCTTGACATACTCCTTTCCCAGTTTGGAACCAGTCCATTGTTCCATGTCCTGTTCTAACTATTGCTTCTTGTCCTGAATGCAGGTTTCTCAGGAGACAGGTAAAGTGATCTGGTTTCCCATCTACTTAAGAATTTTCCACAGTTTGTTGTGATGCACACAGCCAAAGGCTTTAGCATAGTAAATGAAGCAGAAGTAGATTTTTTGGTTTTGGAATTCTCTTGCTTTTTCTAGGCATGTAAGATTGAAAAGCAAAGGTATACAGAGATTAAATTTAAATACAGGTGATTGAAATTCACACAGGATAGAATATATTCATGCTAAGTTGTGATTCATTGTGATTCAAATGAACAAAATGTACAGGAATCCTTTCAGCCACTTTAACTTTCTGAGGTTTGGCCAAGATTCTTGAAAAGGCTCTTCCTCTTTGGGGTCTTGGCTCCCTGTTTTCTAAATCCCCTTTGGCCTGATGTAGATCTTTGCATGCTGGGTGGATGGGGCAATAGAAATAGAAAATGAAGCTTTTATACCTTCCCAGAAAAGTTACCAACTCTATTTTATTTAAAATACAAACAATAGCAGTTATTTCACTTTGATTTGCATAGATTAGAAATGAAGTAGTCCATTCTGGCAGTGGGGTGGGGGGCTGACAGAGCATTAAGAAGGGACAAACTGATGATGCAGAGACAGAAACAGCCTGTGGTTTTGCCACACAATACGACTGTGATGACTGTGACTTACATAGGAAAGATGAAGTTTTATGTATGCTTTTCAACAACATTGGAGAATATACACTTAGAAATACTTTCATCCTGATGACTGAAATATAGGTAGTTTGGGGCTTTAAGCTGGCATACTTCAGTCATCAGAAAAGGATACTTGTTTCAACATATAATTGCCTAAAAATGCCTGTTGGATGAAGAACTATTGCGATGAGAAGAAATTTCAAGATAGAACCCAAATCATGAAATTATGTTACAGAAAGCCCATTGGTTGATTTATTCATCTGTCAAGAACTCCGTAAGCATTTCATGTCTGATGTGACCAGATGAGCCCCAGAGATCAAGTGGAGGAGGATCCTACGCTAGTTTTGTGACTTTTACCTCCTAAACTATGAACTTTGACTTTTCTGATACAGCTTAATTTTAGAATGTTGGGACTTCCCTGGTGGTCCAGTAGTTAAGAGTTTGCCTTCAATGCAGGGGGTATGAGTTCGATTCCTGGGCGATAACATTCCACATGCCTCCCAGCCAAAAAACCAAAACACAAAGCAGAAGCAATACTGTAACAAATTCAATAAAGACTTTAAAAAAAAGTTGTTCCTTTATCCTTGATACTTAAAAACTTTAAAAGACATTTTCTAAAGAATTTTAACTTAAACAAAACCATTGTCCAAGTTTGTTTGTGTAGAGAGCTCTGGTTTTAGTGTGGTTTGTAGAACTAGAACCCAGGAAGAGTACAGTGGTTGGCTAAGTGGTCAGTTTCCACCGTGGAGGCCAGGGCTCACTTAGGTGGACAAAATTGCCATGGAAGGTATGTAGGTGACTGGTCTGCAGGGGCTGGATTAGCCAGTAGATTCCAGGGGCTGGGAGGGTCATGGTAGCAGCAGCATGTAGCCAAAGCAGAGAGATGTGGATGCAGTCAGGGACATGCCTCATTTGTCGGATGGCAGAGCTTCCCAGGTGGCTCAGTGCAAATTCTCTGTCTGCCACTGCAAGAGACCTGGTTCGATCCCTGAGTTGGGAAGATCCCCTGAGTTGGGGGAGGAAATGGCAACCCACTCCAGTGTTACTGCCTAGGAAATCCCATCGACAGAGGAGTCTGGGGGGCTATAGTCCATGGGGTCACGAAAGAGTCGGACATGACTTAGCAACTAAACAACAACACAGGGTTAAGAAGAATGTGTAATGTTAGACTAAACATCAAGGCCACTGACCAGAAGAGTCTGGAAAATCTGGACAAGAAACAGAGCATGGAGCTTGCAGGGTGGTTCAAGAATTCATCACCAAGCACTGGAGTCAGCGGCTGGGCTCTGTACTGGGTTTAATAAGAACTACCTGTAAGCTTGGGAGAAAGAGAAAGATTCTGTGAGATGGCTTATTAACTCTACTTTTGTGTCCCATTTTTATTTTTGTTCTCGAGTTTAGTATCTTAAATTTCTGGATCAGCTTTCAGAGAAAATGAAGTTGGACCAGATGGCTGCTGAACTTGGCTTTGACATGCGTCTGGATGTAGTTTTAGCTCGCACAGAGCAGCTGGTCCGCCTCGAGAGCAATGCAATCATTGAAAACAAGACGATCGCCCACAATTTACAGAGAAAGGTAGGGAATATTGCGGGTGTTGTGAGAAGGAAATTCTGAGAAACTTAAATCTTGAAAAATAATGTACTTCTACTATATTTGCCAATGTGGATAGGAAACATACAAATATGTGTTCAGAAGCTGAGTCTTGATTTCAAGCCTGAAGGGAAAGTAAATGTATCATCCAGGGTTATGTTTAACTATGAGTAACAGAGGCCCAAAGTTGCAGACTCAAGCAATTAGAAGTAGTTTTGTTGTTGTTTTGCTTTTTGCTTTTGGTATTTTTTTTTCTAACATACATTTCTGGAGGTAGCAGCTTAGGGTGAATGTGACATCTCTGCTCTGTAAAGTTTCCCAGGACCTAGGCTCTTTTCAGTTAGCAATTTCCCATCCCTAGGGTGGTCCTCATGACCATGGTTCACAGAAGTACCTAGGACCAGGCAGAAGTTTAAAAAAAGAAAGGAATGAAGAAGAGAAATGCAAAAGAGCATGCAGGAGCTATCTTTTAAAGGAGGCTCCCAGAGTTTTCTACATGAACTTGTGTTTATCTCCCAGAAGTAGAATGTGTTCTGATGGCTAAACCTAGCTGCAAGGGAGGCTGGAAACTAGTCTTTACTCTGTAGCCATTTGCCTAGCTGAAAAAAATCACTATTTCTATGACTGTGGGAGAAGAGGAGAGTAAAATCTTTTGCTTTTACATAAGCTCTCTTGCACTAGAGAGTAGAGGGGAGAAGTGCTTACTTTCCATTAACTCAAAGGAAGACTTAGAAACAGTTTAGACTACATAAATGAATGAATGGATGAAATGGATAAAAACATAATTATTAGTTATATAATTATTGGCATTGGGGAAAGAAAGAGGAAAACACAGATGTATCCTTAGAATAGTTCTTAGGAGAAAATTCTGTGGTAGAATTATCATGTATAGGCTGCTTAATGACTCACATCTGGGTTCTCAATTTGGCTCCACCACGCTGTATGACATTAGGCAAATTATATACCTTTCTGTCTTCATTTCCTCGTATTTAAGATGGGAATGATACCTATCTTATGATGTTAATTTTTTAAAAACAGCATTTTTGCTCTTGGTTCACAGAAGATGCTCTATTCATGTATGACCTCCATTTATGGTGTCTTAAGGAATATTTTCTAAAAGGAAGCAGACACCCCCTATTACCATCAGAGACATGAAACTGAGCTGCGGTTCTTTCTGAAGTTCTCAGATAATTGATTTTCCCTCCATATCCAATACTATTCTTTCTTAAGTGTTGTATAATTATTAAAATGACCAGTGTACAGAGTTTACCAGGGTAAATTTGCAATAGAGTGGAACTTGACATGAAGAAGGTCAGGGAAGGGAGGCTAGTTACAGAAATACTAAAAGAGCCTTGTTAAAAAAGGATGTGGGCACGGACATTGCTTGTCCCTGTTTGGTAAGATAGTTAAGCCTGTATTTCACAAAGTTCTTCACACTTTCAAACACTTTACTAATGCAGATTATATAACTGGAGAAAATGGGGTGTTTTTTAGCTCTAAGATTCTTTATTTCTACATGATTCCAATTTTCAGTGTCTGTAATAGATGAATGAGGTTCCTATACTTAATATTCCAATCACTAATTGTGACACGTGAAGGCCAAGAGGATTTTTTTCTCCTTTTAGAGTCCATAATCTTTTTCTAAAAAACATTTCAATTCTTTCATTAAGTTTGACTGTCAATGCTAAGTGCCAAGTGCAGACCTTATTCAGCTTGGTTTGAGGATGGTATAGGTCTGGTGTGTTATAAAGACACAATGAAATAACACCTTCTTGAAGGTGAATTAACACCTATTTCTAAAATCTTCAATATATAAATAAAGCTTTCCTCAAGATCTCCTTCATGTAGCTTATGTTAAAAACATATCAAATCCCATGTCTGGTGCCACTGAACCTGTTTCTAAATGGTTGAAATTAGTCGGTCTGGGTATTTGGTGCTAATTTGCACTGTATCTTCTTTCAGAAAAGACCAGTGTGAGCATAGTTGCCATGGGATGTTGGAGAGGATTTTGTCTGTCTTATTATGTTCTGCTCTTGATAAGCTCATTTTAGTAGTTTTAAAAGTAATTTTACATTTTTATTATGATGTACATCATGTTGGAGGGAATGGGACATTGAAAGCATACTCCTTGGTGCATTTTCTGTGGCTCTTTTGTCTCATACTTTGCAGCTACCAAATTAATTCTTGGAAAAATAGGGATTAAAAAAATGCAATCAGGAAAAGGAATCCAACAACCTTTTTCTGATGGTTTACAAATTAGTCTTATTGAAGTATAGATAAAGATCAATATTATCTAAGGAATTCATTTATATTTACTGACTCTTCAATGATTATTTTAAAAAATCCCTTGGGGAGGGAGGTAGGAGGGAGGCTCAAGAGGGAGGGGACATATGTATACCTGTGACTGATTCATGTTGATGTTTGGCAGAAACCAACACAATACTGTAAAGCAATTATCCCGCAATTAAAATTAAATAAATTTTAAAAAACCTAAAAAATAAATGAATGGAATTTCACAGCTAAAAAAAAAAAATCCTTTTTTTGTATCAAACCAGCTAAAGACTCAGAAGGAAAGACTGGAGAGCAAAGAGCTGCACATGAACCTCCTCCGGCAGAAAATAGCCCACCTGGAGCAGGAGAAACAGGTGCGCTCAGCTGTGATGCTGGAGCGGGATGAGGCCAATGCCACCATCAGGAAGCTGCAGAAGAAGGTGGAGAGGCTGCAGAAAGAGCTGAGTGTGTGTCGAGAGCTGAACACCGAGCTCAAAGCCAAACTGGCTGACACCAACGAACTTAAGGCAAGTGCTCAGAATGTGTTTCCTTGTCACTGTTTGTGTTTCCATCAAAATTTATGCAAAAGAGTGACAGCCTTATAAGGGGCACACTAGGAAAAAAAAGAGCTGAAAACTTTCTCTGATTTTCTAGAGCTGTGAGAAAATGCAACAAATTTCACAAATCAGCAGGGTAGATCACCTTCGTGTCCCTTCAATATCTGAAATGAAGCCATCCATAGTTGCTGAATGAAAAATCAAGTAAAAAAGGGGTGATGTGATGTACAGAAAATAAAAACATTTCTTCAAAGTGTGGGTGACTATGATATTAAGAATCATATAGACTTTTTTTTTTGCATTGGCATTTGCTTAGAGAAGATGAGAAAATGAATACACACAAGTATTCGCTGAAAATGATCAGACAGCAGTAGGGTGTGTGTTATGCTTTGGGATATTGTCACACCAAGCAGGGAAGAGGGCAGACAGGCTGGGACCATGTGCTTCCTGGATTCGAGGTCTTTGACTTCTAATGAGTATAGAGAAGAATGAAATGAAAACTTCGGATTTAATAAAAATATTCAAATGTCACGTGTGTATTCCCCTGGCAATAATATGTTAATTTCATATACACTGGCATCCCTGGCGGGTACACCCATCGTGCATACTGGCAACAGTGATGTCCTTCCTCTCTGCAGATGAGGGCTCTGAAATGGAATGTTTCTGAGTCTGGAGACAGATCAGTTGGGAAAAGGAATCTGGAATAAAGCCAACAGTTGAATCTGTGTAGCAGAACCATATCTTAGGGCATAGTTCCCACTCGATTTTCCCTTCTGAGTCATTAGCTCTTCCCCCCTCCCTCCTCCAAGCCCTTCTGGCATCAGAACGAGGTAGCTAAACAGAGGCTTGCTTCCCTAGAGAAGGGAAGGGCAGACATAGCCCAGGGGAAGGGACACATTTGCATGTAAAGGAAGGAGAAGCTAGGGAAAGCATCTGATGGGGTCCCTGGGTGAGGAGAAAGTGTCAGAGGTAAGTATCCTGGACACCCTGCTCACACCTTGAAATTGACCTTTAGGGTGTGCGTCTGGTGGGTATGGGGAGAATCCCTGACGTCAGCATGCAGTTGGTTCCACCCTGGCTGGCGGAGGCTGCAGGAGTGCTGGGGCAGCGGGCCTAGACTGCACCCATTCCAGAGCCTGAAGCTCCATTTGCGCCCATGGGGACTGTGGAAGGTGGCTAAAGATGTGAGAAGGATGGTGTGCTGTGGGAGCAGGCGGGGGTGACCCTCTGAAGTGACGGACACAGTGACCCGCCATCAGAGACTCTGGGGCAGATGTCCTAAGTCGTGATCCTGGCTAAGTGTAGTGAGAGTGGCCATAGGACGCCTGGCCCAAGACAACCCTGTGAACCAGAGCGTTGAGGAGTCACCCTAGCGATAGCAGAGAGCGGAAGCAGGAAGCAGCAAGTGGAAACTGAGGGCTGTGTCTATAGTTTGTTCCCTTTTGGTCTCAGTGACTTAGACCTTAGGTCTTCATCATTTTTTCAGTGCGTTATTTTTAATTATTTACAAGCGTCTTTCCACTTAACCTTTTCACAAGAAAGCCTGATTCTCATAATGAAGTTTTGCTCTTTGGATGATGTGATTATTCAAGTTGTGTTTCTGGTCACCGTGGCTGGCTTGAGAATTTCCAATTCCAGTATCAACATTGCAAGC
The DNA here is from genome assembly GCF_016772045.2 of Ovis aries. Lineage (NCBI taxonomy): Eukaryota > Metazoa > Chordata > Mammalia > Artiodactyla > Bovidae > Ovis > Ovis aries. Next base: position 76,407,204 of record NC_056061.1, read on the forward strand.
AACGTTTTCAAATGTGGAGCACACACCACTGGTGTGTGCACAGTGCTTCTAGGTGGTACAGGATGGGGTATTCTATAATGTTCAATCCTTAAGTGAAAAATGAGTTCCTTTTAACTTTTCTTTCAATTCTTTCACCATCAAGGAGAAAATCGTAGAGGTAATTATGTCCTATAACCTGTTCTGGTCTACGTTTTAAACAATAAGCTTTATACTCAGTGCTGAGTACCAGCTCCAGTGGATCTGCTGTGCTGTGCTGTGCTTAGTCGTCCAGTTGTGTCTGACTGTTTGTGACCCCATGGACTGTAGCCACCAGCCTCCTCTGTGCATGGGGATTCTCCAGGCAAGAATACTGGAGTGGGTTGCCATGCCCTCCTCCAGGAGATCTTCCCACCCCAGGGATCAGACCCAGGTCTCTGCATTGCAGGAGGGTTCTTTACAATCTGAGCCACTGGCGAAGCCCCCCAGTGGATCTGGGACCCACCCAAATCCAAGATGATTTCACCTTGAGCTTCTTAATTACACTTGCAAAGGCCCTTTTTACAAATAAGATGAAAATCTGAGGTTCTGGTAGACATATTTTTTGCATGGGTAGGGGGGGACACTCTTATTCAATTAAGAATTAATTTCACCATTTATAGATGGTAAATCCAAAACAGTCATTTGGACTACATTTCTATGTATTTTATTTTAAAAATTTAGATTGAAATTATATGCTATAATATTCACTCTTTGAAAGTACAGAGTTCAGTAGTTTTTGGTGTAATATATTGACAAGGTTGTACAACTATCCCCATTCCCTAATTCTAGAATTTTTCCATTATCCACCCCCTAAAAAAACCCCCCAAAACCCAAGAGACAAAACTCCATATTCATCCTTTCCTCAAACTCTGTAAATCAATAATCTACTTTCTGTCTCTATGATGATTTAGTTGCTAAGTCGTGTCTGACTCTTGAGACTGTGCATACTGTAGCCTGCCAGGCTCCTCTGTCCATGGGGTTTTCCAGGCAAGAGTACTAAAGTGTGTTGCCATTTCCTTCTTCAGGGCATCTTCTTGACCCAGAGATTGAACCCAGGTCTCCTGCACTGAAGCAGATTCTTTATTGATTGAGCTACTATCTCTGTGGATTTGCCCATTCTGGACATTTCACATAAATAGAGTAATGGAGCCGGAGCCTTTTGCCTCTGGCTTCTTTCTGTGTTTTCGAGGTTCACCCATATTGTGATCAGTACTTCATTCCTGTATTAATCAGAGGTATCCAAAGAAACAGAACTAATTGGATGTGTACACACACACACACACACACACACACACACACACAGATTTATTTTAAGGAAGTGACCCACATAATTACAGAAGCTGGCAAGTTCAGAATCTGCAGGATGAGCCAGCAGGCTGGAAACCCGGGAAGAGCCAGTCCAAAGGCTATCTGCTGGAAGAGTTGTCTTGCTTCAGGGGAAGTCTGTCTTTTTTCTATTCAGGCCTTCAACTGATTGGTTGAAGTGCACCCACATTACAGAAGGGAAATATTAATCTTATGCTGAAACACCCTCACAGAAAATTCATGATAATGCTCGACCAAATATCTGGACCTTGTGGCCCAGTCAAATTGACACATAAACAACCATCACATTTCTTTTTAATGGCTGAATAATATTCCATTGTATGGACATACTATGTTTTGTTTATTCAGTATCTGATGGGCGTTTGGATTATTTCCATTTTTTTTTTTTGTTTATGATGAATAAGTCTGTTTTGAAAATTTGCATGCCAGTTTTTTTTAATGTGTTTCTATGTCTATTGCAAAACATTGTCAAAGACTTTGACTCCTAGCTTACTCAAACCTTTCTTTTAAAAGACCCATGTATTAAATTTCCTCCTGAATTCTAGACCAGGGAAAAGCAGACCTTTCCTGATAAATTACTAAATTTTAGTTTAGCAGGTAAACATAAGCATTGTAGAAATCTGTTTTTGAAAGAAAAAATATTGTCTATATTTCCCCTTCCTGTGCTGAGCCAGAGTAATTTTATTTTAATATTGCTTACATACATACAAACTTAATACTATATAGAAATTTCTTAATCTCATTACATGTTTACCACTATAAAATCCAAATCAACTTAGAAATCAAAACAAAGTATAAAACTAGAATTTAAAAATTGGCAATATTGGGGACTTCCCTTGTGGTCCAGTGGCTAAGACTCTGCTCTCCCCATGTAGGGGCCTGTCAGATCGTGGTTGACCCTGGTCAGATAACTAGAGCCCACATGGCACAGCTAAAGATCCCGAGTACTACAGCTAAGACCTGGTGCAGCCAAAGAAATAAATATCTGTTTAAAGATGGGCAATATTAATTCACTATGCTAGATTTTATTTCACTGAAATCACCATTACTAAGAATGCATAGTACCAATTGCTTGTGTGTGGTATGGGCTCTTTTGGTTCTGACATGTGGACAGTTTGTGTTGTCTAAGAGTGAATTATCAATTCACAGAGTGAATTATTCTACTATGTGCCTTTATGTTGCTGCTGCAGATGCTTTGCACATATATCATGATGCAGCGTGGCCTCCACTTGGCGTGAACACATTATTTATGTATTAACTGTACCTTTGCTCTTTCTTCATTGACCTAGGATAATTAAAGTTGTGTTACTAATTGGCAGAAGCATAGCCTTATGCACGAATGCAAATGCAGGGACTGAAACAGGTGGCAGGACTCCAGTTCTTTGCATAACTCATGAAATGCCAGTTGCTTCATAGCTGGTGTGAGTTTTGATTAGTTTCAGCTGAAAAGGCTGAAATGCACAACAGTGGCTTGGTCAGGAGAGATGTTTGCTGCTTTCTCACTGAAAGAAAGCATGGACGTAGTCATTCCATGTTTAGGAGGATAGCTTCACAGTCATCACTAATCCTGGCTTGTTCTCTCTGCTTTACTTTCCTGGAAATAACTTTCCTCCTCAAGACTACCTCTTAGGGCAAGCCAGCTACCTGGGCTCTGCCTCATTCCAGGCACGAGGCAGGAAGCAAGGTGGAAGGACAGCCAGTAGCCGTTTTCCAGAAAGAGTACAACACTTCTTAGTCTTCATTGGCTGGAACTTAGTCCCGGGAGCTCACTTAGATGGGTCTTTATTCTGGGAAGTAATAAAAAAAGGAAGACCAGATATTCAATGGAGAGGTTTCAGACTGTACCACAGGACACAATCTTAGTAGGGAGTGTGGCCAAAAATCGGTAGTCAGATAACCAGAAACTAGTGGAAAACAACCATTATCTTTCTGGTAGTCTCTCAAGGACACACTCAAAGGGAATAAGAATCTTCAGCCACCAGCAAAGCTCTCATCTGCTTACTGACTCTGCTTCCCATGCTCCTCCCACACTTCAGAATGCTCTCCAATCCAGCCCATGTGACCTTAGTTTATATTTTTTCCCCAAACCTACCAATCATGAACTGAGCTCTGATTATGTTGACTCACTGACCTTGAATTGCCCTGGACTTACCCAGCTTTGAATGTGTGCATCAAGCAGAACCTGTGAAAAAAGACCTCCTGGGTGAGGTGGGGGAGTGGCCGTGAGCTCGGCCTGCAAAGTAGAACAGCTTCCTTTGATTTCTGCTACTGTTCCCGCCTAGCAAAATCTCTGGGGTTCTTTGCGGAGGGATACAGCTTCCCTGGACAACCCTTCTCCTCTGCTGTCCCACCCCCTTTAAAGAGTGCCAGTACAGTGCAGGGCTTCTGCAGGGTCCTGGTTTTTTGTTTAAACTTTTTATTTTGTGTTGGAGTATAGCCGATTAACAATGTTGTGATAGTTTCAGGTGAACAGCAAAGGGACTCAGTCATACATATACATATATCCACTCTCTTGCAAACTTCCCTTCCATCCAGGCTAACACATAACATTGAGCAGAGTTCCATGTGCTATACAGTAGGTTCTTGTTGATTATCCATTTCATATATAACAATATGTACATGACCTTCCCAAAGTCCCTAATTATCCCTTCCCTGCTGGAAATCCTAAGTTTGTTCTCTGTCTGTGAGTCTCTTTCTGTTTTGTAAGTTCATTTGTATCGTTTCTTTTTTGATTCCACATGTAAGGGATGTCATACAATATTTCTTCTCTGTTTGATTTACTTCACTCAGTACGATAATCTCCAGGTCTATCTGTGTTGTGGCAAATAGCGTTCCTTCTTTCTTTTTTATAACTGAGTAATATTCCATTGTATACCTGTACCACATCTTTATCCATTCTTCTGCTGATGGACATTTCTTGGCTGTTGTAAACTGTGGTGCAATGAACACTGGGGTGCATGTATCCTTTTGGATCATGTGTTTCTCCAGATATATGCCCAGGAGTGGGACTGCAGGGTCATATGGTAGATCTATTTTTAGTTTTTCAAGGAACTTTTATACTGTTCTCCATAGTGGCTGTAACCTTAGGGTCCTATTTTCTGTACAATCTCCAGAAAACCCTCCAGGTGAAGCTTGTAGATCCCCTTGCAGATTCAACAGATCAGATTTTAAATTTAATCACCTTTTCTTTCAGGGCCTTTGGCCCTTGTAACACAAGAGAGGATCGTTCGCCAGATTTGAAATGCTTTTCCTCCAGGAGGCAGATGCCAGATACATTATTCACCAGAAGAGAAACTCTCAGAATGTGATCCATCCTGGCTGGGGTCTGCATGGTGCATCAGTCCTGTTTATGACCATCTCAGACCCACTGGGAAAAACTTAGGGACACAGACTCTCACTGAACTCTGGGCTGACTCTGAGAAGCTCCCTTAGTTGGATTAAGAAACCCATTTGCCCTGCTCCCCTCCCAGCAATCTTGTTTGCCTTAGGAGGCTGAGAACGCCTTCCCAAAGTTGGCTCCCAGTTCTGTCCTGGTGGTTTGGCTTGGACTCTGTAATTCGCTCCCTGACAACAGGAATTCAGGCAGCCCTCAGGACTGTGATAAAGTCTCATATTTTTGAGAAATTCTTGGCTATAAATTCTTCTCATTAGGACTTGATTTACGTGCTTCTAACTCTCCAAGCTGTGTTCCATCTCTTTTGGTAGATGGCCCACTGTAAATGTTTTTTCCAAGCTGAGCAGAAAGGCTGAATATATCTCCTCTTCTGTTAATACAACATTTTTAATTCCATGTAGCAATCCCAGAAACTTCTCTCTTTACCCTGTATTTTCTCTGCAGCCCTGAGATTGTTGGCATGTGAAGGGTATCTCTGTGAAAGGGAGATCACTTTGTTTTAAGGTTGATACTGATTTTGCCCATCTAACGTCCCCTATTTGTAAAATATTTGAAAAAATACAGAATGTATTTTTAGAGCTCTTGTTCATATAATAAATTAATAAATAAATGTACATATATATTCACAATTTTTTTACTGATAGGATACTTTACATACACCTCAATCATGCCTGGGAAAGCTCCCTTCTCAAGTTTTTATTCTGAGAAATTTCAAACATATAGAACAGTTGCAAGAATAGCATAACAGACATTCTTCTACTGTTCATGTAGATTGTTAACATTTTACTGATGGTTATAATTTGCATAATGAGAAAGAGACAAAGACAGAGAGAGGAATCATTTGAGAGTACCTCATGACACTTCATGCCTAAATACTTCCCAGATATCTCTTAAGAACAAGAGAATTCTTCTGTGTGACCATAGTAAAATAGCTGCACCCAGGAATCAACACTGAGATATTATTGTAATATACTCGTACTGATTTACCATCTATATTCAAATATGGATTTTGATAACTTGGAATTGATGAATGACCTCCAGGGTCAGCCCCCATTTCCTTGTCGTGAGTGCTTGCTCTACTGCTGCTATTTCATTGACTAGAAAACTGACTCAGAGCCCCTTCCCTTCGATGTTGCTTTTATTTCCTCCGTGTTTCCCAAGCTGTAGCAGTTGTTCTCATACCTTCTCAATTGCAAGTCCCGCAGCAGCTGTCAGTTTCCCAAGGGATTTCCTCTCTCCTTCATGAAACCAGTAAAAAAATGTTGAACTTGTGCAAGCATGTCTGCCATCAACTTCCTCTTTGCCTGGAAAGGAATTTAGTTTCTTAAGTTGTGTGTGTGTGTGTGTGTGTGTGTGTGTGTGTGTGTGTGTGTGAGATGGTAGGTAAAAACAAGTTTTAAGTTTAGGCATTTGACTCAAGCTTTCTCAGTTTAATGATGTCACCCAGACAATATAAACCTGATGATTTTCCATCTGGACAGCAGTATCCCAAGCAGGCACTTTTCTTCCATAGCGTGTCATAATCCAATCTGAGAATAGCTTCTACCATTCCTCTGACTTTCCAGAAGTGCTGGAGGACTCTTCAGAGTTTAGGTCAGGTCAGCTTGTGCTCCTTACACCATAATTCTGGAACTCAGTCTCTGTGAAGATGCACTCTAACCCCAAGACTCGGTCAAGATTTTCATCTCTAACGGTAGCGTCCAAATGCAGTCTAGGGAAATCACAACAGTCTCAAAATCCCTCAGCAATAAACAATCAGCTGTCTGACAAACTAAATGATAGTGGTTGCTTTATTATTGTTACTCAAAAAAAAAAAAAAAAAGAAGGAGAAGAAAAAAAGAAAACCAAAGGAGGATTTCATTCAAGAGTGGCAATGTTTTAAAACGTCTTTTTTCCATTTCTCTCTCTTTGGTTTCCTCCCTACATGGCATCCTACATCTCCTCACAAGTCCCTCTTCCATCCTCCCAAGTTTCTTCCAAGAGTAGTTTTTGCAGCCTACTTAACAGAGACTCTTTCCATTCCTCTCTCAGTAGGTCAGTTTAGTCTCTCAGGCTTTCTTCTTCCCTGACACTCTCCCCATTATTCAGCTTCACCCTGGGAACCACAGGATGGGAGTAGATGCAGCAAGAAATTATCCTTCCTTCTTAGGAAAGCAGGGATGTAATGAAAGGGGGAGGGAGGAGACAGCACACACTCATTATTTGGTATCTTTTATTTTTATTACTTTCAGATGTTACCTTTAAATGATTTTCAATAAAATTGAAACACAAATTATTGCTTTTTCTTGGAGACTATGACCGTAGGCCTTGTCTGAACTATTAGGAGGCTCAGAACTAAATTCAGAGCTCTGCTAGCTAGTCTTTCTGCTTTTCTATCCCATATGCACTGCTTAACTTATTTCAAAGGAATTCCTTTTGATCCTTTTTAGAGGCTTCATGGGAAATAGATGGGGAAACAGTGTCAGACTTTATTTTTGGGGGCTCCAAAATCACTGCAGATGGTGACTGCAGCCATGAAATTAAAAGACGCTTACTCATTGGAAGAAAAGTTATGACCAACCTAGATAGCATATTGAAAAGCAGAGACATTACTTTGCCAACAAAGGTCCATCTAGTCAAGGCTATGGTTTTTCCAGTGGTCATATATGGATGTGAGAGTTGGACTGTGAAGAAAGCTGAGCACCGAAGAATTGATGCTTTTGAACTGTGGTGTTGGAGAAGACTCCTGAGAGTCCGTTGGACTGCAAGGAGATCCAACCAGTCCATTCTGAAGGAGACCAGCCCTGGGATTTGGAGGGAATGATGCTGAAGCTGAAACTCCAGTACTTTGTCCACCTCATGAGAAGAGCTGACTCATTGGGAAAGACTCTGATGCTGGGAGGGATTGGGGGCAGGAGGAGAAGGGGATGACAGAGGATGAGATGGCTGGATGACATCACTGACTTGATGGACGCGAGTCTGAATGAACTCTGGGAGTTGGTGATGGAAAGGGAGGCCTGGCGTGCTGCGACTCACGGAGTCGCAAAGAGTCGGACACGACTGAGCGACTGAACTAAACTGAACTGAACTGAGAGGCTTCTTTGTAAATATGCTTTCTGATCTCAGTTTCATCAAGATGTAGTTTACATTCCATAAATCTCACTCTTTTAAAAGTATACAATTCAGTGGTCTTTAGTATATTCACAGAACTGTGTAAACATCACTGCTATCTAATTTCAGAATATTTTCATCACCCCAAAAAAGAAACCCTGTATCTGTCAGCAGTTACTCTTCATTCTCTACTCCCACCAGCCCCTGGACTTTTCTGGATGTTTCCTATAAATGGAATCATACAATAAGTGGTCTTTTGTGACTGACTTTTTTGTCTTAGCATAATGTTTTCAAGGCTTATCTGTATTGTCATATGTATCCGTACATTGTTCCTTTTTATTGCTGTATAATGCTCTATTGTATGGATATACCACATCTTCTCAATCTACTCATCCAGTAATGGATATTCAGGCTTTTGATGATCATGAATAGTGCTACTAGATACATTTATGCACAGGTTTTGTGTGGACATAAGTTTTTAGTTCTCTTGGATTTATGCACCTTGGAGTGAAATCGCTGGGTCATGGGTCAACTCTGTGTTTACAGTTTGAAAACAGGCCAACTGTTACTCATAGCAGTTACATCATTTTGCATTCCACTATTTGTTTATTAAAAAAAGTTGTTAAGTGAATTTCATTGACTTCTGGTTTGTTTTGTTTATACAGTTTTCCTAAATAAATGCAGACAAAATTATTAGCATTCTCTTTGACTTCTTAGATTAAAACTTTGGAACAGACCAAAGCCATTGAAGACCTAAATAAATCCAGAGACAAACTGGAAAAAATGAAGGAGAAAGCTGAGAAAAAGCTGCTGTCTGTCAAATCAGAACTGGAGACTACAGAGCATGAGGCTAAGGAGAATAAAGAGAGGGCCAGGAACATGCTAGAAGTTGTAACCAGTGAAATGAAGACACTAAAAAAATCTCTGGAAGAAGCAGAAAAGAGAGAAAGGCAGGTGGGTAGAAATCTGGGGGTGAAACCTTATTTTGGAAAGATAAAACAATTCAAAAGTGTGATAATTATTCATGTATCTCTTTATAACCGTTTAATTAGGCTTTCTACATAATTCCAACATATCTATATCTGCTCCCTCCCATCTTTTTGGCATCAAAACAACCATTATGATTTACTCCACTAAGAAAAGCAATTCACCTTTTAATGGCACGAATTGTAGCAAAGAAAAAGACATTCTTATCAAAGCCATGGAAAGCCTGTGAAAAGCCAGGTTCTGGCTATGGAGAGTTTTTTTTTTATTATTATGTTTGCTGATTGCCTCTGAAGTTCGAGTTATCCCAGATCTTCTAACGTTATCCAGGGCTTCAGCCTCAGGAGGGAAATTTTATCTCCAGCAGAGATCAGTTGCAGGAAATGGTCCCAAATCACAAACAGTGGCACCCAGACCCAATGGCTGGCCGAGCCCAGATGGAAACCATAAAACAGAACTTGTGCGCCTGCTGGGTGCAAGGCGGGGTGTTATCTGGTGAGCCCATCAGGAGGTCAGGCAGAAAGAAACATGTCCTGGGCAGCCTGACCCCTGCTTTTGGCTTTCATCTCGCTCGCTCTCTGCAGCCCAGAAGGGCACAGTGAGGACTCTGATCCCAGGATATTTTTTCTCTTTAGCAGCCTCTGCTTTGGCTCATGTGTCAGGCAGAGCTGAGGAAGGCCAAACTCCAAGAGTGAGTGGTCTCAGTGGGAACTTCTCAGCATTTAATGGCTTTGGCCATATTCAGAAGGGTGGAAAAGTTTGAGGAAAGCTTTTCACTGGGGAGATTAGGCTGGAGAGAGTGTTTGGTTTCCCATGTTGGACTCAGCATAGGAAGGGGCTTGGGAAGTTAATGAGTACACGGAGATGATGTTTGGACGGCACTTCTCCTGGAGGAACATCTGTCTCTGGATTGGTTCACACCTTTTCTGAAATGGAAGGGGTCATCTGGCCATCTCTAGTTGATCTACTACTGCTTTTGGCTAGAATCACAGCAACCAGTCTGTGAGAATTGAGGGGGTATAAGTCACATGTTGTCCATCTTCTCTGGCCCCAAACTCCCATTTCTCCTTTTGTGATGGACAAATAATTGTCCCAGAGAGTCCAGTGTGCTGTGAAATGGCAATCCATGTGATGTGATTTGATCAACACTTAGAAGTCCTCCATATTCATCAGCTCATACTTCTGCCATTGTCTCTTCCTTTAGTTGAAGAGGTCCATTGCCCAGTTAACGCTGCAGGGCATAAGCATTTATCATGTGACACACTCAACCACACCAACAATTGTAAAGCATTTCTTAGTGTGCAGAACACATACACAGTCGACTATCGTTTCATTTGATCTGAACTTCAGAACAGGCATGGGAGGTAGGTAGGTAGGTTGCTCATTCACCCTGGAAGTGAGAAAATGAAATCTTATCAAGGCCAGAGTCTCCTTTATAGTTGCTGAACTGGGTTTCTTGATTTGGTAGCTGATACCACATTAATTGGTAGTTCAGACGGTAAAGAATCTGTCTGCAATGCCGGTAACCCAGGTTTGATCTCTGGGTCGGGGAGATCCCTGGAGAAGGAAATGGCTATCCACTCTGGCATTCTTGCCTGGAGAATCCCATGGATAGAAGAGCCTGATGGGCTACAGTCCATGGGGTCCCAAAGAGTCAGACAGAAATGAGTGACTTTACTACTACTACCGCATTAATTGTCTCATCATAAAAGTGGTTGTCTAGAGGGTAGGATGGAGTGAGAGGTGGGTGGAAGGCTCAGGAGGGAGGGGACATACTTATATCTATTTCTGATTCATGTTGATGTATGGCGGAGGCCAACACAATGTTGTAAAGCAATCATCCCCCAATTAAAAGTAAATAAAAAGAAAAGCAGTTATGAAATTGCTGAAAGTTGGTGTCTGAAAGGACTTTAGAGGTAATTTTGTAGGCTAGCCTCCTCCATACCCTCTTCTTTCTTCTTCATCTTTTTTATAAATGAGAGAATTAACTGGAGAGTAATGAGAGTAAGTAATTAGGCTAGCTCATGCAGACCTCGGTTTTCCACGGGTGTTTGGATTGCCTTTGATCTGGCAGTGTTGCTGCAATCTGTTCTCTCGATTCATGTGGTTTTGTTTGCTATTGCAGCTGGTGGACTTCAGGGAGGTGGTTTCTCAGATGCTGGGCTTGAACATGATGAGTCTTGCTCTTCCTGACTATGAAATCATCAAATGTCTGGAAAGACTGATCCATGCACACCAGCATCACTTTGTCACCTGTGCCTGCCTCAAAGATGTGACTGCAAAGCAAGATAGGCCCCCACAGGGCCACTTACAACTTCCTCACTGAACACTGTATCTCTTGAGGGAGGTGGAGATGGTGAGAGAGAGATAGGACACAATTCTCAATTTCATAAATTCCCCAATCCTTTGAAATTTGATCAGGGTGTGACTGTTGCACTCTCTGATGATACTGCAAGAATCCATCATGGACAAAAAAGGATCTTAAGAGTGCCATCCTCAGCTAAGTGTTTGGCACTATAAACAACTATTACTTTATTTGCTAGCACTTTGGGACTCAAGACAAATTTTACTAGATTGAGTATCTAGATCTGGAAATGATGGTAGGGAATGAACATTTATGTGGTATCTATTATGAGTCAGGGATTCTACTACCCATTTTAATTCTTGTAAAAATAATGTGGAGAAACTGTAATGTTTTTATTTTATAACCTCTCTGAGGCTCAGAGAGGTGATCTTGGTTACCTGCCTATGATTGCAGTTAATTACTGACAGAACCAGAATAAATGCTACACTGGCTCTGTATCCAAGGCCGCACCTTTTCTGTTATTTCAGTCTTTCTGTTTCTCTTGAACTCCTGTGATTCTGGTGAAAATTACCTGTACCACAAAGGAAGGAAAACATCCTTACAATCAAGGATTGAAGCCCAAAAGTGACTGAGATTTATAAGTGTAACCCATATGATTTCTTTAAAAAGCCATATACCTAATTATTTGAGTGAAACACACTTAAGTCTGAGGTCCTGTAAAAAAAAAAAGTACCTCTTTTAAATGTTGCAACCATTGTGGTAATCTTTAATGTTTGAACAGAGCTGAGCTCTGTACTTGAAAAGTAAAAACTTTAACATAAAATACCTATAAGATAAAGAAAATCTATACAGTTTATTCACCAATATATCAAATGTAAGGGGCTTTGCTGGTGGTTCAGATGGTAAAGAATCTGCCTACTATGCAGGAGACCCAGTTTTGATCCTTGGGTGGGGAAGATCCCCTGGAGAAGGAAATGGCAACCCACTCCAGTAATTCTTGCCTGGAGAATTCCATGGACAGAAGAGCCTAGTGGGCTGCAGTCCATGGGGTCGCAAAGAGTCGGACACAACTGAGTGACTTTCACTTTACTTTTACTTTATATCAAATGTACTGACAACAGGGCTAACGTTTTCAAGATGGAGATTATATAGTGCATTTCTATTATTTTATGTCTTCCTTTTAAATTTCTGCTTCACAAATATTTTCCAGGAAACCATATTCTTATCTTCCCAAGAAAAACATGTTTCTCTTTGGGCAATATTCTTATTTCTTTCCTCCAAAAAAAATTTTTTTTTTTTACAATCCCTCAACAAAGCATGAGTGTCTAATTAAAGGAGAAGGAAGAAAATAGACTCTACCCAAACATTAAGAGAAAATGAAGACTCTAGAAGAAAGGAAATGAGTTTCACACAGATTGGATGACAGCTGACGTAGAGGGATCATGACCAAGGGACTCTGCTGGGAGATGGGTCATCTCTGCCTGGCTTTTCCCATCACATGCATTTGCTATTACACAGCCCTGACTGAGGACATGGACCAGCTCTGCACACTGGGGGAGGTAGCTGTGTATTCTCCCAGGGGAAAGTCTGAGGTCTCTGGAGATCCTTCACGTCTCCAGAGGTGCAGTAGCTGCTGCTCTGGACCACGTTCACCTCAGTGGAGAGGGCGACTTCACTCTTTGGGTCCCTGGGGGATGGAAGTGCTGAGTGGTTCTGCTCCAACCAGCCCACAGAACACGGTCTACTGGGGGGTATGAGGGGCAGGTCCAGGGCAGGGGGAGATCAGTTTCTGTACATTCACTCTGTTATCATTTTCCAAATACACGCTTTGATGAACTTCATTTATTTTCTCTGTACGTTTCCTTTCTACACTCTTCAAAGGTTACTTTTAACAACATCACTTAACTGTGTCATAATATTATTTTTCTATTTTGATTTATTAATTTTATTCATTAATTCTATTTCTATGCTCATATAAGGGATTAAAAAGGGTCTGGAGTGGTTAGTACTGTACTTTCTCTTTATCATACAGAATTATATTCCATTTATCCAAAGAGACATTTATATAATATTTCCAATATATAACTCAAGCACAGATGCAATCATCTTTAATACACATAGAGAGATTTAAAACCTTGAATATAATCTTTAGGAATTTCTGGTGGAAAGACTACGTCTACATGGGATAAGGAAAATAAATTCTGCCTGTGTACATATGTCCACAGGCACAGTAAGTGTGTGTCATTTGGACACATTGACAACCCTTTAGTAAAGCTATCACCCTCCTTCTTGAAGCGCTAGCTTGTTGTCCTCTTTCCCTCTGTGGCTTCATTCCAGAGCTGGCAGGCCAGCTTCATAAAATTTGTGTTAGATTTTGTTCTTTGGTAATATCCATGTATATTTTATGTTGTCCAATAAAATGCATTAGTGTGATGTGATTTTCTAAACAGAGTGTTAAAATATTTAACATGAACTATTCTACTGAATCACTTGAGTGATCATTGCTACTGAGGTTGTTATTCCGATCATTGTCTGAGGCATTTGAATATATGCATGGAATATCTCAATTAAGAAAAATAAATTTAAACCTGATCCATCTAAATTTCCAGTTTTACTTTGTCTTTCAGATGAACTGTGAGTGATTCAAGGACAAAGAGTGGTAGGTGGAAAAGCTGGTAAAGAATGTCTATGTTATTCAATAGTACTGGAGTGGATTGCCTTCTCCAGGGGATCTTCCTGACCCAGGGATCAAACCTGGGTCTCCCACATTGTAGACAGATGCTTTACCGTCTGAGCCACTGGGGAAGTCCCGTAGTCATATTTAGGACTTAGAAATGGAGCCTAATTTTCACTGGGGAAGCATCTCATGGTTACATAACCTTTGACTGAGAAGGCTCCACCCGCTTTACCCAGCAGCGATCTTATCTCCATTATCACAAACCCCATTAACTTCTCTTCAGCAAGTGGGGTCTGGATGTTTCCCTTTCCCCTCTGCAAGCTCCACCCTATTCTTCTTTCGCCTTTGTATAAAAAGCATCATTCTTTTGAGGCTCCTGCTAACATATAACTTTCTATCCTTATAGCAGCTACCTACTAACATCTTTTCTATTCTTCCTACCTACGACCGTCAAAATGGTTCAGAGGTGTCTTTTCCAGTCCCATCAAGTACTGTCTTTGTCTTAGATGACTTTCAAGTCTGTAAAGCAAACCGGTGCAATATTCTATCTTTAGTTTCTCGGCCATCTCAGCTCTCATATCTTTACCTTCTTCGTTTCATCTACTCACTTCCTAGACTGAAGATTAAAGCAGTGACAAAGATTCCTCCTGTGATGCAGGAACTGCAGGAGACCCTGGTTTGATCCCTGGGTTGGGAAGACCTTCCCTGGAGAAAGAAATGGCAACCAACTGCAGTATTCTTGCCTGGGAAATCCCATGGACAGAGGAGCCTGGTGGGGCTACAGTCCATAGGGTCACAAGGAGTTGGATACGACTGAGGCAACTGAGCACAGTGTTATTTTTAATGTAGACTACCTTAAACAGGGGCTTCCCCAGCAGCTCAGTGGTAAGGAATATACAATGCAGGAGCCACAGGACATGTGGATTCTATCCCTGGGTTGGGAAGATTCCCTGGAGGAGGGCACGGCAACCCACTTCAGTATTCTTGCCTGGAGAATCCCACGCACAGAGGAGCCTGGAGGGCTATAGTCCATGGGGTTACAAAGAGTTGGACTCTACTTAAGTGACTTAGCATGGCATGGCACCTTAAGCAGAAAGATTTGGGGGAGCCCCGTGGAAAGATCCAGGGTTAGACTAGCTTCAGCATGGCTAGATCCAGGGATTGAACATTGTTTTCTGATTCTTTTTGCTTTTATCCATCTTTTGTCTATGCTTGATTTGTTTGTCTTTGTACGTTGGACTTACTTGCTCCTTCTGGAGATGGTTTCTCTAGGCTGCCAAGAAAGATGCTCATAAGCAGTTACAAGATCTTCATAAGTTAGAAACGGAGCTGAGAAAGAGAGATTTGCCTCTAACATTCATGGAAGAAATCTCAGGAAATGGTCTGATCATCTCTTCTTAGTCATATACCCACCCCTGAGTCAATCACTGTAGCTAGAAGGATGAGCTCACTGACTTTCACCCATGCCAACCCCTGCAGTGAGGGTGGGGTGAAGCTCCAGGGTAATCTGTTCAATAAGAACCACATGTAAAAATAGAAAGCTCCCCCGAGAAAGAGAACCTGGAAGGACAGACAGCACAATCTATTGCACATGGCCAAATTGAGGACCTTCTAATCACCTAGAACTTCTCCACCTCTGAAATCTTAAATTCTCCAGAGCCTCTTATATCCCAGAACTCCATCTTTTACTCCCAAATAGCTGTTCTTTGCGATCCCTTGGTCCTCATATTTTTCTCCCTACTAGTCTTGCTAGTCTTCACTCCATCTGGAGCCAGCCAAGATATTTCCTCAATCATTCTCTTCCTAAACTTCTTGTTCCCTTGCCCTTCTTCCCTTAACTTGGAATTAATCCCAACTAGCAATGTTTTTGCTGCTTTCTCTGCTCCCTGAATGAGACTGGAAATCACGTGAAAGCACGGCTGTTATGCCGGACCCATGGCCTTTGATCTCACTTGAGCCCTTCGCACCAACTGGTAATCCTTCACCATATTCCTGGTTAGATCTCACTGCCATTTTCCAAAATGACTGTTGCAAATGTTCCCCATTCCCTCAAGGCTCTTACCTTGTGTCCTCCTTCTTCACTGTCAGCCAATAATCTTTTTTCCTACTTCACCCAGAAAATAGAAGTCATTACAGGAAATACCTTTAATATCTGATCCTAACATAGCCCAGTACATGTGCCCACCCATCGTTGCCTCCTTCTCTCCTCCCGCCTTGGGTTATTCCCTCTACCTGGCCTCTTATATCTTCAGCAACTTAGCCCTATTAGTTGTTTTCCTCTCTCAACTGTTTTCAACCTCCCCATTAGTAGCTTCTTTCCATCAGCATTGGACTTCCCTGGTGGCTCAGACGGTAAAGTGTCTGTCTACAATGTGGGCAACCCGGGTTTGATCCCTGGGTTGGGAAGATCCCCTGGAGAAGGAAATGGCAATCCACTTCAATACTATTGTACTATTGCCTGGAAAATCCCATGAACAGAGGAGCCTGGTAGGCTACAGTCCATGGGGTTGCAAAGAGTCGGACACGACTGAGCGACTTCACTTTCACTTTCCATCAGCATTTGAACATATTCAAATCTCTTTTGTCTTAAAAATGTCACTCCTTCTACTCCACAACTTAGAACCAAGGTTTTCTCTCTCTTCACAGTTGAACCAGTTGAAAGTGTGGTTTGTACTGCCATCTTTTTCTGGTCCTATGTCCCATTCGTGCCATCATCCATGGCAACCTGGCCTCTGTCTCCCCTCACCCAGCTCTTACATTTTTTTTTGTTAACAAATCTGTTTCTTTTAAAGTGTCTTACTTGATCTTTCTGAAACATTTGATGTAATTGACCATTTCCTTCTTGAAACATTCTCTTCCATTAACTCCCATACCGTGACATTCAACTCCCTTTCTTTCTGCCTCTCTGGGCACTTGAGTTAGATTATTTTAAGGTTATCAGACAAGAAATGAGAGATTCGTGTAAGGATAAGTATGGGTATAACTGTGAATGGGAATCTTGACCTCACAGTCAGAACTCAGTGGAGTAGCCATGCATCCCATCAGCTGGAACGAGACGCTAATCCAGGCACCGGCGTGCCAGTGTCGGGGTGCCGTGCGGCTGCCGTGGCTGGATTCTTGTCACGTGAATGCTGGTGTCTTTTGATGCCACAGTGATGCAACCTCTCCTTCCACTGCTTCCGCTCGTACCGCCATCCTCTCCTTGTTCTCCTCTCAGCCTTTAGCATCTACTTCTGCTTCTTCCGGGCTTGCCCTCGTCTCTGTTTTCCAGTACTGCCTGGCTTTTCTGCGTATCTTCCCACCTCGGCTCCCGCCATCAACCCCTCTGGTCCTCTCTCTCTGATTCGCTTCCTAGGGAGAGCTTGGTTGGTGTAGTCAGTCACTCTTCAGCACACGCAGCACGTTTACACGGGGACAAGTTTGTAGGTCGGTTCCCCCTCAGATCAGGCCCCCATTTCGGCTCTGTGTACTGCAGTCACGAAAGTGGGGTCTCCTTGTCTGTCTCTTGGATGTAAATGTTCCATCAGGCCCTAGTCTCCTTTCCCCATCCCTTATACACCCTCTGGTGCATTAGCCTCAGGCAAGTTACTTTTCTCCCTGTGCCTCAACTTCCTCATCTGTAAAATGGATGTAAAATACCTGTCTGTTATGGTTTGACTTGTGTTCCCCCCCACCAAAGATGTTAAAGTCGTAACTCTCAGGACCTATGAATGACATCTCATTTGGAAATGGAGTCTTTGCAGATGAACAAGTTAAGATGAGGTGATCAGGGTGGACCTTAATCCAATATGGCTTGTGTCTATAAAATGGGGGAAATTTGGACACAGAAAGACAGACACACAGGGAGAACACCTGGTGAGGATGAAGGCAGAGACTGGGGTGATGTAGCCACAGACTGAAGAATGCCAGACGTGGCCAGCACACCACCAGAAGCTGGGAGAGGAACGTGCCACAGGTGGTTTCTCACAACCCTCAGAAGGAACCACCCTGCCAACACCTTGGTTTCACACTTCTGGCCTCCAGAACTGTGAGTCAGTGAATCCTGTTGGTTTAAGCCACCCAGTTTGCGGAATTTTGTTAATGAAGCCCTAGGAAACTAATACACTCTAAGATTGCTATAAGGAATAAATAATGGAAAGTCTGTATGAAATATTCTGGCACACGGGGAATACTCAATGCATGTGAATATCACTAAGCAGTTCCTCCAGTTCTCACGGCTTTAACGATCATTTACGTGATGATGATGCCAGCTTTTGTCTCTCTAGATAAGAACTTTGTCCTGATTTTCACACTGATCTAGGCAGCTGAGTGGTGTGAAGGGGATACATACAGAATTTGAGCAAAATAGACTTGGATTCAAATACAGGCTCTCCTGAGTGACTTGAGCTACTTGATTAAACTCAGCAATATGGTGCTTCAGGACTATAATAGGAGTAGCAAAAGTAGTTTCCTCATAGAGTCCTTGTAACAGTACAATGAGTTGACATATGTAAGGTGCATAGCTTGGAACACGGAGCTCAGTGAATGTGATTAAATCCTGTCTGTTCCACCACTTACCTTCTCCCTCATCTACCCGTTATACACCATTAACTCCATTAACGGTTGTTTACACATCACTATCTCTTGCTTAGTCTCTGCTTTAATGTTCCTGGCATGAGGCATTGTCCCCGCCCTTCTCTATTGTAGTCTGAGAGATCTCGTAAAAAGTACAAAAAAGGATCCTATGACTTCTTGCTTTATGCCCATCAATTGTTCTCACTGCGCTTTGGGTAGAGGCCAGCCTTGCTGACTCAGCACGCAGGGCTCTATTCTTCCCCTTCTTCTCGATGAAAGTCATACTTTCTATAAAACCATGTTAGCAGTCCCCACAGTGCTCTTTTCCCTCTAGGGCTTTGCAACTGCTGACCTTTGGGACTGTCTTTTCTTCCTTCACTTGACAGATTCCTGCTTATTCTTAGGGTCTCTGTTACCCCCACCAGAGAATTAACTCATCTGCTTATGGGTTTCCATGTTATCTTGTGGATAACTCTACCGGCTCTTAATTACAATAATCCTTATGGTTACATCTCCTTTCATGGATGAAAGAACACAAAGACTCAGAGAAGTGAAGGTTGTAGCCACCTCAGCTGGAATTGAAAGCTACACTAATCTTATTTCTAAATCCACAGTGTTCACTTTC
Organism: Ovis aries; assembly: GCF_016772045.2. Classification (NCBI taxonomy): domain Eukaryota; kingdom Metazoa; phylum Chordata; class Mammalia; order Artiodactyla; family Bovidae; genus Ovis; species Ovis aries. The sequence goes on from NC_056061.1 coordinate 76,426,177, forward strand.
AGCCATGCTGCCTCCTGAAGGCTTGTTCATTGTATATCTAGCCTTTGGCCCATAGCTGACAATCAATGAGCATTTGTTGGATGTCTGAATGAACCAGCCAATGGAATGGAGTTTGACTGTCGAAGCTGGCTGGCTCTTCTCTTTACATTCCGAAACATGAACTGTATGCTGATGGGATCAATGCACGCTGATTTGTATGAGAAATTTTAAAGTGGGCAGATGACTATTACTGATAAGAGTTTATAGACTCATGGACACAGAAAATAAACTCATAGTTACCAAAGGAGAAAGGCAGGGGGAGGTACAAACTGGGAATTCTGGATTAACAAATACACACCACTGTATGTAAAATAGATAAGTGACAAGAACCTATTATATAGCACAGAAAATTATTTTCAAAATCTTGTAATAACCTATAATGGAAAAGAATCTGAAAAAGAATATATATATATATATATATATATATATATATATATGAATCACTTTGCTGTATACTTGAAACATTGTACATCAACTGCAATTTTAAAAAGAGCTTTCAAAAGTATTACAATTCTTACCACACTATTTTTATGTGCAGTCTGTTGTTTTGATGTGTACAGTGTGGCAGGTATGATTATTTTTAGGAAATGAGAGAGAGAAACCGAGACTAGGCCTTCAGGTTTCCTGAGTCCTAGTCCCATGAGTTTTCCCTGTCTCGTGGTTAATTCTTAGCAGAAAGTAGAGTAGAAGATAGCATAGAAAGATGCTGGGACCCAAAATTGAAATGGGCCATAAATAAAAGTAGAGTGATCATATCCACAGTTGATCTGGAAACAGAAGATATGACATAGAGCTTACACTCATGCTTTCTGGCTCCAGACACAAGTTCTATTTGAAAAATATGCTTAGTTGGATAATAATAGATTTTATTGTTAGTCATGCATGCTTAAAGTCATTTATATACTGAAAACACACTTTTCCTGTTTTCTTACATGGACTGGGCTGAATGTCTTGACAAGACATTTAGGAAGCTGCAGGACATGATAAAACTCCCCTGGGTTCTGAGCAAATGCTCACCACCCAGGTCCCCGCTTCAGAACTGATGCACTCATTCTCCAGCTGCCCAGAGTTATTGGATCCTGACAACCAAGGCTGGGTCCCTTTGTGAGGACCTGACCTTGGCTGAAAGGATTCTGAATCCCGGGTCAGAGACCCTTTCCAAGGGCAGCTTGAATCCTGTGACTGGTCAATGTGGGGCTGCAAAGACCTGGTCTCCTGCCCTCAATACACGGCCATTCCGAAGGGTCATCTCAGAGTCAGAACTCCCCCAGTAGTCTCAGCGAAGGTCTTTGTTGTAACTGCATCCCAGTGCAGCTACTTCCTCTGCCCATTTCTGCTTTCTTACTTTCTTACAGGCTTTGTTCTAAATGGGCAGTTCGACAAACTCCCTGCATTCCCATTCCCATCTCAGAGTCTCTTCAGGAAACCTGACCTAAGACAGATTCGTTCATTCTCTTTGCAACTAGTTATAAAGATACTAAGCCGTTTTGGTATTTTCCATCATGTAATTTTTACCAGTCAATCAGTCAGTCAATAAGTATTGATTACTTGGTGATACGGAATCTGCAAAACATAAAAACAACAAAACAAAATGGAAAATATCTATGACTTTCAAATTACTTGTTCTTCTGCTTCTTTCCAGAATTCCCTATAGAGACTTGTAACTGGATCCCAGTATCAGTTCAGTTCAGTTCAGCTCAGTCGCTCAGTCGTGTCCGACTCTTTGCGACCCCATGAATCGCAGCACACCAGGCCTCCCTGTCCATCACCAACTCCCGGAGTTCACTCAGACTCCCGTCCATCGAGTCAGTGATGCCATCCAGCCATCTCATCCTCTGTCGTCCTCTTCTCCTCCTGCCCCAATCCCTCCCAGCATCAAAGTCTTTTCCAATGAGTCAACTCTTCGCATGAGGTGACCAAAGTACTGGAATTTCAGCTTTAGTATCATTCTTTCCAAAGAAATCCCAGGGTTGATTTCCTTCAGATTCCAGTATAATGTTGAATATAAAAATATTTTATTTTATTCCATTTCCTATTGGTCTCAAATTGATGCAATTGATGCTTTTGAATTGTGGTGCTGGAGAAGACTTTTGAGAGTTCCTTGGAGTGCAAGGAGATCAAACCTGTCAATCCTAAAGGAAGTCAAACCTGAATATTCATTGGAAGGACTGATGCTGAAGCTGAAGCTCTAATACTTTGTCCACCTGATGCAAAGAACTGACTCATTGGAAAAGACCCTGATGCTGGGAAAGACTGAAGGCAGGAGGAGAAGGGGATGACAGAGGATGAGATAGATAGATAGCATCACTGACTCAATGGACCTGAATTTGAGCAAACTTTGGAAGACAGTGGCAGGCAAAGAAGGCTGGCATGTTGCAGTCCACGGGGTCGCAAAGAATCGGACACGACTTGATGACTGAACAACAACAATCAGTCTCAATAGGGTAGGGAACAGACGTTTTTCCAAGTAGCTTAAGCAAGAAGGGATTTATTACAAGGTATTAAGTCGCTTGTAGAATCATGTGGAGGCTGAAGGAATAGACTTGATGTTGAATTTCCATAGCAATTCCCAAAGGCCCATCACAGAACTAAACTGCCAAGAGAGCTGCCGCTACTGCTACAACCAGAAAGTCAGCGGAGGCAGAATCCCGTTGCTGTCTCCAAACTCTGGAAGCCGCCATTTTCAGGTGTGCAGAGTGCCTCCCCCACTGCTGTTAACTCCAGAACCTCATTCCCCTGCAGCCATCTGGGCCAGAAACTAGGTGCCTTGTGTCCTTCCTCTTGCTACCCATGGATCTTGTGACTGTGTGCTGAGACCTCTGCTAATGATGCCCCAGAAGATGCAACGTGTCAGTGACATGCTTGCTAAGAGAGATAGTTGTGGCAGTAGAGCTCTGACCCCTGCCATCTTCCGCATCTCACCCTTGGGCATCTGATCAACCAAACCCAAATTTTACCCGAAATCTTTTATCTCAGGACACAGAATACTTAGCTTCCCAATGTTGGAGGTATAGAAAGACATGTCAGGACAACGTTTTTCACATTTTGGACATACTCTGCTGTAAAATTTATTTGATCCACACATATACAAAATCACATTCACGTCTAACTGAAATAAAAGATTCGCAAGACAATGTGATGCCCCCAATGGCTTCTATTCTAATCTCTGCTGTGCAATTCTATGCTAATCTAGGCTACTCCACTCCATTAAGAAATGCTGGTCTTGACCCACCAATTTGATTTCGTGACTGACTAATGGATGGCAACTGGTAGCTTGAAAAATACTACGCCTTAAGAAGGGACAAATGGATGTTGAGTGTCAATCCACAGTATCTACTCTACTCTACTGTTCCCTCCCTTGCCTCTGAATTAACAGAAAGGATTTAAGGCTGCTCACAGAAGGGATTTAGTAATCTGATACAGACTACAGTGGGTTGAGAATCAGGAGAGCAGGTTCTAGTCTTTGGGGCAGCAATTTCTCCTTTTGTAAATTTGTACTTTGCAATAGCTCTGTGTGCTTAATAACCTGATTGACACTTGTCTGGGAAAATAGAGAAAGAGTGATTGGTACCTTGTAATTTTTCAGTAGAAGTTGGATTAAGCTCACAAGGCAATCTTGATGGCAAACACTTGTGAATCAGCTGTTGTACTCCTAAAAAATGTTGTTTGGCTTTAATTAAGTTCCTGGTAATACACGTAGGTGTAAAATCTAATGATTTATTCTAAGAGTATGATGGTGTGTATTGAATGTGAAGTTCAAGATTAGTTCACCTGTCACATGTTTGAAGGTGATTTTTAATTTCATTGTTAAGGTGTGTAAAGAATTTAATCCCTTAATGTAGAGCTTTTAAGTAAAAGCTCCTATTTGCCAGTGACTGAGGCTTCCAAGAAGGACTTTTTTTCTAATTCAGTGTAGGTTGGAAGGTAATTGATTTTAAGAAAGAAAAGCTTATTGAGAAGACAGAATAAATAAACATTTTAACAAATGCCTATTCTGTGCCAAATAGTGTGCCAAACATTTCATTTGCAATATCTCTTATAATCCTTGCAATAATCTTTAAAGGAGGAATTATGATTCTCATTTTTGCATATGAAGAGAAAAAAGGTTAAAGTGATTAAAAGGGGCTCATTCAATGTCCTTAAGCCGGCAAGGGAAAGAATGTGGAATTTGCACTCAGTTCTGGCTGAGGTATAGCTCTTGCTTTTCTTACTGTACCAGAATGTCTCCATTGCTTTCATTGTTTGTTCAAGGTGAGTATAAGTGAAAAATACTCAAAACAGATTTTATCAGGCAGACTGAGCATTCATGTTTTAGAAAAAGACACATTCTAATGGGTACTTAAACTGCCCATTTTATCCAAAGCTTTCTAAGACATACTTTGCTCTTTCCAAGGCATTGATGTCCAAAAGTAACTGGGAATTGTGAAGATTATTTGCAGGCATTATTTTGGCATCCTATGGTTTCTTTGTGTTTGTGATAGTGTTTAGAGAAACTAACTGGGAGAGTTTATCATGTGTGCTTAGCCACTCTTTGCTACTCTATGGACTGTAGTCCGCCAGCCTATTCTATGCATGGGATTTTCCAGGCAAGAATACTGGCGTGGGTTGCCATGCCCTCCTCCAGCGGATTTTCCCAACCCAGGGATTGATCCCACGTCTCCCACAATGCAGGTGGATTCTTTCCTGTCTGAGCCACCAGGGAAGAATTTGTAAGTAACCTAAAAGATTTCCCTAGACATCTCCATTTTGTAAACAACACGATGGCGTATCACGTATATGGGACTTTAGCTGTGTCTGGTTGTAGCAGAGTGAGGAATGCCAAGCTTGTAAAACACGGGAAAAACATCCACAAAGTCTTTAGGCCTCTTTAAACATCTTAACTCAGTATTTGTTTTTGAATTTTTCCTGTTTTAGCTAAAACGCATAAAATTAAGTAAAATATTTGGTAAAAAAGAACACATTTCAATGTGATTCTTCATCAATGCAATTTAATTTTTATTACCGTCAGTACAGAGGTTAAGCTGACATATAAACCAACAGGATGTGTAGTACATGGCTTTGGGACATGTGATTCATATGCTTTCAAGAATCACATTGCTATTCCCCCCACCCCAGCTAAGTGTCTTATTTAAAAGTGTTCTTTGATTATTTCTAATAAGTAAGCTAATGCTGTTAGTTCTGAGGAGGTCCTCCACAGAGGTGATAAAGCCTCTTGGATGCTCTCATCAGAATATGTGATAAGTTGTAAAGAAGTTCTGAAGAACAGTTAATCTTTTAAAAAATCTTTTTTTATTAAAAATTATTTTTGTTATTAAATTTTTAATTTTATATTGGAGTATAGCCAATTAATATAAGGATTAGATCTGATAGATAGAGTGCCTGAAAAGCTATGTACAGAGGTTTGTAACATAGTATAGGAAATAAGGATCAAGACCATCCCCAAGAAAAAGAAATGCAAAAGAAGCAAAATGGCTGTCTGAGGAGTCCTTACAAATAGCTGCGACAAGAAGAGAAGTAAAAAGCAAGGGAGAAAAGGAAAGATATACTCATTTGAATCCAGAGTTCCAAAAAATAACAAGGAGAGATAAGAAAGCCTTCTTCAGTAATCAGTGCAAAGAAAAAGAGGAAAACAATAGAATGGGAAAGACTGGAGATCTCTTCAAGAAAATTAGAGATACCAAGGGAACACTTCATGCAAAGATGGGCTCAATAAAGGATAGAAATGGTATGGACTCAACAGAAGCAGAAGATATTAAGAAGAGATGGCAAGAATACACAGAACTGTACAAAAAAGATCTTCATGAACCAGATAAACATGATGGTATGATCACTCACCTAGAGCCAGACATCCTGGAATGTGAAGTCAAGTGGGCCTTAGGAAGCATCACTTTGAACAAAGCTAGCGGAGGTGATGGAATTCCAGTTGAACTATTTCAAATCCTAAAAGATGATGTTGTGAAAGTACTGGACTCAATATGCCAACAAATTGGAAGACTCAACAGTGGCCACAGGACTGGAAATGGTCAGTTTTCATTCCAATCCCAAAGAAAGGCAATGCCAAAGAATGCTCAAACTATTGCACAATTGCACTCATCTCACATGCTAGCAGAGTAATGCTCAAAATTCTCCAAGTGAGGCTTCAACAGTACATGAACCAAGAACTTCCAGATGTTCAAGCTTGATTTAGAAAAGGCAGAGGAACCAGAAATCAAACTGCCAGCATCCACTGGATCATAGAAAAGACAAGAAAGTTCCAGAAAAATATCTACTTCTACCGCACTGACTACATTACAGCCTTTGACTATGTGGATTGCAACAAACTGTGGAAATTCTTCAAGAGATGGGAATGCCAGACCATCTGACCTGCCTCCTTGAGAAATCTGTATGCAGGTCAAAAAGCAGCAGTTAGAACTGGACATGGAACAACAGACTGATTCCAAATTGGTAAAGGATTACGTCAAGGCTGTTTATTGTCACCCTGCTTATTTAACTTATATGCAAAGTACATCAGCGCTGAAGAATTGACGCTTTTGAACTGTGATGTTGGAGAAGACTCTTGAGAGTCCCTTGGACTGCAAGGAGATCCAACCAGTCCATTCTGAAGGAGATCAGCCCTGGGATTTCTTTGGAAGGAATGATGCTAAAGCTGAAACTCCAGTACTTTGGCCACCTCATGCGAAGAGTTGACTCATTGGAAAAGACTTTGATGCTGGGAGGGATTGGGGGCAGGAGGAGAAGGGGACGACAGAGGATGAGATGGCTAGATGGCATCACTGACTCGATGAACGTGAATCTGAGTGAACTCCGGGAGTTGGTGATGGACAGGGAGGCCTGGTGTGCTGCGATTCATGGGGTCACAAAGAGTTGGACATGACTGAGTGACTGAACTGAACTGAACTGAACTGAACTGAAAGTACATCATGTGAAATGCTGGGCTGGATGAAGCACAAGCTGGAATCAAGATTGCCGGGAGAAATATTAATAACCTCAGATATGCAAATGACACACTCCTTATGGCAGAAAGTGAAGAACTAAAGAGCCTTTTGATGAAAGTGAAAGAGAAGAGTGAAAAAGCTGGCTTAAAACTCAACATTCAAAAAATAAGATCATGGTATCCGGTCCCCTCACTTCATGGCAAATAAGTTGGGAAACAGTGACAGATTTTATTTTATTTTTTTGGCTTCCAAAATCACTGCAGATGGTGACTGTAGCCACGAAATTAAAAGGTGCTTTTTCCTTGGAAGAAAAACTATGGCAAACCTAGACAGCATATTAAAATCTAGAGACATTACTTTGCTGACAAAGGTCTGTCTAGTCAAAACTGGTTATTCCAGTAGTCATGTATGGATGTGAGCATTGGACCATAAAGAAAGTTGAGCACTGAAGAACTGATGCTTTTGAACTGTGGTGTTGGAGAAGACTCTTTTTTTTTTTCTTTTTTAAATTTTTTAAATTTTAAAATCTTTAATTCTTACATGCAGGATCCTCTATGATCCACCTCCCAGAATTCTGGAAATAAAAGCAAAAATAAACAAATGGGATCTAATTAAAATTAAAAGCTTCTGCACAACAAAGGAAAATATAAGCAAGGTGAAAAGACAGCCTTCTGAATGGGAGAAAATAATAGCAAATGAAGCAACTGACAAACAACTAATCTCAAAAATATACAAGCAACTTATGCAGCTCAATTCCAGAAAAATGAACGACCCAATCAAAAAATGGGCCAAAGAACTAAATAGACATTTCTCCAAAGAAGACATACGGATGGCTAACAAACACATGAAAAGATGCTCAACATCACTCATTATTAGAGAAATGCAAATCAAAACCACAATGAGGTACCACTTCACACCAGTCAGAATGGCTGCGATCCAAAAATCTGCAAGCAATAAATGCTGGAGGGGGTGTGGAGAAAAGGGAACCCTCCTACACTGTTGGTGGGAATGCAAACTAGTACAGCCACTATGGAGAACAGTGTGGAGATTCCTTAAAAAATTGAAAATAGAACTACCTTATGACCCAGCAATCCCACTTCTGGGCATACACACCGAGGAAACCAGAATTGAAAGAGACACATGTACCCCAATGTTCATCGCAGCACTGTTTATAATAGCCAGGACATGAAAACAACCTAGATGTCCATCAGCAGATGAATGGATAAGAAAGCTGTGGTACATATACACAATGGAGTATTACTCAGCCGTAAAAAAGAATTCATTTGAATCAGTTCTGATGAGATGGATGAAACTGGAGCCGATTATACAGAGTGAAGTAAGCCAGAAAGAAAAACACCAATACAGTATACTAACACATATATATGGAATTTAGGAAGATGGCAATGACGACCCTGTATGCAAGACAGGAAAAAAGACACAGATGTGTATAATGGACTTTTGGACTCAGAGGGAGAGGGAGAGGGTGGGATGATTTGGGAGAATGGGAACTCTAACATGTATACTATCATGTAAGAATTGAATCACCAGTCCATGTCTGACATAGGGTGCAGCATGCTTGGGACTGGTGCATGGGGATGACCCAGAGAGATGTTGTGGGGAGGGAGGTGGGAGGGGGGGTCATGTTTGGGAACGCATGTGAGAAGACTCTTGAGAGTCCCTTGGACTGCAAGCATCCAACCAGTCCATCCTAAATGAAATCAGTCCTGAATATTCACTGGAAGGACTGATGCTGAAGCTGAAACTACAATACTTTGGCCACCTGATGTAAAGAATGGACTCACTGGAAAAAACCCTGATGCTATGAGTGATTGAAGGCAGGAAGAAAAGGGGATGACAGAGGATGAGATGATTGGACGGCATCACTGGCTCAATGGTCATGAGTTGGTGATGGACAGGGAAGCCTGGCATGCTGTAGTCCATGGGGTCGCAAAAAGTAGGGCATGACTGAATAACTGAACTGATAGCTGACTAACAATGAATGCTGTGATAGTTTCAGGTGGACAGCAAAGGGACTCAGCCATACACATACATGTATCCATTCTCCCCCAGACGCCCCTCCCATCCAGGCTACCACATTAGACTGGGCAGAGTTCCCTGTGAAAAGCGCTTAATCTCAACACCAGTGGTATCCATTTATTTATGTATCAGAGACTGCTGTGTAAGCTTTATCTAATTTAATCTTCCCCTAAACTCTCCGAGGCAGACACTGTTATTAGCCTCGCTTTAAAGCTGAAGAAACGGTCTAAAGCCCCTTAAGGGACTAGGGTCATGTGACCCTGCTGGGCACTGGGTGTTCTAAGCAGAGCCACCCCTCTTGTACTTTCTTGTCTTCTCCATGGAGGAACCCCTTGCCAGTCCTGAAGGTGGGGACCTGGGCAGTTGTGCCCTGACCCAAAGGAGAGTGAGAGTGGGAGCGTCTTGAAGGTGGATTAGCCAGAGAATCCTCTAGGTGGATTAGCCTGGAGGAGTGGACAAGGAAGAAGGGATACGCTCAGCAGCGATCTTTGTGTGAACAGGAGCTGATACGGACTCACTGGTTAGGGAGTTGGGACCATTGACTTCAACTGAATGTTAAATGTTAGTTTTAAAAGACATGCTACTCTGACAGTTATGTGCTATTGTTGTTGTTCAGTTGTGAAGCTGTGTCCAGCTCTTTGCAGCCCCATGGACTACAGCACTCCAGGCTTCCCTGTCCATCACCAACTCAGGGAGTTTGCTCAAATTCATGTCCATCAAGTTGGTGATTCCATCTACCCATCTCATCCTCTGTCATCTCTTTCTCCTTTTTCCCTTTCACTGTTTTTGAATTGTAAGAGCTAAGGGCTACTCAGTACATTTTGGGAGAATAATGAAATAAATCCCCAAAGACTCCTTTCTCATACATTAAGATAGAAAATCCTATGGAATTAGATCCATGTTTACTTCCTAAACTATAACAAAATCTCAATTTTATTAAGTATAATCTGCCTAGCCTTGCATAAAATTAAACACTTGGACATTAAAAAAAAAGACACGCTACTGCCACTACCATGGGGAACTCTGGACCTCTGGCTTCAGAAGTCTGATAACTTGGGGAGTAATAGCATGGACTTTGGAGTTGTACTCACTGGACTCTCAACTGAACCCTACCTTTGACTGTTTGCTTCCATACTCAGGCATCGGTTCTCTCCTCTGTAAAATGAGGAATCACAATGGCACCAAATGTTCTACAGTTGCTATGAAAATCTAGTTAAATAATAATGCAAACTGTATAGTACAATGCCTGGTATAGCATAATTGTCTGTATATTTATTAGTTATATTAATTAAATTATTGTTAATATTAAACCCTTACTATGCCCAGTTATCATGTTTTCATATTTAATACTTTTGTTCCTAGATTAAATCACTATCATCAAAGACTGTTTTTTTCCCTCTGAGTGCTGAAGAATTGATGCTTTTGAAATGTGGTATTGGAGAAGACTCTTGAGAGTCCTTTGGACTGCAAGGAGATCCAGTCAGTCCATTCTGAAGGAGATCAACTGTGGGATTTCCTTGGAAGGAATGATGCTAAAGCTGAAACTCCAGTACTTTGGCCACCTCATGCAAAGAGTTGACTCATTGGAAAAGACTCTGATGCTGGGAGGGATTGGGGGCAGGAGGAGAAGGGGACGACCGAGGATGAGATGGCTGGATGGCATCACTGACTCGATGGACGTGAGTCTGAGTGAACTCCGGGAGCTGGTGACAGACAGGGAGGCCTGGTGTGCTGCGATTCATGGGGTTGCAAAGAGTCGGACATGACTAAGTGACTGAACTGAACTGAACTGAATGATGTTACATGGATGGCCACCCATGAATCAGGCCTCTTGATACTGATGCCCTTGTACAATATTCCCCTTCCATGATGACTGTGGTCTTGGTTATGTGACTTGCTTTGGACAGCTGGGACGTCAGCAGGCATAATATAACCAGAGGTTTGATACACACTCGCATATTGGGACCCACCATCTTGAAACCTAGTTTCCATGCCAGAAAGACCAGACCCTCCTAGTCTTCTTGGAGAGATTATCCTCAGAACCTGTGAGGAGAGAGGCCCAGCCATCTAGTGTTCTGTAAAACTCAGCCCAACCCCGAGTCCATTTTCCAGCTGAGTGCAACTACCTGGGGGACCCCAGTGGTGAACAGAACCCACCTAATCAGGAGATTAATAAATTAGTAATGTTTTAGGTTACTGAATGTTTTAGAAATAGCTTAATCAGTTAATTTGATTTTTGGCTGTGCCAGGTCTCCGTTGCTGCGTGGGCCTTTGTGTAGTTGAGGGAAGCGGGGGCTACTCTCTAGCTGCTATGCCTGGGCTTCTCATGATGGTGGCTTCTCTTGTGGCAGAGCCTGGGTTGTTAAGCACGTGGGTTCAGTAGTTGCAGCTCCTGGGCTCTAGAGCACAGCCCCATTAGTTGTGGCACACGGGCTCGGTTGTACCGAGGCACGTGGGATCTTCCTGGATCAGGGATTGAACCCGTGTCTCCTGCATTGGCAGGCAGATTCTTTACCGCTGAGCCACCAGGGAAGCCTGGCCACTGATCTTTTGGGGGTTGATTTGTGATGGAGAAATAGATGATTGGCTTATCCTCTGTCACGACTGCACAAAACTGTGAGACCTTACCTTTCATGCAATCTATGGTGATGAGAATGCAGCATTAATACTATAATCCCAGTGACAAGTGAACAGCTGTGGGGAGAGAGCTCAGAGCAGCACCTCCTATGTCCTGTTGCCAAGAAGTCCATCAGGAGTTGCCCAGGGAGTTGCCAGGACACGGGCCTGATGGGAAAGCCATCACTGTGGCCTTGGGCCTGTGGAAATATGAAAAAACTCCACAGGCATTCCAACTGCTTCACCACAATAACTGCTACTCACATTTCCATTTGCCAACAAAACCAGTGTTTACAACAGAAAAATAAGAGAATTTATATTTTCAGAAATGCATGTTTTATTTGGAAAATGTCAGTGCCAGTTGCACCCTAATGGTGTTTTTCCAAAACATGTGGTTAGTAAGGAGAGTGGAGTAAGGACTTGGGTTATTTTAGAGAGCTCTAAGAAGTTGACTAAATAATATTGAATGTTACTGTACTTGAAGGGATGGGAGCCTGTTTGTACCATGACTGCCGAATAGATGTGACACGCAACCTCCCCTTTCTACGGGGGCCAACTGAAATATACACACAGACGCTGCTGTGTTTCAGTGACTCAGCTTCCCTTCCTGGGCCTCTTTTTATTCTTTTCATTTATATGAAATGAATTGAATGGTTTGGACATTGAAGAGGATGATACATCTTCAGGGGAAAATACATTTAATCCACGACTAGGATGGAATAGATAAAACAGAATTAATTTTGAATGGACATTAAAAGAAAATTGTTTTTAAGAGCTGCTTTAGGTTCATAGCAAAACTAAGGGAAAGGTACAGAGATTTCCCACATGACCTCTCCTTTCTACATGCATCGCTTCACCACTGTCAACCTCTTCTACCAGAGAGGTCCATTTGTTATAACGGAGGAGCCTACAACACGCAAAGCCCCGTGAGCTTTACAACTCTTGGTGTTGTACATTCTAAGGGTTTTGACAAATACATAATGACACGTATCCATCAGTATAGTATCATACACAGTCGTTTCACTGACCTAAAAATCCCCTGTGCTCTGCCTATGCAAACCTCCTACCTCTGAAGATCACTGATCTTGTTACTGTCTCCATAGTTTTGCTCTTTCCAGAATGTCATATAGTTGGAGTCACACAGTATATAGTCTTTTCAGATTGGATTCTTTCTCTTAGTTATCTGCATTTAAGTTTCCTACATGTCTTTTGGTGGCTTGACAACTCATTTCTTTTTTAGTTCTGAATAATATCCTATTATCTGGATGCACCAAAATTTATTTATTGATTCACCTACTTGTAGGACATTTTGGTTGCTTCCAAGTTTTGGCAGTTAGGCTACAAACATCTGTGTATAGGTTTTTGTGTGGACACACATACCATACCAAGGAGCATGATTGTTAGACCATATGGTAAGAGAATGTTGCTTAATTTTGATAAGAAACTGCTTGTCTTCCAAACAAGTTGTATTGTTTTGCATTCCCACCAGCAATAAATGAGATTTCCCGTTGCTACAAACCCTTGTCAGCATTTGTTGTTGCCAGTGTTCCAGATTTTGGCCATTCTATTGGGGTATAGTGATATCTCACTGTGGTTTTAAATACAGTCTCTTAATCACAGATAATGTGGAGCATCTTTTCACATGTTTATTGGCCATCTGTATATCTTCTTTGGTGAAGTGTCTCTTCAGATCTTTTGCTCTTTTTTAAATTGGGCTGTTTGTTTTCTTACTCTTGATTTTTAAGAGTTCTTTGTATATTTTGGGTAATAGTATTTAATCAGGTATGTTTTTTACAAATTTTTTTCATAACAATTTTTAAGGTGAATAATCTTTGGGAGATTTAAGTTAATCTTAGCATTGTATTATCAAATTACAAAATTTAAGAACAAATAAAAATACATGAGCTATCACGATCAAATTTTGGGCAAAAGATTAGTAGATTGTTAGTTCTTTAATGAGTCTGATAATTTTATGTGCAGGAGGTATTATAAAATTATTTGTGCAAAAATGTAGTTATGAAAACTGTAAAGAATAGGAGATCTAATTAAGGCTGAGAAATAGGAAATGTTTGTAGAGAAGAGGGGAACTGCCAGTGTCTTTCCATTGTGTCACTTCTGTCTACTGTATTGTGGATATTTATGTGTCTGTCTCTTCTGCTTGACTATGAGCTGCTGAGATAGTATCTTCCTGATATGTGAATCTTTGTTGCAGCTGAAATGAGACATAGCAGAACTTAAGTAAATGTTTCTTTGATGAATGAATATTTGAATGAATGTAAACAGACTTAAGGAGAAGGCAATGGCACCCCACTCCAGTACTCTTGCCTGGAAAATCCTATGGATGGAGGAGCCTGGTGGGCTGCAATCCATGGAGTCGCTAAGAGTCGGACACGACTGAGCGACTTCACTTTCACCTTTCACTTTCATGCATTCGAGAAGGAAATGGCAACACACTCCAGTGTTCTTGCCTGGAGAATCCCAGGGATCGGGGAGCCTGGTGGGCTGCTGTCTATGGGGTCGCACAGAGTCAGACATGACTGAAGTGACTTAGCAGCAGCAGCAAACAGACTTAATATTCTAAGGTTTTTATGTAATTGGACTTGTCAGAAACAATCTTAAATGTCATTTGATGACCATCTTGTGGCACTAAGACATTGGAAATCTTATTACACAGTGGTTGAGAGCTTGGGATTTGAAATCAGAAAGATTGGAGCTGAGTGCTGATTCACCACTTTAAAGCTGTGTGATCTTGGACAATGTATTGCTATTATCCTTAGTAAAATGGGACAAAATGTAATGTCTCATGGGGTGGTTGTGAGGATTAAATAAGAATATGGCTGGAAAGTGCCTGGCATAGGAATGGGACTCAGGAGATGTTAGTCATGCTTATGTTAAATAAACTAAGTGATGCGCAAACAAGATTATGTTTGAACAGCAAAGGGAGGAAAGCCAAGTCCTGCTGGTAGAGACAGGAAACCCTTGGAATCCAGAAGCACAGCTAGATTAAGGTGGTGGTGCTAGGAGGCAAGAGTGAGCCTTGCTTTAGCACAGGCTTCCCTGGGCCACAGTGTCTCTTTGTTGATATCCTTTCTCTATATCGTGGTTGGTCTAGGCCAAGGAAACTTACATTTAAGGAACCCTACAGTCACATTCAGACTGTAGACAGGTCACGAGTGGGTAAAGAGAGAAGATTCAGGACTGGCTTCACATCTAGATGGCCAGCCTGTAGCACTCTGCTAGTCCTTATAGGCTCTCCACAAGGCTCCTACAGGACCCCAAGTCCCTAGTCCTAGGATTCAGATTGATTAGTAACAACCGGTGGTCTTTTGTTTTGCTATCAACAACCATGAAACCCCAAGCACTAAGAAAACATTGTTGCTTACATGATTACTAAATCCTGCTCCATGGTTTACTCCAAGGGCTAACATGGAAGAGGGTGCTGAGGGTGACAAGAACTTAATGAGGAGAGTTACTGTTGTTCTTGAAGGGAAAGCGAAACCATGAGCTCTGGCTGCTCTTGGGAATTGATGTCCAGCTCATGTAGTATTAAAAGGTTTTACTGGAGAGATATTAGGAGCAGATGGATAACTGTGGGTGAGTGGATAAGTAAACTATCCTATCTTTGGTAAACAGTTCCTACAAAAGTGAGGCTAAATGGAAAAAGAACAGGCTCTTGGCCTGGGTGAGGTTCTTCGGTTCCAGGCTCGGTCTTCACAAAATGTTTTATCTAGTTCTGAGTCTTGAGGACAGAAGTAGTCACCAGGTTGAAAGGAAGATGGTTCTTAGAGGTCTTTGGAATCTGTCAGTTCCCTTTGTAAAACCTTTTCGGAAAACATAGCAGATTTTTCTCCTTGATGCTTAGTCATGTTCACTGCTAACAGCAAACAGTAGTGTGATGTATATTTAGATACATCTAGACAATAATTGAACATATGTATGTTTATTTCTCTTGTCTATCTATCAGTCATCGATCAAGCTATCCACTTATCATGAATGAATTCTGTCTTGTCTGTTGGAAAGTTTACTGGAAGCAATGTTTCATGGACTCTTCTCTGATAATCATGCAATGCTTTCTTGTGGAATTAGTAGAAACAAAACCCACAGATAATGTGATTTCTTTGTAATTTTAATCTTTGGAGGAGTTTCTATATCCTACCTATGTAACACATGCCAGCATATGCAATGTGTAGGGGGCCTCAGATATTGCCCTGTGGGCCATAAGGAGAAAAAAAAAAAGAACTGTTGCTATGATTTGAATTTTTTAAAACATACATTTTCCATGAAAAAGCATATGAATAGACTATTTCCATGGATATTAACAAAAAACCAGGTGAAGCTAAAATTTCTTTCACCACTCCTAATTGCATTCTTCCACCCAAATAAGAAGAAGGCAGAGGAACCAGAGATCAAATTGCCAACATCTGCTGGATCATTGAAAAAGCAAGAGAGTTCCAGAAAAACATCTATTTCTGCTTTCTTGACTATGCCAAAGCCTTTGACTGTGTGGATCACCACAAACTGTGGGAAATTCCGAAAGAGATGAGAATACCAGACCACCTGACCTGCCTCTTGAGAAACCTATATGCAGGTCAGGAAGCAACAGTTAGAACTGGACATGGAACAACAGACTGGTTCCAAATAGGGAAAGGAGTATGTCAAAGTATATTGTCACCCTGTTTATTTATTTAACTTCTATGCAGAGTACATCATGAGAAACGCTGGCTGGGCTGGATGAAGTACAAGCTGGAATCAAGATTACTGGGAGAAATATCAATAACCTCAGATGACACCACCGTTATGGAAGAAAGTGAAGAAGAACTAAAGAGCCTCTTGATGAAAGTGAAAGAGGAGAGGGAAAAAGTTGGCTTACAGCTCAACATTCAGAAAACTAAGATCATGGCATCTGGTCCCATCACTTCATGGCAAATAGTCGGGGAAACAATGAAAATAGTGGCTGACTTTATATTTTTGGGCTCCAAAATCAGTGCAGATGTTGATTGCAGCTATAAAATTAAAAGATGCTTACTCCTTGGAAGGAAAGTTATGACCAACCTAGATAGCATATTAAAAAGCAGAGACATGACTTTGTCAACAAAGGTCCATCTAGTCAAGGCTATGGCTTTTCCAGTGGTCATGTATGGATGTGAGAGTTGGACTATAAAGAAAGATGAGTGCTGAAGGATTGATGCTTTTGAACTGTGGTGTTGGAGAAGACTCCTGAGTCCCTTGGACTGCAAGGAGATCCAACCAGTCCATCCTAAATGAGATCAGTCCTGTTTGTTCATTGGAAGGACGGATGTTGAAGCTGAAACTCCGATACTTTGGCCACCTGATGCAAAGAGCTGACTCATTTGAAAAGACCCTGATGCTGGGAAAGATTGAGGGCAGGAGAAGGGGATGATAGGGGATGATAGAGGATGTGGTGGATGGATGGCATCACTGACTCAATGGACATGGGTTTGGGTAAACTCTGGGAGTTGGTGATGGACAGGGAGGCCTGGGTTCTGCGGTTCATGGGGTTGCAAAGAGTCGGACATGACTGAGCAACTGAACTGAACTGAATCCAAATGCAATCAGTTGATAATCAGTTTATAAATATATGTATGTGTGCGTGTGTCTGTGTGTGTTTATATGCAGATATAATGGGAGAGAGAAAAGCTTTTGGGAGTTTTAAACATAAATGGTATTACATGGTATGCAGCATTCTAGATATTGTTTTTATCACTTACTAGGATGTCTAAAGATCTTTCAATACATATAGATTTATCTCGCCTCCCATGATATCTTGTGTGGTATTTCATAACATGGATATTTCATAATGTATTTAATCGTGCTGTTGGATATTCTCAATTGTTCACAATTATAAACAGCATTGCAATGAAACATATTATGTATGTATTACTGCATATATTTCAAGTATTTCTTCAGAATGATTATATGAGCATATAGCCTATATGCAAATGACAGAGCATGTGTTTCAGTATAACTTTATTTGCAAAAGCAGGTGACAGGACAACCTATGTTGTAGTTTCCTGACTCCTGGTCTGTGAGATGACTGTTTATATAGATCTGTTTCTAGAGAGGATTCTAAAATTTTTCTGTAAAGATATTCAGACCCAGTGCTTTTCTTAGGAGAAAGACTTTGACTAACTTTCTAATTTATTCTATGGTTACTGGTATAGTTAAGTTCATTTACTCTTGTACCAATATTGATAATTCATATTGTTTTAGAAGATCAGACATATTAGGTAGATTTCATTTTTCTTACTACCCATTTTTACCTAGTTTGCCCTTTTCAAAATTTATATATCAAATTTTTTATTCCATATTTTAAAAATTGATGTTTTATTTTGGATAAACTACATGAAATTTTTAAAAAGCCTCTCGGTTCAGTTCAGTTCAGTCACTCAGTCGTGTCTGACTCTTTGCGACCCCATGAATCGCAGCACGCCAGGCCTCCCTGTCCATCATCAACTCCCAGAGTCCACTCAAACTCACGTCCATCAAGTCAGTGATGCCATCCAGCCATCTCATCCTCTGTCATCCCCTTTTCCTCCTGCCCCCAATCCCTCCCAGCCTCAGAGTCTTTTCCAATGAGTCAACTCTTCACATGAGGTGGCCAAAGTACTGGAGTTTCAGCTTTAGCATTATTCCTTCCAAAGAAATCCCAGGGTTGATCTCCTTCAGAATGGATTGGTTGGATCTCCTTGCAGTCCAAGGGACTCTCAAGAGTCTTCGCCAACACTACAGTTCAAACGCATCAATTCTTTGGCGCTCAGCTATCTTCACAGTCCAACTCTCACATCCATACATGACCACTGGAAACACCATAGCCTTGACTAGACAAGGCAAAGTACTTTGTTGGCAAAGTAATATCTCTGCTTTTGAATATGCTATCTAGGTTGGTCACAACTTTTCTTCCAAGGAGTAAGCGTCTTTTAATTTCATGTCTGTAGTCACCATCTGCAGTGATTTTGGAGCCCAAAAAGATAAAGTCTGACACTGTTTCCACTGTTTCCCCATCTATTTCCTATGAAGTGATGGGACCAGATGTCATGATCTTTGTTTTCTGAATGTTGAGCTTTAAGCCAAATTTTTCCCTCTCCTCTTTCACTTTCATCAAGAGGCTTTTAGTTCCTCTTCACTTTCTGCCATAAGGGTGGTGTAATCTGCATATCTGAGGTGATTGATATTTCTCCCAGCAATCTTGATTCCAGCTTGTGCTTCATCTAGCTCAGCGTTTCTCATGATGTACTCTGCATAGAAGTTAAATAAGCAGGGTCACAGTATACAGCCTTGATGTACGTCTTTTCCTATTTGGAACCAGTCTGTTGTTCCATGTCCAGTTCCAACTGTTGCTTCCTGACCTGCATATAGGTTTCTCAAGAGGCAGGTCATGTGGTCTAATATTCCCATCTCTTTCAGAATTTTCCACAGTTTATTGTGATCCACACAGTCAAAGGCTTTGGCACAGTCAATAAAGCAGAAATAGATGTTTTTCTGGAACTCTCTTGATTTTTCAATGATCCAGTGGATGTTGGCAATTTGATCTCTGGTTCCTCTGCCTTTTCTAAACCAGCTTGAACATCTGGAAGTGCACCGTTCACATATTGCTGAAGGCTGGCTTGGAGAATTTTGAGCATTACTTTACTAGCATGTGAGATGAGTGCAATTGTGCAGTAGTCTGAGCATTCTTTGGCATTGCTTTTCTTTGGGATTGGAATGAAGGAAAGCCTTTAGTACAAGTAAATATAAATCAAATAACTGTATAGAACTCAAGGTGATATCAATTATATGTCTAAATCATGATTGTTCTGTAGATAAGGAAGAGCAATAGCTATGATGACATCTTATCAATCTAGCCAGATTCGTTAATTTTTTTCTTTTTGAGAGCCATCCATAAATAAAATCATTTACTGAGTCAAGGTATCCTGTTGCCACCCAGATTCGTGTATTAAAGAAAAATTATAGTGGCTAAGAGCATAAATTCTGGAATTAGAATGTATGTGTCCAAATCCTCCACCATTGATGAGAATTGTGAACAAGAGAAAAGAATCTTCTGCCCCAGCTCCTTATTTGTATAGTGTTAGTCGCTCAGTTGTGTCTGACTCTGTGTGACCTAATGGACTGTAGCCTGCCAGGCTCCTCTGTCCATAGGATTCTTCAGGCAAAAATATTGGAGTGAGTTGCCTTTCCTTTCTCAGGGAACCTTCCCAACCCAGGGATTGAACCCTGGTCTCCTGCATTGCAGGCAGATTCTTTACCATCTGAGCCACCAGGGAAGCCCAATTTTTTTATAGTGGAGTTCATAATATTTGTACAATGGAGCTCAAAGTGCATATTTGTATAATGGAGTTCCTAATTGTACCTGCTCTGCAATACTGTGACAAGTAAAAGAGTTAATGCATGCAGAGAACTTAGAAGCGTGTCTGGTACCGGTAAGTGCTACTTAGGTGTATTATTAATCCAAGGTGATTATGTGCTCACTTTGTTCCACAGCTGTGCTTGTAAAAGTTTTACTCTGAATGGCTTCACTCCCTGGAGTCTGTTTTTGGTAATTTTTTTAAGAATTGGAATATAGTTGCTTTACAATATTGTGTTGGTTTCTGCTGTACAGCAAAGTGAATCAGCTATGCATTTATTTTTTTTTAATAATTACACCATTTTACTATGAGGAAGTAGTTGGACTATTTTCCCCCTGAATACCAAAATATGAATTATTATAGCTTATATAGAGACAATTTTTACATTTGTATTTTCATTTATTTTTAAAATCACTTTTATTGGCATATAGTTGCTTTGCAATGTTGTATTGGTGTCCACTGTATAGCAAAGTGAATCAGTTATACGCATACATATATTCCCTCTTTCTTGGATTTCCTCCCCATTTATGTCTCCACAGAGCATAGAGTAGAGCTCCCTGCACTATACAGTAGGTTCCCATTAATTGTATATATTATTAAATGACGCAAGAAAGGTGATAGAGATGGCATGATGTAGAGACAAAATTCATACTCCAGATTCCAAATCTTTAAAGCTTTCTACCATCTTATTTGCTGTGTCTTCATTGGCTTGGAAAACCTGTTCATCTCTCTGACCTTTATTCATGACCTAAAAATGGATAAAGGGGATAGTGGTTAAGGTAATCATTTCTAAAGTTTCCTCACCAAACATTTTAGGAGTCTACCTTGATTTGTATTAATACCTTCACTTACAGATTAAACATTTTGATAAGTTCACTATGGGCTCTTAATTCTATTATTGAAATTGTGATGAGAGCCAGCTGTTATTCTATGGTAGAAGGTGTTTCCATTCATTGTTATAGCTTATTGCAGTGATACATTTGATAGAATTATTTGCTTTCTCTACCCTATATAGGATATTGTCAAAATCATAAAATACAAAATATGGTGAGAGGTTTTTTCTTTTTTTAACAAGATCATGTTTTCTCTAACAGAGAGAAAGAATAAGTCAGATTTTGTCCTGTCATGATACTGTCTGATAGTCAAATGTCTGTGGATTTGAAAGCTGTTGCAGCTCATAATGAGACATCATAAAACACATGTATTATTTTGTCCTGGCCTGACACTGTCCCGTGGTCAAGTGCCAGCTGAGTACCACTGCAGTCCATTGGGTGACATAGTCTGAATTATTTTGCAGATAGCTGTCCTGATTTTAAGACTTGATTTAGGGGACAATTCTCATATCTGTTACTTTCCTGCACATATAGTACTTTTTCTTTTGCACACCTAGCCTAAATGATTGTTCAGGATATAACACCAGTGACAGTCTTGATTTTTGGCATGGGAGGGAGACAATTCTGAACCAGGCAGTTGTTGGTGGCATCTGTAAATGTTATTAAAAAAAAAAAAAGTGGATCAGGAAGAGGAAATCACAGGGCCTGGGTCAGAATTTTAGCTATCGGGCCTGGCACCTTCCCCTACCTCAGCACAGTGCCTCAGTCTCCACTCATTACAGCAGGGAAAAGAATACGTGCATTGTCGATTTCGTCGATCTGCTGCAAGGATACAAGGAGATAATGTATATAATGTTATACAAAAACATAAAGCCGTCTCCATTCCGTTGTCTTTACGGTAGAGGAAGGAGCACAATGTTCCCCTCTTCATTCTTCCTTTTCTCTCTTCTTCGTCCTCTTTTTCTTTTTCTTCTCCCTTGTGTTGTTTGATGCACAGCCGAAGGTTAATGACTCTCTCACTTTGTGCCTGACACAATTTCAGGTGCAGTACAGAAACTGTTACTTAATTCTCCAAATGATCCACAAGGCAGTGATATTATCTTTCATTTTTGAAGGAGAAAACAGAAGTTCAAAGAGGTCAGCTAAGTCGCACAAGCTCTGAACCACCGGCACACAATGGAGACAAGCTTCCAGTCAGCTCAGCTTGATTCCAAAGTCTATAGTCTTACGTACAATCAATTTCTTGATGTCCTTTGTCTAAATAATGTTCCAAAGAATTTCGAGCACAAGTCTTTTAGTTTTGACAGAGAATTTCCCTGAGGTGAAACCAACTATCTTAAGACTGTCTGGCTGGAAAATTGATCTGGTAGACAAAACGCTCTGTGAAAGTATCAGTCTGGAGGCCAGAGGCAGAGATGGGAAGAATCTATTAAATTTTGGCAGAGTTGGGAAAGATTTTAATTAGAGCCATTATTCAAAGAAATGAGAATCTGTGAACGTTCGTCCCTAATTTGAAGTGAATTCACAGAAGGACACATTAACTTGAGTTTATTTAAAATGGACATGGATGAGACAGTATTTACTGAGTTATAGTTCTTTGTTTACTGGCTTCACTGAACTCAAACACAAAAGGATTGTATTGGTTCGGTGCCATGTAGATCACAGAGTAAAAGGCATTGGACCAGGACAACAAGAGTTATTTGGGCGCTTGGGATTAAGAGTCTCCAACCGTCTTCCCTTTTTGCACCACTCTGGTCAGAAGAAAAGTCCCTCAAGAGAGGGTCTGATGAGACCAGCTTGGGTTGTGTCCCTAGGCGTTGGCTATGAGAGGAGTTTTCTTGCTGACGTCATCTGTGATGGATCTTGTGGATGAATTTGGCTTGGAAATTCGAGTCTCCTGGATTAGAACTCCATCAAGACTGCCTGTGCACGGTGGGGAAATATTTACACTTTTATTCTCCAAAGGGGAAATGAAGTGATCTCAGAAAGGAGGAATGGCTGCTAAGCAGGATTACCATCCCTCCCACCCTCCAAATTCTGTCACAATGTGTACTTTAAAATAAGTTTAGACTCATAAGAAGTTACAAACACAATGCAGAGTCCCCATGTAAACTTCACCTAGCTTCCCCCAATGATAACATCTCATATAACCATTATTAAAATAAGGAAATTGACATTGGTAAAATACAATAAAATGAGCTGCAGACTTATTCTGGTTTTGCCAATATTTACATGCATTCTGCTGTTCCTATTTGTATATGTGTTTGTGTACATATGCATGTATATATTTTATGTATATATATATACATATATGTAAATATATATATACACAAGGAGAGAGACGACAGACAGACAGAGAGAATTCAAATCATATTGCAGGCTAGTTTTGTAAACAGGTTTTAAAAATTTTATCCACTATTAAGGCTGCTTTCCCACACCATTTGATGTTTTTTCTACAATACAATTAAATGGCTACCTTGTGTTCTATGTTATAGATACACTGAATCTATTTATTTAAAATTTTACTATGGGTTGAAAAAACTGTTTTCCTGTTATAAAGATCCTGTGATGGATGATTCTTTCTTTTTTTCAAATATTTATTCAGTTGTACTGGGTCTTAGTTGTGGCACTCGCAATGGTCAGTCTTGGTTGTATTATGCAGGATTTTTAACTGCGTCATGTAACCCTTACTTGTGGTATGTGGAATCTAGTTCCCTGACCAAGGGTTGAGCCCGGACCCTGTGCATTGGGAGTGCAGAGTCTTAGCCATTGGACCACCAGGGAAGTCTCTGTAATGGACATTTCTTACATAAAATTTTCTGAGATTTGAGTTCTTATACAATGCTGAACTAGCAGAGATTACTGGTTCTCGTCTGCCACATCTGGACAAATTATAGAAAGAAAATATTAAGATTTAGAAAAAGAACCGAGAAGATTGCTTTGAACTGGTGTGTGTGTGTGTGTGTGTGTGTGTGTGTGTGTGTGTGTGTGTGTGTTAGGGGTGGTGACTGCAGCCAGGTGTGTCTGTGGGATGATTAAATAGGAGATGAGATTTCAGAGTTCTGCTTTAGCCTGGAGCATTTAGTGTCTGCCCCCAAGGCTGTGGTTCAGACTGCTGCAGTGTGTATCCTCAGAAACAAAGTCCGGGCAGTGAGGAAGCTTCCTGGGAGAGCAGGAGGTTGAGAGAAAGAGGAGGTGGTGGGCTGTAATTTAAGGACTGCCTCGTCTTAGTGCTGCCTGCCCATAGGTAGCTGAGGATGAAACATTGACACGAGGAGCTGTTCGGTGGGGCAGGAAATGATTGTAATTTCTGGTACCCAGAATTTTCACTGTCACATGCACACAAGAGATGTGTGAAATAAAGATGATCAAGCGTCTCAGTAAAGTTTGTTAACTTAAAGATATAATCAATAGCAAAGAACGCAAAATGGGAAACTTTACTCATGATTTCCCAGGCTTAAAATGCTAGATCAACATAAAGGAAACTGATGAAGATGTAGGGAAAGATAAGGGATATCAGATTATGCTCAATTCTTAACTTGTTGAGAGAAGGAAAAAAATAAGAAAGGGTTAAAAAAAGAACCAGAAAGCAGAATCAAATTGAAAGAGTAAAATAAGATGATAGAAAGGTATACAAATATATCACTAATTATAATAACTACAAATGGATTGAATTTACCAGTTCAAAGGAACTTTCAGATTATAAATATGCCAGACTTATGTTTTTCATATGGCTATAGCTGGAGCACAAATACACCCCAAACCAGAAAATAAGAGGATGGAGGAAATGAACAAATATTAACCAAAGGAAAGCTGGTAGAGCTACATTAACATCAGACAAAACTCACTTTTTGACAAAAACCTTGTTAGTAATAGAGAAAAGAAATAAATTTCAACTCACCAGGAAGATGTAGTAAATTCTAAACACATATACGGGGAGGGGGGTTCATGTTTGGGAACGCATGTAAGAATTAAAGATTTTAAAATTTAAAAAATAAAAAACTAAAACAAACAAACAAACAAAACACATATACGCCCAATTAACCACCTCAAAATATATGAAGCAAAAAATGTGAGAACTATAGATTTAAGCATAAGGTTTGCAGAGAAAGAAAGAAATCTATCATTTTCAAACTATATTTTATTTACATAGCAAAAAAGAACCTTCAGAAAATTACTAAAACAACAGGAGAGACCATAATATGGCTGAATATACAAAAGTTACTATCATTTCAATGTTCTAGCAAAAGTGACAGGAAAAAAAAGACTCCGACTTTAGAGAATATCAGGAATCTGAGAACAGTATAAAATGTTAAAAGTTCTTTGAGAAAGAAAAAATCATAAAACTTCACTGAGATATTAAAAAGATTAATAAAAGTTCATATCATATTCATTCATGAGAAGATAATATTTTGAGAATGTCAATTTTCAAATTGATCTATAATTTCAATGAAAGTCCAATAAAAGTCCCAACAAGGTTTTTCATGATATGTGATAAATTAATGAATAAATTTTTGTGAAAAAGTGAAGAGCTAAGAGTAACTAGAACATTTTAAAGAAGAAAAATAAAAAGAGACTCTTGCCCTATTAGATACTAGGGTTTATTCTGAACCTATCATTAAAAAGGCATAGAAATAAGAAAGTTGACAAACAAAATATTAATACGCTTGACAGCCCATGAACTGCAGTTTGCCATATAACAGAGGTGGTATGCTAGATTACTGGGGCAAGGATGGATTATTCTACTGGGTAAAAATGGTTAATAATAATTATTAATGGTTAATAATAGGAAAATATAAACCTGAAAATTGAATTCCAGTGTCACGAAAGTGAAAGTGGCTCAGTCTATGTCTGACTCTGCAACTCCAGGCTCCTCTGTCCATGGACTTCTCCAGGCAAGAATACCGGACTGGGTAGCCATTCCCTTCTTCAGGGGATCGTCCCAACCTAGGGATTGAACTTGGCTCTCTTGCGTTGCAGGCAGATTCTTTACTGTCTGAGCCACTAGGGAAGCCCTGTGTGTCGTACCACATACAAAATCCAACTCCAGATGTCTCAAGAGCTTAAATGTCAAAAAACAAAGTTTAATTTTTTTGCAGAAAATTTCTTGACTGTATATTGAACTTTGGGTAGGGAACAATATCTTTTATTTTTAAGTGCTAAATATGAAAGAAAAGATTCTCATTGTTATTATTTTTAGAAACTCTTTGCTAGTTTGATGAGTACAAACTGTATCTCATTCATTAATTTGCATTTTCATTACTGCTGTGAAGTTGAATCTTTTTCGTGTCCTGTGGCCATTTTTATTTCTTCTTTTGTCAATTCATGGCTATTTTTTGACCGTGATATTTGTTTCTCATTGATTAATAAGAACTCTTTACATTAAAAAAAATTATTTGTCTACTGTATATGTAGTAAATATTTTCCTTCACTTGTGGTTTTACATTTAGTTTTGCTTTTTGTATTTTTTGTTATATAGAATATAATAAACAGAACTACACATGAACTGAAGTTTGGTAAATGAGACAGATAAGATGATACATTAAGTGATATTTTAGTGCTTAGAAAACTCTCCCTTCCCTCAAGGTTATATTTATTTTTCTTCTATTACTATACAAATGCTTTTCATTGAAAATGAAGACCAACCAAGGTGTTTTAGTTTATGCTTTATAATAGAGCTACAAATTATGAACTCAAAATAGTTAATTTTTTCCCAATATGTGAGAAGTGAAAGTAGCTCAGTTGTGTCCGACTCTTTGTGACCAGATGGACTATACAGTTCATGGAATTCTCCAGGCCACAATACTGGAGAGGGTAGGCTTTCCCTTCTTCAGGGGCTCTTCCCAACCCAGGATTGAACCCAGGTCTGCCGCCTTGCAGGCATATTCTTTACGAACTGAGTCAAAGGGAAGCCAACATTATTCCAAAATAATTTGTTGAACTGATCCTTTCCTCACTGAGTTGATTAGGTCCCATTTGATTTTATTTATATTGCCTTGGAAGGCTGGCCTAAGAAAACACTGCTACAATTTATATCAGAAAATGTTTTGCCTATATTTTCTTCTTTCCTCACTGAGTTGAAAGGCCATTTTCATCATGTACTAAATTATTAAATATCCTTCATCTTTGTATTTCAGTTTGCTGGGGCTGCTATAACAGATGCCACAGACCAGCCACAGAAATTTATTTTCTCACAATTCTGGAGGCTCGTTGACCAAGAACAAGTTGTCAGCACGGTTTATTTCTGCTTGAGGTCTTCCTCCTTGGCCTCCCTGTGTCTTGGCATTGTTGTGTGTGTGTGTGTGTGTGTGTGTGTGTCTAAATTTCCTTTTCTTGTAAGGGTACAAGTCATCTTGGATTAGGGCCCACCCTAATGATGTCATTTTAATTTAATTGCTTATTTAAAGACTTGATCTCCAAATACAATCACATTCTGAAGTACTGGGTAGATAGGGATTTTGTGGGGGCGGGGAGCACAGTTCATGTCATAACAGTGCTGTTTTAAAAGTCCAGTGGGTCCAAAAGACTCTTCTACACATTTGTGTCTCTTTTGCTGTCAATGTATGGCAAAACCACTACAATATTATAAAGTAATTAGCCTCCAATTAAATAAATTAAAAAAAATAAAAGTGACTAAAAAAAAAGAGAAGTCCAATGGGTTACCCGTTGCATGACAGAGCCTGACACAGCAGTACTGTTTGAGACTTGTAATTTGGTGTATTAATGAACTGCTTCATACTAAGTCAGTATTAGTTCTAAAATAATACTTAGTAAAATGTGCAGGTTAACTTTTCTCCTTTCTTCTTTGAGATATATCTAGGCTACTCTTCTGTGTTTATTCTTCCAGAAGACCTCAATGCAGAAACTGATTTTAGAAATAAGATTACATTTGCAGTATTAAGTTTCTGAGTCTATAACATAATGGATATTTTAAGATCTTTTATTCTCCAGGGAAGAATCCTGGAGTGAGTAGCCATTCCTTTCTCAAAAGGATCTTCTCCACCCAGGGATTGAATCCCAGTCTCCTGCATTGAAGGCAGATTCTTTATTGTCTGAGCCACCAGGGAAACCCGTATGTATATATGTGTGTAAAGTATTACAAAAATCTTTATATATATACATGAGTGTTTTCATGAGTGGGATATTTTTTCAATAATTTTTCCTGAATTGTAGCTGAGACAATCGGAAAGGTTTTCTCTTTCTTGATTGCTTTGAGATTTTGAGCTTAAATTGTTGTTGAGGAAGATTGTAACAATTTATTCGGCCCCCAGCTCTATCCCATAGGGCCTATTTCCTGCATCATCAACACTGTAAATATTATTTCATACAGTTTTAAAAATTTGTAAGTCTTTGATTACTAATGAGGTAGAGCTTAAAAAATTATATTTATTGGCCTTTAGTATTTTGTCTTTTGTAAATCTTTAGTTTTCCTGTTCACATATTTCATTTAAAAAATAGATTTAAAAAAATTAATTTTTATTGGAGTATAGTTGATTTCAATGTGTTAGTTTCAGGTGTAGAGCAAAGTGAATCTGTTATACATATACACATATCCTCTCTTTTTTAGATTCTTTTCCCACATAGGCCATTATGGAGATTTGAGTAAAGTTTTAAAGAGCTCTTTATATGTTATGCATATTAACCCAATGTTTATTATAATTAGTATTGGGTTGGCCAAAAAGTTCATTTGTATTTTCCTTTCACATTATGGAAAAACTTGAACAAACATTTTGGCCAACCCAGTCCTTCACAGGATCTCTTTTCTAAATGCATTTGTTTTTGCTTTTAGTTTTTAGCTAAGGCTTGGAATGCAAGCTGGTTATTTGCTATACTACTTTTTCAGTAACTAGTGATGTATTGACCACTACCACCAGTGACAATCAGTATTCTCTTTACTGCGAATATTTGCCAGATTTTGGAAAAATTACTGATGGCTTTTGAGACAGTTGTTTTGTGTTTTCTTTCAGTAAACAAATTTATCTGAAAGCAGAAGTGACTCTGCCAGACATACATCAATGACTAAACAAACTGTTCATGAGCTTTGTCCAAAAAAATTTTGGTTAATAGCTTTTATTTTGGTATATCTAAATTTCTGATCATTAAGATAAATGAATGTCTAGCTTCAAATGTCTTCAGAATCTGATACCAATTCATTTGATTGGGAATTATATTCTCTAGCTCTCAAAAATGGTTAAGTTTAATTTTTCTACTTGATGAAATAATAATCTCCAATAATCTAACATACTAGGAAAAGATATAATCAGATCAAGACCTCACATTATGGGTTACAATCATACAAGGCCGAAAGACTTTGGTTCTTATAAAGTGATGCCAAGACATGGATGTGGGCTGTGCGTTTGGTGTCTTCAAGTGCTTGAAAATGAAAGGTTATTAGATTTTCAGAGCTCCTAAATTATGATGACAACCTTTCACATTAGGAGTTTTTAGTTTATCAGCAAATGATAGAGAAGTACTCTTCAATTACATTATCTATCTCTTATTTTCAGGGAGCACATTTTGATTGTTTTTTTTAAATCTTTCTTTGTCTATTCAGATCAGGTTATCATGTCTTCTTAAAAACTTGGATTTTAGATGTATGGTTGTAAGTAATTTTAATGTTGAATAGGAATTAAAACTTACTTTAAAAATACATGGCAAAATATAGATGCATTTAAAATTTTGAGATCCACTGTATCTCAAAAATGACAAAAGGGACTTTAGTTAAACTGGACAACCTCTGAAGACATAAAACTTTAAAAATAAAAATTTCTCCATTATATTACACTGAAATTGTTTACAATCTGTTGTGAAGTTAAATATTTTGGGTAGAAACTGTAGCCCACAAGTGTTTGTAATCCGCACAATCTTCTAAGCAAAACAAGTCCTTTATTGGGGAAAATTATTCTTAAATCTGATTGTTAATTTCACTGCATTGTACTGTCAATAATTGGAGTTACTGGAGTGACTCTACCAAGCACATTAGCACTTTTCCCTTTATAAAATGTATTGAGTGAAACTTCATGCATCACTAATCAACTTTTTATGCTAGTTCTTCAATCCCCTGAGTTTAAATATCATGTAATTTTTTTCTCCTCAAATTTACTTTGAATCTGAAAAAGCCCCAGAAGAAATAATCAGGAGTTTAGAGTGGGTAAAATTTATGGGTTACACACAGGCCAATATATATCTGAGTTTAAAGAATGGCTCACTGAAATTAAACCATAAAAAAGTTCTGGTTATGCATGTTAAAAAATGGTTGAATATTGACATTTTCATATCATTTGATCTAAATCTTTCTTTGTAAGGTTATTGACCAACATTTTGTGATAATTACAGAATCCTTTACTGTCTTCCCTCATCATAAGCTTTGTGTTTTAAAATATCTTTCAATATTAGAGTAATCTGGCCACATTTCCAAAAAAATGGAAAATTTTGTAGGCTAGTTTTTGTCACTTTTTTAAAAAAAATAAATTTATGTTTATGCTACCTTCTGTCTGCTCAATTAGATTTTAATCATCCAAGACAGGTACCTTATTGTACACTTCTTAGTAATTTTTCATATCAGTTAGCCATGAATGCAACCAGCACTGGTAGGCACTTTGGTAAATATTTGTTGATGGTTCTGATTACAGTGTAATGAAATATGCTAAAGGTAACTTAAACTCTTGTCAACAAAATTGTACTTCAGGTTAGTTTGACCTTTTTGGTTTCTCTAAATATTTCCTTCCATGGAGATGAAATGATCCACAAAAAGCACTTATTGACTATGAAATCCTTTTTCCCTTCTACATCTTTTTTTAGGAATTAAATAATTTTAAATTGAAGTTTAATTGATTTACAATGCCTTGTTAGTTTCTGGTGTATAGCAAAGTGATTCAGTTATATATATCTACTCAGATTCTTTTCCCATACAGGTTATTACGAAGTGTTGAGTATATCCCTGTGCTATACTGCAGGTCCTTGATGGTTATCTATTCTATATATAATATATATAAAGTACAGTATACATAAAATAATAGTGGATACTATTTTATAGTTGTAAGTGTATGTTATTCCCAAATTCTTAATTTATCCCTACCCCCACATATCCCTTTTGGTAACAATAAGCCACTAAATTTTTGAACTCTGCATTTAACAAAAATTTCATAATCTTTACTTACAAACACAGTTAGTGCTGTTACTTGCTAATTTTATTAAAATTGTGCTTATTGACACCACTTATCTAATAAAAATAGTTGATTCCCAGCATGCACAATGGAGAAGGAAATGGCAACCCACTCCAGTATTCTTGCCTGGAGAATCCCAGGGACGGGGAGCCTGGCGGGCTGCCGTCTATGGGGTCGCACAGAGTCGGACACGACTGAAGTGACTTAGCAGCAGCAGCAGCAGCATGCACAAAGAATTAGTCTGAAGACCATTAATTTCAATGAGTCAGCAACCTCGCACTATTTTTCCTTCCATGCAAAATTCAGATGTCAGTATTAAATATGTATTTATAAATAATATGTGCTTATAACATTTTTATTTAAAATGGTGATAGATGTCATATAATAAGCACCTCCTATGTGGTAGATACCACATAGTGCATTAAAGTTATTATCTCATTTAATCCCTACAGAATACTGAAAGAAAGGAATATCATTCTCACTTTACAGATAAGGAAATTCAGGCTTAGAGAATTTATATCTAACTAAGACCGCAGAGCTAGGACAGCAGCCCAGCCTGGGTCTAAATCCAGGTTTTAAATGCCATAGTGCATATGTGCATAAGTCTGTTAGAAAAGGTTTCCTGGAAACAGCCCACTTAGGCTCCCAAAGGAAAGCCCCAGGAGTCTGTTCCAAGACATGAAGGCAATGGCAAAGCACTGACTGGCAGAGGGGGGTGACTGGAACCCCAGACTCATTCAGCCCCAGGGGGGATGTCTTTTCTGTATAGAATCAGCCAGCAACTCTCTCCTTTTCTGGTTCCTTTGTTTATCCTGCAAACTTCCATTCATAAAATGGTTTGGCCAGTGATGCGAGTGTCCCAGCCCTTTTTACCATCGAGATCTTATGACTAAGGAATAAACTGGTGGTATCTAGGCTGAGCTATAGGACTCTGTGAACCAGCCTTTGAAAAAAAGCTCCACGCCCTCGTTGTTGGCAAAGTCTAGGAACTGGACCCTTGATAGGGGAAAGTCATCAAGGCCAGCGTCTTCCTTGCCAACACTCCAACCTCACCAAGAGCTTTCTCTTCAAAGTAACAGTTAATGGTGTGAATTTCAACTAAGCTAAAAGACAAAGAACAGAAAAAGAACATGTGTGATATACATGTCAATTCATAGTGTTTACCCCTAAAATTTATAGCAGATTTTGGCTGATCATTAAAGCCAAATTAAGGTGGCAACAGGTATGGAAACAGAAGAAACTATTAGGCATAATTTGTCTTGAAAAATAACACATTTCTACTGACAGTTGTTTGTGGGAAAGACATCTTTATTTATGATGATGAAAAGAATAAGAGAATTACTAGCATGTATCTATGTGCAATATGTCCATTTTATAATAGATGTGTCTGCATACTCCTAAGTTCAGCACTTTGGAATTCAATACTTTCAAAGAAATCAGAATGGAACATCAGTTCTGTATACTTACCTAGTAGAGTTCAGTTCAGTTGCTCAGTCGTGTTGGACTCTTTGTGACCCCATGAACCACAGCATGCCAGGCCTCCCTGTCCATCACCAACTCCTGGAGTTCACCCAAACCCATGTCCATTGTGTCGGTGATGCCATCCAGCCATCTCATCCTATGTCGTCCCCTTCTCCTCCTGCCGTCAATCTTTCTCAGCATCAGGGTCTTTTCAAATGAGTCAGTTCTCTGCATCAGGTGGCCAAAGTATTGGAGTTTCAGCTTCACATCAGTCCCTCCAATGAACACCCAGGACTGATCTCCTTTAGGATGGACTGGTTGGATCTTGCAGTCCAAGGGGCTCTCAAGAGTCTTCTCCAACACCACAGTTCAAAAGCATCAAGTCTAGGTGCAATGAATGTATATAATGTGAAAAACATATATAAAATGTATATAATTCCCTATAATTTGTGCAAAGGACTTTATGACTTGCTCTGGCAACTTCAGTGACCACTGCATAGCTAAGGATGATAGAATAGTATAAATCTGTGTCATTCTTAAACTCTCAACCTGATTATCCCATGACTTCATTTCTCACATTTTTTTATGATTCCGTGGCAAGTTCAGTATAATGGCTGGTCAGTACAGATCAGTAGCTAAATTTTGAGATGAACAGACCTATGTTCTGAAGACATTGCTGTCACTGTTAGAACATGACTGTGGTCAAACTCTTTGCTCTTTTAAGTGTGTATTTCCTCATCTTCCAAACCTCATTTATGGGGTTATTATGAAGATTAAATGAAAAACACATGTAAAATTCTTCAAAATATAAATTTGAGCTAAAAGTAGGAAGTCTCGTTAGAATGTATCCAGTAGGAATTCAGTCATAGCAAAAAAACTCCATTTCTTTAGCTGCCAGCATACAGTTTATGGACAACAACATAGTTTTACTTCCAGCTCTAGGAAATAATAATGGCTAATACGTTTTGAGAACTGATTTTCATCTCCTTTTCATATCGACCTTGGGGATAAGCACCATGGTGAAAGACAAGGAAACAGAGGTTAATAAATTGTCCTCCATCAATGGATGGGAAATGAAAGAACCAGGATCCAAACCCGAGTCTGTCTGGGTCTTGGGCTGAGCTTGACATCTGTGCCATATTGCGCAGGACTCCTGCTACCAATTCTCTCCATCTCCTCATCCCTGACTTTGGCGTCAGCAAATCTGTGGATCGTGACTTGAAAAGCAGAGAAGACCACAGGTGAGCAAGTGGCGCCAAGCAGAGGACGTGGGCTGCGAGGAAGTGTTTGGAGATTCTGCTTCCTCTTCTGTGAGGCAGCTCTCAACCCCAGGGTCCAAAGGAGTCCCAAGTCCGCCACTTCTGTTTCTATTCAACATGAGTTGCAAAGAAGAGTTTTAAAAGTTTTTAGCATGTTATTTGGAAGATGAAGGGGTTTGTTTATAAGAAAAAATATGTGGAGTGTTGTTCCAGGCTTCTCTGGAAAATTCTTGTTAAACTTTTGTGCAGCTAGTAAATTAAGTCATTGTTTATTCTATAAAGGAAAGCAAGCCTCAAGCATGACTCAGGAGACCTTGTTCTAGGAATGGTTTGGCCCTGACCCCAATGTAA
Source organism: Ovis aries (assembly GCF_016772045.2). Lineage (NCBI taxonomy): Eukaryota > Metazoa > Chordata > Mammalia > Artiodactyla > Bovidae > Ovis > Ovis aries. The sequence goes on from NC_056061.1 coordinate 76,460,237, forward strand.
TGGTGGGTAAGTCTCTAAAACTACCTGAGGGTCATGACACTTACTATTTAACAGATGGTTTGGGCTACTCCACTGGCAAGGTGGATTTTGGTTGCAGCTTTTGGAGACATTTTCTCACCTGTTTGAGCCTCAGTTTCTTTTTGGTGATTATTCAATTACATGCGGCATGTTTTGTATAGCACCTGGGACACATGGTGTCTGAGATTGTGTCTCTGTTTCAGGAAGGAGTTGGTTTAGAAATTAACTTGGGCCTGTAGATCTCCCAGTGGGTTGGGTACTTCAAAATCTCATTTATAATATTCTACTCAACACTTTTATTTTGAGACCTATTCTTCCACTGTGACTAAGTGAGATTTCTGGACTACAGTCTAAATGTCAGCACTCTTCTCAATACATTTAGTAAGAACTGAGGAATATAGACTCAGAGTTAGTTCTCGCCAATGGATTGGTGCCTTTGGTTTCAATTGTTTTTTTTTTTTTTCCAGATTGATTGCCCATAGTAATCGAAGGATTAGTGCCTTTAACTGGTGCCTAACTACCTCAAATTGTGGTTACTGTAATTATGGAAACGCATTAGTTTCTGTGGGTTATGAATCACTGACTTGAGAATTAGGTTTGTGTCCCTTCTTTTTCAATCCCATTCATTTCCTAGGAGAGATTTCACCATGTCCCCAGGACTGAGAGAGGTGCTACAGTGGCTCAGAAAAGTACAGCCTGATATTTGGGGACAGTCTTTTTGGAGAAAAAGTCTTACACAGGTGACGATTAGAGACCAGAGGAGAACAATACACAAGGGAAGCTCTGACTGTGTGTTTCATGGCTGTGGTCTAAAACAAACCACCCATTCTTCCAGACAGTGAAAAAAAACAAGACTGTGAAAGAATCAGCAATGTAAAAGTGAAGGACGTGAACTCCAAAGGGAACTCAGAGCGTGTAGGTTTTCACCGAAACCCTATTGCTTGGCGGGGTTCTCTTTGTGGTGGTGGTTTTGGCTCACAGCCAAAGACCCTGTTCATCAAAGACGTCCCCTCCAGGAAGGATCCTGGGTGTGTTTTAGCAGCTTCTAGGGCTTCCCTAATAGCTCAGTCGGTATACAATCTGCCTGCAATGCAGGAGACCTGGGTTCGAGTCCTGGGCTGGGAAGATCTCCTGGAGAAGGAAACGGCAACCCTCTCCAGTACTCTTGCCTGGAGAATTCCATGGGCAGAGGAGCCTGGCAGGCTACTGTCCATGGGGTCACAAGAGTTGAACAGGACTGAATGGCTAAACCACCTCCACTTCCCTCTGGTTGTCTCTGATGTCATGCCAGTTGCTTCACACTCTTGGTCTGTGGATAAAGGTTACCATGATTTGAAGTTAAAAGAAAAAAGATTGAACTGATGGTTTAGCAGTGAGGTAATATATCCTGTAATAAACCATAATGGAAAAGAATATGAAAAAGAACCTGAGTATATGTGTAACTGAATCACTATGCTGTACGCCAGAAACTAATATGACATTGTAAACCAATCATGCTTCAGAAGAAAAAGAAGTGTTGAGATATAGATCCCACAGAGAAAACCATCCTTAGATTGGAGAACATGCTGAAAACGCCTGTTACCACCAGATGGACGTGAACACTGCTTTTATGGATTACTGGGAGAAGGTCAGACTTCTGTAAGAGCACATTAAACTAGGACGCCATTACCGTATTTTCAAGTAAATTAATTTAGAGAACTTAATACTGATCTTGACTTAGTTTCTAAATGATCTACTATTAAACCCATTAAACTAGGACGCCATTACCATATTTTCAAGTAAATTAACTTAGAGAACTTAATACTGATCTTGACTTAGTTTCTAAATGATCTACTATTAAACCCAATAACATATTTAAAAAAAGATTACCAAAGAAATAAGTATTAAAAATGTATCAGGTATGATAAGGATAATGTTTCAGATAACACGAGAAGGTAGTTTTTCTTTAGGCAGAAAAATACCAGATTTATCTTTGCCGGCGTGACCTGCCAAACACCCAGCTCTTCAGCCCATCTGATAAAGGTCGGTGATGGAGCACCCAAACAAGTCCACACACATAGCACCTGCCTGGCAAAAACAGTAAAATTATTTTTTTCAACCGGGACTGCACTATTTTCTTAAAGTTTGAAAAACAGTCTAAATCTCCCTATCCTGTGTGTAAAGTTTTATTTTCTGTTTTTTCCACGTGTGAGACTGATCAGTGTGGTTGCTTAAAGTCAGTTAAGAGAAAGCTGATGTCTTTTTTTTCTGCCTTTGAACCCTTTCTTTCCCTCAACAAAACTCTCTCACTGTTAAACTTAGAAGGAACTAGGAAAGGAAGACAGAGTTGCCTTGAAGACGGTCTTAGGAGACACAATGATAACACTCATAATCCTTTTATCATAACGATGAGTTTGGGTTTACAAAACAATAGAGGAGCTTGATGAGCTACAGTCCATGGGGTCGCAAAGAGTTGGACATAACTGAGCAACTAAACACAAGTATTTTCCAAGTTATTGCTTTCAATTATAGATTAGGTAAAAGACATGCCAAATCTAACTGCCAAAAACTTGTAGTCCTCAAAATATGTTTTTCTTGTATTGCTATTATTATTATGAACAGAAATAGCAATGATAAAAATCAGAGCGAGCTTCGTGAACACCCGAAATTCTCTTTGTGGGAGGGGGTGTAGTTCAGAATGAGCAGAATTAATATTCTTCCTTGCTCGCAGCTGTGTCCTGCGCGGTCGCTTTCATGCTCTTATTTTCCTGGCTGGGAGCCTCCTCCATTAAACAAGAAAATGAGGTGGGTTGGGTCAGAGAAATAGCAGGGTAACAGGGAATTGGACTTGAACCTAAGCTTCATCCAGTCCACTGATTTTTTTTTTTAAGTGGTTTGTTTTTTAGAAGCGTCTGTCATGACACATAAATCATTGTTAATTTCATCATTAAATCCAGCCTCGGAGAGATTTTTGTTTTAAAGAGACAATGCGGGGAGAGGATTGTGAACTCGGAACTTGGATGCCACTGGACCAGTGAAAGCCCCCCTCCGTGGTCCGGGAGGTAGGGGGGAGGGGAAGCTTTTGACTGCTGTCTGCGTGGCCTCCTCTGCCTTCTGCACACAAGCCTGCTCATTGCTGCCCTTTCTTCTCCCCTCTCCTTTCTTGGGCCACTCAGAGCTTACCGAGAGTAAACGTTGATATTTCACTTTCAGGCTGAACTCTGATTTTGGCAGTTACGGGACAAGCCCCTTGATGCCCTAGCTGAAGGTGAAGGGGCTGGGAAGGCGGTGACAGCTGGCTGGCCCCAGAGAGAGGGATGAGCATCCTTGTGGTAACCATCCTAGGCCAGCACTATTCTTTCCATCCTTTCCTGCAGCCTTCTCTTTCTTCTCCTTTTTAAAAACAGATTTACCCTCCCTTTTCCCATGCCAAGACTTAAAAGGTTTCAAATACTTCAAGAATAAATGATTTCTAAATCATCTCACACAGCTAACATAAAATGTTTTATCACATTTTCTAAAACAGAATGGCATATTAAGAAATGATTTCATTCTTACCCGTATCTTCTTTTAAGGATGTAGAGATATTATCTCAAATGATTACTCCAAAGAGACAGACAGAGACAAGAATTTTGCCCCATTTTAGTTCTCAAATCATTTAGGTTATTTTATTTCAATTCCCCTAAATCTCTTGGACTGTTATTTCCTGCTGTATTTCCTTGTATCACTTAAAAATTACATTTTACTTTGTCAGGGTCTAAAGAATTGCATTGAAAAACTAAGAAATTATTGAAAAAATTCCATTAGTACAACCATAGTCATCAGAAGAAATTGGCTAATTTCAGTGTCTTTCTTTGGGCTCTTCATAGAAAATTGTTGAAAGGGGTCCGCCATAAGTAACTGGTATTCTGAAATTGATTTAAAGCTGCAGTGGGGAAGAAAAACTGCACTGAAAAAATATTAAGCCTGAGATTTGGAGATATTACAAAAAATAAAGTCCCTTTCCGAGGGGATCCCAAATACTGGCCCTCTTTTTTTCAGCTTTTCAGTGAAGAAAAGAAGTCGCACAGCTCGCCTGGAGGGAAAGACAGGTGCATCTTCTGGCCGTCCTGATACTTTAAGAGCATCTATTGGTTGATTTTTAAGAGTGTCAACTACCTGTATGGCAAAAACTACGTGTCCCCCTCGTCCTGTGGAAGCAACGATCATGTTCCCAGTAGATGAGTATGACAGGGCCCACTGCTCCTGGACCATTTGTCCCCTCCATCCAGTCTCCACTGAGCTGGCCAGGCCCACTGCAGTTTCCTCCTTGACCTGCCCCAAGAGCTTTCAGGTCTATAGGAGCCAGAGCAGATCTCTGAGCAGGGTGTTGGTGACAGCTGCACTCTAGAGACATTCACAGCAGTGGTAGGGAAGTTGTATGGGAGGTGGGAAGCCTGGAGGGGTTGCATCAGCAGGGAAGCTGCTATCCTGAGATCTGGGTGTGTGCTAATTTCTGGAGATGGGCTAGTGTTCCCGGGAGGGGAGAGGAGGGGAGAGGACACATGGGAGGAGTGAGTCCCACCACAGAGAAGGTTTTCAACACTATGAAGACGACAGAAATTTAGGAAGGTAGAGGAAGAAGGGACAGTGAGAGCCTTGAAAAAAATTGCTTGAGGGACCCAAGGAGACAAAAATTTGCTTCATGGAGCAAGCCCCAGGAGCACCGAGTTCAGACTAAGAGGGAAGACTCTGGCACCAAATGTTTGAGTGGGAACCTTGGGATTGCCACTTGTTAGTGGGCTGACCTTGGGCAAGTTATTAACTACCCCTGCCTCAGTTTCTTCACATATAAAATGGGCATCACCATATAACCACTGATAGGGTTGTTGTGAGAGTTAATAAAGATAAGACTCTGAGAACAGAGCATCGTAAGTATTACGTGTGTTTGACATCTTTAGGAGGTTTTACAGTGGTGTGGTGAAAATGGATATAAATGAGACTGGTTGGAGTGAGGAGCAGAATCCAGGGAAGTTTATTTCTTTTAGTTAATGGGAGATTTTAAAGCATGTGTCAAGTTGAGGGAAAGGGCCTATGGGAGAGGGAACAAATGGAAGATATTGAAGGTAAACTTAGACCAGAGGCTATGGAACAAGTGCAGTGAAGGGAGTGAGTGTGTGTGTGGGGGGGAGGACTTAGCATTGCAGGGAGGAAAAAAATGGCCTTGCTTTGCACTTGGCCTTGCTTTGCACTTGGAATAAAATCTAGGCTCTTCTCCTGGACCTCCAAAGCCCTCATGAACTGGCTCCTATCTGCCTCTCTAGCTATACTTCCTATTGTCTCTGTTATCTTTTACACTCAGCCCTTCACGTCCACGGGTTCTGTATCTATGGATTCAATCAACTGCAAATGCTTTCCAGAAATCTCCAAAAAGCAAAACTTGAATTTTCCTTGCACTGGCAACTATTTACATTGCATTAGGTAACCTAGAGATGATTTAAAATATACAGGAGGATGTGTACTTCCAGATGTGAAAGCTGGTTTTAGAAAAGGCAGAGGAACCAGAGATCAAATTGTCAACATCCGTTGGATTGTCGAAAAAGCAAGAGAGTTCCAGAAAAACATCTATTTCTGCTTTCTTGACTCTATGCCAAAGCATTTGACTGTGTGGATCACCACAAACTGTGGAAAATTCTTAAAGAGATGGGAATACCAGACCGCCTGACCTGCCTCTTGAGAAATCTGTATGCAGGTCAGGAAGCAACAGTTAGAACTGGACGTGGAACAACAGACTGGTTCCAAATAGGGAAAGGAATACGTCAAGGCTGGATAGTGTCACCCTGCTTATTTAACTTATATGCAGAGTACATCATGAGAAATGCTGGACTGGATGAAGCACAAGCTGGAATCAAGATTGCTGGGAGAAATAACAATCACCTCAGATATGCAGATGACACCACCCTTATGGCAGCAAGGGAAGAAGAACTAAAGAGCCTCTTGATGAAAGTGAAAGTGGAGAGTGAAAAAGTTGGCTTAAAGCTCAACATTCAGAAAACGAAGATCATGGCATCTGGTCCCATCACTTCATTGCAAATAGATGGGGAAACACTGGAAACAGTGTCAGACTTTATTTTTTTGAGCTCCAAAATCACTGCAGATGGTGACTGCAGCCATGAAATTAAAAGACGCTTACTCCTTGGAAGGAAAGTTATGACCAACCTAGACAGCATATTAAAAAGCAGAGACATTATTTTTCCAACAAAGGTCCATCTAGTCAAGGCTGTGGTTTTTCCAGTGATCATGTATGGATGTGAGAGTTGGACTATAGAGAAAGCTGAGCGCTGAAGAACTGATGCTTTTGAGCTGTGTTGTTGGAGAAGACTCTTGAGAGTCCCTTGAACTGCAAGGAGATCCAACCAGTCCATCCTAAAGGAAATCAATCCTGAATATTCATTGGAAGGACTGATGTTGAAGCTGAAACTCCAATAGTTTGTCCACCTGATGTGAAGAACTGACTCATTTGAAAAGACCCTGATGCTGGGAAAGACTGACGGCAGGAGGAGAAGGGGATGACAGAGGATGAGATGGTTGGATGGCATCACCGACACAATGGACATGGGTTTGGGTGGACTCCAGGAGCTGGTGATGGACAGGGAGGCCTGGCGTGTTGCAGTCCATGGGACTGCAAAGAATCGGACACAACTGAGCGACTGAACTGAACTGAACATTTTATTTTGTTTATTTATTTTTAATTGGAGTAGGATTTCTTTACACTGTTGTGTTAGTTTCTACTATGCAGCAAAGTGAATCAGCTATACATGTACCCAGATGCCCTCTTTTTTTGGATTTCCTTCCCAACTGGGTCACCAGAGAGCCCTGAGTAGAGTCCCCTGTTCTGTTCAGTTGGTTCTCATTAGTTATCTACTTCATACATAGTGGTGTATATATGTCAATCCCTATCTCCCAATCCATTATTCCCTTCCCACCCCCTTCCTCTCTTGGTGTCTGTACGTTTGTTCTTTATGTCTGTGTCTCTATTTCTGCTTTGCAAATAAGTTCATCTATGCCATGTTTTAGATTCCACATGTGTATTAATATACAGTATTTGTTTTTCTCTGTCTGACTTACTTCACTCTGTATGCACCATTTTATGTAAAAGACTTGAGCATCCGAGGATTTTGGTATCCATGGAGGTCCTGAAATCAATCTCTCCCAAATCCAAGGGAGGACTGTACGTTTCTTGCATTATTTCACCCCTGCCCAGGCTGCGCTCCCCTGGATCTTTGCTCCAGCAAGACTGTCTTCCCGCAGTGCTCTGTTTTCAGACCCTTTCTTGGCTGGCTTCTTTGTAGCACCCAGCTCTCACTTTAAATTCATCAAGGCCTTCCTGGACCATCCAACCCAAAGTAGCCAGTATCCATTGCAGTACCCACATATCCATGTCTCACTGCACTTATTACCACTTGATATTCTCTTGTTTATCTCTTGTCCGCCTCTCTCCACTGGTACACAAGCTTCACTGGGGCAGAGACCCCTTCTGCTCCATCAGTACAGGGTCCTTTGCTGGTGGTGCACAGTAGGAGCTCGATGAAATGTCTGTTGAGTGAATCAATGGTTCTTTCTCTAATAGGTGAGAAAAATGGAAGGCACGTCTAGGTGAAGAACATACATATTGGAGAGGAAGGAGTTGAGGAAATGGCTCATCTTACCTGTCTTTTACCTTTTTCACAGAAAAAGATGTAAAATAACATGTAGAAAGTAAGGTGGGATGGAGCTCAAAATAGATCTCAGAGGAATGTGTTCAGGGATCAAGGAGGAAGTGGAGCAGAGACAAGAGAAGAAGATATGGTGTAGCTGTGCCCCCAGGGAATGGGAGAAAGTTCCTGGAGAATTCCCAGCACAAGGTGAGCAGGAGTTAGAAGTCCTTGCTCTTTGAAATATTTATTTTTGGCTGTCCTGGGTCTTCATTGCTGCGAGCGGGCTTTCTAGCTGCAGAGAGCTGGGGCTACTGTCTTGCTGCTGGTGTGGGGTTCTCTGGTTGTGGAGCACGGGCTCCAGGGTAAGTGGGCGTCAGCAGTTGTGGTACATAGATTTAGTTGCCTGGTGGCATGGGGCATCTTCTTGGACCAGGGATCGAACCTGTGTCCCCTGCGTTGGCAGGTGGATTCTTATCCACTGGACCACCAGGGGAGTCCAGAAGTTCTTGCTCCTGATGGCAGCTGTTCTCTTGTTACTTTTTGCTCTCTTTTATCTGTGTATTTATCTTTGTAGTTTTCTACAAAATAATAGTTAACACTTTCTGAACATGTCGTGTGCTTGGCATGGTGGTAAATCTTTCCATGTGTTTACTGCTCATCACATCAACACAGTAACCCCTCAAGTGGGCACCTCTATCAGTCCCATTTTATGGATGAGAAATGGAGGCTTTGAGTGGAGCCAATCCCAGGCCCAGCTGCTGCACCTACCGTCTTAACCACTCTGCTCCAGCAACTAGCTGTATTTTCCCAAAAGTGGTCGGGCAGGATTTCTGGGTGCTCTTCGTGGGGGCCTGGCTTCAAGTTTCACTGCTGCTTCGGTGCCACCAAATAAAGGTGGGAAGGTAGGAGCAGTGTTTGCTGCCCCTGGCCCCACCAGACCCCAACTCCATGCCTCTGGCCTGCAAGGAGTGGGGAGCTGACTAGGGCATTAAGGGAATGAATTCGTGTTTCCGTTATGTGTTAAACACAGGAATCAGCGGTGATCCCATAGGATCGTAACCTTATTTTCTTTTTCCTTTTCTCCTGTCTGTGCTGGGTCTTCCTTGCTGCGCTCAGGCCTTCTCCAGGGGAGGAGACAAGGGTTACTCTCTGTTGCCGTGCATGGGCTTCTCATTTCGGCGGCTCCTCTTGTTCTCTTGTGGAGAGTGGGCTCTGGGGCCTTCGCAGTTGTGGTGCACAGATGTAGTGGCCCTTCGGCATTACAGGATTTTCCTGGACCGGGGATTGAACCCTGGAGTTCCTGCATTGGCAGGTGGGTTGCTTACCGCTAAGCCACCAGGGAAGCCCCTCAACCCCACGGTATGATAATTCGCCTACTCAACTTTCCCACAATTTCTTGGGTCAATTTTAGTAATTTATATTTTTTCTAGGAAGGCCTGCCAGGACATTTTTTATATTGTTTTAGGTTTTTATGTGTAATTCTTTTAAACACTACTGCTTTCTCATTGCTAGTTTGACATATTTTAATTCTTTCTCTCTCTCTTTTTTCTTCTGTATCAGGTTTACAAGAAATTTATCTATTTTATTGGTCTTTTCAAATAAACAGATTTCAGATTTATTTATTCTTTCAATTTTTTTGGTCCTTCCTTAACTTCAGGTTCTGATTTCTCTTAAATTTTTGGATTTATTTTGCTCTTTTCTGATTTCTTAAAATGAGCATTAAATTGTATATTTGTATTTATATAATATATAATGATATATGTTTTCATACTGATATGTTGTATGTATTATTTTACATTATTATGTATGATTATAATATAAAATCACATATATAATTATAATGATGTCTATATAATATAGATATAATTATACAGATTATTATAAATATAAACATACAATTATACAGATAGCCTTATATTATATATAACTTATATAAAATGTATCATTATATATGATATACAAAAAAAACTTCATTTAAGTCCGCTTTTTTGTGGCCCATAGGTTTTGGTCTGAAGCATCTTTTTCATTGCCATCAAGATAGTTTGAGCATCATCTTTGATTTCCTCAATTCTAAAGGTTAGTTAAGCTTATATATCTTAAAAAGTGAAAATGAAATTCTCTCAGTAATGTCCGACTCTTTGCGATCCCATGGACAGTATAGTCCATGGAATTCTCCAGGCCAGAGTACTGGAGTGGGTAGCCTTTCCCTTCTCCAGGGGACCTTCCCAACCCAGGGTTCAAACCCAGGTCTCTGGCATTGCAGGCAAATTCTTTACCAGCTGAACCTCAAGGGAAGCCCTTATATATCTTAATTTTCAAGTAAAAACTTTATCTTTTTTATTCCAATTTTATTGGATTATTATCTGATTGTTTCTCCTATAGACCTATACTTCCTCTGAAAATTTTTTTTAGCACATTCTTTGTGCCTAAGTTCATAAGTAAGTTTTATAAACGGTTGATGGGAAAATATTCTGCAGTTGAATCTCAGGGTCTCTATATCACTATCAAATGTAGATAATTGTTACACTGATTTTCTCCTACTAGAGATCTATTGACATCTTCCACTATAACTGCATTTTAATCAAATTCTTACACTTCTAAAGAACTTTTGCTTTATGTATTTAGCTATTACATCATTTGAGCCCTTCAGTCTACTGACTGTTATACATCTTTTATAAAAGCATACCACTTATATTGCATAAAATCTCTATGTTTTTTGGTCAGTCTTCCCATAAATAATTAAAATGCCATGGTGTTAACATTGCTTTTTCAAACTAGCACAGGCAGCTCTGCTCCCATCACGTTGCACTGGGCCTTTGGGTTTATCTTCCTAAGACATACAGACTCAATCTTAAGTCTATCAAAATAATCTACAAAAAATTGCATGTTACTTTCTGTACATTTAAAAGACCTGTCTATCACTGATGTGCTTAATTTGGATGTTAATTAAAGCCAAATGGTTTTTCTCTGTTACAAAAGATAATGAATAACTTTCTATTGAACCTAAGTTACAGTTCTGTTCTTATCTAAGATCATCAGACTTACCAGCCCCAATAAATACCTTCCAGACATTGGTGCAAGGACCTGTCAAAGGCAATATTAGTAAGACTGCATTCAATTTCCATTGAGAAATACTATGCTTTATAAAGAACAGGAAATGTAGAGATGTATTTTTAGATCACTATCTTCTGAGCCACTGTCTTCTGAAACCACTATCTTTGAAATGTTTTGGTGATTTATAAAAATAAATACTTTTCCTACTCCTAGGCCCATTTTTTTAATAATTGAAGTATAGTGTATAACATCACATAAGTTACAGGTGTACAATAAAGTCGTTCACAAATTTAAAGGTTATACTCCATTTATAGCAGGGTTTCCCTGATAGCTCAGTTGCTAAAGAATCCACCTGCAATGCAGGAGGCCCTGGTTCAATTCCTAATTTGGGAAGATCCCCTGGAGAAGGGATAGGCTACTCACTTCTGTATTGTTGGGCTTCCCTTATGGCTCAGCTGGTAAAGAATCCGTCTGCAATGTGGGAGACCTGGGTTGGATCCCTGGGTTGGGAAGATCCCCTGGAGAAGGGAAAGGCTACCCACTCCAATATTCTGGCCTGGAGAATTCCACAGATTGTATAGTCCATGGTGTCACAAAGAGTCAGACACAACTGAGTGACTTTCACTTTCCATTTATAGTTATCATAAAATATTGACTATATTCTCCATGTTGCACAGTTTCCTTGAACTTATTTTATACGTTATAATTTGCACCTCTTAATCCTCTACCCCTACATTTCTCCTCCCCTCTTCCCTCGTCTCCCTGGTAACCACTAGCGTTCTCTCTCTGCGTCTCTGAGTCTGTTTCCTTCATGTTATGTAGACTAGTTTGTTGTATTTTTTAGATTCCGTGTGTAGGTACAATCATACAGTATTGGTCTTTCTCTGCCTGCTTCATTTCACATAGCATAATAACCTCCAAGTCCACCCATGTTGTCATAAATGGCAAAATTTTGTTCTTTTCATGGACCAGTAGTATCCCATTGTCTTCTTTATCCGTTCGTCTCTTGATGAATGCTTAGGTTGCTTCCATACCTTGACAATTGTAAATAATGCTGCTTTGAACATTGGGGCACTCATATATTTTCAAATTAGTGTTTTTGTTTTATTTCAGGAGGAAACATTTGGGTCATATTGTGATTCCAGTTTTTTCTTTCTGAGAAACCTCCATACTGTTTTCCACAGTGGCTGTACCAATTTACATTCCCATCAACAATGGAAGAGTGTTCCCTTTTCTCTACATCCTTGCCAAGATCTGTTAATTATGTTCTTTTTGATGATAATCACTCTGACAGGTGTGAGGTGATATCTCATAATGGTTTTGATTTGCATTTCCCTGATGGTAAATGACGTTGGGAATCTTTTTATATGGCTGTTGGCCACCTGTATTTCCTCTCTGGAAAAATGTCTGTTTGGGTCTTCTACTCATGTTCTAATTGAATTGTTTGATTTGTTTGTTGAGTTGTATGAACTGCTTATATGTGTTGGATATTAACCCTTTACCAGTTATCATTTTTGCTCAGTCACTCAGTTGTGTCCGACTCTTTGCAACCCCATGGACTGCAACATGCCAGGCTTCCCTATCCTTCACCATCTCCTGGAGCTTGCTCAAACTTATATCCATTGAGTCTGTCATGCCTCCCAACCATCTCATCCTCTCCTCCTGCCTTCAGTCTTTCCAAGCATCAGGATCTTTTCCAGTGAGTTGGCTCTTTGCATTATGTGGCTAAAGCATTGGAGCTTCAGCTTCAGCATCAGTCCTTCCAATGAATATTCAGTCATATCATCTTCAAATATTTTCTCCCATTCAGTAGATTTTCTTTCCATTTTATTGATGGTATCCTTCTCTGTGCAAAAGCTTTTAAGCCCTAGGTCCATTTTTGACTAGTAATAAAGAACGTGAAGGTAGGAGTAACTAAGGCTGAAGATGAAGGAGCATGCTGCCTGTAACTATCGTGCATTTGTGCATATGACACGTAGTCCTGTCACTTCCAGGCGATATAAATTAACAAAGAGAGTTTACTAGGTGAAGGTATGGGTTACAAAGTGCTGATAATTACATATGCATTCACTGATCTATTCAACAAACGCTTGTCGAAAGCCTACTGTGTACATGACTCCAGCCAACGTGCTGGTGATGTGTAGGTGAACACCTGTTTATGCTCCTGCTGTTCCTTTGGTTGTGAATGGCTGCATGGTTAACTCAGCAGCTTCAGATGCTGAAAGTTATTCTAACAAGTTTCTGAGCTGCTTCACAAACCAAGAGCCTTTCTTCCTCCTCCTTTTCTTTCTTCTTCCCACCCTGTTTGTTACTATCATAGGAAATTTGAAGTACAAGGAAAGAAAAACCCAGTGTTACATAAATGTCACTTTTTGGAATTACTTTCCATTTTATACAGTGTGTCCTCATGATTTTAGAAAAGTCATCATTTTAGGCTGGACTTTTCAAGGTTTTCAACATGATACTACCATTCAGCAGTTACTTAAAAAAAAAATAGAACACTTTCCCTAAAGTGGCTCAGTCACTCATTTAACATAACTTGTTCATTAAATATGTGATTCTCTGGTAACTCAGATTGTAAAGCATCTGCCTGAAATGCAGGAGACCTGGATTTGATCCCTGAGTCAAGAAGATCCGCTGGAGAAGGCAATGGCTACCCACTCCACTATTCTTGCCGGCACAGTTCCCTGGACAGAGGAGCCTGGCAGGCTACAGTCCATGGAGTCACCAGAGTCAGCCATGACTGAGCGAACTTCTTGGAGTTCATACATTAGGTCAGGTTATGGTGAAATAAAATGAAAAAATTTCGAGTGGGTGTCAGAAATCAGATGAAGCCTGTGTTGGATTTAAGGGATTCCCTGGTGGCTCAGACAGTAAAGCGTCTACCCGCAATGCGGGAGACCCGGGTTCGTTCCCCGGGTTTGGGAAGATCCCCTGGAGAAGGAAATGGCAACCCACCCCAGTACTCTTGCCTAGAAAATTCCATGGATGGAGGAGCCTGGTGGGCTACAGTCCATGGGGTCGCAAAGAGTCGGACACGACTGAGCGACTTCACTTTCACTTGTCAGATTACCATCTGCGTATGCTGCTGCGGCCAGATGGGGGCAGCAGAGAGCTGGCTGAGATCCAGGAGCCCAAGTCACAGGTGGAGGTGGCAAAGGGTTAAAAAACAGAATCAAAGTTTTGACCGTGCCTAAGAGGAAGGGAGGAAAGCAAGAGAATTAGAAACGCCACAGAGGTCAGAATTCAGGAAAACAGGGATTGAAATGGGACTGATGTAAGTCAAGAACTGGTCAGTGAAGGCCGAGGGAGCAGGCGAAACAAGAGGGTGAGAGTGGGCGGGTAGACAGTAGGTGCCACTGGGAAGCCAGCCTGCTCCCCCACAGTGTTTCCAGCACCTTCTCAGCACAGGTCCCCGCTTGGTCCTGCTTGGTCTTTCAAGGGCAGTGGCTCTTAATGGACTGAGATATGGAGGCACCAGCCACATACCTTTCTGGAGCTGAAATGGTAATTAAAGTTTTTGTTTTATTAACAAAAGCTAAAGTATGTTGAATCCATCTGGGGCGATTTGGGAGTGATCAGAGCGTGGCAGTTTTGCTTAGACTTTTCCTTTTGGTTACTCCAGAGAATGGAAGCCCTCAGCATCCTTCCGTCCATCTTTTGGAAGATTTTTCACAACCACCCAGGCAACAGAGTTCCGTACTCCTGTTTACTTAATGGTCTACTCTACTTGAAACATCATGCTCTCCCTGTGTGGTCTTGTCATAATTATCTTCAAATGGCGCTAATTAACAGAGCCAACACATGGGCACCATTCCCGCCCCGACTTGGCACCCTCGCATACTGCATTTAGCATTCCTTGTGGGAAGGCGTTCTGGAGACCCCTTATCTGCACCCTCTCTGCATCGATCCCTTACCACTCAGGGAAGCTGCCTCTCCAGGGCAACCGCTAGTCGGGAAAGAATATTACTAAGCCCTAGCAGATGGCTGCTTATCTCGACACATTCTATTCACCAAAACCCTGGCAGAAGAAAAGCCTTTTGGATCGTCCCTTAGAGCTAATTATAACAGAGTTTGAACCACAAAAGGCAGTTGGGAAATGAAGATGGAGGCTGGAATTGGAGACAGTGTGTGGAGAAAGACCAGGGGAGAGTACAGGAAGGAGCTCCTGGAGAAACAGGAACATTTGAGTGAGAACGTGAAATGATAGGCACTGATTTTCTTGCAAAAATGGATGGAAATTTTTTGGTGCGTGATGACACCAAGACACCATCAGAAATGGGCACCTCCCACTCTTACCTGTGCTGGAGGCAGCTTAACTGCCACTCAGTTTGATTGGATCCTGCCTTTGTTTTGCTTTCTGTAAAATGGGAATTTGAGTGCTTGCTGACAGTGTTTCCAAAAGTTGTTTTAAAGAACAGGGACTATTACTGACAGTCCAGTGGTCCTCCGAGAGGCTGCTGTGAATGGGTAAAGATACGCAGAGCACTCCATTAATGAACTTCAGGGTGTCCAGCTTTTCCTGGGAGAGTAAACACACGCCCCGTGGGATCCACTGGGTTTGCATTGTTCTGTCTTGTTGTTTGTAAATCTTTGGAGTGATTACCCAGTATTTATTCTCTATTGTTCGAAATACTCTTTTAAAAGCTGAATATAGAACTTCAGTCCCTGCTGGTTTGTTCTTTTCCACTTGGCGAGGATTGATTGATTTTATTTTTCTTTTGGCCTGTGTTTCTTAGTGGCTTTAAATGAGCATGGCTTTTTTTGTTTACTTCCTTACCCACATTGTCAATAAGAGAATTGCTCTTGCTCTGGGAACGGGGTGCGCTGTGTAATTTCTGCAGCATAGTTTGCAAAGGGAGGAAGTCTTGGCATAAACTTGGAATATTGTATTGTTTTAGTTTTCTTTTTTCAGGCATTGGGATGGTTGCCCAGCAGTTATTTTTTTCGACTAATGAAAGTTCACACGTTCGTTTAAGCAGTACTGTTCAACATAGCAAACTTGTAAAAAAATAATAATAAAAAATAGGTTAAAGCCAATGTAATGAAAGAAACAGGAAGTAAAGTACAAAAATAGAAATGGGAGGAAATGGCGATGTCATGGTCTGGTTTGATTGTATGTGTGTGAGACACAGGAATAGCCTCGATTGGGACAGATTTATAGAAATGGTGACAACAGATTAATCTAATCCAGAGGAGTCAATCCTAAAGGAAATCAACCGTGAATATTCATTGGAAAGATTGAAGCTAAAGCTCCAATCCTTTGTCCACCTGATGTGAAGAACTGACTCATTGGAAAAGACCCTGATGCTGTGAAAGATTGAGGGCAGGAGAAGGGGGCAACTGAGGATGAGATAGTTGGATGGCATCACTGACTCAGTGGACATGAGTTTGAGCAAGCTCTGGGAGATGGTGGAAGACAGGGAAGCCTGGCATGCTGCGGTCCATGGGGCCACAAAGAGCTGGACACGATTTAGCTACTGAACAGCAAACGGGTTTGATCCTCTTGCAGCATATTGAATTCACCTGGAGATTTAAAAAAAAAATGATGCTCTGGTTTTTCTCAGAAATGAGAACATCTGAGGGTGTGGTTTAGGCATAGATATTTGTAAAGACTCCTTAGTTGACAGTCAAGTTTGCAAACTGCTAGTAACCAATGGAAAAATGTTTCTTAGAAATGTCTCCAGGCAAGGCATATCAGCCTGGTACCAGACACCTGTCTGGGCTGACACACATTTGTGATTTTTTTTCCAACTCTCAATAGGCCTCTTCTTCTGGCACTGTTCTCATGCTATCTGGTTCTTCCCAGCTTTCAAAATAATAAACTTTTCTCCATTTGAATTTCTGGAGCATTTAGGATGCTATGAAAATGCTGAATGAAATAGTATAAAATAGTATGGTTTGCTTTTACTTAAACTGCAGTTGGAAATATATATATTTCAAAGGTCTTGATCTAGTTTCAGAAAGATTGTTTTTGAGAGTGGATGAAATGTCTGTTTTGTGTCTCAAGGGCAGTACCCTCATCCTTGGAGCCAGCTGTCTTCCTGTATGCAACTCAAAGGATGCCGGGTGTCCCAAATGGGGCTTCTGACATGGCCTAAAGTTCCCTATTAAAAAGAATTCACGTTTGCTTGAAAGGTAATTTCCAGACGTTTAGACCTATTAATTTAGTTTATATCTGCTGGCCTGTCACATCTAAAAAAGAGCCCTCTGAGGGCATGGGGTTCATGAAAAGCAAATAAATACATTTATGATGAAGAGGGAGGTAACAGCCAGGAGTAAGGAAAGCAAACTCAGTTGAAGACATAACAGGGAGATTATAGGCAGCTGAGAATAGGGAGTCTGGGACTCTGGGAAGCTAAATGAAAGAGAAGAGATGCCGGGGTCCACTCTCACCAGCATGGAGCCATTGTGTTCAAAAAGTCTTAAATCTGTGCACTGATGCGCCCCCTATTTATATCTTCATCCAAGCACTTTCTATTGACCTCAGTTGTCAACATATCCATTTGTTGTTTTTATTGTTCAGTTGCTAAGTCGTGTCTGACTCTGTGAGCCTATGAGCTGCAGCACACCAGGCTTCCCGTTACTTCACTATTTCCTGGAGTTTGCTCAGACTCATATCCATTGAGTTGGTGATGCCACTCAACCATCTCATCCTCTGTCTCCCCCTTCTCCTCCTGCCTTCAGTCTTTCCCAGCATCAGAGTCTTTTCCAGTGAGTCAGCTTCATTTCAGGTGGCCAAAGGATTGGGGCTTCAGCTTCAGCATCAGTCCTTCCAATAAACATTCAGGACTGATTTCCTTTAGGATTGACTGGTTTGAGCTCCAGGGACTCTCAAGAATCTCATCCAGCACCACAGTTTTGAAAGCATCAGTTCTTTGGCATTCAGCTTTCTTTACGGTCCAACTCTCACAGCCATACGTGACTGCTGAAAAAACCATAGTCTTGACTAGATGGACCTTTGTCTGCAAAGTGATGTCTCTGCTTTTTAATACTCTGTCTACATTTGTTATGGCTTTTCTTTCAAGGATTGACTGTCTAAATTGGCACCTCAAACTTAACAGGTCTAGAGCTGGACTCTAGAGCCCTCTTTTCCCCCCAACCTGGGCATACTGGGGTCTTCCTTGTCTGAGTAAATGTCTGCTCCATACTAGGGTTCTGGAGACCAAAGCTTTGGGGTTGTTCTGGCCTCCCTTCTCTCTCTCACTCCTTGGACATCAGCAAACATGTTGTACCTTTCAAGTTCACCCAGAATGTAACTACTTGGCCCTCTTATCATCATTGCCCTGGTGGAAGCACTCTGGCTTCTCACCTGGACTCTGGGGGTGGCCTCCTCCCTGGTGCCTGCCCCTGCTGTCTTCTCCTGCCACCCTACTCATCCCACAGATCTATACTAATCGGGTATGGTAGGGTCTTTTAAAACTGGAGTCAGATCCTGCCACTTCTGCCCAAAGATCTCCAGAGGAAGCCAGTCCTCTTTGGATGGTCCTTTACAACATAGAGCTCCTTTTCCCCCTCCCACCTCTCCTCCTCCTTCTACCCCTGTGGGCACCAATCTAGCCCCTCTCGCTCTACCCTGTTCCCCAGACATACCTGGGACATTCCTGACCTTGCACTTGCTGTTGCTTGGGCTATGGCAGACTCAAGATGCTCATCCCTCACCATCTTTGGGTGGTTGCTCAATGTCATCTCAAAGGTCACCTGTCTGATTGCCGTGCTTAAGGTCAGCCTTGCTCTTATACGCCTTGTCCCCACTCCCTGCTTAATCTTTAACTTTACACTTGGCAGTGTTTGACCTACTCTATTTTCTTTATTGGGCTTCCCAGGTGGCTCAGTGGTAAAGAATCCACCTGCCAATGCAGGAGATGTGGGCTTGATCCCTGGGTCAGAAAGATTCCCCTGGAGAAGGGAATGACAACCCAGTCCAGTATTCTTGCCTGGACAGAGGAGCTTGAGGGGCTAGAGTCCACAAGCTCACAAAGAACTGGACACGACTGAGCAACTAAACACACACATATTTTACTTATTGGAGAAGGGCAGGGCAACCCACTCCAGCATTCTTGCCTGGAGAACCCTATGGACCGAGGAGCCTGGCCGGCCACAGTCCACAGGGTTGCACAGAGTCGGACACGACTGAAGCGGCAGCATGCACACACACACACACACACACACACATTTTTGTTTATTGGTTTATCGTTTGCCTCCTCTTCTTTCTCCACTAGAACATAAACTCCATGAGGTCAGGGATTTTGGTCTATTTTATTTACTAAATACTATGTTCCCAACACCTAGAATAATACCTAACATGTTACAGGTGCTCAGTAAATAATTATTAGATGGAAAAAAAAAATGAATAGGTTTCCTAACTAATCTCTCAAATTCTGCCCAAATGACTAGCTCTGCCGTGCTTTGTGGCCGAGTCTTGGCCTTCTTCCCTAGTCTCCCCAGGGGTGGAGCTTCCCACGTCCTGGTAACCTGAGGCTCCATGGCCTATTGTGTGACTCTGCACCTGTCCTGCCCACCTGGGGCTCTGCCAGCTGCCGGGTCGGCTGCTGGTCACTTCCTTGTCTCCGCTCCATCAGCCAGCTGGGGTCCCCCTCGCTCACACTCCCTCTGTCCCTTCCTCTCCAGACCCATCTCCTGGCTGACATCTCCCTTGGGCTCACATTTCTTACTTCTTCCTTCTGCAAACCATCCCCGGCCCTCACCAGCCTGGAGTTTTGGTACGTTGGTCAACCTCAGGCTTACTGACGCATCCCTTTTAATAATTCTTAATGATACTTCAGAGAAGGAAATGGCAACCCACTCCAGTGTTCTTGCCTGGAGAATCCCAGGGAGGGAGGAGCCTGGTGGGCTGCCGTCTATGGGGTTGCACAGAGTCAGACACGACTGAAGCGACTTAGCAGCAGCAGCAGCAATGATACTTCAGGCTGACTCTGTGCAGCAGACCCATAAATAATGGTTCTTTCTAAGGTTGCGTCAGGGTGTGAGAAGGTGGGAAAAACGCTTCCGGATGATTGGACCGTGGTTGTTCTGGAATGACGGCTGAAGGTGTGTGGTCAGAGGTTCCCACAGCCCTGATGAGCTCTGATGGGGGAGGGGGCAGCCGTAGGTAGGGGGAGGGTCCTGGGTCCACCAGCTCTCCTCTGGCTTCCCCTAACCCTGGTCCTAACCCCAGAGTCCAGCGCTCTGACTGTTGATCTTGTGATATAGAAGCTTCTGGGGGAGTGACCGTGGAAACCGAAGGCTGTTTCTGGACTATTTCGCAACACTTTTCTCCAGGAAAAAAAAAAAAAGCCTCATTTTCTTCATCCCCAGGGTTACATAACCTAACGTTTCCCTCACTGGTTGAAATGAATATCCTCTGTTTGCCTGAATAAATAGGACACAAACTCTTTGGGACGGGCGGCTTCCTCTGCTGAGAGCGTCTGAGGGCTCCGCTGCTTCGGCTGGTTTAGTGGTGACCCACAGTTTGGTGGGGGCTGGTTCTCCCTCCCAGGCTCCTCCTTGGAATGGGAATTCCACCAAGACACCTTTTAAATGTTTCAATAAACAAAGACCCTCCTGTGGTGACTCTGGAAGACGGGCTCCCCATGAGGTGCCCGGGGCGTTGTTTGTAGCTGGAAATCTACCCTCGCTTCTCACACACATCTCCTAAGAAACACCACAAAAGGCACAGGAAAAAAAAGGAAAGATTAAAAACCCAGTTACAAACCCTCACATGCACAGCAATTTTCTGTCCCGCCTTTATAGGAAAGCTATTTACCTGCTTATTATTCAACCTTGATCTCCTAGGGTTCATCCTGAATGCCAGGAGTGGCTCCTTGTTACTACTTGGTAATTACCAGGATGGATCCAAGGTCTTAAAAATCAAGATCTCTTTGGACCTTTACAAGCAAATTGCTAAACAGTGAGAAGTGACTCTTTTGATTTAGTTTAGAAGAAAGGGAGAAACTATAAAAGTTTATTAATTTGGTAGAAGGTGTTAGTTTTGAAAAGAAAAGTAATCTTACCCACGATGTTAAACATTTCAAGGAAACATAGTAGTTGACAGCATGTTACAATTTACAATAAGTCCGTGCCTTTAGTAGTTCTTAATCTTGTTAGGCTTCATAAAGAATCACAAGAAGTTTCTGTTTTCCTTTTTTTTTTTTTTTTTTAAAGTTTTTATGTTGTATTGGGATATAGCTGATTAACAGTGTTGGGATGGTTTCAGGTGAAGAGCGAAGGGACTCAGCCATACATGGACATGGATCCATTCTCCCTCGAACTCCCTTCCCATCCAGGCTGCCACATAACCTTGAGCAGAGAAAGAATCGCATGAAAATTACTAGACTCTCTAGACTCTCTAGATTCTAGATTCTCTAGACTCTCATCAACACGTATTGATGTAGCTAAAAGGTTGGCATGATTTCAGAGGATTCCCAGTTCCCTGGAACCATCCATGTGGATCTTTGCTTTGAAAAGTGGAGTAAGCAAGCTAGAAAAGGCTAGATGATTTTATAAGAGAAAAACTTGATATATAGTGGTCAAGCAAAACTTGATTATGGAGAAAATGATTAAACACATTCATTGTCCAACTGATGGCAACACAATTATATTCATATTAGTATCCATTTTAAGCACATTTCACACTTACAGTGATCTAGTAATCTAAATGTTGTCTTATTGTTGTCTATTATCCTCTCATTTTACTTAATGCCAAAACTAGGTAATTTAAATATGCTATGTATTATCTCTGATGTAATTATCTAGTTTTGTTGACTGGTTTCTATGTTTTATTTTTTGCTTCCTGTCCTTACTTCAAAGATCTTAAAGGTATTAGGTCTTGAGGGAAAAGTTTCCAGCACAGATTTTTATATTGTAGAGGAAGCTTTCCAAACCCTGACAGGGATGTCCTTGGGGGTTGAGACTGCTCGGTACCCCTGTGCATGGTTAAGCTGTATGGTTTCTGCTGCTTGGAGAGCAAGGTGAATGTTGGTCTCCTAGGCCACTGGGGATGATGGAGGGTTGGGGTTAGGGTTAGGGTTAGGGTTAGGGTTAGGGATAAACAGACCGTTATGTCTCTTCTACTCTAGTTGAAATTCACTTGAGTGAAAAAAAAATATGTGTCTGGTGCTGTGTGAATTACTGCCTTAGATCTAGGTGGAGAAGACACATTCCCAGGTAACCTGCAATTGACTGCAGTCAAGCGGTGGTAGGAGGTATGGGAGACGCACAAGTAACTCAGGACCAGACTGCGTTTCATTTCCCTAAGAGTCTTATCTAGTATTCAGTGAGAGTGTATTTCAGTTCTGATGCACCAGTTACCATGTTGTCTTACAATTCATCTGTTGAAGTGTCTGTTCCTTCTAGGCACAAACTCCTCAAGGTTCTGTCTGTCCATCCTTGCCTGGCACACAGGAGGTGCTTCCTCTGGACTTGTTCCTGGAGACGGGAAGTGCAGGAAATACACAGAGGGGATGCAGAGGTGGGTGAGACCAGGGCAACAGTGGGCAGTCAGGGAGGGCTCCATGGAGAAGGTGTCCTTTGAGATGAACTTTGAAGATGTGATGAGATCATAGCTAACCCAGATGGGGAGGAGGTCGTTCCTCGGGAGCAGGGAATGAGGCTGCCTGATCAGAACTTGAGTCTGGAGAGGTGTGCTGGCACCGGAGTATCAGGGAGATGGGGAGTGATTTGCAACTTAATCTGCACGATGGTGATGGTTAGTGAGGAAGGTAATCTGGTGAAGGAGTGTTCAGTGGATTAGAAATAGAGGCTGGAGGCAGTCCAACGAGACAGGACGCTCTTGCATTTGTCCAGCTCAGAGTGGAAGAAGTCTTGAGTACTAACATGGAGAAGGAAACAGAAGGGAGGGAGGCTAGGGGTATTCGGGAGATAGAGTTTGAAGTTCTTGTGGCCCATAGCTGATCTAGAATAGACCATCCCAGGAAAGAAAGTATGAGGAAAACGGCAAGAAAGCAACACTGTCTCGCTCTGCTCTCCATCGACTCTCTTTTCTTTACAACCTGAAGGCCTTTCAAATTCTTCCCTCTTGTGTCCCCAGGTGAGTAAGCAGATGCTGCTGAACTTGCCCCAGGTGTTGAGAGTCACTGCAAGCTTGCTAAAGCCACCACTGTCTGCCAGAGGCGCCAAGGAGGGCAGGGTTCACTTGCCGCTAAGTGGCCCGAATCCTTAGTTTGGGAGAGCTGCTCACTCCTGATGGTCTTCTGGTTTAGGAATCAAGGCTTCCCTTTGTTCTGTTTTGCTTCCACTGTTCTTTCACTGAAGTTGACAAACTTAGTGACAAAAATCTGCGCTGAAGTTAAAAATTGTTTTTCTCTGGCACTGGCTCCTTGGCTTTGGGTGACATTTGTGGAGTTCTTTCTTCCCCCAAGACGTTCTCCTAATAGTCCATGAAAATCAACTCCTGGAAGGGCCCACCATCTCCAAATCCTGGTTCAGACCTTGCTTCCCACCAAGGAGAAGAGAGTGTGTGAGTTTGTGTAACCAGCAACTGAGATAGATAGAGTTGGGCAGTGGTTAGGGACTGGTGTTTCGGGAAAAGAGGGGAGGTGCAGGGTCTTGTGGGAATGAGGAGGATCACAGATTTTCTTCCCTTAGCAGAGTGCCTGGCTTTGCCACTTTATTTTTTATTTACTTTTAAAGATTTATTTATTTTTGGCTGCGTTGAGTCTTCGTTGCTGGGCAAAGACTTTCTCTAGCCGCAGAGAGCAGGCGGCTCCTCTTGTTGGGGTGCAAGGCTCTAGGGCACGCAGGCTTCAGTAGTTGCAGAGTGTGGACTCAGTAGTTCAGAGTGTGGGCTCAGTAGTTGCCGCGCATGGGCTAAGTTGCTCTGAGGCATGTGGGATCTTCCCAAACCAGGGATCAAACCTGTGTCCCCTGCCTTTGGAGGCAGATTCTTAACCACTAGACCACCAGAGCTTTACCACTTTAAATCATGGTATCCTTCAGATGTTATTCCCTTTGTCACCCTTATCAGTATGAAAACCCATTGATTCTCCTAGCAGAAGTCTTTTCAATAATTATTTCTTCGCGTGGGATGTGTCTTGCTATATATCTCTTTCTGTGTAAAGAAGAAGCATGTGATTTATGCAGGGAGGTTTTAAAGGCCTTTCTACAGATGAAGTGTAAGGTTTAATTGAATTGCTATCTTTTTGTATACGTATTTTCTGCCTAACATCTTTGTTGTCTGAAGAAAGTTAGTCCTTTTATTCTTTTTTTTTTTTTTTTAAAGAGACTATCTTTATCCCTGTAAGCTTCAACTGCTGCCGCTGCTGCTGCTAAGTCGCTTCAGTCGTGTCCGACTCTGTGTGACCCCATAGACGGCAGCCCACCAGGCTCCCCTGTCCCTGGGATTCTCTAGGCAAGAACACTGGAGTGGTTTGCCATTTCCTTCTCCAATGCATGAAAGTGAAAAGTGAAAAGTGAAAGTGAAGTAGCTCTGTCGTGTCCTACTCTTTGCGACCCCATGGACTGCAGCCTACCAGGCTAGACAGTTTCAGTTGGAGTAACTAACACTGGGAAGAGTCACCAGATACTGGTGCTATCATGTTGAAAACAGGACTGCTGTGCATTGTGACTTCTGCTATAAGCTAACACTTGTGATCTAGGATGAGTGTTTTAGTTACAGTTTTTTATGGCAAAGAACAGACTCCCTTAAATACCGGTAATAGGGTTATGGAGAGGGAGGCCTGGTGTGCTGCGATTCATGGGGTTGCAAAGAGTCGGACACGACTGAGCGACTGAACTGAACTGAACTGAATGGGGTTATGGTAGACTTGTGTGACTTCACAACTGCCCAGTGACCAACGCAGCTGTGGCCATATCCTGCCATGTGCTCATGGGTCCAGAGCCCCATATTTGTTGATCTTGGCATTCTCTGTCTTCACGTAACTTCCTATCAGAAAAGCCTTTGCTTACGATGGCCTCCAGTCTACCCCAAGACATTCTTCCTCCCTGTGTGTCTCGATAGCTTAGTCTAGGTTTCCAAAATTCACCCTCTTGAGAGCTTGAACGTGATTGGTAATGTTCATCCTTTCATATTAGGCATATCCTTGGTCCCTGCCTATCTGAGTTAAATGCTTATCCAATTAGCTCTGATCTGACGTGGGGACTGAGGGTCCTATGGCTGCAACTTGGTTGTCTAGGCAACAGGAGCTGAGCACAGGGCAACTTTCCTGAGAGAGATGAGTGAGTGGGTGCTAGGGCACTGACTGGTATCTCAAGGCAAGCAGAGTTTCAATTGTGATTGCTTTCATGAGGCAAACAAAATGCAGAGCTGCCTTCATAAATGTGATGAAATCATACTTAAAGCAGTGCCCAGAGGAAACATCTTTGCTAATAAGGACAAAGAATTTGGGCAATTAACCGTGTAATTGAGTCACAAACTCTGCTATCATCTGGGGCATCAGACAGAAACACTCCAAATCAAAAACTTGGGTTTTATTTTAATGCGAATCAACCAGAACACAGCAAAATTTTGCTTGAATGGCCCAGACAGATTGCATCAATTTTCTGCTTTACTTTGCTTGTGAAGACCAGACTGTTAGTGATCACTTCTGGAATGAGAAAAGTACTAAAACAAACAAACAAAAAAACCCAAAACTTGGAACCTGGAAAGATTCTAGAATTTCCTTGTTCTGTGCTTCTGAATAAATAACATGCAACTGTGAAAGAATGTGCATGTTGATTTTTTTTAAATAAAGATATTGTGGGTGATGTGATTTTATGAAATAAAAGGCTTTATTGTTCATTAACAAAATGAGGGAATTAGACTTCAAGGTATGATACTACTCTTTGAATTATGAGATTGAATTTGCGCTGTGTTTGTTTTAGTTACATTGTTTCCCACTGCTTCACTTACTTTGCTGGTTCTATGGCAATCTGTAGAAACATAATCTTCCCCATTCACTGATACCTTCTCAACTTTTCCTTCCAATGATACATGTAAAACATTTGTGTCCTACATGGATGGATCCAGAGATTGTTATATGGAGTGAAGAAAGTCAGACAGAGAAGGAGAAATATTGTATGATATCCCTTATATGTGAAATCTGAAAAGAAATGATACAAATAAGCTGATTTACAAAATAGAACAGATTCACAAATTTAAGAGATTGAATTTATGGTTGCCAGGGGGAAGGATGGGGATGAGATAGTTAGAGGGTGGGATGGGCATGTATACACTGCTATAGTTAAAATAGATAACCAGCAAGGACCTACTGTATAGTACAGGGAACTCTGCTCAATGTTGTATGGCAGCCTGGTTGGAAGGGGAGGTTGAAAGAGAATGGATACATTAATATCTATGGCTGAGTCCCTTTGCTGTATACCTGAAACTATTACAATATTGTTAATTGGCTATATTCCAATATAGAATAAAAAGTTAAAAAATTTGTGTTCCCAAAGTGTGCTCCCGTATGCTGGTTTTGATTCTGTAGTGGAGTGTTAAAATTTTGGTGATTGAATCATACCACCTGAGTTTGAACTGTGACTCCAGCTGTGAAATGTTGGGGTAGGTACTTAATCTTGGTAGCCCATGGTTTCCTCATCTGTAAAATGGGTTTTCAATAGCACTTACCTTGTTGAGTTGTGGTGAAAGTACATAGAATAATGTTGGCCTCTAGTACATGCTTGGAAGGCAAAATAGCAAAAGCTATTATTTTCCCAGTTGAGAAAGCACATGTTGAACTGCAAATAAATGTCAATTGTAGTCTTTGAAGGAGGATTGATCCAATTTTTATTTTATCTGAATTGTATGTTATACATTTATATTTCTAGTGGGTAGAAAATAATCTATAACTTTCAGTTCAGAGTTAATTGGATATCTTATTTTGAGAATTATTGCTCTAAATAATTTTCTTCTTTGTATTGATCTTTGTATTTTCTTCTTTGTATTGATGTGCACAACTGATTTTGATGGGAAGCTAAATGCTATTTGAAAAGTGTACTTCACACCTTCTGGCAAATCAAATAATTGAAAGATTTAATTAATTTAGAAAAAAATGTTTTTTCTAAAGACTTAGAGCATTTTCAGAATGCTCTAAGTCTTCAAAACATTTTAGTAAATAACTTACCTTTTGGCACAAATCATAATAAAAATGATAGAAAGCTAAGAAAACTGCCACAATGCATCAATATATATGATGGTTCTTTTTGTGAGTGAATCTTGTTGCCATTTTATGTTTCTTTAGTCAAAGTGAAATACTTCACATATTAGCTAAAATATGTCCTGCTCTATGACCAACCTACACAGCATATTAAAAAGCAGAGACATTACTTTGCAGACAAAGGTCTGTCTAGTCAAAGCTATGTTTCTTCCAGTAGTCATGTATGGGTGTGAGAGTTGGACTATGAAGAAGGCTGAGGGCCAAAGAATTGATGCTTTTAAACTGTGGTGTTGGAGAAGACTCTTGAGAGTCCCTTGGACTGTAAGGAGATCCAACCAGTCCATCTTAAAGGAAATCAGTCCTGAATATTCATTGGAAGGACTGATGTTGAAGCTGAAATTCCAATACTTTGACCACCTGCTGCGAAGAACTGACTCATTTGAAAAGACCCTGATGCTGGGAAAGATTGAAGGTGGAAGGAGAAGGAGATGACAGAGGATGAGATGGTTGAATGGCATCACTGATGCGATGGACATGAGTTTGAGTAAATTCTGGGAGTTGGTGATGGACACGGAAGCCTGGCATGCTGCAGTCCATGGGGTCGCAAAGAATCGGACATGACTGAGCGACTGAACTGAACTGAACTGTCCTGCTCTATGTGGAAATTAATCTCAGACAATTTGCATATTCAAATTACTTTACAGGCTAACTCGCAAGTGTAGAGAAGATGGAAGGCAATCCTGTGTGTGCATGTGTGTGTATTCAGTCATGTCTGATTTTTTTGTGACCCCATGGATAGTAGCCCACCAGACTCCTCTGTCCATGGGATTTACCAGGTAAGAATACTGGAATGGGTTTCCATATCCCTCTCCAGGGGATCTTCCTGATCCAGGGATCAAACTCCTGCATTGGCAGGCAGATTCTTTACCACTGAACCACATGAGGATGACCATTAAGAGCCTTTATTTTCAAAATGTTTTCAAGCATGGGCTATGAGGATTTTGATTTTCTTTCCTAAGCTGATTTTGAGATGCATGGGTTGCCCTACAGATGTCAACATGCACTTGGGGATTCTAGAAGGCCTAGGAACAAGACAGACCTCTCTTACCTGTCCTCCACCATCCTCACTTGCAGAAAACCAGCCTCCTTCAGATTTGAGTAGAAAAAGCTAACGTGCTTTTAAAAGATCCTTTAAAATACATATTACGTGGGCAAATGAAAAAGTAAACATCCCTCAAACTCTTAAATGGCTGGACGAAAAGCCAGATGGGCCATGGGACGATCAGATGGCAGAGGAACGGCTTCAGAGGCAGAGAGAAGTTAACCTCAGCAGGACACTGAAGTCAAGAACCTAACTGATCAGGGACCAGCAGTGCAAAGCTGTCAAGCCAATGTTGAATGAGAAAGTTACCAAAATGCTCACTGAACATGCATCCTTATTCCTGCTCTGAGCTGTAACAAAATTTATGTGCCCAGTGAATGTTTGATTATTATTTTTCCAACCCCAAATGCCTGTCTAGACTTTAACCTTTATTAGTAGTGAAGAGAAAGTGAGCTGGTATTCATAAAAAAAGAAAAAATATTCAGGCAGATTAACAGATGACTTATACCCTTGTGAAATGTCTGTCTTGACCCAAGTGGTAGGACAGTGAGAATCAGGCCTGGTGTGGAGAAAGAAAGGCCACCCCCTCCTCTATTTTGTACAGAAGACTTTTCCACTCCTAGTCAAATGGTGGTGCTAGTTCTTTAGTTTTGAGTTTTCTGCATTTCCTAATTTCATGGTCATAACAGCCGCTTGTCTACTGCCTCAGAACGGATTTCACCAAAACTGAAAATAAAGGCTCCATGCTCAGAAGTTCCTTAACGGACTCGAAAGGTTAATGTTCCTTTCCCTTGCCCTTCTATAGCGTAAGAAGACAGTCTTTCAGTGACATTCTCCTCCTCAAGCAGGTACTCCTATTTCTTCTTCTCAGCATATATGTATATATATACTTTTTTCTTTTTGTTATATGTGCTACTATTTACAAATGTGATGTAACTTTACAGCTTCCCTCTCCTGTGAAAAGATGTTCATTTTTCTCTTAATGCTCCAGGGATATTTTGCAAAGTTGCTGGCAAGCATTAGTATGACGTTGAAATGTTAAGTCTAAACTTGGTACAGTGAAAAATCCACTTTTCAAATAATATTCAGCTGAGTCAGAGGGCAACCCGACTACCCTTTGCTTAGCACTGCACTGACAGGCTGTCTGCTTGCTCCAGATAACGCCTATTTATTTGATCCAGCTCTAGCTAGGAGGTTTTGGATTATTGAAATGTGGCAGAATTTCAAGAATTATTAATTGGACTGATCACGGGCTAGCATGAACACACTACCTGTTTTCATCATCTCTGGGTGCCGTAACTTCTGTGAGTTGAAACTGAGCAATCTGAATAAGCCATTACTTGTTTCCTGAAGGCAGTCAAGTTTTCTGAAAAGCTACGCCATCTAGCAGTCCAAAAGTCAGCCACCCTGTCTTTAAATTGCCCTGTGATTTCAGGGCAAGTTCTCTTGGGTCTTTCTGCCTCAGTTTGCTCTCCTGTGGAAGAAAGCTCCTGGACACTTTTTACAGGGGGTTGGTGTGTACATAAGTGTCTCCCCGCACCGCAGAGTGCTACTTAAATAATGATGTGGCAGTCACAAAAGACAGGGCAGCGTACTTTCATTTTGGTTAGAGGCATGCCACAGGGTTCAGGAAATGCGCAGTACGTTCTAAGTTCTGTGCTGTGCTAAGAGGGTAACCAGTCTTCGCTCTCTCAGACATGCCCATAGTAGCCAACATAATCAAAAAAAAAAAAAAAATCTTAACGTAAGGATTGAGCTTTATCAGGACTTGGGATCATGGCACTGATTTCTGTTCAAAGAAGCCAGATTTTTTATTGGCTTTCTGGGCCAGATATAACAGACTTGCAAAGTAACTCCATGCACAAGATTGCTGGGAAACTCACCTGGTTTTGAATATTATACACACACACACACACACACACACACACACATATATGTTTGTTTATCTCACTTCTATGATGTATATATGGTGTATATATTAATGTTGAAAGTGAATTTATGAATATGAGGTTGCAGTGTTTGAATTTTATCTTAAAATACCCCGAGAGACGAAATGAAATTAGATGAATACTTATGAGATGTAGGCTTCAGAACCTGTTTCTACTCTATATAAGCCTTTCCTATTTCTCCAAAGCAAATGTTTGCTCCAATTTTGTTAACATCCTATGAAGATTGCCCACTAGGATTTAATGCACGTGACTATACTATTCTAGTGGTTAGATATAACACTGTACAGGGTATTAGGTTTCAAATAAATTGGGAATAAAAATAACATAATCCTTAGAGACAACAACATGGAGGGAAAAAAAGCAAAAATTTTGAATATGAATGTAAGTGCCTTATTTCCTAGCTGGATATTTTTTCTTAGACTCTTGGAGATATTTGTTTTGTTTTATGGCAATGACAGTTGAGGAAAGGGATTAAAGCTTATGTTCTCAAAATTGCAGCAAGAACGAAGTCAAACAGTTATCTTTCATTTCAATTAACTCTGTATCTTTCATTCAGCTTAGGATTTAGAGTTATCGAATCTCTTCCTTTCTGCTAACACCCACTCTCAACCTCTATACGATGTAAATATTTGCACTGCAGTTCTGCTAAACATTCTCATCTGGTTTTCTGTGGCTTCTCTCAGTATTTGTCCATATTCATTTAGTCCGGTTGATCAGTACAACCGCCAAGACTCAGGGCCTGGTGCCTAGGGTTTAGTTTGCCCAAAACAGAGAACAGAACTTGTTCATGGTTGCAGGTTGTACAAAGATTAGTAGGCAAGAATAGAGTGACCCCCAGCTCTGAGTAAATTATCGATATTGGTTGTAAAATATTCATAGCTTAAGTTTCCCTCATAGCGGTTGAGAAATGGTCCTGCCCATTCATGTCCATCATGGCTGTGTCTGTCCTTAATCCCACTGTTGCGCTCCCTGCACAGAGTGTAATCCACTGCTAGTTTTAGAGCAAGGTACTTGTATGTGTTAGTTGCTCAATCGTATCCGACACTTTGTGACCCCATGGACTGTAGCCCGCCAGGCTCCTCTGTCCATGGGATTCTCCAGGCAAGAATATTGGAGTGGATTGCCATACCCTTCTCCAGAGGATCTTCCCAATGCAGGGACTGAACCCTGGTCTCCTGCACTGTAGGAAGATTCTTTACCATTTGAGCTATAGGGAAGTCTTAGCAGGTGGCTTTTGATGAAGGTGATGGTGAGGAAGGTGATCTTGCCTTCTAGGCACCAATTCAGTTGACTCCCTCTGGTTTATTTCCACTGGACCCTGACAAAACCTTGCACATCAGTGAGTTTATGATTCTTTCTAAGGAGTGTAAATTTTTTTTCTTTCTCACTCTGAGACAGAGTCAGGATGCCGAGGCTTGCGTTATCCCTGTGTGCATGCTAAGTTGCTTCAGTTGTGTCCAACTCTATGAGACTCTATGGACTGTGGCCCACCAGGCTCCTCTGTCCATGGGATTCTCCAGGCAAGAATATTTGAGTAGGTTGCCATGCCTTTCCTCAGGGATCTTCCTGGCTCAGGGATTGAACCCGCATCTCTTAATATCTCCTGCATTGGCAGGCAGATTCTCTACCACTAGCGCCACCTAGGAAGATCCTTGCATTATCCATTTGCCCCTAAAAATATGTTGCTGGAAAGCATCTGCTTCTGCTCAGGTCTCCCCTAGCAAACCTCTTTGGTGAGGATTCAGATGTTCAGCAATTTTGATTCAAAACCACAGGAGATGGCTGAGTCCAAACCAGCATGCCCATCACTTTCTAGTTGTGTGATTTAACTTCTGGCCTCAAATTCCTCATCTGTAAAGTAGGGATAATAGGAGTGGCCCCTGGATTTAATTGTGTGGAATAAACGAGATTAAACCACTTAATAAACCACTTGTAGTCTTCACATGTTAGAAACTCCATAGGATGAAGTCATTTTTATTCCAAGCCTAGTTACACTGCCTGATATTAAATGTTGGTGGAATAAACGACTAGACCTCATGATCAGTATCACAGCCACTAGGAGTTTGCATCCATTGGACCAAAGAGGGAACCTGACCTGAAAAAAAAAAAGAACAAAAGCAGTCAGCTGAGCCTGCCATGGGTGCAATGTTGCTGCGTCTGTAATGAGCATAAAGTATTGGAAGAGAAGGTGCAGAAATCCCTAACATCCTACCCTCCATTATGACTTCTCCTTTGTGACCCTAAGGGTAGTTACATCCATTTGTGATAAGAGGAGAAGGAAAGAAAGTGGGCAAATTCTTGCTGAGACAAGTATGAATGAAACGGTACAAATGCTTCCCATTCATTTTGCTGTCAGAAGAAGTGTTCGGTTTGGTGGTTGGGTCAAGCCTGAGTCTGTACATGTGTACAGTTGTACCCTGATTTCTCATTCAATGCGATGCCAAAGACCTGGAGTGATTTCACCCTCTGGCTCTATAAACAAACACTTAATGCCCACGAGGCGGTAGGAACAGCAATTGTATTAGTATTTCCCTTTTAGGGAGCTCTGATTTTGTACCATGCTTTTTATAAGCATGATCACATTTAATTCTTACAACCATTCCACGTGGTAAGCAACAGTGTGGCTCCAGTTTTACAAATGAGGACACCAAGGCTTTGCAAACTTAGGTCACGTACCCAGCGTTAGGTGTCTTTACAAAGGAGAGTTCTAAGACTAGAAGATAAGCTTCTCTGTTTCCCAGGCCCGCACTTCCAGCCATTCCTTGATAGAACATTCATCTCTAAAGTTTTGGATCCATATGATCCTTGCCTAGGAGATCTAACCAGTCCATCCTAAAGGAAATCAGTCCTGAATGTTCGTTGGAAGGACTGATGTTGAAGCTGAAACTCCAATACTTTGGCCACCTGATGCGAAGAGCTGACTCATTGGAAATGACGCTGATGCTGGGAAAGATTGAAGGTGAGAGGAGAAGGGGACAACAGAGGATGAGATAACCATCCGGATGGCATTACCAACTTGATGGACATGAGTTTGAGTAAACTCCGAGAGTTAGTGATGGACAGGGAGGCCTGGAGTGCTGCAGTCCATGGGGTCACAAAGAGTTAGACATGACTGAGTGACTGAACTGAACTGAATTGTTCCTTGCCTTGGAGGAGCAAGCTGAGCATCTAGGTTGATAAGAGATAAGAACATACATCCTCAGGGTCTCAGTATCTTCATCTGCAAACTGGGTAATGATATCTGACTCATAGAAGCTTTATGGCTATTCATGGGGATTAAATTGAATAATGTAAGTACAAGAACTTTGTAAAAAGTTCAGCTTTTTGAAACATAAGTGTTAGATGCAGAATGCATAAATAATGATTCAGTTACATGTCACCACGTGAGTGAGAGTGGCCCTTGTGTGATGCTATGAAATGGGGATGAAAGGTGGGTTCATTTGTGCTCTAAAGGCCTGAGAGTGTGTGCAGTGGTGGAGGTGTGGGCAGAGAGGCTTGGGCCCTGGGGCAGGTGGGAAATGTAAGTAGGGCAGGCAGAGGGGTGGGGCTTTGGTGGGATAGTGGCAGACAGGCTGGGAGTCAGCCTGTTCCCTCTCTGTAATCCTGTCCCTAGGGCATCCCAGTAGTCCTTGGGATGCTCTCTGATTTGTCTGAGAAGACAAAGGGCCAGGAGCTGCCCTCCCAGTTTTGTTGTAAAAAACCACAAACACTGTTTCAGCTGCACACCTGGCGCTTCATTTTACTAACCTCGGCCATCAGGAGCTTCAACTGGCTTCTCTCTTCTATTTATAGTCATCAGCAACTCTCAGTTCTTTGAGGTTTCCTGCTAAGAATGAATGCAGATGGAGGCACAGCCTTCCAGCTTCCCTTTCTCACTACCTTGACGACAACACACAGCCCCGGATGGGAACTGGCAGTCATGAGGGGGAAGAGACAGGCCCCAACAAAAGGACAACCTAGGGAAATGGACAAGTCTATGCAGTCACGGCCCCTGGTCTGGGTCCCTGTCCTTTGCTGGGACGGTAACCCCACTGGGGTTTTGGCATTTCTTTTTCTTTTTCTTCTTCTTCTTCTGTTGCTCCTGCTGCTAAGTCACTTCAGTCGTGTCTGACTCTGTGCGACCCCAGAGACGGCAGCCCACCAGGCTCTGCCGTCCCTGGGATTCTCCAGGCAAGAACACTGGAGTGGGTCGCCATTTCCTTCTCCAAAGCATGAAAGTGAAAAGTGAAAGTGAACTCACTCAGTCATGCCCGACTCTTCACGACCCCATGGACGGCAGCCAACCAGGCTCCCCCGTCCCTGGGATTCTCCAGGCAAGAACACTGGAGTGGGTCGCCATTGCCTTCTCCAATAAATGAAAGTGAAAAGTGAAAGTGAAGTTGCTCAGTTGTGTCTGACTCTTCGAAGCCCCATGGACTGCAGCCTACCAGGCTCCTCCGTCCATGGGATTTTCCAGGCAAGAGTACTGGAGTGGGTTGCCATTGCCTTCTCCTTCTTTTTCCTCGAGCCCACCAAACTGTACTCTGACCCAATAACCAGCAGCCGAGCACTCTAAACATGCTTATTCCCCTAGGTTGGTTCAGAAGACCTAAAAGCCTTTTTGCAAATGGATGAACTACATTTCTGAGACCTTTCTTCCCTCTGCTGTTCATAGAAATAGTCTCAGTGGGGTATTTCCCTTCAGAAGTTCGAAAAAGGCACAAAGAAATCCACAAGAAACTATCTCACAGAAAGCTGTCTTTTATACTCTCATCTTTACTCACTATTGGGGCTTCCCTGGTGGCTCAGACGGTAAAGAATCTGCCTGCAGTGCAGGAGACCTGGGTTCGATCCCTGGGTTGGGAAGATCCCCTGGAGAAGGGAATGGCTACCCACTCCAGTATTCTTGCCTGGATAATCCCATGGACAGGGGAGCTTGGTGGGCTACAGTCCATGGTGTTGCAAGGAGTCGAACACGACTGAGCGACTAACATCCACTTACTATAGCCTGTCAACATTCACTTCCTTAAAACCATGTACTGTAAAGTAATAGAGGTGATCACATCATATACGATGATCCATTTGACTATATTTCACCTTAAAACTATGTGACAAATATAGATTTCTTTGAAATTTTGAAAATTCTACTTACATCATTTTTTTTTTTTTTGCTTATTTTTGTTTCTACAGTCACCAAGTGAAACTGCTGCCACTCAAGACAAAAGGGCATACACTGCTGCCTCTGTACCTTTTTAGCAAGAAACACAAAACCCTTCCCCAAAGTCTCTACCCCTGCCCTGCCCCCAGGCTTCCCTGCATCAAATTTTACTAAAGGATATTTAGAGATTACTTAGAATCCAATATAGTTCAATTCGACACACACTGTTCAGTTTTTTCCCCCGATTTTATTTAAGGAATGAGTAATATTTACAAAGGCCCTGCTGTGGTTTATTAACGTCTGTCCAGAGTCTCTGCTCCCAACCAGACTGAAAGCGTCTCAAGTGCAATGACGGGTTTGTGCCCACCTCACTCTAGTGCCGCGGGGGTGCTGGGATGCACTGGGTGGTGGTGGTGTTTACTCAGTTGTGTCCGACTCTTTGCTACCCTGTGGACAGTAGCCTGCCAGGCTTCTCTGTCCAAGGGGATTCTCCAGGCAAGAATACCGGAGTGGGTTGCCATTTCCTGCTCTAGGGGATCTTCCCAGTCCAGGGATCCAACCTGCATCTTCTGTGTTGGCAAGCAGATTCTTTACCACTGAGTCACTTGGGAAGCCCTGCACTGGCTGTTGGGCTCATAATTGTGTGTGATAGAGCCTGACCTATTCCTAGGTCCTGGGACATTCGCTATCAGTTATGGTCACTAAGGCACATGACAGGATATATGATTATTACACGATGACCATCATGTCACATATTATAATATGGCAAAGTAGAATGTGATGAGTGCTTCATGAAAAGTCAACATGTGGTGTGAAAGCAAAGAAGGGAACCTATTTCTGGGGGAGGGGTAATGGGAAAGAGGGACGGAGAGGGAGGAGATGGTTAGGGATGGTTTCACATAGGAAGTAACATTTGCCCATGGCCCTAATGGATGGGTAATGTTTACATAGGAAGATTTAAGGAAAGACAAGAACATAAGTAAAGGCATGGGGATAAAGGATTTGAGGACTCATTTGCCAGCTTGTGGAAACATGAGTGAGAAGGTTGCAGGGAGTGGTGTGAGATTATTTTGTAATTGAGAGGTAACTGTCAGACTTCTGGACTGATGGTGTAGACACTCTAGAGTAGGGTTGGAATGAAATGAAAACTTAAGCTTAGGAAAATGCTGTGTAAATTGTAATTCTCAGATGAAGAGTGAGCATGTCACTCTGGAGATGATTAAACTAGTTTAAGAGAAAGTGAAAAGTGAAAGTGAAAGTGACTCAGTTGTGTCTGACTCTTTGTGACCCCATGGACTGTATATCCCATGGAATTCTCTAGGCCAGAACACTGGAGTGGATAGCCTATCCCTTCTCCAGGGGATCTTCCCAGCCCAGGAATTGAATGGGGGTCTCCTGCATTGTAGGCAGTTTCTTTACCAGGGAAGCCCCAGTTCAAGAGAGGTGTGATACAATTTAAAAAATCTTGATTGTTTATGGTTGTAAAAAATATTTTTGCTCCCAAAATGACTAGCAGAGAAAGAAATAGGTTAGGATTCAGAAGATATAACTCTGCCACTGAGGTGCCAAATAATCTCAGCAAATAGCTTGCATGCTCAAGGCTCTGTTTTCCCAACTGTAAAATGGGCATAATAACTACCAAACATTGATTAAAGATGCTCCTAGTGATGGAATGAAGATTAAGTGACAGAACTTGAAAAGTTATATATATGTTACTCATATATGTGTAAAATGCTATTAACTTGGAATATTTTTCTAGTAAAATTATTTTATTTAAACAAAATGTAGATTTAGAA
The DNA here is from genome assembly GCF_016772045.2 of Ovis aries. Classification (NCBI taxonomy): domain Eukaryota; kingdom Metazoa; phylum Chordata; class Mammalia; order Artiodactyla; family Bovidae; genus Ovis; species Ovis aries. Next base: position 76,497,063 of record NC_056061.1, read on the forward strand.
GAGTTCATATTTCTATTAGATTAGATTAAGGGTTGTTTTAATTTGTTTGTAGTTATTAAATAGGTACTTTGTACTAGGTGCTGAATAGTCTTTTAAAAAAATATTTTATTGTGGTAAGAACCCTTAACATGAGCTCTATTTTCTTAACAAATGGAAGGAAGTCCAAAAGGGAGGGATCTATGTATATATATGGCTGATTTACTTTGCTGTACGGTAGAAACTAACATAATGTTGTAAAGCAACTCTACTCCAAAAAAATGGATTAGCTGCACATACACATGTATCCATATGTATGGCTGAATCCCTTCACTGTTCACCTGAAACTATCACAGCATGGTTAATTGGCTATACCCCAATACAAAACAAAAAGTAAAGTAATGAAAAAACATTGTTGTTAACTATAGATGTTGTTCAATAGATCTCTCAGTTCAGTTCAGTTGCTCAGTCGCTCAGTCGTGTCTGAGTCTTTGCGACCTCATGAACCTCAGCACGCCAGGCCTCCCTGTCCATCACCAACTCCCAGAGTCCACCCAAACCCATGTCCATTAAGTTGGTGATGCCATCCAACCATCTCATCCTCTGTTGTCCCCTTCTCCTCCTGCCCTCAATCTTTCCCAGCATCAGGGTCTTTTCCAATGAGTCAGTTCTTCGCATCAGGTGGCCAAAGTCTTGGAGTTTCAGCTTCAACATCAGTCCTTCCAGTGAACACCCAGGACTGATTTCCTTTGGGATGGACTTGTTGGATCTCCTTGCAGTCCAAGGGACTTGCAAGAGTCTTCTCCAACACCACAGTTCAAAAGCATCAATTCTTTGGTGCTCAGCTTTCTTTATAGTCCACTTCTCACATCCATAACATGACCACTGGAAAAACCACAGCCTTGACTAGATGGATCTTTGTTGACAAAGTAATGTCTCTGGTTTTTAATATGCTGTCTAGATTGGTCATCAGTTTCCTTCCAAGGAGTAAGCATCTTTTAATTTTTTGGTTGCAATCACCATCTGCAGTAATTTTGGAGCCCAGATAAATAAAGTCAGACAATAGATCTCTAGGGCTTATTTAATTGAAACTTTATGTCTATTGATTAATAACCCATTTCCTCCTCTCTCAAGCCTCTGGTAACCACCATGCCAGTCTTTAATTTTATTAATTTGGCTACCTAAGATATCTCATATAACTGGAATCATCCAGTACTTATGTTTCTGTGACTGGCTTATTTCCCATAGCATAATGTCCTTCTGGTCCATCCATATTGTCACATACTAAAAAATTTACTCTTTTTAAGACTGAATAGTATTCCATTATGTATTCCATATATATTCCAATATATACCACATTTGCTTAATCAGTTTATCTCCGGATGCACATTCAGGTTATTTTCACACCGAACAAACTACTTTGAATAGTGCTGCAATGAACATGGGAGTGCTAATATCTCTTCCAGATCTTGATTTCAGTTCTTTTGGATGTAAACCCAGGACTGGGATTGCTGGGTCATCTGCTAGTTTTATTTTTAAATTTGAAGAACTTCCTACCGTTTTCCATAGCAATTGAACCTGTTTTGCATTCCTACCAACAGTATGCAAGCGTTCCAATTTCTCCACATTCTCACCAGTACTTGTCTTTTTAATAACAGCCATCCTGACGGTGTAAATGATATTTCATTGTGGTTTGATTTGCATTTCTCTGTTGATCAGTGGTGATGAGCATTATTTCATGTATCCATTTGCCATATGTTTATCTTTGGAGAAACGTTTGTTCAAGTTCTTAGCCCTTTAAAAATTGGATTATTTGTATTTCTGATATTAAGTTGTATGACTTCCTTACGTATTTTGTAGACTAACTCTTTTCAGTTATATGGCTTGCAAATATTTTCTTTCACTCTGTAGGTTGTCTTTTCACTTTGTTGAATATTTCTGTGCAGATGCTTTTTAGTTTGACGCAGTTCCACCAGTCTATTTTGTTTTTTGTTGTCTGTGCTCTCGGTGTCATACGTGTTAAATCATTGGCAAGATCAATGTCATGAAGCTTTCCCCCCTTTCTTATGGGATTTTTACAGTTTTGAGTCTTTCGTTCAAGTCTTCAATCCATTTTGAGTTGAATTTTGCATACTGTGTAAGTTAGTATTCAATGTCATTGTTTTCTGAGTAGAATCCAGTTTTCCCAACACCATTTACTGAAGAGACAATACACAGTACAGTACATCACTGTGTACTCTTGGCACCTCGTTGAAGACCAATCAACTATGTAAATGTAAATTTGTTTAGAACTCTCCCATTCTGTTGGTCCATATATCTGTCTTTATACCAGTACAATACTGTTTTGATTGCTGTAGCTTGATAATATTTTTTTTTGAAATCAGAAGGTGTTATGCCTCCTGCTTTGTTTGAACAAGTCCAATTTTGAAGTTCCATTTCCCCCATCAATTAAATGAAGGCATTGTATTAGGGGTGCCCTGTGCGCCCTGTTGCTATACCACTTTATGATTCTGTAATTCTTGCTCTCAGCAATCTCCACTTAGAACAGTGACTTGAGATACTTATATAAGTAAAAGCACGATCAAATCCATGGGCATCTACACTGGGAATAAAAGACATGTCATCATTCTATTGATTTAGGACTCTAGTCAGACAAAGAAGACTCTGATATCTCTTGCAGCTGCCTGACATGCTTTGTGCTTATGGATCCTGTGATTTGAGAATAAAGGGAAGGAGTCAGATTGTGCTTTCTTTTTGGCCTGGTTGCAGATGGTGACCACAGCCATGAAATTAAAAGACGCTTACTCCTTGGAAGAAAAGTTATGACCAACCTAGATAGCATATTCAAAAACAGAGACATTACTTTGCTGACTAAGGTCCATCTAGTCAAGGCTATGGTTTTCCTGTGGTCATGTATGGATGTGAGAGTTGGACTGTGAAGAAGGCTGAGTGCCGAAGAATTGATGCTTTTGAACTGTGGTGTTGGAGAAGACTCTTGAGAGTCCCTTGGACTGCAAGGAGATCCAACCAGTCCATTCTGAAGGAGATCAGCCCTGGGGTTTCTTTGGAAGGAATGATGCTAAAGCTGAAGCTCCAGTACTTTGGCTACCTCATGTGAAGAGTTGACTCATTGGAAAAGACCCTGATGCTGGGAGGGATTGGGGGCAGGAGGAAAAGTGGATGACAGAGGATGAGATGGCTGGATGGCATCACCGACTCGATGCACATGAGTTTGGGTGAACTCCAGGAGATGGTGATGGACAGGGAGGCCTAGCATGCTGCGATTCATGGGGTCGCAAAGAGTCAGACATGACTGAGCGACTGAACTGAATTGAAGGAGAAATAGAAGGCAAGGATACTAATTTAAAAAAAAAAAAGAAAAGGCAAAGACTTGTTGGGGGTTGGGAGTTGAGGGGAAAGGCCAAGCACACTAAATAATTTAATTTCAGTTACAATAAATCTCAAGTGATAATACTCCACTCCTGAGGATGCTCCCTGATGGGCAATGTTGAGGCATTTTATTTTAAGCAGAAAAGTACAGGGACAGGGTGACATCATAACATTCAGCATGAGGAACATTGCTCACGTTGGTCTGTGGGCCTACCCCTCCAGATTATTTAGGCTTCACAAATCAAGCCAAGAGGTATTTCCAAATCTAGTTTGTGAGGGAAAGGTTTCATAGAAGAATGTTGTTTTCTAGGAAATGAAAAAGCAGAAGGCAAAGGCCTCCTGCTTACTATGGCCTTCATGTTGCATAAGCAATATTAATAGAGTTGAGTATTAATCATTCAGAGCAGCTCACAAATTATCTATGTTCAGACTACACAGGGCCCTTGCTTCACTTTCTTCTCACCATCTGGAGTCTGTCCATTTGCCTCCTCCCTCGGCATTTGGAAGAGAAGCGAAACTGAAGTGTGCCAATTTTCTACTTGTTAACAGCCATGATAAAAAGTTCAGTAGGGGAAGGGATTTATACTGTTAAGGAAGTTTTTGGATTGCTTAAGGCTCCAATTTGTTGATGGGATTTCTAGAATTCACCAACACCGATATTTGAGAATTGAGTACTCTAGACAACTTTGTAGATTTACGAAAGTGTAACTAACAAGCGCTGCCCTTAAATTTCTTATCCAGGGCTGTCCTTAAATTTCTTATCCAGCTCTTCAGTTCTAAATTTATTGCCAATTTTGTTTATCAAACTTATTCTCAGAGGAGTGGTATTTGCTGTGGCCACAAGGAAACATCTGTGAGTTTAAACCTTAGAGGCAGATAGCCAGTTAGAACATTTGGCATTTAAGGCTTAGATTGCAGAAGAGAAAAATTAATCAAGGAAACCCTTAAAAATATTGAGAAGGCAACTTTTAAAAAGTCTTATCACTGATGAACTGAAGTACTGAGTTCATGTTAATTAAGAAATGTCAGGATTTATAATGAATCAATGAGGACTGTCATATTATGGCAAGGTTGGAAGTTGATGTCAATCTCTGTAGCCAGGATTTATGGTAGATTATATAATGGAATCCTGAGCTCTGTGAGATCAAAGGAAAATGCTGGCTCTTTCTTCATCCATTCTCTTAGGTCAAGCCTACCCAGCAAGAAGCCAAGTTGAGAGTTGAGCAATTATCTGAAGTGGGCAGTAAAGACTGCCAAAACCAGATAATACATAACCAGAAAGTCACCATGGAGGGAAAACGTGGACTGAAAATAGAAGGGAACGGGGTAAAATGTCAAACAGTTTGGTCAGTGTCCACAATCCAAAGTCACTGGAGAACAGCCAACTCCTGGCTTCATGTAATTATCTAGAATGAGTATAAAGACTAGAGTTAAAAAAAAAGATGAATTCATTATCAAGGTTGTTGTATATTTGTGCAGAATTTCTCCGTATCTGTATTACTATCTGTGACATGTCGATTTTTGAGTATTTCCAGGGATTTTACTCTTTTAGATTAGTACGTCGAGGTGACTGAGGAAGCCCATGCACTCTATTGTCGTACATGCAGAACAAATTTTAGATTAATTAAATGTTATATTTAATTAACCTTTTCCACCTACAGCATAGGCTTATGAATTTTCCATTGAAAACTTTGATTCTCTCTTACCTTTATCCTTTCCTTATGTAGTAATTTCTGTATCTCCTTGATGTCCATAGAATTTATCAAGGAATTGTACAAACCCACTGGAATAGGGTTTGGATTATCTTTGGTTAAAAGATAAAAAATAAAACTACCAAAGTCTTAGATCAATGTCATTTTTTTCCTTCTATTTGAAATGGAAACCATAAACTACTTACTCTGAGCAGATGTTTCCTAGACCTAAAATATAGTTGTCATTCCTTGACCCCTATAAATCTGTCATTGTGTACCTGCTAATCTTGAAAACTCCTTAATTCAACATTAAACTTTCCATTTGTTGTTTTTTTATTGAGAAAAAGTTCATAAATTAGATTCCCTGCTGCTTGGAATTAAGAAAAAACACAGTCAGGCTAGTATTACAGAGAGAAAAACAAAGTTAAGGAGTTAATATTTTTTCACTCTATCATGTCTTGTACTTTGAAAGCCATTGTATACAGCATTTTGAAAAAAAAAAAAAAAATAAAACACCCAAAAAATAACCCAGGGCCTTTTTTCAATAGCTCAGGCTGATGTTTGAAATTCACAGTGAAAATTGCCCATGGAATATTCTTGAGGTACTGCTAGGGAGACCATTGGAATATCTTATATAAAGTAAAAATTCAAGAAGAATTTTGCATGAAGTCAGGATTAAGAAAGTTGTTTTGTAGATAATATGAAAATGTGTATTAAGTGGCATTGTTAAATTTCTCACTCACTCTGTATAGTGACTGCTTTTCCTGTCATAGAGCAATGTCTGAATCTCTGTGATAAACCCGTACAACACAGCCACAACAGATTCCAATCTGCTTCTGGTGAACTCATGTTTGGAGATGCTGTGGGCCAGCATTTTTTGCTCTAATAGCAAAATTGATCTACAAAAAACAGAATTCATCCTATGGATCTGAGTTGGTAGGGTGGGTGGTGGTCTATGAATTTCACGTGATTGCTTGCTAATGGCATCCATGGCAAATATCTTATGCCTTCCTTAGCTTTGTAAAAGAATATGAACAGGGTGTCATGTGCAGATGTGAGAGTTGGACCGTAAAGAAGGCTGAGCACCAAAGAATTGATACTTTTGAAATGTGGTGTTGGAGAAGACTCTTGAGGGTCCCTTGAACAGCAAGGAGATCAAACCAGTTAATCGTAAAAGAACCAACCCTGAATATTCACTGGAAGGACTGATGCTGAAGCTGAAGCTCCAACACTTTGGCCACCTGATGTGAAGAGCCAGCTCACTGGAAAAGAACCTGATGCTGGGAAAGATTGAAGGCTAGAGGAGAAGGGGATGACAGAGGACAAGAGATGGTTGGATGGCAACACTGACTCGATGGACATGAGTTTGAGCAAGCTCCGGGAGTTGGTGATAGACAGGGAAGCCTGGCATGCTACACTGCAGTCCTTGGGGTTGCAAAGAGTCAGACACGACTGAGCAACTGAACAACAACAATGATCAGGAAATTTTGAGCTGAACAGTTATGTGAAACATTGATTCACCAAAACTTATTGATAACTGAGACTGCTTTATCTTCAACCACCTTGTTTGATTTATGCAAATAATCAAACCAGTTTTAATTATGAAAATCTCTAGAAACCACCCACACAAGCCTTTCCCTCACTGTTAAAAACAAAACGAGGAAGCAAACTAGAAGACTTAAGCATACAAACTTCTTCTCATTGTCTAAGATTGTAGCACCACATCTTAGCAAGCTCTTTTTGAGAAACGATGTAGACATTAATCTGGGTTTGGAATCACCACTGAGACATATGTGAATATTTTAGCTTTCTTTCTTTTTTTTTTTTTTTTTTCCTCTCCTGTCTTCCGTGAATATGTTAGACCTAATTCAGCCATTCGGTTTGAAGGAAGGTTTTTCATTTAGTTTCTTTGATTATCAGATATGTTTTGCCAGGGGCAGAGTGGTAACTGATCAGGGTAACTGATGTGTTTCTTGAGACCAGGTTCAGGATACAGTCTGTAAGCTACATCTGCTGTATGCACTGTGTGATCCAAGTTTCTTTATGTGTGATCAGGGACGTTAACCAGCGTATCTACAATGATCAGTAGTCCACTTTACACACAGAATGACCAAACTTTTTCTTTTTTAAAGCTCTTTTATTTTATTCTTTTCCCCCTCAGAGCTCTCCCATAGCTACTAGTAAGTAAGAACATTTCCTGATTTGAATTTCACAACCTCCTTTTTCTTTTGACAGTTGTATTGTACTAATTGGAAGCAAAATGTGTGTGTGCTTAAATGTTTTATTGAAGTATAAAACATTTACAATTTTGTGTTTCAGATGTACAGAAAGTGATCCAGTTATACATGCAAATATATACATTGAAATACATATATATTCTTTTTCAGATTCTTTTCCCTTATAGGTTATTACAAAATGCTGAGTTTAGTTCCCTGTGTTATACAGTAGGTCCTCATTGATTATCTATTTTATATATAGTGGTATGTATATGATACTCTGAAACTCCTGATTTATACTATACCCTTTCCCCTTTGGTAACCATAGTTTTGTTTTCTATGTCTGTGGGTCAGTGTGTGTGTTTAACTTAACCCTAAAATAGGAGAACATCTTCCATATATAAACTTTATTTATTCAATTACCTACCTCAAAACAGAGACATGATTCTTATATTCTCAGTCATTGAGAATCCTTTCTACTGAATTCAATTATTCAAAGTGTCAATTGGCAGGTTCATAAGAGAAAAAAAGCTGATATTAGGTGGACAAGTAACCATTTCACTTTATTTGTGATCACCAAGTAATTACATTGTTTTTTATTTAAAATTTAAAAGAGAAAATAACTGGCTTTCCAGGCCATTCCTCATTTTTTCCGCGGAACATTTCTAAACTAATTAGCAAACCTCTTGAAAAGCTATGCATACATTACAGTGAAAATACAAATCGCCACCATTGCCTGGAAGCCAATATGAGAGGCTATTTATTAGCAGTTTGTGAATCCAGTTCAGTTCAGTTCAGTCGCTCAGTCATATCTGACTTTTTGCGACCCCGTGGACTGCAGCACGCCAGGCCTCCCTGTCCATCACCAACTCCCGGAGCTTACTCAAACTCATGTCCATCAAGTTGGTGATGCCATCCAACCATCTCATCCTCTGTCGTCTCCTTCTCCTCCCACCTTCAATCTTTCCCAGCATCAGGGTCTTTTCCATTGAGTCAGCTCTTCACATCAGGTGGCCAAAGTATTGGAGTTTCAGCTTCAACATCAGTCCTTCCAGTGAATATTCAGGATTGATTTCCTTTAAGATGAACTGGTTGGATCTCCTTGCAGTCCAAGGGACTCTCAAGAGTCTTCTCCAACACCATAGTTCAAAAACATGAATTCTTTGGCACTCAGCTTTCTTCACAGTCCAAATCTCACATCCATACATGACCACAGGAAAAACCATAGCCTTGACTAGATGGACCGTTGTTGGCAAAGTAATGTCTCTGCTTTTGAATATGCTATCTAGGTTGGTCATAACTTTCCTCCCAAGGAGTAAACGTCTTTTAATTTCATGGCTGCAGTCACCATCTGCAGTGATTTTGGAGTCCCCAAAATAAAGTCTGACGCTGTTTCTCCATCTATTTGCCATGAAATGATGGGACAAGATGCCATGATCTTAGTTCTCTGAATGTTGAACTTTAAGCCAACTTTCTCACTCTCCTCTTTCACGTTCATCAGGAGGCTCTTTAGTTCTCCTTCACTTTATGCCATAAGGGTGGTGTCGTCTGCATACCTGAGGTGATTGATATTTCTCCCGGCAATCTTGATTCCAGCTTGTGCTTCTTCCAGCCCAGTGTTTCTCATAATGTACTCTGCATATAAGTTAAATAAGCAGGGTCACAATATCCAACCTTGATGTACTCCTTTCCCTATTTGGAACCAGTCTGTTGTTCCATGTCCAGTTCTAACTGTTGCTTCCTGACCAGTATACAGGTTTCTCAAGAGGCAGGTCAGGTGGTCTGGTATTCCCATCTCTTTCAGAATTTTCCACAGTTTGTTGTGATCCACACAGTCAAAGGCTTTGGCATAGTCAATAAAGCAGAAATAGATGTTTTTCTGGAACTCTAATCCAGTACTAGCATGTGATATAAAAGATTAAAACCTCCTCAGGTTTGTAAATACCATGCTAACCTTCAAAATGTTTAAAACCACAGGCAGTCTGAGTCAATGGAGTAATACTGGAAGGTTTATTTTTATGTAGCCTGCCCAAATTACAAGGGAGGGCTGGGGCGCAGGACCTAGGTCTGTCTGAAAATCAGCTAGAGATGCCAGTGGAGTAAACCCTGATTTCTCTAAGGATCAAACTGGCATATACTACCCAATGAGGTCACTGCTTCATTGTAGAACTGGCCTGTTTTAATGAAGTAAAAATTTCAGGAAAATTTTTCATTGGACCGGCTGTATAGGAAATGAAGTTTTCTGGGTGAAGACTTTATTTCGTGACTAACCAAAATGTTAACATCACCAATGCCAGGCTTGGCCACTGTCCTCAGAAGCACAGTGTGACTGGTCGGGTCAGTATTCCGAGAGTGGGGGTGCACTGTTGTTCCCGGGTCCATGGAACCTACCGAGCCTGAATGCAAGGGCCTGGCTGTTTAGCTGCTGCTGCTCAGACACTCAGTTGTGTCAACTCTCTGCAACCCCATGGACTGTAGCTCTCCAGGCTCCTCTGTCCATAGGATTCTCCTGACAAGAATAATGGAGTGCCATTTCCTCCTCTAGGGGATCTTCCTGACCCAGGGATCAAACCCGAGTCTCCTGAATTGCCTGCATTGGCAGGCAGATTCTTTACCACTAACCCCACCTGTGAAGTCCGCCGCCTATTTAGAAGCCCTACAAAACCTCTTCTGGCTTTGGAATTCTAAACAGCTATAGTTCTAATCCTGTATTAAGAGTCTGACCACGTATGAAGGAACTCTCACGTGAATCAGAACTGGAACAGGATGAACTGCTGGAGCCTCTTACTTCCAATGAGACAATCCTCACAGCTACTCAGCTGCCTGCCACAGACATCTAGTTTGGAGAATAAGGAGATAGACAATGAGGAGGAAGAAAGAAAAAGGATTTTAACCAAAAAATGAATCCTCTACTCAGCTGGGACTGAAGAAAGTAGAGCTAATGTAAACCATTGGGTATTTGGTCCCTACACAATTTTCAAGGCTATTACTCCTTTCCCTCCCATAATTTTCCAGGGCTTCCCTGGTGGCACAGATGGTAAAGTATTTGCCCACGATGCAGAAGACCTGGGTTCAGTCCCTGGGTTGGGAAGATCCCCTAGAGAAGCGAATGGCAACCCACTCCAGTATTCTTGCCTGGAGAACTCCGTGGACAGAGGAGCCTGGACAGCTACAGTCCATGGGGTTGCAAAGAATTGGACACGACTTAGGGACTAACACACAAACACACACACACACACACACACACACACACACTCCTTTCCTCAACTGTTGTGTTTCTATATGCTTGTCAGTCTCAGAATGGTCTTGAATTTCTCTTCACACTTTGAGGTCCTGGATCAGAAGCTGATTATCCTGAAAAGGCCTGACAGTGTGCCTTTGCTGGGTCTATGAAAGAGGTCTGAACAAAACCACTGAGGTTCTACAGGCCATGAACCTGGGGCTTGTTATTCCTATATCTTGTGTCTCTTGGGTAATAACACCAAAATCACTCCTCCCCAATTTTCATTGCCTTTCTGGTTGTAAACAACACAGAGCATCAGGGTTTCTCCCTCTCCGAAAGTTATTTGGCTTTATGAACAGTAAATGTTGGTCTTGAAAGAATCTAAAGCCTAAAGAATAAAATGCATAAAATATGTTAGTAGGTTAGCATAGTGCCCACACGTGGGGTTGTCTGCTACCACTGTTTCTTTCATTTTTAGAAATTTCAAAATTTTCTTTCTTTCTTTTTGGCTCTGCTGGGTGTTTGTTGCTGTGTGTGGGGTTTTCTCTAGTTGCGGTGCTCCTGCTTCTCACTGCAGCGGCCTCTCGTTGCCGACCACAGGCTCTAAGGCATATGGGCTTCAGTAGTTGTGGTGCTCAGGCTTAGTTGCTCTGCTACGTGTGGAATCTTCCTGGACCAGAGATTGAATCTGTGTCCCCTGCATTGGCAGGCAAATTCCTAACCACTGGACCACCAGGGAAGCCTTCTTTCTCTTTCTTGAAGATCCAACTCTCTAATTTAAATAATCAATTCTTTAAAGGCTTGTTTCTTTTATGATCTTCTTTGCTCATCCCTGGGGTCAATCAAGTAATAGCAATAGTGACAGTAATACTACCTATTCATGGATTGATCCCTTTTTTGGCCCATCATAGTGTTTGCACCTTACAGAGAATACCTTACTTAGCCATTACAACATCTCTAGGAATGGGTATCATTGTTCCCACTTTCTAGGGAGGGCTCACTCAGAAATCAAGTAATTTGCTGAAGATCATCCAGTTATTAACAAGACTTGAGCTTAGAAAAGTAACTCCAGATCTTGGCCATTATAAACATGGGTTTTCAGATGATGCTTGCAGGCAAAGGGCTTCAGTGCTGAAGGAAGTACAGAAAAAGTATTTTAAAAAGTCCCTTCCCTTGAGAACCTCATAATCCACTGAAATGAGGAGCTCAAATTTCCACTATGAAATAACTGTTTCCCTATTGCCTGGGACAAATTCTTATGATTTCCTTTTTTTTTTTTTTTTTTTTTTTACTGTTTAGAACCCATCCACTCAAGTCAAGAGCTCTGAGTGTGAGCCTTTACAGGCTTTGGGCACTGACTTTTTTGGTTTTCATCAACCATGAGTATGCTTTCCTGCCCGAAAATAACACTTAGTAGAGTTGACTGATTATATCTGGGTCAATTTAACTTAGCAAAAAGACAATAGGCGAGGATTAGTTGACCGGTATCCTCATTTACCAAGTTCAATTCCCATTCTGACTTCTCTCTCGTGAGTGAACGTGTGTCATCAGATTTGATTTCTAGAGAGGTGAAGAGGGTCTTTGGTCAGTAAACCACAGCCATACCATCAAGTTTGCTTTGCTAAGTGAATTTGAAGTAGGTTAATGGTAAACATTATTTTGGGGTCTCCTGGGTACATGTGAATTAAAGATGGCAGGAGATTACTCAGATGCATGTATGAAGACTGGCAAAGGGAAGGATAATCCAAAAAATTGGTAAATCACACATGAATAACCAAGAATTGAATACAATATAACAATATGTGCTCATTTTCACTATCAAATAAGCTACCTTTATCCTCTCTTCACTCTCCATTTGGGTCAGATTACTTTTCTGCTCTATTTCCATTCTTACTGGTACCTATTTGCTATTATTTCTCCTGGTTTTGACTCTATCTTTTGGCTTTAATCTTGTCTCTAAGTAAATTGCAACCCAGTAAATATACTCTAGTATCATTTATTGTAATCCCTGGCTTTATGCCAGGAGCAAAGAGAAGGGACTTCTTTTATTAGTCTATCTGTCTGGATATGTGCTAACGAGAGCCCTGAATACACACTTTGATTATGGTTGGTTAAGTCTAAAAGATTCAATTTGGTTCATTCAATTTATTTTGACCTGTCTACATTACAATTTTACACAGCTAATTATAGTAGTTTTCTATTCATATTGTTGACCTGACACACAGTAGCAAGTAAGATGGATTAGAATTTTCTATCCAGTATGAAGTTATATGTATGCAACAGCAACATATTCTCATAAGAAGTGAAAATCTTAGTCATATGGAAGTTTGGGTTCTATGATACCAAAGACAGCCAGATGCTGGGAGCTAGAATCAGCTGAGGAAATATCCATTCCCACATTTTCTTCCCATTAAAACATGTAGCCATTGTTTGGGCATCTATTTAAGTTCCCCAGAGAAATGAATGGCTACTCACTCCAGTATGCTTGCCTAGAGAATTCCACAGACAGAGGAGCCTTGCGGGCTCAGTCCATGGGTTCGCAAAGAGTTGGACATGACCGAGCGACTAACACTTTGTTTTTTAAAGCAGTGATGCTATTGCCCATGAAACTGTAAATATTTTGGTACTTTGTTGTTCAGTTTTTAAGTCGTGTCCAACTCTTTGTGATCCCATTCACTGATTCCTAAGATGTTGATGTTCACTCTTACCATCTCCAGCTTGACCACATCCAATTTATCTTGATCCATGGACCTAACTTTCCAGGTTCCTAGGCAATATTTTTCTTTACAGCATCAGACTTTACTTTCACCCCTAGGCACTCTGCAACTGAGCATTGTTTCTGCTTTGGCCCAGCCACCTCATTCCTTCGGGAGCTATTACCAATTGCCCTCCACCCTTCCTCAGTAGCATACTGGACACCTTCCAGCCTGGGGGGCTCATCTTCTGGTGTCGTACCTTTTTGCCTTTTCATACTGTTCATGGGGTTCTCTCAGAAAGAATACTGGAGTGGTTTGCCATTTCTTCTTCCAGTGAACCGCGTTTTGTCAGAACTCTCCACTATGACCTGTGTATCTTGGGTGGCCCTGCACAGCATGGCTCATAGCTTCAACTGAGTTACACAGGCCCCTTTACCACTACAAGGCAGTGATCCACGAAGGGGATTTTGCTACTAGTTGAGTACTAAAATGATTTTCAAGAGTTTCTTGAATTTTGCTCAGCACAAGTATGTTGAACACAGTTCTTTCAATTGCTTTGCCAATGGAAGAGATTGGCTGGTGTATTTTAAAGAAATCCACCTGTGTTTCTGTTAATCTTTCTTCAATCCCACTAGACCATGTGGACAAGATGTAGCCTGGAATCTTTGTTAGTGTCTTGGGTTGATGTTTACCTTGTTGGCCTGTTAGGGCAGGTTTTCTGGGACAAGAACAGAGCTTATTGGTTTTCCTTGTCATGCCATGAGACCTCAGTAGCTCCATTCGCTGCAGGCCTGTTTGTCTAAACACCAGGGCCTTTCCCTTACAATTCAGCTGAAATCTTTCTACCCAGGAGGAAAACCAATGGAGAAAGAACAGAGGAAGTGTTTCCAATTTTGAGAGCTCAGATCAAACTAGAGATATCTGCTCTAACTGGAAATCTGAAGAAATAAACTATGAATGTTATTCACTAGTGCCCAGTCCTGTCCAACTCTTTGTGACCCCATGGACTGTAGCCCACCAGGCTCCTTGGAGATCAAACCCACCTCTCTTGCAGCTCCTGGTTTAGCAGGTGGATTCTTTACCACTGAGCCACCAGGGAAGCCCCCCTACTACATTTTATCTTAGCCAAAAGGCAGAGAAGTGAGAAGTTCAGTAAGGGTAGTATAAAAAATGACTTTGCTAGTTTTCATAGGAAGGCTTTCTATGTAGCATCTCTGGGCACTGGCTATGTATGTGATTCATCCTCAAAATTTGAGCATGTGTAGTATCCTCAAATCCCAGATGCAATTAGAGGGACAAGTTGTTAATCTAGGGGATGCTGGGCTAATGTGTGTGTGCTAAGTTTCTTCAGTTACATCTGACTCCGTGCAACCCTATGTACTTTAGCCTGCCAGGCTCCTCTGTCCATAGGATTCTCCAGGCAGTAATACTGGAGTGGGTTGCTGTGCCCTCCTCCAGGGGATCTTCCCAACCTAGGGATCTAACTGGCCTCTGGTATGTCTACCTGCATTGGCAAGCAGGTTCTTTACCACCAGGGCCACCTGGGAAGCCCCATAATGTTAACAAAACTCCCAAATAGAGCACAAATTTCCATTTGCAAAAAACATACTTATTACATATACATACACAAAGTATATCTTTTATGGATTAAAATTATGTTTGTCTTGGATTTGCATTAAAATATTTGTATAGTACTTGTGTATAACATATATACAAAATCTGCACACATATGTATATACACATATGCACAATATGGATTTTGCAAATTGAAATTATGTTTTATCTTGTAGAATTTATTATTCAGGTGTTGCAACATGCATTTTATCTACAACTCTCTTTATTTTTCTCCTTAAAAATAATTCTTAAAAGTGAAAATATAGTGTCAAAAGTCAAAGCTATTTTTAAGGTTCTTAAAAGGGTACTGCCAGATTTCTCTTATTTCCTTCTGAAATATTATATTTCAGAAACTCTCCTTAAAAATTCCAAGCAAAAATTGTCTTAATCCCACCTAGAAATCAAATTATTATTTTATTTGGCCACATCATCCCTGGTCCCTGTCCATGAACTTACCCTATTATTCATTATTCCTATTGAGATAATGGATAGAGTTTTATTTCCTACATTTTCTTTTGTTGTTCTGTCATGTATAGCTTCTATTATTTTTTGTCTTTCTTCTTCCCTTTTTCCTTTCTTTTTTGCTTTGCCTACACTCCTTCAGAGAAACCAGTGAATACAGCTTGGTGTGTTCTATGCATTTCTCCATGGTCACACACTATAATACACACTATTGTACAGGGAAATGGTTCCTATTTATCTTAAAATGTGGGTCAGGCTGTATACACAGTACGTGCATGAGTGTGTATGTGTGCGTGTATGTATATTGCTCTGTCTTGATTTTCTCACTCTGAAATACATCTTGGAAATTCTGAGCCTGAGAAAGATCCCTTATTCTTTTCCATAGTTGTATGATGTACGAATTTGCTGAAATTTACTCAGGTATTCTGCTATTAATGGTCATTCTGTTGTGAATAGTGTTCAACCCATAAAAAAATATTTTCACTACAAATATCTATAGACACATATTCTTAGCTCTTGGTGGTTTTATTTTTATGGCCTAATTCCCAGAAGTAAAGTTACTGGTTCAAAGGATGTGTGTATTTTTAAATTTTAATGGGTTTTCCCATATTATTTTCTAAAAATATAATAGCAAATCACATTCCCACTAGCAATGTTTGAGAATATAATTTTCCTCACATTTCCACCAACTCTCCTATTTCTCTACTTTCTAATTTTTGCTTGTCTAAGGAGTGAGTGAGTGAGTGAAGTCGCTCAGTCATGTTCAACTCTTTGCGACCCCATGGACTGCAGCCTACCACGCTTCTCCATCCATGGGATTTTCCAGGCAAGAGTACTGGAGTGGATTGCCATTTCCTTCTCCAGAGGACCTTCACCACCCAGGGATTGAACCCGGCTCTTCTGCATTCTAGGCAGACACTTTACCATCTGAGCCGCAAGGGAAGTCAGGCCTTATTAATTTAAATTTTCTTGACTTCTAATGAGGTTGAACATCTATTTATATTATTATGATTCCTATGGATATCCTTATCTGTCAGTTACCTATGTGTATCCTTGGGCCCTTATATGGTTGCTTTTTTTCTTATTAATTTTTAAAGCCTCTTGAATATTATAGATTTTGAAGATTATGTTAGTTACTAAGATCTTTCCCCTTCAACAATTTGTTCTTTGATTTTATTTTTTAATTTTCTTCCTCCACATAATTTTGAAAAATCTTATGATATCACATTTATCTCTCTTTCTTTACAGAATCTGGATTGCCTATCTTTATAAGATCTTCCCACCAATTTTCTTAAATTTTCTTCTAATTTAAATTCTAAATGCTATTTTTTTCTATTTTTAAATATTTTAGCATTTTCCCATCTGGAATTTATTTTTCTATAAAGCTTGCAGTTCTAACTGTATTTTCTTTTAGATGGATAGCCAATTATTTAAGCACCACATAGTCAGTAGATTGTTTTTTCTCTAGTAAATTAAAATTTCACATTCACTAATATCTGTTTAAAATTTTTTCTCTATTTATCTATTGCCAGGATTTGATTGCTTTGTATATAATAGCTGTGTAATTTGTTTTAATATCTGGCAGATTAAAGCCTCTCCCCTACATCCTTCTTCTTCTTAATTTGGTCTAGTTTTCAACACTTAGAATTCCATATATATAGAGAGAGTTCCATATGCATTTTAAAGGAATTTTATTAAAAATAATCAAATAAAAGCAACACATACTGGTTTTATGGTTAAAATTAACTTAAATATGTATTCTAATTTTCAGTGATTTGACAGTTTTGTGGTCTTTACATTTGTTTAGACCTTGTGTTAGTTTCTTCGACAGGATTGATTTCTTTATACAGGTTTGGCCTCATATCTTTTTTGTTATATTTCCTTTTAGAATAAAAGTAATCCAGTAAGAGGAATGAAACTAGAAGGAAGTGGATCAAACCACTGACATTAGTTGATTCTGGTGGACTATTGATGAATAATTTTAGCTTCTTCCACTTTTATTTCCCAACTTTCCCATGTTGTTATAATGATAAGAAGTCAATAAAATTTATTTTTTGAGAGAAATTGGAATAATAGTGTCTTGGGAAAATTCTCTTTGTTAGAAAGAGTTTTGCAAGCTGGAATCAAGATTGTCGGAAGAAATAACAATAACCTCAGATATGCAGATGACACCACCCTTATGGCAGAAAATGAAGAGGAACTAAAGAGCCTCTTGATGAAAGTGAAAGAGTAGAGTGAAAAAGTTGGCTTAGAGCTCACCATTCAGAAAACAAAGATCATGGCATCTGGTCCCATCATTTCATGGCAAATAGATGGGGAAACAGTGGAAATAGTGTCAGACTTTATTTTGAGGGGCTGCAAAATCACTGCAGATGGTGACTGCAGCCATGAAATTAAAAGATGCTTACTCCTTGGAAGGAAAGTTATGACCAACCTAGATAGCGCTGAGTGCTGAAGAATTGATGCTTTTGAACTGTGGCGTTGGAGAAGACTCTTGAGAGTCCCTTGGACTGCAAGGAGATCCAACCAGTCCATCCTAAAGGAGATCAGTCCTGGGTGTTCATTAGAAGGACTGATGCTGAAGCTGAAACTCCAATACTTTGGCCACCTCATGTGAAGAGTTGACTCATTGGAAAAGACCCTGATGTTGGGAGGGATTGAGGGTGGGAGAAGAAGGGGACGACAGAGGATGAGATGGCTGCATGGCATCACTGACTCGATGGACATGAGTTTGAGTAAACTCTGGGAGTTGGTGATGGACAGGGAGGCCTGGCATGCTGCGATTCATGGGGTTGCAAAGAATCGGACACGACTGAGTGACTGAACTGAACTGAACTGAAGAAAACATTTTCCTATCACTCACCATCTTAACCATAGCATCTAACTGGTATCTAGAAGCACTCTGAATATTTGGTGAATAAATGAATTTTATAAAACATTATAATGAAATGTTGTAGCACTTGGCATTTGCAGAAGAAACAAAAAATGTATTGGTTTCACAGTATGAAAAGAGAAAATGAAATTCAACAAAAATGTCTTGGTGGTGGTGAGAATATACAAAGATACATCTCCACTTCTACGAATCAGTAATAAGATGTATCAGTTCAGTTCAGTTCTGTCACTCAGTCGTGTCCAACTCTTTGTGACCCCATGAATCGCAGCACGCCAGGCCTCCCTGTCCATCACCAACTCCCGGAGTTCACTCAAACTCACTTCCGTCGAGTCAGTGATGCCATCCAGCCATCTCATCCTCTGTCGTCCTCTTTTCCTCCTGCCCCCAATCCCTCCCAGCATCAGAGTCTTTTCCAATGAGTCAACTCTTCGCATGAGGTGGCCAAAGTATTGGAGTTTCAGCTTTAGCATCATTCCTTCCAAAGAAATCCCAGGGCTGATCTTCTTCAGAATGGACTGGTTGGATCTCCTTGCAGTCCAAGGGACTCTCAAGAGTCTTCTCCAACACCACAGTTCAAAAGCATCAATTCTTCAGTGCTCAGCCTTCTTCACAGTCCAACTCTCACATCCACACATGACCACAGGAAAAACCATAGCCTTGGCTAGATGGACCTTTGTCGGCAAAGTGATATCTCTGCTTTTGAATATGCTATCTAGGTTGGTCATAACTTTTCTTCCAAGGAGTAAGTGTCTTTTAATTTCATGGCTGCAATCACCATCCGCAGTGATTTTGGAGCCCCCAAAAATAAAGTCTGACATTTATAGAGGAGGCCAATTGTTTCCAGAGGGTTCTATCTGGAGAGGAAGCATGATATTGATCTTTTTATACAAAGGATGAGAAACACAACATTGAATTGCAACTAAAAGTCACATCTCATCATCTTACTGCTACAACACTTAACACAGAGACTAGCATTTAATAAGAGCTTATGGAGTACCAGCAGAAAAATTGAAAATATTGGATCGTTTTTGGTGAGCAAAGAACTGAGCATTATTAGGTTGCTCCTTAGTTGCTCAGTCATGTCTGACTCTTTGCGACCCCATGGACTGTAGCCCACCAGGCTCCTCTGTCTATAGGATTTCCCAGGCAAGAATAATGGAATGGGTTGCCATTTCCTTCTCCAATTTTTAGGCTTCTCATTTAAAAAACATTCATGAGATTTCCATCTATTGCTAATATATTATACTAGTGAGAAGTATTATTCAAGGACTGGGATAAAAAGTCCACATCTGTCCTTGCCAGTGGGTTGAATGTGGAGGTGATGGAATGGTTTTACTATCTAAGTGACTGAAAAATAGGTTATGGTGCCCCAAAGACGTTTCTGTTGCTTGCTGACAGTTAGTAATGTCTGTTTAAATCACATGGTTTTATTGGGCCTTAAAAATATCTTTCAGTTTCGTTCTCATCAGGACAAGAGATGAGCTGAGGAAGGTGGATTGCGGCTCACTATTTTGTTGGAAGATTTTAACTTCATTCCACCCCTCTCCAGATGAGTTCTCTTTGTAGTTTTTCCTTTTCTCTTTCTCATCCTACCATGTTGCTTCCCTCTTCTTCCTTATCTTCAAGCTTCTTTTCTTGTTCCTCATTTTTGGGAGGGTGAAGAAGCAGGCTGAATCAGGATGAGGTGGGAAAAGAGAAAAGAACCCTAAACTCGCTAGTTCTTCATTCCTCCCTATGTCACCTCGTTTTCATCAAGCTCTGCCTTTATCTACCATCTCAGACAATCTAGTTTATAATATTCAATCTTTCATTCAGTAAGTATTGAGCTCCTACTGTGGCGGGTGGTGTTTTGGAAGCTCAGCTCCAGGAGGGAACAACATAGACGACATTTTACAACACAGAGCTTACATTTTATGGCAGAGGGAGGCAGATGATACACAGAAAGCTTGACAAGTGGGTATAGAGGTCGGAGGTGGTAGGTACTCTGGCAAAGAGCAAAAAAGGAAGGTAGAGAGTGGAGGGGCTAGGTGGGTGTGGAGGCAGGATGTGGCCTACTTGTTGGTTAAGATAAGCTTCACTGAGAAGGGAGCATTTGAACAAAGACATGGATGAGATGAGGAAGTAAGATAATGAGTATCCAGGGAAGAACTTCCCAGGCAGAGCGAAGAGCTCTAAGCCTGGAGGAGTAGCATTCTTCATTGGAGGCCAGTGGGCTTAGAGCCCAATAGGGGAGAGAAGGTCAAAGGAGTCAGGGGAGAATGGGGTAGGTAAACTGCTTTTCAACTGGGGAGCGGAAAGAGTATGCTTTGGATAAATTGAAAGAAAAGCTTTCTTTAATTTGTTTTCACATTATCTATAAAATGTACTTTCATGTAAAAACTTGATTAGCAAGCAGATGGCTATCCTTGCCATTTGCTGGTTGACCTTCCCTCAGAGCTCGTCTTGATGAAGGTGAAAGAGAAGAATGAAAAAGCTGGCTTAAAACTCAACATTCACAAAATGAAGATCATGGCATCTGGTCCCATCACTTCATGGCAAATAGATGGGGGGAAAGTGGAAACAGTGACAGATTTTATTTTCTTGGGCTCCAAAATCCCTGAGGACAGTGACTGCAGGCAAAAATTTAAAGACCCTTTCTCTTTGGAAGAAAGTTATGATAAACCTAGACAGCACACTAAAAAGCAGAGACATCACTTTGCTGACAAAGGTCTGTATAGTTAAAGCTAAGGTTTTTCCATTAGTCATGAATGGTTGTGAGAGTTGGACCATAAAGAAGGCTGAGCACCAAAGAATTGATGCTTTTGAACTGTGGTGTTGGAGAAGACTCTTGAGCGTCCCTTGAACTTCAAGGAGATCAAACCAGTCAATCATAAAGGAAATCAGTCCTGTGTATTCATTGGAAGGACTGATGTTGAAGCTGAAGCTCCAATACTTTGGCCACCTGATGTGAAGAGCTGACTCAATGGAAAAGATCCTGATGCTGGGAAAGATTGAAGGCAGGAGAAGGAGGTGACAGAGGATGAGATGGTTGGTTGGCATCACCAATTTGATGGACATGCTATGCTATGCTATGCTATGCTAAGTTGCTTCAGTCGTGTCCGACTCTGTGCCACCCCATAGACGGCAGCCCACCAGGCTCCACCATCCCTGAAATTCTCCAGGCAAGAACACTGGAGTGGGTTGCCATTTCCTTCTCCAATGCATGAAGTCACTGAGTCATGTCCAGCTCTCGGCAACCTCATGGACTGCAGCCTACCAGGCTCCTCTGTCCATGGGATTTTCCAGGCAAGAGTACTGGAGTGGGTGCCATTTCCTTCTCCATGAGTTTGAGCCAATTCCAGGAGATAGTGAAGGAAAGAGAAGCCTGGTGTGCTTCAGTCCATGAGGTCACAAAGAATCGGACACAATTTAGCAACTGAACAGCAACAACAAAACTCCAGGTAAACTTTGTTTTGTAAAATTCTCTTCCATTTTTATTTACCAGTAGAGAGAATTGTAAGGGAGTCACGAAAAACCAAAGCCGTGTTCTCCCAGAGCAGCTGAGATAAAAATATGTTCAAGTTATCACTGAGTTTAGTTCTGTATTTCTCCTTAATGTTTGAGGGGGTAGAAGTACAGGACCTAGTGATTGTTTAGAAATGTGACTCAGCTAGTTTCATGACTCAAACGGTAGCTTTCGGGGAGAATTTAAGGTCAGAACATAGTGGTTGATAAGAGTACAGAAGAAAGCACGGATGCGCACACATCTAGCAAGAGGACCAGGGAATATACTAGAGGAGAGTGTTCAAGGAAGAGGCAACGGGAAGCAAGTGTGGGTAACAGCATAGGATTTGGCATGATGAGGGGGCAAGTGGTTCATCACAGCTGGAGCTCAGGGTTTTGTGGACAGACTGGGAGGAAGCTGATCACTCAGGGGCTTGTGATGACCCAGGAGGTTACCAAAACTCAAAATAAGAAAAATCAGATACAAGTCTAGAAAGAGCACTCCACCTGGAGTATGAGCGTGAGGGAGTGGATAATTGATGGAGTGAGATTCTTGAGGAGACAGGAGGAGATTGGACCATTTAAGTTCTGTGGATATTTTAAAACAGAAATTTTCGGCAGCAAAATTGGGACAGACACACCAACCCTTTGGAAATGATGAAGCTAGAATGTATGGAAAAGAAGAAGTCAGATCATTCACTTGTTTATCATCTATGCATTGAGTGTCTCTGCTCAGACCCAGGTGGCTGCCCAGTGCTCCGAGTACAAGTCAGTGTGGAAGATGCTGGATTCTGACTCCTGCTTCATAGAACCCCAGTTCAGCAGACTCAGTGGTTTAGAGTTGCAAATATGGGCTTTCAGTGTATCCATGATAACAGGAATGCACTCTTGTTCAAAAGCGATTCATTCCTCCAATGAGTGTTTGTTAGATAAATGTGCATGGCACTGCGGTAGGTTTTCAGGGAGCTAGCTGCATCTGCCAGCGATGTTTCACTTTATTTGAAGTGAGTCACAGACATAAACTAGTCAAGTATAATTCCAGGCAAAGTCTGATTTGCTTTCCAAAAGACAGTGACACATTAGTTTCCTAAGAGATTGACCTGCCCTGGTGGCGTTGGGAGAGTCTTGTTTGGGAGATTGATTGTAGTAAGGACCTTGGGAAATAATTGGGAATAACTGAGGCAGAGGAGGAGTATATCTGAGAGGATGGTGACAGCTCTTGAGCGAGAGATCAGTAGCTTTGGGGTGAGCGCAGAGGGTGTAGGGTGCTAGGAGGGCCGCGAGGAGTGAGGGCTTGTTCTGGAGCAAGTACATGGGCTCTGACTGTGGAAACTTTGACAGACCTGCCTGCTAAGATGTGTTGACTTCCTCTGTAGGTGACAGACAGTCATTAGGGCTTCTCAAACAAGAAAGTGGCACACTGAAGAGCCAGCATTTCCACTGAGTAGTCCCCAGATATAGGGAGGATTAGATTAGAAGGAGCTGGGCCTCAGGAGAAGGCAGGGACGATGCGGAGAAAAAGACAGATGTGGATAAGACAGAAGAAAGAGCAAAGCTCTGTGAGTTGGGAAAGCCTTTGGTAGAAAAGAGAGTGAGGATATTTGAACGAGCATGGCTGGGAGGAAAGTGCATTCGGATGAAGCACCGTAGACCCTCCTCTAGTAACAGCTCTGGCATTAACATGCCCACGTGTCTGTAAATCCCAGTATATTTCTGAGCTTGAGCAACTTCAGAGTCTTGCTATATTGAAATGCAAACCTAGAATTCTCTAAACCCATTGTCTTTCCATAAAGCAGTAATATCTTTTATAGGTATTGTGTATCTTCGCATGAAACCACTGAAGCAAAATCCTGTTGAAAATGAATTTGTTATCTGAGTGACATCTGAGTGACACTTTATAGTTGATGTAAAGGAAGCTTAGGAGGCAGAGTGTTAGGACTTTTAGCAATGTATGTTGCATGACATTTATTATAGGCCATTCTCTACCCTGGAAAGCTCATAGAAATGTGGCAGTAATATAAGCTACACATCACGCTAATGTAGAAACAACAGCTGCAAAGTGTTAAAGGTTAGATAGTCCCAGGCTCTCGGTGATAAAGAACTATGCGTGTGCGCACGCTCAATCTCTCAGTCGTGTCTGACTCTTTGCAAGCCCATGGACTGTAGCCTGCCAGTCTCCTCTGTCCATGGGATTCTCCAGGCAAGGATACTGGAGTGGGTAGCCATTCCCATCTCCAGGGGATCTTCCCAACCCAGGGATCGAATTCACACTTCCTGCATCTCCTGCGTTGGTAGGCGGATTCTTTACCACTGAGTTACCTGGAAAACAAAGAACTATGTAGTTCTTTGAAAAGTGCTTTTTGCATCTTGCCAATGTCATACATTTTTGATCTATGGATTAGGAAAGGGATGAAGGAAGGGTGTTGGGCATATGGAGCTGTTTATACAGAGAGAAGCCCTTTAGATTACATAAAATGTAACTAGGAGTTTTTGGCTCAATCGAGAAAATCCACTTCTTGAGAAACTGCTAAAACGACAACAGAGGATTGAGAAAAAGGCACAAATCCATAAGAACAAAGATTACGAGAGAGGAGATAACAGCAAGCTGGAGTGATGCATGAAATTCCAGGATGTGAAAGCTGGTAGATGACTGGTAACCAACCAAGCCTGTCCAGGGGCAGCCACTGAAAAGCAAGTCCATCAAATCATGAAATCCCAGAAAGGGATGGGATTTGGAGGCAGCCATTCTCCCTGAAGATAAGGGTTGGGATGGGGCTGAAAATAGAACTGATTGAAAATCTTCAAAAGGAGAAATGAGAGCCACAGACGCCCTTCCAATTTCTGAATCATTTACAGTTTAGTGGAGAAGGGTAAAGGTCTTCTTGAAAATAGAGTGAAGGCTGTCACACTGAATGCGAGGCCCTTTACCCCTTGCATCTCAATATTGACAGCAAGGCTTGTACCATCCAGGCAACGGTTTGTAGGCGCTGTCTCTGAGGAAACAGTTCAAGAGAAAGGACCCTCAGAAACTGACATAAAGAGAAAGGACCCTCAGAAACTGACATTGAGTTTCTATGAAATGGTGAGGTCTCACCTGATTAGAGATGCTCATGTAGAAATATGACTTGGATAATCAAGGAGCACCAGACAACACTGGTAACACGAGAGACAGACACCCAAATACACAAATAAGTGTATACACTCACATGCACACACATACTCCAGTTCTGTTGGAGGATTATGTAGGGTGAATAAAGTCTTGTATCTTTCTTGAGCTACTCTTTGCCCAGAGGAATGGTTGCATGTTTGTGGCCAAGCTAACTGTAAGACAGAGCTTTGTGAGGCAGAGAAAATCTGGTTGGTTGGAGCAGCATCACTGCTTGGACTAGTTTCCTCCTGATCTCGGTACCTGGCTCCTTCTCATCTTTAGATTTAAATCCAGAGTTATTATGGGTGGTAACACCTGGAACAAATCTATGGATGTTTTTGTAATCCATTTTCTAGGAATCCCAGAAAACACAGGGGAAGGCACAAATATTTTGTTATGCTAAAAACGGAATGTTCTGATTTTAAGAATGTTATTTTGTGTTGTCGACAAATGAAATGAGAGAACACATTGACTGTCATCCTACGCATTTGGCCTCATACTTTCTCATTGTTATTCTGAGCATTTGTGTAAGGGATCATATTCAGAATGAAGGATTTAGAAGAATGAGCTTTCATTTTGTGTGTGTGATCCCATGGAAGGCTTTCTGCCATAAATTTATTATAATTTCCCACTTCTAGCCCCTGATTAAGGAATTGTAGGCCCTTCTCCATGACAATTCTTTGCTGAACAATATTGCTATACCACCATTCATGTGTTTTGAGGTCATGTGGAGGTGGTACGCTTAATTGGATCCCTCCAGTATTATTAAATTCTAAGAACACAGAATTAATTCAAAAGTCTTGAGTCTTTTTGTTTGCTCTCCCAGGAAACCTTATGGTTATGTCCTTTGATTTGAGACTATAGAATTTCTGGGTAAGGTCTCTAGTTCTTAGTTTTCTGGGTAAATTCTTGGGAGCTGGTAAGACTCCCAAGACTACTCTTTATCATACTTTTCCAATCAACAGGGGAAAAGTTATATAAATCTTAGGTTCCTAAGACCTTGGGTTATTGCCTCTCCTTGTCTATTTCTTATCCACTAATTGTGGCAACATATTGTGTATAAAACAAATCACATTTTTACATGTGCATCGAGCATTTCCTATGTGGAAGGCATTATCAAGAGAAAAGCAAAGAAATATACATTATGCGTATTTTTTGTCTTAGAGTGAGTGCTCTAGTTGGGGAGATGAGTTGTGAAAAGTAAAATAACACATATTTACATAATACACACAGTTGGTAAGCATTATTAAGACTAATTATGTCAGAAATATTAGAGAATTCAAGGCAAGAGAAATGAACTTAAATTGAGTTGCATAAAGAGAAACTTATGAAAGCGTGTAACTGTGTTGGAGGAGTGGATTTGGGTAGAAGGAGAAGGAAGGGTGGAGTGAAAACAAAGAGGTGGAAAATCTTGCAGTGTATTTGATGAACAGTGGGCAAGGAAGTCAGGTATATGCGGGAGGGGCACCCTCAATCCCAACCTTCTGGACCCTTCAGGGTGCTTGTGTCTTAAGAAGCTGAAACCAAATCTGACTCACTTGGGCAGAAAAGTAATTTACAGTATTGGACCTTTCCACTCATGAAAATGATATATGTAAAGAAGGCTGAGCACCGAAAAATCGATGCTTTCAAATTGTGGTGTTGGAGAAGACTCTTGAGAGTCCCTTGGACAGCAAGGAGATCAAACCAATCAATACTTATGGAAATCAACCCTGAATATTCACTGGAAGGACCGATGCCAAAGCTGAAGCTTCAATACTTTGGCCACCTGATGTGAAGAGCTGACTCACTGGAAAAGACTCTGATGCTGGGAAAGATTGAGGGCAAGAGGAGAAGGGGGCAAGAGAGGAGAAGATGGTTGGATGGCATCATTGATTCGATGGACATGAGTTTGAGCAAACTTTGGGAGATAGTGAAGAACAGGGAAGCCTGGTGTGCTGCAGTCCATGGGGCTGCAAAGAGCTGGACACTCACTACTCAGTAACTGAACAGTGACAAATCATTTATTTAGGTCTCATTTAATCTCTCTTTAATATTTACAGTTTGAATAGTTTTCTATAAACTAGAAGATTTAAAATCTTTTAAATCCTTTTAAAATTTATTTTTATTGACGTATAGTTGAATTACAATGCTGTGTTAATACTGCTATACAGCAAAGTAATGTTCAGTGTATGAACATTTTTTATATTCTTTTCACTTATGGTTTATCATATTGAATAAAGGACATTGAATATAGTTCCTTGTGTTATACAGTAGAACCTTGTTGTTCATTCATTCTAGATGTACCAGTTTGCATCAGCTAATCTCAGACTCTGACTTCTGTCCTCTCCCACCCCACACCTACTTGGTAACCGTCAGTCTATTCTCTGTGTCCCTGCTTTTGTTTCTATTCACAGATGGGTTCATTTGTGTTATATTTTAGATTCCACTTATAAATGATATATGGCATTTGTCTGTCTGTCTATACTTCATTTAGTACAATAATCTCTAGACGCATACATGTTGCTGAAAATGGTGCTGTTTCATTATTTTTTAATGGCTGAGTAATATTCCATTGTGTGTATATATTTATACACCATTTATACTTCTTTATCCACTTATCTGTTAGTAGACATTTACGTTATTTCCGTGTCTTTGTAATGAATTCCTTCTTGATCTTCTGCTTTCCTGCTAGTCTAGTTTTTACGTCCTGAATTTTTGAGGACCCAGACGTTGGGCTCCTGCCTTCTCCCTGTTCTTTTTCCTAGGGCCAGGGCCAGGCATCCTGGTCCCCAGCTCTGTCACTGAAGCTTCTCTTCCTGCTCCCTTGGAGCCTTGATGCTAAGCATCTGCCGGTTCTGCCCTGCCTCCTGCCTCTTTTCTTGTTCCACATCTCAGATTCTGCCTGCTCATCACTCTTGACAGGAACTCCCTTCCTTGTCTTATTGGCCTGTTCTGGCCTGTTCCCAGGTCCTGCTCTCTCTGACCATCTTCTTTTATTCTGGTCCAGCCTTTAATTATCCACAGCTGATCTGTCCTCAAGGTCTACCTCCTCAGAGGGACTCAAGTTCCGGCTTCTTCAAGTCCTGTAGCTGGTGCCTGGCTCATGTATATCATCTGAATTCATCACTACTTCTTTTTTGGTATTTCTCTCCTTTCTTGATCTAGATTTGGACTTACTGCATGGATCATTAACAAATAAATATGTGTCTCCACAACCAATCACTTCCAATTTGGAATTCAGTCTAGTGGATTACAAGGAAATAATAGCTCATATTGAATGACTTGACCTCATCAACAGGAACCAGGATCCCTGTGTTTCATG
Organism: Ovis aries; assembly: GCF_016772045.2. NCBI lineage: Eukaryota > Metazoa > Chordata > Mammalia > Artiodactyla > Bovidae > Ovis > Ovis aries. The sequence goes on from NC_056061.1 coordinate 76,525,159, forward strand.
GATGTGTGATAATATGATGTTTATTAGAATAAAGTGTGGCACTTAAAACATTCCTACCTGTCTTCCCTAGTGAAATGTTCATCCTAATCTTTTCTTTTATCTCTGAGACCACTTTTACACAATTTTAATAGGTCATTAAATTAAATAGATTCAATTTTCTCTGTCTAGCCAAACTGCAAATAGAAGAATCTCTGTATAAAACTAATAATGAAAGACATTTTGCTTGCCTCTTTTCTCTAGAAGGGTGCCTGCATGTCACCCATTAGTGAGGGACACATTTTTTCTTTGTACCTTCTTTCTCTGTTCCAGGGAAATTGATTAGCAGACACAACTGTGGATGTAGATGTGGTTTTTAATTTTTTTTTTTCAAAGAAAGAATTGAGCTTGGCTGGCACCTGGAACCACGTGGAAATGGAACAGCTCCTGGCAGCATGCACATGGCAGCCTAGCACAGTCACACCAGAGGTGGTTTGAGATGTCTTCAGGTCTCTGCATCTTGGAGGCAGTGATTCCTGCCCCTGTCCACTACAACACCCTCTTTCCCCACCCCACCCGCCTTCACCATCACAATCTTTGTATAAACTCTCTGGGAGTTTATTCAGAACCAGTGTCTCAGTTAGGACTTACCCATGATGGAATACTAACTATATTTTAGCCAGACTTCATGGGATGCTGGGCTTCCCAGGTGGCACAGAGGTAAAGAATCTGCCTGCCAACGCAGAAGACTCAGGAGACACAGGTTCGACTCCTGGGTTGGGAGGATCCCCTGCAGAAGGGGCAACCCACTCCAGTATGCTTGCCTGGAGAATCTCATGGACAGAGGAGCCTGGTAGGCCACAGTCCATGCTGTCGTGCACACAGTTGGACACTGAATACAGGTACACACGCACACGTGGGATACTGGCCAGGAATCACTGTGAGAGCGACTCACAGGGGTTTTGGTTTTTAATAATCTTTATCATCTGCCTTCTTCCTTTATCAGGGAGATAACATAAGGTGTCTATATTACCACTGCCATCATGCAACTTTAAGGATGGGATGAAAGTTAAATCTACAGTTGTACTTTGATAGGCTGTAGTGGGTATCTGTGGAAGATGCTGTTTTCCCACACATCAGAAAAAGAAATTGCCAGTCCTAGTGAAATGGGCCCTCTGTGAACTAGAAGACAGGAAACAGACTGGTTATGTGGAATTTTGAGCAATGAGAGAGAACCACCCCCTTCATCCAATCATTAGACCAGTGTTATCAACTGGGCTGCTGTTTACTTTGAAAGTGAAAGTGTTAGTCGCTCAGCTGTGTCTGACTCTTTGCAACCTCATGAACTGTAGTCCCCCAGGTTCCTCTGTCCATGGGATTCTCCAGGCAGGAACACTGGAGTGGGTAGCCATTCCCTTCTTCAGGGGAGCTTCGAGACCCAGGGGGTCTCCCACATTGCAGGTTGTTTACTTTGAGCTTTTTCATAATTTCTTTTTAGAAAGATAAAATCTGAAAATGGTTATTTATGGTAACATTTTAGAGCAGAGTTTTAGAAAACCATGCTTCTTTTCTTTTTCTAAGATAACATTTTTATTTCAATTATAAAATTGTCTCTTTAAACAGCCGTCAAGCGCATAGGTAATCAGTCTCATCAGGCAGTTAATTTACGTTGTAAAAATACACGAATCATTAACCTAAATTTAAAAAGTAACTGATATCTTCTTGTCACATATTGTATGTGTTACCTTTTGTCAGAGAGATGAAAAGTGGTTTCACAGCCTTGCCAATAAAATTCCAAAGAAGTAAGAACTTACTTATATTTGCTAATTGAAGTTATTCTGGTTGTGAACAAGAAACCCTGGCTGTGTCTCTGATGAAAATAAAAGGATTTTTCACTTTCAGGATTTTCTTAAGGGTAAATAGGGTCCCTTGATTTTTCTGGTGTGTAGATAATTCTACAGGATGTATACAACTCGTGCTTTTATGCTAGTGAGTGTTAATTCAATTTGGTTATCTTTTCGGTCTGCTTCTTGCATTTAAAGAGAATTTTTTCGTAGTGCCCTAACCCAGAAAATTAACTCCAATGATAAAAAAAGACTTGGGTTTTCATGGAGATTAGTAGGGGGCATATTTTGGGAAAAGGATTTTTTTTTTTTTAAAGGCATCAGATCCAATTTTGCAGACTGTGGCTACTCTAAGCATGGCCTGTGATGGACAGTATTAAACATGATACTGAGTTTGAAAGGGGTGACTGTCTTTGGATAAGAGAAGAGCTACAAACTTTTGACCCTGTGAGTCTGATGTTCCAGCCCCGTCTCCCAGGGCTGCCCGCCCACGTGCCCTGTCTCCAGTCCACCTCCCTCCTCCTGTGAACGACACCCTTTGTTTCTCTCGCTCCTTCATCTTGGCGGTCTCATCTCCTCTGGACCTGTGAAAAGCCTAGATAAAAAGAGCAGACGACATTCACTTCTGAAGCACATGTATATTGTGAGGTGTTCCAGGTACTTGACACATACCAATTCTTGTAATCATCACAGTAGCTCAGTGATAGAGGTTCTAGTCACACTCACATTTGACAGTTGAGGGAGTTGGGGCCTTAAAGGACTAAACAATTTGTCCACGATCACATGCTTAGCAAGTAGTGGAGCCAGGGCTTGGACCCAGGAGTCTAACGCAAGAACCCGTGTTATTGGTCACCACACTATCGTGCATCTTGAACCCACAGCAAATAGGTAGCACCATCATGGCATAACTAGCCAGCAGCATGTTGATCTCTTCTGCTTCATTGTTCCTATTTATTGGAGAAGGAAATGGCAATCCACTCCAGTATTCTTGCCTGGAAAATCCCATGGATGGAGGAACCTGATAGGCTACAGTCCATGGGGTCGCAAAGAGTCAGACACGACTGAGCATCATCACTCACTTCACTTAAGATGAAGAATAGGCACCATTTCCAGTACCTGGAGTCACACACATAGTAGCTGCCCTATAACCTTAATTATTGCCATCATTGTCATCCTCCTCCTCTTCATCTACCCCTTATTAGGCACATGTATGTGTCAGGCATACTTCACATAAATTAGATTTAACTTTCACAATGATCATAATGAGGTTCATCTTATCCCTATTTTATCGTTGAAAAGACTTTGCCTTTAGGAAGTGGCAGAAATAGGAGTTTAAGACCCCTCTGGTGAGTTCCAGAATTCTTTCCCTTAACCATTGTCCATTATATACTCAATAAATTTAAAAAAATTAAAAAGGAACTGAGTAGCTAAGAAAAAGGAGAAGGAAATGGCAACCCACTCCACTGTTCCTGCCTGGAGAATCCCAGGGACAGGGGAGCCTGGTGGGCTGCCGTCTTACATGGCCAACGATGTGACAAGTTTTGCCTCCCCAGGTTTTAGGGTTTCTTCCTTACTTGTGTTAGATTCTGGAGCACTCAGATCATGTGTAGCTGGGTCCCTCAAGGTATGGGCGAGGGTGTTCACCCTGGCTTTCTTGGACTCAGGATCCTTCTGTCCCCACTGGATTCTTCCACCTTACACAATTATGTTCTTCCACACATTCTGTTGATTACATATTCACTTGAGATAGCTGGTTTATCCCTTCTATTTTGAAACTGTAAGGCAGTTTAGTTTCCTACTTAGTATGGAACTTTTCAGTTAGACTGTTTTGTTTGTAACACCCTAGCTTAAACCAGTGCAGAAATGCAAATTTTCATTGGTTGTAGGATTAAGAAGTTATTTTGGAGCGTGGCCGTACTTTAAGAAAGACAAACTGGCATTTAAATAATGAAGCATTTCCTTGGCTTCCTTGGACAGCCAGTTGGCCATGTAAGAAACCTGACTGCTTATGAGAGGGGTGATCATGTACAAGAGAGATGCAGAAAAAGAAGTAGGCACGATCCAAAGTCAAGTTCCGTCTTCTTTGTGGTCCAGAGTGGCAGCTGTGACTCCAAGGGTCACCGAAAGGCATTTTCCTCAGAAATGACTTCAGATGCCAAGTTGTGACCACCTCAGCTGCTATAACAAGGTTAACCTATGAGAGCTGAAAAGGAATTGCCTTGCCTCTAGCTCACCAAGTCCCACCTGCAGCTTGATGCTCTCCTGGTGTCTGAAGCAGTCCATCACTCCTGCCCTGCCAGGGGAGGATCTCAACCTGGACGAGAAGGACTGGGGCTTTTTGCTGCACTTTTGGCAGCTTGCTGCTCTCTATTTAGGGACAAAGCCAAGTTCTAAAAAAAAAAAAAACAAAAAACGAAAAAAAAAAAGTAAACTGAAAGGAAGTCTAGTCCTAATAGGCCTCGGGAGGATATAACAAAAATTGCCTAAAATAAAAATGTATAAAGCAGACTGTGAACAGACACATTATCACCTTTGGCCATTATTTCTTTAGAGGAGAATCCTAGTTTCCATGATTGTGTTATTTTTGGGATTACTGATAGCTAATAGAACCAATGTAACATCTACAGGGGTTTTTTTTGTTTGTTTGTTTTTTTAAGAATTCTGGACTATATTTCTTAGCATAATGTGCTGTGATGCTCGTGGTCTCTAATTCCTTTTTGCCAGGCCTATTTTATCAGTCCCCCGGTGTCCCACAGATTTTTGAGGCATTGGAATCCTAGCAACAGATTTTTCATTTAAGTAGGATCATCTTGATCACCAGCCTCCCACAGGTTGGTAAAAGTTTTGTGCTGCTTCCTAGCACTCACAGAGCATCCCTAGAGCATATTTTGTGGAGCCTTCTCTCCCATCAATTTAGCAGAAAAATATAACTTGCTTGTGAATCTACAATCATGTGTCAAAACAAGATGGCCTTCTCAGCAACAACACTGCCTTAGTGGGGAGCTGGTTTTTGCTGGTTCATTTGTTTGGGAGTTGATTTTGTATAAGGATATGAATAATAGAAAAGCTTTTAACGTTTTAAAATTGGGGAGGCCGAATTAATAGTAGCCTGTTCCATTCCAAGAATTTTCTGATTATTTTTATTCATTGTCCCTCAAATTTATGTATATATGTATATATATATAAAATTCTCAGCAACTTGTATTCAAGTGAAAGTTGAAATGTATACTAAATCACACAGAATGAATTTTTGAAAGATTTCCCCCTAGGTCTAAAAGTAGAAACAATATTAAAATTATGTTCCACTTTCCAGTAGAAACAACAGTATTAAAAGCTTAGAAGGCAGTTCACTTCTATTAGCTCACTGAACTCCGAGTAATGTTTTGCCATGGTAACTATTATTATCCCCATTTTGTAGACAGAAAAGTGAATCACACTGAAGCACAGAGAGGTTAGGCTCAAAAGCTCAACACAAGTAACACTGTATGCATCTGCATCCTGGGAAGTTAATTATTAGCTCACATTGCTAATAATTGATCTGTGTTTAATGCAGAGAACTTCGAAAGCTTGAAAAAACTGCCCATTTCACCACCATTTATAGATCTGGTGAGAGTGAAAGTCGCTCAGTCGAGTCTGACTCTGTAACCCCATGGACTGTAGCCTGCCAGGCTCCCCTATCCATGGGATTCTCCAGGCAAGAATACTGGAGTGGGTTGCCATTCCCTTCTCCAGGGATCTTCCTGACCCAGGGATTGAACACAGGTCTCAGGCATGGCAGGAGGATTTTCTACCATCTGAGCCACCAGGGAATGGAAACAATTAAAGCTTAGCTATAGATACGTGTATGAAACCATCATGTTGTATACAGAACTTACACAATGTGGTATGTCAATTATATCTCAATAAAGCTGGTAAAAGACTGAGCTACATTTGCTTTCTGAATTTTCATGTGCATATAACTTTAAAAAAGAGTTTATTTGCACATACAGTTTTGTACCCTACCCATACCTCTCCATGTCAAAAATCATTCTTCTTGACTGTGAAATTTTGCTGCAAAATGCTCCATTTTATGTAAGTACATAATTTGCATAATTAAATTTCTTATTAAAAGACATATAATTAACTCATGTAATAATTTGCATAATTAAATTTCTTATTAGAAACATTTATGCTATTTCTTCAGTGACCCTTTCTATTTTTTTGTGAGTGTATCTATTATAGGTTTGTGGTTTCCATGAGGTTCACATGTAAACAATATCTATAAATCTAGATAAAGATTTTTTTAAAAAATTGATGATCTCAAGTTTGAACACACTCTAACAACTCTTTTTTCCTTTGCCTATCCCAAATTTAATGTTTTTGCCATAATATTTACATCTTTTTGTTTTGTGTTCCCTTAGCTGCTTACTGATGATTTTACTATTTTTATCTTTTTAACCTTCCTGCTAGCTTTGTAAGGGGTTAATCCATTACTTTTACTGTATGCTTGCCTTGATCAGTGAATATTTTCCTTTTTTAATTTTCCCAATTCTACCTGTGGTCTTTTTCCTCTAAGAGAAGTCCCTTTAACTTTCTTTTTAAAAAAAATCTGTTTATTTTTAATTTGAAGATAATTGCTTTACAATATTGTGTTGGTTTCTGCCCTGGCTTCCCTGATGGCTCAGACAGTAAAGAATCTGCCTGCAGCGTGGGAGACCCAGATTTGATCCCTGGGTCAAGAAGATCCTCTGGAGAAGGGCATGGCAACCCACTCCAGTATTTTTGCCGGGAGAATTCCATGGGAGAGGAGCCTGGTGGGCTACAGTCATGGGGTCGCAAAGAGTCAAACATGACTGAGCAGTTAACACTTTCACTTTCTGCCATATATCAACATGAATCAGTTACATGCATACATATATCCCCTCTCTCTTAAACTTCCCTCCCGCTTCCTACCCCATCCTGCCATAATATTCCAGGGTATATATGTACCACAACTTCTTTATCCATTCATCTATTGATGGACATCTAGGTTAATTCCATGTCCTAGCTATTGTAAATTTCCTGTAAAGCTAGTTTAGTCATACTGAACTGCTTTAGCTTTTGCTTGTCTATAAACTCTATATTCCTCTTTCAGATCTGAGCGATAGCTTTGTTGGGTAGAGCATTCTTGGCAATAGATTTTTTTCTTTTATCACTTTGAATGTATTTTGCCACTACTCCCTGACCTGCAATGTTTGCTGAAATCCAGCTGATAGTCTTATGGGAGTTCCTTTTCATATGATTGGTTGCTTTTCCCTTGCTGCTTTTAAGATTCTTTAATTTTGCCATTTTAATTATAATGTATAATGTATCCTCTTTGGGTTCATCTTTTTTTGGGACTCTTTGTGCTTCCTGAACTTGAAGTCTGTTTCTTTTCCCAGGTTAGTGAAGTTTATAGCTATTATTTCTTCCAGTAAGGTCTTCGACCCTTTCTCTCTTCTCCTTCTGGGACACAAATGTGAACATTAGTATGCTTGGTGTTGTCCCAGAGGTCGCTCAAGCTATCCTCATTTTTAAAAATTCTTTTTGCTCTTAAGCTTGGGTGATTTCCAGTACTCTTTCAGTTCATTGATCTATTCTTTTGTATCATCTAATTTACTACTGACTTCTTCTTGTGCATTTTTAATTTCGGTTGATGTATATATATATATATTTTGGCTCTGTTCAGTTCTTCTCTGTATTTTCTTTGTTGTTTAGTCACCAAATCGTGTCTGACTCTTTTGAGACCCCATGGACTGTAGCCTGCCAGGCTCCATTGTCCATGGAATTTCCCAGGCAAGAATATTGGAGAGGGTTGCCATTTCCTTCTCCAGGGATCTTCCTGACCCAGGGACTGAACCTGAGTCTCCTGCATTGGCAGGTGGAGTTTTTATCACTGAGCCCCCAGAGACGCCCCCTGTGTTTTCTAACTCTTGGTTAAACCTCTCATGGCCTTCATTCATTCTCCCGAGTTTGTTGAGCATCTTCGTGATTAGTACCTTGAATTATATATTGGGTAGATTACTTGTCTCCACTTCACTTAGTTCTTCTCTGAGTTTTTGTTTCATTCCTGTGTTTAGGACACATTTCTCTATCTCCTTTACATTAGTTCTCCGTGCTTATTTCTATGTGTAATATGTATGTCAGTTACAACACCCGATTTCGTGGAAATGGTCTCATGTATGAGATGTCCTGTCAGGTTCCGCAGCACACATCCCTCTGGTCACCGGAGCTATATGCTCCAGGGGTATCCCTGTGTACACTGCGTGGGTCCTTCTGCTGTGGTTGGGCTGTGGGTGCACTTATTGGCTGTCAGGCCCTACGTCATGTGGTGACTGCTGGACTGCTGGTAAGTGAGGCTGAATCCCAGCATGGCTGTTTGCGTGGCTTGGGGAATCCTAGGACTGTTACTCGGAGAAGGCAATGGCACCGCACTCCAGTACTCTTGCCTGGAAAATCCCATGGATGGAGGAGCCTGGTAGGCTGCAGTCCACGGGGTCACTAAGAATCGGACACGACTGAGCAACTTCACTTTCATTTTTCACTTTCACGGATTAGAGAAGGACATGGCAACCCACTCCAGTGTTCTTGCCTAGAGAATCCCAGGGACAGAGGAGCCTGGTAGGAGGCCGTCTATGGGGTCGCACAGAGTCAGACACGACTGAAGCAACTTAGCAGCAGCAGCAGGACTGTTACTGGCCTGGTGGTGGGCAAGACTGAGTCCAGGCATGACTGGGTGGGTGGGCAAGACTGGTATTGGCCTGCTGGTGGGAGGAGGGGCAAGCCCTTGGTGCTAATAGGCTAGAGGGAAGACTCCAATATGGTGGCGGTTAGCACAAATGTCCTCGGGGTAGAATGAGGCACCCCCCCCCCCCCGCCCCCCGCCACATGGCTGCTTTGAGCTTCTGTGTCATCAGGGGAAGTACCAGTTACCTCCTGACTGTCTGGATATTCTCTGAGATAAGCAGGTAGGTCTGACTCAAATTTCTTTCAAATTAGCCCCTGCATTGGGACACAAAATATGTGTGTGTGTGTGTGTGTATGTGTGTGTGTGTGAGAGAGAGAGAGGTTTTTTTTGGTGTCCTTACAGGATGGAGTCTTTCTTTCCTACAGTCCCTTGGCTCTCTCATATTCAAGTCCCACTGGCCTCAAAGCCAGTCATTTAGGGGCTCGTCTTCCCAGTGCAGGACCTGCGGACCTGTGGGCTGGAGAGCCCAATGTCTGGCTCTAACCTCTTTCTTCTTGGGACAAAACTCTGCAATTGTAATCATCTTCCCCTTTTGTGGCTGGAGGTATGGGTCTTGATTATTCTGCAACTCTGCCCCTCCTACCCATTTCACTGTGGATCCTTCTTAAATCTTTAGTGGCAGAAAATCTTTTCTGCTAGTCTCTAGGTCATTCTCATAGGCAGTTGTTCTATTAAGTATTTTAAATTTTAACGTACCTGTGAGAGGAAGTAAGCTTAGGGTCTTTCTACTCTGTTGTCTTTGCCAAACCTCAGGATAGGCACATTTTACGTTTCTTAATTTGTATTGTCAATTATCCTCCAGAAAGATCGTCTCAAATTACATTAATCCTAGCAGCCAACAAGAGAGCATATTTGCCTGGACACTGGATACTTCTAGGCTATTATTCTTCCTATTCTTCTTATTTAATAGACAAAACAAAAGGAAAAGATTTCTCATTTCAGTGTGTATTTTTTTGATTTTCAGGAAGTACAAAAATGAACAAACATTACTTATCCCTTGAACAAATATACGTGGTTCAAGTGTTAAACAAAGATTATTATGCAGGTTTTATACCTACAACACCTGCTTCTCAGACATCCATCAGTAACCCTCTCAAGGGGCAGCCACTCTAGCATTTTCTTGAGTGGCCTCCCCAAAATAATTACGCACATATAAGGAAAGGGAGCTTCTCAGGTGGCTCAGTAGTATAGAATCTGCTTGCCAAGCTGGAGACACAGGTTTGAACCCTGGTCAGGAAGATGCCCTGGAGAAGGAAATGGCAATCCACCCCAGTATTCTTGCCTGGGAGATTCCATGGACAGAGGAGCCTGGCGGGCTACAGTCCATGGGGTCACAAAGAGGCAGACGTGACTTAGTGACTAAACAACAACCAGGAAAGGAACATGAGGGCAAACACGTGTGTATGCATATATGTGCACTTATGTTTTCTTCCACAAATAGAAGCACATACCCTGTACACTGTTTTTTTCCTTTTTTTTTTTTTTTCACTTAGCAAATTATCTTGGAGATTTTTCCATATTAGTAAGTGAAGAACTGCCTTACTACTTTTAATGTCTATACACTATTGCATTATAAAGAAAGAGCTGCAAATATTGACATCTTTTAAAATTGTCTATAGGCATTTCTTCTTTTGCAATTACCTGTCAATATTTTTGGAGCCTTTTGTCATTGTAGTTTTATTATTTTGGTATTGCTAACGATTTGTAAAACTTCTATGTGTAATATGATTACTAGTCCATTTTTACCAAATGATGCAAATTTTATTTCACATTTCATTGTTGGCCTTTCAGTTTCATTTTATGATTATGGGTTTTTAAATTGTTTGTTTTGTTTTTTGTTTTGGTGTGGATAGAAAGAATTATTTTTATATAGTCAAATCTATCAATCTTTTCGGTTTTGTTTGTGAATAATTTCCTGGATGATCAAAACCTCCCACCGTCCCTTTGTTTATTTGAATTCTTTTGACATAGTATTGTAGGATTTGCACTAGAAGGACCTTAGAGGTGATGGAGGAAAAATTTCCAGTCAGTGCAAAAAGCCCCAAAGCAATAATCATAGATACAGGTCTTTCTTTGTTTGTTTGAGTGAATCAGTGACCCAAAACTTACCACCTAACAAAACACATTCCATTGGCCAGCTCTCATAAAACACTTTTTTGAATAAAGTTTTAAGGTCTCTCCTTGAATCTTCTGTCTAATTTTGTCTTAGTATATATGAAACAGATTTATTTTCTCTTCTACATATAGTCATTATATCATTTCTCATAATTTATTCCTTTTTATTATTTTTAAAGAAACCATATTTTAGATGTATTGTTTAAAATCTGTAAGATAATGCTATCAGAAAAAAATCTCCAAATGGTATGGAAGGACTACCTTAAGATAACGTGTATGTGAGTTTTTATCATCTTAACAATTTTTAAGTGTTCAGTTTGCTGGTTTTAAGGGCATTCCCATTGTTGTGCAGCAGATCTCTAGAACTTTATCATCTTGTAAAGCAGAAACTCTATGCACATTAAACAACTTACCTTTTCCCCCTCCACTCAGCGCTTGGCAACTATCATTCTACTTTCTGTTTCTATGAATATGACTCCTTTGGACCCGTAATGTAAGTAGACTCCTATAGTTTTCAAATTTTATGATTGGTTTATTTCACTTAGCATAATGCCTTCGAGGTTCACCTGTGTTGTAGCATGTGACCGAATTTCCTTCTTTTTTGAGGTCACATAATATGTCATTGTCTGTCGACACTACATTTTGTTTATTCCATCACATGTGAAAAGATACTCAGATTGCTTCCACCTCTTGGCTGTTGTGAATAATTCTGCTATGAACATGAGTGTGCAAATATCTCTTTGAGATCCTGCTTCCAATTATTTTGGATATGTACTCAAAAGCGGGATTTCTAGATCATATAGTATTCTATTTATAACTTTTTTGAACAACTGCCATTCTGTTTTCTACAGAAGTTACATCATTTTACAGTCCCACCAATGGTGACTAAATGTTCCAGTATCTCACCAATACTTGATATTTTCTGACTTTTTGGATAATAATCATCATAGCAGATGTGAGAAGCAATTGTTTTGAACATAACACATCTATCAGAATCTGTTTTTTTTAATAGTGTGCAACTAGCAGTTCTCTAATTTTGTGTATTTCATAAAAACAGTATCATAAATTAGAATGGGTCCATGAACACATATTGTTGGAAGACTTTTGTCTTTTATGGGTTAGTTTTATTTTATATATGCCTTACTTATACAATAATTTATATGTGCAGAAACTAAAATTCAGTGTCTGTGGTCAAAGTGGGCTTGATTTGAATTGGAGTTGATTAAGATGAAATGACTTAAAAGCTTCATATTGACTTGGGAGTTGGTGGTGGCTGAAGAAAGTCCTGGGGCAATGTTGAAACCTGATTTACCTCCTACCTCTGTTAAGTTGGAATATTAGTACTGGTTTCAGCACTCAGCAGGTATTTGCTAGCCTCTTTGAGCAGCAGGACACTTCCCACCATTTTCAAAATCAAGGAATACAGACTGTTGGTAGAGATTTCTCTATCCTCAATCCCTTCTAGTATTTCATGTTTTATCTTATTTGTAAGATGAGGTTTCACTGAGTCCTGGCTTAACTGTCTTGGCCTGAGCACTAGGTGATTAGGAGTCAGGTTTCTCAATCTTGGTAATTGTTAAATTTTTTTAACCTTTTAAATAACGATAAAGATGCTTATACCTTATTGACAGAGTTGTGAGATAAAGTGAGTCTTCACAGAAAGATAAAACATGGAAAGCATTTAGCAAAGTCCTTGGCATGTAAGTTTTACATAAACAGAATGACTGTTGATGTTTGTTGTATCTTGCAATCTTATTGTTGAGGCCAGTCAGCCTTTATTCTCAAGATAAAGGTCTACAACCATGATGTAGCTCTTTCTTTAGGGTAATTTTGCTAGGTAGGATATCTTCTATTTATCTTCTGTGTAGAAGCTTTTTCTTTCTTGCTTCTCATGAACATGAAGGGATCCCCAGTCCAGTTTTGATTACATACTGTCAAACAAAGTGAATAACAGCTGTTTCTTCAGCAGAGTCAGGATTATAAAAGTCTTCAGTGTTGCCCTATGTGATATATCTCAAGGATTTTTCACTGAGACACTTCCGTTTATTCTCAAATGATAAGATGTCCTTATAGACTATAATGCCAAACCTCTCTGATTTCATTGGCCATGAGATCAAAATATGGCCATGCCATAGATTAAAGTAAATTATTTATTTCACCTTGTTGTTCATGCACTGACTTGATTTTTGTTTTTTTTTTTTTAATTTTTTAAAAGAAATCTTTATTTTTACTTTGTTTTACTTTACAATACTGTATTAGTTTCGCCATACATTGAAATGAATCCACCATGGGTGTACATGCGATCCCAAACATGAACCTCCCTGACTTGATTTTTGAACATGTATCTTTATAGGCACCATAGTTCAATTTCTTGTGGCAGAAATCCTTTCCTCCTTATCTTTTCATTTCATCTGTTAGCAATCTACCATAATCCCCCATGACGTGGTCCTCATTAGCTGTCTCTTCCCTCCCTTTCTCCTTCTTTCCCTTCATCCCTCTCTTTACCCCACTTTGTCCATTCTCCATTCACACATTATTGTTGAGAAGCTGCTGGGTGAAAAGCACTGTGCTCCTTAAGATGTGGACCTGGGTACAGTCTTTGCTGGTTCTGTCACTGCAGATCTAACAAGTCAGTTGAGATTTATGGCCACATTATCACTAGATTGGGCTTCCCCTGTGACTCAGCAATAAACAATCTGCCTGTAATGCCAGAGATGCAGAAGACGTGGGTTTCTTCCCTGGGTTGGGAAGATCCCCTGGAGAAGGGCATAGCAACCCACTCTAGTATTCTTGCCTGGGAAATCCCATGGACAGAATAACCTGGCAGGCTACAGCCCATACCATTGCAAAGAGTTGGACATGACTGAAGTGACTTAGCATGCATGCACGTCTCACTAGGTCTCCTTGTACTTGTTAAAACAAATATTCTCTGAAGATAGATCTATTTCCTACCTCGTATGGACAGGCTGTGTATTTGTGCCACTCCCCAGGCCCCTGGTCCCCTGTACTGTCTCAGAGTGATAAGATGGTCCCCTACCTCTAAACGCTATCACCTTGGCCTTCACCTCTGTCTTGAACTTCCTTCTTATTCTCCAGCAGCCATTCTTCATATTTCATACAGCCTCCTTAGTTATAAAGGAATAAATTTTGATAATTTTCTATTTTTAAAATGAAGCAGAGTGTCACCGGAACTTGTTTCTGGACTGTGCACGCTTGTGGCTAAGTAAACAGTTCTTTTGCAATCGGACGCCCAAACACTCAGAATTTGGTTCACCCTGAAAATTTCTCTTCAATCATTTACTTAGCATTTCTACATCTTTTCCTGAAAGCCTAGGCTTTATTTTGAAAATGTCAAGGTCTATGTTCTGCTCTTAGCCAGATGAATATGGCTCGAGGTCCAGCAGCAGGTAAGGCTTTCCTCTCCTCTACCCACTTTGATCACCTGTCACATCCCTAGAGGCCACCGGAAGCAGGCATGGGGCTGCAGCTATGGATTTGCCTGGCTGTGGCTGTGTTTGCCTCCGGCAAGCTCAGTCTCTTTATTGGAAGAAAAGTGTTCCATTTCTGATAGGGGCGTGAGAGGTGGTCTGTCGCTCACTGCTGTTCCCTAGCAATCCACAGCAATGTCAATTTTCTTTCCTCTGTGCCCTGGTGGTAATCTTTCCATTATCACAATCATTTCCTCCTCGTTGTCCCTTTCTCTTCCTTTTTCTTTTCTTACTCCTTTTCCTCCCGGGGCCTTTATCAAAGCTTACCTTCAATGTGTCTCCCTCTAAAGCCTTCACATTTTTAGAATAAAATTCACTGAATCCTCTTCTGTGCTCCGACACTTACCTCTCTGTTATAGCACTTATCATTTTATATTATAGCTCTCTCTCTATCCTGCTCCCCCATGAGCTCATTCACTCTAAATGCGGGGTATTATTAATATCATTTCCCTTAAACTTAGCTGAGTAGTCATGCTGAGCAGATAGAGTAGTTATGAGCACTGACTTTGAAACAACCCTGCAGAGATTGACATCTTATCCCTGCCGTGAGATTGACATCTTATCCCTGCCAGTTCTTAACCGTGTAATCTAGGGCAAATTACTTAACTTCTCTGTGCCTCAGTTTCTTGACTTACAAACTGGAGATAATAATAGTGATGCTTAGAACAGTTCCTGCTGTACAGAACCTCTTAATGAAAGTGAAAGAGGAGAGTGAAAAAGTTGGCTTAAAACTCAATATTCAGAAAACGAAGATCATATCATTCAGTCCCATAACTTCATGGCAAATAGATGGGGAAACAGTGGAAACAGTGGCTGACTTTATTTTGGGGGCTCAAAATCACTGCAGATGGTGATTGCAGCCATTAAATTAAAAGACGTGTACTCCTTGGAAGGAAAGTTATGACCAACCTAGATAGCATATTAAAAAGCAGAGACATTACTTTGTCAACAGAGGTTCATCTAGTCAGTTCAGTTCAGTTCAGTTCAGTTCAGTTCAGTCACTCAGTTGTGTCTGACTCTTTGCGACCCCATGAATCGCAGCATGCCAGGCCTCCCTGTCCATCACCAACTCTCGGAGTTCATTCAGACTCATGTCCATCGAGTCAGTGATGCCATCCAGCCATCTCATCCTCGGTCGTCCCCTTCTCCTCCTGCCCCCAATCCCTCCCAGCATCAGAGTCTTTTCCAATGAGTCAAGGCTATGGTTTTTCCAGTAGTCATGTGTGGATGTGAGAGGTGGACTACAAAAAAAGCTGAGCTCCAAAGAATTGATGCTTTTAAACTGTGGTGTTGGAGAAGACTCTTGCGAGTCCCTTGGACTGCAAGGAGATCCAACCAGTCCATTCTGAAGGAGATCAGCCCTGGGTGTTCTTTTGGAAGGACTGATGCTAAAGCTGAAACTCCAGTACTTCGGCCTTTGATGCGAAGGGCTGACTCATTTGAAAAGACCCTGACTGTGTGTTCAATTAAGTTTAATAGAATCACTATAATCAAGTTCACCAGTCATGTATTTAGTGACGGTAACTTTGTTGTACGCTGGTGATCATTACACCTACAATAGGGCCAAGGATGAAGGCATTCAATCAATATTGTGTAAATGCATGAATGTGCTGGGTGTTATAGACATAAAGAAATATAAGTCCTTATTTCTTTCCTTCAGGTCTCACAGACTGGGAATACAGAAAGGACATAAGACAGTAATTGAGTGCTGCATGAATGCACCACTTATCTGTCTATGGACATTTGGGTTGCTTCTATCTCTTGGTTATTGTGGGGAATGCAAGCATGAACATGGGTTTGCAAGTATCTCTATGAGACCCTGTTTTCAATTCTTTTGGATACATACCTAGAGTGGGATTGCTGGATCATATACTAATTCTATATATTTTGCTTCCTTTTAGACATATTCCATTAGGATAATCATGAACAAATTATTGATTCTACTTGAATTCCTGACTGTACTTTCTTTTTTAAACAGTGAAAGTGCTGAAGTTAATCAAACTTGTGGCCCTCCAAATACAAGTAGATCGATTGCTGTTCTTGATGATAAGCTATTGGCTAATTCTTCATTACTCCAGGAACACATTATTCAGTTAAAAAATACATATTATTTCAATGAAAAGGGAACAATGATCCCCTCTCCTTTTTTTTTTCTCTTGAGAAGTACGTAGATGCAATGTTTGATTGATTTAACATACGTCAAGGCTGTATATTGTCATCCTGCTTATTTAACTTCTATGCAGAGTACATCATGAGAATCGCTGGGCTGGAAGAAACACAAGCTGGAATCAAGATTGCTAGGGGAAATATCAATCACCTCAGATATGCAGATGATACCACCCTTATGGCAGAAAGTGAAGAGGAGCTAAAAAGCCTCTTGATGAAAGAGGAGAGCGAAAAAGTTGGCTTAAAGCTCAACATTCAGAAAACAAAGATGATGGCATCTGGTCCCATCACTTCATGGGAAATAGATGGGGAAACAGCGGAAGCAGTGTCAGACTTTATTTTTTGGGGCTCCAAAATCACTGCAGATGGTGATTGCAGCCATGAAATTAAAAGACATTTACTCCATGGAAGAAAGTTATGACCAACCTAGATAGCATATTCAAAAGCAGAGACATTACTTTGTCAACAAAGTTCTGTCTAGTCAAGGCTATGGTTTTTCCAGTAGTCATGTATGGATGTGAGAGTTGGACTGTGAAGAAAGCTGAGTGCCGAAGAATTGATGCTTCTGAACTGTGGTGTTGGAGAAGACTCTTGAGAGTCCCTTGGACTGCAAGGAGATCCAACCAGTCCATTCTGAAGGAGATCAGCCCTGGGTGGTCTTTGGAAGGACTGATGCTAAAGCTGAAACTCCAGTACTTTGGCCACCTCATGCAAAGAGTTGACTCATTGGAAAAGACTCTGATGCTGGGAGGGATTGGGGGCAGGAGGAGAAGGGAACGACAGAGGATGAGATGGCCGGATGGCATCACCGACTCGATGGACGTGAGTCTGAGTAAACTCCGGGAGTTGGTGATAGACAGGGAGGCCTGGCATGCTGCGATTCATGGGGTCGCAAAGAGTCGGACACAACTGAGCGACTGAACTGAACTGAACTGAACTGAGACATAGTCCACAAAGAGGATGATAATTTAAAATTGTCACTGTCCTTCCCTGGTGGTCCAGTGGTTAAGACTCCACACTTCCAGTGCAGGGGGTGAGGATTCGATCCCTGGTAGGAGAACTAAGATTCTACATGCTGCGCTGTGTGGCCAAAAAAAAAATTTTTTTAATTAAAAAAAAAATTGTCTCCATAACAACTATCCATATACGGGTTCCAATAAATTTATTAAATGGTTCGTGATGATTTTGTGTTTTACTGTTGTTGTTGTTCAGTCTCTATGTCATGTCTGACTCTTTGTGACCCCATGGGCTGCAACATGACAGACTTCCCTCCCTTCACTGTCCTCTGGAGTTTGCTCAAATTCTGTCCATTGAGTTGGTGATGCCATCCAACCATCTCATCCTCTGTTGTCCCCTTCTCCTCCTGTTCTCAATCTTTCCCAGCATCAGAGTCTTTTCCAACGAGTTGGCTCATCACATCAGGTGGCCAAAGTATTGGAGCTTCAGCTTCAGTATCACCCCTTCCGATGAATATCCAGGGTTGATTTTCTCTAGGATTGACTAGTTTGATCTTCTTGCAGACCAAGGGATTCTCAAGAGTCTTCTCCAACACCACAGTGCTGTGTTTTATAACAAACACTAAACTGATATGGTAACTCAACTGAAGTGCTATATGCGAAGTAAATGAATCTGGTTGAGGAAGACTCAAGGTGATGAAAGGTACAAATTTGGGTTACTATATGAATTTAATTTTCAGTTTTATTTTGACTAAACACATTATTAGAGAAAGCATAATATGTGGCAGATATTTTCTATATAAAACCTGTATTTAGATGAGGAGTGGGTAGACTAGGTCAAGGACACAGTTTCTGGAGTCTGAGTGTTTGGTGCTGATCCAGTCTCTGCCCCGCTTGTGAGCTGTGTGACACTGAGCAAGCTACTCAGAACCTTGCATTCTCGTGTGTGAACTACAGTTAATAATGGGTTGTTGTGGCATTTATTGAAATTAATATATGCAACTTGCTAGATCTATGCGTTATGGAGAAAGTGCTATGTCAGATTTTGCTATTGATTTTCTAGTACTGGCCACAAATTCTTAGGTTGTTCAACATTCCTCATATCTCAGGCATCAATGTTGTCATCTGCAAAAAAAAAAAAATAGTTTTTCTGTTTACTGAATGGCTGTAAAATGTAGACTAACCAAAGGCCTAAACCCCCCTTTCGTTTTAGTCAATTAGTAGTGCATAAATTGAAAGAGTGATGGACGGAACATTTTGTTCCCTGAAAGCTCTTAGATGGTGGATGTGCTAGGAGAGTCAGCAAGCACAACACAGATATATTCTGGGTGACTGCAAGAGTCTTTAATGAATGAATCATTGAACAGGCAGATGGGCTGTGGGAGGCAAACCCCTAGTAACTCTTTTCTCTTACTACAGAAATATTTCTGAGTGGTAAATACCCAGACTACTATTCACGACTACAGACTTTACATTTTAAAAGTAGTCGCTGTTTTTCTTTTCTGTGTTTTGTTGTATGCAGTATCTCATCTGGTCTTTACAGCCATTGTTTCTGAGGACATATATTTCACATAATTTTTATTATATTTCACATAGTATAAAATCCACCCATTTAAAGTACATACAGTTCAGGAGTTTTTAGTATATTCATGTTTTATGCCACCACCTAGCACATCCACAATCTAATCTTAGCACATTTTCAATTCCTTTATTTCTCTATGGAGTTTTATTCTGGATATTTCCTATAAATGAAACAGTATAGTATCTGGTCTTTTGTATCTTATTTCACCTACCATAATGTTTCCAAGGGTCATTCATGGTATAGTATGTATCAGTACTTCATTACTTATATTGCCAAATAATATTCCATTGTACGGATATAGTACATTTTGGTTTTCTACTCATCAGCTGATGGATGTTTGGGTTTCCACTTTTTGGCTATAGTAAATAATGCCACTATGAATGTTTTTATACAAGCTTTTTGTGTGGATATGTATTTTTGATTCTCTTGGGTATGTACCTAAGAATGAAATTGCTGAGTCATGTGGTAGCTATATGCTTAGCATTTTGAGGAACTGCCAGATGGTTGCAGAATTTTACATTCCTATTGTATGACGATTCCAACTTATCCACATCCTGATCAACACTTGTTATTGTCTATCTTCTGCATTTTAGCCATCACAACTAACATGAAGTGGTGAAAATATTTTTTAATTGAAGAAAATGATGGGATGGGGGCAAGGTGCTGTGGGTTTCTTCTCTTTACCTCCTTCCCAGGTTTGGGCCAATGTTCCCTAATAACACTGATGAACATAGACCTTTCAGTCTTATGGGTGGACTTGCTCTACTTCTAGGTATTTTAAAAAGGATATTTTGTCATTTTCCTTTAGAACCAGCAGAAAGATGTCTCAGATGAAGAACTTTTTCTGGGTTACCACTGAAAACTTTTTTCATGATCAGCTGCAATTTTACCAAGCTTTTCAAAGGGCTTTTCCTTCAGAGTTAAGAGACAACCACCTTACCTTCTTGAAGTTGGAGCCCTTCCTTTGGAACTCTTACCCTAAAAGCAAGACCTCTCTGACAGGTGCTTTGTTTTGGCATCAGATTAGAAGACATGGGCTTTGAGAAGCCACTGAAGCAGGTCAGCTCTGGTCTGGAAATCAGGGCTAATTTTTAGGACCACTTTTTTTTTTTTTTTTTAATCACATTCTCTCAGTTGGAAAGCAAAAGTCAGAGTTCAAACTGTTCATCCTGCCTCTAGGCAGGATGGAACCAAGATGTGTTCCAGGAACCCAAGAAGTTTTGAGAAGAAATCTGGAAAATGAACCCAAGTGGAGAAAAAAATTCTTTATATGAAATGCAGTAGAAACAGGCAATCTAGATGAACTGCAATATATTAGTATAAATGGTCTCAATACCAGCCTTCAGACACTTAAAACAAGGTCCAACAGGCAATTAAGTTTTTAAGGAAGCAGGATAGTCTGCTAGGTGTCAGCAATGAAAGTATTAGTCATTCGTCATACCTGATTCTTTGTGACCCCATGGACTGTAGCTCACCCGGCTCCTCTGTCCATGGAATTCTCCAGGTAAGAATACTGGAATAGGTTGCTATTTCCTTCTCCAGGGGATCTTCCTGACCCAGGGATAGAGCCCGTGTCTCCCACACTGCAGGCAGATTCTTACCATCTGAGCCGCCAAGGAGTCAACATTAGTGAGCTCAATTTTTGGCTAACCCTGACTTCACCATATGACCTTGGGAAAATTTGCTTGAAATGATGATACTAACTACTTTAGGGAGAGGGTTGGAATTCCTTGTGAGACATGAACTATGGGGTCCCAGGTACGAAGCAGGAAGAAGCATAATATTTATTTGTGTAATATTTATGTGTGTTTGGTCCAAATCATACTGGCCATCTGAGAGTTAAAGTCTGATTATTTTAAAGTCACTACTTCTGGATTTTTCTCTCTTCATTTATTCACTTACAACAACTCAGTTTATCCCTATAGCCTGTGTCTAACGTAGACAGTCAAAAGCAGAGACATTACTTTGCCGACTAAGGTCTGTCTAGGCAAGGCTATGGTTTTTCCTGTGGTCATGTATGGATGTGAGAGTTGGACTGTGAAGAAGGCTGAGCGTTGAAGGATTGATGCTTTTGAACTATGGTGTTGGAGAAGACTCTTGAAAGTCCCTTGGACTGCAAGGAGATCCAACCAGTCCATTCTGAAGGAGATCAGCCCTGGGATTTCTTGGAAGGAATGATGCTAAAGCTGAAATTCCAGTACTTTGGCCACCTCATGCGAAGAGTTGACTCATTGGAAAAGATCATGATGCAGGGAGGGATTGGGGGCAGGAGGAGAAGGGGACGACAGAGGATGAGATGGCTGGATGGTATCACTGACTAGATGGATGTGAGTCTGAGTGAACTCCGGGAGTTGGTGATGGACAGGGAGGCCTGGCATGCTGTGATTCATGGGGTTGCAAACAGTCGGACACGACTGAGCAACTGAAATGAAATGAACTGAACTGAACTGAACTGAATGAAGACTGTAAGACAAAGAGAGTCTTGGAATAAAAGAATGATGATGTACATAGGGCATTTTTATCTGACCTTGATGTTTCGTGAGATTATTCTCGGATAACAGAACTGGTAGAATGTACCGAAGGTGTAAGTTTAGGAAAAAAATGTAAAGCACTAGTATTTAAGCCAGGAAATTTATGTGGTACTGGTAAATGTGGCCCAATTTTCAAAATTTATTTTTAATTGGAGGATAATTCCTTTACAGTGTTATGTTGGTTTCTGTCACACAATGTGAAATAGCTGTAAGTATACATATATTATTAAGAAGAGGTGGCAAGAATATACAGAAGAACTGTACAAAAAAATCTTCATGACCAAGATAATCATGATGGTATGATCACTCACCTAGAACCAGACATCCTGGAATGTGAAGTCAAGTGGGCCTTAGGAGGCATCACTACGAACAAAGCTAGTGGAGGTGATGGAATTGCAGCTGAGCTATTTCAAATCCTGGGAGATGATGCTGTGAAAGTGCTGCACTCAATATGCCAGCAAATTTGGAAAACTCAGCAGTGGCCACAGGACTGGAAAAGGTCAGTTTTCATTCCAATCCCAAAGAAAGGCAATGCCAAAGTGTGCTCAAACTACCGCATAATTGCACTCATCTCAAATGCTAGTAAAATAATGCTCAAAATTCTCCAAGCCAGACTTCAGCAATACGTGAACCATGAACTTCCAGATGTTCAAGCTGGTTTTAAAAAAGGCAGAGGAACCAGAGATCAAATTGCTAACATCCGCTGGATCATGGAAAAAGCAAGAGAGTTCCAGAAAAACATCTATTTCTGCTTTATTGAATATGCCAAAGCCGTTGACTGTGTGGGTCACAATAAACTGTGGAAAATTCTGAAAGAGATGGGAATACCAGACCACCTGACCTTTCTCCTGAGAAACCTGTATGGAGGTCAGGAAGCAACAGTTAGAACTGGACATGGAACAACAGACGGTTCCAAATAGGAAAAGGAGTACGTCAAGGCTGTATACTGTCACCCTGCTTATTTAGCTTCTATGCAGAGTACATCACGAGAAATGCTGGGCTGGAAGAAACACAAGCTGGAATCAAGATTGCCAGGAGAAATATCAATCACCTCAGATATGCAGATGACAGCAGTATTATGGCAGAAAGTGAAGAGGAACTAAAAAGCCTCTTGATGAAAGTGAAAGAGGAGAGTGAAAAAGTTGGCTTAAAGCTCAACATTCAGAAAACAAAGATCATGGCATCTGGTCCCATCACTTCATGGGAAATAGATGGGAAACAGTGGAAACAGTGTCAGACTTAATTTTGGGGGGCTCCAAAATCACTGCAGATGGTGACTACAA
This sequence comes from Ovis aries, assembly GCF_016772045.2. Taxonomy (NCBI): domain Eukaryota; kingdom Metazoa; phylum Chordata; class Mammalia; order Artiodactyla; family Bovidae; genus Ovis; species Ovis aries. The sequence goes on from NC_056061.1 coordinate 76,547,845, forward strand.
CCATGAAATTAAAAGACGCTTACTCCTTGGAAGGAAAGTTATGACCAACCTAGACAGCATTTTCAAAAGCGGAGACATTATTTTGACAACAAAGGTCTGTCTAGTCAAGGCTATGGTTTTTCCAGTGGTCATGTGTGGATGTGAGAGTTGGACTGTGAACAAAGCTGAGCGCCAAAGAATTGATGCTTTTGAACTGTGGTGTTGGAGAAGACTCTTGCGAGTCCCTTGGACTGCAAGGAGATCCAACCAGTCCATTCTGAAGGAGATCAGCCCTAGGTGTTCTTTGGAGGGAATGATGATGAAGCTGAATCTCCAGTACTTTGGCCACCTCATGCAAAGAGTTGACTCATTGGAAAAGACTCTGATGCTGGGAGGGATTGGGGGCAGGAGGAGAAGGGGACAACAGAGGATGAGATGGCTGAATGGCATCACTGACTTGATGGACGTGAGTCTGTGTGAACTCCGGGAGTTGGTGATGGACAGGGAGGCCTGGCATGCTGCGATTCATGGGGTCGCAAAGAGTCAGACACGACTGAGTGACTAAACGGAACTGAACTGAACTGAAAGAGTCGGACACAACTGAGTGGCTGAACTGAACTGATACATATATCCCCCTCCCTCTTGAACCCACTGTTCAATATTTAACAAAGTAATCTTAGTCTTCTCAGAGTAAGCATCCTACATATACACAAACAATGATACGAGACACAGGTATAACTTCACAATATTTTCCAGAACTCAAGTCTACCAGCCAGTTGGTACAGCACACTAGAGGGAAGATACTTAAGAAAATACTAATAGCATTTCCTTTTGTAGCCCACTCTACAAGGCATGAGACTTGAAAAAGCATATCATAACAAGGAGAATGTTTACTGTAGTCCTGTTTTAATAGGAATATGTAATGTGCATTAAGAGGTTCACATGTTCTTGTAGGTGGCTCTTTACCCTTTCTGTCTCTATGCATTCAAACGAAGGAGTTGGCTCGACATTTTGGTAGGCGGGTTTTGCCGATATGCAGCATTGGCAGAGGAGAGAGGGATGGTGTTGATGAGGCAGCACTACGGCAACAGTAGCTTTTAGCAGCTACCAGATTTGCTAAAAGCAGCCACATCCAATTAGCAGTAAGTGCCATACACCTGCAGTTACTAGGAATTCAGCCTCTCTAGAGGCTGAATCTTAATATAGCTTTATTTTTTTTAATAACAAAAGCCTTACTCTCTGGGAGAATAAAGAAAAATCAGCAGTGGCAAAACGGAAGCAATCTAAAATGTTTTTATTGATTTAGAATATAGAGGGAAATGTACAGATAATGATATTTTCCAAGCTGCTTTACTTTAAAATATTGTTTTCCTAAAGATACTTCCAAATTTTGAATTTCCTCTTCATATTAATACTGCAGTTGTTTCCTTAGAAATTTATAATGTTGTTGCAGGTCCCCCATGCATGTTTCCAAAATATTGTCGCCAGGATAATAAAAATAACAGTTTCAAATTGCAAAGACAGGGAAAAAAAATGTTCAATTTCTTTTCAAGGTGTCAAATTCGCTGCAGTGGAAAAGACTACAATATACTATTAAGATGCTATTTTAAACATGGTACTTTAAAATGTTTTCAGCATTTATTTCCTTGAATATTTGATACCCCTCCTTTTTCCCTGAAAATGTTTGTTTACATTCAGAAAATATTTCTGCAAGTTCTAACAGTATGTTTCTTCTGTGTGCTTCACTGCTATCTCTTTTTTAAAGGGTATCATGGGAAAAAAACATCCATTGAGTTCAGCATTTTCTGGAACTGCTAGGTTCTAGTAAGACTAATGGACTAATAAAGTAATTAATTCATTGCAACCGGAGGGTGTACCTTTCCTTTATTTTCTTAATTCTTTTGACAGTGCCAAGAACACCAAAGTAATCAAATCTAATGTAGGGCATGGTAACTTTTATTTGCTGCTCATACTATGAGATTTAAATAAACAAGAATGTTAAAATTGCACCTTTGTAACATACTCATTAACTACTTGACATCTTCAACTGCTGATGTGCTTTAAGATTTAGGATTGCAATAACATGGCAAGAAGATCCTACAGGCTCGTTATTTTGGTTTGTACTGCCAACCCCTGAGAATGAGGCAATTTTACACAAATCAGTTTCAAAAAATTATGCAAGTAGGAAGTGTTTTTCAAAATTGATTATTTGAGTGAATTTTGATGTTAGTTGCCAAACAATATCATTATTTGAGGTGCATAAATATTGCCACGTGTGCATGCATGTTTAAATCGCTTTAGTCATGTCCGACTCTGTGACCCTACGGACTGGAGCCCGCTAGGTTCCTCTGTCCATGAGATTCTCCAGGCAAGAATACTGGAGTGCACTGCCATACCCTTCCCCAGCTGATCTTCCTGACCTAGCGATTGAACCCACGTCTCTTATGTCTCCTGCATTGGCATATGGGCTCTTTACCACTCGTGCGTCTGGGAAGCCCTAGATGTTGCCATAGTGTTTATTTTTAAATGTATGCAATTATTTAATTGGTGTATGTGTGATTGGACTTTATCAACATGGAATTTCTAAATCTTGCAGTTTCTGGTTTAACCAGTTTTTGTGGAAAATAATAAAAGCACATGGTCAGCTAAGCCCACCTCCTCCAGTTTCTTCTCTCTTTTCCTCTTATTCATCTTCCACTCACCTGCCTTTCTTCTTGCTGTCCTGTTCTTTGAATTATCATATGCTGTCAGTGACATCAATCTGCTGCTCTGAGAATATGCAGAATTTTATGATGCTCAAGATTAAATTGATTTTGATAGTGCAGAGGAATCAGAGATCGGGAAGGGATGAGAAAGGGGAGAAATCTGAGATGCTCACAAAACCTTCAGAAAACCTTCAGTATGACCTGGAAGAGGAGAAAAATAGAAAAAAAAAATAATCCCTCAAATCAAAACAGTCAAAGGAAATATACATTTTGTTTCATTCCAGGTATGATTTGGAAAAAATTGCAGTTAAGGAAGAAAACCATCTGTGATTTCCAAAGTCTAGGAGGCAAAAAAAAATCTGTACTTCACGTGAAATGAAACCATCCATTGTGAGCTAAGCAGTTCTATGATTAAGTCTGACTGTCACTGTAGAGAGAATAAAGCTCTCCTTCTCAAGTAATATTTATGAAAAAAGGGCCACTGAAGATGATAAGGGTTTTTCCCCTGAAGTCTAATTAATTAGCCAAAAACTTGATCGATTTCTTTTGTTCAGGCTAGTGGCCGTATTACAACAGCACTCAGTCCTCCTTGACCTGACTTGGCACAGTTGCTAAACCTAGTATCCATTTTCAGTCTTTATTTATTTGACTTGTCAGCGGAACTTGACCCAGTTAATCATCTCCTTCATCTGGAGACTTCCCTTCAGTCCAGTATACTCCACTGTCCAAATTTTTTTCCTTCTAAACTGACTGCTCTTTCTTAGCATCCTTGCCTTGTTGCTCCTAATTTCTAGTCTCCCAAAGTTGGAGCTCCCCAGGGTCTGGTCCTTGGACTTCTCTTCTTGGTGTCAATCACATTTGGTGTCATGGCTTTAAACACCATCTATCACCTTCTCTCCCCTTGAACTCTAGGCTTGTCCCTGCCTACTTGACCACTCCACCTGGATGCCTAAGAGGTTGCTCAAACTTATCATGTCTAAAAACAAACATACCTAAGCCTACTCATCTCACAGTGTGTCCCGTCTTAACTTAGAGCAAATTCTTCCATCTGATCCTGTGCCAGATATCATGGAGTAATACTTAACTCCCCTCTTCCATGCTCTCAATCTAAACACCCAAGAATCCTGTTGTTGTTCAGTTGTGTCCAACTCATTATGACCCCATGAATGGCAACACTCCAGGCTTCCTTGTCCTTCACTATCTCCCAGAATTTACTCAAACTCATGTCCATTGAGTCGGTGATGCCATCCAACCATCTCATCCTCTATTGTCCCCTTCTCCTCCTGCCCTCAATCTTTCCCAGCATCAGGGTCTTTTCCAATGAGTTGGCTCTTTGCATCAGGTGGCCAAAATGCTGGAGCTTCAGGTTCAGCATCAGTCCTTCCACTGAATATTCAGGGTTAATTTCCTTTAGGATTGACTGGTTTGATATCCTTTTGGGTTTAGGATAAAAGCGTTTCTGAAATACAATCACTTCCTATCACTTTCATGCCCATTGCCTTGGGTCTATCTACCACCATTCTTAACCTGGAGTGTTGGAGCAGCCTGGTAACTCATTTCCCTGCTTTTTTCTTTTCTGCTCATAATCTGTCTGTCCTACAACTTAAAACAGAAGTAACATAATGCCATGACTCTGTTTAAAACCTCCCGATAATTTCCATTTACACTTAGTAAAAGCCAAATTTGTGTCCCATCCATCCTTACCATCCTTACCTCTTTGACATCTAACTCTTACTTATTCTGCTTCAGGCATACTGAGGTCAGTATTCCTTGAAAGATCTAGAACTCTGGCATTTGCTCTTTCCTCAGTCACATGGCTCACTCCTCATTTTCTTGAGGACATTATCCAGACTCCTCTTGGGGGCAGGCTTTCCCTGACCACCCTATCCAACACTGCGGCCCTCTCCATCTTCCTCTCTTCTGCATGTAGTGCACCTTCCTCCTTACTTTATTTTCTCTCTGTGTCACCTTCAAACCTACTCTGTACTTTACTGATTTATTTTTGTGTCTCCCTACACTAGACTGTAAGCTCTGGGAGGGCAGTGTTTGGTGTTCTGTCCATTGCTGTATCCCCAGTACTTAGCACAGTGTCAGACACTTCGTAGGCATTCAGTTAATGTGTTTTGAAAGAATCAAGAATAATAAATTGTGATTGGGCAGAATCAACTAGGTGATCTCACAGTATATTGTGCCTGATTAGAGAAGTTGGGGGTGTATGGATGGAGATGAACAGAGCGTACTTGGCTTTAAGATGAGAGCTCGCATCAAAGTGATCTAACTTCCCTATTTGGTGGGTCCTATTTTCTCCTCCTGAGTCAAATCAAAAAGACTCTTGACTAGGCTTTTTACTAGTGCTGAGGCTATTTTAGCATTCCACTAAAAACCATTTAAAATACAAAAACATGGCTGTATTACTTTAACTCTGACCTTAGAAGACTCTCAGTTTTACAACTGTTTAGAGAAAATGTGGAAAGGTTGAATATGTTTGCTGGCCTCAATCTTTTTTATTACTCATCTCTATAAAGAGGCTTTTAGGGACATATTAAAAAGTTTCCATCCCTCTTGTCTCTGCTTTCCTTCTCATCTTTCTTCAATGCACCCAGATGGTTGAAAGCAAGACCTCAAGGGTCTGGAGGAAGCGTGCGATGGTCAGAGCAGATGGGGGTGAAGCTGGCCTAGAACCTTGGATCCTGCCCTCAGGTCAGCTACTCAAGTCATTACTCTTGAACAGAGTGAGCTCAACGTTATTACCAAGAACTCACCAAGCTGCTGTTTCCCCAGAAGGAGAAGTTCTCATCTGGAAGCTTCGCTTGTTTGTGTCTTCTCCCACGTGTTTCTCTATATCTGACTAGATCAAAGATGAAAGTTTTGGTTCTGAGATCAGGTGCCACACTAAGGAAGCAAAAAAAGAGATATGCTGGAGTGTGGTGTATTAGACTGAGAAAGTAGGTAGTTTTCTAGACAAACTGAAAGCCAGAAATGACATCATCTTGTAATAACTTTCCTATAATAAGGCAATGGTCTGACCTTGAGGAACCTATTAAATTCTGCTTCAAAACACAGAGGCCACTTCTAGGGCTGGATGTAGGGTGGTTTTTACCCTCAATTCTATTTGGAAACAAGGCAGTTTATAAACTTTAAGGAAGCTTATAAAACCTTAGGAATAGAAAGCTGTATGCCATCTCTGAAATCATGGAGAGTTTTGAAGTTTAATGTTCACTCCTTATGAATTCTTTTTCAAAAAATTTATTTTACCAAAGTATTGTTGGTTTATAATATTGTATTAATTTCTGCCATATAGCAAAGTGAATCCATTATACATATACATATACATATTTCATATTCTTTTTATTCTGATTTATCAGAGATATTGAATATAGTTCTTTGTGCTGTACAGTAGGACTTTGCTGTTTATCCATTCTATTATATATAATAACTTGCATCTGCTAATCCCAAACTCTCAATCCATCTCTCCCCCACCTATCTTCTCCCTTGGCAACCACAAGTCTGTCTCTATGTCTGTGAGTCTGTTTCATAGATAGCTAATTTGTGTCATATTTTAGATTCCACATATAAATGATATCCTATGGCATGTCGTTCTCTTTATGACTTACTTCACTTAGTGTGAGAATCTCTAGGTTCCTCATGTTGCTTTTAATGGCATTATTTCATTCTTATTTATGGCTTAGTAGTATTCCTTTGTATATATGTACCACATCTGCCCCCCCACCCCCAATTTATCTCTTTTTTAAAAATTTATTTTTTAATTGGAGGGAAACTGCTTTACAATGTGTCATTGGTTTCTGCCATATAACAAAGTGAATCAGCCATAATTACATATATCCCCTCCCTCCCCTCCCCTCATCCCAGCCCTCTAGGTCATCACAGAGCATCAGGCTGAGCCCCCTGTGTTATATAGCAACTTCTCACCAGCTATCTATTTCACATATGGTAGTGCATATATGTTGATGTTATTTTCTCCATTTGTCTCACTCTCTCCTTCCCCCACAAGCCACAAGTCTGTTCTCTATGTCTGCATCTCTAGTCCTTCCCTGCAAATGGGTTCACTGATGCTATTTTTCTAGATTTCATATATATGCATTAATATGTAACATTAGTTTTTCTCTTTCTGACTTAATTCACTCTGTATCATAGGCTCTAGGCTCATCTACCTTGCTAGAACTGACTCAAATGCATTCTCTTTTATGGCTGAGTAATATTCCATTGTATATACATATTATATCTCCTTTATCATTTAGATTGTTTCCATTTCTCGGCTACTGCAAACAGTGCTGCTATGAAAGTAAGGGTCATGCCGTGTGAATTATTTGTAGTTTCATGTCTTGGCTATTTAGCATTCTGTAGAGACGCCTGGAGAATCCCAGGGATGGGGGAGCCTGGTTGGCTGCCGTCTATGGGGTCGCCCAGAGTCTAACACGACTGAAGCAACTTAGCAGCAGCAGCAGCAGAGACACCTGCGTGATAAAAATAGGGCAGGAATTTTTGGACAGTTTTGTTAGTTATGGGCTGGTTTGTTTTTCCTGATAGAGGTAGCAAAATAGATGCCAAGAAGCAAGCTACTTTCATTACTATATATGCCTCACAGGGCCTTCTTTCATCAGTGGAGCTTAAAAACAGTCTTATCTCTTCAGTTCTTTTTTAAGCATTTCTTTAATAGTCTTCAACTTGTTTGTTCTTCATAAATTATTCCATAATAATTGAACAGAAACAATAATAATTGTTCACTCAGAATCATAAAATGACAGTATGTTTAAGCTCCAGGGGGCTTAAGAGAAAGCCTAGCCCAATCCTTTATATTATAGAGGAAGAAAAGGGAAGATAGGGGAAGGGGTTGACTCACCCAAGGTCTTACACTGATCTACTGGCAGAATTGGGCATTATAAAAGCTGCCTATACTAATTTCTCAGCTGTTCTCAATATTAAATCACAAAGAGGTAATTTTTCAAAATGAAAAAAAAATAAGATTGCCTCTCAAAGTAGCCTTTCTGTATCTTTTGATCATATGGAAAAATAAAAATTATTATGTACTTTGGAGTAACAACAGCAACAATGAAAACTCAAAATAAAACCAGAATATTCCTGTGATTTCCACTGCATGAGATAGTATGATTCTATTAATATAATATATTAAAATTTTATTTACAAGTTTGATTCTTTTTATTGTATTTAAATATTCAAATATTTCCTTGGCATGGCCACCCCTGAGCGCCAAGCTATGGAGCTTTGCTCTGCAGAATACCACCTGGTGGCTGGTATCTAAACAATGGATATCTTGGGACCCATTTTTGATAAAAATGGCACAACATGTGGTTCCACTTGGTAAATGTTTTTGATGATATGAATCAGGTGACATACCTAAGTAGGAATGGTCCTTACTCAAGGATCCTTCTCAGTGACGTGTAACCTCATTCCTCCCATCATTAGGATGCTGAGTCCTTCTGGGACCTTTCTTATCAGAACTGGAAAAGGTTGGTGGAAACCTGAAAGTTATAAAATCAGTAAAAGCTTATCAAATGTGTCTGAATCTATGCTACAAGCCAAGCCATGTAACGTTTACAAAAAGCTGTAACTGACGCATACATGCCTATGTGTAAACCAAGCGTGATCAGGGCTCATTGTACCATGTACCATCTAGGTAAGATTGGCACAACTCTCAGTTTGTAAAGACCAATTCCCCTATGTCTTCAACAGACACATTTTCCCAGAAAACTTGTTCAATTACTTCATTCCATGCAGATCATTGTACTTCCTGCACCTCTTGTCCACTGAGTGGAGTCAGAGGGAGAATTTATTCTTTTCCTTTGATTTCCACAAAAGCCCACCCAGGCAAGACCTTGTAGTTAATGCCAGATTTTACCAAAGAAAAAGTTTATAGCACAATAAACAAGCATCTTGAAATAGAATAGAATATTAAGTATCCCTCTTAAGAAGTTCTTGAGCAATGCAGACTTCAACATTCCTGGTGCTCTCAGCTTTCCTTTCTTCGTTTCTCCTTATTTCCATCTTGAGAACAATTCCAGCCTCTGAAATATTGTGTCTGGGATTGTTATTTTATGAAAATATTCCAGCTCATCATTTGGTTTGTTTTCTGCTTCCTGGTCTTGCTTGAGTCTACGCATTTAAAAAAGCAAAACAACCCAATATGCCATTGAGTTATTTTTTTAAGTGAAGAAAATTTTCCTCCTCCAAGGTGCCACTTGTTAAGATTTTATAAATAAATATGTAAATAAGTGATTTTACACAAATATACATGACTACCATTAACATACGGCCCCCCATATTTCATAGTCCTAGTATTAGTCCATAGTATTAATTCTAGTCCTGCTTCATTTAGAATTGATGAATGTTTTGGCTCCACGTGGCAAAGGGAAAATGAACTGCTGTATTTTAAATCTGGGTCCTATTCTTGTAATTGTCTAACTGCTACATCTTTAAATCAACCTCCTTTGGGTTTCAAATATTTTCTCTCATTTAGTACTTTCTTTTTACTTTGATGATGGTGTCCTTTGCTATGCAGAAGCTTTTTACTTTGATGTAAAGCCTACTTTTTTTTTTTTTTCTGCTTTTGTTTCCTTTGCCTATGGAGCGAGATCCATAAAACATCACCAGGACTGATGCCAGTGAGGTTATTTCCTGTGTTTTCATTTAGGAAGTTTATGGTTCAAAGTCTTACATCAAGTCATTAATCAATTTTGAGTTAATTTTGTGTATGGTATAACATAGTGGTCTAGTTTCACTCTTTGCTTGTGGCAGTCCAATTTTCCTAACATCAGCAATTGAAGAGAGTATTCTTTCTCTATTGTACATTCTTTACTCATTTATTGTAAATTAATTGTCCATATTAAAAGATGCTTGCTCCTTGGAAGAAAACCTATGACTAACTTAGACAGCATATTAAAAAGCGGAAACATTACTTTGCCAACAAAGGTCCAACTAGTCAAAGCTATGGTTTTTCCAGTAGTCATGTATGGATGTGAGAGTTGGACCATGAAGAAGGCTGAACACTGAAGGACTGATGCTTTTGAATTGTGGTATTGGAGAAGACTCTTGAGGGTCCCTTGGACAGCAAGGAGATCAAACCAGTCAATCCTGAAGGAAATCAGTCCTGAATATTCATTGGAAGGACTGATGCTGACATTGAAGCTCCAATACTTTGGCCACCTGATGTGAAGAGCTGACCCATTGGAAAAGACTGATGCTGGGAAAGATTGAAGGCAGGAGAAGGGGACGACAGAGGATGAGATGGTTGGATGGCATCACTGACTCAGTGGATATGAGTCTGGGTGAACTCTGGGAGTTGATAATGGACAGGGAGGCCTGGTGTGCTGCAGCCCATGGGACTGCAGAGTCAGACATGACTGAGCAAGTTAACAACAACAATTGCCCATATGTGTGGGTTTATTTCTGGGCTCTCTATTCTGTTCCATTAGTCTATGTGTCTATTTTGGGCTAACACCATACTGTTTTGATTACTATAGCTGTATCAGTTCAGTTCAGTTCAGTCACTCAGTCGTGTCCACCTCTTTGCGACCCCATGAATCGCAGCACGCCAGGCCTCCCTGTCCATCAACTCCCAGGGTTCACTCAGACTCACGCCCATCGAGTCAGTGATGCCATCCAGCCATCTCATCCTCTGTCGTCCCCTTCTCCTCCTGCCCCCAATCCCTCCCAGCATCAGAGTCTTTTCCAATGAATCAACTCTTCGCATGAGGTGGCCAAAGTACTGGAGTTTCAGCTTTAGCATAATTCCTTCCAAAGAAATCCCAGGGCTGATCTCCTTCAGAAAGCATCAATTCTTCAGTGCTCAGCTTTCTTCACAGTCCAACTCCCACATCCATACATGACCACAGGAAAAACCATAGCCTTGCCTAGATGGACCTTAGTTGGCAAAGTAATGTCTCTACTTTTGAAAATGCTGTCTAGGTTGGTCATAACTTTTCTTCCAAGGAGTAAGCATCTTTTAATTTCATGGCTGCAGTCACCATCTGCAGTGATTTTGGAGCCCCCAAAATAAAGTCTGACACTGTTTCCACTGTTTCCCCATCTATTTGCCATGAAGTGATGGGACCGGATGCCATGATCTTCATTTTCTGGATGTTGAGCTTTAAGCCAACTTTTTCACTCTCCACTTTAGTATAGTTAAAAATCAGGATATATGATACCTCCACCTTTGTTATTTCTAGATATTGTTTTGTCTATTCAAAATCGTTTGAGCTGCCACATAAATTTTAGTTCTAGTTTTGTGAAACTTACCTGTGAAATTTTGATAGGAATTGCATTGAATTTCTAGATTTCTTTGTGTGGCATAGACATTTTAACAATATAAATACTTCCAATCCATGAAAATGAAATTTCTTTCCATTTATTTATGTCTTCTTTAATTTCTCTCATCAGTATTCTTATTTTCAGTGTACAAGTCTTTTCCCTCCTTGATTAGATTTATTTCTAGGTAGTTTATTCTTTCTGATGCAATTGCAAATGACATTTGGAAATTTTTTCGCTTTTTAAAATTTCATTATTAGTGTATAGAAACACCATAAGTTTCCTTATATTGATTTTGTATCCCATGACATTACTGAATTCATTTATTAGTTCTAACAGTTTTTTTGTTTTTTTTTTGTTTTTTTGGGGGGGGGGTGTCTTTATGGTGTTCTGTGGATAGCATAATGTACTCTTCAAATAGTGGACCCCAGACCAATTAAATCACAATCTCTGCAGGTGATAATCAGATCTTATTCATTTTTAAAGTTCCCAAGTTTCTTATAATGAGCAGTCAAGGCTGAAAACCACTTCTAAGGTGACTTCCAAGTCAAATATGATTATAATTCTAACTTAAAGGAATAAGAAACAAATCTGTCATGAAGACTCTATTCTTTACTCTTCCATGGATGGTTTATTCCTCCAGGAATAACCATTTTTTAACTTATCTTTGGAGAATCCATTGGGACATATGTTGTGCATCTTATACCAAAATAGCATGGTATATGCTGAAATATTGCTTTGGACTTCACAGATTTTCATAAATTATTTTATAAGTTAGTTTTGCTGATGTTACTTGATTTTGGGGGAGTAATGTGGACATCTTTCTTTGCAATCCAGGGGGTTGCTATCATATTTTTTTAAAAAACTAGTGAATTCTACCAATTTATTAAAAATAAATTTTATAAACATTTTAAAATTGAAGGATAATTGATTAACAATGTCGTGTTAGTTTCAGGCATACAGCAAAGTGATTCAATTATACATATATATGTATATATTTTATATATTTGTATTCTTTTTTAAGATTTTTTCCATTGTAGGTTATTTTGCCTTATAGGTTATTACAAGATATTTAATACAGCTCCCTGTACTATATAGTAAGTCCTTGTTGTTTACCTATTTTACATATAGTAGTGTGTACACGTTAATCCCAAACTCCTAATTTATCTTCCCCACCTCTTTCTCCCTTTGGTAAATTTGTTTTCTATGTCTGTGAGTCTATGTCTGCTTTATAAATAAATTTACTTATATCACTTAATTTAATATGGTCATCTCTAGGTCCATCCATGTGGTTGCAAATGGGCTATAACTTTTAAAGTGTGATGAATCTCAAGTCCCAGCTCTTCCATTTACAAATTCTATGACCTTGGACTCATGTCCGCACTTTGTGCCAGTTTTCTCTGTAATTGGGATAATTACAAAACTAGCTTCATAGGGTTTTGAGATTTATACAGCTAAAGTTATTTTACGTAATTAGCACTCAACAACATTTACTTTCCAAATAACATGGAGTTTTAAAAATATGTTTGATATTGGTTTCTCATTTGGGTATTAACTTCTCACTTAAATGCTTTCTTCTCTGCAATCACTCTCTGTGTTTTTCAGTCTCTTAACTCTGTTGAAGCTTTCAATGACAAAGTCAAAGATCTCTCTTGGTAAATGTTATATTTGCACTTGAAAATACGTGGGTTATTTTCAAATACTTTTGATATTGATTTCTAATATAACTCTGGTGATAACAGATGCTTTATGATTTCAACACCTTTAGACCATGAAATTTTTGCATCATGTTCTATGTCTCTGGATATGTTCCAGTGTCTCCTGGTTTATAGCTTACTGGAACTTGAATAGAATTTGTGTCCTGCTGTTGTGTGAAAATTGTATAAATATTATTATGTTGAATTGGTTCATAGTGCTTTTCAGGTCTAGTATCCCTCTACTTTTCTGTCTATTCGTTCTACTAATTTTTGAGGGTTTAATATTAAAACTCCAACTAAAAATCTTAATTTGTCTACTTAAAAAGTATTGTAATATATTGTGGAACTATATGTAACTTAGATCTGTATTTTTGAAGCCTCCTGTAAATGTGTTATCATACTTTCATAATTTAAAAAATAAAAGAGAGAATAAAAAAGATTAGCACTCCAAAAATGAGCACTTATAATCTAGTGTTTTAAAACCTGTTTAAAATCTATTTAAATACATTTTGAAATGTTGCTATATATAAAGGTATGCAAATTTGATTTTACTATATTAAAATGAATATGTTAAGGTACATAACAAAATAAATTAATACATTAACATACATTTAGTATTTAAGTTATTTATGTATTTAAATTTTTTGTGTATTTCTAAAAGCAATTTATTTCCTTAAGTGTTATATAGTACTTTGGTTCAGTTCAGTTCAGTTACTCGGTCATATCTGACTCTGCGACCCCATAGATTGCAGTATTCCAGGCCTCCCTGTCCATCACCAACTTCCGGAGTTTACTCAAACTCATGTCCATTGAGTTGGTGGTGCCATCCAACCATCTCATTCTCTGTCATCCCCTTCTCCTCCCACCTTCAATTTTTCCCAGCATCAGGGTCTTTGCAAATGAGTCACCTCTTCGCATCAGCTGGCCAGAGTATTGGAGTTTCATCTTCAGCATCAGTCCTTCCAATGAATATTCAGGACTGATTTCCTTTAGGATCGACTGGTTTGATCTCCTTGCTGTCCAAGGGACTCTCAAGAGTCTTCTCCATCACCACATTTCAAAAGCATCAATTCTTCGGTGCTCAGCTTCCTCTATAGTCCAGCTCTCACATATAGCTTTGATTAGACGGACCTTTGTTGGCAAAGTAATGTCTCTACTTTCTAATATGCTATCTAGGTTGGTCATATCTTTTCTTCCAAGGAGCAAGAGTCTTTTAATTTCATGGCTGCAGTCAGCATCTGCAGTGATTTTGGAGCCCAAGAAAATAAAGTCTGTCAGTGCTCCCATATCTATTTGCCATGAAGTGATGGGACTGGATGCTATGATCTTTGTTTTTTGAATGTTGAGTTTTCAGCCACCTTTTTCACTCTCCTCTTTCACTTTCATCAAGAGGCTCTTCAGTTCCTCTTCTCTTTCTGCTATAAGGCTGGTGTCGTTTGTGTATCTGAGGTTATTGACATTTCTTGCAGCAATCTTGATTCCAGCTTGTCCTTCAACCAGCCCAGAATTTTGCATGATGCACTCTGCATAGAAATTCAATAAGCAGGGTGACAGTATACACCCTTGATGCACCTCTTTCCCAATTTGGAACCAGTCTGTTGTTAAAGTTACAGATCTAGAAAACAAACGTATGGTTACGGAGGGGTAAGGGAGAGGGAGGGATAGATTGGGTGACTGAGATTGACATATACCCAGTATATAAAATAGATAACTATTAAAGACATACTGTATAGCACAGGGAACTCTCCTTAATACTCTGTAATGGCCTATTTGGGAAAAGAATCTAAAAAAAGGGTGGATATATGTATATGTATAACTGATTCACTTTGATGTACATCTGAAACTAACGAAACATTGTAAATCAACTATACTCCAATAAACATTCAAGAAAAATAAATTACCCAAAGCTCATGTGCCTTTCTAAAACACACCAACCTTCATCCACTCACAAATTCGGCTACAGGGTGAAGAGAAGGCACGAATGGATGTCATATCTTGTTGGTTCTGATTTCAAGCAGCTCACAGCTTATGAGGGCCCCAGGGGATGGGACAGAGGATTAAAATACAATGGTAACAATGTACCTCAGCCTGGAGGAATAGGTAAAGAATTTGGAAGAGAAATGATTGCCCGAAAGATTAATAGAAATCAGGCCAGTTAAGAGACTGGTAGGAGAAAGGTGACTGTATGGTTAAGGAGAGGCTAGAAACTGCAGGAAACACAGGCAGTGGAGTGTTCCTGGTGCACAAAGCTGATGCTTCCCCTTTTCTTGCTTTGCTGTCAACAGGTCAGATTGGCAAGTTGGGTGACCAACTGTCCTGGTTTCCAGCAAGGTGAGACTTTCAATACTAAAATGGGACAGGTTTTGCATATCAGGAAGATTGAGCTCCATATCTCTGTGTGGGTATCTGCCAGCTGAATCATGTACCTGTTCTTTTGTTTTTGTCTTCCAAGTAACAGAAGAATATGTTGAAGATGGGGCATGGAAAAGAAAGAAAGGGGAGGTATGATTTTTGTGGCAGAGAAGAAGATAGCCTCCATGAAGGATAGGGTTAGGCTATGGGGGACTACTTCCCAGCTAAGGACAAAGAGAGGGACCATGGAGAACAATCTGTGGCCTGCGCTTGTGAGAAGGAAGAACAGCAGAAGATTGTGAGGAACGGTGCTTGGAATTTATAGACTGGAGATAGGTAATGGAAGAAATGGAACAGAGGACAAACTTAATTGAAATGTCTTTAAAAATGTGTGGTTTCGGTCATCAGTTTTTTCACCATGGTAGAGACGGTTCTGTAATTATACTCATCAAGGTCTACAGTGTCTACCATGTTAAGATATTTATCACTCACAGTGAGGGTCATTGAAAGTGATGTTCGGTAAATTCCCCCAAAGTCGTGTTCTATTCATACATACAAGTATCAGTGTCTACTGCATGCTTTTTTATTAATCTCAGGGCCAGACAGGAATTAAACACTTAGGACCTAAAAATATTTTAAAATATAGAATTTTGTGTAATTCTGAACATGTTTACTTTTTAAAAAATTTCTATCTGTAAATCAGAACAATGCTGTGCAGTAGCAGTATAATATGAGTCATACATGTCACTTAAAATTTTCTAGTTAAAAAACTAAAAAGTAAAAAGAAACCAATGAAATTAACTTTGACACTTTTAATCTAACATTTCCAAAATGTCATAATTTCAAACTGTTATCGATCTAAAAGTTATTAATGAGATAAACAACATTCTTTCACTTTGTACCAAGTCTTCAAAATTTGGTGTGCGTTTTTCACTTACAGCACATCTCAATTCAAACGCAAAATGTTTATCAGAAATATTTCATCTGTATGTAAGTATCTTCAAATTTACACAGTTGAAAAGGTAGATTAATATACCTAAGTAGTCACAAGCATACTTAAAAGTTTTCCAGTGATTGACTTGAATGTCAGTTTTAGAACTGAAGTCACTTGAGTTAATTAAAATGAAATGAAATTTAAAACAAAAACAAAAAACCCTTTGTTCCTCAGTCACAGCAGCTACATTTCAAGTACTTCCTAGCCTTAAATGGCTATAAGCTGCTCTACTGGACAGCAAAGAAGTAGAATATATTTAGTAAAAGAATTGGAAAGTGGGGACGTTTTATTACTCTCCATTGTCATGCTTTCTTTTTTTCCCCCCCTTCTTTTTAGCTGTTTACAACTATAAATGCCAAGACTCTCCATCTTTTTCTGTAGGCTTTAATTCCACGTACTTCCTGTAGATGGCAGCACTTTCTTCCCAAAACTCTAAAGGGGAGGAGTTGCTAGGACCTATCACTCATATTTTGGCATTTTTCATAGAAAGAGTAAGTTCTTTGGAAAATTCCTTGGTGGCATAGGTTAGAATCTTTTCAGCTCTATTGTCATTCTGCATAGATGGCTGCTGATTATGAAAACAGTCTCTTAGCCTCTAATCTAGAAAATTGCATATTCCTCAAGCTGAGGAAAGAGGAAAGCAGCTTGAAGGTGAAAGGAGAAAGCGATGCAATTACGGGACTTTTATCAAAATGCTTTCATTTGCTCAGATCCGCGTTTCAGAAATGGTGGTTCCAAGTGCTGCTTAATAAGACTTGTAAGCAGATGAGAGGTAGATTTTGTTTTACAGACTGTTGGTAATGTTAATCTTCTGTCAACTTTTGTAACTGAAATTTTTGGAATGTATACATTTCATATTTCTTTTCTATGGAAGACATTCACATCTACTATTAAAAGAACTTAACAAATACCATTTAGATAAAGTTATATATATAGATATCTGTTTAAAGTTCATGGTTTAACATTTTAGCCTCCCTCTCCTCCCTTTCACAATGTGTTTGTGATAATGGACCACGAGATAACAGGGGATGGAGAGATTTAAGTTGAGTTTCTCCTGGTACAAAAGTCCAGCAAGTTGTGGTGTGTTTTTTGATGCTTTTTTGAGTGGCATTTAAAAATCACAGCCTCTATTTTCTGTAATTATTACTCAGTCTATTTCTCAAAGAGAATATTAAAGTGTGGTTTGACTTCTCATCATGATTTTGCTTATTTTAGCTTTATAGGTAGAATATTTATAGTGTAACTAATATAATGCATCTAATATCTATACTTTTGATTAAAAATTTTATCATTTTTTAAATATGCTCTTTAATTCTCAAATTCTAACATAGCCTGTGAAATGGTAGAATACAGAAGAAAGCTTGAGGACAGGAAGAGGCAACTTTATTTAGTGATAGGTGCATGTCGGAAGATGTGAAAGATTCATTTGCATGTGCTTGCTTATATTGCTATTGCTAAGTCACTTCAGTCGTGTCCGACTCTGTGTGACCCCATAGACGGCAGCCCACCTGGCTCCCCCGTCCCTGGGATCCTCCAGGCAAGAACACTGGAGTGGGTTGCGATTTCCTTCTCCAATGCATGAAAGTGAAAAGTGCTTATATTACCTTCTTTAATCTGAATAGCAATTTTTTATGGGTAAAGAAACTAGACTTGGAGAAGTACCACACCTGTCATTTAGCAAATCTCTAGGTGTAGTTCAGAAACCCTACTGAAATAGCTACCTTTCTTATCTTTTTAGCTGAGACCACATATACAGACTTATTCTATATGAAGACATCTGAGGAATTAAAACATGGTATCATTTACACCATCATATATTTCTGATTATCTTTCTACTGTTCCATTTCTCCTATTCTGTCTGCTTCCTTAACAGTTTTTTCATCTTTTTCAAAATGTAATAATTACCCAAAGTTCAGCACTTAGTTCCTTCTCATTTTTCTTCTTCAGTTATCATGTCCAGCCCCATGGCTTCAACTCTCTTTCTATGCATATTAATTCCAAATCTGGGATTTCATTCTTTCTGTTAGTCAGAATAGGATAATTACTGAACAAATAGCATCATAAATCTCAGTGGCTTATTTCTCTCACATACAAGTTTTAATGCAAATATTCCCCACCTGCTTTCCTGTGGCTCCCCACCAAGTGGTGACTCAGAGATCAGTCCTGTCCTGCCCATTTTAGGTCTTGAAGCCCTTTAACAGATTGGTGACGCCTATGGGCCTCCTCTTACTGATTTTGATCAGAGTACTGTGGTTAAGTAAAATACAAGAAACATTTTTGGGGGGATGTACATCCTGATGTTGACAACTTGCTCCCAAATGTCTCAGGAAAATAGAATAAATAAGTGGATACGTAGACAGATGACAGAATGATAGCAGATAGGTGATAGGATGAAAAAGTCTGATAAATTGTTAACATTTGAGGAATCTAGGTAAACCATATATGGGAATATTTTATAATATTTTTGCAAAATTTTACTTAAAATCTGAAATAATTTTGAAATGAAAATATTATTTAGACCTTATTCTTATAAAACCAAGAAGAAATGTCCAAACTTTTGTTTGCCTCGTGCTTTTCTGTTTAATAAAGGGCTTTATGAAGTGGCAAGCCGGGTTGGCCACTGGTATTTTAGTTAACCTTGGAGTATAAGTCTAGGAGTTTCTGAGCCAAGTGGAAAGAATACAGTTCTGCATATTTTGATCCCTTTTTGCTAAGAAGAGAACACTGTTGTGCTTTACAGCATGGATGTGTGTACGTGCATGCTATGTTGCTTCAGTCATGGCTGACTCTTTACCACCCTGTGGACCGTGTAACCTGTCAGGGTCTTCTGTCCATTGGGATTCTCCAGGCAAGAATACTGGAGTGGGTTGTCATGCCCTCCTCCAGGGGATCTTTCTGACTCAGGGACTGAACCCATGTTGGCAGGCAGGTTCTTTACCGCTAGTGTCACCTGGGTATCCCCTAATGCGTGGATACTGTCTATTAATTTGCATCCCAATCCTGCAGATTCTGAAACACTTTATTATCTTGCTATCCTCTTACACGTTTGGGTGGATTTGAATGTCCAGATTGTCAGTGGTTTTCCAAAACTTCATTGGAAAATCTGGTCTTGCAAGTTTTCTTGCCCAAGGCATCTCTCCAGGCATGTTTCCTTGAACCACAGAAGAAAAGATCTGATCAGATTAGTTTATTAACAAGAGCTTATAGTACTGAATGGAGCCCCTGGGAGGAAATATCTACTTTCATTTCTTGAAAGTAAATGACTACCATTTTAATCGTTTAACATGTTCTGAAAGTGATCATTACTATTAAAGTAATTCTGATGCTTAGTAACACTAGTCTTGACTGACTGTGTGCATGTACCCAGTGTGTTTACGCACACACTCACACACACACGCATACACACACAGCGAGGTTACAGTAATGAAGAGATTAAAGTGGAGTAAATATTCCTATAATTTTAAAAGATCATTGTGACATCTCCAGGTGTTAGATTTGTTGGAACCAGTCTGACTGTCATTTGCCTTAGAAATCAGGTGCTGTGTGGTAGGAAAAGAGACATCCCTAACTAAAAAAATCCTCATATATTTGTCAAGGCTCCAAAGCAAAATAAAATCAAGTTGAGGCTATGTGAACCTTATTAAGGTTAGATCCTCATATAAATAATGTCTGTTCGAAACATGTATTAAAATAAATGCCCTTGAAAGGTTTCAGGTTTATCTCTCAGATGCAGTGCTCAAGACTGTTTTAGTATACTTGTTCTCAGGTGTTATTTCAAAAGGAATTATAAAGATATAAATTTCTATTGATGAAGATTGATTGAACTCTGTAGCCTACTGGGGGTTCCTTTGAGGAAAGCCAATTATACTTTCAAGCTAAGATATGATCAGCTAGTTACTAGCAACTTAAAAATGTTTCAAGGAGATGGTTTGCCCCTCAAATTGTTTTTAAAATCTGTTTGCAAAAAAAAAATAATTTATTTGCAATAGTAGATCTCATATAAATGAAATAAGCTTAACTATAAACAACACTAAAGAAAAAAGAATTTAAACCCATGCAAAATCACACCGTCTTTATTTTCTTTTGATCTTTTTATTTTGTACTGGAGTGTAGCCAAATAAGAAAGTGATAGTTTCAGGTGGACAGCGAAGGGACTTAGCCATACATATATACGTATCCATTCTCCTCCAAATCCCTCCACCATCCAGGCTACCACAAAACATTGAGCAGAGTACCTTGTGCTGTAAAATAGGTCCTTGTTGGTTATCCATTTAAAATACAGCAGCATGTACAATATATACATTCCCAAACTCCCTAAAACTATCCATTTCCCCTGGCAATCATAAGTTCATTTTATAAGTCTGTGAATCTCTTTCTGTTTTGTAAAATAAGTTCATTTCCATAATTTCTTTTTAGATTCTACATATAAGGGATGTCATACAATATTTCTCCTTCTCTGTCTGACTTACTTCACCCAGAATAACACTGTCTAGGTCCATCCATGTTGCTTCAAATAGCATTATTTCATTCTTTTTAATGGCTGAGCAATAGTCCATTGTATCTATGTACCACATCTTCTTTATCCATTCCTTTGTCAATGGATGTTTAGGCTGCTTATATGTCTTGGATGTTGTAAACTGTGCTGCAAGGAACATTGGGGTACATGTATCCTTTCAGATCATGTTTTTCTCCAGTTA
The DNA here is from genome assembly GCF_016772045.2 of Ovis aries. NCBI lineage: Eukaryota > Metazoa > Chordata > Mammalia > Artiodactyla > Bovidae > Ovis > Ovis aries. Next base: position 76,568,552 of record NC_056061.1, read on the forward strand.
TATTCCCAGGAGTGGAATTGCAGGGTCATATGGTGACTCTCTATTTAGTTTTTAAAGGAAACTCCATACTGTTCTCCATAGTGGCCAAAAAATTGAGGTTACAAGCCTATGGAATAATGTTTTCAAATTCACATCAATAAGGGGACAGAGAAAACTCTTTATAAAAGCATGGAATGTTAGTTGTTCCCTTCAATTTAAGCAGTGTACTCACCCCGGAACCAATGGATTGGCTTGGATTAATTGGAATCTCCCTCTGAAGCTGGGTTTGTTGGTGCTAAGGGTGGGGGAATACATAATTTAAATTGTGACTCCTTTAAACTCAAGGAAAAGGATTTTGAGTTGGCATCAGCAGTTTTCACTGCAAGGAAAACATACATTTTGGGCACATTAATCACTATTTGCCATGTTATGTGGAATTTATTGACTTGAAAATTTTGTCCAGAAAACTTAAAGCTATTCTCAATGCCCATTGATCTTTTCCCAGTGGCTTTTGATTTCATTGCTAGAAATAATTATAATTCAAAGTATTACCTTGATTTAGAATTATTACTGATCCTTTGGAGTTTGCATCACAAAATAACCATAAAATGAAGAGACAATGGAGCTGTGCATGCATACGTTCAGAAAATATTTACTAAACTGTAATTACATGCTATGCTTGGTGTTAACTGCTAATGATGCAATGGGCAACAAGTCAAGGTCTTTGGCATTTCAAAATTTATAATCTAGTGGACCAATAGGTTCCTATTTTCAGTGGTATGAGACAGCATTCTAGTGACTTCTTCTTAAGCTTATACTTAAACACTTTTGTTATAGTAATAAAAAAGTTTAAATGTTGTGTCTAACTCTTTGTGACCCTGTGGACAATAGCCTACCAGGCTCCTCTGTCCGTGGGATTCTCCAGGCAAGAATACTGGAGTGGGTTGCCATTTCCCCTTAGTGCCATGCAAATGGTACATTCCATCTTGTTACAGGAAATAGAAGACAAGCTCGTTTTTTTTTTTTTTTTTTTTTTTGCTAGTAGTGGTATAAGTTTGTCTTGGCTAGATATTTTACCAAGAGGTGGTTGAACTCTAGCTAATTGTTATCAGAAGGAACAGTTCAGCAGAAATTACCCAGACTTAAACTCTTAGTTTGGGGTAGACGTTCCCCAACATTTAAGTGACCAATGCCAAACAGTCTAAGCCTACAAGTTAATTCATTTAGCTGCACTTATAAGTATTTCAGCTGGTAAAAAAATCCACCTGCAATGCAGGAGACCCTGGTTCAGTTCCTGGGTTGTAAAGATCCACTGGAGAAGGGCTAGGCTACCCACTCCAGTATTCTTGGTCTTTCCTGGTGGCTCAGCTGGTGAAGAATCCTCCTGTAACGCAGGAGACCTGGTTGGGAAAATCCCCTGGGGAAGGGAAAGGCTACCCACTCCAGTATTCTAGCCTGGAGAATTTCATGGACTGTATAGCCCATGGGGTCGCAAAGAGCCGGACACTACTGAGTGACTTTCACTTGGTAAACCTGATACTAATAATAGCCTCATCAATGGATAGTTTGTAACATAGACTGTTGCACAGAACCGTCTTTATTTCTCCATGGGTTATCATAAGGGGAGTTGAAATTGTGAGTAATGGAATTGTGGGGAGCATTTAGATTAGATCTATAATTGACAGGCTTGGTGACTGATTGAATGGACTGTGAATTTCTGCTTTGAAAATAATTGAAAGTGGGGGAAGGCATATGAAAACAGAGACTCCTGAAGGGAAAACAGATTGAGATAGGCTGAAGGTAGATTATGAATTCAGTCTGGGATGCACCAAGTTTGAGGTTTGTCTTTGCCACCTCAGGAGTGCCTATGGCAAAACACCATAGACTGGGTGGCTTAAACAACAGACCATCCAATTTGTTGGCTGGTTCTGGAGACCAGGAAGTCCAAGATCAAGGTTCTGGCAGACCTGGTTCTTGGTGAAGCCCTCTTCCTGGATTGCTGATGGCCACCATCTTTCTGTGTCTTCACACGGCCTCTCTGTGTTCTTCCTCTTCTTATAAGGGCACTGATCCCTTCATGAGGGCACCACACTTACGACCTTAACTTCCCAAAGGCACCACTTCCAAATGTCATCACATTGCCAGGTAAAACTTCAAAAGGTGAACTTTCAGGAACATTCAGTCCGTAACAAGTTTTCCATAAAATGTCCACGTGAAGATGTCAAATCAGGAGTTGGTTATTTTTGTCTACATTCCCATCAATCAATGTGCTTCAGAGAAAATGAGCTTTTAAGACTTCTTCGAACAATAGAAAAATAATATCTTAATAAGATATGGTGGCATAACTGGCTATGAAAAGTTTTAAAGAAAGACACTGAAGATAGGTGGTGTAAGTCAGGTTGTATTAGCCTGGATAAAATAGAAGGGTATAGGGACAGGGGCATGATAGCTGAGTTAAGATGGAAATTCTTTATCTCAACAACCAACTCTGATGGTTTGTGAACCTAAATTATGTGGTGACATTCTAGTTGATCTAGGAAAAGTGACTTCAACATGATGTGGTCTTAATTCTTCATTTATAAGTAATAAAAATGAAATAGCATCACTGACTCAATGGACATGAGTTTGAGCAAGCTGTGGGAGATGGTTAAGTACAGGGAAACCTGGCATGCTTGCAGTCCATGGGGTTGCAAAGAATAGGACACGAATGAGCAACTAAATGACAAAGTAATAAAATATTTACTTATTTTCTATTCTTTTCTAAGAGCTGAAATGAGAGTGTTAATGCAATTAAAATGGAAAAAATATATTTTGCTTGGAAGAAATTTCATTATAATTATTTATTAAATTAGAGTATAATGCTCTAGAAATATCTATTATGCAGCATTAAAAATTTTATTATCACTAACAAAGGCAGAATTTTGACTGTATTATAACAGTCCAGTTGTTAAATATAATTAATAACTATAATATTTCATTTAACTATAAATTTAATTTAATATAAATGTGATGAAATATAATTGATAAGTGAAAAATGTTCAAAGTAAACTATCTGAAGAGTTTTAAAACTGACCAGTTCTTTCCAAGAAGTGATGATGGTATGAGATATGTATAAAACAAAGAATTAAACCAATATAGATAATCTCAGGCAGTGTTTTTTATATTATTGATTAGTTAGTATATAATTTTGCTAGTATAAATTAGATCGAATCTATTTTTTTCATAAAGATTCTGCCACGAAAAGTGGGAGTGTTAGTTGCTCAGTCATGTCTGACTCTGGGTGACCCCATGGTTGTAGCCCACCAGGTTTCTCTCTCCATGGACTTCTCCAGACAAGCCATGCCCTTCTCCAAGGGATCTTCCTGACCTGAGGCTCAATCCCAGGTCTCCCACATTGCAGGTGGACTCTTTACCATCTGAGTCACCGGGGAAATCCAAGATTTTGCCATAGTGGGAGGCAAAAAAAGGTTAGAGAGATAAAGCTCTAAAAGTCTCTCTGCACCTCAAATTAGATCTGAAGATGATTAGCTTGCCTATTTTAGTTGTTTCTCTGAGCTTAAAGAAAGGAAAAAGGAAAAGTGCTCAGATCAGAGGGGGAAAAGTTTGAAGGAGAAAGTAAAAGAAGAAATACAAGGGAAGCATCTGGACCAGTTAAAGATGCCAGATATGCACAAGCAGCATGGATTATACTAGAATTTTCTACGAAAGTCCTGTAAATCACTGAGAAATAGTGTACAACTTATTTGCTTAAAATTTGCAGCTAATGTACCTTTGGAGTATTTTGCAGGTAATGATGCTCACTGTCTACCTTATTACAGAGGCTGAGCTGTTTCTCTTTGTCCCATTCTCCGTCTGTGATATATTTTTTATTGCTCAAGAGCTATAGAATCATGTCCATGCTATTGTTGTCTGCCTGATGGGAATTCATGTAATTGAAAGCGTTTATCCTCTCTTAGTAGAAAAATTGGGCATTTGGAAGTAATGAAATCCCCCACCTTTGACAACAGCCCAGGAAATACTATTCACTCAGCTTCGTTCTAAAGTTTCCACTTTTTCCCAGTATAACCTGTTGAAAATTTAGTTCTGTACAAGAAATAAAGCTGAAATTTCTTGTGGCAGGCTAGCTGTCCACGTTCATGTAGTTACACCTTTGGTTGCTATTTCACCACTGATCAAAAAATAAAATTACATTCTTTGAAAAGAAACATAAAATTACATGAAGAAAGTCCATACGATATTGTAAAGTGAGAAAAAGCAACTTATAGTGCAAAAGTCGAATAAACTCTATTTTTTTGAGTAAGCAACTCTATACACAACATTTAAGTATATGTGTTCAGAGGTTTGCTTAATTAGAGAGTGATTACATCTGGGGAGTGAGATGAGGAAACATAAGGAAAGATTTTCACTTTTTACATTATACTTTTTATTTTATTCACTTTTGTATTTTTTGAATTTTTTAAAATGAGCAAGTGTTATGTTGTCATTAAAACAAAAACAACTGACAAAAAAACTCCAGGGAGTAAGAAATTACTTGGAATGGAATTTGTTTAAATAATTTATTTGTCAATACTGCTTGACTATTATTTTCTCTTGCTAAATCAAAACTCCCCTGCTTTTCTCAGGAGGTTGCTTTAAAAAGGAAGGTAAATGTTTCTAATTAAATGAACAGCTCAACCTTCCCACCTCCAGCCTAAATTCCTCATTTTGGTTTTGTTAGTGACAAATGCTACATGCAGATTTTTTTGAAGGTGAATCAAGGAATGTGGGTGTTCAACAGGGCAGTGCACACCACCAGAGTCAATGGGAAATCATTTTGTAACAGTTGCTTTATCAGACTGGAGCAAGAAGGGAGATGCGAGGCAATAGGAAGCAAAGTCTCAATAGGAGTCCCAACTGCTTAACTGTACTGGGCACTGTGACCCACAAATCATGGAAGAGTGGCTCTTTGAGCTTATGCACCAATCTGAATCTTAACTCTACCCCAAATTAATAAGGACAAATTAGTTGTTATTAACTTTTGTAGTAACTTTTACATTATATAGAAAGGATGGGTTTTATCTTGTATGGCCATGTGCAAAACAAACAATCAACAGAAAGTTAGAGGCTGATCTCTTTTTGGTTTTAACTTTTAAAGGCCAGGTTTAGCAAAATATGGGCTTTCCTGGTGGCTCAGATGGTTAAGAATCTGCCTGCAATGGAGGAGACCTGGGTTGGGAAAATCCCTTGGAGAAGAGAGTGGCTACCCACTCCAGTATTCTTGACTACAGAATTCCATGAAGAGAAGAGCCTAGAGGGCTACAGTTCATGGACACGACTGAGTGACTAACACTTTCACTTCACTGAGCAAAATATGAGGCAGATTCTCTGACTATTTGCCAAATAGACAGTATCTGCTTTTCAGGGGATTTACAGTAGAGGCCTCCTTTGAGGGAGTTGTGAGAGCAATGAAGCCAGAGAGAAAAAAGGGTGAAGAGTGATGATTGCCCCCATGATAATCTCCATACAGGCAAGATTCCAAACAGTTCTGCCAACTTGAAAATTCAGATTTGTAAATCAATGACTGCCAACTTTGTATTCTTATCAGCTGGGCAGTCTTAATGCCCAGTGACTGTAAAGTCACTCAGTTTGTGGTGCTTCATTATGATGGGCCGGGTAAATGAATATACTTTCTCCCCTGTGATGACACTCATTCTCTGGAACAATCCTTTCTCATTCTTCTATAGTACCAGAAAGTCTATTGATGAAGATGAATTACCTTTGCTCGAGTATGTTTGAAGGCCGCTACTGGGCACCAACCAGGTGACTCCGGAAAGCGAGGGTTGTTTCCTTGCTTCATGGATTTTGTACAAACAGAAATTGAGGCATTTTCTCCTTTTCACTTATTTAGGGGGAGATCCTGCTTGTAAAGTCAAGAACAGAGTTTTCAGATAGAGTCCAATTGCTTTTTAAAAAAGCTACAGGGATGCCTGGTGTGCTGCAGTCCATGGGGTTGCAAAGAGTTGGACACGACTGGGCAACTGAACAACAACCTCTTATTTCTTCTGTTGGCAAATTATTGGGCTGTGGAGGTTCTAGTTGGAAAACTGATCCCTGGGTCAAGTCCAAAAGGTGAGCTGATTTTTTGGGTTGTTACCAGTAGTGTTATGGTGTCGTGCGTGCACGTGTGCTAAGTTGCTTCAGTTGTGTCTAAGTCTTTGCGACCCTATGGACTGTAGCCTGCCAGTCTCCTCTGTCTGTGGGATTCTCCAGGCAAGAATACTGGAGTATGTTGCCATGTCATTCTCCATATGGTGTTATGGCTTTCAAATAAACATACATAACATCTCTGGTAAAGAGAAAGCTTTCTACAATAAGAATGAGGAACAGATTAAAACACAACGCTTTGCACAAAGTAGTTATCTTATTGGATAGCTCAGTGGGTAAAGAATTTGCCTTCAATGCAGGAAATACAGGAGACGGGTTCAATTCCTGGGTCAGGAAGATCCCCTGGAGTGGAAATGGCAACTCCCTCCAATATTCTTGCCTGGAAAATTCCATGTATCTAATAGCTATTTGTGGAATTGGAATAAGTGAATTAAGCAGGGCTATTATAAGGAATATTGTCATTGGGGAGTTAGAGAAAGTTTCTGGAAAGGTTTGGTCAGTTTTGGTTCATGTTGTAATGGCGTTGTGTTGAAACCATTTCACTAGCTGGTAACGTTTATTAGCAACAAGAGATAGAGACTTCCGCTCACTTGCTCTTGTTTTACTTCCGTGAGGTTGCTTTGGTCACTCTGAATGGTGCCATTTTGGGAAGCACAGCATCTCAGAGGAAACAATGAAGTCAGGGTTGGTGGGGATGGTGAGAACATAGGGCTGTTCTGCAATAATGAATAACTTTGACATTTTGTTTGAAGTTAAGTTGTGCTGTTTGAACTTTTCTGCCTCTGAATAAAGCATCGTATGCCAAGAATGGGTAATAGTTTCTGGATCACTGAGGGCCAGTTAGTCATGGCTGCAGAGTGGCAGCACTGCCTGGTGGTCTTCCTTCAGTTTCTGAAACCATAGGCTGCTTGTGATGGACTCCCAGCATAGTGTTTGCACAGTACTAGGAAGGCTGGATTGTCTTTGCTTTTTACCACTAAGGAGCATCTTCAGGAGTCTTTGATGATTATAGAGGTTAGAGATGATCAGTTGAGTCTGCCTGTATTTAGGAAAAATGTCTTCCTATCTATGGTGTTTAATATTTTCAGGTGTAACCAAAAGAAACCAATGTCTCTCTAGACATTTACTGGTACATTAACATAGTTAGCTCATTAGATGGGTAGAAAAAAACCTGAGCTTCAGTGAAGTCACTGGTAACCATTAAATAAATATAGATTGACCCAAACTGCTTTTTTCTTGGTTTGTCACTGACTTCATTTTAATGTCATTTAAATGGACTTTTCCTTCATCTTAACACATGGAAATAAGTGAAATAATAGGGCTAGGGTGGATCTTGAGCCAACATCTAGTCCAACGTATCCCACTGACTTCAGGGAATGTCAAACTTCAAAACGTTACCAGCATGACTACTCCCTAGGCATCCATTTCTGTCACAGGACAAGGCCTGAAGTGTCAGAAGAGCTAAAAGGAAAAGTCACCGTCTACAAAAAGTAGACATTAAAAAGAATGCAACCTCTCTTAACAGAGCATACGTACCCGAAAACAACAGAACTGCTCATCAGTGGAGAAAAGTACTAGTAAGTTAAAATAGCCCTGGAGGTTACAGGGTAGAGCACCTGGCAAGGGAGGAGCAAAATCTCCTGCAAGAGATGGATGTTCAAGGCCTGTTGGCTCAAATGACACCAGCACTGAGCAGGCCAAGGGAAGTCAGTCCCAGGGATCTGGTCCACCCTGAAGATGTGCTAAATTTTTATGATTTGGAGAGCAAGGGTGGGGTCAGGGAGTCAGTCACTTAAGAAAGGATATGTAAGGCCCTTAAATTCCAAAAAGGAGGCCAAATGAAGAGGATAAGTGATGGATGGGCACTTTTAGTTGTAAGTAGAGGGGTTCCGGCCTTCCCTTGTGGCTCAGCTGGTAAAAAATCTGCCTGCAGTGCGGGAGACCTGGATTCGATCCCTGAGTTGGGAAGATCCCCTGGAGAAGGGAAAGGTTACCCACTCCAGTATTCTGGCCTGGAGAATTAAATAGACTGTATAGTCCCTGGGGTTGCGAAGAGTTGGACAAGATGGAACGACTTTCACAGAGGGATTCCAGACTTTGGAGGCAGGGATGAATAGGTGATGCAAATTCAAGGAAGGAAGCTGGGTCGGAGTGGATTTGGCAGCAGGAATCAGATCCATTATTAGTAGGATGCCTGGGGAACATAGGGGAGGACTGGAGACTAGTTTGGGGAAACAGGCAGTGCCCCGGCTGACAGAGGCCAGCACAAGTAGTTGAAACCCCTACTGAAATATTAGGAAAAGGAGCCCTGGGAATTCAGTTCAGGGTGGAAAGGATTAGTAGGGGCAATACCAATGGTTACTGTGTCAATTTTACGATGGGAAATACCAAAGCAGACTCTTTCTTGTTTGTTCTTTGTCCTTCCCATGAACAGACTGACAGGATTATTTGGCAGCTAAGGCAAACCATAGAGCTGTGGGTGCCAGTGGCTATTAACTGCAGGAGCAACAGCAATGAGTTCTCACTTACACAGATGGAGGGGAAAATGTGTTCTGATGGTTGGAGAAGGAACTGTATCAGGGAGAAATAGGGAGTCGGGATGATGGATGGGCTAGCAGGGAAGTATTTGGGTTTTATATGAGAGGCAAAACAGTTAAAATTTTTTTTTTTAGGATGAGAGTGGCATCTCAGAAAAGTTAATCTAGGCTTGTGGGGAAGCTAGTTTGGGGTATGAAAATCCAGAGAAAATCGTGTGCAGCTCTGGGCTTTGGGTTTGTTTTTTCCTTTTGTCTCAGCTAACGTTGTTGGTGAGGATGGGGGGTGTGGAAACTGTGAAGAGGAGGTGAAACAAGCACTGATGTGAAGAACACGAGGTTGTGGTCAGAATGGTGTTGATGGGCATGTGAAGATCAGGAGTCCCTCTGGTAAACAGAGGCCACAGTGGTGGGAGACAGTGTCTACCTAAAATGCATAGTAGCTTACGCAAAGGGCTTCCCTAGTGCCTCAGATGGTAGAGTCTGCCTGTAATGCAGGAGACACATGTTTGATCCCTGGGTTGAGAAGATCCTCTGGAGGAGGACTGGCAACCCACTCCAGTATTCTTGCCTGGAGAATCCCCATGGACAGAGGAGCCTGGTGGGCTATAGTCCATGGGGTTACAAAGAGTCGGACATGACTGAGTGACTAAGCATAGATTATGTAAAACCAGGAAACCCATGTGTTGGCATTCAGCTCCCCAAGACAGGATTCATTCCTGGTCTAATTTTTAAAAGTAGTTTCCACTTTCCTCTAAAATTCATGGACAACCGTCATTCTTGAATTTAATTTTTTTGTCATGCAGGTTCCCATTTTTTTTCCCTTTCTTTGTGCACAGTTTATAAAAAAGCAAACACAACCAGTGCAACCCAGTACATTGCTGAGAAAAACCTGTTCTTTTTCTTTTTGAGTTTTGACAGTTCTCATTCCTTCCTTTTCCTCATATGATTCATTGTTTAACCCAGTGATTCTCGACTGTCAGTACATTGGAATCACTCTGATTCTAAAGACAATGCATACAGGTGACTCCCCAAGGTGCTGACTTCATTCCTAAGAGGTGGGTTCTGGCCAGGAAAATGATTAAACAGCTCCTCTCATGAGTCTAAGGTGTAGCCAGGATTGAAAGCCACTGGACTTTCGAGTTTTCTCTGTTCTTCTGAAAAGGGGAAGCCCAGACTTGGGCAGAAGTCAGATGAACATTAGGCTGGTGTTTGATGCCATTGGCTGTATCAGCCCACCCAGAGTCTTCCAGGAGGGCATTTGCCATCAAATCTTGAGGCAAAACTACTGACTCCCCTATCAGCGTCTAATACTTAACAGTCCTAAAAGTGTTTTTGCTACTTTGTGTATCTAATCATAGTGCAGTGGACATTTCCAGCTGGATACTGTCTCACTTTTTAATGTGATTTTTAATCAAAATCTGATAAGAGAGTTCTTAAATATAAGTGGGTCATAAATATTCAGGTTTTGGTTATCATTGCTGTGGGAAGCAAATACTAGCAAAACTAAGACTTTGTATTCTTAAATTTATTTTTGCTTTTAAAGCTAGACATTTTCTTTCAAACTTCCTTGGAAGTAGAATTATATAGGTGAAAGATTCCTTGAAGATGATTTTAATATAACCTCTTAAATTTATAGATGAAGAGGCTGAGAGCCCAAGAGATGAAATGATTTCTCTAGGGCACACAGTCACTACACCACAACCCTGATATGCTGGTCCCCAGTTGAGAATGTTCTTTCTCCTATACCCTGTCTTTCCCCTGTTTGCAGTCCTTTGTTTTCATCTATTTCAACATATATTTACTAATTGATACATGCCCAAATTGTGTAGACAGGTCAGAACAACTTTAGGATTTTTTTTTTTTAGTGGAGAAAATAAAATGTTTTTTTAAATAAATGGTGGCAAATATTTGTTTAAAAAGTGCTGTGCAAGAGATGCATATTCAGGATAGAATTTAATTTTCCAAATAAAATTTTAGTGGAAACAGCAGAACTCTTAAGAGGAGCTGATATAACTGATTTTATTGTTACTCTGCCTTTCTGTGAGAGTCTGAAGCAGAGGTGAGTAGTATTGAAGAAATAATAACAACTAAAATCCTAAAAGATTAGATACACATGGGCAGATTGTAATATGCTAGATAAATGATATTATATGCTATATCATTAACTGTAATATGCTATAGAAATGTATATTATAGTCATGTAAATCATAAAAAAATTGAGGACTTGGATTACTGTGATCAAACCCTTTGTTTTAAAAACGAGGACATCTTTTCACCTTGCTTATAGTTTCCTTTGTTGTGCAGAAGCTTTTAAGTTTAATTAGGTCCCATTTGTTTATTTTTGCTTTTGTTTCCAATATTCTGGGTGGTGGGTCATAGAGATTTGGGAGAATGGCATTGAAATATGTATAATATCATATATGAAATGAATCCCCCTTCCAGGTTCGATGCATGATACTGGATGCTTGGGGCTGGTGCACTGGGATGACCCAGAGGATGGTATGGGGAGGGAGGAGGGAGGGGGGTTCAGGATGGGGAACACGTGTACACCTGTGGTGGATTCATGTTGATGTATGGCAAAACCAATACAATATTGTAAAGTAATTAACCTCCAATGAAAATAAATAAATTTATATTTTAAAAAAGGGATTTCAGAGTAACCATTTTTGAAAAAAAAAAAGTTCATGACCCTTTTCTCAAAAAATAAAATAAAATAAAAATGAGGACTTCAAAATTTCCTTGACTAAAGGTCAGTCAACAACCTGTTGGAACTGGAGTTTAAATGAATTCGCCATCCTTCTTGTTTAGGATATGAAAAAATGGAAGGGAGGAATTTATCAGTCACTATTTTCCTTTTATTATAAAAGTAATATATGTTTATGTAGAAATATGAATTTAGAAAATATTAAAGATTAGAAAGAGGCAAGTATCATGTGCATTTTTATAGTCCAATTTCTTCATTTTACATTAAGATTGCAAATCTGTTTTTGAGCAAATTATTTTTAAGAAAAGTATTATAATTCAATTTATAATTTTGTATTTATGGATAATGACTTTATTTAGCCAGCTCCTCACTAACAGATTTCTTTTTTTAGTCGACTTCTAAGGTTTTAATATCTGTTTGTTATTTTAGAGTATATTTTAGATTAGTTCCTTAAGACAAATAATTTTAAAAGTAAAGTATAAATATATATGCAACTCTTGACAAATACTCCCAGATTTCCTTCTAGAAATGCACACACGAATTTAGAAGTGTGTGGAGTTGCCCATTTCACCACTCTCTGTTATTCTGTTTGCCTTCTAGAAATCGAGCTACCCTCTGCTATGACTCTCTTCCTGCAATCTAATCATTTAAATACAAGAAGTATATGTGTGAATGAACAATTAAGTCGTGACCAAATGTGGAAAGTGTTAAATATAAATCCAAGTCAACTGGATATTCAATAAGCCTCTAGTTTCACCACCCTATCCATGTTCTTCTCAATATCCACTCACTGAAATTTGAAATAGAATTTAATCTTATTTTTTATGACACTTGAGATTTCTGAGCTAGTGGTTTTAACAAACCATGTAACAAACCATGTAAACTGGCTTCTGCTCCAGTGCCGTGGCCTTCATTAGTCACCCAATAGCAGCCTACGTGTCACCTTGAGTCCCCCAAGGCCGCCACAAAGACGCAGGCTGGGGGAAAGGGCAGAGGGTGGCTGACATCCAGCCGTCATCTGTAACCCGAACCAAAACACCTTTGCACCGGGCTGTGTGTGCCTGGAAGAAGAGGCACATTCTGCCAGTTTCTGCAAAGGAGCTGGCAGCTCCTTGCCCATTGCCCCCTTTCCTGGGGAGATGCTGGCTGTTCTGCTGGCTGGAACAGGAAGGGCATTTTGTTGCCAGGAGCCAGGTTCTTAAATGCCACTCGTCTTTGCAGGGCGTTCAGGCAGAGGAAACCCTCTTGGGGCTTCAAGAACCTTGTAAGCGCTGAGTGTAGACCACAACCAAAATGGGATGATTCCAGAATTGTCGAACAGAAAGTGGTGTTAGCAATTCTATACGTGTCTGTTTAGAAAGTAATTTCATATCTCCGTGTTTTACTTTTTATAGAAGGTATCTGTGATTGTGTGTGTATTTAAACACTTTAGACTCACAGAATAAGAGCTTTCCTGTATACTCTATGCTCAGTTTCCTTTATTAGTAAGATCTTACATTAATACGGTCAATTTACTATGATTAAACAGGCAATACTGATGTATTATTATTAACTAAACTCCATACTTTATAACAATTTTCATAATTTTTGCCCAATAGCCTCTCTCTATTTCAGTATCCAGGTTGCCACATTACATTTGTTGTTATGTCTTGGCTGTGAGAGTTTCTCAGATTTTCCTTGTTCTGATATTCGTGACAGTTTGGGGGCTTACTGGCCAGGTATTTTGTAAGAATGTTCCTCATTTGGAATTTTTCTGTTGTTTTTCTCATGCCTAGAGGGGGGGTTATAGGTTTTGGAGGAAAGATCACAGAAGTGAGATGTTATTCGCCTTACATCTCATTAAGAGTATATACCATCAACATTTATGTTACTTATGATTTGACATTGACCTTGACCATCAGGCTGAGGTGGTTTTTGTCAGGTTTCTTTATTATAAAGTTATCATTTTTCAATACTGTATTCTTGGGAAGAAAGTCACCATGCACAACTCATTCTTAGGGAGTTGGGAGTTAACCTCTGCTTCTGGAGGGTAGGATATGTATATAAATCATTGAGAATTCATCAGCATGGGAGGTTTGTCTATTCTCCCCCATTTATTTTATTTTTTCAATCATGTATATCAGTATGGATTCATGGATATTTATTTTATGCTTTGGGTTATAATTCATTACTACATAATTTATTTTGTTGCTCAAATTGTTCCAACTTCAGAGGAAGATATATTTTTAAGTATAAAAACTTTAAAAAGAACTCTATCAAAGAAGTAAGTCAACTTCAGTAATAGAAGAAAATATTTTTCCCTTTAACTGGTCTCATTTATACCATTCTCTAGCAAATAAAACTTTGATTGCTTATAATATAAAGATTAGTGTTTGTTTTCTACTGTGCTAAGATCAGAGAACAAATGACAAGTTTTCAACGATGAGGTAGGCAATATGTGACTCAGTGTGACAAGAAGTACCTTCCTCAGGCCTCTCTCTAAATCTCCATGGTGACCCTGTGGCTCCTGGGATAAAGGTAACACTCTCAACACAGTTATTCTTAGGCTATGTGGTGTGGCTACTATCACCTCCCTCTCTGGGTTCCAGTTGCTAGGGCTTTTTAAAGTTCCTGTAACATATTATCATTCCCATGAAAAAACTTTGGCATGTACTCATTTCTTTCTTTCTCTCTCTTTTAAAAAATGTCTCCTATTCCAAAACCATGCCTTTTGCACAGATCTTCAGTAATATTTATCAGTTGGCTCACACAATTGTGGTGGCTAGAAAGCCTGAAATTTATGGAGCAGGCCAGCAGTCTGGAAACTCAGACAGGAGTCAATGCTGTTATCTTCAGGCAGAATTTCTTCTCCAGGAAATGCCAGTTTTTGCTCTTTTGACCTTCAACTGATTGGGTGAGACCTACTCATATTATGAAAGGCAATTTTAAGTCACCTGACAGTAGATGTTAATCATACCTACAGAATACCTTCACAGAAACACCTAGGCTGGCATCAGATTCAATCACTGGGTACTGTAACAGACACGTGGACATGTAAGATCAACCATTACAAGGACCAAGACAGAAAAGTACAAAGAGTGGGAAAACACCCTAATGATGGTTCAGTGAGAGGCTGGAACGGGGAAGAGGGAATGGAGGATGCATTTTCACTGGAGTGTTCTTGGGTGGGGGAGTCTGAGCCAAGAGATGGAAAAGTAAGGAAGAAAGAGGAATTTGTATTTGTACACATTCCTAGGTGATATTGATGAGGTTGCCTTGGGGACTGTACTTTGAGAACCATGGGTTTTAAGAGTTCACTTCTTACATTATATAGTTAATCCTGGGGAGGTCCCCTAACATTGCAGAATGAGAGTTTTGTTGAGGAGGTGAAATCTTGAGAAGGAAGTTTTGAAAGATCCTAGGATTGCTAGGGCTGCTATCAGAAAAGATAAAGGGCTGCTGCAGGTAAGGACCAGGCTTCCCTGGTGGCTCAGTGGTAAAGAATTCACCTGCCAAGCAGAAGACACTGGTTTGATCCCTGGGTCAGGAAGATCCCCTGGAGAAGGAAGTGGCTACCCACTCCAGCATTCTTGTCTGGGAAATCCCATAAACAGAGGAGCCTGGCGGGCTACAGTCCATGGGGTCTCAGAAGAACTGGACATGACTGAGTGACTACACAGCAACAACAAGAGGTAAGGATTGGCTTTCTTGGAAATGAAAAGAAACACAAGTTCCCTCCATTTTTAATGAGTTATGAGACTGTGATTCTAGGTTATCACTCTGGGCAAGCGACTTAACCCCGTAGGAACTCAGTTCCCAGTCGATACAAAGAAGAGGTTATAATGGGCAAGCAAGTCTGAAATGCACTGTGGTGAAATTCCGTGTAGTGAGATTGATTGGGAGGTGTGATTCAGGTCCTTTGTTATCAAACTGTATATGTGTTTTGTGCAAAGAAGAGGTTATTCCCATATTAATGTCCTTTTAATTCTCAAGTTTTTTTTTTTTAGAGTGGTATGTTGCATAGCACTTTATTATTTAATTGGAGGACAATGACTTTACAATGTTGTGTTGGTTTCTGCTGTACAAGAATGCAAATCAGCCATCAAGTCTTCTTATATTGGAGATAAGTCTCGGTGCAACAAGGGTTGCAGAGAACCTGGGAATGGACAGACATTCAAGCTTTTAAGGCTCTTCCTTCATGTGAGGGGGCAGCAGGGAAGAGATTGTGGTGCATTAACCTAGGTGATCTCTAAGATCTTGTCCAGCTGTTACATCCTGGCTTGTCCCCATAGCCTGCTTACAATGCTCTTGACTTTGACCTAATTTTATCATTAAAGTCACAAGACTGGTCCAGAGCACAGCTGCTACAGAGAAGTGGCTGAGAGTGGTCCATTTCCTGAGAGAATGTTCCCGATTCTCTGGAGCCAGGATCAATCTCTAAAGTCAGATGTTCTTTGCAAACCCCATGTGCCTGATTCTCCCATCCACTGTGCAGCCAAAAGTTGCCTTTTGTGGCCTTGACACAGTTCCACGTGAGCTGCAGGTCAGGAAGCTGGGCTGGAGGGCAGAGGTCCCAGGAGCTTGAGACTTGGAGGAGTCTGGGGCTCTTTTAACTGAATACAACCTTTCTTCATCTCATCCGCACTGGACTTGATTTAGAGAGCAGTTGATGAAAGAACATGCCCATTTTCTCCCAATTCTGTTTTTAAAACATCAACAACAAACAACCATTTATATACACAAATGTTGCTGAAGGAGACATTTGACTACTTACAAGGGCTAAACCTCTTTATTCAAGGTTATAAGCTGAACCTCTCAGAGAGCCTTTTGTTGACTTGTTTTAAAAATCTGTGATTTGACATATGAACAGTTATTAAGACATTTTATCCTGGTAGGCATCAACTGCGTCCTTGAAAAGAAATAGTAGATATGTTGACTTACCTGGATCAGCAAATTTCACTCTTGTTAGTCTCAACTCTGTTATGGGAGCCCTTTTTTTTTTTTTTTTTTGTATTTATTAAAGCAGTGCAGGGCAGAGCGCACGAGAAGCTTCAGTTCCTTAAAGGAAAATAAATGTTACCATTATGCCGAAAAGCAGGTCGCACGGGATAAGAGAGTATTCACTGTGACTTCAAATTTGTAGGGCCAGTTGTTTCCTTGGATGAAATGTGAAGCAAATCTCAAGACTTTCTGGTTACTTCAAGTAATAGAGGACCTCTGCTGCTGCTGCTGCTGCTGCTGCTAAGTTGCTTCAGTTGTGTCCGACTCGGTGCGACTACTCACTAGTTAATATACCCAGTCCCATGTGAAGGGCTTCCCTGATGGCTCAGATGGTAAAGAATCTGTCTACAATGCAGGAGACCTGGGTTCAGTCCCTGGGTCAGGAAGATCCCCTGGAGAAGGAAATGGCAACCCACTCTAGTATTCTTGCCTGAAGAATTTAGTGGACAGAGGAGCCTGGTGGGCTAGAGTCCATGGCATCGCAAAGAGTTGGACATAACTGAGCAACTAAACACACACACATACACATATTGCCGAGAATAGTATTTTACAGGGGTAATTTTCAACTGATGATTAAGACTGCCCATGCTCTCATATATTCACTTTGTTAATGTCAATATTTGTATTTGGAAAACCTCATCAATTACTTAACTGTAATTGGCAAGGAAGAACACACAAGTCATGGTAAATCTGTTGAGGTACTTGATATGCTTTGGTTCTAGCTAACTGTTGAGAAAGACTCCCATGTGAATGTCAAATCACGTGAGTTTCACGTAATATTCCATCTCCTCCCTTTCCCCAGTTCATGCTCAAACAAGTTTGCTATGCGCAGTGGGATAAAGGGCAGTTGGCTTCTTTTTCCTTCTTTACATTATATGTCTTTGTGCTGTTTGCCAGTTGAATCTCTGATCTCTCTAGGGTTGAAGGGCTTCCCTAGTGGCTCAGATAATAAAGATCTGCCTGCAATGCAGGAGACCCAGCTTTGAACCCTGGGTTGGGAAGACGCCCTGGAGAAGGGACTGGAAACCCACTCCAGTATTCTTGCTTGGAGAATTCCATGGACAGAAGAGCTTCAGTTCAGTTCAGTTCAGTTCAGCTGCTCAGTCGTGTCCGACTCTTTGTGACCCCATGAATTGCAGCACGCCAAGCCTCCTTGTCCATCACCAACTCCTGGAGTTCACTGAGACTCATGTCCATCGAGTCAGTGATGCTATCCAGCCATCTCATCCTCTGTGGTCCCCTTCTCCTCCTGCCCCCAATTGCTCCCAGCATCAGGGTCTTTTCCAATGAGTCAACTCTTCGCATGAGGTGGCCAAAGTACTGGAGTTTCAGCTTTAGCATCATTCCTTCCAAAGAAATCCCAGGGTTGATCTCCTTCAGAATGGCCTGGTTGGATCTCCTTGCAGTCCAAGCGACTCTCAAGAGCCTTCTCCAACACCACAGTTCAAAAGCATCAATTCTTCGATGCTCAGCCTTCTTCATAGTCCAACTCTCACATCCATACGTGACTACTGGAAAAACCATAGCCTTGACTAGACGGATCTTTGTTGGCAAATAATGTCTCTGCTTTTGAATATGCTATCTAGGTTGATCATAACTTTTCTTCCAAGGAGTAAGCGTCTTTTAATTTCATGGCTGCAGTCACCGTCTGCAGTGATTTTAGAGCCCCCCAAAATAAAGTCTGACACTATTTCCACTGTTTCCCCAGCTATTTCCCATGAAGTGATGGGACCAGATGCCATGATCTTCGTTTTCTGAGTGTTGAGCTTTAAGCCAACTTTTTCACTCTCCTCTTTCACTGTCATCAAGAGGCTTTTTAGTTCTTTTTCACTTTCTGCCATCAGGGTGGTGTCATCTGCATACCTGAGGTTATTGATATTTCTCCTGGCAATCTTGATTCCAGCTTGTGTTTCTTCTAGCACAGCGTTTTTCATGATGTACTCTGCATATAAGTTAAATAAGCAGGGTGACAATATACAGCCTTGACGTACTCCTTTTCCTATTTGGAACCAGTCTGTTGTTCCATGTCCAGTTCTAACTGTTGCTTCCTGACCTGCATATAGGTCGGGTGGTCTGGTATTACCATCTCTGTTAGAGCTTGGTGGGTTACAAGTCCATGGGGTTGCCAAGAGTCAGATACGACTGAGCAGCTAACACTCCCACTTTCAAGGTTGAAAGGGGTAGGTGGAAGCAGAGGAAAGGGCCAGAAAATACTGTTGTGAGCTGGGATTGTGATTTCTGGATCTGGCAGGTGTTTGAAGCTCGTGTATGGTGCTTCTGATTCACACCCTGTACCCCAGTTCTGGGGACCTCTCACCTGTGGATCCTTCCATGCAGGTAAGGTCACATCCTCTGGCGGGTAACAGATGGTTCCCCCTCAGCCTTGGGAATCAGCATTGCTCTTGTTTCTGAGGTCACTTCTCTTTAGGCATTTCTCATGGGCTAGATACAAATTGAAGCTGCAAGTGGTTCTCTCCTGCCTGTTGCCCATATTAGCTCCACCTTTGCCTCCATAGACTTTGGGAGCACAGCCCAGTCCCAACACAGCCCGCTTTCCTTGCTTGCTATCAGAGCAGTGAGCCAAGGTCTTTATCCCTAAGATTTCCAGTGGATTAGACACATGAGGCCATTTTGTCTGCCAATTCTCAAGAGATACTTATCTAATCTTTTTTTTTTTTTAAGGTTTTTCTGATGTGGGCCATTTTTAAAGTCTTTGTTGAATTTATTACAATATTGCTTCTCTTTTATGTTTTGGTTTTGGGGCCAGGAGGCATGTAGGATCTTAGCTTCCTGACCAGGTGCTAATGGAAAGCAAAGCCTTAGCCACTGGACCACCAGGGAAGTAGTTTGTTGAATCTTCTTAAGACTGTTAAGGCTGCTTTCCTTGGGCTTAAGATGAGGGTGGACACATTCTACCTCTTCCACTTGAGGGGGAGGCACAGCAAACCACTTTCTCCCCAAATTCTCCCTTTTCTTGACTCCTTTCATACTCTTGATGTGTGATAGGAAAGAGTAAAATCCTCTTTGCTAACGGCTTTGTTTTACCAAACACTGCTTGGTGACTTAAACTTGCTGTTGGATTGAGCCATCTATTATTTACGGAGCTTGGCTCAACTCTGGGACTAAACAGCTCCATTTTAACATTTTGTTTGTAGATATACGCATAAAAGTGAAAACTAAAAGTGAAAGTTGCTCAGTCATGTCTGACTCTTTGTGACCCCAGGGACTATACAGTCCATAGAATTCTCCAGGCCAGAATAGTGGAGTGGGTAGCCTTTTCCTTCTCCAGGGGATCTTCCCAATCCAGGGATCCAACCCAGGTCTCCCACACTGCAGGCAGATTCTTTACCAGCTGAACTGCAAGGGAAACCAGATACATTTAACCAGATAAACATGGGGCAGTTTTTTCTAATCTACTGACCATCCAATCACTTAATTCAGTTAATAAAGAGACTGAATTAATGAGGTCAGACTTTGTATCACCCAGGGTCTCCATCGTGTCATCCTGACTTGATTCCTGAACTTAATCTCCACCTTCAAGGAATATCTAACATTGTTTGGCAAAATTGGCCTTATAGTTGGAATTTCTGGACTCAAATAAAAGACAGTATAGAGTTGGATATCATGAGATTTCCCAAAAGGACCATTAATAATAACTGCTATTTATGATCATGAGGATTTATGGTGATTGAGTAGAACAGTTGCTTCTGGTCATGCATAGAGAAAGCCAGCTGGTCTTCTGCTGTGTATACGGTACTGGCGGGCCTCAGAGGCATTCTGTTTATTCCTCTTGACTTTGTCAGCAGTGTGGTGGACCTGGGGTCCCTGGGCCACGTTGTTACAGAGATCCTGAAGGTCATTAAGAGAAGGCCATGGTGGACTGGGCTGAGATGCAAAGATCTCAGAAGTGACTCAGTGCAGCTACCACAAAGAGCCTTTCCTGAGCTGTAAGGCAGGGTGGGGACACTTGAAGACATGTGGTTTCCAGGGCATCTGTCGATCAGAACATCTCATCTCACCCTATACTTCTTGAGGCAGAGATATTGTTCTATATTTCAGATAGTAAGAAACATCTGGTCAATGCTGTATAGTCAAAGCTATGGTTTTTCCTGCAGTCATGTACAGATGTGAGAGTTGGGCCACAAAGAAGGCTGAGTGCCGAAGAATTGATGCTTTTGAACTGTGGTGTTGGAGAAGACTCTTGAGAGTCCCTTGGACTGCAAGGAGATCAAACCTGTCAATCCTAAGGAAAATCAATCCTGAATATTCATTGGAAGGACTGATGCTGAAGCTGAAGCTCCAATACTTTGGCCACCTGATGTGAAGAGCTGACTCATTGGAAAAGACCCTGACTGCAAATGATTGAAGGCAGGAGGAGAAGGGGGTGACAGAGGACAAGATGGTTGGATGGCATTATCAACTCAATGGATATGAGTTTGAGCAAACTCTGGGGGATGGTGAAGGACAGGAAAGCCTGGCATGCTGCAGTCCATAGAGTCCCAAAGAATCAGACACAAGTTAGCAGCTGAACAATAACAACAATGCTGTATAACTCAAAACAGCAGGCTTGTTGTTATGCAGTTGCTCAGTCGTGTCCGACCCTTCACAACCCCATAGACTGTAGCACATCAAGCTTCCCTGTCCTTCATCATCTCCTGGAGTCTGCTAGAACTCACGTCCATTGAGTCAGCGATGCCATCCAGCCATCTCCTCCTCTGTCGTTCCCTCTTCCTCCTGCCTTCAATCTTTCCCAGCATTAGGGTCTTTTCCACTGAGTCAGCTCTTGACATCAGGTGGCCAAAGTATTGGAGATTCAGCTTCAGCTTCAGCTTCAGCATCAGTCCTTTAAATGAACATTCAGGCTTGATTTCTTTAAAGTTTGATCTCTGGTTTGATCTCCTTGCAATCCAAGGGACTCTCAAGAGTTTTCTTCAACACCACAGTTTAAAAGCATCAATTCTTCAGCACTCAGCCTTCTTTATGGTCCAACTCTCAACATCCATAAATGTGCTCAGTTGCTCAGTCTTGTCCGACTCCTGCAGTTCAAAGACTGAAGCCCGCCAGGCTCCTCTGTCCAGGCAAGATTCTCCAGGCAAGAAAACTGGAGTGGGTTGCTATTTCCTTCTCCATCCATACACGACTACTGGAAAAACCATAGCTTTGACTATGTGAGTCCTTGTCGGCAAAGTGATATCTCTGTTTTTTTTTATAAGAAAAACTTTTGCTTTATATTGGACTATAGTTGATCTACAATGTTGTGTTAGTTTCAAATGTGCTGCAAAGTGATTGTTATGCACATATCTATTCTTTTTCAAATTCTTTTTCTATTTAGGTTATTACAGAACATTAAGCAGTTCCCTGTGCTATCTGCTATATAATAGTTCCTTGTTGATTATCTGTTAATGTGTATATGGCAATCCCAAACTCCCAGTCTATTCTTCTCACCCCAACCCTTCATTCCTGATAACCAAAAATCCATTTTCTGTGTCTGTCAGTTTCTGTTTTGTAAATGAGTTCATTTGCATCATTTGTTTTTGGATCCACAAATAAGCGATATTGTATGATATTTGTCTTTCTCTGACTTACTTCACTTACTATAACAATCTCCAGACACATTCATGTTGCTGCGAACGGGATTATTTCATGCTTTTTAATGGCTGAGTCTGCACTGTGTAAATGGACCACATCTTCTTTACCCATTTCTCTGTAGAAGGAGTGTCTTTGCTGTCTAGGTTTGTCATAGCTTTTCTTCCAAGGAGCAAGCATCTTTCAATTTCATGGCTGCAGTCACTGACCACAGTGATTCTGGAGCCTAAGAAAATAAAGTCTGTCACTGTTTCCATTGCTTCCCCATCTATTTGCCATGATCAGATCCCATGAATCTAGTTTTTTGAAGGTTGAGTTAATTAATTCATTTATTCATGTATTCTCTTCCAATATATATAAAATGAGCAGGAAATATGTGCCAGGTGGTAAGCAAAGGACTCATAAGCTTCTCAACATCTAGTAAGAAACACAAACAGAAAAAATATGTGTAATTCAAAGAGACAAATCCTGTAATAGCAGGTCAGCTACCTATTCCCCGTGAAGAATTAGATCTGGTTCAGATGTTAATTTTAGATCATGTACTTATGAGATAAAAACACATTTAAAAAATATTAGGGGAATACAATGGCACCCCACTCCAGTACTCTTGCCTGGAAAATCCCATGGATGGAGGAGCCTGGTAGGCTGCAGTCCATGGGGTCGCGCGGAGTCGGACATGACTGAGCGACTTCACTTTCACTTTTCACTTTCATGCATTGGAGAAGGAAATGGCAACCCACTCCAGTGTTCTTGCCTGGAGAATCCTGGGGACAGCGAGCCTGGTGGGCTGCTGTCTGTGGGGTCACACAGAGTCAGACATGACTGAAGTGACTTAGCAGCAGCAGCAGCAGCAGCAGCAGCAGCAGCAGCAGCAGCAGCAGGGGAATACAATGTTATCTTTAATGCTAGGCTGTTTAATCATCTTTTAATTGATTTCTAAAAATTGGGAATAGAGTATATTTGACTGTGGAAAGAAGTCATATCAAACCTCCTTTGACATTTATGTGATGGATCAGAAAGCTTATGAATACATAGCAATAGAGTTTTCTTCTAATGTAAAAATAACTATTTGGCTTCTTTTGCAAAAATGAAAAATTAGTCATAAATATAAAACCTCTTTTTTTTTCATTAAAAATACATTGAAGGTCACAATGTATTCCTGTTTTCCTGTCTTTTATTGGGACCCACATTCTTCAGATTTGCTGGTTGTATTTGTTGAATTGGCAAGACCACAACATGGTTTAAAAAATGGGTGGTTTGTGGTTTGAACTTAATTGATAATCTGTACATAAAGGGATTTCAAATTAGACTGTGGACACATTGCCATTTGAGTTGCAAGCATTATAGCTGTATATCAAAGCATCTTCATACCTGATATTTACAGTACTTCAAAATATTTCTTTTTATTTTTGTGAAAGCCACAGTCCTTCTCCTGTCATGGCAGCCAAGATTTTGTCAACAATCTACCACTTATTTACCGAGGTTTAAAATTTGATGAGGAGTATTTACTTGTCTGTACAATGCCTCCATGGGAGCAGTAGAAGGTGGTTTCAGCAATGAGTCTGAAAACACTGTAAAACAGTTAAAACTGGCATTTCAACAATTCATTCCTCAAACACACTGGATTCATAAGTGAGTCTCTGTTTTTCAAGTTTACATAGCTTGCTTCTGGTGTTAATGTTCTATTCCACACCTAAGGTGCCACTATGCAGAATTATTTTTCATCCTCAGGGAAGCAGTCCTGATTTGCGCCCAATTTCAATGAGGTTGTGCTAAGCAAACTGTCATTTTGGAATGGCAATAAGCAAGGAAGGCTTCAACAACAGCTCTTTATTTCATCTAATACCTTCTGGTACCACAACCCTGGCTTTTATTATGCTTTCTATTACTTCTAATACATCATTAGCTTTTATTTCTGGGGCCCCTATAGTTGTCAACTACTGGAAAAATAGTGGTGGAAGCTGGCAAGAACAACATGCATTTCCTGCATCATTGCATTTAATCTTGCAATGATTCTTTGATCTCAAAAACTTTAATTCATCCAAATTCACTCAGCCTCTGAGTGGTCAACCTAATATTCAGACTAAAACATATGAAAAGATGCTCACCCTCACTCATAGTAAAAAAGTGCGAATTAAAACTGAACAGAGATATTTTGAGAAATATGAAAAGTTCAAAGATCCATCATATATGTGAGGGTATAGGAGTTCAACCACTTATATAGAGGGCATTTAGGCAACACCTACTAAAATGTTGCTTCCAGGCTTCCCAGGTGGCTCAGTGGTACATAATCTGCCTGCCAGTGCTGGAGATGTGGGTTTTATTCCTGGGTTGGGACGATCCTCTGGAGAGGGGAATAGCAGCCTGCTCCAGTATTCTTGCCTGGAAAACCCCGTGGGCAGAAGAGCTTGTGGGGCACAGTCCATGGAGTTGCAAGGGGTCGTACATGACTTAGCAACTAACCACACACAAGCTAAGATGAATAATGTGCATATTAATCCTATAAGAATTGACTTATGTACAAGATTATTAATTGTAACATTGTTGACAATTGCAAAAGACTAGGGACAAATTAATTGCCCTGGAATGGGGAACTGGCAAAATAAATTATGATTCTTTTACACAATGGAATATTATGCAGCCATACAAATGAGGGATATATTTACATAGCAAAACAGAGAGATATATTGTTAATGAAAACAAACGTTGATACAAAATGGAGTACGTGTTACTATTTTTTAAAAAAGGATGTGGAAATATGTGTGTTCTATATGCATGGAATATCTTTGGAAGGAGTCTTTTAAAAACAGGTAACACCTGTTGCCTCTGGAAAGGGGAAATTGACAGGTGGCACACAGGGGTGGGAGGAGATTCTTTCAAAATTGTTATGGAAATATCTATTGAAGATTAAAACATCGACTCCATGACATACTCAAAAATAAAGGAAAAACAAATTTTAAATAAAATAATACCTGTAAAGCACATGCTAGATGCTCAATGAACAGGCATCAGGCTTTACCTTAGGCTTCCAGTAAGATATCAATAAAGAAATCAACTCTAGAGAAAGGCTGTTTGGGGATATCTTCATTGTAGTCAAACCAATCCGAAAGAAAAGTCTCCAAAGCTGAGTATCAGCTCATACTGCACTAGCCCACTGTGAACAGAAATAATCCCCACCCTTCCAACAGCCAAGCTTACAGAAAGGCTAAGGCAATCTGATTTCTTTTGCCAACCTCTTTCCTCCCCACATACAGACAAAGTGGGGGGAGGTGGGGCGGGGGCGTGGGGTGGCAGATGATGAAACTTCCAAGAACATACACAAAGCTATTATAGCCATTGTGAGGCCACTACAGGCTCAGAGTCATGAGATTCTGGTTGAGTTTCTACAAAAACTTCTTTAAACAATGTGAAGAGTTTGAAACTGGAGTTGCAACTGACCAGTCAGCAAATGCTAGATTACCCAAAATGGTAATCGGGCTGGTGGGCAGAGATGGAAAAGTATGTTAAGTATAGAGTGAAGGGTGAATTTGGGCTGATTGGGAAACATTCATCTGAATGAATGCAGCATTTATTTTCAAGAATAAGCATGTCCAGATTCATGAGCAAGAGCTATATTTAGTTTAATTTTTCTTACGCCCATTCTGAAAAAGCTAAATTACCACGTCAGAAAGAGTCAAAGATCACATTCTACATGAAAGAGAAACCAATGGGAAGGGGACTGCTAGACCTAAATTTTTCCATGTTTCACACAAGCATTCACAAAATGACTTTATTGCTTTTTATGGTCTTCTGCCTCTAGCATCTCAATGTACTGAGGGAGTAAATTTTAGGTATTTGGAATAGTTTCACCTTCAGTTTTTCTTTGGGAAGTAACTGCAATGGAACATATCCTATGAGAGCCACAACTTAGCTCCCGGGCGCTGTGTGGAGCTTGTTTATTACAGATCATTCATTGCTTACACAAAAACAAAGACCATCCAGGTGAGAATAAGGACATATCCTTGTTGAAATGTGAAGAAGAACAGTTCATTCGGGCACCCTGAGGGTTAATCAGGAGATAGTTTGGAATTTTTGAAAGTCTTGAGAAAGTAAAGGGCAGGATGTGCTTTACTTACAGATACCTCCTCCCAGGCCCTTTTGCAATTCTACAAGTAGAGATTTCTCTAGTTTAATAGGATTTCCCACTTAAAAAAATTCAAATACTTGCATGTGAAGTGAGAGTGGAAATTAGTTCAATCAGATACATTCCTATAAACTGCAGGCTGAAGTTAAGGCTTGGAACAAACTAGAATTTGGATGAGATGGGGTTGGGAGAGTGGACAGTTGTGCAACTTGAACTCTCAGCACCCTGCCCCAAATCAAGGTCCGAGAAGCTTGTGTTGGAGTGTTGTGACTGGGACTGTTAAAAGGGGAGGCAAGGGAGTTGAGGACACATACCACAGATGGGAGAGAACAGAATGACTGGGCAGGATTTTTTTTTTTTTCCCTGAATTCTGATTAGAATTCTGGGTCTAATCCATGTTGACTAGGGCTGGTCTCAGAGAAGAGGCAGGCTTGATAGCAGATAGGGAAGAGGTAGATGTTTTAAGGACAGAAAATTGAGAAGGGCAGGATGGAGAACATGGGAAGAAAAAGACAATTTGTACATTTTAGCTGTTCATAAGTATTTGGCATAAAAGTTTGTGGAATTATTTTTTTATTCACATTTATGTACAAAAGTTGCTGAAAAGTGTCACAAAAAGTTATATCTGTATTTGAGAATCAACCAAAAGTTTGCCACTATATTTTTCTGACTCTAGTGTTTATAACGTTATTCCCAACAATTTTTCCAGTTCTTTTAAGAAGCTTTGGTTTTTAGGAAGGTGAGCACTTTTGTATCATAATATAATTTCCCTGATGAGTATGACAGCAAAATGGAAAGGTACTTGAATGTCTTTCAAATTAGATTCTCTTTGAAATTGGAATGTGTCAAATACAGGAAAGCATTTTTTAGGTTAAAGATGCTCTATTTGTAAGTTTGTACAATTTAGAAGATACAGAAAGGATATAAAGTTTGTCTCCAGCTAGAGAGTTTGATTCAAAAGATAGATATATTAATAGGTATCAGGGTCAGACCGTAATAAACTCTATTCTAAGAGTAATGCATGGGAAGTCATTTCTTTATGTTTCATAAGGCAAGTTATTTCTCTGGACACAAGTTGTTTCAATATTTTAAGCTTACATTCTCAAGCTCTTCTCCTCATTTCTTTATCAGTGATTTGAGAATGTGAAGCAATCTTGCTGTGTTTTCCAGAGTTGGAAAATTTTAAGACTCTAAGAATAGCCCACTGAGCCACTAAGATTACATCTTAATTTGATTATGCAGATCACAGCCCACATAAAAAGAAAGAAGGCACTATCTACACGAAGAGAATAGGGGTGGGGTAGGATGGAGATCCAGATTCTAGTTCAGTTGTTCTGGACTAGACATTCAACAAAAATGATCTTTCTTTATGGAGACAATTCAGGTTTGGACTTGACAACCCATAAAGGGGCCATTAATTCGAATATCCTATGTATATAAGATAAGAAATCTGAGTTGTTCTAGAAAATATGAATCTGCTTCCAGATTCTTATCTAAGCTCTAGTTCTGAATTCTAGCCCTTATAATCAGTTCTTTGGAATTAAGTTATTGAGGAATTGAGCTGGCAAAGCAAATGTGATATCAGGGAGAGGTTTAAACGTTCATTATTCAAATAGTATTTATTGGGGCCAAATATTCATCAGAAATTTACTAAGCAATGGGCTCATGATTTGGAAAAAGACAGTCCCTGTGTGCCTTTTAAAAATTTATAGGTCAGGGGGAGGATACAGAGAAATACACAGGAAATTCCAACAGCATTATAAGAGCAATGACCAGGGATTTTTAGGGAGCAATGGGCATTCACAGTCAGGCACACAGTAGAAAATCAAGGAAGGCTTCCTGGTGGCTGTGATATCCGAAGGGAGACTTAAAGGATGCATAGGAGTAAGTCAGATGAAAAGGAATAGGAGGAAGATTCCAGGTAGGATGAATCAAAAATATGAATATTTAGATTCAGACAGAGTTGAGAGAGTCAGAAACTGGAAAATAATTCAGTATGGCAGGAGCACAATTTCTGTGGGATACAACTCTGGAGAAAGAATAATAATAATTCAAGTTCCATTGCTCTCGAGATAGATTACTCTTTCTATAGTATGGTGAATGGACAGTGGAAGAAAAAGTCTGGAGGCATATCTTGGGAGAGAAGATAGTGGCCTGAAAATAATAACGGCAAGAAAATGCAATTGATTCAAAAGAGATCAAGGAGACAGAAATAAAAAAAGATTTGTGGGAGATTAAACACAGGCAGGTCAAGGCTGAAGGCTGGATGTTTGTGGCTTGCACAATTACATGAATAGCAATGCTGTCTGCTGAGACAGGAAACAGAGGGAGGAGTAGGTCTGGGGAAAAGAAACAGCAATTTTGGACAAAGTGAGTTGCAAATGGTGAGCACATAGTAGGTGCTTAAGAAGTCTTTATTGAATGAATGAACATGCAAGTAAAAATGTCTAAGAGGTATCTGGAATGGCTCCTGGCCAGCAGAGACCTTTTGGTTGGAGATTTCTATTTTATTTATTTATTTATTTTTTAAAATTTTTATTTTTACTTTATTTTACTTTACAATACTGTATTGGTTTTGCCATACATTGACATGAATCCACCACGGGTGTACATGCGTTCCCAAACATGAACCCAGAGGGAGAGGGAGAGGGTGGGATGATTTGGGAGAATGGCATTGAAACATGTATACTATCATGTAAGAATCGAATCACCAGTCTATGTCCAATGCAGGATACAGCATGCTTGGGGCTGGTGCACGGTGATGACCCAGAGAGATGTTATGGGGAGGGAGGTGGGAGGGGGGTTCATGTTTGGAGATTTCTATTTTAAAGGCTTCAATGTACAGATGAAACTTAGAACCCTGGGAGTGGTGGAGACCCTGGAAAGGGAGAAGTACAGAGGGGCCAAGGGGGCCTGGAGCTGAACCCAGAGGAATACCAACAACTGTGGGCAGACAGAGGCAGGGATTCTCCTATGGGAGGCTGAGTAGGAAGGGCCCATTACAGCAGGACTAAATACAAAGGCCCTTAGAAGTAAGCTCTTTGAAGGCACAGACATTTGTTGTTTATGTTTGGGTGGTGCCTGTGGACTTAATGGCGTCCTCCCTACATTCGTATGGTGAAGCCCTAACCTCCCCCGTGATGGTATCTAGAGACAGAATCTTCAGGGAGTAATAAAGGTTAAATGAGGTCATGGGTGGAACCCTCATCCAACAGGACTGTGGCCTTCTGAGAAGAGAGAGCTCTGCCCACCAGGGGTGAACACAGGGAGAAGGCCCCTGTCTGAAAGCCAGAAAGTAGGTCTTCAGTAGACTCGATGAAGGTGGCATTCTGATATTGGACTTCTGGTGACCAGCCCCGTGCGAAAATTGACTCCTGTTGTTTAAGCCATAAGGTCTATGGTCTTTTGTTACGGCAGCCTGAGCTGTCTAAGACAGGACCCAACATCTAGCAATGGTCCTGGTAAATAGTAGGTAATCAGTATTTTTTTGAGTGAACTGAATCAATGAATTATTCTTTGGCATGTTCAATAAATATATCACTCCTTTGAGACAGTCGGATTGTAACTGAGGGTCTTGGGAGATGGGGGAGAGAGTCCACTGGTTAGCATGGGTAGCCTGGGATCCTGGGTCCTGAGGGAGCTGGTTATCCAGATGAGTGTGGTAACAAAATAGGAAGGAAGACCTGAAAAGATTCAAAATGCAAAAATCACCCCCCTTTTAAAAAACCACTTGACTAAGGCTGATTCTGAAATTTTGCCAGGTTTTCGATTACTTGATGTGTGTGTGTGTCTATAAAGGTCCTCCTTAACAGCGCATGTTACTATTTGAATCAACTTGAATTTAGGCACAATCTGAATATTGCTCTCCACAGAGAAGTAATACCCTACTTTGGCAATGAGATTCCTCAAGTAAACAATAGATAAAGGGAGGGAGAGGGGCGCAGTATAATAGTAATTGAAATAATTGGAATTCTTTCATCACTCATAGCACTTATAGAGAAAGTACCTTCTCAACTGTCTTATGCTACATCTCTTATAGTTAAATTACATTAACAGTTATCTAAAAAATGTAACATGAAAAATTACTAAATTCTTTTAAGCTGGTGAATTAAATCTGAACCACTCATTGATTCACAATAAAGAGCAGCCATTCTGCCTGACAACCAAAAATCCAAACTAGCCCATTGAGTTCTGGGTAGAAAGACAGGGAATTGCATCTGAGGTCCTGACTTTTATGAGAATTAGGATTTGGGATTTGATTCTAGGCTTAAAAATTAATAAATTAAAAAATAATTTAGATGCGCTGTTTAAGAACATGGTAAAGAATCCTGATTTCATTTGGCTCCTCATCATTAACTCGTATCTTGGCAGGCTTATGTAACACCTGGTCAAGGAAAGTCTGTTTTAGTGAAAAAGGTCCCTGAATAGAGAGTAAGTAAAATTCTGGGGTCTTGAGGGAGCTGACCCCAGGGAGAGGGGTCTGACTGAGAGGATAGCTATGTGCCTTGATGCCCTTACAATGCTGTGTGCCCAGCATCGCACTGTTGTGCCCGTGGATGGAAACGGGGTATATTATGTGCTCCAATATGAAAGAAGTCACGGTCCAGAAGGCAAAATAAATCTATGATGATAGCAATCATAGCAGTGGTTGCCTGGAGGGGTTGCATGTTGGCTAGAACAGGGCATCAAGTGAAATTTCTTGAGTAATGGAAATACTGTATGATTTCATTGAGACAGTTGTCATGTGCACATGTCCAAACTCAAGCTTGTACACACAAGATATGTGCATTTCCCTGCATATCAAATTTACCTCATAAGACAAAAATCAAATGTCAGTTGAAAAAAAAAATCTAGGACCTAATCAAAAGTCCTTAAATAGTATGAACCATTTTTAAAGGCAGAAACCTAACAGGAAATTCTTTTTCTTCTACTTTAGAGAAAAATAAATGGTGTCAAATAAATGTGCAGAAAAACCTCCCAAACAGAGCATTTTTATCATCAAAATAATGATCAGTTTGAACAGAGCTGGAGCTCCACATCTCAGACTGAAGGAACCATTTCTAGGAGTGGAAGCTATTTTGGAAATATTTCCACATTTATTTCCTTTCATGTTTCTGTTGGAGGAATAATGTTTTTGTAAATGTAAAAAGCTTTTAATGGAGCTAAAGAAGAAACTTTGTTTGGTCACAGTATTATCTGGCTACGAACTAAAAATTCAGAGCTTTCTCGTGAATTATGCTGCCAAGAATTGCAGGCTTAATCCTCAAGATTGTATGAATTTAAATTTTGACTTTATGGCCTCAGTCAGTATGAGTATACCAAGATAATCATTTAGGAAAAACAGTTTGAAGATGGTAGAACGTTACAGGGAAATAGCTTCTAAGAGAGGGTTTATCCAGATAAGTATAATATTATTTTATCCTTTTAAGTATCTGGATGAATAAATTAGCCAATATTTGGTGACCCAGTATGACTAGGCACAGTGCTAGGGACTCAGAAAATTCCCAAATACCTCTTTGCAGACCTTGTCCTCAAGGAACTTCTGAGCAGAAGGGGATATATAATGTATATATTAACACAAGGAAGAATGTAACACATGCATGAAATATCACTGGTGTTCAGAGGAGAGGAAATTACCTTTGAATAAAGAATAAAAGAAGGCACTTTTGTTGTGATAGCATTTGGGCTGAACCTTAAAAAAAGACCTTCCCCTGACAAGCCAGCAAAGCGGGGTTCTAGGCAGAGGGGATGTCATCAGGAAAGCTTTGAGTGCTTGGAGCCTCAATTTTTTTTTTTTCCTTTGAATGAAGCACAGGTTACACATGAGTGGGAGATACACTAGACAAGATATTATGGGAAGAAAGGGAGGCCTGAACTCTGGAGGAAGCTGTGATCTGGGTGAAGAATGGAGCTGATGAGAAAATGGGTCTCAAAGCTGTAAAAACAAAATATAAAGCAGCAGGATCTAGGAAGAAGTGTGCGGGGGCAGATGTCCCTAAGAGATCCTTTTGCCAGGTGGGGTAATGCAGGAGGGGCACAGGAGTGTCGGGGGAAGGGATAAATGGCAAAGCTAGAATGCTTAGGCGTGCCAAAGGCTACAGAAAGCCTATAGGAGTGCCCTGGGTGACTGCAGGGATAATGATGCTAGTCACAGACTGGGGGGTTGGAGAGGAGCCCCATGTCTGGGGGAAGGGAGAATGATGACTCATTTTCAATGAGCAGGCAATGCCCAAGAGACTGTTGGCAAAGTGGTCTGGAGATGCTCTCGATGGGGAGCTACAGAAATAGACTTGACCCTAATTCCCCAGCAAATGCCAGGAAGTCAAGGAGGGGAGTGTGAGCCTGTGCAGCTGGGGAGGGTAGAGGAGGGAACCAGGCTGTAAAGTTGTTTGCCAGAAGCACTAGAAGAAAACTGGCAAGGTTCGCTGTCCTTTCCCACCCACCATCATCAAGCCTGGGTGATGATTCTTACCAGGAATAGGAAGAGAATATGGGCAAGAGAGTGTTCTGGAAAACTGACTGTATCGGACATCTGGGACTAACTTTGATGGTTAGTTATAGAATAATCAAAGTCTGTGAAGAGATAATGAGACTTCTTATCCTTCCTGTGTTCAAGTAGAACAGTTGCAAAGTTCCTTTCCTCCCTCTTTCCCTCCTTTCTTCCTTCCCTTTTTTCCTCTCCTTCCTCCCCCTTCTTTCCCTTTCCTCTCCATTCTTTGCACATTCTTGTTTTATTGGGGACTGGCCTAGTACATGCATGGCCACGGTTGACCTAAAGGAGGAGTTAATACTCACAGCCATCAACAACAAAGGGTTCTGTGCTCTAATACTGCAATATTTTGGGACTTTCAAAGCACAAAATACTATTTGCATTATGACATTATTAACATTTTGGTAACTTTTTTAAAAATAACTTTTTACTTCTTTCTTTGTACTGGTCTTAAGAACCACTCATAAATCTCTCACTAACTGCATGAGGTACCAGGGCGAGAGACTGGCCACTCCTGGCATTGTGATTAGAACCATTTAATACCCAAAGCAGTGACTAATGTCTGGCAACAAAGGCTCCAGTAGGTGTCACATGTCCTTAGACATTGGTTAAGGGCCACTAGGAACACTTTCTTTGTATGTTGGTACCATGGTCAAGAGAAACATTGAGAACCTGGAGGCTCTATGTGGGCATCATTGGGAAACAGGTCCTCTACCCATGGTCAATGCCTCTACAACCAGAAAGCCTAAAATCAGTGCCAAACAAAGGCACCTACCTTTGTCTTATCTTCCTACTCTGGGATTTTGATGATATATTTTTTTTCATGTTTACTGAAAGCAGTCAACTGAGCTATTCGTGGAAAGGTTTGTGGGTTTGGTTAACGAGGTGGAGGAATATTACATTTCAGTTGGAAACACATCCCTAGAATGCCAAAACATTTATTCCAAAGTCTGGTTTCCTGGTGCAATGGGAGGCACGGCAACAGTGTGTCTGTTCAGAGGCAGGGGGATGGTGAGGAGGGACAGGGCGGGCTGGGGCCAGCAAGGCATCGGAGGCATCGGATCCAAGTGGATCCCAGAAGGCTTTTATTGTTAAATTATATTCTTCAGGAAAAACCGCCTGTGTCACATTTTGTAAACTTGATATCCACGCACTTTTGACTGGCATTCTATTTTAGCCATAAGCCTATGACTTCCAGCAAGCCTGCTTTCCCTCTTGCCTCGGATGGCAGCAGACAACATGGCACACTTTCTAGGCTCCAGGGAGAAGGAGCAGAAAGGCTTGGGAGTGTTGGTTCCATCCAATAACGCTGACTTGAGTGTGCCACCCCGCTCCCTGTGAGCAGACAGCAAGCCTCTCCTCACTCTCCACTGCCATTCATCCAGCTCTGTGCGGCAGCCCAGCTGCTCTGTCTGCCGGGAGGGGCTGCCAAGTGCCCTGCCTACTGGCTGCTTCCCGATTCCCTGCCATCCCACATGCAAACACATCCCCACATGCTCTGCCTTGCTCACACCCGGAGCCACAGGCACACGGGAGCACATTCTTCCCTTCCTTCTCACTGTCTCAGCCCTTGACTTCTACAAGCCCATGGAACATTTCTGGAAAGGCGCTCTTGATCCAGCAGGGTAGGACTATTTTGATTTCTCTTCGCAGCTTTAGCATTTTGAGAAAGCAACTCACCTTTCTGACCAGTGTCTGTTATCTGAGCAGGGAGATAAGGATTTGCTGTTTTCCCTGGGTTTGTGTGTGCATCTCCTTCTGCTTTCAGGACCCGTAGGGTTCTTTGTGTAATTTACACAGAATTCGGCAGGTTCAGATTTTTCAGAGTCCTCTGAAGTGCTTGTGCATGGTTTTTTTTCCTTAAGATGTTTGAAAATTGAAAGTGTGATTTACGGAAACGAAGTCATCTGTAAAAAGATTGCTTTGGAAAGTAATGGTTGCTGGCCATAAAGAGAAATATCTGTGATTCGCCTAATGTGTTTTTAACCCTTTCTTTGCTTATAATTCTAGTTATGGATGCTGAGCTCAGTTTTGGCTTCATAGTAAATCAGTTATATCTACATATTATCCCCCAATGCTCTGTCTGTTCTTATAAGAATTAGGTAGGTAGAATTAGAATTATGTACTTACTAGTATAAAGATATCCCCAGGTATTACTGTCAGTGATAGCCTCTTTGGCATTTATATATGGAAATTTTGTCAGGTATCCTGTCAAGTGTTTGGGATAGCAATTAAAACCAAGTATCAGTTGTATCAGAATTCATTAGACTGGGGACAAGGAAGTTTATTAAAAAGTATAAACTGTCCATGATTATAGGTACACAGTGTATTTACCATAATTTTAAATATATATTTATATACACACATTATATATATATACATTATATATTATTTATTCTAATATATTATATATATATAATGTATTTGAGCAGGTTTAACTTTTAACTCAGTACCAAACTTTTTCCTGTTTCTTTTTCAATCTGGATATTTGAATCTGCATATCCTAGTCCAAGTGAACCAAGAAGGTCCAATCGGAGTACAAAGGAACAGAAAGGCATCACTGACTTTCAAAATTTGTTGCTGATTTTAAAATTTGTTGCTGAGACCATCAGTACAACATAATTGCTAAAGATGTGGTTAATGACCTCAGGTTTTTTTTTTATTTTTTTTTTATGGAAGGGTCACATTTCATATTCAGTTTTCTGAAGTTCTGGTTGCATAGTCCGTGGAAAGCATGAAGACCCATGTCCTCCTAACAGAAAGGTTTTGGTAAATCGTCATTCACATTAGAATTCCTAATGGACACAAGTACAGTACTGTGGTCCAACACAGACAAGGCGGGCTGGGAAAATCTCGGAAGATCGCGGCTGGAGGCGACCACTTTGGGAGAATTTTTTAGACGAGGGAAACTGAGGTCAGGTAGCACTCTCCTGAAGGCAAAACTCGGCTCTTCCTATACGCACACCTTGAATCTCCGCCCCCTTTCCCCGGACGCCTGCGATCAGTCTCTGCAGCTGCTAAATATAGCTGTCTGCATCGGCAACCGCACACCCCACTCTATCTACCATATCTCGGTTACAGAGTGGTCCTCCCCAGGGTCATTCTATGTACACACTACGTATTTCCAGCCAACGAGGAGCGTGAATCAAACAGCACGGGAGACAAACAGAGATAGATTGGAGCCTGGCACGGGGCACATAAGGTAGCACGTTAGAGAAAGCTGGCCCCGGGATGAGTCTTCCGAGTTGGTTTGAAACCCGTCTTCTCCGGGCCACCTTTAGGAGATCCCTCGGCGCCCCCGCCCTCCTGCCGTGAAATCCAGCCTCTATCCAGCAGCGGCAAGTAAAGTAAAGTTCAGGGAAGCTGCTCTTTGGGATCTCTCCAAAACGAGTTGCGCGCCTGGAATGATGTTGAAGGCAACGTCAGGGGCAGGCAGCAGCCCCTGGCCGGGGGCCAGCACCTTTGTCATGCCTATGAGCTCGGGAGAGCTGTACTTAAAGTTGGAGACCCGAGCCCGCGAGTTGGCAGAGCGTGCTCGCGCAGGGCTGCACTTGCTCGCGTCCGGCGGCCGCCGCGCTCCTCGGGACGGGGCCGGCTCCCCGGGGCCCGGCCGGCGCTCGCGTCGCGGCGGGACATGCGCTGCGCCGCCTCTAACCGCGGGCTGTGCTCTTCTTCCAGGTGGCCGGCCGGCTGCTGAGCCCTCTGCCGCGGGGGGAGACGGTCTGCGCCGGCCCGCGGCCGCTCACCATGACCATGACCCTACACACCAAAGCGTCCGGCATGGCCCTGCTGCACCAGATCCAAGCCAACGAGCTGGAGCCCCTGAACCGCCCGCAGCTCAAGATCCCCCTGGAGCGGCCCCTGGGCGAGATGTACGTGGACAGCAGCAAGCCCGCCGTGTACAACTACCCCGAGGGCGCCGCGTACGACTTCAACGCCGCGGCCGCCGCCTCCGCGCCCGTCTACGGCCAGTCGGGCCTCCCCTACGGCCCCGGGTCCGAGGCGGCGGCGTTCGGCGCCAACGGCCTGGGGGCCTTCCCGCCGCTCAACAGCGTGTCTCCGAGCCCGCTGGTGCTGCTGCACCCGCCGCCGCAGCCCCTCTCGCCCTTCCTGCACCCGCACGGCCAACAGGTGCCCTATTACCTGGAGAACGAGCCGAGCGGCTATGCGGTGCGCGAAGCCGGCCCTCCCGCCTACTACAGGTAACCCGCGCCGCCCGCCGCGCCCCGTCGGGGTGGTCGCCGCGCGCGGGGCGGCGGGAGGGAGCGGGGGCGAGGGGCCGCGCGGCGCGGAGGGAGCGGGGCCCGCAGGCCGCGGGGCTGGGCGCCCGGCCGCAGCCGCAGCCCGAGCCGGGGCCGCGCGACCCGAGGGCTAGCGCGCCGCCCGGCCTGGGGTCACGGGTGCATCTCGTGTTCTCGAGAGTCAAGTTCTCTGGCCCAGCAGCTTAAAAAAAAATTTTTTTTTTTAATTTTAATTTTTTTTCCTTCTCCACCGCCCCCCCCCCCCGCCCCCATGTCTGCTTGATACGCAGATCTGAAACCCCGTGTGCTTCCTAACTAAACAAATATTGGAAAACCGTGCAAAGCAGAGGTTTTTTTAGTTGGGGAGGGGGACACCCCAGAGCCAACACACATAAGGTGCTTTGAGTCCCCAGAAAAGGTCCCGCTTTGGTACTTAAGGCTGGAGGTGTTTGGGACTCGCTGAGCTCAGTGTTATTTATTTATATTAGTAGTAGTATTTAACAATTTTGTTTTACTGTGCTTGCCAAATTTCCCTGCTCCTCGATTTTCGGGTTGGAAATATGCACGCTCTGATAATGATGAGGATGGTGGTGGCAAAGGTGATTTCCTCGGGGAGCGATTTCTGGCCCGTCTTTCTCCCCGTCCCACCTAGGAGGGCTGCGGGGCTGAAACGCGCCCCTCAGAAGACCCTAGAGTTGGATGGGTCTTAAGGAGTTTTCTGATTTCTGAGTTACCCGGACTGAGTCCGTGTCAGAGCCCAGTGCTGGCAGAAGACTTCTGACATCCCGAGATTTATGTGTCCTGTGAGTTTGAAACATGCCACATCGAAGCACGAGTGTTTTGAAATACTTTCCTTACAGCTAAGTTTCATTTCTGGCCTACGGGGCACAGAATGCCCCCGGGAGTGCCGTGCCCGAGTTCAGCCCGGTTCTGTGCTTTTCCTTCAGGGGAAGAAGCAGATGGTAGCTCAGGGCACACAGGGACGTTTTTCTGACTTAGAGGCAAATGTTTTGTGTCTTCTTCTTTTTTGTTGTTGTTGTTGTTTTTTTTTTTTTTTCTTTTTCATAGAGATGACACTTTCCTTCTCCCTTCTTGCTCTCATTTTCCCTTTGACAATTTCTCCCTTCTCTTCCTGATGGACTCCAAAAGGGCTTAGGCAGGGAGTCCTGGGGAATACCAGTGCTCTAGGTGCTGCTGGACAGGGGTGCCACGGAGTGGGTTTGAGAGACCTTAGGGCGCCCACGTGGCTGGGCGTTGAGTTAGGCACTGTCTCATTGTACACTGGTGTCTGGACCTGCCTTTCATCCTTAACCCAGACCCTTCTGTATTGCAAGCTGGGATGATTTTCCATTCAGTGTTCTATTTCCAGAGATATTTATAGTAGAAGCAGCAGGAGGAAGGTGCCAAGTGGCCCCAGAGAATTTGAAGGGGAGATCATGGGCTATCTGAGCACACTCCACATCCTTTAGCCTCTGAAAAGATTTTAGAACACCCCACAGCCAGGCAGGTCCAGCCTGAGTTATTCCATAGAAGACTCACTAGGATGAACAAACTTTCACAAGTTGGCGTCTGTCAAATTCATTTTACTTGTTTTAATTCAGGGTTAAAATGGGAAATGAAAAAGAATTTATTCTGCCTGCTTTTTTTTTTTCAAGTGTTAGAACAAAATCTAACGATTAAGTCTGATTCACACCTTTTAAACTCCTTGATGTGAAGGAAGGCATTGATATGATGTGAGTTCCATAACCTCGTGGTAGACTCCAGAAACTATTTTCTTTTCCATTTAATTTTCAGTTCTTTTATTGCAAATTAATGCCACTGAATTTCAATGGGCACTAATGAGACTGCTTCTCAGTGGATTATTTACTGCCTTGCCAGTAATTACAAAGTGAGCATGGTCAAATGAAGAGGGGATCACATTTTATTCAAAATTGTTCATCATCCCAGTGGCAAATACTATCCCTATAATATGCCCCATCTTAAACTTTTTGCGTTAGATAATATTCTGGTACTTTTGAAAAAAGAAAAAGGGAACTTTCAAAAATAATAAAGGTAAAAAACTCAGTACGTATGGGATTCCAGATGGAAATTCATTTTCAGAATAATTTTTTCCTTTGGCATTTATTTTCCATAACATCCTTTTTTTAATGTTTGAATTTTGCCTTTTATTACCCAGGGAGGAAAAGAAGACTATCAAACAGAATTATTTTACACAGACAGATGTTACTTAATATTTTTCCCCATCTCAATTTTACTGTTTGAATGACTGGGTAAAAAGAAAAGAGCTGATTAGATTCTTTCAGGAACCCTTAGTTTTCTTCAGTAGTTATCAAAAGTTTGGGGGCCGAAAGCAAGTGTTTTTAGATGGCTTGTCATGATCCAGAGGATCATGAAATTAGTTTAGTGAGTCTAGAACATTTTTTTAAAGGAATAAAATATTAAAAAAATAGAAAATACTCAAGTGGGTAATATCTAATAAGAGCAGATTTTGTTTCCTGACAATTTATTTTAATTATCCATGCTTATGTGTGCTGGATGTGATTAAAATGTATTTCTTATTCTGGCTTGAGGTAAAGAAGTTTGAAAGCTACTGACCTAAAATGTTATGGTCAGTAGAAAACAAAAAGTTCAGGTAAGTGCCTGGTTGTTTTATAGACACAAACCAAAAAACAGTTTTGATTGTTTCTGTTTTATTTTTTGCTTACAAATCAGCTGGTGACTTTAGGTCAGTTAGGTTACCCTTTATTACTTAACTTTATTCTTAACTTTTCCATTTGTAAAATGCTATTGTGTGGATTGTCCAGCTAAATGTCCCACTGGGATGTTCAAAGAATTTATGTGGCATTCACATCATTTTATCATTAAGATGCTACGGGTGCTTTCTTCTGTTGGCCATAATATGCAGCCATATCTATGTAGGAAGACATGTAACAGATAAGACTGCCCTGGGCATATAGTAACGGGAGAAAGATGGTTATATATCCCAACAAATTGTTATTGAAAGGGAATAAATTTGTAAATGGGCAAGCTGTGACCTGCAAAATATGTCTTAGCTAAAATTTCATGATGAAGGCAAGTGTGAGTTACCTTATCCTGGGTTCCTTAGCATGTTTAAACATCTTAGAAGGTTTGAATAAAACTGAAGAAGAAAATTAATTATATCCACTATGTTTTAAAAATTCAAATGAGGTGTATAACACTCCATGCTGGTGTCAGTCTTATCACTGAGTATTCTTAGAGGTGAAATATTGCCCTCTTTTCCAAAAAATTGACCAATATCCAAACTTCTACATCAAAGCCAAAGCCCTAGAAATTTGTCTTCTGGGTGTATGCATATTTTCAGTGCTCAGCTTGTGCATCGGTGAACATTTGAACTATTTTTCAACTTTAAGCAAGGCTCACTTCTAGAGAGAGGTTTGAATGGTTAAGTTTCAAGTTTTCAGTAATTCTTTCTTTGTAGTTAGGTGATATCTTAGCACCCTTTTTCCCTGGTCTTACTTTTCTTCAGTTATTTAAATTGTTACTGTGTACCTGATTGTGTGGGTCTGCGAATAGTTCAAGAGCCACGTATTGCTTCAAGATTGAATATATTTTGGATTGAAACAGGATCACATCTTAAAACCCCATTTCATTTTCACCTACTCTATGTGGCTTGTGCATGTTTGGTAGAAAGCCCCCTGAAAGATAATTGTCACTTATTCTAGTCTTCTTTCTCACACTCAGCTAATTTGGATCTCTGAATTGCTTTTGTGAATGTATTTAAGATGTAGAATTCATAATTTAGGAAAATTCAGGTTCAGCATTTTGGTTTCTTATAAATTTTAAGGATATGAAAGACAGGGGTAAGAAACTGACCATGGCAAGAACCGTAGATACAGGAAAAACTATCAAAGACATCAAACTTTTCAGTAAGGCTAAGATAGTAGTACTTTCATCAAGCAAGCTAGTATATGCAAAAGCAATGCATAAGCTATACAAGCGATTTTATTCACATGTTAATATTTGTTCTGGTGTTTTATAAGCTAAAAAAATACTGTAGGGAAGAACTGGCTTAAATGGTCAGGAGTTTCACTACAAATATAGATTGATGATAATATAAACTCATTTTCTGTGGAAGCCAAATTTAAATAAAATCTTTATTACCATCTGCAACATTTGTTTGCAGTCGGGGTTTTCATAAAGAACTTTTATCTTATACATACATTTTTTAAAAAGTCAAAACCCTG
Source organism: Ovis aries (assembly GCF_016772045.2). Taxonomy (NCBI): domain Eukaryota; kingdom Metazoa; phylum Chordata; class Mammalia; order Artiodactyla; family Bovidae; genus Ovis; species Ovis aries. The sequence continues at coordinate 76,609,562 of NC_056061.1, forward strand.
ATTATGTGAAAATAGTTTTATATAAGGAAGTATATGAATTATATTTTTTCTAAAATGTGTACTCAGCAAAAAATAATAAATCTAAGTCCTTCCAATGACTTCAGTATTATTTTTAATGTAACTTTAGAAGGACCCAGTAGAGAAGGCAGCGGGCTAAGTATGTTCCCTTCTTCTTTAGGTTACATTGAATGGGTAAAAGCAAATTGCTTATTTTGTTTAATTCCAAGCCCCAGTTTGCGTATCGAAGAAAGGAAAACAGAATGCCGTAACTGTTTAGAACCAAAATTCATACTCCAAAGAAAGTGCTATGTAAGTCCCCAGAATTCAGCCACTTGAACACAAACCAGCTAAAGTGAAAGTGTAAATAATTTTATGGAAAGGAGGCAGTTCACCAAAATCATCGAGTAGTTTTATTTTATATTTTAAACTCTGCTGGTGAGTTAACCTGTAAGGTCAGTTTTTAAGAAGTGTGTCTGAGCTTCCCATACTCTCTCTCTAAAACATATTCTCACAGTGTCGTCTGAAATCTGAGGATTGAACTGGACTGGAGGTGACTGCAAACGCCTTTATGATATTCTTGACCTCATGAGAGAAGAAACGAATGCCGAGTTCTCATCTTAGAGAATATTAGTAGGAATTATGAGGGGGGAGATGTTTTACATAAATCAACAACAGTTTTAATTATGTGTATATGTTTAGACCCTGTTAAAAATACAAAGGCTAGAAAGGCAACTATTTTGGTCCCAACTGACAAAATTTTATCTATTTTAACAAAGTGATAAGTTAATCAGAAAGACTAGGATTGACTCCACAGGCATCAAGAATGATTGAGTGAAAGGAGAGTTATTTAGTAAGGTGTAGTAGCTAAGTGCAATGACTCTGGACTCAGACTGCGAGGCACCCAGTCCGAGCTTGACAGTGGGCCACCTGTGAGAGCTCAACCAAATTGCCCAGTCCTCAGTTTCTCCCTTTTTTTAAAAAAACGAGACAATAAAATTCTCTTCATTTAGGATGATTATAAAGCTTAAACAAAATACTGCAGACTTAAAAAAAAAAATAGTGCCTAATCCATTGTAAACTCTCAATGACTTAGATCTCAATGCTAGAAGAAAATTATTTCACAATTCTGTAGTCAAACATTATTTTGCACCTGGGTTAATGAAGAAGACTAAGGATTTTAATCAAAATCAGTGTTAAATATTATGCAAAATAAATCTTACACAAACTTCAGTTCGATTGTTTCAATTTACTGAGGTTCTGAGATTCTTAAATAGTGATATGGTGGTGTGATGGTGGAAGCCACGATGATGGTGGCTTTGGCAAAGGAAGGAGGGGATGGTAATGATGATGGTGGGTTAGCAGCAATGAGGTGCTGATGTCAGTTTGGGTAGGCAGTGTTTCTGAATGTCTATTATGTAGCCTGGAGATATCTATCCAGATAGAAATCAAGCATTTTTAATGTACTTTGCTCTTTTCTGTGGTGATATAATTTAGACACATAGTCAAAATTTTCCATAATAATACTGTCAATGACACGGATATCCTAAATCTGTTAAGTGCCTCTCATTGCCATACAGAAATTCAAAAAGAACAATCCAAACAAGCCTGGATTGCTTTCTTTCTGTGTTTCTCTCCTGAACCTTTTAGGGGAACATGGTGCATCCTTAGTTTGTTCCCATAACATCTTCTCCTTGAATCAAATATGTCATCTTTCAGGAGGTAGTAGGCAACTCCGACTTGTTATTTTCTGCTTTCTGAAACTCCTGTGGTTTAGGCTTGAGAAAATTAGGGTGGTTCAATGAAACTTAATTAAGAAAATTTCAGAACTAGACATTTCCCAATGAGCCCTGAAAAAATTCACATGGGGGTCCTTCTTTTTGAAGGTTCCCCCAAAGTATCACCTCCAAGAGGAGCCAGAAACCCCTGAGGGTTTCATGTTCAGAGTCACAACTTCAGCTTGGCCTCTACAGAGCTGCCTGTCCCAGAGGCTCCCTCTCTGTAGTTGAGGTTCTGTCTAGATTGCATCCCTCTGTCCCCTTGTCCCCAACGGTGGTGGGTGCAGGGACACAAGCTGTCTTGTGTGTGCCTGCGAGGCACTACTTCCTGGGCAGTTTTCTTGGCAAATCAATTCACGACTCATTTCTCTCACGTAAAGACTTGGAATTTCTTTTAAGACCCTGAAAGTAAAAGATAATTCTCTTTTGATTCCCTGCAACCAAATAATGTTAGAAATAGTAATTTGTGCATTGGCATCCTTTCTCTTTCCTCCACTGATCTTTGTGCTAATAGTCCCTTCTATTTTGTTTCTTTGCTCTATTTTCTAACGTTCTTCCCTTTAAACATTTCTTGGCTTCTTTTCCGCTATCCAGCTTTCTTTCTCTCTTTTCTGTTTTAGTCACTCCATCTGTGTAGTCCCAGATTTTTTCTTCCATCTTTTCTGGTTTATTTCTTTATTGACCTGTGTCGTCTGTTATTTTAATAAAATTTGGAAAAGGGTTCAGCAGAATTCCTCCCTAGCCTAGGAAGGCCAGTGGTGTAAGAATATGCCTTAATAACCCAGTCATGACGTTAAAAGTGGCATTAACAACAGTAAAAGTTTCAAGAATGATTTTTGTTTCTTGTCTCTAAGGAGAGATGCTTAACAAAAATTCAGGACAAAAATTTCACTTAGTGAAATTGGTCCGGCAACTTATTCATTCATTCATTCATTTGGCCAACTACACACTTGTTCCAAAGTGTGTAAGTTCACCAGGGGCATAGATGAAATAAAACGTGTGTTTATATTCTTAGCAGTTCACACATCAGTGTTAGCACGGAGCAGCCAGGAGCCTTACTGCATGGATGGCTGCAATCCCAGGGCCACAGTCTTCTGCATGTGGATTTGTTAAGGAGGTGACAGAAAGTGCAGCCTTGTATGTTATCTTCTGGCGGTCTACGTTTCAGGAGCCTATATTCACACAAACTTACACTACCCATATAGAGCTGACTATAATTTCCCACTTTGTCAACAAAAACACTCTTTTTTTTAACAGTCATAGATCCGTCCATGATTCATTTTACTTGATGTTTTTTTAAGTGTTAGTTTTTTTTTTTTTTTTGGCATAACTTTCGCTGTACAACATTGTCAGAAATGTACTTGATTTTAAAGGCTGTTTTTGTTGTTTTGGTTGCTGAGTTGTTCTTTGCGACCCCATAGACCTTTAGCCGTCAGGCTCCTCTGTCTATGGGATGTCCTAGGCAAGAATACTGGAATGGGTTGCCATTTCCTTCTCCAAGGGATCTTTTTGACCCGGTGATTGAACCTATGTCTTTTACGTCTTATGCATTGCAGGTGGGTTCTTTACCCACTGAGCCACCTGGGAAGCTGGTAGTTTGACTTTTTTTTTTTTTTTTTGAAGACCTTCTGTTTCTGCTGGACTATTTCAGGCACTTCAGAGAGAGAAGTGCATTATAATCTTGCATGCTAATTTGACTGCAAGAGTCAATTTAGTTACAATGAGAAGGTATTTTCTTCAGTTACCTGACAAAACCTGAGAGGCCTCCAGAAGCTTCTTGGATTTCTAATGGGAGGAACCCCTGAGCTCTGGTCTGAACAGAAAGCTGATCTTATATCACAGTATTTCTCTGAGCCCTTAGCAAAGCGCATGGTACATGAAGTGCCTAGAAGCGTGGTGGGCAGGAAGTACCAGTTACCCTGATTCCCTCTGGCCTCTTGCAGGGAGTCAGGAAGAGATCTTTAGATGGGATTGGAAGAATGTGAGGAGTTTTAGAATCTCCTTTCCTTCACCGGGCATTTCAAGTTCATTGATTCCCATTATTCATGGACTGCACATTTACAAATTCACCTACTCGCTGACATTTTTTGTCACCTTCCAATCACTCAGTACTCTCGGTCACTTTCTCGGTCATTCGCGGCAGCACGGGCCATGCGCAAAGTAGTGAAAAGTTTGAATCATCTGACGTGCGCGGTCCCAGCTGAGGTCAGACCAGGCGAGCTCTGCCTGCTTGTTTCAGATCTCAGACTGTAAACAAGTGTCCTGGTTGAGGTCTGTTTACTGCCACTTTGTGTGTGTGTGTGTTTGCATTTTTGTGCTTTTCATTTAGTGATTTTGCTCTTTAGAAAGCCTGGTGCTGAAGTGCTGTCTAGCGTTCCTAAGTGCAAGAAGGCTGTGATGTGCCTTATGGAGAAAGTACAGATTAGATAAACTTCGCTCAGCATGGGTTATAGTGCTGTTGGCCATGATTTTACTGTAGACAAACCAGCAATGTATGTTAAATAAGATGTCTTTAAACAGAAACACACACACACAGATGAAGCAAGGCTGTATAGTATTTGGTTGATGAAAATGTTACAACTAGAGGCTCTCTCAATGGAGAAGGCAGTGCCACCCCACTCCAGTACTCTTTTCTGGAAAATCCCATGGATGGAGGAGCCTGGTAGGCTGCAGTCCATGGGGTCGCGAAGAGTTGGACACGACTGAGCGACTTCACTTTCACTTTTGACTTTCATGCATTTGGAGAAGGAAATGGGAACCCACTCCAGTGTTCTTGCCTGGAGAATCCCAGGGACGGCGGAGCCTGGTGGGCGGCCATCTATGGGGTCGCACAGAGTTGGACACGTCTGAAGTGACTTAGCAGCAGCAGCAGCAGAGGCTCTCAAGAACCTAACCCTGTATTTCCCCTAGGAGTAATGATTCATTATCCACTAACTCAATGATTGTGGTGCCTTGATAGAATGTAACTGCAAGTACTGAAATAAGATTGTATATAATAGAGTGATGAAGGCACTGGTTTGGGAGACAAGCACCTTATTTCTCAATCCCTGTCTAGCTGTAATCTCTGACTCCATGTGCCTTAGTTTACTCATCTGTAAAATGTTGATCAAAATAGGCCCTACATCTTTTGGTAGTTGGGAAGATTAAACGAGTTCAGAGATGTCATGGGCTTTCAACATGCCCAGCACATAGCCAGCCACATTTTTTTTTTATTACTTCTTTGATGGAGAATTGAGTATTCTACACAGAAGAAGGTGAATATGAGTGCTCTTTAAGAGTCTGGAGTGTTTGTAACTTCCCTATGTGTGTTTATTTTGCCTTCAAGGGACCAGCTTTAACACCCTGTTGTGATTAGAAGTTAAACTTTTCCAACCTAAAGGAAACAGGCAGCTAATATTTTTCAAAATGCTTAGTATATGCCAGCTACTGTGCTAGCAAAATGAAATCAAGCAGCTATAGTAAACCCCAAATAAATTTTTTAAAAAAAGTAAATCAGTTAAAAAAAAAAAAAAAAGAGCGAAAGACGTAAAATACTCTGGACTGAAGCAATTCCAGAGAGGGAAGAAGTTAAAACTCAGGTAAACAGTCTATGGAAAAGCTATGACATATAAGGTAAGGAGAGGATTTCTCTGTGATCTGGAAAGAAGGATGCAGAGACGAAAGAGGAATAGAAGCCAGAATGTACAGAGTATCTAGAAAAGTTGATTTTCAACCCGGCTGCACATTTGGATCAAAGATGATTTCAGAATCACCCAGATGATTAAAAAACTACAGATACCTGGGCCATATCTCAGCAGTGTTAATGTCTGCTCTGGGAGTGAAGCGGAAATAAGCAATTAAAAGAACAAAACAAAACAACAAAACTCCATGAGCTTTCCTCCTGGGTAGTCTGCTGATTCACGGTCTCCCAGCATTTCTGAAAGCTTTATCACACAATCTTCCTAGGCCTGTCTATCACAGCGGCCCCAGGCCGTGTTCTGACCCTGAGGAGAACAATTCAGACCCAGGGCTGCCTGCTTTCCGAGTCTCCATTTCACTGAGCCACTTGGGTTTCAGAAGCAGAGAGATAAAGGAATGCCAAAGAGAAAAATGGCAGTAACATTAATTTCTACTCCTCATCTTTCCAAAATAATGTATAAAGCACGCAGTTGCATTAAGAGTATGAGGCTGCAGGCTTTTGCCACTGGATATGAAGATGAATTTAGGAAACGACCTAAAACAGGGATGTAAATATAGTTGACCCTCAAGCAACACAAGTTTGAACTGCTCACATTCTTGTATAGGTGGATGGTTTCAGTACTAAGTTCTATAGTGCTACATAATCTTCCGTTGGCTGAATCCGCAGATGCTGAAGTAGGCATACAGAAGGAACCACAGATATGGAGGCAGACTATAAGTTATACTAGGAATATTTGGAAATAAATTGCAGTCGATTGGCACCCACAATCCCTGTGTTGGTTCAAGAGTCAAGTGTACGTACCTATGCCGATTAGCGGGCCTTATTTGGGTTTTTGTCAAAGGTTTAGATAATTGAAGGTCACTGAAGTCTTTGAACCTTCCCCTCAATAGGGTTCACTTCTCTTCAGTTCTTCTGATCGTTGCCACACACCCAGACGCTAGCATTGTTGATATAACCTCTAAATATCAATATCAGGATAATTGATTGATTGTGCCAGATTTCCAGTTGTGTTTTTGGAAAGTTCCTCAAACATTTCAATGTGGAGGCCTTAATTAAAACTCTTCCTGTGTACTCCTTTTTGTTGGGAAGTGTTTGCAGAATTCTTTCTGGAGATAAACGGCTCACTCGTTGATGAGGGAAATGGGCATCCAGGCCCCTGACCTTGGCACATCGGCAGTTTGGGTTCAGCTTGGTAAAGTTCCCTCATTGCTCAATCTTCCTTGTGTGACTCTGCCCGGAATCTGCTGAAAGCAAGCCTTTGAAATCGCAGAAACATGTATACTTGTAGATCCTCAGGTTAGAAGTGAGCACAGGGCTCCTCTGATGTCCACAAGATGATCTAGGTGCCGCATAATGAAGCGCCATCCGCCCACAGGCCCAGGGCTCTCTGGTTCTTTGTGTCTGAGGCTCAGTAGTTGAGATCAGTGAGATCAAAGTTGCTTTTCCATAAAAAGCCCAACTCTCATCAAAGGCATCTGTGTTTGACATTAGAAAATGCTAGCCAAGATGTCAGGTGGCTGGTGGAAGCATTCACAGGTTCTAATGTTTTTAATGTTGGATAACTCTATAGTTCACAGAAAGGCTGTATGAGGCATCCATTTGCAGGTCTTGAAAACACACAAAGACACTCCTTCTCCAATGCCTCTCACGTCCTTCTCTCCTTTCTCTGCACTCAACCAGCTGTCTGTTATGGCTGTAATAATTCTGTCCAGGTTTTGCAGATTTTGAGCTTACAAACTCAAATTTTCCAGTTTACCTGAGCTTCCTACCCAAAGTATGCATTTGATTGGGTCCTTCCTCTGTGTCAAAGTCTTCAGTAGCTTCTCCTCATCACAAAACAGAGGCATATTCTGTAATGCAGCATTCAAAGACCTTGTCATTTGATTCCAGCTCGTCTCCTGCACTTAGCTCAGTGCAGCTCCACTCCATGAAGCTCTTGTTCAAAACCAAATCTGAATGGGCACCTTCCCACTTCTGTTGTTCACTCATCTCCCCCATGTACTTTTCTGTCTTCTTGTCCCGCCTATGTTAGACTGAGGGTACACACAAGTCAGAGCTCAGTTGAGTCAGTTCTTCTTGTCCCGCCTATGTTAGACTGAGGGTACACACAAGTCAGAGCTCAGCTGAGTCAGTTCTTCTTGTCCCGCCTATGTTAGACTGAGGGTACACACAAGTCAGAGCTCAGTTGAGTCAGTTCTTCTTGTCCCGCCTATGTTAGACTGAGGGTACACACAAGTGAGGGCTCAGTTGAGTCAGTTCTCCAGATGGGTTTTCCACGTGGCATTCTTTCAGGTTATTGTGCATGTGGAGCACCTTCTTGGGTAACCCTATTATGGAAGTCACCATGGAATGCCTTTCACTATAGTTGTGGATAGATTTGCCTCCCCTATCTATTTAATTGTTACCAATTAATTATAGGGGCTTCCCTGGTGGCTTAGGCAGCAAAGAATATGCCTGAAATGCAGGAGAACTGGGTTCAAATCCCTGGGTCGGGAAGATTCCCTGGAGAAGGAAATTGGAACACACTCCAGCATTCTTGCCTGGAGAATCCCATGGACAGAGGAGCCTGGTGGGCTACAGTCCATGGGGTTGCAAAGAGCCAGACATGACTGAGTGACTAACACTGCAGACTTCAGAATTAATTATTAATAACAGTAATACTATATGGCAGAAATCAACACAACATGGTAAGGTGATTATTCTTCAATTAAAAAAAAACTGTTCAGTTCACTCACTCAGTTGTATCTGACTCTTTGAGACCCCATGGACTGCAGCACGCCAGGCCTACCTGTCCATCACCAACTCCCAGAGCTTGCTCAAACTCATGTCCATTGAGTCCGTGATGCCATCCAACCTCCTCATCCTCTTTTATCCCCTTCTTCTCCTGCCTTCAGTCTTTCCCAGCATCAGGGTCTTTTCAAAAGAGTCAGTTCTTCGCATCAGTTGGCCAAGGATTGGAGTTTCAGCTTCAGCATCAATCCTTCCAATGAATATTCAGGACTGATTTCCTTTAGGATAGACTGGTTGGATTTCCTTGCTGTCCAAGGGACTCTCAAGAGTCTTCTCCAACACCACAGTTCAAAAGCATCAATTCTTCTGCACTTAGCTTTCTTCATAGTGCACCCATAAGGGTGGTGTCATCTGTATATCTGAGGTGACTGATATTTCTCCCGGCAGGCTTGATTCCAGTTTGTGCTTCATCCAGTCCAGCAGTTCTCATGATGTACTCTGCATATAAGTTAAATAAGCAGGGTGACAATATACAGCCTTGACGTACTCCTTTCCCGATTTGGAACCAGTCTCTTTTTCCATGTCCAGTTCTAACCGTTGCTTCCTGACCTGCATACAGATTTCTCGGAAGGCAGGTCAGGTGGTCTGGTATTCCTATCTCTTTCAGGATTTTCCACAGTTTGTGGTGATCCGCACAGTCAAAGGCTTTGGCATAGTCAATAAAGCAGAAATAGATGTTTTTCTGGAACTCTATTGCTTTTTTGAAGATCAAAAAAACTGTTAAATATCCCCCCAATGGCAATAATATTCAGTCATGTAGTATTAAGTCATTATTAAAATGAAATGATTGTTTTGTTAATTTTATGGATTCAGTTCAGTTCAGTTGCTCAGTCATGTCCGACTCTTTGGGACCCCACGAATCACAGCGCACCAGGCCTCCTCCCTGTCCATCACCAACTCCCGGAGTTCACTCAAACTCATGTCTATCGAGTCAGTGATGCCATCCAGCCATCTCATCCTCTGTCGTCTCCTTCTCCTCCTGCCCCCAATCCCTCTCAGCAGCAGGGTTTTTTCCAATCAGTCAACTCTTTGCATGAGGTGGCCAAAGTATCGGAGTTTCACCCTCAGCATCAGTCCTTCCAATGAACACCCAGGACTGATCTCCTTTAGAACGGCCTGGTTGGACCTCCTTGCAGTCCAAGGGACTCTCAAGGGTCTTCTCCAACACCACAGTTCAAAAGCATCAATTCTTTGGTCCTCAGCTTTCTTCACAGTCCAACTCTCACATCCATACATGACCACTGGAAAAACCATAGCCTTGACTTGTCGGACCTTTGTTGGCAAAGTAGTATCTCTGCTTTTCAATATGCTGTCTAGGTTGGTCATATCTTTCCTTCCAAGGAGTAAGCATCTTTTAATTTCATGGCTTTCATAGTCAAGAAAGCAGGAATAGATGTTTTTCTGAAACTCTCTTGCTTTTTCCATGATCCAGCGGATGTTGGCAATTTGATCTCTGGTTCCTCTGCCTTTTCTAAAACCAGCTTGAACATCTGGACGTTCACAGTTCACATATTGCTGAAGCCTGGCTTGGAGAATTTTGAGCATTACTTTACTAGTGTGTGAGATGAGTACAATTGTGCAGTGGTTTGAGCATTCTTTGGCATTGCCTTTCTTTGGGATTGGAATGAAAACGGACCTTTTCCAGTCCTGTGGCCACTGCTGAGTTTTCCGAATTTGCTGGCACATTGAGTGCAGCACTTTCACAGCATCATCTTCCAGGGTTTGAAAGAGCTCAACTGGAATTCCATCACCTCTACTAGCTTTGTTCGTAGTGATGCTTTCTAAGGCCCACTTGACTTCACATTCCAGGATGTCTGGCTCTAGGTGAGTGATCACACCGTCGTGATTATCTGGGTCATGAAGCCCTTATTTGTACAGTTCCTTTGTATATTCTTGCCACCTCTTCTTAATATCTTCTGCTTCTGTTAGGTCTATACCATTTTTGTCCTTTATTGAGCCCATCTTTGCATGAAATGTTCTCTTGATAGCTCTAATTTTCTTGAAGAGATCTCTAGTCTTTCCCATTCTGTTGTTTTCCTCTATTTCTTTGCATTGATCGCTGAGGAAGGCTTTCTTATCTCTCCTTGCTATTCTTTGGAACTCTGCATTCAGATGCTTATATCTTTCCCTTTCTCCTTTGCTTTTTGCTTCTCTTCTTTTCACAGCTATTTGTAAGGCCTCCCCAGACAGCCATTTTGCTTTTTTGCATTTCTTTTCCATGAGGATGGTCTTGATCCCTGTCTCCTGTACAATGTTACAAAGCTCTGTCCATAGCTCATCAGGCACTCTATCTATCAGATCTACTCCCTTACATCTATTTCTCACTTCCACTGTATAATCATAAGGGATTTGATTTAGGTCATAGCTGAATGGTCTAGTGGTTTTCCCACTTTCTTCAATTTAAGTCTTATTTTGGCAATAAGGAGTTCATGATCTGAGCCACAGTCAGCTCCTGGTCTTGTTTTTTGCTGACTGTATGGAGCTTCTCCATCTTTGGCTGCAAAGAATATGATCAGTCTGATTTCGGTGTTGACCATCTGGTGATGTTCATGTGTAGAATCTTCTCTTGTGTTGTTGGAAGAGAGTGTTTGCTATGACCCAGTGCGTTCTCTTGGCAAAACTCAGTTAGCCTCTGCCCTGCTTCATTCTGTATTCCAAGGCCAAATTTGCCTATTACTCCAGATGTTTCCTGACTTCCTACTTTTACATTCCACTCCCCTGTAATGAAAAGGACATCTTTTGGGGATGTTAGTTCTAAAAGGTCTTGTAGGTTCATAGAACCGTTCAACTTTAGCTTCTTCAGCATTACTGGTTGGGGCATAGGCTTGGATTACCATGATATTGAATGGTTTACCTTGGAAATGAACAGAGATCATTCTGTTGTTCTTGAGATTGCATCCAAGTCCTGCATTTTGGACTCTTTTGTTGACCATGATGGCTACTCCATTTCTTCTAAGGGATTCCTGCCCACAGTAGTAGATATAATGGTCATCTGAGTTAAATTCACCCATTCCAGTCCATTTTAGTTCGCTGATTCCCAGAATGTCAATGTTCACTCTTGTCATCTCCTGTTTGACCACTTCCAATTTGCCTGGGAACCTGGAATGTCAGGTCCATGAATCAAGGCAAATTTCATGGATTAATTTAGAGTAATTGCATAGAATTAATTAATGTGTATATTCACTCACTCAGCAAGCTTTATCCAATGTCAACTGTACACTAATCTCTATGATAGTTATAGAGATTGGATACATTACCTGTCATTAAGTTGCTCACAGTCAAGTGAGAGTGATGACAAGTGACCAGATAATCAAAAACCAGTGGAAAAAGAATGGTGGTAGAGGAGGGACCACCAGAGGTACTGAGGAGGGGCACTTAGCCAGATGGAGGGCTCCTGTTTCTGAGGGAGAGATCCAAAAACGTGTGAAGGAGGGAGGATTTAGGCAGTGAAAGAGGGTGGGTGAGGCTGTGAAGAGATGCCGAGTCTGGTTGCCTGGTCCTCCCTAGAGTTCCAGCCCGGTTCCTTGCATGGAATGAATGCTTATAATTTACAAAGCCAAATTGTTGAAGGAACCAAAAAGTAAATTGTTAAAAATAGGAGAAATAACTTTAATTAAACCAGTGGCTAGTATTTTTCTGACTGTAGTGCACTAGGCACCCTGCTGAAAGCTTTAATGGATGATCTTGTTGAATCCTTATACCAGCCATAAGAGGCTCATACTGCTATTATTCCTATTTTATGGATGAAGAAACTAAGAGAAAGAAAGTGACTTGCCCAGGGTCTCACAGCCAAGAATGGAGAAGTTTGTGTGCATTAGCTTCCCTAGTAACTCAGAGGGTAAAGCATTCGCCTGCAATGCAGGAGACCTGGGTTCGATCCCTGGGTTGGGAAGATCCTCTTGCATGGAGAATCTCATGGATGAAGGAGCCTGGTGGGCTACAATCCGTGGGGTCACAAAGAGTCAGACATGACTGAGCACATGAATTCAGTTGCTCAGTTCTGTCTGACATTTAGTGACCCTAAGGACTGTAGCCTGGCAGGCTCCTTTGTCCTTGGGATTCTCCAGGCAAGAATGCTGGAGTGGGTTGCTGTTTCCTCCCCTAGAGGATCTTCCCAACCTCGGGATCAAACTTGTGTCTCTGGTGTCTCCTGCATTGCTAGGCAGGTTCTTTACCTCTGAAGTCCCTAGGCTGAGCCAAAGGAGAATTAAGGATTCCAAATCTAGAAGGTGAATTTTGGAACTCAAGTTTTAACCTGTTCTATTCTGCACAAAAATGGCCAGAATGTCTTCTATCACTGATTGATTTACTTGGCAGTTAATTTGTTGTGTCTTTATATTTAGACAATGCTTTAGTCTTAGATTATGTCCCAGAGCTGCTTCTTTTAGTTTTATGGGAAATGACTTTTTATGCTACTTGCTAAAAGTGTGTTTAAACATGTTTTCCATTTAGTAGGGGAGTGTTTGCTGATATCAGGGGGAACCATTAAATAAAATCCTGCAAACACTTCCTGATAGCAACCTTGTGCATTTCTCCATGTGAAACATACCCAAGGATTTAAAATCCAGACAGAATTATAGTATTCATTTGGTCCAGTCCTATCTTTACGTAATTAAAATTATAGAATCACAGTATTTGAAATTTAGGAGGAATTTTAGGTGTGATGGAGTCCCACCTCTTTATTTTCCAGTTGAGGAAATTCAAGTCTAGAGATGTGAAGTGACTTCCCTTAAGCTCCCCAGTTAGTGTGGGCAGAGCCAAGGCTAGAACCTATGCCTGCCTTCTGCCTGCAGCCCTCCACTTCATGCGTAACTGCTGGAGGTGTGGCCAACTTCTGTTCACTGAGAACTTCAGGGCCATGCCCTACTCCTTGTAATTCTATCATGGAGAATAGAAATTGAAGCAAAGTAGAATGAAGAAATGCCTGATGCTGATCATGACAAAACTGTAATAATGGCTTAAGTGAATGCACCAGCCGTCCCTGGCTAGACAGGCCATCAGTTCAACTGGTGTTTGGTCCTTGTGAGAATTTTTAATCTTGGTTTGACACTCCAGTTTTAAGAATCTGGGAGACTTTTATATTTAGATCATCCTGTCAGTTCTAGTAATTATACAAACAGCCCTCTGTATCCACGGGTTCTGAATCCAATTAACCACCCATGGAACATACTGGGGGAAAAAAAGTCCAGAAAGTTCTCAAAAGCATAACTTGAATTTGCTGTGCACAGGTAACTATTTACTCGCATTTTATCGTATTCACAACTGTTTATTATATTAGGTGTTATATATAGTCTAGCGGTCATTTAAGGGTCTTTGGTAGCTCAGACCATAAACAATCTGCCTACAATTTAAGAGACCAAGGTTCGATCCCTGGGTCAGGAAGATCTGCTGGAGAAGGGAATGACAACCCACTCCAGTATGTGCATAAGTTACATGCAAATACTATGCTACTTTATGTGAGGGACTTGAGCATTCATGGATTTTAGGTGGGAGTTAGGGTGGAGGTGCCCCCAAATCAATCCCCTGTGGTTGAATGTCAAGGGACAACCATATCTTGTTACTTTGTGATGGAAGATTTCCTTTCTTGTTTTCTGTTTTTCTTTTCCTGAGTTTAAAGGTTCAGGATTACCTTACTGGACTTCTCTGGAGACTTCTGCTGACTCCTTTCAGATTTCTAAAGCAGTTGGATGCTATTTTTGTTCCATAATTACCACAGTGAAAATGGAACTTGAATTATTTCATAATAGATATTTCACCTCAGTATCGGCAAAATTAAAAAATAATTCAATCTGCACTTGATCCAGCAGCCTTGTTACAATAGACTATTTTTATAACAGGGTCTCATGTTGAAAATCTTGTGTCTTCTTTGGGACTAATTGCTAAACCCAATGTTGGTTATACACTGTTTACTATTAAATTTTCCCCCTTGTAGTTAATATTGTTCCAGGAAATGAAATGTAAAATTAATAAGAATGGCTATTGATGGAACCGTATGTCCCAAGTATAATTAATGTTTCCTGATAAATGTGTTAAAGAAGGGCATGGCTGATGGGTTATAACTGTACTAAACCAAGATGATTTGAAACCACTTATTCTGTAGAAATGCATATTTCTCAGGCTGGAATTTATAGCTAAACAAAACTATAATATTTTTTCAATTTTGTTTTTAAATTAATTAAAGAACTGTTAGACTTGTCAATTAATTAATTGTCAGTTAACTATACTTACATTAGCTTTCAATGACTTTTTGTTTTTCATGGAAAGGATGACCTTTATACATGTGAAAGAAGAGCTTGACGTGGCAAAAGTTCCTATAGACTTCTTGAGGTTACCTTTCCATTTTTCTTTTCTCTTTTATAAAAAATTGTAGACCACAATGTATTTTCTTCTGGTTGTGAAAATGCTGTCAGCAGCCTCTCAGCAAAAACACTTTTGCTGAGAAGTTGAAGACAAAGCTTCCATAGTGATTTGTGGAGAGCTTTGGCCCTGCATTCTGATTTCTGGTGGCTCCTTGCAGCCTGGGGATGCTACATACAAAGGATGATTAGGTCATTGGTCATTGTTTCTAAAGTCAATATTTCTCCTGAGAATATGATCATTTTAATCTTCTCAAGGTCTAGGATAAAACTCTCTAATTGGATCTACATGAAGGAGAACAGCAGTAGGTGGATGGAAAGTGAGAATGATCAATTAATGTGAGGTCACAGGCCTCATGGTGCGATGCGAGATCATGCTCAGCACAGAGCGAGCTTCCCTTCGGTGGCCTAATCCACGTGAATTGGATGGTGCATTAGTCTTTTGAACTCCTAAATAATTTTAGTAAATGAGTGAGCATTAATTTAATGTGAAGTCCCATTGGCTCAAGGGTTAATGCATGTTCAAAATTGCCTAAGTTTGTCTAAAGCAGTCTTTTGTCTCTTGACGAGAAAAGCATGGTTAAGCCTGTGATGTAACCTTTCCCACTGTCCTGAACTCAACTCTGTCATTGCTGCCAAACTTGTGTATCTCTGCTGCCTGCTCTTAAAAGCTTTGCATTTTGGATTGTCCGGTATATATATAGGATGCTCAAGTGAATTTGAATTTCAGATAACAAACAAAAAAACTTTTGTAGTATAACTATGTCCCACATGATGTTATACTAAAAGATTCTTTGTTGTTGATCTGAAATTCAGCTTAACTGGGTGTCTTGCATTTTTATTGGGTAAATCTGGCAGCCCTGGCCATGTTGCCTCACTGTTTACTGAGTTTCAGTTTTGAAGCCTGAAGGTTATGGTTTATGGCTCTCTCTTCCAACTAGTACACAGATGTCCGCCTGTCTTTTCCTACCAGGAAAGGAGGCACGCTGATGAGGAATCTGCACATTTAAATAGTTGTCATCATTCTTGATTATAATTAAGGACATAGGTTTAGAGTAAACCCAGAATGACATAGCTGTTCATTCTGTTACTCAGAATGATAGAGTACAAGGGAAGATATTATAATACAATATCACAGCATTATAATTCTGCATGAGGAGAAAACCAAGGATAAGGACCTAGTTTAAAAAAAAAGAGATCTGTCATCTGAATTATTGATTAGATAACTTTTGTGAGTAATCTAGTGAGTGAACTTTTCTTGGTTGTTTGGAGGGAATTCTCTTATTCTTACAGAATTATGATTGATTTCAGAAAACAGTAGGTTAGAAAAATTATTCTTGGAAATGCTTTCCAGAGTGTCAAAGATTTAGAAGAAAAAAAAATACAGCTTCTGTCTAGATAGAGCATTAAACAGATCTGTACTCCCTTCTCCATTTCTTCATTTTTTAGCACGTTGGGGTGGCTGACTCCCTAGCAGGAGAACTTGAGCTTGGTGGTGGCGGCTTGCTGCATGAGGGGCCTCAGTGCATGGCTGCAAACCAGCTTGTCGGGATGGCATGTGGCATGGGGACCTCCAAATGCATGGATACTAGGAGGCTTGTAAAGAAACCAAGGCTAAGGGGGGAAAAAGAGATGCTTGGGGGGCAGTGAACCAAGGAAGTGATCCAGCCATCTTCTGTGTATGGCTGGATAATTGTATGTGTGTAATTTTCTGTTTAGGGGGAGTCCTCTGAAGTCTTTTGGGTGAGACCATGGGGAACAAAGTGTGAGTGAGAAGCCACAAGCCTTTGGAAACATTTCCTTTTACTCCGCCCTAACTCAAGGACATTGAATAGCTCCCAGAGGCACATGCCAAGGCATAGCTGGGCCTGGTGGGGTGGAGTGGGGAGAGTTGGAGCAAGGTTCTCAGCCGCTTGGGAAACTTGCTGCTTGAGCTGGTGGCAGCTGAGGCCACTGGCTAACAGCTGAGTGATTTTGCCCAACTGGATGTGAGCCAGGTTTGAGCAAAGCGCTGGGGATGGGAGGGGAGTAAATGGAAGGTTGGTTTGATTGTTTCTGCTTCATGGGATGCTTATACCTTGCAGAACTGTGGCAGAAGAATCAGGATTATTTCAGAGCTAAACAAAACGAGTCATAAATACCGCTTATAAGTGTAGTAAAGATGTGTAATATTGACTTCCCTCTGACCAATGCCAAGTCTTGCAGGAAGATTGAGCAAGTGAAGTAGAGACTGGGAATTTGAGCCCTTCCCCCAGAGATGTCATATTGCATCTGACTGCACCTTCTAGAAAAAGCCATCAGAGGGTACTGTCTAGAAACTGGAGGAAGCTCAAGAGGCTGCTGTCTAGAAATGAGAGGAAACTGCAAATGCAAAGGCTGGAACACACCAGCCTGTGCCGGGAGGCCTGAGGCACTGATGTTTCCCAGGAGTTTCAGAGCAGCTGTTTTCTTTTTTCTTCATCTCATAGTATTTCTTAATTCAATTTTCAGGATCAGGTCATCTAAAAATCATCCAAAAATTCTTCTCTGAAAAACAATATTCCTCTAATTTATGACTGTTATTTGATTATTCAAATGAACCAAGTCTTTTAAAAAAAATCTGCCTAATTCTGAGCAGATGTATAGAGAAGATCCCTTCTGGAGGGTCGTTGTCACCTCAGAACCCCAGCCCTGACCTTCTTCTCAGCCGGAGGTGTTGGGGATCTGTAGTCTGAACTCTGCGCGGAAGCCACTATGGTGGTGAGGATACAGGACAGGCCCTTTGTGACCGGTCTGTAATCCTTAGGTTTGGCCTTCAGGAGTGTTGGGATGTTCTGGCAGGTGTGGGGTGCCTGCAGGTCCAGGGTGTCCATCACGTGATCAGGTAGTCGATGTCAGTGGCCAGCTGCTTGGTGGAGTGCAAGGCCCATCTCCATCTCCTGGCTACTTGAGACTCAGGCTCTAGACACCTGTGCTCCATTAACTTTGATGACTTCCTGAGCACCACACTGGACCATAGGTCCAAGGAGTATCTGAAGTCAGTTTGTCTTTCTGATCGAGAGTGACCAATGTAGCCTGTCTGACGCAATCTTACTTCACTCTGGTGATGTTGTAGGACCTCCACCTAGGTGCACTGGATGGCTGAGTCAGTTTGCCCATTCATTCATTCAGTCAGTCAGTATTTTTTGGCCGTCTACCCTGTGACAGGCATCATTCTAGGCACTGGGAATAGACCAGTGAACAAACCAGACTGATCAGGAAAGGTTCCAATATGAAGGCAACACATAAGCCAGGATTTGAAATAGGCAAGGGAATGGTAGCAGGGAAGAGTATTTCAGGCTGAGGTCACAGCAGTGAAAAGACCCCGAGGCAGGAGTGTGCCTGCTGTGTATGAGACAGGGAGACTGGGATGATGAAGTGGAGTACCAAGTCGGAGGTGAGGCTGGAGAGGAGTGTAGGCCTCAGAGTGAATAGGGCCTGTGTAGACCACTGATGGGATGCTGGCTTTTCCTCCAAGTGAGTGAGAGATTCATCAGATGATGTCAAAGAGTGGAATGACCTGATCTGAGCTTTTCTTGTGACTATTTTAAAACCTTTACAAAAAGGGAAAAGCACAATGACCCTTCATGTTTTCATCACCCAGCTTTGACCATTATAATATAGTTTGTCAATATTTCTGTATGCATTTCTGAAGTATGGGGACTGCTTTGTAAAAATACAACTATACTATTATTATCATATTTAAAAGTTAACAATATTTCTTTAAACATCAAGAAGTTGAATTGATTTATATTTTGAAAGTCAAGCTGATAGATTTCCTGACAGCTTTGATGCAGCTTGTGAGAGAGGAGTCAAGGATTAGAGAGTAATTAAAATCCTTTTTAGTGTCATACATTTATTGGAATGCTACTATATATGTACTTCAAACTAGGTCTTTTAAAAATTAATTTAATTAGAGGCTAATTACAATATTGTGGTGATTTTTGCCATATATTGACACGAATCAGCCATGGGTGTACATGTGTCCCCCATCTCGGAACCCCTCCACCTGCCTCCCCAGCCCATCCCTCTGGGGTGTCCCAGTGCACTCGCTTTGGGGGTCCTGTTTCATGGATCGAACTTGGACTGGTCATCTGTTTCACAATGGTAATATACATGTTTCAATGCTATTTTCTCAAATCATTCCACCTTCACCTTCTCCCACAGAGTCCAAAAATCTGTTCTCTATATCTGTGTATCTTTTGCTGTCTCACATATAGGGTCATCATTACCATCTTTCTAAATTCCATATATATGCGTTAATATACTGTATTGGTGTTTTTCTTTCTGACTTCACTCTGAATAATAGGCTCCTGTTTCATCCACTTTATTAAAACTGACTCAAATGTGTTCTTTTTAATAGCTGAGTAATATTCCACTGTGCCTGTTTACCACGATTTTCTTATCCATTCATCTGCCGATGGACATCTAGGTTGCTTCCATGTCCTAGTTATTGTAAACAGTGCTGCGATGAACATTGGGGGTATGTGTATCTTTCAATTCTGGTTTCCTTTAAAGATTAACATCAGCATCTGGCTTCAGGGTTTTTAGTTTCTTTTTGTAAATATTATCCAATACCATCAATTCTTCAGCTAGAGAAAATATTGGTATTGCTATTTTCAAATGTGGAAAAGTAGCACAGAATTGCTCACTTGTTAAGTGACTTATTCTAAAGTCCCTTAAATGGTGGTTTAGAAAATCCTGGTCAACTGGGAATGACTTACCCAAACTTGAAGTTTCTTTTGCCCTCTTATCTCTTCTGCTCTAGAAGAAATTTGGGCAGACAATCAGATATATATTTGGACAGATTTCCTAATCTCTCAAGGTAGTTTAAACTATTTAAAGAGCTGTCATGGATATAGTGTATTATAACTCAGCTGAATTATTGAATTTAAAGAAAATCGAAAGATTAGTTGGCTGCCTCCTATATATTGGATGTCATGTACAAGGATTTCAAGGTCTAACAGGCTTGAAACCTTGGAACTGGAATGTTGAGCAGTGTAAATGGGGGCAGAGAGAATACCAGGTATAGAGGTAGCAGAGGGAAGAAATGAGTCTGGATGCGATCAGGAGTTCTTCTGGCTCGCAGGGGTTGGGCAAGGGTATTCTTGGCAGAAAACAACATGAGCAAAGGCGTGAGAAGAGTAAAGGTGTGGCAAGCTGGGAAGTGCACGCAGTTGGCTGCTGAAGTATGTGGTACCTGGCATGTAGGTAAAGGAGCAGCAGGATGAGTCTGGAGACAGAGGTCAGGCTTCTGCAGAGAGCACTTTGCATCTTTTATCCTCAGTCAAAGAGGTAACAACAGCATCTGAAAGCTCTCCAACTCTCTGCAAGTTACATAATCACTGCCCCCGATGGGGTGTTTCACATGTACCTACCCAATCTTGTCCCGTGTTTGTCCATGAGACTGATGTCGTCTGTGGCTCTGTCAGTGTCCCACATGTTCTGCTGTATTTGGATGCCACTGTCTTCAAATGTTGCCACTGCTACACTTCAGAGTGATCTACTGTGTCTTCTCAGAAGTAAGCAAAATATCAACAGCTAAAGAATAGACAGCTCATTGAGCTTGCATCCTGTAGTGTGGTCATGCTAAGTTGATTCAGTTGTGTCCCACTCTTTCTGACCCTATGGACTGTAGCCCACCATGTTCTTTTGTCCATGGGATTCTCCAGGCAAGAATACTGGAGTGGGTTGCCATGCCCTCCTCCAGGGGATCTTCCCAATTCAGGGATCAAAACTGGGTTTCTCACCTGCATTGGCAGGTGGGTTCTTCATCACTAGTGCCACCTGGGAAGCTTCCTGTAGAGTGGGTTGGAAAAAATCAAAGTAACCCTGCAGATTTATTTCTAGCTTCCCTTTCTAAGTGAGCTCTTAGTCCCTACTCAGAGGTGTTGAAATTTCTGGTCATTGATTATGTTGGACAGTTTGGCCATTGAGGAAGGTTCCATGCAAAAGAACCTCTGTTCTTTTAAAACCATATCCGAATTGTCTTCTATTCCAGGATATTTCATTTGCTTGTGAACTCTCTCTCCAGCCATGCATGCCAATCTAAAGAGAGCTCCAGAAGATGAATTATGTCTCCTTTGTCATTGATCAGTTCAGTTCAGTTGCTTAGTCATGTCCGACTCTTTGTAACCCTATGAACCGCAGCACACCAGGCCTCCCTGTCCATCACCAACTCCCAGAGTCTAACCAAACCCATGTCCATTGAGTCGGTGATGCCATCCAACCATCTCATCCTCTGTCGTCCCCTTCTCCTCCTGCCCTCAATCTTTCCCAGAATCAGGTTCTTTTCAAATGAGTCAGCCCTTCGCATCAGGTGGCCAAAGGATTGGAGTTTCAGCTTCAACATCAGTCCTTCCAAAGAACACCCAGGACTGATCTCCTTTAGGATGAACTGGTTGGATCTCCTTGCAGTCCAAGGGACTCTCAAGGGTCTTCTCCAACACCACAGTTCAAAAGCATCAATTCTTCGGTGCTCAGCTTTCTTTATAGTCCAGCTGTCACATCCATACATGACTACTGGAAAAACCATAGCCTTGACTAGATGGACCTTTGTTGGCAAAGTCATGTCTCTGCTTTTGTATATGCTGTCTAGGTTGGTCATAACTTTCCATCCAAGGAGTAAGCGTCTTTTAACTTCATGGCTGCAGTCACCATCTGCAGTGATTTGGGAGCCCCCCAAATAAAGTCAGCCGCTGTTCCCACTGTTTCCCCATCTATTTGCCAAGAAGTGATGGGACCAGATGCCACGATCTTAGTTTTCTGAATGTTGAGCTTTAAGCCAACTTTTTCATTCTCTTTCACTTTCATCAAGAGGTTCTTTAGTTCTTCTTCACTTTCTGCCATAAGGGTGGTGTCATCTGCATATCTGAGGTGACTGATATTTCTCCCAGCAATCTTGATTCCAGCTTGTGCTTCTTCCAGCCCAGCGTTTCTCATGATGCACTCTGCATAGAAGTTAAATAAGCAGGGTGACAATATACAGCCTTGACGGACTCCTTTTCCTATTTGGAACCAGTCTGTTGTCATTGACAGCTCAGCTATATTTTCTTCTACACAGGTTCCCGCCTCAATCATTGATAGAGCTCGGTGAAACAAGAATATGTCAAATATACAAGATGTATTGAATATGTCCCTCCATTTCTTTGTTTCTCTATTTCTTGTCTTTTTTCCCTCTAGTTTTTTTCCTTCCTGTTTTTTCATGCCTCATATTAGTGAGCAGTGACATTTCTGTGGGCAAGCCACTTTTATACTTAGAAACACAATGGCCATCACTGTCAGCTCTCTGATAGAATGGGTGTTTGTCATCTTTGATCGGTCGTGGGACTGAGCACTGAGCAGGCTTAAATACAGTGCTAGGGCCTCTTACCAACTTATCTTTTACACATTTTATTACTCTTGGGAAAGAGTCTTGAAAAATGGGCTGTGCACTGGCGAGACCCACTGAAGAAATCCTAGCTGCTTACAGATGTTATTGTTGGTCAGAAACATGGTCACCCAGCGTAGAGGATGGAAAGCAATTCAGAAAACATAGTTGAAACTTCTCATTTTACAGAGAAGAAACTGAGACCCAAAGAGGTTGGGGACTTGCTTAAGCCATGCAGCTGTTACTGGCAGCTTTTTATCTAGAACCCGAGAGTTCTGACTCAGGGTTGAATTTTTCCACCACAATACCCTGCCTCCCTAATTGAAGTTTATTACATTTGCAGCTCTGTGATCCCTAATGACATACAGATGACATACAGATTCCCAAATAATTTTTGTAAGGAAAACTTTCCATGTGCAACTCTAGACGTGTTTGTGTGGTCTTTTTATGTGATGATATATTATTGTTCTATCTCTTGGATGGGGTCATCAGTTTATAATTTATGGAGTGATTTATGGATCACATTCAGAAGCAAACCAGAGGCCAGTGGTGGAGCTCCAGGACTGTTTTTGGTGTTTTGTGCCTGGAGTGCCTTTTCCCAAAAGGCCCAAGTCTTCCTCCTTGAGCTGAGTTGTCTGCTTTCCTAGGAAAAAACCTATCCTCCTTCTCTTCCTTCTGTTCCTCTTTCCTTACTGTTCCTCTTCCTCCTTCTGAATCTGTCCTATGTCCTAGGATGCTCTGTTGCTGGTAATAAGTAGACACTTTCCCAGTGCTATTGAATGAATGAATGAATGGATGGATTTCTTTTTTTTAATAAATTTATTTATTTTAGTTGGAGGTTAATTGCTTTACAATATTGTATTGGTTTTGCCATACATCGACATGTATCCGCCACAGGTATACAGGTGTTCCCCATCCTGAACCCCCCTCCCTCCTCCCTCCCTGTACCATCCCTCTGGGTCGTCCCAGTGCATCAGCCCCAAGCATCCAGTATCATGCATTGAACCTGGGCTGGTGACTCGTTTCATATATGATATTATACATGTTTCAATGCCATTCTCCCAAATCATCCCACCCTCTCCCTCTCCCACAGAATCCAGAGGACTGTTCGATACATCTGTGTCTGTTTTGCTGTCTCTCGTACAGGGTTATCATTACCATTTGAATCAGTTCTAATGAAGTGGATGAAACTGGAACCTATTATACAGAGTGAAGTAAGCCAGAAAGAAAAACACCAATATAGTATACTAACGCATATATATGGAATTTAGAAAGATGAATGGATTTCTTAACGTTCCTGCCTGCGAGTAGATTAGTCCTCTGCTGACGTAGTGTCCTGTCTTCTGTGGAAATTAGACTGGGAGTCAGACTTGTTTTAAAGAGTGAAAGTTGCTCAGTCCTGTCCAACTCTTTGAGACCCCATGGACAATACAGTCCATGGAATTCTCCAGGCCAGTATACTGGAGTGGGTAGCCTTTCCCTTCTCCAGGGGATTTCCCAACCCAGGAACTGAACCCAGGTCTCCCGCACTGCAGGTGGCTTCTTTACCAGCTGAGCCACAAGGGAAGCTCTTGTTTTAAGAAGATGTGGAGTCAAACCTCTCTTCTTAGTTACCTCCTTTGTCTCACCCATGTTTCTCATTCCTTGCTTCTTATTTGGACTCCTTGTCCTCACTGTTCATTAGCACTTACAACTGGTTGGTACGAGCAGAGAAGGGAGAGGTGATAAAACTCTGATCACATCGATGGGTGACACATTAGTAACTGATAAAAGATAAAAACATATTGGCTAAATGGTTTTTTTAGGGAATTTTATGCCAGGTTTCTCTTGTTCCCCATTAGTGTGGAAAATCAACACTTGCTTGTATTGTGGGGGTGAAGTTTTTTTTTTTAAGTGAGTGGGAAAACCTCTTGACATTTTACAGAGAGACTTAAGTTTTGAATGGCAAATGTTAATATCCTTTGTGCATAAAGAATTTCAGGACTCTTGTATATGAGCACTAATAACACCTCACTTTTTGTTTGTGAGTTCAAGTAGGCATTTTCTGAAATCATATTTTTAGGAGATATTAAAACTTTCGTCAAGATGTTCTTCTGTATGGCTGTCAGCTCCATTAGCTCTGTTTTCAAGGAACTCACAGAGTTCTCAACCTTTGCACTACAAATTGAATTAGCATTTTCCCTTAAAAAAGTGTTACTGGCCTTGTAATAAATAATTGTGGACAATTTCTAATGGGATTGCTATTTTTGAGTTTAGCGATGAGATATGAGGTAATGACTTTGTTCCTAGTTGTGACACTGTTGGCTTGGGTGAGCTGGGGTGGAGTTCTCAAGGATTCTCTTTTCTTTGGGGAGCAGGGCTCTGGGATCAGACTGCCTGGGTCTTTGACACCATCCTTTTCTGATTGGATGACTTGGTGAGTTAGCTAATCTCTCTGTACCTTGGTTACCTCATTTTAAAAACAACTGCAGTTATAATTGCGTTGCTTGGGATAATTTTGAGGGCCAAATGATTTAATTCCATGAAAACACTTAATATAGTGCCTGCCATAACTATCAACTTTGTGTAAAATTTTGCTTGCCTACTCCTCCAGCTCCTCTTGTCTTGCTAGACCAAGGGTCACACTGGGTTTTCCAGAAGTCCAGGGTGTGGTCTGAACTTTGGGCTGAAGCTGAAATAGCAGCTATAACTCTCTCCCTGGATAATTTCATAGTGTTGAAGTGAACTGCATTTATCTCTAGTCATTTTTTAGAAGGAGTTTTCTTTTGTACTGTTTAGGGAAGGACACTATCTCCCTCTGTTTATTAACCAGAAGATACAACAAATACAAATAAAAATTATACTCATTAAATGGATAATATGCAGCAAGAGATAGAGTAACTTTTCAGATAAGCAGTGTAAGTGAGCTAGAGTCTTTTTCTGACACAGTTGAAAAGACCTATATTTGCCATCCAGAAAATAATTTTTGACTGGTGTGTGTGTGTGGTCAGTTGCTCAGTTGTGTCCAACACTTTGCGACCCCATGGACTGTAGCCCACCAGGCTCCTCTGTCCATGGGATATCCCAGGCAAGAATACTGGAGTGGGCTGCCCTTTCCTTCTCTAGGGATCAAACCCATGTCTCTTGTAGCTCCTGATTGGCAGGCAGGTTCTTTACCACTGAGCCACCTGAGAAGCTCCTTTACTTGTCTATCAGAACAGAACTACCCCCTGTTTTACTGGGCTGCCCAGATGTGACCCAGGACTTACTTAACTCCAGCTTTTCTAAAAATGAGATTCAGGGTTTTTGTTCTCTAGACTCTACCATTTTACATCAACTTGTCTATTCTTTTCAAGAACATATATGTACTGCCATGGAAAAGAAGTGGAAATCATATTAAAGTCCAAATATAAAATTGCCTAGAGAGTAGAAATACCCATAAGTTCTGGCCAAAGGTATAAACCAGCTCTAGTTGATACCCATTTATGCTGATTTTTAAAGCAGAGAGTTACATAAGAAACCATGTTCTGATTGATTTGTATGTTGGTACACACACAGACATCAATAATTGGTTTCTTGTTCTCTTGATACAGCATTCTGGTATTGCAGTAGCTGGGTATCTTGCATAGTTTTTCTTAATTCTTTACTGATTAATTTGTCCAATAAATTTTGTTAGATAGTTTTTTGCAAAGTACAATACCAAGTGCTTTGTGAGGTGGAGATGAAAATACTTGGGCTTCCCTGGTAGCTCCCACTGGTAACGAATCTGCCTGCAATGCAGGAGACCCTAGTTTGGGTCCTAGGTTGGGAAGATCCCCTGGAGAAGGGATAGGCTACCCACTCCAGTGTTCTTGGGCTTCACTGGTGGCTTGGATGGTAAAGAATCCACTTGCAATGTGGGAAACCTGTGTTCAGTCCCTAGGTTGGGAAGATGCCCTGGAGGAGGGCATGGCAACCCACTCCAGTGTTCTTGCCTGGAGAATCCCCATAGACAGAGGAGCCTGACGATCTACAGTCCATGGGGTTGCAAAGAGTTGGACATGACTGAGTGACTAAGCACAACACAGCACAGAAAATACTTATAGTTTCCATATTGTTGAAAAGCTTACAGCCTAGCTGAGAAGGCAAGACATACAATATGAAACATGTAATCCTACTCATTCACAGTAAGCTATCAAATGCTTACTACTAGTTGTCATTACTACGCTGGAAACTAGGAAGCAAAGATGATACAATTAGGATCTCTTTCCTGGAGACTCACAGTGAATACATATAATGAGGAGGAAGATTTCAGGATAGTTATGGATGTGATACTCTAGGACTGTATGTTGATTCTATTGAGAAATTCAGTGGTTGCTACCTGAGAAGGGGCCATTTTCACTAAGGATATTTTTACTATTTGGCCAAGATAGGAAGCAGTGTGGACAAAAGCTCAGACATGTGCTAGTCTGTTTGGGGAAGTGAGACACTTAAAATTAGCCCAGGGAGGAATAGGGAGACTAGACAAGTCAGAATGGCTGATACTAAGGACCCTGCGTTTCTCCCATAGACCTGAGGTGGGCACTCTTAGTCTAAAGTCTTTTAAGACCTATCATGGACTTACTGGTGAGTCTATTGGTGGCTCAGATGGTAAAGAATCCGCCTGCAACACAGGAGACCTGGGCTTGATCCCTGGATCAGGAAGATTCTCCTGGAGAAGGGAATGGCAACCCACTTCAGTATTCTTGCCTGGAGAATTCCATGGACAGAGGAGCCTGGAAGGCTTCAGTCCATGGGTGGCAAAGACAAGACTGAGCGAGTAACACTTTCATTTTTCATGACATTAGCGTGCCCATGAACACCCCAAAGATTATAAGCAAAATCTGTGTTTCTGGAAATAAGAGTCTTTTCCTGGAGTCCACCCAGAGGAAGAAGGTTAAGAAGCCTTATATGATGGATGCTGAAGAGATGTGATGGATTTCAAATCGAGGTCCATTTTGCTCTTGCTGTGATATGGAGGACAGGGTTGTGTTGTGGGGGTTACAGGCGGCAAGTTGGGAAAACTTTCCAGAAAAGTCACTCCATCTGTACCTTAACTCAGATGACAGATGTTTATCAGTCACTTACCTATGTGTCAGACTGTGCTGAACATGAGCTGGGAGAAACCACACAGAGTGAGGTCACTGCAGTTCTGCCAAGGAAGACGTTACAGTGTATGGGGTAAGATAGGTAATTAAACAGAGCACAGCAAAGTGTTGGTCCATTGCTTCAATTATTTATTTATGTACTTGTTCATTCAGCAAGTCTTTCTTTGCCAGGCTGTCTT
The DNA here is from genome assembly GCF_016772045.2 of Ovis aries. NCBI lineage: Eukaryota > Metazoa > Chordata > Mammalia > Artiodactyla > Bovidae > Ovis > Ovis aries. The sequence goes on from NC_056061.1 coordinate 76,636,833, forward strand.
CAAGGCTTTGGGGAAAGGAAGTTCATGTTCAGGGAAGACACATATTATGTTAATGTTAGCATTTAGTTTGGTATTAGGTAGCTGTAAAGAAAAGCTGAGCGCTGAAGAATTGATGCTTTTGAATTGTGGTGTTGGAGAAGACTCTTGAGAGTCCCTTGGACTGCAAGGAGATCCAACCAGTCCATCCTGAAGGAGATCAGCCCTGGGATTTCTTTAGAAGGAATGATGCTAAAGCTGAAACTCCAGTACTTTGGCCACCTCATGCGAAGAGTTGACTCATTGGAAAAGACTGATGCTGGGAGGGATTGGGGGCAGGAGGAGAAGGGGATGACAGAGGATGAGATGGCTGGATGGCATCACTGACTCAATGGACGTGAATCTGAGTGAACTCCGGGAGTTGGTGATGGACAGGGAGGCCTGGTGTGCTGCGATTCATGGGGTCGCAAAGAGTTGGACACGACTGAGCGACTGAACTGAACTGAAAGAAAAACTGAACCATCATTAGGGTGAGCAGTAATAGGAGGCTTATGTTAGGTCAGGAGAGGCTTTCTGAGGTGAGAAACCCTGCTGGAGAGAGGAAGTATGTCAGGAAAAGAGTGCTCAGACGTGTATGTACTTGGTCTTTGTGGAGCAGCAGTAATTTTAGGACCTGGAACTTGGTGAGTGAGAAAAGGAGTGTGAGGAGTCAGGCGAGAGTGCAGCTGGGGGACAGATGGTGCTGGGCCTTTGAATTTATTCTCGGTGTGGTAGGAAGCCATGAGGGTTTTGAATCAGTTCAGTTGAGTTCAGTTTCTCAGTCTTATCTGACTCTTTGCGACCCTGTGGACTGCAGCACACCAGGCCTCCCTGTCCATCACCAACTCCCAGAGTTTACTCAAACTCATGTCCATAGAGTTGGTGATGGCATCCAGCCATCTCATCCTCTGTCATCCCCTTCTCCTCCCACCTTCAATCTTGCCCAGCATCAGGGTCTTTTCAAATGAGTCAGTTCTTCGCATCAGGTGGCCAAAGTATTGGAGTTTCAACTTCAGCATCCGTCCTTCCAATGAATATTCAGGACCAATTGCCTTCAGGATGGACTGGTTGGATCCCCTTGCAGTCCAAGGAACTCTCAAGAGTCTTCTCCAACACCACAGTTCAAAAATGTGATTCTGACTCCACTTTGGATGTGTGCATGTTTTAGCAAACCACCAATGCCATGAACTCAGTTTTGACACTTGCTCCCTGGAGGTGACATCAAATCCCATAGGTTAAAGGCTCCATCTCATGAGACCCCCTCACTTTAAATGCTGGTCAGAAGCAAGCCCCAGTCATCACTTGTGTTTCTGACCAACCGGCTTTAAATCCTAGTTTCTTCTTGGGTTTGATTAATTTGCTAGAAAGGCTCAAGAACTGAGAGAAACCTTTTGCTTGCTGAATTACTGGTTTATTATAAACATTTGACTCACAGGCTCAATAGCTAGAAGGAAGCGATGCATAGGGCAAGACATGGGGAAGGGGCACAGAGCTCCCATGCCTCTCCAGCTGCCCCACTCTCCCCAAATCTCCATGTGTTCACTTCCCAGAAGCTCTGAACCCCGTTCTTTTGGGGTTTTATGGAGGCTCCATTACATAGACACAACTGATTAAATCATTGGCCATTGGTGATATATACAACCTCCAGACTCTCCCCTTCCCCCTGAATCAGGTGGGTAGAACTGAAAGTTCCAACGCTCTAGGCTTGGCTGTTTCCCCTTGCAAACAACCCCTCTCCTTAGGTGGGGTCCAAAAGTCACTTCACTAACATAACAAGAGACACCTTTGTTGCTTTCATCACTTAGGGTTTTAGGAGCCCTGTGGCCTTGAACAGACCAAATATATATTTCTTTATTTAAAAAATCACAATATCATAGGGAGTAAAGACCTCTACTATAATTGGAGGAGTTTGGGGTCCATCTAACGTAGCTCATGAGGGTCAGCAAAGCCCCCTGGAAGAAGTTAAGTTTAAACTTTGCACTGGAGGATGAATATGAGTTCTTCAGCGGGTGAGGAAGAGACTGTTCTAGGCAGAGGGAACAGTATGCTTGAATGCCTCAGGTGGATCCTAGGCAAGAGAGCAAGACTTGGAATGCAAGGGTAAGAGCAGCCTTTTGGGGAAAGATCCTGACTTCAGTTTTGTACACATTAAAGTTGAGGTTTCTTTGGGTAGATCAGTAGGAGCTGCAGAGTGGGTCACTAGCATCTAGGTCTGCTGTCTAGGAGAAGAGTATGAGATGGCAGTTTCGTGTGGCCACACACAGGGCTGAAATACCCACGAACAGCTGTCAGCTGAGAAGGTGAGGGCTGGAGGCAGAGCTTCAAGGAATATTGGCATTTAGGAGCCTGGTGATGGAAGGAAATGCATAGGAAATATTGATAGTGGTGGAGTAGTCGCTAGCGAGACTAAGTTGGTGTCCAGAGAAGTGGTGAAGACTTTACCTGCTGTAAGAATTTAAAGCTAAGCCAGTATGAGTTGGGATACATAAAATAAGCCTTATGGAATGTGGGGAAGGAAGCTTGGTTTTATCTGATAGGTGAGATGTCTATATGATAGGCAGTGATTATGTGGGGAGCATAGTGTGAGCAGTCTCTCAGAGGTGGGTTTGATAAAATTTTGCTCAGGAAGCTACAAAGGGATCAGTACTGATTGGAGCAGGGAATTCAGGCATTGGGGCTTAATTTTATTTGCTGATGATTTTTTAACTAGAATTTCACTGGTTTATGACTCCCCTAAAGTTATATGTAGAAGTTTGAGAATTTGCTTATGTGTGTTTTCTAGATAGTGTCAGAATTTTCATTAGTTCATCAAACAGGTCCACGAGCCCCCAGAAGGTAATGATCTCTGGGTATAGGCAATGAGAAGTCATTGAGAGATGAATATTGTCTTTGATGACAGTTCTTTGGACATTGGTTGGCAGGGTGAGTTTGAGGACTGATGGGAAAGTGAAACTGAGACTGTTAGCTCCCTAGGCATGTCTGACTCTTTGCGACACCATGAACTGTAGCCTGCCAGGATCCTCTATCCTTGGGATTTCCCAGGCAAGAATATTGGAGTGAGTTGCCATTTCCCTCTCCAGGGGATCTTCCTGACCCAGGGATCGAGCTCCAGTCTCCTTCATTGCAGGCAAATTTTTTTATCTTCTGAGCCACTAACAGGAGACAGACATAAATTCTAGTAATTGAGACATGGAGTATTGTTTTCTTAGGCAAGAATGATGAAAACCAGAATGCAAAGAAGGATAGGCCTTGTGTTTTGCAGAAATGATGGACTAAATTTGATTATGGATTAGATGCAGGAGGTCCATTTAGCAAATGTTTATTAAGGACCTACTGTGTGTCAGTTAAAATTGGGAGCAAGTAAGACCTGGTCCCCACCTTCATGGACCTTCATGGCCTTCACAGGGAGCATATATTTGTCAATAATCACTCAAACATAGGGCTGGAAATTGGGGTAAATGCTATGAAAAGAAAGTTCAGGGAACTTGGCTCACAACATTGGGAACTTGGTGAGGGAAGCTCACAAAGTTATTCCACCAGCACTCAATTACTCCCACATTTCTAGAGAGTGGGTATTTGTTGGTTCCTTTAATTTAACTTTGCAAAAATATTTCCTTTAGAAACCAAGGCTTTAAATTTTTTTTTTTTTTCAGTGCTTGGCTAATCAGGGGAATAGAGCTTTTGGATGGCTGGTACCATGATTTATGGTTGGAAAAACAACGGTATTTGATTACATTGAGCTTCAAACTTTTCCTTTGATTAATGAAAATCTTCCCAGCAAATTCTTTTTATTAGGCTCTGTTTTTACTTGGTCCAGGAAAGTCCACTCTCTGACCCCAATATGAATGCCTTCCAACATCTCTCTTAAATCATATCAAATATGTAATATCAGTGGGGCATCCATTTGGAAATATTAGGTTGGCCAAAACATTCCTTTCCTTTGGTTTTTTAAGTAAAAACAAAAGACACATATTCCGAAAATGTTGCTTTTTTTTCTTTCATCTAAAATGGCTGCCTGCAAATTCTTCAGTTCTAATAAAAATTTTTTTTAAATGCTCACTGATATGACAGCTGTTGCATTACTATCTAACAAAATTGTTTCAAATGATATTAAAGAAAACAGCTAGAGCTGGCTAAAGGAAAAAAAAATTGAACTTTTTAGCCAACCCAATATTTAATTGTCAAACTGACATAATGAAAATGGAACTAAATCTAAATCACTTGGGTTTCCTGTTTCTGTAGGTGCAGTGGTGGTGTCTTTGTTATCTGGTGCCCTCCAGCTTCTGCTTTTCCCCTGCCATTACTTTATTCCACTCCTTAGTCATTTATGTGCACCAGAGTTGCAACTTGTTAAGTCACTGGTGCGAAACATCCCTCTATGTCTCACTCAAGCGTCTACCCTACTTCTTTCCAGAGAATCCTTAAAGGTATTCTGTAGGGCTAAAGAACAGCCACAAGACTGGAAAAGGTCAGTTTTCTTTTCAATCCCAAAGAAAGGCAATGCCAAAGAATGCTCAAACTACTGCACAATTGTACTCATCTCACATACTAGCAAAGTAATGCTCAAAATTCTCTAAGCCAAGCTTCAACAGTATGTGAACTGTGAATTTCCAGATGTTTAAGCTGGATTTAGAAAAGGCAGAGGAACCAGAGATCAAATTGCCAACATCTGTTGGATCATCAAAAAAGCAAGAGAGTTCCAAAAAAAACATCTACTTCTGTTTTATTGACTATGCCAAAGCCTTTGGCTGTGTGGATCACCACAAACTGTGGAAAATTCTGAAAGAGATGGGAATACCAGACCACCTGACCTGCCTCTTGAGAAATCTGTATGTAGGTCAGGAAGCAATAGTTAGAACTAGACATGGAACAACAGACTGGTTCCAAATAGGAAAAGGAGTACATCAAGGCTGTATATTGTCATCCTGCTTATTTAACTTCTATGCAGAGTTCATCATGAGAAATGCTGGGCTGGATGAAGCACAAGCTGGGATCAAGATTTCCAGGAGAAATATCAATAACCCCAGGTATGCAGATGACACCACACTTATGGCAGAAGGGGAAGAAGAACTAAAGAGCCTCTTGATGAAAGTGAAAGAGGAGAGTGAAAAAGTTGGCTTAAAGCTCAACATTCAGAAAACGAAGATCATGGCATCTGGCTCCATCACTTCATGGCAAATAGACGGGGAAACCGTGGAAACAGTGTCAGGCTTTATCTTTTTGGGCTCCAAAATCACTGCAGATGGTGACTGCAGCCATGAAATTAAAAGACGCTTACTCTTTGGAAGAAAAGCTATGACAACTGTAGACAGCATATTAAAAAGCAGAGACATTACTTTGCCAACAAAGGTCCGTCTAGTCAAAGCTATGTTTTTTCCAGTGGTCATCTATAGATGTGAGAGCTGGACTATAAAGAAAACTGAGTGCTGAAGAATTGATGCTTTTGAAGTGTGGTGTTGGAGAAGATTCTTGAAAGTCCCTTGGACTGCAAGGAGATCCAACTAGTCCATCCTAAAGGAAATCAGTCCTGAATGTTCATTGGAATGACTGGTGCTGAAGCTGAAACTCCAATCCTTTGGCCACCTGATGTGAAGCACTGACTCATTTGAAAAGACCCTGATGCTGGGAAAGATTGAGGGCAGGAGGAGAAGGGGACGACAGAGGATGAGATGGTTGGATGGCATCACCGACTCAATGAACATAAGTTTGAGTAAGCTCCAGGAGTTGGTGATGGACAGGGAAGCCTGGCATGCTGTGGTCCATGGAGTTTCAAAGAGTTGGACATGACTGAGCAACTGAACTGAACTGAACTGAAAGCACAGCTGATCTCTGAATACTTAGCTTGACAGACTAGTCGACTTCTCATCTAAGTCTTATGAGGAAGTGTCCAGGATAAGAAATGATAAGGTTTGGTGACAACTGAGGAGGAAATATGAGTTTTACAAAAAAGGGAGATGTTTTGGCAGTTCGGCAAAAGGAGGTTAAATCGTCACTTAAGAAAAAGGGAGAGGGCGTGGTTAAGGCTTCTGAAGCCTCTTATTAGGAAGGCAGAAGCTGAAGACATTTAGAACAAGTTAAAGAGAGTAGTTGATATAGGTCCTATGGAAATAAAAAAGCCCAAGGCAAACAGAGGAAGAGGAAGAAAGATTGCTCTAAGTGTAATGGAAGCACTTGCTACCAGGGAGGTGTGCGGTTAAGAGTTCCGGGTCTGTGACAGCTGCAGTCAGGCAAGACCAGGCAGAGGACAGCTGGGAGAGATGAGTCCAGGATCCATAAGTCAGCTCATCCCTGGGGACCAGTCTCTCCTTGGGTTGGTGCCTGGCCCACTCTTGTGTCTTGGTCTGAGTCCAGACACGGGCACCTCCCACTCTGTACCTTTCCACTGCACTTTACCCAGCCAAGTTCATCTGCATTCTGAGGACAGAGATCTCTGTCTGGATGCAGTTGGGCCAGATGAGCTTGGCTTACCTCAACAGCCTTGACTGTTGCATTTTAAGGCGCAACAGGGCTTCGCAGCCTTTTCACTTGCCCTTTTACTTGATCTGGATTATATATATATTTTTTTTCATGAAACCCTGGCTTGGGAGTCTTTATAGAGCAGGGCTGAGCTCAAATGATGACGGACAGTGTTATTCACGTGAATTTCCCAGTTGGATAAAAACATTGCTTAATGGAGAGGAGATGTGGCCAATGTAATTTCCCCCTCATCTTCTCCGAAGCCTCCTGGTCTTACACCCTATGTCTACAGCGAATTTTCAGTACTCCAGAGCTATCTGAAAGATAAAGTGTGGACGAAAGGCACTTTGCTGACAGCACACCACCTGCTGGGTCTGGGAAAGATGGGCTTTTGCTCTTCTATCTTTTACCAATATTCTTAAAAACAGTATATGCATAGCCTATTATATTGTTTTAAAATTGTTATATTATCGACTCAGCCATTGATTAATTCATTTGGTATCAATATTTATTGAGTTCCTATTCTGGAAGAGGCTTTGTGCCATGAACATTCAGAGTTCCAATGATGAATAAGACACAGGGAACCTAGTGGACAGCAATGAAGACAAGAATGTACAATTGAAGAAGTGATAATGTTGGAAGAAGCAGAAGAGAAATAAAGGCTGGCTATCGAATTCAGAACAAGGATATGTTGCCTCCAGTGTGTGGGGACTAGGGGTAGCTGATAGAGAGGAATTCATGCATAGATGACGCTTAGTGAAATAAGCCAATCACAAAAAGACAAATACTGTGTGATTCTACTTATGTGAAATATGTAGAGTATCCAATGCATAGAGACAGAATGTAGAATGGTGTTTGCCAGGGGCTGGAGAAGAAGAAATGAGGAGTTGTTGTTTAATGGGTAAAGAGTTTCAGTTTTGTGAGATGGAAAATTTCTGGAGAATGGTTGTATGCCAATGTGAATATACTTATCGCTGAATGGCACATTTAAAAATGGTTAAGATGATTGATTTTATGTTACGTGTATCTTACCATTATTAAAAAAAATATCTTATTATGCAAGGATGGGTGGAAGATACTTAATACCTTGGAACTTTTGCCCATGCACATACTATTCATTCATTCATTTATCAAATATGTATGGAATGCTTCCTATGTGTTAGGTGCTAAGCTAGTTATTAATATAGGGCTCAATACTTAAAACACTTCCCTCATAGCTCAGATGGTAAAGAATCTGCCCACAATGTGGGAGATCCCGGTTTGATTCCCGGGTTGGGAAGATCTGCTGGAGAAGGGATGGGCTCCCAATTCCAGTATTGTTGGGCTTCCTTTGTAGCTCAGCTGGTAAAAATCTGCCTGCAGTGCAGGAGACCTGGGTTCGATCCCTGGGCTGAGAAGATCCCCTGGAGAAGGGAAAGGCTACCCACTCCAGAATTCTGGCCTGAAGAATTCCATGGACTGTATAGTCCATGGGGTAGCAAAGAGTTAGGTACGACTGAGCGACTTTCACTTTCAGTACTTAAAAAGCTTTATAAGACACCAAGTTTGTGAATGTCACACTTGCTAACCACCCCTTCCCTCTCTAGATGCTAAGCTTCTATAGTGAAATATTCACAACTGCTATCTGCTGACTTGACTTGTGCATGAGACACGAGTAAATAAACAGTAAAAAGATTTGAGGTTATGTAAGGGGGTGTGGATGGCGTGGTGATGAAATGGAAAGAGATTGGTAAGAAAATATGAACTACAGGCAGTGCTTTCTGAGGATATTAAAAAATAAAGAACTCCTATTTGTGGCTGCCAACCCAAGAGCTAAGTCATTTAGAATGGAAAAAAGTTGACTCAACCCAAGGAGCTAGTTGTTTTGTGAATATGGCAAATGTAGTTTGAGAACCACTGCCACAAAATTGTGGACAGTATTAATAAGTGAGGAGAGCAGGGAAGGACTGCAAAATTTGAACTAAAAGGAAAGATATGTGTGCTAAGTTTAGTTGTGTCTGACTCTTTGTGACCCCAAGAACAGTAGCCCTCCAGGCTCCTCTGCCCATGGGATTTTCCAGGCAAGAATACTGGAGTGGGTTGACATTCCCTTCTCCAGGGGATCTTCCCAACCTGTGATGTGAACCCCGGTCTTCCACACTATGGCCAGATTCTTTACCATCTGAGTCACCAGGGAAGCCCTAAAAGGAAGGTCAAGGCTTGTGAAAGGAAGGAATGGTGGCGGTCAGGGTGGTCTGGTTATTTGGGCAGGCAGCAGAAAGCAGGAAGTGTGAGTTTCCTTAATTAAGAGACCCTGGAAGTTCTATCTTCAGTTCACTTTATCTCATCTGATTCTCTTTTTAAATGTCATAGGCATCATTCCATTTCTCCTTCAAATATTTTTCTACTTCTTTTTTCCCTCTATATACCCTGGAACACTGTTCATTCATTTCAAGATAGTATAGAGTGCCAACCACATACCAGGCACTGTACTGGGCTCTGGCCACATGCTGCCCAGCCCTCTACCTTTATTCTGTTGTGCATGCCGAGCAAATCCTGGGGTCAGGGTAATTTCTGCTCCTATACTTGGCTCCATGAGAGATACAAACCTAGTCTCATCTACTCCTTTCCTGATCTCGTTTCTCCCTGTCTTCTTCAAGGTATCTTCAGTGAGGCTGTTCCTTCTACCTAATCCCGACTGCTTTGCTTTTATTCCTGACTTTATTCTCTTTTCCTTTCCCTGTACCTTCCACCGTTCCCTGCCTGCTGGCCCATTCTTTTCAATCTCTGTGACTTCTCAGGTTCCCTCCAGGGAGAAAATCCTTTCTTGTCTTTATATTCTTCAGTGACAACCCTATCTCTTTCTCTTCCTGTTTGCATCAAGTTCTCAAAGAAATGGCCCTTATTTATTTCCCTACATTCCATCCACTCTCCACCCACTGGGTTGGCTTGTACCGTCTACTGAAACTCCTTGCCAGGTGTTATTCATGTCAAATCCAACTTCACTTTATCAATCTCTCCTTCTTAAAGCTTTCTACTTCTTTAAACTTTTTGCTTCCCCATTTCCTTGGGTCTCCCAGAACTTTTTGTTTGTACTTTCTCAGTTTCTTTTCTGAGATGTGCTTCCTCCCTAAAAATTTTCAAGCCTGGTGTAATCACTTGTGTTCTTCTGTTCTTCTCATTCTGCATGTTCATGAAGAGGAATATTGAACATTCACTAGTATGCTCAAGTTATAGCCAAGTCCAAACAACTGACGCCTAGGGTTATCTGATAACAGTAATATAAAAATTTGAATTATCTTTCTGCACTTGTTCTGTGTGGCTTATTGGTTCATCTGAGTTTCAAATGTTCCCCTTTTTTATGCTTTGTCTCCAGTTTCTAAAGACCCTTAGCATGGTCTGGAATTGGAATGAGCATTGATCTCTAATGGTTCTGAGTTCATTGTGAACCCTTAAAAAAAATGAATAAATCTAATAGAAACCAGCTAATTTCATTTTGTCATTTTCTGTATAATATATTCTGGTGTAGGCAGTCCATTTTTTAAGCAGGTTTGCAATAAACAATTTCCCCTCAAGGTTAATATAATAGGCAAACACCTTTTGCTGCAACAGACGATTGCAGAGGTAATGAAGATTAGCTTACATTATGATTCATTATTTCAAAATGTCAGAATAAAGTGGATCTGCTACATCTTCCAAGCCTCTTATTCTTTAGAGGATAGTGCGCGTTTTACTTTTCTAATGTTAATGGATTCACTGTTTCTTGTTTTGTTTTCCTATTTTTTTCCCCAGGCCAAATTCAGATAATCGACGTCAAGGTGGCAGAGAGAGATTGGCCAGTACCAGTGACAAGGGAAGCATGGCCATGGAATCTGCCAAGGAGACCCGCTACTGTGCAGTGTGCAATGACTATGCCTCAGGCTACCATTACGGAGTTTGGTCTTGCGAGGGCTGTAAGGCCTTCTTCAAGAGAAGTATTCAAGGTAATAGTGTGTTGCAAACAACTTATCCCATTTTTGAATCCTAAGAGGGGAAGCAACAGAGGAAGACATATGATCAGCCATTTGTACAAAACACTACTACCTCGTGAGTCCACTAGTATCTATGAGAGAAACACGGAGGAGAGATAAGGTCCCAGGAAAAGGAGTTGGCAAATGTCAGGGTAGTTGCGGCTGAGTAATTATGCTTCCTCCATCTGGCAAGATCCCAACAGTCTTGAGCAACTCTGCAGGAAGAGGATTTCAGTAGCTGGTTCTCTGAGACGTTGTCCGTGCCGTGACTGGGGGATGGCAGGTGGATCTTTGTGTGTTGTAGGCAGCTAGACTTATGTGATGTTGTGTGATATTAATTATCCATACGTAGTTATTTCTCCAACTTGGCTTTGCCTAGGTACGCATTGTGTTCTGATCTCTGCTCCAGACCAGCTCTAATTTAACTCATTCTTCTCTTGCTCTTCTCCCATTTCTTTGTTGTCTCAATGGATAACATGACCTTTTGCTAAAATGAGAAGACTCAGTAATAAGGGATGTATTATTTGTACCAAATAGTTATTAAGTATGCACTCACAACATTTCATTCATCTCAATCACAGTGTCTGCTTTGACCCTTTTCTTGTATATAGTTTTCCAAGTGCAGTTTCTCTGATAGAGTTCCAGCTACATTTCATTTCTACTCCAGGAGTGTCTATACTTTTGCTGTATTGTCTATAGGGGATGCACTGGGGGTGGGACACCAATCATTTTTACTTCCTAAAAGATCTATACTAAAGATGCTTTGACAAGAACAGAGGTCTGACAGCAGTCTAGCTGGATTAATCTTTTGTCTTAATACTGGACCATTTTTCTCTGTTCTTATTCCTTTACCTTTTCAGCTTAAGCAAAGTTTAGTGTATAAGTACTGGAATATTTCCGATGGAGTTTTTATGTGATTCCCTGTATAGAAACTGCTGCTGCTGCTGCTAAGTCACTCAGTTGTTTCCAACTCTGTGCGACCCCATAGACGGCAGCCCACCAGGCTCCCCCGTCCCTGGGATTGGGGCAAGAACACTGGAGTGGGTTGCCATTTCCTTCTCCAATGTGTGAAAGTGAAAAGTGAAAGTGAAGTTGCTCAGCTGTGTCCGACTCTTCGCGACCCCATGGACTGCAGCCTACCAGGCTCCTCCATCCATGGGATTTTCCAGGCAAGAGTACTGGAGTGGGATGCCACTGCCTTCTCTGGTATAGAAACTGAGACTGAAGTAACTTGTTGAAAACCGGACTCTACTAAATTAAGAGGTACTGATTGCAGACATTTTTGAATAGAGAATGAATCACTATTCTCACAGACTTTCTGATGTAGCTCTTCACTGCCCTAATGTGGGGTGAAAGCTGGGGAATGATACACACTATTTATTTTTCCTTCCCTTGCCAGTGGATGGATTTTTTAAAAAGCTATTCATATCTTAATAGAGCAGTGTGTGAGGTCAACTTGGTCCATTTTAAAAGCACATTTTTTTGGACAGCTATTACTTTCAACATCTTTTAGAAATATACTGTAAGCCTTGGACCTTTTTTGTCAGCATTTTACTAAAATTTATAATATATGCAAGTAAATTTTATATGAATATACATATCAACATAGACTAATTTTTACTAGCAGACACTATTTCATTTAAGAAAATGATATCTGTAGTTTGATTTAAGTTAGTATAAATCCTTAAAGGTCTTTTGACAGCCATCTTCATTTGTGGTCCTCCGTTTTATTTACTTTTATATAATCTAAGATATCATTCTTTTTATCAGGTATTTAATCTGACATGGAAAAATCATCTGACAGAGGCAGATTTAGTGGATAGGTTAAACTGCAAACTTGGGCAAGTCATTTATCTGAGACTGAGTTCTCTCATCTATAAAAATGATTTAGAAGAGTGGTCAGCAAAGGTTTTCTGCAAAGAACCAGAGAGGAACTATTTCGGCTTTGCAGGTCATGCAGTCTGTAGCAGCTGCGCACCTTTGGCATCGCGGCAAGAAGTCACAGGCAGTATGTAAGTAAATGGATGTGTGCCAACAAAACTTCATATACACAAACAGGTAACTAACTAGAACTGGCCTGTGGGCCATGATTTGCTGACTCCTGATTTAATGTATGAAAAGAGAAATTGATGATTTCCAAATCTAATGTTTTATCTGTTCATGTTATTGAGAACTTACTCTGTACCTGTGCTAGATGCTCTGAGAGAAATAAAAAGATGTGTAAGACATAATCCATAATCCCACAAAATTTAGAATTTGTTTGGGGAGGAGGCAAAGGTATTTGTTCTCATGAGAGAATTAGAAAGTCAGTATAAAGAGCTATGCTGTGATACAGATAGGGAAAACAATACATGAATATAGGGGAAGAAAATATTGGCAGTTATAGATGTAAAAAGACTGAGATTGGAGGTAGAAATAACCTTCCTCCAAGGAACAATGACAGTATTTTCACATAGTTCTTTTTATCACATAGGTTCAACATTTAGGATTGTGCTATGTAACACCATGTTGAACTTAGTATTGTCTGTAGACATCAAGGCATCAGAACAGAAAACAAAGAAAAAAGACTTTTAAAGATGGGGGAACCTTATAAGTCATGAAGTCCCCTAATTTATTAGTTTGTTTATTGAATGCCCCTATTAGGCAAAGCACTATGTGAGGTCCTGGAGATATAGTTATAGGCAAGACATAGCCTTCTCCAAGTCTTTATCCACATAGAGCTTAAAGGTAATAGAAGAGATGGACAAATAAACTAGCAATGAAATTACAGTATAATAAATACCAAGACATGTTGAATGCAGGTCTTATAGAGTCCAAGCTTCACTCATTCCTGGTGGGGGTGTAGTCAGGCTCTCAAAGAATGTTTCCTGTTTTAAAATTGTCTGGAGGATTTTGTAAGTAAGCAAAAAGAAGGGCAGGATGAGTATTCAGGCATATGAAAATAGAACTGAGTATGTGAGCAAAGACTAGGAGATAAGATAGGGTTTGGAGAGTTCCATGAATAAAAATTAACAAAATTAATATACAATTTGATTAAACAAAGGCATTCCTGGGCCATGTATTTATTCTTAGGCTGTGTAAAAACAAAATAATTTATTTCCTTTTTATTTTTGTGGCATTTCCATCTATTTGATTTGTTTGTGCACATAAAAGGAAAACACCAGAGCAATAGAGTCTTTCTCATCATAGTCTTATTAACTTGGAGCTAAAAAGTTTTGCTGAACTTCTATGACTCTTTATAAATCACACCGGTCCTCAAACCTATTTAAGGACAGTGAAGGGTCTGACATGATGCAGGTAGAAAGTTCTGAAGATGCTGTAGCTCTTCCTGTTTTTCTTCTTACTTAAGAAAAGAGCTAGAATTGAGTATCCATCAGATTACTCTAGTGTTCTAAGTGTTTAGTTGAAGAGGTAAAGTGTTTGACTTGAAAACATATGGAGTTTCATCCCCTACTTAGTGTATGAGCTTGATTACTCAAGAAATTTAGTAATGGCTTCCAGTCAAACATACCTTTTTTTTTTTTTTTTTTTTTTAAAGCAAAGTCAAGGACATGACTTAAGGGAGATGGGTGAAATCGGATATTCTGTGAATTTATTAATCATTGCAGGTAGAGAGGCAGTGTTCCTTAAGATGTGTTGTAGGCAGAGACTCTTGGATGAGTTATATAAACTCATATGTAATATAGATATATATACTAAATAATAAATAAATAATATAAATAAATAAGAATAATAAATATTATTATATATAAATATAAGAATAATAAATATTATTATATATAAATATAAGAATAATAAATATTATTTATATATAAATAATAAATATATTATATATATATAAATAGGTTCAGCAGCCAGGTACTAGGGCTTCCCTGGTGGCTGCAGTGTGGGAGACCCAGGTTTGATCCCTAAGTCAGGAAGATCCCCTGGAGAAGGGCATGGCAACCCACTCTAGTATTCTTGCCTGGAGAATCCCATGGGCCGAAGAGCCTGGTGGGCTGCAGTCCTTGGGGTCGCAAAGAATTGGACATGACTGAGCGACTAACACTTTCACTGTCACTTTCAGCAACCAGGTACTTCCTTTGAATATTATTTGGAAGAAAAAGGACTCCACAGAACTTGCTGCTTGGTCATAGTATTACAAATAAATGTTATATAGGCCCATATTACAAATGGTCATGAGGCACAGTGAAGGCTTAAACCTATTATACACCCCCCAGCTATGCTGCCACTTTTTCTTTTCTTTCTAAGGCATCTATGGAAGATGCTTAACATTACACCAAATGGACATGGCCCAGGCACACATTGGGGCTTAAAGGTTAGCTAAGGCCAGAAGGACATGGTACCAATTTTCAACACAGCAGGGGCCTTAGGTCCCACAAGGACAACCGATATTCTGGCCCTTCAGGCCTTAGAAAGCTTCGGGGTGAGAGTCCAGCACCCTGGATAGCTCCCTCAACAGCAGGGGTGAGCAGAGACTGACTTTCCACGGAACCTCAGGCCTGTTCAGCTGGTCTGTGAAAAGATAACTTAGTTCATTTGTCCATAGGAACTCACTGTTATTTGCCCAAGATGGTTTAGTTTTTATGTTTAGTTTCCCATTTCCAGTTGCTTTCTATCTTGACATGTGCACCCCTGTCTAGAAAAGGCCAGAGGATGGAGTAGAAGGGGAGGCTGCTCTCTTGTTACAGAGCTGTCTTATCTCTGGAGTCCTTTCAGGGATATGGCTCAGAGTTGGTTCTGACAGTACATCCCCACAAAATTCCTGCATTTTTGGCTTCCATATTTCCCCACTTGCCCCTCCACAGTCTAGACTCCACGCAACAGCAGCAGAGATCTTTCAGATGCATTAATCAGGTCACATGCTCTTGTATTTCAAACGCTCACTGCTGTTAAAGTCCAGATCCCTCTCCATGACTTAAAGTACTCTGCATGGTCGTATCCCTGCTCACTTCTCTCCCTATTGCTATAATCCAACCAGGTTGGCCATACTTCTCTTCCCCCAACACACCGCATTGTTCCTTCTTCAGCACATGTGGTTCCCTTTTATTTTTTTCTTTGCTTTCAGCTTTCTACTTGGTTGGCTTCGTATCATTCAATTCCTGTCCAAGATCGTATTTTCAGAGAAGTGTGCCCTGATTATGCCACCAAAAATAACTACAAATCTTTGCCTTCAGTTTTTTTTTTAAAGTACTTTTCTTTAAGGCCCTTAAACCCTTAATGAACTTTAACATTTATTCACTTGATTGATTATTATCTCTCTGCAACAAGTGCCAGGCTTCCTTGGTGGTTCAGTGGTAAAGAACCAACCTGCCAATGGAGATGATGAGGATTCAATCCCTAAGTCAAGAAGATCCCCTGGAGAAGGGAATGGCTGCTCACTCCAGTATTCTTACCTGGGAAATTCCATGTTCAGAGGAGCCTGGCGGGCTGCAGTACATGGGGTCACAAAAGAGTCGGACACGACTTAGCATCTGAGCACGCATGCCTGCAGCAGGTCCATGGTCAAATATTCCTGCCCACACTTGGATGGAAGCTCAGTGAGAGCTGATTTCCAGCCCTGTTTGTTGCAATATCTCCCATGACTATAGTCATGTTGAGCACACATCTGTTAAATAAGAGAATATGGCAAGAAGTCAAAAGAATGACAGATAAAACCTATAGGAAGACCTCAGAAAAGGGAGGTATTTCATTGAGTAAGACTAGCAAGTGAAGTGTTAACACAAGTGGTATGTTTGATATAGGCCTGAAAAGAATGGGAGGATTTTCATAGGCATTAAGAAGTTTGGAGAAGAATTCCAGAAATGTGAAATAGCATAAACCAAGAAATGCACAGTGGAAATTGAGTAAATTGACTGTGAAAGAACCAAGGGCTTCTTGTCTTCTCCCTGACTCTTTGTTTTTCCCTCTTCATCTCTCTACATGCAGGCATTCCCCAGAGTTTTCAGCCTCTGTTCCTTTCACCTTCTCATCCGTTTCTCTGCTCAGCTTCCTCAGCACTGTCACATATATCTGTTATGGTAGGGGTCCGCAACCCCTGGGCTATGGAGCAGTACTACTCCACTCAGCAGGAGGTGAGCGGCGGGTGAGCGGCCAAGCTTCATCTGTATTAACAGCCGCTTCCCATCCCTGACATTACCACCTGAGCTCAGGAAAAAAAAAAGTTCAGGGAGCCCACTGATTCTGCATTATGGTGAACTGTATAATTATTTCGTTATACACCCCGATGTAATAATAATAGAAATAAAGTGCCCAATAAATGTAATGGGTTTGAATCATCCTGAACATATCCCCCTCCCCCGTTCCATGGTAAAACTGTCTTTTACCAAAATGGTCCCTAATGGCAAAAGGTTGAGGGCTGTTGTGTTATGGGTTGTATTGTGTCCCCCCAAAAGATATATTGAAGTCCTAATCCCCCAGTACCTCAACATGTCACCTTATTTGGAAATAGGGTCATTGCAGGTACAATTAGTTAAGGTGCGTACTCCGCCATACTAGAGTGGCGTGGAGGTGTAATTCAAGAGGACTAATGTTCTTATTGGAAGAGGAAATTTGGACAGAGAGGCAGAGATGATGGAGAGAGATATTGAAGTGTTGCATCTACAAGGCATGGGATCATCAAGGATTGCTGGCCAACATCAGAAGGCAAGTAATTCTTTCCTGCAGGTTTCAGTAGGAGCATGGCTCTGCTGACACTTTGATTTCAGACTTTTAGCCTCCAGAAGTTAATGTTGTTTTAACAGTTTTGTGTTAGCAGCCTTGCTACTTCATGACTCCTGTGTGTCCCCAACACTAGCTCCTTCTGACCACCTTTATATTAGTGCCCACAACATTCCCCCAGGTGTCCACACTTAGAAGCGTGGAGCTTGTTATCCTCATCTTTTCAGTTTGCACTCCTTCCCTGTGATGGTTTGCATCAGAGGTGTTGTGTAATCCTGTTGAGTCTATCTCTTTAATGTCTATCCATTCAGCTCCCACTACTCAGAGTTAGCCCCATTAACTTTCACTGTGATCATTGCAGTGATTTAATTGTTTTCTTCTGCCTTCTCCATTTAAGTCATTTACTTTATTTGCTTTCATTCTAAACCCGTCTGCACACTCACAGTCTACTAACATTAGCAAATCACTGATCATATCAACACTTAACACAGAATTCTCTAATGACGTTCTGGGCCCGCAGAATAATCCTTTGACAACCAAGCATTCGAGGATTTCCATAGTCTTGCCCTAGGCTGTATTTCTAGTTGTTTTAAAATCACCATTTCTACTTCTGAAGTAGACTGTCTCGATTGGACTACTTGCTGATACTCAAACACAATCATCCCATTTCTTTGCTGGGACTTTCTTTCCAGATCTACCTGTAAAATTTCTTCTTGTCAAAAGTGTTTGTATCAAACCCCTGATGTTAATGCAGAAGTTCTCTCTCTCCTATGACCCTCCATATAACAGTCAACACTTTGTATCTGTGGATTCAACTAACTCCAGATTGAAAATAGTAAAGAAAATTTCCAGAAAGTTCCCAAAAGCAAAACTTGAATTTTTCTTGTGCCAGCTATTTATATAGTATTGACATTGTATTTACAACTATTTGCATTTACATTATATTGGGTATGATAAGTAATCTGGAGATGATTCAAAGAATACTGGTGGATTTGTGTGACATATATGCAAATGCTATGGCTATATAAGGCACTTGAACAGATTTTGGTATCTGAAGGGGTCCTGTAACCAATTTCCCAAGGATACTCTGGGATGACTATATTTTGTTCCCATTGCCTAGGATGGCAGGTACAGACATACGGTTTTATTGCACTTTGATTTAGTGCTCTTTGCAAATGCTGTATTTTTACAAATTGAAGGTTTGTGGCAACCCTACATCAAGTGTCTTACCTGTGCCATTTTTTGAACAGCATTTGCTCACTTTATCTCGCTTTATTACAGTTTGGCAATTCTCACAATATTTCAAACTTTTAAATTCTTATTATGCTTGTACGGTGATCTGTGATCAGTGGCCTTTGATGTTACTATTGTAATTTGGGGGGCATCATTAATTGAATCCGTATATGATAATTGACTTAATCGATTAATGTGTGTTCTGACTGCTCCAGTGATGACCGTTCCCTACTCTCTGCCCTTCTGCTTGGATCTATTAACTGAGACACAACACTATTAAAATTAGGCTAATTAATAACCATGAAGTAGCCTCTGATTGTTCAAGATGAAGGAAAATTCGATCGATGTTGCAAACTTTGTTGTCTTAAGAAATTGTCACTTTCAGCAGCCACTACCCTGATCGGTAATCAGCCATCAACACTGAGGCAAGACCCTCTACCAGCAAAATGACTGTGACTTGCTGAAGGCTCAGATGACGGTTAGCATTTTCTAACAATAGAGTATTTTTAAATTGAGGCATGTACATTTTTTAGACATAATACTGTTGTACACAATAAATGACAATATAGTATAAACGTAACTTTTATATGTATTGGGAAACAAAAACATTTGTGTGACTCCTTTTATTGTGATGATCACTTTATTGCAGTAGTCTGGAACCTGGCCCTTAAAATCTCCAAGGTCTGCTTATGTTTGTGTGTGTATCTTTCTCTGTCTGTGAGTCTCCCAAAAGCAAGATCCAAATCAAGACTTCATATTACAGGAGTCACTCAATGAATAAATATAAGAATGAAAAGAAGGTTAGGATTAGGCCACACAAAACCATTACATTTTTTTAAATCATGGGAGAAAGATGACAAAACAGTCTTTAAGATTTATCTGCCAAAGGCATATAGGAGAGACCAGAGAAGGGAGCGACTAAAAAAGCATGAGGGTGAATATGGCTCTTATCCACAAACCTTAGACATACTACATACTAAATCTTGACTTTGGTATTTGTGAAATGGGAAAAGGAATAGCATGAAGAATGTTATAAGTGAAAGAATTAACCTTGTTTTAAGATGATTCAATATGAAATATCTGGAAAAGAAGGAAGTTGAACAAGTTAAAAAACAGGGAAAATGATGGTGTCATTACCTGAACTGGGAAGATCAAAAGGAAGGCTGATTAGAAAGGAGCAGCCCTCATGGCCCAGTGGAAAAGAACCTGCCTGCCAATGCTGGAGATGTGGGTTCGATCCGTCAGTGGAGAAGATCCCCTGCAGAAGGAAATAACAACCCACTCCAGTATTCTTGCCTGGGAAATCGTATGGACAGAGGAACCTGGTGAGCTACAGTCCGTGGGGTCCCAAGAACAGTTGGATGTGACTTAGTGGCTAAACAAGAGAAAGTTACATTCCAGACATACTGAATTTGACATGATAATTGGATATCCGGATAGAATTATCCAGCAGCTACAGAGACAGAAGTAGTCATCTCTTCTGGTGGGATTTGGAATTGATTTCCTCAATAAATTTTAAAGGAATTTGATGACATGAATGTTTTAAATACTTCCTCACGGTTGTCCACTAATAATGAAGAAGCAACTCCAGAAACACCTTCTTGATTCTCAGGATAATATGAGTTCCTGGATCTTACCAAAACCTTATAAGAAGCACTCTCATTATTAAAAGTTTATGTTCAGGGCCCTGCTAAGTAGGAAAATCACAAATTAGCCCAATAGGACCAAATGCTGCTCTCCAGGATCTTCCAGTTTGAGAACATGCTGGTACCAAAACATTAGCTATAAAAATAGTAAGCAGCAGGAACAAATATAAGCATTTTTATGATGTTCAAATAAAAAGCAAGTTTCCCCCCACATTATGAATACTGTGGGAGTCCATAGACATCTTTTTTTTTTTTTTTTAACCCAGAAAAGTGCAAATTTTGCAAGAGAATTAAAACTATTGGGGCCAAAAGGCCGAAGAGTTTTAGTGTGTATACATATGAGCTATCATGTAATTTTCAAATGAAAGCATTTATAGTGAAACTTTCTAAAAGTCTTACCTCCAGCTATTGATAAATTTGCCAGATGCTTGGCTTCTTGTTCTGAACAGAGAAAAAGGAAGGCACAGCCCTAAAATTTAAAACCTAAAAACCTCCTTCAATAAGAATGCCATCCCTATTACCAGTTTTAAGTGCTAGTTACTCTTAAATGCTACAGTATGAAATTTAGAGGTACGTGCACAAATGCATGTGTGCGTTTGAAGACTGGCTCAGAGAAGCAAAATCATAGTCTTTCTACCTGTGAAATAACACTGGATTTTTTTTTTTTTTAATATCCTTCGGCCAAGAAATCTTTATCGTGGAGATAATTAAGACAAAATGCATTTGACAAATAAAATCAGTATAGAACCCCTATTTCTTGGCAGCTCTTGTGGACACAGCTGAAGCTTTCAGAGGTCTTTAAAAACCATGGCAACAAATGCCTTTGAAAGGTAAGCGAAGGTTCCAAATGTTTTTAATCGCTGGTGTTTTTTATGCTACCACTTCAAGCATTCTTTTTCATCGTTTTGTTCATCTGATTGAAATTAAATTTCCAATTTCCCTACTAAATGGTTCTGTCCTGGTCATGGCATTGACTGTTTCCATTAAAGGAGTAGACTTTATGCCCATATATAGTGATTAAGCTTATCATCAATTCCATTAGAAAGCCTTGTTTATGAGCGGCAATGATTTCACACTAAAATTATAGATAGCCGTTAATAGATACGTTTTCAAAGGGCATTAACCAGCCCTCAAAATTATGTGCTACGTCTGCTGTTGCAGTTCCTACTGATGGTGGCTCGTGGCCTAATGCTGCCTGAATTTCCCTCTCCTTCACAGAAAGTTGCTGTTGACATCTTTAAAATGCTATTTCCTTTCAGGTCCTTTCAGAGAGAATGGCCTGATTCTCTCATGCTCATTCAGAGAAAAGTATACTTTGAGATGTATAGTCTGCTCATTTCTGATCTCTATATTATACTTTGCCATTTCAGAACTGTGTATACAAGTTATATGATAACCTGCTTGCCTGACTTTTTTGACTGAAAAATAACAACATTCAAGAAAAATCTGTTTCATAGATCTGCCATCCACTTTGTAAAGCTTTTTCTTGCAATTATGTTAATTCTCTGCTCATGTGTAAGTTTTAGAGCAGATTTAATGTTTTTAAAGAAAGGAAATACTTTGCTTGAGAAAGAGTATAGTGGGGGAAGGATTTCTATTATTTTCTTCACATTTTCATCTTTCTTTAGCTGCAATAACAAGAGAGTTCATTTTTTTCAGTTGTTAATAAATAAAGGGACAAAGAAGTAAACAACTTAGTTATTAAATTATAATTTCTCTCTGCCATAGACACTGTTCTCTCTCTTTTCTTTGAGAAAGAGGATGTAGACTTTAAATTTTATTCAAACAAACATATTTATCTGATTCATTTGGCAGTTTGAAAATCATGTATTAAAAAGTGTGGAGTGAATGAGCAAAGAAATTCTTAAATCGCCCCCTAGGAGTGAGTGGCTAGGTTACATTTATAAATATACATCTTTTTGTGATTCAAATTTAAGCAGAGTGATTTAAAAGAATCCTGCATACATTTTACCGCATTTCATTAAGTGAACTGAAATTCACTTAATGAATTTCACGATATTTTCCTTATACACCAGAGAAGATAAATTACAATTCGTTGTCGTCACTGACTCAATGCACTTGAGTTTGAGCAAGCTCTGAGAGTTGGTGATGGACAGGGAAGCCTGGCATGCTGCAGTCCATGGGGTTGCAAAGAGTCAGAAACGACTGAGTGATTGAACTGAAGATAATCAAAGTTTATCATTGTTTTGTCCCTTTGACACAGCAGAATTCCTAATGAGAGATTTCATTTGAAAATTATGTAAAAGTGCACTTACCACCACTGCTAACCAATGACATGATGGTTGATTGTAGTCACCTTGGAGATGGTTTTCCTCTCTCTTTTGTTTTTCTGATTGCTAGCATGTTGATCACTCTTCCCGCTACACAAGTGCCTGCAGACCGGCCCCATCTCTGCTCTCTGGACAGACCTCATCATGTGCAATTCCTTGTATTGGCCTCTTTCTTATCAAGTTAATTTGGTGGATGTCTTCACCAACCCCTTGTGGGAGTTGTTTTCCCTCCGCCTGTGTTATCTGGTACAAGCCATTCTCTCCTCTCTCGCCACCCAACCTGACTTTTAAGAAGCGTTGTCTCTCAAAGCAGACTCAATTCTTGCTTTGCCGTAATGCACTCTTCTGAGCTCATGTTTTCTTAGCCAAAAGACCTCCCTGATCAAGTTTCTCACAGCTTTTCCACCCAAGAGGGCTAGCTCTTTGAGCTCAGACACTTAGAACAAGATTTTTTATGCAACAGATATTTCTTGAATGACCATTTTATTTTAACCCTGTGAGAAATGCAGTTTGTACAAAAATGGAAAGATTATAATAATACACACTAAACCACAGAAGCATTAAACTCACTGCTACAGGGGATGCCTCAAAGCAGTATAAAGAATCAAAGGGGTATCTGAGAAGGTAAGATTCTGAGCTGAGAGGAACGCATGGGCTCTGTGCACTGGAGTGAACTTGAAAACATTTTGGTGTTTAAATTGGTCCTCTGCATCAGAGGATCAGGCTGAGTTCTACTTCATTGTAAGGGCTTCATGATTTACATTGTGATTGCATGGCTCACTTCTGCATATTTAATACTAAAGAGCATTATATAATATTTTAGGGGAGTATGAGTTTTTTATTTTTAAAAATTTTTTGAAG
The DNA here is from genome assembly GCF_016772045.2 of Ovis aries. Lineage (NCBI taxonomy): Eukaryota > Metazoa > Chordata > Mammalia > Artiodactyla > Bovidae > Ovis > Ovis aries. The sequence continues at coordinate 76,659,984 of NC_056061.1, forward strand.
TTTATCTGTAGTTTACTTTTTAAATTTTTATTGAAATTTAGTTGATTTACAGTGTTATATTAGATTCAGGTGTACAGAAGATTGATTCAGTTATTTATATATATATGTATATATATACACACACACATTCATACATATGGGTTTTTATTATTTGTAACATGTTTTAAAAACATATCTCATGTATATATCTGTACAGCTGGCATTACTAATAAGTCTGGCATGTATTCAGAAGTTGATAATACTTTACTCATTTCCAGGATAATGTCCTATTACAGTTTGCTTTTAAAGTTGGACATGGGAGTGATGTTAATAAAAATCTGAAGATGTTCCTCTGTAGAAATATATAACGTAGCTATTATACAGGCAAATGCATTTGATATTTGATGTAGAAGAAAACAAGCTAAGATGTATTTAAGAAGGCTTAACTTAGATTCTGTAATTTTTATGCTTACAAATTTCTTTATGTTTTTTCCTGGTTTAAATTTAAAGAGATGTTTATGAAAGTGTGTTTTTAAGACTTTCACTTCAAAGCCTTGGCATAAACTTCCCTATGATGTGAACCACTTCTCAGATGCATCCTTTAATTTTTAAAATTGTGACAGTAAACTGGATCTCAGAGAAGAAAAAAAAATGATTTGGTCACCTTTTATCAGTTTTGGACAGGGCATTCCAAGGATTTCAATTCCTCACTGCTCCATTCTTTGCATACAATACTTTATAGTATTGTATAAGATTAGTACTGTTGGTGCAATTGATGTAAAGACATGAGATGACATTAATATGTAAATTTAGATCCTAGAAATGGGCTTTAAAAAACAAACAACAAACTCTGCCCCCTGTCCTTGCTCTGTTCCTTCCTGACTCTTTGCAATCCACGTGAAGATAGGAGGAGCAGCCTATCTGCTAGGTCAGCCCTGGGACTGAGGTGCCCCGCTCCTTTTTCTTGCTTTTGTATTTCCTTCCTGAACCAAGTGAATGCATCAGAGTCACAGTCCCAGATTTTGGATCCATTTTCCTAGAAATACAAGTACTGCTAAGGGCCCTGTGGACCATTCATGACTCATTAAATGCTTCTTAGAGAGTCACTGTTTCTGAATATAAGGCAGGATAAAGTCTTGGCATCAGAGCTTTCTTGTAAATACTTCCTTTTGTCTGTGTGCGTGCTGTGTGTGTGTTTACATACATATGTCCATACACATGGCTGGCTGGCTTAGTCGCTAAGTCATGTCTGACTCGTGCAACCCTGTGGTCTGTAGCCCACCAGGCTTCACCAGGCTTCTCTGTCCATAGGATTTCCCAGGCAAGAATACTGCTGTGGTTTGCCATTTCCTTCCAGGGATCTTCCCGACCCAGGGATCAAACCCAGATCTCCTGCACTGCAGGCAGATTCTTTACCAGCTGAGCCACCAGGGATGTTCTCATGTACATACACATAGGTATATACATAAAGACACATATTTACATGCACACATATGTAGAGAGGGACAGAAGTACTTAACAGACTTTAGAAGTACTTACTACAAAATATTAGCAGTGGCTATCTCTAAGTCACTAAAAGTATGACTACATTTAAGTCTTTTGCTAATCTGTATTTTAATTTTTCTATTAAGTATCTTTACATGTGTAATAAAAAATGTTTTAAAGATTGATGTCGAGTTGATTCATTTCCCACTAGTAGAAACTTGTTCCTTCAAAATCGGCTTTGTTTTGGTGACCAATTAAGTAGGGTGAACTGTTATAAAAAAGGCCAATGAGCAGGGTGCAATAGCATTCTTTTAAGAAAATCTTTCCAGGTGCAGCCATCACGGGGCTATCTGCCTCGTACCTGCCAAGCAGTGGATCCAGAAGCGTCAGGAGAACGAAGCTCTAGTATGGAATTAGAGGCAAACACTTTTCAAATTTATACTTGTTGGATGTGTAAATTATTGGAATCAACTTTCTTTTACGATCTGTTGAGTTGGAATGGTCTGTTTTAAATCTTGCTATGTCCTGAGAGTGGCACCAAAGAATATAACCTCTGTGAGCACATTCCCAAAGAGTTCTGCCTCCAAACTGAACAGGCATTTTGCACTAAAGTCAAAGTGTTCAGTCGCTCAGTTGTGTCTGACTATTTGTGACCCCTTGGACTTTAGCCCACCAGGCTGCTCTGTCCATGGGATTTCCCAGGCAAGAACACTAGAGTGGGTTGTCATTTCCTTCTCCAGGGGATCTTTCCAACCCAGGGATTGAACCTGGGTCTCCCACATTCCAGGCAGTTTTTTTTTTTTTTTTTTTTACCTCTTGAGCCACTAGGGAAGCCCCATTTTGCACTAAAGGAGGAAAAAAACTCCACAGTAACCTTTGTATTAATAATTGCTGCTTCAAAATGGGAATTCGGAATGGCACCATTGTTAATCAGTTAGAAAGAATAGATTTCAAAAAACGTGATTATACTAGATCTGGCACTTCTTGAAATATCTTCTGTTAAATAAAATGTAGTCCTTCTTCTATGTTTTCATTTGTAAGCCATGAGGCTAATTCAGGAATCAGAGAATCAGGAATCAGAGTACCAACTGGCTTAGTAGTTTGGGGCTTACTAACTTGATGACTTTTGTCTTTTACCTTTTTGGACAGAAGAGGCAGCCATGTTCACTTTCAAGTCCAGAGGTGAATTGTTTTTGAGTTTAGTTCTTTTCAGAGACATGTTATGACTTTTCTGCATTCTTGGACAGTTAAACTATAATTCTTGGTTGTTTAAAAAGGTATTTGAATGTGTTTTGTTAAGAGGCTCGACTAAATAGCTATTTCTCTTACATTTCCAGTTGCTTTTTCAAGCCTTAGAATAGTTTCCAGCTCTGACAGTTGGCCTTATGCTGGCTGAAGTGAACTTTTGGATAGGATGAAGTGGATGAAGTATTCTGGATGATTTACCCTTGACTGCATAAATGTAGCCTATCACGCTACATAATGTGAAGAGAATTACTTAAGGGTAAAAAAGAGATTTTTTTTAACTATCAGGAAATGATAGGTTATTACAAATTGGTTTGAAGATATTGTCATTTATATGCTGTCCCTACAAAGTTGAGCTCTCCTGGACTGGAGACTGAGTTTTTAATAAGAATGATGGTTCATATTCAATGAGTACCTGCCCTGCACTAGGCTTTATGTTAGGGTTTCATATCAAAGTATTAGTTGCTCAGTAGTGCCCAACTCTTTGCAAACCTATGGACTGTGGCCCACCACGCTCCTCTGTCCATGGAGTTCTCCAGGCAAGCTTTCCATTTCCTACTCCAGGGGATCTTCTCGACCCAGGAGTTGAACCTGGGTCTTCTGTGTTGCAGGCAAATTCTGTAGGGTTTCATATGCATCATCTCTCCCTGGAGTAGGAAGTGGCAACCCACTCCAGTATTCTTGCTTGGAGAATCCATGGACAGACGAGCCTGGTGGGCTACAGGCCAAGGAGTCCCAAAGAGTCAGACAGGACTGAGCGACTTAGCACACACAACACACTCATCATCCCATTTAATCCTCCACAAAAGTCTAGGAAATCAACACTAAAATTACTCTCATTTACAGATGAGGAAACTGAGGTGTATAAACCAAAACCAGTATTGAACCCAGCTATGGGGCTGCAGAATTCATTGTGTTATATTAGCCACTGTATTCTTTTGCATCTCCCAAGAGAAGAAATGATTCTAAAGGGTGTTCTGAAGGTGAGGATTGTCACTGACCATCACTGGCTTCTTTTCCCACTAGGTTAACAGGCAAGAAAAGCGAGGTACAAAGTTGACTGGTGTTAGTCCTGTTTGCCAGGGAAGAATGGAGCTGTATTACTATCCTGTATCTGTGTGCCTGTGTGTGTGATTAGTTATGACTCTTTGCAACCCCATGGACTATAGCTCCCCAGGCTCTTCTGTCCATGGGGTTTCCCAGGCAAGAATACTGGATTGGGTTGCCGTTCCCTTTTCCAGAGGATCCTCCCAACCCAGGGATCAAACCCAGGTCTCCTGCATTGCAGGCAGATTCTTTACTGCTGAGCCACCAGGGAGGACCACCCTCTGTGCCTACTTATATCCTACTGGCATGAGATAAAAGTGAATGATAACTCTACACTCAGTCTGGGGAGGGAACCAAAACCCTTTTGGGATAAAGGTTTGTGTCAGCAGAAAGCAAGGGGTGCTAGACCCAGGGAGGAGCAGAAGAGACAGATACTCAGGATGGCTTTGAAACAGGAGCGTCTGCCTGTGGTTTGGGCATCTGCTACTCATTGGAGAAGGAAATGGCAACCCACTCCAGTGTTCTTGCCTGGAGAATCCCAGGGACGGGGGAGCCTGGTGGGCTGCCGTCTCTGGGGTCGCACAGAGTCAGACACGACCGAAGCGACTTATCACTCATTATCTGCTGGAGCATCTAAAGACCAAAACACAGCTCACAATTAGCCTTTCCCGCATTCTTTATAAAAGAGATGCGATGTTTTCTCTTATCTAGTGAGGTTCTGGTGGTTAAGTTTATTGCTTGGTGCATGAGTTGCTGAGTAGAGAGAAGTAACCACTGGATGGAAATCATAGCAGAACCAGAAAAGAAATGAAGATTGTTGACACCAGGCTGATGGTGGTTAGATATTTAAAAAATATTTTTCCTTTATTGATTATTTTAAAAAACCCCGGTGAATACACAAATACACATAGTTATATGTTACACAGTACAAAATGGTATATGATGAAAAGTTAAGGTCTTCCTTGGGTCCCATTCCGGAATCCATACTTCCTTTCTTAATAGGTAAGCACTGTGTTAACAGCTTCTTCCAAAAATTACCTAAATGTGTGTACACATACACTTACTCACATATGTGTGTTTTGGCAACATATGTCTGTGCTCAGTTGTGTCCGACTCTTTGCGACCCTATGGACTGCAGCCCATCAGGCTGTAGCCCACCAGGCTCCTCTTTCCATGGGATTTCGCAGGCAAGAATACTGGAGTGGGTTGCCATTTCTTTCTCCAGGGGATCTTCCTGACCCAGGAATTGAACCCTTATCTTTTGCACCTCTTGCATTGACAGGCAGATTCTTAACCACTGTACCACCTGGGAAGCCCCTTGTTAACAGAAATGGTGTTCTACTCTTCACATTATTTGGCGCCTAGTTTTTCTCACTGCATAAGGTATATTGGAGATTTGTCCACATTAGTATGTACTGCTGCTGCTGCTGCTGCTAAGTCACTTCAGTAGTGTCCGACTCTGTGCGACCCCATAGACGGCAGCCCACCAGGCTCCCCTGTCCCTGGGATTCTCCAGGCAAGAACACTGGAGTGGGTTGCCATTTCCTTCTCCAGTGCATGAAAGTGAAAAGCGAAAGTGAAGTCGGTCCGTCGTGTCTGACTCTTTGCGACCCCATGGACTGCAGCCCATCAGGCTCCTCTGTCCATGGGATTTTCCAGGCGAGAGTACTGCAGTGGGTTGCCATTGCCTTCTCCTTAGTATGTACTAGTTTCATTTTATTTGAATGGCTGTATATTAGTCCATAGTAGTGCCTTCCATTGGCGCAGAGTTTTATGATTGATCAAGCGTTTGCATCTATTATCTTTCTGGGCCTCACAGAAACCATGAGGGAAGGTATCAGATGATCCAGAGGGGTTGCCAGGTTCACCCAGGGTAGCATAGTGCCTGAGACTCAAGTAGGAGTTCTGTGCTCCTAACACTGACATTCCCTAAATGTGCTAATATTCCTTCCATTTAGTTCCATGACCACCAGTGGATGTCAACTCTTGGAATCTGTAAAAAGAATCTTCAATCTCGTACCTCAAGAAGCTAGGTGACAAGGAAATGTAGAAGAAGAAGAAGTGTTAGTTTCTCAGTTGTGTCCAGTTCTTTGTGACTATAGACTCCCAGGCTCTTCTATCCATGGGATTTCCCAGGCAAGAATACTGCAGTGGATTGCCATTTCCTTCTCCAGGGGATCTTCCCAACCCAGGGATCAAACCCAGGCCTCCCGCATTGCAGGCAGATTCTTTACCATCAGGGAAGGCTAGACAAGGAAATGTATACCTCATTAAAGTGACAAAAGAGAATAAAAAGTTTAGTACTAGAATGGGCCCCCATGATCAACACATTGGGCCCTTTCCTCACACAGATGAGGATATGAGGCCAGGACATCAGAGAGCTTGTTCATACCCTACAGCTATGCAGTTTCCTTTTGGAGGCTAGTTCTGGAGAGCAGAGGGAAAGGAGATTCTTTATTTTTCCAGGCTCTCTCATTCTCATCAGCCACAATGGGGCATGGACAGCATATAGACCCCTGAGAAATGAGAAAACTTGACAATGAGGTGATTTGTCTAAGAGAATGCTCCCTCCGGGGCAGTATGACCAAGTAGACTTTAACTATCTGGATGCCCAGGCTTTTAATACCACTTCTGCTTTCCACTCATTCATTTATGGAGCAACTAATGTACACATAGCTCTTTGTCAGGCTGCAGGGCTCCTAAAGCATATGGTGAAGAAACTATCCCCCATCACGAGGACCATAAAAAGCATGAGATTGATTATCTGTGCTATTTTGGGTTAAATTTACCATGCAAGTAAGTACAGTTCAGTACAAAACAATTCTCCTTATGTGTAGGTTGTGTTTTGTTTTATCCAATAACCATCCTGCAGAAGTTCACTGGCAACACGATGGATGAAAAGCAACGTCCATTTATTTCTGTTTGTTAGGAGAAATTGTTATTCAAGCTGAGACAGAAGACTAAGTCCGGCAGATTGTCTTTTGATTTATTCCATGTTTTTGAACTGGACTTCAGTTTTTTAAAAAGTAACTGAATTCATCTGTGAAAGCATGCTAGAAGAGACCTCTGACCGTGGATTCAGAAGCTTCTGCTTCTTCTTTGATTACATTTGCCAGGATGCCCGAGAGGAACTTCCCCCTGGGCATTCATTTTGGAGGCCTCCTAAAGTTGGATGAAACTCTTTATTTAGCAGTTTGATGGTCAGATGTCTACAAGGGAACATTCAGATGTGGCAGCTTGAAGGACGTTCCTATTCCACACCCCACCAGATCTTAGTAAACAGTGTTTCCTTTCTCTCCTTAGAGCACCACAATGATCCAGGACAGGAGGGTAGGAAAATGCACTTTTTCGCGGTTCTAGACATCCCTGATGCTGGGAAAGATTGAGGACAAGTGGAGAAGGGGGCGACAGAGGATGAGATGATTGGATAGCATCACTTGACTCAATGGACATGAGTTTCGAAAGCTCCTGGAGTTAGTTAATGACAAGGAAGCCTGGTGTGCTGCAGTTCATGGGGTTGCAAAGATTCAGACACGGCTTAGCAACTGAACAACAACAAGACATCCAGGACCAGAAGCACAGCTCTGCTCAGGGTCTCTGAGTATTCACCCTCTTGCTCTGATTGCTTGCCTATTTTACTTGCTCTTCAGCTTGAGAAAAGAACAGTTTAAAATTGTTTCTACTGCTTTTGGCCACCGCTGTGTGGACTTTAAGTGAATGCAAATAAGAAGAAAGCTTAAAGAACTCTCTGGAAACAGTTGAACAGAGCCTGGTGAGTTTCAGGTGGTTAAATTTATTGCTTGGTCTGTGGCTTGCTGAGGAGAGAAAAGTAGAGGAGAGGTGAGCTGAAGGCAGCCTCGCGTGGAATTCTTTGCTTCAGTTGTCACTCTGGTCTTCTCTTCATTTGATACTTGTCAGTTGTTCCAGGAGAAACAATTTCAGAAAGTCCTTCTCTGGGCTGTGGAACAGTACTTGCTTTTGTGTTGACCCCTAGGAGGCATTCTGGAAAGGGGTTCATTGTCTCTGGGCTATGACAGTGAACTGGTGGTTATTGATTTCATTATGTTTTTCTTTATTACAGCTGTTGGTTTGATCCTGTGCCAAGGGCTTAAAACAATTGTGGTTTTGTACATCATATGCGAGGCTGGACAAGGAGATGGGTCGTGTTGCTGCCCTGGCAGAAATTTTTAGAAGGTTGGGGTCTGACAAAGGCACATAGATTGAAGAGTTTCCCTTACTTTATTTAGAAAAAGAAACTTTGTGGGACAATTATCTTTCTTAGAATTCTTTTAAAATTTGTTTCCTTTAAAGCTAGACTGAGATATAAATAATGCTTTTATTTAAAAATGCTTTCATTAAAAATTAAAAGTAAAATGCCGTTTGCAGGTGGCTGTTATCACTGATAAGATATACTAGAATTGATTAGCTATAAAAATATAATTTGGGGATGCATATGAAGGCATACTGTTTTTATTTGCATGCCATTACATAGAGATATGTTTGTGAAATTTTTCAAATCATGGCACATTGAATATCCTCACTGGATTTTTAGGAATGTGTTCGCTGAGACAGCCAAATTCTATTCCATTTTGTTTGGCTCATTGCATTGGCTGTAAATCACTAAATATTCCCTTTAATATCTGAGTCAAGCTGTAGTTCCAAACACAATAGTTCAGTTGTTTTTTCACATAATGTAAATTTTTTATTTACTTCCTCAACACTTGACTTTCTACTTCCTCTTTCTCTCTTTATTTTATGCTGGAGTGTGCTGAAAGGTTTTCCAAAAATATTTTTTTTGTTATGTGTTATAACTTGTCAATGAATGTCTTTCATGTGATTAAGCTCGCATAGCTTTATCTGTGGAAATATTAGGAATGACAGATTTTATTCAATTTCATTGCTGCTTCTAAGACGCCCTTCCAACGGCATAATAGTAATACAGTGATTACATTAGATAGTTATATTTTTATTACAGTGTCAATTGTAACAATATTTAGGCATTCTGATTCAGTAGTTCTTGTGTTTTTTCCATTTCACCAACCCTATTATGGTGTTACTTGGGAAACCAGGATTTGTGAATGACACAGACCTGAATTTCAGCCAGGGTTCCTCCTGCTACCAGCTGAGTGACTTTCAGTAAGTAATCCAGTGTTTTGGAGTCTCAACTTCTGCTTCTATTACATGAGAATTGCCTTACCTACATCCCCAGTTATGATGCTCAGATGAGATAAAGGGCTGAAGTCATTTAGCACAGTGCCTGGTTCATGGGGAGCACAGCTGGTTCTACTAGTCCTGCCCCCAGTCATGCGGAAGGAAATCTGAATAGTCCAACTGAAAACACACAACTCTGATTCCTTTCCTACCCTGCTTGCCTCATGTAGATGCTCTTTACACCTCCGACTTCTCATTTATTTATTTATCTTGTTGGTCTACAACATGATATAAGTTGCATGTGTACAATCCTACATTTCAGCTTCTGTAGGCACTGCATGTTGTCATCACCAGAAGTTTAGTTTCCATCTGCTACCAGACTGTTGACTCCTTATACCCATTTTGCCTTCTCCCTTCCCCACTTCCCTGCTGGTAACCACTACTCTATTCTCTATATTTATGTGCTTGTTTTTGTTTAGTTTGGCTTAATTGATTAATGGATGGATATATACTCCACATATGGGTGAGGTCATATGATATTTGTACTTCTGTCTGAATTATTTCACTCAGCACAATACCCTCAAGGTCCATACATGTTATCACAAATGGCAAGATTTCATCTTTTTTATGGCTGAGTAATATTCCATTGTATATATACATCACCTCTTCTTTATATATTCATCCATTAATGGGCCCTTAGCTTCTATCCATATCTTGGCTATTATAAATAATACTGCAGTCAGAGAAGAAAAATAAAAGGGATCAAAACTGGAAAAGAAGAAGTAAAATTGTCATTGTTTGCAGATGACATGATACTATACACTGAAAATCCTAAAGATGCTAGCAGCAAACTACTAGAGCTCATTAATGCAGGATACACAATTGATACACAGAAATATGTTGCATTTCTGTACACTAACAAAGATCAAAAAGAGAAATTAAGGAAACAGTTCCATTTACCATTGTATCAAAAAAAATAAAATACCTAGGAATAAATCTGCATAAGGAGACAAAAGGCCTGTACTCTGAAAACTATAAGAGCCTGATGAAAGAAATTGAAGATAACACAACAGATGGAAAGATATGCCATGTTCTTGCTTTGGAAGAATCAATATTGTCAAAATGACTATACTACTTAAGGCAATGTGCAAATTCAATATAATCACTGTCAAATTACCAATAGCTTTTTTTTTCCAGATGTACAATAAAAAATATTAAAATTTGTATGGAAACACAAAAGTGCCAGGATAGCCAAAGTAATCTTGAGAAAAAAAAGCAGAGTTGGAGGAATCAGGCTCCCTGACTATACTATAAAACTACAGTAAGAAAAACATTATGGTACTGGCATAATGACAGGCTTATAGATCAATAGAATAGGTTAGAAAACCTAGAAACAAACCCACATACCTATGGGTAATTAGTCTACAACAAAGGAGGCAGGAATATACAATGGAGAAAAGACAATCTCTTCAATAAGTGGTGCTGGAAAAACTGGACAGACACGTGTAAAAGAATTAGAACATTCTCTAACACTGTACACAAAAATAAACTCAAAATGAATTAAAGATCTAAATATAAGGCCAGATACTATATAAAACTCTTAGAGGAAAATATAGGCAGAAGTCTTTGATGTAAATTGCAGCAATACCTTTTGGATCTACCTCCTAGGGTAATGAAAATAAAAATATAAAAACAAACAATTGGACCTAGTTAAACTTAAAAGCTTTTGTACAACAAGGGAAAACATAAACAAAATGGAAAGACAACACGTAGAATGGGAGAAGATATATGCAAATGATACAACTGACAAGGGACTAATTTCCAGAAAACACAAACAGTTCATGCAGCTCAATATCAGAAAGAGCAAAAAACCCAAGCCAAAAAAAAAAAAAAAAAAAAAATGGGCAGGAGATCTAAACAGACTTTTCTCCATAGAAAACATACAGATGGCCAAAAGTACACGGAAAGATGCTCAACACTGTTAATTATAGAAATGCGAATCAAAACTATAATGAGGTATCACTTGACACCTGTCAGAATGGCCATCATCAAAAGTCTGCAAACAATAAATGCTGGAGAGGGTGTGGAGAAAAAGAAACCCTCCTACATTGTTGGTGGAAATGCAAATTTGTGCAGCTGCTATGAAAAACAATATGGAGGTTTCTTAAAAAACTAGAAATAGAGTTGCAATATGATCTAGCAATCCCAATCCTGGGCATATATCCAGAGAAAATCATAAAAGAGACATACACTCCCCTTTTCATTGCAGCACTGTTTACAATAGCGAGGACATGGGAGCAACCTAAATGTCCAACAGATGATTGGGGTAAAAAAGACGTAGTACATATAAACAATGAACTATGGCTTGGCCATAAAATGAAAAGAAATAATGCCATTTGCAGCAACATAGATGGACCTAGGGATTATCATACTAAGTGAAGGAAGTCAGAGAGAGGAAGACAAACATATGATACTGTTTATATACAGAATCTTAAAAAAAATGATACAGATGAATGTACTTACAAAATGGAAACAAACTTATAGACTTATTTATGGTTAGTAAAGGGGAAAGGTGGGAGGCAGGGATAGATTATGAGGTTGGGATTAACATATATACACTACTATATATAAAATTGATAATCAGCAGGGACCTGCTGTATAGCATAGGGAACTCTACTTAATTCTCTGTAAAATGGAAAAAGAATCTGAAAAGGAATAGAATCACATAACTTTGCTATATACCACAAACTAACACAACACTGTAAATCAACTATATTCCAATATAAAATAAAAATTTAAAAAGTCTTCCTTTTTAAGCTTGAATAGTAGTCCCTCCTTATCTGCAGTTTTACTTTCCTTGGTTTCAGATACCTCTGTGGTTAACCTTGGTCTGGAAATAGTAAACAGAAAGTTCCAGAAATAATTCATAAGTTTTTAAGTGGTATGTAGTTATGAGTAATGAGGTGAACTCTTTTGCTGTCCAGCCTTGTCCTGCTCAGTGATGTGAATCTTCCCTTTATCTAGTGTATCCCACTGCTAGTCACTCAGTAGTCATCTGGTATATCAGGTTGACGAGGTACTGTGGTACTTGTATTCGAGTAACTCTTGTTAAACTTAATAATGGTACCAAAGAGCAAGGGTATAGGTGCTAGCAATTTGGATATTCTCTTACTGGGCCTAATTTATAAATTAAATTTTATCATAGATTTGAATATATGTTAAAAAAAAAAAAGCATGGTGTATATACTATCTGTGGTTCAGGCACCCGCTGGGGTTCTTGGAACTTACCGTCTGCGAATGGTGGGAGGATTGCTGCGTATACCACATTTTGTTTATCCATTTGTCTATTAATGGACTTCTGGATTGTTTCTGCTCATCGATTGTAGTGAATCATGCTTCTGTGAACATGGGTGTACAAATATCTCTTTGAGTCTGCTGTTATTTCTTTTGGGCACATACCTGAAAGTAGAATTTGTGGATCACATAACTTCCAGCTTCCTTTTGACTTGCCTCCCAAGCTTCAGTACTGCATTTATAATAGCTTGCTTGGTAGTTGTTTATTGGTATGCTACTGAAATCATAAATACAGCGTGTTTAAAATTGTTCTATACCTCTTTTTCCCACCTGCCTCCAAAATCAGATCCTCTTTCTAATTCATGGTTAGAATGGATTTCAAGACACCCTGGCACAAACCACGAGTATCTTTGACTTCTTTCTCCTCTTCTTTAGCCCTAAGAATTTGCAAAGCTTTTTAAAACCTCTTCGCACTTCTCTCTGCTTCGTCTACTTTACTACTCAGAGATGATTAGATCATCATATTTTGGGATGATTTTTTTCCCTTGGTATAACTTTGAATAGTTTTAAATTCTACATTTTTTAATGAAAATCATACACCCCCGTTTTCATGAAAAACTCTTTTGAACTCTCATTTTGACAACAGATTCCCTGCCAGTCTTCTTTTTCCCTTTGCTGGTAGATCCTTACAACATCAATGTTTGGACTGATTCTTCAGTGCTACCCAGCAACTCTTGTAACACTTCTTTCCTTTGGTCACAGTAAATGAGTGTGTGGGAGACTGCTAAGCAGAGATCAAGCTTCAGTCCTGAGTCAGGGTTGGAGTAGATGGGGATAATACAGGAAGTCAGTATTTTCCTTGGCGTGTAGGGGATGGTTAGATTTCTCTTCCTCTGTACACTCGTGTCCAAGAGAGTTGGACCATTCATTTCATCCGAGTCATCTAAGTCAAATGTTATTGCCAAAAGAATTCAACATTGGTTTGGCCTTGCACAGTATTTTTCTTGCAGATATGTTAAATAGAAGACAATAACATTGGTTCTGTTAATTCCTCACTTTTCACTTTCTCATGCATGAGCTTCCTGAGAAGGAGAACACGCAGAGCTCCACCAATTGCAGAGAATCCGATCATTATTGCCTCTGGAAAGTAGATATACAGTTCCCCAGTGAAGATCTTGCCCTTTGGGAATGTTGAGCTCTCCACATATGCATGAGTTCAATCTCTGGAATAAGGAATACTTTGCTTCGAAACCCGTCTGTGCTGCTTGCTTGCTGTGTGGTTTTGAACAGACTTTATAACGTTTATCATAGTTTTGCTTCTGTAAAAGGGAGATTAATATAATCCCTTCCTCATAGAGTTGCTGGGGAATTAAATGAACTAATCCATGTATAACACAGTGCCTGGTGCGTCATAGTACTAGTCTCCTGCATTGCAGGCGCATTCTTTACTGTCTGAGCCATCAGGGGAGCCCAGTCAGCACCCAAATGGGTCAGTTTTCTTAGTCACTAGGCTGTTTCATCCGGAGAAGGCGATGGCACCCCACTCCAGTACTCTTGCCCGGAAAATCCCATGGTTGGAGGAGCCTGGTAGGCTGCAGTCCATGGGGTCGTGAAGAGTCAGACACGACTGAGTGACTTCACTTTCACTTTTCACTTTCATGCATTGGAGAAGGAAATGGCAACCCACTCCAGTGTTCTTGCCTGGAGAATCCCAGGGATAGGGCTGCTGTCTATGGAATCGCACAGAGTTGGACACGACTGAAGTGACTTGGCAGCAGCAGACTGTTTCGTTAGGCGATCTCATGCATGAGTGTGAAATGAACAAACCGAGGAGGGGCAGTACCTGGAGGCCCCCTCTCAGGTCGAAGTGGTTGCTTGTTTATATTCAGTGCTTTGAAAATTCATGGTCAAACTCTTATTTTCCCAGTGCTAAATCTCAAAACTGTATTTTCACATGTTTTCTGTACCTGAACACCTTAAGAAAAATACCATCTGATAAAATGAAAAGTTAGAGGCTTCCTTTGGGCTATGCATGTATAACATTATGTGATTCCTATCAAATTTGAAACTGTATAAGTGCATGGTGATTCTTAGAAGGAGAAAGAAACACTGATTTTGCCATCTTATTTGGCACCTTAATTTGTGTATGGCTCTTGGATACTTCAGATTTTAATAAATGCTAGTTAATTTTATGCAAATAGCCAGTGAAAGCCTTTAATGAAAAGACTCTAAAGCTAACTAAGCTTTATAGATGTTAGCTAAATTTATGGATTAATCAGGTATAAAAGAACAGGACTTTGAAAATGAAATACTATTTTGTTGGAACCTTCCATTGAGGCTTCTAAATAGGATTAGCTATATTTGGGCCTTTTTTGGATTTGTGGTTGCTTAAAGACTGGAGATTACCTTTAATTTGAGAATTCATTTTCATGCCTTAAAAATATGAATAATTAGCTAAATGCTCATATGTGAGATAAAAAATGTTAAGTGCTTATTTCTTACCTTTCACTACTTTCCATACTTGAGTTTTTGCTTGACCTCATCAGAGTCTTCTTGATTTTAATCATTTCCCCCCTGCCCCAGAGTACTGTGTATATCTTATTGAGCTCATTTATTTTTTAAAAAATCATAAAATAAGAGTTGATATGTAATTTAAAGTTTTCTGGTTATGACTTAAATCCTGCAGCTCACTTCATGTATTTGTCCTCTTGCACTTCACATTCTGTGCAAGAGGAACTTTTGGGCTGATTTGGTCATAGGTACACAGAGTTCTTCAGTCTCTTCAGCAAAGACACTGTATGTTTCATCAATATAGTTGGTGTGAGTATTAAATGAACTTGGTTTCTGTAAGATTTTTCTCTTGCATTATTTTCACAGGCTCGAATAATAACCTTTAAACAGAAGTTTCTTCTTGAAGAACACACCTTGACCAAATTATACTCATTAGGGAACAAACATTTTTGTTTTTCTATTTTCTGATGTAAATTGAAGACTGACAAATAGTGGTTAATGGTGTTTGGTTAAGAAAATTTTGTTTTAAATGTATAGCTCAAAGTCGTACTTATTAATTGTTTCTTGTTGCCAATTTGTCAAGTCTAAATTTTAATGTAGTTTAGGCAGGAGAGAACCCAGCTTTGTCACAAAAGGTTGGCATTACAACCATGATTCTATTGTACCTCTATTGTAATTCTTGTTAAGGGATGAATTTGATTGTACACATCCAGCATGTTTTGTCTATTAAACATGTTAGTTCAAGAACTTCATTTGGCTTTATAAAGATACGCATCTATGATGGCTGGCCAATCCAAACATAAGATTTAACCAAGTGACTTCTAACCCAATTCAGTTCTCCCATCTTCTGGCTTGCAAAACATCTGGCTTTGGGGAGAGAAACTGAATCAAAGTAATTTTTTTATTCAGATGATTGTTGACTGTTTTCTTCTGAGGGTTAATATAAACTTATTTTTAAGAGTTAAAATTAAGTCAACATGTCCTGCACAAACATCATAGGAGATGAAACACTAAGAGTTTCTTTGATGTGTCAGACGAATATTAGAGTTTTAATATTTTAAACTTTTACTTAGAGTTTACATCTGCCCAGGTAAATTTTATTTCTAGATCTATTATTTCTTCAATTTGTCCCTGTTAATAGGGAAGATTCTAAAGATAATAACTGTGCGTGGGTATTTGAGACAGTGTGTGGTCTTACTGAAGTTAAGAAACTTCAACTCTGTTGACTAGTTTGTTGTTTCGTATTATGCAATAGAGGAATGCACATGTTAATTTAATCTGAAACTTGTTTATACAATGGCTTTTATAATGTATATCTAAAGACAGAGAATCAAGTTTTATGAGACCAGTTTCTCTTGTCGATTCCCCACTCCACCCTACTCTAATTGGACTGACCCTTAAATTAAATAAAGGACAAAGAGGTCTGTAGTTTCACTACATGTTCTGGCTTACCCTTAGTAAATGAGAAAATAGAAACTTAAAACAGAGAATCTGAATTAGAAGTTCACATATGCACTTACCTTTTTTGTGAATGGAAAACATTTTAAAACTGTACATATCATCTTTTTAGTCTAAATTCAGGTTGTTTTCCAAAGAGGTAAAAGAATTTAGACTTACATAAAAGGGCTTCTTTATAAAACTATGCTAATGATACTTTTTGATTTGTAAAATTTAATATTCTGCACATTATCAACCAGACTTCTTTTGATGGGTAGAAGAATGGAGGTGACTTCCAAATCTTAGAGCAGAAACTTCATGTGGCCAGTTGGATATCTTTCCCCAAAACTCAGAGAAGAGGACTGGAGTGGCAGTTTAAGTCTGTGAGTCAGACTTTAAGTCTTCAGACTTTAAGTCTGAAGCCCCAGCCTGGGAGGTAAAGAGTGCTGGGAGCATTTTGTGTTACAAAAGCCGAGGGGAGAGCATATTTCAAGAGGAAGGAGGAGCTGTCAAATGCTTCTGATGGGTCAAGCTTGAAGTGGGCTGAAAGTGGCTGTTGAACTCAGCCACTGAAGTCATGGATGGTTTCTAGGAAGCTACATTTGTGGAGCAAAAGACCTCTGGTGTAGGCATCTGTGAGGAGCTGAGCTTAGAAGGAGGGGCAGGATATCTGATTGAAGCTGGCTGGCGAGTGTTGTGGGTTAAGGGGAACATTTTTGTGGGACAGACCTGCCTGATGTGATAAAAGTCAATGAGAAAGGAGCCTTTGAGTGAGAGAGATTCAGTAAACAAGAGAGAAAAGAAAGGATTTAGAGTGAAATAACAGCAGCAACAACAACTAAATATACATTCAGTGTTTGCCAGACCCAGGGCATTGGGCTAAAAATTAACTATGACATGTGTTCTCATAGTATGTATCTTATGTTATAATGTATATGATGTTATATAGTGGGTGCCGTTGTGTTTTCTAGATTAGAGCGGGGAAGTGTGATTTAGGGATGTTAACTAACCTGTTCAGTGTCCTTCAGCTAGTAAGTGATGGACAAATTTATTAAAGGATGAACTTGGCCACTGCCCCAGTCTACCATCCCTGACTTAAATTTAGATGTTCTGTGCTGCCTTTGGAGAGCTGTTTAAAGAATCTTTAAATTATATTTTAACAAAGAGCATTTAGAAACTCTGTCTGAAGTTCTAACGACTTTATTGGGACAACAATTTTGATAAGTGGCCTGAGTCAAAAAAAACACCCAAACAAACTGTTGTTTATCTACTAAGAAAGCTTAACTTTATGAATATATATAAAACATTATGCCCCCAAATATAGGCTATGTGAACCAAAGTGAATTTTCACAAAGAACTCTCAAAGCAAGTGGGAGAGGCGGAAATTCAATGTAGGAGAGGTTTGTTTTGTTTTGTTTTGTTTTAACACTTCAAGAAGGACACAAAAAGGACAGTGGGTTGAGGTAGCAAGATGGGAAAGTCAAGTAAATGATGGAAAACCTCCTCTAGACAGCTTCCGTGTAGATTCCCTATAGATTCAGACCAGCTAAATTTCCTGAAATAATACTAATTCTGTCCTCTTGCTTTTCATAGGACATAATGACTACATGTGTCCGGCCACCAACCAGTGCACAATTGATAAAAACAGAAGGAAGAGCTGTCAGGCCTGCCGGCTACGCAAGTGCTATGAAGTGGGCATGATGAAAGGGGGTAGGTACCTTGGGCCCAGGGCACCCACCTTCCCACCCGCCATGATGTCCTTGTCCATCACCCACCCCTGGCTGTTTCCATTCTGGCAACTGTGGGAGTGGAGTGATTTCTCTTCTAATTAATTTTTTACTATTCTTATTTTTCTTTGCAAAGAAACTATTTTACAACACATTTTCTTAAAAAAATTAGAAATTTGAGCATGCCATTTTGTGTTTCATATTTTTAATATAAATAATGATGTTTAAAATCAAAGATGTGTGGGAGGTGGTGGTGGAAGGAAAGGAAAACTGCTCAATGAGTTATTCTAGAAATATTTTTCAGTTACTGTTTTATATTGCTAATGCTAGATCATGATATCTGGGAAGACACCTTCACTTCGTTGAGACTTGTGTATGTAAAAGCTAAAGAGCTAATTTATAATCTTTCAATCCCTTCATATTCCTTAGGAAATTTGAATTTCAATTGACAGGCAGCTTTCTCCTTTAGAAGTTGAGTTAGCCAGCTGTTCCCATGATCTCAGTGTCTAGCGTGGTGCTGGGGACAGTGCAGTGATTTCCAAGCACCAACCATCACAAGGTGGCTGGGACTTGGGCTCATGTGCTTGTGTCTCTGTGGCTGTGAGTATGTGTATGTATGGCTTTCTGTCTTCTCATGTATCCGGTCTTCCAGTTTTCCCATACAGGAATCCAGTGTCTTGTTCTGGGGGTATTAGGTGCTCTATAAATAGGGTTGCCTCATTGATCTCCTTGTATTCTTTGGAATCTACTTTTGAAGAGCACTTTTAGTCTTGAATAGCCTTCAAAATACCGGGAGAGAACAAAGAGGAAATGTGTAAATAAAGGAATGGGCGCATCCAGTGTTTTAGGGTAATATAAGGCTTCTCAGGTGGTGCTGGTGGTAAAGAACCCACCTGCCAATAAAGGAGATATAAGAGACATGGGTTCAATCCCTGGGTGGGGAAGATCCCCTGAAGGAGGAAACGGCGACCCATTCCAGTATTCTTGCCTGGAGAATCCCATGGATAGAGGAGCCTGGCGGGCTACGGTCCATGGGGTGGCAAAGAGTCGGACACGACTGAGCGACTTAGCACAGCATGCACAAAGAAGAGAGACAGACCCATGATGGTGCTGCCTGC
Organism: Ovis aries; assembly: GCF_016772045.2. Classification (NCBI taxonomy): domain Eukaryota; kingdom Metazoa; phylum Chordata; class Mammalia; order Artiodactyla; family Bovidae; genus Ovis; species Ovis aries. The sequence goes on from NC_056061.1 coordinate 76,678,978, forward strand.
TGAGCATAATGGGGAAAAGCCTTCCAGAGAGGAGGCTTGAGATTAGTTAAGAAGAGCAAAGTTGCCATGACAAAGATTAGTGACTGTGTAAATAGAGGGCAGCTAACCTTTAACTCATTAACACTTGCACAAAGTGGGAGGCAGAGGAAAAACCAGCATCATGCTTGATGATTAGATAATGGAGCTTATAGGCAAAGATTCCTTAGATAGCAGTCATAAATAAACCTACTGGGTTGAGATTTCGAATACAACATTTGGCATAAATTCTCTTGATGAACAGATGAAATGTTGAATTTACACATTGTGTGAGCTATGACTATATGTCTTGAGAGTCTGAAAAAGCAACTTTAATTCAAAGGGTAATTAATTCCAAGAATTTAACAGTCACATTCAGAAAATGACACTTTGAATCATAAAGGGATTAAATATTTAAGGAATTCATCTTTCTTTGTACTGTTGGAGAGTTAGTCAGGCTTAATTAAACTCACAAAAAGCTTCTTAAGGTAACTTGCTAAGTGACAGGAATATAACAGCTACATGTAAAAAGTTTAATTGGAAAGAGTGAGTCCAAGCTTGATATTCTTCTTTGGCAATTACAGGTAGATTAAGCCCAGCCTCTTAAATTCTCTCTAAAAGCTGGAATAATCAACTTGTAAATAGGTCCAAGACATTTTTTTTTCTTTGAGGGTACCCATACATTGACCTCACTTAATAGAAACAATTCTGTTTTTCCTAATTAACATCCAGATACAGTCTGACTGCATAAATATAAATTATTCATACTCATTTTTAATCTAACAAAAAATTTAACATGCAAAGACATAATAAAAATCTCCCCACTGTTTTCAGATGGGACTTTGGATAATTACTGCACATAACCAATCTAAGTGTACATGCATATTCTTGTACATGTATATTTATGGCTGCAAAATACATACCTGTGTTAGTCTGCTACTGTATTAGTTTTCTGAACCTGCTGTAACAAAATCTGTAGACTGGTGGCTTAAACGTAGAAATTGATATCTCATGGCTCTGAAGACTGGAAGTCTAAGATCAAGCTGTTAGCAGGTTCAGTATCACCCTAGACCTTTCCCCTAAGTTGAAGATGGTCCCCTTCTCTCTCTGCTCTCACATCGCCTTTTTTCTCTGTGTGTGCATCCCTGGTGTGTGTGTGTGTGTGTGTGTGTGTGTGTGCACGCACGCGCGCATTTGTGTGTGTGTGTGTGTGTGTGTGTGTGTGTGTGTGTTTTCTCTTCTTTGAAGGACACCAGTCATGTTGGATTACGACCCCATCCTTAGGGCCTCTTTTAATCTTTATTACATCTTTAAAGAGCCTATATCCAAATTTAGTACTGTTTTGAAGTACTAGGGTTAAGGCTTCAATTTGATGTTTTTGAGGAGACACAATTCAGTCCATAACAATTTCCCATAAGATTCCTTAGCAGTTGTTAGTAGCCGTCTGCGTAAAATGAAAACATGTGTCTTTCTGGCAGTTTATACATGTGTATAAGTTTTACGGCAAGCTTTAAAATTGTAAAACTATAGGCTGTGAGAACATCTCATTTTAATTATGTGTATAATGCTTGCCATAAAGCAATGTAATTTATATTACATTTAAATTGTGGGATAGCACACATAACCTTATAACACCTTGTGTAACAACTCCCCAAATCCCACCCAATAAAGACTTAATTTACAGCTGGAAGTACAGTTATAACCAACTATAAAATCAGAAATTACTTGTAAAGAACAGCTGTGGCTAAATAAATCTTTACAATGTTTTCCTACCAGTTTCACAAGAATCCAGTTTCTGAACAAGGCTAGAGACCAATTATAATATTGAATCTCTACATATGAAATAAAATGTTTCATTTCAGATAAAAGAGAGAGAACCACAAACTTACCCTTTATTTTTAGAGCAAGGCTGAATATGTTTATTAAAGTATTCTAGAGATCCAAAAGAGTGCATGGTTTATCTACACAAAGAAATTATTTTAATCTCTTATGATGCCTGCTGTACCCTGAAAATCCCAACATCATTGTTAGATGTGGTCCTGAGGCAAAATGGTTCAGTAGGATGCAGGATGTAAGACATGCTTTAGGGGATGCTCTTGCTCATCTTAGTACCAGTGCTGGTTTCCTCATTTTCCTGCCTAGCTTGCATTTTCCTTTTCATCTGTCTCCCTCCTCTTCAACCTTAAGTGGCAGATTTAAACATCTGTTCCTTAGGGAGAGCCTCTCTGTTGCCTTGGGCTTCCCTTGTGGCTCAGCTAGTAAAGAATCCACCTGCAATGCAGGGGACCTGGATTTGATCCCTGGGTTGGGAAGATCCCCTGGAGTAGGGAAAGGCTACCTACTCCAGTATTCTGGCCTGGAGAATTCCATGGACTGTATAGTCCATGGGGTCTCAAAGAGTTGGACACGACTGAGCGACTTTCACTTTCTTTTCTTCCCCTGTTGCCTCCCTCTACATTAGCCCCTTGTGTTCTCCCTTTCATAGCGGATAACTCTTCCCTGCGTTCTCATTACTGTTACTGTTCATCGTTCAACATCTGTCCATGAACTCCACAGCGGTGAGGGTTCTTCTCTCTGTCCTGTTTACTGATTAGCACTAAGCAAGTCACACAGTGAGTGTTCAAGAATTTCCTTCCCCATGAATTAATGGCATAGTTCATTTAAATAGTTACTTGTTTAGGACTGCTCAGGGGTGAGCTACTACAGAGAGTGCAGACATGAATAAACACCCAGTCCCTTGTATCAGTATCCTCACTATACAAAGAGGACGTTTGCTCATCAAGTGACAAATAAAAGTCCTTAAGACAAGTTAAGACCAAGATGGAAGACAGGATGAGAATGGAAGACCATTGGTCAGTGGAAGCTCAGAGCTTTGGCCAGTCACTACTGGGTTTAGTTCAACCCAGAGTGTTACTCAGATCATCTGACTTCCAAAGTGTATATTATTATCCAAGAATGAGGCATTTCTATCTTGGGTTGATGAAAGGGAAAAACTTCAGAGATGGAATTCTTGGTCCAAATACTGGCTTCTCCTCAGACTTGCTGAGCAATCCTGTTACAGTCATTTTTATTGAGTTTCATTATCCTCAGATGTAAAATAAAAATAAACAATTTGTACTTAACAAGTTTCTTGTAAAGATCACAACTCATGTGAAGTACTTATTAAAGTACCACACAAGTGTTAGTGGTTACAGGCAGCCCTCGGAGATATTGCAGGCTTGGTTCCAGACCGCTACGATGAGGTAAATATCGCAATAAAGTGAATCACAGAAAAACACTTTTTTGGTTTCCCAGTGCATGTAAAAGATACGTCTATGCTACACTGTACTCTATTAGGTGTGTAATAGTATTTTGTCTAAAATAATGTGCATACCTAGTTAAGAAATGTTTGTTGTTTAGTTACTAAGTTGCATCTGACTCTTCTGCAACCTTATAGACTGTAGCCCGACGAAGACTGTAGCCTGACTGTAGACGAAGGCTTCTTCGTCCTTGGGATTTCCCAGGCAGGAATACTGGAGTAGGTTGCCATTTCCTTGTCCAGGGGATCTTCCTGGCCAAGATGTCTACTCCATGTTTCCTGTATTGCAGGCGGATTCTTTGCCCACTGAGTCACCTGGAAAGCCCAATTAAGAAATACATTAGTGCTAAGAAAAAAACAAAACAAAACAAAACAAAGCTAACCATCCACTGAGCCTTTCAGTTCAGTTCAGTTCAGTTCAGTCACTCAGTCATGTCCGACTCTTTGTGACCCCATGGACTGCAGCACACCAGGCTTCCCTGTCCACCACCAATTCCCAGAGCTTGCTCGAACTCATGTCCATCAAGTTGGTGATGCTATCCAACTGTTTCATCCTCTGTCATTTCCTTCTCCTGCCTTCAGTCTTTCCTAGCTCAGGGTCTCTTCCAATGAGTCATTTCTTCACATCAGGTGGCCAAAGTATTGGAGCTTCAGCTTCAGCATCAGTCCTGCCAATGAATATTTAGGACTGATTTCCTTTAGGATGGACTGGTTGGATCTGGTGGTCCAAGGGACTCTCAGGAGTCTTCTCCAAGACCACAGTTCAAAAGCATCAATTCTTCAGTGCTCAATTTTCTTTATGGTCCAACTCTCACATCCATACATGACTATTAGAAAAACCATAGCTTTGACTAGATGGACCTTTGTTGGCAAGGCAGTGTCTCTGTTTTTCAGTGCTGTCTAGGTTGGTCATAGCTTTTCTTCCAAGGAGCCAGCATCTTTTAATTTTGTGGCTGCAGTCACCATCTTCAGTGATGATGCTCTCACTGTTCCCACTGTTTCCCCATCCATTTGCCATGAAGTGATGGGGCCACATGCCATGATCTTAGTTTTCTGAATGTTGAGTTTTAAGCCAACTTTTTCACTCTCCTCTTTCACTTTCATCAAGAAGCTCTTTAGTTCCTCTTCACTTTCTGCCATAAGGGTGGTGTCATCTGCATATCTGAGGCTATTGATATTTCTCCCAGCAATCTTAATTCCAGTTTGTGCTTCATCCAGCCCAGAATTTCATATGATGTACTCTGCATATAAGTTAAATAAGCAAGGTGACAATATACAGCCTTGAAGTACTCCTTTCCTAAATGGGAACCAGTCTTTTGTTCCATGTCTGGTTCTAACTGTTGCTTCTTGACCTGCATACAGATTTCTCAGGAGGCTGGTTGGTGGTCTGGTATTTCCATCACTTTCAGAATTTTCCAGTTTGTTGTGATCCACACAGTCAAAGGCTTTGGCATAGTCAATAAAGCAGAAGTAGATGTTTTTCTAGAACTCTCTTGGCAATTTGATCTGAGTCTTCAGTGAGCCATAAAAGTAACATCGAAGATCACTGATTATAGTTCACCATAACAAATATAATATTAAAGAAAAAGCTTGAAATATTGTGAAAATTACCAAAAATGAACACAGAGACAGAAAGTGAGTAAATACTGTTGAAAAATGGCACTAATAGAGTTGCTTGTGTTGCCACAAGTCTTTAACTTGTGAAAAATACAGTATCTTCAAAGTACAGCAAGATGAAGTATGCCTGTATATCTTCCATCCTGAAAATAATCCCTATCACTGATGTGTTTTTTTTTTAGGGGGCTGGGCAGGGAGGAAGAGAATGGCAATTTTATCACTAGTACTAGGTATAAATATCTAATTCTTTTGTAGAAAGTCGCACCCTAGCTAAGCTACATCTGCTTTTTCTTTTTGACTTTTTGGTGTCGTATGCTGAGTATATCTTCATGAATGGGATTTGTTTTTTGTTTTTTTTTTTCTAATTTTTATTTTTACTTTATTTTACTTTACAATACTGGATTTGTTTTTTTCCTATCATTTTATGATGCCATAGATTTACACAAACTAAAATTCCTCACATAGACTCAGAAGTGTGTTGGTGGAAAGGTTTTCATTTTTTAGATGAGGAAATTGGCATCCGAACTTAATTGATGTGCAAAACTCATGCACTGCCCATCCTGGTTGTACTTCCTTTTTATATATTAAGAAGAAATTTAAGATAAAGTAATAATTGTCACTACTATTTACTTTAGTGACCATGTTGCAGTTTAATTTCGAGAAATACTCCCAAACAATAAATAAATTTAACTAACAGTACAGTTTTAAAGTGAGGAAATAAGATACTAATAATATAGATGGAGAAATGTACATTATGTGTTTCAAATAACTGAGATGCGGAATGAAGAGCTGGAAAATAAAATGTTTCCTGTTTTTCTGAGCTTAATAATTATAGTCCTGAGTAACTATAATTAGTTTCATTGATAGGATGGGCTTCCAGTCCAGAAAATTAGGTTTCTTTTGATCCTACACTGGCTATTTTTCTTTACCAAAATAGTCAAGTGTTTATTAAAGTTAAGGACCAGAGAACCAAATCACTGAATTAAAAATGTAAATGTGAATTTCTTCCCAGGGATAGTCCAACAATTCTTGTGAGAACTGTAGCTGCATGTGAATCCAAGCTCTTTCAGAAGGCAGGGTTGAGAATTCATGTTTAGGAATTGATTTAAGAAAACGTTAAGGGAAAGCTAATTGCTCTTGACCAAAGAGATTCTGGTTGTTTTAAGAAGCAACTTAGATATTTATGATATTAAAAATATCTTTTACTACTTTATATTATGAATAATTAATTCATGCAAAACTTCTTCCTTATTATCCTTTTTCATTTTTAAACAAAGACATACACTGAATCACATATGTGACCTTCAGTTCAGTTCAGTTCAGTTCAGTCGCTCAGTTGTGTCCGATTCTTTGCAACCCCATGAATCGCAGCATGCCAGGCCTCCCTGTCCATCACCAATTCCCGGAGTTCACTCAAACTCATGTCCATCGAGTCAGTGATGCTATCCAGCCATCTCATCCTCTGTCATCCCCTTCTCCTCCTGCCCCCAATTCCTCCCAGCATCAGGGTCTTTTCCAAAGAGTCAGTTCTTCACATCAGGTGGCCAAAGTATTGGAGTTCAGCTTCAGCATCAGTCTTTCCAATGAACACCCAGGACTGATCTCCTTTAGAATGGCCTGGTTGGATCTCCTTGCAGTCCAAGAGACTCTCAAGAGTCTTCTCCAACACCACAGTTCAAAAGAATCAATTCTTCGGCACTCAGCTTTCTTCACAGTCCAGCTCTCACATCCATACACGACTACTGGAAAAACCATACCCTTGACTAGACGGACCTTAGTCAGCAAAGTAATGTCTTTGCTTTTGAATATGCTATCTAGGTTGGTCATAACTTTCCTTCCAAGCAGTAAGCGTCTTTTAATTTCATGGCTGCAGTCACCATCTGCAGTGATTTGGGAGCCCAAAAAGATAAAGTCTGACACTGTTTCCACTATTTCCCCATCTATTTGCCATGAAGTGATGGGACCAGATGCCATTATCTTCGTTTTCTGAATGTTGAGCTTTAAGCCAACTTTTTCACTCTCTTCTTTCACTTTCATTAAGAGGCTTTTAGTTCCTCTTCACTTTCTGCCATCAGGGTGGTGTCATCTGCATATCTGAGGTGATTGATATTTCTCCCAGCAATCTTGATTCCAGCTTGTGCTTCTTCCAGCCCAGCATTTCTCATGATGTACTCTGCATAGAAGTTAAATAAGCAGGGTGACAATATACAGCCTTGACGTACTCCTTTTCCTATTTGGAACCAGTCTGTTGTTCCATGTCCAGTTCTAACTGTTGCTTCCTGACCTGCCTCTCAAGAGGCAGGTCAGGTGGTCTGGTATTCCCATCTCTTCCAGAATTTTCCACAGTTTTTTGTGATCCACACAGTCACATGCTTTGGCATAGTCAAGAAAGCAGAAATAGATGTTTTTCTGGAACTCTCTTGCTTTTTCCATGATCCAGCAGATGTTGGCAATTTGATCTCTGGTTCCTCTGCCTTTTCTGAAACCAGCTTGAACATCTGGAAGTTCACGGTACCTGTCCTGCTGAAGCCTGGCTTAGAGATGAATAAATTCAGGTGAATGAAACAATATAGCAGGCAGCTCAGTGTTTCTGTCCTTCAGATCTTTTAATGTGGACTGAGCAACTTTCTTAAAAATTTGGCAGAATATGATGGGATCATCTCAGTTCAAGGACTATTTCCCTACTGATTAATGATTTCTTCCATCAGAGTTACCAATGAGTTTCAAGTTGTTAAATCCAGCAGTCAATTCCTAGTCCTCCTCTTGATAGATTAGCAGCATTGCACACAGTAGATAATTCTCTCCTTAATGTGCTGATTTTACTTACCTCTCAGGACAATGTACTTTTTTCCCCGCTCTTACCCGATTTGTCTCTTTCTGTAGATCTTCTCTGAGTGTTTCTCATCTTCTTTCCCGACTCTTAATATTGGAGTGGCCTGGGGTTCAGTCTAGGGAACCCTTCTGTTCTCTGTTTGTTCTCACTCCATTTTAGTATTCCCTAGTTCCATGGCTCTGAATACCATGTATATGCTTGGTAAAGAATCTGCCTGCCAGTTCAGGAGACGTAAAAAACATAAGTTAGATCCCTGGGTTGAAAGATTCCCTGGAGGTGGGCAGTATTCTTGCCTGGAGAATCCCATGGTGAGAGGAGCCTGGAGGGTTACAGGCCATAGGTCGCAAAGAGTCAGACACGACTAAAGTGACTTAGCATGCACATGTGTCCAGTTTATACCTTTAGCTGACTTTCTCCCAAGTTTGTGACTTCTATATACAATTCCTTGTGTGTGTTCCTCACTTGGGTGTCTAATGAATACCTCAAACTCAATTTGTTCAAACCTGAATTTCTTGTCTTTATCCTTCAATGTGCTTTATCTGTGATCTTTAATCCTAGCTGATAATTTCATCTTTTGAATTGTTCAGACCCCCAAAACTGAATTATCTTCAACTCTTTTCTTTCTCCCATACATCACATTCGGGAAGTTCTGGTGGCTCTGCCTTCAGATATTTTCGGACTCTGACCACTTCTCCCCACCTTTATTGTTGCCACTCTGGTCTGAAATAACATCATCTTTCTCTCACTTTATTGCTGAAGTCCTACTTGCTTTTTTCCTTGCTTCCCTGTAGTCTTTCCCCTGCGAAAGGTATTTAAAAATGGAAAATAAAGCACTTGTCAAAACCCTGCATTGCTTCCCGGTTCACTCAGCTGATGCCATTACAGTGGCCAGAAGACCCTGCCTCCTCCCTCTTCTTACTTCTTTCACCTCTTTTCCTATTACTCTCTGTCCTGCCTCCTCCACTCCAACCATGTGGGCATTCTTAAATGCCAGGTGCACTTCTGTCTTGAAGCATTTACTCTAACTTTTCCTTCTCCCTGGAATGCCATGCCCCCAAATATTTGTGGACCTAACTCTGTAACCTCTCTCAAATTCTGCTGCATTATCAATTTATCAGTGAGGTTTATCCTGCCCATTGTATTGATAGTTTGCTTCATCCACGCATCCCGCAGTTCTCTCAGTTTTCCCGTGTCGCCATCCTGCATCTCCACCTTTTAATATATTGCATAATTAATTTCAGATGATTTATGATTTGGTATCTGTCTCTCTAAAACGTAGGCTCCAGATGGGAGCTTACAAACAAATAAAACCTGCCTGTTTGTTCACTGATGACCTTTCAAACGCTTGGGTCAGTGCCTGCATCTAATAGACAATCAAGAAATAGTTGTAGCATACACGACTTAATAGAGTGAATGAGCACAACCAAAAGTGCATTGTTAAGTGTTGAGCTGTGAATAGGTTGAGTGTCAAGAGTCCTGTTTTTCTAATTAAGAACATATGCTTGGAAATTAAAACCTGTATAGCAGTTAGCTTTTACTGCATAGCAGAACCTCACCTCAACACCTCAGTGGCAATACAACAAGAAGGGTCTCTTACTCACATGTCAAGGAGATGGCCTAGATGCTGGCATTGGCTGGGTTCCCTCCGAGGCCTGGCGGTCAGCTGGCTGTTCTGGCTGGAGCACCTGGGATGATTCAGTTTTGCTTCACTTGTCTCCCATTCTCCAGCAGGCTTGTCCGGGCATGTTCTCATGGTAGGTCTGAGGCATGGAAGAGAACAAGCCCCACACTGCAAGCCCATTCCAAGCTTTTGTTTGCATTATCCATTGATGTCCAAGGCCCCAAGCCAGTCAGATGGCTGGGTCTTTGGCTTTGTGAGAGAGGCTTTCAGAGTTGTGTGGCAAAGGCTACAAAATTGGAACCATTTTTGTAATCTTACCACAATCAGAAATATGAACTTTTCAGATTTTGGACTCAAAAATAGAGACTCACGAACTCTTACACGTGGACGGGACCTATGGTCCATTTATTCTTCTTCCATACTCAGTGTAGGAACCCCCATCTAGCATTGCTGACGGCTGTGTTGGGGTGCTGAATGCAGATGTCAATTTTGTGTTCACACCCCATATACATGATGAGTGGACATAATAGGGCAAAAAAAAAAAAAACAAAAAAAACAAAAAAAACAAAAAAAACCACACAGGAGTAGATATGAGCCAGTAATTCTGGAAAAATAGGGGCTTGTTTTATATATGCCATATTTTACTAATTCATTTAGATGTAGGTTTGGACTTCCCTAGTAGCTCAAATGGTAAAGAATCTGCCTGCAATGCGTGAGACGTGGGTTCGATCCCCTGGAGAAGGAAATGGCAACCCACTCCAGTGTTCTTCTCTGGAAAATTCTGTGAACAGAAGAGGCTGGCGGGCTATCATCCTTGGTGTCGCAAAGAATCAGACAAGACTGAGCAACTAACACTTTCACTTTTGTTTTTAAAGGACAGAAAGAGGGATCTTCATTTACCTTTTCAAGGATAACCATGTCTCACCTTGAATGAGACATAATTCAAAGACATGCTGACAGATATTTACAAAAATTCCAGAACTGGGTCTTTCTTATATATTCCTATAATTTGCTTTTGCAAAAGCAAATTATTCTTGAGATGATGTAAGGACCCTTTCTGTGGATAGAACTTATAAAATGCAGAACTTTGGGGGCAGTAATTGTATGAATAAATGGCTACTTTTTAAGTTCTGTAAACCTAAAACCTCATAAATGTTCATGTGTTTACTTTTTATTTCAGTGATTGTGATTAGGATAATAAATGATGCTTAGGGCTAAAAGAACTTAAAGATCACCTAGTCCATCTCTGTTTTTCAGCTCATTGTTCTTACCCAAGTTACACAGCTAGGTAGCTGCTCAGACTGGAAGCCAGGACTCCTGACACCTAGTTCATGGCTCTTTTCATAGTCTAGCACTACCTCGCTGACTTAGAGGACTTAGAGTGTCATGAGAAATAGACACGTGCATGAGTAAGATACTAATATCACACAGACCAAAATTATGACTTAGGAAACCTTACTGTGGGCCTCAAATCCTGTTCTTCTTCAACAAAAATATTAACACATTTGGCTTAATTGCACAACAGAAGCGCCAAAATAAATTTATATGGAGAGTGTGCTGTTTTATTTTAAAAAGAATTACTTAATATTTAATTACTTCCTATTGCTTAATATAATTTAAAAAGAACATTTTCTCCTTCAGGCCAAGGGTTTTCACTGTTTTGAGATAACAATGGCAATATTTGTTGAAAGCCCATCTGTTTTCTTTTTTTAAATATTTAGACTATTCTAGTATAAAAAATGGTAACTTTGCCAAGTAAAAAGGAGAGCTGGCTAAGGGTCCAGTCTGAACCTGGCTCTTTCAAGGACTCTTGGGCAGATCATGTAATTTTTCTGAACTCAATTTTCACTTGTGAAAAATAGGAGCTTAGCACTGAGTGGTCTCTAGAGCATCTTTTGAATCTTCAATTTTATATTTTATGAAGAGACAGTCAGAATCTAAAGCTAAAGTTATGTATATGAATGTCCCATTATGAAGAACATATTGGTAAGTAACTATCAATATTTATATTTCAAGCTAAATTTTCAAAGTAGCTAATGACTGGAAAAACCTGTTGAATTGGACAAAGCTATTCTCTTCATTGATTAGCGTGAAAAGTGAATGTCTTTGGAGTGAAGAGTGTCACCAAAATGAGTTTGATGTTCATAGTGATAGGCACAGATGGCTATAACATCACTACATCAAACAGATCAAGAATAAAGTTTGTTGAGATAGATAGGGCTTTGAGAAGATAACTAAGCTCTTTTTTTGGTATTCAGTTCAGTTCAGTCGCTCAGTCATGTCTGATTCTTTGTGACCCCATGGACTACAGCATGCCAGGCCTCTCTATCACCAACTCCCAGAGTTTACCCAAAATCATGTCCATTGAGTCGGTGATGCCATCCAACCATCTCATCCTCTGTTGTCCCCTTCTCCTCCTGCCCTCAATCTTTCCCCCAGCATCAGGATCTTTTCAAATAAGTCAGCTCTTTGCATCAGGTGCTCAAAGTATTGGAGTTTCAGCTTCAACATCAGTCCTTCCAAAGAGCACTCAGGACTGATCTCTAGAGATGTATCAATTGTAGTTGGGTTTCCCAGGTGACGCTAGTGGTAAAGAATCTGCCTGCCAATGCAGAGGTGGGTTCAATCCTTGGGTTGGGCAGATCCCCTGGAGAAGAGAATGGCAACTCAGTCCCATGGACAAAGGAGCCTGGTGGGCTATAGTCCATGGGGTCACAAAGAGTCAGACATGACTGAGCAACTGAACAACAAAAGCAAAGTTATGCTTAAGATTTGAGTCCCAAGAGCAGGTGAAACTTCACAGTGTCTGCTTTGTGGAACAGAGAAAGGAAGAGGCCGAAAAGATAGTGTTTTGAGAAGTTCCTGATTAGATACCAGACAAATGAGTCTGGTGATTTTGGCTTGAAAACTTATCCAGTCGGTATGAACCAACATACATGAGATGAGATGTCTTAGAAATCTTGAAAATATATGCCAGCCCTAAAAGATATTTAAAGGCAAAGTGATGAGACACGTGGAAAGAAAGGTTCTGGTTACACCTGGAGACAACACATGGTTTAATTTGAGCTTGACTGAGCAAATAAAAGTAGTGAGAAATATGGAAATTATACTTAGGGATTTGTATCTTTAAAAGTTTGCTTAAGACTAGTTACTATTATATTTATTTTATATTAAATTTTTGGCAGTCTTAGAAAATTTTATATAACAAATGTCAGGCCAACTTCAAACTTCATGCCTAAATCATTTAAAATAAGGGTAACCTTTATTGAGCATTTACTATGTGGAGGTGTTTGGAGACACAAGGGTAAAACGTGATCACTGAACAGTGTCTAGAAACCTTGTGATTCAAAGAGACCTTTCACTTAAAAGGTGACCAACCCCCTTCCTTCCCTCAAAAGACCTGAGATTTAAGTTGGCCTAAATATTCCTGCTGTCTCAGTTTATCCACCAGTTCCGACCTTAGTGATATCTATTATACTTTGTACTCCCAGGAATCAAGCTCGTTTGCTGGCTGACCTTTCGTATTTTGTGGTTTCAACTTCTGGCTGATATTCATGGGGATATGTCCTATTGCCAAGCTAAGTCCTGTCCATCCTAGATTTATTTCCATCTCTCTGTGGGTCTCAGTCTCCCAGAAAACATTCCTGTATGAATCCATTAACTGCATCATCAGGCTCTCCCAAGATCAAAGGCATGAATTATATTTTGGTGAGTAAAAGTTGGTACACGAAAGTTAGCTTTTACTTTTCATATATGATGTAGTATGATGTTTATGTCTTTAGCTTTCAGAATCAGTCTCCCTGGCTTCAAAATTTAGCTCTGCCTAGAAATGAATGAACATGAATGAGATACTTAACCTCTCCAGACCTCAGTGGACCATAATAATACCTACCTAATATGGTTGTGCAAGAATTAATCTGTAGTTTTTATTATTGTATTTGGCCCGTAGTGAGCTCTCCATATAAGTTGGTTGCAACAATAATAAGAGTACAGTCAAAGTCAGGAGTTTTCACCACCATGAATTGCTGTTATAATGATGAGCTGCACTTCTTGGAAAAGATCAATAAAAAATGCTGGAGAATCAAGAAGGGCTTCATGCCCAACATGCAGGTTGAAGGAGTTTGCTATGTGAATGATGCTTTGGAAAAATTAATGTTTGAAGGATTAAGGAATGCCTGTCAAGATGGTGGTGTTGGTACCTTTCTGCCAGCCATGAAACAAATTGGCACTGTGGCCGCCCCGCCTGGGATTGTTCATCGATCTGTTGGTCTTCCTGATGTCCATTCAGCTTAGGGTTTGCTGTTGGGAATAAGGCAGCCTTTGATATGAATGACCCTGAAGCAGTGGTATCTCGAGATGGTGTCGGATTTGACGTTAACTGTGGTGTCTGCTTGCTGAGAACCAATTTAGATGAAAGTGATGTTCAGCCTGTGAAGGAGCAACTTGTCTAAGCTATATCTGACCACAGTCCTGTTGGAGTGGGGTCAAAAGGTGTCATCTCAATGAATGCCAAAGACTTGGAGGAAGCCTTGGTATAGACTAATTCCTGAGAGAAGGCTATGCCTGGGCAGAGGACAAGGAGCATTGTGAGGAGTACAGAAGGATGCAGCAAGCTGACCCCAGTAAAGTCTCAGCGAGGGCTAAGAAGAGAAGCCTTCCCCAGCTGGGGACTCTGGGAGCAGGCAACCACTATGTAGAAATCCAACTTGTTGCTGGGATTTTCAGTGAGTCTGTTGCTAAGAAAATGAGCATCAGCCGTAAGAAACAGATGTGTGTGATGATCAAAAGTGAGAGCAGAAGCTTGGGCCACTAAGCCACAGATGCTCTCACACAGCTATGGAAAAAGCTATGAAGAGAGACAGGATTATAGTCAATGATCATCAGTTGGCTTGTGCTCGAATTACTTCCCCGAAGGGTCAGGACTACCTGAAGACAATGGCAGCAGCTGAGAAAGAAAATCAGTCCTGCGTGTTCATTGGAAAGACTGATGCTGAAGCTGAAGCTCCAATACTTTGGCCACCTGGTGCGAAGAGCTGACTCCTTAGAAAAGACCCTGATACTGGGAAAGATTGAAGGCAGGAAGAGAAGGGAATGACAGAGAATGAGATGGCTGGATGGCATCACCAACTCAATGGACAAGAGTTTAAGAAAGCTCTGGGAGGTGGTGATGGGCAGGGAAGCCTGGCATGCTGCAGTCCATGGGCAAAGAGTTAGATACAACTGAGCAACTGAACTGAACTGAGAACTATGCCTGGGTCAACTGCTCTTCCATGACCTTCTTAACCCATCAGGCTTTTGTCAAGGTCTTCAATGCAACCCCTGACGACTTGAACCTACATGTGATCTATGATGTTTCTCACAGTATTGCCAAAGTAGAACAATGTAGTGGATGGGAAGGAGCGGACTCTGTTAGTACCCAGGAAGGGGTCCACCTAAGCCTTCCCTCCTCACCATCCCCTCACTGCAGTTGATCACCAGCTCACTGGACAACCAGTGCTCATTGGGGGCACCATGGGAACCTGTAGCCATGTTCTTACTGGCACTGAGCAGGCCATGACTGAGACCTTTGGAACAACTTGTCATGGAGCGGGCCTTGCATTGTCTCAAGCAAAGTCAAGACATAATTTAGATTTCCAGGATGTTCTACACAAATTGGCAGACGTGGGAATTGCAATCCAAGTTGGCTTGCCCAGGCTGGTCATTGAAGAGGCACCTGAGTTCTCTACAAGCGTGACGAATGTGGTGAACACCTGCCATGATCCTGGAGTCAACAAGAAGGCCATTAATCTGAGGCCAATTGCCGTTATCAAAGGATAGAATGCTGACTGCTGCCACCGAACACTGCTGATGCTCACTGAAGTGGAAATGGACGAAAACACTCCTCAGACATCAGACTCGAGACCTGACAGGCTCCAGGGTGTGGTGCTCTAGCTGCCTGTTTCAGAATGGCTGGTGGGGCAGCTTCCAATTCTGGAGTCAGTGTTGCAAACTTTTCTTCTGGAAGGAGTCATGTTGCCCCCATTTGGAAAGGAAGGCGTATGCTTCCTCTCTGATTATCCCACAGATTTTTAGGAAACTCTGTTAGTGGGTGGGGCTAAGTCAAAAGATTGCCTTACTCAGTCACACAAGTCTTTCTTCATCAGAATGAAATTCTTTACATCAACCTCTTTTTCCAGCCTGAGAGGTGTTGTGAAGGCCATTCCATTAAATAGGAAGGCTTTGGAATGTTTCTTTTTTCCCTCCATTTGTCACTTTGTTCACTTATCCGCTCTTTTATCCCCTTGCCCTGCACTAAGCAAACCCCTAAAAACCATTCTTATTTGGTGCATACCTATGATTCAAAGCAGGATGTTGAACAGATGGATAACTCTACAAGTTATAGAGGGGGGATGTGCGTGGAGGTGTAGGGATGGGTACCCAAAAGAGAAAATCACTCTTCATAGACTTGTTACCTTTGTCTTTCTAAATAGAAGGCAGAGTTTTGACTTACCTGTAACAATGGCATCAGCTGGTGTCTGTCATTAATTAGGCCTGGTCAGGGAGACTTTTCTTGAATAATAGCTCGCACGACTGCATCAGAGAACCCCCACAAAATACTGAGTATCTTTACATTTGTGATTGACGTTATTATAAAACATCAAATGGCCACAACTGTGATGCTAATGGTTAATCTGTGTTGACAGGCTGACTAGTCTTGTGCTTCCTAATCAGATGAGGTGCTGTGTACTGTGACGCCCGAAGATGCTAAAGTTATAGGCTACTAAGTCCACAATTGAGTCCAAACACTAAAACAGAAAAACCTAATAAAGTTGTAATACATTGTCTATAGTGAAGCGAAGTCGCTCAGTCGTGTCCGACTCTTTGCTACCCCATGGACTGTAGCCTAGTACACTCCTCCATCCATGGGATTTTGCAGGCAAGAGTACTGGAGTGGGTTGCCATTTTCTTCTCCAGAGGATCTTCCTGACCCAGGGATCGAACCCAGGTCTCCCGCACTGTAGGCAGACGCTTTACCGTCTGAGCCACCAGGGAAGTCCACATTGTCCGTATGTCATCCTTTATATTTTATTGCTTAGGACAGTTAGTATTTCTACTTGATTCACTTTGGCCAGTGGTCCTGTTTTCTGATTTTCTCCCTGGTTGCTTTCAGAGATGTACCTTAAAGATATTCTTTTCTAACACTTACACCTCAAAGCCTGGCGTGCTGAAGTCCATGCGGTCGCAAAGAGCCAGACTCGACTGACCGACTGAACTGAACTGATCTCTTAACTTATAATAAACCTCCCTTCCCCACTGGAGTATCTTCTAAATGCAGAGTATCTTCTAGAGGCTGGAATAAAGCTGACTTCCTCTGAAAAAATGTGATGTGAAATAGCATGGTTTTACTCTGAAAACTTGGTGACTTTAATGATTTTGATGGTAGAGTTTGAAAGTTATCAACAAGTTAGTACTATTAATGCAATAATTTATAATTATTAATTGTATAGTGTATAATTATGCCTCTGGGTTGGACCAGTGACCATTGTGCACAGATGACTTAAGGATGCAGGTTATCTGTGAACACTGGAGGGCATTTAAGATGAGAAACAGGCTTCTAGCAGGTGCTAGGTTCTCTAGAGATGAGGCAACACTGAGTGTCTGTGTGGACTCTATCTAACTGGGATTTCCCAGTGATGTCATTTAGCAAACTCCACTGCCAAAACTGTGATGTCAGTGTAAGAAATGCTGTCAATCATCCTAGGTACATATGTTACGTCCTATTTGATGCTTTGAAAGTCACTCTTTGGGGAGGGGAGAAGGGAGCAAATGAGGAAGAGAAATAAAGAGGAATGGTTTGTGCCATGGTGTTTCTGTATTATAAGCTTTTCTTATATGTAGCATTTCTCCCAAACTTGGCCCTCTTAATGACCTTGGGAAGTAATGGTTAATATTTTGAGTTCAAAAAGAAAACTGCAAACATTGTTTTCCTTGTTCTAAAGATGTTATTTTCCCATTTGAAGCAAAAAGCCATTTTAAAATGAATGTTCAAATGAAGTTGAAAAGATAAAGAGTACACTCAATTTTTGCCTTGTTTACTTAACCTAATCTCCATATAAAATGCAATTCCACTATATTATTATAATTAATTAAGAATTATTTAGTAATCAATTATTATGTATTTAGTTCAGTTTGGAAAATCAGTGATATGTAAAATGTAGTTGCCTCACCCCAAGGAACCTGTAATTTAACCTCCTGTCCACCTTGGCATTTAGAGTCCTTATCTTCTCAGTTCAGTTCAGTTGTTCAGTCATGTTCAACTCTTTGTGACCCTAAGGACTGCAGCACCAACTCCTAGAGCTTGCTCAAACTCATGTCCATCAAGTCGGTAATGCCATCCAGCCATCTCAACCTCTTGTCATCCCCTTCTCCTCCTGCCTTCAATCTTTCCCAGCATCAGGGTTTTTTCAAATGAGTCAGTTCATTGAATCAGGTGGCCAAAGTATCAGAGTGTCAGCTTCAGCATCAGTCCTTCCAATAAATATTCAGGACTGATTTCCTTTAGGATTACTTCTTTGATCTCCTTGCAGTCCAAGGGACTCTCAAGAGTCCTCTCCAACACCACAGTTCAAAAGCATCAGTTCTTTGGCTCTCAGCTTTCTTTATGGTCCAACTCTCACATCCATACATGACCACTGGAAAAACCATAGCTTTGACTATACGGACCTTTGTTGGTAAAGTCATGTCTCTACTTTTTAATATGCTGTCTAGGTTTGTCATAGCTTTTCTTCCAAGGAGCAAGCGTCTTTTAATTTCATGACTGCAGTCACCATCTTTAGTGACTCTGGAGCCCAAGTAAATAAAGTCTGTCCCTGTTTCCATTGTTTCCCCATATGTTTGTCTTGAAGTGATGGGACCAGATGCCATGATCTTTGTTTTTTGAATGCTGAGTTTTAAGCCAGCTTTTTCACTCTCCTCTTTCAGTTTCATCAAGAGGTTGTTTAGAGGTTCTTTAGTTCCCCTTAGCTTACTGCCATAAGGGTTACCTTCTGAATCACGTCTACTTTTTAAAATTTATTTTAGTATATTTCTTGGCGAATAATTGCTCTACAATGCTGTGTTTTTTCTGCCTTACGACAATATGAATTAGCCATAAATATACATATGTCCCCTCCTTTTGAGCCTCTATCCCACCCGCCCCATCCCACCCCTCGGGACATCACAGAGCACTGATCTGAGCCCCTAGTGTTATACAGCAACTTCCCGCTGGCTGTCTGTTTTACAGTAATTTATATATTTCAATGCTATTTTCCCAGTTTGCTCCATCCTCTCCTTCCCCCACTGTGTCCGTAAGTCTGTTCTCTATGTCTGCCCTGCAAATAGATTCATCAGGACCTTTTTTCTAATTTCCTGTGATTATACGCTAGTTGTTTTTCTCTTCCTGACTTACTTCTCTCTAACAGGCTCTGTGTTCGTCCACCTGGGATCTGCTGTCAGAATTCTGGTGTTAATCCAGGTATTGAACATCTTGAACCTTGCCAGTCTAAGGACAAGCTGAATACAGTGGTGGGCAGTCAGTTCCAACTGCAGGAGACCGGTTTCTGCCATCTTGGCACTTGACTGCTGCTTGACTTTAACATATGTTTACTTCATTGTCTGCCTTCTGCCTCCTCACTTTCATTTTGACTCTTTGGCATGATCCCATCTACATAAAGCTTTGATTTTTGACTATTAGGTCGTTTATCTGACTGATCGTTTCTCAGTGTTTGAATCATGTCTAGACTTTGCTGTTGCTTACCCATGGTTATGCATACCACTCAGCTCTGGCCTCAATTCTGTCTTGGAATCTTCTCCCAAGTGGCAGACTGTCCATGCCCCTTAGCTTCGGACCCTTTTTGGTTGTGCCATCTCCCAGCAGCCAGCCAGCTGCCTGGCACTGCACTTAATGTATCTTTGTTGATTAAACACTTAATTGAGTAGGATATAGATTTCATCTTCTAGGTGCCAGGTTGAGTTGAGCCAAGTTAGTGACTTTAGTATTTTATTTTAAAAATATGTTCATCTCATATCTATGTGTGTGCTTAGTCACTCAGTTGTGTCCAACTCTTGTGACCCCAGAGACTGTAACCTGCCAGGCTCCTCTATCCATGAGCTTCTCCAGGCAAGAACACTGGAGTGGATTGCCATTTCCTTCCCCAAGAGATCTTCCCAACCCAGGAATCTAATCCTGGTCTCCTGCATTGCAGGCATATCTATGCAGTTGGCTTTTTAATTTCTGGGAGCAGAGACTGTCATATTCTTGTTTTATTCATAGCACAGTGATATCTTATAAATAGTTGTTATTGATGGTGAGTTTAATGATAATGGAGAAAGGAGGAGAGGTGGTCTATCTTAGTGTTTAGGTAAGTCATTCTCTGGGCATTACTCTGTTGTTCAGATCCTTAAGCATGACTGAAGTAACACCACTAATCATAAGGACCTCTCCTTCCCCTTCTCTCTCTCTCCCTCTTTTTGCCTAGTGCACAGACCTGTGGAAAATTATTATGTAATTTTAGGCATAAAAAATAATGACACCAAATACTATTTATTTGAAATTCGGTGGAAGTAAGAAATAGATTTAAAGGCCTAGATCTGATAGATACATTGCCTGATGAACTATGGACTGAGGTTTGTGACATTGTACAGGAGACAGGGATCAAGACCATCCCCATGGAAAAGAAATGCAAAAAAGCAAAATGGCTGTCTGGGGAGGCCTTACAAATAGCTGTGAAAAGAAGAGAAGCGAAAAGCAAAGGAGAAAAGGAAAGATATAAGGATCTGAATGCAGAGCTCCAAAGAATAGCAAGAAGAGATAAGAAAGCCTTCTTTAGCGATAAATGCAAAGAAATAGAGGAACAGAACACAAAGGGAGAAACTAGAGGTCTCTTCAAGGAAATTAGAGATACCAAGGGAACATTTCATGCAAAGATGGGCTCGATAAAGGACAGAAATGGTGTAGACCTAACAGAAGCAGAAGATATTAAGAAGAGGTGGCAAGAATACACAGAAGAACTGTACGAAAAAGATCTTCACGATCCAGATAATCATGATGGTGTGATCATTCATCTAGAGCCAGACATCCTGGAATGTGAAGTCAAGTGGGCCTGAGAAAGTATCACTATGAACAAAGCTAGTGGAGGTGATGGAATTCCAGTAGAGCTATTTCAAATCCTGAGAGATGATGCTGTGAAAGTGCTGCACTCAATATGCCAGCAAATTTGGAAAACTCAGCAGTGGCCACAGGACTGGAAAAGGTCAGTTTTCATTCCAATCTCAAAGAAAGGCAATGCCAGAGAATGCTCAAACTACCGCACAATTGCACTCATCTCACATGCTAGTAAAGTCATGCTCAAAATTCTCCAAGCCAGGCTTCAGCAATACGTGAACCGTGAACTTCCTGATGTTCAAGCTGGTTTTAGAAAAGGCAGAGGAACCAGAGATCAAATTGCCAACATCTGCTGGAGCATGGAAAAAGCAAGAGAGTTCCAGAAAAACATCTATTTCTGCTTTCTTGACTATGCCAAAGCCTTTGACTGTGTGGATCACAATAAACTGTGGAAAATTCTGAAAGAGATGGGAATACCAGACCACCTGACCTGCCTCTTGAGAAATCTGTATGCAGGCCAGGAAGCAACAGTTAGAACTGGACATGGAACAACAGACTGGTTCCAAATAGGAAAAGGAGTACGTCAAGGCTGTATATTGTCATCCTGCTTATTTAACTTCTCTGCAGAGTACATCATGAGAAACGCTGGACTGGAAGAAACACAATCTGGAATCAAGATTGCCGGGAGAATATCAATCACCTCAGATATGCAGATGACACCACCCTTACGGCAGAAAGTGAAGAGGAACTAAAAAGCCTCTTGATGAAAGAGGAGAGTGAAAAAGTTGACTTAAAGCTCAACATTCAGAAAATGAAGATCATGGCATCCGGTCCCATCACTCCATGGGAAATGGGGAAACAGTGGAAACAGTGTCAGACTTTATTTTGGGGGGCTCCAGAATCACTGCAGATGGTGATTGCAGCCATGAAATTAAAAGACACTTACTCCTTGTAAGAAAAGTTATGACCAACCTAGATAGCATATTGAAAAGCAGAGATATTACTTTGCCAACTAAGGTCTGTCTAGTCAAGGCTATGGTTTTTCCTGTAGTCATGTATGGATGTGAGAGTTGGACTATGAAGAAGGCTGAGCACCGAAGAATTGATGCTTTTGAACTGTGGTGTTGGAGAAGACTCTTGAGAGTCCCTTGGACTGCAAGGAGATCCAACCAGTCCATTCTGAAGGAGTTCAACCCTGGGATTTCTTTGGAAGGAATGATGCTAAAGCTGAAACTCCAGTACTTTGGCCACCTCATGGGGAGTTGACTCATTGGAAAAGACTTTGATGCTGGGAGCGATTGGGGGCAGGAGGAGAAGGGGACGACAGAGGATGAGATGGCTGGATGCTATCACCGACTCGATAGACATGAGTGTGAGTGAACTCCGGGAATTGTTGATGGAGAGGGAGGCCTGGCGTGCTGCAATTCATGGGGTCGCAAAGAGTCGGACACGACTGAGCGACTGAACTGAACAGAACTGATCATGACAAATATATAAAACTATACCTTGATTAAGTCAAAGAAAAGAAATATTTAGGAAGTAAAAAGAAGCCATTTCCAAGTTTATTAAGTTACGATTTCCTCACTGTGGGATTATTTTGGTCGTATTCAGTATCACAGGTATGAACTATTTTGTTACTTGTTAAAACTTTTCATTGTTCTTGTTTAGTCCCTAAGTCGTGACCCCATAGACTGTAGCCCACCCGGCTCCTCCGTCTGTGGGAATTCCCAGAGAAGAATATTGGATTGGATTGCCGTTTCCTTCTCCAGGGGATCTTCCCAACCCAGGAGTTGAACCCATGTCTTCTGCATTGCAAGCCAATTCTTTACCGATGAGGCACCAGGAAACTTTTTATAGATATTTGTCTTGAGAAGTTCTAGGTATAGCATCTTTACTGTTGGATAATCCCTGTTTTTCCTTTAGCCAATACTTTTATGTTCATTATTTTGTTCCTTGGGGATTCAAAGTATACGTTTTGCTATACATGGGAATTTTCTATAAAATATTAGTTGTAGTTTGTTGGTTTCATAATGAGTTTTCCAGGTATTCTTTCTTGTGGGCAGATGTTAACTATATTTAAAACAAACAAACAAACAAACAAGCAAAAATGACCAGACTGTATTTATGCACATTTTTATTGTCTCCCTCTCTCTTTCTCTTTCTCAATATGGTTTCAATTCATTAAATGAAAGATTTCTTTAAAAATAAGTTTTAAGCATTTTCCTTAATAATAATTAATTTTGGAATAACTTAGCTATGTTTGCTCCAGGGCTTCAGTTCACCACTTATTTACTCCAACCCTTCCCAAAATTACATGTTGCACATGTGGAACTGATTCCCTTCACATGGATGTGCTGTTTACTCCCAAAGCAATGTCAGTTTTTGACTTTTAGTAATGGTAATGGGTCAGAAAAGTGCCCATCCACGCCCGTCAGATAATCGACATTTTTGAAATGTAAGCCATTGGGAAGGCAGGGAAATAAGTACTCAGTGACTTTTTAATTTAAATTAAGAGAAAAATTAGAGAATCATCCGATACAAAGATGGGCTTCCCTGATAGCTAGTTGGTAAAGAATTCGTCTGCAATGCAGGAGACCCTGATTCGATTCCTGGGTCGGGAAGATCCCCTGGAGAAGGGAAAGGCTACTCACTCCAGTATTCTTGGGCTTCCCTGGTAGCTCAGCTGGTAAAGAATCTGCCTGCAATGTAGGAGACTGGGTTCGATCCCTGGGTTGGGAAGATCTCCTGGAGAAGGGAAAGGCTACCCACTCCGATATTCTGGCCTGGAAGTCCATGGGGTCACAAAGAGTCGGACCCAACTGAATGACTGTCACTTTCACTGATACAAAGACAAATAATAAGACAAACCAAACACGTAAACTCTAGTAAGATAAATTTCAAAAATACTAAGGATATTAAAAGAATAAAATTCAGTCAGTCCTTTGTATCATGGATTCAACCAACTGTGGATGAAAAATATTTGGGAAAAAAATTCAGAAATTTCCAAAAAGCCAAAAGTAAGAATACAATTTTACTTTGTTTGCATTTGGATAATCACATTGTCCCAGAGCTACTAACTGAATAATACATTATTTCCCCATTGATTTGTAAAGCTGCTTCCTTTTTATATGAAGATCCTGCTCTGATTCTGAGAATCTGATTCTGAGCTCTCTTTGCTATTTCTTTCCTCTGTTTGTCAATAAAACCATAGTTTTGATTTCTATAACTTTATAACTGTTTTCACTTTTTGATTCTTGTTAAAGAAACTTTGTTCTACTTCAAAACTGTTTTGGCTATTTATGGCCACTTTTGCTTCCAAAGGAATTTTAAAATCAATTGCATAATCATAAATTAATTTAGGGAATTTTGACATCTTTATGAAATCTTCTCACCCATTGACGTATAATTCTCTGTTATTTTAGATACTTTAAAATGATTTTTGATAAAATTTTAAAATTCTCTCCAAAAGATCTTACAGATTAAAAAAATTTACTTCTAGCTATTCCATGCTAGTTATATTTTAAAGATGTATCTTTTTTAAAAATTTGCTTTATCTTATTGTTTTAGACATGCAATTTTTAAAATATTTGCAAATTCAGTGTTGCATTGCTTATTCATGTAAAGTTTTCTCATGTTATTAAGTATTCTTCAACATAAGATTTTTGGGATCTCTGCATTAATATTCCAAAGTAGATATGCTATAATTTAATTATTTCCCTGATTATTGGTGTTTACATTGTTTCTAACATGTGCAATTTTAAACAAGACTATAAACAACTTTCTTGATAAGTCTTTGCATCCCACAATATTTATTTAGGATTCATTCCTAGAACTCAAATTGCTGAGTTAAAAGGTAAGCTCTTTTCCTTTGACTTTTGATATAGTTAAAATCATCCAGCAGTGTCGATTCAGAAGTCATAATATCACATAAAAGAACATGGTACGAATTACAAAATAAAATATGTTTCTCGATGTGGACTATGTCATGAAGAGAGCAGATTATAAATGGTATTTAAGTATTTTATTTTACTTGTGCTTATATTGAGCAATAAAAAGGAGAGTAAATAAGTGAATGAATACATGATTCTGGAAGGGGACTCAACAAGAAGCTAGTAAGAGTTAGCCTTGGGTAAGGGAATTTGCATGGTTTTTATTTTCTACTTTTTTCTTCTTTCTTCTTTTCAACAATGCACATGAATTATTTATAAATAAAAAATTTTGAACTTTGATATCTTTATGTAGGTTTAGTGGAATAATATTTCTCCTTCATTTCTTTAATATTTAGGAAACTTTCTTCATGGAAATTTTTTTTTCTTCATGGCAATTTTTTAAATGTGTTTCTTTTGCTCTTTTAAGAATGAGGTTGACCAGCTGTATTACTATAACAACTGTGTACATTATGATCATTGTCTTTAGTTGCTAAATTTCACAACGATAATCATTTTATTCCCCATTAGACACTTAACTATATTTTAAGCGAGCTCAGAAATATCATGGAATGAATTCATTCAACATCAGCATTATAATACTGAAATGTCAATGACCAATGACTGTTTTGTATGTGTATATTAATATGCTTCTTGGTTATAAAGGTAGCCACTATTGCAAGTGAAAAGAATACATGAAATCCACTACTGCCTACTCTTTCCCCCTCTTTGCTTAAAACTGAAGCACAGATGACTAGTGTGATTCACTCATGAGGTACTTCATAAAGCTGTAGAGAAGTAAGTTAATTTTTCCATTCCTTATCAGAATGTTTTCAATCCCTCTTGAAGGTAAACAACACAAAGAGATTTCGTGAACAATAAAAGCTTTCCAAACAATTGAGAAGAAAGTTGTTCTGAGACAATAGCATGTGCCCCATCCTTTTATTTGAATTTGTTTTCTTAAGGCAATTACTGGCAGTTTGATGATTTTATGTTGAAAGTTATCTTTTTCTCAGCAAGGCATTGCAGTAGCTCGGGTTTTCTTTCAGAGAGATTTGTAACTGACACATTATAGTTCATTCTGATTGCTTGCTCCACGTTCGCTCAGCAGCACACCCCATTCTGAAATATTATTCAGCAACGCTGAAATATTTTTATTTGGGCCCCTTCTGCAGTCAAGGTAATTCACCCCATCGTCAAAGAATAAAATGGAAAAAGGCAACCCAATCTCTGTGACCTTAAACTTTCACTGAAACTTAAGAGACTGGTTAGCTCAGCTGAGGAGAGCTTGGTGCTAATAACACCAAGGTCGTGGGCTTGATCCCAGTACGGGGTGGTGAAACTCAAAAGCTCCATTGCCTTGACACAGACTCCTTGGGGCTTCTGCTAGCCATTCAGAGTGGGGCAAAGGAGTATGGATTTTTTTAAAATTAATCATGTCATAATTTTTTTTCAAGTCCCTCAGTTGTGTCCAACTCTTTGCGACCCCATGGACTATACAGTTCATGGAATTCTCCAGGCCCGAATACTGGAATGGGTAGCCTTTCCCTTCATGACTTAGGGAGTCTCCAACTTGAAGCTGGTTGTGGGATCAGGGAAGAGGGCTATCTGAGGCTGGAAGATAGGACCTAGAGTGCCTTGGGCTAGCGCACAGTGGAGGGTGAGAAAAGCTACATAGGTTTCAGGAAGTGGGTGTCAGTCCAGGCACTGTATTTAGTGGGCGAAGCAAAGAAAAGTGAGTTCAGCCACCAGGAGTGTTTTCAGATGGTGTCATTACATAAGCTGGTGTCAGGTCTCTGCCTGTAAGGAAGATAGCCATGGCAAGCAAGGGCCAAGGTCCGTGCTGGAAGATGCGCGGGCAGGTGTCATAAATGGCTCCCCAGCCACCACTGAGTTCAGGGATTAGACTCACTTCTGAAATGCTTGGGCAGAAGCCTGACGTCTAGAATGTGATCAATCAAGCCATCAGGGAGTGATGTAAGTGAAAAAAGGAGGACGTTTGGAGAACTAGACACCTGTCTTCTAAGGTCTTGGATGTGGATGTGGAATATATACTGTTCTGTGTCTGGGAGCCTGATTTCCCCACAAGCTTCACCAGACCTGCAGTCAGAAGTTCTGCCACACTGTCTCTGTCTGCAGTGGCTGGCCTGGGGCCTGGGAGAAACTGAACTGTAGGTGTGGGCCACAAAAAAATCCAGCTGTAAGATGCTGTGGAGGAGGAGACAGAGGACAAGAGAGGGCGTTGTGACCAGGTGTCGTGACTGCAGAAACTAGGTGGAGAGAATGTTCCATTGGCAGTAACATCCTTTTCATATCTGACATAGTTCCCAAAGGGTTTCATGCAGACTGTTCAGGTATAAATTTCTGCAAAGATGGAACTGTTCAGTTCTGTCCATTTTGGTAGCCACCCACTCCAATGCTCTTGCCTGGAAAATCCCATGGATGGAGGAGCCTGGTAGGCTGCGGTCTATGGGGTGGCGAGGAGTCAGACACAACTGAGCGACTTCACTTTCACTTTTCACTTTCATGCATTGGGGAAGGAAATGGCAACCCACTCTGGTGTTCTTGCCTGGAGAATCCCAGGGACGGGGGAAGCTATTGGGCTGCCGTCTATGGGGTCGCACAGAGTCGGACACGACTGAAGCGACTTAGCAGCAGCAGCAGCAGCAGCAGCTACATGTAGGGGCTTCCCTGGTGGCTCAGACCATAAAGAATCTGCCTGCAATGCAGAAGACCCCTGTTTGATCCCTGGGTTGGGAAGATCCCCTAGAGAAGGAAATGCTACACTCTCCAGTATTTTTGCCTGGGAAATCCCACGGACAGAGGAGCCTGGCGAGCTACAGTCCATGGGGTCACAAAGAGTCAGACACGACTGAGTGACCAACACATTAACACACAGCTGCATGTAGCTGTTGAGAACTTGAAATGTTGCTAGCATGACTGAGGAACTTTTAAATTCAAGTTCAATGTAGAGGGCAACATGTAGCTAGTGGCTGCTGGATTGGACAGAGCAGATTTAGATGCTAGGGTAAGTAGTAACAAACCCTATACTTAGAAGAGCAAACTGATAATTATAAATAAATGAGCAGGGCAAAGCCCAAATGGTTCTTTCCCTTTGGCCTTGGCTGTGCACCCAACCCCAAATAAGTAGCATTCATTTTTAAAATTTTTAGACCATAAACTCATCTGTCTATAGTGATCAAATTCACCTTGTTGAGATTCTGCACAGAGAAGGTATTGAATTCATTTTCTAGACCTGTTATTGTACCACAGTTGGTCTTTCTGTAATATGGTGATTAAAAACCATATTGGTATTTATTGTAAGCAATAGGTAGTTAATCTATCAATTTCCAAATATTCCTGTCCAGTGGTATAGTCATTTTCCAAGTAGTTTCCAGAGCAGACAACTCAAATCTATTTAAGTACAGGAAGAAAATAATGGGTTTTTTTTGTTGTTGTTCTTATTGCTGCTGCTGCTGCTGCTAAGTCACTTCAGTTGTGTCTGACTCTGTCTGACCCCATAGACGGCAGCCCACCAGGCTTCTCTGTCCCTGGGATTCTCCAGGAAAGAATACTGGAGTGGGTTGCCATTGCCTTCTCCATTGGTCTCACTAAGAAACTTGTATTTCAGCTTGTATGTTTTAGTCACGCAATATGTTAGTACAGTAGTATGTGCCTGCATGCTCAGTCATGTCCAACTCTTTGCTATCCCATGGACTGTATCCCTCCAGGCTTCTCTGTTCACGGGATTTCCCAGGCAAGAATACTGGAGCAAGTTGCTATTTCCTCCTCCAAGGGATCTTCCTGACCCAGGAATCAAACCCGAATCTCCTGTGTCTCTGTAATTAAAATATGTACACCTATTAGGGGTGCTTGCTCAAGTATTTTTTCCTAATAGAGATATGTAGTCAAAAAAATAAACAGCTCTCTGCTCAACAGTATATCCTACAGACAAAACTAGTCCTGTGGCTAAACAATATGATTGAATATCCTAAACTCAGATATTTTGATAACAGAGTAACGGGGAATAGTTATAATAGTATAGTTATTAAAAGCTTTTCTTTATAGGTTTTTCAATAACTGTTAACCAATTCCCTGATAGCTCAGTTGGTGAAGAATCCGCCTGCAATGCAGGGGACCCCAGTTTGATTCCTGGGTCAGGAAGATCCTCTAGAGGAGGGATAGGCTACCCACTCTAGTAATCTGGCCTGGAGAATTCCGTGGACTGTATAGTCCATGGGATGGAAAGAATCGGACACGACTGAGCGACTTTCACTTCAATATTAATCAATTCACTTATTTTAAGTTCCATAGCTCTTTTATGCTCAGTGAATTTTCCTGTTTCTTCCCATGTCTGTATCTCTCCAAGGTTACATTTCCTGTATCTTGATAGCAACCTTTAACAATGTCTGAAAATCAATCAGTGGCTTTAAAATTGTTTCATCTCACTTTATAACCTGCTCTGACTTGAAAAGGGCCTCCACAAGTGGTGTAAAATGAATACAGTGTCACAAACTAGTCCTGGGAGCATCTTCTTCCTTAAGCACATGTATCATTCTGATTTTGAGATAGCAATCATGCTTCTACTGCCTCTTTCCAGACCAGTTAGGTTAGACACTCTGAGAGAGGCTACCAGAATTGTTTTCAAAACTCCCCACGTGATTCTAATACATGCTGTTTGTTTTCCTCTAGCACTGTTAAGCACCATCAGATATTGCATAGTTTTTACATCCTTGTTTACTGCATAACCCACTAGTTACCCACTAATCACTTGTGGCCATCTAAACTTTGATGAATTAAAATTAAATAATATTACAAATACCACTCCTCAGTTGCACCAGCCACATTCATGAGTGGCTAGCGGTTACCATATTGTCCAGCTCAGCAACATAACATTTCCATTATCACATAGAAGTCCACTGAGTTAAGTTACCAACTGGGAAATGTCAGATTGGAGAAGTGAAGGAGGGAGCATACGATGCAATAGAAACACCAGCCTTTCTGGGTGGTTGGTAGATGCTGGATCTTATACTACATTTGGAGCTTAGTTTACGAATCCTTTAATTTTTAGATTCAGTTGAAATGAGTTTTGGTTAATTTAAGTGAAGTACTGGTTTGATTTTATATGATTTGCTTAGACTTAGAATTGGCAGTTTTAGTCACTTGGTTGTGTCCGACTGTTTGCCACCCTATGGGCTCACCAGGCTCTTCGGTCCATGGAATTCTCCAGCCAAGAATACTGGAGTAGGTATCCATTCCCTTCTTTCTCCAGGGGATTTTCCCGACCCAGGGATTGAACCTGGGTCTCCTGCATTGCAGGCAGACTCTTTACCATGTGAGCTACTGGGGATTCCAGTTGCTTAGCCTACCTTTGTTTAACTTCTCTCCCTTGTTAGAGTGCTTTTAGCAGCATCTCAGTTAATCCCTGTCTCAGTTTTTGTTGCGCGTGTCATTTAAAAACAGTTGAATCTCAGAAGTTATCCCCTCTGAAATCTATATTGTTTTACGGAAAAGGTGAACAGCTGGTGGAAATAGCCCCAAGGTTTCTAATCCCACCAAAGGAAAACATGATGCCAGTTACTGCCTTGTACTGTGACATTTGTGAAATCTAGGGATGGATTACTTGAAATCCAAATTTCAAATTACTTGAAATCCTATTCATGACCCGATGCTTCTACTTACACCACTGTGTAGATTTTCACCAGTATCTCGTGTTTCACATTGTATACCCTCCTGCTGTTTCGGACACTTTCAAAAAGTCCCTTCCTTTCATGTAAACAGAACACATCAGTCCATTAATGGAACTCATTATGCTCATTTGTCTTTGCCAAGAACTCTTGGAAATGATCGCAAATGACTATGTAATTATAATTAAGATCGCGGAGATGCATTCACTTTATTTTTAACAAGTTCATTCTATTAAGTTTCACCCTATTTCAAATAATGACATTTGCTGGTACAAAGAATAATTACTAAAATGACAGTTTAACTCATATTTTTGGTGGATAAGCTGCTTATTATATTTGGTAATTGTATTGAGTAGCTGATAGTATGTAGGTAATAAATCGAGGGAGTTTATTCTCTTAGAATACCTATGAACAGCTTCTTCTGATAGGACCTGGTAACCAAAGTGATCTCTTTTTCCCATTTTTATCCACTTATCTTCAGTTTTAATTTTGTTCTCTCAAAGACGGCCGAGTCCTTCCAGTGTGATATTTTAGAAATTGTAACACTGTGAATAAGAATAACATATATCAGATCTCCTTTTCACTTACTGAGCTAAAAATTATAAGCATCACTAAATTACCAGAAAATTCTTTTAACAATCAGGTCCTTAGTTCAAAAATGATTCCTTTTTAAAAGTTGTGATAATCTTGTAATTTTCAAAGTAGCATCTTTAGAAACCCCCCATCTGCCCATTATTCTCCTTGTTTCCATTTAGGATATTTCATAAAAACTTAAATTTTTCTCTCTCCTGCTGCATGTGGTCTTTATGTGCTTTCACTGTGAAAAAATAAAATCTTTAGTTTCAGGAGCTCTGTGTTCTATTCCTTCACTTTAAAATCATGGGAAAAATAACTGTCATTTCCTTATTCCTGTCTTCAATTCCCTCATCATTTTCAAAGAGCCAATTTTCTCTTTTTTTCCTGTCTACTTTAAGGAACTTTTTACTTTGCTCCATTCTCTGCAATTCAGGGCTCACAATTTCTTTGAGCTTCTCAGATTATCCTTTGTCCTTGTGTATACTTTTTTTTTTTTTAATTAAAAAAAATCCTTCAACCTTCTTTGGACTTCATCATATGTACATTGCCATATTGAAAATTCATCTGCTTATTGACTGAAATTAACTTTCTGTCCTGCTTATTCATATTGGATGTGTATCTTAAGTTAAAAAATCATTATGTATCATGAAAGAATTTTCTGGCATATTCATGTTATTGCATAATATGCAGTGAAGTCAGAGTAAAATAACTCATAATGAATATGCTATCAAGAAATTATAATCGGAATCTGCATATCCTGAGGACTGAATCAACAAGCCCATAAGACATATCATGACATTTGACAAATCATAGCAGCACTGGAGATGGTATAATGAGACCCCAATGCCGGAAAAGACTGAAGGCAGGAGAAGAAGGGGATGAGAGAGGACAAGATGGTTGGATGGCATTACCAATTCAATGGACATGAGTTTGAGCGAGCTCTGGGAGATGGTGAGGCACAAGAGAGGCCTGGCATGCTGCAGTCCGTGGGGTCACAAAGAGCTGGACACGACTGAGTGACTGAATAACAACAATAGTCAGTAAAAGGACATGGACATTGAAATGAACAGTCTTGAGTTCTAATTTTTCTGTCAGTTCCTAATTGTGTGCCTTTGGGTAAAGCCATCGTTACTTCCCTGAGCTCTTTCATTTGTAAAATCAGAGTTAATATCTCAGATTCTTCAATGAAGTGCTGTGTAAAGTGTCCTCCAAAGAACATAGTATAATTGCCCTCTGTAATGATAATTCTGTTCCTTCCAGAAAATGGACACTTCTATTTTGAAATCAGGATAGGTGAACTTGAGCCTATTTAAAACCATTTCATTGTCATGACTTCCTTGGTGGCTCAGATGGTAAAGCATCTAGCTACAATGCAAGAGACCGGGGTTCAACCCCTGGGTTGGGAAGATCTCTTGGAGAAGGAAACCCACTCCAGTATTATTGCCTGGAAAATCCAATGGACGGAGGAGCCTGATAGGCTACAGTCCACGGGGCTGCAAACAGTTGGACACTACTGAACGACTTCACTTTCACTTTCATTGTGTAAATGTACTACATGGGTAGCTAGACCAGGAGCTGACTGTGGCTCAGATCATGAACTCCTTATTACCAAATTCAGACTTAAATTGAAGAAAACGGGGAAAACCGCTAGACCATTCAGGTATGACCTAAATCAAATCCCTTAGGATTATACAGTGGAAGTGAGAAATAGATTTAAGGGCCTAGATCTGATAGATAGAGTGCCTGATGAACTATAGAATTAGGTTCGTGACATTGTATAGCTGACAGGGATCAAGACAATCCCCATGGAAAAGAAATGCAAAAAAGTAAAATGGCTGTCGGGGGAGGCCTTACAAATAGCTGTGAAAAGAAGAGAAGCAAAAAGCCAAGGAGAAAAGGAAAGATATAAGCATCTGAATTCAGAGTTCCAAAGAACAGCAAAAAGAGATAAGAAAGCCTTCTTCAGCGATCAATGCAAAGAAATAGAGGAAAAGAACAGAATGGGAGAGATCTCTTCAAGAAAATTAGAGATTTCAAGGGAACATTTTATGCAAAGATGGGCTTGATAAAGGACAGAAATGGTATGGACCTAACAGAAGCAGAAGATATTAAGAAGAGGTGGCAAGAATACACAGAAGAACTGTACAAAAAAGATCTTCACAACCCAGATAATCATGATGGTGTGATCACTCATCTAGAGCCAGACATCCTGGAATGTGAAGTCAAGTGGGCCTTAGAAAGCATCGCTACGAACAAAGCTAGTGGAGGTGATGGAGTTCCAGTAGAGCTATTTCAAATCCTGAGAGATGATGCTGTGAAAGTGCTTCACTCAATATGCCAGCAAATTTGGAAACTCAGCAGTGGCCACAGGACTGGAAAAGATCAGTTTTCATTCCAATCCCGAAGAAAGGCAATGCCAAAGAATGCTCACACTACCGCACAATTGCACTCCTCTCGCATGCTAGTAAAGTAATGCTCAAAATTCTCCAAGCCAGGCTTCAGCAATACGTCAACAGTGAACTTCCTGATGTTCAAGCTGGTTTTAGAAAAGGCAGAGGAACCAGAGATCAAATTGCCAACATCTGCTGAAGCATGGAAAAAGCAAGAGAATTCCAGAAAAACATCTATTTCTGCTTTCTTGACTATGCCAAAGCCTTTGACTGTGTGGATCACAAGAAACTGTGGAAAATTCTGACAGAGATGGGAATACCAGAGCACCTGACCTGCCTCTTGAGAAATCTGTATGCAGGTCAGGAGGCAACGGTTAGAACTGGACATGGAACAACAGACTGGTTCCAAATAGGAAAAGGAGTACGTCAAGGCTGTATATTGTCACCCTGCTTATTTAACTTCTCTGCAGAGTACATCATGAGAAATGCTGGACTGGAAGAAACACAGGCTGGAATCAAGATTGTGGGGAGAAATATCAATCACCTCAGATATGCAGATGACAGCACCCTTATGGCAGAAAGTGAAGAGGAACTAAAAAGGCTCTTGATGAAAGTGAAAGAGGAGAGTGAAAAAGTTGGCTTAAAGCTCAACATTCAGAAAATGAAGATGATGGCATCTGGTCCCATCACTTCATGGGAAATAGATGGGGAAATAGTGGAAACAGTGTCAGACTTTATTTTTGGGGGCTCCAAAATCACTGCAGATGGTGACTGCAGCCATGAAATTAAAAGATGCTTACTCATTGGAAGAAAAATTATGACCAACCTAGATAGCATATTCAAAAGCAGAGACATTACCCTGCCGACTAAGGTCCGTTTAGTCAAGGTTATGTTTTTTCCAGTGGTCATGTATGGATGTGAGAGTTGGACTGTGAAGAAGGCTGAGAGCCAAAGAATTGATGCTTTTGAACTGTGGTGTTGGAGAAAACTTTTGAGAGTCCCTTGGACTGCAAGGAGATCCAACCAGTCCATTCTGAAGGAGATCAGCCCTGGGATTTCTTTGGAAGGAATGATGCTAAAGCTGAAACTCCAGTACTTGGGCCACCTCATGCAAAGAGTTAACTCATTGGAAAAGACTCTGATGCTGGGAGGGATTGGGGGCAGGAGGAGAAGGGGACAACAGAGGATGAGATGGCTGGATGGCATCACTGACTCGATGGATGTGAATCTGAGTGAACTCCAGGAGTTGGTGATGGACATGGAGGCCTGGCGTGCTGCGATTCATGGGGTCGCAAAGAGTCGGACATGACCAAACGACTGAACTGAACTGAACACTCCCTTTCATCTATCAGCTAAATCCTTGGTATCAGCTGTTAAGAAAGTGTTAGATGGAATATCCCATATGATTAAATCTCAAATAAATATTCTTTTTAGTTTTAAAAATATCTGTTATTCAAGTTATGAAGCATGTCTATCACCTGACGTGAAACAATTTCTTCTACTTTTTCTCTAGTCAGACCATACAGGCAGTCATCACTACCTTAATGGTTTGTTGTTGTTTTTCCTTCACTGTC
Source organism: Ovis aries (assembly GCF_016772045.2). Taxonomy (NCBI): domain Eukaryota; kingdom Metazoa; phylum Chordata; class Mammalia; order Artiodactyla; family Bovidae; genus Ovis; species Ovis aries. The sequence goes on from NC_056061.1 coordinate 76,713,637, forward strand.
TCCTGGAGTTTGCTCAAACTCATGTCCATTGAATTGGTGATGTTATCCAGCTATCCTCATCCTCTGTTGCCCCCTTCTCCTCCCGTCTTTAATCTTTCCCAGAGTCAAGGTCTTTTCCAATGAGTCGGTTCTTTGCATCACGTGGCCAAAGTATTGGAACTTCAACTTCAGCATCAATCCTTCCCATGAATATTCAGGACTGATTTCCTTTAGGATTGACTGATTTGATCTCCTCCAGCACCACAATTCTAAAGCATCAATTCTTCAGACTGAAGCCTTCTTTATGGTCCAGCTCTCACATCCGTACATGACTACGGGGAAAACCATTGCTTTGACTATACATACCTCTGTCCACTAAGTGATGCCTCTACTTTTTAATACCCCATCTAACTTTGTCATAGCTTTCCTTAGTTCCTTTCAGGGAACTTAATGATTATGTAAGCCTTTTCTGGAAGACTGGAGGACCTAGCCACTGAGATATTCCCATGATAGACCTAAAAGTCCATGTGTTCAATTTTGATAACTTCTTTCTTAACTGAATCAAAGCCCTGCCAGCTTAAACAGGATAACTTCAGATTGTTTACTGAAAATTCTGGAATTGCAATAAAAATATATTCACATATACTATAACCATTTCCAAAAGTAGAGTAAGCTTGAAAGAAGTATACACTTATCAGTTGTCAAGAATCAAAGAATTTGATGAATTTGATTGTCTGTGTGGCACTACCCTTCATGAGAAAGGGCAGAAGTCCCCCTGTGTTCCCTCCAAAAGGGACAATATGCTTCTGGAGAAGCCCTTTCCTTACTAAGAAAGCTTGGAAATCTGTTAATTTTCCACCTATATATATATCTTCCTTTGAAATATATCCCGATTACCTATAGTATCTTGAGCTACAAATAGTGCCTAAGAACTTTTCTCTGATTTTGCAGCAGTAGGGTTTTTTTTTTTTTCCATTTGGACTACAATCTTCATTCTGATGCTCAACCCTTTATCCTTTATAAAAGCTTTTAATTTGCGCTAACCATGGGCAAAAGGACTGATGCTTAGAAATGATACAAGTGCAAATATAGACAAGGCCAGGGAACCACCTAACTGTCTTCACAAAGTATCAGGACTTCAGAGAATCACATGACGAAATGGACCTCATTCTGCAAGTTAGATTTATGATGGTTCTGTTAAGCATGCTTGATGAATTATCCAAGTCTTCAGCTCTTTGTACAGATTTTTTTTAAGTTTGCACATGTATCTTATCTGGGTTTAAGAGTCTTCTGGCCAGCTTATTTTGGAATTTCTTCTACTATCCCAACTACTGATACAAGTTTTTGCATTCTAACTGAGTTTTTGCATTCTCTTTCTCTCTCTTCTTCCATTCCCAGCTGTGAAAATCTAGGTTATGTAGGAAACCAATAGTTATGCCCGGTTGCTAAGTATCTTCCCACTGAAGGACAAATATTCTGGAGAAGCATATATTTAGCATTTGATAGTTGATAAACAAGCTTGCTTAAGATATTTTCAATAGAATTTCAGCTCTGGCAATTGAAAGCAAAGGATACAGTTGATATTTGGTGAAGCAAACAGATGTGAACACACTTCCTGCATCGAGAGGCATTAATTTTTTTCCCTGAAAAGTGGATAAGAGCTTGTGAGAGTAAATAATAGAATTCAAATGGAGCAAAGTATTTGATATTCAGGAATAAATCACAGTAAAATAAATTTGTTACTTTGTTTGGATTGAATGCTGCTGCTGCTGCTGTCACTTCAGTCTTGTCTGACTCTGTGCGACCCCATAGACGGCAGCCGACCAGGCTCGCCGATCCCTGGGATTCTCCAGGCAAGAACACTGGAGTGGGTTGCCATTTCCTTCTCCAATGCATGAAAGTGAAAAGTGAAAGCGAAATCACTCAGTCGTGTCCGACTCTGCTCCTCGGCCCATGGGATTTTCCAGGCAAGAGTACTGGAGTGTGGATTGCATAAGGAGTTGCTAATACTGAAATACAGTCTTAAAAAAGGAAAATGGAGATTCTGTGGAGGAGAGCTGACCCAGAATGATGCTTCTACCCTCAGTGGAATGTTGTCTTCTTTGAAACGCTCTGGTTCAGGTCAGTACATGAGACATTCATTGATCATTACCTAGGAAAGCTAGTTTATTTACAAGGCACAGAGTTAAGTCTGGTGGGAAGTACTAAGAACTAGGTACAGTCCTTATCATTAAGGAGCTTTCAACTCGTGGCATGTTTCAGAGAGAGAGAGACTTCTGGCTTTGGGCAATAAGCACCTCCTTTGGCTTAAGTATGGTGAGAAAGAATTGCTCCTGTTATATCAGTGAAAAGAAATAAATATTTCCTTTTGCTATTATTCAGTCACTAAGTTGTGTCCGATTCCTTATGACTTCATAGACTGCAGGACACCAAGCTCCTCTGTCCTTCACTATCTCCTGGAATTTGTTCCAGTTCGTGTCCTTTTGCTGAGCTCTCTATTAATGCAATGGTAGAATTTTGTGATCCTTAAGGCTGCTGATAATTCTGTTGTCTCCTCCTCTAACATTAGTACTTGTTCAGATCAACATTTTAGGAAAGGACCCCCAGTGCTATCTGTTAGCTACCAGGTTAAGTAATACATTCATCATTCAGTTCAGTCACTCAGTCGAGTCTGACTCTTTGCAACCCCGTGGACTGCAGCACACCAGGCCTCCCTGTCTATCACCAACTCCTGGAGTTTACTCTGACTCATGTCCATTGAGTCGGTGATGCCATCCAACCATCTCATCCTCTGTCCTCCCCTTCTCCTCCCACCTTCAATTGTTCCCAGCATCAGAGTCTTTTCAAATGAGTCAGTTCTTCGAATCAGATGGCCAAAGTATTGGCGTTTCAGCTTCAGCATCAACCTTTCCAATGAATATTCATGACTGATTTCCTTTAGGATAGACTGGTTGGATTTCCTTGCAGTCCAAGGGACTCTCAAGCATCTTCTCCAACACCACAGTTCAAAAGCATCAATTCTTTGGTGCTCAGCCTTCTTTATAGTCCAACTCTAACATCCACACATGACTACTGGAAAAACCATAGCTTTGACTATATGGACCTTTGTTGGCAAAGTAATGTCTCTGCTTTTTAATATGCTGTCTAGATTGGTCATAACTTTCCTTCCAAGGAGCAAGCGTCTTTTAATTTCATGGCTGCTGTCATCATCTGCAGTGATTTTGGAGCACAAGAAAATTAAGTCTGCTCACTGTTTCCATTGTTTCCCCATCTATTTGCCGTGAAGCGATGAATGTTGAGTTTTATGCTAATTTTTTCACTCTTCTCTTTCACTCTCATCAAGAGGCTCTTTAGTTCATCTTCACTTTCTGCCATAAGGGTGGTATCATCTGCATATCTGAGTTATTGATATTTCTTCCAGCACACTTGATTCCAGCTTGTGCTTCATCCATTCTGGCATTTCTCATGATGTACTCTGCATGTAAGTGAAATAAGCAGGGTGACAATCTACAGCCTTGATGTACTCCTTTCCCATTTTGGAACCAGTCTGTTGTTCCATGTCTAGTTCTAACTGTTGCTTCCTGATCTGCATACAGATTTCTCAAGAGGCAGGTCAGTTTGTCTGGTATTCCCATCTCTTTCAGAATTTTCCACAGTTTGTTGTTATCCACACAGTCAAATGCTTTGGTGTAGTCAATAAAGCAGAAATAGATGTTTTTCTGGAACTCTCTTGCTTTTTCCATGATCCAATGGATGTTGGCAATTTGATCTCTGGTTCCTCTACCTTTTCTAAATCCAGCTTGAACATCTGGAAGTTTACAGTTCATGTACTATTGAAGCCTGGCTTGGAGAATTTTGAGCATCACTTTGCTAGCTCAATTTTGAGCTCACTTTGTGAGGTGGTTTGATCATTCTTTGGCATCCTTTCTTTGGAATTGGAATGAAAACTTATGTTTTCCAGCCCTGGAAACTCAGGCCACTGCTGAGTTTTCCAAATTTGCTGACATATTGAGTTCAGCACTTTCACAGCATCATATTTTAGGATTTGAAACAGCTCAACTGAACTGGAATTCCATCACCTCCACTAGCTTTGTTCGTAGTGATGCTTCCTAAGGCATCACCAGTCCATGCCCAACCAGCAATGCTGAAGAAGCTGAAGTTGAACAGTTCTATGAAGACCTAAAAGACCTCCTAGAACTAATACCCCCAAAAGAGGTCCTTTTCATTATAAGGGACTGGAATGCAAAAGTAGAAAGTCAAGAGATACCTGGAGTAACAGGCAAATTTGGCCTTGGAGTACAGATGAAGCAGGGCAAAGGCTAACAGAGTTTTGCCAAAAGAATGCATTGGTCATAGCAAATACCCTTTCAACAACACAATAGTAGACTCTACACATGGATATTACCAGATGGTCAATACTGAAATCAGATTGATTATATTCTTTGCAGCCAAAGATGGAGAAACTCTATACAGTCGGCAAAAACAAGACCAGGAGCTGAGCTATGGCTCAGATCATGAACTCCTTATTGCCAAATTCAGACTTAAATTGAAGAAAGTAGGGACCATTCAGGTATGACCTAAGTCAAATTCCTTATGATTATACAGTGGAAGTGACAAATAGATTCAACGGATTAGATCTGATAGAGTGCCTGATGAACTATGGATGGAGGTTCATGACATTGTACAGGAGGCAGTGATTGAGACCATCCCAAGAAAAAGAAATACAAAAAGGCAAAATGATTGTCTGAGGAGGCCTTAAAATAGCCGAGAAAAGGAGAGAAGCAAAAGGCAGAGGAAAGGAAAGAAATACCCATTTGAATGCAGAGTTCCAAAGAATAGCAAGAAGAGATAACAATATATTTATTGAGCCCCTGATTTGCCCAGCTCTGGGCTGTTGGGTGTATCAAAGATTTCCAATATATTTAAGGTGATAGAGTTCACAAATGAGTTTATAGAAAGGAATAGACCCTTTTTAGCCTCAGGAAATATGACACGCAGCCACTGGAGGGTTTGTGAAATCACCAGTGAGGGTGAACTAGTATGTTGATCCAATCGTAGGATTGTTGTAAGATGACTGTCCCACTGGCAAGCACTTCTTGTCCAAGAGAATGTAACTGGGTGGTGGTGACTCAAGCGAGGCTGGAAAGACTTCTCCACGACCAAATTAAAGACAACGGGAACTCTACTTGTACCCAGCTCTGCACAGATCGGCATGAGACAGAGGAGACCTATGGGGGAGGTGGGGAGACAAATTGTTTCTTTTTACAAGTTGAAGAAGGAAAACTGCAGGTCTGAGTAGCAGCCCTGCTAAGAAATGGGAGAAAAGCAAAGAGCTTCACAGGCTAAACCTTGCTGTCTTCTTTATTCCTCTTGGCTGCAGAATGCCTGCCAGCAGGAGACTCATCACTAAGATATTACACGGAAATGAAGCCAGGCAAGAAAAATATGTATTGCTTTTCTCCTCACCCCATAAATTTTGTTATTAATAAATCAGATTCTTATAGAACAGCCTGCCACATCTGTCTCTCTAGAAACAATGTTTTATTAGCTGCATTTTTATTAAAATACACAGTAGTTTTATGGGTGAACATTATACTTTTAAGTCAAAACGGATGTCATCAAGAACACATGTGATTGGGACTTGCTTCATACACTTGGTTTTGTGGCTGGGGTAAGGCAGCATGATTTGACATGCAGCAAAAGATATGGCAACCTTGATTGATTTCCCTTTCTTGGCATTCCCTACCTAGACCTTTGGGAAAATCCCAAAACAGTGCAATTCCTATATGAGGGCTACCTCTCTGGTCGCTTCAGAGTCCAAAAGGGACATTTTGAAACCAATTCTACAGCACGTCAGAGCAGGAAAAATGCAATCCATTTTTAAGTTCAATTTCATCAAAGTAAATTTGATAAGTTGTCAAGTATTGTCAAAGCCAGTTATGGTTTTCCAAGATGATTTGGTGAAGAGGAAGACATACTCTCTCCCCACTTGCTTTGCAGGAGGATTCCTTGTAAAAACAATAGCATGTATGGGTTTTGTTTTCCAGATTGTAAATGTAAATACATGGTAATTGCAGGGGAGAATCACTGTGTACTTCTGCAGTTGGTGTTTGTGAAGTACTTTTCAGGCAGACAGCTCCAGCTCAACAGGGCAGAAACGTGTGTTGTTGTAAACTTCTGGGCACACGCTCTGCAATGGAGCAGGCATGACCAGGCAGGGCTGACAGCATATTAATTAAGTTTTCTTCCATCGTAGAGCTGCAGCTGCTCCCTTCCATCACTGCTAAGTCCTTACTGTCATAGCAGAGAAGAAGCTCGCTCTATGGGATCTGGGAAGAAGGGTGAAGACAGGGATGGGGTAGCATGATTAACCACCATGGTGGGCTCTGATTACTCTTATGCAAATGAAATAATTAGAACAGGTACAAGTGGAGTCCTAGTTTAGAAGGAAAGGCGGGGGTGGGATATGCTCTTTGCACCCACAGGAGGAAACACTGCTCATCTGTACACAGGTGTAATCATCAAGGAAATTGACTCACGATAGTTAATCACCCCAAAGGAGCCTACTTTTAGTAGAACTTGCCAGTTTATTTGAATTTGGGTGCTGGCAGACAGTGCCATGGGATACTGTGATTCCTCCTGAGTACTGCAGTTTGTTGAGAAGTTGATAGGCCCCTGGTCTGGAAGAGAAGGACAAAATGAGTTGGTGCACAGCACTTGGGACAATTGGTGTTAACTGTGGTGGTGACGGTAGTATGGTGGAAAAGTTGGAATTCACTACTTTCAAGGAAAACTGAACTAATTATCCAGTCTTGTCTGAGTCATGTACATAAACCTGTCTCCACTACTAACAGAGTTATCCCAAAGTTATATAAGATAATGAAAAAAAAAAATGTGGGAAGGAGACAGAGGAATCAAGTCATGAGCTTAGACTGATCCCTACGTACTTCTTTTATTTAGCAATTTATCTGAGACTTTTGTTGCTGAAATTGATTATAGAAAGTAAGTTGCCTTACTAGAAAGAGCTATTTTAAAGACTGCGATAATAAAATTGCAACAACTGATGGTGGCCAAGATGTTTTAACATATCAAACTTGTGCTTTTAACATATTCAATGTGATTCTAGGTCATGCCAAGACTCATTTATGTGTTCCACCAACACGTCTATTGAAGCCTAGTAGATAATTATGTCTAATGGTAAACAAGACAGACACAGTCTCTGCCTTCATGTGGTTTGTAATTCAGTCATCTTTCCTACTTTGTTGTGATGGTTATATGTCTTTAACAGGAGACTCTTAAAATTTTAACTTGTGCTAACACTGAACATAACTAACTCAATCCCTCTCTCTCATGTCTCTCTCTCTCTCTCTCTCTCTCTCTCTCCATATATATATATATATATACATACACACATACATATATATATATATATACACACATATATTTATATGTATATATATATATATAAAGTGAAAGTGTAGTGGCTCAGTTGTGTACGATTCTCTGCGACCTCATGGACTATAGCCTGCCAGGCTTCTCTGTCCATGGAATTCTCCAGGCAAGAATACTGGAGTGGGTTGCCCTTCCCTTCTCCAGGGCATCTTCCTAACCCAAGGATTGATCCTGGGCCTCCTGCATTGCAGGCAGACTGTTTACCATCTGAGCCACCTGGGGAAGCCCTATGTATATTTTAGAAACAGATAAAAAACTACAACAGTGTTAAATTTATGTGCCCAATTACAAAGCTTATTCTGCATCCTGAAAACTTTTTAAACAGCCAAGATATAATCTTTGTAGGCCAGTGTATCTGACAGCCTTAAAATTTCCTATTGATCAACTCCATGGTCTTCTCCGTCCACAGTGCTCTCATGAATGTAGAATTATACTTTGACTCAAGCCTCTTGGGTAAGATGACACAGCTGTCCTCCTTCAACATAGCAATCTGAATGGCAGTGACTAGTTATTCCAGACAATCAAGGGGAAGTATAAAATTAAATTTCATATGATATAAAAACTGTTCTTGCTCAGGGTTTTGCATTTGACTTTTAAAAACTAAACTTTTCACTTTAGATCAGTTTTAAATTTACAGAATGACTGCAGAGATGGCACAAGGAGTGCGCAGAGGCTCCACACTGAGTTTCCTCTTTGATTAAGGTCTGGTGTTATTGTATAGTACTTTTATCACCATGAATGAAACAATATTGATATTTTATCATTAACTGAAGTCTGTAATTATTCAGATTTCCTAAGTTATTACCTAATACTTTTCATCTGTTCTGGGATCCCCTTAAGATATATTGTATTTAGTATTCATGCTTTCTTAGGCTGTCCTTGGTTGTGACAGTTTCTGAGACTTTGTTTTTGATTACCCTGCCCCTTTTGAGGATCACTGGTCAGATAGCTTGTGGAATATCTCTCAATTTGGATTTGTCTGATGTTTTTCTCATGGTTAGACTGGGGTTAATGAGTTTTGGGGGAGGGAGACCACAGATGTAAAATGCCACCGCCAGCACATCATTTCAAGGGCACACACAATCAGTACGGGTTATCGCGGTTAATGTTGACACTGATCATCTGCCTTGAGGCAGGATTTGTCGGGTTTCTATACTGTAAGATTATTATTTTCGTCGCCTTTTCCATACATTTTACTTTGGAAGAAAGTCCTTATCTGCAGCTCATACTTAAAGAATGTGAGTTATGCTTTAAAGATACAACTTAAAAAGAGAGCACTATCATTAATGGAGTCACCTGTTCTTCATTAATTTATTTATCCAATCATGTGTTTATGTTAGTTGTAGATTCATGGATGTTTATGTTTTGGGGTGTAATCCAACTCATTTATTTTGCTTCTCACATTGTTCCAGCCTTGGTACTGGGAAGTTTATGAGTTAAAAGAAGTATTCTTTTGACATATACATCATTTTGCAATTTTTTTTTTTGAGCAAGTTCTTCCTTTTCTGTCACTACAAGATGGCTCAGATTCATTTTGTATATTTCCTGCTCCAGACCTAGAATAAGCCATTTTTCCATGGATACATGGTTCTCTTATTCGGAACCAAGATCTGGGCAATAGATGTACTTGCTGTTCAGTTCAGTTCAGTCGCTCAGTCGTGTCCGACTCTTTGCGACCCCATGAATCGCAGCACGCCAGGCCTCCCTGTCCATCACCAACTCCCGGAGTTCACTCAGACTCACGTCCATCGAGTCCGTGATGCCATCCAGCCATCTCATCCTCTGTCGTCCCCTTCTCCTCCTGCCCCCAATCCCTCCCAGCATCAGAGTCTTTTCCAAGGAGTCAACTCTTCGCATGAGGTGGCCAAAGTACTGGAGTTTCAGCTTTAGCATCATTCCTTCCAAAGAAATCCCAGGGCTGATCTCCTTCAGAATGGACTGGTTGGATCTCCTTGCAGTCCAAGGGACTCTCAAGAGTCTTCTCCAACACCACGGTTCAAAAGCATCAATTCTTCAGCTTGCTTGCTGTTCCTGGGAATATTGTTATTTCTAGAGCCTCTAAGCTGACAGTGTATGGAGATACATGTTGTTATACCAGCCCATGTGTATACACCTATTTATAAATATTTTATTTATTTTTTTTATACAGCTTAACATCTGTATCTATTAAGTTTACCATTGAATACACACTGATGCCTCCAACTCTAATCAATTGTAGCATGAATCGTTCTAAACTTCTCTTACCTTCCATTTCTTACTCCAACAGTGTGAAACCTGGCTCTCACCATGTGCCATTCATTTACTTCATTAATTCCAATATGTCTAATAGTGGTTTCACAGTTGTTATAACATTTAAAGGTAAAAGGAGCTACACATAAACTCCATACTCTAGTTGGTAAAGGTATAACAATTAAGGAACTTTTTATGGCCCAGAATATGGTCTGCCCTGGTGAATATGCCACTGGAGCTTGAGAATAATGTGTATTCATTTGTTATTTGGTGGAGTCTTCTATAAATATCTATTAGATCAAGTTGATTGATAGTATTTTTGAGGTCAATTCCATTCATATCGGTTTTCTGCTTACTTAATCAGTTATTAAGTAACATCATTACCGTAATAATGTTTCCAACTGTAACAGTAGATTTATCTACTTTGCTTTTCAGCTCTAACCTCATTGCCTCCCTAAAGAAGTATCTTAAAAAATGGATATGATATATGAAACATGTCATATATGTTTTAAACCTTAGATATCAGGCAGTGTGGGGCAGTGTTTCATGAGAAAGGGAAATAAATGAGATGAGTCCTGCTGCTGCTCCAGCTTCCTACCTAGAAAGAAATTCAAAGCCATAGCCAGGGAGGGGGAACTCAGGTGTAATCAAACACAGAATTAAAACATGATGCTTATCCAGTGAATGACAAAGGAAAGAAAAGCTATAAGAAGGAAGGAGCTAGAGCCAGTAGGCTGGGGTGGGGTCCAAGATTGACTATGGAGGAAATGAGCTTTTACTTGGGATTTGGTGGCCAATGTAAGAGGAGTAGAAATTGCTCATGGTGGTGATATTGGAAAGTATTATAAAAGTGGCACGGCCCAACCCTATTTCATTAAAAAAAAATAAAAGTTTGTGGAGGGGATTTGTAAAGAGAGCTTGGAAAAGCACTTTAGGATTATTTGTGGAAATACATGAGTCAGTGTAATGTTTGGTTTTATTCCATAGGTTAGTGGCTTTTTAAATTTAAATGCAACCGGTAAACTCTTTTAAAAATAAGTTATTTCTCATATATATATATATATATATATATATATATATATATACACATACACACACATACATACATGTATATAAGCAACTGCTTTACACACATGGGGGGAATGGGACACCAGAAGCCCAACCACACTCCTCTGATACCTGCTTAGAATTGCCGAGAGTTTTCAGAGAACAGTTAAACCACTCTTGAGGTTTTGAGAGCTTTCGATGGACAATAAGAGGATATAGTATGTGCGTAAGGGAGATTAATTAACTGACAGTTGATTTGATTGGAAGGGAGATTGAAGGTAGGCAAGGAGACAGTTTAGAAGCTGCAGCATCAATTTAGGCAAAAAGGGAGAAAGGTGTGAGCTAGGGTGGTGGCAGTGAAGACAGAGAGAAGGGGAGTAACAGAAGTCACCGTCCAGCTCAGACAGTCAATGGAGGCAAAGTGGGCTGCTCCCATTGTTGGCGTGCATCTTTCTAAGTCCCACAGTTGAGCAGTGGAAACCAAGGGAGTGCCTGGGCGTTGGTCTCTTCTGATATCTCTCCCCATTGTTAGATATGTGAGGAAATACAGGTAGGGGTGATATGCTGGATACTAAAAGAGGAAGAGAAAGATTATTAAGTAGCTTTAAATGATCTAGGTAATCCCTAGCCTCTATGTGTATCATCTTTTTGCCTTTTCATACTGTTCATGGGAGTTGGTGATTGACGGGGAAGCCTGGTCTGTTGCAGTCCATGGGATCACAAAGAGTCGGACATGACTAAGTGACTGAACCGAACTGAAGTGTATCATTGATGGTGATATATCAATGATACACTTAGAGGCTATGATAATAATAATCTGTAATTGCATAATTCACCTGGGTTGAAATCTCTGTGATGCCCTTGGTATGACTTTGGGGCATGAAAGTTACTGTAAATGTCTTTCTTCTGTTAAGTGGGGACTCTAACAGTGCCTACTTTACAGGCTTCATTTCTGGTATTTGAAAGGAAAGCATTCAAATTGATGCAGGGGAGTTTCTCTGGCTGAAGTTTCATTAGTTATTATTGTTATTTAATTCTTAACTAATCACCACTTCTGTTTTCTTCAACATGTTGAGTTAGAAAGCTTTTAGCGTGTTTCTCCGTCTGGCTTTTTAATACCTCATAAATAATGTGGAATTATTGAGAAACAAAAGAAAGGTGATTATGCAAATGCTTGAAATATTTAATAATACATTAAAGTAGTCTTGGGAAATGGGAGAAATAGCTTTATTGAAGTTATAGTAGCTTTTTGTAGAGGCAGAAGGTATTAAGGAGAAAAGAGATCATTTCAGGAAAAGAAAATTTAAAAAGCAGAATGCATTAGAAGCAAATGACCTAATAAATTCAATTAAGTAATGAATATTCAGATAGCTTTCATTTTTCTAAGATATAATGGCCAAGCCAAAGAGTTTAAAGAATGAGAGAAAAAGGATGATTGAGTCAACTCTAAAGTATTAGAAGTAAGCCTTTCGAAACTCCTAGTTGGACACATTAGGACAGACATTTTTATTTTAGGACCAGGGTGTAATCGTTTAAGCAGTGAATATGTCTTCAGACACTTTCTCCCTGCCAGACTTCACCCCTATACTGCCTAACCATGAACTTCCCCAAGCCCAGGCAGTCTTAAATTCCTTAGGGATCTTAGAGAGTGCCCTGGGCGTCATCTCTCTCCCTTTCATTTTCATTCCAATGATCTGTGCTTGTTAGTTTAATAAATTCTCTTCAATTAATGCTTCCTTGTGGATTAGAATCACTCAAATTCACATTAAGTACTGCTAAGTGAAAGTGTTATACTTGACTTTGAAATCCTTAACAACAATGCAACAAAGATATTAAAGAAAGGCTTAACCCAAGGGCATGCAATTCAAAGTGGTGGCATTTCATATGTATAGTGGGCTTGCTGGATGAGAGAGTTTGTATCTCAAGCCTGAAGGTAATCCTTGAATTTTGCAAGTTAAAAAAATTTTTAAAGGAATGTAAAGAAATTTTCTGTGATATAACTCTTGTCTAATCAATGACACAACTTGAGATCTAATAATGTTTGTCCACTAGCAAATCTGTTACATGACGTCTGTATTGCACTGCTAAATATTTTGCTCAGTCATTCTGGGAAATGACATTTTGGGGTGCTGAATACATCTGCTTATATGATGCTACAAGCCAAAGTGCTGTCTGTTACAAATAAACATCTCATCTGTTAAGGAGTTTGTTTAATATTTGCATGATCTAAGCTAGTTGGTTTTTTTTTTTTCTCTCTGCTTTATGAACATTTGTTAAAATACCAAAATGGTTGAAATAATTTAGACAAAGGAAAATGAGCTTAAGTAAAATACTTATTAATCTATGTTGTCTGGGAAAACCCTTGGTAGGGAACATAGAACGAGTTTTTTAACTTTATTTGGATTTCAGTTATGCGTGCCACTCATCTGCCCTGTCACTGTGCTTAACTAGGAACTGGACGTATATTCCATAGTGACACAGGTTGTAATTATTGATTGTGATCTGCAGTTCTCATTTAACCTAGGTTAAAATAGAACTGGAAATTTGTCCATTTTTTCACCTTTTGCACTCAATTCCAGTTTGAAATTTTTTGAACTACTGTAAATATGCATTATTATCACTGGCATGTCACAGCTAAGATGACAATTATTGCTTCCAAGTACATATGGTTGCTTTCCTCTTTGAGTTGTGCCCTGGGATCCTATCTTTGTAGTCAGGCACACAATATGTACAGCTTCCTAATTTTGCTCTGTTTGTACATCTTATAGAGCCTTTGGCATTTGAAAAATATAGAGCATCTAAGGGTAGATTTAAGAAAATATTTGTCAATGCTAACTGAATCTACCTTACCATATTTGACTCTTTGATAATTTTATAAATATTCAGCTCTCATTTCCACCTCTCCAGTTGTGTTTAATTGTTCTGCATTCCAAGTCTGTGGTCATTTTTGACTTGTGTTCAACAATGTGAATCAAAGATTTGAGACTCAAAGAAGTGTGGTGGTTCAGCTCACTGCTGTGATAGTGCTATACCTAAACCATCTGAAGAGCGTACTTCTAAACTTCTCCAAGAAAGGAAATCTCATGTATTGGCCCAAATGTAACATTGTCCCCTAAAGATACCTTCTTTGTCTCCTATTCTTAGCTTCACTTCCTCTCTTCCATTGTGTTTTGGGCAGTTCATTCACTCATTCCACGAATAACAGAACTTTTCATTCATGTCTTTCTCCCTCCAAGCCAAAAACATCATGGAGGATAACATAATTTGTCTTTGTTTAGCATCACATCATCTGTGAATATACATTGTTCAGTTCAGTTCAGTTCAGTCACTAGTCGTGTCCAACTCTGCGACCCCATGAATCACAGCACGCCAGGCCTCCCTGTCCATCACCAACTCCCGGAGTTCACTCAAACTCATGTTCATCAAGTCGGTGATGACATCCAGCCATCTCATCCACTGTCATCCCCTTCTCCTCCTGCCCCCAATCCCTCCCAGCATCAGAGTCTTTTCCAATGAGTCAACTCTTCACATGAGGTAGCCAAAGTACTGGGGTTTCAGCTTTAGCATCGTTCCTTCCAAAGAACACCCAGGGCTGATCTCCTTCAGAATGGACTGGTTGGATCTCCTTGCAGTCCAAGGGACTCTCAAGAGTCTTCTCCAACACCACGGTTCAAAAGCATCAATTCTTCAGTGCTCAGCTTTCTTCACAGTCCAAGTCTCACATCCATACATGACCACAGGAAAAACCATAGCCTTGACTAGATGGACCTTTGAATGTCTCTGCTTTTGAATATACTATCTAGGTTGGTCATAACTTTTCTTCCAAGAAGCAAGCGACTTTTAATTTCATGGCTGCAGTCACCATCTGCAGTGATTTTGGAGCCCAGAAAAATAAAGTCTGACACTGTTTCCACTGTTTCCCCATCTATATTTCCCATGAAGTGATGGGGCCAGATGCCATAATCTTCGTTTTCTGAATGTTGAGCTTTAAGCCAACTTTTTCACTCTCCTCTTTCACTTTCATCAAGAGGCTTTTTAGTTCCTCTTCACTTTCTGCCATAAGGGTGCTGTCATCTGCATATCTGAGGTGATTGATATTTTTCCTGGCAATCTTGATTCCAGCTTGTGCTTCTTCCAGTCCAGCGTTTCTCATGATGTACTCTGCGTATAAGTTAAATAAGCGGGTTGACAATATACAGCCTTGACGTACTCCTTTCCCTATTTGAAACCAGTCTGTTGTTCCATGTCCAGTTCTAACTGTTGCTTCCTGGCCTGCATATAGGTTTCTCAAGAGGCAGGTCAGGTGGTCTGGTATTCCCATCTCTTTCAGAATTTTCCATAGTTTATTGTGATCCACACAGTCAAAGGCTTTGGCACAGTCAATAAAGCAGAAATGGATGTTTTTGTAGAGCTTTCTTGCTTTTTTGGTGATCCAGTGGATGTTGACAATTTGATCTCTGGTTCCTCTGCCTTTTCTAAAACCAGCTTGAACATCTGGAATTTCACAGTTCATGTATTGCTGAAGCCTGGCTTGGAGAATTTTGAGCATTACTTTACTAGTGTGTGAGATGAGTGCAATTGTGCGATAGTTTGAGCTTTCTTTGGCATTGCCTTTCTTTGAGATTGGAATGAAACCTGACCTTTTCCAGTCCTGTGGCCACTGCTGAGTTTTCCAAATTTGCTGGCATATTGAACAAATGTTCACAAAATGAATATTTTGATAAGCAGTTTTTAATAACTGTCACTTTTAGAACCTGAATTGAGTTTAAAATTATTCTAGAAAACAGATTTGTCTGTAGTATGACTGCTGGGACCTTTTAAAGTGGGGACAATACTGTGTTTTGTTTTGCTTAATTTACCTTGTGTCTACTGGTCTTTATCTTGGAAATATTTTAAAATAAAGATAAATTGCAACGATAACAGAAAGCATCAACTTCATTTTTAAAAAGTAAAATGCGTGTGTCTAGTCATAACTTGATTACTTAGGTAACTTTGTTTTGTCTTAGGGTGAACAAAATCACCTTTAATTATTTCTTCTTTGTTCAGATCACTTGCCTTTATCTTTCCATGTAGACCTGATATTAAAAGATTATATTGTTTACATCTGTTTACATTCTCTCTCTCTCTTTTTAAAATTATAGAGAGGGAGTCAAAGAGTATTTGAGTTATACACATATACTGCCTAATATTGAAGAACAAAGCATTTTTTTCACCCTAGTTGCCACCCAAAGTAGGTAAATTACAATCAGCATCATCCTCTCAAAAGTCTGACCTCAAAATTTCTGAGAAATATGAATCCCTAGGAATTCTTTGCTTTTGATCTTCCTTTCCTGTTTTTCATCCAAGGCCACTGGTCTTACATTCTAACAGGGAGATCATGGAGTCCTACACTCTCAGGAGAAAAAGTACATTGAAAGTCACCTAGTACAAATACTGGGTAACTGAATGCCTTTGGTAACACCCCTGTAAAGTCTTTGTCTAGCCTTTTCTTGGAAACCTTCAGTGACCCAGCACATCCTTCCCTGTGGTAGCAGATTCCATCTTTGTTGTCAGCGTTGAGTCTTTGTAGTGAGCTCTGGCTTCTCATGATTTCCACATATTTCTTCTATTTTACTCTTTGGATTCATAAAGAGCAAGTTGAACCCATCTCTCTTAGTCGGTTTCAGTTCAGTTCAGTTCAGTTCAGTCACTCAGTCGTGTCCTACTCTTTGCAACCCCATGAATCGCAGCACGCCAGGCCTCCCTGTCCATCACCATCTCCTGGAGTTCACTCAGACTCGCATCCATCGACTCCGTGATGCCATCCAGCCATCTCATCCTCTGTCGTCGCCTTCTCCGCCTACCCTCAATCCCTTCCAGCATCAAAGTCTTTTCCAATGAGTCAACTCTTCCCATGAGGTGGCCAAAGTACTGGAGTTTCAGCTTTAGCATCATTTCTTCCAAAGAACACCCAGGGCTGATCTCCTTCAGAATGGACTGATTGGATCTCCTTGCAGTCCAAGGGACTCTCAAGAGTCTTCTCCAACACCACAGTTCAAAAGCATCAATTCTTCGGCGCTCAGCCTTCTTCACAGTCCAACTCTCACATCCATACATGACTACTGGAAAAACCATAGCCTTGACTAGACGGACCTTAGTCAGCAAAGTAATATCTCTGCTTTTGAATATACTATCTAGGTTGGTCATAACCTTTTTTCCAAGGAGTAAGCATCTTTTAATTTCATGGCTGCAGTCACCATCTGCAGTGATTTTGGAGCCCAGAAAATAAAGTCTGACACTGTTTCCACTGTTTCCCCATCTATTTCCCATGAAGTGATGGGACCAGATGCCATAATCTTCGTTTTCTGAATGTTGAGCTTTAAGCCAACTTTTTCACTCTCCTCTTTCACTTTCATCAAGAGGCTTTTTAGTTCCTCTTCACTTTCTGCCATAAGGGTGCTGTCATCTGCATATCTGAGGTGATTGATATTTCTCCCAGAAATGTTGATTCCAGCTTGTGCTTCTTCCAGTCCAGTGTTTCTTATGATGTACTCTGCATATAAGTTAAATAAACAGGGTGACAGTATACAGCCTTGATATACTCCTTTTCCTATTTGGAACCAGTCTGTTGTTCCATGTCAAGTTCTAACTGTTGCTTCCTGACCTGCATACAGATTTCTCAAGAGGCAGGTCAGGTGGTCTGGTATTCCCATCTCTTTCAGAATTTTCCATAGTTTATTGTGATCCACACAGTCAAAGGCTTTGGCATAGTCAAGAAAGCAGAAATAGATGTTTTTCTGGAACTCTCTTGCTTTTTTGATGATCCAGTGGATGTTTACAATTTGATCTCTGGTTCCTCTGCCTTTTCTAAAACCAGCTTGAACATCAGGAAGTTCACTGTTGATGTATTGCTGAAGCCTAGCTTGGAGAATTTTGAGCAGTACTTACTAGCGTGTGAGATGAGTGTAATTGTGCGGTAGTTTGAGCATTCTTTGGCATTGCCTTTCTTTGGGATTGGAATGAAAACTGACCTTTTCCAGTCCTGTGGCCACTGCTGAGTTTTCCAAATGTGCTGGCATATTGAGTGCAGCACTTTCACAGCATCATCTTTCAGGATTTGAAATAGCTCAACTGGAATTCCATCACCTCCACTAGCGTTGTTCGTAGTGATGCTTTCTAAGGCCCACTTGACTTCACATTCCAGGATGTCTGGCTCTAGATGAGTGATCACACCATCATGATTATCTGGGTCGTGCAGATCCTTTTTGTACAGTTCTTCTGTGTATTCTTGCCATCTCTTCTTAATTTCTTCTGCTTCTGTTAGGTCCATACCATTTCTGTCCTTTATCGAGCCCATCTTTGCATGAAATGTTCCCTTGATATCTCTACTTTTCTTGAAGAGATCTCTAGTCTTTCCCATTCTGTTGTTTTCCTCTATTTCTTTGCATTGATCGCTGAAGAAGGCTTTCGTATCTCTTCTTGCAATTCTTTGGATCTCTGCATTCAGATGCTTATATCTTTCCTTTTTTCCTTTGCTTTTCACTTCTCTTCTTTTCACAGCTGTTTGTAAGGCTTCTCCAGACAGCCATTTTCCTTTTTTGCATTTCTTTTCCACGAGTATGGTCTTGAGCCCTGTCTCCTGTACAGTGTCACAAACCTCATTCCATAGTTCATCAGGCACTCTATCTATCAGATCTAGGCCCTTAAATCTATTTCTCACTTCTACTGTATAATCATAAGGGATTTGATATAGGTCATACCTGACTGGTCTAGCGGTTTCCCCTACTTTCTTCAATTTAAGTCTGAATTTGGTAATAAGGAGTTCATGATCTGAGCCACAGTCAGCTCCTGGTCTGTTTAGGGTGCCAGAATAGAAATATCACAGACTTTATGGCTTAAGCAGCAGACATTTCTCACAGTTTTGGAGCTCGAGAACTCCAAGCTTACCAGGAGATCTGGTGTCTGATGAGTGCCTGCTTTCTGGCTTGTAGACAGCTGTCTTCTCATACCCTTACAGAGTGGAGAGAGCAAATGGCACCCTGGCCTCTGTATATAAGGGCACTAATCCCATTCGTAAAGGCTCTACCCTCATGATCTAATGACCTCCCAAAGGCTCATACCTTTGGGATGGTATTCAAAGTGTGAAAACCATCACACTGGGGATTAGATGGCAACATATGGATTTGGGGGCGGGGGGTCACAGACATTCAGACCACAATGCCATTTTATAAGGTAGAGCCCATGTGAAGGTGACACTCATGTTTCCTCTGTCTTTTTTTTCTCTTTGGCTAACCGCTCTTAGTTCCTCAGTGGTTCTCCGTGTGACCTGATTTCACATCTCCTCCCCATCCTCGTTAGTCTGAATGGGTTTGTTTTGCTTGTCTCTGCAGCATCCAGCACTGCGTGTGATAGTCCAGGTATGCTCTGATGAGCTGAGAGTAGGGTGTGTTTCGCTTCCTTAATTCAGATATTATACTCACATTAGCACATCTAGTGATGAAAAGAATTGACCAAGGACAGCAACTGGCCAAATGCAATGGTTACTCTCACTTGACCTGTTTTATTTCTTTTTTGTTTGGTTTGTTTAGTCACTAGGTGATGTCTGACTCTTTTGCAACCCCATGGACTGTAGCCCGCCAGGCTCCTCTGTCCATGGGATTTCCCAAGCAAGAATACTGGAGTGGGTTGCCATTTCCTTCACCAGGGGATCTTCCTGATCCAGAGACAGAACCTGTGTCTCCTGCATTGGCAGGTGGATTCTTTACTGCTGAACCACCAGGGAAGCCCATTTTACTTGTAGATGTCCTTAAATTTGTCAACTGTGTGGGATACAATTTTGAAACTCTGGTAACTGGGGAAAAAACACAAGCTTCATTTAGAAGCTTGGATCTTGGATCATACTTAATAGAGAATGGTCTTGGACCAGGTCATGAATCTTTCTAAAGGAGCAATTTTCTGGCATTTACCTTACAAGGTTATTGTGAGGACTAAATTAGTTGTAAAATGCATGCATGTAAAGTGTATTTAAAGTGTTTAAGCACATGGTGAGTGCTCAGTGTATGATAGTGATAATAATCTTTATGATTGTTACTCATTCCAGGAGTTCTGAGAAATGCTTATTTTGATACTGAACAAATAAGGAAGGGTCTGTGGCATCATTATATTTTTAATATCATGTAACATATCTAATCTAGATCTACAAGAATAAAAGCTATGCATAAAAACCCACCAGTGAACATTTGTCCAAACTCCTTGATAGAACAAAACAGAGCAAAATTCTGACATCAGTTATTCATTTGTTTTGGAATCAGAGGACAGGTGATCTGTTACAAAGAATTTTCCTTCTCATGTCTTTAATATTAAAAATAATTAGATTTTTACCAAAATAATTATTTCTTTTATACAAATCTAAGAGTTGTTGCTTTCTGTTCTATTTTGGAGAGATTAAGAGTTTTTGAAAATATGGCCCCTTGTGTTCATTTTTTTCCTTTAAAATATTTGTTTCTGCTGATGCATTTTGGTACTACAGCCTGGTGTTTTCTAGGTTAAGATGCTGAACCAAGCCTCAAAGAATCTCTGCCAAAAAAGCTGGAGTCTCTCTGCTCCTTTAATTAGTTAGGGGGAACCACAGCTGGTAAATCTTTGAGGGAAGACTATTTTCAACTCTTTTAAAACTTTAATATTAGGAAAATAGAAAGACATTTGTGACATCTTAGAACCTAGTCAACAAGTTGAGGCCCTTGAGTCGATTACTCAGGTGATGAGGTACAGCTTAGTAGTAATAATAGATTGACTCAACATCTGTGGAGGCTAGAGACTGTCAGATACATTTTGGATAAATGATTCCTTTTTAGTGTCTCCCATTAAGAGGTCTACTTGGGTAATAAGGACACTTATTAAATACTTTCTAAAGATGCTTTTTAAATTTGCTATTGAAAGAATATTCATAGCAGGAGCAATCTTTGATATGGCATATTTCAAGAGTAGCTAATTAATATGTTGTCTTTTTTATAGCATCTGTTACACATACACACACACACACACACACACACACATCCTGCAACAGTATGTAAGAGCAACTTGCACTGGCTCACAAAAGCCTATTGTTAAATTTGTAGGAGTTTTGTACACTGCTTGATCTCAGACAGGAAGCTTGAAATTTGCCATGGTGGGAGTCATTACACCATGGAAATTGGTGAATGCTACAAATCAAAGCCTTTTTTTCCCCTCTCGTGGACAGCTGGTTGTTAAACACTTAGAAGCACAACTGTGTCCCAAACTATTTCCTAAAATAAAATAAAGGGCTGTTAGCATTAAAAATGGTTTTCATGTGAAAGTTTATATGAGCAAAAGAATAAGCTATTTTTGTGTGTGTGTTCTCAGGGATACGGAAAGACCGAAGAGGAGGGAGAATGTTGAAGCACAAGCGCCAGAGAGATGATGGGGAGGGCAGGAACGAAGCGGTGCCCTCCGGAGACATGAGAGCTACCAACCTTTGGCCAAGCCCGATCATGATTAAACACACTAAGAAGAACAGCCCGGTGTTGTCCCTGACGGCTGACCAGATGATCAGTGCCTTGCTGGAGGCTGAGCCCCCCATAATCTATTCTGAGTATGACCCTACCAGACCTTTCAGTGAGGCTTCAATGATGGGCTTGCTGACCGGCCTTGCAGACAGGGAGCTGGTACACATGATCAACTGGGCAAAGAGGGTGCCAGGTAAGAAGACTAAGCTTGACTTTTATTTTGAGCAGCCATTAACTATTCATGAACAGGTTGCCATACGTATCATGGGAGAGATAGTGGGACACAATAGCTTGTTATCTAGTTGATTTTAAAGTCATATCAGAACTGATTAATTTTCAGTATCTATACAGTCTTAATTCTCCTGGAAATTAGGAAATAGTGTTTTGAAATAAAAATCTAGATGATTAAAGTCTTTAATCTGACATTATTTTTTTAACCCATCAATATTCACCCCCCCCCCAAATCTGGGGTGAACACTAGATAATAAATGCATTTAATATTATATGTTCACTGTGGCAGAAATTTTTAACACGAAATGATCCATGTCCTATAAATTTTTAATGTTGAGGACTTTTGTTCAAAACACCTAAATTGTGAGTCATCAATTTTACTGTACAAGATTTTATTTTCAGGTATTTATGAGCTAAAGAAATAATAAGTTTTTTTTTTTTTTTACTGAGTGCCAAATATTCATTGAGCCATCTATTAACAGTTTAGAAACAAGGTAATGCAATAGAAAAATCAACTAGGTTCTCATCTCTGAGGGGAGCTTGTGGAGAGATAACAGTGGCTAAAGTTATACTTGATTCTTCAGCTGATATTCTCAGAACTGGTGTTTTTATAAAACATGACTGTTGCTCTATTGTTCAGGGGGAAGAACTCTAGTTATTATGGAAACAAGACTAGAAAATGACCTCCTCCATACCCCATCATATCCATTCAGGAGCTAACATAGATGAATCAAGGCAAGAGGAAGTTAAATCTTCTTTTCTGTGCTTATAGATCAAACAAGTAATGAATTTAGATAGTGACTATCTTGTGAGTTTTCTTTTAGTTCAGTTCAGTTCAGTTCAGTTCAGTCGCTCAGTTGTGTCCGACTCTTTGCGACCCCATGAATCGCAGCACGCCAAGCCTCCCTGTCCATCACCAACTCCTGGAGTTCACTCAAACTCATGTCATCGGGTCGGTGATGCCATCCAGCCATCTCATCCTCTGTCGTCCCCTTCTCCTCCTGCCCCCAATCCCTCCCAGCATCAGGGTCTTTTCCAGTGAGTCAACTCTTCGCATGAGGTGGCCAAAATATTGGAGTTTCAGCCTCAACATCAGTCCTTCCAGTGAATACCCAGGACTGATCTTCTTTAGGATGGACTGATTTCTTTTAGTAGATGAACTTATTATCTATGAAGCATGCATTTTGTTTTTTATTAAACTAAATAAATAAGGAGTTTTGTAGTTACATTTCAGAGATTATAGGCCAAGTGAATATATATCTGGCCTTAGATTTGCATTTATTAACATGTAAGCATGTCGTCTTTTGAATAAGGAGCCAGCAATTTTGTGATCCAAACTGGATAGAAGGCATCTATTTAGGTGGCAGAGGTTGGGTTACATGGAAACATGGGGATTCACAGGCATATTTAGATTTTGAGTCAGTCCAACTGGCAAATAAAGACTCCCAGCCATATTTGGAATTAGGAGTTTTAATGAGCACTTCTCTACCTTAATATTCCTTTGTGAGGCAGATCCATGATAAGTAAATATTGGAATTTAAATGTAATGTGGTAAAGGAGGCAAGAATATACAACAGAGTAAAGACAATCTCTTTAACAAGTGGTGCTGGGAAAACTGGTCAACCACTTGTAAAAGAATGAAACTAGATCACTTTCTAACCCTGCACACGAAAATAAACTCAAAATGGATTAAAGATCTAAATGTAAGACCAGAAACTATAAAACTCCTAGAGGAGAACATAGGCAAAACACTCTCCGACATAAATCACAGCAGGATCCTCTATGATCCACCTCCCAGAATTCTGGAAATAAAAGCAAAAATAAACAAATGGGATCTAATTAAAATTAAAAGCTTCTGCACAACAAAGGAAAATATAAGCAAGGTGAAAAGACAGCCTTCTGAATGGGAGAAAATAATAGCAAATGAAACAACTGACAAACAACTAATCTCAAAAATATACAAGCAACTCCTGCAGCTCAATTCCAGAAAAATAAACAACCCAATCAAAAAATGGGCCAAAGAACTAAATAGACATTTCTCCAAAGAAGACATACAGATGGCTAACAAACACATGAAAAGATGCTCAACATCACTCATTATTAGAGAAATGCAAATCAAAACCACAATGAGGTACCACTTCACACCAGTCAGAATGTCTGCAATCCAAAAATCTGCAAGCAATAAATGCTGGAGAGGGTGTGGAGAAAGGGAACCCTCCTACACTGTTGGTGGGAATGCAAACTAGTACAACCACTATGGAAAACAGTGTGGAGATTCCTTAAAAATTGCAAATAGAGCTGCCATATGACCCAGCAATCCCACTGCTGGGCATACACACCAAGGAAACCAGAATTGAAAGAGACACGTGTACCCCAATGTTCATCGCAGCACTGTTTATAATAGCCAGGACATGGAAACAACCTAGATGTCCATCAGCAGATGAATGGATAAGAAAGCTGTGGTACATATACACAATGGAGTATTACACAGCCGTTAAAAAGAATACATTTGAATCAGTTCTGATGAGATGGATGAAACTAGAGCCGATTATACAGAGTGAAGTAAGCCA
Organism: Ovis aries; assembly: GCF_016772045.2. Lineage (NCBI taxonomy): Eukaryota > Metazoa > Chordata > Mammalia > Artiodactyla > Bovidae > Ovis > Ovis aries. The sequence continues at coordinate 76,737,650 of NC_056061.1, forward strand.
GAAAGAAAAACACCAATACAGTATACTAACACATATATATGGAATTTAGAAAGATGGCAGTGATGACCCTGTATGCAAGACAGCAAAAAAGACACAGATGTGTATAGCGGACTTTTGGACTCAGAGGGAGAGGGAGAGGGTGGGATGATTTGGGAGAACGGCATTGAAACATGTATACTATCATGTAAGAATCGAATCACTAGTCTATGTCCGATGCAGGATACAGCATGCTTGGGGCTGGTGCACAGGGATGACCCATAGGGATGATGTGGGGAGGGAGGTGTGAGGGGGTTCATGTTTGGGATCGCATGTACACCCGTGGTGGGTTCATGTCAATGTATGGCAAAACCAATACAGTATTGTAAAGTAAAATAAAGTTAAAAAAAAAATTCAGTACTTTGGGGAACCTTTAACAAGAATAAAGCAGTCTATTACACATGAAAAAAAATAAAATAAATGTAATGTGGTTATAGGTTTCCTCTTTATATTTATTATTGCTTTCATTTTGTAGAAAGGTACTTCAGGAGAAGAACACAGACAAACAAACAAGTAATGGTCATATCCCTGAGAGCCAACTCTTGAGTTGCTCTTAAGTTTTATTGTTGTATATAAGCCTGTATTTTTCCTAATGAGTTTTGGTAATGTTAGTTCCAGAGCACTGCTGAAGTCAAATATATATCTTTCGTACTTAGCAGTAGATTTCCATCTTGACATTTTTATAAATTTAAAAATTTGAAGGATACTTGAAACAATGGGAATTAAGTTCAAATACAAAACCAGTGGGAGAAGGGCATGGTGACTCACTCCAGTATTCTTGCCTGGAGAATCCCATGGACAGAGGAGCCTGGCGGGATACCATCCATAGGGTTGCAAAGAGTCGGACATGACTGAAGCGAGAGCACGCATACACATTACTAATGAATGAAGAATTCATGGCAGTAATCACCTGTGAAAGTGAGAGTGTTAGTCACTCAGTCGTGTCTGACTCTTTGCGACCCCATGGTCTGTAACCCACCATGCTCCTCTGTCTATGGAATTCTCTAGACAAGAATACTGGAATGGGTTTCTATTCCCTTCTCTAGGGGATCTTCCCAATCCAGGGATTGAACCCGGGTCTCCCACACTGCAGGCAGATTCTTATACCATCTTAGAATCTTCTATATTTAGGGATAAAATGGAAATGGAAATCAAGGGAAGGAAAATATCATGTCCATGCTTAGCCATTCCACTGTTAAACCCCAGAACTAAACACATTTATGGTAATGAGAAGTACAGAAAAACCACTTTATAACTTGATTCGTTTAGGAGACCTGAACGTTTCCAAAGTCCTTGGGCCAAACTATGTCTTGTTATTTGATAATTTAAAAAAAAAGAATTATAAAGGCAAAAATGAAATTATATATATGCTATGGTGATAAGATGAAAAATCAGGGAAAAATAGTCTTCTGGAATCATCTTTGAAGATGATTCTCAAGTTTTTCAGAGAATTTGACAAAGTCACATTTTGAAAAGTTTTTTTACATCCAGATACCATCTGTCATTAAAAAAAAAAAAACAACTCACATGAGAAATCTAATAGTACGTTTACATGATCATAGTTTGAGATTAACAATAATATTAATCTAGTATAAATTTACCTTATATAGATATACTTTTTGCCTTAGTATAAAGAGTAGTAGGAAAGCCAGTTGTAGAGGTACCTGGGATTAACTGTATGATACCTGCATGGAACATTTGGATATCCTCAGACGGCTATCAGTATAACAGAGATTGTGAAGTGACTTCATTTAAAAAATTTTCAGCATTAATTGAGTATAGTTGACAAATGTAATATTTAAAGTATATGTTACAGTCATTTGATAGACACTGTAAAAGAATTCCCTACATCTAGTTAACTAAATATCCATCACCTTTTTACTTTTTTCTTTCTCTAAGTTCTACTTTCTTAGCAAATCAATTACACAGTACAGTGTTTTATACTAGATCCTCAGGCTTTTTTCATCATATAGCTGAGAAATTATACTCATCAATCTTTCTCTATTTGTCCCATCCTCCAAACCCTGGCCACCACTTGTATACTCTCATTCTATGAATTTGACTTTTGTTTTTAGATTCCATGTCTAAGGGATACCATGCAATATTTATCTTTTTCTGACTGGCTTATTTTTAATCATAATGCCCTCAAAGTCTGTTCGTACTGTCACAAATTGCAGGATTTCTTTCTTTCTCGTGGCTGAATAGCATTCCATTATGTGTATTGTTGTAGATACAGATTTATCAGACCTTTTTCCATTCATCTGTCGATGGTCACTTAGTTTGTTTCCATATCTTGGATACATGAGACTACAAACATTTATTTTGATATTCTGTTTTCATACCCTTTGGATGTATATTTAGAATTGGGATTGCTGGATCAGATGGTGGTTCTGTTTTATTTTGGCAGGAGTAGGGATCTCTTTGCTGTTTTCCATAGTGGTTGCACCAGATTACAATCTCGCCAACAGTTGACAAGGATTCCCTCATCTCCAAATCCTTACCAACACTTATTATTTGCTGTCTGTTTGATGATAACCAGTGTAACAGGTATGAGGTGATATCTCGTTGTGATTTTGATTTTCATTTCCCTGATGGTTGCTTGAGGACCTTTTTATGTATCCATTGGCAATTGTATATCTTCTTTGGAAAAAAGGTCTATTCAGTTCCTCTGCCCATTTTTTCAATCAGACTGGGTTTTTTCTTTCTTTTACTATTGAGATATGTGTATTCTTCATATACTTTGGATATTAACCTTTTGTCCAAAAACATGATGTGCAAATATTTTCTCCCACTTGGTAGGCTGCCTGTTTGTTTTGTTGGTGGTTTCCTTTGCTATGCAACAACTTCTTAATTTGATGAAGTCTCACTTGTTTATTTTTGCTTTTGTTGTTTTGCAAATAGAGACACTTTGATTTCTTCCTTTTTTTAATTTGCATGTCATTTATTTCTTTTTCTTGCCTAATTACTATGTTAGGACTCCCAGTAAGTACTATGTTAATCAGGAGTCTTGAGACTGGATACCTTTGTCTTGTTCCTGATTTTAGACGGAAAACTTTCTGTCTCTCACTGTTTGGCATGATGCTAGCTGTGGACTTTTTATATATGACTTTTATTATGTTGAGGTATGTTTCCTCTATACCCAGTTTATTGAGAATTTTTATTAGGAATGGATGTTGAATTTTGCAAATGCTTTTTCTCTATTGTTGAAATGGTCATATACTTTTTATTCTTCATTTTGTTTATGTTCTATATTGATTGATTTGCAGATGTTGAACCGCCTTTATATCCCTGAAATAAGTCCCGCTTAAGCATGGTGTGTGATTCTTTTAATATGTTGTTGAATTTGGTTTGCTACTGTTTTGTTGAGATCTTTTGCATCTATGTGTATTGGGGATATTGGCCTGTAATTTTCTTTTCTTGTAATGTCCTTGTCTAGTTTTGGTATCAGGGTAATTTTGGCTTTATAAAATGATTTTGGGCATATTTTCTCTTCTTTCATTTTTTGAAAAAATTTGAGATTCTTCTTTAAGTGTTTGGTAGAATTCACCAGTGAAGCAATCTGAGCTTGTCTTTGTTGGTATGTTTTTGATTACTGACTCTATCTCCTTACTAGTAATGGTCTGTTAGAATTTTCTGTTTTCATGATTCAGTCTTGGTAGCTTGTATGTTTCCAGAAATTTATCAGGTTTTTTTCCTGTTTGTCCAGCTTGTTAACATATAATGATTCATAGTAGTTTCTTATGATCCTTTGTATTTGTGTTGTATCAGTTATAATATTACCTTTCTTTTCTGATTTTATGTTTTTTTCTCTTGGTAAGTCTAGCTAAAAATGTGTCTGTTTTGTAAATATTTAAAAGAAAATTGTCTCTTAGTTTCAGTGATATATTCTGGTGTCTTTTTAATCTTGATTTCATATTTCCAACCTAATCTTTGTTATTTTCTTTCTTCTACTAACTTTTGACTTAGTTTGTTTTTCTTTTCTACTTCCTTGCAGTATTAAATTTATTGTTAATTTGAACACCATTTTTTCTTCAATGTAATGAGCACTCTTCTTTTTTTCCCAATGCAGCTGTAAGCTTCCTTGTTAGACTGCCCTTCTGCATTTTGTAAGTTTTGGTGTTTTATTTCAATTTTTATTTGTGTCCAAGTATTTTTTATTTCTTTTTTGATTTTTGTTTGACTCATCTGTGGTTCAGAAGCATGTTGTTTAATTTCCAAATATTTGTGAATTTTATAGTTTTTTTCTTGTACTTAATTTCTAGTTTCATACCATTGTGGTTGGGAAAGATACTTTATATTTCAGTTTTCTTAAATTTATTGTCCTGTTTTGTGGTCTAACATATGATTTATCCTGGAGAATGTTTCATGTGTGCTTGAGAAAAATGTTTTCTGCTGCTACCAGAAGTTCATCTGGTTTAACATGCAGTTTATACAGTTTAAGTCCAGTGTTTTTCTTATTGATTTTCTGTATGGGTGATCTATCCTTTGTTCAAAGTGGAGTACTGAAGCCCCCTACTATTATTGTATTGCTGTCTACTTTCTTAAGGTCTGTTAATATTTGTTTTATGTGTTTAGGTGGTCCTATGTTGGTTGCATAAATATTTGCAAATATTATTATATATCATCTTATTGGATTAACCCCTTTGTCATTTTAAAATGATTTTTTGTCCCTCTTTAAAGTCTTTTGCTTGAATTCTGTTAATATTTGTCTGATATAAGTATAGCTGTCCCACTTTCTTTTGGTTTCCACTTGTATGGCGTATCTTTTTCCCATCATTTCACTTACAAGCTGCGTGTCCTTAAACCTGAAGAGAGTATCTTGTAAGTAGCATACAGTTGGATCTTGTGTTATGATCCATTTAGCCTTTCGTCTGTCTTTTCATTGGAAAATGTAGTCCACTTACATTTAAATGAATCATTGACAGCTATTTACTTATTACCACTTTGTTGATTTTTTCTGACTGTTTCGTATTTTCTGTTTCTTTTTTCTTCTTGTGCTCTTTTCCTTTGTGTCTTGGTGTTGTTCTTTAATGGTGTGTTTAGGTTTCTTTCTTATGATCTTTTGTGTATTTAGTACAGGTTTTTGCTTTGTAGTTACCATGAAACTTATATAACAACTTCTAAGCCTATTTTAAGTTGTTAACAACTTCTAAGCCTATTTTAAGTTGTTAACAACTTCTAAGCCTATTTTAAGTTGTTAACAACTTCTAAAGCTATATATTTTTACTCTTCTTCAGCTTTATGGTTGATGTTGTAATTTATATCTTTTTTACCTTGTGTATTCATTAGCAAGTTACTGTAGTTATGGTTTTTCTTTTTTTACCATTTTTCATACTAGATTTAAAAGTTAGTAAATACCTACCATGGTTACAACATTGGAGTATTCTGAATTTTACTCTATATTTACCTTATTATTGAGATTTATATTTTCTGTTTTTAATTGAAGGATAATTAATTGAAGGATTGTTGATTTGCCATGTTTCCAGTGTAATGTGATTCAGTTGTGTATGTGCACCTATCTGTCTATTTGTCAGATTCTTTTCCATTAGAGGGTATTATGTTGAATATAATTTCCTGTGCTATGCAGTAGGTCCTTGTTTATCTGTTTCTTAGATTTATACTTCGATATGTTTTTCCTGTTACTGTTTAACATCTTTTCATTTAAACTTGAAGGCGTACCTTTAACGTTTCTTTAAAGGCTAGTCTAGTGATGATGAGTCCCTTTGATTTTTGCTTATCTGGTAAACTCTTGATCTCTCCTTCAATACTGAAGGAAAACTTGTATTTTCCTTCAGTATTCTTGGTTGGTGCTCTCTTTTTTTTTCAGTTCAGTTCAGTTCAGTCACTCAGTCGTGTCTGACTCTTTGCTACCCCATGAACTGCAGCATGCCAAGCCTCCCTGTCCATCACCAACTCCCATAGTTTACCCAAACTCATGTCCATTGAGTTGGTGATGCCATCCAACCATCTCATCCTCCGTCATCCCCTTCTTCTCCTGCCCTCAATCTGTTTTTCCTTCAACACTCTGAATATATGATGCCCTGTAAAGTTTCTGTTGAAATATTGCTGATAGTCTTACCTATCTTGTATGTAACAAGTTGTTTTTTCTCTTGGTTCTTTTAAGATTATCTCCTTGTTTATAACTTTCGATACTTTAATTTTAATGTGTCATGCTGTGAGTCTCCTTGGGCTCATCTTATTTGAAACTCTTCGAGAAGCTCAGATCTGTATATCTGTTTCTTTCTCCAGGTTAAGGAAATTTTCAGTGATTATTTCTTTAGCTTTCTACTCTTTTCTCTTTCTACTCTCTCCTTTTTTTTTCTGAGATCACTGTAATGTGAATGTTGGTTTACTTAATGTTGTCCTTATTTAAATTCCTTAAACCATCTTCACTCTTTTTCGTGTCTTTTTTTTTTTTTTACTCTTCTGATTGGATGACTTCCACTACCCTGTTTTTTAATTTGCTGATCCTTTCTTCCGTTTGATCTAGCTGATATTGAACCCTTCTATTGAATTTTTCACTGTAGTTATTAATAGTGTATTCTTTTGTACTGTGATTTCCGTTTTGTACTTATATTTTCTGTGTCTTTGTTGAATTTCTCATTTTGTTCTTGCCTTGTTCTTCTGATCTTGGTACGCATCTTTGTGATCCTAACTTTCAACTCTTTATTAGGTAAATCACTTATCTCCATTTCTTTAAAGTCTATTTCTGAGATTTTATCTTGTTCTTTTGTTTGGAACATATTCCTCTGATTTTTCATTTTCCTTGACTCCCTTCAATGATTTCTTTGCCTTAGATAAAACAATTACCTCTCCCAGTCTTAACAGAGTGATCTCATGTTGGAGATGAACCTTACTGATCAGCCCAGCCTGAGCTCTTGGTTGTCTCTCAGACATTTGTGATTTTCCAAGGTGACTTCTTTGTTTTTAGAGGCTCCCAGTACTTGAGGGATCGGGGAGACTGGTGGGCTGCCATCTATGGGGCCACGCAGAGTCGAACACAACTGAAGTGACTCAGCAGCAGCAGCAGTAGTTGAGAGTATGCCAAGACCTGTCAGTATCTGAAAGGGAAAGATTTCAGTGAGCATGTAGATACAAACTGATTAGAACTGGACCTTCAGGTACCAGCTTTTAATGTATACAAATAGATCTCTTTTAGGGGAAGACTGAGTGATGGGATTTTGTTTGCTTCTTCTGTGCTGAGCCTTGAAAGCATAACCTCTTAAGAACCCTTTGTTTGTTTGTTAAATACCTGTGGAGCTGATAAGTGTAAGCTCTGCTGGACATTAGAGCCAGATGATAAAGTTATGTTTTCCTTAGGTGGCATCTGCAAAACCTAGGGTACCAAGTATATGTACAAGCTCTTCCAAAGAGATTTTAGTGACTTGGAACAGGTTACAAGGAGAATGTAGAGATGGTATGTAATGCTTTCCCAGTTTCCAGGGGAGAATCAGTCATTCTCTAGACGGTACTAAATTAGAAACCTAACTCTCAGATAACATCTTTTAAAGTATGCAGATGGGCCTTTTTCAGGAAAAACTCGGAGATGAATGTATCTGTTTGCTTCTTTTGTTCTGGACCCTGAGAAGATTGTGAGTCCTAGTGAGCCCACTGAGAACAATTTGTTTGCTTTAGTATTGTATGGTAGATATAAGCCCTGTTGGCTTTCAGAGCAATGTGTTTTGGGGGCATATCCCTGGGGTGCTAGATATTAGGACCAACCCTTCCCTCCTCAGGGAGAAGCTAGGAGTTGTGAGTTCCCTCCTGATTGTAGTGCTGTACAAGGTTTGAGCGTGTTTATGGTAAGAGTATGTCTCAGTCTTTCCTACCCATTTCAACGTATTTTTTCATTTGCCCAAAGTGAAGGAATCACTCAACTAGTTTCTGCATTTCTTTTAGTGGAAATCACTCTGCATGTAGTGGAGATATGTCCATGAGAGGTTATGAGTTCAGGGGTCTCCTACATCGCCATCTTGGACCATAACCCCAGCTGACTTCATTTTGCATGATGAATTTTGATTAAAAAAACAGTCAATTCATTGGACTATTTTATTCTAGAAGTGTATTTGGTAATAAAATACTGCCCGAATTTTCAAATATTGGTGATTTTAAGTTGAATTTCCCTTTATCTTAATATCTAGGGCATATTTTTGACTTGTAATGTCTCTCTACTCAGACTCAAGATATGAAGAGCATTATGATAAAATACATCATACAAGAATAATAATCAAGTTCCTATCTGTAAAGTACTTGCAGTTAACCTAGCTAAAGATCACATCATGACATTAATTTTTTTCCTTTCTGCAATTTAAAAAAGCAGCAGCAAGGAGAATGATAAAAACCTACCTACCAACCCCACTCCAACAAGTCATGTTTTTTCATAACACATGTTACATACCTGCTTTTCACTGTCTAACTATAGAGAAGGATTTTTCTCTTTATTGTTTCCACTGAATTTGTTAATCTTTAAGAAGCACTTGGGTTTCCCAGGTGGTGCTAGTGGTAAAGAACCCGTGTGCAAGGCAAGGAACATAATAAGATGCAGGTTCAATCTCGAGTCGGGAAGATCCCCTGGAGGAGGGCATGGCAGCCCACTCCAGTATTACTGCCTGGAGAATCCCATGGACAGAGGAGCCTGGCAGAGTGCATTCCACAGGGTCTCAAAGAGTTGGACACGACTGAAGCAACGTTGTGTATATGCACACAAGAAGCACTTTACATAATCTATCTGTGGATGGAGAATTAGTTTTAAGAGATTGTTAAATCTCAATTTATTATTATCATATACATGGTGAAATGTCAGCAAATGCAACATCATTATCTGAAGGTCAAAAAGGAAAAGAAATATGACTGCAAAGCTGTTATGTTTTTAATTTCTGCATCACACTCATTTGCATCTTTCACTGGCTGATTCTTTCACTGGTGAAATCAAGTACATTTGATTTTTACCCCCAGAAGCTTGACTTGCATCATGAAACCATTAATTTGACTTATAAAAAATTATACATTTTCCAAAATTCACTATAATTTTGAATATCTGAAGGGTAATTTCATACTTCATGTTTATGTTCTAGTTCTGTCTAGTGGATATTTGGACAAATATCTAGCCCTGGGCTCTACACTGCCTTTTAAAGGCTGATGAGTAGAAGTCTGATAGTCTCACTGACCCACCGGGACATCTGGGAGGGTTATGAGGATGCTGAAGCTGCTGGCCCAGGAAGAATAATACAAAGGACATATGTCGACATTTGAGCTCAATTTCATGGGAAACATACTACATTACCCACTTCTTTCTTTCAGTGGCAAACTAGATAACTTTTCTCCTTCTCCTTTCCTGCCCAAGGCCCTCTCTACTCAATAACTAGAGAGTCCTCACTTCCTTCTGAGCCCTGACTCCCCATCATTTGACTGTGCATTCCTTTCTTCTTCTGTTTGGTCCCAGGAGGAGAGGAGAGCTTCACTTTTTCTGGGCACACCCCCCATCAGCCCCAACCATAGGTTTGTCAGGAGCTTCTTATATTGTCTCTGTTTGTCTTAGCTGTTCCAGGGCTCAAGGCTGTGTCTGCCCCTGTATTTACTAGGGGTCTAGTAATTAGCTTCCTGGACTGTAACTCATCCTCCTCACTCAAATTAGAGATGAACTGAGCTCAGGACATTCTTATTAATGAATTAATAAATGAATGAATGAATGACGCTCTTTGAAACCCCTGATTTTTAAGAAATCTCTGAGCCCTGTTAGAACTCAGTTTTTCCACAAAGTTGATGCGATTTTTAAGGTAAGGGTGTTACTCTTTTTTTCCTTCCTTCAGAAACTACCCGCTGTTCTGACAGTCCTCTCACAGCTGCCTTCATGAGTCTCATTCCTAACCCTTCTTTTTTAAAAAATTAATTAATTTATTTTAATTGGAGGCTAATTACTTTACAATATTGTAGTGATTTTGGCCATACATGGACATGAGCCAGCCATGGGTGTACATGAGGGCCGGAAGCAGTATCCGCAGGTATGGACAGAGCTTGGTTTGAGGACTTTAACAGGCTTCCTTGGCCAGCAGCAGGGTAGTTTCACTTCATGAGAGTGTAATTTAAACCTTAAAATGGGTATGGCCAAGAGGAGAGCACAATACCTCAGTCTGGAAATTGGGAGTATCTTTAAGGGACACGTTTCTATTCTGGGAGGTGGATTCCAGGGACTTGGCAGTCCTACCCTGTATTCTGTTTCCCAACCTGTAATCAGACCAGTGGACCTACTCTAAAGCTGCCCTAGTTTTCCAGCCTGTTTTAGCGTGGCACAGTGATGAATGGTACCTTGGAGGTGACTTGGAAGCATAGGTGATGTCCCAGAGAGGCAACAGATACTTATGTTTAAGGGTAAGATTTGTGGTTTAGATTTTGCAGCCTTTCTATAATAAGAGCCTTAGGACTTGGGTTAGAACCCCCCGCATGAATGGTGGCAGCCCCCTGGGAGCTTTCATTGGAGTGTTCCATTTCCAAGTCAGTCTTGCCCAGGTTTTCACTGCTCCTCTGGAAGCTCTGGTTGAAATCCAAGGAAAGCAGCTACTTCATTTTTTTCTTTTGCTTGAAGCTTTGAAACCCCATAGAAGCTTGTTGGTCCAGATGCAGTTAAACCTTTAAAAACCTTTTCTCATCTTGAGAGTATTTGGAAAAAATGCTCCATCTGGGCTTCTTTGCCCTGCCCTCCTCAGGGTTCTGTTTCATTGAGTCTGGGCTGGGGCCCCTGCGTTCTCAAGCCACCCTGTGGGGAACTGCTGGCCTTTGGCTCTGCTACTTCTGGGGGAAATTGGACATGGAGAATGTCAGGGTTTTTTGTATCTATGGTTGGGAAGATTCCCTGGAGAAGGGAATGGCTATGCACTCCAGTATTCTTGCCTGGAGAATTCCCTGGACAGAGCTGCCTTGTAGGCTACAGCCCATGGGGTTGCAAAGAGTCGGACATGACTGAAGTGACTTAGCACACACACACATACACACATATATATGTGCTAAACAGATGTAATGCTGTTGAAATGTGTTGAAACAGGTGAAATTGTATCCCCCCAAAATATGTGTGGAAATTCTAACCCCTTTATCTCAGAATGTGCTCATATTTGGAAATAGGGTCTTATAGGGTAGATAAAGTTCAAGTGAATTCATTAGAGTGAGCCTGAATACTTTTTTTTAATCGTTACCATCTTTCTAAATTCCATATATATGTCTTAGTATACTGTACTGGTGTTTTTCTTTCTGGCTTACTTCACTCTGTATAATCGGCTCCAGTTTCATCCATCTCATCAGAACTGATTCAAATGTATTCTTTTTAATGGCTGAGTAATACTCCATTGTGTATATGTACCACAGCTTTCTTATCTATTCATCTCCTGATGGACATCTAGGTTGCTTCCATGTCCTGGCTATTATAAACAGTGCTGCAATGAACATTGGGGTACACGTGTCTCTTTCAATTCTGGTTTCCTCAGTGTGTATGCCCAGCAGAGGGATTGCTGAGTCACAAGGCAGTTCTACTTCCAGGTTTTTAAGGACTCTCCACACTGTTTTCCATAGTGGCTGTACTAGTTTGCATTCCCACCAACAGTGTAAGAGGGTCCCTTTTCTCCACACCCTCTCCAGCATTTATTGTTTGTAGACTTTTGGATCGCAACCATTCTGACTGGTGTGAAATGGTACCTCATTGTGGTTTTGATTTGCATTTCTCTGATAATGAGTGATGTTGAGCATCTTTTCATGTGTTTGTTAGCCATCCGTATGTCTTCTTTGGAGAAATGTCTATATAGTTCTTTGGCCCATTTTTTGATTGGGTTGTTTATTTTCTGGAATTGAGCTGCAGGAGTTGCTTGTATATTTTTGAGATTAGTTGTTTGTTAGTTGCTTCATTTGCTATTATTTTCTCCCATTCAGAAGGCTGTCTTTTCACCTTACTTATAGTTTCCTTTGTTGTGCAGAAGCTTTTAATTTTAATTAGATCCCATTTGTTTATTTTGCTTTTATTTCCAGTATTCTGGGAGGTGGGTCATAGAGGATCCTGCTGTGATTTATGTCTGAGAGTGATTTGCCTATGTTCTCCTCTAGGAGTTTTATAGTTTCTGGTCTTACATTTAGATCTTTAATCCATTTTGAGTTTATTGTCATGTGCAGTGTTAGAAAGTGTTCTAGTTTCATTCTTTTACAAGTGGTTGACCAGAAATAGGGTCTTATAGGGTAGATAAAGTTCAAGTGAGTTCATTAGAGTGAGCCTGAATACTTTTAAAAAGAGGAAACTTGGGAGAGAGACACACAGAGCAGGAAGGTGATGTGAAGGCACACAGAAAAGATGGCTTTGTAATTGAGTGATGCATCTCCAGGCTAAGGAAAACCACACTGTCCGTAAACACCAAAGGCAGGTGAGGTCAGAAAGACCCTCCTTTAGAGCCCTCCAAGAGAGCAGGGCCCTGTCACCTTGATTTTAGACTCATTTCTGTTGTTATTTTATAGTTTGTATGAAAATCCTAGCAACCGATTACCAAGCATTTATTTATTCTTGGCTGTGCTGGGTCTTCATTGCTCTGTGGGCCTTTTCTCTAGCTGTGGCAAGCGGGGAGCTACTCTCTACTTGCCATCCACAGGCTTCTCATTATGGTGGCTCCTCTTGTTAGGGAACAAGGACCCCAGGGTGAGTGGACGTCCGTAGCTGTGGCTCCTGGGCTCTAGAGCACAGGCTCAGTAGCTGCAGTACAGGGGCTTAGTCACTCCTCGGCATGTGGGATCTTTCCAGACCAAGGATGGAACCCATGTCTCCTGTATAGGCCAGTGGATTCTTTACCACTGAGCCACTAAGGAAGCCCACCAACAGATATAAAAATAAAAAAGGCTGACTTTTAAGGCAAAAGAAAGAAGGAGTTTTTGATTTAAAAGGATGTTGGGCTCATCTGATGGAGGCTTGGCTAATCATTTACTCTGTAGAGTCTCTCCTTTGCTTGTCCAAGTGGTTCCCTGAACTTCTGACTTTGAAGTTGGTTTAGAGCTTCAACAGTTCTATGCACCTTCCTGGCAAATGCCTGGTAAAAATTTTTGACCAACAAAAGAATGTTTTCATCTGGTCCTTTGGTAGTTTCCTTTTTACATTTATGTCTTTGATCCATTTGAATTCGTCCTGGTTTACACTGTGAGGTGTGCTCCAACATTTTTCTACACGTGGCTGCACAGCTGTTTCGGTTCCATTCATTGAACCACCTCCTACAGAAGTATTGTTAAGACTTCTTTTCTTGACCTTCCAAGTTTACCATTTGTTAAGAGCTTTTATGATTTTTTTAAGCACTTTTAAAGGAGAGTGATAGATATGACCCCTTAGTTTACATGTTTCATTGTTTTTCCCCTAATTCTGAAATAAAAAAAAACAAAGGACTTATTCACAAGCTATAAATTTTGCTAAATTTATATTAGCTGAATACATAATATGATTTATATATCTTGTGCAGATATATTTTGTAACATTCCATTGATTTTATAAATAAGGAGGAAAAGTTCATGAGAAAAGATTTATAAAAGATTACTGCTGATAATAGGTAATCAATAGAATTACCATTTAATATTCGCAGGACAGAAAAATTGTTCCCAGGAGAGAAAAAGAAGGCTGCACCAAGTTTCCCTTCTCTCTGGGGAAGGTGTTCCCTGGATTCTCCAGTACTGGGCCCTCAGCACTTCGCTGCCTTTAACCAACTTGAAAAGCGAGTCTCCTCAGAGCCTCAGCTATTAATTTTTAGGCTCATGATTCCAGATTTCTTTCTGGAGGTCCCAACACCTAAATATTCAGTTCCCACTTTCAAATGCCCACATTGCTACCAATATATCTAAAATCAAACTAGTCATTTTCTCTTTCTGCGCTTATAATAAACTTGTTTGTTTCTCTTAATCCTCCCCATTCCTGCCAGGGGCTCCAGCCTTCTTCTCCATCTAACTTTGCAGTCCTCTTTGTGTCTGGCACTTCTTCACTGTGGACTGTCACTTCTTCACCCTCAGCATCTCTGGATTTTGGCTATGTTTTCATTCCACTGTCACCGCCCTGGTCCGCATCCCCATTGTTTTGCAAGCCCCAGTCACTCTCATAGCCTCCTAGCTGGTCTGTTTTCGATTCCAACCTCTCCTCCCTTCAATTCCTCCTGCTCGTCCCTGCCAGAGTAATTTCTATAAATCATCATTTCAGAATGCTTCACTCCCCGTGTTAGTTTCACAAGGGCTGCCGTAACGATGTTTCACAAATTGGATGGCTTAAAATGCTAGAAATCGTTCCTCGCACAGTTCTAGAGGCCCCATGTCTGAAATCAACATGTTAACAGTGTTGTGCTCTCTCTGAAGGTGGGGCAGCACTTTCCTGGCATCTTCTTGGCTTCTAGAGGCTTCCGGCAACCCTTGGCATCCCTCTGTTTACAGTACTTCTCTGCCATCTCTGTCCCTCGGTTGTTACAAGATGTTCTCGTGTGTCTGTATCCAAGCTTCCCTCTTCTTATAAGGACACCTGGGCCCACCCTAATCCAGTGTGATCTCATCCTACTTGATTAAATCTGAAAAGACTATTTTTGAATAAGATCACATTCATAGATTCTGGGTGAATATGTATTTCAGGGGAGACAACTATTCAATTAAAAATTTGGCAGTAGACTCGACTATCTAACTTAATAATGGCTTTAACAGAAAAGTGATGGTGTCCCTTGAAATTTAAAATGCAGAATTAGACTATGCCTCAGGGCGCCGAATCCCAGGTTAATCTTTCATGGAGCCCTGGGAAGACCCACTGGCTCTTTCTCACCGTGTTTGATTTCTACTTTCCAACCCAATCCCCCTGGCTCACACTTTCTTCCTGCCAGTTTCTGCTCCGCATGATGTGTTCATTTTATTTTTCTTCGGCTTGAATACCTGCATCTCCGTCTGTCTGTTTCAGTTCTATGCTCATTTCCCCCCCAAAGGGACACTTCAACTTCGACTTCCTTTCTGAAACTTCAAACTAGCTTAACCAGCATAATCTTGGATCAAGTATGCCATCACAGGATAACCAATCCATGGTCCAGGGTACCTTGTCAGATGTATATAGATGAACTAAATCAACCAGGGTCTAAAGCACAGTAAGAGCTTTTAAACTGTATTCTTATTTCACTAATAGTAGATTTGAGGCTGGATCATTCATTTAATACTATGGTTGGATTTCTCCTTTTAAATGGAAAGTTGAAGTTTTTGTTGGCCACTGTCTCTTTTTGTCTAGGGAACTTTGTCAGAGGAAAAGTATTTTTACAATGTGGGTTGACTGGCTTTAGCCATGAACTTGTTCTTTAAGGGTTGTATATGTGCAAAATGAATGTATATTAAATTAATCATATTTTAATTGTAGGAAGTCTGTCTCACTTGTATAAAACTGGCTATAGATACAGATATGTGAAGTGAGCCTTCCTTTGACAGACAAGTACTTTCCTTTTTGTTGAAATATGCTTCTTCAGAAATTGAGATTTCTCAGTGTTCTGATCATTTGCTGCATTCTCAGAATGACCCTAAAACAGTATGTCTTCTCCAAGATACACGCAGTAACTTCCTGGGTTGAGAGCACTTACCTTTTGGCTTAATCAGTTCTTTATCTAGAACCCCAGAATCCATTTATTCCTTTGTTGCTGTTGTTCAGTTGCTAAATTGTGTTTGCCTCTTTGTGACCCCATGCTCTGTAGCCCGCCAGGCTCCTCTGTCCTTGGGAGTTCCCAGGCAAGAATACTGGAGGGGACTGCCATTTCCTTCTCCAAGGGATCTTCCCAGTCCAGATATTGAACCCATGTCTCCTGCATTGGCAGGCAGATTCTTTACTACTGAGCCACCTGGGAAGCCCCCTGCCCTCTTTCATTCCTATCAGGGGTGTTTTTAGACCCACTGTGGGCTTAGCCTCTGTGCCCTGAGCATCACCATGCCAAACGAAAGTTTCAACTTCCCTGCTACCCCGTGGAAGTTATACCTCAGTGATGTAAGATGTTAGTTTTCTTTAGGGGACTGAAGACTAGAAAACTGCAAAAAGGAGAGAAAATCAGTATTGGCTCCAATGAAATCTAAGGAGGTGGAGCCATCAGCAACAATGAGAACCTTGGAAGTAGTAGGGGGGGTAGAATTAAAAGAATTCACCTATTTCCTACATAACTCTATATAACCAATAATTTCTAGGCATATCTCAATAAGTAGATTTGAAATTTGTTTCATGCCACCACTCTGTTATTTCATGGGAACCAGAGAGCTCTAATCAATAGGTTTATGCTGCAGTCTTTATGTTAGACTATAGTCTAAGCAGATTATTTGGGACACAATTATTCTCTCTCTCTCTCTCTGTCCTTATCTCCTCACACCCATATCTCTCAAACATTCATGTTAAACATTTTTCCTGCCAGTGTGAAAATAAATCCAGTGCCTGTGGCAAGTGCTTAAACATTGCAGTGGTTGGAAAGTATTGGTATTAATCCAGCAATATTATATTAGCACTTATTTATAGCATTTTGTAAAACCTAGTGACCTCTTAACTTTGGGGCTGAATGAACGACCTTCAGAGTCTTGGCATGGACGAAACAGCTGGATGCTGATCTCTGGACTACTGGAATCCAGAGTGAAAGTTTGGTGGGTGTAGGGAGTTTGAATTGAATATCAAGGAAGAATAGACAGAGGTATTTGCTAAGGAGGTAGAGGGCTTCCCTGGTGACTCAGAGGGTAAAGAATCTGCTTACAATGCAGGCAGACCCAGATTCAATCCCTGAGTTGAAGATTCCCCAGAGAAGGAAATGGCAACCCACGCCAGTATTCTTGTCTGGAGACTCCCGTCAACACAGGAGCCTGGCAGGCTACAGTCTGTCGGATCGCAAAGAGTCGGACACGACTGAATGACTAAGCAGCAGCAGATATAGAAATGTGTTCCTTTTCTCTAAATCAAATATTTCCCAGAGAAGGCAGTGTAACTGTTCTCTTAAGGTGATTCATAGTCATTAGGTAAATAGATCGGAGAAGGCAATGGCACCCCATCCAGTACTCTTGCCTGGAAAATCCCATGGACGGAGGAGCCTGGTAGGCTGCAGTCCATGGTGTCGCTAAGAGTCGGACATGACTGAGCGACTTCACTTTCACTTTTCACTTTCATGCATTGGAGAAGGAAATGGCAACCCACTCCAGTGTTCTTGCCTGGAGAATCCTAGGGACGGTGGAGCCTGATGGGCTGCCGTCTATGGGGTCGCACAGAGTCGGACACGACTGAAGTGACTTAGCAGCAGCAGCAGCAGCAGGTAAATAGATGCTCCCTCTATACCCTGCTGCTACACAGAGGGTTCAGTTCAGTTCAGTTCAGTCGCTCAGTTGTGTCCGACTCTTTGCGGCCCCATGAATCACAGCGCGCCAGGCCTCCCCGTCCATCACCAACTCCCGGAGTTCACTCAGACTCACATCCATCGAGTCAGTGATGCCATCCAGCCATCTCATCCTCTGTCGTCCCCTTCTCCTCCTGCCCCCAATCCCTCCCAGCATCAGAGTCTTTTCCAATGAGTCAACTCTTCACATGAGGTGGCCAAAATATTGGAGTTTCAGCTTTAGCATCATTCCTTCCAAAGAAGTTCCAGGGCTGATCTCCTTCAGAATGGACTGGTTGGATCTCCTTGCAGTCCAAGGGACTCTCAAGAGTCTTCTCCAACACCACAGTTCAAAAGCATCAATTCTTTGGCGCTCAGCCTTCTTCACAGAAGGTGGGAATTAACAAAAGTGCTGTGGCAAAGTCCTTTTACTACTTGTGGTATTTTCACATTAATAGTAAGGTTGATCCAACCTTGGGCTTGTTTATATTTGATTTTTAACCTCACCTGAGCCACCACAAGCAGCTTAGTGTTAGTTCATCTTCTTCAAAAGGATAAGTGACAAAATTAGCTGTTCCTGTTGGGAACCCCTGGTTCCAGGAAATCTTAGAGGTTCGATTCTGTTGCCTTGGTTACTAAACTGTTCCATGCAGGTTGCTCAACTTTGTATGGGTATTTCTCTGAGGAACATTCTCCTTTGGAAGTCAGTTAGTTGCTTGATGTGTTAAAATCTAATTTCTGCTTAAAAATTCTTGAGTCAAATTCACCAAGATTTAGTTCAAAAAACAAATGGCCTTGTGGTTTTGGTCTAGGATTTTTCACCTAGTTGTACCTGGCAGAACCCCTAGCACAATAATATGAAAAATTAGAAGTGTGTTTGCTAACTGAAATCTAATAAAATGGCAGCAGTGCTGTTCTGTAGAGTGAACTGAACTGTCTCTTTGTGGTACAGCATGTGTTTATCATATGATCATTTCATAAACTTGAAATCTGCTAAAATGGTGGGCAGTTTCTTTCTCTGGAGGGTATTAAAAGTGTAACTTCATAGAATAGCATGTCATGTAATAACATTTGGTTCTTTTTTACCCGATCAAACTGTTTGCTAAATTTGCTTAGGCAATTTGAAAGGCATTTTTGAAAATTAGTGGATAAATGCTATGAACTTGAAAAATTGTTCAAGACCTTGAGCTGTGGCCTTGAATATATGCATTTAAGTTGTATCTAGAGGGGTTTTTCTTCTTGTATAGAAGAGGCAGAAATGAGATATAATCAGTTTGGTTTTTTTTTTTTTTTTGTAGTTTATTGCTAAGCACAATTCAGAGGTATAAACTGAAAGAGGTATAGCCTTCTTGGGTAGATCTGAAGTTCCCCAAAATATGATCCAGAAAAATGCTGTCTTTAGATTGGATCTGTGAGAGTAATACACTCCACTGAGACTGATTATGAAAGATCTCAAATTTAAAAGGTTTACACATGTGTAGCTATATAATCAATTAGCGTCAAGCAAATGTGTGTCAAAACACATGATGCACAATCTCATGAAATCACAGTGATCTACTTAAATGTCTTTTACTTTTCCTTCCTAATAACAGACCGCTTTGGTTGAATCTTTAGTGAAAAAATGATTGTCAGAACTGGAACATGGAACAATCGCCTTGTTAATCCTTTTCTGATTTGTCTTGATTATAGTAAATGGAACTTAAGGTATCCTAGAAGCTACACTTTTATAAAAGAGGTAGGTTCTGAAGATGGGTAGTGGTGATGGTTGCACAACAGTGTATTTAATGTCACTGAACTGTACACTTAAACATAGGTAAATGGTAAATTTTATGTTGAGTATATTTTGCCACAATAAAAGAAGAAGTATAATACTTTTTGTAGGAAACATGAAATGGAAAGAGGCATTGCATGGCAAAAACGTAATAGAGAAAAATGATACTAAATTCAGAGATCATTTGTCTTATCCATAACTTTGCATTTGGTTTTTAGATAAGCATACAAGCACATTGTAAAAAGATAAATTAATAAACCAATGAAGTGAAGTGCAATAGGGAACTGGAA
Source organism: Ovis aries (assembly GCF_016772045.2). Taxonomy (NCBI): domain Eukaryota; kingdom Metazoa; phylum Chordata; class Mammalia; order Artiodactyla; family Bovidae; genus Ovis; species Ovis aries. The sequence goes on from NC_056061.1 coordinate 76,757,089, forward strand.
CAGTTTATATATTAGGCTCTTACAGAGTCTTCTATAATAAGAGCACAGTTTTATTCATTTAACAGTGATTTAATGAGTTCCTCCTTTATGTTCTAGGTGAGGGAATATTCTAGAGAGCTAAAGTGACAAAATCCCTGCTTTCAAAAAGCTTCTCTTTCACTCTTCTAGCTGTCACACGAGGAGTGTGAATGCAGTTATTATGGTTTGCCCATTTTCCAGATGAAGAAGAAGTGGAGCTGACTTTGTCAGCTTACCTGTTACAAAACAGTAGCCAACTAGGTGTCAGGCTCTGTTCGAAGCAGTTAACTGATATTAAAAGCTGAGTGATTTATTGTCCCCATTTTATAGGAGAGGAAACTGAGGGACAGAGAGGTTAATAAAGTTTAGTATTAGGGAAACAGCATTCTGGAATACTTTCCTGTGTGAAATTCTTAGAATAGGCTAAAAAACTGATTACACAGTTTTAAAAAGTTATACCATTTTATCACTATTAGATTAAAAGAAAAACATCTTCTACCCCCCCCCTTCTCCTGCCATTTAAGACATAGATATCATCAAGAGGGTTTGTATTAATCAAAACTAATTGAGATTTGACTTTTCTTTGCCTTTGTTTTGTTTTTACATGTTGTTACAATTAAGCAAAAAAAAAGAAAAAAATTCCTAAGTTATATCAGCTTCTGCCAATTTTTCTGAGTTAATATTAACTAGAGATTTTGGCTACACTTAAATGTGTTAAATTATCCTACAAGCTTAAAGTATTACAATTATTTACATGAAATTGGAAAGACTATGGGATAAAAAATAGTATCTGTACAGTTAAATATGTTAAATTATCCTACAAGCTTAAAGTATTACAATTATTTACATGAAATTGGAAAGACTATGGGATAAAAAAATAGTATCTGTTTTAGAAGAAATTCCTTTCAAATAATAATTTTCTTTTTAGGGTTAGAATCAACCACATACAATAGAAACCCTCCATGTAATAGTGGCCTAATACACAAAGCTTCTTTTTGTCTCACATAAAATAAATCTGGGCTTCTTTACCAGTAGTACAGCAGCTCCAGAGTCAAAATTACCCAAACTCTTTCTGACTTTCTTTTTGCTCTAGCCTAGCCCAGGGCTTCCATTCTTAAGGTCAACTCTTCGTCCAGGGTGGCTACTGGAGCTTCACCCATCATAGCTGCAGCTGCACCGACTCTTTGTGATAATGGGCTAGCCCTCCAGGCTCCTCTGTCCAGGCCCACACGCCTTTTGGGTCTCCTGCATTGGCAGGCAGATTCTTTACCACTTATGCCACCTGGGAAGCCCCATAGGCAAGTGGGAAAGGGAAAAGTCAGTAATGTCACACATCACTGAAGCAATTTCCTTTAAGAAGCTCTTGGAAGTCTTACCCAGCCCTTCCTCTTAGATCTTATTGGTGACAACTTAGGCTCCATCTGCCTGCAAGAGACACTGGGAAATGTAATCTTTAAGCTATGCACATTGTACCTGGAATAAAATCTGAGTCCTGTTAGTAATAAGAGTTGAGCGGATATTTGGTAGACAAGTGGCAGCAGTCCCTATTATAAGTTATCTTCGTATAATTTGAGAATTGGACATCCTCTTTAATGAATATTCTGACTTGCTGAGCATGAATATATAACACAGATAGATCATCATTTTAAAAAACAATCAGAATGTGAAAAAACAAAATTCATATGAAAGCCATATTGAGGAAAAACTAATACTTACTCAGTGTTTACCTAAGCATTGTGTAAACTGTTGTCACAATATTCCTATCAGTTACGTACTATCATTGTGGCCATGTTAAAAAAAAAAGAAATAGAGGCATCAAGGTGATAAATAGCTTTTCCAGGCAGCATAAGCTAAGAAGTGGTAGAGCTTTGGGAAATCTGATTCCTAACAGTAAATCTTCAGTGCCATTGCTTCATTTTGTCAGTCAGATGTTGAAGTATTTCAGGACAGTGCAACTGGTCATCATGAGCATTGATGATCATTGTATGGTCTGGTGAGAAATTCTAGCCATTCAAATGATTTGACTGCTGGGATTCTGTACCCATGTGATTGTACTCTATGCATAATTTTTTAAATGTGGACACTGGTTCAAAATACACACGCTCACATTTACTCCTGAGAATGGTTCTTGAAAGAAGATTTCCTGTATGTGAGGGAATGTTCTGAGCACAAATAGTGAACGAATATTACATCCTTGTCCTCAGAGGGCTTAAGATGCTGAGCCCTCAGAGGCTGAGTCCCAGAACTCAGCATCAGTGCTGGCTGAGAGCCAGCATCGGAAGTTTTTAGTTTTTGCATCACTTCTGCTTTTGCTTGTCTTTGAGGTTCAAAGATGATAAAATTGAAGTAGAGTTCTACTTCTTCCATTGCAGGAGGCAAAGTTTCTGCAACTGCATATGTGTGTGTGTAGAGTGTGTGTATGGTTAGAGAAATTTCTGGCATTTTCAAGGGGTGCTTCCATTAGCAAGTAGAGTGGCATGGAGTGAAGAGTGAGGAGGAGTTAGGGACCAAGACTGGCATCTCCCTGGGGCTCCAGAACCACTCACCTGAGTATATGACTGCAAACACCCCCCAGTGTATGAGCTGGTCATCTCAGGACAGATATTTTCAACAGGAAATGCCCCCTTCAGACCACACCTTTTCGGGGGTAGAACTTGGCTTGTTCTTTCATCTTTGTTTAAATCATCCCATTAATCAACTGTAGTGAAAGATCCCTTAGTCGTCTGTGAAAGTATAAACTCTTCATTGTTAGGAATCACTGGTGTGGCACACATCTTTTTCTGCTCATGAACAAATGCAAACTCAAAAGCTGATTTTTCTCATGAATTAAAAAAAATGTTTCTTTTGCTAAATAGTCATAGCCTCTTTTCTTTTGTCACCGCACCGCGCTAATCATCCTTTCTCCGTCTCTGTACTCCAACATGTCTCAGAAGAGGCACAGCCAGTGCTGTGCCGTGGGTGGCTCCTGTCTAGGAACCAGCTTTTGTGAGGCCTGCAGCTCTCAGAGGTCTACACATTATTGATCTGAGCATATTTCTATTGCTAAGCATTTTGCGGATCGACACTCACTAAAAAGAGATTAATGTGTGCACTTAGGGAAGGGGGATTGCAGATAGGTCCTCAAAGTCTACTAATGTTCCAGTGGAGTCCTGCCTTTTAAAATGTGGAGAAATGCTAAAGAACCCAGAGTATGGTTGGAAATGGCAACTACGAGTTTACTGATAATTTTGTTCATTTTGTGATTGTCACTGAGTATGCTGCAGGCCCGGCACTGTTTTGGATGCTTACAGTCTAGTAGAGAGACAGAAAAAGCCCAACGTGGTGAACAACCTATATTTGGAAGGTGACAGTGGGCAAAGGAGATGGAGTCAGGGCAGCAGACAGTGAGACAGAAGGAGGAGGTGACATGATTTTCCTCAGGCTGGTTGTAGAGTGTGAGAAAGAACAGTGGTAAGAATGGGTGTGGTTATTTTGGCCTCAATAATTGGAAGGTGGGTTTGTCAGCAGCTGATATGGAGAAGTCTACAGGTAGAAGTTTTCTGGGGGGAAAAAATCAGTTCGGTTTTGAGGTGTTTTCAGACAGTTCAAGCAGAGATGTCCTGGGGTTTGGAAGTGATTCTGGACTTGATATAGTGTCATGAGTCCTCAGCATAGAGATGACCGAAGTCGCCAAGAGTGTGAGTATGCAGAGAAGGAGACGGATGTTTTCATCTTCATCTTTATCTCATGCATCTACTCTATTGTTAGATTATGCCACTTTTTCTTAACATCTAGAAATTGTCCAACATCTGAGAAAAAGTGGAGAAAATGGTACAGTTCCCTCTAACACACTTGCGAATATATGTGTATTTAAAAAAAAAAAACAAACTTCAGATCTTATATTTTTGCAACCATAAATATTAATACCTTAGTGTGTATCTCTACTAGGGAAAGACTCTTAAAAGTAGAGTGCTATATCATAACTATATTTAACAGGCAAAAATGATAATTTTTTAATATTAAATTCCTAGTTTTTGCCAGCCATCCCCTAAATGTCCCTTTACAGTTGCTTTGTTCCAGTCAGGATCCAGTGTCCAAACCATGCATTTGGTCGGTGTGACCTTCTAATTTTTTCCTCACCACTTATTTACTGAAAAACAAACAAACAAACAGGAAATATATCCTGTAAAGTGTTCTACAAACTTGAGGCAGTCAGCTGAATCTTTACGATGACATTTAGCATAATTTCCTCTACTTTCTTTATTATCTGTTACCTGTTAATTGGATCTTAAGGCTTGATTAGATTCTTGTTCAGTATTATTTATAAGAAAAGAATGAAATCGCATCAGGAGGTGATAAGATCTGAAAACATCACTTTTAGAGATGTTAATATTAATCAGCAATTCCAGTGTTAACAGTTTGTCTGTTATTAAGTTTCCTGTCAGCCTTTCAACCTAATAGTTTTGGCTACCACTAGTTGCCTAGATTCACCAAGGTTGAAAAGAAAGATCATTTTAACAAGGTTGAAAAAAAAGGAGACTCATACATCAGGTCAGAGTGAAGAGAAGGACTTGGCCAGGGACATGGAGATGGAGTCCTCAGTGGCATCTTGAAAGACAAATGAAGAAAATACAGGCAGTGATCAGTTATATCACTCTTAGGTCAAGTACGCTGAGAATCGATAACTGGTCATTGGGGTTAGCAATGTGGAGGTCACTGGTGATCTTGTCAGGAGTTTTAGAGAGTAGTCGGGGTGAAGGCCAGTTGGAGTGAGTTCTTAGAAACTGGGAGGAAAGGAATTGCAAATAGGAGAGAGAGAGGGAGAGGCCCCCTCTTGGGAGGCTCCAGGAACATAATTTCTGTGGTTGCTTGAAACCGAAGTGGGTTACCTAAGCTTATACCAGACCCATACTGTGTTCCCTGTGAAGACACCGCACAGCCTCCTGAAATGGCTTTGCTGCTCTGATATCCTTCTCCCTGCTTTGAGTGATCGCAACCTTTAGCACCTATCTTCAGGTGTGATGTAGGGCTCTTAGTTGATCAAATTCCTTCCCAAATAGTATCTTGTACTATAGCAATACAGCAAGAATTAAACTGACTGAGTTTTCTTTCCTTTCAGTTCAGTTCAGTCGCTTACTCGGGTCCGACTTTTTGTGACTCCATGAATTGCAGCACACCGAGTCTCCCTGTCCATCACCAACTCCTGGAGTTTACTCAGACTCACGTCCATCGAGTTGGTGATGCCATCCAGCCATCTCATCCTCTGTTATCCCCTTCTCCTTCTGCCCCCAATCCCTCCCAGCATCAGAGTCTTTTCAAATGAGTCAATTCTTCACATGAGGTAGCCAAAGTATTGGAGTTTCAGCTTCAACATCAGTCCTTCCAATGAATACCCAGGACTGATCTCCTTTAGAATGGACTGGTTGGATCTCCTTGCAGTCCAAGGGACTCTCAAGAGTCTTCTCCAACACCACAGTTCAAAAGCATCAATTCTTCAGTGCTCAGCCTTCTTCACAGTCCAACTCTCACATCCATACATGACCACAGGAAAAACCATAGGCTTGACTAGACGGACCTTTGTTGGCAAAGTAATGTCTCTGCTTTTGAATATACTATCTAGGTTGGTCATAACTTTCCTTCCAAGGAGTGAGCATCTTTTAATTTCATGGCTGCAATCACCATCTGCAGTGATTTTGGAGCCCCCCAAAATAGTCTGACACTGTTTCCACTGTTTCCCCATCTATTTCCCATGAAGTGATGGGACCGGATGCCATGATTTCATTTTCTGAATGTTGAGCTTTAAGCCAACTTTTTCACTCTCCTCTTTCACTTTCATCAAGAACCTTTTTAGTTCCTTTTCACTTTCTGCCATAAAGATGGTATCATCTGCATATCTGAGGTGATTGATATTTCTCCTGGCAATCTTGATTCCAGCTTGTGCTTCTTCCAGTCCAGCATTTCTCATGATGTACTCTGCATAGAAGTTAAATAAGCAGGGTGACAATATACAGCCTTGATGTACTCCTTTTCCTATTTGGAACCAGTCTGTTGTTCCATATCCAGTTGTAACTGTTGCTTCCTGGCCTGCCTACAGATTTCTCAAGAGGCAGGTCAGGTGATCTGGTATTCCCATCTCTTTCAGAATTTTCCACAGTTTATAGTGATCCACACAGTCAAAGGCTTTGGCATAGTCAAGAAAGCAGAAATAGATGTTTTTCTGGAACTCTCTTGCTTTTCCCATGATCCAGCGGATGTTGGAAATTTGATTTCTGGTTCCTCTGCCTTTTCTAAAACCAGCCTGAACATCTGGAAGTTCACGGTTCATATATTGGTGAAGCCTGGCTTGGAGAATTTTGAGCATTACTTTACTAGCGTGTGAGATGAGTGCAATTCTGTGGTGGTTTGAGCATTCTTTGGCATTGCCTTTCTTTGGGATTGGAATGAAAACTGACCTTTTCCAGTCCTGTGGCCACTGCTGAGTTTTCCAAATTTGCTGGCATATTGAGTGAAGCACTTTCACAGCATCATCTTTCAGGGTTTGAAATAGCTCAACTGGAATTCCATCACCTCCACTAGCTTTGTTCATAGTGATGCTTTCTAAGGCCCACTTGACTTCACATTCCAGGATGTCTTGCTCTAGGTGAGTGGTCACACCATCATGATAGAGATCATTCTGTCGTTTTTGAGATTGCATCCAAGTACTGCATTCCGGACTCTTTTGTTGACCATGATGGCTACTCCATTTCTTCTAAGGGAGTTCTGCCCACAGTAGTAGATATAATGGTCATCTGAGTTAAATTCACCCATTCTAGTCCATTTTAGTTTGCTGATTCCTAGAATGTCGATGTTCACTCTTGCCATCTCCTGTTTGACCACTTCCAATTTGCCTTGATTCATGGACCTGACATTCCAGGTTCCTATGCAGTATTGCTCTTTACAGCATCAGACCTTGCTTCTATCACCAGTCACATCCACAGCTGGGTATTGTTTTTGCTTTGGCTCCATCCCTTCATTCTTTCTGGAGTTATTTCTCCACTGATCTCCAGTAGCATATTGGGCACCTACTGACCTCGGGAGTTCCTCTTTCAGTATCCTATCATTTTGCCTTTTCATACTGTCCATGGGGTTCTCAAGGCAAGAATACTGAAGTGGCTTGCCATTCCCTTTTCCAGTGGACCACATTCTGTCAGACCTCTCCCCCGTGGCCCGCCCATCTTGGGTGGCTCCACACGGCATGGCTTAGCTTCATTGAGTTAGACAAGGCTGGGGTCTGTGTGATCATATTGGCTACTGTTCTTTGATTATGGTCTCAGTGTGTCTGCCCTCTGATGCTCTCTTGCAACACCTACCATCTTACTTGGGTTTCTTTTATCTTGGACGTGGGTTATCTCTTCACAGCTGCTCCAGCAAAGCGCAGCCGCTGCTCCTTACCTTGGAAGAGGGGTAGCTCCTCTTGGCCTTCCTGCACCCGTGCAGCTGCCGCTCCTTGGACGTGGGGTTGCTCCTCTCAGCAGAAGAAAAGCGAACTGAAACAAGCAAAAGAAAAAGCATAAAACATTTTAACACCAAGAACCCTGAAATAATCCTGTCAATGCTTAAGACAAAGCACTTCACATTTATTATAAGTAAATATTCTGCAGCGCCCGTGCTTAAAAGCAGCTACTAATGTAACTTTATTGTCTTTACTAAATAAAACCAGTAAAGTTTTACCCAGGGGACTCTTTGAGGCTACAGGATTTATTATTAGAAGGCGAAGGACAGGGTTTTAAATGAAGCTACATGATTTCAATTTTATACAAGAGAAGATATGCTGAGATCTTATTCTACTTCTAAACAGGAAAAAAATTAGCATAGATAATTTTACTGTATATCTGTATTATTGACGAACTCTGTCATCACAAAATCATGTGACATTGGGAAACATACCAAAATGGAGCTGGACAAATGATCCATAGATTTGAGCAGAGAAAGCTACTTACTGATAGTATTTGCACAATAGTCCTTCAGAGGTGGTCAGAAGCAGGCTGTCTGAAGCAGGTTGTTCAACAGTGAAGCATTCAAACTTGTTGGGTAGACAGATCCTGGATTAAAATCAATCTTTGCTACTAAATAGCTGATTAACCTTGTTTGAATCAGTCTCTCAAAACTTCTATCATCTGTACTAGTATACATGTTATAGGTTTAGAAGGGTTTGGAAGGATTGAAACAATACATATACTTAGTTTGGTACCATCATGTCAGGAACTACACATCAGAAACAAGTTTCCACTCGGTTTGCCGTTTCCCTGCTGTCAACAGCTACAATGATATAGAGAATATTTGTTGTTGTTCGTTGCTCAGTTGTGTCCAACTCTTTGTAATCCCATGGGCTGCAGCATGCCAGGTTTCCTGTCCTTCACCATCTCCTGTAGTTTGCTCAATATCAAGTTTGGACTCATGTCCGTTGAGTCAGTAATGCCACCCAACCATCTCATTCTCTGTCACCCCCTTCTCCTGCCCTCATTCTTTCCCAGCATCAAGATTTTTTCCAATAAGTCAGCTCTTCACATCAGGTGGTCAAAGTATTGGAATATTTCTTCTTTAAAAATTTCATTGATATTTGATTGATTTACAAATGTAACACAGTTTCTTCTGTATAGCAAAGTGATTCAGTTATACATAAATACATAGATATTATTTTTCATATTCATTTCCATTATGCTTTGTCACAGGCTATTGAGTATAATTCCCTGTGCTATATAAAAGGACCTTGTTTATCCATCCCATATATAATAGTTTGCATCTGCTAATCCCTAACTCTCAATCCTTCCCTACCTCACCCCCCTCCCACTGGGGACCACAAATGTGTTCTCTACGTCTGTGCGTCTGTTTCTGTTTTGTAGATATGTTCGTTTGTGTTGTATTCTGGATTCTGCATTTTTAGCTCTTATGGGAAGCAATGTGAATTAGATGCATTCACTTGCAGCCTCTAACACTCTGAACCACTGGGTGTCAATTTAAACTAGTAATTTTAGGTGATAAGACAAAAAGTGTGTAAATACCCTGCAAAGAAGATAACTACTTTACAGATACAGTTTAATTTTTTTCATACTAAACAGAGTAGCTCATTACTAATGAAATTGTTAGGACTCTTGGTAACATGCAATCAGTGCTATCCATTTAGAAATAAACGTTGTTTTGCCGATCACTGGGTTGATGTTAACCTAGCAATTAAATCATACACTGTTGTAGGACTTTTCATACTAATATGGAGAACTTTCTTTGTTTAGGAGTAATAGATCCTATTCTCTATTTTCTTAATTACGTGGTACACGCTGGCTTGCTGAAAAAAATCTAAGTGATGAAAAAGTTTATAAATTAAGAAGCAAAAGATATGTTGTCTTTTCAAAACCATTCTCCAATAGATAAACATTGTTGAATAGTGTTATGAAACTCTCTCCAGATATTTTCTAGGCATTTTCACACATATACACACCTAATTAATTTTTATACAGTTGAGATCATGTACCATCTGATCTGCAACTTGCTGTTTTGCACTTGATATACTGTGACTGTCTTTCCAAACCGTGGCCTGTATCTCTAAATTTTTTTAAACTGCTATAGTTTTTAAGAATTTTAATATCTTCATATACTTGTGTGTGTGTAAATTGATTACTTACTTATATCTTTGTTTATTTTTTCTTGTTTCTGTTGCTGTTTAGTCACTGAGTCATGGTATGACTCTTTGTGACTCCGTGGGCTGTAACCCGGCTCCTCTGCCCATGGAACTTCCCAGGCAAAAATACTGGAGTGGGTTGCTATTTTCTTCTCCAGGGGATCTTTCTAACCCAGGGATCGAACCCGAGTCTACTATGTCTCCTGCATTGACAGGTGGATTCTTTACCACTGAGCCACCAGGAAAGCTGTTTCTTTCTTTGTTGTTGTTTAGGCACTAAGCCGTGCCCGACTCTTCATGACCCTGTGGACTGCAGCATGCCAGGCTTCCCTCTCCTTCACCATCTCCCAGAGTTTGCTCAGACTCATGTCCTTTGAGTTGACGATGCCATCCAACCATCTTATCCTCTGTCATTCCCTTCTCCTCCTGCTGCCCTCAATCTTTCCCAGCATCAGGGTCTTTTCCAGTGAGTCAACTCTTTGCATCAGGTGGCCAAAGTATTGGAGCTTCAGCTTCAGCATCAGTTCTTCTGATGAATATACAGGGTTGATCTCCTTTAGGACTGACTAGTTTGATCTCCTTGCAGTCCAAGGGACTCTCAAGAGTCTTCTCCAGCACCACAGTTTGAAAGCATCAGTTCTTTGGTGCTCAGCTTTCTCTATGGCCCAACTCTCACATCCATACCTGACTACTAGAAAAACCATAGCTTTAACTCTACGGAGCTTCAGCAAAGTGATGTCTCTTCTTTTGAATACGCTGCTTAGGTTTGCTATCACTTTGCCAGGTTCAAATTATTTCTCCCTCAGAACTTTGAAGATACTGCGCAAGTGTGTTTTAGAATCTGTTGCTGCTAATGGGAAATTTGGTTGTCCGTCTGAGACATTTCTTTTAGATCACTTGACTTTTCCTTCTAGGAAACTATTATTTATCCTCTGAATGATGAAACTTTTCTGTCTCTAGGTATGAATATCTCCTTTGTTTAAGTTCTCTAAATCTTCAAAAGGTCTTTGAAATAAGGTCTCATCTTCAACTTGGAAAAATTTTCTATGATGTTTTTTTTTTTCTTCCCCTTACTGTCTGTCTTCTCTTTTGAATGCCTTTTTGATAAATACTGGATTCTGTATTTCCCTCTTCCATGTCTTAGAGATTATCTCATATTTTTAATATCTGTGTTTTCTTTCTACACTACATTCAGAATACGCTTTCACCTTGGGATACCACCTGTTAGATCTTTAGTCATGTCAATTTTTATTAGTAAATCTATCTTTAAATTTTTAATTTCAGTTATGGTTAACTATATTTTTAATTTCTAAGAATTTGTTGCTTGTATTCTACTTTTCCCTGAAACCTGCTTTTATATCCCACAATATCTGGAAAGAATTTATTCATAGGTAAGTAGGAGTACACTCTGAGTGCAGATATAATGGGGCAAGCATTTTATTAGTTTCCCTACCAATGTCCAAAAGTTATCATGTCCCTCCAGATCCTTTTTTCCCTTTTTCTCTCTGTCTCACACCATCACTCTTTGTACTGGGACTAGTGGGCTTCCATTTAATGCTTTCATCCCTCAAATCTTCATTGTCAGTACTGCTTTGCATTCCCTTATTGGAGAAGGAAATGGGAACCCACTCCAGTACTCTTGCCTGGAGAATCCCATGGAGGGAGGAGCCTGGTAGGCTACAGTCCATGGGGTCGCAAAGAGTCGGACACAGCTGAGTGACAAACTACTACTACTACTATTTAGAGTGAGGTGAGTAAAACAGAGACTGTGAAGGGAGATGAATTCAGTCCCACTGTACTCCTTTTCCACTGTAGTCTTCGCCCATTTTATGAATGAATCAACCTGTTTCAGATCTCTCTGAGGATAGAGAAGGCAATTTTAGAAGTACTGTTTTATTCCCAGAATCATCTCTATTTTATTTCTTTCGTGACTCATTGATTTCATTTCTTTATCTTATATCCTCTCTTTTTTTGCTCTTGCTTTTCCTCAAACATCCGGTGGTCCATGGTGGTCTGTTTGTTGTGTTCCCATTTATTAGTTGGGGTCAAGGTTGAAACAGGCAGCTGGTCAGCGACTTCACTGTAGTTGTGGGAATCTGTTCCCCCACCGCACCTCTCCCCATTCTGGGCAAGCTGATCTGGTTCTGGGTCAGTGGATGGAGCATTTCCTCTTGTAGGCGTACTTCAGGCTGATGGATGGGAACCTAGCAGGGAGACAGGCTGGAAAAACGTCAAGTTAGAGAAGACTTCCTCCATGCATGGTCCTGGGCAGAGCTGCCTGCTTGATTTATTGTTTCTTCTTCCTGTCTACAGTTGATAATCTAGTTTCTTGGTCTTTCTCTGGCATCAAAACCCCTGGCAGGAATGTTCTTCAAACAAATCACCCACATATTTAGCAAACAGAGCTCAGTCTTTGGGTGGAGGCTTAAAGGCTCAGGTTTATTGGATAAGAGGCAAGAAGAATATGGTTTTCAAAGCTGTTCTGAATGTAGTTCTTAATGAACTATTCTGATAATTGCTCCAGGGTGCTTAGCATTTGTGAACTTCTAGCTCTCAGTGAGAGCCCCATTAGCTCTGGTGTGTTCAGTTCAGTTCAGTTCAGTCGCTCAGTGATGTCTGACTCTTTGAGACCCCATGAACCGCAGCACGCCAGGCCTCCCTGTCCATCACCAACTCCCACAGTCCACCCAAACCCATGTTCATTGAGTTGGTGATGCCATCCAGCCACCTCATTCTCTGTCATCACCTTCTGCCCTCAATCCTTCCTAGCATCAGGGTCTTTTCAAATGAGTCAGCTCTTTGCATCAGATGGCCAAAGTATTGGAGTTTCAGCTTCAACAGCAGTCCTTCCAACGAACACCCAGGACTGATCTCCTTTAGGATGGACTGGTTGGATCTCCTTGCAGTCCAAGGGACTCTCAAGAGTCTTCTCCAACACCACAGTTCAAAAGCATCAATTCTTCTGTGCTGAGCTATCTTTATAGTCCAGTTCTCACATCCATACATGACCACTGGAAAAACCATAACCTTGACTAGACAGACCTTTGTTGGCAAAGTCATGTCTCTGCTTTTGAATATGCTGTCTAGGTTGGCCATAACTTTTCTTCCAAGGAGCAAGCATCACTGCTGCTCTGATTTCTGTTCCAGTTTCCTCTCACCTGCTCTGACCTTGGAGAGAGGGCTCTGTCCCTTCCCCTGAACTGGAACCCCTTCTGATCTATTTTAAATAAGATTTTGTATTTTTACAGATTCATGAACTTTACTATTATAGCTTATTAGTGTTTGGGTCCAGAGTCAAACCTTTATAATTCTGTAATTTAAAAAACAAGCTTTCGCCTTCATATGGAAGGAAGGAGCAGACTGAAATCATGTTCTTCTGTATATTCCAAAATGTTTTGGAATGTTTTTCTAAATGAGTCACTCAGGTGTACAGCAGGCATGAGTCCCTGCAAAAGAGTGTGTACATCCAAGTGTGAACACACATACACACACCCCCACCACCACCATTTCTCCATGTCTCCTCTCATCTCACCTTGCCAGCGGGCACAGGCAGCTGAGGGATGGCTGATGGCAGTAATTTCGCCACCTGCAGTGCCTGTGGCTGTGGTAGGAATTGTGTACCGACAACAGGAGAAACAGGCCATCAGGAAATGACTTTCCCTCCCACTTACCTCTTCTCTTGCACCTGACAACTCCCCCAAACAGTCATGAAAGCAGTTGTGGTTGACTTGCTTAGCCTGTGCCCACTGGGAGCCACAAAAGCCTTAGAGAGTTTATTTCAGGATGCTGGAACTCATGAAATGCAATGAAACTCATGGTCTCTTCCTACTCCTCAAATCCTGTTCTGTGCCTCTTCATAAGTGGTCCTTTCCCTCCCCACTTGACTCACCTTTTGAAACATACCGTAGTTTCCCCCAGCTTTGCTCACTGTCACCCTTGTGGATCTCCCCCTTTCTGGAGACTGTGCTATGGCACAGTCCCCGTAGTCTTGGACACTTACAGTAGTTTCTGCTGACCTTCTGCCTTCTAGTTGCTTCTCCTTCCCATGATTTCTGGCTTTGCCTCCACAGAAGCCCTTCCAATGCATGGCTCTGATGATGACCAGATTAGACCCTTTGCAAAGAGAACATCCCTGTTCCATACCCTTTTCATCCTGTGCAGGCTTACCACATGCTTGGCATTCAGTCATTCAGGTTAATGAGGATCAAAGATACAGAGCTGGCAGAGGATGGAGGTTAATGAGGGCGTGCATTCTTCTGTTGCTATCCCCGCTCTATGCCTCTTCACCACTGGCCCCTTGTACTTCCGTCTTCCTATCACGACATGCCTGGCCAAGGACACTGATAAATGAGAAGCCCCTCATGAACAGATGTCTATTTTATAGAAACAGACATAAATCTGTAAGGATCCAAATCCCTCTGAGGCTTCTTCTTTCTTGGTTCCCTGAAGATAAGCCTAGTGATGGAGTAGTCCCAGCCTTGGAACTTACCTGAAGTGGACTTCTTTCTCTCCTACTGTAGAAAGCAGAGCTGAGATAATGAAAGATGTTACTTCAGGCAGTGCTGTGGAACTCCTTGAATTTATAATTTAAAGAGAATCATTCACAGTTTATTGCTAGTAACTGATTACCTGGGGAAACACTGGACGGCTGACCAGGCAACTCTGCACTTGAAGAAATGAAACATCGCACTCAGCAAGGTGGTTAGCCTTGTGCAGTGGCCCATCCATGCTCTCTGTTCTGCACAACAGGGTGATTTCCTATCCTGTTGAACTCACTCTTTTTTCTTTATCTTCGCCACACCATTCTCTCCCCTTCAAGTGTGCACGTGTGCATGCATGCTTAGTCTATCAGTCTTGTCTGACTCTTTGTGACCTCATGGACTGTAGCCCGCCAGGCTCCACTGTCCTTGGGATTTTTCAGGCAAGAATACTGGAGTGGGTCGTCATTTCCTTCTCCAGGGGATCTTCCCAATCCAGGGATCGAACCTGTGTCTCCTTCATTGGCAGGCAGATTCTTTATCCACTGAGTCGTCAGGGAAGCCATTAAGTGCACATAAGATCCTCCTAAACAAGCTTAAATGCTGTTTTTTCTATGACATTCCTCATCCCTGTCCCAATAAAAAAACTTTTATCCATCTAGCTGTTTGTTTACATTTTTATTATAATATAGAATTGTATCAGAATTTTTAGTGGAAAAATTTCCAGACTCAATGTATTTCATTCATTTTTGTACTCTCTATAGTGTCTAGCATAGTACCTTTTACGCCATAGATGAACAGTAGATATTGTGGAATGCATTTATATTAAATTGGCATCATTTGTTTGTCCTGGATAGTAGAGGTTTTAATCCAGAGGAGAATGTCTATAGCTAATTTTCAATTGTGACTAGTAGTCTACAAGTGGAGAAGGCAATGGCACCCCACTCCAGTACTCCTGCCTGGAAAATCCCATGGATGGAGGAGCCTGGTAGGCTGCAGTCCATGGGGTCTCGAAGAGTCGGACACGACTGAGCGACTTCACTTTTACTTTTCACTTTCATGCATTGGAGAAGGAAACAGCAACCCACTCCAGTATTCTTGCCTAGAGAATCCCAGGGATGGGGGAGCCTGGTGGGCTGCTGTCAATGGGGTCACACAGAGTCGGACACGACTGAAGCGACTTAGCAGCAGCAGCAGTCTACAAGTGGCACTAGTGGTAAAGAATCTGCCTGCAGTGCAGGAGCCACAAGAGACCCAGGTTCAATCCCTGGATCAGAAAGATCCCCTGGAGGAGGGCATTGTAACCCACTCCAGTATTCTTGCCTGGAGAATTCTGTGGACAGAGGAGTCTGGAGGGCTACAGTTGATAGGGTCACAAAGAGTCGGACAAGACTGATAGACAACAATGAAATCTCATTTAATCCTTATGACAACTTGGTGCAGTAGGTATTTATTTTCATTTTACTGAAAAGGAAACAGGCCTGGAGAAGTTGAGTAACTTGCCAAGGACACAGTGCTGGTAGGAAAGAGTAGAGCCAGCGTGTTCCGTCTGTGTTTGCGTGTGCTGGTTTATTATCGTGTGAATTGTAAACAAACTAAAGAATATAGCTGGATTTTCAGTCTACTCCCATTTTGATAGCTTGGTTCACTGTACTGTGAGGCCAAAAAGGGGGACTTTCCCCCAGGTGACTTTCTGCACTGAGAGTTTGGGGTGCCCAAAGCTGTTACCATGCTGTCCATGTATATCATCATTTCCTGGGTACACATTGTGTTAGAAGCTGGAGTTAAGAAAGTCATGTAAGTTACCACCATTTGCCAGATGCTTTTGGAAATAAACACAAGTTCATCAAAGGGCCAATGAGTGTGTCTTGTTGGTAGAAAGTAAAGCTTCATGTACTGTAAACACTCAGTGAATGTTTTCAGGGGAGAGAAAGTGTTAGTCACTCAGTCGTGTCTGACTCTTTGCAACACCATGGACTGTAGCCCACCAGGCTCCTCTGTCCATGGAATTCTCCAGGCAAAAATACTGGAGTGGGTTGCCATTTCCTTCTCCAGGGGAGCTTCCCAACCCAGGGATCAAACATGGGTCTCCTTCATTGCAGACAAATTCTTTACCATCTGAGACCAGGGTGAGACAGGACAGGAAAACTTGGCTTTCTAGATTCACAGATGGTTCACAGACCCTTCCCATCTTTGTGATTCCCTCTCTTCCTGTCAGATACCTAGCAGAGTTATTTACTTGCTTTGTTTTGTTTGGATTTTCATTATTGAATGAAAGCAGAAGTTGGCAAACTTCTTTTGGAAAGGGCCAGATCGTAAGTGCTTTCAGCTTTGTGGGCTGTTTAGTCTCTGTCACTCCCGCTCAGCTATGCCACAGACAGGAAAGCAACCGAGACAATCTGTGGACAAGGGGCATGCCCGTGGTCAAATCCAATTTGATTGGGAAAAATGAGGGGATCGGCCTGGGTTGTGGCTTTTTCACCCCTGATTTGAAATGTGCTGTGTTTCTGAGATGCTTCCATATTTGAGTCTGTGTTCTTTGCATTTTTCTAAAATTTACCAGGCAGGAAATGACTAAATTGATGACACAGCCATCTAATTTCATCATTGAGATAATAGCAGCTCACACGTATTGAGTGTTTGCTAGTGGCTGGCACTTTGTGAAGCACTTTACAGGCTTCATATTATTTATAAAGCAAGTACTATTATTGTCTTCATTTACAGCCAAGAATATGCAGCCTGGGTGGCTCAGATGGTAAAGCATCTGCCTACAATGCGGGAGACCTGGGTTTGATCCCTGGGTTGGGAAGATCCTCTGGAGAAGGAAATGGCAACCCACTCCAGTACTCTTGCCTGGAAAATCCCATGGACAGAGGAGCTTGATAGGCTACAGTCTATGGGGTCACAAAGAGTCGGACACGACTGAGCAACTTCGCTTTCACTTTGACAACCAAGAAAACTGAGTCACAGAGCGGCTGCCAGGGGTTACATGTCGCCAGTGTGTTGATACAGGTGGTCTGATTACAGGATTCATGAGCATCTATGCAGATAACAATAATACTAAACTGAGAGGGAAAAGCATGGGACTTACAATTGGAAATGGGGTTTATATTCGCTTCCCTTGTGGCTCAGAGGTTAAAGCGTCTGCCTGCAATTCGCAATTCAGGAGATCCAGGTTCAATCCCTGGGTCAGGAAGATCCCCTGGAGAAGGAAATGGCAACCCACTCCAGTATTTTTGCCTGGAGAATCCCATGGATGGAGGAGCCTTGTAGGCTACAGTCCACGGGGTCGCAAAGAGTCGGACACGACTGAGCGACTTCATTCACTCATTTCAACTCTATTCCGTGGCAAATTACGTTAAGGCTGAGCCTCGGTTTTCCCACCAATAAAAGGGGAATACTAATAGAAATTGTTCTTCCAACTTTAGAGACTCCCGGGAGGATAAGAAAGTATATGAATGTTCTTTACAAACTGTAAACACTGTACCATTGTTAGTTACTAGTCTGTTATTTGGATAATTGTTAGTCTTTTTTATTGAAATGTTAGCTTCAAGTATACAGCAAAGTGACTTGGTTATACATATGTATATATCTGTATTCTTCTGGGGATTCTTTTCCATTATAGTTTATTACAAGATATTGAATATAGTTCCCTGTGCTAATCAGTAGATCCTTGTTATCTGTTTTATATATAATAGTAAGCATCTGTTAATCCTATACTCCCAATTTATCCCTTCCCTCCCCGCCTCAACCCTGCCCTGCAGAGAAAGACAAATATGACATCATTTACATGTGGAATCTAAAAAATTGTACAGATGGACTTATTTGCAAAACAGAAACAGACCCGCAGACACAGAAAACAATCTTAGTCATTTTTTTTTTTTAATGTGTAATAGCAAGTAAAAGTTTTTAAGAAAAGTTGTGAAGTTCTTGAACTGTAAGAGGGTTATCAGGGTGTTGACACCTAAAGCAGTCTTCATTGTTTTTCTCCTTGATCTCTTCCAGCCCTGGAGCATTTACCTTCTCTAGGTGTTTGTGGGTTATGCATCTGGACTCCTCTCTGCTATAAAGGAAAGCTGTACCATTTATTCTTTTTTTAAAAAAATTTTACTGGAGTACAGTTGCGTTACCATGTCGTGTTAGTTTCTGCTGTACAGCAAAGTGAATCCTCTATACGTCTGCTGCTGCTAAGTCGCTTCAGGCGTGTCCGACTCTGTGCGACCCCATAGACGGCAGCCCGCCAGGCTCCCCGTCCCTGGGATTCTCCAGGCAAGAATACTGGAGTGGGTTGCCATTTCCGTCTCCAATGCATGAAAGTGAAAAGTGAAAGTGAAGTCGCTCAGTCTTGCCCGACCCTCAGCGACCGCATGGACTGCAGCCCACCAGGCTCCTCCGTCCATGGGATTTTCCAGGCAAGAGTGCTGGAGTGGGGGGCCATTGCCTTCTCCGATATATCCCCTCTTTTTTGGATTTCCTTCCTATTTAGATCACCACGGAGCATTGAGTAGAGTCCCCTGTGCTATACAGTAGGTTCTCATTAGTTATAGCTTTTATGCATAGTAGTGTCGGACACGACTGAGCAACTTCACTTTCACTTTTCACTTTCATACATTGGAGGAGATAGCAACCCACTCCAGTGTTCTTGCCTGGGCAGTCTCAGGGATGGGGGAGCCTGGTGGGCTGCCGTCTATGGGGTCGCACCGAGTCAGACACGACTGAAGCGACTCAGCAGCAGCAGCAGCAGTGCGTATAAATGCTATGCGTGCTAAGTGGCTTTAGTCATGTCCAACTCTGTGAGATGCTATGGACTGTAACCTGCCAGGCTCCTCTGTCCATGGGACTCTCCAGGGAAGAATCCTGAAGTGGGTTTCCATGCCCTTCTCCAGAGGATATGTCAGTCCCAACCCCCCAGTTCATCCCACCCTCTTCTTCCCTGCTTGATGTCCATACGTTTGTACTCTCCATCTGTGTCTCTATTTCTACCATGCATTCTTTCACTCCTTTGCTCTGTTGAGCAAGATTAAACTTTTTTCAAAGGGCTTTTCCTAGATAACTTAGGCTGGGTGGATATAGGGTGTGTAGAGTGAGGCTGGAATGCAGAGTAAGAGGTTCAAGGGCACAAAATATAGTTATGTTTTTATGGAGTTGAAATGTGTGATTCTCAGATAGCCATGTCTTGTTAAAGATTGTCTTGGCTGGTACAGTTCTGAGGCTTCTCTTTCCCTGTGCCTCCATCCCTCTCCACAGCCTCTGGCCAGATGTTAGTAGCTGACTCATGGGGATGCATGCATGCTACATTGCTTTAGTCCTGTCCAGCTCTGTGTGATCCTGTAGACTGTAGCCCGCCAGGCTTCTCTGTTCATGGAGTTCCCCACGCAAGAATACTAGAGTGGGTTGCCATTTCCTTCTCCAGGGGATCTTCCCAACCCAGAGACTGAACCTAGTCTCTTACATTGCAGGCAGATTCTTTACCATCTGAGCCATCGGAGAAGCCCTGACTCACAGGGATGGAATGGTACATATCTCTCCATTTGGAAAAAAAACAAAAACACACAAAGTAAAAGAGTTGATATAACCTTAAATGCTACACCTTTTCCCACCCAAGCAACTCCTTCACAATACTGTGCTTAGTGAATCCCCCTTTAGTTTTTCCTCAGCTCCCTTATCAGCTCTTTGTGGAACAAATGTCCTTATCAATTTATTGTATTAATCAAGGGTCTCCAGAGAAATGAACCAATAGGATCTATGTATCTTTGTATCTATATATCCATCATCCATGGGCTGCCCTGGTAGCTCAGATGGTAAAGAATCTGCCTGCAATGCAGAAGACCTGGGTTCAATCCCTGAGTTGGGATGATCCCCTGGAAGTGGGCATAGCAACCCACTCCAGTATTTTTGCCTGGAGAATTCCATGGACAGAGGAGTCTGGCGGGCTACAGTCCACGGGGTTGCAAAGAATCAGACATGACTGAGCGATTAAGCACGCCCGTCATCTATCTACCTGTCTACAGAGTGATACTTATTTTTAAATAATTGACTTTTGGGATTGTGAATGCTGGCAACTCCTGTAGTGCAGGCCAGCATGGTGGAAACTCAGGGAGGGTTGCAGTCTTGAGACAGAATGCCTTCTGTCAAGACCTTGCTCTTGACTCTAGCTGATTGGACAAAGTCCATCCAGGATAATCTAGAGGATAATCTGCTCTACTTAATTTCCTGACTGTAAATGTTCATCACATCTAAAAAAGATAATATCTCAACTAGTGTTTGACCAAAAGTTGAGCACCGTAGTTTAACCAAGTTGACACATGAAATTAGCCATCTTGCTCGATATCAGTAACCTGCCATTATAGCTTATATATAAACCATAAGTAGAGAGAAATGCTCATCATTCTGAACAATGTCCTGCAGAATGCTAAGATCAAGGAACCTCCTCTTAAGTCAGAGGCAACAAGAGACATCTGGAGTGTGCTTCCCTCTACAATTCACCTGGCTGGTAGATGCTCCCAGTTTCACTTCAGGCATATAATATCACACTGACTAATTAGAAAGAACTTTTGTCAGTGATAGAGATGATGGTGTGTGTATTACTTTTACCAGCTCAAGAATTGTAAAGAGCTCTTCTTTTCAATGAAAAAACTTCACTCTAAAAAAAATGGGGGGGGGGGAAATAATCTACAGAAGAGCGATTGCCTGCTATTTGATAGCATCGTAACATAATCACCTATGGTATTCTGTTGTGCTTATGAGAAATCTTGGCTGAGTTCAGTTACTGTCTATGTTAGTTTCAAAATAAAATAATAAGTTTATCAACCAGTTCCATTTTCATAGATGAGAGGAGTTTAACACAACAGTAAGCCAACAGTTAATGTTTGCACAGAGACTTGATTTAATTGATAGCTAACTACGGCACCATAATTAGTTATAGAACCTTTCTTTTCTCTTATCTGAATTCTTTCTTCTAATGACTGTAAAGTTGGAAGAGCATGCTCTGATTGAAATATTTATTTTTTTATTATTATTTATTGAAAAGTAAGAGTAGACAATATTAACAAATGCTTTCCTAGTTATCTCAGAATAATAAACTGGTAACAGGATGTCCAATGGGAATTTACCCGTTCTTAGATTTTTTGAGGGGAGAGGGGTTTCCCAATGGCTCAGTGTAAAGAATCCACATATAATGTAGAAGACGTGGGTTTGATCCCTGGATTTGGAAGCCCCTGGAGGAGGAAATAGCACCCCACTCCAGTATTCTTAAGGAGGGAGGAGAAGGTGATGACAGAGGATGAGATGGTTGGATGGCATCATCAACTCAATGGACATGAGTCTGAGTAAACTGCGGGAGTCGGTGATAGACAGGGAGGCCTGGCGTGCTGCAGTCCATGGGGTCACGGCTGAGTGACTGAGCACGCACAAGCACGGATTTTTTTTTTCTTTTCGTTCCCCCAGCATTTATAGTGCGTTCATTTATGCCACAATATAGCCTCTATAAATTCTGATAAATCTGGTCTGAAGTGCAAATTTATTTCTTGAAATGTAGCACCACATCAATTTAAAAGATTCTTTAGATTTTTACAAAGCGTGAAATTTATTCAAATATAATTTACATAGATATTTTAATGTCTGTTTGATAATGGTGGCAGTGAAGCTCTTCATATTTGTGTTAGGTAACTTTTACATTAAATATCAACACTTTAGAGCTATCTGCTGAAAATGTCATTAAAGTCTGCTTCTGAAAGCTATGATGGGGGCAACAAGTCCTGGTAAAAGTTAACACAATATGCCATACCATTCTATACACAATTCAAGCTTTTAGTAAGCTTTCAAAATGTGTGCCCTTTCTGAGGTAAATAAACAATATGGATGCAGTGTGAATAACCATGAGAACTAGAAATGGATAATCAACTATAATATCTCTAAAGAATAGAACTAGGAGGTTTTCACTTTTAATTTTGTACTTTCTGTACTCTTTGTGTGCATATTTCTGCATGCATAACTCCAACAATAATAGTTCCAACAGTAATAGCTAAAGGTTTGTCTTCTCAAATGTACAGTTGAGTGAAAAATAAAAGGCAATAATTTGAGATATAAAATTATGAAACTGTTCCAAGTGATTTTTATGTGAATGAAATTTCCTCCCATTTAAATGGCTTCAAAAAATTCTAAAACTTTCCCATCTTTTCCACTAGCTTTTAAGATATAATTGAGATATAACATTGTGTAAGTTAAAAATACATAATGTGATGGCTTGATACATGTATCTATTGTGAAATAATTACCACAATAAGGTTAATTAACACTTATTGACAGAATGTTAATTAACATTATCTGACAGAATGTGGTCCACTGGAGAAGGGAATGGCAAACCACTTCAGTATTCTTGCCTTGAGAACCTCATGAACTGTATGAAAAGACAACATGATAGGATACTGAAAGAGGAACTCCCCAGGTCAGTAGGTGCCCAATATGCTTCTGGAGATCAGTGGAGAAATAACTCCAGAAAGAATGAAGGGATGGAGCCAAAGCAAAAACAATACCCAGCTGTGGATGTGACTGGTGATAGAAGCAAGGTCCGATGCTGTAAAGGGCAATACTGCATAGGAACCTGGAATGTCAGGTCCATGAATCAAGGCAAATTGGAAGTGGTCAAACAAGAGATGGCAAGAGTGAACATCGACATTCTAGGAATCAGCGAACTAAAATGAACTGGAAAGGGTGAATTTAACTCAGATGACCATTATATCTACTACTGTGGGCAGGAATCCCTCAGAAGAAATGGAGTAGCCATCATGGTCAACAAAAGAGTCCAAAATGCAGTACTTGGATGCAATCTCAAAAATGACAGAATGATCTCTGTTCATTTCCAAGGCAAACCATTCAATATCATGGTAATCCAAGTCTATGCCTCAACCAGTAATGCTGAAGAAGCTGAAGTTGAATGGTTTCATGAAGACCTACAAGACCTTTTAGAACTAACACCCAAAAAAGATGTCATTTTCATTACAGGGGACTGGAATGGAAAAGTAGGAAGTCAAGAAACACCTGGAGTAACAGGCAAATTTGGCCTTGGAATGTGGAATGAAGCAGAGCAAAGACTAATAGAGTTTTGCCAAGAAAATGCACTGGTCACAGCAAACACCCTCTTCCAACAACACAAGAGAAGACTCTACACATGAACATCACCAGATGGTCAACACCGAAATCAGACTGATTATATTCTTTGCAGCCAAAGATGGAGAAGCTCTATACAGTCAACAAAAACAAGACCAGGAGCTGACTGTGGCTCAGATCATGAACTCCTTATTTCCAAATTCAGACTGAAATTGAAGAAAGTAGGGAAAATCGCTAGACCATTCAGGTATGACCTAAATCAAATTCCTTATGATATACAGTGGTAGTGAGAAATAGATTTAAGGGCCTATATCTGATAGATAAGAGTGCCTGATGAACTATGGAATGAGGTTCCTGACATTGTACAGGAGACAGGGGTCAAGACCAAATCCAAGGAAAAGAAATGCAAAAAAGCAAAATGGCTGTCTGGGGGAGCCTTACAAACAGCTGTGAAAAGAAGAGAAGTGAAAAGCAAAGGAGAAAAGGAAAGATATAAGCATCTGAATGCAGAGTTCTAAAGAATAGCAAGAAGAGATAAGAAAGCCTTCTTCAGTGATCAATGCAAAGAAATAAAGGAAAATAACAGAATGGGAAAGACTAGAGATCTCTTCAAGAAAAGCAGAGATACCAAGGGAACATTTCATGCAAAGATGGGCTCGATAAAGGAGAGAAATGGTGTAGACCTAACAGAAGCAGAAGATATTAAGAAGAGGTGGCAAGAATACACAGAAGAACTGTACAAAAAGGATCTTCGTGACCCAGATAATCACGATGGTGTGATCACTAATCTAGAGCCAGACATCCTGGAATGTGAAGTCAAGTGGGCCTTAGAAAGCATCATTATGAACAAAGCTAGTGGAGGTGATGGAATTCCAGTTGAGCTAGTTCAAATCCTGAAAGACGATGCTGTGAAAGTGCTGCACTCAATATGCCAGCACATTTGGAAAACTCAGCAGTGGCCACAGGACTGGAAAAGGTCAGTTTTCATTCCAATCCCAAAGAAAGACAATGCCAAAGAATGCTCAAACTACCGCGCAATTGCACTCATCTCACACGCTAGTAAAGTAATGCTCAAAATTCTCCAAGCCAGGCTTCAGCAATACGTGAACTGTGAACTCCCTGATGTTCAAGCTGGTTTTAGAAAAGGCAGAGGAACCAGAGATCAAATTGCCAACATCTGCTGGATCATGGAAAAAGTGAGAGAGTTCCAGAAAAACATCTATTTCTGCTTTCTTGACTATGCCAAAGCCTTTGACTGTGTGGATCACAATAAACTGTGGAAAACTCTGAGAGAGATGGGAATACCAGAGCACCTGACCTGCCTCTTCAGAAGTCTGTATGCAGGTCAGGAAGCAACGGTTAGAACTGGACATGGAACAACAGACTGGTTCCAAATAGGAAAAGGAGTACTTCAAGGCTGTATATTGTCACCCTGCTTATTTAACTTCTATGCAGAGTACATCATGAGAAATGCTTGACTGGAAGAAACACAAGCTGGAATCAAGATTGCTGGGAGAAACATCAATCACTTCAGATATGCAGATGACACCACCCTTATGGCAGAAAGTGAAGAGGAACTAAAAAGCCTCTTGATAAAAGTGAAAGAGGAGAGTGAAAAAGTTTGCTTAAAGCTCAACATTCAGAAAACAAAGATCATGACATCCAGTTCTATCACTTCATGGGAAGTAGATGGGGAAATAGGGGAAACAGTGTCAGACTTTATTTTTGGGGACTCCAAAATCACTGCAGATGGTGATTGCAGCCATGAAATTAAAAGATGCTTACTCCTTGGAAGGAAAGTTATGACCAACCTAGATAGCATATTCAAAAGCAGAGATATTACTTTGCCGACTAAGGTCCATCTAGTCAAGGCTATGGTTTTTCCAGTAGTCATGTATGGATGTGAGAGTTGGACTGTGAAGAAAGCTGAGCGCCAATGAATTGATGCTTTTGAACTGTGGTGTTGGAGAAGACTCTTGAGAGTCCCTTGGACTGCAAGGAGATCCAACCTGTCCATTCTGAAGGAGATCAACCCTGGAATTTCTTTGGAAGGAATGATGCTAAAGCTGAAGCTCCAGGACTTTGGCCACTTCATGCGAAGAACTGACTCATTGGAAGAGACTCTGATGCTGGGAGGGATTGGGGGCAGGAGGAGAAGGGGACGACAGAGGATGAGATGGTTGGATGGCATCACCAACTCGATGGACGTGAGTCTGAGTGAACTCCGGGAGTTGGTGAAAGGACAGGGAGGCGTGACGTGCTGCAATCATGGAGTTGCAAAGAGTCGGACACGACTGAGTGACTGAACTGAACAGATGAACCCGATGTCCTTGGTGTCTCTTTTATGTCCAGTTTTCCTCTTCTTATAAGGAGAGGGGTCAGATTGGATTAGGTCTCATCCTAATGGCCCCATTTTAACTTAATCACCACTTTAAAAGCATCATATTCCAAAGTAGTAATACTCTGAAGGACTTGCTGTCAGGACTTCAACATAGGATTTTTGGGAGGGCTACCTCACAGCCTGTAGCCACACAACTTTTGCAATAAAATCCCATCTTCTGAAACAGGAAGAGACCAAAGTTATTTTGCAGGATTGAAATTGGCTATTTAACCTATGATGATTTTTGAGAATATGGATATTAAATATGTCAGTTCTCTTTTTTGATTTTATTAATGATGTTGAAGCTGAAACTCCAATACTTTGGCCACCTTATGCAAAGAGCTGAGTCATTTGAAAAGACCCTGATGCTGGGAAAGATTGAAGGCAGGAGGAGAAGGGGATGACAGAGGATGAGATGGTTGAATGGCATCACTGACTCAGTGGACATGGGTTTGGGTGAACTCCAGGAGTTGGTTATGGACAGGGAGGCCTGGCATGCTGCGGTTCATGGGGTCGCAAAGAGTTGGACATGACTGAGTAACTGAACTGGATTGAACTGAATGACTAGACATGTTTTTAAAATTCAAGAAAGTAAGCAACAGGCTTATAATCATAACTCAGTTATGTGCTTCTTACTTTAGTCTTATAAAACTATCATTTCTAGGGAATACCATCATGAAATTAGTATTTTAATTTATTTTCCAGACTGTATGGTGACTCATATTAAGAAAGCAGATTGTGAAACCTCCTTTTAGGAGCAACAGATAATTAAAAATTAATTAATAATTCCAAAGTTCTTGAGAATAATCTGTTTTAACCACAGTAAATATTCCTCTTCTTCAGTATAGTTTGCAATATTGGATTTCTTGATTAAGCTGGGTTTATTTCTAAATAATAGAACATAAATCGTGGACACGTTTGCTTTCTAAATACCAAATTGCAATTGGAGTTAAAGCTTACTGAGCTTTTAGAGTTGTACTCTCAACAAACATAATCCATAATCTCTGTTTGCTATTTGTTTTTCGGTAAGAAATATTTTGTGATATAATGAGAAGGGATCAGTTGCTCAGTCCTGTCTGACTCTTTGCGACCCCATGGATGGTAGCCCGCCAAGTTCCTCTGTCCTTGGGATTTTTCAGGCAAGAATACTGGAGTGGGTTGCCATTTCTTTCTCCAGGGGATCTTCCCAACCCAGGGATCAAACCCGTGTCTCCTGTTTTGGCAGGCAGATTCTTTACCACTGAGCCACCAATGAAGGCCTTTGTTGGGTAATACAGTGGTCAGCTAAGAACCATAAAAATAATCAGAAGGACAGATTTCCCAAGTTGCATAATGCTATTGCCCAGTTCATCACACAATTTTTTTAATGACAGCCATTTTACTCAATAATTGCGTGTCAGTAGCTGAAAGATTGAGACAGACAGTGCACTTTTAGTTGTCACATTTTGGAAGCGTTCTTAGGAAAAATAATAGCCCTTTGGTTGGTTAGTAAGTGATGGGTTTCTTAGGACTTATTGCTTGATAATTTTATTAGACAAGCAAATAAATTCAAATGGTCAGCTACATTCCAATTTGTATTCTTCTAAAAGTCCTCCCCTTTTGCATTATTGGATTTTGACACTCCTACACACCAGTTACTTGTTAGAGTGTTCAAAAGAAATTGTTGCAATTAATTTTCTGGTCTCTTCTCTCTTTGATGTGTCATGATAACGCTTTGAATAATTTTCAGTGTCTGGCATTTGTCAAGGACAATTTCTTGTTTTGGAGGAGGGGAAGAAAAAATGAAGGAAAGAATATATATTCTTTCTTAAACAGGGGACAAAAATCATTTTTGTCTAAATAGCCTAAAGCATTTTGCTAGATAGGTGACAAAAAACAGGTAACTATTTGGCATAGTCAATTATCATAAAGATCTTTTCTCTTTGGGATAGTCATGAAGGGCAGAATTAGACCAGCATTTGGTAGTATGCGATATGTCTAGGTTATCTTGCCCAAAAGAAATTCAGATAGACGAGCTTTGCAAACTGGAGCCATCTGAAGTTTAAAAATGGCTGCAGGTGTCTTCGTAGGAGACTCATTTTATTTTCTAATGATTAGAAAGAATGAGCAGACCATGAACTCTAGGGTTATGCTTGGTCTGTCATGTCCTGCACAGGATGTTCTGAGCAGTTTCTGTTTGTAATTGTACCATGGTTCTACTCTTCCTGTTCACTCTATACTTGCATTTTAAGGTTTAGAGGTATTTTACCTTTCCTTGCTTCTTTACAAACTTGTTTTATTTTTTCGTCCATAGTGCCATTCCTAAAGTAATGACAAATTTTCAGTAGTGGGTAAGAATGGAAAGAAATGATAAAACCATTGATCTGGAGGAGTTTCTTATTCATGGCCTTGTTCATTTAATAATCAGTACCTAGGAGAAGGCAATGGCACCCCACTCCAGTACTCTTGCCTGGAAAATCCCGTGGATGGAGGAACCTGGTAGGCTGCAGTCCATGGGGTCGCTAAGAGTCGGACACGACTGAGCGACTACACTTTGACTTTTCACTTTCATGCATTGGAGAAGGAAGTGGCAACCCACTCCAGTATTCTTGCCTGGAGAATCCCAGGGACGGGGGAGCCTGGTGGGCTACCATCTATGGGGTCGCACAGAGTCGGACATGACTGAAGCGACTTAGCAGCAGCAGCAGCAGCACCCAGGAGGTATTTGGTCAATTTTTGTAGGGTTGAATGGAATTCTTTACAGAGTAAATGACAATAATGGGAATAGTATTACAGAAGCTTTTCATCTAAGGGAAACATCAAGACTAAAATTTCTATATATCCTTCTTCTTATGGATCATGAGCTTTACCTTGTAAAACAAACTACATTTAAACATAAGACTTTCCTTAGTGACAGATCAAGGCCAACAGAATGAACTTGAGAAATATGTGTTGAATGTTTCTTTAAAAGTCTGTTGTGAAGCATAAACCTAAGAATATAAGATTGTCCTTTTGTTCACATAAAGTTATTGTTGCTCTAGCTTGAGCAGGTTCAACTATATTGACCTTAAAAATTCAGATGTGTGAAAACTTAGTATCTCTTGCTTTCTTGGTAGACCTTTGCCCAGTTTGGCTTCTCAGCAGCTTATCCATCTGTCATTAGGCTCAACCTTTCATGTTCGTAATGACCATGTTTTCCTCAAAAGGATTATATGTCTTTGGTCAAATATAAACATCAACACTAAGAAGTTCTTCAGTGTTTCCAGGCAAATCAGATGTGTCTTCATCCTCTATATATTGTTAAACTTGAGTTTAACATTATGTAGATTCTTAAATTCATTCACTTCGTGTTTCATTCAGTCAACAAGCATTCACTGGTTGCCTGCTGTGTACAAATTGAGAAAGACAGAATATGATTAAGGCAGGGTTTGTGCTCTGAAAGACCTCACAGCTTAATGGGCAGGCTAACATGGACGGGCTGTTCATTAGAATGACTCATGTTGAAGCTGAGACTCCAATACTTTGGCCACCTGATGTGAGGAGCTGACTTATTTGAAAAGACCCCGATGCTGGGAAAGATTGAGGGCAGAAGGAGAAGGGGACGACAAAGGATGAGATGGTTGGTGGCATCACTGACTCAATGGACATGGGTTTGGGTGGACTCTGGGAGTTGGTGATGGACGGGGAGGCCTGGTGTGTTGTGGTTCATGGGGTCGCAAAGAGTCGGACGTGACTGAGCAACTGAACTGAACTAAACTGAACTGAACATGTACACACCAGAAACAAAGAGCAGGTCAGGGCTGGAACTCAGAAGCTGTGGAGACCTGGGTCAAATCCCACTCCAACTTTGCTCCAGGGGATGTTACATGACTTTTATTTAGGAGCCTCTGTTTCCTTATTGATAAAACAGGTTTCAAATATAAAATGCTTATCTTAGTGAAAAGCATTTAAGAAGTGTTCATAGAATAGACTAGAGCAATGCTTATCCAATAGAAATGTAACATAGGCCACATATGTAACTTAACTTTTTCTAGTAGCCACATTAAAAAGGTGAAAAGGCATCAATGAAATTACTTTTAATGATATCCTTTATTTAATTCAGTATGCCCAAAATATTCAGTCATGTCCAACTCTTTGCATCCCCATGGATCATAACCCACTAGGCTCCTCCGTCCATTTCATTCTCCAGGCAAGAATACTAGAGTAGGTTGCCATGCCGTCCTCCAGGGGATCTTCCTGACCCAGGGATTGAGTCTTCTGTATTGGCAGATGGGTTCTTTACCAGTAGCGCCACCTGGGAAACCCTTTATTTAATTCAGTATGTCCAAAATATTAGCTTTTCCATGTGCCATTAGTATAAAATATTATGAATCAGCTAGTTTGCATTCTTTGTTTTGTCTTTGAAATATGCTTTGTATTTTACATTTTTAGCATGGATGTTAACTTTTCATTGAGGGTATTTGAATCTCTATTTAGATTTCATAAATTTTAGGGTGGAAAAAAGTAGATTTACATACCCAAGTAGATCCAAATAAAAGGTTTTTGCAAACTGAATTGAGTATCAGTTTTAAAATTTAGTCCAATTAAGAGTAAGTTAAAAATTCTGGTCCTTATTCACACTAGCCACATTTTAAGTGCTCAACAGCCTTAGGGGGCCCGTGACTATCATACTGGGTAGTACAGTTCAAGAATGACAACTCAGTAAGATGAATGCTGTAGCAGAGGCATGAGCAGAGAGCTCTAGTGAGTAAAGGAAGGGATCTGTGAAGTGGATCTTGAAAACCCAATAGAAACTTACCAGGAAGAGAGGAGGAGGGAAAACACTTCCGTCTGATCTCTTGCAAGCATGTGAAGTAGCAACAGTAGATTCACTCAATAGTTTAACAGCGAGTCATCGAACACACATCATGTGAGATGCAGGGGCTAGGTGTTGGGGCTTCAGTTAGCTAGACATGACCCTTGAGCTTAAGGAGCTTAGAAACTAACTATGATTCTTGGGCCTTTGAGCTTAAGGAGCTTAGAAACTAACTATGATTCTTAACTAACTATGATTTGCTCAGTCATTTCAGAGAGATAGATGTGGGTGTCATTTTGGGTGTGCCAAAATGCCTAGCCTCTGTAGCTCAGATTTCTAGCTTGTCACCTTCAAAGGATCCTTGTGAATGGGACTTTTTCGAGCTGTAAGCAAATTTACTTGCATATTAATTTCCAGTGAAAAAATGTTTTGTTGTTGTTTTATTATTGCTTGTAATTGGTATGGCCTGTAGTCATTTGCTTGTTGGCATTTCAGCTGTCAGCTGTTGGGTTGAGCTAAATCTCGTTCCTGTCTTTGGCTCTTTTCATACCTGGGCAGTGGTGGAAGTGCTTGCTGTTCTGTTAGCTATCTGGGATATTGGACCTGTCCCTGAGACAAACAGAAGATGACTTAGATTCAGATGAATCATTTCTGCTGCTAGTGAAGACCCTCATAGAGTCATCAGTACATTACTTAATTTTGCAATTCTGAGTCCTTAGTATGGACCAAGTCAACTCTCAAATTTGCAGATTTCTATCCAGTTGACTGTGTAGATTTTGCCTGTTGCCTTGTCTTTACCAACTCTCCCTGAACATTAGGCAAAACAAACAAACAAAGACACCAGCAAAACAGACAAGACACAGCTTGGTAATTCTAGAAAGATTCTCAAGAAAAACTATTTTCTGCAAGATAATTGTCTACTCCTTAGAATATTCAGTAAAGGAGACTTCCATGGCATCCCTGATTATGTTTTTCAGTATCTCATAATCCTTCTGGTTACAGGAAGCTTTTCCTAAAATCCAATCCATGTGTCCATTTTGTCACTGGATGTCTTTAATAAGGCTACTTCCCATCAGTAATAGAGCTCTCTTATCTTCTGAGAAATATGGGCTGAGATGACATTCAAAACCAACTGTGAGAAATTAAAATATCTAAGTAGAATTCAATTTGGGAACCAAAACACTAGAAATAATAAATTTGGTAATTGATTTTGGCATTGAAAGCTAGGCTAAAGACAGCAAGTATAGCATCTATGTGTACAAATGCAAAGTTTTTTACCCAGAGTAATTTTGACCTCTGTTGCTAAGCTGCAGCCATGCTGGAGCAGACAGTCGGATTCAGAACCTGTTGTCCACTCTTGGTTGTAATAATTTGAGCACTGAAGGACTACTATTTTCAAGTATTGTTTCTACGATTAAAAGTGATTTTAAATAGGTAAATTGCACATTCCGTGGGCTAAGTAGTTATTTTTAGAAAATCTATTTTTGAAAACCTTGTTAGGTATAATGTAAAAGGCAAAAAATTAAAGTGCATGTGGGTGTTACATTTTAGAAATGTAAGAGTCCCTTCCTATC
This sequence comes from Ovis aries, assembly GCF_016772045.2. NCBI lineage: Eukaryota > Metazoa > Chordata > Mammalia > Artiodactyla > Bovidae > Ovis > Ovis aries. The sequence goes on from NC_056061.1 coordinate 76,789,055, forward strand.
TTTTCTTCATTCCTTCATTAATCCACCAGTTCTCCTGGCAGCTATGAAAGTAAAAATGTCTGTTGCTCAGTCGTATCTCTTTGTGACCCCCATGGACTGTAGCCCACCAGGCTCCTCTGTCCTTGGAATTCTCCAGGCAAGAACACTGGAGTGCTTTGCTATTTCCTCTTCCAGGGGATCTTCCCAACCCAGGATTGAACCCAGGTTATAACCCAGTGGTTATGGCCATATTTTAAATGATTTGCTTGTGTCTTTCCCAGCAAACAGAGAGTCCTGACTTCCTGCTTTGGAAAATTAAGAATATAGATCATTTATTCTATTCCTTCTCCCTTCCCCTTTCTCCACCCATCAATTTTTGTTTCATGCACAAATGTGTGTGCATGTGCTTGTGTGTGTGTGTGTTATATGCCTGCTCTTGAGTTTATTTTGTCTGGAAGATAGCTCAGGAAGAAGATAGGTCAGAGTTGCTGCTTGCCCATCTTCCTTACAGGGAAGGATTCTCATGCTGGAAACCTTGACCTTTTCCAGGAAGATCACTTACATTTCCTCGCAGATTGTTTCTCGTCCTTCAGCCTAAGTACTGGTGGGCTTTGTTGTGAGCAGTGGCCCAAGGATTTCAGATCTCTGCTAGGCTTCTGTTTTACCCTGCTTCATCTCATCCCACCCATCAATCATTTGTCTTCCAGGAATTCTGTGAAAAGTGTTTGGTTGGTTAATGTTATATTCCTCCAGTTGGCAGCACTTTTAAGAATGTTTCTTCCCTGTATATCATTATCATTTTAATAGGCTCTTGGATTATTAGTATTAATTACAAAAACTATACCGTATCTGTCTTTTAAGCGTCTATTTCTTTGTTACTTGGGTGTCTCATAAATGCATATAGTAATTCTTTCCCCAAATAATGTGAAGAATGGAAATAAATGACTATCTTCGTTGCTTGCTGTGCTGTGCTGAGTCACTCTGTCCTGTGCAACTCCTTGTGACCTCATGGACTATAGCCCGTCAGGCTCTTCTGTCCATGGGGATTCTCCAGGCAAGAATACTGGAGTGGATTGCCATGCCCTCCTCCAGGGGATCTTCCCAACCCAGGAATCGAACCCAGATCTCCCACATTACAGGCTGATTCTTTACCATCTGAGCCCCCAGGGAAGCCTAAGGATACTGGAGTGGGTAGCCTATCCCTTCTCCAAGTTATCTTCCTGACCCAGGAATCGAACTGGGGTCTCCTGCATTGCTGGCAGATTCTTTACCAGCTAAACTACCAGGGAAGCCCTCTTTGTTTGCTACTTGGGTTTCATTGTGAGGTCAATACAATTAAAAGCTCCAACTTCAGGTAGTTTTAAAGAATATGCTTATATTTATATACGAATCTCCAAATATAATCTCTGGTCTCCTCTTTTTATTTCCTGGTGAACACCAGAAAACCCTGTGTGTATGTGTGTGTGCATGCACGTGCTAAGTTGCTTCAGTTGTGTTTGACTCTTTGTAACCCTATGGACTGTAGCCTGCCAGGCTCCTCTGTCCATGGGATTCTCCAGGCAAGAATACTGAAGTGGGTTGCCATGCCCTCCTCTAGGGGATCTTCCCAACCCAGGGACTGAACCCAGGTCTCATTATGTCTCCTGCATTGCCAGGAGGATTCTTCACTACTAGTGCAACCTAGGAAGCCCACGAGAAATCCTAGGCACATATATACCCAATAAAAAGTTGTTAAATTAAGATGGGAAATAGTCCTCCCAATAAAGTGAAAGCAAAGCATAAGAGCCCACTAAAGTCCTAACACACTCCTCAAGCTGCTGATCCAGGACCTGTGGGTTTTAAACTCCATCCTACTTATTATTTCATGTGCGACAGCAAGTAGCTTCAAAAGCCCTCCATCAAAAGTGAGTCCAGGAAACTATGTCAAAATAAGTAAAGAGGCTTTCTTGTTTTCTCTTTATGCAGTAAAGTATGTTGTGACCGGTAGTGGAAAGCTTACTAAATCACATTTTTAAAAAATCTTTGTAACCAGGAGAGAGGTGCTCATTGAGAAAGAGGCAGGAGAAAAAACAGGAGAGAGACAGATTCATTAAGCCTGCCCGTTTTTTGCTTAGGGTACATTTATTTGAGAATTTATCACTGAAAGGATCAATTTCCCCACTTTCCAAGTCAGGTTTCTTACCTTGACTTAAAATGAATCTTTATAAATACTATTTAAATAATGTCATTTTCCCAGATGCAAAGAAGAAGTCTTTAGGCCTTTCATGTGCCCTCACATACCCTCAGCATTTCACAAACTCCAGCATGGGATCTTGTTGAGGGGATACACAAATAGAAAAGGCACAGACGGACACACACTCAGAAGCTACAGTGTGCTCATGCATCACCTTCTGTGTTCCCAAGGTCAACATCTGCATGAAAATTAGCCCTTAGCAGCAGGGGTGTTTGCTCTAGATACCTAACTCCTGAGTCTGTCAAAGGATTTTTGACTTCCCATGCTGGAAAAGGAAATAACTCTTACCTTACTGATCAGCCTAACTGCTTGTCTTTCTTCCTTCTGATCATCTATCATCCATCCATTCAGGATTTATTGAGCACTTATGTGCCAGAGAAGGCAATGGCACCCCACTCCAGTGCTCTTGCCTGGAGAATCCCATGGATGGAGGAGCCTTGTGGGCTGCAGTCCACGAGGTCACTAGGAGTCGGACACGACTGAGCGACTTCACTTTCGCTGGAGAAGGAAATGGCAACCCACTCCAGTGTTCTTGCCTGGAGAATCCCAGGGACAGGGGAGCCTGGTGGACAGCCGTCTATGGGGTTGCACAGAGTCGGACATGACTGAAGCGACTTAGCCGCAGCAGTAGCAGTATGTACCAGAAGGCACCTAGGAGATAGAAAAGAGAATTGTATACAACTCTTATAGGTGCATAAGCTCATAATTAAGAGATAGTTTCTTTTTTTTTTTCTTGGACTGCCTATTTATTTCAAGTTTAAGATTTTCTTTTATACTTTTACAAAAGCATTAGGTCAGAGGTTTGACATTTTCAGTTCCCCCTCACCCAGATGTATTATCTTCATAAACCACTGCTGCTCTTCAAACAGAGTTCCTGCTTCAGTGATTCTCTTGGAATCAGCCTTACCTTCTATTATCTACTTCCTCTGCTGTGGCCTATAGTTAACTTGTGATTCCATTGTAACCCATGCTACATTCCCCAGTTTACTGCTTATCTTCCTAAATCCTGTTTGCCCCTAACATCCTGAGCTCACTATCTCTTAAAAAGGCTTCTAGCTATAGTGTCTCTAAAATCTTTAACTTCTAACTATTCTAAGCCCTAAATTCAGTAAACTCCTTTGCCGTAAACATTTTCCTCACACATAGGCTTCAGATAGCAATCCCTCCCATGGCCTCAAGCTGTGGCCTATTGCTCATCCTGGAACACTCTTTTGTAAAAGTCCTTAAACAAATGTCAATGATATAACTTTATGAATTATTCTCTGAGCAAAGCTGCAGAAGGCTTTGTGCCTTCTCATGCTCCTCTCAAGAACAATAAGCACCTTAATATTCCTTTTCAGAAGCTCAGCCGAGGAGAGGAAAAAACAAGTCAGAATTACAAGGTCCAACTCCTTCATCCCGGGTCAGTAATGCCTAACGCAGCTCCTGACATCTCCCCCTTTTTTATTTTTTAGAGCATAGATATGAAACTCAGTAGATAGAGCAGAAACACTTCGGTTGAGTATTCTGCAAAGGCACAGGGCTATTACACAAATCAGAACTAACAGGCATAAGCACATGGCTGCAGTAATCATTATTGCTGAAAAGGATCCATGGGAAAGATACAGATTTTCGAGAGGAATTAGAAAGCCATTGAGAGGAAAAGTCAGACTCTGCCTGCTTCATATTCTGAATATCCTGATGTAACTTAGAAATAGCAATACTAAAATCTGAATAATTCCAGACACCTAAAATATGATTCCTAAAGCATTCCCAAGAGTGCATGGACTCATTCACTTGTAGAGGGGTAATGCACATCCATTTAAATTCAGCATGGCACCTTAAAGACAATTTAATTTTTAAATTTGTAATTTCTTGCCCCATAAGTAGAACTCCTTCTTCTAAAGCATTTACCTTATTTTCTTATCTATAATTTCCTGCTTAGTAAGAGCTATGGAGACATTTTTGGACAGCTGATTGACAAACGAGGCCATATGCACTTCTTTTGACAGGGCAACAGCAGAAAGTGTAACTGATGCAATTATGGCAATCAAGGCAGTTATTCCCACAACCAGAGCTGCAATGAATCTCTTAGGTCAAGAAATTAAGCCATTAAGTTCATATAAAACTTTCAATGCATAATCATCAAACCATTGTCCCTCTAATTTTACAGGAACCATCAAATATGGTGCTTGCTTTACAATCATCACAGCCTTATAATTATTATAATCATTCCCATCAACACAATTTGATATAAAACAATTCACACATATAACATTGTAAACAGTTTCTCCTTCAGAAACTTCCAAATCACTCTGATTTCTGTGCTTTCGCATGGGGACCTGTTCACTGAAGCTCACTAAAGGAGGAACCCATCCATTGGCATGCCACCTAGTAATTACTAAACGCATAGGAGAAATTAATTATTCCATGTGGACCTATAAGGTTCTACATAAATCAAGCCCCATCATCGATTCAGTCAGAAAATGTCTGGTGGCAGCAATGGGAATAGATATCTTATGGCATACATGCATTCTTTCCAACGAGGAAAGCCAGAAATTCTGCTTATGCTTTCCCAGGTTTGTAGTCTTTGTTCATCAGAGTCTGAAGTGGGGAGTGCATAGCTTGGATAGACCTTTAAATGAGGGGCTGCCTTTTTTAGGGCATCAAATAGTCTTTCTTGTGCTCCTGGCATCAGCAGCTGTAAAGACCAAAAGTCTCTCTTGCCATCGCTTCTCGGAGAATCAGTAAGCATGCCTTATCAGAAAGTTTCAGCTTGCCCCAAGTTGGTACTGTGCTGGAGGTGGTTGTTTAAGTACAATGACCTCACCTTGGACTCGATGAGCTTCTGGTCTCCCCATCTGTTTTTGGTCCCGGACTCAAGGACTTCAGAGATTTTAGTAACCTCAGGTGTCCAAACAGGAGAAGTAGAATCTCTTCAGTGTCCCTGTTCAGGCGCCACTTGCCGGAGTCCAGCTCCAGCAGCCAGGGAATCAACCTGAAGAGATGGACGGTGTCAGCGATGAGGCAGCCTCTCAGTTTTCTTGGACTGCCTCAAGAGACAGTTTCAAATGGGAAATGCTGTAAGGTTATGATTTCAAATGTATGTCTATTATTTGATGAGAGCATTTTAAAGTTCAGCATTGAAATTCTAAATATATTGTGTTCTTAATTTAATTTTTTTGGTCAAACCTTCACAAACTGAATCATCCATACTGTTGCTTTATTGGATTTATTTCACCTAACTGGCAAGAATTGTCGGGGAAACTGAATATATTCGCAGCAAAATTACTTGCATGGCACACTGATTTTCTCATCTTGAATCCTAGTGAGTACTATGATTATTAATAAGCTCCTACTTAATGAATGATTACCGGACACTGGGCACTATTTAAGCACTTTCTATTTATTGGCTTGTTTCCTCATCATGGCAACACTATGAGGAAGGGGCTTCTTTTTTTTATTCTCTTCTTTTCAGATGAAGAAACCAAGGCATGGAAAAGTTAAGTAGCTTTCTCAAAGTTTCTCCACTATGAAGTTGATGAGTCAGTATTCCAGAGGTCACATTCTTAAGTGCTCACATCTGTGTCACACTGAATATTATCTACTCTACTGAAGTTTCCTCTGGGGAAAGACATTGCCTATCAAGAATATTAATATCTTCTCATAAACAGCTCATCATGTTAGTCCTTACAGTATGCTTGAACCAATGTTCTTGTCTATGAAAAATGAGGACATCATGGCTGCTGGCCATGGTTACCACAGAATTGCATTAAAATTTCTCTGTACAGTATTGAGATGCTTCTCAGTTTGACTACACTCCCCTGGACAAATACTTCCTTCTCTCAGCACATACCCTCTGCTTTAGCCAGAGCAGCCGCCTCTCTGTCATCTAAATGGGTTATACTCATGCCCAGGCCCAAGTCTCTGCTTGTGTGGTTTCCGTGTTGCTTCTTCTGCCCCACTGTCTTCATTTGCGTCTTCATGTTTTCATTTACGTCTCCATGTTTTCATTTACGTCTCCATGTTTTCATTTACGTCTCCGTCGTATCTGATGGTCTGCACCAACCCCCTCCGCTTAGTACACCCCTTCTGCATTGCTTTTCCTCTCCTCAAGATGCTTTAAGCTTGTAGGTTGTGCCTCAGGATTGGGTACCAAGTCTCGCAGTGCCTCATTTTGATCCTAAGAGACCATGTTATATATATAACTCTTTATAGATCATTTACTTTCTAGCAATTGAATAATAAACATGTCTGTAGAGGCAAAATTTGGGGTCTATCCCAATATGCAAAATAAATTAAAGTGCACTAATTTCAGTCCCTAATACCTGCTTTGAACATAACAGATCGTCAGTGAATATTTGAGGGGATCACATTTGTTGTATTGGTTTTCGTGAACAAATCTCATAAGTGTCACAGTTGGAGTAAAGTACGGAGAAGCTGATCCTTGAATCATCTTAAACAGGTGAGAAGCCACTGTCTCCTTAGTAAAGACGAAGGAGATTTGAGTGACAAGAAGGTTTTCAGCCCATCCGAAGGTATTTATTCTAATACTTGATCCCAGCTGGCAAAATGGGATAAATAATCTTTCATAAGCAGGTGCTATTTTCTCCTTACCTAAATGCCCTTCCTCATCCTGGCTAAAGGAAGAGTAAGATGGTCAAATAAAACAAGAAGACAATGTGAAGAGCATCTCCCTGTTTATTGTTTTGCCCAAGCTTAGTTAATAGGACTAGATTTGATCATTCTTTGGGGAAAATCAGTATTGTATATATTTGGCTCCTTAGTTTGCTCATAATATACTCATTTAGTTTTTTGCCCATTCAATTAACATATAATTTACCAATCAACTAGTAAATGAAAAGATCTGTGGTAGCCCATTCAAGAAATGGAAATTGAGACATCAAATGTCTGTAAACCCAAACTGTTGTGCTCAAATTCCACAATTGTTTTTTGGTAGTAACCTTAGGAAACTTAGAATGCTTTTACACTGATCCAAAAACAAAAAAAAAAGCTGTTTTCTTCCTTTCAGTCTCAGTCCCAGTGTTGTAGGATGAGACAGAGGAAACGAAGTATCCTAGAAGGTTAACATTGTAGCTTGTAAGAACTTCAAATGGACAAGTATAACCCACTACAAACTCTAATAGTGGTGCATCAGAAGAAAAATGTACCCTGAGAAGTAATGTGCAGAATAGCTATGATTGCTGGAAGCTGATTGATCCAGGAATTTAAGTTATTTCTCAACCAACTCTGGCCATGCTTTTGACTTTTTATCAAAATGCTTTCAATAATACGAATTCAAAAACGGCATAAAATACACTGTCTGCCTCTTTCTTGACACTGACTGTGCTTTTAGCAGGGCAAAAGTGATTTGAAATTTTTGTTAGAATTCAAAATTCAAATCAAACTCACTTTGCTAAAAGTCCATTGGATGGAGTAGCAGAAGAGAAAAACATAGAAATAAAAGAAAAGGGAATGGAAAAACTTTAGAAATGCTACCACCATCCTGAAAAGATGAACAAACAGGCCACTGAAAGCCAGGGGGAAGGAGAGGGCGCTTGGAGGTGTTTCTGAAGTCTTCTGTAAGTGCTGAGGGGATCCCAGCCCTCCTTGGTATTTGCTAGGATTTTGTTGTTAGAAGGATTATTTGCTTTCAGATGTATTGCTTTCATATTTTCTGTGTAGTTAAGAGTGTTCTTTTTCTCATTGTGATTTCTCTGAGTCATTCCAAAAGGGAGGTAGTAACTGGCTAGGTAAATTGTATGTGTAAACATGCTATTTACATATAGCCACAAAGATATTGAGGCCTAGCCCAAGAGACTCTACCATTAGGATATTATAGTTGCCAATAAAATCAGCATTATGTTTTTTAATTGATTCCTAGACCCTTGCAAGGGGAATTCTCTGGTGGCTCAGTTGTAAAGAATCCACCTGCCAATGCAGAAGAAGTGAGTTCGATCCCTGGGTTGGGAGATCTCCTAGAAAAGGAAATGGCAACCCACTCCAATATTCTTGCCTGGGAAATCCCATGGACAGAGGAGCCTGGCAGACTGCAGTCCATGGGGTTGCAAAGAGTTGGACACGACTTAGTAACCAAACAACAGCAACAATACCCTTGCAAACATTTATTCAGAATCTTTTAGAATGTTAGTTTTGTGAGAAGCACTGTTCTGGGTTCTTTGCGGGAAAGAAAGATGAGTGAGCCTGCATCTTCCCCTCCAGTAAGTTCATGCATTAGAAGGGTGGTATCTTCTAGAACTGGACAAAGGCTGACAGAAAGGATGAAAAACCTGATGTAAAATGAAAATCAATTACCTTTTTCTGAAGGCGTGTCATTAATCACACACAGTTTTGCAAACCTCAGATAAAGATGACATCATTGGTCTGTTTAGCCAAATATGATCAGTTCTCCTAAGACTGAGCACTGTTTTTATGTCTTCACGCTTTTATGACTAAGAACTTTCTGCTTCCTGCCAGCTCACATTCTGAAGTTTAGGTATTCTTCACATTCTCATGCAGAATCCTATCACACACCTGCACGTGATTCAGATGATTTAGCCTCACTATCAGTTTCTAATCCTAAAATTTGAATTTTATCGTCGTCTAAAGAATATTAGAAGTCCTTCAAAGTGGACTGGGTGGCTTTTTTATTTCTTACCTCGTTTGTCCTGGCCACCCCTTATAATGGTTGTGTCAAAGTTGATGACCAAGTGGGGCGTCCTGTCCCCCTGGCCAGTTCTCAGCTGGCCAGTTACATTTGGAGAAAAGCTCACATATCTGAGACGTCTTTATAAGAGATATGAAAGTTGAAGAGCATGTATTTTTGAGGTTTTGCCTATTTTGTGTATAACTTCATGGTTGATTTTACTCTCTCAAAAAATAGATAGAATATGCTTTTTGATATCTCAAAGTCATTTTATAATTCATTAAATTACCTCTTTATTTTAAGACCTGCCATTTTCCTGTACTCTTCAAATCCTGATAAATTTTTCACAGACATTCTTTAGCTAAGTAAGGGTATATAAATGGTTTCCCTTAGTATTAATAGCTTATGAAGTGAGTCACTGAATGTGAATCATTAAGGCCCATTCCTGTACATGCTCTTAAGTAGCAATTTGTTTGTTTGTTTTTTTAATAGATCCATATCTACAGAGGAGCTTGGTAGGCTATAGTCCCATGGGGTTGCAAAAGAGTCAGACATGACTTAGCAACTAAACATCTGTATTATAACTTTTTTCCTTATCTCTTTGTCTCTTATGCACATACTATTCCAATAGTTTATAATATTCTTGCTCTTCAATAATGTTTTGAGAACATTCCAAGAAAAGTGAAGGAAGAAAGAGAACTTCCCTGCTATAATGTGATGTGCTTGAAATTATTAGCAGCCTCTGTGTATCTGGGAAGTCACTGACTGCAATCACTCCCCTACCAGGGATTCTTAACCCAGGGTCCATGGACCCACAGAGTTCTTAAAAAAGAACTGAATGTCAGTATTGTTTTGTTGTTTAGTCCTTAAGTCATGTCTGACTCTTTTGTGACTCCATGGACTGTAGCCCGCCAGGCTCCTCTGTCCATGGGATTCTCCAGGCAAGAATACTGGAGTGGGTTGCCATTTCCTTCTCCAGTGGAGCTTCCTGACCCAGGAATCAAACCCACTGCTCCTGAATTGGCAGGCAAATTCTTTACCATCGAGCCACTTGGGAAGCCCAGTTTCAGTATAACGGGCTTTATTTTGTGATTTTAAAAATATCTTCCTGTATGTATTTAGAACTCTATTCTGAGAAGAGTCCATGGACTTCATCAGACTTCTAAATTGAGCAAAATGTTTAAGAATCTTGTCATAAATGTATTTCAGCCTGCAAATTTAGATGATGGAATGCATGGGCATGGTGTAAAAAGAAAATATGTCATAATATTTGTGGCACATTTTTTATCTTTCAAAAGGAACCAAAGCAATGATAGCTACTATTAATTTGTCAACTGCCAGTATTTTCCAGACAATGTCAATTTTTTTAGTTTTAACCACAACATACTGTAGGGATAGTATCATTCCCATTTTCTAGGTGAATTAACTGAAGCCCAGAGCAATTCAGTTATTGAAACAATACATTAAAAGCAGACATTATGCTAGGCATCACTAGGAAGTGGCAAAGTTGAGCTCAACAAAGCCTGTTGCCCCCACCTCCCCATCTCACGTTGCATCTTCATAATTCTAATTCTACATTGGAAAGGTAAAAAAAATCCTATTGAAAAACACAGACCTCTAAGAAAGTAGCCAACAGATATTTTTTCCTTTGTATAAATACGAAACATAATTAAATTATCCTGCAGAATATTCGTAATTCCGTGTATACTTTTCTTCATTCTAGCATTGCCTGAGCACACCAGAGTCCAGTCAGCAATTCGCTTTTAGGACCATCACTAGTCTGTCATCATGAGACAGAATGATATGTAATTTTCGTGATGGTATCTGTATGTCTGGAATCCAAGAAAACATTTCTACTCCTCTGCCTCACTAAATAGTCATAAACCTTGCCTCTAATTTGCCTCATGTGCCATTGGTTTGTGTATGGTGGGGAGAGAAAGGTATGGAGGAGTGGTTTGGAATTTTTCAGTGATCCCATGATTTTCTCTTTGTCGTCTGGAACAATTGGAATGAGAGACTTTACAGTCTTGAAGACAGATTATATTTTCCTTGTGGGGTGTTATCCATGTTTATGATGATAAACACAAATTCTTGGAATCAAAAGAGCCACTTCATGCCCTTGTCCAATTCTGGCTCAACTCTTCTTTGTGTATTGGTGGCTGATTTGAGAAGCTGATCTTGACACCAACAGCAGTTGAAAGTATGATGAAGAGTTTTAGCCCGTTATAACCTGGAGGATACCCTAACTGCTTCATAGGTGGTAGGAAGAGAAAAGAGGAAAAAAAAAAAAAAGTCCTTCCTTTGGGTTTATGACGGGGGTATAGATTAGACATCTGACTAATCCAGACTTAGTGGGCATGGATATTCTCTTTAATTTTAATTTGTAAAAATAAAGACAACTTCTCCGTAAAAGTGCTTCCCAGCTGGCTCATTGGTAAAGAATCCACCTGTAATGCAAGAGACACAGGTTCAATCCCATGGACAGAGAGAGGAGCCTGGCAGGCTGCAGTCCATGGGGTTGCAAAAGAGTCAGACATGACTTAGCAACTAAACAACAACGGTCTCCACAAGAAGAAGAAATAGTTATGTTCAAGATATGTTTAGTTCCAAGAGCTCAAAATAGACAAAGCAATTTCGAGTTTCATTTTCCTCAAACGTCATTCCAGATTGATACCTTGGTTGCCAGGTTTGTAAGAAAGAAACCACCCCATCGGCTCTGCCTGCTCCCCTCTGGGATGAGCAGTGGATGGCTCCAAGGCTGGTGGCCCCCTCAGTGCAGTCAGACCATCTCTCTTGTCCCCGAAGAGGAAGTTGGTGCAGGGTCTGCTGGGAGGCATGAGGTGACAACATTGCATAGGCCGGGACTGCGTTTGTAGTCTAAGTGGACTTTCCCAGGGTCCTGGGGGAGGGAGAACACAGCTGCAGCGGCTCCTTGAGGCTGGGACCCTGTCTGCCCTTAGGATTCCCTTGGGATTAAAGAAAAAGAACACATGTGATCCTTTCATGCTCATCTCCTAATGTGAGAAAGTGGATGGAAGTGTTGCCTCTCAGCCAGCAATGACCAGGCAGCAGTGTATTTTATGCCGTTTTCGAATTCGTCTTATTGAAAGTATTTTGATAAAAAGTCAAAAGCATGGCCAGTGGTTTTTTTTTTTTTTTTTCCGGAATCAGTAAATAACAGATGTTTATTTTTCCCTTTCTGGACATCTGTTTAACAACTTTGGACATAATGAGTACAAAAAAAGAAAGCATATGCCAGTCCCATGCTGATTTTTATTTTCTCTTTTAAAGTTATCAAGTCATTGTTTTCAGTATGGGGGAGCAAACAGCTGTCTTCCTGATGCACTGGCACTTTTCATGGCATCTTGGTGTCCTTTTCTCTGCATATCCTTTCTAATCAATACTATCAATCACATGATTTCACTTCGCACCTACTTTTTAATAAAACCCGAATTTATGATTTCAGGCTGCACCAGGCTTCTCAGCCTCAGACTCTAATTTCAGCAATTCACTAGACTTGATCCTTTCCTGGTGGCTCAGCAGGAAAGCATCCGTCTGCAGTGCAGGAGATGCAGGAGACCAGAGTTCGATCCCTGGGTCAGGAAGATGCCTTGGAGGAGGAAATGGCAACCCACTCCAGGATTCTTGTCTGAGAAATCCCATGGACAGAGGAGCCTGGCAGGCTATAGTCCATGGGGTCACAGAGTCAGACACGACTGAGAGACTGACCACCAGGAGATTTGTCCACATGGTTGCGCCTCCACCTGGTGCTTACTGCCTTCCCCTGTGAACCTCCTCTTCCTTCTGTCTGCCCATCGCATGGCCAACTCCACTATCTAGATCCTCCGGAGATGCCGGGCCCCTCCTCTCCCTCTTTTTATCTCATCAGTTGCTAAATTCATTTTATTCACCTTCTTTAATATCTTCTCAGTGGGTCTCTTTCAGTTCATTCTTGTGGAATGAAGTCTTAATGAGTACCCTAGTTAATACTCTTATTTGTAAAATCCTCCAGTGGCTCTTCTTTGCACCAGGATGAAGCCTAAGCTCCGTGGCAACCATGTGGCCCTGTCTTCCTTCTCCAGCCCCGTTTCTGACCACACCTCCCTCTCCTCTGTGCCCTGGCGTATCTGGTCTAGGGACAATTCCAGGAATGTTCCACCCTCTCTAGTCCCTCTGAAGGTTTGCCTCCCCTTTATCAAGTATGCCATCAAGACCTGAATCAGAAATATGAGGAAGGCTTGCCACTATGGATTAGCTGCCAGTCCTATTGCATCCAGTGGACAGTCCTCTAATGTGATCTTAGATATTACTTTTTTATTTTATTTTTAACCATTTCATAATTGAGGTATAGTTAATTTACAAAGTTGTATTAGTTTCAGGTGTATAATAGCAAAGTGATCCAGTTTTATTCATATGTTTATGTATAAATATTTATGCATATATATATACTCTTTTTCAGATTCTTTTCCATTATAGATTGTTACAAGATACTGAATATAGTTCCTAGTAAGCCCTTGTTGTTTATCTATTTTATATATAGTAGTGATTGCAATCTTTTTAAAAATTGGACCGTCTTTTCTTTTAGCTTTGATGTCAGAGACCAAGACAGTGAAATTTTTGTCCATAACATTAATATTGTGCCTGACACGTGGTAGATGTTCAAAAAAGTGAAGAAATTCATTTTTCTATAACTAATTTATGCTTGTAAGTACTCCAAAAATACTGTATGTGCAATGTGAATTGTGATGGTGGTTTTTTTTTTTTCTGGTTGGATTGGGTATTTAAATTTCACTTCTTGCTCCTTAAAAATTGGGTTTGCGCAAAGATTTTATGGACTTTTTAAGACATAAGGTCTAACAGTTAAATTCTCCAAGTATTCTTCTTGTCTCATTGGCACGTTCTCTCTCCCTTTGTCTTGATCTCTGTCTCTCTCACTCTTCCTCCCGCTCTGCTTTCTGCCTATTCCGCAGCAATTATTTCAGTCCCCTGCCTTTGCTACCATGACACCTTGTCATCTCCTTCTCCCCCCTAGAGACTAGTTCCCCTTCTTCTTCCCTGAGATACTGGATACCTTCTTACAGGAAGTCCTTCAGATTGCTACACCTACTACTGGGAGATAATTCACTTCCACTCATTATCTCTTTCATTGACATGTCTCCCCACCCCACCCCGATTCATTTGAGAAATGCCTTTTCTCAGCCAGGCACTGCATTAAGTACTGCAGGTAAAATGTCATCAAAGACGTAGTCCCTGTGTGCAGTCTGTTTCCATTCTGGTGAGTGATGCTAAAAAGCACAGGCGTTCACACAGATGAGAGCAACCCTAGGAATAAGAACTTAATCTCGATGCTGTGAGTGCTGAAGTCCTTGGAAGAGCGTGCTGGGAGGAGGGGAAAGAGTATGCAGTAGCCCAAGGGGTAGCCTTCTCTCCAGCCTACAGAGATTAAGGTGTCTGTGCCTCAGATATTTTCCTATGTTTTGGCACTCGGCACCTGCTGTTATTATCATGTTCATTTTCTTTGCTTCCCCTGTAGACTAGGAGCTTTTTGAGAATGAGAACATTGTCCCATCTCTGTACCCACAGCACCCAGCCTCCTGCCAGGTTTATATATGTTGAAGTGAAGTGAAGTCGCTCAGTTGTGTCTGACTCTGCGAACCCATGGACTGTAGCCTACCAGGCTCCTCCGTCCCTGGGATTCTCCAGGCAGGAATACTGGAGTGGGTTGCCATTTCCTTCTCCAGGAGATCTTCCCAAGCCAGGGATCGAACCTGGGTCTCCCATATTGCAGGCAGACTCTTTACCATCTGAGCCACCAGGGAAGATGCTCAAGAAATATTTGGTGAATATTGAGCATGACCAGGTAAGAGGTAAAATGTTACAGTTTCTTGTTGCTGTGGGTTGAGTTGCATCTTCCCCAAAAGATATGCTGATATCCTCACCCCCAGCACCTCCGGAGAAGCGTGGTAGGCTACAGTCCATGGGATCGCAAAGAGTCGGACACGACTGAGCGACTTTGCTTTTGAAAATGGTATTTTCAGATGGAATCAAGTTAGGATGGTGTCCTACTTGATTAATGTGGACTCTAAGCTTATATGACTGGTGTCCCTATAAAAAGAGAAAAGACACAGAGACACACAGAGAAAACCATGTGATGGTGGGGGAAAGATGGGAGTGACCCGTCTGCAAGCCAAGGAATGTTAAGGATTGCCAGCGACGCCAGAAGCTGAGAGAAAGGCATGGAACACTGCTGCCCCAGAGTCTTCAGAGGGAGCCTGGCCCTGCTGCAACTGTGACTTCAATTTCTCATTTCCAGAACTCTAGTTTGCTGTGTTCTGATTTTAAGCCTCCCAGTTTGTGGAACCTTGTAATTGCAGCCTTAGAAAACCAATGCAGCTTCTCTTTACTTTCCCTGGAAAATACTATTGTAGTTCCTGTTGTAAACCTTAGGCAGTCAACATTATTGATGAGACCCACTACCAAGCCATGGGCTGTACTGAGTTAGCATAAACATGAAATCATTCTTGCTTTGACGGTAACTGGCGTTTAGAGAATCTCTCAGGTTTTCTTAGTTACCCACTTTATTTTTAGAGTGGTTATTTAATGGAGTGGCACGAATGGCTGTGCTTATAAAAGGATCCACCGTGGGTGAGAGGAATATACTCTGACTTTCTATCTCCTTTTGGCCTCTCTCAACACTGGTGTAGTAGCTAAGGTTCATTGACTTCAGATATGGGGTGGAAGATGCTGAAATCCGTTCTTTCCCCTTTTTGTTGCTTGTTCTCTCTGGGGCTGAAATTTGTGTAGGATAATGGAAAGATGTGGGCTGTGGGCATTTTGAGAAGACTGGAGGAGAGGGAGCAATCTTGTCTAAATAAATCCCCCCCACATGCTTGTGAGACCCGCAGGCCTCCACATCGCAAGACTTGCAGCCCTGCCTCTTCTTGTTATGGGGCCCTGGACCTTGTCCTCTGATTTCTCAGCAGAGGTATTCTTATGTGAATTGATACTCAGCATTTCTTTTACTTCTTGAAGATTTGGGCTTGCAAAACTCCCATTCTAACCTTCCAATTTTAAGCAAAGGGAGAATCAGCCTTTTTTTTTTTTTTTTTGGCTTCTAATTCATTCATTCTAGAACTAGATGTCCTTGGGTAATTGGCAACAACAGGTGTTCCTCTAGCTTTTAAATCAAGTGTGTATGTGTGTGCGTGTATGAGGGAACACCCCCCTACAATTATTAGGGTCAATTTGGGTTTCCTTGAGGGATTTGAGCAGGGAGGATGTAGGCGGAAATCATCGTTTTTCATTTGTTTGGGGGACCTGCCCTTAAAAGGAGATTGTCTGCTTCCCTCTCAGTCTTTGAATTGATGACATTTGTAGTGTTTACTGGGAGCCCATGGTTATCCGGAAAACTCAGACTGATGACAGTACTATTTGAAATGCTTCTGTAGGTCTGCTTCGAGGTAGCCAGGGAAAAAATGTATGTTCCAAGGTACAAGTGCTTGTTGACTTTTAAACGCAGCCAGCCCGTGCTCTTTATCAGGGAACTCAGAATTGCTCCACAGCGCTGCCTTTTCTGTCCATTTGACAAGCATGTCAAAGGACAGTCTTAAGTACTTTATAGTTTATTAATTTTTTTCCTTCTTTAGTTTGCCATCTCCTCTCAGAAACTGGAAAATAATTTCTTCGACTCCACCCCCTCTACCTTTCTCATTTAAGCTGAAATTGATTTCTTTCTGAGCTTGGAAGGGAAAAAAAATTAAGCTGTAGTTAATACAATTGCTTGGCTGAATAAAAATAAAAGACCAGTTTACTTTCAAGCTGTGCTGTATCAGAGTAAAAAGCTGTTTTGTCCCTCCGAGGAGGATTTTGACATGAGAGTGTGCAAAATTTTATAGCATCACTATTAGGATATGGTTTTGTAGCCAATACAAGAAGTAATAGAATTGTTTATTTGGAGGATGTGGGGGATGGGATATTTGTGTGTGTCGAGAAAATTGGGAAGCTAGGAGACACTCTTAAATCCATCAGCTTCTCCAGAACTCTTCTCAAATGCTTATTGTCATGACAACCATCTCTTCATGAACCAAAGCTTCGAGTATAATACAGATGGGATTGGTAACAAGGTAGAGCTGCCATCTGCTTTGTTTTCTCTGAGGGACATTTTTTTTGATTCTCAAGTATGATCCTCATATCTGAAAGTCTTGACTTATTTTTCTTTCTAGAGTCAGATAGAGTTTTGAGATTAATTCTTTTCTCCTGACGAACAACTTGTCATCACATAGCTTACTTATTGTTAAAAGTATTTAAAAAAAAAAAAAAGGTAATTTTGTCTTTGGATATTCTGTCTCAGTGAGTAATCTACTCATCATATGTAAGATATTTTCAGAGGAAAGACAGTCTTCTGCATTTAGCCTTTCCCTCATGTATGCATTGTAAGAGAGACATCTGGGAACTATCTCAGGTCCTTCCAAGCGAGCTGTCTGTGGGTTCTCTTTCACTTAGATAAAAATGGGGAAGACGTGTAATAGAATTACCACAAACAGCACTGTTTGTTTTTCTTTTGGAGGAACCATAAACAGAAGCTTCGAATCTGTGCATATAAAAAGAATCCGCAGCGTAAGATGCATTCAGCTCTGTTGTCCTGTTCTGAAGGAAGTAACAATTATGTCATAGTGTCTTCATGGTGTATGTCAGCTTAAACACAGCACCCTTGTCAGACTGCAGAGTCAAAATTGGAAAGTTCATGGGTTTATATAGATACCTTGACTTCCAGCGGGCTTCCCTGGTGGCTCAGTGGTAAAGGATCCACCTGCAATGCAAGAGATGCCAGTTCGATCCCTGGGTCGGAAAGATCCCCTGGGGGAGGAAATGGCAACCCACTCCAGTATTCTTGCCTGGAGAATGCCATGGACAGAGGAGCCTGGCAGGCTGCAGTCCATGGGGTCGCAGAGTCAGATACTGCTGAAGTGGCTGAGCACGCATACAACTTGCATCATCTCTAATTCTTTCAATGTATGGCCATCTATCTGAGTAAGGGGTGTCTGAAGGATGCGCCAGTAGTTTGAAAAGGCAGTACCTTTGTTTAGCCTAAAATCTCTGGACTGAATTCTTCAATCTTTACTCAAACTAATTTGGCTGTCAACTATGCTCAATGTGACATATTTTAAAAATATCAACTTTGTCACATTCAATTCTTCACTTCCCACTGGTTTTTACTGCCTAGCATTGCCTTGAGAACATCACTTTATTTCCCAAGGCAGGCAGTTACCGCAGGGTAAGATCCATTCTCTCTACCCCAGGGTGAATAAGGGGCAGCGCAGTGTGGTTTTCTGAGTTCAATAGAAAATCATCAGCCATTTATTTTGGGGGTGCACAAAGACAGCTGCATTCTGGATTTGCTAAACATCTTGAAATGCTTTGCGTACAACAAAACCCCAAACGTGCTTCTTTTTCCACATATGTATTTTAGGAGAAATATAATCCACATGCTCTTGTTCCCTCCACTTTTAAATCATGAAAATGTTGTTTCATAAGAGCCATTTGATGTCCAGGAAGTCTTTTATCCTTTTTATTAGTTTTTTTTTAACATATAAATAGAAAAAAATTAACAAAAAACACAATGTGCATGACTTAGGACAAACACAAAGTGCCCAATTGAATTTCGAAGTTCTGTATCTACAATATCTTAAAGCCTATCATTTTTCTTGGTGCTTTGCAAAAGCAGTCTTCCCTTCTATTGGATGGGGAGTTCCGAAATGTCAGGATAAAGTAGGGAAGAGAACAAATGTTCATTGAGAAGCGACTGTGGTACTTGGGAACATCTGCTAACTCCTTAATGTTAACAGTAGCCCTAAGTGGTCATTTTACAGATGGGAAGAGCTTTCAGAGACCTTAAATAACTGGCTGTGTGCCAAGGAAGAATTTTAAGCTAGGTCTGTGACTTTTTACTTTATAATCGTTTAATTACTTCTGTCCTCCTCATTCTGTTGCAGAGCACCGAGGAGGCATAACTTCCAAAAAAGTCCCATCTTAGGAGGTGACTTGGAAATAACTAATAACCAGGCCTGAGGATAAGGATAACCTCTGGAAAGTGGCCACTTGGTATTGGCAAGGTGGATGTTTAGGACCATGTTTGCATAAGGGCTTTGGATACATGATATTGTGCCAGATAGGCCTGGGCACCTTCTTTTTATTATAGGGGAGGAAAGAGAATACACATGGGATGGGAAGTGGGGCAGGCTCAGTAGGAGGCCCATTTCTTGCACTGTGATTCAGTATCAAAGTGATACTTGATTACCTCTTACTTTGTAACCGTGGTACATATTTGGTAAGAGTGGTACATGACATTACTTAAATGGCTTAAACTCTTTTCTTTGAAAAGAATTTTTCAGTGCTTACATCTTAAAGTATATAGGGTGAGGATCCTTCCATAATGAGGGTACATATAAAAGAGAAACCAAAATTTTATTTGGCGGGGGAAGGTTATAGTCAGCTATACCGTGGGGTACGTGATTCATAGTATGGCATTAAGTTACTATCTTCTGGAGAAAAGGAAAAATAAAATTACAAATTGAAGGACGTGAAGACTGCTTAGGGTTTGACCTAGGATCTAGGTTCTTCTGATATTATCTGTTCTATCCCAGAAATCCTGTTTTATTCAATGTGGAGCTGTTTTGTGCTACAATCTCATGTTCCATTATGTTCTTTTTTTCTTTTTAACCTTGTATTATGTTGGCATCAGGGGAAAAGAGATGAATTATTTAAATCTTCTTTCATTGAGTTAGGGCAATACAGAAAGAATGCAACAGGCAATTTTATAACTGACATTTTGGAGAACACTGGGGTCATCATATGACTGAGAACATGATTAATTTTTTGAAGGTCAGGACACTAATATTTTTTCCAGTGGATTTGCTAAGGGAACCAACCACCTGGTTTCGAGTTTTGAGAGAACTGCTCCCCAGGAAAAAGTTGCTTTTTTCTTCAGAGAGATTGTACGTTGTTTTGCATCTAAATAGAGTGTATCCCATGGAAATAAGAAATATAATTACTGTAGCATTATTTTTTCTCATGCCTCTACTGAAGAGCCACGCTGGTTTATCTTTTATACAACCGCAGTGCAGAACTTGACCGGCATTCATATCATATTAGTCATTTTGCCTTAGGCTCTCGGCACACTTTTCAAAAAGTCTTGCCGCACCCCGTACGAGCGGGTAAGGCTTTAAATGTTTCTTGTGTGCCAAGGCAAATTAAGCAATTAGTATGGCACTCCTTAGCAGAGTGGGGAAGAGGATCTTATGAAGCCCAAGGGAGGGGGTGGGGGAGACATGCCATGAGCTCTTTTCACAGTCACAACTCAGTTAAAAATCTTGGAGGAAGAACAGTTACTTTGCAACCAAGAAAGAAGGCAGGAATATCTTTACTTGGTGATGAGGCTGGAAATAATAAGCTGGTTGACTGTACAGAGAGAGTTTTTTTCCTCTGAAAGAAGGCTCCCTCAGCTTCATCAGATCTATGTCCACACAGCAAGTGGGGAACGGGACTTGAGGCATTTTTGTTTCCAGTATATCCTATCTGTGGGTACTCTGTGACTAGACCTGTGAGTGCAGACTAGAGGAAGAGGCCCTTGTTCACTGTCTTTTGAAGTTTCATTTTATAAAATGAGATTTCCTTGCGTATGACTTCACTTGCTCTCAATCAACTGTTGTTATTGCTCTTGACATATGCATTCTGTCCTGCTGGTGTGGACTGCATAGCCCCAGGGGGCCCTTGTCACTGTCGCTAAGATAAGGGTCCCCAAGTGACTGATGTGAATCACAAGTGTCAGCTGTAAGGAGATCTCTCACTGATGCCTCTGTTTATATCCTGTAGATGCTACAAGCTCCCAATTCATATTGGTAAGACTTTCGAGCGTTCAAGAAAGGCATAGAAACCAATGCAGTACTCTAAAGCAATTATCCTTCAATTCAAAATAAAGAAATTGAAAAAAGCAATAGTAAAGCTCTTAGTATTCTACTACTTTTTAAAAAAGGCATTGTTGGATGTCTCTAAGTTATGATAGGAGATTTCACTGAAGTTGCATATTAGATTATTCTTCCTTTTATAAGGAAAACAAGCCAAAGGATCAAAACTTGATGTCTATAGATAGTTGTTGTTTAGTCGCTGAGTCATGTTAAACTCTTTTGAGACCCAATGGACTATAGCCCACCAGGCTTTTCTGTCCATGGGATTTCCCAGACAAGAATACTGGAGTGGGTTTCCATTTCCTTTTCCAGGGGTTCTTTTCCAACCCAGGAACTGAACCTGCATTTCCTGCCTTGCCAGGCAGATTCTTTACCCCTGAGCTACCTGGGAAGCCCCTTTAGATAAGTTCAGTTCAGTTCAGTCGCTCAGTCATGTCCGACTCTTTGCGACCCCATGAATCGCAGCACGCCAGGCCTCCCTGTCCATCACCAACTCCTGGAGTTCGATTCACGTCCATCGAGTCAGTGATACCATCTAGCCATCTCATCCTCTGTCGTCCCCTTCTCCTCCTGCCCCCAATCCCTCCCAGCATCAAAGTCTTTTCCAATGAGTCAACTCTTCGCATGAGGTGGTCAAAGTACTGGAGCTTCAGCTTTGGCATCATTCCTTCCAAAGAAATCCCAGGGTTGATCTCCTTCAGAATGGACTGGTTGGATCTCCTTGCAGTCCAAGGGACTCTCAAGAGTCTTCTCCAACACCACAGTTCAAAAGCATCAATTGTTCGGCGCTCAGCCTTCTTCACAGTCCAACTCTCACATCCATACCTGACTACTGGAAAAACCATAGCCTTGACTAGATGGACCTTAGTTGGCAAAGTAATGTCTCTGCTTTTGAATATGCTATCTAGGTTGGTCATAACTTTTCTTCCAAGGAGTAAGTGTCTTTTAATTTCATGGCTGCAATCACCATCTGCAGTGATTTTCGAGCCCTCCAAAATAAAGTCTGACACTGTTTCCACTGTTTCCCATCTATTTCCCATGAAGTCAGATGCCAAGATCTTTGTTTTCTGAATGTTGAGCTTTAGGCCAACTTTTTCACTCTCCTCTTTCACTTTCATCAAGAGGTTTTTAGTTCCTCTTCACTTTCTGCCATAAGGGTGGTGTCATCTGCATATCTGAGGTTATTGATATTTCTCCCGGCAATCTTGATTCCAGCTTGTGTTTCTTCCAGTCCAGCATTTCTCATGATGTGCTCTGCTTATAGTTGGCCCAGTACAATTTTGTGTGGGATTTATTTCATTGTTTTTCTTCACTGGATATGAATTTAGAGTACTCAAGGACATTTATTCTACACCAAAAGAACATTTAGCTTCTGTGTGGTTAAAATAATATTGAGGTCAGTATATTGGAAGAAAGGAGACACTCCATCCAGTAACCCTCTTTGGAATCCCTCACGTTCTTTGGGAAGGTTAATTGACAGTCTTTGCACACTTCCTGCAACCCTTCCCCAGGAACTTGCAGAGGATCCTTTGTAAGAGACAGTAACCCTTGTCTGCAGGCAATATGCACAGCTGGGAAAGATAATTAAATCAACTATTTCTTTTTGAGAGATCTACATCATTTCAACAGAAGGACCCAGCAATTCCGCTGGATTCAGGCTGGACACTATTACTAGCAGACGTACTTCAGACAGATTTCATAATCACCAGACCTCTGTGGTACAAATGGTTATGGTGAGCTTCTGAGGCTCCCCAAAGGCCACTAAAACTGTCCGACTTAGATAGCACTGAAGTTTTGATGTGAGAATTAGAAAGTATGGTTCAGTTTAATCTGTAAGGTTGGATACCAGAAAGTTCCCCTTTGGTTTCCCAAACTTGAGTGATTCAATGGCTACTATTCTCTCGTGAGATGGCCCCTAAATCTCATCCTGTGTGATTACTGGGGGCTCATGGAGGGTATAGAATAACATGGGTTGGGTTTCATTATGGGTGACATTATCACATGATTATTTTTTCCCCACGGCAATTAGGGAATGTCATGAGAAAAGAGAAAATACCTTTTGGATGTTAACATTTCTGAAAGTGAGTTGGATTTACCGGGTAATTTTTTTTTTTAATGTAAACTAGATAGCCAGTGGGAATTTGCTTTATTGCTCAGGAAACTCAAACAGGGGCTCTGTATCAACCTAGAGGGGTGGGATGGGGAGGGAGGTGGGAGGGAGGTTCAAAAGGGATGGGATATAGGTATACCTATGCCTGATTCATATTGAGGTTTGACAGAAAAAATTCTGTAAAGGAATTATCCTTCAATTAAAAAAAAAGAAAAAAGACTACTCCGAGAATTTACCCAGAAGATTGGGGTGAACTTGCAAAGAATTAAAACTTCTGTGTGAGTTTTCCTTTTAAGCACTGCTCACTAGAGTTTGTTTATCCCATTAAATGTTGGCTACTGATAAAAAGAAGCATTCCTTGCTGCCACAGACAGTGCTTCTTCCTAGCAAGGCTAGTCCATTTTGACCCAGTGCACACTATGGGTGCAAGATTGCAGGGTGTAGGGTTTGTTCCCCAAAGTCCTAAAACCCAGTCACAGTTTTTTAATCCTTTAATTTTTCTTATGAACAAGACATGCCCATATTCTCTCTGGTTACAAGTCATGAATGAGTGAAACCCACTCTTTCCAGGGAGAAGACTCTCTCTGGTAAATGCTACACTGTTGGCGTGGCTGAATGATGTCGCAGAAGGTGTAATAAATTGAGACTTTAAAAAGGCATAATTTGATAGAATCATGCATTTTGTGCTTCTAATGAGCACATAGTCTAGCAGAATTTACAGATACATGCATAATTAATGTGAATATAGTATAAGATAACGACCTGTTAGAAGCACATGAAAAGATGCACAATATCATTAATTTTTAGGGAAATGCTAATTCAAATCATAGTGCCAGTGTGAAACCTCTGTATATCTACTGCTGCTGTTACTGCTAAGTCACTTCAGTCGTGTCTGGCTCTGTGCGACCCCATAGACAGCAGCCCACCAGGCTCCCCCATCCCTGGGATTCTCCAGGCAAGAACACTGGAGTGGGTTGCCATTTCCTTCTCCCGTGCATGAAAGTGAAAAATGAAAGTGAAGTCTCTCAGTCATGTCCGACCCTCAGCGACCCTATGGACTGCAGCCTGCCAGGCTCCTCTGTCCATGGGATTTTCCGGGCAAGAGTACTGGAGTGGGGTGCCATTGCCTTCTCCCCTGTATGTCTACTAGAATGACTAAAATGAAAAAGACTGCCCATATGAATTACTGGCTAAAGAGGTAGAGTAACTTACTCTCATCTATTGCTATTGACTGGGGACAGGGGGAGAGGGGCAGCAGGGAGGCTTCCCAGGCAGCCCTAGTGGCAAATGGAACAATCACTTTTGAAAACAGTTGAAGAATTTCTTAAAAAGTTAAACATATACCTACCCCATACCTTCTATATACTCCAGTCATAGTACCTTTAATATTTACCCAGGAGAAATGAAAGCATACGTTCATACAAAAAAATTGTGCATAGATTGCTCATGGCAATTTTATTTGTAATAGCATGAAGTAAACAAGCCGAATATCCAATGAAAAGGTAAAAAAATTGTATTTATTGATTGGCCATATCCATACAATGAAATATTCAGCAATGAAAAGAGTCAACTACAGTGTTTCTCTATTCAACAACATAGGTAAGTCTCAAAACAATTATGCTGAGTTAAAGAAGTTTGTCAAAAAAGGTGAGGGCCTCTTGGGAATTAAATAGATAGAGTAGTGGTGGACATATATATTGGAGAAAAATAATTTTATCATTATTTGAAAGATAAAATTTATGAGGCTTGGTTATGGAATAGTGGCTAGAGGGTCTTTCTCTAGTTTGGGTTTTTCTCTATGGATCATCATCTATTTAGTGGTACGGATTTCATGAAAGAGAACACTTAAGTATGAAAGAAATGGTGAGTTAATTGTTTAGTGTTGACTGTTTTAACCAACATCCCCAAGAGGAAACATTCAGTAGGCAAAACATCAATACTGCTGCTTAAGGAAAAGGAGCTTACATTTTGGCTTTTTAGTAAATGCAAGCATAGATAACTAATAGAAGTATAATATTAGTGAGAAAGGAATAAAGAAGACAAAGAGAAATGGAAATCCTAGACCCAGTCTCATGGATGAGAGAGAACAAAAGAGCTGAGGGCAGAGAGGGAGAGGAAAGAAATGTGATGGGATGTCCCCGGGCAAAGCAGAGGGAACTGATTTGGAAAACAGCAGACTTTATGGACATCTCGTTTATGCAATGCCCTGGTCACTCACTCTGGCATGTCTTAATGTGCGTGGTTAACTTTATTTAGCCACTTGATCCAAAGTCTGTAATCAATTGCAGCTCACAAGAAGTGGTGCCCCTTGTGGTCAAGGGCATAGGTTCTGGAGACTCTATTCCTGTCTCTGACCTCAACAGGTATCTAAACTCTCTGAACATTTGTTTCCTATCTGTAAAATGGTATCCCCGTGGGTTCCTCTCTCTAGAAATTATTGTATTAGTAAATACTTTTAAAAATTGGCATGGTGGTACTTAGCATTGCTTCTAACCCATAGTGGAGGTTCAGTGAATTAATCTTCCTCTTCTTTCTCCCTCTTCTCCTTCTCCTCCTCCTCTTTCTCATTATTAGTAGGCATCCACCATATTGTCAGTGATGATTGGAAAAAGCTTTACTCGCTCAATAAGCCATTAGAAAACAAGAAATCAGAATGTCACTTTTTTTTTCATCTGATTCTTTCTGTCCCAAGTGATTTATGTACATGTGCTATTTTATTAGTCTTTCTTTTACATGGTGTGAAAAAAAGCACATGACTTAGTGATGCAGCAAAGAAGTAGAATTTGGGTGACTTTGGTCCTGCCTGTTCTTCAATACCTATTTGGTTTAATGCAAGTAATTTAAATTTCTTACACCTAAATATCTTCAACTGAAACAGAAATGAAGTATAATAATCATATAAGGCTATTAGAAATGCCTAAGTAAAAAGCATACACATGTAAATACCATTTAAGTTCAGAACTTTATAGAAAGCTAAGTGGGTTACATAAGTTAGTACAGTTTTGTAAAGGTGACACTAAGAAAATGCCACATTAATGTTCATTGACATACAAGGCTTAAAAAATAGTTGTTTGATTTTCTTAAGTGTGCTTCTAGTTTATGTTTTAACATCTTATAAAAAATGGACCCTAACCATTCAAATCCCTGGTTGCATTCATTTCACCAGCAATTCCTTTTCATTTGAGTCAGAGAGGTTTTCATGTCCCGTTTCAGGATTTGTGGATCTGGCCCTCCACGATCAAGTCCACCTTTTGGAATGTGCCTGGCTAGAGATCCTCATGATTGGTCTTGTCTGGCGCTCCATGGAGCATCCAGGGAAGCTCCTATTTGCTCCCAACCTTCTCCTGGACAGGTGAGTGACCTAGTTGTAGCTTGGGGAAAGTACATCCCTGAGAATCACCAGTTTTATACTGAAGCTTGTTTATTCAGCATTCCATGAAACTTCCAAGAACTTTATCAGATATGTTTACAAATGGGTGAATTCCAGTGAGGTAGGGTAATTGAGTTCACAGATAGCTAAGGTTAACTGTCTGCCTGATGTCTCTGCAGGTTAGCTCTATCATTTCTAACATAGACATATGGATATTGTATATGTGTTTATAATATACATATATGGATTTATGTATACACATGTATTTGCTTGTATTTATAACATTATGAGGGCTTCTCAGGGGGTGCTAGTGGTAAAGCACCTGTCTACAAGTGCAGAAGGCCTAACAGATATGAGTTCAATCCCTGGGTTG
This sequence comes from Ovis aries, assembly GCF_016772045.2. Lineage (NCBI taxonomy): Eukaryota > Metazoa > Chordata > Mammalia > Artiodactyla > Bovidae > Ovis > Ovis aries. The sequence goes on from NC_056061.1 coordinate 76,815,708, forward strand.
GGAAGATCCCCTGGATGAGGGCATGGCAACCCACTCCAGTATTCTTGCCTGGAGAATCCCATGGACAGACGAGCCTGGTAGGCTACAGTCCATAGGGTTGCACAGAGTCAGACATGACTGAAGTGACTTAGCATGCATGCGCATAACATTATAAACTGTAATTTTCTAACTCCATCTTCACCTTGTGTTATATAAAAAAATGATGAGTAACTTTCCTGTAATTAAAATCTTTTTTTGGTTCACGTACATCCAAACCACAATAGTCTTTTCATTTCCTCTTCCAATTTTTCCATCATTAAATGAGGAAATTTGATTATAGTTCCAAAGGCCACTTCCAGGTTTATGAATTCATAAAAGTTAACTTGCTTATTTGTGAAAATGGAGAATTCAGTTTTCAAATGTGCTACCATGTTTCATGTGTTGAAACATTTGGGTTGACTCGGAATGTGAGTCCTATTGTTCTTCCTCAGTCATTACTTAGAGTAATTGGATTTAGACATTATTTAACAGCAGCTACCCCTGACAGAGTCCCTACCCAGCACCAGCTGCCGTGCTGAAGGCTTTACATACATGATCTCATTTAATCATCACAGCGCTCCTGGGAAGCCTTATCACTCCCATTTTACCAGAAAGGAAGCTAAGTTTCAGACACATTCTGCTACTTGGGGAAATATGGAATGAGCTGATGGGGGAGCCAGGATTGGAATTCAGGATCTGTCTGGCTCTGGCATAACACGTTGCCTCCTGCCCTGTGCACGTGTTCTTCACATTCTCTCCTCATCAGTGATGCCGTCTTTGGTCTGCTGCTGTGACCTTTTCTTTCCAGGTATACCTTGTCTTTATGGATGCCATAAACATGTGAATGGGAAAGAGCCATTTTCTTAAGTTTCTTGCCGACTTTGTGTGCCTCTGCTCAGCAGTCCAAGGTCGCTAGGTTGCTCTCAGTGCATCTCTGCGCTTTCCTTCCTTTCGGAGCACCAGACTGCCTCCCATCTCCTGTCATGCTCCGGCTTCCTTCCTTATACCTGCCAAACCCCCTGGAGCAGACTTCTGGCAACATTGATTTAACTCTGGAGAATTGCATAAGTATTGGTTACCATGTCATCATTTTGTATTATTATAGCTTTTGAAAAACAGTGATGATGCTATTCAAGAAGCAACTCTCTCTTTCCATGGAATATAATCCCATATCATAATTTCTTGGAATGATTGAGGATGGCCACTGGTCTTGTTCCGTAGAGCCCCTCACGTGTCTGTCTTCCTTAAAGGATGTCTCTGCAGTGCTTCTCACTTCTCCTGTCTTCCTTTTCTTTCCTTTCCCTTCTCTTCTCTTGTCAAGTTTCCTTTCACTTCTTTTCTCCTTCTTCCTTTGCTCTCCTCTTACCTTATTTTTTCACCTCTCTCTTCCTTCTTTTCTCCCTCCTCCTCTTCCTCCTTCTTCTTCTACTCTTAAAAAAGTTTTTTTTTCCACCTGTTACAGTCATGTGGTTCTGTGACTGAATTATAATAAATTTGCAAATGAAAATGACAGACCGCATATAATGTTTCCCCACTATAGACTGGAAGGTATCTTGAGGGTTGAGGATTTGGGGGACATTCATGACTGAATTGATCTGCCTCATGATTTCATGATGACTACCTAGTCCATGTTTATCTTCTTGGGTACACACTTCCTGAAAGCAATCATCAATGGTTGCGTTTTAGATGTGAAAGGGTTTTTGACATCACTTCATCCCAATGAACTCACTTTGCCATGAAGTGATATTGCCTAGTTTCATCATGCACCTGCTTATCTCTCTTTTCTGCATATTCTCACCATGGTTAATTTTCTCCCCTGTCTCTCATTACAGTGTGAGTGACTAAGAGTTCTAATCTCTCTCAACTCCTACTTTCTCATATTCCAGACATGCAGTTCCTACCACCTCTAGACCAGGATTTCTCAGCTTTTGCACTATTGACATTTTTGGTTAGATTGTTCTCTCTTATGGGAAGCTATCCTGTGTGTTTTAGGATGTTTAGGAGCATCCCTGGACTTGACCTACCAGGTGCTCTCATAGCAGCATTCCTTTCCCTGGAGATAACAACCCCAAATGTCTCTGCATGCGTGCTAAGTTGCTCAGTTGTGTCTGACTCTTTGGACCGCATGGACCATAGCCTACCAGGCTCCTCTGTCCATGTGATTTCCCAGGCAAGCATACTGGAGTGGGTTTTTGTTTCCTTCTTCAAGAGCTCTTCCCAACCCAGGGACTGAACCCTTGTCTCTTAGGTCTCCTGCATTGGCAGGCAGCTTCTTCACCACTCGTGCACCTGGGAAGCCCATCTAGACATTTCTAAATGTCCCCTGTGTGTGGCAGGAGAGGAGGCACCGAACTGTCCCTGGTTGAGAACCACTACTCTAGATTTTCCTATTGCAATATCCTTTAAACTCTTCAGACTCACAAGAACTCTCCTTGAATCTTCCTCATCAAGTTTGTTCCTTTTCTTTATTGCTATTAGTGGCATCAACATTCACCTAGACACTGAAGTTGTCAAGTTCAAATTAACCATGGATTCCACTCCCCCAACCCCCATCAGGTTATCCAGTTAATTGTCAAGTCTTTCCTTGTCTGTTTCTGAAATCCACACTCGCCTTTGTCTCCAGGCCTCCCCTAGCACAGGTCCACATCAGCCCTCCCTAAAGTGTGGCCTGGCCACTACTACGTCTCTTTCTCAGCCATCAGCCCTCTTCCTTTCAGTCTCTTCCCAGAGGGCTGCCAGATACTTCTTTGTAAGGCACAGCTGTGATCCTGATGCTTCCTGACTCAGCTTTCATTGGCTTTCTCTCTTCTTTAGAAAGTACTCTCTAGACTTTTTATCTTGGTAATCACGAATCCCTGCTGCAAGTGTCACAGACACGAACATCTGCAGAGCCGGGCCAATGATGTAATGGGGAAAGCCAGTGACTGTGAGTCCAAAAAGGAGTTCTGGGGATTAAGTGAGCCAGGTGAGCTCTTGTCTAGGCTGAAAACACCTGGACCCTGACTTCAGCCTGAGAGCCACAAACTTAATTTCACTCGTCAAGGATTTTTTTCCACTGCTTCTGAAAGGCCCTGGGTCTTTAGAATTGCCAGAATCTTGGGACCTTCTTTAAGGCTCTCTTTAGTTGCCACTCTTCTGGAAAAACCTTCCTTTAGAGTCTCTCCTCTTCAGCCAGAAAGTAGCCTTTCCTTTGTCTTAAGTTCTCACTAGGTTTGGTTTCTGCTCCTCTTCTTCTCCTTCTGCCTGTAAGTTATGATCATATGTCTTAACTTCTCTTCAAGCTCATGAACTTCTTGTGGGCAGGAACCAGATCTTGTTTGTCTTTTTTGCTCCCTCCAGTGAACAAAGTCTTCATGATCCCCAGTAAGTATTTGTTAATTTCACTGGCCAAGGCCCCTAGGGTGGCTCATGTCAGAGTCAGGAGAAATCACATCTTCTGATGGTCATTTAGACCGTTCTTGTCATCATACTCGCTCACCTCTTGTTCAGAGCTACTCAACAATTCCTGGCTTAGTCCCTCCTAGACTTGGAAGAAATTAAGATGCATATGTTTTGAGAGGATTTTTCAAATGACTAAATGCACTTGGTTCATGCTTACATTTCTGCTTTGATTCCGCAGACCTGTTAAATTCTGAATGAGGATAAACAAAGGATCCTACTTTTCTTCCATCACTAGACCCACTATCGAGTAAAATCCTCAAGATCTACATACATTTACATATATGTTAGTGATTAGAAAAATATATAAGTAAATATAAATTATATGTGCACATGTGCTCAGTTGCTCAGTTGTGACTGAGACTCTTTGAGACCCCATGGACTGTAGCCCACCAGGCTCCTCTGCCCATGAAACTCTCCAGGCAAGAACACCGTGCAGATTGTCAGTTCCTACTCCAGGAGATCTTCCTGACCCAGGGATTGATCTATGTCTCCTGTGTTTTCTACATCGGCAGGTGGATTCTTTACCACTGTGCCAACCCCTGGGAAGCCTCATGAGTTATGTAAATAATTAATACTAAATATGTTAAAAATTATGGCCTATAGTATAAAATTTTCTATACTTTTCTATTATCATGTACCTAAATATGAAAAAAATTTTCAATATTATTAAATTACTCTCTTGGTATTAGAAGATAACTTCTTTCAATGACATTGATATAGTCATAACAGTAAACAATATTGTGACCAGTAACTCACTTGAAATTTTATACTTCTGGAAGATGGCTTTTGAGTGAAAGCTGAGAACAGTTTATGTTTTCGACTTACAGACTCCCAACCCCTCTAATAACATTCAGCTCTCTGATTAGCCTGTCATCCTGATCTCCCTTTTGCCCTTTTCCAGTCCTTTCTCACATTGTAAACACCTTTTGGTAACAAGCTGTAGAAATCCATGAGTTTCAAAACCAAGTGTTCGAGAGCTGGTAAGCGAAAGATGAGTGTTCAGTTCAGTTCAGTTCAGTTCAGTTGCTCAGTCATGTCTGACTCTGCGAACCCATGAATTGCAGCACTCCAGGCCTCCCTGTCCATCACCAGCTCCCGGAGTTCACTCAAACTCACGTCCATCGAGTCAGTGATGCCATCCAGCCATCTCATCCTCTGTCGTCCCCTTTTCCTCCTGCCCCCAATCCCTCCCAGCATCAGAGTCTTTTCCAATGAGACAACTCTTCGCATGAGGTGGCCAAAGTACTGGAGTTTCAGCTAAGATGAGTGTTAGCTGCATCATTTTTGTTTTATCTCAAGCTTGGTGATACCACCTTTGCAAAGTCAGTCTCCCTTGGGTGCTTACATCTTCATAGGCACAGGGACAAGTGAAAGCCAGAAGTCCTAAGGAGTCCTGTCACCCTTGGATTACCAATGTTGCTAACTGGAGACAGGGATTTATCTGCAATAGATTGTATTGATGTTCTGTTTTCTCAGACCTTCTTTGCAAATACAGGCATTTGTGCTTTCCAAGGCTATCCAGAGGATAAAATGTACCCCAGTCTTTCCTTGTAATTACTCAAGTGTTAGCACTGGTAAGTGAGGTTTAGTGATTATAGGAATATAAAAATCTGCTGGGTTGTCATCTCATGTTTGTGAGCAGAGGACATATTTCCTATCTTGCACCATTTAAAAAGAGTTATTGCTTGATTTACTTCCTGATGACAGGCCATGATATCTTGATTCTGGTAGTTGTAACTTTCCTGGTAGTCATATGCTCGAAGGCTAATTTTATCCTTGCCATGCTTAGCCTACCCACAATTTCCAGTTCTTCCCCCATAGCCTGCAGGAGTGAGTTCCAAACACTTAATGCAGTCATCTCTTTCTGTGAAAACTAAGAAATAAAGCTTATTATAAGGTATTAATAGAGAACCCAGCAATCTCTCTTTGTGTGTGTGTGTGTGTGTGTGTATGTGTGTTTTACAAGAGGAGAGTTAAAGATAATAAGAACGCCTGTGAAAGTCATCAGGAAATGGAGAAAACTCATTTTCCATTCTAGCACCTAATCCTTTGGTGTGTTTTGGCACCAGAAAACACAAAATATGTCCTCTGTGTCAACTAGGAATGCGCCTCCTCATTGAGTCCTGTTTGAGCGCTCAACCTGGAAAAATAGAGACCAAAAACAGAAGCAGAAGCTTCAAGATATGTCATTCCTTGTGGGATCTCTTTGTTTTCGTAGGAGTAAAGTTTACTATCGCTGGAAGACAGATGTGATGTTAGAGGCAACAATGTGGATTGCCAGCTCAATAAGACCATCCAGTTTGCAGAGCACTGTCTAATTCTGTTTTGCTGGCGCCTTCCATGCTAACAAATTCTGAGAAATATTTGTGGATTTCTCAGGGAGGCCAAAGCACTCTCTTTCAATTCCTATTCACTCTCAGGGGAAAAAAAAAAAAAAACCTATTCATCCATTTAAAAAGCAGAGTTTAATCCGACAAGCAGAATATTCTCTCTACCAAGTGTCTGGCCAGAAGGTTGTTGATCTGGCTCTTTCCATCACTCCTGCATCAAGAGGCTCTGCCTGTAGGAAATAATATTGGACAACAGAAAGTTCTTTGACTTTAGGCATGGAATCAGAATAAGTTCTCTTCCTTAAGAGAAAAACAGGTTGCTGCCCTGGGAGAGGATATTTTGCTTCTTCGACTAAATAGCTGACTGTTTTCAGACCATAAATTCATTTTAAATAGAAAAACAAGTCATTTTCTAGAAGCAAGAACATGCTCGAGTTATTTATTGTCAATATTTCAGAAAACAAAGCATGCAAATAAAAACATGCAAATGAAACAGTGCTTCCAGCAATGCTTTTTCTGGACTTTTTTTTTTTATTGGCCTTTTAAAATTTTTTCCTGTGTAAAACTTGATGTAAATTCTTTGCAGATTTTTTTTTTTAACTTGGAAGAGTGAAAAAAGAAAGTTCTGGAATCAGCTGATAAATTCAGAATGTAATTTGTTTAAAGGTTTCTTGGGTATAAAGAGGAGGACCTCCCTTTGTACTCCTGTTTTAAGATTTCTCTTCTCTGAAAAATGTGTCCCCTACTGAAGGGGGATGTTGTAGTAGCAGAGGCAGCAAGTGGGTGGGGATGGCGGAGTGGTTGACTTACCAGCAAAATGAGTCCTGGGTTAGAGTTTTGGTTACTCCAGTGGCTTTGCTGGATTCCCTCATAACTTGCCAGGTGTGCAGTGGTTTGCGTACCTGTTTGGCCCACTCAGATCTCAAGGACTTAGTTCACAAATTTTATTTATTTATTTTTGCTCTACCTTGTAAAATTGGATGAAGAAAGAAAGGAAGCCGACATTTATGTAACTGCTTTAGTCTGTACAGTAGTGTGTTGGGGTATCTTTTATACTGTAGTTTATTCATGATATGAGAATACAGGGAGCAAGGGGTTTTACCAGTTTATATTCTGGCTCTGTATCCATTGGTTCTTTCCAGTTATGAGTCCTTTCTTTAGTCAACAGCAGAGGCCAGGTTGACTTGTAAAAGTCTGTAGCATTCCGACAAACTCTGGAAATATGGAACTGTAAACTGCAGAGAGAAAAATGGAGGCCAAAAGAAAAGAGAAATTAGAAAGGAATCAAAATATCTATTGGACTAAATCTCAGTTGCATTATATACTTTAAGTGGGTCAGTTATGTGATATGTGAGTTATATCTCAATAAAAATATTCAACACACATACATACTGGAGTTTTAGAAAAAATCAATTTGGCCAACAGGACCTTCAATCATGAAAGCACAGGTAGGGGTTCTACTGGAGAAAGGTGAAAACCAGACTATTCAAATCATGATTGCTCCTTAAAAATTAAAGCAGTTGAACAGAACAGTGTTATATGCCTGCTAAGCCAGAAGTCTTTTAACTCTTCAAGAGGAATAAACCTATAAAGGGTAAATATCCATTTAATATAAAATTGCTCTGGAGGAAAAGGCATAATTCCAACCAAAGAATCCTGTGTAAGAGGCTTGCTTTGACTTCTCTTACGTGTTTACCTACCACATTATTTTTGTATTTGCCATATGTTGTTAACAATTAAACATTGCTAATTGATCTAAAATGTAATCAGCATAATGTTTTTGACAGTTTAATTCTAAAATATCTTGATGTTATTTAAGTCACACATGCTCCATAGAGGTAATCATGTAATCTCCCTATCATATCTGTTTTAATCTCAGCTGCCTTTCTATAGCTGGCATTGGAAAGATCCTCATTTGTTTGAATGAATGCAGTTAAAATCCAGTGTCAAAAGGAGATAACACAGCTTCAACTCTGTTAGTTAGGAGTCAGTTTAAGTCAACTCAGTAGATACTTGTTGAGTTTGACCATGTCTCTAGGGTTCTATATCCCTAGAGGGACACTGGAGGATATAGAAAAAATGTGTAAGAGGCAGATCTGGCCTCAGGGAATTCACTGTCTAGTGGAAGAGCAATATTGGTGTACAAATGAATACAAGCAAAAGCAAGACATTGTAAGCAAACCTCCACCACATCCCACATCATCCCTGTCTAGTTTATCCTCCTTCATCACTTTCTCATGAGATATAAGTGACATGACATTGCATTGTACAGCATATGCATACAACATATGGTTTGATATATGTATATATTATAAAATGTTCACCATAATAAGTCTAGTTAACATTCCATCACCACAAATAGTTACAATTTTTTTCCTATAATGAGCAATTTTAAGTTCTACTCTCTTACCAACTTTCAATACAATGAAGTTTTATTAACTATAGTCACCATGCTGTACATCGCTATGCTTAGTCACTCAGTCGTGTCTGACTCTTTGCGACCCCATGGACTGTAGCCCACCAGGCTCTTCTGTCCAGGAGATTCTCCAGGGAAGAATACTGGAGTGGGTTGCCATGCCCTCCTTCAGGGAATTTTTCCAACCGAGGGATGGAACCCAGGTCTCCCACATTGCAGGTGGATTCTTTAACATCTGAACCATCAAGGAAGCTCAGGGATGGAATGCTGTACATTACCATCCCCAGAACTTATTTATCTTATAACTAAAAGTTTGTACCTTTTGACTGTCTTCATTCAATTTGCCCACTCCCTACTTCTGGCAAATACCAATTTGTTCTCTGTATTGTTGTGCTTGGCGGATGTTTATTATTATTTTTAAATAAGATTCCACTGTGATGTGTCTCTCACTGTCTGACTTATTTCATTTAGCATAATGCCCTCAAAGTCCATCCATGTTATCGCAAATGTTGGAATTGGATTTCCTCCTTTTTGTGGCTAAATAATTTTTCATTATATATATATATATACACACACACACATACTTTTTTTTTGTATCTATTCATCCATTGTTGGACACTTAGGTTACTTCTGTATTTTGGCCATTGTAAATAATGCTACAATGAACATGGAGGTGCAGATATCTTTTCAAAGTAGTGTTTTCATTTTCTTTGGATAAATGCCCAGAAGAGGAATTTGTTGATCATATGGTAGTTCTGTGTTTAAATTTTGAGGAAACTCCATCCTGTGTTCCACAGTGGCTGTACCAATTTACATTCTCACTAACAGTGCACAAAAGGGTTCTCTTTTCTCCACAACCTCACCAGCACTTGTTATTTCTTCTATTTTTGATAATAGCCTTTTTGACAGGTGTGAGATAATAGCTCCAGGTTTGTTTTTTTTTTTTAATTTTAAAATCTTTAATTCTTACATGCATTCCCAAACATGAAGCCCCCTCCCACCTCCCTCCCCATAACATCTCTCTGGGTCATCCCCATGCACCAGCCCCAAGTGTACTGTATCCTGTGTCAGACATAGACTGGTGATTCGATTCTTACATGATAGTATACATGTTAGAATGCCATTCTCCCAAATCATCCCACCCTCTCCCTCTCCCTCTGAGTCCAAAAGTCCGTTATACACATCTGTGTCTCTTTCCCTGTCTTGCATACAGGGTCGTCATTGCCATCTTCCTAAATTCCATATATATGTGTTAGTATACTGTATTGGTGTTTTTCTTTCTGGCTTACTTCACTTTGTATAATCGGCTCCAGTTTCATCCATCTCAACAGAACTGATTCAAATGAATTCTTTTTAACGGCTGAGTAATACTCAATTGTGTATATGTACCACAGCTTTCTTATCCATTCATCTGCTGATGGACATCTAGGTTGTTTCCATGTCCTGGCTATTATAAACAGTGCTGCGATGAACATTGGGGTACATGTGTCTCTTTCAATTCTGGTTTCCTCGGTGCGTATGCCCAGCAGTGGGATTGCTGGGTCATAAGGTAGTTCTATTTGCAATTTTTTAAGGAATCTCCACACTGTTCTCCATAGTGGCTGTACTAGTTTGCATTCCACCAACAGTGTAGGAGGGTTCCCTTTCTCCACACCCTCTCCAGCATTTATTGCTTGCAGATTTTTGGATCGCAGCCATTCTTACTGGTGTGAAGTGGTACCTCATTGTGGTTTTGATTTGCATTTCTCTGATAATGACTGATGTTGAGCATCTTTTCATGTGTTTGTTAGCCATCCGTATGTCTTCTTTGGAGAAATGTCTATTTAGTTCTTTGGCCCATTTTTTGATTGGGTCGTTTATTTTTCTGGAATTGAGCTGCATAAGTTGCTTGTATATTTTTGAGATTAGTTGTTTGTTAGTTGCTTCATTTGCTATTATTTTCTCCCATTCAGAAGGCTGTCTTTTCACCTTGCTTATATTTTCCTTTGTTGTGCAGAAGCTTTTAATTTTAATTAGATCCCATTTGTTTATTTTTGCTTTTATTTCCAGAATTCTGGGAGGTGGATCATAGAGGATCCTGCTGTGATTTATGTCGGAGAGTGTTTTGCCTATGTTCTCCTCTAGGAGTTTTATAGTTCCTGGTCTTACATTTAGATCTTTAATCCATTTTGAGTTTATTTTTGTGTGCGGTGTTAGAAAGTGATCTAGTTTCATTCTTTCGCAAGTGGTTGACCAGTTTTCCCAGCACCATTTGTTAAAGAGATTGTCTTTACTCCATTGTATATTCTTGCCTCCTTTGTCAAAGATAAGGTGTCCATATGTGTGTGGATTTATCTCTGCGCTTTCTATTTTGTTCCATTGATCTATATGTCTGTCTTTGTGCCAGTACCATGCTGTTTTGATGACTGTGGCTTTGTAGTAGAGCCTGAAGTCAGGCAAGTTGATTCCTCCAGTTCCATCCTTATTTCTCAAGATTGCTTTGGCTATTCGAGGTTTTTGTATTTCCATACAAATCTTGAAATTATTTGTTCTAGTTCTGTGAAGAATATGGCTGGTAGCTTGATAGGGATTGCATTGAATTTGTAAATTGCTTTGGGTAGTATACTCATTTTCACTATATTGATTCTTCCAATCCATGAACATGGTATATTTCTCCATCTATTAGTGTCCTCTTTGATTTCTTTCATCAGTGTTTTATAGTTTTCTATATATAGGTCTTTAGTTTCTTTAGGTAGATATATTCCTAAGTATTTTATTCTTTTCATTGCAATGGTGAATGGAATTGTTTCCGTAATTTCTTTTTCTACTTTCTCATTATTAGTGTATAGGAATGCAAGGGATTTCTGTGTGTTGATTTTATATCCTGCAACTTTACTATATTCACTGATGAGCTCTAGTAATTTTCTGGTGGAGTCTTTAGGGTTTTCCATGTAGAGGATCATGTCATCTGCAAACAGTGAGAGTTTTACTTCTTCTTTTCCAATTTGGATTCCTTTTATTTCTTTTTCTGCTCTGATTGCTGTGGCCAAAACTTCCAAAACGATGTTGAATAGTAGCGGTGAAAGTGGGCACCCTTGTCTTGTTCCTGACTTTAGGGGAAATGCTTTCAGTTTTCACCATTGAGGATAATGTTTGCTGTGGGTTTGTCATATATAGCTTTTATTATGTTGAGGTATGTTCCTTCTATTCCTGCTTTCTGGAGAGTTTTTATCATAAATGGATGTTGAATTTTGTCAAAGGCCTTCTCTGCATCTATTGAGATAATCATATGGTTTTTATTTTTCAATTTGTTAATGTGGTGAATTACATTGATTGATTTGCGGATATTGAAGAATCCTTGCATCCCTGGGATAAAGCCCACTTGGTCATGGTGTATGATCTTTTTAATGTGTTGTTGGATTCTGATTGCTAGAATTTTGTTGAGGATTTTTGCATCTATGTTCATCAGTGATATTGGCCTGTAGTTTTCTTTTTTTGTGGCATCTTTGTCAGGTTTTGGTATTAGGGTGATGGTGGCCTCATAGAATGAGTTTGGAAGTTTACCTTCCTCTGCAATTTTCTGGAAGAGTTTGAGTAGGATAGGTGTTAGCTCTTCTCTAAATTTTTGGTAGAATTCAGCTTTGAAGCCGTCTGGACCTGGGCTTTTGTTTGCTGGAAGATTTCTGATTACAGTTTCGATTTCCGTGCTTGTGATGGGTCTGTTAAGATTTTCTATTTCTTCCTGGTTCAGTTTTGGAAAATTGTACTTTTCTAAGAATCTGTCCATTTCTTCCACGTTGTCCATTAGCTCCAGGTTTTGATTTGTATTTCCCTGATGGTTCATGGTGTTTGAGCACCTTTTCATATACTTGTTGGCCGTCGGTATATCTTCTTTGAGAAAATGTCTATTTAGATCTTCTGCCTATTTTTTAATCAGATTGTTTTTTTGCTATTGAGTCATATGAGTTGTTTACACATTTTGGATATTAACTCCATATCAGATACATGATATGCAGGTATTTTCTGCTGTTTGGTAGGTTGCTTTTTCATTTTGTTAATGGTTTTCATTGCTGTATAAGAGCTTTTTATGTTGGCCTAGTCTCTCTTGTTTAGTTTTGTTTTCCTGCCTTTGCTCTGGTGTCAAATAAAAAAAAAATATTGCCTAGACCAATATTAAGGAGCTTACCACCTATGCTTGTACTTTTAGGTCTTATGTTCAAGTCTTTAATCCATTTTGAATTAATGTTTGTGTATGATATAAAATAGTGGTCCAGTTTAATTCTTTAGCATGTGGTTGTTCAGCTTTCTTAACACCATTGATTAAAGAGTGCCCTTTTCCTATTGTATATTGTCAGCTCCTTTGTCAAATTAATTGACCGCATACATGTGGGTTTATTTCTGCACTATCTATTCTGTTCCCTTGATCTATGTGTCTGTTTTTATGCCAGTACCATACTATCTTGGTTGCTATGGGTTTATAGTATACTTTTAAATCAGGAAACATGATGCCTCCAACTTTGTTCTTTCTCAAGATTGTTTTGGCTGCTTGGGATTTTTTGTGGTTTAATACAAATTTTTGGACTATTTGTTCTCTTTCTGTGAAAAATGCCATTGGAACTTTTATAGGGATTTCATTGCATCTGTGGATTGCTTTAGGTATTATGGGCATTTTAACAGTATTAATTCTTCCAATCCATGAGCATGGATATGCTTCAACTTATTTGTGTCATCTTCAGTTTTATTCATCAATGTCATAATTTCCAGTCCTTCACTTCCTTGGCTAAATTTAGTCATAGATATTTTATTGTTTTTGTTGCAGTTGTAAATGGGATTATTTTCTTAGTATCTCTTTCTAAATAGTTTAGGTCAACATAGAAGCTCAACTGATATATTGAGTTTGAAGATTGCAACTTTACAGAATTCACTTATTCTAACAGTTTTTTGGTCTTTAGGGTTTTCTAAATATAATATCAGGCTTCCCTGGTGGCTCACATGGTAAAGAATCTGCCTACAGTGTGGGAGATCTGGGTTCGATCCTTGGTTCAGGAAGATCCCCTGGAGAAGGGAATGGCTACCCACTCCCGTATTCTTGGGGATTATCATGTAATCTGAAAATAGTGTTAGTTTTACTTCTTCCTTCCTGATTTGAATACTTTTTATTTCTTTTCCTTGCCTAATTGCTCTGGCAAGGACTTCCAATACTACCTTGTATAAAAGTGACAAAAGCATCCTTTTCTTATTGCTGATCTTAAAGGGAAAGCTTTCAATTTTCACCACTGAGTATGATGTTAGCTGTGGGCTTATCATAGATGGCCTTTAGTATGTTGAGATAGTGCACCTACTTTGTTGAGAGTTTTAATCATAAATGAATACTGAATTTTATCAAAAGCTTTTCCTGCATTTATTGAGATGATCATGTAATTTGTCTCCTTCATTTTGTTAAAGTGGTGTATGTTGAACCATTCTTGCATCCCTGGAATAAATCTCACTTGATCATGGTATATGATTCTTTTAATATGTTGTTGAACTTGGTTTGCTGACATTTTGTTGAGGACTTTTGCATCTCTGTTCATCAGAGAGCTAGCCTATAATTTTCTTTTCTTGAGTGTCTTTGGTTTTGGTACCAGAATGAAACTGGTCTTATAAAGTGAATTTGGAATTATTCCATCCTCTTATATTGTTTGAAAGAGTTTGTGAGAATTTGGTATTAATCTATCTTTAAATGCTTGGTAGAATTCACCAGTGAAGCCATGTGGTCCCATCCCTCTGTTGGGATGTTTTTGATTACTGATTTATTCTCCTTAGTAGTAATTAATTTGTTCAGATTTACTATTTCTTCATGATTCAATTTTGGTACATTGTATACTTCTAGGAGTTTATCCATTTCTTCCAGACTGTCCTATTTGTTGGCCTGTAATTGTCCACAGTAACCTCTTATGATTCTTCATTTATCTGTTGTATCAGTTGTACCTCTATCACTTTCTAACAACTATGAATTCTAAGGGGAAAATCAAACCCTGATTTACACTTACATTTACAAACTGATTCATTCTTGACATTTCCATGCCATCATAACTCTACTCATTTTACATTTATCTTGCCTAAAAATGCATGCTAATAAAGATAGCTCTAAAAGATCATTCCATATATTGGTCCTTTGGGACTGGTAGGAGGGCAACATGTGGTTTTAGCAGCAATTTGTCAGGTCTCTGTGCTTGATCACAATTGGAAATCACAATTTACACAGTTTTGAAATATTACTTATGACAAGGTATTAATACTGCTAGGATATTTTTCTGGGATTACAGCTTTTAATTTTATGACTGGCCAAGGATTTAGAATTTTACTTCAAAGCAAATGAAGTTAGTATGCCTATTTCTGTTTCTTAGAGTTGAAATTGTTTCTATCGTTAGTGTCATGGTTATATGCCCTTATGATCTATAATTGAGTTCCAGTCTCTTCTTTGGTATTATTGACTTCTCCCTATGGGCTCCTAATCCAAAGATTAAGGGTCGTATTTCTCTTGTGATTCTTCAAGAGACACTTCTAAGTCATTTTATATTCTTATTCATTATTTTACCTGTGTTTTTATTTTATCAAACACAAGAGAGATGAAAAGCTCACTGTCAGTATTTTCTTTGGTCTTTTGCCACGGCAGAGAATCAGTTGCTTAACCTGCTGTATATCGTGGGCTTCCCTGGTGGTTCAGATGGTAAAGAATCTGCCTGCAATGCAGGGGACCCTAGTTCGACCCCTGGGTCGGGAAGTTCCCCTGAAGGGAATGCCTACACCCACTCCAGTCTTCTTTCTTGGAGAATCCGATGAACAGAGAAGCCTGATGGGCTACCGCCCATGGGGTCACAAAGAGTCAGACATGACTGGAGACAAACACAGCAGCAATATTGACCACTCTCCACTGGCACAGATTCTAAGATCCATCATGACTTCATCATTGGAAAATATGATGCCATGGACATGTTACGATAATAAGGAAAGGTTACTCATATCCCTGATAAGAAAGTGGCTTCTTCTGCATCTCCAGGTTTGATAGGACAAACTTAATACTGTGTGAAGTGGAGTCTGTGCCTGGTCCCTCTTAGCCTTTGAAGAGAGCAGAGCCTGAGGGAGAGCTTAATGTAGTGTGGGTGTGGTGGGAAGTTCAGAGAATGAAGAAAGTTTCAACATATGTGGTCCTAGGAATTGAAAGGATGGCTATGCTGTTGATAGAAGACAGAAAAAGCAAGGGTGTTGGAGAAATCTGATGAAGTTTTCCTTATATATGTTGGACTTAAGGGACAGGGAGGGTACTGAAGGCTGTGTCCTTCAGAAAGTTGGAGCTCAGAAGAGAGATGGAGATTAAAAGCTGGAGGTAAAAGATTTGAATCATCCATCTCCTTAGTTGAAAACGTGGAATGCATGAGACAAGTAGGCAAAATATTGGAGAAAGTAGTATCCAAAAGGTTGAGGAAAGACTTCTTAAAATGCTCAGCTTTAAGAGTTATAAGTGGAAAAGAATCCTAGCCTGGGGTTTGAAGCAGAGTTGTTTTAGAGGTAGGAGCCCAAAGTCTCTGATTCCAAGGGAAGGATGGCTTTCCAAAAAGGTTTTTAAATTTATTGCATTTAGGTGGACAAAGTAGTTTCTGATGAATTAGAAAATTTTTTTCTCTAGGTTGATGGTTACTTCCACCTTATAATTTATTTTGTATATTTATCTTTTTTTAGAACTTAGGTCAGCTAGTGGTTTCCCCATTTTGTCAGTTCTTTTCCTTTTATTATTTTTATTAGTTCTACTGGTTTTCTACTTTCTAATTCAGTTATATTTTTAGATTTACTGAGACCTTCCTTTTGCTTCCAGTCAGTTAACCTTGTAATTCTTTCTCTAGCTTTTTGAGTTGATATTTAACTCATTTATTTTCATTTCATAATACAGGTAATTAATGCAAAGAATTTTCTCAGAGCTCTAGTTTTGCTTTAATTATGTATAGATTCTGATATGCTTACTCACATTTTTCTTAAGTAACTTTTTAATAATTGCTTCTTAGTTTTTTGTGTGTGAAATGCTGTTGTCAAAAAGTTGGGTGGCAGTCTGACTTACTTTCCTTTGTTAGGGATTTGGACTTTTATCTGAATGCTTAGATAAAGTTTGTTTTTTCATAGACTTAAATTTCAGTAGTATTTATGAAGATATATTAAGTTTTATTAAGATACGGCCTCTTAATGGTCTCCTTGTTGACCATTTTAAGTTACTTATCCCAGGTACATGGTATGTCTTTTTGAATACATTGATTGAAATCTTTTACTTCTCAAGACTCTTGATTTATAGCTTTGAGTAACTTTTGCTATATTGCTTTGGTTTGCTTCTTCAGGAGCTCGTTTATACATACAATGGGGATCCTTTACTGTACTCTATAATTAAGGCTTTATTCTAAATCTTTCTATTCTTTTTTTTTACTCTTTATCTTTCCATCCTTTATTCCCCTCACTGTGCTGTCCATGGTGTCTATTTTCTGTTATACCCTCCTTAATTTAGTCTGTCTTTCTGAATGTTTTTCTTTTATTTTAAAATTTATTTCCAAATGTCTCAGTTCTTGTTTATTTTTTTTTTGTTGCCTGATCCTGTCATTTATGCATTTTCTGTTTCTGAAATGTGCAACTCTTCCAAAGCTTTGATTATTGTCTCCAGTATTTTTAACTTATCCTTAAAGATTAGGCTATCGTTTTCATCTGCTTTGTGGATAATGGTACCTAAATGTGCTGAATTGTCAAAACAGACCCCAGTGAATCGTAGATCTCAATTACACCAAGTTTTTACTAACAACTAGCAAAGACACACTGGAGAAGGCAATGGCACCCCACTCCAGTACTCTTGCCTGAAAAATCCCATGGACGGAGGAGCCTGGTAGGCTGCAGTCCATGGGGTCGCTGAGAGTTGGACACGACTCAGTGACTTCACTTTCACTTTTCACTTTCATGCATTGGAGAAGAAAATGGCAACCCTCTCCAGTGTTCTTGCCTGGAGAATCCCAGAGACAGGGGAGCCTGATGGGGTGCTGTCTGTGGAGTTGCACAGAGGAGGACATGACTGAAGCGATTTAGCAGCAGCAGCAGCAGCAGCAGCAAAGATACATGTTAAAAATGGGCATTAAACAAACATATCATCATCCTTCATTAGAAGGACTCTGAACCATCAGATGGAGCTTTCAAACGACCCTTTTTCTTTTCTGAAATGTGTTTTAAATTTTGGAGCAATAGATGATTGCTATATGTGTGGTAGAAGTTCACTCAGGAGAAGACATTTAGATTTCAAGTTACTCGGTTTTTACATTTTGTTAGGCAGATAGAAAGCCTATGAGATTAACTTCTATTCTCTAGCAGCTGCCTCCCTTAAAATTGAAAATTAGCCAGGTTTTTTGTATAGCCATGAGAAATTTAGACAGACTCGATTTATCTGGTTTAAAACATTCCTAGATAAGAACTTCCCTTGCTATCTTTCTGATATTCAATCCCATCAGAATGTTTACAAGAAGGTTTAGTTCAGTTCAGTCACTCAGTCATATCCAACTCTTTGTTACCCCATGGATTGCAGCACGCCAGGCCTCCCTGTCCATCACCAACTGCTGGAGCTTGCTCAAACTCATGTCCATCGAGTCAGTGATGCCATCCAACAATCTCATCCTCTGTCATCCCCTTCTCCTCCTGCCTTCAATCTTTCCCGGCATCAGCATCTTTTCTAATGAGTCAGTTCTTCACATCAGGGGCCAAAGGATTGTAGCTTCAGCTTCAGCATCAGTCCTTCCAATGAATATTCAGGACTGATTTCCTTTAGGATTGACTGATTTTACCTCCTTGGAGTCCGAGGTACTCTCAAAAGTCTTCTCCAACACCACAGTTTAGTTAATCAATATGAAAAACCCAAGTCAATTTCTGCATACCAGCAATAAATATAAAATATAATTATATATACAATTATATAAACATTTCATATAATTATATATACTTTTTACAGTAATAGGATATTTAATGTATTTTGGAATAAATTTCATCGAGAGATTTCAAGAGTTTTGTAGACATAATTAGAAATTAGAAATATACTGAAAACATAAAGCATTAAAACAATATACCATGTTTATGGCTAGGAAGACCCATTATTGAAAATACACCAGTTCTCCACAAATTATTATTATTATTATTCACTGATTTATTCAGTGAATTTATAATCAAAATCTCAAGTTAATTCTAAAATTTATATGGTAGAGGTCAAAGACCAAGTATAGCCAAATGTTTCTGAAAACTGAATTAAGGTCGGGGAGATTGGGTTAAAAATTATAATAATTGAGTTACAAAATCATAAAGCTAGTATAATTAAGACAGTGTGGTACTGGCATGAAAATAAGTACACTGACTAATGAAGTAGAAAAGGGTGTTCAGAAACTAACATTTACGAAAAATTGACATCAGATAGAGCATTGAGATTTGGAGGGAAAGCAAGAAAGCATTAATTGTTCTGAGACAACTGGTCATTTACACAGGAGAAAAAGAAAGAAGGAAATCTGATTTGATTTCATAGCATGTGAAAAAAAGAATTCCAGATGAATGAAGGATTTAATTGAGAGGTCAAATTTAAAGTTTTCTAGGAAAATATCTATCTCAAATTTGAGAATGAATTTGAGAACTCAAGAAGGACAGTACTTTTTGTGTTCTGTCTAGGCAGGGCACAAAAACTACTAATGCTGGAAGAAATATTGCTAATGTTGATCTCGCTAAAATGAGCAACTTTAAAAAGAAAATAAAAATAAGGTGGGTTGCTGGAGAAATGGGTATTTATTTTTTCATTTTGTTTTACCAAACATATATGATCAAAATTCTGTTGTCTGAGTCAAATATTAGGCTGAAAATGAAGTCAGGAAACAGAGAATAACCTAAACAGCCCAGAATGAGCACCCCTTTATATCCATCATCAGCTCAGTCAGGAACCTGCACCACTCTTAAGTTTTCTGAAATGTGAAATGGAAATACTTGTGAAGGGCCCTCACAGATGCATTTAGAAATGTATGTTCAGAAAATGGAATTGAAATGTTTTAGTAAGAGTCATGGGCTCAATCCTTGAAATAGATGATGGCTGAATTTCCTATAGTATGTAATTATAACACAATAAGACTCAAAAGCAGTTTCAATAAAGGGTGGGTGGAAGAGAAGCAGCCTGCTTCTAGTGCTTCATTAGCTTCTACCAACTGGAGCTCTCCAGGCTACGGGGAGGAACCCTGTTTCCCTTGGTTCAGAATCAATTTTAACCATCACTGAGTCCCCGGGGGTCAGAGTGCAGCACGGAGTCCTTGCGAATACACCAGGCCAGGAAAGAAAAGATGAAAACGTTTTTCAGGAAGCCCTGAGACGGGCTGCAGTTTTGTTGACCAGTTGTTCCCAGAACAATGTGTTGTAGTGCCAATCACTGATGAAATGATATTTAGACCCCTACTTTAGTTTCTTCAAGAAGTTTCTGGTAAATTAGAGCGATGCCATTGGCCTAGTTTAGGCTATTCTGTCAGACAAAAGATACAATTTCTACATGTTCTGCAGCCCTGGGAATATTTAATAAGGGGAGAGAGGCAGGGGAGAGAGGCAGCAAAAAAGAAAGGAATGTCATAAAAACAAATGAACGAAAGAATAAGAAACAAAACCTTGCCCTTTATGGTAAGGTTGCTGAGAAAGACGCACTTATCCGTAAAGGACATGTAGATAATTTCTCATTTCTCTCCTGAAAATGCCAGCACACGTTGCTCTGGTTGGAGTAGAATAGATTCGTCTGGCCTTTGAGGTCACATTGATGATGTTGTGTCTTGCTGTTAATGAAACTCTGTGAATTATTCTTAATTTTTATTTCAGTTTCTAATATGCATTCATGAGCTATAACCTTTCCTTCTCCTAGATTGCATGCTTCAAAAAAATCCTTAGAATCAACCCTTCTAGAAAATAAGGTTATGTTTTAAGTAATAATTATAATTCTACAGTGTGTCATACTTGTGGTTTCTAATGTGCTAACCTCCACATTCTCTCATTATCCCTGAAATGGCTCTTTGAGGATATTAAGATAGACATTATAATGTTCACCTTTCCTCTGGGAAAATGAGGTTTATAGCTGTTAATGTATCTACTTACAGTTGTAAGGCTCTCTAGTGGCAGGAATCAAAACTCCTTACTCCAGTGGCAATGTTTTTTGGCTGTTGTTCAGCCGCTCAGTCATGTCTGATTCTTTGCGACCCCACGAACTGCAGCATGCCAGGCTTCCCTATCCTTCACCATTTCCGGAGTTTGCTCAAACTCATGTCCATTGAGTTGATGACGCCATCCAACCATCTCATCTTCTGTCACCCCCTTCTCCTCTTGCCCTCAATCTTTCTCAGCATCAGGGTCTTTTCCAGTGAGTCAGCTCTTCATATCAGGTGGCCAAAGTATTGGAGCTTCAGCTTCAGCATTAGGCTTTCCAATGTATGTTTAGGGTTGATTTCCTTTAGGATTGACTGGTTTGATCTCCTTGTTGTTCAAGGGATTCTCAAGAGTCTTCTGTAGCACCATATGGTGCCAGAATGTTTTTTTCACTCCACCATTAATGATCTAGATTAATAAGATCAACATTTACCTGGGAATTAGAAATATAGAGAAAAATAAGATACAAACCTGTCCTCTGATAGCATATAATCTATTAGAGGTGCGGGGTGTAGTAAGACAGTTACATGAATATATACAGCTTAACATGTGTCCGTAACAAGTAGCTAAGTGCCAAATGAGGCTTCCCTGGTGGCTCAGCCGGTAAAGAATCCGCCAGCAATGCAGGCAACCCAGGGAGTCCCTTCTGGTATATAAACTGGCCTATAGGTAGAAAGTGTGAGAAACCTCCCCCAAGCCTGAGTTGGGAGAATCCCCTGGACCCCCTGGAGAAGGGAACAGCTACCCACTCATAGAGGTGCTAAGTGCTGCCCATGGGTATACACTTAGTTCAGAACTCATCTTGAGAGAACCGCTAGTGGGGAGTGGTAGACGGAGAAACAGAAGGGATAGTTGCTGTAGGAAGATTCATGGTTCACTCCCCAGGGAAAGGAAGAAGATGGAAGTGCAGTGGAACCTTCGGTCCACGAATTTGGTGCCAAGCTCCCGAGTCTTAGTCCCAGAACTGACACAATGTCCTTGACACTGAACAAACCTTTGGAACCTGTTGAAAAGAGAGTTGTAGGAATTTGTAAAGTTTCAGAGCAACAGAAGCTTCTCCAGGCTCATGTTCAGATACATTGGTTCGAGGGGAGTTGCAGAAAGGGAAGTCCCTCTGGGAAGGGTTGGATGTGGGCAGGGGTGCAGCAGAGATAAAGGCATATGAAAGTGAGCCTAACTGGAGAAGGGAATGGTCAGCGGGGAGTGGTGGGGTGGTGGTGATATTCAGTATGCTGTTTGAGAGCCCAGGCTCTGGAGCTAGGTTGCAGGTTAACCACCCACCAAACTGTGACTTTGGGTAGACACTTAAGTTCTCTGTGCCTCAGTTTCTTTCCATGGAATTTTTTTTAATTTATTTATTTGCTTGTTTATTTATTTTGGCTGCGCTGGGCCTTGGTTGCTGCACTCGGGCTTTCTCTGGTTGTGAGTGAGGACGACCCCCTAGTTGCTGTGCACGGCCTCCTCAGTGCAGTGGCTTCTCTTGTTGCAGAGCATGGGCTCTAGGCACGTGGGCTTCGTTAGGTGTGGCTCATGGGCTTAGTTGCTCTGCAGCATGTAGTATCTTCCTGGAATGGGGATTGAACTGGTACCTCTGCATTGCAAGGTAAACTCTTAACTGCTAGACCACTTGGGGAAGCCCTCCATGGAGTTTTATAAGGATTCAAGGAGTGAATGCCAAGTGTTTAGACCACGTCCTTGGACTGCAAGGAGATCCAACCAGTCCATTCTGAAGGAGATCAGCCCTGGGATTTCTTTGGAAGGAATGATGCTAAAGCTGAAACTCCAGTACTTGGGCCACCTCATGTGAAGAGTTGACTCATTGGAAAAGACTTTGATGCTGGGAGTGATTGGGGGCAGGAGGAGGAGAAGGGGGCGACCGAGGATGAGATGGCTGGATGGCATCACCGACTCGATGGACGTGAATCTGAGTGAACTCCGGGAGTTGGTGATGGACAGGGAGGCCTGGTGTGCTGCGATTCATGGGGTGGCAAAGAGTTGGACACGACTGAGCGACTGAACTGAACTGATTATCACATAGTGAGAATGGAATAGACGTGGGCTTTCATTGCTATTCTGTTGTCATTGTTAGGACTCGTAAGTTATGACATGGTCCAACCTAGGAGACTTCATTGGTGCCAAGAGTAGCTGTATTTTAAGACGTTTCATCACCAAAAGTGAAGCTTAGTATTATAATTAAAGGACTAAGTAAACCGTTTTACTTTCTCATAGAGGTTAGTAAGTGTACAAAATGTTGATTCTGTGAAGTATGATTTTGGAGACTTATCTTGTTTGCACTTGGAACTGTAGTAACGTTTAAGACCTAGGGCACTGCTTTTCAAATTGCCTTCTGTGGGTTTTTCCAAGGAGGTAACTAAGAAGTTGCCTTGGAGGAAGGAAGAAGATGTGGTCTCCGGGGCACCCTTAAGAGTTCTTCCAAAGAAGACGCACTTTGTTCTGCCTTACAATTGAAGTGCCACGTAGTATTTCATTTAATAAGGATACCATTGCTAAAAAGAGTTTGAATACTGTTGATTCACTCCAGCCTCTAAAGTGAAGTTCTTCAGTCATGTCCGGCTCTTTGTGACCCCATGGATGGTAGCCTACCAGCGTCCTCTGTCCATGGGATTTCCCAGGCCAGAATACTGGAGTGGGTTGCCATTTGCCTAAGGTTATACAGCCAGCTACTGCCAGAGGGTAGCCAGAAACACAAGGCCACTCCTTCTGGTACTGGGCTTGTCACTAGTTACATAATGCTACCTACTGCGTAATCAAAAGAAAACTTCAAAAACAAATCAACACATATATTTAAGAGCTACACAAAACAACTCCAATCAAGAGCACATTAGTATTAGGACTTCCCTGGTTGTTCAGTGGTTAAGACTCTGCGCTTCCACTACCGGGGGCATGGGTTCAATCACTGGTAGAGGAACTAAGATTCTGTATGCCACATGGCGTGGCCAAAAGTTTTTTTCAAAAACTAGTATTTAACTCCAGGCATACATATCCCAGCACACTGGAAACAGCTCTCAGCGTCAATTTGATGTTGTTGTTCAGTCACTCAGCTGTATCCGACTCTTTGTGACCCAATAACTGTAGCCTGCCAGGCTCCTCTGTCCATGGGATTTCCCAGACAAGAATATAGGACTGAGTTGCCATTTCCTTCTCCATGGGATCTTCCCAAGCCAGGGATCAAACCTACATCTCCTGCCTTGGCAGGCGGATTCTTTACTACTGAACCACATGAGTTCAGTGTCCATTACCCTTCTTCAAATTAATGTTTTCTAGCTGTATTTTTATTTGGCTAAACCTTGGACTGAAATAAATGAAATGAATTTAGAAAGTAGAAATTATATGGTGAAGTCAAGGCAAAGATCATCCGTAATAAAAGAAAAGATAAAATTTTAAAAATGAAGTAAACCAAAGAACTCCACGTGAGTTGTCAACATTAAAGAAAGATGAATTCTATCAAAGAGGATTGGTTCCAGTGTAAGCTAAGAAGTACCGCCGCCACCTTCTGTAGACTGTTCATGGGCTGAGTTTGTGAACTGGCTACCAGGGAAAACCATTGTTCTCCTAACGGTTGTAGGTTCAATTTTAGCATGAAAAAGACTGGAGCTTCTAAGAGGAAGGCAGTGTTCTGGCCACCTCTAATTCTCCTTTTTCAATTCCAGTTTCTTGGATTATTTGGCACAGTGCTTTGTCTGTGTAGATCTGCCTTGCTGCTGCTGCTGCTAAGTCGCTTCAGTCATGTCCAACTCTGTGTGAACCCATAGACGGCAGCCCACCAGGCTCTGCCATCCCTGGGATTCTCCAGGCAAGAGTACTAGAGTGGGTTGCCATTGCCTTCTCCAATGCATGATTGTGTTGCAAAGCCAGAATACTTTTTCCTAACCTTAAAAATAACCATTAAAATGACTATCTTAATTCTTATCCTGATGAAAAAACACTTGAAAATCTTCTCTTCTAAAATTAGAGTCTGGGTTATCTCAAAACATCTTGTTACTTGGGCCTCAGTCCAGATGTCACCGCCCGGAGGACAAGCTAGCTGGAGGTGGCCCTCTGCCACACTATCCCACTGCTCCCTGGTTTAGTTCCTGTGAAAGCACTTCTCACAGTTGGAGTTATCCTGCTCATTATTTACATTTCTTTATCTGCCTTTACCATGTGAATGGAAGCTCTTGGAAAGTGAGCACTTTGACTCACTTGCAGAGTGCTTGGGATCTCAATAAGAGCTTGATAAACCCTAATGAGATGACTCCAGAATCCCCATGATAATTCCTAGGTCATTAGTTTAGTTCTAGCTTGTGTATTGAATATATGTCATTTGTCTTAAAGGATAGTGAACAGATTAAAGTTTTCCATATAAGAAAAGTGAGGCCCTAGAGCTCAGGGATCGGAGCACTGGTTTTGTAAACCAGGAGTTGCAAGTAAAAGACAGGATAAGAAAGGAATTGCTTTTTCTTCGGACATTTCAATGGCCATAAGTGATTATGTTGCATTTAATTTCTGCACCATAAAGCAGCATTTGGTGGTGCATTTTGGTTTGTTTTTTTTTTGTGTGTGTGTGTGTGTGCTGCAAGTAGAATGCAAGGATAAGAAATACGAATTTTATATTCTTCTTGCTGAGTCTGCTGCAATTCAGGAGACCTCGGTTCGATTCCTGGCTCGGGAACATCTGCTGGAGAAGGGATAGGCAACCCACTCCAGTATTCTTGGGCTTCCCTTGTGGCTCAGCTGGTAAGGAATCCGCCTGCAATGTGGGAGACCTGGGTTCAATCCCAGGGTTGAGAAGATCCCCTGGAGAAGGGAAAGGCTACCCATTCCAGTATTCTGGCCTAGAGAATTCCATGGACTGTATAGCCCATGAGGTCGCAAAGAATCAGACATGACTGAGCGACTTTCACTTTCACTTCATAGAGACTTGGGGCTTCCCTGGTGGCTTGGATGGTCAAGACTGTGCCTGCAGTGTAGGAGACCTGGGTTTGATCCCTGGGTCAGGAAGATCCCTGGGAGAAGGGAATGGCTGCTCACATCAGTACTCTTGCCTGGAAAATCCCATGGACAGAGGAGCCTGGCAGGCTGCAGTCCGTGGAGTCATAAAGAATCAGATGTGGCTGAGCAATAACACTTTCACTTTCGTTTGATAGAGACTTGAGGAAATAATTCCCCTGTGAGTCTGGTCTTTGAAAAACACAAATCTTGGCCACTCTTCTCTTAGGTTTCCTCGGAATTCTCTTAAAACTACAGTGGCCTCTCTTGGCCTGGGGCTAAAGATCACCCTCCGGATGGAAGCCTAAGGGCCTTGTTTCTGTGGCTGCCTCTTTACTCTGCTCAGGACCACCGTGCTTGGGGTCACAGTGAGTTCCAGCCTTCCAAAGTGTTGACCTTCTTTTTAGTGTCTCAAACTCATCAAGCACTTTGTTTTTGCTTCCCAAACCTATGTATACATCTCTCTCTTTGATTCACTCTTCCCAAAGTTTTTCCTGACTAATTCCAATTTCTGTAGGTTTCAGATTAAGTGTCACCTCTTCCCAAAGGTCTTCTCTGAGACCCACCTTTCCTCGGAGTTAAGGCAGTCAGTCCTCTTGTTGCTCTCTTGTAAGACCCTATACTCTTCCTTCTTGGAACGGATTGCAATTACTAGTTTTATTTGTTGTTGCTGTTGTAGTTGTGTGTGTGTGTGTGTGTGTGTGTGCTTAATACCTGTCTACCTTCCTAAATTGTACACTGCAGAAGCACAATGTTTTGCTTATTGTTAAACCCTCAACACTCAGCTCAGTGCACGGAGCAGAGTAGATTCTGATGTAGTAAATATTCACTGAATGCATAGAGGAATGAATACATTTGATCTTTGAGTTCCTAGCACTGAATCCAACATATATAATAGACTTAAAAAGTAGCGTATAACTAAAATAAGCTAATGAAGAAGTGTTTATCATACATAAAGAAACAATTGTTGGTTTATCAAAAATAGAAACCCTGCTCTCCTACAAACCATATTCTCTCTGTTAATTTGTTTGCCTTCATTTCAATTAATGAAATCTGTTCATTGAAGTACATTCAAGAAAAACTACCTAACTTCTTTGTGTAATTACAGCGTTTCCAAATGAAAAGTGAATAACCAGGGAATTCTTCCTGATGTTTTACATACTTGATGTGGACATCTTAAAAGATTTAAAAGATTGATTGACTCTCTTTTCAACTGGATATTTGAATAGACACAACCATTAGAGAATTTTCTTCTAGGGACTTACTTTAGCTCTTAAACTGTATACACTGAACAGGCAAACTCAAGTGGATCATTATCTATAGAAGCACAGAATTCCATCTCCCTTTGGGAAACCATTCAAACCCAGAAGTGTGTTTTACACATTCTGACAGAAGCACCTATAATAGCCAAGTGTAACCTTCTTTCTCGCTATGTTAGTACCCAAAAGTATATGAAAAGAGTGCATGTTAAGGCTTTTTCTGTTTATTAGAAAACGCCTCTTGGCTTCAAAACTCTTTTGACTATCAACCTACTAATGTGAGAAAAGTAAATAAGCAACGAATTCCATAGAGTCTTACTGCTGTGTGAGAGGTGGCTTAATAAAGACAATTGGACATTAGATGACTAAGTGTGTGAAGCTAATATACAGACACACCTTTCAGATGGGCCACTGTAATGTTCCCTGTGTAATTTTCATGATGACCATTTGCACCAGTATGAATAGAAAGGGTCTGGATCTTTCTGGGTGAGTAATAGGCGTGTCAATTATCTGTACTCTGTTTCCAGGATTGGGGGTAGGCTCACAGCAACTCTTTTGAGGCTGAAGTCCCCCCTTAGTGACTGAAATGAAGCGAGAGGAGAGTCCTCTTGGCCTTGTATCAGGGCATGATGTTGGGGGTGGGGTGGGGCGGGGAGCATGGGTAGAGTCTTCCTTTTGTAAAGGATTGGATATATGGTTAGATATGTGTGGATGGCCAGTCATTCTCAGACTTCAGTCATCAATGAGTTAATGTCTCAGCAAGGCAAGTCTCTGAGTGACAATGACGTTTCTCTTTTTAAAAATATTTATTTATTTGACTGCATGGGATCTTAATTGCAGTATGCAGAATCTCTGTTGTGGGACAAGGGCTCCGGAGCTCATGGGCTTAGTTTCTCCGTAGCATATGGGATCTTAGTTCCCTGACCAGGGGTCAAACCTGCATCCCCTGCATTGGAAGGTGGATTCTTAACTACTGGACCACAAGGGAAATCCTAAAGAATTTGTTTTTTTCTTGAGCTGAATGTATCCTTCGGACATTGCGTGAAAGAAAGCCTCATTCTTCTCTTTGATTTTAATGGGTGTGGACTTCCTTATGCTGAAAGAATCTTTTCAGCTTTTTCCCCAATTTTTTGGAAGTCCACTTACTGGGCACCAATGTTGACTGGCTTCTCTTGGTAGACTCCTGTATGTTTCTGAGGAAATCAGCAATAGCAGCAAAGCTTTATATGGATTGAAACTGAGAAAAGCAGAGTCCTGAAAACCTTCTTCCTACTGTTAACCTCTCCTGCTTCTTCAGGAAGTTCTGCTTGACTTGCAGTGTGCCTTCTGAGAACTTTATGTTTCTAAGATGTTCCCAAATTGTCCCATGCATTTAATCCTCCAACTCTCCATGAAGACAGCACTGGCTTTCAGTCTCATAGCAACTCTCCTCAAGGTAATGGACCATTTGAAATCCAGTTCTTCCAAATGAATCATAGAACATAGTTTTTATCTCCGTTTTCTCAGAGTAACTCTAAGAAGATTATCTTTTGGCCATATTCTTAAAATTCCCCTGTTGGTTTTTATTGCATTCCACTTTTCCTTTCTCTGCCTAAACACTATCCTTTCTAAGAGGAATGACATTTTTGCTAGTTATCATTATGTGTTCTTAGCTTATTTGCCTTGACATATAGCCTGTGATAGGTAAAGTACACTCACATATAAAGCATAGACTTTGATCCAAAGCCTATGGATTACATGTTCTCAGGTGCACAGAGGGGTGGCTGAGCCCTGAGAGAGATATGCTCTCCTTCTCGTGAGTTTATTCAGCACATCCTTGCAGATATCAGATCATTGCTTTTGTTCAGAATCATTTTCAGAAGAAAAGCCTTCAAACCTAGGAGGTTTTTGAAGACTCAGAAACAAATGAGTCCTGGGTAATTTTTCAAAACACTCAGACCTTTGGTCAACTCTAAATCAGTCACTTAATACTGGGCTTTGTTATAATGATAGCAACCTTGACCTTAGTGTTCATAAGATTCTTGTT
Organism: Ovis aries; assembly: GCF_016772045.2. Classification (NCBI taxonomy): domain Eukaryota; kingdom Metazoa; phylum Chordata; class Mammalia; order Artiodactyla; family Bovidae; genus Ovis; species Ovis aries. Next base: position 76,844,370 of record NC_056061.1, read on the forward strand.
GTTATTTAGTTGCTAAGCTGTGTCCAGTTCTTTGATTTTCCATGGACTTTAGCCCACCAGGCTCCTTTGTCCATGGGAATTCCCAGGCAAGAATTCTGCAGTGGATTGCCATTTCCTTTTCCAGGGGATCTTCCTGACCCAGGAATTAAACCCAAGTCTCCTGCTTGACAGGCAGATTCTCTACCACTGAGCCACCTGGGAAGTCCTTGTAAGAGTCTACATTTCAGTTATTTGGTTTCTTCACTCCTTGAGTGGATGTCACCAGCAGTATCATGTTTTGGAGGCTCCCTCTCCAGAAATACAGGCCCTGGAGCCTCAAATTTCTCCATCCCTTATGCCACATACTCATCAACCTCTTTCCTAATGATACCAGCTAGAAGTGTCTGGTTTCTCTAAAGCAAATTGTCACTGAGATACATTCTTTATATCCCTTTGGTTGGTTATTAGTAGTCGCCATGTCTCAGAAGCACATCTTTGCATCCTAAGTGTATTTGCGTGTCAGTTGTTGTGTCCCGAGTGGCTTGGAGCACAGAGGATGCATCTATGCATCTATTCTGTGTCATAGGGTAGAGGCTAAATATTGTCACAGTTCTCCCTAAAATGCCTGCTGTTCAACACAGTGAAAAATCTGTTTCTTACTCAGGTTCCCATCTAATGCAGGCATCTTCCTTGGCCGGTGACCTTCCAACTCAAGGACCCAGGGCCTTTCTAACCTTAGGCTCTGCCCTCTACTGGGTCCGTGGAATGATCTGTATTCAGGCAGTAGGTGGGGACGGGGACTGGAGAGGCATGTCTGTTTCTTATCTATCCGCTTTATCGCAGAAGTGGTCCCAGTTGCTTCCCCTCACTTTTCACTAGCCAGAACCCAGTCCCATGTCCACTTTAACTTCCAGGGAATATTGGGAAATGTTTGTATGTCTAGGAGGAAGCCCAGGAGGAAAAGGAAATGTGTTGTGATCAATTCAGCAATCTTTCACTTCTGGTCACCAAATATCCACTCCCCCCATACCCAAAATTCACACTGTTCCTCTCCAAGAGAGAGAATTCAGAGTTGCCTCCAGCCATGTGCTTGGTTCCGAGTCAGTCCTGTACACTGATTTCTCAGGAATGTGTGGTCCCTTCTGTCCAGCATGGATATGGCTTATCCTGGTTTGGTAACCTTGATCCACAAATACATTCAGTATCACACAGTGGAGTAGGGATGAAAGAACAGCAAGAAAAAGTCAATTGAGAAACAAAGAAGTAGGAATAGCCTGTGTCATTTGTCAGACAATAGTCTGTATCGAGACTGCAAAAAACCAAAGCTTTATTTCACGTCTTAAGAACTGCAATTCAGGAGATACAGATTCAGATAAAGGGGAGAGTGTTCTGGGAAAGAGAGTCAGGAAATTCTAAAGGCAGAAGTCACAAGAAAAGAAATATTTATTTTTAAGGGATAGGCTGTCATGAGTTGCTTTAGAATAAGAATCTGATAAACATTTTGAGTTTCTGGCAAAGGTTCTGGCAATCTTCCTTAGGATAGTGAGTGGTCAAATGTCAGGTTCCATCCAGGCTGAGATGTGCTCAAGTTCCACTTCCTTCGTGGTCTCCTGGCTCCATTGCTCTCTTAGCAATAGTGGCTCCATTTTGATTTTCTTGTCACATACTCTTTCATACCAGTCATTACATCATGCTGGATAGAATGTGTATGCATACTAAGTCACTTTAGTCATGTTTGACTCTTTGTAACCCTAGGGGCTGTAGCCCACCAGGCTCCTCTGTCCGTGGGATTCTCCAGGCAGCAATGCTGGAGTGGATTACCATGCCCTCCTCCAGGGAATCTTCTTGACCCTGAGATCAAACCCATGTGTCTTAGGTCCTCCTGCACTGGCAGGCGGTTCTTTACCACTAGTGCCGCCTGGGAAACCCACTAGGCAGAATGTGGAGGTTTCTACTCTGAGGAGCCTGAAAGTTCTTTAATTAGTTCCTAAATTTGCTGTCTGGGGAGAAGGAACTTTTCCATTCTACTTCGAGAACCCTGACTTCATCTTCTGGGAGGTTCTTTCTTTCCATCATCCACACTGGCTGCAGCTGAAGTGAGCGTGAGACTGCTTCTCCTTTCAGTGAGCTCTGCCATGTTCATAGCACATCCTGTCGGCACATGTTCCGAGTCTTCCTGAGTCCTTTCTCCATCTCCTGTCTGAATGAAGAGCACTTCAGGGACCTCTACAGGGCAGAGCTAGAGCTTAGAGGGATCCCGAGTCCCTGAATGGGAAGTTCATTTACCAAGGAAGATGCTTACATTGGACAATGACCTGAGACGGGAATACTTGTGTTGTGTTGAGCAACCTAAATTTTAGGGTTAGAGACTTGAACAATCAAAGGCTTTTGTTTATTAGTTCAGACTTGTGATTTCTTTGGTAGTACAGTTGTCTTAAAGGAAAAAAAAGAAGAGGAAGAAGAGTAGGCTTCTATCCCATTTGCCCTTGTCAGTTTCATCTCTTGTAACCACACCCAAAGTCTTTCCTCGACACTCAAGTCTAATGTTCTCATTTGCTTCTTTGTCCTTTGGCCTCTCCCTCATGATTTATTGGTGACAACCTTGAGGCTATTTGAAACCACAGGCTTGGATGAAGAGGCAAGACCCTCTTGATGTCACCCTTTACCACATGAGGTGCTATAAACACTCTAAATCTAAACCTTATAAATCAAAAAGTCTACTGGGCCTTCCAAATACAGAATGCTTTTTGACTTCATCTCTTTAATATTTCATAGCCAGGAACATTTGGCTTTTCCAAATTTGTAAGGTTATTTATCTTTGGGATTTCCCCCATTTCCTTCAGTTTCTGCTTCAGAACCACTTCCTTCTTACCTGAGTTCACTTCTGTTTTGTGTGGACAGCCATATACCATTACTTGGACTCCCTCTATCCACTTCTCCAGGTGAGCGGTCTGCCTTCCAATTTCTTTGAGACCATGGTTTTACCTGATAATTTGCTGACAGGGCTCTCTAGCTTGCTATGTCTGTTTCTTATTACTCAGTATCAAGGGGGTAAATATTTCTATATCAATACCTTACTTCCAGGGCCAATTTCATTATTGATCCTCATAAACCAACCACTATATCAAACAATCATATATTAATGACTTACTAATTCTTATTCAACCTACAGTCCACTGTGAGTATATACTCATTCGGGCACACAGAATTTAAGGAACTGGTTCAAGGTGACATAATTGGTAAATAATGGTCTCAAGATTTGGACCTGGCAGTCAGATTCCACAGTCTTAGCCACTTTCCTCTCAAATAATCAGCTTGAAGATATAGCCATTCAAATGTTGTATCTCTCAAGATACCTTACAGTTTGCCATCTTCAGGATTGTGTTCCATACATCAAAGCATTGTATATGTAAACCTCTTGATCATACAAATATTTATGGAGTCATAGCATGTCAGAGCATGTGCTGAGAGATTTTGTAGCATCAAAGATACAGAAACTATTTTGTTATTGGAGTATAATTGCTTTACAATATTGTGTTAGCATCTGCTGTGCAATGAAGTGAATCAGCTATATGTGTACATATATCCCCTCCCTGTTGGAGCTCCCTCCCACCCCGCCACCCCCACCCATCTAGGTCATCACAGAGCACCTGGCCCAGTTCCCTTTGCTTTACAGCAGGTTCCCGCTAGCTAGCTATCTTACACATGGTGATGTATATATGTCAACCCTAATCTCCCAGTTCGTCCCACCTTCTCTTTCCCCAGCTATGCCCACATGTTCACTCTCTACGTCTGCGTCTCTATTCCTGTGCTAGAGGTAGCTTCATCTGTGCCATCTTTCTAGATTCCACATATATAAGTTCAGTTCAGTCGCTCAGTCATGTCCGACTCTTTGTGACCCCATGAATTGCAGCACGCCAGGCCTCCCTGTCCATCACCAACTTCCGGAGTTTACCCAAACTCATGTCCATCGAGTTGGTGATGCCATCCAGCCATCTCATCCTCTGTCATCCCCTTCTCCTCCTGCCCCCAATCTCTCTCAGCATCAGAGTCTTTTCCAATGAGGCAACTCTTCGCATGAGATGGCCAAAGTACTGGAGTTTCTGCTTTAGCATCAGTCCTTCCAAGGAACACCCAGGACTGATCTCCTTTAGAATGGACTGGTTGGATTTCCTTGCAGTCCAAGGGACTCTCAAGAGTCTTCTCCAACACCACAGTTCAAAAGCATCAATTCTTTGGCATTCGGCTTTCTTCACAGTCTGACTCTCACATCCATACATGACTACTTGAAAAACCGTAGCCTTGACTAGACGGACCTTTTGATGTTCAGCAGCATCTTAATTTGTAGCCTTTTTCTAACCTTGTTGTAATTTTTCAGGATAGCTAAATTGAATGTCTTATGTTGATCTCCTGGGTTTTCTGTCTCCATCTATCAATGTTCATTTATACAGAGAGGCTACAGGGTGGGCTTCCCTAGTGGCTCAGTGGTAAAGAATCTGCCTGCCAATGCAAAAGACAAGGGTTCTATCCCTGGGTTGAGAGGACCCCCTGGAGAAGGAAATTCCAATCCATTCCAGTGTTCTTGCCTGAGAAATCCCATGGATACAGGAGCCTGATGGGCTACAGTCTAAGGGGTCGCACAAGAGTCAGACACGACTTAGCAACTAAACAACAATAACAAAGTCCAAGGGGTAGCTTTACATTTTAAGATTACTTTTGAAGATATGCAAGTGCAGGTTTGAGCCATAGATCCTCATTGGAGCTCTTTATTTCACCTGTGGAGGAATGCATACTTAAGGGCTTCCATAAAATGGGCATTCAATTCTGTAGAGGAGAACCTCCCATGAACAAACACGCTTTCCAAACCTGTTTCTTTCCCCATAACTTGAGTGCACATGGACTGCATTGGGAGAGGGTAAGGAGAGGAATGAGGGTTTCCGTCAAGGCAGTTCTGAGGTGCTCTGAACAGCAGACTGTGACGAGGAGAGTTCGCCACTGCAGGCTGACGTGTGTCAAAGTGGGAGTCATGGGCCGGTCTGCTTGGTAAACTACTCGTGATCTATGCCTGAAGCTGGGCTTCTTTTAAAAAAATTTATCTTGTTCTTTAAAAGCCCACATGTCCCACAGCCTCAGGCATACCTCAGGGATTTAAACTAATCCTGTCTTACTGTAGTCAGGTTACCTCCAGATTCTTAGCAATCACCCGATCGCTGCGCCATTGACTCACCTGTTCCTCTGATATTGAGTTAACTGTGCTAGTCTAATTGGCTCCTCGAAGTTAGTGCAGGGTGTGTCGGCAGGGTTTGAAAATGAATCGCTGACCCCAATGTGTCATGACCTCCGTGGATAGTAAATGATACCTTTGTGTCAGGCAGGTGACGAGCGTCTGTTAACCTTCCAAATCCATGTGGATTTGTACCTGACCTTAGAGTGAGAAATCAGCTGTTCACTAGCTCACTCGGCAAACCTTTTCACCTGGTGGTAATGCCAATTGGAGACTCTTACATACCATGTAATCAGTCATTTCCATGCAGCTGACATTCTAGTGATTCACTGAAAATATCATCAGGGCTCTCAGAGTACATGCTTTTTATTTATTACACAAATAACAAATTGGCTGAAGCGTTTAGACCAAATGAAGTTTTTCCACTGAAAGACAGTGAGTTCATTCTTATGGAGACATCAACGTCAAGTTTTTCCAGACTCATAGAGCATGGCTTAGAAAACTGCAGGTTCACTGCAGTGAATGTTCCCCCAGGAGCCTCAGAGTTGAAACTCACACCAGCACATATGAAGCACTTCTGTTTGCATGGAAGGTTAGACCCAGGGTCCTTCTATCAAATTGTCTCAGTGATTTATCCTTAGTGTATGCTCCTTCCATGTCCTCTAAAAGAGAACGTGCATGTGCGTGCAAACACACGTGCAAATACACACACACAGATACACATTAAGAACTGAATTGAGAGTTGTGGGTATGTGCCATGGCTGAGGGCTTGGCCCTAAACTGTGCTGAAGTGCCAGCATTGTGCTGTGGCCGGGTAATAACTGCTGTTTAGAAATGCCAGGATAGCATCCGATGAGAAGAGGCTGAGAAGAATACACTCTCACTGGCAGAGTGAAGAACAAACTCCTCATGAGAAAATGTAGGAGACTGTCGTAAGGGGATGAGAAGAAAAGAGGAGGATTGTTAAGACTCCACTATCTCCGTTTCTGAACTGAACTTTTGCTCACAGCAGGCAAACACAGGCTCCCTCCCACACTGAGAAGCCGTCCCCTGCCGGTGTGCAGCCTGTTAAGTAAACAAAGACTTTATACTGAGAAAGGAACATTTCTCTATTTTGGCTATGAGTTGTTATTTTTAAAGCTTTAGCCTCCAAACATTTCTCCCTCTCCTTGTTTATTTTTTCACTAGAAAGAAAAAAAAATCAGCTGCGGGACAGGAAAGCTCACTTGTAGATTAAGGCCACTTTTGGTTTAAGGCTCACCTGGGCTTGAGACCCACTCACCTTTTGGTGTAACCACCAGCTCATTCCTCCCGTGGAGCAATATATCTTTTCAAGATTCCCCTCTGCTTATGTCGAGCTCTCACGCACCCAGATTTCTACAAAGCAGAAGGCACTTTGGGAATTGTTTCCTGGATTCTTCAGGTAAAAAGGCCAGGCTCTACCCTGATATCTATGGCTCTACCTATTTATCACTATGTCTGTAAGACTTAAATATGGCCCCTGTGGTGTGCTACCTGCCATTTAGGCACTTTACATAAAAACTCATTTTTTTATGTAACTTTAACTGAGAACTTTATGACAATTGCTTCAATATTGATGTGGGTTAAATTTGGAGAAACTGTTACTCAATGTAACATACCTCTTCTGGGGAATATGCCTTGTATTGCACTCATCTTTTTCCTTATCTGTCTTGACTCCGTTTTGAATCTCTTTATTTAAAATTTATATTGAAGTAAAGTTGGTATCGGAGAATACAATATTGCATTAGTTTCTGGTGTACAGCAAGTGATCCAGTTATATACATACACATATATATTCATTTTCAGATTCTTTTCCATTATAGTTTATTGCAGGATATGGAATGTAGTTATACTATACTGTGCTATACAGTCAGATCTGGTTGTTTTTTGTATGTATCTGCTAATCCCAAACTTCTAATTTATCTCATCCCCCCATCCCAATCTCTATATTAACAAGGTCCATGGTTTTCCTCCCTGTACCCTAATGTTAACACAAAGCCTCATATATAATGGGCCCTCAATAAGTCATTTTGAATGTGTCAAGACTAAACACAAGTATACACTTTGCATGAAATGTTTGTAACAGCACAGTACTTGAAATCAAACTAAAAATCAAACAACAAAAAACTGATTAAATAAATAAAATAATTTTGTTTGGTGAAAAACCGTGCCGCTGTTAAAAACAGTTGATGAAGAACTCTAAAGTATTTCCATTAAAAGCAAAATAAAGTGCTGGACAATGTGTTTACTGTTCATGTTTTAAATTTTTAAATATGTTACAAACATATGTTTGCATATGCATAAAATATCTTAGCTTCTTCCTATGCCCCAAGCTCATCATGCCCCAAATTCAGTTAATGAATAACTAGATGAATGCATTCCTTTCAGATGTATCATCTCTGCATTTAGTTTCTGTACCAATCCTATTGAAAAATATACTAATACTTTCTTTTAAAGATATTGCATGTTTTGAATCTTTGAAAGTGAAAAGTGAAAGTGAAGTCACTCAGTCATGTCCAACTCTTTGCGACCCCATGGACTGTAGCCCACCAGGCTCCTCCATCCATAGGATTTTCCAGGCAAGAGTATTGGAGGGGGTAGCCATCTCCTCCAGAGGATCTTCTTGACCCAGGGATCGAACCCAGGTTTCCCACATTGTAGGCAGACGCTTTACTGTCTGAGCTAGCAGGGAACTTCCCTTTGGGTTTGCTTATTTAATAGTTACAACTACTAATGTTAAATCCTTGACACCAAAGCTCTGTTGTACAGGGAAAATACTTAAACTTCTTATAATGGTGTAAGATCTCTTTCATCTTCTTTCCTAGACTACTGCCCTATCTACTTCTCCCTCCAGATTTTCTCACACTGTTCCTCCTTTCCATGTTTGGGAGCTCTTCCAATGACGCTTTCATACCTCAACTCAATGAAATCCTACATTTTCTTAAAGTGTCCACTCAATGCCACCTACTCAGCATCTTTACCTGTCATCCTAGGCAACATTCATGGTTTCCACACAGCTACAGCTCATAGTTTTCATCGTTGGTCCTGAATCTCGAAATCATTTTATATACGTTTATTAATACAAATTGTATTATCTCAAGGTCATGAGCATATAGATATTAGAAGCCCTATTTTTATTCTTATTATCACAACAACTAGAATATACTAGGTGATTGATAAATATTTATTAGAAAAATATATTTATCTGAATTAAAATCATGTTTAATTATCCATAGCTTGAAGAACTTCATATTTAACATAACAAATTTGGGGACTGAACAAGACATCTTTTCTAAGAATTTGAAATGGAAGTCTTTTTATTGATGGAAAATCTTTTTTCATCTTGCCTTCTAGGATTCAAGTGAATGTTCATGCTCCATGAAGAGAATGAGCTGTGGTTTTTTGTTACAGATTTGGAACCAGTAGATTTTTTGGAATGTGAACCTTATCATGTCTTCTGGAATATTTTTGTGCTTTAATATTTTTGTCTGTGTGTGTATTAATAGGAACCAGGGAAAATGTGTGGAAGGCATGGTGGAGATCTTTGACATGTTGCTGGCTACATCGTCTCGGTTCCGTATGATGAATCTCCAGGGAGAAGAGTTTGTGTGCCTCAAATCCATCATCTTGCTTAATTCTGGTGAGTGGATCACATGGGAAAATTTAATGCCAAGTTACTGGAAGAAACATTTATTTGTATTTTTCAACCAGATACAAGGTACCTATTACAAAGGCATACTCACAAATTGAAAACAGCAACTGACGTACATTTAAATTAGTTATCTTTTTGGCGCTAGGGATAAAGAATCTGCCTGCCAATGCAGGAGCTGCAAGAGATGCAATTTTGATTCCTCTGTCAGAAAGATCCCCTGGAGGGGGAAATGGCAATCCACTCCAGTATTGCCTGGAAAATCCCAAGGACAGAGAAGCCTAGTGGGCTAGAGTCAGTGGGGTCACAAAGAGGCTGGCACAGGTGAGCACAGACACGTCTTCTTTGTAGATGACTTATGGAGGCAAAAAAGGGCTTGCCTGGTGGCTCAGAGGTTAAAGCGTCTGCCTGGAATGCAGGAGACCCGGGTTTGATCCCTGGGTCGGGAAGATCCCCTGGAGAAGGAAATGGCAACCCACTCCAGTACTCTTGCCTGGAGAATCTCATGGAGGGAGGAGCCTGGTAGGCTACAGTCCATGGGGTCACAAAGAGTCGGACACGACTGAGCGACTTCACTTCACTATGGAGGCAAAACATGCTGATCAAATAAGATGAATGAAAGCAAAAATTCAACATTGAATCAGGTGGCCTTGTTGAAATATTAGTATCCTTCCACAGATATGAGTTTATTTATTTATTTTTTATTAAAGTGATACATGTATATGGACATAAGTCTGTTGTTAGCTGTATGTGTTAGAAAGTAAGTAGAGTGGTTGACCCTATTAGGATATTGTGACCAGTTCCAAGCTTCAGATCATAAGGAAAGAGGCTTATTTGAGACAGACTATGTTCCTGGTCAAAACTGATTAGCTGAAAAATACCATTGACTCAGAGATAGAAAAACCTAATTCTAAAACCAAAGAACGTGGAATTTGGTATGTTGGTCCAGCTAAAAGAGTGGTTTTCATTTGATCCATGGTATCCAATTCAACTGTCCTTTCCTATTTATTCATCTGAGAAATCTTAGCTGAGAGTGGCATCCTTTTTTTTTTTTTTTTTTTGCTAGTGAGGTTGGCTGTTGCATGAGTCACTCCAGGTCATCCAGATGGAAACTATGGTTCAGCCTGAATTAGCGCCCTGACTCGTCCCAGCCTCTTCAGCAGTCAAATCTAAGCACTTGATCTCTAGCCTATAACACCTGATGCTTGATAATGGGGCATCAGGTGCACGGGTTAGATGCCCTAAACCTTGACCTTAGCCCCCCAACCCCAGGCCCACCTCCTGCTGGAGACCTTATTCTCACACAGAAATCACAGCTGCCTTGAAGCCCTGGGCCTGATTTTAGATTTAGCTTCTTACACTCTTCGATACGGTCTCAAGTTTCCTAGTAGCTGAACTAGAGTCTTTGTTGATCCCCATTTGGGGAGAATTGGCACCTGCTTGTCTTTTGAGGTGTTTTGTTGATGAATGTCAATCCCTTCCCACCTCCCCTGACAATTTTCCACTTCTCCCCACCAGTGCTTGTAACCTGTATTGCTTAATGGTTCTGCTAGTAATCATTCTCCCTTATCAACTGATAAATGGAAATCTGTACCGTTACACTGGGCAAGGACTGAATTGCAGGATGAAGTTGCGTGAAAAATAATGGCGTCTCTACTAAGGAAGTGATTACCGCGCCATTCAAGTTTCAGGTTCCACTCGCGTGCATTGTGCTTTTCATTTGAGTCATTTGTCCTGTTGGTTGAAGGGTCCAGAGCCCACAATGGCTCTTTATTGGAGAAGAGTTCTGGGAGCAGTGCCACTCGGCTGCACCGTGCCAGGTCCCGAACCTGCTCCTTCTTCGCTGGAGGGCTGGCACACGCCGTCGGCTCTCGTGTGGACAATCTGTTAATTTCAGGGAAGGCAGGCCTATAAAGTTCTGGGACTTTTTTGCCTACTTTTACCAGGAAATAATACCCTGGACAGGAAGTGAAATTAGCCAGAGTGATATAATCAATGGAAGTAGATGCTCTGACCTTGGTGATCAAAAATATTTCCTTCAGATACGTATCTTATTTTCCTGCATTACTGGTCTGTGCCTGTGAGAGGGTGTATTTTTTTTTCATATTATATAATAGAAAAGGGGGAACTTTTGCCATCAAAATATTGGATTTATAAGCCTGAGTCTTTTAAATCCCAGAGGGAAAAACTTTAAGCCCTCACAAGAAAGTCTTTTATGAAAAGACTGGCACTGGCATCTCAAAAACAGTACTTCTTGCCACAGAATTTGGACCTTCACCTGCTGCCTCCTGACACCAGTTAAACTTGCCGGCTCCATTCTTGTTCCTTCACCTCTTTCTCAGGATATTCCGTGAGCTGCCTTGCACCGGGAGGGCTGGAATGCTGTTTTGGAGAAACAAGGCACCATCTCAGTGACAGTTTATAGTTGTCTTTTTTTGTGAGATGCCAGTAGCTCTTCTTTTCTCAAGAGCAGTACTGCTGGCTCATGGGCTGTAGCAAAACAGAAGCTGTCTCTCAACCTGGGAAAAGTGAAATCATTCTTTCCACCCCCAAAGTGATTTCTGTTTTGGAAAAGTGGATCTGCCTGCTGAGCACAGCTCCCGACGTCTCATATTGTTCCTGAAAAAAAAAAAAAAACAGAATCGAAAAGGACTTGACTCCAAAACACAGTGGTGTGGCGCTCCGGGCCTTTTTCAGAGCAGTGACTAGTGATATGAGGGTCACCACAATCAACACCTTTTTCCAACCACTGGAGGTATGGACTTTTCTTAAAACCCAACCAAGCCATAGCTCTGATCAGGGGCCATTCTTCACCTGTTCTGAGACAAACTACAAAGTGGCGCTAATTCCTGGACTCTCTGACAGAAGGCAAGCTAGAAATGATTCAGGAGAACTTGCTAGAAGATGCTTTCCTGATACTTGGGAAACAAAACCTCAGTGTGTAGAGAAACCTGGTGTTTCGTGTTGAGCCCCTGTCACTAAAGTCTGAGGAGGGTGTGTTTACATTGGCCTTGACTTTGGCACAGAGACACATGGGGAGTTGAATGGTTGTTATGAGGACCTGCTAGGAATGTGTTTCTGGAAGCCTTGAGGAGGTCTCCCAGGTGCCAACGTTTCCATGGGAAGGCCTCTTCACAGCTATTTGGGAGTGGGAGATTTTCATCTTTTCTGCGACAGAAGAATTTATTCCTTTGCTTGCAAAAGTCTCCAGTCATCCACAGGACAAGCACTGTTTTTCCACCCTCCACCAAAGGACAGAGGCCTCCCTGGTTAATCTGAAGATGTCTTTGCCCAATCAGTACTAGCATCAAGGGATTCTGAGAGCTGGCTGGACAGGGTTCAAGGTAGGACAAATGCAAACAGGGCAGATGAACTCAGAGTAAAAGGCTGTTAAGGGCGCAGCAGTGGAAGAGGAGGACGGAGCTAAAGCTACAGGGGGAGGAGGTTCTGGGCCCATTTACAGTATTCCTGCTATCCAATGGGACTTTAGTTCTTCTTTCTAATTCCAGTATTTCAAATTCTTCAAGCCCAATTCAGATCTCACCTCATTTAGGAAATCTTGCTATGACCCCATCCGTAATGAGTTTTTCTTCTCTAGACTGTTTTAGTTCTTAAAGCTAATACCTCACACTCTAGCATTTAGTCAGTTGGTTGGCTGATTTCATTCACTGATTCAGTCATTTCATTCATTTATTCAAGAACTCATCAGTGATGGAATTCCCGCTGTGAACTTTACACCAAGTATACGAAGATGTATAGAGCTTCTCTGGTAGCTCAGTTGGTAAAGGATCTGCCTGCAATGCCTGAGATGGGGTTTGATTCCCTGGGTTGGGAAGATCCCCTAGAAGAGGGAAGGGCAACCCACTCCAGTGTTCTTGCCTGGAGAATCCCACGGACAGAGGAGCCTGGTGGGCCACAAGAGTTGGACAAGACTTAGCAGCTACACCACCACCAAAAGAAAATGAATGACATGTTTTTTTTGGTTTTGGTTTTCCAGTTTTTTTTTTAAACCCAGGTGGAGTCTTTACGCATGTGTCCTAATTTCTCTGTAAACCATTAATGCTTTTTTGTATTCCTCAGAGCCTGTGAACTGCCAACAAGTGTTATACCATCTAGTCACTTAATGGATGCTTGTTTGTTGGGTGTGACCAGAGGCACCTAAAAAGTTCCCATTTTTCCTGTGCTGTGCCCACCATGGTGAAACATGTCATCCTTTTCAGTTTATTAAAGATCTAGATAATGGGGAAAATAATGTCTGTCTCCTGAGGTTATTGTGAGATCTGGGGGAAACTGTGTATAAAATGTGTAATGCAGGGACTCCCCTGGTGGTCTGGGAGTTGAGAGTCCACCTCCCAATGCAGGGGATACAGGTTCGATCCCTGGTGGGGGAACTAGGACTCCACATGCTGCAGAGCAGCTAAGTCCATGCCACAACTAGAGAAGCCCGTGTGCAGCAGCGAAGACCCAGCACAGCCTAAACAAACAGAAAGTGTGTGATCACTTCCTGGAACATAGTAGGTCTTCAGTCAGTGACAATTGTCATCATCACTTATGAGACTCTCTGACTTAAAAGGAGTCAGCTCATGCCCCTTTTCAACATAATTAAGTACTTTGGGGCTTCCCAGGTGGCACCAGTGGTAAAGAACCCACCTGCCAATGCAGGAGACATAAGAAACAAGAATTCGATCCCTGGGTTGGGAAGATCCCTTGGATGAGGGCTTGGCCAACCACTCCAGTATTGTTGCCTAGAGAATCCCATGGGTAGAGGTGCCTGGTGGGCTACAGTCCATAGTGTTGCAAAGAGACGCAAGTGAAGTGACTTAGTATGCAGAAGTGCTTTTAGTTTAAAAGCCTCCCTCTCACTAGGCTTAAAAAAATATGCAAGGACAGGAGGGTAATGACAATAGAGTTTGCAGCTGTTCTGAGGCTTTGTTAATTGTGCTATTTAATTTTATTTAGAGAAATTTTAGAGCAAGATTTATCTGATAGATAATAATGAATTGTTATTTAATTTTGGCTAACCTTAATGAAAACTGGTGGTGTCCCTATTCCCTATCGGTTGACTGCTTCTTTGCATCCTCTCTCCCCACATATGTAATCTTCACAAAGCCTTCAGAACCCGCTCCCATTCAGAATACCACCTTTTTAGGGAATTTTTCAAGACTTGGAAAAATTCAAGAGTCAAAGCTCAATATGTATAAATCTACAGTCCCTGATAAATGTTGGATTTGGCTTTCAATTTAATAATTATTTCTATCCATTTTCTTAACTTTCTTCTGACCACCATTCTTTATATGTCTCAATAATTCTGAAGAGCCTCACCTACTTTGCTCCCTGGTAACTTTATCCAGCTGGCTCCCTGGAGAGCCTGTCAGACCCCTGACTCCAGCTCCTCTGCCTTCTCTATGTTATAGTGAATCTCTTTTCCTCTCCTGATGCACAAACTAACTCTTGTTACTCCAATTCTGTATCTGCTGGATCCCCATGGTATCTTTGGCAGGCCTGTTGGTTACTCCTGGACAATCTCCTGCTGTAGAAACATACCCTTGATTACCTGCTCATACAAAACTGATCTTCAGACATTTCTCTTTCAATTGATGGAATATTAGAGAGCAGAAAAGAGTCAAAACCATAGGGACTTAAAACCCAAAGTGAAAAATTAAAGGAAAGTGAAAAAGCCAAAAAGGAAGAATTATGACAACATCTCTAAAGTGTGTATCTTGGTGTTCATCTAAAAAAAAGGATGTGGAATATCACCCAAATGCATATATGGTAAGCATAAACATAAGAATGGTACCAGCTCTTGTGTGTCACTCAGTTCTTTGTTAATATGGCACATCTTGTCGTCTTGATGACGTTATGAAACATCTGGTGCTGAAGTTGATGACATTTGCTTTGTGTATGTTCACCAGAGGCTGCGCTCTGCTCAAAGAAGCATTCATAATCATGATTAATTACAACAGGCTCCCATCACAAAGAATACTTCCTCTTTCCAGACCCGAATACTTTGCACTCCTTCTGTGAATTATTAGATATTAGGACACTTAAGAAACATACTGACTGTAAATATTAAGGATCATTATTTCTTAACTGTTAAAGTTCTCCGATAGGAACAAGCCTTGGAATCTCATATAGACGCATTGTCAGGTACGCCCATTGCTGTCACAGTGGAGAAGATTTGATTGTATTGTCTCGTGAGTTCTTTGTAATGTGAAACTTCCTGTCCAGGGAGCCCGCCTATTGTCTTGTCATAATTTTGAGATAAATGGCTCTGGAGTTATTAAGTTGTTCACCGTCTTCTTGCTGGCTGATGGATTCTGTTGGCAGTAGATTCAACTCTTGAGCCTTTCCTTGCTCCCACCTTCTGGTGTGGCCTTAAGCCTCATGGTCTCGGTTAATTTCTTTCTTTTTTTTTTTTACACTGTTTATTTTTATTTATTTATTTGGCTGCACAAGGCCTTAGTTGCAGCCTGCAAGATCTTCAGCATGCGGATGCTTAGTTGCAACATGTAGGATCTGATCAGGGATGGAACCTGGGTCCCCTACATTGGGAGCATGAGTCTTACCCACTGGACCAGCAGGGAAGTCCCTGCCTGCATTAATTTCTCGAACACTTTGTGTGCCATGGACTTTGTCTTAGAAAGGCTAGTCATTCAAGAGAAGCAACGCTGCCACTTAGCAGATAAAGGAAAGCCACTTCCCTGAGACATATCTATACAATGGAAATAATGATACTAACAGACAGGAGTGCTGTGACTATTGAAACTATGCCTGCCTGGCACATCTTAGGTCAGTTTGTAGACTCTCCAAATACAAAAACTCTAACCGTGTTGTTCTTCAGCTCAGTCGTTCAGTTGTGCCTGACTCTTTGCAACCCCATGGACTGCAGCATACCAAGCTTCCCTGTCCATCACCAATGCCTGGTGCAAGCTCAGACTCATGTCCACCGAGTTGGTGATGCCATCCAACCATCTCATCCTCCCTTTTTCCCTTCTCCTCCTGCATTCAATCTTTCTCAACATAAGGGTCTTGTCAAATGAGTCAGTACTTCACATCCTGTGGCCAAAGTGTTGGAGCTTCAGCTTCAGCATCAGTCCTTCCAATGAATACTCAGGACTGATTTTCTTCAGGATTGACTGGTTGGATCTCCTTGCAGTCCAAGGGACTCTCAAGAGTCTTCTCCAACACCACTGTTCAAAAGCATCAGTTCTACAGTGCTCAGCTTTCTTTATGGTCCAACTTTCACATCCATACATGACTACTGGAAAAACCCTAGCTTTGACTACATGGACCTTTGTTGTCAAAGTAATGTCTTTGCTTTTTAATATGCTGTCTAGGCTGGTCATAGCTTTTCTTCCAAGGAGCAAGTGTCTTTTAATTTCATGACTCAGTCACCATCTGCAGTGATTTTGGAGCCCAAGAAAATAGTCTGTCATTGTTTCCATTTTTTTTCTCCATGAAGTGATGGGACCGAATGCCATGATCTTAGTTTTTTAAATGTTGAGTTTTAAGTCAGCTCTTTCACTCTCCTCTTTTACTTTCATCAGGAGACTCTTCACTTCCTCTTCACTTTCTGCTATAAGGGTGGTATAATCTGCATATCTGAGGTTATGGATATTTCTTCTGGCAATCTTGATTCCACCTTGTGCTTCCTCCAGCCTGGCATTTTGCATGATGTATTCTGCATATAAGTTAAAGAAGCAGGGTGACAATATACATCTTGACGCACTCCTTTTCTGATTTGGAACCAGTCTGTTGTTCCACGTCCAGTTCTAACTGTTGCTTCTTGACCTGCATACAGATTTTTCCGGAGGCACATAAGGTGGTCTGGTATTCCCATCTCTTGAAGAATTTTCCACAGTTTGTTGTGATCCACACAGTCAAAGGCTTTGGCATAGTCAATGAAGTAGAAATAGATGTTTTTCTGGAGTTCTTTTGCTTTTTCTATGATCCTACAGATGTTAGCAATTTGATCTCTGGTTCCTCTGCCTTATCTAAATCCAGCTTGAACATCTGGAAGTTCTCAGTTCATGTACTGTTGAAGCCTGGCTTGGAGAATTTTGAGCATTACTTTGCTACCATGTGAGATGAGTGCAATTGTGTGGTAGTTTGAGCATTCTTTGGCATTGCTTTTCTTTGAGATTGGAATGAAAACTGACTTTTTTCAGTCCTGTGGCCACTGCTGATTTTTCCAAATTTGCTGGCATATTGAGTGCAGCACTTTCATAGTATCATCTTTTAGGATTTGAAACAGCTCAACTGGAATTCCATCACCTCCACTAGCATTGTTTGTAGTGATGCTTCCTAAGGCCTACTTGACTTTACATTCCAGGATGTCTGTCTTTAGGTGAGTGATCACACCATCATGCTTATCTAGGTCATTAAGATATTTTTTGTATATTTGTGCTGTGTTTTCTTGTCACCTCTTCTTAATATCTTCTACTTCTGTTAGGACCATGCCATTTCTGTCCTTTATTGTGCCCATCTTTTCATGAAATGTTCCCTTGGTATCTCTAGTGCCACTGCACACAATTTTAAAAGGCTAAGAGGCAGTTTAGTACCTTTGAGAATCCACCTTTAATTCTCAGAGGTGTGTGGAAATTAGTTTGAAAACTACTGCTATAGGTGAAAAATGTTACCTGATTAAACTGGTTCTCTAGTATATTTTAAAATGAACCATTTTGCAAACCATGAGGGAAACTGCTCAAAAGGGTGCTCAGTCCTGGGGTCAGGGATTGTGGGCCTGTGTTTCACACACTGGTTTGGGCAGGGGACACAGGCAGTTAACAGATCATTTCCATGTCAGGAGAAAAGGGGATGTCATGATGAAAAGAAGCAGAATGATACAGACAGCAGGGTCCTTACCTGAGAAAGGAGTCTTCAGCTTTTGCTTGAGTTTGACTTGGCTAGAGGCAGAAGAAAGGCGTCGGGGGTGGAGGGAGTTCTGGCTGCATCATTAAACTAACATGAAACCACTGGACTGCTCTTCCCTGGTTGCCTCAACTATAAAATATATATAATAATTCCAGGAGCTTCCCTGGAGGTCCAGTGGCTAAGACCCTGCACTCCCAATGCAAAGGGCCCAGGTTCAAGCCCTGGTCAGAGACCTAGATCCTTCATGCTGCAACTGAGAGTTCGTATGCTGCAACTAAGACCCAGTGCAGCCAAATAAATAAATATTTTTTAAAAGGCATAGTAATTCTAAGCAGTCCTATTAACCCTATAGGTTTGTTATGATGTAACAAGATAGCTTTAAAACATGAGCTAATATCATCATTACTAATATTATCTGTTACTTTTAATAAGGAAAATATTATGTAACCTAATACTGTACAGCGATTTTGGTGTTAAGGATCTCCCTGTTCTAATCATAGGATGAGAATTACACTCAGGCCCTATATTTGGAAGGGCCTTAAGTGTCCTCTGTCTGCCCTCATGCCTGGAACACTGAACTGTAAATCTAAAAGTGTGTCAACACTTGAACTGAGGGAAACCATGAGGAAACAACAGTAAGCCCCCACTAATTTACTGAGCTCAGAGGGAAAATGCAATATTGTTTTTTAATGGAGTTTTCTTTCCTTACATGTTACTCACTGAACAAGTAAAAGACAAAATGGAATATGTATGTTTCCTTAAATCTTTTCATGGAAATCCAGACTGCAAAGTTTTCAGTCTAAACCAGACATCCCTATACTTAGTTGGAAGACCTACCTCTGGGCCTTGGCTTTCATGCATGGGCCCATGGTTACATCCACCTGCTTCCCTTGGTTTGAAAGAAAGACGGAAAAACAAACTCTCTGCCTCTTCTTTGGAGTCCTGGTCCTTGAACACTGCATCAGCCTCAGCTTTCTTCAGTGATTTCCTGCAGGGAGTGGATGGCTACTCTTTCCTGCAGGGAGTGGATGGCTACTCTTTCCTGCAGGGAGTGGATGGCTACTCTTTCCTGGAGGGAGTGGATGGCTACTCTTTCCTGCAGGGAGTGGATGGCTACTCTTTCCTGCAGGGAGTGGATGGCTGCTCTTTCTTGCAGGGAGTGGATGGCTGCTCTTTCCTGCAGGGAGTGGATGGCTACTCTTTCCTGCAGGGAGTGGATGGCTGCTCTTTCTTGCAGGGAGTGGATGGCTGCTCTTTCCTGCAGGGAGTGGATGGCTGCTCTTTCCTGGAGGGAGTGGATGGCTACTCTTTCCTGGAGGGAGTGGATGGCTACTCTTTCCTGCAGGGAGTGGATGGCTACTCTTTCCTGCAGGGAGTGGATGGCTACTCTTTCCTGTAGGGAGTGGATGGCTGCTCTTTCTTGCAGGGAGTGGATGGCTGCTCTTTCCTGCAGGGAGTGGATGGCTGCTTTTGTATGTTGGGGTAGCTTGAGGGTTGCCTCAGTTCTAATTTCTCTGAGTTTTTAACTTTATATCTACTTTTCTTTCCGTTTTTCTTCTAATGAAAGAAAGACAGAGATCTCCTGGAAATGGAAATGGCAACCAACTCTACTATTCTTGCCTAGGGAATTCCATGGACAGAGGAGCATGGCAGGCTACAGTACACGGGCTCCCAAGGAGTCATACATGGCTGAGCGACTAACATGTTCACTTTCATTGATTTGTAAGCTACTATATATCAGGGTCTGCCCAGATGGCGCTAGTGGTAAACAATCTGCCTGCCAATGCAGTGGTTTTGATTCCTGGGTTGGGAAGATCCTTTGGAGGAGGGCATGGCAACTCATTCCAGTATTTTTGCCTGGACAATCTCATGGACAGAGGAGCCTGACAGGCTATAGTCCTTAGGGTCGCACAGAGGCGCAGAGTCAGAAACAACTGAAGTGACTTAGCACCACACATATACTAGCTTGCATTTCTCTGGTAGATAAGCGGTAAAGAAGCTTCCTGCCAATGCAGGAAATGAAAGACCGATCCGTGGGTAAGGAAGATCCTTTTAGTTCAGTTCAGCCTCTGAAGCATGTCTGACTCTTTGCAAGCCGGTGGACTGTAGCACACCAGGCTTCCCTGCCCATCACCAACTCCCAGAGCTTGCGCAAACTCATGTCCATCGAGTCAGTGATGCCATCCAGCCATCTCTTCCTCTCTTGTCCCCTTATCCTTCTGCCTTCAGTCTTTCCCAGCATCAGGGTCTTATCCATTAAGTCAGTTCTTTACACCCCGTGGCCAAAGTGTAGGAACTTCAGCTTCAGCATCAGTCCTTCCAATGAATATTCAGGACTGATTTTCTTCAGGATTGACTGGTTCGATCTCCTTGCAGTCCAAGGAACTCTCAAGAGTCTTCTGCAACACCACAGTTCAAAAGCATCAATTCTACAGTGCTCAGCTTTCTTTATGGTCCAACTTTCACTTCCATACATGACTACTGGAGAAACCCTAGTTTTGACGAGATGGACCTTTGTTGGCAAGGTAATGTCTTTGCTTTTTAATATGCTGTCTAAGTTGGTCATAGCTTTTCTTCCAAGGAGCAAGCTTCTTTTAGTTTCATGGCTGTGATCACCATCTGCAGTGATTTTGCAGCCCAAGAAAATAAAGTCTATTACTGTTTCCACTGTTTCCTCATATATTTGCCATGAAGTGATGGGACCAGATGCCATGATCTTAGTTTTTTGAATGTTGAGTTTAAGCCACCTTTTTCGCTCTCATCAAGAGGCTCTTTAGTTCTTCTTCACTTTCTGACATAAGGGTGGTGTCATCTGCATATCTGAAGTTACTGATATTTCTCCCAGCAATCTTGATTCTAGCTTGTGCTTCATCCAACCTGGCATTTCACATTATGTACTCTGCATATGAGTTAAATAAGCAGGGTGACAATATACAGCCTTGATGTACTCCTTTCCCTATTTTGGAACCAGTCTGTTGTATGATGTCCAGTTCTAGCTGTTGCTTCTTGACTTGTATAAAGATTTCTCATGAGGCAGGTAAGGTGGTCTGATATTCCCATCTCTAAGAATTTTCCACTGTGATCCATACAGTCAAAGGCTTTGGCATACTCAATAAAGCAGAAATAGATGTTTTTGTAGACCTTTCTTGCTTTTTCTCTGATCCAACAGATGTTGACAATTTGATCTCTGGTTCCTCTGCCTTATCTAAATCCAGCTTGAACATCTGAAAGTTCACAGTTCACATACTTGTTGAAGCCTGGGTTGGAGAATTTTGAGCATTACTTTGCTACCATGTGAGATGAGTGTAACTGTGTGGTAGTTTGAACATTCTTTGGCATTGCCTTTCTTTGGGATTGGAATGAAAACTGACCTTTTCCAGTCCTGTGGCCACTGCTGAGTTTTCCAAATTTGCTGGCATATTGAGTGCAGCACTTTCACAGCATCATCTTTTAGGATTTGAAATAGCTCAGCTGGAATTCTATCACCTCTGCTAGCTTTCTGAGTAGTGATGCTTCCTAAGGCCCACTTGACATTACATTCCAGGATGTCTGACTTTAGGTGAATGATCACACCATCGTGGTTATCTGGGTCATGAAGATCTTTTTTGTACAGTTCTTCTGTGTATTCTTGCCACCTCTTCTTAATCTTCTACTTCTGTTAGGTTCATACCATTTCTGTCCTTTATTGAGCCCATCTTTGCATGACATGTTCCCTTGGTACCTCTAATTTTCTTGATGAGATTTCTAGTCTTTCCCATTCTATTGTTTTCCACTATTTCTTTGCATTGATTGCTGAGGAAGGCTTTCTTATTTCTGCTTGCTATTCTTTGGAGCTCTGCATTCAGATGGGTAGGTATATCTTTCCTTTTTAACTTTGCCATTAGCTTCTCTTCTTTTCTTGGCTATTTGTAAGGCCTCCTCAGACAATCCGTTTGCCTTTTTGCCTTTCTTTTTCTTGGGCATGGTCTTGATCCCAGTCTCCTGTACAGTGTTATGAACCTCTGTCCATAGTTCTTCAGGCACTCTGTCTATCAGATCTAATCCCTTGAATCTATTTATCACTTCCACTGTATAATTGGAAGGGATTTTATTTAGGTCATAACTGAATGGTCTAGTGGTTTTCCCTACTTTCTTCAAGTTGGTATTTGACCATAAGGGGTTCATGATCTGAGCCACAGTCAGCTCCCTATCTTGTTTTTGCTAACTGTATAGAGCTTCTCCATCATTGGCCGCAAAGAATATGATCAATCTGATTTTGGTGTTGACCATCTGGTGATGTCCATGTGTAGAGTCTTCTCTTATGTTGTTGGAAGAGGGTGTTCGCTATAACCAGTGTGTTCTCTTGGCAAAACTCTGTTAGCCTTCCCTGCTTCATTTTGTACTCCAAGGCCAAACTTCCCTGTTATTCCAGGTACCTCTTGACTTCCTACTTTCTCATTCCAGTCCTCTATGATGAAAAGGACATCTTTTTCGGTATTAGTTCTGGAAGGTCTTGTAGATCTTCATAGAACCATTCAGCTTCTTTGGCATTAGTAAAAGAGTATAAGGTTCATTAAATCTTTTCATACATATTGCCTACTGCCCCGAAAGCTTTATTAAATTACACATATGCAGAGTACATCATGAGAAACGCTGGACTGGAAGACACACAAGTTGGAATCAAGATTGCCAGGAGAAATATCAATAACCTCAGATATGCATATGACACCACCCTTATGGCAGAAAGGGAAGAGGAACTAAAAAGCCTCTTGATGAAAGTGAAAGTGGAGAGTGAAAAAGTTGGCCTAAAGCTCAGCATTCAGAAAACAAAGATCATGGCATCCGGTCCCATCACTTCATGGGAAATAGATGGGGAAACAGTGGAAACAGTGTCAGACTTTATTTCTGGGGGCTCCAAAATCACTGCAGATGGTGATTGCAGCCATGAAATTAAAAGACGCTTACTCCTTGGAAGAAAAGTTATGACCAACCTAGATAGTATATTCAAAAGCAGAGACATTACTTTGCTGACTAAGGTTCGTCTAGTCAAGGCTATGGTTTTTCCTGTGGTCATATATGGATGTGAGAGTTGGACTGTGAAGGCTGAGCGCCGAAGAACTGATGTTTTTGAGCTGTGGTGTTGGAGAAGACTCTTGAGAGTCCCTTGGACTGCAAGGAAATCCAACCAGTCCATTCTGAAGGAGATCAGCCCTGGGATTTCTTTGGAAGGAATGATGCTAAAGCTGAAACTCCAGTACTTTGGCTACCTCATGCGAAGAGTTGACTCATTGGAAAAGACTCTGATGCTGGGAGGAACTGGGGCAGGAGGAGAAGGGGACGACCCAGGATGAGATGGCTGGATGGCATCACTGACTCGATGGACGTGAGTCTGAGTGAACTCCGGGAGTTGGTGATGGACAGGGAGGCCTGGCATGCTGTGATTCATGGGTCGCAAAGAGTCAGACACGACTGAGCGACTGAACTGAACTGAACCTTATCATGTACGCAGAAGACAGAAGTGGGGTATCTCCTGGAACAGCAAAGACAGTAGACAGCTTCCTCCCCCCAAGCTACTGCCCTCAGCTGTGAAGACCCCCAGGCAGGAGTTTCTACACAGAGCATATTGCTGCTACTGCTAAGTCACTTCAGTTGTGTCCAACTCTGTGCGACCCCATAGACGGCAGCCCACCAGGCTCCCCCATCCCTGGGATTCTCTAAGCAATAACATTGGGTTGCCATTTCCTTCTCCAATGCATGAAAATGAAAAGTGAAAGTGAAGTCGCTCAGTTGTGTCCGACTCTGAGTGACCCCGTGGACTGCAGCCCACCAGGCTCCTCCATCCATGGGATTTTCCAGGCAAGAGCACTGGAGTGGGTTGCCATTGCCTTCTCCATACTGAGCATATTATAAACATCATATTGAAACATCATATTGGAAACACCCCAAGCTCACTCTTTTTGAAGCAATTTATTGTTTCAGAGAATGTTGTCATATTTTATGATCTATTGTGTATGTAGTTGTTATGTCATTTTTCAATTTTATGACTTGCACAGACACTGTGCTGGTGAACTGCTCTTATTCCAGGCAATCAGGATGCACAGAGGGCTGGCATTGAGTTTCTTACCTTCTGTCTTTGATCCCTTTGCCACTGTTTTTATTGAGGGATATTTACAAATAGAAAGCCAAGAGGTTGAATGGCTGTAAGTTTAACCTCCCTTTAAAATCTCATCTCTGGAAGGAGAACCTGGCTCTCCCAAAGATTTCATGTGCTCTGGGTTCTGGGTTGGTGTGACTGACATGACCTTTCCTTGTCAATAACCAGCTTGGATGAACAGCTTACCATGTGACCCCATGGCTGCTCTTTACTTAGTTGCTCAATTGTGTCTGACTCTTTGCAACTCCATGGGCTGTAGCCTGCCAGGCTCCTCTGTCTATGGAGATTTTCCAAGTAAGAATACAGAGTGGGTTTCCATGCCCTCCCCCAGGGGATCTTCCCAACCCAGGGATCAAACCCAGGTCTCCTGCATTGCACGCAGTTTCTTTACCATCTGAGCCCCCAGGAAAGCCCCTCTAGCTGTGCCCTTCCTTAGTGATCAAGAAGCTGCTGGTTCCAAGAATGCCCTTTCTGATCTCATGGATTCCAAGGACTAAGTGCAATCTAGTCTCCAATTCTTACAACTGGAAGCAGTCAGACAATGGGCTGTTGGACAAAGGAGCTAAGCATGACTGACAGGAGGGGGCACTGGCAGCAACAATTTGTTTAGTCTTTAAAATTGGCAGCAACAGTACTGATAAATTCAATCCAGAATGCAAAATTCATCTTCATCTAGACGGTGAAGCATCTGCTCTTACTTACTTTTGGTAGAGCAGATGTTACTCTTTGAGTGAGAGAATATAATCTTCACACTCAGTGAAAGCCAGGCACTCAGCTCCTTCTAGTAATACCTTAATGCTCTGCTTCCTTCGCAATTCAGCTTGCCAATCCTGGAGGAAGATGGGTTACCAGTCTTTTGAGGCTGATCTTTTTTTGTATATAGATAAGTAACTCAGGTTACTGATGACATGTTGGAAGTATTTCCAACTAAGAAATTTTTTCTCAGAAGCTTTAGTAACAAATTTGTTAGTTCCATTTTCTGCCAAAATGGCAAACTTTGAAGTTTCAGAAACGTGAACAGCCTTACAGATGATAGAAATATTATGAAAATAGTAACAAGGAATATCTCTACAGCAAGCTCCTTAGTCCTTGGAATATCCATTCTTCAGCTTGGGTTTCCCTCTCATCAGTCCAGGCATTGACAAAACTTGTGAAATAATGGAAGTGAAAGACACTTTGATTTTGTATTTGCAATAGCATTTTCTTTCACCAGATTATGAAAGGCATGCATGCCCAAGGCAGGGAACTTGGAAAATACAGAAAAGCCACCAAGAAAAATGATCTCCCAAGTAATCAGTTTCACCACACAGAGGTGAGCGTTGTTAACATCTTGATAAACATTCTTAATTAAAGAGGCAGAGGCCTCAGTCCATTAGCACCTCTGCTCCGCCATCTTGCACCTAATGTTAGGAAATTCTGGAGTGCTCCTAAATCAACCCAGGGAAATTGTTAGTTTTCTCAAATATCTCTGGAGGTGAGACTATTGTTGGCAGTCATTTCCCGTTTCTCACAAACTGGAAGTTAGGAAATTCTTTGTGTAGCCTTTGACCACTGGCCGGGAATGAGGGATATCGGAGTGTTAGTTCCAACTTTGCCATTTATACCCACAGGGTGACCTCTGGCAAGTCCAGCCTTACGTTCTATCTGAAAACCCTTCCAGCAACAGCTGCCCCACTAGCCCTTCCACTAGCCCCAGCTGCTTAATCTCTCTGAGCCTCTGTTTCCCAGCAAGTAAAATAATGAGTGGATCAGTAGGGGGCCTTTTTACATTAAAAATAAATTTTTTTTGGTCGTCCAGTGGTTAAGACTTCCCGCTTCCAACACAAAGGTCATGGGTTCCATCCCTGATCAGGGAACTAAGATCCCACATGCTGTGCAGTGTGGGCCAAGATTAAAATATAGAAAGAAAAGAAAAAGAAATTTATTTAAAGAATAGCTATGTGACTATACTTCAATTTTAAAAATTAATTAAAAATTAATAAAAATATTTCTTTATTTAAAGAATGTCTATATGTGTTTACCTGAGTCGCTTTGCTGTGCAGCAGAGATTGGCATAACATTGTAAATCAACTATACTTCAATTTTTTAAATTAATTAAAAATTAATAAAAATATTTCTTTATAAAATTTATTTTTTAGAGCAGTTTTTGGTTCAGAGCAAAGCCGAGGGAAGAGTACAGAGATTCCCCATGTAGCCCCATCCCCACCCAACCCCCAGCTGCCTTCACCATCAAAATCCCCTACCAGAGATGTATCAGTGATTTGTTCGAATTGATAAACTTATGTTTACACACCGTTATCACCTGAAGCTTGTAGTTTAATTTAAGGGTCACTTGCACATGCACGTGCTTGGTGTTCTGCATTCTGTGGGTTTTGAAAAATGTAAAATGACGTGTATCCTTCAGTACAGTATTGTACGGAGTAGTCTCCATATTGTATGATATTTAAGACATTGAGGACATTCTGCCCTAAAAATCCTCTGTGCTCTATTCATCCCACCCATTTCCATAACCCCTATAAACCGCTGATATTTTTTACTGTCTTCTTAGTTTCATCTTTTGCAGAATGTCATGTAGTTGGAATCATACATTAAGTAGTCTTTTCAGATTATCTTCTTACACGTAGTAATGTGAATTTAAGATTCTTCTATGTCTTTTGATGCCTTGATAGCTCATTTCTTTATAGCCCTGAATAATCTTCCATTGTCTGGATTTACCACAGTTTATCCACTTACCTTCCCTGGTGGCTCAGAGGCTAAAGCGTCTGCCTGGAATGCGGGAGACCCAGGTTCGATCCCTGACTCAAGAAGATCCCCTGGAGAAGGAAATGGCAACCCACTCCAGTATTCTTGCCTGGAGAGTCCCATGGAGGAAGGAGCCTGGTAGACTACAGTCCATGGGGTCACAAAGAGTTGGACATGACTGAGTGACTTCACTTGCAAATCCACTTACCTACTATAGGACGTCTTGCCTCCAAGCTTTGGCAGTTAGAGTAATGGTGCCATAAATGTCCACGTGCAGGTTTTGTGTAGACATAAATGTTCAACTCATTTTGGTAACTATGAAGGCGCATGATTGCTGGCTTAAATACAAAGAGTGTGTTTAGTAAAAATTTGCCAAATTGTCTTCCAAAGTGGCTACACCATTGTTCATCTCTTCCAGCAACGAGTGAGAGTTTCTGCCATTCCGCATCCTCGCCAGCATTTGCTGTTGTCGGCATTTAGATTTTGGTCCTTCTAACAGGTGTGTAGGTGCATCTCACTGTTGTTCTCATCAATTCTCTACCTGATGTGAAGAGCTGACTCATCGGAAAAGACCCCGATGCTGGGAAAGATGGAGGGCAAGAAGAGAAGGGGGGCAACAGAGCATGAGATGGTTGGATGGCATCACCGACTCGATGGACATGAGTTTGAGCAAACTCCTGGAGATAGTGAAGGACAGGGAAGCCTGGCGTGCTGCAGTCCATGGGGTCGCAAAGTGTCGGACATGACTGAGCGACTGAAAACCAGCAACAACAATTGACATATGATGCGAAGGATCTTTTTATTGGCCTATCTTCTATCTCTTCTTTGGTGAGGTCTCTGTTCAGGTCTTTTGCCCATTCTTTAATTGGGTCATTGATTTTCTCTTTCTTGAGTTTCAAGTTTTTGTTTATTTTGCTAAGAGTCCTCTAACAGATGTGTCTTTTGCAAATATTTTCTCCCAGTCTATGGCTTGTCTTCTCATGGTCCTGAGATCCGTGGTTTTTAAACCTTCTGCTCGAGCCTTGTGTGTCAGAAGGAGCCTCCGGTCCCCCGAGGATGGGGGCGTGAATCAGAGAGGGAGAGGCTGAGGGACCAACCTCTAGTCTCCCCTTCCCCATTTATTCTGCTTTAATCAGAGAGATTTGACTTCATTCAGTTTATATGTGAGGGTTTCACAGGAAATTCACTCTTTTAAAAGGATTTTGTCCCTCCAAATGGTGTGAAAAACCACGAAACTTAAATTAAATCCACAATTCTAGAATTCTGTGTCTCCTTTTTTACAATGTAATACATCCTTTCACGAGGCTCTGTTAAGGAGAAATGAGACAGACCTGTCACAGTCACGTGACACTTTTTCAACACAATTTTCATCTAATGCAGAGCTCTCTCGAAATGATGGAACTGATATATCTGAAGAATAGGTATCATCTACATGTCCACTTATCTTTCTGAAACAGTAATTTTGGACAGTAATTATCTTTTTCAAAATAATCAGTGAGAAGTGTGAGCCATTTCACCATTTTCATTCTCTATCTAAGAAAAGGGGAGAGAATATATCTGCATCTCTGTGGCCCTGAAGATAAACATGCAAACCCAAACCAGAAGGGGTGGCCTTTACCATCACACAAGAAGGTGTCACTTCACAGTGCCCAGTGTAGATCATCACAGGATTTTTAAACAGTGCTGTTCAACTCAGAATGACAAGAACATGTGCATTCAACCAGCTGTATATTCTTAGATCATATATCATTTTTTGTGGCTTTGCGGTTAAGTCAGATGAATGTTTAATGATGTTTTATAAACATTTGTATTCACGCTAACCCTGTTTATTGCTTTGACAGAGGAGGGCGGCGTGTTCTTTATTTTGTTTATGTATTGCCTTTGTTCCACAAAGGATTTGAAATGGTCTAGTGAATTTCATGTGATGCAAAATGAAGAGAGGGAAGTCACTCAGTCGTGTCCAACTATTCGTGACCCCATGGACTGCAGCCTACCAGGCTGCTCCGTCCATGGGATTTTCCAGGCAGGAGTACTGGAGTGGGGTGCCATCACCTTCTCCGGATGCAAAATGAGGAAGGCAATAATTGACACAATCTGAAAAAAGGGAAAATAATGTGAAGAAAATAATAAATTCAGGAGTCAGATTAGCACACAGCAGTCCATCTGTACAGTTCCTAGGAGTGGGCCACAAATTTGGCTCTCAGCTTCTTTCGCTAGGCCAAAGCAAAGAGAACACATTTCATTATAAGGTCTACCGACTTTTAATAAAAATAAAATAGACTTGTTGTTCAATGTAAAAACTCTCCTTTAGGCAAATCTCTACAAGGTCTATTTACTACAACCAGCACTTGATAAGGATGCTGCAGCTGAGAATTTGAGTGTCCTATTCTCTTGCCATGCCCTCCTCCAGAGGATCGCCCCAACCCAGGGATCAAACCCACGTCTCTTATGTCTCCTGCATTGGTAGATGGATTCTTTACCACTAGCATCACCTGGGAATTCCTCTGATAAGAAAGTAGGGTGCCGATATATGAGGTTGCCAGTTAGGGGAAGATCCGTTTATTTTGATCATCAGCTGGGCAGTTGTTAGGGGTAAATACCTCCTGTGAAATTTGTTAACTGTGTATAGGGTCTGATAGGATGAGCTCAAGCCCTGACCATTATACTAACGAAAGTGGAGATTCAGGGCAAGGGCTGAGGCATCGGGAGTTGGGAGGATTCCTCATGTGGAGTAGGAAGGACTCAAATGCTGTCTCATCTCATGATGTACCAGATCAGGAGTCTAGTCTCTACTTTGCCCGTCTTGTGCAGACACCTAGGTGTGCTCTGTGCCCTGCTGCAGTGTAATAAATTGCCTCAAGACTTAATGGCTAAGAAAAGAGAAAAAAGGGTTTGGATTCTCTTAATCATGGATTTGGATAGAGCACAGAGGTCATGGACTGTTCCTCTTCATCATGTCTGGGGCCTCAGGTGAGGGTCATGCACTAACAGTAATTTGGTAGTCATTGCCTAGAGACATCTTAAAGGTCTTTGTCCACATGCTGCCTACTGATGCTGGCTGTTAGCAGTGCGTCAGCCAACAGTCAATTGTGATGCTTATCTGTGGCCTTGGCTTCTTCGTGGCCTGTTGCACTGTGCCTCTTACAAGGAAGGCAGTGAGGGCTCCAGAAGCAAGTGTTCCAGTTGACAGGCAGAAGCTGTATGCCTTAGATGACAAGCATATTGTACCTTGGAAGCCAGGCAGTGTCATATATCCCATTCTACTGATTGCAAGCAAGTCACGGGTCCACCCAGCCTCCAGGGAGGGGCATAACTCACACATCTCCATGACAGAGTGCCAAGATCACACTCTGGAAACCCATGTTGGATGGGAGATATCGTTGTGATCATTTTTGGAAAATAAATCTGCCCCCATGTGTATAAAGAGCCGCTTCCAGCTCTGCGCTATTGCTCCATTGTCTTTGAAATGGCAAATGAGAAAAGGTGAGATGCAGGGAAACAAATCCATCCAGACTGCTTTAACCTATGTTTTCTGGGAAAAAAGAAAAAAACAAGGCCTCTTGAGACCAGGCCAGCTCACCTGGACTAGGAGTTCCACATGGAACCGGTGAACAAACTCCATTGTATTAGACAGGCCACCCATTTTCCATAAAGTTATCTCTTTAGACTGTCTTCTTCCTGATCTCAGAAAGGTAGTAATTGACTGAGGAATAGGAAAATCAGAAACCTGGCTGTTTCTTCATATATTACAGACATAACTAACAAAAAGGAGGCCCCTAAGCAATATAGGCCTTCCCTGATGACTCAGGTGCTAAAGAATCTGCCTGAAATGCAGGAGACGGGGGTCTGATCCATGGGTCAGCAATATAGATTCATAATGGCTTCATCCTAAAAGGTATAAGGCTAGGGGACTATTTATTTATTTTAAATTTATTGATTTTAATTGGATAGAGGACTATTTATTATGAAAAGTAAAGACAGTGATTTTATGTATAGGAGGGAGACACATGGATACCACTAAAATTATTTTTTTTTCTTTTAACATTTGATTTATTTTGGCTGTGCTAGGTCTTTGTTGCTGTGCACAGGGGCACAGGCTCTAGGCGAGGGCTTTAGTACTTGGGGCACACTGACTCAGTAGTTGTGACTCATGGGCTCTGGAGCATAGCCTCAACTGTTGTGGTGCACAGGTTTAGTTGCCCTGAGGCATGCAGGATCTTCTCGGATCAGGGATTGGACCCATGTTCCCTGCAATGGTTCCCTAATTCTTAACCACTGGACTACCAAGGAAGTCCTAAAAAATTTTTTTTTTAAGTACACTTTTGAGATTTCATTTCACGTCAATTATATCAAGTCATCAGTTTCACCACCTGAAATCATTTAGAGGTTTGTCCTTTGAGTCAGCTTGAAGGCATTGATATACTAAGTAGAATCTCTATTACATTTCACTAAAAATTATGCTAAATTGATAAATGTCACTGAATCATTCGTGGATGAGTTGATAGTCATCTGTGCCACGGGAGTACTCGTGGGTATTATAGTGATGCCAAAATGAAAGGACTGCTGTGGTCACTGTTGTGTTGTGACAAGAATCCTTATCTTTGCTGTGATCCCTCTCACTATGAGACCACTTAGAAGATGACTGGAGGAGTGTGTGATCTTACAAAGACTAGAGTAATAGTAAACATTTGCTCAAGGACTGGGAGTTACGAAAAGTTCTTCACCTTTTAATAAATAATCACACACTGCTAGAAGGATGGACGTTTCCTGCCTATGGACAAATATAGCTCAAGGCAACACTCTTTTTGTTCAGTTCATGAAATGAGAAGTCAGTTCCTGCATGGTACAGTGCAGTCTCTGAAACCTTAATAATGTTGGGAGCGGCATCTTTGAATGATGACTAACTAAACATTCTGGCATCCTGGGCTTTCCTCTTGATTCTTTGAACTTATTGGTTGCTATGAATTATGTTAGTATTCAGAAGGAATGGTTAGCATGACAGGAGATGATGAGGTGGTTCTAGGATCTCAAGAATGCTTTCCATGACAAAATGTGGTGATATCGGCATTTGGGAAGAAAAATGATTTATAACCTAAGTTATATTCCCAAATGCCAGTATCGCCACATTTTGTTATAATTTATAACTATGCAACCTAAGGACCTCCCTGGTGGCTCAGTCAGTAAAGAATCCGCCTGCAATGTGGGAGACCCAGGTTCGATCCCTGGGTCGGGAAGATCCACTGGAGAAGGAAATGGCAACCCACTCCAGTATTCTTACCTGGAGAATTCCGTGCACAAAGGAGTATGGTGGGCTACAGTCCACGGGATTGCAAAGAGTAAGACCTGACTGAGTGACTAACACTTTCACTTTCATGCAACCTAAGGCCTTAGGAATGCAGAAAATGGTAACAAAAGGAGGTGTACCAAGCATCACTTTGACTTTGTCTGATATATACAGTTTATTCATTGATACAGTCAGTAAGTCATAAAATACTTCTCATCTTGCCTTAGAGTAGAACAACTATAACAGATAGGCACCAAAATGTATAATGGTGCAAACCCATGAAGGTTTGTTTCCTGTTTACTTAATATCGCTGGGTGCTTGTATAGGATAGTGCCAGAGCCTTCTTCCGTGTGGTTGTGCAAGGACTCTGCGGTATTAATTGGGTGACTTCCATGGTCATCCTGAGTTATCTCCATTCTAATCAAGCCAGCCAGAAAGGGGAAAGAAGCATAGGAGAGCACAACATGACGAGGAAGTTGGAAAGGAAATTCTCAAAGTGGTTTCAGCATTGGGATAAGACACTTCACTGAAGATGTAGTCCATGTTTCTAAGAGCTTACATAGTAGTGGCCGTAAAAGAGAAAATCATGGCAATTGTGTGATTCTTAATGCTAGCTAGGCATCAGACTCATCAGTGGGGAGCTTTTAAGAAGCAAGCTCCAACTCCAGCTTTCGGTCAGCAGATTTGGCTGGAACCTGAACAGCCACATCTTGGAAAACCCCACAGTAGAGACCGAGGGACAGCTATGCTTGGGAATCACAAACTCTGGAGATAAATCTCTTAGAATTGCCAGGAACTTCAAATGAGAACCTATTGTATAGCACAGGGAACTCTGCTCAGTGCTCTGTGGTGACTGAAACTGGGAAGGAAATCCAAAAGAGAAGGGATGTATGTATATCTGTTTCACTTTGCTGTACAGCAGAAACTAACACAACATTGTAAAGTAACTATACGCTAATAAAAATTAATTTAAAAATAAAATAAAACTGTGTTTAAGGAAAAAGCTTGAATGCAGGAAAAAAAGAAAAAAAGAATTGCCAGGAACCAACACCAGTCCAATAAAACATGCATATTCCTTTAACTAGCCTAGAACGAAATAAATAATAGTCTATACATGTACATCTTTTTTAAAAAAATGTAATTTCAGATAATTTCAAAACGGCCATAAAGGAGGAATAACATTGAACTAATTTAAAATAAAATGCTGTATCTTTCAATGCAGATGCTGAGGCTTGACTACAATACAAAAACTGATAAAGTAGTAAAATGCTTACATGTATTTATAATGCATGGGCTTCCCAGGTGGCACCAGTGGTAAAGAAACTGCCTGCCAATGCTTGAGACATAAGAGATATAGGTTCGATCCCTGAGTCAGGAAGATTCCCTGGAGGAGGGCATGGCAACCCACTCCAGTATTCTTGCCTGGAGAATCCCATGGACAGAGGAGCCTGGTGGGCTACAGTCCATGGGGTCACAAAGAGTGGGACACGCCTGAGTTACTGACACTTTCACTTTTATGCATGTGTGCATGTGTGTGCTCAGTTATGTAAAGTAATTATCCTCTAATCAGAAATTTTAAAAAAGGAAAACTCTGCCACAGAACATACACACACACTCACATACACACACACAGAGAAACTGGAACTCAAAATCTTTGTTGGATAATGCATCTTTATGGTATCTATTTTGGTGAGGTGCATTTCTAACTTTAAATATGAAATTATCTGCCCTTTAAAAAAAGAAAGAGAAAAGAAGTCCTTCATTCTTTGGGACTGTCCCACATATTGTAGGATATCCGGCACAGCCCTTCTCACTAACTAGCTTCAGCCACCACGAGCCATCCAACATCCCGCAGGACCCACCGTGCCAGGAGGAGGAGCAACCTTCAGACGTGATGCCTCAAACGAATGTGGCACTCGTGAAACTGTCTGCCGAGAAGGCACTTAAGAGCAAACACACCAGTTTGATTGTGGGAGCCATGCCCAGCAGCACACCTAACAGGCTGATCTGCAGATGATTCACTGAGTCCTTCATGTGCCGAGTCCCCCCAAAAGTTCCTTTTTTATTCCAGCAGAGCAGCAGCTTTCAGGTCTAGACCACTTACAGCCAGGGCTTTAAGGAGTTTTCTTTTTTCCTTTGAGTCATCCCCTTTGCTTTTCTGGTCAAGCTGCTGTGGACACAAGGACTCTCCCAGGATCCACTGTCATATTCGTCCTTCTGGAAAAAGAAAAGAAAAAAAAAAAGGCCTTACTTGAAGACTTTGCTCTGGAGCATCAGTGTCTTCCTTCCTCACTTCTCCGGGAACAGCTGGATGCGCCCCCAACCCAGTGGAGGTCAGCACCCGGGCGTGTGGCCCCGGGTCCTGCTAGTGTTTCCTCTGGATACAGGCACGTGCAGGCGTGCACTGCCGTCTCCATATCTGCATTCTTCCAGCTTCCCGAAGAGAAGACGGCATCATCTGGAAAAGTGACGAAGGGGTAACAAGGGTGTTCCTGCAGGATGGAGTGGAAAAGAGGAAGGAAGGAAAGAAGGAAGAGAGTGTCCGAGCAGAGCAAGAGGAGGAAGGAGAGCGCAGAAGCATGAGGCAGTGAGAGCCAGAGAGGGCGAAAGGCTGAGCTCTCTTCCCTACTGGGTGTCCAGGCGCTTCTGCTCCCCCTTCCTTTCTACCACCAGATTTTTCTCCATAGAGTCTTCCCGAGGCTCCCAGTGTTTGGCCGCAAGATTCAGAATACGTAGAAGCTCGGATTTGCCAACAGCGCTTCGAGCCTGGATAATGACATACAGATTGTTTTTTCCATCTTGGGGATTTGGAGCAGCCTGGGGAGTTGCAAAAGCCTGCCTTGTTGTAAGACCGTTTCTGAAGGCCTGCACTGTCTGATCACTGGCTCCCTGCTGCTGGGAACAGTGGCACAGCTGTCCAGGGTGGCAGGGACCACCTGGGGTATGAAAATTACCAGAAGCCGTAGTTTGGCTCTTGCCAGAGCACCTGAAGCCTTCTGGGAATTAGGATTTCTGTTGTTTCTCTCACTGGCCCCTTAGGAGCAATAGATAACAAACTGGGACCACTTGTGGGTTTTTTTGTCTTTTGTTTTTTGTTTTTTTCCTTGCCAGAAAAGCCCAGCAAGAAGATGGCTGCTGTTGTCGATTATTGGCATTCCAGCAGGACTGTATATTTATTTCTAAGTATATTCGCACAGCTAGGAAGCATCTGCCGACAAGGATGAGATGATAAGCTGTGTTGGTGCCAAAACAGGACTAGAAAAACAAGCTTGTTCTGAGAATGGCAGGTATCCGGAAAGTCAGTTAAGAAAATCAACCCTCTCCAGGCAGTAGCTGCTCTTATGACATTAACATTTAAGAAAAGGCGTGGAATCCCTACTTCTCAGGGAGAGCAGGCTGGAGGGAGGACCAGAACAGGAGGGGGAACCAGCAGTGGGAGGTGGGCTGCACTTCCAGGAGCCTGCATGCCAAGGCTCTGGCCTCCCCTGGCGAGGGGAGGGTGCTACGCGGGGTCTCAGCACGTCCACAGCTCTGTACTGGCCGCTCCCACCCCGGGCGCACAAGCAGGACGAGCAGGTGCAGAGGCGTGGAAGCTCCTCCGTCCTGTGGTTTCCTTGAACAAGAATGGGATGATTGGTGAGCGAGGCCAGCATCCTGGGTGGTAACAACAAAAAAAAAAGGAAATTGGTAGAAAATGCATCAGCCAAGTTGGATTCAGTCAGCTCTGTGGCCTGGGCAGGTTCCCAGGGTATTCCAGCCAGACGGCAGGGCTTCTGAGAGACACCAGGCTAGAATGTGTGTGATGACATAGGGCAGGGAGAGGCAGGGCCGTGGGGCTCAGCAGGGGCTGTCCCGGGCCCCCCAACCCACTGGTGTACACCCCCCTGGCCACCCGTTACCTCCGGGTCCACCCCAAGGCACTGGACATGTGCCCTTTTTTCTAATGGGCACAACCTTTCTCTATCAGAAACCCACAGGGAACATAAGTAACCCAGCAATTTCTTTCTCGTCCCACTGCCTGTCCACTGCTTGCTTATCCTGGGCTCTGTTTCCTTTGGACAAGAACACCTCCGGTTACCAAAAGCTACGTTATTCTATTCTACAGCCTGTAAGCCAGGAGCCTGGCCGTTCTGGTTTTGTTGTTGCTGTATTTGTTTTGAACATTAGCCGTTTCCCATTCTGGGCAGTTACAACTGTGTTTACTATGAGTTCCTCTGTGTGGGAGTTTTCCCCATTTTCATCCTACAGGCTGCGGCGTGAGCAATAACTCATCACTGCGCCACTGGCACAGAGTCGGGGATTCATAAACTGGGGGGCCTTTAACTTGAAAATACCCAGTGCGGATGAGGGGAGGGGAGAAGGAGAAATATATTTATGGGAGGGCCAGTGGGCTAATAAGACCAAAAATAATGTTGCTAAATAGATGTATATCTGGAGGTAAATACCGTGTCATCTGCTCCCTTCAAGGGGATGTGCTTTGAGCAGGACAAGTTGGCTTCTGCAGGCTCACTCGATAGAACATCCATCGCTGCAGTCTCGAGACAAGACTGCTCCATCCTGCCTTCCTTTTGCTTTCAATACTTCTCACCTCTTATCACTCACCTTCCTTGTCTCCTGAACGTCCAACTTTAAGAGTCCGGATTCTTTCAGTTGCAAGTCACAGAAATCCAACTCACACTATCTTAAGCAAACAGGAAATTTATGGATCTGTGTGTTAAAAAGGATATGATGGAAGCTTTAAGGTCCGATGAAAGAAGTAGGGACGAGGACTTTACAAGGGCAACCACGATTTCTCCCCTCCCCCTCCATCACCTCTGCGGGTTGTTACTTGG
Organism: Ovis aries; assembly: GCF_016772045.2. Taxonomy (NCBI): domain Eukaryota; kingdom Metazoa; phylum Chordata; class Mammalia; order Artiodactyla; family Bovidae; genus Ovis; species Ovis aries. Next base: position 76,881,108 of record NC_056061.1, read on the forward strand.
CTCCACTCAGCAGGGGGAGCTCCTTCTCCTGGGAAGGTGGCACTTACAAGCCCCATATCCTCATCCTCCAAGCACCTCCACCCTAGAGGAAGGAATTTCCATCGACAGCTTCGTATTTGTTGTTGTTGTTGTTGTGCTCACTTGTGTCCAACTCTTGGCAACCCTGTGGACTGTAGCCCACCAGGTTCCTCAGTCCATGGAATTCTCCAGGCAAGACCACTGGAGTGGGTTGCCATGCCCTTCTCCAGGGGATCTTCCCCACCTAGGGATCAAACCTCCGTCTCCGACATTGCAAGCGGATTCTTTACCATCTTAACCACCAGGGAAGCCCAAGGAAGCCATATACAAGCCCTGAAAAAGCTCTGATTTTCTAGTACGAGGCTAATACTATCCAAAGGAACCGAGTGACCAGATTGTCTAATTTTAGTCTGAAGACTATCTGTGGCTCTAAGAGCAGGGGTTTATGACCAGAAGAAAGGCAAGAGGGCACATAAATCCACACTTGGCAATGAAAACAGTGCTCCCCAGGGTCCCTTCGCCTTTCCTATCATAAACCTTTCAGCTGAGCCTGAAAAGTACGAAGGCCCCAAACCTGACCTGAAATGTAGCAGCAGATTAAGTCCTACCTGCATCACTTAATAAATCCCTTTTTCTCACTCTGTGCATCTCACCTAGGGTGTCACGTGTCTTCTGAGAGTTACCATTATAAGACTGGATGTGGAGTCGGCACATTGGGGTTATTCTCAATTCTGCTCTGTCCCGTCGAGTTCACTCCACAAGTTAATACAGTTTCTTTGCACTTTTGTTTCTTCGTGTGAAATGGAGGGATAATGCTGCCTTCCTGGAGCTGTCATCAGCGTTAACAGGATAGTTAGCATTGGCGAAAGTCCTGTCAGAGAAGAGATGGCTGGTACAACCGTCACGGCCCCAAGGCAAGCAGAGCCTTTCTAGGAAATCTTGATGACAAACCCTGGAAACTGGCTCACACACAGGAGGTGACATGAGTTTCCTAGACACATGCTCTCAGACATGTATATTCATGAGGATATTTGCATAGTTGCCTGGACCAAATAGATCCTCAGCTTCTCAGTGGTTGGGCTTGGAGGGTGGGGGCTTCAGAGGGGCACTGTCTCGGTATCACCCCACACACATCCTGGACCTTATCCTCTTTGAGTTTCTCTCTCTCTTCCTCTGCACATTCAGGGGTGTACACATTTCTGTCCAGCACTCTGAGGTCTCTGGAAGAGAAGGACCACATCCACCGCGTCCTGGACAAGATCACAGACACCTTGATCCATCTGATGGCCAAAGCAGGCCTGACTCTGCAGCAGCAGCACCGGCGTCTGGCCCAGTTCCTCCTCCTCCTCTCTCACTTCAGGCACATGAGGTGAGGCCTCCTTGGGTTTCTCTCATAGCAAAGATGTAAGGGAATCCAGCCAACCCTGTGTGGCAGCGGGCCCGGGAAGGGCTGATGCCTGCGTACAGATAACACACTTGGGGCAGTTCTGGGCCCATGATGAGCATGAACACCGTGGGAGGATGGTGGAGGGAGGCCCTGAATTTGTCCGGGGTGTGGGCGGGCGTCAGAGAAGGCTTCACAGAGGAAGCGCTAACTCACGCTCGGTTTGGAGCCCATGCAGCATCTTACATGGGGCAGAGTGTGCGGTGAGCAGGTCAGGGGAGGGGGAATCCTCTTTGGTTATTCACTTTGTCCCAGCCAGTCACGGGCAGTCTGTGAGCACACTCGTCCTCAGAGGGCACTGGGCACATCTGTTGCAGCTCCCGTGTCACACTCTTACTTATGGGTGTAAATTCGAATGAGACACTCTGGGTCCAAACCCCTCATGGACGGTCAGCCTCGACTCTTCTAGCCCTCTCAAACCATTCTTGTCATCCCCTTTGCCATGATCCAAGTCCGAGCCTCCATCATTTCCTCCAGGATGTCTGTCCCAGCTGCCTAACCTATCTCTCCAGATTTAATTTCAGAGCCATTAACAGCCTTTCTCATCTATTCTCCACAGTAGAGCCAGTGTGATCATTTTGATACCAAATCTGATCACACTGTTTTCCTACTTAAAGCCTTCAAATGGCTTCCCCTTGCTTTTAGATGAAAATATAAATCCATTTACTTTGCTTCCATTACTTTTTATCCTCTGCTGCTGCTGCTGCTACTCTTAGATGTTAAGTCGTCTCCGACTCTTTGCAACTCCAGGGACTGTAGCCCACCAGCCTCCTCTGTCCATGGGATTTCCCAGGCAAGAATACTGGAGTGGGTTGCCACTTCCTTCTCCAGGGGATCTTCCTGGCCCAGGGATGAAACCTAAGACTCCTTCTTGGCAGGCAGATTCTTTACCACTGAGCCGCCTGTAGCCTTACTTAACTTGTAGGACTTCCTGGGAGTCTAGGCTCTGGCCCTGATCAGCTGTTCTCTGAGTCAACGGGGAGGTGCTGCAGGCTGCAGGTTGGCTGCACAGCTCTTTTACTTCCTTGGACTCACACATCTGAAGGTCAGGTGATGGAAGCTGGGCACAGCTGGAGGCTCTGCGCCAAGCTGCAGGCCTGAAGGTCAGCTGGGTGACTAACCCGAGTACCTTTTGTCCTCCTTGTACCAACAGGAGAGCTGGGACATGTTCTCATATTGATGGCAGAGGCACCAGAGGGCGAGTCAGTTTGGTGAAGCGCATTTTAATCTTTTAGTTCAGTCCATGTGCATGAACATCCCACTGGGCAAGCAAGTCATACAATAACACCCAAAGTCAAGGATCATGGACACAGGGCAGAGAGTGACTCTTCCTGGACAGTAAGCTAGCCTGTCATAGCTTAGATACGACTCCTTGCAGGAAGCATCTCCTGACCCTTAACACGTAGATGGGATTTACACCCTGTTCTTCCAGATTGTTATTGCCCATTATATTATCTGTCAGCACCATTAGACTACAAATGTAAACTCTGTGAGGCAGTTCTCACAACCCGTTTTGTTTACTCTGTGGACCCAGTACCCCGAAGCATGGGGCTTGGCACAGAGTAACTATTCAATAAATATTTTCTATAGGAGATAAGAAAGGTTGATAGCAGAGGAAATAGAGCCTTTATGCACCAGAAGGCGAAAAGGGCCTTGTTTCTATTCTAAATGCTTGGCCAGGGACTTAGTGGGTACTGTTCCCATGAGCAGAACTTATCCTTCAGGGAACAGATGGAGAAAGTATTAGATTCTTTACTCCAGAAAGACCACACCTGCATGATGAAGTCCCTATGACCTTAGGCTTACTTCAGGCCTCCAGGAATGAAAAAGAGATTCTGTTTCTCAGTGGCTCTGAGGGAAGGGCCAAGGTGTCTGGAAAGAGATTAATTTTTTAAGGGGTCTTTAAACCTTGAAAAACTGTGAGTCAGGTGGCGAGAAGTTCATCCCATCAGAGTCCCAGGTGGCCCCTTTTCTGGAGCTAACTCCACAAGTCGTTAGCTTCTTGAGAAAATAAATGTGTCTTTCTTTCGTTGTAACCCACTCAGTGCCCTGTATGAAGTGTTGGATGCGGTATATGAGCATCACTTCATTACTGAGTGAAGGAGCTGTCACTCATGAAGGAACAGACAAATTACGTGAGGTTTTCCCTGTGAATCTGAAATTCAAAACTGACGGCTCTCACTTGTCAAAGTGAGTGCAGTCTGTGTTCCCAGGAGTCCCCGAGAATCCGGCCAGGTTAAGTAGATCATTGCATTTGGAGTATACATTTTCAGTCCTTTCCCGTCCATTTCTTTTGATGAATATTACACAGAGGGAAGAGGGGGATGGATCAGAATAACATAAGCCTCTACCAACTTTCCTGACTGAGAGAGTAGCCTTCCCCTTGAAGAAAATATATTAGCTTTATTCTGAGCTAGGAATTTGATGGAGAAACCGTGTATCACAGATGAAGGATTTTTTTTGTTGGTGGTGGTGGTTGTTGGAATTGCTGAATTTTCAGATCCATTAACTGCTTGTCAGCATTAGGAAGCCTCGTTAGTTAATACCAAAGTATATTTGCACTGAATATACAAGCCTTGCTACTTTTACTGGCAACAGGTGGCCAAGGGCAATGGCAATGGGAGTTTCTGTTTGAATTGTGTGAAGGGCTAAAGAGGAGTTGCTGTTCTGTTGCAAGCTTTGAGCTGGCTTGCAGACTCCCTCCCTCCCTCTTTCTCTCTCTCTCTCACCAACACTGACAACAATATTGTGGTGCCTCATTACAGCCAATCTAAATTACAGAACTCTGTTGTGTTAAGCTTGGCCCCGACCATATGCTGTCATGCAGAGCATTTAACACCAGATTTCATCTCACGGTAAATGTGATTCATGGGGTTGCAAGAGAAAGACGGTGTCAGATCCAGGGGCATTTAACTTTAACAGCATTTTAAATTAAAACAAACTCAAAAAAAAAAAAAACCCCACAAAATCCCACTTTAAAACGTAATTTTGGTGGCTGTTATATGGCTCGAATTGCTCTGAAGCCTGATTGTTTTCATGGCATGCCTCCAACAAGGGTTGACTTTCCCCTGACTGAAAATGCAAGTAATTTTTAGGAGGCTCTTGGCCTGCCTCCTTATGATACACGATTCTTTTAAAAGGAATTTCAAGGTAGATAATAGTGTTTGGGTTTGTTTGTTTGTTTGTTTGTTTTTTCTCCTGCTGGTGATGTGGTGGAGGAGACAGGCAGAAGTGTGGCTGGTGGAGCAGGACAGTAGGGGAGAGTGGTCAAAGGAGAAAGGCCATTTGCCTGCATTTCCCTGTGTAGCCCATATTTTCTGAGGGTTAACCATGTTCTTGCCACTGTGCTAGGCCTAACGGGGTGGACAAATTGCTACCCCTCGTGGAGTTTGTACTGTGTGTGTTAGGTCTGTGTGTGTCTGTGCTTGTGTGTATGTGCTTGTGCTTAGGGAGCAAGAGTAAAAATACAGGGACTTCCCTGGTGGTCCAGTGGTTAAGAATCTGCCCTGCAGTGCAGGGGACAGGGGTTCAAATCCTGGTCGGGAACTAAGATCCCTCATGCCGCGAAGCTACTGAGCCCTGTGCCACAACTAGAGAGTCTGCACACCAGAACCAAAGATCCTGCATGCCGCAACTAATACCCAAGGCAGACAAGCACAGGTGCTTTAAAAAGAGTAAAAATACACATGTGCATAAATACGTACATAGAAGGATTTCAGGTTGACATGCATGCTGGGAGGAAAAGGAATGACGTTGAAAGAGGCTGGCTAAAGCCACGGGGCCTTGAGCCCTCTGCCCTTGGGGTCGTGGCAGGTCTCTCAGAACCGGTGACACCCGGAGATCTGAGAGAAGTGCCTCCAGGCAGGAGCGGGGAAGAACCAGTGCAGGTACCCTGAGTCTAGGCATAAAGAACTTGGTGTTTTTAAGGGGCAGCATGAAAACTCAGCTGGCTCAAGGTATGGGTTAGGGAAGAGGGACAAAGTCTGAGAGGTGGGTGGAAGGCATGTCAGTCGGGCCTTGCATAGCACAGACAGAAATTTAGATTTTATTCTGAGTTAAATGAGAAGCAGCTGGACAGTTGTGAGCAAGGGAACTTCTTGAACTGTTCTGCATATTTGAAAAGTTCCTTCCTGGACCTTCTTAGTGTTTAAGACTCCATGGTTCCAATGCAGGGGGCCTGGGTTTAATTTCTGGTCGGGGTACTAAGATCCCACATGCCAAGCGATGTGCCCCCCCACTCCACCCCCATAAAAAAACCTCTTTCGTACTTGGTGGCTGGGCAACCCACTCCAGTGTTCTTGCCTGAGAAATCCCATGGACAGAGAGAGGAGCCTGGCAAGCTACAGTCCATGGGGTCGCAAAGAATCAGACACGACTTAGTGACTAGATGAAAACAACAAACACAACTGTTCTCTTTTTAGATGTAGCAGTGATAGAAGAAAGAAAGTCACCTGTATAGTAAACCCTGAACTGGCTCTTGAAGCAGGAGGAAAGTTTGGCATATCAGTGTCCTGGGGCTTTTCTTAGTTGCCCTTCCTCAGCGTCTCAGCCATCCTGGGTCTGAGGCTGGTCTGAGTGGTCCTGTCTGTGTCTCCCCTCCTGCAGCAACAAAGGCATGGAGCACCTATACAGCATGAAGTGCAAGAACGTGGTGCCTCTCTACGACCTGCTGCTGGAGATGCTGGATGCCCACCGCCTGCACGCCCCAGCCAACTTCGGGAGCACACCCCCGGAAGACGTGAATCAGAGCCAGCTGGCCACCACTGGCTGCACTTCATCGCATTCCTTGCAAACATATTACATCACTGGGGAGGCAGAGAATTTCCCCAGCACAGTCTGAGAGTTCCCCGGCTCCCGGCCCCCACCCCCCACCGCCAAGGTTCTGAGAATCCCTGTTGCACTTTACCCACATCATGCATCACTCTAGCCGAATTCTGCCCCTGCACACACTCTTGGCATGCACCCACCACTGGCTTTCTGGTATGGATGGCCATTCATTCGCTCGCTCGGTTCTATGTGGCACGCCTTGTTTTGGGAACAGCCAAAGGGATTCCAGGGCTCATTTCTTTGTAACCGTTCTCTCTCTCTCTGCCTTTGCTACCTTACTCACCACGAGGATTCACCTAGCGCTTCATGACTGAGCTCGGTCTCCGAGCTGGGTTCAGGTGACTGTGCACTTTAGCTACTTGTGACCCAGGCCTGGAGAGTGGACATGTCACCTCCATGAACATGAAGCACTTGTTAACGGATCTGAGCATCAGCCACAGGAAAGAACTGGAAGTGGCTCCTTTAATTGCTGACTTGGAGAAAGCGAGGCCTAGGGTTCATTATAATGTCCTCTTGTATTCCTATAGGTCCATATCATTTTATTAAAGCTTTTTCTCTGTTGCATGGCTGTAGCAGAATATTCAGTGATTGTCCACCCACTTCCCCTATAGGAATACAAGATGCACACAGGGAAGGAAGGCCCCTAACTGTCAAGACTTTGTCAGCTTAGTACACTGCCCCTTCAAATTTGCTAAACGCTTTACCATTGAGAGCACTAAATATATATAGGTCGTGGGTTCCAATTAATTCTCGCTTCCCATGGATCCATGGAAAGCAGCAAAGTTGATCCCAGTTAAGTAACCTCCACATCCACCAGTTTAGATAGATACTTGTCTTTTGTTTTCATTTTCATTTTATAAAACCAAGCCTCACCTCCCCCTTCTCCCCCCGCCCCTCACCCCAGGACTTGCAGTAAATGGGCTTCAGGACCTGTTCTAGTGTGATCTCACTCCTACCAGCAGAGGGCGCTCTACATGACTCTTCCTGGTGTGTCACTTACAAGGTGAATTCCTAGTGCCTAGGCTGTGAAAATCCTTCTTGGAAAATCCCATGGACTGAGGAGCCCGTTAGGCTACAGTCCATGGGGTCGCAAAGAGTCAGACACCACTGAGCGACCTCACTTTCACTTTCAGGCTGTGACCAAGGGCAAAGGAGCAGGCACTCTGGTGACACTTTTAGCCCCGGGACTGTGGGCTTAATAGTAAACGTGCATGATTCTTGTAGGGGCTAGAGACCAAAGAGGGGCAGAAACTGGATAAAACTGTGAGGCTCAGGATGGCCCTGCCACAGGCTGCAGCCACTTTGGAGTGCTACGGGCTGACCCCACAGTGTAGTATGAGGCTGCCCTGGGGTCCATGGAGGGCTGTCCTCCTCCTCCTCTTCCCTTTTGTGCTCCCAGTGACCCTGGTTGGAGGCAAGTGCTCCTTGGGGGAGGAGAGCCAGCGTTGGAGCTTTCTGAACTCAGCCTGCCTGGGGCCTGGTCAGACCACACCTGCCCTTGGTTATTTAGAGCTCATGCAAAAATCAGGGTTTAGCCTCGAGGGGGGAGGAAAAAAACCAAAACTTCTCCATACTCTGTTTCATTAAACTTCCTAAGCCAAGAGAAAAAGACTAGAATTGGGCCATAGGAATCCATTGGACCTATAGATTAAACAAGAAAAGCTCACTAAACAAGAAGCAGCTTCCCTGGGTCTTTGCGTCTCTAAAGCAGTTATGAATTAGTTCCCCTTCTCAGCTATAAAGAAAGTTTGGTTTCCTCTGGTGACCACACTGTCTGTAACTCGAACCCTGTTGATAGGCAATGTGTTAGGCAACAAGCCCAGTCAAGGTTCTAGGGCTTCTCTTGGGATGCCTGTTTCAGAAGTGGATTTCACTCATCTGATTACCCAGTAAGTGACCACCAAAGGGCTGGGAACCTGGGAAGTCCAAAAAAATAAAAAGTTTTTTCACAAGTGCATCTAAATTTGGGGGCGATTTTATGTATCTGCAGTAAGAATGTTTAGAACATAATTCTTATGTTGTTTTTGTTTAAGAAGCACCTTATATAGTATAATATATATATTTTTGAAATTGCAATGCTTGTTTATCAGACAACTGAATGTAGTGATTCTGTTTTGGATTTAATTTGACTGGGTTAACATTCAAAGCCAACAAAAAATATGTTTACTTTTTTGGTATCACTACCTTGTCATGTAGTCATTGATGCCTAAGGCCTGGTGATTATTCATTTAAATGATGATCACATTTTCATATCAACTTTTATATCCACAGTAGATGAAATAGCACTAATCCAGATGCCTATTGTTGGATATTGAATGATAGACAATCATATGTAGCAGAGATTATGCCTGAAAAGGAAAATTATTCAGGGCAGCTAATTTTGCTTTACCAAAATATAAGTAGTAATATTTTTGGACAGTAGCTAACGGGTCAGTGGGTTCTTTTTAATGTTTATACTTAGATTTTCTTTTAAAAAAATAAAAACAAACAAAAAAATTCTAGGATTCTAGATGATGTAATACCAGCTAAATCCAAACAATAATCCAGCAGAGGGTTTTACATTTTTCACATAAGATGTTTGTACTCATGTAAAGACACTATTACATTTGAAATGGGCAGAGAGCACCAGATGGTTGGTATGTTAGCCCAGGAGTTTCAAGTAATTTTAGAAATCTCTTATTCTTAAATGAAGTGCCACTGATGGAGAGCTGATACTTTGCAGCTGATGTTACTCGGATGTAGGGATATGCTGTATTCTTCCCCCCTACTCTGATACAGTTTAAAGTTTGAAAGACAAGGTCAATCAGAGAGGGAGTGGATGGGTTAGTAGAATAGAGTGGGGAAATGGGTTTGGGCATTTTAAGAATGAAAAATATCGTGATAAGAGTCTTGAAAACATTTTGAGGCAGATCAGCACTGGCACTTGGGGTGTGCACCAGGGTTCAGTATTTCACTTGTGTCCCGTTCACCACAAATAGCTGTATATGACAGCTGATCCTATAATGGCAGCTCGAGTTCTGGGGCAGAACTAGAGGCATGTGCAGTACAGTCCAAGAAATAGCTAGTGGTCTGTGTTTCTTTTAGCCATCGCCTAGCTCCAGGCTTGCAGTAATGATTCTGTAATGCTGTCACGGAACAATCATAGAGGTTAGTTCATCCAAAGAGAAGACCCTACGTAGGTTGCAAAACCCAGCCCCTGAGGAAGTGTAGTCATTGATTCAATTTCCCTATTAACCTTGCAACTATATTTAACCATGCCATAGCCCGTGCCTTTTGAGGGCTGAACAAATAAGAGGCTAACTGATAATCCAACTTCTGCTCCCATTTAGATGTTCTTGCTTTAAAATCTTTATACGCTGAAATGGCTGTTGGTTTAGGCCACTGGTTTAGACTATCCCTACATGAAACCAATCCCAAATCTCTTCCTAGTCATACTCCCCACCTCTGAGATGGACTGTGGGTACTGGGAGTGATCACTAGGACTATAGTTAACGTTTGATATTCACAGGCAGATTTGCTTCTGGAAACTAGTTATTAGAAACACATGTAGAGTCATATGTAGCTTCTGAGACAGCCGTGATTCTCTTGGGTTCAAGTCTTGGGATGATGACCCAGATGACGCTGCACACTTCCTGGGTGAACTTCCTGAAAACTTACTGTCAACTGGAGCAAATGACTTCAAGTGCCGTCCCACATATCCACCTTTTCATAGTGTTAGTCTCTGTTTTTAATTGCAGTTCCTTTCCATTTGGATTAACGTGAATGTGGCCTCCTTCTAAGTCACTGAAAATTGTTTTCTAAGTAACTGCTGCCTCTATTATGGCACTTCAAGTTTGCACTGTCTTTCAGAGATTCAAGAAAAATTTCTATTTTTTTTTTCTGCATCCAAATGTGCCTGAACTTTTAAAATGTGTAAATGCTGCCATGTTTCAAACCCATCTTCAGTGTGTTTTTACAGAGCTGTGTACCCTGGAAACCACATACAGCCCCATGAACAGGTGCCTGAGGCACGGACCCCTTTGCATTCACAGAGAGGTCATTGGTCATAGAGACTTGAATTAATAAGTGACATTATGCCAGTTTATGTTCTCTCACGGTTTATAAACAGCGCTTTTTGTGCACTATGTATTCTTCAGTGTAGAGCTCTTGTTTTTACGGGGAAAAGCTCAAATGCCAAATTGTGTTTGATGGATTAATACGCCAATGCATACTATTATTGATGTGATTCTGTTTTGTTGCAGCTTTGCTTTGTTTAATGAAACACACTTGTAAACCTCTTTTGCACCTTACAAAAAACAAAAAAGAATCCAGTGGGATGCTCAAGCACCTTAAACAATTTTCTCTACCTATTTGATGTTCAAATAAAGAATTAAATGAAAGCCTTTTGTTTGTTTTTGTGTCAGCCCCCTGCTTAGCGCTGGCTGCCCAAGATCAGAGTGGTGACATGCATCGTCAGAGCATAGTAAATTCAGGTGATCAGTCTAATGCCAGGCTCCCCTCCAACCCCCACTGACCTCCCGCCCCAGGCACAGAAGGGAATGTGTGGTCCTTGGAGTCAGGCAGACCTGGCCACACTTCTCGGCTCCAGCACATACAAGTTTTATGACCATTGGTCATGAATTTTCAGAGCCTCTGCTTCCTCATCAGCAAGGTGATAACAGTAACACCTAATTCACAGACAATTGTGAAGATTATATGAGATGCTCATGAAAATAGTAGTTCTTTTCTTTTTTTTTTCGACTATGTTGACACATGTAAACCCATGGCTGACTCATGTCAATGTATGGCAAAACCCACTACAATATTGTAAAGTAATTAGCCTCCAATTAAAATAAATATATTAATTTTTAAAACTAGTAGTTATTTTCTAATGTTTAATCCCAACCCCTTCCTTGTGGGGAAGTAGAAAGCTTCAGAGTAGTTATGAGGGGATTCCCAAGTGGTGCTAGTGGTAAAGAACTTGCCTGCCACAGGTTTGATCCCTGGGTAGGGAAGATTCCCTGGAGGAGGAGATGGCAGCCCATTCCAGTGTTCTTGCCTGGAGAATCCCATGGACAGAGGAGCCTCGTGGGTTACAATCCATGGGGCTACAGAGTTGGACGTGATTGAGCACTGCGTGAATGCATCTGAAACTTACATAATCGTTCAGAAACCTTACCCCATCATGCACCCAAAGCAGAAAGGACTGGTTCACCCCAACCCCATCCCACCTCTGGTTTCCATTTCAGGACTCTTTTCCCTTTGAAGAGCCACCTGCATGTCCTCTTTGCCCCATTGTTTCTGTGATTTAACTGGTGAACTGGGGAGAGGGGGATAATGGGACTGAGAGGCAACATAATATGCCCACGGGGTCTGCAGCTGGATTAGCCCATTTGAAACCTCATTATACTATTTATGATGCAAACTTGGGTAAGGTACTTTCCCCGTGCCTCAGCTTCTTCACCTGTAAAGATGGACAATAGTACCTCTTGCCTGGAAGTGTTGCTGAGAAGACTACATGGGTTAATTCACAGAGAACACTAAAGGATAGCAGCTGGCATTGCTTCTTCCCCCTTTCCCGAATCTTCTCCAACTGCGTGTCTGCGCTCACCTCTTTATTAGGATGAGTTTAATTTTTCACATTGTTTCTCATTTGGATTCCAAAAAGCTTGTGTTCTGTCATCCCTGGGCAAGTTCTTCAATCCTGATTTTCATTGGCTTCCTTATATCTAAAATATAAATAAGAACAATACCCATTCTACAGGGCTATTCAGTTCAGTTGCTCAGTTGTGTCCAACTCTTTGCGATCCATGGACTGCAGCACACCAGGCTTCTCTGTCCATCACCAACTCCCAGAGCTTGCTCAAACTCGTCCATCAAGCTGGTGATGCCATCCAACCATCTCATCTTCTGTCATCCCCTTCCCCTCCTACCTTCACTCTTTCTCAGCATCAGGGTCTTTTCTAATGAGTCAGTTCTTCGCATCAGGTGGCTGAGGTATTGGAGCTTCGGCTTCAACATCAGTCCTTGCAGTGAATCTTCAGGACAGTGCTGTTTTGAAGATCAAAAGAGATAAATGTCTCAAGTGTGGGTATAGGACCTACCCATAGTAAGCTCTCAATGCATGTTAGGCACAATTAGGCAACTGTTATCATGCTCTGTGAGCACTGACATTTAGTGGGATCACTGATAGGTTTAGATTTACAGTTACCACTTTGTTATTTTGAATATGTCTCCTGTCTTTTTCATTGCTCTGTTCCTCCTTACTGGCTCTTCCTTTGTTTTGGTGAAATAAATACCTTTAGGGTATCATTGATATTTATCTGTTGATTTTTTTTTTTTTTACTATTCTAAAGTTATTTTCTTAGTGGTTGCTTTTATAGCATGCATCGTAACTTTTCACAATCTATTTTAGATTAATACTAACTTAAATTTGGTAAAATAAAAATCTTTGTTCCACCATACTGTAGCTCCATTCTCTCCCTTCTTCATATTATTATTGTCATATTGTCTAGATGTCATAAACCCAGTAATGTTATATTTATTGGCTTGTACAACTGTATATCTTTTAAAGAAGCTAAGACAAAAATGAGAAAATGTATATATTTATAGGCTTTCTAATATTAATCCAAGGGCTTCCTGTGTAGCTCAGTTGGTAAAGCATCTGTCTGCAGTGTGGGAGACCTGGGTTCAATTTCTGGGTCGGGAAGTTCCCCTGGAGAAGGAAATAGCAACCCACTCAGTATTCTTGCCTGGAGAATCCCATGGATAGAGGAGCCTGGTGGGCTACAGCTCATGGGATTGCAAGAGTCACACACGACTTAGCGCTTTTTAAAATATTAATCCACATATTCACCATTTTCAACGTTCTTCATTTCTTCCCGCAGATTTGAGTCACATGTCTGGTATCATTTTTTCTCAGCCTGAAGGAATTATTAAGAGTATTTCTTCTAGGGCAAGTCTACTAGTAATGAATTCTCTGTTTGTCTGGTACTGTATTTATTTCACCTTCATATTTGAAAGATGATTTTTCTGAATGTAGAATTCCTGGTCACCAGTTTTGTTTTCAGTATGTTGACTATATCATTCCACTGCCTCCTGGCCTCCATTGCTTATTCTGTATCTGATGAGTAGAAAGAAAAATTCCTGTGGAATTTTAAGGCAAGTGTGACTCCTAGAAATACGGCACTTCGGGCAGGATGCTTCATGTCCTGTCCTTCGAGTTCTGGGGAGACATGACCTCCTCTCTGACTAATGGGTGGCCCTTGATTAGGACAGTGTGACAATCATTTCTTCTGCCCATGCCTCCGGAACTCAGTGCGAGTGTTCCTGGTCTCTGAGGTCATCCAGGCACCCTTCCTGCCCCTGGTTGGAATAGTGGGTGAGCTGAAGAGGGATGTTCCTCTGTCCCTTGGCACCAGGAAAGGCTCTATCTAGCAGATGACCCGAGATGTTGAAGTCGGAGGCAGTGGTGCCCTCACTGGCAGCAAGCCCTGTTTCAGGGTGACAGTACCTGGGCCAGGCTCACCCCCTTCTCTTGCCCCCAGAGCAGCTCCTAGCTCATGGCCTGGGAATGGGACCACGGGCTCTGGCCTAGGCATGTTTTCTGCATAGAACTGACAAATTAGGCACTTTCATCCTAACTAGGTGAAATTGAGGGGGAAAAAAAAAAAAAACAACAGAAACAAAATGAACAAAGAACAGCAACAAAAAAAACTAGGGCAGGGAAACACTGAGAGTAAACATTTTAAAAAGTGATTTTGAATCAGGGTGGGATATCCTCAAGGGGCCGGAGGAGCAGAGGAAGGGACTCCAAAGGGACTCCAAAGCTGCCAGCCGGCCCTGGACCCTTGGTCGAGAGCCAGTCTCTCAGAAGGCCCCGGGGCAGACAGTGTTCTGAGCACCTTCCAGACTCAGCGCTCTCAGAGGCCCCTAGGCAGCTCTACAACCTGTCAGCAGATGCCTTTTTTTCTGAGAAATCAATGATTGTGGAGAAGGCCCATGAAAGCTTTGTGAGCTGGTAAACATTTTACGGGCTGCAGGAATTCAGGCTCTATGGGGTGTACGCTGTCCAGATTCCTGCGTATTCCCAGATTTACAACCAGAAAACCCACATGTCAACACCCAGGGCCCCAGACCATAGGCTGGAGGGGAGAAGGGTGGGACAAGGGGACAACACATTCATGGGAGGGATTGTGCCGTGGCCTCTGGGAGCTGCTCTGTGGGCCCTCCCAGGCCCTTGAGGATACCAGGGGCAGGTGAGTCTCCGGGGCTCTACCAGGCTAAGGTGCCACTTTGTTCAAAACAAGGGAAGGGCTGAAGGTGCCACAATGGGGCTGCCAGATGCTTCACTAAGATGGGATTAAATCTAGAGCTAATGACCCATTCATTCATCTTTGAATTTATTATTAAATATTCAAAAACAGTCATTAACAATCCTTACAAGCCAAAGAATGCAAAAAACCAGCCAAACAAAAAATGATATGTAAGGAAAAGCAAGTTTAAGAAAACTCGGGAGGTTCAGATAGAGAAATCAGTTTTCAGTACTTAGCAGTGTAGAAGCAGGTACCAACTTCTTCTAGCCCAGGATCACAGAACCAGAGTCTATGAAGTATAAAGACTTGGACCCTGAAAAGACAGGTGAATCCAGGCTTAGTCCTATGGGAAAAGCTGCTGAGCCTTGGCCTTGGTTTAGAAAAGTGAAAGGGAGCCTGTATCAGAGTTTCAAGCTATATGGAGATCTCCCTGTTTATTTTCTATGATTGCTTAGAGGCAGAAAGATAAAAGAAAGCCTTACAAACATCCTGAGTCCGGTTTCAGATAAAGTGTTCGGAAAGGTGAGTCTTTTTATTCCCCGACCCCCCGACCCCAACTTCTCTGTGACCTTGGAGACACAAGTTCACAACAGTCGCCAGGGCAGTACAGACCTCTGGGTAACACAAGGACCATCAAGGGAAGACACTGCTTGATGCAGTCCCCAGGGAAACGATGCCAGGAGCTCAACGAGCCAAAAGAGAGGAGCTAAAAATGCTGAACACACAAAGTTTATCACCTGTTAAGCTATGTCACCATCCTGGTACCATACTTTCCATACTTCATCCCTGCTGAGCTCTGGGTAGCCACGTATGCACTCTCTCTGCCAACAGGAAGTACCCAGCCCCGAGAAACAAGCTCTGCAGAGGGGCCCGAAGCCTCAGTTTTCTCACGTCGGCACCCACAGCTGAGGGAACAGTGAGGACCGTTGACCTGGCAGGCGCCCCAACTAGGACTTTGAACATGCAATTTCTGAGAGGCCGAAGGATTTGCAGAACCCTCTGTGCCTATTACTAATGAAAGAAAGATGCCGTTTTCATTCCAAAGGCGAACATGAAAGCGCTGGCCCTACCTCACCCCCCACAAAATCCAACAAAAAAAATTTTTTTTGAGGGGGAAAAAGAAAGATTTCTTCATGGCTGCCACAGAAGTGGTTTCAGCAGAAGAATTCCCCAGGGGCAGCCAGACTGAGGGGAGGGATTTAGTGCTGAGCTGACCCGGTGGAGACGTCCTTCAGAGAAGTCATGTCAGGAGAAGGAGTCTGAAAATCTCAGGGTGGTGCTTCGGTGCCACCCTCTCACTAACAACTCCACCACAACGGTGTTTGTCTCAAGGAACCAAACTCTCTCTGTAAAGGGCCAGAGAGTAAGTGCCTTACTTAATGAGGCTGGCAAAGTTTTCATGTGTCTTTTTTAGTTTTACAACCCTTAGAAAATATGAAACCTGGGACTTCCCTAGCACTCCAATGGTTAAGACTACGCCCTTCCAATACAGGGGGCATAGGTTTGATCTCTGTTCAAGCAACTAACACAGGGAACTTGTGGTGTGGTCACACACACACACACACAAAAAACAGTTAAAAAAAATGGACCCCATTCTTAGGTCAAGGGCTTACAAAAACAAGCCACAACCTGTAAGCAGCCAACCAGTTAGCCTTGGTCTATAGGTTGTGACCTTTGTCAGGCATCTTCAGGGTCCAGGTGCTCTCACTCCCATCCAGCTAAGAAGATGGCGAGAGTCTGGGGAGGTGAGGTCCTGAGGGAACCGCACCTGGTGAGGCAGCAGGGGTGGGGATGGCAGCTCAGAAATGCAAACCCAGGAGATGCTCATCTGTTCCTCTTTATTGATTCCCGGGTATCAGCAGGGCTTTCAAGTTCCTAAGCGTTCTTCTCCTTCCCAAAAAGGTTAAAAATGAGTGTGGGAAGAAAATGTGGAAAGCTCTTCTCAAAAACTATTTCTGAAATCAATTAGGAGCTGGAATAAACATCAATGAACTGTCCAGCATTATCGTCCCTTAGTACCTGCCTTGCAGTGTGCAGCCCTTACATTGCTGTGGATAATCCTCATAACAAACCCCACGCAGTGGGTACTATTATTATCCCATCTTACAGAGGAAGAAACTAGGGAACAGAAAGGTTAAGTAACTTCCTCAGGTTACAGGGCTAGGAAATTGCTGAACTGTGGGTTGAGCCCAGGTATTTTGGCTCCAGAGTCTCTGCTACAGGTAGATCCTTTCTAGGATGGGGTTTGTGTTTTATTATCAATTTCTTATTCCGATCACAGAATCAGTGGGGGTGGGGGAAGAAGACGAGGGTCTGAGCCTCTCTCAAAGCCTGGTTTTAGGTGGCAGAATCTGCCAGGAGGTTGCTGAGTAGGGGCAGACTGTAAGGAGCAAGGAGAGCAGGGTGAATCTGTGGCACCTGCTCTGGTTGAAGCTGCCTGTGACTTCCCGGGCTTCCGCTTCCATTCCTTCTGTGATCAGGCTGTCCCAGGATTCACCTGTGAGCAGGGTGACTTCTGCAGGTGGAGTAAATTTAGGAAGTAGAGGTTTTTCCTGAACAAGAGTCCCAATTGGAGGACATCTCTCCCGAGAAGGCTCTTCTCCGAGGATTCAGCAAGTCTCCCGATCTGGGAGCCTCCTCATCTCAAATCAAGAGCTTGTACCACCTCTGCTCATGAGTCCTGGAACCAAGAATAAATCCAGGATGACCACCTGGAGTGGAGTCAGCCATTAAGATTCTACCACTTTTAATACATGACCTGTCACAATTTATTTTGGGCATATCAAAAAAATAATTAAAAAGCAAATCAAATGTCTCATCATGAAAGAACAGAATTACCTTTTTCTTGTCTTTTAAAATTATTATTAGTGCAGCAATTTTGAATCTCAAAAACAAATCATGCTCCTTGTCACAAGTTATTTAACACATTATTTAATGTGTTGAAAATTGTTTCTTCCCCTAAGACTCTATTCACATTGTTAAGTTTTGAATTTTATACATAACTTTCTAAACTTTTCCCTTGCCTTTAACAATTATCAGTTCTCTTTCTACTAAAGTAGGGGCATGTTCATCTGTAGCAACATGGATGGACCTGGATATTATCATACTAAGTGAAGTAAGTCTGAAAAAGACAAATACCATATGATATTGCTTATATGTGGAATTGAAAACCTGAATGATACAAATGAACTTATTTACAAAACAGAAACAGACTTGTAGAATTAGTGAATTTATCCACCGCCCCACCTCAGGGGGTAAGGGCGGGTAGGGATTAGATTGGGAGTTTGGGACTGATGAGTACACACTACTATATTTAAAACAGATAACCAACAAGAACATACTATACAGAAAAGGGAGCTCAATATTCTGTAACAACCTAACTGGGACAATAATTTGAAAAAGAATAGACACGTGTTATGTATAACTGAGTCAGTTTGCTGCATACCTGAAACTAATACAACATTGTTAATCAAATATACGCAAATATAAAATTAAAAAAATTTTTCAGTGGGGATATTAAAGAAACCATTTTATATCTTTTTTTTTTAAATTTAAGAATATATTGGTTTTGCCATACATCAACATGAATCTGCCACAGGTATACACGTGTTCCCCATCCTGAACACCCCTCCCTCCTCCCTCCCCGTACCATCCCTCTGGGTCGTCTCAGTGCTAATAAAATATTGTAAAGTAATTAACCTCCAATTATAATAAATAAATTTATATTTAAAAAACTAAATAAAAAAAGGAAATAAATAAATTTAAGAATACATTGAAATATGTATAATATCATATGTGAAATGAATCTCCAGTCCAGGTTCAATGCATGATACAGGATGCTTGGGGCTGGTGCACTGGGATGACCCAGAGGGATGGTATGGGGAGGGAGGTGGGAGTGGGGTTCAGGATGGGGAACACGTGCACACCCGTGGCAGATTCGTGTTGATGTATGGCAAAACCAACACAATATTGTAAAGTAGTTAGCCTCCAATTAAAATAAATAGATTTATATTAAAAAAAGAAAGAATATATGACAAGACTTCCATGGTGGTCCAGTGGATAAGAATCTGCCTGCCAGTGTGGAGAACACAGCTTCAATCCCTGGTCCGGGAAGGTCCCACGTGTCTGGGAGCAACTAAGGCCGTGCACTGCAGACACCGAAGCCCACGTGCCCTACAGCCCGTGCTCTGCAACCAAAGAATCCACCTCAGTGAGAAGCTTCGCACCGCAACTGGAAAGCAGGCCCTGTTCCGCGACTTCAGAAAGCCCCTGTGCAGCAACAGAGGCCCAGTGCAGCCAAAAATAAACAAATAAAATTTTTTTAAAAAATAATAAATGCTTAGACAGCTTCCCTAACAAATATAGATTGATCTCATTTTAAAAAATAGTTGCATTATAGTAAACACTTTATGTATGTGCTATAATTTATTCAACAAACCCCATGCTGACTGACATTTAGTTGCTAAAAGCTAGTGATAATAGACTAGTTCTTGTTCCTGACCGGCATTGGGACAATTATCTATTTATCTGGAAGATAACAAAGTGGTTCTTTGCTTCACAGCAACTACAAAAATAATTCCAGATAGATTAGAGACCTGCTCATAGAGAATGCATGCAAAAATCTGCATAATCTTCCAGTGGAAAAGGCCATCTTAATATACAATAGCCAGAATCTCAGAAGGAAGAAGAACATGTCAGATTCGATGACATAAAAATTAACACTTCCTGTGTGACTAAAGGAACTGTACGTATAAATGATATGAATTACAGGGCTAATTTTCTAATATGCAAAGAGTTCCTTGGAAATAGTATTTAAAAATTGTTTTAAAAAGGCAGCAGAAAAACAGAGAATAAACTGGAACAATGGTCGGTCATACAACCTGGTCATGAAAATGGACATTTTACAAATAGCAAGCTGAGACTTCCCTGGCAATCCGGTGGTTAAGACTTTGAATTACCAAGGCAGGGAACATGGGTTCAGTCCCTGGTTGGAGAACTAAGATTCTACATGCCACAGGGCACTGCCAAAAGATTAAAAAAGAAGAAGAGTGAACTAACAATAAAAATAAAAGAGCTAATGCTGCCTCAATCGTGCAATATTTTAGAAAACAGATAACATCTAGTCCAGACCTTCAGGACTTGTCTACACAAGGGAATCACCCAGAGAGCTTCAGACAGATACTGATAACTGGAGACCCATGATTTAACTGGTTTGGGGTGATGCCTGGGGTTCTACATTGTAAAAGTTCCCTCAAAGAGTATAATGTACAGATTCTGAACATTAATAATTTGGGATGAATTCCCATGATTTGGAAGATACCGCTCTCGACTTAGGGAGGATCTCTGAAAAGGGTTCTCTTCTCTAATTTGGGTGGGGTTGAAAATCATTACCACTTTTCAGAACATAATCTGGCACAATTTATTACAATTTATTAAAGTTTAGAATGTACATACCTTTTTTATTCAGTAATTCCACCTTGAACAGCACATCTTGGGGAAATAAAAGCAGCATTCTACAAAAGATGAGCACACACATACCTGCAAGCATGATTACCGCAGCATTGCTTAAACAGCAAAAATCTGAAAGGAAACAACAGTTGAAAAAAAAAGACACTGAGATGTCCAATGCAGAGGAAATAGACACATATGTATTGATATGTCTGTGGAATATTGGTAAGTGAAAAATGCAAGTCACAGGACAATAAAAATAGATCCAGTTTTAAAAAACATATGTGTATGCTGTTTGAATAAGAAAATCAAAAGACAGAAAAGTCACATCAAAGTGGGAGATGACTAAGAGGGAGATAGAAAACTTTCCTTTAGAAAACAAAAAAATGTTTTGTCATTCAAATAGTTGATCTTTTAAAACAGCCTTTAAAATAGACACATATAAAAAAGAGAAATGAGATTTATTCTAAAATGTATTAAAATGTATAACGAACTAGTATACTCTACTACACTTAATAATGAATTAAGTATATTTAATAATGTATAGTATAATAATATATAGTAGTATTATAATATATAATATAATAATAAGTATATTATACTTAATAATGAATTAAGTATAATAGTATATAATTTATACTATTATATCATTATTCACATTTATACTATTATAATAGTATAAATAATTTATATTATTGTATAATTAGTATATATATATCAATAGTATGTACCATATACTATTAATAATTAATAAAATAATAATATTAAAAATAAATTTATTTAAAAATAAGTAATATAATAATTTATACTATTATATCATTAGTATATCTATCAACAGTATATATAGTAAGCCAGAAAGAAAAATACCAATAGAGTATACTAACACATATATATGGAATTTAGAAAGATGTTAATGATAACCCTGTATGCGAGACAGTAAAGAGACACAGATGTATAGAACAGACTTTTGGACTCTGTGGGAGAGGGAGAGGGTGGGATGATTTGGAAGAATGGCATTGAAACATGTATACTATCATGTAAGAAACGAGTCACCAGTCTAGGTTCGATACAGGATATAGGATTCTTGGGGCTGGTGCACTGGGATGACCCAGAGAGATGATATGGGGAGAGAGGTGGGAGGGGTGTTCAGGATTGGGAACTCATGTACATCCGTGGCAGATTCATGTCAATGTATGGCAGAACCAATACACTATTGTAAAGTAAAATAAAAATAAATAAAATACAATTAAATTAAAAAAGAAAACCAATGTGAATCAGCCTTAAGTATACATATATCCCTTCCCTCTTGAGCCTTCCTGTGTTATGGACAGCAACACCCTGCTCTGGCCCAAGTTATCTATTTTACACGTGGTAATGTATGTTTCAACGTTACTCTCTCAGTTCATCCCATCAAGTTTTTTTTGAAGTGATGCAATGTTCTGATTGACAATGGCATTGTTTGCACAATTCTGTGAATATATTAAAAACCACTGAAAAACTTAAAAAATAAAAAAATAATTTAATAATTAATAAAATAATAAAATAATCAATATTAAAATAAATTTAAAACAAAATTATTTAAAATAATAATTAATATAATCTATACTATTTATCGTTAGTATATCTATCAATAGTATATATCATATACTATTATATCATAATTTATACTATATCATTATTAATATTATTATATAGCTTATATTTATATATAGTTGCTGCTGCTGCTGCTGCTAAGTCACTTCAGTTGTGTCCAACTCTGTGCGACCCCATAGATGGCCTCCTACCAGGCTCCTCTGTTCCTGGGATTCTCCAGGCAACAACACTGGAGTGGGTTGCCATTTCCTTCTCCAATGCATGAAAGTGAAAAGTGAAAGTGAAGTCGCTCAGTCGTGTCCGACCCTCAGCGACCCCATGGACTGCAGCCTACTAGGCTCCTCCGTCCATGGGGTTTTCCAGGCAAGAGTACTGGAGTGGGGTGCCGTCGCCTTCTCGGATATATAGTTGCATATATACATTATTACTACATTCAGTTATACTATATACTGCTCCTAATATCAGAGAAGACAATGGCACTCCACTCCAGTGCTCTTGCCTGGAAAATCCCGTGGACGGAGGAGACTGGAAGGCTGCAGTCCATGGGGTCGCTGAGGGTCAGACACGACTGAGCGACTTCACTTTCACTTCTCACTTTCATGCTTTGGAGAAGGAAATGGCAACCCATTCTAGTGTTCTTGCCTGGAGAATCCTTGGGAAAGGGGAGCCTGGTGGGCTGCCGTCTATGGGGTCGCACAGAGTCGGACACGACTGAAGTGACTTAGTGGCAGCGGCAGCTCTTAATATAATGATATGCTGCTAATACAATTAACTACATACCACTAATATAATTAAGACGGCAATGGAAAAGTAGATCAAGAACACAAGACAAAGTCCAGAATAAAAAAGTCCTGTTTTATACAGAAACCTATTATTGGATGAAGTTGACATTACAAGTCGGTGGGGGAGGTTGTGTACACAGCGTGGTGTTGTGGCAGCTGGTGAGAGTTAAAGGGTTCCAAGACAAGGAAATCCAGGACAGTGGTGGCTTGGAAACCCAGCTCTAGAGCCAACAATGGGCAGAAGTTTCCAGGTAACTCTGATGCTGCTGCTCTGGCTATAACACTGAGTCGTGTCTGACTCTTTGTGACCCCACGGATTGTAGCCCACCAGGCTTCTCTGTCCATGGGATTCTCCTGGCAAGAACACTGGAGTGGGTTGCCATTCTCTTCTCCAGGGATCTTCCCGACCCAGGGATTGAACCCGGGTCTCCTGCATTGCAGGCAGATTCTTTACCATTTGAGCTACAGGGAAGTCTAGCTGAGCTGGACCACACTGGAAACGCCACTGGCCTGGACAGACTGCTTGTAGCATGATGCATCCCTACCATTTCTGGTCAACCTGTAAATCCCACAAGGAGGTGTGGCATCGGAGGTGGGAGGTGTGCTGCGCCAGGTGGTTTGGGGTTGAGGGTAATGGTCTGGACCTGTCCTTGGTGTTGGCAGCTGTTTGGCAGCTTCACTTTCTGTGTCCAGCCACTCACTGCCTCAAGAATGTGTCCAGCAGGATTTAAGCTTGGGCTGGGAACATGCATCTGTGAGGCCCTGATGTGAGGATTCCTCTGGGAGATTTGGATTTCTTCTAGACCACCTATGGCATCAGATGCAGGCATCTGTGCAGCTGACCCAGGACTCTTCTTTCTTCTCCTGATACAACTGGGCTTTCTATATTCTGTTATGATCCTGCTTCTGTATTAGGTAACAGGTAAAAAGAGAAAAAAACTGCATCTGAGTCCTTTTACTATGACCATATTTTAGATAGATTATGTCCAAGTCCCACTGGCATCCTTGGTTCCCCAGATTAAATGTTCCTCGTTGTTCGGCCTGTGTTACTGCATATCGCCCTGTTTTTCATTAGCCAATTTTCAACTTTCCGACTTCCTTAGCCTTCCCAGATGCTCCTGCCTGACCACAGAGTTCAAGTGAATTCCTCTGCTTCCCACCTTCTACCCAATAGCAGACAGAACTCCCCCTCTGTCTGAGAAGCCCTCAGCTGCCCTGCAGAGAACAGGCTCCCGGAAGTGTCCCCCCAGGGTCCCCAGTTCCTTCACTTGCTCATCTGAATGAGGAGGGTTCTCCCTGAGTTTATGCCCCTCTGTGATATTCCCAAATAGATTTCTGGTGGATATTTTAAAACTCTGAGGGACAGGCCAGTGAGGAGCCAGAAACTGAAGCATAAAAGTGATTCCTTTTAGGTTTCATCATCTCTGGGTTACTTGAGGTACAACAGTCGGTCACAATTATCACAATGTATTATTAAATCTAAAACTATAACAGCCACTCTGGGTGAAGCACCTTCTCTCACTCAAATTAACGTCTTAGTGCTGCATCTGACTCAGCCGGAAATTGCCTCTGTGTGCTTGCAAACCACTCTACCTGCCTCCACGTCCACAGACTCTTTCAAAAAACACCCCTCTGTAACATCATCCAGGTGACAAAGATGGCAAAGGAGAGGAAACTGGTTGACAGAACCTAAAGACAGAGCGAGCCAGGCTTAATTTCCCTTTTCTCTTCCAAATTAGAGATTGCTTCTGTTTGGTTCCCTTCTAGTGTCCTCATTTATCCTTTATCCCCACTTTCAGGACAGAATGGGCGGAGGAAAATACAGATGCTCTTGTATGTCAAAGGCCCAGGGATGGCATTTTAATGGGTAATGACACAGGAAGGGATGAGGGCTCAGCTGCAACTTGACTCCGGAAGAGTTTGAAGCATCTTTGCCACCCACTGCTGCTGCTGCTAAGTCGCTTCAGTCGTGGCCGACTTTGTGCGACCCCATAGACGGCAGCCCACCAGGCTCCCCGGTCCCTGGGATTCTCCAGGCAACAACACTGGAGTGGGTTGCCATTTCCTTCTCCAATGCATGAAAGTGAAAAGTGAAAGTGAAGTCGCTCAGTCATGTCCGACTCTTAGCGATCCCATGGACTGCAGCCTACCAGGCTCCTCTGTCCATGGATTTTTCCAGGCAAGAGTACTGGAGTGAAGTGCCATTGCCTTCTCCACCGGGCATTTAATACATACTTGTGATGTGAGTGTATGCTGCTATGCTTGGGGATTTGGGGTTCTATTCAGCATATCCTCTCAGAGAGTTTGATTTCTGTCTAAGTCCCTAGGGGTATATTTGGTGACGGTGGACTGGTGGGCGGGGGCAGGGAACCCAGCTACCGGGACTGCTCTCTGGTCCATCCAGACCAGCTAGAGACCCTGCTTTTCTAGTCGTGATCAGCTCTCATAAATCTATTCCCTCCACCTTTCTTTTTTTTATGATCTCTTAAGTGGCTTGCCAATAAAATTTTGTAGCTCTAATTTCTTAATATTTGGCCCTAGGGCACAGGCTGTAAATCTGTCTGGCCCCAC
The DNA here is from genome assembly GCF_016772045.2 of Ovis aries. Taxonomy (NCBI): domain Eukaryota; kingdom Metazoa; phylum Chordata; class Mammalia; order Artiodactyla; family Bovidae; genus Ovis; species Ovis aries. The sequence goes on from NC_056061.1 coordinate 76,906,085, forward strand.
CTGTCTTTTGACAGTAAATCTCGGCCCTCGGCTTGCTGAACTGCCCATCCAAGACTTTTGAAGGCATCTCTTCTCAGTTCTTACAAAAACAAGGGAAACTGAGCTGCCCCGTTTTCCAGGAGGCAACATTCCTGCTCCCTGGGCACAGTTTCCACAAAAACCTTGCACCTCTCCGTGGACGTTTCAGTAAGTCACTACTTTTAGTTTTAACTCTTTATTTTTCCCTCTTCACCCTAGGTTTATGGGTTTTTTCTTCCCTCAGTTTTTCTAACATTTTCTGTTTGTGCAGACTCCATTACCAAGATATTATTAATCCTACCCTTCATCTCTTCACCAGGCCCTTCCTGACTCACCACTTGGTGGGGGGCATGACTCCCTACCTCTGGGCCACAGCTGGGCTTTGGACAATCCCTACTGTGGAAGTCAGAGCCTCTTTAACAGCCATCAGTGTCCTTCTAGTCCCTTAAAATTCTTCCAAAGCCCCTTTCTCATCCACAAAGCCTTCACTGACCATCTCTCTCTCTGCTGCCAGGGAAGCTGCTGGGACAGGCGAGGATGCTCCAAATGGTACCGTGTCCCCTCCTTCATTAGGCATGGAGACTCTAGACAGAAATACTCGTCTTATCTGTGGCTGGCTTGGTCCTTGCTGGACGGGTCACGTTGCCATCTGGGGGAAGACAGCACCTCATGGTTTTAAGTTTACTCTTACAGGGGATTCCCATTTCTGTCCTTTTCCAATGTCCTTTCCTCTAAGTCTTGAAAATATTTAATAGAAACGCACATGATGCCTTCCGTTCAGTGTTTCACAGGGTTTTAGAAAGGCAGAAATGGGACTTGAAGACTTGTCTTAGTCAAAGCTACATCACTTTCTCAGCCACATTTAATATATGACCCTTCGGTGATGGGGAATGCGTAGTTAAGTCAGTTAACTGCCATGTGGAGAAGTGACTCTGAAGGCTGTGGGCTGGTCTCCACCATGACTGAGGCCTCCTTGTGTGGTGATTTCCATAACTGGCGACACATGTCTCTTCAAAGGCCAGACTGCTCTAGAAACAAGCCCAGGGCCTCCAGGTATCCAGAGCTGGGGTGACTGGGAAGTGAGGGAAGAGCCCAACTGAAGAGGAACCACCTCAGAGGAGGGCACAGGGCATCCTTCAACTCCAGTGTCCACCACTGCTCACAGCCTTCCCAGAAGCAGAAAGAGAAATCGTGATACACAGGTGTGTGTCTTCTTTAGAAAAGAACATCTCACCTCCGATCTGTTCCCTGAGCGGAAAAGAAGGACTAACTTGACATTATAGAGCAGGAGTATACCATGGGAGGTAAGTTCAGTCCAGGGAAGTCAGTCTAACAGTGATCTGCAAAGGCAACAGGGAGGTGGCTTGTGAGCTGAGGCTTGTGAGGCAGGAAAGAATGAGTAGCGAGAACAAAAAGTTGGAGCTAAGATGGTATAGAGGAGTGCTTTTCAACAGTTAGTAAGACTTAAAAAAAAAAACAACAAAAAACCACCACCACCACCACCAAAAAACCGGGCTTCTCTCATAGCTCAGCTGGTAAAGGATCTGCCTGCAATGCAGGAGACCTGGGCTCAATCCCTGGGTTGGGAAGATCCCCTGGAGAAGGGAACACTTACACACGCCAGTATTCTGGCCTGGAGAACCCCAAGGACTGTATAGTCCATGGGTTCGCAAATAGTCGGACACGACTGAGCGACTTTCACTTCACAGGGTTAAAAACCACCTCAGGCATCTGTTTAAAATGTCAGCTCCCAGGCTGGACCCCCAGAGACTTAATTAGAAGGTCTGCTGTGAGCCCAGAAATCAGAAAGCCTAAAAAAACCTCTGAACCCCTAGGTAAGAAGGCACACAGGCTATGAACAACATGAAAACTATGGAAGGAAATTCCAGGTAATTCTGAGTTTCTCAGTCGGGTTTAAATTCTTAGTTTAGAGCAGGATTCGTAAACTAAGTAATTCTGGGAGTTAGGCTGGTGCAGGTAATGAGGGAGACTCATGGGCCGTTTGTGCAAATGTAGTAACTGTCTCCTCTGTTCTTCAAAGGAAAGCGGTCACATCGCTCCAGCTATTACTGTCATGTGGGAATATGTGTCCAGGACATGTGAGCTTTCCACTCGCAAGAGAAGTCAGAAACTTGGATTTTAAATAAATCTTCCTACTTTGATTACTCAATGGTGGATTATATGACCACGAGCACCAAACAGCTCCATGAGAGCCGCGAGTTGGCAAACTGAGATGGACAGAATAAAATCTGACTGTCTGAGGACTTGAATGACAAACTAAAATTCTATTTCCTCTGCTAGATGATGAAAACAAGATTCTGGAGCAAAGAAGGGGTCTGAATGAAAGCGTGCTTCAGGGATATTCCCATGGTTTTTTCGGTAAACCTTGGGATGGAATGGAGAAGGGGCCTCAGTCAGGAGCTCACAGGTGGTTGCTCCAATTGTGCACAGAGAACAGAAAAGAAAGGAGAAGAGGAAAGGTATGAAAGATGCTGGGAGGCACCTGGGAGATAGCTGGGAGATGTGACTGGCCCTGGAAGGAGAAGGGAGAAGTTATCCAGAGTTCTCTCTGTCTAAATATGCACTACCTCTGTTCATCCTTCTTTCCTTTTTTTTTTTTTAAACATACACTTATGTTTCAGCTTCATTTATTCTACAAAAGAAAGATAATTTAGGTTGCATTCTGGAGAAGGCAATGGCAACCCACTCCAGTACTCTGCCTGGAAAATCCCATGGACAGAGGAGTCAGGTAGGCTGCAGTCCATGGGAATGCTAGGAGTCGGACACGACAGTGACTTCACTTCCACTTTTCACTTTCATGTATTGGAGAAGGAAATGGCAACCCACTCCAGTATTCTTTCCCGGAGAATACCAGGGATGGCGGAGCCTGGTGGGCTGCCATCTATGGGGTCGCACAGAATTGGACACAACTGAAGCGACTTAGCAGCAGCAGCAGCAGCAAGTTGCATTCTGAGAAGTGCCTGCTTAATAGGGAAATTTAGAGTCATTTCTTTAGGAAGGAAAAAAAAAGCACAGACAAAATATTTCATAGTATCTGTAATAAATGCAAATAAATTGATACAAACAAAACTTGGCTTTAGCAAACTGTACATACATAAATATCATTTCTTTTACTATAACATTCAACTTTTTTTTCACATAAAGCCTTCCATGATTTTTATTTATTACATCCAACATTTCTTTATACCTTTAAAAAAAAGTGCCTTTTCAGATTTACAGCTTGTGCTTCTAATTGCAAGGTTAGAACATCATGCCCCCAAAGAAAACAAGGTAAAAAGGAAGCTGCCATATAAGCTCTTAAAAACTGTGTGTTTCAGGGTCTTCAAATCTCTTCAGCACTGGTTGGCTGGTAGATTGTTCGATGCCAGTGTGATGCTCAGGTAGCATCACCTGTTGAATGGATGGAGCAGCACCATGGGAAAGCTGCCCAGATGGTCTCCGGAAGTCCCTGGGTACACACAGGATGGGCCAAGGGCCCAGAGTTCACGTGTCCAGGGAATGGTAGAAATCTTGACTCTTGAGTGCTGAGGCTCAATCAGAATTTCTTCCCAGCTCTGTCCTCTATGTGTCCTCCCCCATCAACATTTAACGTCACCTCCGAAGCTGTGATTTGCACACATGGGAGGCGGAGGTGGGCATCAGCAGCCGTACCGAAGGCGTCCGCCAAGACTCACGTCTTCTCTTTGCTCATTTGGGATCACCCTGGGCCAAATTCCTCCTTAGGCGACCAGCAGCAAGCTGTAGAGAGCATCTGCTTGGTTCAGAGAGGAGGAGGGCCGTTTGTGTATCTGAGCATGGGGTGGAATGATCGGGCAAAATTGTTGGAGAGGGCACAACTGTAGTCTTCCTCTGACATCGGGACTAGGCAGGCCAGCCCAATGAGAAGCAGCAGGAGAAGCTGAAGAGGAAGAGCTGCTCGGAGGACTCTGAACAGGAAGGCTCGGCCGGACCGGGCTGGCCGAGGCTCAGAAAGGGAGGAATCGGAGCCACCTTTTATGGACCTGAGAGAAGAATCAACATCAATAACTCAAGTATCTGCAGTGTTGGGTGGATGCTGCTGTTTGCTTCCTCCCCTTCGGTTAGGCTGAACATAACCCAACCTGGCAGTTAGCTGCCAGTCTTCTGCAGTAAACCCAGGTGATCTACCCACCACCAAATGAAGAGTTGTTTGGAGACTGCACTGATGGAAAGCAGACATTTAGTCAGTTAACGGTAACTAACTGGGTGCAAATTCCACCCCTCCATTTGGCAAAACCTTTTCCAACAAAGATAATTGCTTTACACACACTCCACCAGCATAAATTAAGTAGACCCGGGGTAATTAAAATGTAGATGTTTGATGCAGTACATTTTTGGTGTAAGAATATCAAGAGCAACATTAGGCACAATTAGTGGCTGTCAGGATGACACAAGGTCTTCCTCCCGTCTAGCAGTCCTGGACGTGCCAGAGTCCGTGTAGCAAGGACAAGGACAGCTGCAGTCATTTTGCACAGACCCACAGAGTTGAATTAACCTTAGAGTATACCCTGGTTTCATCTTGCACTGAGTCAGCGACTGGCCCTAACATTAGCGGATTCCAAGGCTGTAAGAATAAGCGTGGCAGTGGAGTCAGTCTACACAACGCAGGTGCTGAATGATACTGAATCCAGGGTGATCTTTCTGTCACTGGCTCCATCAATTTGGGAAACAGACACACTGTTTCTGAAGATAGATTGTGCCTTGAAGGCTCCTTCTAGACCCAATGTTCCACTTTTTTCTATCTCCTTAAATTTCCCCATCTACTTTTGAAACAGTGCATTAGAGATGAAGCATGAACTTCAGAATTCATAAGAAAGACTGCCTGTGAAACACTGAATATGGAAAGAGGCTCTGGGTGGGGGGTACTGCTTTCTCTTTGTAAGCATCCATTAATGTTTTGGTTACTAGTGCAGAAGAGGAGGAAAGCAATGTTATTTACAAGAGGAATTGTGTATACACACACACACACACGCAACATCGCAGAAGCAGAAAGAACAGATGTACCAAGGAGACCCCCTCCCCACACCTAGACTGAATTCTCTAATGGTTTGATGGTAAGGGCATTGATTGTGAGACCACAGGAGAGGCACACAGGTATGAACACTGTATTGGTTACTCTGTATGCTTATCTCATGAGAAAACACTCTCCAGCTACCTTGAAAAAAAAAGTGAAAGTCACTCAGTCATGTCCGACTCTTTGAGACCCCAGGGATTATACAGTCCATGGAATTCTCCAGGCCAGAATACTGGAGTGGATAACCTTTCCCTTCTCCAGGGGATCTACCCAACCCAGGGATCGAACCCAGGTCTCCCTCATTGCAGGCAGATTCTTTGCCAGCTGAGCTACAAGGGAAGCCCAAGAATACTGGAGTGGTAGCGTATCCTTTCTCCAGTGGATCTTCCCCACCCAGGAATTGAACTGGGGTCTCCTGCATCTCAGGCGGATTCTTTACCAACTGAGCTATCAGAGTTACCTTCTTAGCTATTAATTTCGGAAGCCAGATTACACTATTATCAGTGAGGAGTGGCATCAAAGAAAATGTTAAGATAAAAAACAGAAGTAATCCCCTTAAAAGGGAACAGAGGGACTACTCAAAACTCTTTCATTAAATTCACAAAGAAATACGTGAAACAGTCTAGACCAGCCCTGTAGAACCTCTGAGTAGCCGTGTACGATACTGGGTTTCTATTGCAGCTCTCAGAGCGTGATTGAGAAAAACAGACCCCTGGCCTAAATTGGGACTGTGTTCTTTTCCGGTCTACAAACCTTGAACAACTGACTTCACCTCTATGCTACAACCTTTTCTTCAAATCCTTCAAATTAGACCAGACAGGCTTCCAACTTGCAAGCTCCATGTTTTATACACTTTATGTCTTCTAGTAATTGGTGAAGGTAAAGAGGTTACCAACTGGGAGGCCACAAGAGTTCAATCACCATCTAGTGGTCAAATTGATTAACTGCCCTCTGCTAGGACCAATCCTCAGAAACACTGTTTTGTGAAGATATGCTGTGTGCGTGCATGCTCAGTCACCTCTGGCTCTTTGTGACCCCACAGACTGCAGACTGCCAGGCTTCTCTGTCCATGGGATTTCCCAGGCACAAGAACACTGGACTAGCTTGCCATTACCTTCTCCAGGGGGTCTTCCTGAGCCAGGGCATAAAAGCGGTCTATCACATATCTGTTAAATAGAACTTTCTCTAGCTACCTAACTGTAAAATATTTTTCCTGAGATAAAGCTTTAGAGTAGCTAATCCATCTTCTGATTTTGTAGATAAATAACTAACAAAAGTTCACATTTACTCTTCTAACTGGGGGATAACAGAAGCATTTGTCTCTCGCTTCATCCCCACAGCAGTCCTCGGTGTTCCTGTCCCACCTTCATTTTATAGCCGACATAAAGGAGGCACAGAGAAGTTAGGCAACCCACTCGAGGTTACAGAGCTAGCATGGCACAGAATGAAAATGTCAACTCTGGTATTCTAACTTTTAGAACTTAGGATTTATAAATAGAGTAAATCACTTGCCCCAGTTGACAGTTAAAGGAGGAGCTGTATGGACTTCCCTGGTGATCCAGTGGTTAAGACCTTCCAATGCAGGGGATGCAGGTTCGATCACTGGTCAGGGAACTAAGGTTCCACATGCCTCAAGATGCAGCCAAAAAGTAAAAAAATAAAAATAAAAAAGGAAGAGCTTCAGCAGCGTGTCTCTGTAATGTTTTGCTGTTTGGTGGCATGAATGAAGGCCATCCAGGTCATATTTACGTCATGGGTATCTCCCATGTAGAGGCAAAGAAGGCAATATCGTAAAATACTTGGAGGTGAGTGGTTTCCTCATGTCTAGAATAAATGCTTTTAATCATAAAGCCTCACAGCTTTACAGAGACCACCAGGTCAGTATATGGACACAGGGACATTCTATTTTAAGGCAGCTGTACAACTGTGGGCAAGTAATTTAATCTCTCTGGCCTTCAGTTTTCTCATTTGCAAAGATGAGAGTGCATTAATCTCCTAAAACTTCTTGGTTCTGACAGTTTATGAATTCAGTGGTTTAAAGTGTCTGGAGAAGGAAGAGACAGTCACCCATGAGCTCCGGACTGAATGATCTGAAAATAGGCCCTGGTGAATAACACTCTCCACCTGTCAGCTGTCTGACAATTTAAAACACAAAAGAGAGCTCCACGTTTCCTTATTATTCAATATCTAAATAAAATGAGGGAGATTTCAAACTGACTTTTTTCTTTAGGAGACACTTCAGGACGTTAGTGATGGGCAGATTCATGCATATCATTAAGAGTCTGACTGACAGAGCTGAACAGCCTGTTTGTCAATTATTAGCTTCTTTGAACAATTAAGCCAAAGACTGAGATCAAAACAAGGGCTACACATTGACTAGTCCACTCCTGAGAAAAGCAAGACAAGGTCACCATCTTTGGATGACAGGCTCAGATGCTGTAGAGTCTACTGAAGGACATGGCACATTTAACAGCATCAGAGCATTCCGTATTAACATTTAATTAGTGCAAGCTTTCTAATGTTGAAGAATGCCAACCTGGGTAGAAATAATGGGCTAAGATGGGGACAAAGAGAACACACGGTGCTTAGTGATTTTCCATGCAGTTGACTGCTCTTGGAAATGTCCAGTTGGTCTACTGAAAACAATGCTACCTGCGTGGGGCAATTACTAAGGTTTCAACAGTCCCAAAGTTCTCTTTCCTTAGGATGAACCTGTCCCTTCTAGTATTAATACTAGCAGGTTAATGATACCAAGTAAGTGAGTACTTTTAATATTTAATCTATTAATCTAAATTCAATTAAGTTTCAGAGTCTTGGGGAATCTGACAGGAGGAAGAACAAAGAGCTCTCACTCATCCCTTTCCAAGGGCCTTACTCTACAAACAGATGTGGTGGAGGCTGTGTTGACAGAGGAAAAACGAAATGTGTAAGCTTGCTTAAGGAACTTAATCAATGGAGATATTTCGGGTAACCTTGTCCTGCAAAAACATGCTTATTCTCTACAAGTAAACATTCATTTTATAATTTTTCTCACTCCCCTCACTCATTCAAATTTGAGGGTAAAAATACTGCCTAGGCATTGTTTCATCTCTTTCCCAAAATATGTGCAATTGTGGGAATTTTGGCCAGAATACTGGAGTGGGTAGCCATTTCCTTCTCCAGAGGATTCTCCCAACCCAGGAATTAAACCCAGGTCTCCTGCATTGCAGGCAGATTTTTCACTAGCTGAGCCACCAGGGAAGCCCCTACCTATGAACACACCACAGCAAAGAAAGTCTCAGAAGGGCTGTGAGAAGCCTAAGGAGAGAGTGTGCACGTGGAGTGCAACTCATCTCAAAAATTTTATGTCACCAAGGAAATAAAATGAGTAAATTCTGTGCATATGTCACTGAAACACAAATGAAAAGACACTTTCAACTCATTTTGTAACTTGTGAGCAAACACTGGCAGCAGAGGAATAGAAAATTTTGTGAGGAAATATCAGGTTGTCCATGATCTTGTCCGTTCTTGTGTGAGTGATCTTTATTCCCTGGGTATGTGGTTCAGAAGACAAATTTTCAGAATCCACTTAGGGTGCGTCTCCTCTTATTCCAAAATGAATATCCTGGCTGGTCCAAAGCTATCTCAGGCAGCCCACGGTAGCCCCAGCCCTGAAACTGTTGTTTCAAGTAACCCTCTCAGGTGGTGGTGCATTGGTAAAGAATCGCCTGCCGATGCAGGAGAAGCAGGTTCAATCCCTGAATCGGGAAGATCCCTTAGAGAAGGAAATGGCAACCCACTCAGGTATCTTGTCTGGGAAATCCCATGGACAGAGGAGCCTGGTGGGATATAGAGTCCACGGGGTTGCAAAGAGTCGGACATGACTTCGTGACTGAGCACATATGCACGCGCGCACACATACGCACACACACACCCGCACACACCCCCGTTAAAAGCCTACAGTTGGGTGGAGTGGTTAACAAGCTAGGATTCAGAGTAAGAGAGACTTGGTTTCAAATTCTACATCTTCATGCCTCTATTTCCTGATATCCTTGTCTATAAAATTGGGAATGAACATGTTGGGAGGATTAAATAAGGAAATGAGATAACAGATATATAACGCTTAGCATGGCCCTTAGGATACACTAAATGCTAAATAAATGTCAGCAACTTATCATTCTTATCTGTATGATTAAAGCAAGGGTGTGCTGACTCACATCCTTAGGGAAATTGCTAGATTCAGGCTTTTCTTCCAGGGAAACAGTCCTGATTTATAGCAGTACTTTCAAAGAGGTGATGTATTTTTCCGAAGTGTCTTACTTGTTCCCGGGAAACACTGTGAATGGAGACCTCAAAATATGAAAGAAACATAGTGGAGCCTGCCCCTATAACTAACTGTCCTATGCCAGGGCGTCTAGCCTGCCTTGGGGACAAGGTTGTTTTAGGCTGAGGCCTTTGAGAGCTTTGAATAAATAAATCCCCAGGGCAGGACAGAAAAGACCTGAAAAAAAAAAAAAAATCCACAAGAAATTGACCAGTGTTTACAGTGAGGCCCTCATGTACGTGTGAAAACCCCACTGTGCCTGCTTAAAAGCTCCCTTGAACACATTTAAAAATGAGGTCCTTTTTCCCTGTTTCAGTTTTTCAGCCAGTCATTCGCCACTTATTCTGTCTCAGCTCTTTGTGTAGAAGGTGCCAAAGACTAAAGACGCCCAGGGAAGATTTACATGTTAAATTCTCAGCTTTGGAATGAAGTCATCATTTCCCTCTATGCAGACTATGGAGGAGTTTTTCCTTTGCCTTGCAGGAAATTGGAGTAAAATCTTCCCATGTGTGAACTTCAACTAATCTATAGGAGAATTTTGAATAGTCATTGGCTCTCAGGTTAGATAATTTCATATCAAAACTGGAGAAAAAGTGTCAGCTGGGCCATCATATACATGGCTTCAAAAAGCCATGCATCTTAAGTATTTTAATTTCAAAAATTGTGAATAGTTATTAGGAATGTATGCTTTCAAATGTTTTTCAGATGTTTTGAATATTAAAGAGTCTTGACTTAGGGAATCCCTAGATTCTGACATATCGCTATTCTTTTATGACAGGAAGCATATTGTATTAATTTTGTGGGTCCTGGGCCTCAGCATAGTAGGTGTATGGTAAACACTGGGATCAATCCATTGTTAGCCCTAGAATAGCATGTAAGAAAACAGAGAACAATGGCTCTAGAATCAATCTGAAATATACAGGAGGCAAACAACGGATATTCTTAATATCTGACTTTAAACCACAATAAGAATATAAGAACCCTCCCTTCAAACAAATACCCAGCTTCTTTCAAGTCAGCCTCTTTGCTCTCAGAAAGAATACATGCCTAAAATTTTCCCATCACAGATGGCTGGGGTCAACGTTCTAAACTGTTTGTGCTTTGGCAATAACCTTCCAAGTTTGCTGGACCAGTGCAAGATCAAACGCGAGGTAATCTCCAGTCCAATGTAAAGGAACACCATGACAGCCTGGATTGTGAGAGAAGTTAATTCTTTCCCAGCAGACTCTCCATGTTATTGTCCACGTGGGTACACCCCAAAGAGAGGTGCCAAGGAGTTAAGGATCCAAGAATGTTTAACCACAATCCGCCTGCCAAGGTGTTTGCCGACGTTTGCCGTTCAGATGAGGATTATTTGTATTTCAGGTCCTGTAAGCAGCAAAGTGGACACCGTGCTGTGTGCTCAGAAAGATGTTAATAAACAGTGCTGGACAGAGCAGAGCTGAAGGCACCTTGCGGATGTCACAGTGAGAATGTGGCTGTCCCAGCCGCAAAGCCCCATTAGGAGAATTGAAGCCCTTGCTGCCCTGAGAAATGTGGCCTTCGACATTTCATAAGGCCGGGTGGCTGTCTGAAACAACAGGGGAAATTGGGAACCAAAGGGCAGTTGCTACCAGTATGGATACTGTTAATAACATAAGAGCTTTTCCCCTTCTCATCACCATCATTTATGTCAACTACAGAGTCGATCTCTGGTATCCTTAAAGGAATGCTGCGGGGACAGGATGCCCCATCTCTGTTCATGACACATCAGTAATTTGTGGCGAGAAGATGGACGTTATGAAACAGTGATCTCTCTACAGTACATGATGTCTTTTTTTATAGGGGGCTAAGGAAACATCAGTGGACCTGGAGAAGCCCATCGTGATCTTCGAAAAGCCCCATGAGTTTTTCTCCATTCGTGTTTTATTATTGATATTTTGTTACAGACCACCCCCTCAGAAAAAGCCCCACAATACTGTCATCAAACCAAACCAAAGGGAAAGAAAAAAAAAAAAGGGCAAAACATAGTGAAGGGAAGCTTAAAACCAGAAAGCAGATCATGATCTGTTCTGTACTACACAGCTGAGTGGAAACGACCAGAAGCAAAGGCTGGTCCCTTTAGCACACAGCTGGAAAGCTAACACTCTGACTCAGGGCCTGTGTGCGCTTCCTCATCCCCCACCCTCCTTCCAGGAACTGAGATTCCAGCTCAGTGGTGAGACAAACCACTTTTAAAAGTGAACTTCTGGCGACTGGAATGAAGAGCCAGCTTCCAAGGACAGTATTTTCATTTTCAAAAAGTTGTCTGGGGAAATGTGAACTGATTAGTGAACGGGCTGGGGGCACAGATATCACACCGACAACGAAGAAGGCAAAGCATCACTAACTGCAGAGACAGGGACTGTTGGAAGCCAGGCATAAAGCAGAGCGGCAGCTGTGAGGAGGCTATCTGGAGGTCCCCGGGCCGGGGGGAGACTGCTCTTGTTTCCGGAGGGAAAGAGCTGGCCGAGTGTCAGGAAGGTAAGTGTGTGTGCTGGCTGAAGAGGAGTTTTAGGAGAAGCAGAAGAGAGAAGGTGCTTATAAATTTTAAGTGATATCAGATTAGGACTTGCCATGTTGAGACTCCCAAACCCACCATCTGGATAAAACATGAAAATAAAATAAAAAGCTGGGGGTGTTAGTAGATTTTATTCAGATTTGTGGGTTCTGGGGATGGTAAAATAATTCATTGATCTATCACCTATCTTATTGTAAAATCTAGAAATAAAGAGGATGATAAAATTCTGCCATGAACCAAATGGCACTGTGCCATCAGTGACGTCGAATCTTTACAAGGACACAGAATAAATACCATCGGATGAAAAGTACTGGATGGCCTATGTATAGTTGAACAAAATTTTGGTGGGGTCCAAATATTTTACACTCCGAGATTTTCTTGTACTTTCCACTTAGAAAATTCTCTCTCAGTTTATTAGGAAAGGGTGTGGACTGAAAAGAGTAGTTTCTCAAGACCAAATACAGGCCTGACTAAATCATGGACAATTTTCATCATCCTCTTGGAGTTCTAGAACAGTGTGGAAACCAGGAGAATAAGGTACCTGCTATGTGGACTGTTGACAGAGGGTCCAGGCTGTGAGAGACTACATTTGCCTCGTGGCTGTTTGCAATGAACAGGGGTAAAGAAAGAAGAATGTTCAGTCCAGGCAAATAAAGACGAGCTACTGATGAAAATTAAACTAAAAGTGCAGCAAAGGAAATTTAAATCAAACAAAATGATCAGTACCCATGAATCAAGGAAACTGGCTTTTCTTTGGTTGAAGAAACAAAATCAATGAACATCTATATTATTCATCACTGAAGAAACATGGATGGTGCTTTGGGCATGCACATCACAGAGGGGACATTTCCCGCCTTTTCGTGGTAAAAACATAAATGACTACACCACCCAAAGATCTCTGCATATTTAATTACAATGAATACAAACTGCAATAAGTTACGTGACGGATTTCAAATGTACTTTACATAGGTTTTCATCTTCCAGTACACTGGAGAAATATTACAATTCTTGGCAGGTAGGTCAAAAATAATGATAAAGTGAGACTGTTCTGTGTATAGTGATGAAGACTCAATAAATTAAATATTCAAATAAAGGCTAAAATTTGACTTGAAAAGCCAGTATTCCTTCACATTCTTAAACTAGGATCTATAGGAAACTAGTGAATGTAGTAAACAAAGAAAAAATTCTAAAAAGATAATAACATTTATCAGCATAGAATTTAAGTGTTTATAACAAAAAAAATACAAATGAAATCAATATTTCTAAAAAGTAAAGAAATGGAATGATAATCAAAATGAATATAATCATAAAGCCAGACCAGAAAAAAAACAAAACAAAACAAAAAACAAGCCTCTAATTACACAGAGAAATCAAGGTAGAGAGGGTAGCAGGGGCCAAAACTGGTCTTTTCTTCCTCATTGTGTGCCAGGGAGACAGCCCCATAACAGGCCTTGTGCATGAGTTATCTTGAGCTGGTGCCGCTCTGGGGGCAATACAATCGCAGAGAACCTTCAAGACCACCTTCAGGAGCTTCTCTGCTTGAGAGTCAGCAGAACCCCCGTCGGTCTTATAAACTCATGGTCTCATGAGATGCTCGGTTTTGTCCACCTCTGCCTGAGGCGCCCCTTTATGTGGAGCCTACCTTTCTGAGGTGGACTATGGCAGTGGTGGTTTGAAGGGAGGGGCCGCCAAAGGGACAAGGGGCACCGTTCTATTAGAAATGGCCCTTGGAGCAAGAAAAATAATTTGTCTCCCTGCTTATGAACTGCAACGTTGAACCCTGATTCTTCTGAAAAGCAGAACTGCTCTTTTCACTCCTGAGTGCTTGTGGAGAGGGTTCAAGGCAGGACTGAGGAAACAGAGCTCTTCCGTGTCACTGAGTGACAACCCCATGCTGCCTGGGGACCCCTGCTCTGCAAGGGGAGAGCCCTTGGACCCTGCGTCAGGTACAAAGGCCGCCGCGCCCCCGTGTTCCCTCCCTTGGGCCAACTGAAAGTAACCCGTCGGAAGTTACCGTTTTCTGTCTGTTTGGGGTGCTTCTTCCTGAGGTAGGACTCACAGATCCCGAGGTGTCCAGTTCGTCAGCAGAAGACCAGGAAGACAGATCCTACGTGAGAAACAGATGCTCTTAACGATGCCACGTCCCGGAGCCATGATGGCTTTGCGATCTGCAAAGTATTTCCCACCCCATCCCCATCTTTGGGAAAAAGAGGAGGGGAGGAATAGAAATGCAGATGTAGAGAAGACATGTGTGGACATGTGGGAGTGGGGGGCACACCAGATGAACTGTGCGATTAGGATTGACATAAATACACGTGTAAGACAGATAGCTAGTGGGACTCTGCCTTAGCACCCAGGGAGCTCATCTCAGGGCTCTGTGGTGACCTAGAGGAGTGGGATGGGGTGGAGAGTGGGAGGGAGGTCCAGGAACGAAGGGATGCATGTATGCAAACAGCTGATTCACTTAGTTGAACAGCAGAAACTAACAATACTGTAAAGCAACTATACCCCAGTTTAAAAAACAAATGAAAAACAGAATTGGACAGTTGCAGTAAAAACAGAACCTAATTCTTCTAGTGTGTTGGGCTTTCCTGGTTGTGAGTTTGGGCCTTCTGGAAAATAGAGGTATTTATTTAATAGCTATGTTTTAATAGCTAGGTATTTAATAGCTCTGTCATTACTGGGTCACTTGAAGCTTTGTCATCTCACATGCTAGTAAAGTAATGCTCAAAATTCTCCAAGCCAGGCTTCAGCAATATGTGAACCATGAACTTCCAGATGTTCAAGCTAGTTTTAGAAAAGGCAGAGGAACCAGAGATCAAATTGCCAACATCCACTGGATCATCAAAAAAGCAAGAGAGTTCCAGAAAAACATCTATTTCTGCTTTCTTGACTATGCCAAAGCCTTTGACTGTGTGGATCACAATAAACTATGGAAAATTCTGAAAGAGATGAGAATACCAGACCACATGACCTGCCTCTTGAGAAAGCTATATGCAGGTCAGGAAGCAACAGTTAGAACTGGACATGGAACAATAGACTGGTTCCAAATAGGAAAAAGAGTACGTCAAGGCTATAGATTGTCAACCTGCTTATTTAACTTCTATGCAGAGTACATCATGAGAAATGCTGGGCTGGAAGAAGCACAAGCTGGAATCAAGATTGCCAGGAGAAATATCAACAACCTCAGATATGCAGATGATACCACTCTTATGGCAGAAAGTGAAGAGGAACTAAAAGCCTCTTGATGAAAGTGAAAGAGGAGAGTGAAGAAGTTGGCTTAAAGCTCAACATTCAGAAAATGATGATCATGGCATTTGGTCCCATCACTTCATTGGGAAATAGATGGGGAAACAGTAGAAACAGTGACAGACTTTATTTTGGGGGGCTCCAAAATCACTACAGATGGTGATTGCAGCCATGAAATTAAAAGACACTTACTCCTTGGAAAGAAAGTTATGACCAACCTAGATAGCATATTCAAAAGCGGAGACATTACTTTGCCAACAAAGGTCCATCTAGTCAACGCTATGGTTTTTCCAGTGGTCATGTATGGATGTGAAAGTTGGACTATGAAGGAAGTTGGGCACCAAAGAATTGATGCTTTTGAACTGTGGTGTTGGTGAAGACTCTTGAGAATCCCTTGGACTGCAAGGAGATCCAACCAGTCCATCCTAAAGGAGATCAGTCCTGGGTGTTCATTGGAAGGACTGATGCTAAAGCTGAAACTCCAATACTTTTGGCTACTTCATGCGAAGAGTTGACTCATTGGAAAAGACCCTGATGCTGGGAGGGACTGGGGGCAGGAGAAGAAGGGGATGACAGAGGATGAGATGGCTGGATGGCATCACCGACTTGATGGATGTGAGTTTGGGTTAAACTCTGGGAGATGGTGATGGACAGGGAGGCCTGGCGTGCTGCGATTCATGGGGTCGCAAAGAATCGGACACAACTGAGCGACTGAACTGAACTGAAGCTTTATTATTTCTCAGTGACGGGAATGCACTGACGTGAAGTGGGTGATGGAATCTGCCTTAGAGCTGCAGGGTGGTCAGGCTGGAGAGACAGCACATCGGTCATCCAAGAGCCACCCCTTTTAGCATCAGAGAGACTGTACTGTTTCTGGCACCTGCTGTTACTGGGAGTAGATAGTTCTGTTGCCTGCAGCGTGTCTGTGTGTTCATGACAGGATTTCACAAGTGAATGTCTGAAGTCTTACCTGTGAAAGCATTTCTTAAAACCAACAATATTAATATGATGCAGTGGATTCACCAATAAATAAAGAGATAAACAAACAAGTAAATAGATAAATAAAAGCTCGTAGAGAACACTTCTGATGACTTAACTGTCATCTGTGTCTGGCGAGTTCATGCCTTCTAAGGTCTGAATATGAAACTCACATGCGCCAGTTGCTTGTGACCTCGTCTTGCTGTATTACTGAAAGCACATGCATTCTTAAATAAACTGGGTAAAATAAAATGCCATGATAATGGTGCTAACAGGGTCAGCAGTAACAGTTCCAAGAGGATTTTTGGATGTAACAGAATCAAACGTAGTATCCTGTTAACGAAAGTTTTCGAGTCGCTTTTTTATTTTGAGACAGATTTGTAAGAGCAGTGATTGAAAGAAAAGACACTCTATTCTGACAAGTGCTCCATTCAGAGTCTTTCTGAAATGGATAAAGATGGTGCTTGTTTGGTCTCCTGCAGGAAATTCGACACAATGATGACTGTTGAGAGCTTACCTGCTGACTGCTTGACATGTCTAATAACTTCTCCAGCTCCTTGATATGACGACTGACCTCCTTCAAGAGAAGTTTGAGTCGATTTCCAATCACGTGGACTTTTTCTTTGGCTTCTAAACAGTCTGTGCCTTCAGCATTCACCAACAGTTGGCAAGACATGTCTTGCAGTGAGGCCACTTTGAGTTGAGATTCCAACAGCTCATGCCTTATTTGCTAAGAATATAATAAAAAATATTTTTCTAAGAATTTTTGATACTTGGAGAAAGTCCCCATGTGCAGGATGACATCACTTTAACTCAGTGGACAATTATACCCAAGCATCACACAAGGAAGGATATAGCAGCCATGGCCTTTGGGAAGCAGGGACCTAATCCTACCTCTCCCAAAAAGCATCCTATAAAATCCTTGAACCTTTCTGATCTGTTTTCTCATTTGGTGGTGGTTGTTTTTCAGTCAGTAAGCCCAACTCTTTGCGACCCCACGGACTGCAACATGCCAGGCGCCCCTGTCCTTCACTATCTCCTGGAGTTTGTCTATTGAGCCAGTGATGCTATCTAATGGTCTCATCTTCTGCCACCCCCTTCTCCTCCTGCCCTCAATCTTTCCTAGCATTGGTCTCTTTCCCAATCAGTTGGCTCTTCAAGTCAGGTGGCCAAAATATTTGAGCTTCAGCTTCATCATCAGTCCTTCCAATGAGTATTCAGGGTTGATTTCCTTTAGGTAAAACGGTGACATTAATTCCTGCCTGGTCCACAGTATTACTGGAAGGTGCATATTGGTGAATGTATGCCAAATTATTTAAAATATAAAGTATTATGCAAATGAGACATAAAATAGTCATTTAAAAAGAAAAGTAAAACATATAAATGCAGAAAAACAGCTTGGTTGAGGTATACTCTGATATCTATTTGAGATTCTTAAAAAGGTATATGGGTGATTCATCACTCACAACTTACGGTCTGAGGTCAAAAATCTGGTAAAAATGTAGCTGCACAGCTATTTCCTCTGGGTTTCTAAGACCTTTATAGTACTGAACTAAAAGCTGCCAATTCTGTTGGTTAGGTCACTGTGTTAAATGTTAAGAAATAACATTTTAAAAATACAGAAAGTGACAAAGTGAAAATTATTTTCTCCTAATGGAACTCAAATATGCTTCCTTATCTTCCATAAAATCACTTAAGTATATGGCACATTATATTGTCTGAAGTTCTTTGCATAAGAATCTACACAAAAATCTTGCAAATATCCTTTTGAATTTAGTACTAGAAGAAGTTTCCTATTCCTTGAGAACTAGTATATTTCCTTTTTGTTAGGTAATGAAAATCGTTTAACTTACCATGTTTCCCTTGTCTTAGATTTCAGAAAACTTGATGCTGAGGTTGAATCTACATACTTAATTCTTAAGCATCCTTAATGGTCTCTATTTTAATAGATTCTCTATTTTAATAGATTCTCTATTTTAATAGATTTAATGTCCTTTTATTATCAGTTATCCAAAATAGTCTTGGGACATAGATTCAATGTATAAAGTTTAAATTAGAAATAAATTGAAAATAAGCATAGAGCTGCCTTGATAAAAACAGGCTAATTAAGATGAAGACCATCTGAGGACTTTCCTGGTGGTACAGCAGTTAAGACTTTGCCTTGCAATGCAGGGGATGTGGGTTTGATTCCTGGTCAGGGTGCTAAGATTCCACATGCCTCGTGGCCAAAAAACCAAAAACATTAAACAGAAGCAAGATTGTAACAAATTCAATTAAGACTTTAAAAAAGTCTCAGAAAAAAACCTTTTTACAAAAGTCTATTAAAAAATTAGCTAAAGAAAAAGATGAAGACAGATTTTTAGATGAGCAATGGCTTTAGAACGAGATTCTAAAGCAAGCATATGCCATCTTCTATGCACATGCTTGCTTCACGGAGATGAGAAGTCATGAGGGGTAAAGAAAGACTAGGAGACTACAACATAAAAGGTAAACAAGTAGAACCATCTATAACATAAGCAGAGGCTGTCCAAGTCCACACATCTCACCTTAAGCTGTTTGTGATGGTCCTGAAGTATTTCTGCATCAAGGTTAGAATCAATGGGGACAATTTCATTTTTCCTTCTGTCAATGTTCTCCAGCATAAGAAGCAAACTGTGACTCATTTCATGAAAATCCTATGGGGGGAAAAAAAATGGAGCATAAAATCATCTTGAATGAGACACTTTTCTTTCTCTCACAGCTTAAATATCCATGTATTACAATTCCTACCATTGATTTTCAGATCTTATATACAACTCCTTTCTAAGCAAGGCACTGAAGTTATTGTAATTATCTGAGTTCAAGTTCTTACCAAAAAGCATCTAATATATTACTCTAGGGAAAAATTAGACATAAGGAAAACCGGCATCAAATACTGAATTCCTAGGGCTCTAACACAGATTAGAGACAAGAACTCTCCTCCTTTCTCTTCCTCCTGTGTTCAAATTTTTCCAACATTAAAAAAAATATATTTATTTATTTGGCTGTGCTGGGTCTTAGTTGTGGCATATGAGATGTAGCTCACTGACTAGGGATTGAACCCAGGACCCCTGGACTAGGAGCGCGGAGTCTTGGCCACTGGACCACCAGGGATGCCCCCAAATCTTTCCATCTTTGAAGGCTTAAATTCAATCCCTTCTCTCCACATCCATGTGTTCATTTAATCAAGGTATGGTTATGGAAGATCTCCATGGTGGGAGACGCTAAACTAGAGATGGGGGAAACCACAGCTTGGGTACCTGCTTTCAAGCAGCCATTACTCTCGGAGGCACCTACAATCCTGGAATACAGGCTTCCCATCCTTCTCAGATTACAACCCAAACTCCTGGCCCTGCCCACAAAGCCCTGCATGATCTGTCTCCTGACCACCTCCTGGATCTTTCTTGGCCATTCGTCTCCGATCACACCGGCCTCCTCTGCCCTTGAAGATGCTAAGCCCTTTCCTGCTTCTGAGACTTGCCACTTGCTTGACCTCCTTCCTGGCAACATCCTTCCAGTATCAGCTCACACATTCATACAACCTCCCTTCTCACCATTCCAAAGTGCTTTCATTCGGTTACCCTTATCATCATCTGGAAGTAGCTTGGTTAAGCATTTATTTGCATTTTTGTTGTCCCATCTTCCCCAGCAAAAGCAAAGGCTGGGCTGTATCCTGCCTACTTGGTGCAGAGTCTGTCATGTCTGTAAACACTAGGCAAGTAACTGTGGTCTGGATGAATGGGTAAATATATGTAATGCTCACTTGGATGTCTCCTAATGTGCTCAGAAAATATTGTTGAACAAATAAATGAATGAGTCAAAGGAGGAATGGTGAGGCTCAGATAAATTGATGGGAATAGTCTCTTGCAAATTCTAAAGGAGATGGGGTTTTTCAACTCTGGGTCATATGGACACATTCTCCAGTAAAATGAAAACTGGGCACAAAGTTATCTCACATGAATACTGACTTTGGGAAGTAACTGCATCCCTCTAGTGATCTTGATAAATTGAGTCACAGACTCAGCTGCACTGGAAATATTGGATTCTGGAATGTGGCCTGCCCAAAGACCCACAGACCTGGCATTGCATGAGTGCATCCTGGAGAAGACCCCGCCACTCCTCCAGCAGGGAGCACACACGGTCCCACCGCCCGTTCATCTGGGACAAGCGATCCTGAAGATCCTGGCTCTCCTCCTGGCCAGTCTGAGTGAACTCAGAGCTGCACAGATGGATGGAGAGGATGATGGCTTTGCGCTGGTCCACAGCTTTCTGGAGCTCCTGCAAAGAGAAAGGAGAACAATCAAACACGGAAAACAACAATAAAAACGTTAAAGAGATGTAGTCTGAGACCTCTGGAAATGCTTCACCCAAATTCAAAAGATCCGTTAATTAACACTGGCCTTAGCAAAATGGCTAAGGTATACACCACTGGGGAACACACTGGAGCTAAAAGAACTGTATCAGATATAGACTTACTGACATAAACAGGTCTTAAGAAGATATAGTTGTAAGTGAAAGAGTCATAAACAGATTGCTATAGGTTACAGAACAGCACTTAGGCAATTTAAAGTACATTGTGCACACACGAATCCACATTTTTCAGGAATACATGTGAAAAAAGAAGATTAAAATTTTGGAATGGTTGCTATGGGTTTGAGGAATGGGGATTAAGAAACAGTGGGAGAAAAGGGATAGATAAATAAAAAAAGGAACTTTGCAGGAAGCAAAGATGATCCTGGGCAGTGAACTAAAGAGTACGATGAACTCAGCCCCTATCATGGGAGTCCAACAACAAACCAACCAAAACAAACCAAACACAGCATCGTCCAACAGTTCTGAGCAGCAGGAAATGTGCTCTTAGTTCCAGCATACAAATTGCATTTCAGTAGACTAATGCTACTCACTGGGCTCGAATATCACTGTGGACAGTGACTGCAGCCATGAAATTAAAAGACACTTGCTCCTTGGAAGGAAAGCTATAGCAAACCTAGACAACATATTAAAAAGCAGAGATATCACTTTGCCAACAAAGGTCCATATAGTCAAAGCTATGGTTTTTCCAGTAGTCCGGTATGGATGTGAGAGTTGAACTATAAAGAAGTCTGAGTGCTAAAGAACTGATGCTTTTGAATTGTGGTACTGGAGAAGACTCTAGAGAGTCCCTTGGACTGCAAGGAGATCAAACCAGTTAATCCTAAAAGAAATCAACCCTGAATATTCATTGAAAGGACTGATGCTGAAGTTGAAGCTCCAATACTTTGGCCACCTGATGCTAAGAGCCAACTCACTGGAAAAGACTGAGAAGGATTGAGGGCAAGAGGAGAAGAGGGTGACAGAGGATAAGATGGCTGGATGGCATCATAGACTCAACGGACATGAGTTTGAGCAAACTCTGGGAAATAGTGAGGACAGGGAAGCCTGGCGTGCTGCAGTCCATGGGGTCTGCTTCTGCAAAGAAGCAGACATGACTTAGCTGCTGAAAACAATGCTGCTCAACGTTGTACACATAGGTATGAAACGTGCCGCTTGGTAAGAAAGCAGATTCCTAGGCCCTGGCCTCCAGCTGTTCTGACTTCACAGGCACTGACAGTCAGTGGTCCACAGCCTGAGAACACTGCCTTTGCCACAGGCCAGATTTTTTGAGATGATAAAGAGAATAAATAGTATTTCATCAGCTAACAAATTTAGCTTGGTTTCACAAAAAAAAAAAAAAAAAAACAAATGGGTGACTGATGTGTTACTGTGTGTATTTCCCCAAAATCTAGAACTAAATTTCAAGAACTTGAGTACAAGGTTATACATTAATCACTGAATATCTTGGTACTGTTTAAATGTTCCCAGATCAAAGTAGAGTTAGTGACCCTATAGATCACATCTACCCAGGCTACATTTTCGTATAATTCTCACCATTTGTTATGTTTCCAACTTGTCTTAATTTTCACTTTTAAGCGGATTCTTAACATGCCATGATATAGAGTCAACCACAGAAACAGCATAAAAATCTACAAATATTGTAGAAAGTACTAGGTTATTCCACATATTTATCCTCAGGAAACAGACAGGAAATATAGAGGAGGGATGAATAAGAGGGTGGCTTTTTCTTATTAAGAAGGGAGACTTTCAAGGTCTCAATTTTTCCACTCTGATCTCACTTAGGCCTCAGATTCTGGCCAGTGTTTGCTTCATCAACCTTTTAAGGAACTGATTATAATGCAACACTGCCTTACATTTTCCTGGAGAGACACTCATGAAATTTAAGCACTCTTAAAAAAAAAAAATGTAATCCAGAGAATATAAATTGCATCTCCCATCTGATACTTCATCTTGAAATTGATGGAGCTGGTACACAGGCTACTCTATAAGAAGTCTGAGCAGTGGTCGGGAAGACTCATTTCATTGTTTGAAAATTTAAAACAAAATAACAGCTAAAACAAGGCAGAAAGACATCAGCCCCAAAGAAAACCAGCATACACAGAAACCAGGGAGACACAAAGGCAGTGTGCTTTGCTTAATCCTTGAGTCTAGAGGGCCCAGTAGCTACATCTGAAGAAGAGTACAGCTTGACGTTCTCCAAACAAAAAGGCAGGACCAAGAGAGCTATTAAGAAGACACTGAGCTCTCCATCCATAGTATGCTTACAAAAGTCTCCACACATGCATCTCAATAGCTGGGCTGAGGAGGATTTTTAAGATCTAGAGAGGGAGTTAGAGAAGGTTATCTTCTGTACTACACCCAACAAGGTCAAAAGCAAATGGAAATGTCAGGTGTTTTAGCAGGATTACTCCACAGGTTTTGTTTAGTTGGATTCATTACACTGAAAATTGCTTCTGCCACTATCATAATCTAGTTCAGAAGTTCTGCTGATTCCAAGATGACAAGTAGCTTCCTTAGGTCTCCACAAACTCACATGTATACCATCTAGGAGAGGCTTCCTCTCCAGCTCTAGATAAGACTTGTAGGACCCTGGCCATAGCTGTGTTTGCCTTAAAAGACGTTAACTAGGTCCCAGAGGTACCTGGAGGTTTTACGCAATTTTAACTGGTTATTAAATCATAATTATTTTCATGAGGGGCTTCCCTGGTGGCTCAGATGGTAAAGAATCCGCCTGCAATGCAGGAGACACGCATTGGATCCCTGGGTCGGACAATCCCCTGGAGAAGGGAATGGCTACCCACCCACTCCAGTATTCTTTCCTGGAAAATTCCACAGACAGAGGAGCCTGTGGGCTACAGCCCATGAGGTCTCAAAGAGTTGGATGTGACTGAGCAACTAAGACACACACACATTTTTATGGGGCTGGTTCTGCAATTAAATCCAGCTCTTAACCCTTCCAAGCCTTCCTAGGAACACTCTGACTCGGGATGGCTGGGGAAACATTCGTGTCCATTTCCACCAACCACTGGCCCACTGCTATGTGAGTGTGTAACAGCCAGGGCTGGTTTTTTTCATCTGACTGGGCATTCCATGGGGCTGCTTTCTGTCTGGCGCCATGGGAAAGGCCGAGGGCAGCTACCTTCAGCTTCTGGATTTGGAGTGCGATGGACTGGATGTCGGTGCTGAGCTGCAAGCGCTGAAGCTGTTCCAGGTCACCCTCCGTCTCCCGCAGCCAGGTCAGAACGCTATTCAGATCAGAGTCCAACTGCTGCCTCCTCTGGGGCTTCTGTTTCATCCTCAGCTCCTTGCTCAGGGCCTCTGCCTGGATAAGTTCCCAGCGGTCAATCACACCTGGCAAGACAGGACACGCACATGAGAGTGAGGGGTTTTCCTCCACGCGGAATGTTTAGGAAATGCTTGAAACCGACGGGAGCCAACTCTAAAACAGAAAAGAAAGTAACGCCACTGGGCATTCCTATTGCTGTCAGCTGTAAGTAACAGTATAGCGGCTGTAATTTTCCTATCTGAATTTTTAACAATGATGGGGAAGAAAAAATAAGCTACATAAGATTTAACACTGTAAAGAGATTTATGAAGGGATAGCATTAAAGTGAGTGAACATCAGGACTTCCCTGGTGGTCTAGTGGCTAGGACTCCCTGCTCCCAGTGCAGGGTGGCCTGAGTTCAATCCCTGGTCAGGGAACTAGATCCTGCATGCTGCAGCTAAGACCTGGGGCAGCCAAAATGAATACATACAGAAATATTAAAAACAACAACAACAATAAAGCTGGTGAAGATAACTTTCAGTTCTTAGTTTCTTTCTGCATTAGACCTCTGAGACTACTGGGCATGTATGTAGAAGATTCCTGACTAGTGATTCAAAGATGATGCTTCAAAATAAATGGGACATGGGGGAAAAACCACTGTGATACTTTGCATCTTCTTGTTCTGTCCCCAGAGATCCCTGTAACCTGGAGGAAAGTTCTCAGGACAGAATTGTATAGATTGAGGTAAGCAACACAGTGGAACTCAGAGGCATCAAAGCGTTCTGAGATCTTTTATTTCACTCTGTCCTGAATAGAGCACAACTCACTCACCAGCTGTTTGGGTTTCAGTGCTATTCAAGTTAACAAAGCCAGGAAAATGGTCCTCTTCCTCGGTCAGCTTGTGTTCCAGTCTTTTCACTGAGTCTATGCTGCCGCTGCATTCACCCAGCAGTTTCATCTGTTTAGACACAGAAAAGAGGCTCCCTTGTCACAAAAGTCTCAAGCTGTCATGAGTGCAAGAGATCCTGGGGAAAATATCTTTGGAGTTCCTCAAAAAGGACAGTGGCTAAGTGCTGCCTCTCTGTAAAGAGTAAGCTGCTCTTAGCTTCCCTGATGGCTCAGTGGTAAAGAATCTGCCTGCCGATTCAGGAGACATGGGTTTCATCTCTGGTCTGGGAGGATCCCAGAGTCTACAGCTCTAGAGTCTGTACTCCACGAGAGAAGCCACCACAATGAGAAACCCTTGCACCCCAACTAGAGAGTAGCCCTGTTCACCACAACTAGAGAAAAGGCTCTGCAGCAATGAAGACCCCGCACAGCCAAAAAAAAAAAAAAAAAAAAAGGAGCTGCTCTGCTGGAAACAAAAAAGTCAAGTTCAAAAACATGCTTCTAAAACATGTGACTCATTCATATTTACACAAAGCAATGCCTTGAAGATACACTTGGCACACATGGTTTTGCACAAGTCCTCCCAATTTCTTTTAAAATTTATGAATCAAAACAGACTAAATCGATCTGGGATTTAACACTCAGAGCCCCCGGCTGGCAATATAACATATTGTCTTTGGCAAGCTGCTCCCTTTTTCTTACACTGAAGTGTGGGAACAGTGATATTACCACAAATCTCACAGGGACATCTATTTGCATTAAGTAATTAAAATGCTTAAAAGAATAAAACAATATTAACACCAGCTGTTTCATGAGAAAATCTAAGCAATGCTTAATGGATACTAAGGGAATAAACTTTGACATCAAAAGAAAAGCTTCCAACTCCATATTTAATATCATGCACATATTCAAAGACTAAAGGAAAAAATCACTTCAAGGCACGCCTGCTACACTGATCATAACGCTTTCTTTCAAAGCCTTTACCAAATCACGTTGCTATTAAGTTACTTTGATTGCTTTTGATTGGTGTTAAGTACAATCTCAGTGATTTCAGCACACTCATTGTGAAACTGTATTATATTTTTAAAAAGGAGATTTCACTATAATAGAAGTCAGGATAAGAGGCCAAATTGAACAGGAAGTAAAGTCATGATTAATTAATTACTCTTCTTTGACTGTGAGGATGTTAACGTCAACATAAAAGGTTCTCTCCCCTGGTTTCAAAAAAGCAGTACGTGTGAATTGTCATTAGGCTTAGGGAAATTAATTTTTCCTTCCTTTTACAAGGCAGTCTTTTGGGTGTGAAAAGACATGACAGAAGGCCTTGAAGAGATTTACTTTCAAATCTTCTTGCTTAAGTATGCGTAAGAAAACAGGTAATTCTCTGAGTATTTCTCTGGGAAGTTATTCTGTCAGTAACTTGAGCAGAGCAAAGCTATTACATACTTTACAAAAAGCTTCAAAAATGGAACTGGTAATACACACAATCTCTTGTCATCTTCTCTCCAAATCTCCTTGGTCAGAATTGCTTTCCCCAGAATGAGAGAACAAACAAGAGAATAAAAAAGTCCCAGGATCATCAAGTGACTCAAAAGACACCCAGGAAAAGAACTAAGCCCATTCCATGTTAGCAATATACCGGCTGAAATCTGCTGCTCCGAGCATAACCTTGGTCAGAAAATCATTAACTGAATTTGAAAGAATGCCTAATCACCTTCTGGGGCCAAAGCAATCTGTGAAAAGATTTCACAAGAGATCTGGATTCTATCCCCTGGATCAGGAAGATCCCCTGGAGAAGGGAATGGCTACCCACTCCAGTATTCTTGCCTGGAGAATCCCATGGACAGAGGAGCCTGGCGGGCTACAGTTCACAGGGTCAAAAAGAGTCTGACACGACTGACTGACTGGCTGACTAACACTTTCACTTTCAGCTCTGTGTAAAGGAACAGGCTGGTTCTTAAGGCAGATAGGGGTCTGAGCACAGACCACTTTTGCACCAAAGGTAACTTGGTAACAGGGCTTTGTTTTGCGCACACACACACCTATGAGTTCAAGGGCAGCTTGGTATGTGGAGAGCGGACACAGACCTCATGCCACAAACAGATGGTTCTTTGCCACACAGCTGTGATCACCAGGTATGTGTGAGGATCAAGAAGGGCCCGGATACTCACGTAGCCTCTGTAGCCGGAGTCTAGCTCTGGTCCTGTGGGCGTTTTGCTATGGATGATATTCTCCGTTTGCTGCATCTGAAAGTGGCTGTCATCCAAGGCTTTGCCCAGCTGTCGGATCTGTGACTCCAAGGCACCACGGTCCCCTGCAGCGCCAATCATGAGAATCTCGATAAGCTTGACATTCGAGGGGATGGTTAAGAAATGCTACAGGCAGGGCAGCAGAGAGATGGCAAGTGTGTGGGTGATTGTAAGGCACATTTAGTACTGAAATGTTGGTGGGTTAGGAGTTCAAATGACTAGACTGATGAATGTGCTTGACCAGGAGTCCGAGCTGACTGGGTGCTGCCCCGGGGGCCACACAGTAGGTTCTCACAGCCTGTGAGTCTGTTTTCTCTTAAATCTGCATGCTGTGAGTTAGGGAGGGCCATTCTCAAAACTGCAGGTGGTCCCTTCTGCTGCCCAATAACTGGGAGTCAGTTATGTCTCAGGCTCTCTCTGCAGTCACTTATCAAACAGAAAGTCACACCATCTTATTTTCCTTTCTGCATCTCAGTAGAAGATGGTGCCCGTGAAGTCCCAGGTGGCTGCATCCTCCACCTAAGGCAAGACTTCACGTGAGCTGAGAAAAGGTATGTGTGGAGGAGCCACGCTAGGAATGACTTCCTTTTGTCTGAAACTTGACACAAAATCAGGAGAAAGCGAAAACTGTAGCATTTCCATCCAGGTGTGCTCTCACTCAGAGCTTAGAACTCCTGGCTTACCTCCTTTGAGAGACGTGACGTTGTTTTGGAAATTTGTGTGTGCGTGTGCAGTACAGTCTTTGAACTCAACAAGAATATGATCATCAGAGTGAAGCTAGCACAGGGTGAAAGCAGAGTAAATGTTAGTAAGCTTTATTAACTCTCTTCTGGAAAGAAGGCCTAAATGCACCTGGAAGAAGTCTCTCACTGGGAACCACTCAGGTAGTCACCAGTTTAGTAATGAGACTTTATTTCCCATTCTTTTGCTTTTCTGCAGAAATGTAAGTGTGAACTAATAATCTCACGAGTCAACAACCTGTCACCAGGGGCCAGCCCTGTTCTCTCCATTGTCCTCCAGAGTACAGACTCTGGACTACAGTTTGTCTACAGCGAGAGCCTAATTGTTTGGAGCTGAATACCTGATTCACCCTTTGTCTTTTATGGGCCCCCAGAGATCAGGAAGATACAATGGGCCTGGAGTTCCACCTAGAAGCTAGGGAACTTGGGACAGAATCCCTGAGTCCTGACTCCCCAGCCAGTGGTGGGTCTGCAATTCCTCCTTGAAGTCATAAAGTCAGAGCTGTTACAACCAAGCAGGGAGCTACAGCACCAATGCTAAGACTAGTGTTTCCATCTCCTATTTTCTGCCATTAATGGGCATCATAGTTCATACCTAGTGAGAGTGACTACCATTTCGCAAGTTGAATGGTTGCTTTATTGCACTTGCTCACTGAAGCTATGGGCTTCCCTGGTGGCCCAGGCAGTAAAGAATCTGCCTGCAATGTGGGAGACCCAGGTTTGATCCCTGGGAAGACCCAGGGAAGATTCCCTGGAGGAGGGAATGGCTACCCACTCCTGTATTCTTGCCTGGAGAATTCCGTGGACAGAGGAGCCCAGCGGGCTATAGGCCACGGGGTCACAAAGAGTGGGACATGACTGAGCGACCAACATTTTCACTTTCACTGAAGTTTTACTCTTGGTGTGGATCAACCAAGTGGTTTGGGTTTCTGTTTCTGAGACGGCAGTCAGAGAAGAAGGTTCTGCCTTAACATGCTTGTGGCACAGAGCTGTGAGAGGGCAGGTAAAGGTGCTCGGAGAGGAGAAGGCTGGTTACAGGTGAGCAGGGGAGGTCTGCTTTGGCTTTGGTGCCTACCAGAGGAATTTCTGATTGCACTTTCTGTGAGTTTAACATAGGCCTCGGGACTTTCAGGGATCACTACATCTGCAAAAAGAGCACAGTCTAAGTTGACAGCTAAGGTCTGGAAACCTGGATCCCCTGATGGCAAGAAAATAACTTTCCTAGAGGGAAAAAAGGAAATTAATCATTCTGGGCCGATAATTCTTGAACATACAGAGAAGTCTGAGTCCGACCACCAAAGGGTTCCTGAAATAAATCATAATAAAGGCTCTCATTGATGGAGAGTGTTTTATGAGCCAGGCGATGTTCTGGGCACTCGTTTATCCTCACAGAAACCCTACAGGGTGTGTGGAAGTGTTATTCTCATTTTATTGATGAAAAAAACTGAGGCCCAGGGGAATTGTTACTCATTCAAGTTTCAATAGCTAGTAGTGGCATATCTGGAATTGCAATCCATACAGGTTCTAGAGCGGTGCTGTCCAACAGAAATGGCATACATTGTTTTAAAGAGTCTAAGGGCCACAGTGACAAGTCAAGGGATGAAAATAAATTCAATACTTAATTTTACTAAATCAATGAGTCTAAAGTATAACATGTAATCAACATAAGTACTATTATCAATATTTGACACACTTGCTCTGTGCTAAGCCTTTGAATTCTGTGTATTTGTGTAAGTGCACTGGACGCAGCAAGTACCCATCTGCACAGTCGCATTTCAGTGCTCAGCTGTCACGTGTGGCTGAGGGACTGCATATTGAGTATTTCTGCTTTAGATGCAAAATGCTTAGCTATTAGGCTGCACTGTAAAAACAAAATAGAAATGAGAGAAATCATTTTCTTTCTGTATAGTGTCAGCCCCTTGGGAATCCAAATATGAACCATCACACAAAGAAAAAGCAGAAACTGTCTTTTAGGAAATGTGTGAGGTGCGTTTATAAGGGCTACAAATTGGCCTCTGGTTATTTATTCTATTTAGACTCACCTTTCTTAAAATGCTCCTCTTTCTCTGTCCACCCCTTCACTGCACGTGCTTCCTGAGGGTTCATCTGTCTTGTTTCCCTTTGTACACTCTTCCTGTATGGTCTCCTTCCTTTCCTTGAGGACCACTGACATGCGGATAACTATCTAATCTACATTTCTGTTTCCTGACCCATGCAGCCATCCACTGCTGGCTTTTTCCTGTGGGATAGGCCTCAGCATCTCAAGTTCAGGACATGCACAGAGGAACTCACTGCCTCCCACCTCTCACTACCCTGACCCCGTGGCTCCACAGCCACCCAGAACATTCTCTCCTACTCATGGTCCTCAGAGCCTAGGACTACCTGCGTCTTTTACCAAGATGCTCACACCAGAAAAAATCACTTCAACTGCAATCCAGTCAGCCATCAGTCATGCAGGAGCCGTCTCATGATTTCTCACAGCTCTTTCATCTATTCCCAGCGCTGCTTCCTTAGTTCAGGCCATCATCACGTCTGCGTCCTGGACTGTAAAGTGATTCCATCTGGCCTTTTTCTCAATGTGCCCTTCTCTAGATATTGTTGAGACAGGTTCTTTGAAAACAGACATCAGATCCCATTGCCTCCCTCCTTAGAGCCCTGCTGTGACTGTCCAGGGTCTTCACGGTAAAACTGCTTTTCATGGTAAACAGGTTGCTATATGACCAGGCCCTGGTTTGCCTTTCCATCTCCTCTTCGCTCACTCTCCACCTCTCAAGCTGCAGCCCTGTCATTCTAGACAAACTCCAGGTGACCGAAGGTGCTGAGGCTGATGGCTGTCCTCTCCTCTGGACACTGTCACATCCTCCTGACTGACTTCTACTCACCCTGCAGGTCTCAGCACAGGTCTCTCCTCTAAAGCCTTTCTCCAAAGCTCTGGCTCAGCCACCCCTGGGCTCTGTTTTCACATCACCATCTGTACCCTGCTACTCCAGCACTAAATATTTCACACAAGTGTTTCTTATTTGTCTGTATTCCACCCTAGAGTGTTAGGGCTTCCTTGCTAGCTCAGAAGTAAAGAATTTGCCTGCAATAGGGGATGCAAATAGATTTGACCCCTGGATTGGGAAGATCCCCTGGAGTAGGAAATGGCAACCCACTCCAGTATTCTTGCCTGGAGAATCCCATGGACACAGGAGTCTGGTGGGCTCCAGTCCATGGGATCAAAATGAGTTGGACATGACTTGGCGAATAAACCATCTCCACACTACCACACTACCACCCTAGAATGTAAGCTCTTTGAAAAGAAAAGGAACTGTGTATTTCCAGTACTTATAAAGTGCCAGCCATATAGTAAGAATATAAGCATATGTGGGATAAATCAGTGGTCATATCAATTTTGCATTTGTGAATCATGTTAATATCCAATTATGCCATTGAGTACAAGTTCCCCTGATGGGAGAAGGAAGATGATTCTGCTTAGCCTATGGGTTTTCAGGACAGTATCCATTCTTTCGTATTTTCTTTCAAGCTAGCATACACATAGGAGGAGCTCTTTCCTACCTGATAAGCCAACAGCTCCCCTGAGGTAGAAATCTTTATCTTCTGGGCCCTCTTCGTCCTCAGATGGCAGAGTTCTGGACACGGCGGACTCCAGGTCACGGCTGAGGTCATAGTCATGGTCCCATTCCAGGGGGATGGAGTCCACACTGGCGGGGGTGTCTCGTCCAGACCTCTCGCTCCGGAGGGGCTGGGCGAGTGAGAGGGAGGGGTTGGAGGAAGGCTGCGGGGAGAGCACGCCGTCCGTGGTGTCCCGCCAGCGGAGGTCCGACAGAGCTCCAGCCTCATCCAGTTCCAGCTCCCGGTCAGAGAGGTCGTGCTCATCATCTGGGAGCTAGAAACGTGGCGAAGACAGCCCTGTTACTGCAGCGGTCAACGGGTCCCCTCCCCACTCTGTGCTCTGCCTCTCATCAACCTCCAGCACCCAAGCCAGGCTGGACCACATCCCTGTCTTGGTAGGGTTAATTTTAAACTTCCTATCATCGAATAATAAATAAGTATCTTCTGAGCACTTTTCAAAATGCCTTATATGTGAATCTAGTAAATTCTCAGTTTTATCGCTGGTAAAATGGAGATAATATTAAGACCTACATCAAAAACTTGACAGAAGATTAAATAGGATAGACTGTAAATTAAGATAACTTAGTACCTAACGTGCAACACAGTTAAGTACTTGAATGGCACAGGTCAGGAGCCAAAGGGAATCACGGATAAAACCCTAGTCTTTTACACAAAACCCTGGTCCTTTTACACCTTATATTCCAGATAGAAAATACACTTTATCACAGAAGATGACAAATATTCTAATAATAACATCTTGACAATGAGCTATGATTGTGGTAGTGATTAGGGAAAAGGAAAAGAAAAATAAATTCAGCTAAATAACGACATCAATTGAGCCACTGTTTAACACTGCTCACCTTTACCCCCTTGTTTCCTCTAGAAGCTTCTTGATCTTCCACGGAAGATATGTGCCAAGTACTCTTCTAAGCTCTTTAAATGCATGTATGTGTATGTGTATATATATATGTATATGTGTATATATATATGTCAGTTCAGTTTATATGTATATACATATAAACTCATTCCATGCCCAAAGCAATCTTTTCTATGAGGTAGGTACAGTTACTAAGCCAGGTTTACATTAAGGAAACGAAGGCAAGCCATATGAAGCCAAGCACTCTGGCTCTAGAGCCCAGTACCCACTAAACAATGCTACTTGATCTCACATTATTAATTCTCTTTAGATTTCATGACCATGAAAAAACAGTGTCACGTACGGGCAGGCGCATCAGTTTCTTATGGTATCTGTCCACGCGCCCGAAGACCTCCTGACAGTAACGTCGGAGCTCGTCCAGCTCTTCCTCAATGACGGCTGCATCCAAGGGCTCACTCTTTTCTATCAGCTGTTCTCCTTGGGCGATTATCTGCTCAATCTTATTGTGGTTCAACGAGATTTCCTGCTGGAAGGCCTAGGGAGCACACCGCTCATGTTAATTTTTCATTACTCACACAAACATGAGGTAACTCTAAGATACATATTAAGAAAAACCATGTAGGGGATATTAAGTTTACCATAGACAAAGACAAGCCAAGAGGCTATTACTTTCTAAAGTAAGACATAAAATTTTGAAATAAGAACAGGAAGCAGAAATGGAATTATTAGAATTCCATGACCAGAGAGGCACCTTTGCCTAATAAAATTTACCACCATGGACAGTGTGGGTAAGAGAATCATAGGAAAAAACATCCAAACCCATCATAAAGTTGAGAGCATTGGTTGTCCCTGATGAAAAGTAATGGCAAGCAATAGAGAGCCACTGAAATTAATTTAGCATTTTAAACAATTCTACTCAATATTTAAATTTTAGGTTTTCTAAAATTTCAAACATGAGTAAGAAAAACCATCCAAATCACAATTATCACAAATTCTTCTCAGAGGATTTGACTATTTCAGGACAGAAGAAGGAAAAAGTGTAATTATTTGAAAAAACAGGTAATTCTGGATTCCACAGACTTATTTTATATGATTCAAAACAGTTAAACCTCAGGGAACATGTTTCAAGGGATAAATTTTAATTCAACACAAGAATAAACTCTGGAAGAGTTGAAATTGCCCAATAATAGAAAGACTGCCAAGGGAGAAAGAGGGCGGTTATAAACGCTATGACCCTGCCAGAATCCAGAAAGAAAAGATTCAACTACCACTTCGTAGAAATTTCCTGCTGAAGCTTTTAAATAGGTATTTATCTGTGAAACAACTTGGGAGAGTTGAGGTGACGGGGAAGGATGGAGAGGCTGGTCAGACTGCCGGGATGATTTTATGATTTTTTTATTCTGCGAATCTAGCGAAGAATCTAGTGCTGAGAGTCAGATACGACTGAACGACTTCACTTTCACTTTTCACTTTCATGCACTG
Organism: Ovis aries; assembly: GCF_016772045.2. Lineage (NCBI taxonomy): Eukaryota > Metazoa > Chordata > Mammalia > Artiodactyla > Bovidae > Ovis > Ovis aries. The sequence goes on from NC_056061.1 coordinate 76,939,734, forward strand.
GAGAAGGAAATGGCAACCCACTCCAGTATTCTTGCCTGGAGAATCCCAGGGACGGGGGAGCCTGGTGGGCTGCCGTCTGTGGGGTCACACAGAGTTGGACACGACTGAAGTGACTTAGCAGTAGCAGGATTAAAGGTAACTTCCTTGTTTTATTATGACAACTTTAAAGTCACAGGCACCATGAGTGGTGGTTTAGTTGCTAAGTCCTGTCCGACTCTTGTGACCTCCTGCACTGGAGCCCACCAGGCCTGTCTGTCCATGGGATTTTCCAGGCAAGAATACTGGAGTGGGTTGCCATTTTCTTCTCCAAGGCAACATGACAATTCTTACAAAAAAAGTCTACATATCCTATCTTATCTTGGGTTGAAAATTTCATAAGCTTCATTGCATATTATTCAAGATGTTAAACAATCTTCCTTTTAGGGAATCCTCATATCTAATATATATCCCTCGCCAGGTAAAACGCTTCACTCTCTTTTTTCACTTCCATCAAGTGGCTCTTTAGTTCCTATTCACTTTTTGCCATAAGGGTGGTATCATCAGTGTATCTGAGGTGTTACTGATATTTCAGGTTAGTGAAAGTGAAAGAGGAGAGTGAAAAAGCTGGCTTAAAATTCAACATTCAAAAAACTAAGATCACGGCATCTGGTCCTATCAATCAGTTCAATTCAGTAGCTCAGTCATGTCCGACTCTTTGAGACTCCATGAATCACAGCACGCCAGGCCTCCCTGTCCATCACCGACTCCCAAAATTTACCCAAACTCATGTCCATTGAGCCGGTGATGCCATCCAGCCATCTCATCCTCTGTCATCCCCTTCTCCTCCTGCCCACAATCCCTCCCAGCATCAGGGTCTTTTCCAATAAGTCAACTCTTTGCATGAGGTGGCCAACGTATTGGAGTTTCAGCCTCAGCATCAGTCCTTCCAATGAACACCCAGGACTGATCTCCTTTAGGATGGACTGGTTAGATCCCCTTGCAGTCCAAGGGACTCTCAAGAGTCTTCTCCAACACCACAGTTCAAAAGCATCAATTCTTCGGTGCTCAGCTTTCTTCTCAGTCCAAGTCTCACATCCACACATGACCACTGGAAAAACCATAGCGTTGACTAGATGGACCTTTGTTGTCAAAGTAATGTCTCTGCTTTTTAATATGTTATCTAGGTTGGTCATAACTTTCCTTCCAAGGAGTGAGTGTCTTTTAATTTCATGGCTGCAATCACCATCTGCAGTGATCTTGCTGCTGCTGCTGCTAAGTCACTTCAATCGTGTCCGACTCTGTGCGACCCCATAGACGACAGCCCACCAGGCTCCCCTGTCCCTGGGATTCTCCAGGCAAGAACACTGGAGTAGGTTGCCATTTCCTTCTCCAATGCATGAAAGTGAACTTGGAACCCCCCAAAATAAAGTCCGACACTGTTTCTGCTGTTTCCCATCTATTTCCCATGAAGTGATGAGACCGGATGCCATGATCTTCATTTTCTGAATGTTGAGCTTTAAGCCAATTTTTTCACTCTCCTCTTTCACTTTCATCAAGAGGCTTTTTAGTTCCTCTTCACTTTCTGCCATAAGGGTGGTATCATCTGCATATCTGAGGTGACTGATATTTCTTCTGGCAATCTTGATTCCAGCTTGTGCTTCTTCCAGCCCAGCGTTTCTCATGATGTACTCTGCATAGAAGTTAAATAAGCAGGGTGACAATATACAGCCTTGACACACTCCTTTTCCTATTTGGAACCAGTCTGTTGTTCCATGTCCAGTTCTAACTGTTGCTTCCTGACCTGCATACAGATTTCTGAAGAGGCAGGTCAGGTGTCTGGTATTCCCATCTCTTTTAGAATTTTCCATAGTTTATTGTGATCCACACAGTCAAAGGCTTTGGCATAGTCAATAAAGCAGAAATAAATGTTTTTCTGGTACTCTCTTGCTTTTTCCAAGATCCAGAAGATGTTGGCAATTTGATCTCTGGTTCCTCTGCTTTTTCTAAAACCAGCTTGAACATCTGGAAGTTCACTGTTCACGTATTGCTGAAGCCTGGCTTGGAGAATTTTGAGCATGACTGACTGACTGAACTGAACTGAAGTAAAATGTTTAACCACTGGCTTTGAATTATATATGAAACATACCAAATATACTTAAACATTAATTTGGCACCTATGAAAGCAGTCTGTGTGGAATGAAGTTCCAATATAAGACAGTTGAACTGGTCTGGATCATAGGAGTCAAACTATCTGAAAGTGCTTGAAACCAATCAAAAAAACCACCATCAAAAACAAAAACAACAACCTTGCAAATCAAGTTCATACTTAAAAGTGCATGTGTTAAGGGGAGTTGTATCTCCTGATAATGCTCTTTATTTCATTTTTAATATTTTTCTTTTTTCTGACTTTCTTCTCAGTCAAGAAGATCTACATTTTTAAAAAGCAAAGATTCTCATATGTAAAATACATAGCCAATGGGAATTTGCCGTATGACTCAGGGAACTGAAACAGGGGCTCAGTAGCAACCTAGAGGGGTGGGGTGGGAAGGGAGCTGGAAGGAAGGTTCAAGAGGGAGGGGACATATGGCTGATTCATGCTGATATTTAGCATAAAACAACAAAATTCTGTAAAGCAATTATCTTTCAATTAAAAATAAAAATTTTAAAAAAGAACAGTTCTTTAGTATGCTCTTCATGAAAGTATCTATAAAACATTTCCTCTTCAGACTCTTTGCATACCAATTTGAAAAAAAAAATCACAATTATTCTATTACCTTGAGCTGCTTTATTTTAGCTTGAACATCACACTCAGAGAAGTGCTCAATGTTGGTGAGCTGCAGATCCATCTCCGTCAGCCACACCAGAATGCTGTCCCGTGCCGTCTCAAACTCCTCCCGCTGGCCAATGAAATGCTGGAGAGAAAAGAACAGAAGTGAAAAAGCCACAGACACATGCTGAGACGGAACCGCCAATTCCAGCCTCCTCCTGGGAAGTCATTTCCTCAATGAGCAATGAGAACACCACAGTGTTTTACCAAATGAATCATATGCTAGATATCCGTCTTGTCATCCCAGTCTTACAAAGTCATTGAGATTATGTCCTAACACTGCACTCAAATGGCCCCACTCTGTCCTCCTGGCCTCTAAGCTACAGAAGAGGCGCAGCATGGACCTTGAGTCTGCGCAGGATGGAGGTGACGCGCTTCTGCAGGTTGTCCCATCTCTGGTTGCCTTTGTGAACCATCTGTTTGAGGCTGCCGGCCGCGTCTGTGCGGTTCTCTCTGGCCAGGCGGCGGTACTGCTTGTTGATCAGCTCCAGCTGGGTCAGGCTCTCATGGACCTGTCGCTGGAAAGCCTGTGACCACAAAGAAGCACATCAGCTGGGGAGGCTTGAGGAGTTCTCTCAGCAAGGGCGTCTGGGCGTCCTGTCGTGAAGTCAGACAGAACAGGAGGTCGACTCTTCCTGAGAGAGTCATTTCCTAGGCAGGTTAACAAGATGTCTAGGGGTCCCCAAGGAGAGAGGCGTCTGGAATTCTCAAGGAGGAAGAGAGGACAAACTTTTTTTCCTCTACATTCCTTAGGATTATATAACAATAATGTATCCTGCCTGAGGACAGTCTCTGGACCAAACCTTCTGGCTAATCCTGTTATCTTAAAATGTAAATTGTGGGAGTAGATCTGGTGAGGTCTTTACAACCTCCAGACATCCTTTGGATTCACTGGAGAGTATATAACTCCATTGCTAACACAAGCAAAGGGGTACTCTTTCTACCCCTTTCTGATGTCTATGTCAGAAGCTTTCTCTATCTCCTTTATACTTCAATAAAACTTTGTTACACAAAAGCTCTGAGTGATCAAGCCTCCTCCCTGGCCCGGGATTGAATTCTCCTCCAGAGGCGAAGAATCCAGGGGTCTTTGGGTAATTCTGCAACAACCTTTCATTCCCCTCAAACAGGAAAAGACACTTTGTAACCAGCGTAAGCTCTCCCTTGTGAAAGAAAACTCATGTTACCCCTGTGACTTAAGAAAGGGAGTTGATCAAACAAAAATACAAGAGAAAATGGCAGACAGGAATAAATATTTGTATATATACAAATCCATATATGATACACATATAGAATATGAACATATACATGCAGAATATACGTATTCACATGATACATGCATAGAAAATGTACACACATACCTATATATACGTATACAAATGGCAGCCCACTCCAGTATTCTTGCCTGGAGAATTCCATGGACAGAGGAGCCTGGTGGGCTTCAGTCCATGGGGTCACAGAGAGTTGGACACGACTGAGCGACTATCACACGCTCACTCACATGTATAACACACACGATATACATATGTAATATAGCTTTTAAAATAATAGCCTAAAAAGAACTTTCCCATAAAGCAAACTGATTACAAAAATATGTTGTTGCTTAGTCACTAAGTCATGTCCTACTTCTGCGACCTCATGGACTATAGTCTGCCAGGCGCCTCTGTCCATGGGATTTCTCAGGCACGAATATAGGAGTGGGTTGCCATTTCCTTCTCCCACGGATCCTCCCAACTCACGGATTAAACCTGTGTTCCTGCATTAGCAAGCGAGTCCTTTACTACTGAGCCACCAGGGAAGCCCACAAAAATATGGATGTATGCTGAAACGTGAGTTTAAAATGTTCCAAGTTTCTGACGTCAATACTGAGAAAAAAATATCTGTCGTAAAACTGCTTCTTTTATTTATAAAATATGTTATTTCCTAAGAAATCCAGAAACTGCCTCAATTCTGGTGTCCTCTTAAAAAAAAATAAAACTACTTTTTGCAGAATGTCTTCTAAATGCAAGCTATTACTGATTTTTAAGAACAACAGCTTAGTGAAACAGAAGTAACCTTACAAAGAAAAAAGTTTTGAACATGCTCTATTGTATTTTTGCTGTGCCCACGAATGATTTGGTTTGCATGAAACATTTTAAAGCTGATGCCACACCTTACAGAGTATTACAGAGTAGTGTCTATCTACTTTGGAGGTTACCCTATGCACCCCTTACAGTTTCTGCAGGTAAAATACTTCTTTCTCTCTGCAATATAGCCTAGCCCTAGCAATAAGAGTCATTTGGCCAAAATAAAATGAAGCTTTTACATTTCAAACTTAGGTGTGTGATTTATGACCGACTTTTATTCTGGCATTGGACAGAAAAATTCTGTGACTAATTGAACTGCACTCATCGAAATCCCAAACTTTTGCTTCCTTTGGCTCATCACACTGTTTACATGCTACCAAACTCCTGCCTCTGAGATGGCTTTCCTTCTGAGAGTCATTTTAAGAGCCGTCATCCGAGTAAATCCAACCATCTATTTTATAAAACTTCAAATTATTTCCCTAGAAAAGGAAATAGTAGGGGAAGTTCAGCTTTTGCAATTACTGGAAGTCACAGAATATATTTTCTTACTGAGGTGAAGGTGGGCATAACAGATGGGGACCCCAGCACCCCTAGAGCTGTCCCCAATGTTTGTGCAATTGAACAGGCAAAAATCGCCCTCAAAATTTCATTTTTGTATTTTATTTTTCTCTTAAGCAAATTAACTACAAAGATAAATAATAAAATCAATCATTATATCTAGCTAGTTGTATAAATAGCATTTATATATATAAATAGCATATATAAATATAATGCTATATTTATACAGCTTATATGAATAGCTAGTTATATAAATAGCATTATAAGCTTAACTATATGGCTAACCTTTGTCATAAAGTCTTGAGTCTAAAATAGCATCATAAAAGATCTTACATAATCTTCTTTGTAGTGGAAGCCGATTATAGAAGGTTTAACCTTTATGAAGCTGTGGGTAATAAGATGCAGTACAAGAATATTTCCACTAGCACTGGTTCACACCAGGATAATCTGAAATCTACTGCACAGTTTAATGTGGCTTTTTACTAGAATTTTACTAAGGCAAAGTCTTTTAGATAAGAATTTTTTCCCCCTGGGATATAGACAAATAGTTATATATAGATCCATATTCAGACAGCAGAATAACTCTTAGTTATTTCACATAGTATTTGAATACTTGTATAGCTTTGTGTAGCTCCCCATCTATGACTCTTAGATTTTAAACCCCACAAGAACAAAAACCAAACTTTACATTTACTATAACAGGCCAAAAAAAAAAAAAAGCCTGGTTAATTGCTACTACAAGGTAAAAATGAATCCAGCTGAATTTGGTTGGGTTTTTAAATCTTTTTTAAAAATATCTCAGGGAGCTTGAGGCAGACTTGGCAACCAAGGATGATTTTTGTAAGATAACATGCGTCAGAACTGTTCACGGTTAATATATATGAGAACACAACTGCCCATCAATGGATATTGACTGGAAAAGAAACTTTAAATTAAAAAATGGTCAACTTTAGGGACCAGTCCTTGGTGAAAATGAGAGGCAGTTGAGAACTGGGGTTTCATCCTATCACAGTGATAGAGCATATTTGAGACTGCCCAGACAGGCAAGGAACTAAAATCGGTTACTGAATGACTGCTTTCTTGATAAATATGATTATACTGCTGCTATTTTTCTCTATAAATTTGAAAAATCTTAGTGACTCAGTGGCACTGTTCCTCATTCATAATTACAGTTGGTTTATGATTTAAAATATTTGATCAATTCTGGAGTCAATTTTTTTTATCATGATTAAAAGATAAGGGGAGACTAGCGGGCTATAGTCCATAGGGTTGCAAAGAGTTGGACATGACTAAAGCAACTTAGCATGCACTTACACACACACACACACACACACACACACACACACACATGAACACACACATATACATATATATGTATACATACACATACACTCCAGTTAAGTGAAAAAAAATCAAGAAAATATATTGAACACACACACACATATATATTATAGTTGTTATAGCATGGAATGGCATCATATTTGAGTCTTAGAAGCTTGATTATAAAGAACTGTGAAGTTAAAAGAATGCCAAGATCATTTTTGGGGAATCATGATTCCTGTTTTCTAAAAGTTTATCTTCATTACTACTTTATTTGTAATTCTTGATAATTTTAAAGTAAAAACTTCCTTTCTCTTCTTTGCCTATCATGATGTAATAAGAAAGATGACCAGAAAGTCATCACCACCTAGCTGTCTGAACAAATAATATGTGGGCAAACAGTTTCTTTGGGTCTTGAGACACCGAAGACCAGCTGGCTACTCTCGTAGCAAAATAAAGATGAAATATTTGGCATTGAAAATCACCTCAAATTTCTTTAGTTCCTCCTTGGCAACTGTATAGAGCACCCCGGAAGAGCTGGGAAAGGCAGCTGTCCTTTCTGAGATCTTGAGCCAATCTTCAAAATGAGAAAAGTCATCCAGAAACTTCTGCCACAATCGCCATGTCTCTTCAATTCTGAGACAGAAAGGAAAGAACAGAATCTGATTGTTTGAGACTGTTTATACTCCAGAGCCCTGTCTGATGCCTGCAACAGGATTAAGAGTGCCCAAAACAAGCAACTGCTGTGCCAAACAATAACTAACTGTGCCTTGAGCCAAATTTGCCCAGACTGAAAAAGAAACAACTGTTTGAGCTAAAATGAAACAGCTGTGTGAGTGTGTGTGTATGTGTGTGTGTGTTTAAACACACGTCCTGCAGCTCTAGGTTTGGAACGAGTCAAACTGAGTCTGATAAGCACATGGTATGAACTGTTTTGGGTATGTGCAAGGAAGTTTGAAAGTGTAACACTCTGCTCTCAGTGCACACTCATCCTGAGGTTCGCTGGACTAAAACTAAGGTTTGAAAATTCACTGAACGTCAAAGTCACCCTCATCAAAATCAACCAATGATGGCAAGACAAATATTCAGCTTTCAGGAGGTCCCCAGAGAGCATGAAGATTCTGTGCCTTAAGTCATTGTGGTCACTTTCTAACACATCACTAACTTTTCACCACCTTGAATTTCAAAAGGCTCCAAGAGAAGTCCTTTTGTTTTATGATTTCCTTTTTAATGAAAGAAAGTTACTTTTTTCACACCACGGATTATGTAACATAATACTTGCTCAGCAAAGGCATATTTTAATTTTTCTAATTATATTTAAACTGTTAGGTCAGGTGTCACTTGGCTTGTTATATTTGTAAGTGACCTTTATACCTACTTCTGTTTCCAGCTGAACATAGATGACAAGTTTGGGAAACTGAGGCTATCTTTGGACAATGCAACCAAAAGGAAATGGTGAACAGCAGATACCCTGGATAAATTTATTTATTAATTTTTTTTTTTGTGCTTCCTCTGTTTCAGCTGTGTACACATCCCCACTTACTTGAGCCTCCTTTCCATGGACATGGCACAGATGTTTCTCCATCGGCGGTCCAGGTTTCGAGTGGCCTGCTGGATGGAATCGCACTCGGCGTCTGTAGCGCAAGCATCACAGTCATGGAGAAGGACCTCGCACAGGTTGAGCACAGAGGCCACGCCCGTGCTGTGCTTCTCGATGTCTCTCTGAAGCTCCTGCAGGGAAGGAGACGTGCTTTAGTCAAACACTTGTTTACCGATGGGAGAAACTGCAGCTGTATTCACTGACTCAGAAATGGTTAGGCAAAACCTTGACAAGTATTTCATCTCCTTGAATGCATGAAGCTTCTTCAACTTCCTTTATGAAATACCGCAAGCTCAAAAGCATGAGAAAACGAGTCTAGAAATATTTGGCCTATCTGAACCATGCTAAAATATCAACTGAAAAAGTAAGACTACATCAACTGTGCAGAGTACAATGAGCTTCTTTAGTGATTGAAATATGAATTTTGCCCCAGTTTTTACTTCACAGATATATCACTTCCATTCCAATCCATAGATCAATCAAAGGAGTACATGTGCTCCTGTTAAGAGTTGGCACTCACTTTGATCTCCAAGGATCTGCAAACTATTTTAAACAGTTAATTCCACCATCATTAAAAGGTACCATGGTTTAAGGGACCTTGGTTTATTGTCATGTATGACAACCATTATTATCAGCAGCTTCTTCAATGAACAAATTTAAACGTAGGACAGAAACTGGAAGATATGAAATTGAATGATAAAGTTCAATTCTTGTAATATTTTATGTTTTAGGACCAGCAATTAATGTGATAGATCCCATATAACTGAAAGAGGTTGTGCAAGAGATTTGAAAGGACAGTTTAGTGAAACTGAAATATTTGAAAGAATTCATTTTCTTGTGTCTAGTTTATGAAATCTCCAAAGTTAATCAATGGCACTGTTATTGCATTCAACAGTAAAGCTACATTTTGTGAAGGGGATCTGGTGTTAAGGAGAAAAACAGGAAGGAGAATCTACATGCAACAATATAAATCCTACTTATCTGAATAAGTTGAGGAATTATCAAGAGAAAAGTTAGGCAAATTCAAGAACTATATAAGAGAAAAGGAAAATATATTGAAGGCCTGAACGAATAGGACAAGCAAAACATACTAGTAGGCCTCCTTTTTAATAATGGAATGCTTTGAGTAAATTGAGTTAAAAGCTCAACAGAAAAATAATGTATATTTTGTTACACTCTGTGCAGTTAATATGGTAATATGGAAGACTTGATATGGTAGAACTCTGGGCAAATTCAATGCCTTAAACAAGAAAGATAAACATTAATCTGTTGATGGCTACTTAAGTTGCTTACATGTATTCACCTGTAAACAATGCTACAGTAAACATGGCAGTGGAGATTTCTTTTCAACACAGTGATTTCATTTCCTTCAGATACATACCCCAAAAGCAGAATTGCTAGAACATACGGTAGCTCCAGTTATACTTTTTTGAGGAACATCTATATTCTCTTCCATAGTGGCTGCACCAATTTACATTCCCACCAACAGTACATAAGGGTTTCATTTTCTCTAAATCCTTGCCAGTACTTTTTAATCTCTTGTCTTTTGATAATAGCCATCCAACAGGTATGAGATGATATTTCACTGTGTTTTTTTTATTTGCATTTCTACCATGATTAGTGATGTTGAGCATCTTTACATATACCTGTTGACAACTTGACTATCTTCTTTTAGAAAATGCTTGTTCAGGTCCTTTGCTGGATAATTCGGTGTTTTTTTTTTTTTTTTTTTTTTTGCTATTGAGGTATATATATGAGTTTCTTGTGCATCTTAGATACTAACTCTTGATCAGATATGTGGTTCAAAAATATTTTCTTTCATTCTTAGGTTGCCTTTGCATTTGGTTGATCATGACTTTTGCTGTGCAGAAGCGTCAGACTTTGATTTAGTCTCACCTGTTTCATTTTTGCTTTTGTTGGTTGAACTTCCAAAAGTCATTGCTAACACCAATGTTAAGGAGCCTTTTCCCTATGTCTTCCTTTGGGTTGCAAGTCTTAAATTTAAGTCTTTAATCCATTTCAAATTAATTTGTCTAAGTCGTGTAAGATAGAGGTCCAGTTTAACTCTTTTGCACGTGAATATCCAGTTTTCCCAACACAATATTTTGAAGAAACTATCTTTTCTCCATTGAGTATCCTTATTAGTCAAATATTAGTTGACTGCACATGTGGGTTTATTTCTGGGCTCTCTATTCTGTTCCATTGGTCTATGTGTTTGTTTTAAATGCTAGTACCATACTTTTTTGATTACAAAAGCTTTGTAATATTAACTTGAAATCCTAAAGTGTGATGCCTCCAGATTTGTTCTTACTTAGGACTGCTTTGGTTATTAGGGATCTTTTTGGTTCCATATGACTTTCAGGATTTTTTTTTTTTTCTATTTCTGTAAAAAGTACCATTGGAATCTTCACAAGGATTGCATTTAATCTACAGATAGCTTTGTATGCACATTTTAGCAATATTAATTCTTCCAACCCATGGGATATCTTTCCATTTGCTTGTGTCTGATTCAGTGTCTTTCATCAATGTCTTACAGTGTCAGAGTACATATCTTTCACCTTCTTAGTTGAATTTATTCCTCAAACATTTCATTGTTTTTGACGTCATTGTAAATGGAATTTTTCTCTTTATTTTCCAGATACTTCATTGTTAAGTGTTTGGAAACATGATGATTTCTCTTTGTTGAATTTGTATGCTACAACTTTCCTGAATTTATTAGTTATAAAAGGTTTCTGGTGGAGTCTTTAGGATTTTTCTATATGTAAGACCATGCCACATGCAAACAGAGACAATTTTACATCGTCCTTTCTGATCTGGGTGCCTTTTATTTCTTTTCTTGCCCAGTTTCTCTGACAAGGCTTTCCAGTGCTATGTTGAATAGAACTGGTGAGAGTGGTCGCCCTTGTCTTGTTTTCAGCCTTTCATCACTGAGTATGATGTTAGCTTTGGCAGTGTCACATATGCCCTTTATTATGTTGACGTCCATTCTCTCTATACCCAGTTTGCTGACAGCTATCATTTGAATTTTGTCAGCGGTTTCCCTGCATCTACTGTGATGATCATATGATTTTTATTTCATTTTAGTAATGCAATGTATTGTATTCACTGATTTGCATATGTTGAAACATTTTTGCACTCTAGGAATGAATCCAACTTAATTACAGTGTATAATCTTTTAAAGTGCTGCTGAATTTGGTTTGTCAGTACTTTATTGAGAGTTTTTGCATCTATATTCATCAGGCATATTGGTTGATAGTTTTCCTATGGTGTCCTTATCTGGTTTTGGTATCAGGGTAATGCTGGACTCATAAAATGAGTTTGAGAGCATTCTTTTCCCTTCAGTTTTTTGAAAGAGTGAGATGAATTGGCTTTAAATGTTTGGTAGATTTCACTTGTGATACCAGGTCATGGAAATGTCCAGTGTTGGACATTTCTTTGTTGGAAGGTTTTTGATTATTGATTCCACCTCCTTATTCATTATTGCTCTGTTCAGATTTTCTATTTCTTCAAGATCCATTCTTGGTAGATTGTATGCTTCTAGGAATTGCCCATTTTTCCTAGATTCTCCAATTTGTTGGCTTATAACTGCTCATAGTAGTCTTTTATGATCCTTGATATTTCTTGTAATGTTCCCATTTTCATTTATAATTTTAAAAATAATTTATTTTGGTCCCTATCATTTTCTCTTGGTTCAGTTCAGTTCAGTTCAGTCACTCAGTTGTGTCTGACTCTCCGTGACCCCATGAACTGCAGCACGTCAAGCCTCCCTGTCCATCACCAGCTCCTGGAGTTCACCCAAACTCATGTGCATCAAGTCAGTGCGCCATCCAGCCATCTCATCCTCTGTCATCCCCTTTTCTTCCTGCCCCCAATCCCTCCCAGCATCAGGGTCTTTTCCAATAAGTCAAGGTGGCTAAAGTATTGGAGTTTCAGCCTCAGAATCAGTCCTTCCAATGAACACCCAGGACTGGTCTCCTTTAGGACGGACTGGTTGGATCTCCTTGCAGTCCAAGGGTCTCGCAAGAGTCTTCTCCAACACCACAGTTCAAAAGCATCAATTCTTCGGTGCTCAGCTTTCTTCACAGTCCAACTCTCACATCCATACATGACCACTGGAAAAACCATAGCCTTGACTAGATGGACCTTTGTTGTTAAAGTAATGTCTCTGCTTTTTAATATGCTATCTAGGTTGGTCATAACTTTCCTTCCAAGGAGTGAGCGTCTTTTAATTCATGGCTGCAATCACCATCTGCAGTGATTTTGGAGCCCCCAAAAATAAAGTCTGATACTGTTTCCACTGTTTCCCTATCTATTTCCCATGAAGTGATGGGACCGGAAGCCATGATCTTCATTTTCTGAATGTTGAGCTTTAAGCCAACTTTTTCACTCTCCTCTTTTACTTTCATCAAGAGGCTTTTTAGTTCCTGTTCACTTTCTGCCATAAGGGTGCTGTCATCTGCATATCTGAGGTGATTGATATTTCTCTGGGCAATCTTGATTTCAGCTTGTGCTTCTTCCAGCCCAGCATTTCTCATGATGTACTCTGCATAGAAGTTAAATAAGCAGGGTGACAACATACAGCCTTGATGTACTCTTTTTCCCGTTTGGAACCAGTTCCATGTCCAGTTCTTACTGTTGCTTCCTGACCTGCATATAGGTTTCTCAAGAGGCAGGTCAGGTGGTCTGTATTCCCATCTCTTTCAGAATTTTCCACAGTTTATTGTGATCCGTATAGTCAATAAAACAGAAATAGATGTTTTTCTGGAACTCTTTTGCTTTTTCCATGATCCAGCAGATACTCTAGCTAAAATGTGTTGTCAATTTTGTTTATAGTACCAGAGAAACAACTCAGTTTTGTTAATCTTTTGTATTGTTTTCTTATTCTTTATTTCATTATTTCTGATCTACTCTTTATTATTTCCTCTTTTCTGTCAACTTTGGGCTTACCTTGTATTTTTTCTACTTCCTTGAGTTGAGTTAGGTTGTTTATTTGAGATCTTTATTTCTTAATATAGGTGTTTATCTCTACAAACTTTTCTCCTAGAACTGCTTTTGCTATATCCCATAAGTTTTGGTATGTTGTGTTTCCTTTTTTGTTTATCTCCAGATATTTTAAATTTCTCTTTTGATTTTTTCTTTGATCCACTGGTTGTTTAAGAGTGTGTTGTTTAATTTCCATGTATTTGCCAGTTTTCTAGCTTTCTTCCTGTTATTAATTTTTTAATTAATTAATTTATTTTAATTGGAGGCTAATTACTTTACAGTATTGTGGTGGTTTTTGCCATACATCAACCTGAACCAGACATGGATATCTAATCTCATATTATGGTTGGAAAGACACTTGATGTAATTTACACTTTCTTGAATTTATTGAGACTTGTTTTGTGGTCTAACATATAATCTATCCTGGAAAATGTTCCATGCTCTGAGGTTGGGGTGGGGCAGGGTATGCAACTGGTTGGGCCCTACAGTCACCTCTGATTGTATGAGGTCACAAGCTATGTTTACTGGCAGGGCAGTGTTACTGGTTGGACTCATGATTGGGCAGGGCTATAGGCTGGTCTCTGCAATTGCTCTTGATGGGGTCTCAGCTTGTGCTCCCAGACTGGAGGGTGATGCTGGCTGGACTCTGTGTTCAGGTGAGGCCTCAGGCTGTGCTCTGTGATCATGCAAAGCTGCAGCCTTGGAACTGGGCAGGGCCATAAGGCTTTGCCATCAGATAGGCCCCTGGCTGTGCTCCTCTGTTGGGCAAGATTACTGGCCAGACTCTCTGGTTAAGACAGCCCTCCAGCTGAATCCCACAGTGAGTGGGTCTAGAGACTGTGTTTCACGGTCAAGCTGGGTTGTTGTCTAGGCTTTCTTGACAAGAAAGCCTTTATAGGGTGGGGCCATAGCTTAGGTTTCAGGCTGGGTTGCACAATCAGACAAGGCCCTCAGCTGGACTCCACCACTGAGTAGGGATTGTAGGTTGGGCTGAGGCTGTCCAGGGTCACTGTTCAGGCTCCCTGGCTATGCAAGGCCAAAGGCTATGCCCAGCAGTTGGTAGGGCTACAGGCTTGACTTCCTGCCCAAGCAGGGCTCTTGGATGGGCCCCCTGGCTGCCTGGGTTCTCTGGCCAGGCTTCCTGGTGGGGTCGGGTGGAGACAATGCTCAGCTGTTGGGCGAGGCTGGGCATCTGCCTCCCTGCCCAGGCTGAGAAAGATCAAGGCCAGTTGTCTGGGGACCCAACTCGGGTAAAGCTGCCAAGTGAGTCTGCAGGCTAGACAGGGCCACTGGCTGGGCTCTGCTGATGAGCAGAGGCGCTGGCTAGGATCTCTCTTTGGGTGCAGCTGCAAGCAGGAATGCAGTTCCACCAAGACCTGAGTGTGGGTGCTATAAGCCCCCACGCCTTCTCCATCTTATCAGATCCCCTGCAGATGAGCCCTACAGTTTTCCTCCCTGTGAAGTGAGACCCCACTGGGCCTCTTGGGAAGCATCACACAATCCTGGGGGAGGTGGACGTCCACCTGGGCTTCTCTTTTCCCACTGGAAAAACCACAGGCCTGCGGGGTCCCCCTGGTACAGGGCTGTGCCAGCCTGGGGAGGGTGATGGGGGCAGAGTGCAGCCACTCCTGTCACCTTCCGATGTGGGCCTTCCCAGTCTCCGTGGTCCAGGGGGTGCTGCAGCCTCCCTCTGGGTCCTGGGGTTCTCACAGTGCTGCCCTGTCTCTGGATGGATGCTTGTTGGTCTTCTTGTGACGGGGACTTGAGTCAGGAATGGCTTAGGCCACCATCTTGGTAACATCACTCCTCTGTATGCTTTTGAGTCTATCTCAGAGCAGAGATTCAAGAGTGGAAACCAGCACTGGCATGTGAAACCCAGACTCTGACACATGGCTGGAGGCCCAGCGCTGACACCTCTGATAGACCCAATCATGGGCGCCCTCCATAGTTTGGTGAGGTTTACTTCCAGGTGCTTGGCCAGGTTCCCACAGTAACTATTGGAGAAAGTCTCCACGTGCTTCTGCTCAAAAGTTTTTGTTCAAATCAACGTTAAAAAATAAAGCTTGAGGGATTTTATAATTATATAAGAAACCAAACACAGATCACAATTTTAGTCTCAGCTTTAACTTCCATTGGTAACTGTCTCCAATTGCCCCACAGTGTCTCCAGATTCATTGTTTTTCATTTATAACACACAGAAATTTGACAAAACATCCTCTGAGGCCACCTCAAGCCTCTATCTATTTCTGCCCAATTAAATTTGTAAGAATTAAGTACATTGGCAAGACAGACATATAGAAAGTCCACATAGGGAAATGGAAGAAAATCTGTTCATTTAAATATTTGTCAGAATTTTTCCCCTTTGGAGACAGATTACTTTTTCTGTTTTTTTTAAAGCATGGATCCAATATGCTATATATATACATATATATATATATATATATTTTTTTTTTTACAAAATCTATGGTCAAATGTTTTCCATAAAGGAAACTAGTAAATATGATATGATTAAAGTAAAACCTGCTAAGCACCCACTTTGTGCTGGACATTGTGCTAAGTGCTTTTCTTGCTAACTTCGGTAATAACACTGTGAGTCATGTACTCTGATTCTTAGCATCCTATATGCAAGGAAGTTGAGGATTAAAATAGTTCATTGCTTTGTTCTATGTCACACAAAAAAGTGGTAAGGCCAATATTTGAATCCAGAAAGTCTTTACTTTTAACTGTTAGTGTACAGTTGTTTATCTTTTAGCTCAGTTTTCTGGGTTTTATTTCTGTTTTTCTAAGTAACATGTTTATATTAGTATTTCTTGATTTTTAAACGTTAGACATTGAGTCTAGAGTAGGGAAGGAATAAACTTCTACATGACTCACCAGGCTCCAATTATTGGTTTAGCACCTCTTATAGCTAAAGCAATAATCATTTCTTTACAAGATTACAGTTCTTTAATATTTTTCACACTTGAGCTACAAAACATGCTATGGTTATATTTCTTTTCTTACACAACTTTTTGTTTTCTAAAATCAATAGTTCTTCATTTCTCTCTCTCTCTCCCTTGTTCTCTTTTTCTCTTTAGAATCTGTATTGCTAATTTGTATTGTATTCTTTCTCTTATGGTGCTAATAAAGCTCCTTCCAAGAATTCCTGGTTGCCAGGGGGAAGGATGGGAAGATGGGAGGTAGGGAGTTTGGGATGGACGTGTACATACTCCTATATTTAAAATGGGTAACCAACAAGGACCTACTGATAGGATAGGAAACTCTGCTCAATATTACGCGGCAGCTTGGATGGGAGAGGAGTTTGGGGGAGAATGAATACGTGTATAAGTATTGCTGAGTCTCTTTGCTGTTCACCTGAAACTATCACATTGTTAATCAGCTATATCCCAATATAAAATAATTAAAACAAAACAAAACAAAACAAAAAACTCCTTCCAGTATAGTTAAGTCCATCAGGCCCCCTAGTTCAGCTGTTTTCTTCCTTGGAGACGTCCCTTTTAGGGTGCCCAGACTCCCTACTCCTGTCTGGACAGGTTCTTGCTAGATGATAGAACCACTGTCATCTGGGACTTTCCTTTACCATCATCCCGGGGATTTCCTTCTTTCTCTCCTGAATATTCTTTTTCCTCTCATTTCACTATACATAAAATATCCTTCATTAGACTCTTGTGAATGTGGGCAGAGAAGGTTAACTATTTTATACATTAAGTAGCAGCTATAATATTCTAAATCATAAACAATCTTCTAACTTTTAGAAGGCATTCTGCCATTGTATACTAGCTGCCAGAATGGTTTTGGAGAAATCAAACTTTTTCATCTTGGAAACCTTGAAATCTCTTTATCCACCATCTTCTGAACTTTCGTAATAGCTTTGCTTTGTGTTAATTTTCCAGGGCGCTTGTAGGGTTTGTGCTCTAGAAGTGCTTAGTTTTCATTTTGGGATTTTTTTTTCCTGCATTATCCTTTGATCATTTCTTCCTTTCCACTTTATTTTGGAGAGGGAGAGGGCTTTTACAGCATAACTGAATTGGATTTTGAAACTCTTGCACGAATCCTGGCTGCAGGATTAACCGGATGCAGTGTGGTGGGAGTCAGACCATTTGGTACAGAGTCTTCCACTTATTCCCTCTATTTTTAATAGAGTGGTTCAAGCACGGATGGCATCCTGTATTATCAAATTAAAGGTCCCTCTGGTTTGCCTGACTAGCTGGGCTTAGGCGGGATCTGCTCACTGAACCACTCCTTTTTCTGACCTTCGAGCAATCTTCCCTTTAAAGCCCTGCAGACTTGATAGTTCCACTTCCTGAGTGAGACTTCTGGGAACTCAGTCTGCAGCAGGAAGCAGCTGTCTTCCTCCTCCATTCTGCTAGCACCATCGCTGTTTATCTGCTATCCATCTTCCAAATTCTCTTGGATGGCTGTCAGCTCTATTATCTTCTGTTTTTTTTTTTTGTTTGTTTTGTTTTTTTTCTGTTTAGGGTTTTGACCTTTTATCTCCTTTACTATCATTTTATTGGGGTTTTAGTAACAGGTAGAACTGTAAATGCATATCAGTAATTTATCATTTTTAACTAGATACTTTTTTGGTTTTCTCACATTTGCTAAATCACATAACTGGCCATTAGCATTTTAACTCTTATCACTTGTCCATATTATTACCATGTTCTCCAGGAAAATGTGGGAAAAACTTGAGGCAAACCACAACCCCCAGAGTTACTCATCAGAGTCCTTCAGAGGGTTTTAATCTCACAAAAAGTGAAAAATATCCTGCTATTTCTTACAAAAGAAATGCTAATTTAAATATCAAAGTAACCCAACTCCTAAAAACTGTATTTTAATATCCATTCTCTTTGGTTTAAATAGTTTATAAATAAAGTACATGAAACATTTCATAAGACTGAAGAAATAGGTCTGTTTATACATTTTGCAAAATGAAGGAACTTGAACAAAATGGCTTAATGTAATGGAAATAACCGAGGTCAGTAGAATTTTCAAAGATAATTTAAAAGCATGCAATAGCAACACATCTTATGGGGGAGGTATGGCGTTGATTACTGACGGCTAGAGTCTACCATGCTGCACAAGAATCAGCAAAGAGAGTGGGAAGTGAAAATCCGTTCTGCATGTATTTTTCAGGGTCACCCTCTTTTGCTTTGTTGGGTTGTGTATGGTGCTGCGTTTGCTACACACGTGAAGATGACATTATAGTCTGTGGTCTGCAGGTCATGCAATCCTCCTCGCAAAATTAAATTATTTAGACTCTAGAAACTCGATAAGTAAGTATGCACTGTGATCTCTCTCAAAAATACTGTGTGCAGAACATAGAAAAGGGCTCTGAAGACTATGGCTACGGGTTAGTGACTCACAAATAAATAAACAAAACTGTTAGCACTGTTCCGGATATATCACTGCAGCTCAACCCAAGCTTCCACCTTAGGATGGTTTCTTGGAGGACCCGTGACATTAACTCTATGATGGCAGATCTACTTAAGAGTCAACTTCGTGAGGACTTCCCTGGTTTTCTAGAGGCTAAAACTCTGTGTGCAGGGGGCCTGGCTTCGATCCCTGGTCAGGGAACTAGATCCCACATGTTAAAACGAAAGGTTCCACATGCTGTAACTAAGACCCAGCACAAGTAAATAAATATTGTCTTTTAAAAAGAGTCAACTCTGGGAGGAGATGGAACGTATTTGCCCCAAACACCTGTCTAGCCAGTGCCTCCCCTTTCTCACCGGTCTTTCCCAGCTTCCTCCAGATTTCCCATCCCAATTCTCCATCTCACACTCATGTCTCCATTCTGCCCAGGAGGACCAATTTTCAAGAACCTATTGATTCTTTCCTTCTATTGTTTTACATTTTACCTGCTGCTCGTTAAGCTTTTTCTGTATTTCTTCTGAGTCACAGGAATCGTAGACGATGGGTTTGGCCAGCTCTGACTCGATGTGGGCTAACCACGTCCTCAGACTGCTCATGTTCTTATCCAGCTGCTGGACTGCAACCAGAGTCTCCTTCAGCTTCTTTACCCTGTGGGCAGAAAAGGAGAGATGTCAACTTCAGGGAGAGGCCTCATTCATGCTTCCCTCATGAGCAGAAGCCAGTGCTGGGTCTAAACCCAGAGTCCATCCTGATTCAGCTACCTACTATCTGTGTGACTGTGGGAGGTGGGATAGCCCTTCTGTGTCTCTGTTTCCTTGTCTATAAAATAGAGAAGAAGTAACAGTATTTATGAGATTCAAATCAGGTGAATAACGAAGGGGCCAGTACATGGGAAACATTAAAAAGAATATCAGCCATGGTTATCCTCAACACAGCTATAATGATATAACAACCTCATGGTTGTCACAGAAATTGTGACTTCATCAATAATATAATCTATACTATGTACTTTCACAAATAATATAATGTATACTTCTACCAAGAATAACTGGGAGAAAAAGTTAACATTTCCAATGATTTGTCACTAAACAGACCACATATCCATGGTTCTGATCACTTCAGCTCCACTGTGACGTGCTTCAGCAACACTGTAGCAGAAACTTAGTTCAAAGAAGAAGCCACACTTAAGACCCACTATCAGTGAGTTATTGCATGCACTTATGCAGTTTGAGTTTTCACAATGCCAGATCATGTCAAAGGTAACTAAGGGCCTATGGGATTGTCAAGCGGCAGAAGGCAGGTGCCAGATCTACTGTTATCCAGTCTTCTACCTGCAGAGCCTAATTCGGTCCACTCTTCACTACGGCGGTGACGGCATGCGTGCTCAATTGTGTCCAACTCTTTGTGATCCCTTGGACTGTAGCCCAGCAGGCTCCTTTGTCCATGGAATTTTCCAGGCAAGAATACTGGAGTGGGTTGCCACTTCCTACTCCAGGGGATATTCCCAACCCAAGGATTTAACCTGATTCTCTTTTTATCTCCTGCCCTGGCAGGAGGATTCTTTATGGCTTTGCCATGAGAAGCCCAGTATTCACTACATGGCATGCCTAAAAAAGCAACAATAACAAAATGCTATTTTCCCATTCTTTCCAGGAAGGAGTAAAAACTCATTTCTTTAAGACTGCCATTTCTCTAACAATAACGTGTGAACACTTTGGAAGTAAGGTGCCAGAAAGACAAAATAAATGATTTGATTATTTTCTTAATGAAATGTACAATCTGATCAGAAATCTGGCATGGAAACAATGAAATATAACAATATGGTAAGAAGTACACTAAAGAAACGAACCAGGTTTCTGGCTAATAAATAAGGAATGATCAGTTCTGTCTTGCCATGTTCAGTAACTATTCATTCATTTACCATGTGTTCATTTCTTTATTCTTCCTACAAACATGTACAGTGCTAGGTAAACACTGACAACGGAAGTCTCATCCTTGCCTTTGAGGAGCTTAGATTTTGATGAAAAAGAGAAAATGAAGAAATGATATGTGAGCTGCATCTTGAGAGGCAGATACAAGCCAAGCAGAATGCTTCTGGCTTCCGAAACATAAAAAAGGAAAGTTGAGATTCTGAAGGTGAAGAGCGTCACAGCACCCAGGAGATTAGGGGAGAAAGAACGGGGAAGAGAAGTGGAAAAGAGATGAGATGTGCTAAGATACATGACTGACGGGTGGATGGGAGTAAGATTATAAAGGCTCCCAGAGTGACATGATAATGAATTTGTCTGTACTTTTAAAGATTAATAAGAACTTTTCCCAAGATCTATTTATGGAGGAATGATAAGATCAATTCTGATTTTGAGTGCAGAAGTTTGAGGCAAGGCTGTTGGAAGAGTCAGTTTAGGAAGTAAATAAAATAGTTAAAGTGGTTTACGTCAAAAGCCTACTTTTAAACAGTGGGGGTGAGAGGCAAGGACTGGATTGCTAAATTCACAAATCGTCATGATGTGAGACAGAAGGAGCTAGAAATGATGTCTTTTCCAACCGAATGATTAGATGGATGCTGCTGCCTCAGAGGATACATGATGAGGAGCAAGCTCAAGGGATTAATGGGGCACAAAGTTTAGGATATGATGAGTCTGGAAATAACAATTCTTAGGTCCAGAAAAGATGACAGAATGTATTGCACTGAGTTACATACTGTGGCATAGAGTTGAAGCCCAATGAAGGATGTGTTTCATTCTGAAAGGGGGTAGACTAAGAAGAATGAACTTTAAAAGGTTAAAGGAGGAGGAATCATAGGTGAAGAAAAAATAATTAGAAAGGAAGGAGGTGAAGCAGGTAAGTGTAGCAAAAAACTAAAGGTGGGAAAAGTTTCAAGAAAGAACTTGTGGACTGGGGAATAAGACTGATGGTATTTAAGGGTACAAACTTGTCATGAGCAGTAATAAGCCACATGGATTGAATGCATAGTAAAATGAATATGAATAACAAGAGCGTACTATAATTTCGTACTGTGATAAATATTGCTACAATGGCCACCACATTCTATATTATTGATGTATCAAAATAATACATTGTACACCTTAGAATTACAATGCTGTGTATCAAGTACATTCAATTAGAAATAATTTTTAAGTAGTGTCATATATACGTGTAAGTGAATCACTTTACACTTGAAACTAACATAATATTGTAAATTTACTAATTAAAAAACAAAAAGCAGTATCAGGACATGGTTATCAGGTGTTTAGAAACCTAGCATGCCACAGTCAAGTGATCTTAAAAGATGATAAATATTTATTAGTGTGCAGGTTATTGGATATGTCTGCATGTTTCCAAATTTTATGTTACACAAACTAGCTACAAAATTACTTTAGAGTCACTAAAAGTTATCTTAAAATTAAAAAAAAAAAGAAAAAAAAATTTAAAAGAAAGTGTTGGTCAGGATATGATCTAAATGCCCTCTTCACTGGAGTTCACCTGATTTCCCTCATGAAAGTGTAGCTCCCTAGACCCCCACTGTCCTATGGAGCCAGAACCTCAGGGGATATGGCCAGGGAATTTCCATTTTTAAGAAGCAAGCCTTGGGTGTGCTGAATTGTGGAACCAGAGGTCTGCTGAGTCAAAGGCAGAGCAGGACAGCATGATGAGGCCTAAAGAGAGTCATTAAAGAGGTCTGCTGACCCCAAGTGAGCAGCTCAGCAAGCGCCGTGGAAGCAGCACACAGGCGGCGTTTGGCTTCAGAAATACGCTTATGATAAAAGAGGATTGCTGATTATTTTAAGAAAGCAGGCAGGGAAGCTGAGTAAATATGGTTCAAAACAGGTAGAATTATCTGGCTAAAAGAAAAAAATTTGATTTTTCATTCTGTTTAATGTAGTTGAAGGCTTGGAATCACTTTAGAATGTTTTTAGGCAGAGAAAAAGGAACTCATGGGATAAGAGCCAAAGACAGAAGAAAAAGGCGGGAAGTGATACGTGAATATAGATGATGGCGTGAGGATGCACAGGAGGTAGGGTCAAGGGTACAAGGGTGTGGATAGACACATGAGTTTTGAAAGGAATTTCCCAGTGAGGGCAGAGTGTGAGCAGGAGTTTGGGAGGGACACAGATAGTGCTTTTCAACTCTGTTAATATCAAGTAATAACAGCAAAAAACCCTTATTGAGTCCCTGTTGATGGGCTGACACAGCTGCATGTAAGTACACGGAATGCTCTGAAAAGAAAGGGGATGGGGAAGGGGAGCACATGATCAATTATTTCTGATGCAGCCCTCATTTGAAATTCAGTTTTGCTTTTTAAAAAATATATTGTAGACTTTTTTTGTTCAGGAAATGTGGTCACCTTACTGACACTGCTTATAACAGAAACAAATGGCACATAAGCAAAATACTGCCATTTCCAAGGTGTCAATCCGGCTCGACCAAAGAAGTATCTGCTTGGAAAAAAAATGTCAAGAGCATTATGTCTTTTAAAACTCTAGAGATGTGATAGGGATTTCTCTGGCAGTACAGTGCTTAAGATTCTCTTGATTCCACTGTAGGGGCCACAAGTTCCATCTCTGGTTGGGAAGCTAAGATGCCGCGTGCCGAGCAGAAAAAAGAAACAGCAACAAAAACTCTAGGGATGTGATATGTTTCAGGAAGGTATCTGCAATGGAATGTCCTCAAAGATGGATAACCTGCACTCAGAATGACCAAATCTCTCTATTCTGTTACTCCCAGATGGTAAAGAAGGGATTCTCAAGCTAGAATTGGTCGCTTAGGGGTGTCTTCCTGCCACACAGGCCAAAGCTAACTCTCTCCCCACCTCCTCGCTCCCATGACTCTCCAGAAAAATCTGACAGGCTTCTCCGGTCAGGAGCCACCTTTCTGAAGAAACTCTCATAACAAAACTATGCTGAGAATTTGTATTCATTTTTAATTGCTTAAAATAGATATCATCACTTCTGTTACATTTTCTGTAAATCAATGTTTACAAAGGAAAATCTAGTTATGACACCTTCACTTTTCCTTTTTGAATGCTTAAAAGGATTTTCACTATGCTCAGTTCTTGATAGTATCTATATTTCATTAATTATAATAAAACCCCTCATGTTTGAATAACATTTTCGGTGTGTAAAGGCATGTTAAGGTGTGTTACCTTACATTGTTTAAAAAATGTGTATTAAAAATTATATTTATATTCTATAATATATTCAATCGATAGGGAACAGAAAACATGCATTACAATATATTTCTCATGACTTGTAATTCCATTCAAGATAAGACTTCTTTAATTAGCTTTCTAAGTATAATTTGTACCTGTCTTGAGAGCCTTTGAAACATTAGCCTTGAACAATAATTTCAAGCACTTTTACACACAACCCACTCACATTTCTCTCATACATCAGACAAAATTCACCTGAAGGTCAGTTAGAGAAGCTACTGGGTATAAAGTTCAGGATGCATATCCTATTAACAATGATCATGGCATGGGCTTGGGGTTTAACATGACCTTGGCCTTCCTGCCTCAGTGTCCCATATGGAAAGGACAGTCTACAATCAATAAAGCCACTGGAATAGGGCTGAAGAGTGGCTCATTGATCTGAGATGTCTGTCTTGGTTTTGCCCCAGTTAAGAATGTCCTCGCAGGAACCTCTCCCACTGGACCAGCTTCCTGTCTTCAGATCTGATAGGATGGGAATGCTGACCATGCTTTGGGATGGGGCTTTACAATAAACTTACAATAGCATCAGGCTTTTGTGTAGAGCTAAAGGCTTTGAGTTGGTGATGGACAGGGAGGCCTGGCATGTTGCAATTCATGGGGTCGCAAAGAGTCAGACACGACTGAGCGACTGAACTGAACTGAACTGAAAGGCTTCGAGGGTACCTCACTCAGTGCCTGCTTCCTTCTTGCTGCTGCTGCTGCTGCTAAGTCGCATCAGTTGTGTCTGACTCTGGGCAACCCCATAGACGGCAGCCCATCAGGCTCCCCTGCCCCTGGGATTCTCCAGGCAAGAACACTGGAGTGGGTTGCCATTTCCTTCTCCAATGCATGAAAGTGAAAAGTGAAAGTGAAGTCGCTCAGTCGTGTCCGACTCTTCGTGACCCTGTGGACTGCAGCCCACCAGGCTCCTCCATCCATGAGATTTTCCAGGCAAGAGTACTGGAGTGGGGTGCCATCGCCTTCTCCTTACTCTTGTTCAAACTCTCTGTTGTTATTTATGCCCGTGTTCTTCCTTCCCATGGGAAATTCCCTGGAAAGCTAGAACTGTGAATTTCTACTTTGAGTTTTCTCTTTCCATTTTCGGCTGCCATACTAAGCTCAGTACCTTGCACAAAGCTGGGTTCTATTTAAATATCTACTTTCCCTGATGGCTCAGAGGGTAAAGAATTTGCCTGCAATGCAGGAAGACACAGCAGATACAGGGTCAATCTTTGAGTCAGGAAGATACCCTGGAGAAGGAAATGGCAACCCATTCTAGTATTCTTGCCTGAAAAATCCCATGGACAGAGGAGTCTGGCAGGCTACTGCCGAACAGGTCACAAAGAGTCGGACCTGAAAGAGTGACTAAGCAAGCAAGCAAACATTAATAACTGGTATTCTAATTAAAATATTTTTATTTTGTTAACATATTTTATTTGACATTAAATGTATACTTAAATTTTCTTCTAGATCATTTGCTAATGATATATTTGTTAAGGACAAAAATTAATTGATTTTCTTAGTTCAAAATTCACTTACAAAAATGAACCAAGACACAAAGGCTATGAATAAACACTGTTCCACCGGATATTATCTACAGTAGCCAAATAATTTACAGATCAGTAATCCTGTATAGTATTGAAGGAGTTCCAGTAGTCAGAGCAGTTAGTGTACTATGTCAAGGGCATTGTGACATGGAAATGCTTGTTCATATAGTCCATTAAGGACAAGTTCCTCTTTCAAATGAATGTGTAAATCTTAGTAAAGTCAGGGAGGTTGAACGCTTAAGTGGTTCTCCCTTCCCATTTTAAAAAAAGTGCACTTTACCACAAATAGCAAAATACATTGTGTGCGTAAGCGTTGGGGTGGGGGGAGGGGTGCTGATATGAGCTGAGAGGAGGTGGGGGATAAAGTTCCCATACATCACCCTTGAGCTATTAAAGTTGATATTGGTGGGACAAGGGATCATTCTTTTTTCAGAGAAATGTCCTATTTTTTTTTTCATTATTTCTTTAAAGGCAACTTTGACTAAAGTGTCAACAATAGTTTTATTTATCTATCATTGTAAGAAGCTTGAGCAACATTCTTTTTGGTAGCATCCAGGATTATAATTCAAAATAAGTGTTTACGGATGTCACTTGTCTGGGTAAGTTTAGCAAACCTGGTCTATCTGTAAGTCCCTGCACCTGGTCCCTCTTTCAGAGTCCCCTGTGCTTCCTGAGTATTTGATCTTTCTTGCGAAGGGTTCTAATACCAAATCCAGTTGTACGGCTTCTTAATATTGCCACATGAATACACACATATACGCATACATACATACACATTTCATATATACCTCACTACTTTCCTTCAGACAAATTTAGTATTACATACACCAAAACCAAAAAAAAAAAAAAAAAAAATTCATGTGCTCAATATATCAGAACCAAAAGTACCATTAATAAATTCTACCCATCAATAGGGGTTTATTTGGGCTATGTTATGGTACAAAAAAAAGTTGAAAAATAAAGTGAAAATTCCTGATGTAATGTTATTCTAACTGAATAAAAATCATTAGGTAAATATCTGCATTATGCAGTAAATTACCATTTTAGACATGCATTTCCCCATTTGCACATACGTTTGAAAACCTTTATACTAGTCAGTGACCAATACCTACTGCCATACCTAAAGAGAAACAACTTTCTCTCATACACACAACCCTCCAGGCTGCTGAAACATGAGAGATTATTTTATTTCATAAACGGAACACTTTCAGTTACAAAGCTGTGAACTGGCCATGACTGAATTTTAGTTTTAGCAGCAGCCGTCCTTGAAATAACAGACGGTGGACTGACAGGATCTTTCCACTGGACCTTGTTTCTGAATCCCTTTCCTGTGTCTCAGACTCTCTACTGTAACCATACCCCCCATGTGACGATTCTAATCCAGAGACAACTGGATACCGAGCCATGACAAAGCCCGTTAACCTTTCCATCTAGCTTCACAGGCCAGCAGAGGGACAAGAAAAACCAACAAATAACTCTTAGGAGTGCATGGCCAACAACCTCCTAACACCAGTCAGCCCCACTTCACACCGGCAAAAACAATTACGGACTAAAACGCCAGCATCCATCCTATCACCCCTACGTAACAAGAAAGTTATGCCCAAGGGAAGAAACTCAAGGAGGTGCCTGCCTTGCGACATTGCAGTTACAGTCCGGGAGGTCTGCATCCGCACAGCCATCGTCTGCCATCCTCGGGCCACAAGAATCTTCCGCCACCACCATGAAGTATCCACTTGCAAAAGTTAGGTTTGCAGAGCAAAAGGCTGAATCTTGCGTGGGGATGAAAGGTTCCCTGGTCTGTGTATGGAAGTATGAAAATGCTCCCTCCAGACAAATGTTGGTAAGTCTCTGCCTGATAATATGACACTGAGCAGTGAGTGACAAGTGGTCATGCTTCTAAATAAAACCTACATTCATTAACATGTGCCAGGCTTGATCTCCTGGAATGTAGGCCACGAGGGTAAGAAGGGGAAAGGCTCAGGGTAATCTGGAAGGAGGGGGAGGCTCCAGGTCTAAAGAAAGAAGGGAGCAGAAATAAGACTGGCTGCAGACACATCGCCATTCTGGAAGGACCTTCCCCCTTTTCTAGCAGGCAGTCTGTTAAGTTGGAAAAGATATTTGAAAAGACAAATGACCCAAACACAAACAAGCAAAACCGCAAACTGTAATAGCAAAAAGGAGCAACTTCTATTTTTCTTCAGTTTGCTTGCCAGCTAAGTGATGTAAGTAGGAGTCTAAGGGGTTGTTTGGGAAGATGGGATGGGCAAGAAATTCTGCTCAAAAGTGATTGGTCTTCACCTTGACAAATTACTCATCCTCTCAGTACTTCAATTATATGGTGTAAAAGGTTATCAGGAGGATTAAATGAGGTGGTACCTGTAAACCACTTAGCACCTCCCTGACTGTAACTGCAATGTTGAAAGGCAGGCACCTCCTTGACTTTCTTCCTTTGGGCATAACTTTCTTGTTACTGGGGGTGATAGGATGGATGCTGGCGTTTTAATCCATAATTGTTTTTGCCAGTGTGAAGTGGGGCTGACTGGTGCTAGGAGGTTGTTGGCCATGGACTCCTAAGAGTTATTCTTAGCACAATATATTTATTCCAATGAACTAAATATAAGGCAAAGCTTTATAGACAATTTGAGCAGGAAAAGGAATGAAGAAATACCATTCTCCACTTACCTCAACCTTTGTCCTTTTAAAACTAATGATATAAAGTGACAAAAATAACATGTTCATTTTAAGGTAATTAAAAAAAATGTTCATTCGCTTTGTGGAATTTCAGTTAACTTGGGGGGGGGGGATGGAATTGCAAGAATTTCTAAATTTTCTGCACTGATTCTATATAAACTTCATAATTTAAGCTTTTAAAGAAAATAAGCTCCCAAGTGATTCATTACTGGTAATTAAAAAAAGAAATGTGACCAATGCTGTCTGCTTTAAATCCTTTGAGGATTTTAAAATACATATACACAAATGACTTATGAATAAATAAATAGGCAATAAACATTTGCTAAGCTTTTTTTAAGGCCAATATGATGTTTTAACTAAAATAAAACAAAGCACTTGGTTCTAGTTATATGAGTTGATTGCTTTTAAAATAATAATACATTTTCTCTATAAAAGAAACAAACCTGAATTTTTACATTAAAAAAAATCCAGAAAACTTAAGTTAAAAATAAAATTATTTTTAAAATGCTATTAAAGATATAATATTTTTATTCTTTATAAAACAATCACTTCACTGATATATTATTTTCATCAAGATGGAAAATATTGGTTGCAATTCCATAATAGAAGGTAAATTTGTTTTTTCTTGATTACTACCAACATTAAAAAAAAACTGAGACCTTTAAAATTTCTTATTGTCATTATTTCCTTAGAAAATTCCCTTTTACTATATTTGCATTTTTCCATGGGTTACTTTTTTTTTCCATGTTCACTATTCTTAGCACAATATATTTATTCCAATGAACTAAATATAAGGCAAGGCTTTACAGACATGTTTATCATAGTAGCAAAAAATGACAATAATATAAAGTTTCATTGGTAGGGAAAATACTAGATAAGTCACATTATATAAAACTATGGAATGATCTAAAAGAATAAGATTGGCACATATAGTATATGAAAGTATACATGATCCTTTCCCCTGTGTTGTCTCACTGGAGAAGTGGCAGTTATTTTAATGAACATTTTGAAAATGAGGAATCCGAGACTCAGAGAGGTTATACAGTAAGCCCTAGGTCACACAGCCAGAGCAAGGTGAACTAAAGCTAGGATGGTGTCACTTCTGAGCTTGCTGCATCAAAGCATTTCCGATTCTGGCTTGACTTTTCTGAATGGATCACCATGAGGTAATACCAGCTACAAATTCCAAGAATTACTTTTTCTTTTTCTTCTAGTTTGGGCAGAGCTCCCACTGGACTGAAATTCCTACTGGGGGCAGCTGATTCAACTTTGCAAAGCCCTCCTTATTCTCCATGAGCCTCTAAACTCCCTCTAGGATGAGAGCTGACATTTATTGATTGAGCTGCTTCACTGTGCTAAGTGGTTTACAGGTACCACCTCATTTAATCCTCCTGATAACCTTCTACACCATATAATTGAAGTACTGAGAGGATGAGTAATTCATCAAATATCACAGTGCAGGTGAAGCAGAAACATTTTATTATTCAAGCAAGTGAAGCCCCAGGCCCAGGCTCTGCTGTATTACTATCTGCATGGAGGGTGCTTTTCACATGCTGTGTCTCAGGCTGAGAAGCTCAACAAAACACTGGAGGGACTACTACCTGCAAAGAACTACATTAGGTTCTGGGGTTACTGTGGCCATCAAGCTTGATACACTGAACATTTCAACAGAGGAAAGAAACTTTCAGTAATCTTCAAAATGGGATATTGATTATAAACAAGGGAACTGCTACCGACCGTGTACAGAAAGCCTAGATAAGAAGTAAAGTAAAGTAAGTAAAGTCGCTCAGTCGTGTCCGACTCTTTGTGACCCCATGGACACCAGGCTCCTCCGTCCATGGGATTTTCTAGGCAAGAGTACTGGAGTGGGTTGCCTTCTCCTTCTCCAGGGAACTTCCCAACCCAGGGATCGAACCTAGGTCTACCCGCATTGTAGACAGACACTTTAGCTTTACCGTCTGAGCTACCAGATAAGAAGGGTGTGATCTAATCTGGAGAAAAGGAAGAACATGAAGAAGAATTAGGAGCTGGCTGGTCCAGACAGAGAGAGAGAGGGCAGGAAGATGAAACAGAAGAGGGGAGGCTCTCAGGTGAACAGCCCTGAATCCTTGCTTTATCACTTATGTTTGGGGAATCCTTTTCTTTTTCATCTTTATATCCCCAGAGGTGTCTGGAAACTATGCCCGACTACCTGCTTTGGTAATAAGATGTTATTGGAATCTAGTATGTTTCTCTACACACTGCCTAAGGCTGCTTTTGGGATTTTTCGGCAGAGGGCTTTGTCAGAGGCTGTTCTGCCCACAAAGCCTTGAATATTAGTCATATAGTAATCCAGTCCTGAGAGAGTTTGCAGCTTCTGCCATGTGGCAATATGCAGAGGAAGTATTAATACTTAATACACTTTTGTATACAGGAGGCATTCCATAGTTTTTAAAAATTGTATTTGTTTTTCCTGTTTTTGAGGTCCATGAATTATGGTAAAGTGGACATGATCAAGCAGGAGATGGAAAGAGTGAACATTGACATCTTAGGAATCAGTGAACTAAAATGGATGGCGAATTTAATTCAGACGACCATTACATCCATTACTATGGGCAAGCTGCTGCTGCTGCTAAGTCGCTTCAGTCGTGTCCAACTCTGTGTGACCCATGCTGCTGCTGCTAAGTTGCTTCAGTCGTGTCCGACACTGTGAGACCCCATGGACGGCAGCCCATCAGGCTCCCCTATCCCTGGGATTCTCCAGGCAAGAACACTGGGGCGGGTTGCCATTTCCTTCTCCAGTGCAGGAAAGTGAAAAACGAAAGTGAAATCGCTTAGTCGTGTCCGACTCATCGCGACCCCATGGACTGCTACCAGGCTCCTCTGTCCATGGGATTTTCCAGGCAAGAGTACTGGACTGGGGTGCCATTGCCTTCTCCACTATGGACAAGAAGATCCTAGAAAAAATGAAGTAGCTCTCGTAGTTAACGAAAGAGTCCAAAATTCAGTGCTTGGGTGCAATCTCAAAAACAACAGAATGATTTCAGTTTGGTTCCAAGGCAAATCATTCATTATCATAAGTAATCCAAGTCTGTGCCCCAAACACAAACACTGAAGAAGCTTAAGTTGACTGGTTCTATAAATACCTACAAGATCTTCTAGAATGACACCCAAAACAATGTCATTTTCATCACAGGGGATTGGAATGCAAAAGTAGGAAGTCAAAGATACCTGGAGTAACAGCAAGTTTGGTCTTGGAGTACAAAATGAAGCAGGGCAAAGGCTAACAGAGTTTTGTCAAGAGAACACATTGGTCATAGCAAATATCCTCTTCCAACAATACAAGAGAAGTCTCTACACAGGGACATCACCAGATCGTCAATACCAAAATGAGACTGACTATATTCTTTGCACTTAAAGATGGAGAAATTCTATACAGCCAGCAAGAACAAGACCCGGAGCTGACTGTGGCTCAGCTCCTTATTGTAAAATTCAGGCTTAAATTGAAAAAAGTAGGAAAAACCACCATGTGATTCAGGTATGACCTAAATCAAATTCCTTATGATTATACAGTGGAGGCAACAAATAGATTCAAGGGATGAGATCTGATAGAAAGAGTGCCTGAAGAACTATGGACAGAGGTTCGTGACATTGTAAAGGAGGTGACCAAAATGATCCCAAAGAAAAAGAAATGGAAAGCAGAGTGGAGGCCTTACAAATAACTGAAAAAGAAGAGAAGCGAAAGGCAAGGGAGAAAGGGAAAGATATACCCAACTGAATGCAGAGTTCTAGAGAACAGCAAGGAGAGATAAGAAGGTCTTCTTAAATGAACAGTGCAAAGAAGTAGAGGAAAACAATAGAAAAGGAAACTGATGATCTCTTCTATAAAATTGGAGATATCAAGGGAACATTTCATGCAAGGATGGGCACAATAAAGGACAGAAACAGTATGGACCTAACAAAAGCAAAAGAGCTTAAGAAGAGGTGTAAGAATACACAGAAGAAATTTACAAAAAAGATCTTAATGACCCAGATAACCATGAAGGTGTGGTCATTCACCTAGAGCCAGACAACCTGGAGTCTGAAGTCAAGTGGGCCTTAGGAAGCATCACTACAAACAAGGCTAGTGGAGGTGATGGAATTCCAGCTGAGCTATTTAAAACTTCTAAAATAGAATGCTATAAAAGTGCTGCATTCGATATGCAAGAAAATTTGGAAAACTCAGCAATGAGTGGCCACAGGACTGGAAAAGGTCAGTTTGCATTCTAATCTCAAAGAATGGCAGTGCCAAAGAATGTTCTAACTACCAAACAATTGTGCTCATTTCATACGCTAGTAAGGTTATGCTCAAAATCCTTCAAGCTGGGCTTTAGCACTATGTGAACTGAGAACTTGCAGATGTACAAGCTGGATTTAGAAAAGGCAGAGATCAAATTGCCAACATATGCTGGATCATAGAGAAATCAGGGGAATTCCAGAAGAACATTTACTTCTGCTTCATCAACTACATTAAAGCCTTTAATGGTGTGGATCACAACAAACTGTGGAAAATTCTTAAAGATATGGGAATACCAGACCATCTCACCTGTCTCCTGAGAAATCTGTAGGCAGGTCAAGAAGCAACAGTTAAAACTGAACATGGAACAATGGACTGGTTCAAAATTGGGAAAGGAGTACGACAAGGCTGTATATTGTTGTCCTGCTTATTTAACTTATGTGCAGAGTACATCATGTGAAATGCTAGGCTGGATGAATCACAAAATGGAATTAAGATTGCCAGGAGAAATATCAACAACCTCAGATATGCAGATAATACCACTTTAGTGGCAGAAAATGAAGAGGAACTCAAGAGACTCTTGTTGAGGGTCAATGAGGAAGTGAAAAAGATGGCTTAAAACTCATCATTCAAAGAACTAAGATCATGGCACCTTGTTTCATCACTTCATGGCAAATAGAAAGGGAAAAGATGGAGCTACTGAGAGGTTTTATTTTCTTGGGCTCTAAAATCACTGCAGGTGGTAACTACAGGCATGAAATTAAAAGACACTTGCTCCTTGGAAGGAAAGCTATGACAAACCTAGATATCCTATTAAAAAGCAGAGACATTATTTCGCCAACAAAGGTCCATATAGTCAGATCAGAGCTATGATTTTTTTCAGTAGTGATGTACATATGTGAGAGTTGGGCAGTAAAGAAGGCTGAGTGCTGAAGAACTTAATGCTTAGGAACTGTGGTGCTGGAGAAGACTCTTGAGAGTCCCTCTTGAGAGCAAGGAAATCAAACCAATCAATCCTAAATGAAATCAACCCTGAAGATTCACTGGGAGGACTGCTGGTGAAGCTCCAATCCTTTGGCTACTTGATTCGAAGAGACGACTCATTGGGAAAGACCTTGATGTTGGGAAAGATTGATGGCAAAAGGAGAAGCGAGCAACAGAGGATGAGATGGTTGGATGGCATTACCGACTCAACGGATGTGAATTTGAACAAACTCGGAGATAGTGAAGGACTATCGGGTGTGTTGCAGTTCATGGGGTCACAAAGAGTTGGACACAACTTAGTGACTGAGCAACAACAATGATGAAAGGTGCAGAGTTCTGTGAACATACTAAAATTCACGGAATTGAATACTGTTGATAGATAAGTTGTACGGTATGTGAATTATATCTCAATAAAGCTGTTATTAAAATAATAACTTTACTGGATTCCCTGGTAACTCGGATGGTAAAGAATCCGCCTGCAATGCAGGAGACCTGGGTTTGATCCCTAGGTTGGAAAGATCCCCTGAAGTAGGAAATGGCAAGCCACTCCAGTATTCTTGCCTGAGAAATTCCATGGACAGAGGAGCCTGGAGGGCAAATGTCCATAGGATCTCAAAGAGTTGGGGGACTAACAATTTCATTATTGAAGTAACACATAACTAATGTGTGCTTTGTTTTGGTAACGAGTATTTTAGGTTTGGTGAGGAGAGAAGACTATTCTTCTATCGGAGAGTCCAGTTAACTAAAAAAAAGGAAAGTCATCACAACAGAGGAAACAACTTCAATCTGACCTTCCTAGATACCAAGATGGGAAATGTTGAATAAAGCATTCTCTATTTATTAGAAGCTCTGAACAACTAAGGCTACAGGACATTTTCTGTCAGTCCAGGCTCTGGAAAATTGCCATTTGGGTTTTTGCATAGGGTTCAGAAATGAGAGCTAGAATCCTTGAAGACAGTATTACAGAAATTATCAGTTATACTGATGACTGTTAATTACATCAACTCTTAATTAAAGGTGAAAGCTCAGAAATGCTTTCGTCTAGGCTAGCACTGACCAACAGAGCTTTCTGGGATGATGAAAATGTTCTGTGTCTGCAGGATCCAATAAGGTGGCCACTCTCCTCGTGTGGTTTCTGAGCACTGGAAACGTGCCTTGTGCAACTGACCATAATTAAAATTTAATTCTAAATGAATTGTATTCCATTTCAGCTCATTTAAATAGCCATTAAATAGCATGTAGCCAGTCACTGTTATGTTGGACTGAGTAGGACTAGAAAGCATACTGGAACCTTATCCATTGAGCCCTAAAAATAACTGCAAATTTTTTTGTTATCTTAAAAAGCTGACAATGCTTGGTGACAGTTTAAAAATTCAATGCAAAACACATCTACTGTGCACTTAGAATGGTTTAAACTAGCTAATCAACTAGTAATAGGAAGCTGACTCAAAGGTATGCATTCTATTCGTACATAACAGGTTATTATCTGTGAATCTTCTTTCTTCCCCCCCCCCCCATTTTCTGTTAGCTGGAAAGCTGTTCACCTGAAAATATGATCATCTTCAATAACAACTTCTCTATTCCCCCAAAAGCACCAAAACAACATAAAAATATCAAAAGACAAGTTATGTTCTGGTTTAATGAATCAATGTTAAAAAATTTTTTTAGAAGAGGGAGGCGGATGGAATGAGACTGAATCATAGAAACTTGTATTTCAACTGGCAGGTCACAGTTGAAGACGGGTGTGGGAGATGGGCATCTAGCCTGTGCACTAGCAAAATGCCAGTAAACCAAACAATGGAAAGAAAGCAAATGTGATGGCTGAGAGCCATTTAGGAGACACTCCAAGAACTATGAATTCAGCGTGGCCTTAAACCTCAGGACAAACCAACAGTCAGTATGTCATACCGTCCATGTTGGAAAGAGACAATTAGAAATGGACAATATGTATTACATCTGTGTATCAGTCATGTCCGACTCTTAGTGACCCCATGGACTGTAGCCCACCAGGCTCCTCTGTCCATGAGGTTCTCCAGGCAAGAATACTGGAGTGGCTTGCCATTTCCTAACCTAGGGGATCTTCCCAACCCAGGGATTGAACCCATGTCTCTTGAGTCTCCTGCATCACAGGCAGATACTTTACTGGGCCACCTAGGAAGCCTGTATACCCTGTATTCAATTGATTCAAATTTACTGATATGTCTTTGGAAGAATAAACTAAGTAATATCTAAAAAAATTCTTGATTAAATAAACTATACAGAGGACTTCCTAAGTAGTCCAGTGGTTAAGACTCTTCCCTTCTAATGCAGGGGTGAAGGTTCAGTTCCTGGTAGGGGAACTAAGATCCCACAGGCCATGTCATGTGGCCAAAAATACCCCCAAAAAACAAAAATGAACAAACAAGAACTACACAGAAAAGTTATAAATAAGCATGACTTTGAGGAGTAAACACCTAGTTCATTTTATATAATGTTGTCCAACAGCTGGGCATACACTAAACTAATTGCTTGTGATTAAATTTTATTAAATTAAAAAAATTTTGATTTCATGCAGCCCCATATTCCACAGCATTGAAGCACTAAAAATTGGAAAAGAATATTAGCTACTTTAACATGGCATTGCAAATTACCATGGATCACATGGCAATGCAAATCAATCTTTGAGTCATAATCCGACCAAAAAAAATCCAGGGATGTTTACCAAGTAGGTGGCTCCCAAAGAAGGGTATTTTTTAGCACAAAGGCTTCAGATCCTCCCTCTGAAATAAGGTTTGGTTATCAGTGCCTGAGAAGTGAGGCTAAACATGGTATTGAGGTTCTAAAACCTACATATGCCTAAATACTTCAAGTAGTTTAAGCTGAACCGTTAAGTTTCCATCTCTTTATATACTTTTATCAGGGCATTTAGTGAGTCATTTTACTTGAATTCTTTGCATGTCTATATGCCCACTTGAAGAAAAGGGCCTCTGTCTTTGTATCCCCGAAATCTCTCACAGTCACTATCAGTCCTTTACAAACAGAACTGGAAAGTTCGGTTATAGAAATAAATTGTTGTCATTGTTCAGCCACTAAATCAGTCTGACTCTTGAGACCCCACGGACTGTAGCCTGCCAAGCTCCTCTGTCTATGGGATTTCCCAGGCAACAATACTGGGGTGGGTTGTCATTTCTTCTTCAAGGGATCTTCCTGACCCAGGGATCGAACTCACGTCTCCTGCATTGGCAGGTGGGTTCTTTATCACTAAGGCACCAGGAAGTCCTGTAGAAATAAATAACAACCTAATTTCCTTTTAATTGCATTTCTTAGAACAGGGACAAAGAAGTCACAAACTTGGCAGGCAGAACTGTGCAGGCCATGGGCTGTAGAGTCAAAGAATGCAGACTCTGCCACTCAGTATGTGCATGACCAGGAGCAAGCCTGAGCCTCAGTATTCCACACCTGGAAAATGGGTATAACAATAATACCCATCTCAAAGGATGTTGTAAACACATAAAAAGATGCACATGAAGCCTATAATGTGGTCACTGGGACAAGCTAAAGGTTCAGTGTTAGCTACTAGAGTCCTGCTGTCTAACATTTTAAAACCTGGGTAACACTTGTTCCCTTTTTATTATATTCTTACCAAAATTATAGCCTCATCTGCTTCATAAATTAGACCCTTTTTGATAACTCCCTTATAGAAAAAACCTAAACTAAATGTTTTCAAAATCAACATATGGAATTGTCATGCCCATATGCAGTTTTTAGGGGCACACAGTATTCAAAAGGCACTATTTCACATCTACCTTCATTGTTAGGGGAAATAATCCAGATTTTTTATAAAGTGTATTGTGGGATGGCTCCAAAACAACTGTGAATCAGAAGCATTTGTGACATTCTAACTCTCCTAACTTCTATAAAGAAGACTGTCCATTCAAATATTCATCCATACATTCATGCAAATATTTACTGAGTCCAAACTGTGTTCAGGCACTGTTTTTGGTGCTAGTGATAGCCAGTGAACAGAACGGACAAAGACGCCTGCCCTCATGGAGGCTATAGGCCCACAGGAAGCAAAGTTCACTTCAAATAAAGCATCTATCCAGCTTTTCCCTTTAAAAATAACCCTTATGTCAGATAACAGAATAGTTCATTCAAGCATATCAGACTTATATACTGCTAGTAAAGTTTCTCAGATGTTATTTTTTCTTTTTGACTTTTATATTTCTCTCACTCTGCCTTCTGAAATGGAGCAGAACCCTATGGTCCTTGCACCCCCCCACCTCCCACCCATGTCCTCTGCCTGCCTTTTGTCTTTGGAAAACCTTAGTCAAAGAATAAGTTTAATCAGAGAAGTAAGAACTGTGGAAACAAAGGAAAATAGAGAAGACTAAATAATAATAATGTGGTCATTAAGCATAGTCAAGGACCTTTAGTCCTTTCTCAAGGGCTATAGATAATATTCTGAGCCATATCCTGTGAGCTGTCTTATAGATACCACAACACCAGGTGGAGAAGTTACCTACATGGTGATCAGACTGTACCCAGAACATGAGTTGTCACAATTCTGAGAACTGGCCACAAAGAAATGGGAACAAATGGACCTTGGCACTGAAGATTAACTGCACCTAAACTAAAACAATCAAAATGACACTGGTCAGACCACCGATGACCAATCTGAAGATGACTGTCGGAGCTGAATGTGCTGTTTCTGCATGTAGCCCCCTCCTTCTGTCTATAAAAGCTCTTGCCCCCTGGTTGCTGTGTGTGTGTGTGTGTGTATGTGTGTGTGTGTGTGGTGGTGCGGGGGGAGTTGGCCTTTGGACAGATGTCCACCCCACCTCCCCAAGTTGGTGGCATCTGAAATACAGCAAACTTTCCTTTTCACCAACCTGGCCTGTTTATTGCCTTTTGAGCAGTGAGCAGCTGTACCCCACCTTGCCCTTTCAGTAACAATTCCACAACAAAAATTGATGTAATATTCCTCTCAGACAAGAAGCAGATGCTTACAGATATCACTAAAGCTAAGTACAAAATACAGTAATGCAGCAGGTTATTTTTACATCTAAGCAAAGTGACAATAATTAGCTTCATTCCCACATCTTACTAATAAGAAATATAGTAGGAATATAATTTTATATATTTTATAAATATATATAATATATAAATATACACTGTATGTATAATATAATATAATATATATGTATATATATTTTTTGTCATTTCAGACAAACACACCCTCCACAGATACTTGTCAGTGGTTTCACTTTCTTTCTTATAGGAAGTTGAGTACTATGAAGCCTCAGAATAATGACTTTTCCCTCGGGAACGGATTTTGGTTGGATATGACTTTCTCTCTTTTAGTTAAATGAAAACACCACTGAATTTGTGAAGCAAGAACGGGAATTTTAGAGTT
Organism: Ovis aries; assembly: GCF_016772045.2. Taxonomy (NCBI): domain Eukaryota; kingdom Metazoa; phylum Chordata; class Mammalia; order Artiodactyla; family Bovidae; genus Ovis; species Ovis aries. The sequence goes on from NC_056061.1 coordinate 76,978,500, forward strand.
AATGAAAGTGACATTTATGAGACAAACATGAACTAAAGCAGTGGGATGAGGAACGCAGAGATTTATCAGATGACTTGCAGCTGAAATGGAAGGTGGCCTGAAGGCGCTGAGATTCTGCACATGTGTCCTGTTGACAGGGGTTCTTTTTACCTGGCTGCCATGAGGTCCAGCAGGTGCTGCCACCGGTCATTGATCTTGCCAAGTTTGTACTCAATCTCAGACGCTTTGCTTTCGTGGCTGGCTCGGGCCAGCCGTTCTCCCATTTGCTGGAGCTGTATTTTGTTCTCTTGGGCAACTGCAATTTCCTCTTGATAATCCTGAGTAATAAATAGCAATCACAGAGGTCAGAAAGCATGCTCTTGATGTAGTCAGCCTAGCTCTACTAGAAACAGGGTAATTACAGTTTTCTACAGCTTGGAAATAGTTTGGGCATCGGGAACGCTATGTGAATATGAGTCCTAGTACACAGGAAGTAATGGTACCTGCTATTTTCAGTATTTAGGCAAAGTCCAGATTTTCAGTACATAGGCAAAGTGCAGATTGAATTTTCATATAGATGTTTTTAAAGGGAATAGATGTTCTTAAAGGGGGGGCTTCTTTTTACTTAAAATAGGCATTTAAAAAATGTAAGTATATACATAGAAGCAAAAGACAAAACTTGAAGAATTTCAATGCTGGGAAGTTATACCTTATTGCTGTAATCACCAACCACGTTATATTTAGAATCAATCCTCCTACAAGTTAACTGCCAAGAGGCTTATAAGATGTGTCTGCATGTATGTATATCTATATATATATGTGTGTGTGTGCCTGTGTGAGTGAATGTCGACTGTTACTTGTGTAGAATGTTTTAAAAGATTACTTTCATTTTAAGGAGCTATCCTCTATACGGTGTAAAATACTGATTTTATAACCCATAAATCATTGACATAAGTCTTCTCATAGAGGATCAGTGGGCCTCAAATCTCCCTCATTTACCCAGTTTCTATAGGAGCTCCTCCGAAAGACTGTTTTAGGTAAGCAGGACAGGCTCTCAATACGGTCTATAGTAAGGTCACTGAGATAGACCACTGAACAGTATGATTTAAGGGATGATAAAGGCCATCTCCTCTTGACCCCTATCTGTGCCCCTCTTCCCTCCCCCCAGCCTCTGGACCAATGGTCCTCTTAGTTTCTTGTCATAGTGACAGCATCCAAAATTTAGAATCAACTTTTTCATTTTTGGTTTAAGCGTCTGTTAGGCAGGCAGCAAATATTTTCTCATGAAAATAATATACAAACACAGGTATTATAAGGCTATGGGTATTTCAACCTTCTATTGCTCTAAAATTACCTTGGGAACAGAGTTACCTTTTCAAGTCAGTAAAATGGGCCCCCAAAGAATGGGAGGAGCCAGTGAAATTTCATTCAATTCAGGGTTGAATGCTGTCCTCAGGCTCAGTACCCCACCCACTCACCTTTCTATGTTACTTCAACCCGGTGGGAGTCAAAGACCAATGAAATGAATGCTTATTAATAGTTACAATATGCCATTACAAATTTGAGATCATTTTACTGAGAAACGTTTAATGTCAATGGAATCACTCTAACCCTAGAAGAGCACTTATAGTAAAATAATCTGCCTACGTTGTCTTTTAAAGCAAAATGCTGAGTGTTAATGCCAGTAGGTACCCATATCATAGTTACAGTCTGTTTATTAATTTCTTTATCCTAAGTTGAAAAAATTACCAAGACTATTATTTTTCTTTACAAAAGAGACACCACATAGTGCAAGCTCATGAAGATTTTTTTAGAGTCCATAACTTATTATATATGTATACAAAATGGTATAGTTGATATTTTAAATGTTACTAAAGAGTATAACAAAATTATCTGTGTGTCAAGGTACAGTTTTTCTAAATTTTAAATTATGATTGCATTTTGCTCAAGAGACAGTTTTTTCCATACCCCCAAAACATGGATCTTAAATTTCATGATAAAATTAATTGGAGTATAAATACACTTGGTCAAAATTTATTCTATAGCAAATTTCACTATAAGACCTATTACATTAGTCATGTCTAATAGAACATTCTCTGACACCCATAAGCCAGCAAAGGGTAGAACTGTTACAGATGCTTAAATGAAATATGTATTGTCTCAGACCACATTTTAAAGCTTTACAATATTAAATACATTGGGTTAATCAAAAAGTTCATTTGGGTTTTTCCATAAGATGTTCTATTGAAATGCTGATGCTTAGAATTTACACTTTTAAGTGTAAACCTATAAAGTTATTGATATCACATCTTGGCTTTGGAGTTTTTGTTTTTCTGTATATGTGCCTGTGCACACCCATCGAGAAAAAAAAAATACAATTCCCAAAGCCAACATATAAATAACTTCATAGACAAAGAGAATTTTTCCTAATACTTATTTATATATTTTTTCAGAATGAGTGAAGCTATTGTTTATTTATTCAATAAATAATGGCTGAGTACTTCCGAGAAGTCAGGAGCTACACCAGTGAACAAAACTGACGAAGTTCCTGTTCCCATAAAGCTCACAGTCCAGTGGGGCTTCCAGTGTAGACAGATAGCAAACAAATAAATCAGGAACATGCCCGGTATCTCAGGTGGCAATAAGTGCTTAAGAGAAATATAAAATTTAAATGATTAATTGTTCAAATGCAGTGTGGAAACACCACTGGAACCATCAAAAACATTTTAAAATGCTATTAAATCTCACCAATCCTATATAGACATGAAAAACATTCTTGATACATTTGAACATAAAAAAAATACTCTCATCATCATATATAACTTGAAATTAAGATGAAGCTAAAATTCCCAGAAAAGTTCTCATTCCTGTAACTGTCTATAAATCATGTTTTATAGAGAAAATGTCAGTTTAATGGGTCCTAGGAATTTTTTCTTTTAGTTCCTCTCTAGTGATTTTTACCTCTTTAAAAACAAACAATAAATCAATTATACTCTGATTAAAAACAAAGAAAACGAATACACATAAATAATTCCTACTGAACAGGCAGACAGAATCCAAAAACTGAATGTTATCTATCAGCAGACAATCTATTTCATCACAAATTGAAAATATTCTATATAATTTATATGCCAAGGAAGCCTTTCCAGGCACATTAATTTTATATCAAAAAGATGAAGTGTTTGTAACAGAGCTCTCCTTTGTCAGGAAAGTAACTAGGAGTAAGGCCATCTTCTGTACCAATGCCTAAACACTACAGAGAGTGAAACATATGTAGCCACACATCTGTTACCTTCCTGAGCTTCTCAATCATTTCTTCAATGAGAATGTCTCCATTCTGAGAAACCTTGCTTTCCATCTGAGTCAGCCATTCGCAAAGCTCCTTGTTCTTTTCACTGAAGACGGCCCACTCATTCAACCTCTCACTTACTTGCTGTCGCCTTAAGGAGAGCTGAAAAGTTCAAAATGGGAGAAAATGCAACAGGATAATCAGAGTGGAACTCATAGCCTGAGGGAAGACGCAAACGAAGTTTGTTGGGTGGACTAAGACAAGCAGTGGTTGTGAATCTCTTTAGGCCACTGTTCCCAGAGGCTCAGTCCCAGGACACTGCTCTAGCCTAGTGAGTTTCACAACCAGGATTTGCTATTAAGTAAGAGTGGGAGACACTGAATCCTCTACTTCCCTCCCAAGAGCCACATGCCTGTTCTCTTATAAAAGGTTCTGAACAATCCAGCTTCTCACTATAGTTGGTTCTGTAGCTATGATACGGGATCACTGAATGTACTTTAACTAAAAAAATATATATAAACAAGAAACAAGAAAAGAATAAGAAAAGGGGGAAGGGAATGGGCAGGAAAAAAAGAAAAGACAAAAGAAGGAAGGAAAAGGGAAAAGAAAGAAAAATAGGGAAGAAGGGAAGGAAGGAGAGAAGGAAGAATGAGTTGAGCGTTAGGTGTCTGAAGAGGGTGGACCAAGGGACACAGTGGGAGAGCTCAGTTCCTGATCAGCTCTATCCTGACCACTTTACTTTGAGCAAATTCTTTTATATCCCTGTCGGTTTTCTTTTTTATTTACGTATCCTTGTTTCTTTTTCATATAACAGCCTTACTGAGATGTAATTCCACACCATTCAATTTGTCCTTTTATAAAGTGTACAACTCAGTGGTTTTTTCATTTATTAACAGTTTTACAAACTACCAGCACAATGAATGTTGTAAGATTTTCATCAATACAACTCCCGGCCCCTGCCCCATCCTGTACCCATCAGAACTCACTCCCTTGCCTACCCCAGCATCTTCCTCCCAAACTTAATCTACTTCCTAATAAATTTGGAAAACTCAGCAGTTGGCCACAGGACTGGAAAAGGTCAGTTTTTATTCCAATCACAAAGAAAAGCAATGCCAAAGAATGCTCAAACTACCGCACAATTGCACTCATCTCACATGCTAGTAATGTCATGCTCAAAATTCTCCAAGCCAGGCTTCAGCAATATGTGAACTGTGAACTTGCACATGTTCCAGCTGGTTTTAGAAAAGGCAGAGGAACCAGAGATCAAATTGCCAACATCCGCTGGATCATGGAAAAGCAAGAGTTCCAGAAAAACATCTATTTCTACTTTCTTGCCTATGCCAAAGACTTTGACTGTGTGGATCACAATAAACTGTGGAAAATTCTGAAAGAGATGGGAATACCAGACCACCTGACCTGCCTCTTGAGAAACCTGTATGCAGGCCAGGAAGCAACAGTTAGAACTGGACATGGAACAACAGACTGGTTCCAAATAGGAAAAGGAGTATGTCAAGGCTGTATATTGTCACCCTGCTTATTTAACTTATATGCAGAGTTTATCATGAGAAATGATGGGCTGGAAGAAGCACAAGCTGGAATCAAGATTGCCAGGAGAAATATCAATCACCTCAGATATGCAGATGACACCACCCTTATGGCAGAAAGTGAAGAGGAACTAAAGAGCCTCTTGATGAAAGTGAAAGAGGAGAGTGAAAAAGTTGGCTTAAAGCCATTCAGGAAATGAAGATCATGGCATCTGGTCCCATCACTTCATGGGAAATAGATGGGGAAACAGTGGAAACAGTGTCAGACTTTATTTTGGGGGGCTCCAAAATCACTGCAGATGGTGATTGCAGCCATGAAATTAAACAACACTTATTCCTTGGAAGGAAAGTTATGACCAACCTAGACAGCATATTTAAAAGCAGAGATATTACTTTGCCAACTAAGGTCCATCTAGTCAAGGCTATGGTTTTTCCAGTAGTCATGTATGGATGTGAGAGTTGGACTATAAAGAAAGCTTAGTGCCGAAGAATTGATGCTTTTGAACTGTGGTGTTAGAGAAGGCTCTTGACAGTCCCTTGGACTGCAAGGAAATCCAACCAGTTCATCCTAAAGGAGGTCAGTCCTGGGTGTTCATTGGAAAGACTGATATTGAAACTGAAACTCCAGTGGTTTGGCCACCTGACGCAAAGAGCTGACTCATTTGAAAAGACCCTGATGCTGGGAAAGATTGAGGGCAGGAGAAGGGGACGACAGAGGATGAGATGGTTGGATGGTATCACCGACTCAATGGACATGAGTCTGGGGGGACTCTGGGAGTTGGTGATGGACAGGGAGGCCTGGCGTGCTGCGGTTCATGGGGTTGCAGAGTCAGACATGACTGAGCTACTGAACTGAACTGAATCTCTATGCATTTTTTTATTCTGGACATTTCATATAATCAGAATCAATTGATATGTGATCTTCGTGAGTGGCTCCTTTCACTTCACATAATGGTTTTAAGATTCATCCATATTGGAACATGCATCAGTACTTCATTCCTTTTAACTGCAGAATATATTTTTTTCATGTGGGTATAGCACATATTTTGGGACTCCCTTGTGGCTCAGCTGGTAAAAAATATGCCTGGAATGCAGGAGACCTGGGTTCGATCCATGGGTTGGGAAGATCCCCTGGAGGAGGCCATGGCAACCCACTCCAGTATTCTTGCCTGGAGAGTCCCCGTGGACAGAGAAGCCTGGCGGGCTACAATCCATGGGGTCACAAGAGTTGGACAGGACTGAGTGACTAAAGCACAGGACAAAGCACAATTATTTATCAATTCATCTACCAACGAACATGTGAGTTGTGTCCACTTTTGAGCTGTTATGAATAATGCTGCTATGAACATTTGAGTGCAAGTGTTTGTCTGGACATAAATTTCACTTCTTTGGGAGTGTATACCCAGAAGCAGACTTGCTGAGTTGTACAGTAACACTACAGATTGTTTTCTAAATGCCTATACTATACCATTTTACATTCCCACTCTCAATAGAGCTCCAATTTCTTCACATCCTCACCAATACCTGTCATTATCTGTCTTTTGGATTACAGTCATCCTAGTGGATATAAAGTGACATTTCACCGTGGTTTTGATTTGCATTTCCCTGAAGGCTAATGATATTGAGAATCTTTTCATATTCTTGACCATTTGTATGACTTCTTTGGAGAACTGTCTGGTCAAATTCCATGCCCATTTCTTAAACTTTTTTTATTACTGACTTTTTTTTTTCTTGTTGTTCCTTATACATTGTAGATACAATGGATTTATTTTCTTATTTCTAGGACTAGAATGATCCTTTTGAGAATTATAAACTTTTCTGACTTCATAATACTCTTGTCTTTGCAGTACTGGTTGAGATATTATGGAATGCTTCTAGTTGAATTAAACGGCATGTTAGTAAAATACAATGTTATTTGAGTGGCAAGAAGATGATCCACTTTTGCAGACATTCTCTACGGTCAAGTTGATAATGCTAGACTTCTGCCATCCGTCTCACTGCATTAAACACTTACCTCTCAATTTTCCTTTTTACACTAAACATTTTATTATGAAAAACATCAGACATACAGAAAAGTTGAAGGAATCATGTGGTAGACAGCTATGACATACTCCCTAGACTAAAACTGTTAACATTTTGCTACATTTTGCTTTAATACATATATGCCATTTTTCCATATATCTGTTTTACTTTTCAATGATTATTTAATGAATTTTCTTTTTCAAATTAATGTGAAAATGTTTCTAAGGTGTTATACGTTTCCTAGTTAGCAATTCTGTCAGGGTTGGCTCTGTTATTGATTAGGTAAATAATATTCAAGGTTCCTTACAGCCCCAAATCTCTGTGATTCTGCCTCTTAGAAAAGGATGGGAGCTAATCACATGAAAAAGAATAAAATACCTAGGAATAAACCTTCATAAGGAAGCAAAAGATCTGTACTCTAAAAACTGTAAGATGCTGATGAAGGAAATTGAAGACTATACAAAGAGATGTAAAAAAAAACACAAAAAACACAAAAAAAACAAACTGTGTTCTTGGATTGGAAGAATCAATATTGTTAGAATGACCATACTATCCAAAGCAATTGACAGAATCAATGTAATCCCTATCAAATCACCAATGGCAGTTTTTACACAACTGGAACAAAAAATTTCAAAATTTGTATGGAAACACAAAAGACTGAACAGTCAAAGAAATCTTGAGAAAGAAAAACAAAGCTGGAAGAATCAGGCCTTCTGACTTCAGACTATACTACAAAGCTACAGTAATGAAAACAGTATGGCACTGGCACAAAAGCAGGCACATGGTTCAGTGAAAGCCCAGAAATAAACCCATGCACCTGTGGTCAATTAATCTACAACAGAGGAGCCAAGAATATACAGTGGGGAAAAAACAGTCTCTTCCATAAATGTTGATGGGAAAATTGGGTGGCTACATGGAATGAAATTAGAACATTCTCTGACACTGTCTACCAAAATCAACTCAAAATGGATTAAAGACCTGAATGTAAAACTGAATACTATAAAAACACTTGGAGGAAAACACAGGTGGAACACTTACTGACATAAATTCCAGCAATATCTTTCTCGATCCATTGCATAGAGTAACGGAAATAAAAACAAAAATAAACAAATGGAACCTAACTAAACTTAAGAGCTTTTGCACAGCAAAGGAAACCATAAACAAAATGAAAAGGCAACCTACAGAACAGAAGAAAATATTTGTAAACAATGCAACTGGCAAGAGATTAATTTCCAAAACTTACGACCAGCTCACACAGCTCAATTAAAAAAAAAAAAAAGATGAAAGAAATTCAAGCAACAAATGAGCAGAAGATCTAAATAGACATTTCTCTATAGAAGACATACAGATGGCTGACAGGCATATGAAAAATGTTCAATATCACTAATTGTTTGAGAAAAACAATTTAAAACTGCAATGAGATATCAACTCATACTTGTCAGAATGACTATCATCAAAAAGTCTACAAATACTTAATGCTAGAGAAAGTATGGAAAAGGATCCTTCCTACACTGCTGGTGGGAATGTAAATTGGTATAGCCACTATGGAGAACAGTATGGAGGTTCTTTCAAAACTAAAAACAGAGTTGCTGTATGATCCTGCAACTCTACTTCTGGGCATAGATATAATTTGAAAAGATAAATGTACCCCTATGTCCAAAGCAGCACTATTTAGAATAGCCAAGACATGGAAGCAACCTAAGTGTTCATCAACAGATGAATTATTCTTAGCTGTAAAAGACAATAAAATAATGACTCTGAAGTAATATGAATGGCTTTAGAGATTATCATATTAAGTGAAGTAAGTCACAGAAAGGAAAATATTATATGATACCACTTATATGTGGAATCCAAAAAAAATTATATAAATGATCTATCTTATTTACAGAACAAAAGTAGATTAACAGACATAGAAAACAAACTTACGGTTACCAAAAGAAACAGTGACTGCGGGGAGGGAATTAACATATATATACTACTATATATAAAATAGATAACTGACAATGCCCTACTGTATAGCACACAGAACTATATTCAATCTTATAATAACTGATAATTGAAAATAATCTGAAAACTTATATATATACACACACACACATATTCTGAATCACTGTCCTAAAAACCTGAAACTAACAAAACACTGTAAATTAACTATATTTCCATTTAAAAAACAGTTGAAAAAAGATACTGAAGAAGTTTTCTCCAAAAAAAAAAAAAGTTGGGAATTAGACTATAAGCCCAGGATATTCATGCCAGGTCCAGCTTAGTGAGCTGCCTGGACAGCAAACCCCACAACCTGCCATAATTTTTGAAATGTTACCATTAGAAATTCACTCTTTTGAGTTAATATGATATTTTAAAATAAAAATTTCTCTGGGTAGAGGTGATGCTTATGAATCTATTAAGTATTTCCCCATTGGTATAATTCAGTTTACCATTAATTTTTCTTCGAGGCAGAACAATAGTGCATTTACTTGTTGTGGGTATTGACGGGAATGGAAAAAAGAAAACACAGATTAAAAGTTTTAGACACAAATTTCACCTATATCAAGTTCTACCAAGACAGTCCTGAAGAGCACGATTCCTCCAGCACCAGTTTCCTCTCAACCTCTGACAGCAGAGTATAGTTCCATCTGCTGGAATGCTATGATTTTGAACTTTCTGGTGTATGTAACTTTCTTTTTCATTCACAGAATATCAGAATCGTGCTAATATTACAATTTTTGCTTTGACTGCTATCCAAGCTGAAACTATATTTTCATAGTTGAAATTGCCCAAAGCAACTGTTTTCCATACAAAGTTTGAAATCCCTGCCCTTCAGACTTTAGATGCTGTGTAGCTCTGCTTTGTGCAGTGCCTCTGAGTCTTCCCTCGAATCCTTGCCATGAGCAAGAACAAATTCTAGGGCTTTTAGCAACAACACTTCAGGGAAGACAACCACACAACAGAAAATATTATCTACTTCTTTGAGAGGTGGGTATTAGGTCAAAAGAGGGTAATACCTACCCTGTTTTCAGAGACAGGGAGAGAGGAGGTTAGATACATTTGAGGGTCACGTTGACCAGTAAAGCTTGAGTTTTTGATACACGTTGCAATATAATGTTATGGTCAAATACCAGAGGCAGGTGAGATTCAAAAACAATCTCTATCACTTACTACTGATTATGACCAGGGCAAGATTATTCATCTTTCTTAAGCTTTATTTTCATTGTTTGTAAATTAATTTTTCATTTGTCCCAAATTTCATTAAATGTTTATGGCTTAGCGTAAACATGTGCCTGCTATATGAAATGTCTTATGCACTGGAACGCTGTAGGCTCATAACAGAATATACTCTTCAAACAAGAAAGTGATTCAAGAAAGTGACCAGTACATCCTAGAGCTAACAAAAGTTAAATGCTCAGTCACTTCAGTCATGTTCGATTCTTTGCAACACCATGGATCATAGACCACCAGGCTCCTCTGTCCATGAGATTTTCTGAGCAAGAATACTGGAGTGGGTTGCCATGCCCTCCTCTGGGAGACCTTCCCAATCCTGGGGTCAAATCCAAGTCTCTGGTGCTTCCTGCATTGCAGGTGGATGCTTTACCACCTGAGCCATCAGGGAAGCCCAACAAAAGTTAAGCCTACTTAACTACTATTACTACTGGTAGTACAACTATATACGAAATTTGCGTTTTTAACACTTTTTTCTCTTTGGCACACATGTATTCATGAAGCAGCTTTAATACATGTTTCTAGTCTTTTTCACATACCACGCAAATGTTATTTTCATTTTACTTGCTTTCACAGAGTAGCAGTTGAAAGAAGGAACAGGTAGGCCATAAACACTGGTTACAAACTGGTGCCAAAAGCTTTTCAAAAGGTTTAAATTGATAATGGGGACAGCATTTTCCTTTTGGTTTGTTCTTTGAGGTCAGTGGAAGCCCTCAACTTATTTATCAGTTTAGCACATACTTGTGTTTTCTCAAGGGTTTAAACACATTGCACCACCGACAGCTGACAAACACCAGCTAAAACCTCCAGACTGTGAGGCAGCTGAACAGGAAACACATCCTCTTCTGCTTCAAATATTTTTACCATGACAATCTGAAAGAACACCGAGCAATTACAATGATGATATATTTATATCTCAGCTGGAATTACACACAGCTCTACAAACCAAAGCGGGAATGAAAGCAAGTGGAAGCCATGACTATCTACAGGCACAACAGTCCTTTCAGGGGTTCTACTTGAAGGCAGGACACTTTTCCGTTACCTCAGTTCTGCAGTGGTCACGCACAGGGCAGCCCTCTCCTCCTCGTCTGGAGCCCCAGTCAGTTCGTACTTCTCACCAGTTGCTTTCATTGGAATATGAACACACTGCTTGGTCTTTAACAAGGGGATTATGCCTTGCTTCACTAAAGTTTTTAACTTTTTAAACTGAGACATAGGCACAAGCTCGTTTCCTTTTGTGGTTGCATGCTTGACAGAAGTTCTCCGGAAACACTAACTCAAGAAGTAGTAACTGGTCTATACTTCTCCTTCCGGTTATATCCTGGCAACTCTGGTATGAATACACATGACTAAACTTTTGCTGATTTAATTGTTTGTGTGCTGTGCTTAGCCTTGTCTGTGTCGTGTCTGCCTCTTGCAACCCCATAGACTCTAGGCTGCCAGGCTCCTCTGTCCATGGGATTCTCTAGGCAACAATACTGGAGTGGGTAGCCATTTACTTCTCCAGGAGATCTTCCCAACCCAAAAATCAAATATGGGTCTCCTGCATTGCAGGCAGACACTTTACCGACTGAGCTACAAGGGAATCTTTAGACTGAAGCAATGTGAGAAGAGTATGCTTCAGCTTCAGGCCTTAAGACGTTCAATATAGAAGGTTTCTAGACACACTGTTTCTGCTTCCTCTTTTTTTTACTTGTCTTAGTCTACTCACAGGTGCAAGGTATTATTCTCTTCACAGAATGTTATATGATCAACAGGCGCTTTCAGAATGTATTTCTAAACAGACTGTGGCCTAGCTATATGTAAGTCTGCTGAGAAATTTTACAACATAACTTTTTGTCCTTTTCTAGCTTTAGTGACATATAGATGACATATAACATTGTATAAATTTAAGATGTACAATGTGATGATTTGATACTCATATATACTGTGAAATGATTACCACAAGGTTAATCAACACTTCTAGCACTTCACATAATTACCATTATTTGATGTGTAGTGAGAGCACTTAAAGAAAGCTGAGCACCGAAGAATTGATGCTTTTGACCTGTGGTGTTGGAGAAGACTCTTGAGAGTCCCTTGGACTGCAAAGAGATCCAACCAGTCCCATCCTAAAGGAGATCAGCCCTGGGTGTTCATTGGAAGGACTGATTTAAAGCTGAAACTCCAGTACTTTGGCCACCTGATGCAAAGAGCTGACTCATTGGAAAAGACCCTGATGCTGGGAAAGATCGAAGGCAGGAGAAGGGGATGACAGAGGATGAGATGGTTGGATGGCATCACTGACTCAACGGACATGGGTTTGGGTAGACTCCAGGAGTTAGCGATGGACAGGGAGGCCTGGCGTGCTGTGGTTCATGGGGTTGCAAAGAGTCAGACATCACTGAGCGACTGAACTGAACTGAACTGAGAAGACTTAAGATATACTCCGTTAGCAACTTTGAAGTACATAATCTGGTCTGTTGACTGTAGTCCCGTGCTGGACGTTAAATTCCTGGAACTTGTTCAGCTTGTAACTGGAAGGGAGCATCCTCTATACACGATGGTTTTCATACATAGTACTAGTCTTCCTAAGCCAAAAAGTATTACATACTCTTAATCTTCTCACTCTCCAAAATATTCAGAAACCTTGTCATTATTTTACATTTAGAGGAACGTAAGAAATAAAATGAATGTCCTAAAATCCTATCTTGATAACCAACAGTATAAATGAACACTCAGCTGTTCTAGGTACTGGAGATGCAAAGAAAAGGTTTGTCCTCAAGAGCCTCAGAGTCTTCAAATCCAGTTGCAAACAAAAAGAAAATGAGAAGAAGGGAGCAACAAAGGAACAGTGTACTATCACACGATGGCATAGACCAGAAGATATTCGGGAGTTCAGAGAAACAGGAAAATACAGAGGTCTGAGCATCTCAAACAGTGGCAGCATAGGAGTGTTGGAATTCAAGAGAAGGGGATAGATTAGAAAATAAAAAACGAAGGAATGAATAGTCTGGGCAGGAAGTTTAGGCAAGAAGAATGGCCTGAGCAAGATCTTGGGGTAGAGGATCTCATGGTAGGTTTGGGAAAGTGATGGGAGCCAGTATTTAAAGTGTTATGGCTCTGAAAGCGTCACAGACCTCAATTAGCTAGAGAAATGGATCTAGTCTAATTCATTTCACATGATCTATTAGAAAGTACTGAGTCAGCAAGCAGTGCTAGACTTGTCTCAGTTTTAAGAAAAACGGATGAATAAAGCTCACAAGGGTAACTTAACACTGCTATGATCATTCTCGAATGACTATATCCACCCAATGACTTTTATTTATATATGCTATGACAAAATCTTTACATTAAAAAAAATTTAAAAAATTTACTAGATGGTATAGATTCTGGATTGAAGACTCAGAAAAGAATAAAGTGTGACGAATATCAACACACTCCATTTAAGTACCTCACTGGGTTCACTGAGAATGTACAACCCTGGGAAACGTGATTAAATGAATTTCGAATGCAAATCATTGACGTGCTTAACGAAAATCATCTCTTACAAGTCTTTCTTTCAAAAACACACACACATACACACACACGCGCGCGTGTGCACTTGCTAAGTGTACTCCAGAATTTTTCTCCATTTCATCCTTCCCACAGCTACTTTTCTCCAGCCAGGTTCTCTCTCTGCTCTATTCCTGTACCTTTTTCAGGCTCCAACCTTGTCTAACACATCCACTTTTCCCCCTATACCAAGCCGTCTTTTCCACTCTGATCTCAGCGCTCAGTTCAAGATTTATCCAGTTCAATAAGCGCTTCCTTTATTCTTTGCAATCCACACAGTCCTTAGTTTGCTTACATTCTGTATATTGTTTTACTTATACCTGGTTTTCCTCTTCACTGTATAAATTCTTTTTAACCGATTTTAGTCTCAGCTCAATGGTAAACTACACAGTAGGGACATCTACTATAGCTTGTGAAATTCACAATAATTAATGTGACTGATTCGTTTAACAAATATGCATCGTAAACTATTTTGTGCCAGGCAAGGCGATGAAGGTACAGTAGGGAACCCTACAGACATGGTTCCCGCTCCCTGAAATGTATGATCTCCACTCCTTGTCACTCCAGCAATCTTTCTCTTTCATTTCCAAATCAAAACCCATTCTGGGATCTCTTTTAAGGTATTGTGCACACAGAATGTGGGCTTCCCAGGGGCACTAGTGGGAAAGAACCCGCTTCCCAAAGCAGATGATGTAGAACATGCAGGTTCGATCCCTGGGTCAGGAAGATCCCCTGGAGGAGGGCATGGCAGCCCACTCTAGAGTTCCTGCCTGGAGAACTCCACGGACAGAGGAGGCTGGTGAACTACAGTCCATAGGGTTGCAAAGAGTTGGACACAACTGAAGTGACTTACCCTGCACGCCCTTTGCATGCACTTATTAAATGAGTCAAGTATGGCTAAAAATGTCATATACCCATGAATTGTGAGGAAACAACTATCATAAATCAAGAGCAATAAGAAATGTTAAATGTACAAAACCGAGTTTCCCCAGTCACTCAGCAGTAAAGAACCTTCCTGAATGCAGGAGATATGGGTTTGATCTCTGGGTCAGGAATATTGCCTGGAGAAGAGCATGGAAACCCACTCCAGTATTCTTGCCAGGAAAATCCCATGGACAGAGGAGGCTGGTGGACCACAATCCATGGGGTTGCAAAGAGTTGGAAACCACTGAAGTGACTGAGCATGCATACACATACAAACCACTCATAGCATCAGCTAAAACTGCAAATAAAACCATGCTTTTTTACCTATTTTAAGTATGAAAGGGACCACCAATATCAACCTAGCAAAACCACATCTCTGTACCACATAACTGTACTTCCTTTTAAAAATATTTTGACAGCCAGTAAAAGAAAGAGCAAGAGAATCCAGTTTGGATACATTTAAAATAGAGTGTTAAGAAATAATTGTCTAAATTTGAAGCATTGTCACAATAAGCTCAGAGTTTTCCTCTATCCAAATGGGATGGGTCCAAATGTGGACACAGCCACAGACATTTCAAATAATCTAGTTCTCAGCCTTTTTGAGCGGATGCTGAGTGTCTAGAGTTTGTCTCACCTGGTGGCATAGTTCTTCCCACTGCCTCTGCAGAAGCTCCATGCGTTCGTTAAGGATGGAGATATCATCTGCGCTGATGTAAGCACAGAGAGCCTTCTTCAGCACTGTCAGCTGTGCCAAGTCATCTGTCCAGCTCCCAACTGCGTTTTCCAATTCCTAGATTTTTTTTTAAGGAAAGCACAAAACTTGAATACCCACGGGCATCTATCATCACCAATTTCTCAAGCGTATTTGAACTCCCCTCTTGATGTCTCTGGGCTTCGAGGTGGCACCCGGGAATGCAGCAGTCATGAGGCTCAGGTTTGATCCCTGGGTCAGAAAGATCCCCTGGAGGAGGGCATGTCAACCCTGTATTCTTGCCTGGAGAATGCCATGGACAGAGGAGTCTGGCAGGCTAGAGTCCACAGGGTCGCAAAGAGTTGGACAAAACGAAAGTGACTTGTCACTGGCACTTGATGTCATTACCTTTCCATTCCATTCTGTTTGAACACCCAAACTGGTATCTTATTGGGTTGGTCATGGAAAAACCTGAATGAACTTTTTGACCAACTCAGCACTTTATTTGCTTCCTACATAATCTGATAATTTGCCAGGTTCTTCTGATATAGTACCAGGTTGCTTGCAGAATCTTTCCTAACTGGAAATGGAGATCTATTTTCCACTTCACTGACCACTTCTGATTGTCTTTCCTAGTTTAAGTTTCATCACCGTATTGATCTTACTTTTAAAATCAGCTTTATAAAATCCTTTACCTTTGTCTCTAGTGACTGATCATGTTTGTGAATACTTTTAAAAAATCCAAACTACTAGATTTACCTCTCCTCTTCAAACACTATCAATTGCTACAGACTTATTGATACACTGTAGCTAAAAAGATGTGTTGCTGGTATTACTTGATTTAAAATAATGAACTGAATATGTCTACTGCAGAAGAAGAGAGATTGTTCAGTTACTGGTAAAATATGTATTTTGTCCTTTGGGGGAATAATTTCAGGAAAAAGAATCCATATAACAATATTTGAATGTTTTTTCAACAGTTTTTGCAATGCTTTGAGCAGATGACTAGTTTTACAATTTGTATAGCTCTTGCTTTTTGCCAGCTGTTGATGTTTTTAGATTCCAGCTAATTTTGTTCGTGAGTAGAATATTTCACACAGCTTTTACCTTCTCTTTTGTCTCATCAAACAGGAGACAAGTTTCCAAAGGAAAAGATAATTAACGGTAGTCTGAGGCTAACTTCTCAGGCAATTTAAGCAAACTAGGTTTTAGCCAGAATTTTCTAGGTAATTGCTTTGTTTTGCTGCTAAGGTGGTTTGGGGGAAAGAGTAGCAGAAAGCTGGACTGAAATGCATCCTTCTAATCTCCAAACGTAATAGCAGGGCGTGTTTGTAACTGTTGTGTATTTTGGGACCTAAGGTCCCATGGTAACAGTGTTTGGCTGAAAGACCAAACCATCCGGGAGTATTATTTTTGCAGCCTTTCTGTTTATATCTATAGTCATATTAAACTCCCATATCAATGTAAAGATTTTCTTCTTTTTCATACCAATTTCCAACTCTACCCCAAACCCAAATATCAGATTTGGTGTATGTGTTTAAAAAAGAAACACTACCACCAGGGACCAGCTACTACAGACTCACGCACTCCATTTTAGATGTTTGTGTGATAAAAATACAGCCTTTGGATTCAGGAAACTCTGATAATTACCAACTTTGAAAAGTTATTAAACTTCTAGCTGCTTCATTTTCCACATCTGTAGAAGGGAAATAACAGACTGTCCTCAGGAGCTTTGCGTTCATGCCAACTGAGATAACACTGGTCAGCCATGGGCACACAGGGGCCCACTAAATGCCCATTCCTGCCTGTTGAAAGTTTTCTTTAATCATTTGTCATAGATTTACAGTCAAAGACTTAAATATTTTTTAATCTTTGCATAGTACTGACTTTACATCTCTAGATAATATTTCACTCCCTTATCATCCGTGACGTAAAGTACACTACCTTTGTTTTTCCTAAACCTGCCTCTTTTCAGTTTCAAAGATCATCTTCACATTTTAATACTGAAGAAAACTTCTTATAGCTACTCTGTTAATGATTTCTGGACTTCTTTAAAAATTAATCTTTCTTGGGACTTCCCTGGTGGTCCAGTGGCTAAGACTCTGAGCTCCCAATGCAGGGGAACTGGGTTCGATCCCTGGTCAGAGAACTAGATTCTACATGCCTCAAATAGAGATCCTGTGTGCTGCAACTAAGATCTGGTGCAGCCAAATAAATAAATAAATCTTTTTTTTTTAAATTAATCTTTCTTAAAGGCTTCTGACTTCTTGGACAAAGTGAAACAGAGAACTTCTGATCAAAATCTAAATAATTTATATCTGTGTGAAGTTTTAAACAAAGTCATTCCAGTATAGTAATTTACAAATGACTTGGAGAACATGAGGACATGTTTCATTGGAGGGAAAAAGCATCTTTAAAGATAACTTTATTTTGATCTGGATATTGCTCAGCAGAGAACTGCTGTCTTGGCACCTGACTTGGCTACACAGGAGTGAATGGAACAAATCCTGCAGACACTAAATCATGTTGGTCTCACTGAGTGCCCCGTGCAGGGGGCAGCCTGTATTAGCTACTGATTGGCCTCCAAGTGCCATTTGAGGTGTTGATCACAATCTCTAAATTGAGAGGGCCCTGAAGATACAAAGGACTGTGCGTCTCAACGCAGTAAGTGAAATCAGCTACTGATAGTTCCTGTTTTTCTTACAGAAAAGAGCCTAGAGGGCAGGTTGTGTTTCTCCAAGGACCATGGTCTACAGAATTTCCATGCTGCCGAGCCTCACTCTTCTATATGTGAACTAGACTTTTCTGCTGAATGACTGTCCGGTGTGGACGGTTTAGAAGGATTGTCTTTATTGCTCTTAATCTAGGTTTTAAATGTCTTTTAATGTTGTGGTTTACATTTCCATTGACTCACTCATGGTAATCCATAAACTAGTTTATAATTTCATCAACTGCAGTAAATCAATAAGCAAGTTTCACCAGAGTTGCCTGCCCTAATGCAAGATACCAGAAACTTGCACCTACATGTAGACAGTTCCAGGAGCTCAACTGAATTATGCTTTCAAAGGCATCACACTAGAAACACAAGAAAGTGGAAGTGTTAGTCACTCAGTTGTGTATATCTCTTTGTGACCCCATGGATCATAGCCTGCCAGGCTCTGTCCGTGGACTTCTCAAGGCAAGAATACTGGAGTGGGTAGCCATTTGCTTCTCCATGGCATCTTCCCAACTCAGGGATCGAACGCTGGTCTCCTGCATTGCAGGCAGATGCTTTAACATCTGAGCCACCAGGGAAGCCCCAAAGCACAGGTAGGTGACAGTTAAAAGCTTAGTCCAGTGGCTTACCTTGCAGCACATCTGCTCTGCGTGGAGCTCTTCATGATGATCTGGGAGAGGCTGGGAAAGCCTCTTTTTGAAAGTTCGTAGTTTCTCCAGAGAATCAGCTATTCCATTCTCACATTTTTCCCAGTCCTAGAATGGGCAGAGAAAGAAATTTTAAGGAATAGGCAGTTAGAAAACAAGAAAAACTCTCTTCTCAACTCCCAGACAATGGATTAAAGTTACACTGATGAGTACTGCAAAGGCATCCACATCCATAGCCATCGAATCAATAGCAGAAGAGCTGAGCTCTAAACTTTTCTCATTATCTGCGTGACTTCAAGCAGGTGAGGGCTATGTCTCAGTGTTCCTTGCTGCTAAGTCGCTTCAGTCATGTCCGACTCTGTGTGACCCCATAGACAGCAGCCCATCAGGCTTCACCGTCCCTGGGATTCTCCAGGCAAGAACACTGGAGTGGGTTGCCATTTCCTTCTCCAATGCATGAAAGTGAAAAGTGAAAGTGAGGTTGCTCAGTTGTGTCTGACTCTTAGCGACCCGATGGACTGCAGCCCACCAGGCTCCTCCGTCCATGGGATTTTCCAGGCAAGAGTACTGGAGTGGGGTGCCATTGCCTTCTCTGCAGTGTTCCTTATGAAAACGGAAATAACACAAACTCTCAAAAATTGTGAGAGAATGCAAGGAAACAATAGGTGTCAAGATGTCAAGGACAATGCCCAGAACATAATGAGTTTTCAGAAATGTTTTCTGCATCCAAATCAGTCTACACAGGTAAGAGTATAAACACACTACTTTGCCTCTAAGCCCACCCATAACTGCACTCATGTCTTTATTATCTCAACACACTATAAGGGGGTGGAAAAGAGGATATGGAATCTCTATCAGGGTGAAAATACATATTAGGTAAGAGAAGTGATATGAAATGTGAAGGTAATATAAACCTGGCTCTGATTCAGTTCAATACATAAACAGTATGAACTAAAGCAAAAAATGTAGAGGCAGAGAGAATTCAGAATTTTTAAATGCACATTTTATATGTCAGTACGGATCAGTACTCTGAAGGAGAATGTAACAGGTAAAGAGGTAGAGTATTGGGACTTCCCTGGTAGTCTAGGGGATAAGACTATGCTCCCAATGCAAGGGGCCCAGGTTTGATTCCTGGTCAGGAACTAGATCCCGCATGCCACAGCAACAGAGCCGCATGCTGCAACAAAGACTGGAGATCTAGCAACTAAGACTCAGAGCAACCAAATTAATTAATTAATTTTAAAAAAAGAGAAAAGAACATGATTGTAAGGAATGTGGTAGATCTCTGCTGCTGCTGCTGCTGCTGCTGCTGCTAAATCGTGTCAGTTGTGTCCGACTCTGTGTGACCCCATAGACGGCAGCCCACCAGGCTGCCCCGTCCCTGGGATTCTCCAGGCAAGAACACTGGAGTGGGTTGCCATTTCCTTCTCCAATGCATGAAAGGGAAAAGTGAAAGTGAAGTCACTCAGTCGTGTCCGACTCTCAGCAACCCCATGGACTGCAGCCTACCAGGCTCCTCCGTCCATGGGATTTTCCAGGCAAGAGTACTGGAGTGGGGTGCCATTGCCTTCTCCTAGGTGCTGACAAAAGAAAGCATACATGCTGTGGTTGTGTTTCAGAATATTACACACCATCGGTAACAAAGGTTACCTCTAAGAAAGATACTAGGAATTGGATTTGAGTGATAGTGTCATGTAGGGGTAATTTAATTTTTTTTACTCTCTGTACTTCAGTTCTTACCTGAATTTTTTTTTTAGCCATATGACTTCTTGGGTAATTAAAAAAAGAGTAAAAGAAAAAAAGAAAAAAGAGAGAGAGAGAGAGCAACCATGATGAAGACCTGATTCTTTACAGCACCCTATGTACAAATCGGAGAAGGCAATGGCACCCCACTCCAGTACTCTTGCCTGGAAAATCCCATGGACGGAGGAGCCTGGTAGGCTGCAGTAAATTGCCCACATCTGGGGTCTCTGTGCCAATTAAATCCAACTCAACAAATCCCCTTCAGTTTGTCTGATACTCTACACTCCTGGTCTCCCTTCGCCCTCCCACAACTTAAATTACTGAGTTCCAGAGACAACTTGAGTTGTTTTTAGTCATCAGTCTAGTGCCAAATTCTGCTACTTTTCTCTTCACATTATTCTTTGGACTATCTTTCATCACCAGTCTTTTCCTGTCTGAGTTCTTTCTATCTTTTCTCCTGATGCCTTATTTTCACCATAACAACATGCAGTTGCTATTTCAACTGTCTTCTTTGAGACATAATGGCCACCTTACCTCCTCGCTCATAATGTCTTTTGGTTTCTAAATGAACTGACAGTTTGGCCCAAACTTTTCATTTTTAAAAAAAATTCCCTCAGGGAACTTCCTAGAGTATATAACCACATTCCTTCTTCCCATTCACCAGAAAGAACAAAAACAAAACCCAAAAGTCCCAGCTGTCTGTTTTGGAGAGAACTGTTCCAACTTCCCTTTATTAAAATATCTTGGTGTTCCCAGGCTATGCTTAGTTCATCAATACTAAGCAAGGTTAGGGCAGATAACAGACTCTCTTTCTGCTTAAGCTGAACAACATTCTCAATTAAACCATCTCACATACTGAAATCTCAACATGTGCGCAAGAAATGTTCACTGATCTAAAAAGAGACAAGGTCAGCTTTTATTCTTCATAATGGAATTAAGAGGTAATAGTGAAGGTGGTCAACACACAGGGCATAGAAATATGATGACTGTATTTCTGGCATATTTACTCAGCATTCAATTAAAAGTGAAAATAGGTAAGCATCATGGCTGTGGTGAAAAGATACAGTAACATGAGACTGTAGAAACATAAGAATTTAGCTCCATAAATTCTTTCTTAGGCAAATAGGATCTAATATATGATCCAAAAATAAAAAATACAACTTTAACAAGAGAATAGGGATTCCCCTTCCCAAAGATGGATTAGATGCTAAAGCTATAACCAAGAATTTTACTAAATGAATTATAAGGAAATAACTAAATGTTATGGTCTGCAAACATTTATCAAAGCAGATATTTTATATGCCAACAAACAACAGACAAGGAAAGCAAATGAAATGACTCAGCCATCTCATCTTCGTAAGTCTTAGAAATGTGTCCAAAAGTCAATCACAAATAAAGAAAAATATATGATTAACATGCTCTCTACAGAATGATTTACAATGTTTTTAATCCTTTACTGAAAGCCAAAAAAGAAGAAAAAAGAATAAGGCATATTGTATTACTGATGAATTGCGGTGTGTAAATAATGATTCTCTAACATATGTTGGGCGGCATTTTTGATTCATTGCTTCCTGCACAGAAGGTAATATATTATTCAATAAAATTCAATAGAAAAAAAAGAGTGTGCAAACATTAAGTATTCAGAGAAAAAAAAGCAAAATGTGTTTCATTAACTTTATTATTATTACCTTTGATCCAAAAACAGACAGGCCAGATTTAATAAATGATCTCATTAAAGTGCTGGTGATTATCAATGTATATAAAACTTTAGTATTTAGACATGTTCAGTTTCAAGATGTTAATAATATTGACAATAATTACCATCATTTGTTGAGTACTCAGTATGTACCAAGTATTTTGATACATAATTCACTTTCATTATTTCATTAAATCTTCACAAGGTCTTATGAAAGAGATGTGATCATATCCACTCTACAGATTAGGAAACTGAGGCTTTGATAGGTTGAGTTCACCAGGTGACCTCATTTCTTATGGTTTTAACTTAGGTTTATCTGAGTTTAGAGCCCCATACCTTCATTCAACTGCTGATTTAATTGTGTCTTACGCAAAGAATTGGAAAGTGAGGGAGAAAAGCACATTGTGGGAGGTCTGATAAATCTACATTTCCCTAAACTTTCTGTATTATCAGCATGCTGTTTGTATCCAACTACGGGCTTAATATACCTCCTTGAGATTTTATCTTACAGCAACCTGCTTGGATAAGCTAAGATCAAATCAAGAGTGTCTTCTTGGATAGTTTTCCCTTGCTATAAAAGAAGAGATATCAATCTCGAAAACCAGTTTAGACTCTTAGATTAGGGAGTGGAATCTGCTCTTTGCATTCTTGTCTGGATTTATAAAGTCATCTCATGGCTCCTGGCTTAGCACTCATCATGAATCAAGAGTTCATCACTTGGACGGTCTTATTAGATTTAAAACTACTTTGTTGGGGGATTTTCCTGAAAGACAAACTATTGAAGAATGGGAAACTTTTCCCGTTGAGGCAAGACAGGACAAAGTCTTAAACGAGACACAGGGGATCAAAATACTGCAAGGTCTGATGTAATGATCAGCATTATTTGATTCACAGGATAACGACATTGAGGAAGCAGCACAACTGTTACGAGGGCGTTTTAAACCTCATGAGGCCCATAGGAGGGAAGAGCTGAACTTACCTGCAGCAAGCCGGCCAGTTTTTTCTTCTGCTCCTCCAGACACACACTTGCTGACTTCCATTTCTCTTGGATCTCAGCGAGTTCGGCCTGCAGGGTGGCCTCAGCCCCGCTGTCAGCCGAAAGCAGAAGCTGCTTGCCAGCCTCCACGGTGAGGATGTAGCTGCCTTGT
This sequence comes from Ovis aries, assembly GCF_016772045.2. Lineage (NCBI taxonomy): Eukaryota > Metazoa > Chordata > Mammalia > Artiodactyla > Bovidae > Ovis > Ovis aries. The sequence continues at coordinate 77,001,649 of NC_056061.1, forward strand.
TGCCGCAGGAACACTTTTTCTTTGAACTGAAAGGAACCGGAGATTTTTGACTTTCTCATTCTTCTCTTCACCATATCCCCGTTAAAAGTGTTTCTAAATAATCCTAAATTTCTGCATCCATAACATGCCTTTTGCCCCTCAAAGCTTTACTGACCCTATGAGTGGGCCCATATGGGCCTGAGTGAAGGAACATATAAATAAATGAGAAATCCACAAACAGGGCTTAGTTTCTGTTGCCAGCTTTTAAACAGTCATGATGCAACAGGAAGACTTCTCTATGAGGCTGATGCAAAGAGACACAGAGCGACGTCTGACCCACTTGGAGGGCACACTGAGGCTTCTTCAAGAGGCAAAAGCTTCATGAGTCTTAAAAGACATGGGGATACAACCAGATGAAGAAGGATCTGGTGTGATGAGGCCAGAAGTCAAGGAGAGAACACCTTCCGCATAGAGAAATGAGGATGGGCAAACTCGCGCGACAGGATAAATTATGAGTTCAGGACACTGGACTCAGTTGCCAGTGGCTAGAATGTAGGATGTCTATAAGTGAGTGGTGTAAGATAAGGCAAGACCAGACCTTGAAGAGGAGATTGATGTTTATAGTAAAAGTGACTGAGATTCATGGAAGAGTATTAAGCCATCAGGTGGAAAATGGAGAGGAAGATGGTCATATATCGGATACCCTAAGACATGTTAGGGTTTCTCCGGTGGTTCAGTGGTGAAGAAAGTGCCTGCCAATGCAGGAGATGCAGGTTCGATCCCTGGGTCGGGAAGATCCCCTTGAGAAGGAAACGGCAATTCACTCCAGTATTCTTGCCTAGAGAATTCTATGGACAGAGAAGCCTAGTGAACCACAGTACATGGAGTTGCAAGAGAATGAGTCAGCATGATTTAGAGACTTAAGCAACAATAACAAAGATAGGTTAGGAAGCGCTTGCCTATCTAGGGAAGAAAGCATGACCACCTCATCTAAGGCAGTGGCAGTGGGGATGAAGACTTGAGGGATATAAGCTGCAAGAAGCGTGAGAAAAAAGAAGAGTTGAGCTCTAGAAGGACTCTAGGGTTGCTAATGGATATAGACCAGTGATGACATTTTCTTGGTTTGGACACATGGAATGGATTGATGGAGACTGGTTGGTTCAGGGATCATAGATGCTATTGGAACCCACCAAGTATCTTATGTCTGTGATGCAGATAAAGCTAAAAGGTGGCTGGATGCATGAGCTGGAGGCTCAGGAGGTAAATGTGACCAGAAGATCCAAAGTGACCCTTATCCGCTGGTAGGGAGTCGCGGAAGCCATGTGCAGAAATGGGGTTTCTCAGAGAATCGAGGAGGAGACAGGAAGCAGAGAATGACCTTTAAGAAAGGAGAAGCTCACGAAATATCCTGGGAGGGACCGATGAGAGGATGAGGAGGTCTCTATTTAAGAGGCTGGAGTCCCAAACTCCCAGGTGGTGAAAGTAAGGGGAATGGACAAACAGCCCACCCAGGGCTGACCCTTTCACCTTTTCTGGAATATTTAAGGTTCATGTTTAAACGGCTCATGAGTAAAATATGTATTATCACTGCCAGGTTTTCCTGTCCTTGCCACTGCATTTCCATCCACACTGGGACTCAGTGAGCTGCCGAGAGGGCTTTGGGGGTGAAGTCTTTGAAGAAGCTGGGACTTTCACTGTTAAATACGGACTCTGTAATGGATCATTTTGTATATTTCTGCGGACATTTGAGAACAATGTTTGTTGCCATTCCAGTGTCACTCTAGAATCCTGAAGAACCAGGGTTAGGGTAAAGCATGCAGCGAACACACGGAAGAGGCTTAGAAATTGCCTGCTTTGTACCTTACCTGCACTTGATCAAAGAGGGCCCTTGCTTGCTGCAGTGGTATCCGGACACTCCCCAGACCACTCACGGGCAGACAGGACACCTCCACCAGCCATTTACGGAGCTTTTCTGCCATCTCCCGGTAGCGCTGCCACTGGCGGATCTGGCTGTCGATGATGCCCCGCCTCTGCTGGGCCCGGCGGATCACCCCCTGCCACTGATTACTGAGGAGGGTCAATTTCAGGTTAAACTCATCCCTGGTGAAGAAATAATTACATAAGGAAAACCACGGTTATCCTGATGAAAGTGTTGTGAAAGTGTTAGCCGCTCAGTCGTGTCCAACTCTTTGCCACCACATGGACTGTAGCCCACCAGGCTCCTCTGTCCATGGAATTCTCCAGGCAAGAATACTGGAGTGTGTAGCCATTCCCTTCTCCAATGGATCTTCCTGACTCAGGGATCAAACCCAGGTATCCTGCACAGAAGGCAGATTCGTTACCATCTGAGCTGCCAGGGAAGCCCTGTCTAGGACAGGGGTCTTCATATGTCATGCTATGATCTACCGTCAGCTCTTCTGAATGTAATTAGAAAAATTAAAAAACAGTCAAGCCATCAGCCCACCAGGACTTCCCTGGTGGCTCAGAGGGTAAAGCGTCTGCCTACAATGCGGGAGACCCGGCTTCAATCCCTGGGTCGGGAAGATCTCCTGGAGAAGGAAATGGCAACACGCTCCAGTATTCTTGTCGGGAGAATCCCATGGACGGAGGAGCCTGGCGGGCTACAGTCCCTGGGGTTGCAAAGAGTCAGACACGACTGAGTGACTTCACTTTCACTTTATCAGTTTGCAGACAGTCAGTGTGTCAGAATAGGTAGACATATGTGTAAGGTCACTGTCATTCTCTCTGAGTGCATGAGAGGGGATAGAGCATAAGACAGCAGCTTCAGTGGGAATGACCCCCCTGGACACGCCCATCACAACGTATCAGCACATGGCAGCATCTTATGTATGCCACAGCAGGAGAAAGTGAAGAGACCAGCTTATTTACAACCTCTGTCTCCAGCTACACTTATAAACCACTTTGGATGAACAAAACTGGGTTATTTTAGCTAGAAATCATAAACCACTCAAATAAAATTATGTTGTTTAAAAATACTTAAAAAACTGTACTCCATAAACTCTCACTATTCCCTCACAAGGGACAGCCCTAATCTTTAGCAAATTATTTCACATTCTAAAACATCCCTTCTACATTTTAAGCCCACTTTACTCGTTCTTAGAAAAATGTAAACTGTCTAGTCATCATTTTTGAATAAAGATTGTCCATATACTTAGAGACATTAAATTTTATTTAAGCTTTCTCAATATAAGGCTGACTAATCTCAGAACTTTTAGTTGCTTCTTCCTACCTCTGTGTTTCCTAACTTTAAAAAATGTTGGTGGTTTTTTCTTTTTTTAAATTATGTTTTCTTTAGCAGCCAACTGTGGCTCTAGAACTGGTTTCTCCAGTACCAAATAGACTGTAGTAGATTATAGTTCTAGTCACATATTTTAGTACTAAAGTGTAACATTACTTGCTGTTTCTCTATTTTACTCATTTTGCTTTTCTTTCTTCTTGTGGATGGGTTCTAATCTGAATTAGATTTATTATTCTGGACTCCTATATTCTTGATATATTACCTAGGGCTACTATAAACTTGAGTTTCCCTGGTGGCTCAGACAGTAAAGAACCCGCCAGCCAATGCAGGAGATTTAAGAGACATGGGTTCCATTCCTGAGTAGGGATGATCCCCTGGAAAACGGAGTGACTACTCACTCCAGTATTCTTGCCTGGAGAACTCCATGGACAGAGGAGCCTGGAGGGCTACAGTCCATGGGGTCACAAAGAACTGGACATGACTCAGAGACTAACACACACACTAAAAACTTTGATTTTGTAACCAAATGTGTTATTCAGTGCTTCTGTTTCTGAAAGAAAATTCTGATGTTTATCATCTATTTGCAATAGAACTAAATATGATGAATTAAACAGTAGTAACAGTTAGACTATCAGTGTTTGCAAACAGTGAGTGTATCAGAATAGGTGGACATATCTGTAAGGTCAAATATGATGAATTAGGTTCATGACACTTCCTTAACGATGCAAGCATCTGTCATCTCTGACAACATCTCCAGGACTTGAGGATGTTCTGTAAAAATGAAGAATACCATACATATTGTTTCCCTATCGGCTAGCGTTCAGGGTCTCTCTGGAGCCTCCTCTTCACTTTGTAGAACCAAGCTGTCTGGAGCTGTCTGACAGCATGAGGAACTACTCAAGATCTGACACTGGGTTCAGGGCTGAACCTGAACTCTCAAAAACAAGACGGATGAGCAAACCTTTAAAACACAACACTTTGGTAATCTAGGACCTCTCTTATTTGTCAACATGCTCTCATTTGAATTTTTTTTCCCCACTAGCAACGTTCCAAAATTATCCTCAGATCCAATCCTCATATTTTCATCTCCTTGGTGTTTTTCCCTGCTAACATTTAAAATGAATAGATGTTGGCTTGCACATGAATTTTAAATTTTATTTTACTTAATGATGTGAGCTTTTATAATATTGTCACAGAGAAGGGAGGATAAAGCAAAAGATAAGTTGACTGCATTTGAATATGTCTTATTCTAAAGGCCTTAAATTCTTAGTTAAGCTCACATTTAAGTTTGGCTTCCTTGGAATAAATATGGCATCAAATTTTGTTGTTCCAAGTTTAACCATGAAAATCTTTCATGTACTTCCAAAGAAATATCCACTTAAGACTAAAATTGGTTCCAAAACATGAAAAAAAAACCCAACACACTCTTAATCAAAATAATGATTTATTTTCTATTTTGGGCGGGGGGGACTAAATTAATTATAATCACAACTAGACTCTTGAGAGTCCCTTGGACTGCAAGGAGATCCAACCAGTCCATTCTAAAGGAGATCAGTCCTGGCTGTTCTTTGGAAGGACTGATGCTAAAGCTGAAACTCCAATACTTTGGCCACCTCATGCAAAGAGTTGACTCATTGGAAAAGACCCTGATGCTGGGAGGGATTGGGGGCAGGAGGAGAAGGGGATGACAGAGGATGAGATGGCTGGATGGCATCACCTACTCAATGGACAAGAGTTTGGGTGAACTCCGGTAGTTGGTGCTGGACAGGGAGGCCTGGCGTGCTGCAATTCATGGGGTCGCAAAGAGTCGGACACTACTGAGTGACTGAAATGAACTGAACTGAACTGGTCTTAATTATGGAAAAGACATACAAATGTGATAAAATAAATGAGGTTTGTATTCCAAATATCACCATAGAAAATTGATTGGGTAGAGTAAATATTGTTCCTAGGAAAGGTAACATAGGACGAAGCTGCCAATTCACATACCATAAATCTAAAAAGGGGCTAGTTTTTACCTCTGCATTTTTAATACAGAGATACTTTGTTAAGTAATAAAGAGAAAGCAGGGTTTCAGACTGAGTGTAATCTGACTTAAGGTAGCAAACCATTTCCAAATCATGGTAAGGGAAACCTGGCTTTTCCTGAGTACAAACCAGGTACATAAGGGCTAGGCTTGATTCTGTTGCTTCTTAGTTATGTGACCTTGGTCAAATGACTTCACGTTTCTGGGCCTCAATTTTTCATTTGTAAGTAAGAGAGATGGTCTAGTGACCTCTGTGCTCCTCTGAGGAATAAAATTTCTGCAACTGTATGAGAATCTTACCAGCATCTGTTGACACATCATTGACACAATTCATTCTGATCTATTTTAATTCCAGTCTCCTCCAGACCACTAGCAAAGGTTGGCTAGGTGATTTCCACTTACTCTATGTCCTTCATATAACACAACAGAGGTTCTTAAAACAGATTCAATACTCAGTCATTTCAGCAGTTCAGACAAGTCTTTCCTCTAATCACTGAGGGTCCTTTGCGGGACACTTGCTTTAGGCATATGTTCTCTAATCTGCTCAAAGAAAATGACTAATTTACTGGAACCTTTCTTTGTGATACAATATCAAAGATCCTACCTGTCATCAACTTGACCTTGTTCTAGAAGGTGCTGTCCATCAAAAATGATTGAGTGTAAAATCTGCTGACAGCTGAACATCTCTGCTTGAAACAACTGTTATTAAAAAAATAAATAAAAAAACATAACTTAGAGTTCCTAATTTTAGTGACCAGTTCTCCAAAAACTTTCCAAAAATTCTGGTTTAAGCAAGACTATGAAAAACACTTCCAGATGAATCAGGCTGCATTAATATAAAAAATCCTGCCATGTAAGAACATTTTAAAAACTATCTGTTAAGATAAACTTAAAGATACAGTTTAGTTTTTGTTTCCTAAGACTGTGACTAAAAGTATAATTATGTTTCCCTTCTTTCTTTCAAAATCACCCAGTAAAGTTAGTTAATACATGATTTGTATTCTGGTTTATTTTATATGCAGAATATGGTCCATTTTTAGACAGAATAGTTCTAAAACCTTTTAAAAAGTTGAAGAATGGAAAAAATCTATCATTTTTAATAAACTCACTGTTTTTCAATTTAGCTTAGTTAATAAAATTGTTTCACCACTAAGACTTTCAAATTTTCACTGTTTTTTTAAACAGGTTTATTGAGATAAAATTCTATATCCTATAACTCACTTGATTAAAGTATACAATAATTTTTCTTATATTTACAGTTACACAACTATCACCACAATCAATTTTAGAGTATTTTCACAATCCCCTCCCAAAGCTCCATACTCATTAACAAGTTTCCAGCTTTTAGCTTTTCTCTGCCCTAGGAATCCTGGATCTCCTTTTGTGTGTATTTCATAAACACATGGAGCAACTTAGTTATACCAGTAAACAGCAAAATAGAGACTAACAGCAAATTTATTAATTTGCTTTCTGGATCTAATTCTCTCTAGATGTTTCTTGAAAAAGAATTATAATGCAATTTGATCAGGAAGTACACTGAGAGATGTTTGGTAGCTTGATTTTCTAGTACAAAATATGTATGTGCTTTTTAAAGAACTCACAATTTTATTTTATTTTTTATTATTTTTTTAAATTTTTATTTTTACTTTACTTTGCTTTACAATACTGTATTGGTTTTGCCATACATTGACATGAATCCGCCATGGGTGTACATGAGCTCCCAGTCCTGAGCCCCACTCCCACCTCCCACCCCATATCATCTCTCTGGATCTTCCCCGTGCACCAGCCCCAAGTATCCTGTATCCTGTTATCGAACACAGACTGGCGATTCGTTTCTTACATGATAGTATATATGTTTCAATGCCATTCTCCCAAATCATCCCACCCTTTCCCACAGAGTCCAAAAGTCTGTTCTATACATCTGTGTCTCTTTTGCTGTCTCACATACAGGGTTATCATTACCATTTTTCTAAATTCCATATATATGTGTTAGTATACTGTATTGGGTTTTTCTTTCTGGCTTACTTCACTCTGTATAATAGGCTCCAGTTTCATCCACCTCATTAGAACTGATTCAAATGTTTTCTTTGTAATGGTTGAGTAATACTCCATTGTGTATATATACCACAGCTTTCTTATCCATTCATCTGCTGATGGGCATCTAGAACTCACAATTTTAATTTATTAAAGATTTTTGACCAAAGTGTAATCTCTAAGCAACTAGCCTCAGAAATATTATTGTAGTATGTCACTCAACTTGGAAATTATCTTACCGTAATTCTGACATGATACCTTGCAGGGTATTGAAGCCTGTCCCATGCTTATAACCAATCACATTTTGGGGATTAAGATATCAAAACTTCAAGCTTAAAAAAGACGAAAAAAACATGGCATGCATCTGAGCAGACTCAGTGCACAGTATAGGACTTTCTTCCACACGGCACTTCGCAGCACCTTCCAAAGGCCTAACACTGTTTTATCAGCCAAAACAGTACTGGCATAACTTACCTCATGTGCTCTCTGCTGCTCCAAAAGATGCTGATAATTGCCTGAAATCTCTACTGCTAACTTTTGTTCCGTTTGAACTAGGAATTCCATCCATGTTTCACATTTTTCCAAGAAAGTCTGATGTTGTAACAAAAATGACTGTAACTTACTGACAGAACAAAAGAAAAAGAATGACGATGTTGCTGCTTTTTTCTTATGCCTGTAGCACATAAAACTAGATTAAATATTCTCTGCCTCCAATTTTAATTTGACCTCTACAAAGCTCTCCCATGAGGTAGTAAAGTGTTTTAAAAAATAAAAAGAAAATCGAAGAAAAATATTTTAGTGATAAAATTATATATCTTTTACATATTCTTATATAAAGGGTTTCCTTGGTGGCTCAGAGGGTAAAGCATATATAAAAGCTTTATTTTTTGATAAAAACAAGATTAAACATTCTTCACTACATTCAACATGGGAAACCGTATCACAATTTGAGTTGCCCACTTTTAGTTCAAATTTTTGTATCACTGGAAAGACCTAGAATGTATAAATATACACAAATCATGAACTTATCTGTACGGATATTTCAGAGTGGCCGAAACGTCTCTGGGTTACGCTACCTGAATCTTTCCGTAGTCTGGGAGGAGATCAGAGCCCAGTGCCGATTCAGATTCTGCACCCTTTTGATTTCTTTATCGTTCAGGGGCAGCCTGTATCCAAGCTCATTCAGACGGTCTAAATCTGGGACCATGCTGCTGAATTTCAGCATCTGTCCCTGGAAGCAAGATGCAAAAGTAGGTTTAGCACCACAGTCAGAAAAGGCAGAGGACTTTCAGAGTGGACAGTGAACTTCTGATTTCAGGGAGAAGCTGGTCTTTGGTCTCCTCTGCATTTCTAGGCACCCACTTGCCATCTCCAGAGTCACAAAGAAAGCAAAACGGCATCTCCCCAACAGCTTTCAGTGCTGCTGCTGCTACTGCTGCACAGCTACTCGCTGTCCTCTATTGAATGCTTAGTAGTTTACGTGTGTTATTTACTTGCATCACTTACTCAGCAGTAATGCTTGCTTGAACTGATAAAGGACGAAAATTGTGTTGATGACTGAAAAAACTTATTTCTTACCCTTTATATGTCATTTATCTGTGTTAATCTACTCCATTATTATTTAATAATAATAATAATAATAGTTATAGCAGTAATAGCTAACATCTTTTTGAGCCCTTATAAACCAAGCACTGTTGCAAGAGCTTTACAGATAATAACTCGTTTCATCCTCAAAACAATTCCATAAGGTAAGAACCACTACTATTCCTGATTTACAACAAGAAATATGAGGCACAGACTCTTTAAGGAAATTGCTTAAGACCACCCAGCTCATGAGAGAGCCAGATAAGCAACACTTGATGGGTTCTCCCTGGATACAACACAAACTCACTTGAACTCTGAAATTACCATGTGTCATCTCAAGAGCTTCAGCTTTAGTTTCTTGACCCCACCCCAAAGTTGGTGAGATTCAACTGAGAAAGCAGTCTATGCTTTCTGATCTCTTTTGCCCTTCCCACACAGGACAAAGCTGCCTGTCCTGCCTTTTTCTGTGGGTATTCTTAACTCCATTGAGGAAACTGGCTATAGGAAGAAGAAAAGGTCCAGCCACCTTTGGCTGTGCGTGTTTCCACTTTATGTGCTCTGAAAAAAGGCTCATAACCCCGAGAGAGAATCAATCTTTCCAACTGTCAAAGTCAAAAGCGACCTGTTAGATGCCACGGGTACGTATCAGCAGTGAACAAAACGGACATGGTGCTCACAGAGTATAAGACACTATTCCAGTAGTGGAGAGAACAGAAGTCAGTTAATCATACGAGTGTCATTAGAAGATACAATGAAACTGAAGAAAAAGAACAGTAGGTCTGACAGTGTGTTGCTGGGGAGCCTGATCATGGACAGAAGGGGAGGCTTTCTGAGAGCGCCATAAAACGAAAGGACCAGGAGCTGATTCCTTTCGGTGGGCATGGGGTTTGGTGAGGATAAGGAATGAATTCCAGGAAGAAGGAAGCCAGGGCACATCCTGCCCAGAGACGCTGGGAAACATCGCAGCTCCCCAGTGGCTGGAGAGTGACATGGACGGCGGTGAAGATGAGATCCTTAGGAGGGTGGAAGCTGGGTATTTCTCGTTTTGATACTTCACCACATCTTTACCCTGAGAGCAATGGGAACCCACAGAGGGTTTAAGCAGAGGGATAATATAATAATAAAAATGGTCATGTCTATTGTATTACTTTACTTACTTTAATATAGTTCATAATTAAGTAAATCCCTGCAAAAGGAAAAGATCATTGTAGCATTATGGGTTGGAGGGAGAGAGAGAGAGATTCAAGGAGGTCCATGGAGGTTGGAGCTTGGCCTTGGCCCCCGAGAGAGACTGGGCAACTTGAACTAGGAGCGGATGAAGGTAGCGATGAAGCCGAAAGGTTTAAGAACATAGACGGAGGTCATGGACTAGGTGTGAGGAGGGACCAGGGGGAAGAGGAAGAAGAATGAGATGCAGACAGGCACTGCTCCTGGGGTCCCTCATCACGGACCATGGCATCCGCTGTGCTCACAGACATCAGCCCTCTCAAGAGAACAGGAAGGAGAGCTGGCAAGAACTCTCTTGGGAACAAACGGCAGGCCTATGTCAGGAGTTCTGAGCTACCCGTAAGATTCTGAGCATAGAGGATAGATCTGGGGGACCTTCCTGGCGCACCAGTGATTAAGACTCTGCGACTTCACTGTAGGAGGCATGGGCTCGATTCCCTGGTAGAGGAAGTAAAATTTTAACCAATTAAAATGCACATGCTTGGCCAAAATAAAAAAAGAAGCAGCAGAAGCTAGATCTGGGACAAGGATTTGAACACACTTACCTTCAGCTCCTCCATTCTTTCCTGGATGGTCGAGAGGTCAGATGAGTGGCTAGGGTCCTGCCCTTGTAGTATTTCTTCAGCTTCTACTATCCAAGTCTCCAAAGCTTCTAAACTCTTGGTAAAGGTTTCATAGTCAAGAACGCCAGCCTTTGTTTCCACAAAAGAAAATTGGTATTTAGAAATCTAGGGAAAGGGCAAGTGGATGTTAAAATTATTTTTCATATTCTTGCATCAAATTGCCATTCTCCAGATGTCATTTCTAAAAAGACAAGGTTGCCATGATTTACACTTTCTTCTTTGTATTAATGTAATTTTCCTAAAGCTTAGAATAATTTTATGTACCATCGATTAACCAATTAAAGTTTTTTAAAATACATTATCAAGAGAGATATATTGATTCTTACAAAAGCTGATGTAAACATGAGTGTTAACATTAACGTTACTTAACATTTATTAATTGAACACATTTTGCCATGGAACAAATCACTGATTTTAGGGCAAAATTATATGATAGAGAATAGGGCAAGACTCCCAGCTTTCCTTGACCCCACTGGAACTTTTCAAATTTGTTTAATTTTAATTTTTTTTATCTTGAACGAAGCATTGTTTTGATGATGAAAGTTCTCCTTTTCCTATTTACGCCCAGGTTTTACAGGATGCCTAATTCATAACACCCGCTGAATATAAGCTCTGTACCTGTAACACAGTCTGCTGTTTGCAGAGAGCCTGTTCTAGGGCATGTGATTGTTGCTTCAAAGAGAGCCAATCGGACTGAATGGCTGATGCTGCCGAAGCATCCACTTGTTGCTTGAGTTGCCCTCCCAGCTCATGAAGAACTACAAGAGAATCCTGAATCGGCCCCAATCCTTTGAGGAGGTCCTACAGAAGATGAAAATATGCACATCATGAAACAATAGGTTAAGTGTACTCATTATTGTAAACAATTACAGACACTCATTCTTATTTGTCCAATTATTACACTAAATAACCTCTCCCTGCAAGGGGGAAAAAAAAATTAAGAATTGAATTCCATTTTTAAAAATGTGCATATTAACATTAAAAAAGTGCTATTCTGATTATAAAAGCCACATAGGTTCCTTGTAAGACATAGAGGAAATGCAGAAAAACTTACTTAAAGAAGAAAAAAAAAATTAACTACAAGTAGAGCCAATCACTAGAAATATTTTGGCAGTTTTGTTGTTTTTTCCCCTTGCCTCTTCATGTAATTGATATCAAGTTGAAAATCCAGTGCTACATTTTACCTTCTAGGACTTAATATATTTAGACACACAGGGAGGAGCTGCGTGTGTGGTCACACCCTAGTGGTTACAGTAACCCCCTCCCTGGCCGGTGGGCTTGGAAGCCTAGGTACGGCTCTGTGGGCAGCAGCAAGAGCGGGCTCCATCCTTTTTCGCTGCATCTCTTGCCTCCATGCTTTGTGGGACCCCCGTATATACTCCAAATAACAAGCTGGTGGAAATTCCCTCTTTCAGTTCCATCTACCACTTAGGGATGACAACTGACTGGTTCTTCTCTACCTGTTGCTGATGACTCACAGATAGATGGAAAGAGCAGAGCCTGCCTGGGGACTTCAGTGAGAGGGGAAAAGCAAAGGACAACTTTAAGCCTGACAGAGAGATCAGAAAATTCACAGCCATCATTTGGCGCCCTTGACTATAAAACAAGATCTCTCAACTCAGGAGGACTGAAAATGGAAAATGAAAAATCTCATAAAGATGAGCTATGTGGAAAGAGAAAAAAAAACAAAACACTGAATTAACTTTACAGTAAAACTTAAACTCTAGCTTTCAAGGGATTATTCATTTTTCATGTGAAGGCCTTAGAACGAGTTAAACTTTTATTTATATGTCTTTTACAACCTGCCTAATTCTAATAAACTGATTTGGGAAAGTTTATAAGAAGGTCTTTGAAATAAGTTCATTAAAATAAAGACACAGGGCAAACAGTAAGAGGCATGTGATAGGTGAAATGAGAGAAGAATAATTCCTGAAAACTTTAAGTAGGTTATTGGCAGCTGCAGTGAAAAAGAGAAATATTAAAAAGCTATTAAAAAGAAGTATACTCATAAATCAGGAGAGAAAGACTTCTTCTTACCATTAAATTCTTAGAAGAAATTATTGTGTTGAGGCTTACATAAGAGATAATGGCCCTAACTGGACGATATCTTTTAACAGTGGATTTTTGAAAGATGTAACATTACTTTTCATACAGTCATTTCTTATATTGGCCATCTCTATAAAATAGAGATCCTGAGTCTTTCACACGGACTGTATTCTATTAGGAAAAATGGGAAAATGACTCTTTAAAAAGAAAGCAATGGGAGGGGATCTCTTTAACTCTGATACATGTGCAACTGGTTCTGAAAACCTAGCAGGCTCTCTGATATTTGAAACAATTATTTTTGGAAAGCTGTCCCACACAGAGCAATAACAAAAGCTTACACACAGCAGCACTCGCTCTGTTAAACTTGAGAAGTCTAAGCCTGGCAAGTTGAGAACTTGCGATAGTTCTTGAACGTACATTGCAATCTTGGATCCAGGTGGCAACTTCATCATCACCGATGTCCTTGTCGGTGGCTGCCTTCAGGAACTCGTTGGTTCGTCCCTCCTGTTGTTGAACTGTAGCAGCACACTGTTTGAAGTAGTCCTTGTATCTCTGCCAAAGCTGAAGTAGGGCCTTGCTGGCACGCAGCTGCTCGGCAATCTCTTCCAGCAAGTTATTCCATCTGGAAACGATAGCCAACACACATGGGTTGATTCCCACCTCTCACCAAATGCTGTTATTTGCTATTTTATTTTTCATGATCCTGGTTCATGTGAATATGGAAATAATGCAGATGTCTCGTTTCTATTTAATGTAATAAAAAGTAACATTTCACAGTCATATTTCAAGGGTAGATAGTAGAAAAGGGGTCAATCTTGGGGTATATTGCAGTTATAACTCCTTTCCAAATGTCTTCAGTGCATGTGTGTGTGTGTGTGTGTGTGTGTGTGTGTGTGTGTGTGTGTGTGTGTGTGTGCAGTCATAGCCCACCAGGCTCCTATGTCCACGCAATTTCCCAGGCAAGAATACTGGAGTGGGTTGCCATTTCCTTCTCCAGTGGATCTTCCCGACCCAGGGATTGAACCCAGGTCTCCCACACTATAGGCAGATTTTTTTTACCAGTGAGTCACCTGAGAAGCCCCATCTTGACTACATTTGTTTCTCCTTAAATTCATTTTGTGCAAATAAAAATATTAATAGAATAGAGCCTATAAGGCTCAAGTTCAAAATGTTAGGGTTTTAATTGTATCGTTATTTATAATTAGACTGTGATATAAATAATGAGCAACACTGTAAAACCAGCATATTCCATACCTCATGTTGACTTCTTTTAGTGTATTCGTAAGAGTTTCTGTCACAGGTGGGTGACACTCTTTTAAAAGTTGACTGGTCACAGAGCCAAATTTCTGCAAGCTCTTTTCCTGTTTTTCTAGATCATCTTGAAGATTCTGCCCAAAGAAAAGGCCACAGATGACATGCTAGAGTCTAAAAATTCGAATGATCAAATTTTAAAGTAATATAGCTGCTTTCATACAATATGAAAATATGCACATAAAATACATAAACTGTGACTTTTGCCCCAATGCTTCATAGCTTTCCTTTAGATAATCATTTTTCCTTTTTAATGAGTTTCTTCTTGTGGGTGTGAGGAGGGACTCTTAACAGTTGAGCCTTGGAATGGGATGGGTAATTCTGCCAGGAAAGTTCACACAGGGAACCCGTGTTCATCATCCAGGAGGAAGCCGTGGGGCTGGTGGGTGTGCAACCTGGCACATCGTGGTTCTCTTTGCTGCTCAAGATCAAAATCCAGATCTGTATTCTATCACGTACCGAGAGCTGCTCTACCAGAAACTTCTGATAATGACAGTTTAAGATATCATAGCTTTTCTGCACGCGTGCATGCTCAGTTGCTTCAGTCGTGACAGTCTGACTCTTTGTGACCCTGTGGACTGTAGTCCGTCACGTTCTTCTGTCCATGCGATTCTCCAGGCAAGAATACTGGAGTGGGTTGCCATGCCCTCCTCCAGGGGATCTTCCCAACCCAGGCATCAAACCCGAGTCTCCTGCGTCACCAGCATTGCAGGCAAATTCTTTACACACTGAGCCGCCCAGGAAGCCCCCTAGCTTTTCTGAGTACCATCTAAGCTCTAGCTCTGAGTGTTCTTCCTGGCAAAGAATCTTTATTACACAGGTTATAGGCTTGGCGGAGTCTTCCACCAAGAACCAGTGAAGAAGGATATTTCCCAGGAAATGCTGAAGGGACAGATTCAGTTCTTAGTAAAACTCCTCAGGGAAATCAGGCTGCAAAAATCCACCCCTACCTGACACTGCTTTCTGGTCGCCATCAAATCAAAACACATGAGGAATAGACCCTGAGTCCTTTCATATCTTAAGATAGAAGAGGTGAAACAGAGTAGGCTAAATTAAAAGGTGTTTCTCCTCAAAGGTATAAAATGTGTTTTTAAACTTACTAGTCTCAAAATTGGAGAAGGCAATGGCAACCCACTCTAGTACTCTTGCCTGGAAAATCTCCTGGGCGGAGGAGCCTGGTAGGCTGCAGTCCATGGGGTCGCGAAGAGTCAGACACGACTGAGCGACTTCATTTTCACTTTTCATTTTCATGCATAGGAGAAGGAAATGGCAACCCACTCCAGACGGGGGAGCCTGGTGGGCTGCCGTCTATGGGGTCGCACAGAGTCAGACACGACTGGAGCGACTTAGCGGCAGCAGCAGCAGCAGCAGCAGTCTCAAAATAAGTTTTAATGATTTTTAGTATTTACAATAATTATTTAAGGTTTCACATGTAACTGTACATAACTCATTTTATCCTTCCTGCCTCCTGCCTCCTGAAAAAAGGACATTGTCTTCAGCAAGTCTGCACATCAGATAGATCAGCAACATATAAACTTTGATTGACAAGTGAGAGATGTAAGTCGAGGTAAGGAGGGTCCATGCTGGGCTCTTGCTGACCCCTCATCCCTTAGGCCTGCCATGCCCATGCCATCGGCTGCACCATTCAGCCGGGGAGAAAGATCAGTAGCAGGTGAAGAGTGCCCAGTGCCCAGGAACATAGGGGATGAGGGTAGCAATCAACTGAGGGCGGTGGCCTGAGTGAGGAGATTGTGCTTTTTAAGGCCAACAACAGTCATGTTCTTCTGGATGAAGGACATGAGAACAGACACACAGGAAACAAAGCAGAAAGTGCTAGAAAATGGGGATGACGTGTATGCATTGGAGAGACAACTGACATTTTGCTGAACGCAAAGAAAATAACTTAACGGTTTAACAATTTACTCTTTTGCTATTTTTCTTTCTGTCTTCTTTTAAATCCCTTAGAATATGTTTGGAAAAGCAGGATTAAAAAAAAGAGAAAGGGAAGACATAAAAGGCAGTGATAATAGATACAGAAGATGGATTTGGGTATAAAGTCATTTGATAAAATACATCCATCAGGATATTCATATAATTTAAAAAATCATTTACTTATATACCAGCTATTCCAAAATCTGGTATCCACAGGTAAGTTTGATTATGTAACAAATAAAGCAAAATTAATTTTGAATATTTTGAAAATAATTAAATGCAAACAATATAGACCAACATTCCAGCACGATGTTTGAATTTGTTCACTTTTTAAAAAATTTTCTCTAATTAAAAAGAATGCTAAGGATGGGGTCAATTCACTCCTTACCTGAAGACTGTCCACCTGAATTTGCACAGCTTCTAAAGAGCCAGTGAGCAGACAGAATCGAGAAAGAGAGTATCGGGCCTCCATGAGGCAACTGTTTATCTCATCAAATGCCACTTTATGGTGGCTCCACTGGTCAAGCACAGATTTCAACAGGATCTTGAGTTGGCCAACCTTTCAGGAGACAGAGACTTCTTATAATTGCATACTATTTTACATGATAAAATATATATTCCTTTGGTGGAAAAGACATTAACATTTAAGAACTTCACTGGGGTTTCAGGCATTGCAAGTAAACTCAAATTAAAAAAAAATTATACATTAAAACAAAAAGTTATAAAATATGTTTTTAAAGTAAAAATGTAGCAATGTTGAAATTTAAGCCTTTCATACATGTGATCACATAGTCTAAATTAAAATGCTTAAAAAGGTTACACATATAACCTTGACCTATAGTATCACTTCAGTTCAGTTCAGTTGCTCAGTCATGTCTGACTCTTTGCAACCCCATGGACTGCAGCACACCAGGCTTCCCTGTCTATCACCAGCTCCCGGAGCTTGCTCAAACTCAAGTCCATTGAGTTGGTGATGTCATCCAACCATCTCATTCTCTGTCAATTCCTTCTCCTCCTGCCTTCAATCTTACTCAACATCAGGGTCTTTTCAAATGAGTCAGTCCTTTGCATCAGGTGGCCAAAGTATTGGAGTTTCAGCATCAGTCCTTCCAATGAATATTCACGACTGATTTCCTTTAGGATTGACTGGTTTGATCTCCTTGCAGTCCGAGGGACTCTCAAGAGTCTTCTCCAACACCACAGTTCAAAAGTATCAATTCTACAGTGCTCAGCTTTCTTTATGGTCCAACTTTCACATCCATACATGATTACTGGAAAAACGACAGCTTTGACTAGATGGACCTTTGCTGGCAAAGTAATGTGTCTGCTTTCTAATATGCCATCTAGGTTGGTCATAGGTTTTCTTCCAAGGAGCAAGCGTTTTTTAATTTCATGGCTGCAGTCACCATCTGCAGTGATTTTGGAGGCCGAGAAAGTAAGTCTTGTCACTGTTTCCACTGTTTTCCAATCTACTTGCCATGAAATGATGGACTGGATGACATGATCTTTGTTTTCTAAATGCTGAGTTTTAAGCCAGCTTTTTCACTCTCCTCTTTCACCTTCATCAAGAGGCTCTTTAGTTCCTCTTCACTTTCTGCCATAAGGGTGGTGTCATCTGCATATCTGAGGTTATTCATATTTCTCTCCACAATCTCGAATCCAGCTTGTGCTTCATCCAGTCCACACTTCTGCATGATGTACTCTGCACTTAAGGTAAATATGCAGCATGACACTATACAGCCTTGATGTAGTCCTTTTTCAATGTGGAACCAGTCTGTTGTTTCATGTCAGGTTCTAACTGTTGCTTCTTGACCTGAATACAGATTTCTCTGGAGGCATGTAAGGTGGTCTGATATTCCCATCTCTTAAAGAATTTTCCACAGTTTGTAGTGATCCACACGAAGGCTTTGGTGTAGTCAATAAAGCAGATGTTTTTCTGGAACTCTCTTGCTTTTTCTATGATCCAATGGATGTTGGCAATTTGATCTCTGGTTCCTCTGCCTTTTCCAAAACCAGCTTGAACATCTGGAAGTTCTCAATTTACGTATTGTTGAAGCCTTTCTTGGAGAATTTTGAGCATTACTTGGCTAGTGTGTGAGATGAGTGCAATTGTGTGGTAGTTTGAACATTCTTTGGTTTTGCCTTTCTTTGACAGTGGAATGAAAACAGATCTTTTCCAGTCCTGTGGTGACTGCTGAGTTTTCCAAATTTGCTGGCATATTGAGCGCAGCACTTTCACAGCATCATCTTTCAGGATTTGAAATAGCTCAACTGGAATCCCATCACCTCTACTAGCTTTGTTCGTAGTGATGTCTCCTAAGGCCCACTTGACTTCACATTCCAGGATGTCTGGCTCTAGATGAGTGATCACACCATCATGGTTACCTGTGTCATGAAGATCTTTTCTGTATAGTTCTTTGGTGTATTCTTGTATAGTTTGTATAGGCATATTCTTTGTATAGTTCTCTTCTTAACATCTTCTGCTTCTGTTGGGTCCATACTGTTTCTGTCTTTATTGAGTCCATCTTTGCATGAAATGTTCCCTTGGTATCTCTGATATTCTTAAAGATATCTCTAGTTTTCCCCATTGTATTGTTTTCCTCTATATCTTTGCCGTGATCATTGATGAAGGTTTTCTTATCTCTCCTTGCTATTCTTTGGAACTCTGCATTCAGATGGGTGTGTCTTTCCTTTTCTCCTTTGCCTTTCGATTCTCTTCTTTTCTCAGCTATTTGTAAGGCCTCCTCAGACAACTATCTTGCCTTTTTGTATATTTTTTTCTTGGGGATGGTTTTGGTCACCACCACCTGTACAATGCGACAAACCTCCATCCATAGTTCTTCAGGCACTCTATCAGATCTAATCCCTTGAATCTATTTGTCACTTCCACTGTATAATTATAAGGGATTTGATTTAGATCACATTTGAATGGTCTAATGGTTTTCGCTACTTTCTTCAATTTAAGTCTGAATTTTGTAATAAGGAGTTCATGATCTGAGCCTATAGTATCTATATATATTTATATGAATATACATATATATTTATTTTTATAATATGTATATATATTATATATATTGTTTATAAAATATATCGGAGAAGGGAATGGCACCCCACTCCAGTACTCTTGCCTGGAAAATCCCATGGACGGAGGAGCCTGGTAGGCTGCAGTCCATGGGGTCGTGAAGAGTCAGACATGACTAAGTGACTTCACTTTCACTTTTCACTTTCATACATTGGAGAAGGAAATGGCAACACACTCCAGTGTTCTTGCCTGGAGAATCCTAGGGATGGCGGAGCCTGGTGGGCTGCCGTCTATGGGGTTGCCGAGAGTCAGACACAACTGAAGCGACTTAGCAGCAGCAGCATAAAATATATATATATATATAAGTGATAAAAGCTCAATATATTTAGTACCACCATTTAGGAAACATATTAACTGAGTGTTTTAGATTCATTAACTCACTTCACCCTGGTAACAACCTTTGAGGTAGATGGAATCTTCACTTATCTTACAGATGAGGAAACTGAGGGATGAAGAGGTGACTTAGACCTAGGTGTTAGCTGCACACATAGGGACAGAGGTCAGAGTCTAGTCTATCCTGAAATAGGGCTGACAAGACTGCTGATGGACCAGAGGTGGGTCTGAGAGAAAGAGGGGAATGAAGAACAACTCCAAGGGTTTCAGCCCATGCTACAGGATGGGTAGAATTGTCATGAACTGAGATGGCAGAAAGCGTAGGTTTGAGGGGGACTGATGGGAGCTGGGCAGGAAGCTTGAGATGTCTACTGGCCACGTGAGTGGAGACGATAGAGGACTTCCCTCTCTGTCTGTCCCTGACTGAGTTTAGCAGAGAAGTTCAACCTGAGTATACACATTTGAGAACTATCTGTGCCTAAATGGTATTGATAGACCAGGAATAGATAAGATTATTGAGAAAGGAATGTCCATAATAATGTTAATTATAGGAAACATCTGAAGCTAGACTCTTTTTGAAAGGTTAACAAAGTGGACTTAACAGTATAAATACACACTGTTTAGATTCAGTGATTATTTCTTCAGTTACTTTATGAAAATCAAAGCCCACGTCACATTCACATTTGGACACAAGATGGTAAGCGCAGTCTTGGAGCCAACTCTCCACAAGCAACATTACCATGTGGTCTAAATTTGCCCAAGTTTGGTTGAGCTCCTGAAGCGTGCTCCTGACAGTGCCAGAGACTTCTTCTTTCTTGTTCTGAACCAAAGCAAGTCCATTCTGCTCAATTTTCTCTACCTCTTTCTCTTTTGCTTTAATCAAGTCTTCCAGATCCTAAAAGATGAAGAAATAGTCATCTTAAATTATTCTGTTATGGAACTCTGGGGTGCACTGAAATTGAGCCATGATAGTCTCATAACCCCAAAAAACCTTTTACTAATCCAAAAAGCTTATTGTTCTCAGGAGAGGGTTGCCAGAATGATATTTCTTCCTACATTTAACTTTTTAAAATTCTCTTCTCATTCCATGAGAGGTGAGTGTAACTTAAAAAATACAAAATTTGATTACATGCTAGATAAGGAAATGGCAACATGGAATTTTTTTTCAACAAGCTACAAGGAAAGAAATATACATTGGAAATGGTAACATGACTTATATCCTTAAATTCATTTATCTTGCTATTGGAAAAGGTTCATAGTCCTAGCCTCTGGGATGAAATGCGATAGAATGGTGTTCTGGACCCCAGTATCTGAGATTTAGCTCCACTTCTGTGACCATTAAGTTGAGCCACTTTGTGCAAGTGAGAAACTCCCATAGGGTCTCAGTTTCTTCAAATGAAAGAAACGAGAGTCTCCATTAACCTCCCTTTCTCCCTAAAATACTCTGATTCAAGTGATTCAGAAACACTGTATGGGTTTTTTTTTCATGAGTCAATTCCTCATCTTCCTTAGGATTTGCGTTTATAATGGTCAGCACGAAATGTCCGGGCTTCCCTGGTAGCTCAATTGGTAAAGAATCGGCCTGCAGTGTAGGAGATCCTGGTTCAATCCCCGGGTCAGGAAGACCCTCTGGAGAAGGAAATGGCAACCCAGTCCAGTATTCTTGCCTGCAAAGTTTCATGAACAGAGGAGCCTGGTGGGCTATTGTCCATGGGTTCATAAGAATTAGACACAACTTAGCGACTAAGCCATCTCCACCACCACCATGAAATGTTCTAAGAAGAAAATGAGATGATGATAGAGAGGTCATACTTAACCATAATCCTAACTCATATTTTAAATTCATTAGAAAATTTTGAAAGCACCTTGAGCCAGGTTGAGACTGCTATCAACATTTTATGGATGAACAAGTGAGAGATTTAAGTCATACAACGTGTCTCAGGTCACAGAAAGGCCAGAAGCGGAATTAGAACCCGAGACTTTTGAGCCTACTGACTCTCAGCCCAGTGCTGAAGGCGGGTCATTGGCTAGGAGTCATGGAGAAGGCGTAAACCTATGTTGGGGTGATGTGAGCAGCTGTAGTATACGGAGACCTGGTTATATGATCATATTCAGAAGTACATCCCCAGAACTAGGTATGCAGATGTGTAGGCCTTGGGGCTCAGCATGAAGAAAACTGAAAAATATTTTAAGCTTGGATAATGTCTCCATTCTGTGAAAAAGATTTCCACCTCCCTGTCATGATTCACACACGGATCACTCTATCAGTCTTGGGTGGTGGTATGGGTACGGGTAGGGTAACGTCCTGGTCTCTGTTACTTTAAATGAGCCCCTTTAGTTTTTGTTTCTGTGTGGTCCAATCTTTTCATCACTCTCTGTGTGTCTGTGTGTGTGTGTGCCCAGTTGCTAAGTCATGTCCAACTCTTTGCAAACTCAGGATGGACTGTAGCCCACCAGGCTCCCCTGTCCATGGAATTTTTCAGGCAAGCATACTAGAGTAGGTTGCCATGCCCTCCTCCAGGGGATATTCCTGACTCAGGAATTGAAACTAAGTCTCCTATGACTCCCGCCCTGGCAGGTGGATTCTTTAGCACTGTGCCACCTGGGAAGCCCTCGACCTTATGTACAAAATAGGAATAATAATACACTTGGCTCACCTCAAAGAGATAACATTGGATAAATATATCTATGAAATCCTTTTTAAGCTGTTAAAAACTAGGCAAATGTAAGAGTATTATTTTATTTAGCCATTTGGTAATTTGCCTTGCTTCAGTGCAAATTTATTTATTTTTCTCTCCTTAATTATTAGGAAGCTATTTTTGTCTTGATGTATTAATTAGAAGTTCTTGCAGTCAGTAGCCTAAAGAGATAATTTTTGTTTTTAATAACTGGTCTTTTATTTACAATTTATAATTTTGCCAGTCTGTTGACAGCTTTGATAATTAACCTGAGAATGAATGTAATGATTAATAGGGTTACAGGTCCTATACACAGTGAAGAAAACATAATCAACTTTACTATATAAGGATTTTTTTTTTCTCTACTTCTCTAAAGGATTACATAACCAAATAATCCTTCCAACATGTCTTTAGTATTATTCTAAAATTCAACCACTAGAATTAACCTTATTCTCATTTATCCATAGATGTTAGCGTTTTAAGTGAGCAATATTAAATAAATGATCCATTGCTTAGAAACACATCTCAAAAGTGTCCTGCACATTTATGTTGGCATAAAAGCACAACCCAGGAGAGAAACAGGAATGAAATATATATTTTGTGCAAAACAAAGGTATGTTTTCATTTCTCTCCAATAATAATTAAAAGATGACTCTGTTTCTGATCAATGAAGGGAAAAGCCAAAACTAACATTTTTTGCAATAATAAATCATTCTTAACTTGGGCTAATTCAGAAATATCAGTTTTTAGGTTGGTTTGAGTTCATAAATTACTCCTGGAAAAGTAAAAAAATATCCAAGACCTTTTAAACAAAATAAAGCTTGAATCCAGTCACCATTGTAAGTATGCTGGCTTGAATTCTATACTTTGGTCCAGAGGAAAAATTTCTCAAGAATAACAATAAATTTTCACCAATGTTTGTGGTGCTGTCAGTGGAACTTGCCAGTTAGGCTACTGTGATTTATCTGTGATACCCCAAAATAAATGTGGACTACTTTAATTCTGGTTTTTTTTTTTTTAATGACTTTTCATTTGAAATCATGAATTGGCATTGGGGTGAAGTCCTTTCAACCACACATGAAGCTTTCTTTCTGACACTGCCTGGTGTGACCCTCTGGGAGACTAAAATTTGGGTCGGAAAAGGAGTAAAACTTGGTCAAGTTTCTGCTATATTTTCCATCTAGCAATCTCTCTCTCTCTCTGTTAAACAGAAGACATTACATAAAAAGAAAATGGAAAATGGCAGAAGAAAAGTACATTAAGGAGAACAAAAAATAGCAAGCAAGAAAAAAATAAATGAGGAGAAGGAAGAAGGAAAAACAAAGGACAAGGAAAGCTAACCTATAATTTCAGTCTTTCCATAGTCAAGATTTTTACAACAAGGTCATAAGGAAGCACTCATCTTTCTCATGTTCATTCTGAAATTATGTTTTAATTTTAATAAAAACACTTGAGGAAGTCATCCTTCAAAGTAAAATTCTGAAATTCTGGCTTACTTGTACATTTTAGAATTGATAGCCTAAGTTAAAAACACTACTGGACCCTGGAAAATTGGAAAGGCAATGAGACTAGCTAATGCATGTTTTTGGTCTTCCATCTTATTTTGCAGGGAGAGGGGTTTGGGGGGTGTGTGGGGGCATGCCACAAGGCATGTGTGACTTTAGTTCCTTGCCCAGGGATGGAACCAGTCAGTGTCCCCGGCAGTGGAATTGCTGAATCACCAAGGAAGTCCCTACACACCCATCTTATGATGTGAAGTTTTTTCAAACTATTTCTCTGTATGATAGTTTCCTTTGCCATTTTCATGCACCCTCAAAATTGTACTTCATTAGCTTGTCAGCCCAGTACAAAAGCCCGTGCTCTTTTCTGAACCAAAAGGCTTTGATTGAGAGCTTAAATATATCTCTTTACATATACCCCCTGAAGAAAAAACATTGTTTCACGGGAAGATCATTAGGAAAGGCCTTTCTTTTTGAAAGCTGAAATAGAAAAACAGATTTGGGGTAAGGAGCATTTCTGTAGAATTGCTTCACAGTTTAGTCTTCAACTATCCTTAGGAAATACTATAGAGAACCATCACAGCTAATCTGTAACACATAAATTACTGAATCATTTTTTTTTTAATTACAGCATTAACTGTAATAGCTTATATTTCTTTCATATAAACAAGAACCCCTAAGGAAATATTAAGGAGTCCCAAGTCACTGGAAAACATTTAGTTAGCCCACTCCACCTGAACCAACATCCTTATCACTAACTGCGGAATAAGCAGGCGCTGTCTGGTCTTTCTGATGGGACACAGTAGTGGGGGCAACACTGTCCCCTGGGAAGCACTGGCTCACTGGAGTTGAACCAGAATTCAATCAAGCCTCTAATGCTGACTTCCATTTATACAGGAAAGACAGGTGAGAGAAGCGCTTCTTAAGGAAGTGTGTGTGTGCGTGTTCAGTCCTACTCAATACTCTTTCTGACCCCAAGGACCGTAGCCTGCCCTGCTCCTTTGTCCATGGAATTTCCCAAGCAAGAAAGCTGGAGTGGGTTGCCACTTCCCACTCCAGGGGATCTTTCCGACCCAGGGATCAAATCCGAGTCTCTTGCGTCTTCTGCCTTGGCAGGTGGATGCTTTGCCATTGCGCTACCTGGGAAGCCCGAATGATCAGTATGGGGGGTTAGAACCATTCTCTATTAATAAATTCAAATTTATAAAAAAAGGTGGAAAAAAACCTACTAGGTGGAAAAACATTATAATTCATGTAATCAGAGAAATTTGTTACCAAATGCAGCATTTTTTAATACGTAACTCTCAATTGTCATGACTTGCAAATTTGGTGTATGACATCAAACTGTGAAGGGTGCTTGTCCGCCACTCAGACAAGTTACCTGACAGTCTTTCATCGCGTTCTGAACTGAAGCCTGGTCTCCAATGCGATGCTGTTGTTTCAGTCTCTCTTCCTGGGTTTCAAACCATGTTTTCAGACACTGTACGTTATTTTCATACTCTGACCAAGATTCCAATAAGCCTTCCAACAACTGAATCTGAACAAACATAACAAAATTTGCAATTTTGTTTTAGAATCCAATTATTGGCAGATCACTATTTCTTTCAGATAAAGAATTCTTAAAAAAAAAAACAGTCCATTGTATCTATGATTAAGAATGAATGTTAAAGAGTGTAAATCAATGACTATTATTGGTAAACAAGTAAATCACTTAAGTCAACTTTGAAGCAAAGGAAAAAGATATTAAGACCTTAAATAAAGGAAAACAATATGAAATATTCAAAGAGAAGAGGGTACAGAGACAAAATAATGAACAAAGCTGAAGAACAGTTAAAATGAAAACCTCCAGGATCTATCCCTTCAGAAGCAGTCCTATGCCCAGTGGACCCATACTACTTTGTGGAATGAGTTTTCTCTACCGAGTATACCTGTTCTTGGAGTTTTCATGAAACATGGACAAGGAATGCTTGGCTCACCTTCTCAGTGACCAGACCCTGCAGGATTTGCCAGCTTTTATTCATTGCTCCAAGTCGCTCAGCAAAATCAGTCTTGTCGCTGCGTTTACTTTCCACATCCTGACTGCTGATCTGTAGCACAGACTGGTTCACAAAATCAACAGTCAGCTGCTTACAGTTAATGTCAATCTGAAAACCCTGAAAAGGGAGAGGAGAAAATAAGAAAATAAGGTTATATGTATACATTTCTTATATGATTTTATACATATCAGCTTCCTTGATAGCTCAGTTGGTAAAGAATCCACCTGCAATGCAAGAGACCTTGGTTCAATTCCTGGGTTGGGAAGATCCGCTGGAGAAGGAATAGGCTACTTATTTCAGTATTCTTGGGCTTCCCTTGTGGCTCAGCTGGTAAAGACTCCACCTGCAATGCGGGAGACCTGGGTTTGATCCCTGGGTTGGGAAGATCCCCTGGAGAAGGAAAAGGCTACCCACTCCAGTATTCTGGCCGAGAATTCCATGGACCATATAGCCCATGCGGTTGCAAAGAGTGGGACGCGACTTTTACTTTTTAATATTTTACCAGGAGTTGGAAAGCCTTAAGCAAGCTTAAGATGAATATTATCACTTCCATGATTTTAGTCCAAATGGCACAGTCTGTATATATTAATATAATCTATTATTTTCAGAAATTGAATATATATGTAAATATGCAACATATGAATATACTGAATATAAATTGATTTAATACATTTTGAATGTATAAATATATCGAATTTAAATTTGTGAAAATTTGAACATATAGATATATTGAGTATAAATATGTGTGTGTGTATTAGTTGCTCACTGGTGTCTGACTTTTTGTGACCCCATGGACTGTAGCCCACCAGGCTTCTCTGTCCATGGAATTCTCCAGGTGAAAATACTGGAGTGGGTTGCCATGTCCTTCTCCAAAGGATATTCCCGATCCAGGGATTGAACCCAGGTCTTCTACATTGCAGACAGATTCTTTACCATCTAGGCCATCAGGGAAAACTTGAGTATAAATATATATATTTTTTAGGAAGAGTACGTAGAATTGGACAAACTACATAATCCCACTATATCATATAAATAAATTATAGTATTTATTTTTATGACTTCTTAAAATGACACAAAATCTTATTCAAAATTTTGTCCTTATACTGGACGATGCTCCTATGCCTATAACGAGGGAGGCAGTTTTCTTACTATCGGAAACCTCTCTGGTCACTATATTTCAGACCTGATTTCTATACTTGAGACCTGATTTCAGACCTGATTTCTATACTTGAGTTTTTGAGTTTCTTCCAATAAAGCAGTCTTAAAACACAAAGAGCCAGAAACAAACAAGAATGTTTAATTACCTTATATTTCTGAAGGTACTCATGAATTGTCTTGTAACCGATGGAATTTTTAATATTCTCTTCATCCTTTTGAATAACACTTTCCATAAGAGAAATCCAAGTCATGACTTCAGAAATGGCGTGGCGAGAAGGCAGTTTATCCATCTGGAGCTGCTCATGTCAGAGATAGAACAAGTCACAGTGTTAAAATTCAAACTGATTTCTGTTAACTTAAAATTCTATTAATTCCTACTAAAGTACCAACAGAGTAACACTTCTTAATGACATTTTTTTAAATTTATTTTTATTTTTTAAATTTTAATATCTTTAATTCTTACATGCGTTCCCAAACATGAACCCCCCTCCCACCTCCCTCCCCATAACATCTCTCTGGGTCATCCCCATGCACCAGCCCCAAGCATGCTGCATCCTGCCTCAGACATAGACTGGCAATTCAATTCTTACATGATAGTATACATGTTAGAATGTCTTAATGACATTTTTGGCTATTAACCTCATTAGAAGCTGGAAATTAAACATCAGGCAAACACTGAACAGTAATAGTCCTCATGTTCACTTGACATCTAATACTATAAACATTGTATTAACACTACCCAATTAATCAAAACACCAGCAAGAAGAAAATATTATTCTTATTTTATAGCTAGTTTTATGAGTATTAAAAAACGTAACTACAAAACATTCAACAGATGTATTTTATTAATTATCTTGTAAAATCTCTGTGTATTATGACTCAGGAATGTTCAAAGAAGGAAGAAAAATACCACCACACGACAAACTATCATTTTCTAGATTTTTGGCACTCTGATATTTGTTCCGAAGAGTATAGCCAATTTCCTCCATCTTTCACTAAAATATACTTAGAATCCTGAATCTTCCTTAACATATCAAACATTTATGCAAATACTTAGAAGGATTGGGGGGACAAAGGCAATCATTCAAAATATTTATGGACTTCTAGGTAGTGCAGAAAGATATAGAAGTCAATGTGAGATGTTTCCTGCCCTCTAGAAATGTTCAGCCGCTGATTAGGAGGGATGAGACATTTATATGAAACACGCCTTTTACACAGTGATGAATGTCAAAGACAGATACAGATAAAACAGCTGGGAAGTCAGCACTAAGAGGCCTATATCCAGATAAGGAAACTGCTTACTTTTCCTTACTCTATTTGTTGCATGTCAGCTCTATTGTAGGTAAGATTATAGGTCTTTTACATATACTATTGGGCTTCCCTTCTGGCTCAGCTGGTAAACAATCTGCCTGCAATGCGGGAGACCTGGGTTCAACCCCTGAAGAAGGGAACAGCTATCCACTCCAGTATTCTGGCCTGGAGAATTCCATGGACTGTATAGTCCATGGGGTCGCAAAGAGTCAGACACAACTGAGCGACTTTCACTTTCACATATACTATTATTAAATCTTCATAACTACTTACTTTTTGAGAGAGGCATGGTCACACTCATTTTATTTATGAGAAAACAAATAATTTAAACATGGACAGACAAGGATTCTAACACACACAATAAAGAAGCCATTGGAAGACAGGGAATTTGTAGATTGGGCATTTGTAGAATCATTCACTCTTTTCTTTTTTGGGGGCATGGGGCACATTGATTTACAATGTTGTGTTACCTTCTACTGAAAAGGAAAGTGAGTCAATTATACAGATAACACATTCACTCTTTTTTAGATTCTTTCCATACAGGTCATTACAGAATATTGAGTGAGGGTCCCTGTGCTATACCATAGGTTCTTTTTGGTTATCTATTTTATGTCTAGCAATATTAATATGCAATATAAGGGAAGACATAAAAGACAGGGTGTCCAAGACATAGCTGATTTAAATTTGTGAGCAAAAGCAGATAAATGTACTTTTCCATCTAATACCATTTACATCAGTTATGAACAATTAAACTGATGATTATTTCTGTACCTGGTGAAGCTTTTCCTGTACGGCTGGAATATTTGTCAGCAGGTCATTCCACTGGCCATCAATGTGGGACAGCTCAGAACGCAAGGCAGCTGTGTCCACTTTCTTTAATCGAAGAAGCTGATTTCCAGTGCTCAGAACAGACGATTTTAGTGTGGACTTGGCATCCACCTCTTTGGAAAACTCCTAGAAGAAGTACCAACAGTCAAATCAGGATTAAGTAGCCAGACCTTACATTTACAGAAAGAGACTAACTTATTACATAAAGTTTTTTCTTTCCATCTTGAAGGGGAGTGGCGATATTAAGCACTCTGAGGAAAATAAAAGCAACAGGCCCTTGCCCTGAATGAAAGCCAACCTCCCCTAGACACTACTCTAAAGAGGCAATGTGGAGGCTTAGTATTTTGCAGAATGATTGAACACACAGAGTTAACAACGACAAATTCTCTATAGCTTGACTTACTACTATATCCACTGATAGCTGATCTTTTTACTGGTGTTAAGTCAGGTTTTACCTAAAGGCTTGAAAACAGTTAAAACCAAATCAAATGCTTTAGATTCTTAAGCTTACCAGAAAACCATTCAGGTGATCACGGACCATTTCCAGTTCTTGTGGGACTGTCACAGATTGCTGAGTCCAAAATTCTAGCCTGTCTTTTGCAGACTGTAACCAGTGGATTAGATCTGCAGATTCACTTTGATATCTGTAAGGATAATAATAAGCCTATTAAGTAAACATCCAATCCCAACTTTATGCTAACCTATGTTGTTCGCCAATGCTAATTTTAAAAGGAGACAGATCAGGATTTGGGAGAATCATGCCCTGGGTGGACACTCTCAAATTCCCTTCTCTTAATATCCATATCTTAAGAGGGTCAGTCTCTCTGTTTCAGTATTCCCATGTCTAAGCTGAAAATTAAAAAATATCTTTCTCCTACTCCTTCACATTGAGGCTACCTACTGAGAAAATATTAGATGATTGTTAAAGTTCTTAGACATAAAGGTGGCATAAAAACAAGGATTTTGTTATATAAAATCAACCTTCCACCTCTCTTGATTACCTGCTATTGCCCTCAAGGAAAACTCTATCTTTTCAAAACACACTCTCTCTTCTTTCTCTCCTTCTAAGATTTACTGTGACCACCCATGTGCATTGATAGGCAAGGGAGACGACAGCTCAAAGGTTAGATATATTGCATAATGCCTGCCTCCCTCTCCCTTTTTTTAAGTACATGTTTACACAATTACACAAGAATCCAATTGGAAGCTTCGTGTTTGGCTTTCTTTTCCAAACTCTGTGGTATGTTCCTTGAGGGACCACATCTTTTTCAACTCGGAGGCCCAACAGCCTTATAAACACTGCAGCAGTAATTTAAAAATTTGCCCAAGTATTACCTGGTCCAGTGTTTCAATATTGTTTCCAGTCTGTGAAGTTCCTTAGACACTTTGTTGGTATCATTTAACCAGTGTTCTCCAAGTTGATTTAGCTGGCTTTCCAGATCTGGGCAGCTAACAGATATCAGAAGTCGTTTTCCATCATCTATTACCTGATATAATTTGGGCTGGTATTCATTAAGGCTGGATTTCAAATGCTAAAATGATCGAAAATACTGGGTCAAAGTTCAGATAATGCAATTTTTCACCCTAAAGATTATAATTTCTCTATAATGTTCCCCTTACCCCTTAGTCAGATTTTAACTATTTACACTGAAGTTTCTACTTCATGTTTCTATATCTAAGTATATAACTTTGGGGGTACTTAAAACTATTGACATATCATTATTTGAAGAATATTGTGACACCAACAAAAAAATACAAAGTAATGCTTGGTGGAGGCTGAATTTTCAAAAAGAGCTCTCTCTCATTAAAAATAAGAAAAAAAGTGGGGGGGAGGGCTTTTTGATGCTCTATCATAAAACAACCATCTGTAATTATTTCAAGACAGTGAGACTTCAGCATAACAAGTGGAAACACTTGCTGAAGGCTACATTTTCAAAAGGGGCTCTCATTTAAAAAAAGAAAAAGATCTTTTTATGTTCTATTATGAAACAAACACTGAAAGTAAAAGTACTTAACAAAATACTGGATTGAAAGTTTGAGTAGATCTGTTAAAACCATGGGAAAGCTTCAAAAAGCGATGTGGCAACTTCCTATACCATGCCGTCATCTGGATGCTGACCTGGTAGAGTGCGATCCGGTCGATAAGCCTGTCTTCGCTCTCCTCCACCAAACCCACACTTGGGGTGCTGCCCTCCACCACCTCCAGCTGCCGGCTAAGCTCCCAGTGCTCCTTCTCCAGTTGGGACCATGTCTAGAAACACGACATCAGTGTGTGAGCTGAAGACCCGCATTAAGAAACAGCATCCTTTCTGTGTGCATACATGCACCTGATGGAGTCCTTCAAAGACACGTCTGAGGTGCCTGCGTTGGGGCTTTGCTCTGGGAAGCAAAAGATGGCTTTGAAGGAAGTCATCAGAAAGTCACCCTGCAAAGCACCACGCATGGCTCTCACATCTGCAGCTAAGCAGCTGTAAGACCTGGGCAAATTACTGCACGTCTCTGAACCTCACTTTCAACATTAAAAGAAATGGTGGCGATACTAACAGTCTTGTCCATTGTGAGGCTTAAATAGAATAATATATGCAGCACGTCTGAATACAGTGGGCATCTGAAATGCACGGTTTCATCCTTCCCCGCAGTGAGGATAAACCAATGACTTGAGTGAAAGGAACAGGCTTGTTAACTTCCCAGAGTAAGTGAACTAAATACTTCACATTTGCAGATAAAAAACTGATACAGACAGTTAAGAAATATGAATATACAGTATAGACAGTCTATTAAGAAGAAATTTCAAATCACTTATTCTAAAATTATTTTTTTATTTAAAATTGGAAAAAAATTTTTTTAATCATGTGAAGTCTTCTTCAATAATTTATATCAAAGGCAAGTCTATCAAGAGTGTAAATATCACTGTGCCCATTCTGGAATCAGTCTTCTTCTGACTGAACTTACAGAAAGGCACAGCCTTTACCTAAATGTTAACGGGAAACACTAGGGACACACATCACATGTGATGCCCAGTCGGTGATGTCTCCGGGTCATAAGAGACAAATCGCAGGAATGAAGATGTCTCGCCTGCCAGGTCTGCCGAGCAGCCGGAGTGTGCTGAAGGGGAGGTCTCACCTCGAGGATGTATTCCAGCTCCACACCCCTCTTGTGAGCCCCTTTGAGCACGGCGGAAGCCTGCGCCATCAGGTCCGTGTGGAACTGAGTTTCCCTTGGGACTGCAAAGCTGATGATCTTTCTGAAGAGGGTTTCGGTCAAGATCATGTGAGATTCCAGACCCTGAAAGTATTCCTGCAATTTTTCAAATAGAAAGGGGTCAGCAACTCATGTGTTTACTACCTAATGATAAAAACCACGTCAAACCTGGAAGCTGCTGGAGCTCAGCCAATCCCTGGGAAACAGTGGTCCTCCCCTGCTGGCCTCCACTCACCCAGGCACCCACAGCCTTGTTCAGGGATTGGGGAGCTCTATCTCCTGATTGGGCTCTTCTGGCCCCTCACTGAAAGCATCTACACAATGGTGAGCTGCAGGTACTCTGGCCCCCGAACAGAACCCATCACACATGAGCAGCTGCTAAAAAACTCATCCACCCTCTCAGCTCCTAATCCCTGTACCACCTGGGTGGACACTCGCTTCTGCCACCACACAGACCAGCCTCCCTTGGCCCTGGGACACATCAGCGTCTATCCCTCACCTTCAGCCTCTGCTCACGCTCTGCTTCCTGCAATGCCCACCCCTGACAATGTCACGACTTTCCTTCCTCCAGGGTGGGGCTGGAGCTCTGTTCCTTTGAATTCTCAGAGCATTTGTTGTACTTCATACTCAATGCCAAGCTTAACTGGACACACACTGATTGGCATCAATATATTTAAATTTCCCTCATAAAATGCCTACACACAGTAGAACTGTAGGCCTTGCACAGCCCTACAAATGCATTTCAAAATGTTACTTTCTATACGGAAATGTCCCCAGAGGATGTGTGCTAAGTTACTTCAATTGTGTCCGACTATTTGTGACCCTACGGACTGTAGCCCACCAGGCTCCTCTGTCCATCGGATTCTCCAAGCAAGAATACTGGAGTAGATTTCCATGCCCTCCTCCAGGGGATCTTCCAGACCCAGGGATCAAACTCACATCTTTTATGTCTCCTGTATTGGCAGGCGGGTTCTTTACAAGTGCCACCTGGGAAGCTACCCCAGAGGACTATCCCATTTCCTGTTCCCAGCACCAAGGATGGAACTACGACTGGGAATTGACAACATCAGCTAATACTGAGTGTGTACTATGTGCTGGGCAATATAAACACTCTAGTGAGTAACTCGTTGAATCCTTATCACAGCCCTAAGAGGGAGATAGTTTTAATTTCCCATTTTCAGACTGAGCCACTCACGCAAAGCTCTCCCTCAGAAAATGGTCTGGTCAAGAGGAACTAGAACCATTATTTTTAACGGACAGTTATGATATCATAGAATCTCCAAGTTGGAAGAGAACCTGGAGGTCACTTAGCCCAACATTCGCAGAAAGCTGATACTTGTTTCACAACTCCATCTCCCCCGACAGCCTTGGACGGACTTCTGGCCAGGAGGGCTATCAGTTCAATGGCAGCCTATCCTTTTAGAGTTCTTCATCTATTGAGCTTTATTTCTTTGTTATTTATACTCATTGATCCCAATTTCCCCTCTGGAATAACTCAGGATGATATTTTATTGCTATGGTCAAAGATTTGAGAAAAACCAGCTGTTGACTTTAAAGCACTGTTTTCAAAGCCAAATGATAAGGCTTTAATAAATCACAAAGTTTTGGACAAAAACCTCTGGGAAAAATAGCACGAAGTATAGTTCTCTGCCCCTATCCCCAAACCCAAATCTACCTTTATAAGTTACCAAAGAGCTACAGAAAGGTAGAATGTCAACCATCTGTAATCCAAGGGAATTTTAAAAGTTTCCCTATGAGAAATTTGCACTGTCTGGGAAGCTGAGTCTTTGAAGTGGCAAAACCTTTATTTTTGCAATGTCACTAATAATGCAATTTGTGTTTCTGAATTAAATAGGCATTCCGTGGACAGAGGAGCCTGACAGTCTATGGTCCATGAGGTCGCAAAGTGTTGGGCATGACAGTGCACACGCATACTAAGTGTGTGCTTAGTATGAAGGGAACACGGTCTAACCTGAGGTTGGTTATCGTACATACTGGTGGAACAATCTCGGGTCTACCAAGTTTGGTTATGTAGTAAAAGCATTTGTTGTGCGCAGGAGGAAACTCATGAGGCCTACGGCAACCAGAAGAACACATATTTAAGGACATTTTCTGTTTTTTTTTTTTTAATATATAACCTTATGTTTATCAAGTAGTTGTTGGATTTCCTCTTTGGAAGACACGATAATTTTCTGGTCTCCTGCCGTCTTTTCTTGTCCTGTTTCCAGTAGGTCAGCCAGATCCTGCAAGGCTCTTTCATACTGACTCTTGAGGGCAAGATTTTGGTTCAGCCCACTCCGCCGGGAGCCAATAGTCATCAAGAGTTCATCATACATGTCCTAAGAAACAGATAAAACTCATGTTCAATTCAAACTCACTCTACATGGGGTACGTCTGACACCTGTCCTCACAGAATATCAATAATTGATGGAGGTTTAGAATGCTGAAAAGCTATTCTTGCAGCTAAGGCACATGTCATGGAGAACGCAGTTCTAATTTTTATCATGCTCTCAACTTTTCTAATTTTGAAGTAACTGAATAGAGTATCCTTAACATTGGGTCTGCTTAAGTAATAATCAGATCTGAGACTATTCCTTAAATAAAGAGCTCCAGAAACAGCAGTTTCAAGTGAGCAGAAAGACTTTAAAACTTAAAAAGGCAATGTTTTCTGGTGGGTTTTCTTGCCAAATGTGGTGGAGTAAATAAATAACTATTTAACTGGAAAGACATTTTAGCAGACGATGATACACCAAAAACAAAATTTATTTGAGCCATATGGACCTGATTAATGTATCATATTAAGGTTGAGTAGGCCAAAATGGCTCAATCTGGAAAAGTTCAACTTTAATGCCTATTTACAGCTATGACGCTTGACTCTTACACCTGACATTTGAGTACTGTCGGAAAACTATCTCAAAAGGACAGAGTGGGGGCCATGGGCTCATCACATTATGAAATCCTAGATAATGGAATGAGACAGTTGAAATAAAAATGTTCTTTTAAAATAAGAGGTATTTTATTTTCTCAGAAGAATTTGTGACCCTATATTGGACTCAACAGGGCAGAAAAAACTAATACATGCACATTTTTTTCTTAATATAAATTATCTGTGTTATCAGATGCTATACTTCATTGGCTTTGCTATCTAATTATCTTCCTACCAATCCTATACCAGCTATCTGCCTAGGTGCCAGATTTAAAAACACCAATTCAAAGTGTTATTCTCTTCTCCTGGAAGATGCTAGGGAAGTCGGTTTGGATTTCAGCTACCTTCTAGCTTAATTTTTTGTTGTTCTGGAATTGAAACAATCTCTCTTTTCCATTTAACCATGTATGAAATATAAACTATAATTTTGAACACTTGAGAAAATACACTTTCTAAAAGGTATCACCTTAAGTATTTTTTCCTTAAAAACTTTTTTTTGGCTGCGGTACAATATAGGGTTTTCTAGGTATCTAATAAGATTGCCAATTAATAAATTTTCTGGAGTAGAAAGCAATAGGCCACAAATAAATTATACCATAATATTTAACCATCAGAATAATAGTAACACACACACACAAAAATCTTAGAAGCATAAGACTACAAGAAAAATACAAGAAAAGACCTAAAGATTTGACACAAAGTTCTCCAACAAATAGCCCACACAGATTACCTTTCAGTAAATCTCAAAATGTGTCCATTTATTTTATTGCACTAAATATTAATATGATAAATGTTTTAGAAAATGTTCTAAGAGTTACTTGGGAAAAAATTAGGGCCTAAATGACATGAATTTTACAGAAAACCTGACAAAAATGGAGACTATAATTTTTATTTTTTCTTGACTTCCAATTAGGATGTACCATTGAAGCTGAATGCCATTAGTAGAAAACTGTACCTGGAGTTTGGAGAGTTCTTGCATGGACGGCTGCTCAATCTGCAACTTGTCAGCACGCCTTTTTAACTCAATGATTCCCGCATCTAATTCCTTTAGCCCATCTTCAGCCTGCTGTATTGCCTATGGAGGATTTATGACTCGTCATTAAAACTCCCATAAACAATTTCCCATGCATAATATGATTATCGTGGCTTCTTACTTGTTCCTCCCTTCTCCACCTAAAACATTTTCCATGCAACAATAAAACAATGTTCCTCTATTATCTAGAAAAGGGAAGAAGGCCCTTTATTATACTACAGATCAGATGTTTTAAAGGTAAGGAGGTTGGAAAGGTTTAATGTGGAGGGTTGGGAGAACAATGGCTTCCTTGAACAAATAAGAGAAATGGTGAATAGCAACCTGAAAAAGAAACATGATTTTAAGACAAAGTTAGAAAAGGGCATGTGCCTAAGATGTTCTAGGGGGATCACATTCTGCTTTTCTGAAATGCAGTTTTGAGCATCTCTGGAGAGAGATTCAGTGAGGAAAGGGGAAAGTACATTACAGCATGGTCAGGGAGAGCGTCCTCATTGTAGGGCAGAAGGACAGGCAATAAAGCATGAAGGTGACCGCCAGAGCTGAGCCTTGTCTTCCCAGAGTGAGGTCTACTGAAGCAGGACAAGACCTCAACCTGGCCTTCAAGGAGCTTCCAGTCTGCTTAGGAAGCTGGAGTAAAGAGAAGAAAATGAAACAAGGCTGACCACAGTTAGGTACTAAACTTGCTTCTGCTCCTCCCTGTGAGAGGACTTGGGAGCAGGCAGTGAATTCTGGAACAGTCAGAGAAGGCTTTTGGAAGACAAGCAACCTCAGCTGCCTTTGAAGGAGAAAAAGAATACGGACTCCAGATGGCAGATAAAACACATGTGTCCTATTTTCTATCTCCTGGGTCGCCAATATTTTGTTTGCTTGTTTTCTGGTGTGTTTTCCCCCAATAAATCTACAAGAGCAAGGAAAAAGGAAAGAAGATGATACTAACAAAAGTTTGCAAGCTGAAAATCAGACAGGAATTGACTTAGGGAATCTGAGAAAGCTGAATTCTAAGATGGCAGGGGTTCTTCATCGCCAGATTAAAGCAAAAGGAATCTCAGGAACTTTGGGAAATGCAGGATGAGCACTAACTATAATTCGAGGGTTGGTGGAAAGATGCTTGAAGAATACTGATTCTCAGACCCTCTTCCTCACTTCACATTGGATCTTTCCATCTTCTGAAGAAGGTATTGGATTGCTCAAAAAGTTTGTTCAGGTATTTCCATTACAATGCACTTTTTGGCCAACCCAATAAGACAGATAGTCTCTGGACTGGGGCACCAGATGCTTGAGTCCTTGACTGCAAGGGGATAAAGTGACCAAATGCCCAATGATTGCTGAATGTGGGTCTCCTGCATCTCCTAGAATGCTGAAGCCTTGTCTCTATTTTCCAGACAGATGAGGGTAGGTGGGAGAAAATGAAAAGATCCGAAAAAAACTGAGACAAGGATTCTCCATCAAATGGCTCACATAGATCATCCCTCAATAAATCTCAAAATTGTCAAGCACCATCTATTCGTGAAGCTCCCATTCAGCTGATTACTCCCTCATCCTAAATGTGAAGAGACAGCATGTCCACGTATTCTAGAAAAGCCTCTTACATGAAAGATAGAAACTAAAATAAGCAAACAAATAAAAGCAACCTTGAGGGAAATAGATTACGCAAGAAAAACGAACAAAAACAAAAGCCTTAAAGTCTCCCAAAATATCTTCAACTCCAAAATCATTAATTTACCTAGAGAGATTACAGAAGGCAATGCATCGATTTAAAAAAGAATAAGACACTACTACCAAAGAACACATCACTTGGAGAACCAAAAAGAGCTCTAGGAAGATTAAACGCATGAGAGTAGAACCGAAAAAGTCAATAGAAAAGTTTGGAGCTGAAACCGAGAAAGTCTCCCGAAAGCAGAACAAAAAAACAAAGAGAAACGTCCCTTGATAAGAAAGTTAGACGACTGGACCAGAACATCCAACATCTGCCTAAAAGGAGTTTGAGAAAGGGAGACAGATAAAACAGAAGGATGCAAAATATTTCAATACTCTCATAAAATGTTTCAGAATGGAAGGACGAAGTTGCCACATCAAAAGAGCCCACTGAGTTCTCAGCCCAGAGGATAAAACAGACTCTCTCCAAGGCATGTCATCATGAAATTTCAGAACACTGAGACCTTTGGGATTCAGAACAATTTTACATTCCTCAAGCCAACATTGGAAGCTAGGAAACAATACAGGAGAAGTCTCAAAACTCTATAAAAAGAGTCCACCAAGAATTCTATAAAGAGCCAAGGTATGAATAGAATGTTAGTGCAGTAATAGAACACTTTGAGACACGGAAAATATTGAAAGATACATCTAGCATGCATCCATTCTTAGCAAGGATGTACACTGATAAAACAGGGAAGCAAGACAATAAGGAGGAAGACGTGGTGTGGACTCAGGGAAGACAAGAGCCAACAGAAGGGAGAGGTGAAGGGGATTCTCAGAACGACAGTAAAAGGGCAATCCCAGGAGACAGCTGTGCACCAGGGTTCTGACACAGGTCTGTTCTAGGTCAGAATGACATGACTTAGAATACGAACATATCCCCTCGCCTTCTGCCACTGTTACCTCCTCAACCCAAGGAGGGTAGGAATGGAATTAGAAATAACTGAGTAATTTTTTATCTTTGAAATTTACATTGGTTATGTTGGCCAACAGTGTTACTTGTAATGATACCTATCCTAAATTTCACGTTAGAAATTCAAAGCAAAACATTCTTTGGACTGCTCAATTTTTTTTTTTTTTTTTTACAATCAGATAACATTGCAAGCCAAAACATAAAAATTAAGGTCCTTTCAAGTAGGAGATATGACATTAAAGAATTATTTTTCAGTTTGGGAAAAATGAGGGATCTTTTTTTTTTTAAAAAAGGTGAAATTATGGTAAAGAAAGATACATATTCAGATGTAATTTTGTAACTTATTTTAAATGGTTAAAGAGAAAAAGAGAGATCTCCTTCTATAGAGAAATATTTGGGGTGACTTGTGTGGTATGTATTTATGATAGTATGATCACAATTAACACTTTTACTAACTACTGACAGATATAACCAACGTAAATTCAAAAGATAAAAATATATTTCTTGATTAATTGAACAAATGGTGATTTCTATTTCAGGGG
Source organism: Ovis aries (assembly GCF_016772045.2). NCBI lineage: Eukaryota > Metazoa > Chordata > Mammalia > Artiodactyla > Bovidae > Ovis > Ovis aries. Next base: position 77,040,905 of record NC_056061.1, read on the forward strand.
ATTTCTTAGGGCCTACCCATAGAACCATTATCAGTCTGCTGAAATTAAGGTATGCCATTCTATTAAAACACATGTTTTCATAATGACTTAGCTTGTGAAATGGGATATTCTTTGTAGCATCCTTGCCATTTCTTGTCTCTTCCCTGTTTTCACTGCCACTGTGACAGTTTGAATTCTTATTCCTTCTCCTCAGAGTAGCTATGAGAGGCCTCAGGATGGATACCCTGCTTCCTGACCCTGGAGTTGCCATGCCAACCACTTAGAAGCAGAAGATGGCACTACCACTCATCCTCACCCTATAAACACCCCAAGTGACTTTCCGCTGCCAGTGGTCTCTGAGGTGAGTGTAGTACTCAGAAACGAGTAAGAAGGTCTGTGAGACAGAAACACTATGTCTTTCATTTATATTCAACCACATGCATTTTAAATGATCATTTGCATGTATACTTTATGACACAGTACCCACTTACAACTTATAAATAAGTAAGCATACATACATTGTGGTATGTGCCTATTGTTTTAACCAATGAAGCATGAAATCAATAAAGCTGACCACTCATTCATGGAACAAGCCCCAATTCTCTGACATTCAATAGACTCCACAAGTTGCCTCAAATTTTCTCTTCCCATCCTTACTTCCCCTCAGTCACTTTGGTTCATTGTTCAGTTCAGTTCAGTCACTCAGCCGTGTCTGACTCTTTGCAACCCCATGAATCGCAGCACGCCAGGCCTCCCTGTCCATCACCAACTCCCGGAGTGCACTCAGGCTCACATCCATTGAGTCAGTGATGCCATCCAGCCATCTTATCCTCGGTCGTCCCCTTTTCCTCCTGCCCCCAATCCCTCCCAGCATCAGAGTCTTTTCCAATGAGTCAACTCTTCAACTGAGGTGGCCAAAGTGCTGGAGTTTCAGCTTTAGCATCATTCCTTCCAAAGAAATCCCAGCGCTGATCTCCTTCAGAATGGACTGGTTGGATCTCCTTGCAGTCCAAGGGACTCTCAAAAGTCTTCTCCAACACCACAGTTCAAAAGTATCAATTCTTTGGCACTCAGCCTTCTTCACAGTCCAACTCTCACATCCATACATGACCAAAGGAAAAACCATAGCCTTGACTAGACGGACCTTAGTCGGCAAAGTAATATCTGCTTTTGAATATGCTATCTAGGTTGGTCATAACTTTTCTTCCAAGGAGTAAATGTCTTTTAATTTCATGGCTGCAGTCACCATCTGCAGTGATTTTGGAGCCCAAAAACATAAAGTCTGATACTGTTTCCACTGTTTCCCCATCTATTTCCCATGAAGTGATGGGACCAGATGCCATGATCTTCGTTTTCTGAATGTTGAGCTTTAAGCCAACTTTTTCACTCTCCTCTTTCACTTTCATCAAGAGGCTTTTTAGTTCCTCTTCACTTTCTGCCATAAGGGTGGTGTCATCTGCATATCTGAGGTGACTGGTATTTCTCCCAGCAATCTTGATTCCAGCTTGTGTTTCTTCCAGTCCCGCGTTTCTCATGATGTACTCTGCATATAAGTTAAATAAGCAGGGTGACAATCTACAGCCTTGCCGTACTCCTTTTCCTATTTGGAACCAGTCTGTTGTTCCATGTCTAGTTCTAACTGTTGCTTCCTGACATGCATACAGGTTTCTCAAGAGGCAGGTCAGGTGGTTTGGTATTCCCATCTCTTTCAGAATTTTCCACAGTTTATTGTGATCCACACAGTCAAAGGCTTTGGCATAGTCAGAAAAGCAGAAATAGATGTTTTTCTGGAGCTCTCTTGCTTTTTCCATGATCCAGCGGATGTTGGCAATTTGATCTCTGGTTCCTCTGCCTTTTCTAAAACCAGCTTGAACATCAGGCAGTTCACGGTTTAATCGTGGTACATTGTTAAGTCAGCCAAACAGGATTACTTGCTTTTCTCCCAAAGTGTCCTGAATGATACAACATTTATGCCTCTGTTCTTCTGCTCTTTGCTAGAATATCTTTCTTCCCAATCTCTGTGTGTCCAGACTTCTAAGTCCAGTTTGAATTTCCCATGACAAAATTTCTCCCTGATCCTACGGCTGGCTGGAGGTAATCTACCCATCTTCTAAACATCCACAGTGCTTCATCTGTACCGCTACCAGGATGGTCTGACTGCCTGTCAAATGTCATTGAGGTTCACGTCTAATCTCACACGCCTTCAGGTCAGCATCTGTCATTGACACCTTTTCCTCTCTCACATTTCCTGGTCACACAGAAGTAAGTGGCAGAGTCAGTGTAATCTGATGTAAACCTGGCACTTAAAAACAACGCAGATGACAAACAAAAAATGCTACAGTAAGTCATCATATTCCATCGGCTATGTGGAATTTCATAGTAAACCAGATACACTCATTGTGCTTGCTCTTATGGAAAAAGCCGCAGCCGTAAATACCTCTATTTGCTCTGCCACAGGTTGTTCAAACATTTTCGCCAGCTTCTGCAGAATGATGTACTTGTGGTCAGCCAGTGATGTAACGAGCACCTTCAGATCATTCTAAGGAGGAAAGCAATAGGAAGACTTAATATGAGCAATGGGAAACTTAAAATGGTTATAAATATAACACACATTCTCAGAAATAATATATAGCTGTAGGAATTGAATTGTCTCCAGAAGAAACAATGTTATCTTATGGGAAGATAAAAGGAACTGGTAACAATTTATACAAGTGCTAAAACTGACTTTTGAAGAATTTTACAAAGCATTTCCAACTCAACACAGATGAAGGAGACAAAGTTTACAAACAAAAAGCAATACTGGTCACTTTAATCTTGTTATTTCTGTAATAAATGAGCACATTTAAACCGAAACATGGCAGCAGAAGGGCTGCACTAAAGACTTCTACATGTAGATGTTTCCTTGTTTTGGGGAAAAATATTATTCTTAAGAATAATTATGATCCCTTTTTTCCTTTTTCCTCTCCTTCCCTCTCTGCCCTCACTTCCTTCTTCCTCCTATTTTCAAAGAATTTGCACAAGCCTATTAAAAGCCATCCAAAAGTTTAGAAAATATGCATTATTTACAGTGGCCAAAGGCATATGAAAAGACAACACAAAAAGCTCTTAGCTAAGCCTATTCATAAACATTACTCATTTAAATGTCCAAATATGCTTATCTTGAGCTAACTTTGTACAGAACGGAGGTAACTATCAGAATTTTGACACTCAGTTCTAAAAGGAATAATAAACTGGAACAAAATATGAATTATAAATTTTTACATTTTTCTCCTGAAATATCAACAAATATGCTCTATTTTTTATTACTTAAAAATGTCTCTGATGGTCTGGTTGCTCATCATTGTGTGAAGTTCAGCTCATCACATTTTCTTCGCTGGGAACTGATCACATGTACATATATGTCACCAAGATGCAAAAATTCTGTCTCAGGAGAATGATAATCACACCAAGGAAGAAAGTTTTTAAGGATACATGGAAGCATTATAATACAAAATGCAAGGCTAAAGCAAATTAGTAGGTGAATTATGCAGTTAAAAAAAAAAAGAAAAGTAAAGAAACAGCACTGAGCATGAGATTTAGAGAATAGCTATACTATCCTAAGAGGCAATAATTGTCCCAAAGTGAAAGTCGCTCAGTGTCTGACTCTTCGCGACCCCATGGACTATACAGTCCATGGAATTCTCCAGGCCAGAATACTGGAGTGGGTAGCCTTTCCCTTCTCCAGGGGATATTCCCAACCCAGGAATTGAACCCAGGTTTCCCGCATTGCAGGCAGATTCTTTGCCAGCTGAGTCACAAGGGAAGCCCAAGAATACTGAAGTGGGTAGCATATCCCTTCTCCAACGGATCTTCCTGACCCAGGAATTGAACCGGGGTCTCATGCATTCAAGGCAGATGAGCTATCAGGGAAGCCCAAATCAACACTCAAACGTATCTGCAAGCCTAGCTGCAGACTTAATGAGAAACTGTAACAACGGAACTGAAGAATGTTGCCAGAAACAAGGGTTCTGCTTATGAGTTATGCTAATACTTGTGTCATTCAGCTGTGTTGAGGGCCAGGTCACGTGGGCCATTAGAACCAAGACACAGTTATCTGTTTACATGCACAAGAAGAGATGTTCTCATTCACTTCAACAGATTCAAAAGAAATCAAGTTCCTGTTATCTACATGCATTTAGAAAAACATTAGTTCAGTTACTCTAAATGAGAAGATAAGTACAAATAACATGAGTTAAGAAATGAAGAGGGTGTGTGTATTATCTGTACATCAATTTCACATTTTTAAGAGCATATTTTCTATCTTTCTAACATATTCTCCTCCAGGTAAGAGAGAAGAAAGTTCACATTTTCGGAAGCTGTAATAATTACTAGAAGAGATTAGCCAAGAAGATAGTAAAGCAGAGAACAGGACTGATTTAAAAGTTACTAATAAAAGTAACTTTTATTTTATCTTATTTAATTATTTTTTGGCCACGCTATGTGGTGTGTGGGATGTTAGTTCCCTGAACCCATGCCTGCTACATTGGGAGTCTGGAGTCTTGTTCACTAGACCACCAAGGAAGTCTCTAAATAAAGGACTTTAAGAGAAGGAAGTAGGAACCCACTCCAGTATTCTTGCCTGGGGAATGCTAGAGACAAAGGAGCCTGGAGGGCTACAGTTGATGGTGTCGCAAAGAGTCAGACATGAATTAGTGACTAATCAACAACAAATTGTCCGGATAGAATAGTTTGACCATAAGCATATTCTATTTAAGATGTGAAAGATAATTTGTGTTATAATACAAAATAATTATTTACAAAAATAAAAGACTTTAAGAGGTGCATATAGCCACATGGATGTACATATTTCATTAAAAATAAAAATCCAAAGGCTTTAACCATTTCTTAATACCACACTTGTGATGTGTGTTCAGTTGCTCAGTCACGTTCGACTCTTTGTGGCCGCATGGACTATATAGCTTGCAAGTCTCCTCTTTCCGTGGAATTTTCCAGACAAGAATACCGAAATGGGTTGCCATTTCCTATGCCAAGGAATATTCCTGACCCAAGGATCAAATCCGGTCTCCTGCCTCTCCTGCATTGGTAGGGGGATTCTTTACCACGGAGCCACCTGGGAAGCCCTACAATTGTGATACAGCAGGTAATTAAGGCATCTATATACTACACATTTAATAGACATCACAATTGTTTTCCTACAGTTCCTGGAATTACTTGGAGAGCATGAAAAGGCAGGCTTCTAGCTGTTTAAGAAATAGGTCCAAAGAAAGTCTCGAATTTTAAAATCATTTCTGCTGCCCTGATCATTTAATAAGAAATTCTTTCATTTTTTTTTCCTTTTTAAATAACTTGAAATATTCAATTACAAAAGTGTCCAGAAAATGTATCTTGGCTTAAGTCTATAAAAAAGCTTTTAAAATATAGAAGAGGTGATAAATAACTTGTGATTACTTGTAGATAACATATATCTACATAACACCTACCCATTCTTCCAGATAGGTATAAGGTAATATTAGCAGTCTTGCAAAAGCTAATGCTCAAAAGTTAACTGGAAAATCAAGGCTACAGCTCCAATAAGCACTGAACAGTGATAGTGCATCAGGAGCTCAGTGCAAAGTAAAATAAAATGACCTGTGACTGGTCTTTTGGCTTCCCATGTGGCTCAATGGTAAAGAATCTGCCTGCCAATTAAGGGGACGTGGGCTAGATCCTCAAATTGGGAAGATCCTCTGGAGAAGGAAACAGCAACCCACTCCATTATTCTTGCCTGGAAAATTCCATGGACTGACGAGCTATAGTCCATGGGGTCTCAGAGTTAGACATGACTTAGCAGATATGCATGCACGCACAACTTGACTTTTAATTATATTAACATTGGAAGTCTTTCTCCCAATTAAATTGGAGCACAAACATTTTGAAATGCCAGTGTTTGTTTGTGAGCTGGCCACCAACAAATAGAAACTTGCTGGCAGAAGAAAAATAGAGAATGTGATTGAAAAAGAATTTCAAGATGACTTGTTCTTCTCTTGGTCCTCTACTCAAAATAAGTTCCAGAGTATTCACACTTACTTCATCTTTTACTCTGTCTGTGATTACCAAAGACACAGTGAATGCAATTTGAAAAAGGGAAACATGGGCCCTAGGGATATACCCATTTGCACTTTTAACCCACCTCAGTCATGGCCAATAGACTAGAAAGCTGTTAAAAACTTGGTGTGTTCTTTTACGCAAGAGGAATTTTAGAGTAATGAAACAAGTTTCTATAAGTTGCATACCAGTTTCGCTGATTTTAGACATACACTGTGTACACATATATGCAATCAGATCTTGCATTCAAGACAGAGTACTCAAATAATCAATGCCAGGTTTTCAGATTCCAAGGGAAATGCTGTTTCCTGTGTACTATACAACACAAGGGATACAGATGCAATGATCCAATGTAGGTCATTTTTCTAAGCCACAGATTTGAGACTATTCACCCGAGTATCTTCATTCTACCTGACAGGGTTGCCCCAGCAGTGGTCCTGCCAGCACCCCAGTCCTGCCCAATGGTCAAGAGCACTGCTCCCACATGTCCTCACTGTTGGCCAGTGCCTGCCCCCCCTTCCCTGCCACAACCCCTGCAGATGCTCATGTCAGAGTCCCTGGAGTTCCTCAGTTGTCACCCTTTCCCGTGTTCCCCAGAGCCAAACCATCAACAAGTGCTCCCCTACTGATCCTGCCTTCCAAATATACCTTGACTAGGTTTTCTCTTCTCCATCTCCCTTGCCATCACCCTAACAATATAAAATACACAAATATCTCTGAGTCAAATCCTGGCTTTAGTTCTCGATGGTTAGATAAACTTGCAGAAATATTTAACTTTTTCATTGGTTTCAGATCCTGTATCTAGTATTGCAAGTACTACTATTAACAGCAACACAGTAAAAAAACATGCTGAGTATTTACTATGTTTCAGATACTTTGCAAAGTATTTGACACATTTTAACTCATTTTATCCACACAAAAGCCCTAAAAGGCAGTTAATACGGGCATGATTTAATAGTTGAGGACACTTAAGTCAGAGAAGGAGCTAAGGTTATACTGCAGCAGGTGATAAAACTATCATACTATTATTATGTCAGTAATATACATGAAAATTTTTTTGTGAATAGAAAAATGATACATAAATGCCTACAAATGTTTACAGATTTAAGAAGGCAAACTGCAGGAAGGCAGGGATAATTTGTCCGTCTAGATGGATATCTAGAAAATTCCAGTTCCTGGTTAATGGTACAGTTACTTGACATTTTATAGTACTTTTTTCCTGAAAATCAAAATTGAACATTAATTGCTTGGCTCTAATTACATGTATTACATAAATCTATTTTATAAATCTTCTATGTTTGCTAAAAATAAAGTTCAATGAAGCCTTGAGTATTCCTCAAAGATGGTTTTTATTAGAAATGAAAATCAACCCTAAAGTTTATCAGTGGCTTTTGCATTTGTTGAAGTTAGTAGTCCTAAGAAAAGTCGCTTAAGCACACAATTATTCAGTTGGTAGTGAAACTCCAGTCTGGGGCTAAAAGACAGTAAGTCTATGGAGTGAAGACTGGGAAGTAACAGAATGCATTTGTAACACAGACAGAAGTAATGGGGCACGGTCACTTTCAGCGCCCCCAACCGGTATTACGTGTGTAGGGTTGATTCTGTGTTACAGCACTTCCTGTATGCTTCTTTGGTCTTATGAGATGGTTGGATGGCATCATCAACTCTACGGACATGAGTCTGAATAAGCTCTGGGAGTTGGTGATGGACTGGGAAGCCTGGTGTGCTGCAGTCCATGGGGTTGCCAAGAGTCAGACACGACTGAGCGACTGAACTGAAAAGAACTGAACGTCAACTGGAAATGAGCATTATAATGTGCCAGAAATATGGCTTTTACTGGTTGAATTTAAAGTTCTATTCAGTCCTCAGTCTGATTGGCTAGTTTCCTCAATGAAAAGCATAAAACATTTTGTTTTCTATTCCTCGAATTCAATCTCTTTGTTTTTCTGTAATGGTCATGCATTTTGTACCTTCGAAAAAAAGTAGGTCTAGATTATACCTCAGTAAGATCCTGTTTATTGTTGAATGTAGCTGGAAGATGGTGCAACACCTCTTGATAATGCCTTACCTGGAAATTTAGTATCTGCTGAAGTCTTTCCTTCATCTGATGACATCGCTGATTTACTACTGAGTCTAGCAAAGATAACCTGCCCAAGAGACAACCCAAAGTGTCTTCAATAACATCTCGGTTATCACCATTCTCCGGAAAGGCTTGGGAAAACAAGTTCTTGTTCTTATCCATTTCTTCAGACATTTCCTTAATATCTTTGGCAAGAGTCTGGGATTGATAAGAAAGTGCATGTCAATGTTTAGATCTATGAATATATATAAGTCATTTCTTCGAAGAAAGCCCATTACATTTCTCTTACTATTCAGTGATAATTATATCCAAAGCAAGCTGGACCACTTTCATACACTTCTATAAACATTTGGCAAGTTACTGCTGGAGAGATTTTTCTCAGAAACTTTATATCATTCACTAATAATAAAATATAATATTAATATTTGGTGAAAACATGAGTTTTCTAAAGTGGTATTTAGAAATTCATAATTATATTTAGTCTGTTTTTCAAATGTATTTATGCATATAATTCATATATTTCTATATCATAGAAGATCTGCAATATAGAACAAGGCTTCTACAGACTCTTCAGTGTTTTCTGCCTCCTGCATACATACACAAAAAAAAGCATAAAAATTCAAAGCCTATGAGGGAGGTGATATATGTATAATTATGACTGATTTGTATTGTTGTAGGGCAAAAACCAATACAACACTGTAAAAAAATTTAATTGTAAATCTAAAAACAAAAATACAAAAAATAGGTATCTTTCACAGCTTGTTCTACTTAGGCAATTCTTTTCTGCTCTACGCTGCTTGGAAATGCACGTTTGTACTTTAGTAGAACTGGTTTCTGCTTCACCTTCTTTATACATAGCATTAATTACCCAATGTCAGCATTCCGAGTGCTCTGTACCGTGCCCTCATAGACGCAAGCTGCCAAGCTCACCTCTTGGTTGAAGATGCAGGTTTCCGGTTCTTCTGCTAGAAGGGCTGTGGCAACAAAGAGCCGTTCCTCTACATCATCCAGCCAGGTAGAGGTGGCCGAGACCCCGTCATACAGCTTCCGTTCCAAGTCAACGCTCTGCTTCTTTGTCCCTCCACCCTGAGAGACAAAAGGGAAGGACAAAGAAGTCATCACAGCATTTTGAGGAGTCAAAGAAAGATACGAGGATGAGATGTGGGGGTCCAGGGCCTCTGACTTTCCGGTCTCAACAGGTCAGCTCAGGGGATGGGGAACCTCATGGGGTCCTGGATCCACAGACCAAGCACACAGCCCCACCTGGGATGAAACCTCCTCGAAGACCTGGTTCAATCCATCCAGCAAAGACGTCACCGCAGATTTATCCTGGGCCTGCCCGTCCCCTTTGTACAGTGGCACGCCAGACAGGAGCCGATTTGGTCTGCTGTAGAGCTGGAGGCAGACAGGAGAGCTTCTTTAGGACCAGACGTACTCTGTCCAGGTGTTCTCATTTAGACGTGCACACTGAAACAGATGCTGGAACAACTGTGTTTATGGAAACCTCTGCTAGAGAAGGCAGTGGCACCCCACTCCAGTACTCTTGCCTGGAAAATCCCACGGACAGAGAAGCCTGGTAGGCTGCAGTCCATGGGGTCGCTAAGAGTCGGGCACGACTGAGAGACTTCACTTTCACTTTTCACTTTCACGCATTGGAGAAGGAAATGGCGACCCATCCAGTGTTCCTGCCTGGAGAATCCCAGGGACAGGGGAGCCTGGTGGGCTGCCGTCTATGGGGTCGCACAGAGTCAAACAGGACTGAAGTGACTTAGCAGCAGCAGCAGCTGCTAGAGAAAGATGACCTCGACAACACACCATGTCCACTAAACATGGCGACCACATTCAGCGGTGGCAGTGTTTCCTGTGATGGACCAAAAAAGTGAAGAAAACAGTGGGGAACCTGCCTGAATTCTCATTATAGCCTTCTTCGCAACTTGGTTTTAACACTTACTGTTTTAGTCAATCAGTTGTATCAGACTCTTTTGCAACCTCATGGATTGGAGCCGGCCAGACTCCTCTGTCTGTAGGATTCTCTGCACATGAATACTGGAGTAGGTTGCCATTCTCTTCTCCAGGGGATCTCTTCGAACCAGGGATCGAACCTGGGTCTCTTACATTGGCAGGTGGGTTCTTTAGTGCTGAGTGACCTGGGAAGCCCTGGTTTTAACACTACTCATGATAACTAGGGGCTTTCCAGGTGACACTAGTGGTTAAAAAAAAAACCCATTTGCCAGTACAGGTTGACATAAGAGACTGGGTTCAATCCTTGTGTCAGGAAGATCCCCTGGAGAGGAGCATGGCAACCCACTCCAGTATTATTGCCTGGAGAATTCGTCGGACAGAGAAGCCTGGTGTGCTATAGTCCATAGCGTCGCAAACAGTCAGACACAACTGAAGCAACTCAGCAAGCACACACGCATGATAAAAGAATCCACCCAAAATCCTGTAACTAGATTGATCCCTTGGCTCTCATGATCCCTTTACTTCCCTCCCTAAACTCTAGGTGGCTTTCCTGGTGGCTCAGACGATCCCTGGGTTGGGAAGATTCCCTGGAAAAGGGAATGACTACCCATTCCAGTATTTTTGCCAGGATAATCCTATGGACAGAGGAGCGTGGTGGGCTACAGTCCATGGGGTCACAAAGAGTTGGACATAACTAAAGCAAAAGAGCATGGTGTCTCCCCAGTAAGGACCATGCTATGACCTAGCACTCAAACTCTTAAATGATGTTTCCAATCAAACTCAGCGCCCTATAGTTTTTTAGATCATCTCGTCCTCATCTTACTTTTCAGCTTGATTACTCATTATCCTCCAAACACACCAGCTTCATTCCCCACTGTGGCTGGAATGCCCACCACCCAACATCTCTCTGTGATCCACTGTCTTAAATTCCACATAGACCCTACCTAGCTGCTTTCCACTTTTTAATAAATTGTGTTTCCTTTTTAATTCCCTTATGGAGCCTCCCAGGCTGCTTAATTTTTCAGAAATGTAGAACACATTTTCTTAGTTGTGTTACGGGTACCTAGGAGCAGGAAGTCATATCTCATCCTGAGGCCAGGTGGGGTGTTCTGCACAGAGATGCTAAATGCAGTGAAGGTGAGCAAAGAAACACTGCTCGGAGAGAGAGACACGCTTTTCAACCTAGTCTACACGAGGCCAAAAAAAAGTAAATAAGTAAAAGTGCCTACTTTTACAATTGAGAATAGTAATATACCATCCAGTGTACAAACTGTCAGTAACGTAACGCGAAAAAGGAGGAAGTTTGGAGTTAAACACACCTATGTCCCCACCCCAGATCTGCCTCTTCTTAGTCATGAGACCCTGATCTTCCCAAGCCTTGGGTGCATAGGTGGTTCAGCGGTAGAATTCTTGCCTGCCATGCGGGAGGCCCAGTCTCATTTCCCAGCCCATGTAGCCACAGGGTCCCCTGTTTTTATTCTGGGCTTCCCAGTTGGTGCTAGTGGTAAAAAACCTGTCTGCCAATGCAGGAGACATGGGTTCAATTCTCAGGTCCATAAGACCCCTAGAGGAGGGCATGGCAGTCCACTTCAGTGTTCCTGCCTGGAGAATCCCATGTGCAGAGGAGCCTGGTGGGCTGCAGTCCATGGGGTCACAAAGAGTTGGACATGACTGAGTGCCTAACACTTTCACTTGACTTAGAAAAATCAGAAAAGGCTGCAGTCCCCGATGCAGGACTATACATGTTTCTCATAAACAAAGGAAAGGGGAAATCTTACAATATGCATAGTGCTGTAAAGCCCAGGAGAACTGTATCAGAAACCAGGAACTCAAGCCATGAGTCTGAGCAATGTTTGATCAGAGGTGTGAAGAAGCGTTCTTTCAAAGAGAGGTAGAAAGTCCAGGCAAAAGGTACAGGGTCCCGTGTGCCAGGTGGAGTATGCCTCCGGGACAATGGCCTCTGGGAAGGGAGGGCTTTCTACTCCCTAGGACCAGAGCTAGTGACATTCCTCTGAAGGTGTTAGTCGCTCAGTCATGTCTGACTCTTTGTGACCCCATGGACTGTAGCCCATCAGGTTCCTCGGTACATGGAGTTCTCCAGGCAAGACATTCCTGTGGATGGAAGCAAAGAAGACTCCTGGACAGGGAGTGAGAAGGTATGAAACGCCCAAAATTTTATAAAAGGAAACAGAAATGAATGGCTCTGTAGGATTTATACAGGGTTCCCAGCAGATGTGGGGGGACACATTCTGACCTTTAGGTTGGCCCCCTGTAGGTAACCGGGGCAAGGTGCACCTGTCTTAGTTCCTGCTTCATCACCTCCTGCCTTCCCCTCCTCTGGCACTCTGTAACTACTGATACCCTTTCTCTCCCCAGCTCAGTCTCTCCCAGCTCCTAAGCTAATGCTGGCCAGATCAGTAACAACAGCAGCTCCCCAGATTGCCAGTAAAGGTCCTAGAATGTACTGATGATGCTCTCTCTGGGGAGTGGCCAGTGCAGAGCTGACCCGGGATCTGGGACAAGGCTTCTATCTTCACCATCCTGCTGTACCACAGCTGTGGTGAGCATCATAGCCTTCCCCTATTAGATTTTAAGGGGTGGATTCCTCTGACTCTCTGCTGTTCTCTGGCTTCTGCTTAGGGTGAACTAATAGCTATTATCTGTCTGGAACCTTCTGTTGCTATACTTAATTCCACTGGATTTGGCTTGCTTGGTGGAATCAAGTCCAATATCACACAAGGACCCGCCCATCTTGGGAACTGGCCTATAGAGGGGTCGGTGACCACTGTAACTGACTCTGAAATCCCCTTCCTTTAGCTCCACTGAGGTCCCAGTATGTTTCCCATTAAGATCTTCTGAAATGATTAAATACTGGAAGTAGCAATGGAAAATAAGATAACATGATAATTTACTGACAGATTCGTAGCATTTCTTTTGGCCTGGATGTGTATATCCTTAATTTTCAAAGCTGTGGGGAACAAAAGCAGGGGCGGGGCATTTATATTTAATGGTTTTTGCTAATGAGTCATAAGATATTAATCTTCTCTGAGAACAGTATCTAGCAGTCACATAAATTTCTACATATAAATATATAATTATAAAGGGATATGTGAAACAGGCTTGTTAAGAGTGTAGGATGAGTCATTTGTTTCCTGTCTTATTTTGGAATTGATAATGAAATATGGATTACTGCAGTTATATTCATTCCCATAGCATAAGCTGCAAATCTTCTCTGTTAGTTAATATGGAAAAGGAAAATGTTCAGTACCACTTGCTCTTGTTCCTGCTCCAGAACATTCTGAAGTAGTTTCTGCTTGGTGCTAAATTCTTGATGTAGGCTTTCCCATTTCATTCTCATCTGGTCTTCAGCAGGTGATTTCTCCCCTTCCATCCCCAACTCCTGGGATAACACATCAGGTTTTTCGCTATTAGAAGAATAAATAATCTAAGTTTACAATGTGCATAAAAAGGCAGTAAGTTCTAGGTAATTTATTACGTGCACTAGATCTGGCCTCTACAATTGGAACCAGATTATCTCAGACATTGGCTTACACTTTAAAAATATAAATTAAAATAGTAAAACAAGTATATTCTTACTGATCTTAAAATTGAACCATGAGGACAATAAATTAAAAAAAAAAACTGAAAGTAGCTCAGCATTAAAGATAAAAGTAATTGTAACTTTTAGAATCAGAAAGCATATGATCAGAGCAGTAGCCTTTGACAAAGAGCCCACAAATTAAAAAACCCTAACCATATTGCCTAGTCTATTGAGAGTTTTTATCCTGAGTCTAAAGAAAATACTACAGACCAAGTCTCAGGACATGGAACAGCAGTACAGAAGGCAGAAGGAAGGCACAGCAGTATCATCCTTAAAGAGGCAGCAGTGTGACCTCTGAGATGATTGTGGCTTTGGAGGTGAGACAGATCAGGGTTACAGAACGTTAGATCTGTGACTTTGAGCAATTTGCTTCATTTCTCAGAGCCCCAGCTGTCTCATCTTCAAAATGAAGGTCGTACATACCATGCAGAATTATGAGAATTAAATTTAGAGAAGAGAGGAATAATGCCTCTGACCCTATCTGATAAAAAAACAGCCACTAAATCAGTGGGGCCTAGCGCTGATGGTTGGAGAAGGCAATGGCAACCCACTCCAGTACTACTGCCTGGAAAATCCCACGGGCAGAGGATCCTGGAGGGCTGCAGTCTGTGAGGTCACGAAGAGTCGGACACAACTGAGCAACTTCACTTTCACTTTTCACTTTCATGCACTGGAGAAGGAAATGGGAACCCACTCCAGTGTTCTTGCCTGGAGAATCCCAGGAACGGGAGAGCCTGGTGGGCTGCCGTCTATGGGGTCGCACAGAGTTGGACACGACTGAAGTGACTTAGCAGCAGCAGCAGCAACGTTGATGGTAACGGCAATGATAAGAACCTGGGAGACTCTAGTTTCAGTAGGTCCTAGTTTGTATCCAGGGATTTTGAAGTCCTAACTAGAATCATGTCATCCAAAGGCCATATTATGCTAGACAGTAATTGTTATTTTGATGGAAACTTTTGATCAAGTGAAGGAAAAAAAATAAAAACTTTATTGGCAGAATATTACACACTACACCAGATCCAACTCATTTCAGATTAAGTATTGAATACAATGGTTTCTTCAAGTAAGTTTGTTGAAGAAAGCCTTAAAAAATGATCTATAAGGCTATGAGGCAAGAGTTCTTCTTCTAGGATATATCTTAGAGAATCTTTCTCACCTACACACTTAAAGACATGTGAGAAAGTTAAGTTCAGCAGTACTAGTAAGGACTTCCCTAGCAGCCCAGTGGTTAAGACTCTGTGCTTCCACTACAGGGGGTGCAGGCTTCATCCCTGGGGGGAACTAAGGTCCAACATGTCACAGGAAATGATCAAAGATTAAAACTTAAAAATGCTAGGAAAAGCAAAAAAAAAAAAAAAAATGCCAATAGTGTAAAGGCCCATCTAGAAGAAAACAGGTGAGTTGTTATTATCACAAGATAAAATACTCTTAAGCAGTTAAAATGAAAAAAAAAAAAAAAAACTAGATCCATAGGTATCAACATGTATTGATATAAAAAGTAATACTAAGTTAAAAAATAAAACTGATACTTCTGATTTTGTTGGTTATATTAGTCTCTGGATTTTCTGCTTTTAAAAAATCTTTTAAAATAAAAAACGCTTTAAAATTCTTCTGAAATTAGGGCTTCCTGGGTGGCTCAGTGGTAGAGAATCCACCTGCCAATGCAGGAGACGGGGGTTCAATCCCTGGTCTGGGAAGATCCCCCATCCCATGCACTAACTCAGCCCATGGGCCAAGTAAGCCCATGAACTCACTATAGCCCATGGGCCAACTAAGCCGATGAGCCACAACCACAGAGATTAGAGAGCAGCCCCTGCTCACTGCAACTAGAGGAAAGCCTGAGCAGCAGCAGAGACCCATCACAGCCAAAAATAAATAATTAAATAAAAATCACTTTCAGAAATTCTTCTGAAATTACATTTCTTTACTGTGTTCTTTTGAGATGGTGGACTATCATAACACTTCTAATTCATTCATGTTTATATAACAGTTTAGTATATGAAACCAGAGGATATTTTATATCTATACAGTCTTATATTTAATCACTGACACATAAAATGCCACCAGCAGATCAGTTTTAAATTAGAATACAGCTTTTATTTTCCCATAGAAAATATTCTTCCTTCCCTTTGATATTTATATTGATTAATTTCCAGTTGAATTTCCTTAGTAATCTTGGAAGGACCCCTTCAATTCTCCAGTACATCACAAAGTACTTCTTCTTGATTCAGTGAATCTGTAACCATGAAGCAAGTCATGCTGCTCCCAAAGGGATTTTTACATAAACCAATTCACAGTTGATAGTCTTAGAAAATCAGCTAATATGCTGAAATCTGAATATATACTTTTTTCCCACAAACATTATTCTGTTTTTTTAAAAAATATATACGTGTTTTTCTTTTAGCTTCTGGATATTATTCAATTTATGTTTGTTTGTTTGCTTGGTATATTACCCAAGGCTTGAAAGGCATGACTGAACTGTAATCAACTAGATTTAAAGATTTTTCTAAAGAATTTGCAGAAAAATTAAAGAAGTTACTCTTTAGACTAAATCTTACACAGAAAGCCAGTACTGAACCACCGATTTCTCTTTAAAATAGTCTTAGATTTGAAAGAGCAATTTATAGTTGTTTGTCTTTCATCTGGGCCCTTTCCAAAGCTAAAGGCCAAGGGAAAAAAAAAAAAAAATGGCAAGAAAGCTGCAGAAGGTTCTTACAGCTGCTTTTCATGATTCTACGTATGATGAGGAAGCAACGTGTGGACTGGTTCTTTGCAAATATAGAGTTTGGCAAAAATATTCAGAAAACCATGAGGGGTGAGTAAACACCTTAGAAGAGCCAGAAACAGAAAATGCAAAGTGGCAGCAAGTCTCGACTTAGTCACCATGGAAGAAACAGAGTTCCTCATTTTAGATTTATACAGATACATGTTATGGTCTTGTCAGCATTTCTAAGCATGACCATAACAGAAGAATTTTAAAATTCTATTATATTTTAACACAATTTTTACAGTATTAGGGTTATCTTTATGGAGTTCCTGATTATAGATGTTATAATCTTATTCATCTCTGTTCCTTTAAATTGATTATCTATTAGCTGTTATCAATATTTTTTATTCCTTTTTTCCCCCTTGAATATCTTCCTATTTCCTAGATGTATAGACACATGGAGTCAAACACTTTTGTCATGTATCAGCAACATTATGTCATTAATTAAATTAAAAAAAAAAAGAAAGAAAAGGAAAGAAAACTCTCCAAAGCTGACCTTACTAAAGTTACTTTTGATCATCTACATCTAGTCTGGGTCTTACCCATACATATACTATATACTCAATTTTACATCACATGTTTTACTTGATATCACAAACTATTATTAATACTGTTACATAATTTTTGTTAAGATTATATAGGCAAAAATATTTTCTTAGGCTTTTTTTTTTTACTAATAGGTATTTCTGTCTTTTTATATGGTATCATAAATAGTATTTCCAAAACCCTCTTTATAATATGCATTTCCTCCAAACAAATGCTCAGAACTGAGAGCACTGGAGTCCACGGGATTAAAGCTATTTGAGACATGATGGTTGTCAAAGGATTTTACTACTGAATTTCAACCTTTAATACTGCACGAACACAGAGGTTTTGCTGAAACTTTTTAATGTTTTAGATTTTAAAGATAGTTCTCCTATGCATCTTTTCAATTGACATTCACAGTGTTCACAACCTTTCTGTGGTGATGGCAGTCAATTATTAGTTTCATTCTACTGGTAAGCAAACGAAGTCTCGGGGTTGAGTTCCTTTTCCAGACTGACACATGCAGAACCAGAATAAAACCCAGACCTGCCTCACAGCACAGGGACCCTTACACTCTGCTTCAGTTTCTTTTCCTTCCTACCTTTTAAACCAGACTCTTCAACTTGAAAATTCTCCCCTTTCTTTAAATTTTCTTTCAACACTTTACTTTCCTGCTGGTAAGACTTTCAGTCTCACTCTAAACCAGAACTCAAAGCTCAATGACTTTATATATAGAAATTGTAGAAACAGATCATCAAGAAAAGTTCCCTGGGGGTCCAGTGAAAAGGACTCCAGGCTTTCACTGAAATAGTCCCAAGTTCAATCCCTGGTTGGGAAACTAAGATCCCACAAGCCTCATGGTGCCATCAAATTAAAAACAAAAAAAATGTCAAGATACTTACAAGACACATACATTTATTTTTCAGAATGATATTAGAGGAAAATAGATAAGCTCTTGTAAGGGAAATGTTTTGCAGTTAGGTAAAATCATTCAGTCATAAACATCATGAATCCAATTTTATAATGCATTTATTATTTGACTTTCAAAACTGTAGTATTAAATAAGCATCATCCCTGGTCAGATATGCTAAGCATACTAGAGAGAGGAAAAGGAAGTCAGCCATTATAATTACTAGTTATGCTGCTCAACTAAACGTTCAAAATACAAGATTTACAAGTAAAAATGAAATGATTCAATTTTTGTAAAAGATGTTCAAAATAAAATTGTAAGGAAGATGTTTACTTTTATTATTGTTTTGTCCACAGGGCATGTGAGATCTTAGTTCCCTGACCAGGGACCGAACCCAGGCCCTTGGGAGTGAGAGCTGGAGTCCTAACCACTGGGCCATTTTTCAAATGTCAGGACAACAGCAATAAGAAGAGAACAGTAGACTGTCATCCGAGAAATGTAAAGCGAAACTACAGTGAGGCATCACCTCACACCTGTCGGAAGAGCTGTCATCAAAAAGACCATACGTAGCAAATGTTGGTGCGGATGTGGAGAAAAGAGACTCATGGACACTGCTGGTGGGAATGTAAGTCAGTGTAGCCACTATGGAAAACAATATGGAGGTTTCTCAAAAAGCTAAAAACAGAACTGCAGTAGATTCAGCAATTCCACTCCTGGGTATGTATTTGGAGAAAATAAATTCTAATGCAAAAATATACATGTACCCTAATGTTCAGATAAAGCAACCTAAGTGTCCATCAACAGATGACTAGTTAAAGAAGATGTGATATGTGCGCGCACACACACACACACACACACACACACACAGAACACTACTCAGCCATAAAAAAGAATGAAAAATGCTTCTATTTGCAGCAATACAGACAGACTTGGAGAGTATTGTTATGCTTAGTGAAATAAGTCAGACAGAGAAAGACAAATACTGTATGATATCACTTAAATGTGGAATCTAAAAAACAAAACAAACTGGTGAATTAAAAACCAAAAAATCCCAAAGAATGAAAGAAACATACCCAACACCACCAGAGGGCTCTGGAGCTGAGTGTTGCGTTAGAATTTCCTCTCCAAGGCTGGCTACTGACTGGAGGAGGCTCTTCTGCTCTGCCAATTCCTGTTCCAACTCCTGCTCAAGGAAAAGGAAAAATAAAAACATCTTTGTTACTTTATGATTATTGTCTCCAAACACAGTTGTATGTCTAGAAAATCCTCAGAGAACTTTGGTACAATAGCATGTTTTTAAGTTAGCACATTATATAAAAAGTGTGGCTTAGGTAACTGTTCAGAGGTGCCTCCAAGTCCTCTGTAGCTTTCTTTGGCTTTGATAAAATAATGTCTAAATAATCTTGAGTTGAGGGGGAGGTTAAAAAAAAAAAAAAAAAAGAAAAAGAAAATTTTGCTTGGCAATGGCGCCCCCAAGTGGTCCAAAATGTACTTTCACTTTTCAAACTCGATACTGCCTTGTTCAAGCTGAGATACAGAGAGCAACAGCTCTCTTCAATTTCCCACTTGCTTGATAAACTGGATCACCACTGGACTCAGTTTTATTTTTTCACTATTGGTGAAAAAGTCTCTACTCTTTGAGAAATATTTTAATATGCCATATCCATGAAGTGAAGGTACTAATGAGATGTCATTCTTTGAGTAATCAAAGCTCATTTGCTTCATAGGCAGTAGTTTGCAATCCTGTTTTGTGATGGCATCTACTTGAGAGTTGAAAGCAAATTTCATTTAAAAAAATGCAACTTAGATATTTACCAATTCTCAGAGGCCTTCCTGGGGCTTTTATTATATGTAACAGACTCAAACTGGGGCAAGCTAGAAATAGAGGGGAGATTATAATTGAGTTACACTATTTTAAAACTAAGCTTTTCTTAGAGAACCCGCTTTAAAATGACCAGTTTTCCCAGTGGTCACAAGTAAATGGAAATAGCCAGGTTCTGCTTCTGTCCAAAATGAAGATACAGGGGCACTCTGTCTTCAGCACAGAAGGAACTTGTCCTTCTAAAACATTTCTCTCAAGGTGCATTCTTGGCTGATCTGCAGGCGAAAGAGGCAGGAAGTGCGTACTTTTTGCTGCTGGAGGCTGCTCTGCCGCTGGTGGGTCCATGTGCTCCGAGCTTGAGCCAGCCATTCCTGAACCCCGGGGCTCTGAGTGGCAGCCAGATCAGCATCGCTCTCCTCCTTCTCCTGGGCTGTCCCCTGCTTTTAATGAGGGAGAAATCAAGAGTCATACTACCCACAGGAAGACCTTAACCAACACAGAGGGATGGCTCCTTTAGTGTGGTCTGAATAATAAAACCAAAGTGACTCCATTTGGATGTGAAACCACATTAGAAAAAAAAAAATGGTAACGCAAAACCCATGGAACTTATTATGGCATTTGCAGGAAGGAGAACAATAGATGATTATACTCAGAAATATTAAGGGAGGGGGGGGAACTGCCACATTGAGGCTAGGCTTTTTAGCTGACTAATGTGGTCAGCAGACATTATTCTGGAATTTATTCCACAAGAATATAACTCTAGGTCTTACTCCCTTTCCTATCTCCACCAGGACTAGACTCCACTGCCATCTGTTGCCACTCTGGCTTCGACAGAGTGTGGCTACAGGAGAAAGCCAAAGTAACTACCTACTACCTGGGCAGGGGTTTATTATTCCTGCTAGACTATTCCGATGGAATTTAACAGGCCCTAAAACACTGCATGGGCTTCCCTGGTGGCTCAGCGGTAAAGAATCTGCCTGCCAACGCAAGAGACGTAGGAGATGTGGGATCAATCCCTAGGTCAGGCAGATCCCCTAGAAAAGGAGATGGCAACCCACTCCAGTATTCCTGCCTGGACAATCTCATGGACAGAGGAGTCTGGTGGGCTACGGTCCGTAAGTTGCAAAAGAATCGGACAGGACTAAACAACAAACAAAATATTTTGTATTAGAATGGAATTAGCTCTGAGTGAGCACCTTTCTACTAACATGTATTTATATGCCAAAGGTTAAATTACACCATGTTGGTAAGACGCATTCACTAAGTGCTTATCAGCACCCACTGTGTGTCAGGCACTGTTTGGGGCACTGGCGGGAACTGGAGGGGATTTATTTGGCTCAGAAGACAGACAAAGGCCCTGGTGGGATGACAGACAATGAATGGACAAGATAAACTGGGATGGTGATAAGACTTACAAAGAATGTGAAACTAGAGAATGGGCTGGAAAGTGAAGGGGGAGGGTTTCTTAGGCTGGGTGGCAAGGCATCTTCAGAGGTGACAGCTGTGTCGTGTGTTGCCAAAGACGGGGGCTTCCCTGGTGGCTCAGATGGTAAAGAATCCGCTTGCAATGCACGAAACCCGGGTTCGATTCTTGGGTTAAGAAATCCCCTGGAGGAGGCCATGCAACCCACTACAGTACTCTTCCCTGGAGAATCCCATGGACAGAGGAGTCTGGTGGGCTACAGTCCACAGGGGTCGCAAAGAGTCAGACACGACTGAGCAATTAACCCTGATACTGACTGACTGAAAGATGGGGTAGGGGCCTCCAGGCCTATGGAGCCACTGGAGCAAAGGCCAGAGCGGAAAGAAACTTGGTGTCTCAGAGACAGCAGAGGCGGGGCAAGTATGATTGGAGCATGGGGAGGGGCCGGGGGCAGGCACATAGGAAGAGAACGTTCTTGGGGGTGCTTTCATGGAGAAGTCATCCTACTGAATCGCAGCCCCCCGGCCTCTGTTCTCCGCCAAAAAAAAAAAAAATCTGACCTCAGCATGGGGTCCAGCCACAACAGCTCACCGCACCTGACTGCCCATAGGACCCTTCCTTTCTTTTTCTTTCCAGAATTTTACACTAACTCTTACAGAGAAATAGATGGGGTCTGTTTCCCTCTGTCTTACTTATTAGAATATCATGGTTAAAACTGTTTGAGATCATTTGGTATCAGCACTTGAGGTGCAGTGAAGGCAACAGTGAAGCCTAGTGAAGCCCATTCATATTTATACTTCGTCCCTTCCCGGATTCAGAACCACCTCAGCTCACAGGTGCTTTCTTTCCTTGAAGATGATCCAGCTCGCCAGTAAAAGAATGTGCTTCAGATAGAACAATGGCAGCGCCATTGGTCTAAAACATGCTACCTGCATTTTGCAGGATCTTCAGAATAGATGACAAGTGTTCAGTAGGTTCCCCACCCTCCCAGGAGCGCCTCTTTCAGGCAAGCAGTGATTTTCCTGAAGGTGGGAGGTTTGGGGTGGTCCGGCATTCCTCCAGGACCAAAGCTCACACATTTCTGCATGAAGCAGAGTTTTCCCATCTGAGGATGCTCCATTGACCCAGAATAAGCTCTGAGATATGCTAGCTTTTCCAGGCAAGGATGAAGGGATCCCAGTCAAAAGGGATCTGTAGAGGATGATCCCAAAGAAGTCAGTGGGACAAGCTGAAAGCTGTCCCTAGTCAGAGCCCCGGTGACAAACCAGTGGCCATAGCCACGACCTGCTGACTCTCTTTTGTGAACTCCTGCCACTTCCTGTCTGCCTTGCCCTTCAGTAAAGGTTCGCTTTCATAGCCCAGCCTGGAGACTCCCCTGGAAACTTCTCAGGGCTCCAGCTCACCCTTCTCTGCAGGTTCACTACAGCTGACTGAGAGCTCTGATTTCAAATTCCTCACACCAACGAAAGAGACCAGTTGTGCTTGGGAAAATAGCAGTTGACATGTCAGGTCTACAGGGCGGCGTAACCACATTTACACGCAGAGACACATACTTAGATTCTCAAACAAAATCTAAGAAAGGGACTCCTATTTGACTAATTGAATCCACAGCTTTAGAAAAAAGGAAATTTAGCAGCATCAAAAGCATATGACTAGTATGTATTTTCTCTGTGGTTAGGTTTGGTTTCTCAGTTAATGAATTTTTCTCTGGTTGATTTCACTGTTTTGAAACCTAACCCTTGGACCACAGGAAGCAAAAAATGATTAAGGAACAGTTCAAATTTCCTTCTCTTTCCCCTTGAGATATGAAGGTACTGACCTAAGGAATAAAATAATGGTAATTACACTCTCTGAGATCTGATAACAGTTTTCTGACCTATCTAGGGAATAGGAAATAAGGTGGCTTTTATTCTCCACCAGGCTCCTGCTTGGGTGGGGCTATGTAAGCTGTTTATTTTGGAAATACTAGAAGAATAACCATTTTTGCCAGGAACATTCCTTGGAAGATTAGTGAGGGTAGGAGAATGCTAAACATTAAATAAAACACTTCTTTAGAAAGCATTTTGTTATTTATACAGGATGAACCCTCTGCTCCCTGGATGAATGATAACGTGTGAAAATGACAAACTTACAACAAATGAAGATATGTAATTCAAGAGGCATTATAGGCCTGTGTCATAGAGAAGGACGAATGAGATGGTTGGATGGCATCACCGACTTGATGGACATGAGTTGGAGCAAGCTCTGGGAGTTGGTGACGGACAGGGAAGCCTGGCGTGCTGCAGTCCATGGGGTCGCAAAGAGTTGGACTCGACTGAGCAACTGAATTGATAGAGAAGTAAACAACTTTGGGGTGGGGTCTAAAAGTCAGACACAACTGAGCGACTTCACTTTCACTTTTCACTTTCATGCATTGGAGAAGGAAATGGCAACCCACTCCAGTATTCTTGCCTGGAGCATCCCAGGGACAGGGGAGCCTGGCGGGCTGCCATCTATGGGGTTGCACAGAGTCGGACACGACTGAAGTGACTCAGCAGCAGCAGCAGAGGGGATTCACTGGAGTGGATTATTCACTGGTAGGCAGCATTCATACGTGTGTGTATGTGAGCTCAGTCATTCTATCATATCGAATCTTTGTGACCCCACAGACCGTTGCCTGCCAGGCTCCTCTGCCCATGGGATTTTCCAGGCAAGGATATTGGAGTGAGTAGCCATTTCCTACTGCAGGAGATCTTCTCAACAGGGGTCAAACCCACAACTCTTGCATCTCCTACATTGCCAGGTGAATTCTTTACCACTGAGCCACCGGGGAAGCCCCTTTATTTTTTTCGATAAACTGTTTTTTTTTTTTACTAAATTCTTCCATTGCTTTTAATAGTTTTCTGCTGACTAGGTTTGGTTCCAGATCATATAATCATATGATTAGCAAAGAACTGAAAATACATAGTTTAGTCCAGAAAAAAATCATTACACTGAGAAAGCAGAAGCAATCACAGTGAATGTGCATTAAGCTCTTACCCCAGTGTGTGTGCCGTGTCCCCTGCCAGCATCTCTGCTCAAGTACAGTTGCTCCCCTCCCTCCCGACACTGGTTCCAAGACCATTCCCCTGCCCCTTGGATCTTATTTTCTCCCTTTTACACAAGACCTTCCCTGATGGCTCAGATGGTAAAGCATCCACCTACAATGCGGGAGACTCAGGTTCGACCCCTGGGTCAGGAAGATCCTCTGGAGAAGGAAATGGCACCCCACTCTTGCCTGGAAAATCCCATGGACGGAGGAGCCTGGTAGGCTACAGTCTATGAGGTTGCAAAGAGTCGGACATGACTGAGCAACTTCACTTTCTACACAAGAAGACTTTTGCTGCAGTCTCACTTCTTTTTCATCAATTTTTCCTCTACTGAGTTGTTTCTGTCTCCCCGTAAACATGTCATTGTTCTTCTGATCTTAAAATGGAATGAATTTCTTCTAACCTGCTTCTTATAGCCTATTCCATTCCTTTGCTCCCATGATAGTGAAACCCCTGTTTCCTGCCCTCTTCCTCTCTAACTCCTCTCTCCATTCTTGCTTTCATTTCAGAGTGAGTTTTGCCTTCACTATTTCACTGAAATAGTTGTAGCTGGGGTCACAGAAGACCTGTGTGTTGCCAGATCCAGTGGTCAGTTCCCAGCTCTCATCTTACCTCACTTACCCTCAAGTGTCTCCCAAACCCAAACCCTGGTCTTCTTCCCACCTCACTGGTATTTTCTTCTTACTCTTTTTTTTGTGGGTTCCTCTCCATCTTCCTAACTCTTCACACTGGAGTGCCCCAGGGCTTGCTCCTCTTTATCTCTCCTCACTCCCTTGGTGATCTCATGGGCTCTCATGCCTTTGAAGACCATCTAGGGACTTCCCTGTAGTCCAGGGGTTAAGACCCGGAGCTCCTAATGCAGGGGTATGAGTTCGATCCCTGGTGGGGGAACTAAGACACGACTCATGGCACGAACAACAAAGAACCTCTAAAGGCTGACGGTTCAGTCTAGATCTGTCTGCCGAATCCCAACAGCTGATTGACATTGGACAGGCATCTCAAAACTAGCCTGTCCAAAATGAAACCAGTGGCCTAATTACTTCTCCTTCCCCAAGTTCTGTTCCTCAAGTTTTCATTTTCCTAACTATCCACAACCTGATAAGTTCTCATCCCCTCTAACCTCCTAACTGGCCTCTCAGCTTCCACCCTGGTCCCCTAGAGGAGTTATATCTGATCTTGTCACTCCTCTGTCCCCAAACACTCCAGTGGTTTCTCATTTTCCCCAGAGTAAAAGCCAAAGTTCACACGATGCCTATAAGGTCCTTTGCAGCCTGGGCCCTTGTTACCTGTTGGACCTCTCTCACCTTGTTCATGCCACGCCAGTTGCTGGGCTCCCTGAAGAACAAGGTAGGAGCCTGCCTGGGAGCCCCTGCCCTTGCTTCCCCCTCTCCGAGCCTGGAGTTCTCTTCCTCCATGTCTGCATGGCTGACTCCTTCAAACGTGAACTGGAGAGGCTTCACTGATCACCCTGTTTAAAACTGCACATCCACCCAGTCCCAACTTTCTGTATTTATCTGCCTTATACTATTTCACCTACAGCTCTTATCATCTTCTAACTTAGCATATAATAACACACTTTAATTTTATATTACTATCTGTGTCCCCCAAACATAATCTCTTGAAGATGGACTATATAGAAATATACATATACAGATAGATTTTGCCCTTGCTCCTTCACTCTATCATATAGAATAGTGGTTGGCACATAGTAGCTTCGCAATAAACATTTGCTTAATATTTGTGTAAGATAATAATTCTAATATGTAGAGATGAAAAACAAACAAAATCAAAATACTTGACAATACTAGTATGCAAGGTGCATGGGGAGAAACCTGAGTGAATGTGTTATGAGTTTCTTATGTTGATCTGGAACAAGAATAAAATAAAAACTTAGAATTTATTAGGTATGCATGGTAAAAAGTAGGGAGAAAAAAACAAAGGAAAAGTTAGAAGCAAAAGTTAAAATGGAGAAAGAAGAATAGAAAGAGCAGGACAAAATAGAAAGAAAAAAAAAGTAAGTAATCACAAAGAATTTAAATAGATTAAACCTGCTCTTTAAAAGTCAGAGGTTTTCTTAGATGTGCTTAAAACCAACAAAATATACCTAAATGTTCTTTATATGAAACAAAATCTATAAGGACTCAGAAAGGGTTAAATCAATGGAAAAGTGAAAGATACACCAGGAAAATATTATCCAAAAAAAAGCTCTAGTCATCTAAAACAAAAATCACTATAGGGAAACATGAAGGACACTGCATGATAGTAAAAATGTTCAATTCTCCTGGAATACATGACAAGTTTAAACTTGTGGGCACTAAATAAAACAGTCTATCTGAAAAGTAGAACATAGGAGATATAAAGGAGAAATATAACACTGCCACAGGGTATCTTAATCTATGATTTAATCTATGTTGAACCTATATTTAAACATTTTCTTTTAAATGATACAGCTGCTAGCTTTTGGTAATTATTTTCATTTTCTTTTCTTTTCCTATGCTGTAATTTCCAGGTGTCTGGATTCAAACAACTTTTACAAAGCCTATTTGGAAACCTAAGCTAGGGACTTCCCTGGTGGTCCAGTGGCTAAGACTCGGAGCTCCCGATTCAGGGGGCCTGGGTTCATCCCTGGTCAGGGAACTAGATCCCACATGCTACAGCTAAAGACCCTACACATCCCAACGAAGACTGAAGATCCTGAGTGCTACAGTTAAGACCCAGAGCGGCCAATGAATAAATATTAAAAACAAACAAACAAAAAACTACGCCAGAATGTGTGTGAAGCAGGTACGTACATAAGTATGTGCTGTTCCCCAGCCATCCCCTTCATGTATCCCATGCTCAGAGGGGAGGCTAGTCTTGTGCAAAGATGAGCCTCCCTGTAGCGCCATGCTCAGGGTGTGGCTGGAGCCTCACCTGGATGTGGAGCTGCCGGTCCTGCAGTGCCCTCTGCAGCTCCAGGAGGCTCCCCTTGAGGGTTCTCAGCTTCACTGCCAGCTGCTCGGCCTCATCCTTTGTGTGAGCCTTGCCCTCCAGCAGCAGGTTTTCATTGTGGACCGAGAGCTCTGATAAGGCCACCACCTTCTGCTCTATTTCCACCAGCATATTCTAGAACAACAGAAATAAGGTTGAAACTGACACGGCCTGGGCGCCTCTGCAAAGACCGCGTCTCACACAGAAATCCACTGCTTCATGAAGTCTTTCATCAAAACAACATGCCTCCAGGTTTGTTTTTATTCCCCCTAGTTTTCATACAACCTTCAAGAGTGGTATATAGGTTTTAACAATTCTTTGAACCTCTTAATTTTTCTCTTATTTAAGATTAGATATTATACCAAAAAAAAAAAAAAAATAGGGGAAGCACATTTTATGTAGCCGACAGATAAGGAGAAAAGACCAGGCCTTAGCATTATCCCATTATGACTGTTCTGTTATTTTAGTCTTAGAGGTAGCTCCCCATGGTAAAAGAATCCACCTGCCAATGCAGGAGATCCAGGTTCAGTCCTTGGCTTGGGAAGACCCCCCCTGGAGGAGGACATGGCGATCCACTCCAGTATTCTTGCCTGCAGAATCACAGAGAGCCAAGAGCCTGAGGGCTACAGTCCAGGGGGTCGCAGAGCTGGACACGACTGAGTGACTGAGCATGTATGGAATGCATGTTCACACGTTATGCTTGTGGCTAATAGGAGTGAAGACACCACATGATCGGCTCTTTGTGTCAATTTAAAAAGGACTCTTTTTTTTTTTTCAAAGAAAAATGTTTTAAAGGGAGTTTTTCCAGACTAGTGCTCTTTTACTTGATTTTTATTATTTTTGTCTTTTTTCTTGGCCATGTGACCTGGCATGTGGGATCCTAGATACTCATCAGGGATTGAACACGTGCCCCCTCCATTGGAAGGGTGGAATCTCACCCACTGGACCACCAGGGAAGTTCCCCTGTTTTTATCTAACACATTTTTAACTTCACATTTCTGAAAGTTTTCCTAAGAATTTCACATTCACTTTCTAGTGTTACAAGGATTTTTTCTAAAATGGAGGCTAAATCCAGGAAAGAAGTGAAAACAGTCTCCCCACTTCCCAAGTAAGATTTAAAACAAAAACCAAAAATAGAAAAACTAAAAAAGTCAACCAAAACAAATAACAGCCATATTATTTTCTACAGAAACTGTTCTGTTTTTCTATACCTTAAGTCTGAACTCTTTGAAATGTACTTTTTAGTTTATATTCAATTATATATTAATAAGAAAAGATTGTACAAAATCAGAATCACTACCATCAGCTTCTAAGAACATAAGTGACATCCCAAAACCTAGAAATAAAAGGAAGAGTGAAACTTTTCATGAAATGGGCCTAAAAGGATCATTTCCTGAGGATTACTTTTGAGGAATTAATATTCTGTGCAGGACTGCCTTTTCCATTAGGCATGGCTGTCACAGAACTGAAGGCCCCTAACACTTCAAGGGGCCCAAGAAAATGTCTTTCATTTCTTCTAAAACCAGAGGAAAAAATGATTATGATAATAATTAATATGTAATGATATCACCTCAGGCTTCCCAGGTGGTACAAGTGGTAAAGAACCCACGTACCAATCCAGGAGACATAAGGGATGTGGGTTCAATCCCTGGGTCGGGAAGATCTCCTGGAGGAGGGCATAGCAACTCCCCGCAGTGTTCTTGCCTGGAGAATCCCATGGACAGAAGAGGTTGGTGAGCTACAGTCCACAGGTTCGCAAAGAGTGGGACATGACTGAAGCAATTTAGCAGGCACCCACTATAATCTACCCTAGATTATATTAGCCTCTGTACCCAAAGCAGCTACAAAATACAAATATAACTTTTAGTATTTCTATAGAGGAAGAGAGGTTCGTGGAAACAAAGTACCCTGGGCCCCAAAAGTCATAACAGGACCCTAATTCCATATAATAGCCACAGCTATGATTATACTACTGGCTCAAATGCCAGATTTATTTGCATGAGGACCTATCACGTATTTGTGTGATTTCATAGGCTCTGAGTTTTGAAAAATATTGCCACTTCAATACTTTGAAGTATTGAAGTACCACTTCAATACTTTGTAAGAGTCCTGAAATATATTATCTCAACTATGCATCTCATGTATAACTATAAAAATAGAGATATCAAAAAGGAAGAGGTGGGAGTAATGATGAAACATAATTGTGAAATGCTAGTACATGTGGTAATTTCAAGTGCTAGAAGGCAATGCTAAAAATACATGTCTCTTTTCAGAAAAGTAACTTTAGAAAAGATGATATATTAAATAGAAAACACTGGCACATGGCTCTCTATTCTCTACCATCAAGGCAGAAATGCTTTGAAGACACATAAATAAATTGTCCACAGACTTCCCTGGTGGTCCAGTGGCTAAGACTCTGTGTTCCCAATGCACGGGGCCCAGGTTTGATCCTTGATCCAGGAGCTAGATCCCACGTGGTGCAACTAAGACCTAGCATGGCCAAATGAATAAATAAAATAGTTTAAGTTGTACAAAGAATTAAAAAACCTAAATTATAATAATTAATAGTAAAAAATCTAAATCATAAGGGATGATCAGAATGATATACTATGTATTAAGAAAAAAGATGGCATTCATAATTAATGGCTATGCATATTTCCTTCAGTCCCACATGTATGAAGTCACGTACACTGATATTTAACCTTGCAGATTAGACTGGGTTTTCTAGAGACTTGCTGGTTAAATGAAAAAGCTTTTAAAACAAACTTCACCCACCCATAGTGTAATGTCTACTATGATGATACTCTTTGAAGTCAATGACTGGTACAAGGGACTTCAGCATTTATTCTCTATGCTTTATACGTGTGCTTGGATGTTTCCATAATAAGGAGGTAAGAAAATAATATTACAGTAAAAACTTTGATGTCATGACCCCTTACATTAATTGCTAAAGACCACACATTGAGGAAGGAAATTCTCTGCCCCAGAAGACAACCTTCCCATGTTGAGTCTGCCTGCCTATAACGACAGTTTTGCCAAGTTTTCCAAGTAATATTTCTAAATTTAAACCAAAATTTCAACAGCCCACCTATTCTGTTGTTTATCCACAGTCACTGATGCTAATTCTGTGCAAAGGTACTTATACTCCTTATTAGCCACCAAAACAGATACTATCAATCTGACATGAGTTTGAGCAAGCTCCGGGAGATGGTGAAGGACCGGGAAACCTGGCATGCTGCAGTCCACAGGGTCGCGAAGAGTCGGACGTGACTGAGTGACTGAAAAACAAGTCTTTAAAAAAATGTCCTTCAGGAAGCTGAAAATTTTCTAAAGAGTAGATACTCTCGGTAAAATTTTCAAAAGACTAAGCCCACATCTGGATTTCATTTAAGCTTTTATAAGATATTGTTTTTCTCCTAAACATGTAAAGTATATGGATTGTGAAAAATCACATATCCATACCACAGTTCGTTACCATTATACTTTTCTGTAGTTAAAAAACATGTCTTGGGGGACCTTCCCTGGTGGTCCAGCAGTTAAGAATTGGCCTTGCAATGCAGGGGATGTGGGTTCGATCCCTGGTCAAGTGTGTGTACATGCGTACTCAGTCGTGTCTGACTCTTTGCAACCCTGTGGATTGTAGCCCGCCAGGCTCCTCTGTCCATGGGATTATCCTGGCAAGAATACTGGAGTGAGTTGCCATTTTCTCCTCCAGGGGCTCTTCCCAACCTAGGGATCGACCCTGTATCTCCTGTTGCTCAGGCATTGGCAGGCAGATTCTTTACCACTGAGCTACTTGGGAAGCCCCCTGAGATCCCTGGTCAGGGAATTAAAATCTCATGTGCTAAGGAGCAACTAAGGCCGTGTGCTATAATTACGGAGCCCACATGTTCCAGAGCCCATGCACCACAGCTAGAGAATCTGTACTCCCCAACGGAAGATTGTGCATGCTGCAACCAAGACTCAGTGCAGCCAATAACATGCATTTCTAAAAAGTCTGCCTAATGATGTTGGCATACTCCTCTGAGACCATTTTTGTACCTGGCAGTCCACTAACTGGGCCTCCATGTCCATGGGCTCCTTGGGTGACCCCAGGGCAATGTCCAGAGTGGCCTTCGTGCTCAAGAGCCAGTGGTCCAGCTGATCAGCTTCACAGCGATACCTGTGCAGGGCTTGCTCCTGTCTCTGTTCCTCCAGCTGATCGTTGAGTTTCTCCTGATGAATTAAGTAGGATGGAAGACAGATCATCCTGAGGCAAAATCACCAGGACTCAATGCATAGAGCAATGGTTCCCAGCCCTGACTGCACACCAGAACCACCTGTGAAACTTCAAAAACAATCCCCAGTGTTTAGACCACGGTACAGATCGGTAAATCAGAATTTCAGGAGGTGAGCCTCAGGATTAGTATTTTTTAAAAAACTCCTACAGTGATTGTATGCCTGGAGATATCCTTTCTTAAATAATACACCTGCAGAACAAGGCAGATGATGTGGATGACCGAAACCGGTCAATGGTGTAAGACAGTAGGCAACTTGACTTCAAAGTTTAGGAAACTGTAGGGTGTAGTGGGGACTATGGCAACCGAAGAACATACTTGGTTGAGCTAAAAGGGCAGAACCATGCAGTTTCAGGCAACTGATCTCCTACAGGAAGGAGTGGCCCAGTGCTGTCGCTTTCTAGAGCAAAGGCAAAACTTCAAAAACTTTGGATAGGTCTCTGAGGATTCTTTCCTGATGGCAAATAATCCTTTTTTTTTTTTTTTAAATCCAGGCCAATCACTTCATTTCACAACTCCACATGGGTTTCACAGAGTGACTGGGGACAATATCAATGAATTAAAAGGTTAATTATTAAGATACTCTAAGTATTTTACTTTAAAAGTTATTTTATCAAGAATCCATTATTTTTAATTAATTTTTATTAAATTGTTTAGAGATTAGAGTAGAAACACTGATTTAAAATTTCTCCAAAACAGGAAAATATATGGATACATGATTTGATCAGCTTTAAAACAGATAAAACTGGGAATATCCTATGTCCCTAACAATAGGACAAAGGTTAATTGAATTATGGTATAATCTGCAGCTAAATAAAATAATGTTAAGCAGATAGCAATAACTGATTTTGTGCTAGAGAAGCTGCCAGACCCTAGAGATACAAGGACACAGACACTTCATAGGATCACCAATATGAACAAAATAACTTATTTTTAACACGTATGGTAGTGTAGCTAACATTTATCTATTAAGTATTAAAGTTAACATGAGAACCAGAACTGCAAGAATATTCTCATGAATTAACGTGCTTGAATTGGCTTCCAGTGACTACGGATTTATTTTTCACAGCATTAGCAATGCTATTCATAAAAATGGTCTTATTTAAACATAGCAAACTATTATGCAAACCTTCTATAATTATTCCCCACAAAGGCTCTCCGCTGCCTCAGTTCTGCAGGCCTGAAATGAGTCAGAAACGGGTGAAAAGACACATTCATGGCTCCACACTGACTCAGAGCTCTATTCACGAGGCCCTGCACACACAATATACCGGCTTCTTTTGAGTGGGAAACCATAGACATGTCAATCACGTAAGTAGCTGGACATACTTGTCAACCCAACCCCAGAAGTTAATCTGGACGTGAGGGGCACCCCCCAGGGTGGCCTGTTACCTCCAGAAGTTGCCGTTTCCCGGATGCCTTCATCTTGATGGTGGACATTCGCTCCGCCAAGACGGTGAGCGTGGACTGCAGGGCCAGCTGCTCTGCTGGCTCGGACTCCGGGGACTCGGACACCAGCTCGTCCGCGAGGGCCGACTGCAGCTCGCTGATCTCCTCTTGGAGCATGAGAATCTCATCCATCAGAGCCTGAGGGAAAGACTGTGGAATCACACTCCTGTGTGCAGTTTTTCGCACTGAGGAATCGTGGCACTTAGCCAAGCTCACTTGGAAGTCATTTAACCAACAAATAGGGGGCCTTCTAACCTAAGTTTCAAAATGACATTGCCAGACTGAAAGTCAAGAAGTTTCTGACTTTAAGATCATCTGCATCAGTAACTTAAAGTTAATTAATCTGGGACAAACTAATTGATCTGGCTTTCAACAGGCTCGTCTCTAATCTGATGGGACGCGGCCGGGGTGAGGGTATGCGCAATTAATTCTGAGTCCACAATTTTGTGTTGAAAATAAAATTCATCACTTTCTTCCTCAACGTGACTCCTCCCACTCCAAATTTCCCTGAGTCTGGAACAAGGCTGCATTTTAATCGCAAACTCATATCATACAGACAGGAAGAATCTGTCACCTGCTTCTATGCCATTGCCCTCTCCTTACTTTTCTCCTCTTCCCAGGTCTAAAATTGGAAGCTTCTCAGGGCTTCTTTCTAGACCCTGTTTTCTCTCTTCACAATCTCTCCCAGGCCTTGTTCATTGCCAAGGCTTTAATTCCTTTCTCCCGCGGGACACTTAGGTAGGAGAACAAAATCTCCCACTCCAAAAGGTCTCTGGTACGCAGATTATTTTGAGCTGAGAACAATCAAGGCCCAGAAGACTCAGGAAAAAACTTGGACCTAACTACCTAAAGAATCTATCTTGGAGACATTTGCAAAGAATAGGAGTGGGTGTGGTGAGGGAAACTCTTATGCAGTCCAGTTTGCATCCCTCTGTCTCTGAATGGCCCAGCTAACACACGCTTCCCAAGCATTTGCTTTGTGTCTCTTTGGGCAGTTCATTTCTGTGTTAGACAAGAGCCCACTTTTAGACTCTGGAAGGGGTCCCCCTTCCTGCAATACAACTGCTTTCACCACCAAAACATCTTGTTTGTCTCCTCTGCTCCCACCTAAGTCACAACCAATTCCTTATCTGAATTGCTCTCATAGTCTACTGCGTGTAGTATCTGCTTAAACCCCTTTAAAAAGATAAATCAGATCCTCTCACTCCCTTGATTTATAATACTTTGTGGCTTCTTGCCTATGAAATAAAATCCAAACTCCTTACAGTATTCATGCATTCTCACACCTGGCTGCCCTTGGTACCAGGCTTCCTTCTTGCTCACCGCATCCTTGCCTTCAATCACTCCAGGATCCCCAGTGCTTTCTGCCTCACGGCCTTTGCACATCCTATTCTCTCAAAGTCTGGAATGCTCTTCTCCTCGCTCTCCTGAGATGGGTCTCTTCCTCCTTGGAGCCTTAAGTTAACTGCCTCATCTTCAGAGAGGCCTTTCATGACTGCTGCTGCTGCTGCTGCTAAGTTGCTTCAGTCATGTCCGACTCTGTGCAACCCCATAGACGGCAGCCCACCAGGCTCCCCCGTCCCTGGGATGCTCCAGGCAAGAACACTGGAGTGGGTTGCCATTTCCTTCTCCAATGCATGAAAGTGAAAGGTGAAAGTGAAGTCACTCAGTTGGGTCTGACTCGTCGTAACCCCATGGACTGCAGCCTACCAGGCTCTTCCCTCCATGGGATTTTCCAGGTAAGAGTACTGGAGTACTGGAGTGCCATTACCTTCATGACTACTCATTCAAAACACAAAACAAAATAAAACTCTATTGCTGTCTTTGAATAGCATCCTATTTCCTGTTTAACAGTCATCACAATCATACACTGTATTTCTCATTTTTGTGTGTGTTTTAAGATTTGCTCTTTAGCTGGAATCTTCTTTTTTTTCTTCATTTTTGTGGCTGTGCCATGCAGCTTCCCCAACCAGGGACGGAACCCATGCTCTCTGGAGTGAAAGCACAGAGTCTTAACCATTGGGCTGCCAGGGAAGTCCTTAGCTAGAATCTTGACAGGAGAAATTCTTATTTGGGATTTCAATGATGCATTAGGAAAAAAAACAAAGCCCTTCCACAGGAGGGACAATCATGACCCAAGTAAAGAATCACTGATTTTATAGTTGCCAATATTTCATAGTTTGCAGTATAACCCTACTTGCATGATTCCCATCTCTTCCGCAGGCTTTGCTGGAGGCCGAGTGCCTCCTCAGAGTGGGCTGTCAAGAGATATTAAAACCAAAAAACAGACCCTCTTTTTTCCCTAATATCAGGATGTTATCATGTCCAACGGCCATTTAAGTAAACTATGATACTGAAATCTGTATATACATCTAGAAAAGAGCAGACAGTAAGTGTATAGTTCTGTGAATTCTCACAAACTGTATTACTCATGTTCCTGCACCCAGACTGAGAAAGTGAACTTTCCCAGGACTCTGCAGTCCCCTTGGTCTTCATTCTGTTACAGACTTCCTCCTTTCCAGAGATTACCATGGGGCAGACCTGCAAAGCCACAGATGCTTCTGTCTGGTTTTGAGCTCTCCAGAAATAGAGTCTCTCCTGATGTACTGTTCTGTGTCTGGCCTCTCTCACTCCCTCCAAGACTGTGACTATGCAGGCAGAAAGAGCTGACCCTTTTCAGGGTTGCATTGTATTCCACTGTCTCCTAGCCTTTCTAGCGGTATCTCATCACAGCTTTAATTTCCATCTCCCTGATGACTTTCCTGATGGCTCAGATGGTGAAGAATCTTCCTGCAGTGCAGGAGGCCCAGGTTTGATCCTTGGGTTGGGAAGATCCCCTGAAGAAGGGAATGGCAGCCCACTCCAGTATTCTTGCCTGAAGAATTCTGTGGACAGAGGAGCCTGGAAGGCTACTGTCCATGGAGTCACAAAGAGTCGGGCATGTAGTGTGAGGGGTTTCTGGCTTCTAATTCTGTTCCACTGACTCATGTGGCGTTTTTGTTAATATAACACTCTCAAAATTATTATAGCTTTATGTCTCACTATCATTCTTCAGTTTTATTCATCTTCTTCAAGGCTGTCTTGGTGATTCTTAACTCTTTTCCTTTTCAATATATTTTCATACATTTGCAATATATTTTAGAATTATCTTATCAATCTCTACCAAAGAACTTGCTAGGGTATTTTCATAGGATTGTAATAAATTTACAGACTATTATTGCTTGTTATACATTCAAAATGCTTTTCATCCAGTAAGTTATTTTCTCTTATTTTATAATCATTTTTGGTACTTGATTGCCAAAAATATAAAATTCATATCATTTGGTCTGTTTCAAGGGTTTCTCCATAACTAGACTGACCTATTGTCCTTTTTTTTTGCACTGATTCTCTGTACAAGATGAGCCCCCTTTGCTAGTGCACACCACGTCCACTCTCACTCCCTCATTCTATGCCTTTCCTCACATGTTTAATAGTGCCTCTACCCACTCCTGTTACTATTCCAAACTTTCAAAATCCTTGCTTTCCCAACAGATCTGTTAGAGTCTCCTTTCATTTACCTCCCACCACTGTAACACAGTCATCTCATTGGGATATGTACAACGTGCTGGTAATTCACTTCACCCCCTAAATCATATGTTAATGAAAAAGTCTATTTCAGCTGTGAACACAGTAGGCGCTCTGCATATCTAGTTGAATTAATTCCAATTCATTACGGACAAAACAGGTATCTGAATCATAAAGCAACCAGAAAAAAAAAATAATAAAGCTCCCTCATTCATTTAATCTCAGTGGATTTGACCAATAAAGTATAGAGTGAAGTGAACTACTTCCTTTTCAAACTCGCAGTGTTGTAAAGCAGCTATCTGAATGTCCTAAAGTAAGGGATAAAGGAATTAGGAATCCTAGAACTGCTAATTTCCATACTGTTGGAGTCAAGCCTCTCTGTCCATGCTTCAGTTTACTCTCAGGGGAGAGTGGATATTTTGGGAAAGGTTGTTAAGTTTTAACTTCAAGACCCACTAGCCAAACTTACCGGGAGATGGGATTTCCTTTTGCAGTGATGTAAATGTTTTAAAACCAGATAGAGGGGGGTGATTGTATGACACTGTAAAAGAACTAAAAGTCACTGAACTGTACACTTTAAAATGTGATGTGAACTTCACTTCAATAAAAAACAAAAAAATCCAGCAGTTGAACATGTCTTTGATCTGTAACTCGTTCCAGCTGGTGGCCAGCTGCTTCCTTCCCTACAGCACCTGACTCAAAACTAAGGAGAGGAGATGAAATGTTCCTCTTTGTGTTTCTAACTTGTGTTTACAAGGAGGGCATGTGTATGATCAGTCTGGGTTAAAGTACCATGGGCTTTTCTAAACTGACTCTGGGGAGAACACGGAGTGCACGTCTGGTTCAACAAGTAAGGTGAACATGAATTTCATTGTGACTTTCATAACTGTCCACACCAGCTCAGTCCATCTCAAACTTTGAGCAGTTACATATATTAAACAGAACCAAAATAACCTCAGAGCTCTGCCTCCAAACCACCCTGGATTCAGGAGGCAAAGATAACATACACCCACAAAGGATTAGCTGCCCATGATAATGAAGGTCCCGTAACACGTGGAATAGCCACAAGTCAGCTCATGAACTGCACTGATGACTCCAAATTAAACCTGTTGTTCAATTTCAAGAGGGTAACAGGAAAGGCACAAGACTCCATCCAAATTCAATAGATTTAGACAGGTGTTTAGAGGAAAAGCATAGGAATTAGAATAGCTCTTTAAATTACTCTTTACATTAGAATAGCTCTTTAAATTAGAATAGCTCTTTACATTACTTCCAAGAGCATGTTGGGGAAAAGAAAAAAATTGAAGTATTTTTATTAACTTTTGGAAAGTACAAAAATCATATTGGCCCCTCTTACCCACATTCCATTGGACTTTATTTAAAAAGAGTAATTCTTGAAGTGCGCTCAACAGTCCCACAGATCTGTCTCTTGCTTCAACAGTGCTTGGATGGAACAGATCCAGGGATGGCCCTTGCCCCAGCCTCTGACCACCCTCCAACCTTCTTTCCAGTTGCAACCTTTGGCATCAGCCACTCAGCTGTCCACTATCACCGGGACCAGCCACCATTTGTTGAGCTTAACTCCTTATTAACGATCAACCATGAGCTCTCAGTGTGTCAGGATTATTCCACTCAGGTGGAGGCTGCCGTTCACTGCCTGGTTAACATGCATCTGCGGGTCTCCTACACCTCCCTCTCTCTGGACTGCTATTTCGACCGTGACGATGTGGCTCTGGAGGGTATGGGCCACCTTCTCCTGCGAATTGGCCAAGGAGAAGGGTGAGGGTGCAAAGCATCTCTCTTTATTGGTCAAATCCACTGAGATCACTGCCGTACAAAATCAGTACGGCAGCCACCACCTCTTTCTGGATGTGCAGAAGCTGTCTCAAGATGAGTGGGGGTAAAACCCAGGATGTTAGGGAAGTGGCCTTTCTCACAGAGAAGAACCTGAGCCAGGCTCTTTGGGATCTGCATGGCCTGGGTTCTGCCCACGCAGACCCCCACATCTGTGACTTGCTGGGGAACCACTTTCTAGATGAGGAGGTGAAACTCATCAAGAAGATGGGTGACCAGCTGACCCACCTCCACAGGCTGGCTGGTCCCCAGGCTGGGTTGGGCAAATATGTCTTTGAAAGGCTCACCCTCAAGCACAACTAGGAACTTCTGGAGACCAGTGGCCATTGAGAAGCCCCCCTAACGTCAGGGCTGCCTGAAACCCCTCTCTGCAGCCACTAGGCAGCTTTTTAACACTCTGGAGCCCTCTCTCAAGCCATGGACCAAAGGGAAACGATAAAGTGTTTTTGCAGCATCAAAAAAAAAAACAAAAAAACTAGAGTAATTCTATCATATCTTAGGATTTTTTAAGTATCATTCCAGAAGCCAAAAACCAATTTAGATATTATGATACCATTAGCTTTCCATGTAGGCAGCATTGTCCCAGAATTTGCAGAATTTAGGTACAGACAGCAAAAGTTAGCAAAAGTAGGTCAGATGGAAAATGTTAGATTTGTGGTGATACAAGAAATTATACATTCTTTATATTTCCTTCCCTCTCCTTAGAGCATTAATATACTTGTTAAGTTCAAATGATGGGTAAGCACTGAATTAGAATTACATCTCCTCTGTTAGCATCACCACTCTCAGTTTAGAAAGGGATGAAAATCATGTGGTTGGCCTTAATGACAAGAAAAGTCACAGGATAGTTTCTAATTTATGACGCTTAGCATTAATGTGCAATTTTGAGTTTTCACCATTAGATCCCTTAAACAAAATAATAATTCTGCTCTACATTCAGTCTGTGTGTGTTTTCATACTAATGCCTGAGAGGCAGGGCGATGCTGGTGATTGGGAGTTAATTTGAATCTTAATTATGAACTCTGGAAGGTCAAGGCAGACCACCAGGATCCTACTTTCAGTTAATAAATGCTGTGGGACCCACTGAAGGGTCTTTGAGAGCTGTAGTCTGTCACCTGGGACACAAGAATGATGAGCCCTGAACAAACACAGTGATCTTCAGAAAGTACCTGAAAGCAGAGAGAGTCAAATTTTGTAAACCCTCTTTTGGGACACTGACTAAGCCTGTGACACTTAGATTCACTCTAATCAAGTCTTTGGACAACTTATCTTCAATACTTTTTGTGCATGCGTGCTGAGTTGCTTCAGTCATGTCTGACTCTGTGCAACCCTATGGACTGCAGCCTCCCAGGCTCCTCTGTCCATGGGATTCTC
Organism: Ovis aries; assembly: GCF_016772045.2. Taxonomy (NCBI): domain Eukaryota; kingdom Metazoa; phylum Chordata; class Mammalia; order Artiodactyla; family Bovidae; genus Ovis; species Ovis aries. The sequence continues at coordinate 77,080,614 of NC_056061.1, forward strand.
CAGGCAAGAATACCAGAATGGGTTGCCGTGCTCTCCTCCAAGGGATCTTCCTGACTCAGGGATGAAACCCACGTCTCTTACGTCTACCTGCACTGGCAATCAGGTTCTTTACCACTAGCGCCACCTGGAAAACTCCCTAATCCTTTTCGGTTGCTTAAAAGAAGCTGTAATCACATGTACCCCAATGTTCATCGCAGCACATTTTATAATAGCCAGGACATGGAAACAACCTAGATGTCCATCAGCAGATGAATGGATAAGAAAGCTGTGGTACATATACACAATGGAGTATTACTCAGCCGTTAAAAGAATACATTTGAATCAGTTCTGATGAGATGGATGAAACTGGAGCCAATTATACAGAGTGAAGTAAGCCAGAAAGAAAAACACCAATACAGTATACTAACACATATATATGGAATTTAGGAAAATGGCAATGACGACCCTGTATGCAAGACAGGAAAAGACACAGATGTGTATAACGGACTTTTGGACTCAGAGGAGAGGAGAGGTGGGATGATTTGGGAGAATGGCATTCTAACATGTATACTATCATGTAAGAATTGAATCGCTAGTCTATGTCTGACGCAGGGTGCAGCATGCTTGGGGCCGGTGCATGGGGATAACCCAGAGAGATGTTATGGGGAGGGAGGTGGGAGGGGGGGTTCATGTTTGGGGACACATGTAAGAATTAAAGATTTTAAATTTTAAAAAATAAAAAACTGAAAAAAAAAAAAAAAAAAGAAGCTGTAATCAAATGCATGGATGTTCTCTGGCTAGTACAGGTACAGTGAAGCGTTGGAGAGCTGGGGGGCAGACAGAGCCCTGGGAAGCATACTAGGGCCACCCAGAGATCCCCCTCAGGTGGAAATGAAGTGGATGTTGACAATTACAAAACCAAGGTATCAGTTAAAAAGGACTATGGTGCTCACGGGGACGCAGCAGGGTAGTAACAGAGACCTAAGTCCCTGACTGTCCTTGTGATCAGCTTGATCCTAGCAAACAAAGGTTAGTTTTAATTTTGTATTTTTATAGCACCCTCCCTAAGCCAAATGGACTGTGGGTGATTTTAAGACAGCAGAAAGACCCACAGACGGTCATTTTACCAAAACAAGGCCTGTAAAAATGGATGCTGTACACTCTGATGTCTATCTTAAGAAGCTACAAGAATGTCAAAAACCCGAAACCACTATTTCTCAATACTGTCTCTAGATGAAATGTTTTCACTTTTGTGTTAATACTTCAAGGCCCTTTATTGTAAAATAGTACAATTTTATCTTGGACTATACATATAAACAGGCAATGTATACCAAGGTTACCGTGGGTTCCAAAACTTTTTATAAAGATATTAAGTAAAGATAGAGTACAAAGTTTCATTCTTAGAGCTGACAAATTTCCCAGTCTTTATTTGATAGACACATATATCATAATACACTTTCACAGCTCTAAATTAGCATCTAAAAGTATCTCTCTTTCCCTCTGCCTTTGATAGGGTTGTTATATGCTTCTGAGATCTGGTCAGGGGCAGGCAACATTTGCCTGCACCATGGTGACTGAATTTAGGTGACTGTACACCTCAGTATCTTAGACTCAGTTACGCATGAATAGTAATCTGATAATGTTGCTAAAGCATTAACCAGACCTTAACCTATGCACTTAGCATGCATTATAAAGTGATGCATTTCTAACAGCATCTGAGCTAGGTTAATGTAATCATCTCATCTCTGCTTCTCACCTAAAGCGGAAGCATCATCCAGTGTACCTTTTTTCTTTTTTTCCCAGTGTACCTTTTAACAAATGATTGAAGTCTGGGACAACCACAGGATTATAACTTGGAAACCCTTTTTCTTCAACTGCTTCTTTGCCTGCTGAAGTCTCAGAGCTATTCTAAGTGATAAGAAGGTACCAGGTACACACTCAGTTGCTCAGTCATGTCTGACTCTTTGTGACCCCTAAGACTGCAGCCCACCAGGCTTCTCTGTCCATAAGATTCTCCAGCAAGAGTACTGAAGTGCATCGCCATGCCCTCCTCCAGGGACACACTGGCTAAGTTTCTTTAAACAACTCACTGGAAGTCCAGTGGTTAGGACTCTGTGTTTCCACTGCAGGGGGCACAGGTTTGAACCCTGGTCAGGAAACTGAGATCCCATAGGCTGGGCAGTGCAGCCAAAAAGGATAAATTCATTAATTTAATAATAATAAAAAAAACAATACCCAGAGAGGGTAGATGTGGGGTGCTTTTCATTCTTATGATAATAGTTCAAAACAAAATAAAAATAATGTGGCAACAATAAGGAAAGACAGTTTATGTAACAATAAAGGTAAAAAGCAACACCAATGCCTGAATTTCTTTCTTCCCCCCTTAGATCCCTCCCTGAAGCAATGATGGAAACAAAACCACCACTTGGAATCTTGCTGACTCTGTAACAGTTGACACAGTGAAACATGCCAGCTTGCTCTCTTATGCACCAGCTTGACCAGTCAGTCATAAATAAGGGTGCACCAGTTTGATCAAGCAGGAAGCTGAAGTCATGGCTGTTCTTACCTGATGTTCGGCCATCTGGCTCTCGGGACTCCTGCCCTGCTCCAGACTCTCACTGAGTTTCATCTCGATGGCCTCCATTTTCGTGGAGATGGACTGGAGGGAGTCCTGGTACTTCTGCTGGCGTTCCAAGGCTTCATAGAGTGTGCGCTGCTTCTCGCTGATCTAAAGAAGAAAAGGGATATTACCAAATGGTTCCCACCCCTTATCTTCTAGATTACGACATTTCTTTCCTCACTGCTTTACCTCTGTGACTCAACAGAGGCTATTCAACTGTACATGGGATGTGTAAACATCAGGCATTTCTTTCATAAGACAATCACTAAGGAAATCTGATGCCTTGCGTGTGTGGTCAGTTGTGTCCGACTCTTTGCGACCCTAGGACTGCAGCCCGCCAGGCTCCTCTGTCTCGTGGGCTAAATAATCCCACATTTGGCAGACTTACCACATTCTTTAAGGTTTCCCAAGAGCGCTGCAAATCATCCAGCTTCGCAGTAGCAGAAGGCTCCAGGCCTGGTTCATAGAGCTCTTGGGGTGGCAACGTGCTGGGGGGAACCTTGGCAGCATCGGTCTGTAACCTCTCAGGAGATAAGGCTTGGTAATAAGCGATGTCCTGTGAGAGCAAGGTACAGTGTTAGATTCAAGAGGAAGACAAAACTTAGGTCACTGTGCTTGTCATGCAGAGGAAAGTTTTAGGATGCATACCTGGCCCTGGGGGCTACAACTACTATCAAAGTTAGTAAACTCTTGCGATAAGAAGGTCATATCACAGCACACTGTAGTTGCTTTCAAATTTTGATTCATATAAAAAGCAATTTACCAATATTTCAAGTTGCCAAAACTCATTCCTATTTTATATTTGGCAAAATTAAAATACAAAGAATTTAACTGGTATACACACTTTTATTAACCAGATTGATTTTATTATTTTATTGATTTTATTGATATTAACCAGACTGATTAACCAGAAAAAAGGAGAATCTAAATGATGTATTTCCTAAAATGTTGATGAATGTTCATCAGTTTTGAATAACTTTTAAAAACCTTTGATTTAAATACATTTAAATCTCTGAAAAGTTTTTTTTTCAGCTATAGCCAGATTTTCAATATTTGAGTTCTCTATTCACAGAAATTAATTTAAATGTTGATAAGTTATTTAAATATGTCTTAATTAAACATGTTAATACATATATTACTTAAATTATAAATATATTAATATTTAATAAGGGGACATGTAATAGGGAGGTTAAAACTACTCTAAGAAACAAATAATAAAGAGGTTTTCTTCTATTCAATTCCTGGAAGAACACAAGAAACAAAGTGGATGCTGAAACAGGAGGCTTTTGAATTTTTTATTTCTTGGGCAATAAGTAATTTTATTAGTATTGATAATAGAATTTACTATATCAAGATACATAATTCATATGCTTTTAATTGTTTTTATGGTTGTGTATCTATATATTTATAGAAATTGAAGGGAGTACTGTTTATATTGTGGAAAATACTATTATAAATTTCACTACTTCACAGTTGCACTATTTAAGATCAAAAACCTGAGCCTTATTGATGATAATGTCTTGGTAAAAAGTACTGAAGGCCCCAGATACCTGGGAAAAACCAAGGCAACATCAGGAAGGAGCCTGGTGTCTTGGGGTCAATACTAGGGCAGAGGCAGGGTCATATAGTAGAATGAATTCAGACAGGAGTCTGACACTGGAGGAATCAGGACACCTGAGACCCCAGGTGAAATTCACCTCCTAAGTAGCTAGAGAATTGGATCCTCACAGCTCAGTTAGTAAATCATCTGCCTGCAATGCAGGAGACCCAGGTTCGATTCCTGGGTCGGGAAGATCCCCCGAGAAGGAAATGGCAACCCACTCCAGTATTCTTGCCTGGAGAACCTGATGGACAGAGAAGGGCTACAGTCCATCGGAGCTGTCCACTGGTGGGCTACAGTCCATGGGGTCACAAGAATCCGACATGACTGAGCGACTAAACCACCCCCACCACCATGGAAACGGAGCAGGTCACTCACGTCTTGTGCATGGACTCCCTCATCTGCACAACCCTGGGTGGATTCGAGGATTAAATAAAGTGATATCTGAGTGGCCGTGAGACCCTCTACCATCTTCTTCTTATTGCTGAGGTCTCCAGGTAAGTCCTCCACATTTATCGATGACACTGGAGCACGGAGACTGGTTCCTTTTCATCCCTAACCCTGTCACTCATCTTGAGCAGATCATCTTGTTATTTCAAGTCCCTGACAAACTTATATCCATCCATCCATCCTCGCCCACGTGCCCTCTTTGAACATGATAGGCTGTCATCACTGAACTGATTCACCCTGAGTATATTTCTGACTAAGTGATGTAAACCATTCTCTTGCCAACAGCTGTGTTTCCTTCGCCCCTTTAAGTTCTGCTTCAACCACTTGGAAAACCCCAACTCTGACTCAATCCAACTTTTCCTTACAGAATGCATGTGTGTGTGCACACGTGTACACACACACAAATTGGGATATTTCTGCAACTTCTCAAATTTTCAAAGGTCTGTCTATATTCAGACTCACCTCTATTTCACTCTTTCTAGTCCTTTTGAGTAAAGATAATGCTCTCACCTACCCCTACAGCCCCACCCACCTTCCCTTTCTCAAGGATCTTGGTTCATTGATATCTACTCCATCTCCATTGACCTTCCCCTTAGCATATAAACAAATCTTTTCCATCTGAAAACACCTACACACAGCCTTCTTTGTTTTTTTCTTTTAGGGTATCATATATTAGAAAGTTCTACAAATCATAACATAATGACTCATTACACACAGATACAATTTGCACACACGTTTGTAACCATCGTTTTCTCCCTTTTGCTTCATAATTCAGTTTCTGAAGATGGCAGTTTACATTTGATATGTTCACCCGTCCGCTTCTAAATACCCAACTGAGCCTTGATTCTAGTGACTCCATTAAAAGTGCTCTGGCCATAATCATCAGTGGCTGTTTTCTGTGATATAAAATGATTATTTTTTGAATCTTTTCTTGCCTGGTTTCTCACTGGAATTCGGTACCACTGATCATCCCTCCTTGGAAAAGACTTTCCTTTTACCCTCTCTGTTCTCCTCCTACCTCTCTCGTCATTCGGTCTTTCTCTTTTGTTCTGTGCACTCATTCTTAAACACTGCTATATTTATGAGCTCCAGACTCACATAATGAGTTATACAAGTTGATCCCAAAGTCTCTTCAAACTCAATACTTGCAAAAACAAAACAAACCAACCAACCAAAAAAACCACATGGAGGATAAGAAATGGATTTAGGAAAAATGATGACGTTTTGTCCATCTTTCAATGAAAGGATGACGTTTTATCCATCTTTCTAATCATCTCATTTGGGATTTATTCTCCATTCCTTGTCTCCCTGACCACCATTGCGCATGTAAGGATGAAGTTCTATACCTTTGCCACAGCACAGGTTGGGTTCAAGTTCAAGTTCACGTTATAGCGACAACTTCCTAACTCTCAGGTTGCAAACTGGCGGCCTGCAGGTTGCCTCTAGCCTGCATTTATTTAGCTTGGCTTATACAGTGTTTTAAATCGTTTAGAATTTCTCTTCAACCAGAAAAGGAGCTTTTGTAAGAATCCCGATTCATGGCTTCCCCTGTGAACCGGAAGCCAGGTAAGACAGGATTCCACGTTCATGTGCCCACAGTAATTCTAAGAGAGGAAAGGCTGCCTAGTTCACGTGGGGAGGCTCTGTCAGGGCCCCACAGCCCCCCTGCCTGTTTCTTTCATTTACATCATCAGTAAATGACTGGTGACCAGTCATCAGTCTGAGTGTGTAAACTTTTGTCCCTCACTCACTTCCCTGGCTCTGGATGTGTCCATCACCACCCTCCTGTCTACACTGATACTGAAGAATCTGTTCTAAAGCTCATTTCTATGCAGAGCTTCTAGTTAAATTCCTTCAGTGGTTAACTATTAGCTCCTGGACAAAGTTCAGATTCTTTTCGTGTGGCATCAGGGTGTGTTTCCTATATCCCCCTCAGCTTCATTTCTCCCCCCACCTCCTTCTCCAAATCTATGCTTCTCCCCTTATACTGATGTTATTTGCAGTTGCCTTGCTAGGCCATTTTCCTTCCTGCTGCATGAAAAAGCTTCCTATATGTGCTTCTTCCTGCCTGAAAGACTTCTCACTCCAGAGCACTCCAACTGTGCATGACTTATACTACTTTAAAACTAAAGGGGGGAGTCCTCGACCCGCTGAACTCCAGCCTTGTGTAGGAACTTACCCTGTGTCCTTCCTTCACATTCTGCTTCCCACCCTCATAGCACTTGTCCCACTCCACGGTCACCATGTGCCTGCTCTCACACAGACTATGAGTTCCTTAAATACTGTGCAAGTGGCTGAATCTGAGCATACCATGGAGTGTCTGGCAGATAACAAGCAAGTATATACCTTCATTGGGCTTCCCTGGTGGCTCAGCGATAAAGAATCCACCTGGAATGGAGGAGACTTGGGTTTAATCCCCAGGTCAGGAAGATTCCCTGGAGAAGGAAATGGCAAGCCACTCCAGTGGAGAATCCCATGGACAGAGGAGCCTGGTGGGCCACAGTCCATGGGGTCACAAACAGCCAGACACATCTTAGCAACTAAACAACAATAACATATATGTTCATAAAAAATTGTATATGTAAAAGCACTTTTTTTTTTTGTTTTTGCTGCACTGCATGGCATATAAGATCTTCTAACCTCCTCAACCGGGAATCAAACCCACATCTTCTACACTGAAAATGGAGAGTGTTAAACACTGACCACCAGGGACGTTCTCTAAAAACACTTTTTTAAACTCTATTATTTTGCTTACACGGATGGTATTAATAGTACTATGAGTGCCCGTAAGGAAAAGCAAAAAGTTGTTTTGATATAAAAATTTTAAATACTCTATTATAAATAATGAAGGCCCAAACGAATAAAATGAAATAAATTTGTTACCAAAAAATCTGTTTTCTGGCTTCTGTGTCTCAAATTTCTTAAAATAATTTGAAAATATCACCTTTTATAGATTAATAATTTGCATCTATTTGAGGACTACATAGATTTAATAAAATAAATTGATCAGTTCTATAAGTAACTGCTAAATACGTTATAGTGAGGACTCACCCCCAGAAATATCTCTTGTTGGTTACATGTCTACATTAAAGGAGTTATTATCTAGCAGATTCCTAAGGAATTAAATTTGGAAACTGCTACATTTTGATTCCTTTTCCAGTCTAAAATGTGCTTTCACAATCCACATCGCATTTAACTTTCACAATGTGGTGAATTAAGTAGCAGCACTGCTTCCCATTACAAATGAAGGACTTTCCAGGTACATGCAGCTTAGCAGAAGAGCTGGGATCCATCCCCAGCTTTTAAACTGGAGACAGGGATTCTACTTACTACAATACTGCTCTTTTCAAACTTCTACTTTCTTCAACTCTTCCGAGGAGGAGCCCAAGTCTTGGCTTGCTTTTAATAGGATCAAGAATCCTGCAGCAAAGTCTGGGGATGTCTCTTTATTTCTCGCCTCAAGTAAACTAAACCGCTATCACATTTCGGCTAATAACTACCGTCAGGGACAGAACACACTGACTGGGGAGATCAGTGAGTTATATAATGGAGATCTACTTACAGAAGTAGCAAGCACAGTCTTTTTTTTTAACAGCTGCGATTTTATAAAGCAGTTATATTTGGCCTTTTCCTTGAAACAGCTGTGTACATTCTGTGCAGTGTTTTGAGTCTGCAAACTGGAACTTATGGGAATTCTAAACGCTTTCCTCAGCTTCAAGAGAGAGTTTTATAAATGCAGGCATCACTGGCCATGTTGCAGTATTTGTTCATTTTCCTCTGACTTACATCACTTGACAAGAATTGCATGTGGCTGGAATGACGGGGTCAATTTGTTTGAATAACACCAAGCATAACACTTTTGCTTTCTAACAACTTCCTGGGAGTAAAGTTGTCTGACATGAAAGAAATAAAGATCTTTTTCCCCTAATTTATATAATACTATGTCAGGTTAATATTAAAATTTAAATCAAAGTTTTCCTGTGATTTGGGAGGGGGGTTAAAATGGGATTAAGACAAAGTATAATTTTGCTCATAATTTGGGGATTTGATTGAGCTTGACAGTTAAAGCAATTGTAATGAAAATGCTTGCATATAATATCATTTACAGAAGACTTTCACCTGTACAAAGAAAGACACTTCGTAAGATGCAGCACTGAGATTTATAATTTTAGAAGAGGGATATTCTTTCCATAGTGTTAGTCCAACAGTCAGTGTTCACTGTTCAATTTGGAAATTTTAAGAACATTAAACCCATCGTATAGGATACATTTTCTTACACAGTAAAAAGCTGACTCTAGCCATATTTCTATGATTCTAATGACATCTGCGGCCACAGGGAAGAACACATCGTCAAAGAATGAGTAATTCATATTTTAAAATCAGAATTTGGAGAACAATTTCCCAAATCCTCCAGAACACCGTGAACTTCTCCTTTTTTAAAATTTCCCCTAGCACTTTTGTTATTATAACTTTTGTTATTATTCAAGTTATGGCCACTTTTCTCACTCAACTATAAGGCACTTGAAAGCAGGGGCCACTGCTGTTTCATCCTTTGTTATACCTCTGGATCCTAGCACAAGATTTCATGTCAAGCAAGCTACCTAGCTGATAATGAATGAACTGATACCTTTCTTAGAGCTCCATAGATTTTTACCACGAGAATTGTTTTATCAAAAGATTTCATTGCTTTATTTTCCTTGTTTGGAGGGAGGTGGGCTCAAAATAAAATAATATGATTGGTTTGTAATATAGCTTATAGAACATTTGCTCTGGTCAATGTTTCTCCCTTGATAATAAATTTCAGCATTTTTAAACACAAGTAATTTCATAGTAAAGCAATTAAAAAATTTTTTTTGGTTATTTGGCTAAAGAAAAGAAAAGAAAGCATTATTCAATATGCATTAAACAATTCTGATTATTATGAAAACATCCTTTTGATTTCTATGCAATATTTTTCATGAAAGCTTTTGAGATATTTAATTTAGTATGATCTATAGTTAATGGAATGTATCAAAAGGCACCTCATAATGAGAAGCTGCTGTCCCCATTTTATAGAAAATAAAACTTAAGGTTATTGACAGATAAGAAAACTCAAAACACAGATCTAGTTAGACACTAATGTGTATACTGACAGACGGCCTTTAAATTGGTTGGCAACTAGTAAATAATGAAGAAGTCTTTGTTATATTATATGGTGAAGATAAATTTTCCATCTTCAAAATCCGAGCTGGCAAGTGTCAAAACTTTGTTCAGTGAATGTTAACAACAGCAATAGAATCATGTTATTTTACAAAGGTGACATGAACGTTTCATTTTCTATTAGGATGCAGTACTCCATTACAAACAGCTGTTAGATGCTAAAGCCATAATGCCTTAAAACAGGCCCTTCTGCAGCTCCCATTTCTGTGACCTAATTTTTTGCTCATCTCATCTCTGTAGCCCAGGAGAGATGGTAGGTGAAGCCAGCATGGGTCTCACATGATAATCACAGTTTATGCAACTGTCACACCTAATGGTGTGATTCTCAAAGTCTATGACCCATACCCACAGTCTAATAAGAACAGAGAATGGAGTCCTGCATCCGTTCAGAGATCTGAGCTAGAGGAATGTCAAGTGGGCAGTACCTGGTTAACAGAGGCATCTGTATTAGCCACAGGTGAAGGGGAGCGACAAGCAGGCGGAGAAGAGATCTCACTGTTGGTTCCCTCCTCCCCAGACTCCTCAGTGACAGGTGACAGCAAAGTGTGACAGCGACCTGCAGTCATCTGTCACATAGAATGTGGCCCAAAGGACACGAAAATCGGTTAGTTATATTAACAAAACACCTGACCAGGCACCGGTTAAAACAGAGATAACCATACAACAAAAGTTAAGAGTTACTGAGATCTCAATTTACATACACATTCTGTGTTACTACTTGAAAGTTTTGTCGTCAAGTGACTATGACAGTAGGGACCACTGTAAAACAAACGTCGGTCGGGGATACAAGTCACGTTATGGAGTTTCACTGTCGATTAAATATTTCTTTAACTTATGTTCCCTTTCTTGATTGTCTGTATCTCTATAAATAACGATTAAAAATCACAAAGCAAACACATGAGAGAAGGGTCTATGAATTAAAGCTTGGTCTTTTGTAGGTATTTCGAATTCCAACTATTCCAGCCAGACAAATGCACCCAAAGTAATATATCACAAAAAGAGGTCGGGTTTGGTTATACACTACTGAAGACATAGTACATATGTGTGAAAATATAAGTGCTGGAAAACAATGAATTAAGAGGATAATGAACTCATTTTAGGTGCACAGTGATGGGGGAAATAACATTGCAGATAGAAATGAATGGAATTTATTTTAATCCAAAGTTAACTGTTGGATTTTCTACTATCTTATTCTTCTAGTAATAGCTTTTCTTGGATATGTTATGAAACATACAGAATCGGCAAGCATACCTAGTCACTCAGCATATTACCAGGAAAAACACACACAAAAATATATGTAGCGTGATTCTCCCATTTCCCCAGAAAACTAGAAAACTGCGCAAAGGAATTTTTTTGACACTCAGAGCCTCTGAGCATTATTGCTAAATTATAAACAAATGCAGGGCTGACCTTCAGCACGTTAAGTAATTCAGGAGTCTCAAACAAACAGCTTCGTTTCAACTGCCACTGATACAGTGTTAAAGACTGGCCTCGGCCCAAATGTAGTCAGAGAGTTAAGGGGACTGTTCTTCAGTTCATATCTGCAAGATCTCTAATACCAAGCCCCCTGAAAGGAGCTCAGGCCACTAGCCAGGAGGCAGTAGGAAGACAGCGCATTGGCAAGCCGGCCTTGACCCTTACTCACCATGACCACAGAGGGGTGGGCCGAGGTCGCGGGGAGGAGCTCCCCGGCCAAGTCCTCCGTCCCCTCCGCCAGCCCCTCCACCTCGGTCACCGTCAGCAGCATGGTGGCGTGCTTGGCTTTCACGGTCAGCATCTTGCACTTGGAGTTCAAAGAGGCGATCTGCTCCTGGTAGCCCTTAATTTTCTGAGCCAGCTCCTGAGGAAACATATCCCCCCGCCTCGGGGTGTCACAGCAGCATCAGAAGGAAACAGAGCTAGTAGCGTTCATCTTCCTCCGGGGCTGGCCAATGAAATCACAGAGCCGCGCCAGACCGAGCGGCGGGGAGGCAGGATGTGGACGGTGCGAGCGCGGAGCCTGCCTGCCGCGCGCCCCGAGCCAGACCACAGCGCGCGCCGGGGCCGGGAGGGGCGGTGGGGACCGCGCGGCGGGAGGCACGGAGCCAGGCGGCCGCGATTCTAATCCCAGAGATGCTCGGGGCTGGACTGGCATTTGGGTAACGTTAAAGACTGGCAACTTTCTTTAAAATGCCCGAGGAATCTGAAATTGCCAGATGGTTCATGCCATGGAAATTAGGTCATGTGATGACTAAAACTGCCAAAAATGCAATGCTTGGTTCTTACCACCTCGAATATGTCAAACAGAGCAGTCATTTGTGACAGACGAGTCATAAAGTAAACTGCTCCTGAATTCCTGTGACCCCGGCGAGTTGTTTTTTGCAGATAAGCTAAAGACTACTTAGGAAATCCTTAATTTTGATGCATTTTACTCCCCAAAGAAAATTTTGTGCAGTCATGAAATTTTCCCTCATGCACTCCATTATGCCTCTAATGTTTCTGATGCCTTAAACTAGAGCTTTGAACTTGAAGTTCTGTTCAATTTTAATGTCTTTTGATTTCCTTTGTTAGTAAAAAAAAAATTGTTTTGAGAGATAGAGGTTTTAAAATTTTTACAAGGAGCTAATTGAAAATATATTTTGAATAGCGCATAGCTCTTAAAAGTGAATATTATAGTATTAAAATTCTAAAATAATCTAAAATGGTAATCTTAAAATGTTAAATTTATACTTTCTTCAAAGACTAAAAAATGAACATGTAAGCATTCTTTTTTTTTTACATTCATGTAAGCAAAAATATTAATCCTAAAAGTACAAAATCTCTGCTTTTTTTTCTATTCCTTTTATTTGGCTTCTTCACTTGAAAAGCTGTTGTTTAGTACAGTACACATTTTGTGAGTCTTTAAAATGTGTGTGTATACACTCAAAGGCAATGGCACCCCACTCCAGTACTCTTGCCTGGAAAATCCCATGGACGAAGGAGCCTGGTAGGCTGCAGTCCATGGGGTGGTGAAGAGTTGGACACGACTGAGTGACTTCACTTTCACTTTTCACTTTCATGCATTGGAGAAGGAAATGGCAACCCACTCCAGTGTTTTTTCCTGGAGAATCCCAGGGACGGGGGAGCCTGGTGGGCTGCCGGCTATGGGGTCACACAGAGTCGGACACGACTGAAGTGACTTAGCAGCAGCAGCAGCACACTCAAAGGAGAGCTTTGAACTTGACAGTCAAACTACAGCTTTGAACTTGAAGTTCAGAAACAAAATAACAAAATGATACACGTGTATCTATATGCATGTGTATATGTATGAAGAGTGAAGTCACTCAGTCTTGTCCGACTCTTTGCGACCCCATGGACTGTAACGTACCAGGCTCCTCTGTCCATGGGATTTTCCAGGCAAGAGTACTGGAGTGGGGTGCCATTGCCTTCTGTGTGTATATGTATATGTACACACAAACACACCGTTTTGTGATTGTTGTCACTTTGTGTTTCCCCTCCCAAACAAAACCGACTGTGTCAGCATAAGGGAAAACAATCCAGGAGAATTCAGCTAGCAGCCTGTCTTCTTGACTTCTACTAGAAAGTACAGGAATTTTTTTAATCTAGGATTTAAAAAGTAGAAATCATCACTTCTTTACCTCTCGGGGTTGCAGATACTTAGTTAAACCTATTAGGTTTAACTAGGATTTTTTTTTTTTTTTTTTTTGGCCAAGTCACACAGCTTGATGGATCTTAGTTCCCTGGATTGAACCCAGGCTCATGGCATATTGAAAGCACAAGGCCTAGCCACCAGACTGCCAGAAAATTCCCCTAATAGGATTTTTAAAATAATGATTAAATAGCTATTTATCACATATGCTTTAGTGCCTAACATATGAATACTCTATAATAACTAGTAAACATGCATGTTTGGAAGTCATCTACCAGCTCACTGGACTCCTTGAATTCTGTTTTCAGCTAACATTTTGTGCATTCATGAAAATTTCCCTCATATACTCCACTGAGCCTTCATACCATGGCTGCCCATCTGGTAGAATTGAGGACTCTGTGAGAAACAGAGTTAGCCTCAGTCCTTCCACCATTCATGCCCACAGGGGTGGTCACATCCCCATGGCAGTACCCTGCTTAGCACACTGAGAGCAAATGCCCATTTTCTAAATCTCAAATTATTGGGTATAAAACTCATCTTGTTAGCAATGCAGTTCTGCTCTAGGCTCCAAAAGATTTTGATTTATTAGGCCTATGAAAATCTGCCTTTTATCATTAGTCCAAGAGACTCCCTTGAAGAAATAGTTCTCTAGAACTTTTTTCTGTAAAAAGAAACCTGCCAGTGTCCCAGGAGCTTTGTGGGTTGGGGGTCAAATTCACTAAGTTAAAATGGAGCATGGATGGGTTAATGAGTTCTCCATGCTCAGGAAGCGTATGTATGTGTAGTTTTAACTGAGTGTTTCTGAAGATCAAGACAAGGGATGAGTGTACAAGTGGGAACTCGGGTACAGTGGCTGCTCTGAGGGACGGTGCCCTCTGGGCAACCACCTGCGCCCAGGAGCATGCCTTCTGTGTCACGTGGAAAGCAGCTCTGAGAGTCTCTTCTATGCTTTAAAAGTGACAGGATCGCTTCTTTTTTTTTTTTTTTAATTAAATGTAACATTTGAAAAATTACAGGGAAAAAAGTGAATTTCCTAGAAATAAACAAATGATTATTCATCTTTATGAGTTAAAGTTAAGTATATGGAAACTAGCCTTACCTCAAGATGAAAATCCATTAAAAACACACATAAAAAAAAAACAGAAAAAAACATTCTCCCAGAATTCCGTTATAAATCAGGCTATCAGGCTTCCCCAACAACTCCCGCCACCCCCACCTCCACTCCCCACTGCCCTCCACAGCACTTTCCTTCCTGTGTTTGTTTTACACAAACCATGAGCCTGATGCAGGACTATGTCATTATAAACATGCAAGTACACTCTAAATCACATGCCAAAACTAACACAAGTCTGCACTAATGTTTAGAACTGGGAGAAGAAGCGACAAAATGAACAGATTATTGAACAGGAGCCAGAGGACAGTCTATGGCTGACTCTGCTGAGAGCTGGCAAGTCATTTATTCTCCTGGACCATCATTCTTTTTTTTTTTTTTTTTCCAGTGTTAGTTCCCTGACCAGGGACTGAACTCGTGCCTCCTGCACTGGAAGCTCTGAGTCTTAACCACCGGACCACCAGAGAAGTCCCCAGATATACCAGATTAGAATCTGTTTTCTATCAGTTACTACATCTGGAAGCTTAAGAAGTCATTCTAAAAAATTTATTTCTGTTTTCTTATCAGTAAAATGGAGACAATCCACACCCACACAAATTTTTAAGCTCATCAGGTTTTTGTGAAAGATAAACCGAAAACACTGTAAACTGTCTTAAAACACATAAAACAACAAAAAATCTATAGTAATCATAATTATTGTCATTCCAGACAGATTAAAAAATATATATATTTTCGGTGCCGTAGCTGAAAAGTTGTTGCAACAAAATTCTGGATCTTACAATGTGGGATTAAAAGTAGTTTCAGAATAAATGTGTATTATGAAGTCTAATGTATGCCTTATATATAGTTTTCAAGTATTTGCAGAACATCTTTTCATTTAACCAGTGACAGAAGAGAAACGAATAGTTAACATAGATGATAATCTACAGTATGGGAGTAAATGGAGGTAGGCTATTTATTTACATTATTTTATAAATCATACATGAATGTGATGCATTGGATGTGACAAGAAATTAACGAACTGCATTTGCCAAGGCGGGGGGAGTGAGATTTTCCAACTGTTTAACAACAATTGTTAAAAATTCAACAATTGAATCTTATGAGAACCTTGCTATGATATTTTGTTTGGAAAATTTTGTTGCTCTAATGAGAACATAGTTAAAATAGAGTAGATGGAAGGATAAGCTAAATGTCTATCCTTGGCACAGAGAAAGAAGACACGCCCTCCTCTAGTAACTTTCCAAAATTCATGATGCTGTAATCAGCCCTCAAGGAACAAGTCAACGTGACCTATACAGGATTTAACAAGTCAGGAAAGGAAAGCCACTGCTCTCCTGAAGGAACTGAAACACTCGAGGTATATGATCTCTGAGACCAGGTTTGCACGCAGGGTGCTCAAGTTCTAAGGTCATAATGATGCCAAAGATACAAGGAAGGAGGCATATCTGAACATGGAAAAGCTGTTAAGAGTCATAACACGGTAATCATCAAAATCAACAATATGAGCCATTCACTGATTTTGGTAAAAGGAGGTGAAATGACCTATACATGAAAGAGCAAATGATTTTCTCTTTAACGTGAAATATCCCTTCTTTTTAAAGAAGGCCATCAAAGCAGCAAGGCTTTAAGCATTGCTGTTCCTTATGATCTGTAAAGACAGGGAGTACAGGGACTTCTCTGGCAGTCCAGTGGTTAAGATTCCACACTTCCAGTGCAGGAGACACAGGTTCAATCTCTGGTCGGGGAATTAAGATCCCATATGCAGCGTGGAGAGGCCAAATGAATAAATAAATAAAGAAGACAGGGAGTATAGTGTGTTTTGGTGTATGGATTGTGAGAATTCTGCTGGAAGCAGTCAGTGGGTCATGGTGGAGACAGACATGTCATGAATGTTGTGTCAAAAGGTTTTGGAATTAAGTGGAGGACTCATGCTACTGGGTCTTAGAGAACATCAGGAAAAATAGCACTCAAAATGCAAAGACAGCCAAAGAAGCTCTCCAAGAACCCAACATGTTATGTCCTGGACAGGGAAAATCTTTCCATTTCATCCGCTAAAAACCAATCACATATTCTCACCAAGCCAGGGCCCTGCCCTTGAACTTGGCTTGTCTTACCTCATGCCGAGAAATCTGGGCTTGCAGTTCCTGGATGTTGCTGGTGGCCACAGGCTTATCCTCAATCTCTCTGTGAGCTCCTTCTATGAGTTCCTGGAGGTGCTGCATTTCTTGCTCATATTGTTCATACTGCACCACAGCCTCCTTTGAAGGAAAAAACAAAAGCATAGACAATTATCTGTCAATATTAGTAACTGTGTGCGTGCTCCTGTGCAAACTCTGACAAACTCTGGTGTTAATGTTTATTTACCCATGAGTCAAGGGAGCAAAAAAATGATGCCGAAAATTCCTAGAGATTCAAATTCCCAGTTTTCTGCTGATATTTCAGAGCCTTCTCTCTAAAACATTTTGTCAAGATTATTGATGGACTGAACATAATGGTGCTGGAGAAGACTCTTGAGAGTCTTGAAAGTGAAGTCGCTCAGTCGTGTAAGACTTTTTGCGACCCCATGGACTGTAGCCTACCAGGCTCCTCCATCCATGGAATTTTCCAGGCAAGAGTGCTGGAGTGGGCTGCCATTTCCTTCTCCAGAGGCTCTTCCCAACCCAGGGATTGAACCCACGTCTTCTGCATTGCAGGCAGACGCTTTACTGTCTGAGCTACCTTTGGCCGAACATAGTGGTGCTGGAGAAGACCCTTGAGAGTCCCTTGGACAGCAAGGAGATCAAACCAGTTAATCTTAAAGGAAATCAGTCCTGGGTATTCATTGGAAGGACTGAAGCTGAAGCTCCAAATACTTTGACCACCTGATGCGATGAACTGCCTCACTGGAAAAGACCTTGATGCTGGGAAAGATCGAAGGCGGGAGAGAAGGGAACAACAGAGGATGAGATGGTTGGATGACATCACCGACGCAATGGACTTGGATGGCACAACCAAATTTGATGGACATGACTTTGAGCAAGCTCCAGGAGTTGGGGATGGACTGGGAAGCCTGGCATGCTACAGTCCAGGGGGTGGCAAAGAGTCAGACACAAATGAGCGACTGAAGTGAACTGAACTGAAGTGGTTAGATCCTCCTTCTTCTCCTTATTGTCCTAAAGATGACAATGTTATGGTCCAGAACATGGTAGAAAAGTAGTACAAAAAACATGATTACTTCATTTTTCTGTCAAGTAAATTCTGTGAGGGACTCAGCTAAGTGCTGGAGTAGGAGATAGAAAAAAATGAATGAAGTATGTCATTTGTAGCAAGAAAGGTAGAGGTTGTCTAGAGGTCATTCTGAGTGAAGTAAGTCAGACAAAAACAAATATTATATGAGATCACTTATATGTGGAGTCTAAAAAAAAATGGTACAAATAATGAACTTATTTACAAAGCAGAGAGTCACAAATGTAGAAAATAAACCTGTGGTTATCAAGGAGGGAGAGATGGGGGATAAATTGGGAGATTGGGATTGCAGATTCTTTACCGTCTGAGTCACCAGGGAAGCTCATGTATAAGACAGATAACTAATAAGGACCTGGGGCTTCCTTGGTGGCTCAGATAGTAAAGAATCTCCCTTCAGTGCAGGAGACCCAGGTTTGATCCCTGGGTCGGGAAGATCCCCTGGAGAAGAGAATAGCTACCCATGCCAGTATTATTGCCTGTAGAATCCCATGGACAGAGGAGCCTGTTGGGCCAAAGTCCCTGGGGTCACAAGAGTTGGACATGACTGAGCAACTAACACTTTCACTTTCATACAAAGACCTACTGTATAGCACAGGGAACTCTACTCAATACTCTGTAATGACCTATATGGAAAAGGAATCTAAAAAGGTGTGGATATGTGTATAACTGATTCGCTTTACTAGATGCCTAAAACTAACACAACATTGTAAATCAACTACACTCCAATGCAAATTTATAAAAAATGAATGAAGCGTGACTTCTATACTCAGGAATTTACTGTCTTAACAAATCAAAAGATAATTCAGGAAGAGTTGGCCAAATAGACCATTAGTGGTTTAATGAGAGGGCATGTTTACAATTTTTGGATAAAGTAGGTGAAATATTAGTTGAAAGCAGATATGAGATAGTTTCATTTCTTCAATATGTGATAGTTTCATTTCTTCTTAGTAAATAATTGGTCTCTTAGGTGAAGGGACTAAGAGTTATAGCTGGGTGTACTTCTCAGGCAATAAAATATATCATAAGCTGAAATATGAAAAAAAATTCTATAGTGTACCTTAGCAGTAAAATCTTATTACAAAGTTTTAGATGATTTTCAGATGAATAATAACATAAAAATATATGGTTGAATATAAAATTAACCTTTACAAGTTGTTTTTTATTTTATATATATATATATATATATGTATATATATATATATATATATATGCTGCTAAAAGATAGTTTTCACCAAAATATATTTTTAATAGAGCTTGCCCCAGGCATTTGTGAGTGATCTAAATGATAGCATTTCATGTCCCTATTTTATATAATCACAACAAGCTGTCAGAGTTAACAGTCTGGATGTGTTCTGATGGCTGAGCCCACGCAAGCGCTAAGAAAAGCAGCCGGTGACTCATTTGCTGCTGCTCTGCCGGCGGCGTGGGGGCCACCTGCAGACGCTGGCTGGCCCAGCTGCACGTGCCTGCATGATGTTGCACTGCTGGATGGCCGTATGCTGGAGCCGGCTGGCCTCCTCCTGCAGGTGCAGAGCTGCGTGGCAGAGCGGAAGGCTGGTGACCACGTCCTCGGGGATCCGGAGCGCGCTCTGACAGACCTGCACCGCGTGGACTTTTGGCTTGAGTGACTCCATCTCAGACAGCAAATGCTGAAAGTGCAAGTTCACATTCTAAATTTTAAAATTCTATATTTATACAATTTGATATCAATTTATTTATATAAGGTATATGTAGATATAAAATATACATTTTTCCTGGGACTTTCCTGGGTGGTCCAGTGGTTAAGAATCCACCTTCCAATGCAGGGGATTCAGGTTCTATCCCTGGTCAGGGAACCAGGATCCCACATGCTGTGCCTACACGCCACAACTCGCCCTACACGCCTACACGCCAGTGTGCCTCAACTCCTGAGCCCATGTGCTCTGGAGTCTGTGCTCTATAACAAGAGAGGCCCACAAAAAAAAAAAAAAAAAAAAAGAGAGGCCCACACACCACAACAAAGACCCAGCACAGCCAAAAAGAAAAAAAAAAAAAAAAATTCCCATTTAAAAGATATATTCTAAAATATTTTTAAATTTTACATTTTAATAGTTTATTTCAAAAGCAAGAGATATTAACTAAATTACAGGTCTGTCCAAAGTTATAAAAATTTTCCCAGGAATTGTTTTTTTTAATACTGCATACAGTGCTCAGACAATAAGTTTAGAAATCACTTTTCCTAACTATCCTTTCTTTTTCAAAAATATAGCTCCCCCCTCATTTCCCCTGAATTATTTTTGCTTGCCTGTCGGTGAGAGAGTTGTTCCTTGAGACTTAGACGTCCAACTTCTGGAGAAGTCAGGGTTGTCTGGGCTTGCTCCAAAGCAACTTGTAAGTTTCTGAGCTCTGCTTCAAATTTTTTCATATCCTGCAGAGTAAGAGTGAATCAATGTTGATATATAAGCACTTGAAGTCCAAAGTCATAGGTGGAGACTACTATCATGTAAACAGGCAGTGAAACAAGAGGGAAAGGGGGAGGGGTACAACCATTAAAACAATGACATAGCCATAGGACATGACAAAAATGGATTAGAACCAATTAGGTCCAAGATGGCAGAAGATCTGACTTACAGTAGCCCTTGAGCCTTGTTATATTCTATTGGTAATACATCAGCATCTAAATGACACGTGCACCAGCACCAGAACAGTTTTGAGGCCAATCATAAGTTAAAAAATGGGTAGTGGCCCAGTTCCTGGAAATCCCCATTCTTTCCCCCCAAAATAATTGGAATAATCCTCCCACTCATTAGTCTATGAAACTTCCCAGCCCATAAAAATGAACCACAATAGTTCGGGGCACTCTCTCACCTTCTATGATGGCCCACACTCTGTGGAGTGTGTTTCTCTCTAAATAAATCCACTTCTTACCTATAACTTTATCTCTCACTGAATTCTTTCTGCCTCAAGACATCCAAGAACCTCAGATTCACCAGGAACAGCATGACCCCCTATTGGGCCTTCTGGGGCAGATCTTTCCCCCAATACCCTCTATTTTAGCTCCTCTTCGAAGTACCCAGATAATAGTATCTGATGTACATTTCCTGACTTGTTTTACAGATGTTAAAATCCCCCACCAAATGGATGGTGTTAACTACTTGATGACCAAGAGCACACAGCTCCAGGCGTCCTGGAGCTTAAGGACTGATAATGTTAAGCCACCACCCTGTCACCCCACCATCAGCCAATCAGAGAACTGTGCATGAGCTGATCACAGATGCTTCAAAACTCCTCCCTCATCTGGCCGTAAAAATGCTTTGCTGAAACCCTTCGAGATGCTATGGGTTTTTTGGACATGAGCTGTCTGTTTCCTTGCACAGCCCTGTAATAAACGTTTGTCTGCTTCAAACTCCAACGTATGGTACTGTGTGACCTCATCATGCGTCAGGCCTAAGAGGGTAACATTCATAGTCAAGAAGGCTCATTAGATGTGAACACTCTATGTGCACTTTCTGCCACCATTTGATTTTACCTTAAAAATGTATCTATGAATTTTATTTTATTTTATGGTCACAGCATGTGGGATCTTGGCTCCCCAGCCAGGGACTGAACCCACGTCCTTTGCATTGGCAGCACAGAATCTTAACCACTGAACTGCTAAGGGCCTCCCATCATTGTTGTTTTTAATGATGTGTGTGCTCAGTCGCTCAGTCATGTCAGACTCTTTGCGACCCCCTGGACTATAGTCTGCCAGGCTCCTCTGTCCATGGAATTTTCCATGCAAGAATACTGAAGCGGGTTGCCACTTCTTATTCCAGGGAATCTTCCCAACCCAGGGATTGAAACTGCATCTCTTGAGTCTCCTGCATTTCCAGGAGGGTTCTTTACCACTGTGCCACCCAGGAAGCCCATAATGATACACTTTTCCATTTAAATAACCTTTTTTTTTTTTTTTTTTTTACCTTGGCAGCATCATGGAGACTCTGTAAACGAATTTTGATCACCTGTCGCAGCTCCTCAGTCTCCCGTCCCAGGTCTGCCACTTGCTGAGACATTATTTCTGTATGGTACACACTATCGAGGTACTGTAATTTCTCAGTCATTGCTTCCAGATCATTGTGAATATCTTCAGATTCTTCTAGCATGGTCTAGAGGGAATTAGCAACATCCAGGACATTGGTAGGTAGGTAAAGAGGTAATCAGGACAGTATGGTGTAAAGACCATCAGATTGGGAAAGGGATAAGGAGATTTAATTTACATTTCCCATGCATACTGTGTATTTTATTGTGTTTAAACGTCACAGCTCTGTGCCTGTTTCCCACTTCCTGTCACCCCCTTTTCAGAGAAAAAGAAATCAAAGGTGAGGAGCTGTAAACAATCTGTTGAGGCCATATGTGTTGAACCATAAGGCTAGTCCTCAGTCTGCCACCCCAAGCTACTCAGGACAGGAATATTCTAGCGGTGGTAACGCTCTGAGGCACTGGGTGTCTTCATCAGCTCACTGGCCTCTCTTTTCTCATATTCAACTAAAGAGATGCTTTTCAGCTCTCATATTCTATAGCTAAGCTCTAAGCATATATGGATCTAAGAAACGAAAATAAGACTCAAATGCTTAAAGTGAGACAAAGGGGTAGAAACTATTTGGGATTAAACAAAGCCCTTGGCATTCAGGACAGCATCATCTATTGAGACTAACAAGCATATGAATGGAATAGTAAGCATATAATATACATTGTATGAGTAGAGTGAAAGGGAAGAAAGGGTTAAGGATGCCAGAAATGAGAGGTGGTATTACCTGTAGGAGGGTTGGGAGAAGGCGTCCTGGAAAAGTCACATCTGAGCTAAGTCAGAGAATGTTTCTATTTGTACAGATGGAGAGGAAAAGGAAAGACCTTTTCTGCTGAAGGGACAGTGTAAGCAAAGGCACATAGGTGAGTGGGCACAAAATGTGCAGTTCCTGGGACGTGCAATGCGTAAAGAGGAGAATGGGAGGTGGGACATCACTCTTTTGCAATAGATCCCTTTTTAAAAAGTAAAGTACATTGTTTTCTCTTGCAATATCATATACATATATCATAAAGCTTAGAAAACATTGAAGAATAAAGAAGATAAAATATTCCACAATCCCATACTCCAGGGATGACTTTAAATAAGGGATAACTGCTGTTCAATTTGGGTGTAATTTTAGGTGACTGAGATCATAAGATACCTACAATTTCTTATCTTTTTCGCCTGGCATTAAAACACGTGCATTTTCTATGCATTGTTTTTGGATAAGCTCAGTTTTCCTTAATTCTTAAGGCAGGCAGACATGAAAGAACTCCCTGGAACATTGTGTACAGGCCGAGTTCTCTCCTGAGCATGTGTGAGGTCACCACCGACACCTGACCTCTGTCCCCCTGTGCCCTCGATGCACCCAACCCAGCCACCTGCCCAAGTCAGAAAAACCTGGCAACCATCCTGGGCTCCTTTCTCTCTTATACCCACATCCAGAAGCCTCCAAGTCCAGATTCCTCGCTAGGTAAAGCCCCTTGATTTTCATCCTCTCAGCCTCCTAAGTGAGACTTTGTCACTGTCTACTGGAATATTGAAACCACTGTCCATGTTGTCTTACCTTCATCAATCTGTCTTCCACAGGCTTCTAAGTCATCTTCCTTAAACTATAGGTCGGAGCTTGTCACCTGCCTGCAGAATGTCTGTCAAAGGCTTAGAGTGACTTCAGGAGAAAGGCCAAGATCTCCATAGGCTCTCATGGCCTGTCTTTGTCTTCTCTTATCTCTCTGGCCTCTTTCCAGCTCTCAGCAAAGCCCCTCAGTGCACCAAGCAGAGCACCCCTCCCTCTTTCTGCTGGGATTTTCCCGTGCATTTTAGGCTGTGTGTCTTTCAGCTCAGAGTCACCTTTTCCTTCCTTGTGCTGTTCTCTGCTAAGTCGTTTCAGTCGTGTCCGACTCTTTGTGACCCCCAGGGACTGTAGCTTGCCAGGCTCTGCTGTTCATGGGATTCTCCAGGCAAGAATACTGGAGTGGGTTGCTATGCCCTCCTCCAGGGGATCTTCCTAACCCAGCAATCAAACCCACATCTCTTGCATCTCCTGCACTGGCCGGTAGGTTCTTTCTAACTAGTGCCACCCGGGATGCCCAGTTTCTTTCCTTCCTTAATCTAACCTGGTTCCTAGTGCTTAGTCACTCAGTCATGTCTGACTCTCTGCGGCCCGCTGGACTGTAGCCCACCAGGCTCCTCTGTCCACGACATTTTCCAGGCAAGAATACTAGAGTTGGGTGCCATTTCCTATTCCAGGGGATCCTCCCAACCCAGGGGGCGAATCTGTGTCTCCTGGGTCTCCTGCATTGGCAGGCGGATTCTTTACCACTAGTACCACCTGGGAACCCCCTCTATCTCTTTTCTCCCTTCAATTATCAACTCCCTGGGGGCAAGGCAGGGAATATTCTTTGTATTCCAAATGCCTAACAAAATTCCCAGCTTTGAAAAGCACTCTATAAACGTTTATTAAATAATAAATGAATGAGAATAGGGGCTATTTTTAAAAATCTAAAAAGAAGAAAACCTTCATGGTCAATTAAAACCTTCATGGTCTACATTCTATCTTATTAAATCCAAAAATTTATTCAGAAAACCTTTTTTAACATTATTTAAGTTTTCTTTAAAATTTCAGTATAGTCATTAATACTCATATAAAAAATTTCCTACATTTTGGATTACAGGGTAGTAATGTTTTGATGAGCATGATACATTTTCCAACTGTTTTTCAAAGAGATTTTACCAAGTTACCAACAGTGTCTGAGAGCTCTAGCTTCCTTCAATATGAGCTTTTAAATAATAGTGTTGACAATGAAAATGCTTTCTTTTAAGTTTGCATTCTAGATCTCTCATGAGTATTTGCTTCATTGTCTACAACCAGTTGTAACTTAAATCTTGTCTGTTAATGCATAATGCAGATCTTCAAGCAGAACAACTCTGCAATTGTTTAAGAAAGACTTCTTGAGAGGAGAGTGCAAGATTGATTAGAGAAGAACAATAAATACAGGGAAACCAATTAGGAGCCTGTTAAAGCGGGGAAATGAGGTTTTGATCTAGAACTCTGTCAACAGGAATGGAAAAGGGGATGTATTTAAATGACATGAGTATACATAAATCAGAACAAAAAAGAAAATCTAACATACTTGAGGATATCCATGTAACTTAAACAAGGACCATTTTGTATTTGATGCCCTGATAACTGGGCTAAAAGATATCTGTATCTAACTCAAGCCTAAATTTAAAAAAGATGAAATAATTTCCTGGATGATATGGCCAAGAGAAAACTTCAGAGGAAGTGAAGTCATGCAGCCTCCATGTGGTGTGGACTCATTCCAGCTGGCCCCTACTTCCCGCAGGAGGTCAGCCCGCTGTGACCAGGCAGAAGCGCTGGAAGGAGGAGGCATGAGATTCAGGCTCTGACCGAGCCCACAGGTGCCAGGCATTGTGCTTGATGATTGCACACATGTTAAACCATTTGATCCTCGTGACAACTCTGCCATATGCATATCATTTACATCTCCATCTTACTGATGAGAAGACTGGATTCTGAAAGGCAAAGTAGTTTGCTCCAAAGTACACAGCCCTAAGTGGCAGGACGTGGTTTTCCCATCAGTTTGAGTCTAGAGCCTGTGATCTTTCCACCTGTCCCTACATCTCTTCCTAAGGGTAGAATTTCCCACCATATCCCTGTGTACAATTGTTTCAAAGAAGCTGCAAAAAAAAAAAAAAAAAAAAAAGATACTATATGGATGGTTATTTTTGGTCTTGGGGAATGGAAAATTTAGAGGTGATAGAGGATATTTATTTACTTATTCAGTCTTACGAAATCTCATGGGTAGCTGCTTTTTTTTTTTTTTTTTCAGTCCCCAGGACAAGTTGTTAAAGCTACCTTGGCTTTCATTTCTCTTGGCATCTTCAATAATTTTTCATCATGTTCCTCCAAATTTTCTGTCAGTCTAGCCAGTTAAATCAAATTACCCTCTTAGTTACCTTTTGAAAACTATTTTTCCTAAAGTTACCTGATGTGAAATGTATTGTTCTCGAAGCTGGCTTGCAGAATTCCATGCAATCTTTCCATGTACCAAGATTTTAGTTTTCTCAATCCACCTTAAAATTAACTCAAGCATTTCATTGTATTCTTCTAGATGGGATGCTGCCTGAAAAATAAATCATTACCATTCAGATAAAAAATGGATACTCTGCTTCTTGAGCTAGAAATCAGTCTTCTATTTCTCTTTGGATACAATAATCCTGGCAGTTGATCATTATAATATCTATGATATCTAAAGGCATAATGAAAAATAATTTCCTTATTGAAAACCTATTAAAGACTTCCCAGTGATGTTAGGATGAAGTCCCATTTCCTAATATGCTTGAATAATCTGTCTTTAAAAAAAAAAATCTCCACTCTCATCTCTTATTCCTCTGTATAGCTCTTCTCCCCTTTTTCATACTCTACCTTCACTGAGTAAGGAGGTGGTAGGTGGGGATTATAACTTTCAATATTATAATTTACTGGTTTCAAATTCTGATTTAACTCATGTTTGACTGCAGAAAAACAACACTCAATTTGTAAAAGTTCAGTCTATACTCAAAAATTATGATGAAGTGTGACCTGAACCAATTAAGTAAAGATCAAGTAAAGATGAACATATATATATTTATTAAAATGTCCATTTATATGAACACCTTTGTGAATGAATTTATAATATGGTTTGATATGAAGTCAGGTTTACATGTATAAATAAATCTTAGGAATACAGGCATGATATGAGATAAACTACACTTAAATTACTCTAATCATTGATAAGAAAATTGAATTTCGGCCATAGAGAATATTGATTGCCAGCCTGGGAAGCATACCTGGTTGAGCTTGGAGAGCTGGTTCTCGGCCTGTCTGATGGTCTGCTGGTGAAGTTCAGTCAGTTTTCCTATCTTCTTGGCCAGTGGCTTACCTAGCTGGCCATTCTGTTCAGAGAATTTTTGCACTGCTTTATCCAGTTCCATTAATTTTAAGTGACAGCCATCTAATTCCTCTCCTAGCACCTGGATGGTCATCAAAAAGAAAGCACATTAGACTACTGAAAATACATTTTCCCAGAAGGATTGTATTTTAAATGATTTTTATAAAAGACAAACACTGTAAAGAAAAATTCTACTATGATCTGCTCATTTCTGTTTCTTTAGTTGGAAAGGAAGAGCAGGATGTTTTGTAATTCTGGTGTTTATTTCCTATGAGGCTGAGAGAGCTAAAATTTTCCTTCTGTCCCACCCAAAAAGGATTAGTCACTTCACTCACTGGCAGAGTGAGAACACAGTTTTAAGTACCAAGAAGATCCTTCATTTTGAAATGTATATATGTACTTAAGTTACTCAGCCATCATTTAGGCGTTTGACACTCTTCCTTCTTACCTACATATACATGCATATTTATGAATTCAGTTTAACTGTGATAATACATTATACTATTGTATTTATAAAATTTCTTTGTGCTGTGCTTAGTCACTCATGCGTGTCCAGCTCCTTGAGATCCCAGAGACTATAGCCCGCCAGGCTCCTCTTTCCATGCGGATTCTCCAGGCAAGAATACTGGAGTGGATTGCCCTGCCCCAGGGGACCTTCCCAACCCAGGGATTAAACCCAAGTCTGAGACACCAGGGAAGCCTAAGAATACTGGATGGGGCAGCCTATCCCTTCTCCAGGAAATTTTCCCAGTCCAGGAATTGAACTGGGGTCTCCTGCATTGCGGGCAAATTCTTCACAAGCTGAGCTACAAACTGCGTGCCTTTATTGTCTGGTTTTGATGAAGCCTGATAAGAAAGGTTTTATTTATTTTTTAGTATCTTCAAAATAAACTAATGCACCTAAAATATTTAAGGCATTGAATAGCACCCCTTATATTTCCACTTCCCCTTCCTTACCTTTTGGTCAGTTTTAGCTTGAACTAAATTATCTGTTTTTGCTCTCAGCTTGGTTAGAATAGTTGTGATATCTCTGGCTATCTTCTGAATTTGCTGGCTGAATTCCTGACTCATGGTCTTGCTCTGTTCAACTTCTTTTACTTTGTCCTGGATCTAAACAATCAATAAAAACAGGAAAACCAATCATGATTAAAACTGAATAATTAATACTAATAACTTCAAGGCATTGTAGGTCATCAGTGCTGCTTTGGTATCCATGTACCTCCTCAAACCATCCATGTGCTGTTACAAGCTCTCATGGTGTTCCTTGCAGCCTTACCTCCTGCCATTTTTATGTATTCACTGCACTTTCTGCTGCTATTTCAGCAAAGGAACTAGCAACACACGTACAATGATTCACTCATCAAATGTTTACAGATAGCAATGTAGATAGCTGAGTTTGAATTCTATCTTCTCCATTTACTGTGTGACTTAAACACACAAACTCTTCTAAGGCTTTTTCTTCATAAAATGGAAAACGCTTCCAGATAACTAGAGGCACACATATTTGCTTCTGTGCACCTTTTCAGAAGTAGCTGTTAATGACCTGTTAACTCTTTTTCTAACTTCCAATTACCATCTTATAGTATGACCCTGAGCACATCCAGTGGAAAGGAAAATGAAAAAATAACAGCTAATATTTATACATTTCCAGTGGCTTTAATTTGATGTGATAACAAACATTTATATTTTGCTTCTGATGTTGAGAAGATGGTAAAGAAATATTTCCTTTACATAAATGAAAGGCCTTTAAAAATATCTTTAAGTCTTGGGGATGTAATATATAGTAGCATGGTGATTATAGTTAACATTTCTATATTGCTTACTTGAAGGTTGTTAAGAGAGTAGTTCTTAAAAGTTTTCATCACATGAAAAAGTTTATAACTATATGTAGTTTTGAATACTAACTAGATTTATTGTGCTGCTCATTTTATAATATATTGTTGTTGTTCAGTCACTCAGCTGTGTCTGATTTTTTGCAACCCCATAGACTGCAGCATGCCAGGCTTCCCTGTCCTTCACCAACTCCTGAAGCCTGCTCAAACTCATGTCCATTGACTTGGTGATGCCATCCAACCATCTCATCCTCCATCATGGCCTTCAGTCTTTCTCAAAATCAGGTTCTTTTCCAATGAGTCAGTCCTTTGCCTCAGGTGGCCGAAGTATTGGAGCTTTAGCTTCAGCATCAGTCTTTCCAATGAATATTCAGGACTGATTTCATTTTGGATGGACAGGTTGGATCTCCTTGCAGTCCAAGGGACTCTCAAGAATCTTCTCCAACACTGCAGTACAAAAGCATCGATTCTTCAGTGCTGAGCCTTCTTTATGGTCTAACTCTCACATCCATACATGACTACTGGAAAAACAATAGCTTTGACTAGATGGATTTTTGTTGGCAAAGTAATGTCTCCACTTTTTAATATCCTGTCTAGGTTGGTCATAGCTTTGATAGCTTACAGTGAACAGTATCGGATTCCTGATCTCTGAAAAAGAATAATTAACTTCAGAACCAGAGACCAGGCTTGATCACTCAAGAGCTTTTGTGTAGCAGAGTTTTATTAAAGTAAAAAGGGACATAGACATCAGAAGAAGGATGGAGAGTGCCCCCCTCGCTAGTGTTAGCAAGGGAGTTATATACTTTTTAAATTACTTATTCAGTTCGGTTCAGTTCAGTTGCTTAGTCGTGTCTGACTCTTTGTGACCCCATGAATCGCAGCATGCCAGGCCTCCCTGTCCATCACCAACTCCCAGAGTTTACCCAAACTCATGTCCATCGAGTCGGTGATGCCATCCAGCCATCTGATCCTCTGTCGTCCCCTTCTCCTCCTGCCCCCAATTCCTCCCAGCAGCAGGGTCTTTTCCAATGAGTCAACTCTTTGCATGAGGTGGCCAAAGTATTGTAATTTCAGCTTCAGCATCAGTCCTTCCAGTGAATACCCAGGACTGATCTCCTTTAGAATGGACTGGTTGGATCTCCTTGCAATTATTACAATAAATCAAAAGAATGCCTCAAGTTTTAAAAACTTGACCAGACCCACTCCCACAATTTAAATTTTAGGATAACAGGATTAGAACTTAACAATAGAAAGATCCTATTAGACCCACTCCCATAATTTACATTTTAAGATATCAGGATTAGTCAGAAGGTTTTCAGGAAGGAGAAACTGTCCTCAAGCAGGATACACTGTTGTATAATCCCTAGTATACAACAAACTGAGTTGTTTGTTGTGTAACCATCAGTTCTGGGCTTAAAGGAGAAAAAAACAATTTTTTTATGTGACTAAGACTAAGGAATGTAGAGAAAAAAATAAAGTTTGTCCTTTCCTCCTCCTCCTTGAGAACCCCAGACCCCTTTCTCCTCCTCGGGGACCCCAGACTTCTTATCAGTTAGCCTAAGAATTGACTCTCTCAGCTTTTCTTCCAAGCAACAAGCATCTTTTAATTTCATGGTTGCAGTCACCATCTGCAGTGGTTTTGGAGCCCAAGAAAATAAAGTCTCTCACTGTTCTATTTTTTTCCCCATCTATTTGCCATGAAGTGATGGGACTAGATACCATGATCTTTGTTTTTTTGAACGTTGAGTTGTTTTTTTTTTTTTTAATTTTAAAATCTTTAATTCTTACATGCGGTGAATGTTGAGTTTTAAGCCAGCTTTTTCACTGTCCTCTTTCACCTTCATCAAGAGGCTCTTTAATTCCTCTTTCTGCCATAAGGGTGGTACCATCTGCATATCTGAGGTTATTGATGTCTTTCCCAGCAATCTTGATTCCAGCTTGTGCTTCATCTAGTCCACCCTTTCGCATGATGTACCCAGCGTATAAGTTAAATAAGCAAGTCTACTTCCTTGACGTACTCCTTTCCCCATTTGGAACCAATTTTTGTTCCATGTCCAGTTCTAACTGTTGCTTTTTGACCTGCATACAGATTTTTCAGAAGGCAGCTAAGGTGGTCTGGTACTCCCATCTGTTTAAGAATTTTCCACCATTTGTTGTGATCCACACACAGTCAATAAGGCAGAAGTAGATGTTTTGTCAAATCAGATCTCCTTTGTTGTTGTTGCTAGTTGTGAGGTCCTGTCTGACTCTTTGTGACCCCAAGGACTGCATCATGCCAGGCTCCCCTGTCCTTCACCATCTCCTGGAGCTTGCTCAAACTCATGTCCATCGAGTTGGTGACACCATTCAACCATCTCGCCCTCTGTTGCCCCCTTCTCTTTCTGCCTTCAGTCTTTCCTAGCATCAGGGTCTTTTCCAGTGAGTTGGCTCTTCATATCACGTCGCCAAAGTAAAATCTCCTCAGTAGCAAGGAAATATATCAAGAAATGAATACCTTTTTTTTATTTCATTATTTTCAGTTGAGTGCTAACATAAATGGAATGCATGTGAATAATTTTATAATAGGGAAATTTATCCAGAGGGGTTAAAAAAAAATGAGATTTGAACTTCTTTTTTTAAGATCTGAACTTGACAAGTCATCCTTCCTGACAAACCCTCCAATGTCTAAGAAGAAAAACCAAATAAGTAAATTAAATATTTAAAACAGAAAATAACATTTTAATTTACGTCAAATGCATGATACAGTAGAATTGGATTTTGATGAGAATTTTTAAATACATTGCATCATACACTGGCAAGTTCAAAAGGTACAGCACATTTGCATGAATATTATAGTTTCTATAGTGCAATACTACTTTCCATTTCATGTAGCAGTTTAGAACTATCTTCTCTTTTTTCTACTGACCAGTTTTAACTCAATTGCTTTAACGTTGGGCCACCAAGCAGGTCTTAAAACCCATTATGTTTCCATATAGATGCTACTGAAGCTATTTTCATGAAATACATGGAAGTGTGTCCTCCTTATGAGGTCTAATATAAAAATCTCCCTGTTCTAAGTATTATGAATGGCTGTGTATCACTTTCCTTAAAAAGAAAATATTTTAAAAATATATATTTATATATATGTATTATGTTTCATTCCCTTCCTTGGTTGTTTGGGAGTTAGACTGACAGACCTTCCTCTAATACAGGACCTTACAGCATGAACTTTGGATAAAAATCTCATTCCTGATTCTACTTTATTTTTAGCTGTTTTCCTTTTATTGAAATACCTTCACCTACTACATCGTGCTGAACCACTGAACTAAAACAACAGATAGAAGAGTGCCTGGCAGACTCTGGGTACTCAATAAATACTTGTTGAATACATGAAATATATCTTGCTTTCTTTGTTTCTTTGAGTAATTATTTTTTGGGGGAAAGGTTAGGGAAATCATATAAATTATCTTTAATGTTTGACATTATTGTTTACACTTAATATCATTTCATATGCTTCTTGGCTACAAATAAAACCTTTAATTTAATATTATTGTTTAATCCTGACCTGTTTTTTAACTCTGTTTCCATGAAGACATGACTGAAAATCCTGCACTGTCACACAAGAGTGCTAAAACAATAAAGAATGGAAAGCTACTCTTTCTGGACTGTAGGTTTACCTGATCATGGATAGTTCCTAATTCCAAGGCCACTTCAGCTAGTTGAAGCGAGAGCTCAGAAGGTAATATAGTGTAAAGACCAAGGTACTTATTCTTCTGCTCTTCAGCCATTTTTTCAACATTCTGTCGGTGATTTATGGCTTCTGTTAGGAGAATCTGAAGGAAAGATCAACATAAGAAATTTCTAGGAGCCAGATAAGGAAATTGATTTTTACACATACAGAGACAAGGATATGTACGGTTCCTCAAAACTGGGTTAAGAGTAGAATTAGAGAAACACATTTACAAAAAACAAACATTTCTATAGTCTCTAAATAAGAAGCATGTCCACTTTATATGGAACAAAAGAGTGTCCAATGAACTAACAGCCTTTCATGTAAAACATTTCTAAAAGATTTCACTTCAATATCTCATTGAATATAACCAAGAATATCAGATTAAAATTAGCACTGTTTTTTTAAATGATGAGTCTAGGGAATGAATTTGGTACCTTAAGTTCTTCAAGTTGAGCATCTATTTCTATTGTTGGATTCCCCAAGTATTCCTTTGTTTCCTGAACCCAAGATTTTACTGAACTGATTTGTGTCTCCACCACTTCTCGCTCCTTGAGCTCTTGCTTTACCATCTTCCCATTCTTCTTGACTTTCTCCTGCATGCTTTAGAAACATTAAGGGGAGAAAGCCAACATGTATTGAAATGAAAGGAAGCCTCTAGTACATGACATCACATTGTCAAAAACAGACATTACAAAGTAAAAACCTTCTATTTTTTTCCAAGTAAAGGAACTTCCCCCAATCTGCCAGATAATTTTCAGTAACATTTAAACTTACTTTAAATACAACAAGAATACCCTTAATGTGAAGTGACTGATTTATCCCTAGAAAAAGGTGAGCTGACATACTCCCCTGCCACTACACTGCAATCCATTTTCCTGTCTAAAATAACCTGGAGATTGTTTGATTTTTTTATTTCCTGTTTAGAAATCTACTTATATGGTACAGAATCATCAGCCCCCAAAATTAATGTAGAATTGGAATAGTTGTGCCTATTAGAGACTAGCCTTTAAATAAAGAATCAAATTTTGGATATTTTATGATTAATAATGTTCAGCATCCAAATTATAAGTCTTTACTTGAATTGACATAATTTGGTTGCAAAGTTTAAATAAGTGGAGTCAGATTATCCTGAATTCATCTATAATTGAAGGGGTGAATATAGGATACATATGAGTGATATATTACTGGGGCATGGCAACCCCCTTCAGTATTCTTGCCTGGAGAATCCCCATGGACAGAGGAGCCTGGTGAGGTGCTGTCCATGGTGTTGCAGAGTCAGACATGACTGAGCAACTAAGTACACATAGTATTAGTCACTTCAGGAGTTAAACTATATAGTGACATTTCCTCTTTGGTCCAATAAGTAAATCAAGCTGGTTATCTATCATTAAGATTAACTTTCTCTACGTTCACTATCAGTAAATGACTCTTATTTACCTGGACTTTGGTATCATCCTTGCTCTAATGTCTCTGTCATCCAATTTAGCCAATGAGCAATCAAGAGTTATCAAAACCAAATTCTCCATAGCTCCCAACTGTTAACCTTTCAAGCTTCATTTCTCATGAATTACCCCATCACCCAAGAGTTCCTTAAAAGTGCTTACTTCCAAGCTGGCTCACTTGCTGTTCCCTTGTCTTCGGAACTCTCCTCCTACCTCACCGGCTGGTTCAAACCTGCTTAGTTTTCAACTTAAATATCCCTTCTGAGGGGAAGCCTTATTTGACTCCTCTCCTAGGTTAGTTGCCTCTGCTTCGATTTCATTTAGCTCCCTTCAAATGCTCCACCTAAATGCATCTTTAGCTGTCTACCTCTGCTGCCTGACTGCAAACTGCCTGAAGGTAGAGATTGAATCTGTTTGCTTCATCACTACATTTCTAATCTGACTAGATATGTGCTAGATAGCAAGGATGATAGGGATAGACCCCATGTCTTAAAGGTGGCATGGTAGAGCTCCCCCAAGACTCTTAATACCACATTTGTCCCTTTTGGTCACGGCCACATTTAGAAACAGAGAATGAGGGCAAGTGTATAGTTACTTCAGGCACCGGTCCTGCATGGCTGTGATCTCCTGCACCGTGGGTGGCTCTCCCCCAGGGGACGGTGTGACTCCATCCTGGAGCATGCTCAGCGCTTGTTGCCGCAGCATCCCTAAGGCTGACTGTTGCCGTTCCAGCTCCAGGGTGAATGTGTCATGGTATTCGAGAAGAGTTACAAGTTCTGCTTTGGAGGCCTTCTCTGCTGAGCTTCCCGGTAATTTATCTTGCAGCTGATCAATCATTTCAGAGGCTTTCTTAACCTGATGACAAACGCACACACTATGAAGTTCAAAAGTAAATAAAATGAAAAAGAGAGGACTATTCCAACAAATGCCACATTTGACACTAAAACACTGATGCACGGTAGAGACGATGGCGTCAACTCTAAATCTTGGGAAGCTAAAACATGAACAATTCTCTTAACATGGAAGAAAAGACCACTTCAATTATTCTGGGTTTCAAGACTTAATCTCAAAATACTATTAGGGCAATCAGGCACTTCATAACATAGAAAAGGGTTTAATTTTATTTTTTACTAAACAGATAAGAGAAAGACTCTTCTCAATATTTATGTTAACATGACTATGTGCCTTTGAGTCACAAAGGAAGATGTGGCTTAAAACACTGAACCCTGTTTAAAAAATAGAAGATATTAAACATGATTTGAAAAATGAGTTAGATTCCTTCCTTATTTCATGGAAAGACAAAGTGTTTTGCACTTTTACAGGGCCAGGAAAGAAAGTTTCGCTAAGAGCCCCACAAATGGGGCAAAATCAGCTTGCTCTCCTCTCAAAATGCAATTGCTTGGTTTCTTTCTTTCTTATTATAATAAATGGGCCTGGACTTGGGACCAAATTGCACATTGCATTCTGTATTTTATTTCATGATTTGGTTTTCAAGTCATGGAGATAGAGATTTTTTGAAAAAGGCTTTTTGCTTTCATAAAGCCAATTTCAAAAAAGGGACAAAACATTGCTTTCAGGATACATTCTCCTCAGTGAGGAGACACTACTTTGACCCATCAGTAATGGTGATTACCTTATTGTTAAAGCTCGTCCACTCATCCACTGCATCTTCCAGTAATTTCTCCTGGTCCTGGGCCACAGCGCGGAGTCGCGTCCAACGCTGCCAGACAGCTGTCGTTGACCTGCTTATGGCTGCTTTGCTGGCATCATTTCCGGTTCTTTCTAGTTCTGAAGCTTCACCCTCTAAAGCCACAATTTTCTCATGGAAAGAGTTTATTACTGACACTAAAGCCTGGAGTGGGAAGAGGAGAAAAGAAGTTGAAGAGAAAGACGATTTTTTTCAAAAACTCTACGGATTTTGGTAAAGTCCAAAATTACCTGCAAAAGAAAACGTTCCTACATACATTTATTTTCCTCTGTTAATTCTTACTTTTACATTTAATTGTAATTGAGTTAGGCTTGAGTTTTCTAAAGCAGTACAGTGAATACTTATTAAAAATTTGACATGCTATCTATCTGAATGACATTATCCTGTTTTTTTTTAATTAGCAAAAGGATAAGTGAACAGAATTTAATATTTAAGTATGTCACATTCACCTTTATATTGCTGTGATATATGAGTGAGACTCAGGTTGTTAGCTTTTGAATTTCAATTGGAGTAATCTAAGTTACATCAGAAAGTATTTACTGAAATCTACTGTGTCACATCTTATCAGAAGCAAATTTCTCTGAATGTACCTTTTGAAAGCTAGCTATGCATTTCCAATGGAATGCTAAATGAGTGACAGCACTTAATTAAGTTAAAACTGCTCTGAAATGTGGTTAAACACATCCTTTTTTTGTATAAGAAGCCCTTGTGGAAATGAGAATTTATTGACTTGTTTCTTGAACTACCTTAGTGCAAAGACCCGTTACAGCTAGAATGACAAGAGTATTAAAAACACCGACAGCACACTAACCTTATGTTCTGACAACTTTTCTTCCGCTTCGTGACTGGAAGAAGTCTTCAATAAAGAAAACTCAGACAATTTCTTTTCAGCTTCATTCATCAGTTCAATAACCTCTTCCCTTGCTTTCTGATAATCCTGCCATTGAGCTGCACATCTTGAAAAACATCCAACAAAAGTCAAGAGACAACTTAAAATCACATATTCCTATGCGAGAGCTCTGAGGTCAGCATGTCTAGGGATACTCACGTCTAGGGATACATCATGAATTTACATGATCATCTACATCCTTGCGCTCCTGCTCCTGCTTAGTTGCTCAGTCATGTCTGACTCTTTGTGACCCCATGGATTGTAACCCACCAGGCTCCTCTGTCTGTGGGATTTCCCAGGCAAGAATACTGAGTGAGTTACCATTCCCTTCTCCAGAGGATCTTCCCAACCCAGGGATCAAACCACAGTCTCCTGCATTGCAGGCAGATTCTTTACCATCTAAGCCTCTAGCAAAACCCCAGTGTACATGCTTAGTGTGTTAGTCGCTCAGTCATGTCTGACTCTTTGCAAGCCCATGGACTGTAGCCCAGCAGGCTTTTCTGTCCATGGAATTCTCCAGGCAAGAATACTGGAGTGCGTAGCCCTTCCCTTCTCCAGGAGATCTTCCCGACCCAGAGATCAAACCCAGGTCTCCTGCATTGCAGGCAGATTCTTTATCATTTGAGCCAACAGGGAGGCCCATGTACATCCTTAATGCATTCAAATTTTCCACGTGAAAACCCATTTCACTAGAATATAAAGAACAAAGTAATTTCTGTACCTCTGCAAGAGCTCTAACTGGGCATGTGAATCCTGTATTATCGTCTGGCTCTTCTCTTCCAGGGAGGCCATTTTCTGCGCTAGGTCCTCTTTTCCAGTCGGCT
This sequence comes from Ovis aries, assembly GCF_016772045.2. NCBI lineage: Eukaryota > Metazoa > Chordata > Mammalia > Artiodactyla > Bovidae > Ovis > Ovis aries. The sequence goes on from NC_056061.1 coordinate 77,117,812, forward strand.
TGATGAGTGGGTCCAGGTTGGCTACCAGGCCTTGGAGCTCCTCCAGATTGCTGTGGAACTGATCCTCTGCACTAAAAAATTCCATGTGGCTTTTGAGACTCTCCTCCGCACTCTCCACATCGAGGCCATTGCCTGTCAGTTGTAACATTTCATGAGCATCCTCAAGCCAGTCGTTAGCAGCTTGAAACACTTGATAGTACCTTTGACACTGACTGTATATTTGGGTCAAGGTAGTCTGAAAAACAGCAAGAGCAGGCACAATAAACACTCATTTGCAATGTGTTTCCCGAAAATAGTTTACATCTTCCATTTCTTTTCAGGTCAGTCTCGTGGTGGTATGTCTGCAAGTGAATTGATGAGCTGGTGACATTTGTTTTTTATTATTCTCTACTTTCCCTTCAGCTCTTCTTGTTATAATTTTATTATCTCAGTTAAAATAAACAAGAAAGGTCATAGAATAGAAACTTATGATGGTTCTGAAACGTCCTCTCTCTAAAGAAAAAGTATAATGCTTAGCAATAGGTGGCAGAATGAATATTCACCAAAGTGAAATAATGCCTTAGGTAGTATGTGTGTTCTCAGTCACATTTGACTCTTTGCACTCCCATGGACTGGAGCCCACCAGGCTCTTCTGCACATGTTAATTTTCCAGACAAGAATGCTGGAGTGGGTTGCCATTTCCTCCTCCAGGGGATCTTCCTGATCCAGGGAGTGAATCCACATCTCTGGCATCTCCTTGCAATGGCAGGCAGATTCTTTACCTCTGTGCCACCTGGGAAGACCCAGTTCCTCAGGTAGGAAGGAGTGTAACCATACCAGTGGGAATGTGAACTGGTATAACCACTATGGAAAACAGTATGGAAACTCCTCAAGAAATTAACCACCAATATGATCCAGCAATCTCACTCCTGGGTACTTATCCAAAGAAAACAAAATCATTACCTCAAAGAGAAATCTGTACTTTCATGTTCATACCAGTGCTATTTACAATAGTCAAGGTATAGAAATAACCTAAGTGTCCATCCACAGATGAATGAATTAAAATACACATCTTGGAATATTTTGGCTGGTTGAAATTCCATAGAATCAGAATGACTGAGAACAGATGTGGGGAAAACGGACCAATGTATTAAAGCAAGTAAACTTTTGGGCAGGCTAAGGTCCATAGGGTCATACAGAGTTGGACAAGACTGAAGCAACTTAGCACCCACTCTATTATTTATTAGCTCTCCAAAAGGAGAGAGAGAATCAAGGTGTTCCTGTGTTAAAACGAAAGTCATATCAACATGGAAATCACTTGAAATGAATACCATGAACATAAAAACTCACACCTGTTTGCTACTGCGCTTAGTTGCTCGCTTCATGCCTGACTCTTTGCAGCCCCGTGGACTGTAGCCCACCAGGCTCCTCTGTCCATGGGGATTCTCCAACCAAGAATGCTGAAGTGGGTTGGCATGCCCTCCTCTAGGGGATCTTCCCAACCCAGGAATTGAACCTAGGTCTTCTGCCTTGCAGGCAGATTCTTTACCAGGTGAGCTGCCAGGGAAGCCCCACACCTGTTTACAAAGAAGCAAAGTGAGACAAATGGAGCAGAAGCCCCATGGCACCCACCTGTCTGGTGCGGAGAGCTTCCTGCAGGGCCCCATCCAGCTCTGAGAGCTCAGCCAGTGTGCGCTGTAGGTCGGCAGAGATCAGCTCCTTGGCTCTCATGAATTTCTCCTGCTCCTTGTTGCTCAGCGCATTCATTATCCTCAGGCTGGACTGCACCTCTTCCTGATGGATCTGGACCTTTCTGATCTCCTCTTGGATGTCCCGCAGGTTTGGGTCCAGGCACAGCGGTCCACTCAGGGCCGCCTCCACGCTCCTCAGCCAATCCAGGGAGCGGCTCAGCTCTGTCTGGAAGTCTCTACTCTGCACCATGCGGCTCTCACACTCCGTCACTGTCACGCCAATGGCAGAGGTGAGCAGTTTTAACTCCTCTTGCCAGGCCTGGAGCTGATGCTTGGCTTTCTCGTAAGCTGCGGGGTCGAGATGCGAAACGAGATCTTCGAGATGCCTGGTGACACGTTTTAGGAGAATTCCGGAATTCTGGAGGCTTCCCGCCAGGGAGTGATATACTTTGAGCTTCTCCTCTGCGGGCAGCGTCTCCTCGTTCACCTTGGACTGCTCCATCCTCGCGGCCTCTAGCTGTTTCTCTAGCTGGAGGCACATCCTCTCGTGTTCCTGGTAAGCACTGGTGGTGTCTTCTAAGAAGCTCACCCTCTGTTCTGTCTGGCGCTTCAGCCTGTGGTACAGGGTGACGAGCTGCGGCATCTTGTCAGGTTGCCACGGCTGCCCAGTGCTGCGAAAACTTTCTTTCTTCTGGTTCAGTTCGTCCATGGCTTCGGTGAGGCCTGCCACCTCACCCCCCAGAGCTCGCCAGCTATCCTGAAGAGACAGAGCCTCCTCGACGCTCAGGTGGCCGGGGATTTGGCTCATCCTGGAGAACTGGTCTTCAAGGTCATGCAGAGACTGGCTTGTCAGCTCGATCAAGGAGGCGTATTCTTTCCGAGCCAGCATTGCCTCTTGGACTTTATAGAACTTGTCTTTAGCCAAGTCAATGATCACGTTAAACTGCAGGGGCAGTGCATGGAGCTTTTCGTCGAGGTAGGAATGGTCCACTTCATTCAGCGTGGGCAGGATGGCCTGTCCAGTTCTCTGCAGGGAAAGTAGGAGGTTTTCATATTCTGGAGACTGTTCGAGAATGTGTTGGTATTTGGCCAGCTGTGTGTGCAGCTCAGCAGTCTCATTCATTAGATTGATCTCAGGAAAGGTAACAATATCTGCTTGTTTGAGCCAGTGACAGGCTTTATCAAAATCTTCCTTAAAATGCTTCCTAGAAACCAGATTTTTCTCCAGCTCTTGTAGCCGATGGCTGCACTTCTGTAAAACGGTGTCATAGACGCTCTGCAATTCCTGGAGCTTCCCTAGTACCTCACTCTTTTCCTGCTCTGTGACTCCTTTCATTAACTCGCGACCCTGGGCCCAAAGTCCAGTGACCTCGTTTTGGTAAGTTTTGAGGCTGGCTTGTGCACTCTTACATGTTTTCACCTGTTTGCTCACGTCATCTGGTAGCAGGCAGATATGTTCACGGAACATTATCTTGCGCTCGTGTTGCTGAATCTGGCTGGTCGCCTGGAACACCGCCATGAGAAACTGGGTTTTCTCGGACAAAGCCTTGTTTAAGTACTTTCGTCTCTGGCCCACTAAGTCACTGAGACTGCTCACGTGCCTTTGTGCATCAGACAGTGCCTTCTGGATTATCTGCCTCTCGTTGAGGCCAAGATCAGCCATCACCCTGTCAGCATCCTTTGTGAGAGACTTCAGGAGCATCTGTTTGGCCTCCAGTTCGCTGCAAATGGCAAGGTGATCCATGAGCAGGTTCTGAGCCATGTCAGGTGGGGGGCTCTGCTTAAGAGCCTCAGCGATATTGGGCTGTTGCTCTTCTGCCCACTCCATCAGCTCCTGAAACCTGGACCGAACCACACTGAGCTCCTCCAGGTTGGTGATGGACACTTGGATTTTTCTTTTAACGAGGTCCTCTAGCTGAAACCAGCGTTGTTCAAGGTGACTCGTCTGTTCTTTGACTAATTCTTTGTCATCTAAATTCAGATGTTCTATCATTTTCTGCTTTTGTTCTTTCAGATCTTCAATAGCCTTCTTTCTCTCCTGCAATGCCAGGGCCAACTTTTTCAAAGCTTCCAGGTGAACAGCTGTACTCTCTGCATCAGATCTATATTAAAGCACATAAAGTCAAGTTAACTTTAGTCCATATCTGTGCTTGTTTGTATCATGTTAAATTGCACATTACCATCTTCTTTAAGTGGGTGTTCTTAGCTTAGAGTTACTCAATTCATGCCTCATTGACAGAGATTCTGTAGTTACTATGAAATATGGTGTTAGTCACTCAGTCGTGTCCAACTCTCTGTGGCCACATGGACTGTAGCCCACCAGGCTCCCCTGTTCATGGGATTCTCCAAGCAAGAGAGTGGAGTGGGTTGCCGTTTCCTTCTCCATTATAGAATATAAGACCCATGTATTTCCATAGCAGAAGTTGAACCAAGATAGTCTGCCTGGATACTTCTCTGCTCTCCATCTTTTAGCTAAGGCTGCCCTCTCATCACATCTGACATGTACTTGTAGTTTCTTCCCCTGGCTCTCATCAACAGAACAGCAACTGCATGTTAACAAGACCCCTTGATGATTTGTGGAAACACAACATACTGAGAAACACTGATCTACTGCATTCGTGACAATGGCACTGAAAGGAATTAAGTGACCTGTGATTTCTGTGCTTTCCTGAGAGAAGTTCCAGCAAACAGTCCAGTGGTAGACAATATGCCATGTGTAAGCTATAACCAATGACTCTAACAGCCGCTCATTGGTATAACTCAGATATTTTTTTATATATCATTAGAAGCTTTAAAAGTAAGTGTGAAATGCAAAGAATTCTCATTCCATTGACTACAAGACACACATAAGAAAAACTGAATCTTAGAATCTTTTTCATTTACAAAACAATTAGTTCTGAAGCATGAGGAAGAGTGTTGGGAGAGTATATGATGACTTCCATTTGAGACATATAGTACTGCTCTTAGTCACCCAGTTCTGTCGGACACTTTGCAACCCTATGGACGGTAGCCCACCAGGCTCCTCTGTCCATGGGGATTCTCCAGGCAAGAATACTGGAGTGGGTTGCCGTGGACATATTATCTCTGTCGTGTTTGTGGGTTAACCAGACCCAGGTGCTACTGTCAGTCTGAAATACAGGGTTTTGCTGACACTGGATTTATCCCAAAGACTAGTAACATGTTGAGCATCAAAAAAAAAGCAAACATATCAGAAAGTAGTGTACTTCCCCTAAAACAGAAATCCACATAAAGAAAAAACCCACAATTGAATTACACCTAAAATATGTTTTCAGTTTTAATTGCTACAAACTACTAAATCTGGGCAGAAAAAGTACAGATTTTAATAAATCATAGTGATCAAAATTACAGAAAGATTCTATATAAGACTCTGTGGAGCTGACTGTGCCTCAGATCATGAACTCCTTATTGCCAAATTCAGACTTAAATTGAAGAAAGTACGGAAAACCACTAGACCATTCAGGTATGACCTAAATCAAATCCTTTATGATTATACAGTGGAAGTGAGAAATAGATTTAAGGGACTAGATCTGATAGATAGAGTGCCTGATGAACTATGGAATGAGGTTCGTGACATTGTATAGGAGACAGGGATCAAGACCATCCCCATGGAAAAGAAATGCAAAAAACCAAAATTGCTGTCTGAAGAGGCCTTACAAATAGCTGTGAAAAGAAGAGAAGCGAAAAGCAAAGGAGAAAAGGAAAGATATAAGCATCTGAATGCAGAGTTCCAAAGAATAGCAAGAAGAGATAAAAAAAAAACCTTCCTCAGTGATCAATGCAAAGAAATAGAGGAAAACAACAGAATGGGAAAGACTAGAGATCTCTTCAAGAAAATTAGAGATACCAAGGGAATATTTCATGCAAAGATGAGCTTGATAAAGGACAGAAATGGTATGGACCTAACAGAAGCAGAAGATATTAAGAAGAGGCGGTAAGACTATACAAAAGAATTGTACAAAAAATATCTTCACGACCAAGATAATCACGATGGTGTGATCACTCACCTAGAGCCAGACATCCTGGAATGTGAAGTCAAGTGGGCCTTAGAAAGCATCACTATGAACAAAGCTAGTGAAGGTGATGGAATTCCAGTTGAGCTAGTTCAAATCCTGAAAGATGATGCTGTGAAAGTGCTGCACTCAATATGCCAGCAAAGTTGGAAAACTCAGCAGTGGCCACAGGACTGGAAAAGGTCAGTTTTCATTCCAATCCCAAAGAAAGGCAATGCCAAAGAATGCTAAAACTACCACACAATTGCACTCATCTCACACGCTAGTAAAGTAATGCTCAAAATTCTCCAAGCCAGGCTTCAGCAATACGTGAACCGTGAACTTCCAGATGTTCAAGCTGGTTTTAGAAAAGGCAGAGGAACCAGAGATCAAATTGCCAACATCTGCTGGATCATGGAAAAAGCAAGAGAGTTCCAGAAAAACATCTATTTCTGCTTTATTGACTATGCCAAAGCCTTTAACTGTGTGGATCACAATAAACTGTGGAAAATTCTGAAAGAGATGGGAATATCAGACCACTTGACCTGCCTCTTGAGAAACCTATATGCAGGTCAGGAAGCAACAGTTAGAACTGGACATGGAACAACGGACTGGTTCCAAATAGGAAAAGGAGTAAGTACATCAAGGCTGTATACTGTCACCCTGCTTATTTAACTTATATGCAGAGTACATCATGAGAAACCCTGGACTAGAAGAAACACAAGCTGGAATCAAGATTGCCGGGAGAAATATCAATAGCCTCAGACATGCAGATGACACCACCCTTATGGCAGAAAGTGAAGAGGAACTAAAAAGTCTCTTGATAAAAGTGAAAGAGGAGAGTGAAAAAGTTGGCTTAAAGCTCAACATTCAGAAAACGAAGATCATGGCATCCAGTCCCATCACTTCATGGGAAATAGATAGGGAAACAGTGGAAATTTTCACTTTATTTTTTGGGGGCTCCAAAATCACTGCAGATGGTGACTGCAGCCATGAAATTAAAAGATGCTTACTCCTTGGAAGGAAAGTTATGACCAACCTAGATAGCATATTCAAAAGCAGAGACATTACTTTGCCAACAAAAGTCTGTCTAGTCAAGGCTATGATTTTTCCAGTAGTTATGTATGGACGTGAGAGTTGGACTGTGAAGAAGCTGAGTGCCGAAGAACTGATGCTTTTGAATGGTGGTGTTGGAAAAGACTCTTGAGAGTCTCTTGGACTGCAAAGAGATCCAACCAGTCCATTCTAAAGGAGATCAGCCCTGGGATTTCTTTTGGAAGGAATGATGCTAAAGCTGAAACTCCAATACTTTGGCCACCTCATGCAAAGAGTTGATTCATTGGAAAAGACTCTGATGCTGGGAGGGATTGAGGGCAGGAGGAGAAGGGGACGACAGAGGATGAGATGGCTGGATGGCATCACCAACTCAATGGACGTGAGTTTGAGTGAACTCCGGGAGTTGATGATGGACAGGGAGGCCTGGTGTGCTGCAATTCATGAGTTCACAAAGAGTCGGATACAAATGAGTGACTGAACTGAACTGAACTGAACTGAACTGATGTGGGTGGTGAGGGAATCCTTTTCAAAGAAAAAGTGAAGAAGTGTTCAGTTGCTATAAAATGAAACAGTGTTAGTCGCTTAGTCATGTCTGATTCTGTGATTCTATAGATTTCAGCTTTCCAGGCTCCTCTGTCCATGGATTTCCCAGGCAAGAATACTAGAGTGGGTAGCCATTTCCTTCTCCAGGGGATCTTCCCGGCCCAGGGATTAAACCCGGGTCTCCTGTACTGCAGGCGGACTCTTGACCATCTGAGCCATCAGATTATTCACTAAGTTCTAAAATACCACAAGTACAAGAAAAAACTAGACTGAGTTACACCGAATGTGTTACTTCACAGAACTGGCAAGAAACCTGCGGAACTTCTTTCAAGAAGGATTTGTGTCCTCAATTTACAGAGTCCCACAACAGGTAATTAAAATTAGAAATATTCTTGGGAGGTACTTTAAAGTCAAAGTTTTATAATAGCCCTGAAATATTCCTTGAGGTCACAGGTAGAATCAGTGCTGTATTCAAACATTTTCCTTTTATCCACTGCTTAAAGTAATATTGGGTGAGGAAAGTCGTGATTCTGTGTGAATATGATCACACTAGACTCTTAATAATGTTTTATCAGTATTTAAATTTGATTCATGCATCCATGATAGAAAATGGATGTTTAAAATGTAAGAAAGATATTTTCGATTTTTATAGAATTAAGAAATTTCTGGCTTAGCAGTTTGGTGACCCCCTAGAGAACTGCTGTTACCTGGCTAAGTTATCCCATTCTGTAGTAAATTTTTCTAAGAACCCTTCGACAACATTCATACGGTCATGGTAATCTCGTGTTCTCTGGAGATCTTCTTCTCTTTGCAAGCACAGATTGTTGGAATGAAGGCACAGATCCAGCCACTGGTCATTTAAATGACTTATTTCCTTGTGTTCAGGGGACTCTTGCTTCTTGGTCAGCTCATCCACTTTCTCTGTAATAGTGGTCACTGATGCCTGTTTGCACTGTAGCTTCTTAACAAAATCCTAAAGGATGACAACAATAAAATAAACAATACGTTATAACCCACTCCCCAAATAAATACAGATTGAAGCACAGATACAATACCTCTGAACACTTTAAGTAACTGAAGAATGTATACTGAGGGACAAAGAGAAAGCCATCATGCTTTTTTATAAACACAAATGTCTAAGTATATAAGAGTCAAAGGGAAACTGTGGTATCTTCTTGTGTTACTTCAGAAAGTAAAAAGAAAAACTGATAAATGTGGAACAATATTGTAGTCATTATGAGAAAAAGTTAACATTTTATCTTAAAGTGTATCCTTAGTTTTCTAAAAAATTTTAAGGTTCATGATTTTCAAAAAAAATCTAATTTATCTCCAGGAGGTATGTCTTCTGCTAGAGACAACATTCCAGCAGAAAATAAAAATGACTGATTATCACAGGGAAAATATAAATCTTAAAGTTTGTTAAAAATCTGGTACAACTTCCAATCAGGTTAATTTAATAATTTTCTATTGCATTTTAAATATATAAATATTTTATTACATTTAAGTTAGCTATGTTAATACATATACATTACATATTATATTCATTTATTTATTGGCTGTGCCATGTGGCTTGCAAGATCTTAGTTTCCCGACCAGGAACTAAACCCAGGACCCAGCAGTAAAAGTGCCGAGTCCCAACCACTGAAGTGCCTAAATATACATTTACAGTCCTACAGCTTTAGCAATTTTTGTGATGAGAAGCTAATAAATAGTAAGGCTCTGTGTTTGTTTAATGATACAGCCTTCTGGTTCTGCCAGCTGAATTATAGTTGCTTTGTTCATAAACAAGCTACAGAGTGAACGTTCTTCAAAGCAAGTAGCCAACGGGAGCTCCAAAAAATATCTGAATGTTGACTTTCTGATTTGTACTCTTCTGGTACCAAATGAAAGTGGTTCTGATTCTGTCTTATTCTTTAACTATGTGTATGGATTGGCTGACACATACCCATGCTGGTTGCCTCTGTTTCCCCTGGAGACACATGAATTCCTACCTTTACTTGAGACACCATGTTCTGTGCGATGTTTAGCTCCAGTTCTGAGTGCCTCCTCTTCATATTCTGCAGCTGCTGATCGGCATCCTGGAGGTAACTCCAGAGCTCAGCCTTCATGTGCTTGATCTCCTCCCAGCCCTGAGTTAGGTTCTGTGCCTGGGCAAGCCTTTGTTCAATCTGGAGAAAACACAGAGGCAAAAGTCAGCGGCAACAGACAGAAACATTTATGTTCAGTGAATCAGCCTGTCCATGTACGCAGACCAACACTTGGGTACACACACAAACACACACACACACACACACAGTGATAAATCTCCCCCAAATTATTTGCCCCAAGAAAAACAGATTTTATATTTTGGTTTTCTAAAGACTTTAAGTGTCAAAGACTTATGCCATATGATTTCAATCAGTACTGTGAGGCTTTAGAAGTTCTACCAATTTATTAGGTCAGAAGCTGCCCTGATGCTTTTTCACACTGGGCATTTCACAGATGTAGACACATCTGTTTGACAGACTCTGCACTGTGGTCTTGGGGTTAACTAGAAAAGACTTATATTGTTCTCTATCACACATTTGCTGACATCTCTTATAGAACACTGAGTAATTAATGTTTTGGATATATGTTTAGACCTACTTCACTGGTTTTTGAAATCATGCAACTTTTTTCAATAAATAATTTCTGTAAAAAATATAGAAGCTATATCATCTTTCTTAAAGATTTAAAAACAGACTTGCTCTGATAATATAGTAAAATATAAAAGTAAAAAAATGCTATTTTAATTATTTATATTATAATGATTTATCTTAATTTCTTTTTTTCCTTTAGAATATTTTACTCTTCTGGAATATTTAATCAATTAAATACCAAAATCTTTTTTTTTTTTTTTTTAATCCAAACACATTGAGTTGCAGAGATTAAGGCAGCAGCAGAAGGCACTTGACCTCTATGGTGCCATCTATCCGCTGCTCACAGGTACCGCTGATTCATCACAACCCTGTCCAAAGAGCCCAAATACAGCTTCAGGATCCTTATCAACACCACCCTCAGCCACTGCCGATGACTTAGAAGGATCATGACAGATGTTTGCTATCCTAAGAGAATGTAAGCGTCAGGAGTCTCTTTCATACTAAGTACGACCCTTTCATACACACTTTATATGACCCTTTCATACCCTTTCATACTTTCTTTAGGTCATACTTACTAAGTATGGAAAAATGATGGAAAAGAACAACAACAACAAAATGATCAGGAAAAAGAAGAAGAATGCTGATTGAAGAGAAAAGAGGAAAGAGGCACAAATGTTCAGCAGTTCAGTGGGACTAAATATTTCAGTTCCAATTCAGAGGCATCAGTATCAAAGTGTGCCTATTATTCTGTGACTCAGTTGAAATTCAATACATACTTATTATAATAACTGAAGGAGCATTATAGCAAGAATAACCTAAGGAGAATTTTTTTTCACATCTAATTTAACAGCAGCAGCAGCAGCAACATGCAAGCAAGAGAATATGATCAAAGAGACATATCCAATGTCACTTTTTTTTTTTTAACTTTTTACCATTTGTTCTGTTTGTTGAATGTCTTTTGCTGTGGTTTTCACTGAAGAGTTTGACAGGTCACACATGGAGCAAAGGAGATCTAGGTAGGTCCTTGCTTGTTCCTGCAAAGCTCTGAAGTGTTTGACCTCAAAAAAAAAAAAAAAAAATTGTCAGAGTGCAAGAGAGGCATGCTATATTTAGATAGCAAATATTTGTACATTTGCGTGTTTTGTTGACATTTCAAAAATAATCTTGCTATACTCAGTGTTTTTACCATGGCTATAAATGACACATAATAAGTACTCAAAAGAAAGCTTTCAAAGCACATTGGCAGGGAGCCATTTATCCACCAGCCATTTCTTATTCTAATTAGTCTGTAAGTTCTGGGAAAGGGGAACACCCAAGAAACGTCCACAATTGTTTCAGATTGTTCACATTCTAGCTTGTTTTCAGTTTCAGAGAATCAATAGACTATTCTGGTCTGTTTCTTAACACGTTTTTGCATATTCTGTAGACATAAAAGGTTATTGTGCATTTGTAGGTTTCACTGGAGTTTGGTGAAAATGCACATGGCTGGGCTCTTTCTCTCTGCAGAAAATTCACATCGTATCTTCCCTTTTCATAAGCCCAAGAAAGGCATCTCCAGGTGAACCCTTGATTTACACACAGAAACACAGAGAAATGGATTTCTTTGAAAATGTTTAGAGGCCCTGTGGGCTCTGTTTTAGATGCTAGGAACACAGCAGTCTCCAATATAAAACTGTTGCTCCAGTGGAGCTTATACGAGAAAGACAGATAATACATAAACACAGAAACAAATATGCATTGCCATGTTTAGTAGTGATAAAATAAACACCATGGAGTAAGGGAAGAGTTCAGTCCAGTTCAGTTCAGTCGTGTCTGACTCTTTGCGACCCCATGAACCGCAGCACACCAGGCCTCCCTGTCCATCACCAACTCCTGGAGTCCACCCAAACCCATGTCCATTGTGTCAGTGATGCCATCCAACCATCTCATCCTCTGTCGTCCCCTTCTCCTCCTGCCCTCCATCTTTCCCAGCATCAGGGTCTTTTCAAATGAGTCAGCTCTCAGCATCAAGTGGCCAAGGTAAGGGTAGGGAAGTATAATATAATGAAGAAGCACTGTTAATTTGGGATGAATGTATCCCCAAGACCTCTCTGAAAAAGAGTCTTGAGTTGTAGAGGGAGCAAGTCATGCCATGGGGTAAGAGCATTCCAGGCAGTTGGAGGTGATGGGTGATAGCAAGTGCAAAGCTCCAGGCTAAAGCAGAGGGACCTAGGTAGGAGCAGAGTCTAAAAGATAGGCAAGGGCCAAAGCATGGAGGACCTCATAGGGACACTGACCATACATCCCAATTTGCAGAGTTTATATTTTTATGCCTTCTCAACTGTGGTACTATTGACATCTGAAGACAAATCATTCTTTGCTGTGGGACTGTCCTGTGCATGGCAAGATGTTCAACAGCATCCCTGGCTGATACCAGGAACATCCCCACCAGTCATAGTTGTGACAACCAGAACTGCCTTCAGAGACTGTTTCAAATTTCCCGTGGGCAACAAAACCACCTCTCCTTTTTGGTTGAGAACCACCAGTCTCATCTCAACTGCAACTATGAAAAGTGGCCTCCTTATTAGCAAATATTCAGTTTTGGAAAACAAATTATTCAACCAAAGTATTCACTGACTGTAGTAAGAAATTTGGAATTTATTCTAAGGGTGATTGAAAGGTAGGCTTCCCAGGTGGTTTCAGTGGGTAAAGAATCTGGCTTGCCAATGCAAGAGTTGTAAGTTCAAATAGTTTTCTATTTGTACCCTTTCCTGGGTCAGGAAGATCCCCTGGAGGAGAGCAAGGCAACCTACTCCAATATTCTTGACTGGAGAATCCCATGGACAGAGGAGCTTGGTGGGTTACAGTCCATGGGGTCACAAAGAGTTGGACACAGTCGAAGCAACTGAACATGCACACATGTGATTGGAAGGTATTGGGAGAAATGACCCAACACAGGTTTGAAAAAACCATGCTTACTATGGAGTAAGGGGTGACAGGAGCAGTGAAGTAGGTGACCAGTTTTTAGGCTACTTTAGGCGTCACATGAAAAGTGATGATGGCCTGATGGAAGGTGGTGGATAGCAGATGTGGTGATAAGTGGTTCTTACTACATCTTTGTGATAAATGGGGAAAGAGGTATAGACTGCAAGTTGTTTAGGATAAAGTTGACCTACAGAAACATTAGGTGATTCTCCAAAATCATAGTTAATAAGGCAGCCTAACTTTTTGATCTTTATCTTAGTGTCTTTTTCTCTGAGCTGTGTGGATTGCCCAGGCACATCATTCTCATGTAGATGTAATAAGCAGAGATCAATTTCCCATTAAGTTAAAAGCAACACCTAAAGTTTTATTCATTATACAAATTGACTGGTATTTCACTTCCCGTTAGCATCATTAGCTGCTAACCTAAAGCACCCCACCGTGTACCTGTGACTCAGAGAACATTATCTGTCCCAAACAGCTTTTGGATATAAGAAGAGAACAAGATATCAGAATTTTTATTTTATAAATGTATTTACTTTTTAAAAAAGATAGTGATTTATTTTAAAATTTACAGAGTTGGCCTGATTCTAAAAGCATTGGAAGCAACTTGTTGATTGTCAGTGACAAAACAGTTTCAGAAGATTTTTGCTAAAATCAACTTCGAGGGCAAATCTGATAGTGAAAGTGTTAGTAGCTCAGTCATGTCTGACTCTTTGCGACCCCATGGTCCGTAGCCTGCCAGGTTCCCCTGTCCATGTATTTCTCCAGGTAAGAATACTGGAGTGGGTTGCCATTCCCTTCTCCAGGGGATCTTCCCAACCCAAGGATCGAACCCAGGTCTCTCACATTGCAGGAAAATTCTTTACCATTTGAGCTACCTGGGAAGCCAAATCTAATAGGACTTTTTCTTATTCTCCCAAATTTACATGTCATGCCTTATGAAAACAAATGACATTCTTATGGAATTCAATCAGCCTGTCATTGACCAGTGGTAGTGGGGGCTATGTTATCATTACATATGTATTGAGTGTTTACCGTGTGGGAGGCCCTAGGGGGTACACAGTGCGTCTGGGACCATGACCAAAGTCAACTGCAGACCGTCGAAGCAGTTGATTTGGTGTTTCCAATACTTCTCATTCTCTTCTCTGGCTGTTTTCTCTAGAGGGCAGCCTATTTTGAGAAATAGTGCCGAAAGAGCAGGAAGCAGAAACCAAACTATACAGTCATTGCATCTGGGCCCCTAGAAGAATCAGTGTCTTCCTGTAATCATGGCTAATGCAGGGAGATGTAGAAACCTCCTGTTCTAGGACAGGTTCATTGGATTAATACTATTTTACCCCCTCTCTTTTAATTCTTTTTTTGGGAACAAAGGAGAAAAATCAAGCTTTGGTCTGGATTGTTCTGAATAAACTACATTGGAAACAAATAGCCATAAGACAATAAATGGCCTAAGAAACTCACAATCTAATGAAAAGGCAGAATGCAGACAATTTTTAATTCATTTCTTGATTCAAGAAAAGTCTAGATTTTTTTGTCCAGATTCTGTCTATATTTGTCCAGATTCTATTCTTTACCAGGTATAATAGGTGCACTTCTGTGAATCATTTCATGACTTAAATAATGTAAATTATTTAAGCCAAAAGGCATACTTTGGGGGGCATATAAACTGAACACATTTTCTTTGTGAACTAAATGAACAAGCATATTATTTTAATCTCAGTTTGAGGTAAAAAAATCAAATTTTTACTATTATTTCAGCAATAACCTTTATAATTAAATACCTTTGAAATATTTTCTTTGAACCACATAGAAAAGTTGCTTAGTTCAAAAGTTTTAAAGACATATCTCAAATATTCTGATGAAATCTCAGCAGCAACATTTTAAGCATGTAGATGTCAAATTAATATGCCACAGAATCCTTTGCATGACAATATTTCATTCAGCATTCATCCGATAATTAATAAGCTACTTGTTCTGTGCCAAAAAAGGTGGAAAGGCTAATTTTGCTTTTCTGTTAGCAAATCGGGTACATTATGGCATGGCATTTGAATTTCTTCATAACCTTCCATCCTATAATCACTTAGGACATTAAGGCACAGATAAATTCAACGGTTTATCCATGGTGACCCTACTGAGTAGGTACTAGAAGCAATCTTTTGGCCATAGTGCCCATGCTCTATTTATTCTACCAGATTGATCCTTAGTTGTGTGTTCATCTTCCTGGCTAGAATGTGAACTTGACTAGGATCAAGCTCAGATCTTATTTATATTTTGATATTCAGCACAATTTGCACATAACAAGTATTTAACATGTTTCCATCAAATGAATGAATCATAGTGCAATATAAACTTTCAGGAATCACAACCTACCTGCTTGACAGCTTCTGCCCTGCTAAGAGGGGGATTCACGCTTGGCTTTAAATCTGGCTGTACTGCAGAAAGCCAGGCCTGGCACTGCTGAAGGGTGTCTTGTCGACTAACGTGCTTCTGAAGTTCATGTTCCAAACTCTGGTACACCTGAGACAGAACAGTCATGCTGCAGTTGTGAGGGCTGTTTTATACTGCTGTAAATATCAGTAGAAGCAAATGAAACAAATCCACCATAAACGGGTCCCCGTTCACCACGCTCCCTGACATCAGACACACATCAACGGAGTTTGCATATGTTCCAAAACGTTGCAAAGCACGTGGGCCATGCCCCAGTTTCTAACTTCTCAACCCATGCATTACAACACTAATATCCTGATTATGGAAAGAGAAGCTGGGAAGGGTTGATATAACAGTAGAAATGTGTTAGAATGTATAGAATCTTTGAAGTAAATTGGTCAAACCTAAACCAAAAGCTTTTTCAGCTTCTCCGGATTGTATAAAGTTGCTCTTTTTGTTTAAATGAGGAACTAAAAGTAACAATAAACTGCCAGTTTACGAAAAGATAATCAATATCTCTCAGCTGAAATGCTTTCTCTTTAGGGGTAGGGTAAATTGGAACTAAATTATAACACAGGAGAGGGAAGAGTTTGATGCCCTCATTTCATTCAGAAGCAATATTCCAGGACAACAACAACCCAGAATAATCCAAAATAATATATCCAGAAAAATCCAACTTTTCTAATATGTCATTTCAATTAATAGTTCCTCAACCAGCCAAACAATTTTTATTTTATCCATAAAGACATGTTGAGAAACTATTACATGTTTCCTTGAAACCAAGGTAAACGTACCTATGATGGTTTTTTGAGCAAGTTACTCATCAAAAAAAAAAAAAAAAGGAAAGAAAAGAATATTAGGTTATGAGGTTAGACTGACTTTTCTTTGGTTATTGAGACAACAGAAGGAATAACTGAATTCTGCTTTTCTCTTTCATTTATTAATCACTTTATCTGCTATCAGGAATATCCCTTATTTTTATTTCAAAGAGAACTAAAAAGAAAAAGGTGTTTTGTTTTCTTTAACAGTTTTGCAAACTTAAATTTAAGGTTCTGACTCTGTTCTTAGAATTTCATCTGCTTTTTAAACTTTTATTTCTAAAACATGTTTGTCTTTCAAACATATACCACCTTTAAAAAAAAAAATTAAGCTATATCCCTAACGCACAAAAAAAGCCTGCTACAAAGATGGTATTCAATAAATCTCTGTTGAGTGAGTGAATGAATGAGCTCACCAGAAAGTTTCATGATGCCATTTTCCTTGTCTCATTCTCCCTTTCCCCTTCATCATCTTCTGTAGTTATTGTTAGATTCCTTTATCCCTCTTTTTTTAAATAAACAGTTTGAAAGTGAATTTTCCAAGTCTAGGGATCAACTAATATCCTGCATTTTTCAAGTATCATAATGAACACAAATAGGTTTCCCTGTGTCACTTATATTTTTCCAGTTCTTACTCAATAGCCCAGTGACAAAAATACATGGATTTTTCTCAGTGTCATTTATAGATTCTAGAATAAGAAGAAGTAATCCACTAATTTTACTTAGTTGCTGTTAAAAAAGGCAATTCTTATGTATCTTAGATTTATATCTATAACATTAATGATTTCATTTTATTGGAAGAATACCCACTGAAGTATACTTCAAAATTGGTGCTTTCTTCTTTTCTCAATTTCTATATGAATACACAGAAATACTGAATTAGAGTAGAACCTGGGTTACAGAGGGTTAAAAAGAAAATAATTATTGTGAGACATACAGAACACACTTATTTTGGTGTTATAGAAAAAATGGCAAATTAGAAGTATTGACGGTGTGCAAATAAAAACAAGCAAAGTTAAAATTTTTTTCATAATCAATTCATGGAATAAAGGGATTGCGTAAAACCAAATATCTGAAATTCACTACTTCATCACATTAATCGAATATATGTTATTTCTGTGTACACATAGACTGGGAAATCTATCCAAAGGGTGAAGCATAAAAACTATTTCAAAAAGCCTTCAGCCTGCACAGCCTTTCTCCTTAATTCTTTATCATTCTAGAATGTTCCGGCAGTACTTACCCTCTGGGCTGTACTGCAGATGGCTGAATAACTGTCCTTTGTGCCCTGCAGGTGAGCGTGTACGTTTTGTTTAAGTTTCGCTTGAAGGTGATCTGCACATTGGCTGATCAAATTGTCACCTTTAGTTTTAAGGTCGTTCAAACGGTCTTCAAAACCAGCAATTTCTTCCATCATTGCCTTCAAAAATGAAACAAATACGCAGTTCTCATTATTCCATTTTTAGTCTTTAAATATTCTATTCACCAAACAGAAAGTTTAAGATCAATTATCTCACTGTTTAATATGTTTTTAAAGGAGTTTTGCAATTTGTCTTGGTATCAACGCAATGAAATAAATGTCTCGGTGTCTTCATATCAAATTAAATTAAAAAATGTATACTTTCAGGGATCCTCCAATAACGGACTAAGTTACACAGAATGATGAAGTAACCTTTAAGAGTGAATTCATAAGATTGACTTCAGTTAGAGATCTGCTCTATGGAAATATTACCAGTGAAAAGGATGTCCATACATTTTTCAACTCTAAAAATTATAATTCTGGTATAAATCATAACTGTGTGTTGTGCTTAGTCGCTCAGTCATGTCTGACACTTTGCAGCCCGCTAGCTCCTCTGTCCATGGGGATTCTCTAGGCAAGATACTGGAGTGGGTTGCCATGCCCTCCTCCAGGGGCTTTTCCCAACCCAGATATTGAAACCAGTTCTTCAGCATTGCAGGAAGATTCTCTACTGTCTGAACCACCAGGGAAGTCCTAATTTACGTCTGCTGCTGCTGCTGCTAAGTCGCTTCAGTCGTGTCGGACTCTGCGACCCCATAGACGGCAGCCCGCAAGGCCCCCCTAGCCCTGGAATTCTCCAGGCAAGAACACTGGAGTGGGTTGCCATTTCCTTTTCCAATACATGAAAGTAAAAAGTGAAAGTGAAGTCGCTCAGTCATGTCCAACTCTTCACGACCCCATGGACTGCAGCCTACCAGGCTCCTCCATCCATGGGATTTTCCAGGCAAGAGTACTGGAATGGGGTGCCATTGCCTTCTCCAAATTTATGTCCAAAATAGCCTAATTATATTTTAATTTAATTAACTAATGTCTAATTTATCTAATAATATGATATCTAATTTATGTAATAGCTTAATGTCTAAACTGTGTAAGATCTAATTTACATCTAATATTTATATTGATAAAAGTAAAAACAACATTTACCACTTAACATCTATTAAGCACCGATAGCCCAGGGACTGTATATAAGCCCTGATAAATATTTATTATTATTGTTGTTTTACAGATGAGGAGACTGAGGCACAGAGAGATGATAAAATGTATTCAAGGTCACACAGGTAGTAAATGGCAGAGTCCTGGCTTTGGACCCGTCTCTGCCTGACTCCAGCTCACACGCTATTCCTGCCTCTGTTCTCTAGTGAGCTTTCTCAGAGATCACTTAGAGAGGGAGACCCAACTTTCTCAAGTCAGGTACTAACTTCCTTACTGCAATACAATGCTAGTGACTAGAGACACATTGCAACACAAAGTTTCCTAGGCTGACACATCGATATCTAAGGGAAACCATGGTCCTCCAGCAGTGCAGGGCTCATCACTATTTCCCCCAGTGGTGTGGGGTTAACAGTTATTATCCATGCCATATTGAAAAGAACCAATTCATCTTCAAGCTGGAATGGAACCACTGCATCATGTGGTTACTGTGGCTATTTCAGTTCAGTTCAGTTCAGTCGCTCAGTCGTGTCCGACTCTTTGCGACCCCATGAACCGCAGCACGCCAGGCCTCCCTGTCCATCACCAACTCCCAGAGTTCACTCAGACTCACGTCCATCGAGTCAGTGATGCCATCCAGCCATCTCATCCTCTGTCGTCCCCTTCTCCTCCTGCCCCCAATCCCTCCCAGCATCAGAATCTTTTCCAATGAGTCAACTCTTCACATGAGGTGGCCAAAGTACTGGAGTTTCAGCTTTAGCATCATTCCTTCCAAAGAAATCCCAGGGCTGATCTCCTTCAGAAAGGACTGATTGGATCTCCTTACTCAGTACCAAATGGACTATATTATGTCATTACTTTTCTGTTTGGATTTGCTAAATAAAATGTTCTCTTACAGATCTTGAAACCTGGAATGGTTAACTGGTTTTCCTAAGACACAGTGGTAGATGTTGACCAGATTACAACCAAAATTCAGTTTCCTATTCAGGTCAGTTCAGTTCAGTTGCTCAGTCGTGTCTGACTCTTTGCAATCCCATGAATCGCAGCATGCCAGGCCTCCCTGTCCATCACCAACTCCCGGAGTTCACTTAGACTCACGTCCATCGAGTCAGTGATGCCATCCAGCCATCTCATCCTCCGTCGTCCCCTTCTCCTCCTGCCCCCAATCCCTCCCAGCATTAGAGTCTTTTCTAATGAGTCAGCTCTTCTCATGAGGTGGCCAAAGTACTGGAGTTCCAGCTTTAGCATCATGTTTCCCATTAAGCTTACCAAAATAGCTTCATAAAGTTGTGAGCATATGATATCTGTCATTTGGCACATATGATTACTAAAAAATACATATTAATAAAGATATAAACATCGCATATCGGTACTGTACTTTGTGGTCTACAAAAGACTTTCAGATATGTTATCTTCTCTGATGACCACAGTGGCTATGTAATGGGACTGATGTCATTATCATCCTTTACAGAAGAGAAAAAGGAGGCTCAGAGAGGCTATGTCCCCCTATCTAGCAAGAAGAGACTTTGGCTAGAATTTAAACTCTTTGATTACTATTTCTGTATCCTATCTTTGGCTGTACTTTTCTAGAATAAAGATAATTTATCTGATAAATTACTCCATATAGATTATATTCTGAAATTAAAAAAAACAACAACTATTAGCTGGGAAATATGCTACAATGTGTTCAGAAGTTGAATGCCAGGATTCAGCTGTTGTCGAGTCACTTAAATATTAAATTGAACTGTTCTCAACTATCAGGCATTCTTGGGACTCAGACCTGAGTCTTTAAGTACAGTCATTATGATCCAGAGATTACCCCCACCCCCCAACACACACACGGCGTGCCTGTCAAAGCTGCCCTGTGTTCTTCAGCTCCTTAGAGATCAGGCCTACCTTGTGGCGGGCCAGTTGCTGGGTAATTGTCTCAAGGCTGCTTGTCTCCATGAGGTCGGGTGCCACTAGCCTTCCTGACATTTGCAGCAGCCACTTTTCCACTTCTTGGAGCTCACTGTTGTAATCTTCGTGGTCTTTGACTTTCGCCTCAAGACTGTAGACATGCTCCTGTGAAGCCAGGTGCCTGTTAGAAGTGACTTTCCAGCCAAAAATCTACTCAAAACTTTAACATTTAAAAAATCCCAGGGCAACTCATAGAGTAGGTAGACTTACACACATCAGAAAGTCACTACACACACACAGACACACACACGCACACACACACACACGCACGCACACATGCACACACACTCACACAGACACACACACTCACACAGACACACACACGCACACACACAGACACACACACAGACACACACACGCACGCACACACATGCACACACACACACAGACACACACACACACACATACAGAGTTGCTACTCCATTTAAAAATGCCCACCTGAATGAAAAGGAAAAATACTGACCCATACCAGTGCTACATTTTCTGACAGATAAAATGGAGGCAAGACTCCCTCGGTGGAAAACACCACAGTTTTCTTCTGCTTCTGATCTTTCCATACCTTTGCTGCACTGCAGAGATCCTGGTAATCACTTTGAAGCTGATCGATTTTGTCCTTTAAAGTAACATCTTGCACCAGCTCCAAGAGGGCTTCACCTTTCTCTCTCACCGACTTTACTGATGGTTCGTGGGACAGCACTGTTTGTTGAAGTGACTTGAATTACAAAGGAAAAAATAAGAGCCAGCTCATTCATGTGATCAAGGAGAATACAGACACATGCATTGCCACATATAAGATGATCTATCTCAAACAAAGATCTGATATATATTTTATAAATCAATAAATATAAAACAATAAAAAGAAAATGACTTTTATGGCTAATATGGTTTTTTTCAGAGTAAAAGTAACACATCGAATAGTCCTCACACGTGCAGAGAGAAGTATAGAAAATAATTGTGTTTGGCTGAATTTGACATAATGCATCTTGCTGGCTTCCACCTCATTCCTTTCTGCAGAGAAATAAATCTTAATGCTATATGAAGGGAGAGAGGTGTTATCTTTTGATTTTGAATTATAAAGTCAATTGTAGCTTGAGTTGGATATGAGGTTTGGGAGACAAATTCCAGTTGCAACATTGCTGTGACAGCCTTAAAGTGCTATTTAAATATATCAAGAACTCAGGGAGAAAAAAAAGGAGAAGCAGTTGTGCTTCTTATATTACACTTTTAAAGACACACTGTCAGGCTTGGCAAAAAAAACAAGGGCAGGAATAGACATATTGGCTAGAGGAGGAAAAAGCTTCCACCAGGAAAAGCTTTGAGGTAAGACATCACACTGTAATTCTCAGACCATTGCTAAATAATTTGGGTCAAATTTTAAAAGCAGACTATTCCATGTATAAGCTTTAATAATTATTTCACAAATTTGAGCAGGTGAAAATTTATATCTATAGCATGTACAGCAATATCTATATCATCATTTATTTTTTCAAAAATTAATTTCTAAAATGTTTTACCTACAGTTGGTTAATTAGAATTTATTTTCTTAGGAGTATGAAGTCTCATTTGGAATTTACCATAGATCTGCTTATAGGATTTCTGTACCAAAAGATGAAGGAGAGACTCTAGATGAAACAGAAAATCTATAGGTGTGAGATCCTGATGCCAGAAAGTTTATCTGAAGGATCCATGTACCTGGATCACACTGTCAGAACAGATCTCCATCCACTGATACAACCTTTGACTATCAGACAAACATAGTACCTGAACAGAAAAATAAGTCTGACGAAGTGTACGTGCTTAGTCGCTTCAGTGGTGTCCAACTCTTGGCGACCCTATGGACTGTAGCCTGTCAGGCTCCTCTGTCTATGGGATTCTCCAGGCAAGAATACTAGAGTGGGTTGTCGTGCCCTTCTCCAGGGGATCTTCTCGACCCAGGGATTGAACGTGTGTTGCTTATGTCTCCTGCATTGGCAGACAGCTTCCTGCCCCCAACCAGTAGAACAGGCATGCTAAGGACCTCTCCCAGTACCCAATAAGGGTGACACACACCAGAAATCACGTGCCTCCTGTTCAGTCCTACGTGACCTCCTCACGCATCTGTCAGTAACGACACACTACCTTGTATTTAGATAACTGAGCTTTTTTCTCATATAACTCCATTTTGGGTTCTTCAGGACCATGTAGAATATCTCGGTATTCTGCTATCCACTGGGTTAGTGCTTTGTATTTATCCGAGAATTCCTTTGTCAAATGAAGGCCTTTCTCCAGGGTCATGTGCTCCTTCCGCACAGTGCCGGTCAGTTCCTTCAACTGCTCCATGTGGTCATGGATCTCTTTTCTTAACGTCTCTGCCTCACCATCTTCCAAGTATTTAAGAGCCCTCTCGCCTTTCTCTCGGGTTGATTTGAGCAAGCTCTGGCCTTTCTCCATGTCTTTCAGCAAACCCTGAGAAAGAATGGGAAGAAATGTAATACAGACAAACAAATAAACAAATTCAAATTGGTTGGCATTATGCCCATCCTTTTAAAGAAAAGCCTTGCAAGTCCCATTCTTGAGTTCACCAATTTCCCCTTACCATATGTTTTTGAAGTTTATAAACAGATTTGGCCCACCAGCAATCAGGATGGAAGATGATAATCAGATTTGAAGTTTATAATCAGATTTGGCCCACCAGCAAAGAGAAGCCTCTTTACTTCAACATCAGTTCAGTTCAGTTCAGTTCAGTTGCTCAGCCGTGTCCGACTCTTTGCGACCCCATGAATCGCAACACGCCAGGCCTCCCTGTCCATCACCAACTCCCGGAGTTCACTCAGACTCACGTCCATCGAGTCAGTGATGCCACCCAGCCATCTCATCCTCTGTCGTCCCCTTCTCCTCCTGCCCCCAATCCCTCCCAGCATCAGTCTTTTCCAATGTAGGTCCTTTAAAATCTCGATTAGCACATCATTTCCAAATCAGAGACTTACGGAAGAACTTGATGCTTTTCTCACCCTTAACAGAGCTCCTAGAGTTCTGAGTTAAAACACAACTAATGCACAGTGTCATGAGTTTGAGATTTTTTTTTTTCCAATATTTAGTGTCAAACTGGAATTTGGTTAAGAATTTCGTGCACAGTCGTGTGTAAGTCATTGGGATAACATTACATCATAAGTAAATGGAAGGCAATCTTTGGCTTAAGCGATCTTAACTTGGAATTTAGAATGAAATGAGGAACCAGGGATCACCAACCATACTGGGCAGGGATGAACATAACATGCTCCCAGTTCTACGTGGGAGATGGGAACATCTCAGTGAAAGAAGAATGAACAGTTAGCAGACAACTTTGATATTTGCATGCCTACCTCTAACATCTTCATTTTTTTCCCCATCATCACTTTATCTACTTTATCAATTTTGGCAGCCACATTCTTGAAGTTTTTATGAGTAGAGCTGTACCAATCAGAATAGGAACTTAAGGATAACTCTGATTCCTCCAAACTCTGGATCTCCTCTTCCAGGAATTTTATTTGTTCCTTTGAAAGAAGAGACAACATGGAATAAGTGAATTAAAGACCTGTGCCTGTGCCTTTCTTGATCAACATGTGCCTTCATTGGAAGTTAGTAAAAGGAAGAATGTCTGGGTTGTGAAGTCTGCTGGCCTATAATGAGCCGGAGTGGCCCGCTCACCAGCACTTGGAGGAGTAGAGCTTGGTATCTCGATGTCAGCTGAGTGGCCTGGCAGCCCATCCGGCTGCTCACGTGGCTCTCGTCCAGGATCTCCTGTGCTCTGGCTCCCACTTCCTCAACCTCATCTCTGTATGCAGTGATCTCTTCATGCCACTTCTGAAATGACACCATGTAGGAGTGGAAAGTTCAATCTCAGGGATTCTTAAGTAAGACAAATATTTTGTTTAGCCCTTAAATCCCTAAGTCACGACCCCATGGACTGTAGCCCGCCAGGCTCCTCATGGAATTTTCCAGGCAAGAATACTGGAGTGCATTGCCATTTCCTTCTCCAGAGATCTTCCCGACCCAGGGATTGAACCCATGTCTCCTGCATTTGCAGGCGGGTTCTGTACCACTGAGCCACCTGGGAAGCCCTAAGACAAATATATATATATATATATCTGTATCTTCTGACTAGAAAATGATTTCTATGATTTCTTCTTACTAGACAATGATTTCTATGAATGATTTCTATATAATTTTGAAAACCCATCATGTATAACCTTCATAAGAAATTATAATAATATTATAAAACTGCACAGGAGTTTGAATGCTTTTCTGTCTGTATTACATGTATTTTATATCTTTTGTTGTACTTAGACACATTTTAAAACAGATGAATAAGGAAAATGAATTCCAAAGGCCTAAGCATGATTTTGATCGTGTGTACTGAATCTGCATAAAAATGTAGTACATTAGAGCAATTTCAAGACAGAACCATAAACTTAAATTATTGCAACACTAGCATTCATGTATCTTTACCAAGCAAGGTAATAAAGTGTGGGGAAAATATAAAATACTTCATTAAACTATATTCTATTATCAATAAAACAGACTACCTTAGGATTCTAATAAATAATTTCTCACAGAAGAATGCCCCATTGTAATTTATATCAAATTTCTTGCAAGTAGAAAGAGATTGTTCAAAATCTAAACCTTGGACCAACATTTATTAAATAGTTGAAGAAACAAACTATGCAAGGCAACTGCTACTTTGACACACATCAGGAATTCACACCAATAGTACCTTCATCTGATGTAACTGCATCTCCTTGGCAGCTCGGCTAGACTGACGTCCAGTTCTGGGATTCACTTTCTCCTCCATTGTTTTCAGCCACTCATCTACCTGCTGAAACTTTTGTTCCACCAGTCTCAATTTGTTGACCACATTATTGAACTGAGTTCGGGTCTCCGACAGCCGCTGCTGGTAAGCCTGCCAGTCCTGCCGGAGGGACTCTAGAGCCCGGTCCTCTGTCTGCGGGATGCCTGACGGTATCACCTCCTCTCTGGTGTGCAGTGCTGAATTCAGCAGGGCCTGCCCCTCCGCACAGCGCACCTGGAGCTCCTGCAGGGGAAAGGCGTGGCTGTCACACCTCGTTCACATTTCACACCTGCACAGGTGACTGTGTCTCACTCAAGCCAACTGCGCCCTCTTGAACTTCACGTTAGGAAAGAACAAGCTGATTCCAACAAAAAATGTGTACCTAACACTGAACCCTGTTTCCCAAGTCAGGAGAGAGATTCTGAAATGTTTCCAGTTAAAACAGTCAAACTGCACACACACACACACAAATATACACACAGCGAGAAGTATTTTTCTCAGTCATGTTAGAAACCACCTCTGAAATCTGGCTTTTTAGCTTGAAGGCAAAAGCACCGTGATGAAAGGATTACTGTTTAGTCTAATAACCTAGGAGTTTTGTGGCCCCTAATCTGTTTAAAGAGCCTAAGTCTTCTTGCTTGACATTGAATTTGATACTGAATGGGATCAGAGCTCCACTTTTAGCTGAGAAAAGAACAATAGACCTTCTTTCTGCTGAGGAGGGATTCTTTGTTGAAGCTGTTCTAGGGAATGTGATAGTTAAGAGAAGCTAGCCCTGGAGGGTACAGGGCATATAAACCTGCAAGGCTGAATTATCACACGTGCCCATCAGTTATGTGCACGCGTGCTAAGTCACTTCAGTGGTGTCTGACACTTTGCCACCCCATGGACTGCAGCCCACCAAGCTCTTCTGTCCTTGGGATTCTCCAGGCAAGAATACTAGAGTGGGTTGTAATGCCTTCCTTCAGGGGATCTTCCCAACCCAGGAATGGAATTCATGTCTCTTATGTGTCCTGCACAATATCTATATATATTTGGCAGGAGGGTTCTTTACCACTAGCAGCCCCTGGGAAGCCCCCCGCCCATCAGGTACTCCTAGGTACAAACATATTTCCCTCCACCAAAGCATAGTCCCGGAAATGCATCCTACAAATTTTGTATGAACCAAGTTTTTAAGAGCATCAGCTATTTTTGATAGAAAAATCATAACCTTGAAGGTGTTGGCAAAACACTATCTCCTTGTGTTACTTGATCTGATCATCTAAGGTTGAAAGGGGCCAGGTCAAATCCCACCAAGAGTGTTAAAAGTACCATCACATTTATTTAGAATACAATATTATTCTTAAAAATCTTTAATACTAATGAAATTGCTGATATCTGACCACTTTTACCTACAGAAATAGTGATCTTCTATAGTTCAGACTATAGATACACTTTCCTCAGCTATGATATCACTACAAAAATGTTGTAATTGGAAAAGAAGGACAATTTATATGGTAAAATATTAATCAATATAACCACAAACTTTATTTCAAAATTTTAAAAAAATTAAAGCTAATTTTGTACAATCTCTTTCCTTAATTCAGGAGTTGACAAACTTTTTCTGTAAAGGGCTGGATAGTAAATATTTTAGGCTTTGTGGGCCATACAATCTCTGCTGAAGCTACTTAACTATGTAATCTTGCTATCTGTGGCATCAAAGTAGCCATAGATGCTACATAGATGAACAGGTGTGTCTATGTTTCAGTTTAAAGAACAGCTTCCGGGATACAGTGTACTGATCTGTGCCCTAGTTAATCTCAATGTATCACCCTTTCCCTATTTTACAGCAGTTTTCACTATTCTACAAATCACTACTGTATTAGAGAAATTCTTATATATCCCACATTTCAAGGATTTATTCTGAGAGGGAAATATGGTTCAATATATCTTTTTAAAATTTACTTAGTTTTATTTTTTGGCTGTGCTGTGCAGCATGGGGGATCTTAGTTGCCTGACCAGGGATCAAACCCATAGCCGCTGCAGTGGAAGTATGGAGTCTTAACTCCTGGACCGCCAGGGAAGTCCCCAAAGGTACTAGTTTAGAATCTGGTCTCAATATTTTAAAAATCTCTATGTTCTATGATCCAAATTAAACGGTTGGTGACTACAAAAGGAGCCTGGCAGACTGTAGCCCACTAGGCTCCTCTATCCATGGAATTCTCCAGGAAAGAATACTGGAGTGGGTTGCTATTTCCTTCTCCAGGGGATCTTCCTGACTCAGGGACTGAACCCATGTCTCTTATGTCTCCTGCATTGGCAGGCAGGTTCTTTTTACCACTAGTGCCACCTGGGAAGCCCAAATACAAAATAATTTTAAATGTGGTCCACACTGCTGGCAGACCCCCAGATCACTAAGCCAGCTGTGGGACATTAGGGCCCCAAAGGAGTTCTGCTGTGCAGGTGGCATGTCACCCTTCTCCACCACCAGTTTTGGCCTCTAGTGTCTCCCCTCTTTTATTAAAATTTGTGGTGACTCATAATAAGACAGTGTCAATAAGAATTAATACACATTGAAATGAGAGGTTGGAGTCTGGTTTTGGTTTGAGCCAGAATAACGTTGACTGAAGTGAGATGTTTTCTTCTGGAACAGGAGAAATATCTGCTGATGACAAGTGACCTCTTGGCCCAGTTCCTCCACAGAAGTCTGGAGAGCTTGGTATTTGCTTGCCAAGAAAGTCTGCAGTGAATGCTGGGAGAGGTCATAGACAGAAAAGAAAGCCCATTTGGCTAAGATAAATTATAACAGCTAAACCTAAGAGACCTGGATATGCTACTATTAAAAATAAAATGGATGAGATCCTTAAAGAAGCTAATGAAACTGTGAGCCTTCCAACCTCTACTATATATTTATTTCACGAACAGACTACTGTTCAAGTAAGATTTTCCTCCCATCTCATTTAATCCTTCCTCAGAAAACGGAGTCAGGGAAGCTCTTCTCTGCCCAAAGTCATCCAGGACCAGGTCTCACCGTGAATCGGAGTTTGAACTTCCTAATCCCAACCCTGCACTCCTGCCATTATTCAATTCTCCCTGAGAGCCACTGAAATAGGCAGAAATGTTATATGTCAATGACCACCTCAGTCCTGCTTTTCCACCTTGTTTGAGCAGTGGGTAGATCTTGCCCAATCCTGAACCAATTCCAGTGAGGGCTGACAGCGGAAGTTCCAACACGGAGCTGTCTTACTGGCCTTTCTCTCCATTCTCTACTATGTGTCTGGTCTCCCCTTCTTGGGAACCCCCTGATGGCTACCTATTGCTGCAGGTAAGATTAGGGGCTCTCTCTGATGCTTCCATAAGATCCCCAATAATAGAGTCGTTCTATTATTGTCCTCATCACATTGTTTGTAATGATCCATCAGCGGGTCTGAACTTTAGAATGCAAGTTCTTTGAAAGCAGTAATAATATTTTAATTATCTTTACCGGCAGTAGCAATAAGTCAATGGGTTAGGACCACATTGCCCATGAGGTTTGCCATCTCGCCCTGAATCACAGGCTGCTGGCCTGAGTACTGGTACTTTTCTTACTTCCTTGAATTTCTTCTTCTAGGTCCCTGACTCTAGGCCTGTATCCTCAGCAATGTGGGTGATTTGGGTTAAAACCAAAGGGCCTACGATGGTGCCACCAACTTGAATTTGAGAAGTGTCACACGCTGTTGACTCCTGCAGCTGTGTCCCACATCTAATTCAGTCCTTTAGGGAGCAACAGGCAGGTGGGCCTGTTAACACCATAAATTAGACCACTAGCCATTCCTATCAGAGGCCACCCTGTAGCTGGACAAAGTCCTCAAGTCCCAGTCCTGCTAAGTCTGAACTACCTACCAAATGATTTCGACTAGCATTCTCTATTGAGGTCCCAGAACGCTCTAGATCAGACCGTACTAGGATGTCACTTAATATATATCAGCTATTTATAGGCTTTAAGGTCATATCGACTTCTCACTTAAAATAATGGTTCCATATTCAGAATGAGAAGTCCTTTGTTTCACGATGAAGCGGACTTTACCTGAAGGTCCCGCAGTGCTGTCTCATGAGTGTGCGCGTCCCCTTCCAGAACTGAGTACCGATCAAGCTTCTCTTGCTCTTTCTCAAGCCAAGCTTCAAATGCCTTCAAGTCTCTCTGATACTCTTGGTGCAGGCGAACTAGTTTTTCCGACTTGGTTACTGCTTCCTGTTGTTAGCATTTCAGATGATTAAGATGGGAAAACATTACTATAGTCCGCGGTTTACATGGACCGTTAAGAATTCACTTTTGTAATATTAGAAAAGCATGATTATTAAATCATTAAAACATGAATCATTTCCTAGAAGAATAAAATGTCAAGATTTATGTAAAGAAAAAAACATAATATGAGTAAAAAGGAAAGTGAAAGTCACACACAGAGTCATTTCTGACTCTTTGCCATCCCATGACTGTAGCCTGCCTGGCTGGCTCCTCTGTCCATGCACTTCTCCAGGCAAGAGTACTGGTGTGGGTTGCTATTTCTTTCACCAGGAAATCTTCCCAACCAGGAGCCAAACCCAGGTCTCCTACATTGCAGGCAGATTCTTTACCAACTGAGCCACCAGAGGGGATCATAAAGATCATTTCATTAACTTCTTGATCTCTGGATTCCTTATGAAATGTAAAATGGATATTCAAAAAATGAATTAATGTTATTTGTCATAAAAATACATTTTTGCTAATGAAGAAAACTGAAATTTTCATATTGTTCCTTGAGTGAGAATTTGGATTCACTGTAGATTCAATTTTCCATGTACTCTAACAAAGTAGGCTGTGCTCTGAAAAGTTCTTTTTATTTTCTTTGTGAGATTTAAGCAAAGAATGATAAATATTATTGGCAATTTTTCCCTGCTTTAGAAAGTCTTCATCACCAGACACATGAAGATATTTATGATTCTTCCTTATGAAGCTCCCCCCAATTTTTTTTTTCAATAGGTACATTTGGAGGACTTTTTAGTTGAGAACTATTTTCCTCCAATAACTTTCATATCCTAACAATAGTTGAGAGTTTTTGTTTGCTTTGCCAGTAGGGTATTCCAAGTATTAAAATTCATTTTGCTTTTTTTGTCCTATTTGCTTTCACAAGCCTGTCATTTCCCCCAAACAAATGAGTCTTTAATAAGCACAACTCCAAACACCCCTCCTTCAGTAGGTCTGCATGGAACACAGTGAGCCGTACCTTGGTCCGCTCTCTGATGGCTCTGTACCGTTCCTGCAGGTCCTGGAATTCTAACTGGGTGACATAGTGCTCCGTCATGCCAGCCCCTTTCACTTCAATGGTCTCCAGTAAGCTGCCGTGACTCAGCACTTCTTCGTTTAATAACTAGAGAACATTTTTTTAAAAAAATAAAGGAATCACTGCGTATATCGTCATATCGATGTTAACTTGTAAAATCAGTATATTTTAACTGCATAGCTGACAAGTGATCTCAGGTTATCTATCTGCAGTCTACACTCTATCCACCATCTATCTCTACATAGATATATGAATGGTGTGTGTATTTGATATCGGGCCCATAACTTTATCTGAGTGGACTTGGAAATCTCAAATTTAATTTGTCCAAATTTGGCTCCTGAGCACTACTCCATTCCCATCCATCCCCAGCCACCACCGAACCTCCTTCCACTCGGTCTTTTTGTCAAACAGTAAATGCTACCGTTCTCACCCAGCTAATCAACTGAGAACACTGGAGTCACCCTTTGTCCCTCCATCCATGGTGAGATCCTGTTAGTTCCGTCTCTTCACTGTGTCCTGACATGTGTCCTCCTGCTCCTGCAAGCCCCCTGGCCCCTGCTGCTATCATCTTTTCCTTGGACTTTTGTGATATCCTGCTGGGCAGATTCCCTGCCCCCAGCTCCTGCACTGTTCCTTTGTCCACCTTCCACACAGCAGCTTGAGTGATAAAAGGCTTTAATATTCTAAAGGGGATCGTTTTGCTGTTCAGTTCAAAGCATTGATTATCTTCTCCAGGCTGCGGGGATCAATTGTGAAATCCACAGGCTTGGATCCTCGTAACAACGTGAGATCTGGTCCTGCCACCTCCACCACGTCACCTGGACATCCACTCATTGAGTCTCTGCTCCAGTAACAGCCAGCCTTTCTTACAGTTCCCTTTTATCCAACCCAGGTTCTCTCCTCCCCAGGGACCATGGACATGTGGATGATCCCATCTGAAACCCTCCTTTCCCACCTCCTCCCCAACCTGATTTCTCTGCACTGAATTCCTGAGGGCATCATCTCCATCTCCTCTTTCAAGAGGCCTTTCCTGTCCCTCCCCACCCCCGACTCCTTGATGTCTTTATCAACCCAATCCCAATAAATCTCTCATCACTCTCAACGTTTTCTTCATATCACTCATCCTCAGTTATAATCATTTACTTATTCAATCATTCTCGAATGAGTCCATGTGCAACCTCCAGAGTGAAACCTTGGTCTGTTTTATTTACCTAGAATCAAGCACAATGCCTGCATGTAACAAGTTCTCTGTAGTATTTGTTGACTAGATGAATAATGTAACAAATTAAGTAATCATCATAATAATACTATGAAGTCAATAATTATAATTATATGAATTTTCAGATGCAAACAACAGAGCCAGAAATGTTAAGTGGCTTGGCATAGGTCATGCAAGGCCATTTAGTTATTCAGCTAACCTTTACTTAGCATTTGTTCTGTGTCAGAGAGCCACGTGCATAGGATAAGAAGAAAATTGAGCAACTTTATCCACTGAGAGAGAGAGCAATGTAAGTATAGAGTCTATAAAATTCATCAAGAGATGAGAAAGACAGAGAACAGAAGAACTAATTTAGCCTCCAGTGGTGGTGGTTCTGAGCAAAGATGGGGGCTTTTGAACTAATTCAGAAAGTTAAGTACAAGGTTGCTAGGTACAAGGGTAGAGCTAAGGTATTCTGTGAAAAACGGAAGATGTGACAGAAAAAAAAGTTTTACTTCCTAAGGATGAACAGGCTAAAGATACCAAAAGTTATTTGTAGTTGTTGTCTAGTTGCTAAGTCATGTCTGACTCTTTTGCGCCCCCATGGAGTGTAGGTCACCAGACTTATTTGTCCATGGGATTTTCCAAGCAAGAATACAGGAGTGGGTTGATACTTCTTTCTCAAGGGGATCTTCCCAACCCAGGGACTGAATATACATCTCCCGCATTGGCAGGTGGATTCTTCACCACTGAGTCACTAGGGAAGCCTGATTAAAACAAAGTACAAGTTGCCAAACTTTAAATATTTCATAAAACATAGGTCTATGAAGTTTTCCTGGAAAGGGACATTTTCATTCATTAATAAAACAGCCACAAACAAAAGTTTGTTTAAGAAGCCATTAGAAATTACAGTAAACTCCCCCAACAGAGTTCACCTATGTGGACGGCCCTAGCCTATAGATGGGCATGTTTTTGTAGTTGCTCATTCGTGTCTGACTCTTTGCAACCCCATGGACGGTAGCCTACCAGGCACTTCTGTCCATGGGGATTCTCCAGGGAAGAATACTGGAGTAGGTTGCCATTTCCTTCTCCAGAATGTTTTTGTATAGCCATGGCAATTCTGAAGCACAGGCAGAGGACAAATCGAATGTGAAACCCAGCCCCACCTTGGCCTTCCCTAGAGCTGCTGTTTTCTCCCGCAGTTCCGCGTGCTGCCTCTCAGACTCGTTCAGGCTGGCCTCCATGCCGTCCATCCAGCTGGAAAACTGTCGAACATCATCCTGGTAACTTGTCCACTTAGAAAGAGCTCCTTCAAGTTGACTGAAAGGTAATTGAAAGGACAGTAATCTACACTGAGAAGCCGTCTGCATGCAGGCTGCCTGATCTCTATCACCCTATCTGCTCTGTCCACTTCCCCAGCAGGAAGCCCATAGATCAGGTCAGGGCAGGCTTGAGCGGGGCTGAATGGTCACAGCTTATCAAATCCAAGCCTGGGTCTCTGGAAAGCACAACTTTGAGAAGCAAAGGATGGTGAAGTCCAGGCTGACAGGTGGAGAAGTGGGACAGGACATCAAACTTGGATTCAGTAAAAAAGTCACGTGAGATGCTGGAAGAGGTCTGAAGGCGAAAGGAGAGATGTCCCAAGGAAGGCTTTTCTTGAGCCAAGACTCAAGAAAATAAGGGTATCAATATTTAATTCCACCAGAGGAGAGAAACAAAAAAGGAATAAAAGACAGGAAACTGACTCAGGGCAATTTGTTTACAAACATTCCAGCTTCACCCCTCACCCCTTTGCTCTCCATGGGTAATCTCCAGAGACCTCTGTCTATACTGGCTCCCAGCAGTGCCTTTTGTGGGGGTAAATTCCAGCTCCCACCCTTTACTGACTGCCCTTTTTTCCTCATGGCTCTTTCCCACCACCCACGGGTGTGTTCTGGGGCTACTTCCCAAGGAAACAGTTTCATTTTAACTAATACATCTTCCCATAATGAAACATTTATTTATCCTGTGGTTTTTTTAAGCAGTGAACACCAACATGTAGTTATGTAGTTATAGTTGCATAAAAACACAGACACAGTACTGCAGGTCAACGTAAATGCAAGGTCGCACCTGCCACTTTCTTTTCTTCCAAGAAGAAAAAAGAAAAGAAAGGAGGGAGGGAATGAAGGAAGGAAGGAGGCCAAAAATAAGGGAGCAGGGCAATAGAGAGAGTGAAAGAGACACCAAGAGAGGACAGGGGAAACCCTGTACAGTGTGTTACTGAGCTCTTCTGTAGATCTTTTAGCAATGACTTGGCAGTAGCCCTTCAGCTTCACTAACCTTTTACAACGAATTGCTGCAGACAAAAGGGACGCCCACATATCCTTCACACTCGCCAGCTGCTGCTGAATGGCAGGGACGCCTTCCGGGGAGGTGTTCTGAAGGACAGATTCCCCTCTGGTCACTATCATCTTCATCTGGATCTCTTTTTCCTGTTTCACTGATAACAGAGCCTGTAAAAGCCCATACAGAAGTCCTTTGTCATCTGTATGTTTAACATGGCTAGCTTTAAATGTTTCAGAGTCCCTGTGCATAGCGGATGACCTGCAGTCCTGTTGAGCCCTGGATCTCTTGGGCTGATCGGAAGGAGGCCAGGAGAGTCACTGGCTGGTGGTATCAGGAACCAGTAACCAGTCACCCACTGGTCTCCAAGTGGCCTTGGCCTTTCAGATCTTTATTATTCTCTGAATGAACAATCCCTGATTGCCACTGAAGTTTAAGTTCACTGTTTTTTAATAAGCGAAAAATAGACAACAATAGGATTCCTAAATTCTCAAAGATCACAGGATGAAGAGCTCTATGAATGTTAACAACAAACTGAAAGAAACAGATAAATTCATAGCCTATATTAATTTATGCATTTCAAGTTCTTCACAAGCACTGTTCTTTTTCTATATAAGAAAGATGCTTGAATTCAAAGTTATAAAACTGGTGTTTATCACCTAAAAGGTAAAGGTTCATCTCTCTCCCTCATCTGGACCTTGCCCATCTCTGCAGATTGAGATTCAGCCACTCCTGGCCATCAGCTTCTGCCGCAGCAGAAAGGAAGTGCTAGCAGCGACTCACACACCACACCATTGGCTTTCTTCAGCTTCTGCTCATTGGGTTCCATCCTCAAGTCTCAGGTTTCCTGAGAAATCTGCTCCAACTCTCAATCAACACCATCCCCATCTCAGCTCCATCAGCACGCCCCATCTGCTATTACTGTCTCCTGTGCCTCAGCCTCTAGCCTCAGACTATAAAATCCTGAGGATAATGACCATACTTTATTCATTTTTCAATCCTCGGTATCAAGACAGAGTGCCAGTCTCCTAGAAGACACTCAGTGTATAAATGACAGGTGAATGAATGAAGAATGATGGCCTTACCACAAACGTAAACTCATGTTGAATGAATTTCTTATGATGGGAGAAGAATGGACTAACTGATACAAGCAGGCAAGTTAACTGAACAAGATGGGAACTGTTTCTGCCTGATAAAATGTTTCATTGAGGTATTTTCTCAGAATAGATATGTCTGTTATCTCTTGAAACTAGCCTATTCACTGGCCATATCAAGCAAGTAACCACCTTTGGGTTGTTATTTCTATTTTTGTAAAGTATTGATGGGCAAGTCTATCTGGGCTCAAATGATTTGGGAATGCTTAGGCAAGGCCTCCCTGTGTCAACAGGATCATAACAGCAAAGTATTCTTGGATTTCTTTTTTTTTCTTTTTAATATTTTATTATGTTTTCATTTATTTGGTGCATAGAGTCTTAGCTGTGGCACACGGACTCTTTTGTTATAGCACACATATTCTCTAGTTGTGGTGTGCAGGCTTTGAGATGCTCCACGGCATGTGGCATCTTAGTTTCCTGACTGGGAATCCAACCAGTGTCCCCTGAATTGCAAAGCAGATTCCTAACCACCGGACCACCAGAGAAGTCCCCATTCTTGGGCTTCTTATCACACCAGGCAGATGGAGAGTTGAGAAATTTTGAGAAAAACAAATTCTGTAAATGAGAGACATTTCTTGTAAAAGACACACCTCAAGCTTGAGCATCCTGCTGTCCAGCACACTCTTGTCAGAGGTCGGGTGGCAGTACGAGTCCAACATGTGGACCGTGTCCGTCATCCAGTCCTGCAGGTCTTTAATTCCCAGGGAGAACTGATTGTGTTCCGCAACAATCCTATCCAGTCTTGACACTTTCTCCTAGAAATGACAGAGACCGTCATCCAGCTGTCCCTTCCATAGAGGCTTCACAGCCTACAGCTATGCAGACTGTAAAGCTAACCCCTGGTCTAAATAACTGTGATCAGCTATAGGTTCGTACTCTGCATAGATATGATAAAGCCTGTGTTAATCTGTGAGATGGGAAATAGCTTTCTAAAGAGTAAAACTTTGAAGATAATCAGGTCAAGAAGCAGAAAGATTACAATGACAATTTACTGCCCTTCAATTTACTTGCCCTTTATGACAACTGGGGATACTTTTCAGAAATTTCATTAGTTCATTCCTCACACCTTGTCTGGGAAACCCACTGAAGTAGTTTCTGCTTTCAGATCTTCATATTTGGGTCAATACCGCATACTCACGTGACCTACGTGATGGCCAATTCAAAAAAACCCAATTATCTGAGATTTTGTAATACCCCTAAATTGGGACCATAAATGTGGATTTATTTATTAATTAAAGTTAACATCCAACACAATGAAGATTTTATGAATATAATTTTTAGCACATAAAGCATTTGAATATCTGTTGATTTTTTGGTACCTAAATAAATACAAAGCAATAGAAAGATGGTCTTAATTTACTCTAGATTTTCTGAATTTATGCCAGATTTTCTAAAAACAAAAAAAGTAACAAAAATAGGTCTAAACATAGTCTCTTCACTCCCAGGCTAATACTATATGACTGTCTCAACGATGTTTTAGTGGGGATGCAAACAGCAGGCCAGGAGTAAGCCCACACTCAAACAGGTGAAGCCAAGTTCCAGCAGATTCCCTACATCCTCAGATCTGAAATGCAAAAGAGAAGTATAGGGAACAAATGTCACAAGGCCGTAAAATTCAAGGTGGTCTGGCCCTCCGCAGTTCAGGATGGGTCTGCTGAATGCTCTAAGTGAGGTCACTGTCGGATCCCATTTACTTTTTTTCTAAGTTGTTAGAAAAGAACGTTCATCTGTTCTTTCAGCTGATGGGAATCACTGCCAATTTTGAGCTCTGCTCCAGAATCTGAACTGAAACTCTCAATCAATGCATCTTTGATGACTATGTAATAAATATAAAGAATTGAGACAAATGAAAACAAAAAGTACTATCCGCAAAACTCACTCTTGCTGAGTCCACTAAAATTTAAAAATAGCTTCAAATTTCTGTTTTTTTGAAAGTAGTTTAATCTGTGTATCTTTAGACCCAGTACTCTGAAGTCTGCCTTCTATTTATGCTTTGAGTCTTCAAAATAAGAGCTCTGGGGAACCATTTCAGGATTAAAGGGAATACTTGGTGTAACCACAGAGATGGAAAGTCTCTTGGATGTTTGAAACCTCCCTTACTGTTTTCAGACAAGCACGTTGAGATGACGCAGCGCACATGTTTGGCCGGGGTTGCAAGGCTAGGAAGAGCACTTACACGCCTCAGCCCTGCCCCGGGGGCCCCCGGGACACCCGGGCCCCAGCTCTGCACCAGGACGCACACTCACACACAGCACATGGCAGGCGTTACCTTTGTTACATTGCTTAGCGCTAGATACTGAGAAGACAGCTGCGACACCCGGTGCATAAAGCTCCTGCTGGCCGCCTGGCCCTCCCACAGCTGCTGAGCTTTCTCTTTCAGCCTGCGGAGCTGAGGCTCGTAGCAGTTTATTTCCTCAAGGACAGACTGAAAAGCACAAGCAAGTCACTATTAAGAGGCTGCGGAAGAGCACACGGCAGACAGAGCTTTGGCCCCAGGACTGCGGAAACAAACCCTGGAGAGTAATAGACATGGCCCAAAGGCGTTATTATTTCCAAGCTACACACAATGGAGGGCTCCAGAACCGGACAGATTACACCTCAAAGGAAAGCGGGAGCTCTGAACTCAGGAAAGGGTGCACCCAATCTCAAGACAGCACCGTCTAACTCCAGGGTGCCCGAATGCCTCTGATCTGAAGGCGGGTCAGACCGGCCAGGGGCTCGTCACCTGCAGCTTCTGCTGTTCTCGTCTCTTGGCTGGCAGATCATACAGGCGATTGCTGCTTTCATGAACCATCTTCTCGGTCTTACTCAGCCAGTCCTGTACAGGCTCAGCACTTACTTCAAAGTCCTTCATTTGGATCTTTAGATTCTATGAGGTTTTAGATAGTGTTAGGGACCAAAAAAAAAAAAAAAAAAGTTAATAGTAAGTCTACAGTCTTAATTTCCTCATTCATAAAATAGAAATATGGTGATGAAGACTAAACACATTAATACATGCTAAGCGGGCACCTACAACAGCTTCACCTTCACTGTTTTGGCAGCTCTAGCCTCTCTCTTGAACATCACACTTATGTTCATTCCTGTTTTCCTGGCCATTACCCACTGGTTATCTTGCAGGCCCATTAAATTTAATATATATTAAACTGAATGAATCTTTCTATCTCTTCCCCAAACACTTTTTCTACCATATTCAAGACTCCCCTAATGGCATCATCATTCAAGCTATCTTCCAAATGAGAAACTAAAGACTTAAACTTAACTTCTTCTTCCTCGAGCCCCTTGTTAAATCAGCTATCAAATCCTGCCATGTTTTCTCTTAGAGAGAAATCCTTCATCCATTATCATTTCTTTAATCCAGGCCCTTGTCTCTTTCATCTGGACCATTTTGAAAAGCTTTCTCTGGTCTTCCAGCTACTTAACTATTTACCATTCTGGTCTACACTATGGCTAGAGAGTCAAGATATTTGTCTCTGAAAGACCAGTAGATTCTTCACTCAGCTTTTTTTAATCTTAGAATTAAGCCCTAGTGTCCTAAAACATTCTTTGTATGTAATGAACTAAAAGGGGCTTCCCTCATAGCTCAGTTGGTAAATCATCTGCCTGCAATGCAGGAAACCTGGGTTCGATTCCTAGGTCAGAAAGATTCCCTGGAGAAGGAAATGGCAACCCACTCCAGTATGCTTGCCTGGAGAATCCCATGGACAGAAGAGCCTGACAGGCTACAGTCCACAGGACCGCAAGAGTTGGACACGACTTAGCGACTAAACCGCCACCAGGGAACTAATAATGTCTCTTCTATGCATCTAGAATGGTGTGGGTTAGGTTGCATCCTTGGGAAAACTGAGAAAATAAGTGCTGTTCTGGGGTTCAGAAAAGGAATCCTATCCGAGTATGCAAGACATTCTACTATCAGGTCCTAATCTTCATCCTTGGTCTTATGTTTGTTGCTCTTCCCACAATATTTCACTTGAATGCCAAACATCTCAAAGTCTCCCACTAATAGCTGACACTTAACACCCTGGCCCTGCACATTCACTTCCTTCTAACTGAAATGCACGGAGGCCTCTGCAAATTCAAAGAATGTTTAGTTTCCAGATTCAATTAGAATGTCGCCTTTCTGGATACCTTCCTTGATTTCTCCAAACAGAGTCAGTTGCATCCTTCTTTGAGTGATTCCCACATTCTGAGTACACCTATATTGCAACCATTGATTTTTATACTGTTTCCCTCTCCCTGAGGAGAAGGGAAGAAGGTTGCTGCTACTGCTGCTGCTAAGTCGCTTCAGTCGTGTTCAACTCTGTGCGACCCCAGAGACGGCAGCCCACCAGGCTCCCCCATCCTTGGGATTCTCCAGGCAAGAACACTGGAGTGGGTTGCCATTTGAAGGAAAGGTTAATACTTTCATATTCCTAATGTAGTGCTTGGCACATAATAAGTGTTACTATGTGTATTATTGTGTGTATTAATATAAGTGAAGGAAGAAAGGAGGGAAGACAGGAAGGAAGGAAGGGAGATAGGCAGGAAGGAAGGAAAAAGAGAAGGAAAGAAAGAAGGAAGAAAAATAAGAAAAGCAGGAAGGCAAGCAATGGCTGACCTACTACTGGACATTTCTTGAATTAGGTAACCTCATTATACTATATGCACCGCTTTCGACAGAAGATGCTCAGGCCACACGGCACTAATGATCCCTGCA
The DNA here is from genome assembly GCF_016772045.2 of Ovis aries. Lineage (NCBI taxonomy): Eukaryota > Metazoa > Chordata > Mammalia > Artiodactyla > Bovidae > Ovis > Ovis aries. Next base: position 77,157,779 of record NC_056061.1, read on the forward strand.
GGGTTGAGAGCAAATTTCTAGGCACTGCAAGATGGTTCTCTTATCTGTGTCAGATGCTCAATTGTGTCCGACTCTTTGTAACCCCATGGACTGTAGCCTACTAGGCACTTCTGTTCATGGGATTTTACAGGCAAGAATATTGGAGTGGGTTATCATTTCCTTCTCCAGGGGATCTTCCCAACCCACGGATTGAATCTATATCTCCTGTTGCTTCTTCATTGCAGGCAGACTGTTTACCACTTGAGCCATCTGGGCCTCTGCAAAATGGTTATTACTCTCTATTACATGGAGGATGCCTGCCACGAAATGATAGCCACTATTACAGGAGAGAACTACGATGGTCTCTGGTTAGGGAAGAATTGAGGAAACATGCATTTTCTCTTTCCAGATATTAATTCTCTATTATTAGTTTTCCATCCTTCATTGATTATGGCCATAATTAAATTAAGGCTCTCTTCTGCTAGGAAGCATTTTAAAAGGAAAAAAATAAAATACTTGCCATGATGCTTAACTTTCCTCTAAGAGAAGAGTTGGTACACAAAAGAGATTATTTCAAGAAAAAAAATAATTGCATTATGGGGTAATTATGACTATAATAAATTCAAGTTATGTTATCCCTAGGTAAAATAAAATTATTTTGTCTCTCTATATACTGAACTCCTAAAATCTACTATTTAGTACTTGGTATCTGCATTAGTTATAACACACTGTCTCATCCATAGCATTTTGCAGCCTTGCGTGGATATTTCTGTTCAGTTCTCCTAGAACAACTTTCACAAATGAAGGACTTCAAGTGAAGATTAAATGATATTGCCTAAAACTAAAACCAGTTGTTCCTGATGGGCGGGTGCATGGGCAAGCCTGTGATAACTGCCTCTATCATGAAGGAAGCTATTAAATTCCTCAGTGAGGTTCACACTTCAACACAGAGCTGATTCTTAAGGTTATCCAGTTATCCAGTCATATTCAGAGAGGGATGACCAAAATCTCTGACAAGGATATCTAGATGTACTGGATATAATACACTGGATTTTAACAACAACAACAACAACAAATAACACAGAACGTGTCCACATGGTTGGCTACAGTATACCTCCAGAGCAGATTCCTTTTGGTGGAGATTCGAATGAAAATTTTTCCAATCTTCTTTTGCAGTTGCAATTTTGGCCTGGATGCTACTAGCTTTCTCTTTGGTCAACAGAGTACACAAAAGTTCTCCTTTAGAAAGCATCATGTTTAGCTTGTGCTGTCCATTTTCACTTTCTGAGAAAAATTCCTTAAAGAAGAGATTAGGCATAATAAAAAGCTCTATACATTAAAATACATGAATTTCCTATTTATTTCTCAATAAAATCAAAGAAAAGAAATTAACAATTTTTTGCATATAATTGACTAAGATTCTTTTACCCTGTTTGTACAATAACACTCTTATGCATTAGTGTATTAGGTATGCATTGTATCTAATAATAATCTTATGTAACTGTTACAGGTATTGTGAAAATTAATAAGAAAATCTGCCTAGCAGGCTCAAGCACAATGTTTCTCAAATACAAAGAGCTTTTATTATCTCCTAAATCCCTATTAATATATAAAAATAGCATGCATTTAGATGAATGGACTAGTTTCTTTTCACTTACACATCAATTGTTTCAAGCAGGGATTTACTTGAAATCTGAGTTTCTTACACAAAACTTTAAAAGGATTATAATAAGATCTAGAAGTCAGTGATGCATACTCAGTCACTTAGTCATGTCCGACTCTTTGAGACCCCACAGACAGTAGACCAATAGGCTCCTTTGTCCATGGAATTTTCCAGGCAAGAATACTGAAGTGGGTTGCCAAAAACCTCCTCTAGGGGATCTTCCTGACTCTGGGATTGAACCCGAGTCTCCTGCACTGGCAGGTGGATTCTTTACCTCTGAGTCACCCGGAGCCACTGTTATTACATATTTTCTTTTTTGGCCATATGGTTTGTGAGATTTTGGTTCCCTGACCAGGGACTGAACCCATGCATGTCCCCTGCAGGAGAAGTACAGAGTTCTAACCACTGGACCACTAGAGAATTTTCACCACCATTATTAGAATTAATTGATCACACTATTACCTGTATTTTCTGAAGACTCATTGAAACTTCATTGATATTTTGAGGTATGTCAAAGCACTTAGCAGTTGTGATCTTCGCATTAACCAACCACTGTTGGAAATCCTTGAATGCTCTCAGAAATCTTTGCTGTAAAATCTGTTCTTTATTCTGACAGCCCTTGGATGCTTGCAAACAAAGACTGGAACCATGATTTGCAGCATTTAACAGGAGAAAAAAAGTAATAAAGTAGATCAAAATAATGGTCAAGAAAATCAACAGCCCTTAGTATACACTCACATCATTTGATAATATATTTAAAGATTAATTTATATTATTACTGAACTCACAACTTAAACAAACCTCTGACTTCTTATCTGCATAAAAATATTGTGAATGCCCATAAGGCTTATGCTCACCAGTTATACTCTTTAATCAAGCCAGAAACTTTTCCGCTGTATGTACTCAAGTCTCCGGAAAATCGACAAAGTTCATTCAGTTGAGACTTGAGATTCTCCGTCTGAGGCTCTGCTTTTTGTAGAGCATCCAGTATCTCCTACCAGGAAATAACCAGGCAAAAGAGCAGCTGCTTAAACTGGGCAATTTCCACATCCTCATACTATACACATGTAAATCACATAATAAATTATTAGTGGAGGAAGAACCAACCCAGTAGATTCAGTAACGAGATGAGGCCTATTTTCAGGATTCCCACTGGCAGATGATAGCACTTGGTTATTTTGCATCTTTTTCTAGGAAGAGCTAAGTTCTCAAGTATCCAGCATTGCCAGATAGTCAAATGATCAAGTGGTCAAGTAACTTACAGTGGAATGAGAAAAAGAAAGACAAGAATAGCCTGCTGCTAAGTCACTGCAGTCGTGTCCGACTCTGTGCGACCCCATAGACGGCAGCCCACCAGGTTCCCCCATCCCTGGGATTCTCCAGGCAAGAGTACTGGAGAGGGGTGCCATTTCCTTCTCCAATGCATGAAAGTGAAAAGTGAAAGTGAAGTCGCTCAGTCATATCCGACTCTTAGTGACCCCATGGACTGCAGCCAACCAGGCTCCTCCATCCATAGGCAAGAGTCCTGGAGTGGGGTGCCGTTGCCTTCTCTGAAGAATAGCCTAAATTGTTCAAAAACATTCTGACTAGGCCATTGGAAGATGTGCATGGGTATATACAGTTTAAAGGTGAAAAGAAATCATTCCAAAGCAAAGCAATACTAACTTTGGATTAAAAAATACATGTAGCAACTGAATTTATGTAGTATATATACAGTTAACTTTTACATTAAGAATCTCTTATATTTCAGAGGTCTAATTTAAGTAGTAATTTATTCCTTTCATAGTTTCATTCATCTAGTCATCAAATATCTGCTAAATATCTAGTATGTATCAATCATTTTGCTGGCTTCTGGCACTCTCAAAACAACTAAAGGTATGATTTTTGTACTTAAAGAGCTCACAATTTAATAGATGAGAGAGAGACGTGATTAGTCACAATATTGTGAATCTTAAATCCAAAACAAAGTATTGGGACTTGACAAGGACACCTCTGAAACCACATGGTCTACTGAGTTACACAAGGTGCTTTGCAACAGAGTTTTCTTATAGCATTGTTGCAAGGAACACGTGAGATCTTCCTGGCACATCAATAGCCTAATTAGTAAAGACAGCAGGCTATTTAAGTGGGACTATGTAGATAATATTATCTCCAGGTTAAAAAAAATATTAAGGAGGAAGGGGCAAGAAGATGAGTAACTACTCAAATAGCTGTTGCCGTTACTATTACTGTTCTCAGAGATATTTATCAAGACATGGCCTAGATTTGTAGGAAAACCAGGCCTCTCAACAAAGTAGATCTGTGCTGCATTTCTCATCCTAGAAAATGGCACCACTGTTATCCCACTGATCTGAATCAGAAAACTTCTCACTCCACACAAGATGAATGAGGTCTGATCTATTATAGGTCTTAACTCTTAATCAGCTCTCTTTCCCTCTGCTTCTTGACTCTCAGTGCCCCTATCTACTCTCGAATGGCACAAGGTTCTCTGATTGTGAATCCCGTTCTCCAGTTGTTGCCTGTGTTTTCTCATTCCTCAGTAATTCTGGATCTTGATACTGTTCCTCCACCTCTCTCACCTGGTCAATTTGTAATCAAGACTCAGCTCAAATCAGGGCTTCTCTAAGGATTTTCTGCTCTCTGTCCCACCTCTTAGGGGATTATCTTGAGGACACACAGCACTCATCACCAGCCAGCGTCCGCACTGGTCTTGAACTTCTTGGCTTTTCTACCTAGACCGTGATTCTCAGAGGAGGGATGAAGTTCCCTTGGTTTGAAAATTCTTTTTAGGTTAGTGGCTGGGCTACAGAGGAGTATAAGATGTTTTTATTTATGAAATTCACAAATAATTAGAAAGTTTCTCTCCAAAACTCCAAACACTAGTAACTACTATTTTACATCACATTGAACCTTTTATTTAAGGGAAAATGTTATGAGAACTAAAGAAATTTACCACATACCAAAAAAGTAAAAAGAACCAGAAAAGCTTTTGACTAAAAACTTGTACTAAAAAAAAAAAAAAAAAATCACCTCCCCTGGTGGCTCAGAAGGTAAAGCATCTACCTGCAATGCAGGAGACTTGGGTTCTATCCCCAGGTTGGGAAGATCCCCTGGAAAAGGAAATGGCAACCCACTCCAGTATTCTTGCCTGGAAAATTCCATGGACAGAGGAGCCTTGTAGGCTACAGTCCATAGGGTCACAAAGAGTCAGACATGACTGAGCAACTTGACTACACTAAACAAATTAAAGCATTTTGGCAGTCTTTCATCTTATAACTATCAGGTTGTATAATTCTGTTTCAGTTAAGTCCTAAAATGTATTTTTTCCCCCTTAGAGGTTCTATAGGTTAATAAAATTGTTAAATCTCTAAGGTTAATAACCTTAGAAATTAAAAAAAATATGAGTTTTGCAAACATAGTGAATAAGATACTTTGCAACATGATTTAACATAGTTTATAGATGATGATCCATTTTTATTTTTTAAAGATTTCTTGACTCTCATCATTTAATTGTGGAATAAACACTTGTGGAATTTTATGTCTATTACTGTGATTTTCAACAATGACAATCCCCACCTCCAACAAACAGCAAAACAATGTCAAAGAACCTTGGCAAATCCATTATTTTGTAAAATGTCCTATGCATCCATTGTCATGGAAGTATTATCATTATTTTTTAAAATTAAAAGCTTTTCCTAGCTTTTAAGGTGTACAATGTGTTGATAAGGTACATTTATATATTGTAAATGATCATCACTAGATCATTAGCTCACACCTCCATCCCATCACATAATTACCATTTCCTTTTTTGTGCGTGGTGAGAAAATTTATTATGTTTTTATCTTTTATTTTTTCCTGGTTTTATTGGGATATAATTGACATACAGCACTGTTTAAGTTTAAGGTGTACAGCATAATGTTATCTGTGTTAAGATTAAAATATCATTATTAAAAATAAAAGGAACTCTGAATATTGGGAGGTGATGTAGTATTATCATCTAAAGTATGAACTTTGGAGCCAAATCTGGAAGTAGAGCTAAGCAAAGGGCTGGCAACTTTGAATTACCAGCACAAATAATAATCTATATTCTTTTCTTGAGATTCCAAGGAATGTTAACATTGTTTTAACATTAGTATAAATGTGCCAAACCTGTCCTCTTTTAAATAGAAAATTAAAAAGGCCACTCTCAGGTAAAATCCATGGAGAAATGTTATCTTAGTTTACCATGCAGTTGTCTACCAAAAATAGAAGAGGAGAGTCTTAACTTTTGCTCTTGAATTTAAGTCAAGGTACTATATACAAGTTATGTAAAATCAGTATGGAAATTCAAGGTTGTTTTTCTTGCTCAGTGATTTTGAATAAATTAAGCAGTTCCAGTATGTTTTTTTTTTTTCTTAATTTTCTGAATTACATTCCTATGACCACCTAAGGCATACCTCTATGTATTGGCTACTACAGTATTTCGAAAAGTGATTGGGATATTTCTTTAAATTATGTACAACCCAAAATGTCGGTGTTTTGCATGGTCACAAGTGCAGCATTCCTTAATTATTTCTGTTATTTGTCACAAGTGTTACTTAAAGAACAAAGTATCTATTGCATGAAGACATTATGACCTTTATCTCTTTGTTTAAACAAACTTCAAGGTAACTGGACTTCTAAAGCAAAAGAAAAAAAACAGTTCATATTCTCTTTACATTATCATGTGCATTTTTTTATAGGTTTCACTGATTACTTTCATTAGTAGTATGAATAAAAATGATAGCTCAAAACTAATTCAATCTAAATATAACCAAATCTTTCTTTAAAAAAAATTCATCATATTAATGGAAGAGAAAGAAAAGGAAACACAAAAGAACTAAAGCATAATAATTCATTTTTTTATATCAGAGTGAATAATATCGACCACATGGGACAGTTACTGACTTTCTTCTCCTTGTTTTACAGAACTACTTTCTGTGCTTTATTCTAGAGCTTAAGCCTAAAGGATAGGAAACGCGAGAAAACAAGCAAAAATCCTAGAAACATTATAAATTAAATAGTATAAGAGATGATTATGAAGTTTTATTTTGTGAAGAGATGATTATGAAGTGAATAATATTGACCACATGGGACAATTACTGACTTCCTTCTCCTTGTTTTACAGAACTACTTTCTGTGCTTTATTCTAGAGCTTAAGCCTAAAGGATAGGAAACGCGAGAAAACAAGCAAAAATCCTAGAAACATTATAAATTAAATAGTATAAGAGATGATTATAAAGTTTTATTTTATTTTGTGGGTGTTATATTTGTTTCAGATACTTGACTTGAGACAGTGTTGGAAATACTGCAAGACTTTCTTACTAGCTGGAGATATTTTGAAATGAATAACATAAATAGAAACAGGGAAGTTTACTAAACTTCCTTTTAAGGACATCTATGATTCACAGCACTCTAAAACTGCACATATCGAAAGGTTTTCTGAGATATTATTTAACAGTAAAAGAATGAAAGATTTCAAGCTTCTGCCCATTATTCACTCTTCCTTTTATGCTTTCCTTCCTCACATTCTGAAAGGGCGGCTATTAAAAAAAAAAAGTTCACAAGGCAACTGGCGAGCATGACTAGGAGTTCTGTTAACGGATTAATTCAAACACAGCTGTCAAATCCACACACAGGAGAGCTAATCAGGGTGAAAACTATTAGTTGTGCTTTAGGAGATTACCAAACATTTCTTTCAAAGCTATGAATTCAATCATTTAATTGTTGGAAATAATTCCCTGGCAGGAAAACAGCTCTGACTCTCTGTCTATTTATGCCTGTACCCACAGGCCACTGTTTTCAGACTGAATAGCTGAAAACAACATTACAAACTCTTACATCATAAGAATGAAAGTAAAATATTCCCACTATCAGTAAACGCTTCATACGGTAAAATGAAAGAAAACCTCTTTCTCCCTTATGTCTGTATTTTTACAGTACTTTGACTTATGAAAAAAGGAAATGGAGCAGCTTTACAAATATAATTAGATTAATACTTACTTTTCCAAGTATGAATGTTGCATGTTTTTAGTTAGCAAGGAATTTTTTGTTGTTGTTGTTTAGCAATAAAGAAAGGCAAACAAACATTTTAGCATAATCCCCCAGCAGACACAGGAAGCCAACTTACCCTGCCCTTCTGCCAGCATTCCACCAGCTCCTTATCTGTGTTCTTGCCTTCCAGGAGGGCTAACTGCTGAGTCCAGCTTGTCAGGAGGGCACTAAACTGTTCAAGGGCCTGCTCCAGCTGAGCCACTTGGCCTGAGAACTCCTGCTCCGAAAGGGCCATTTGGCTAACCAGGTTCTCCAAGCTGGTCTGCGTTTGGAAAACGCTGTCTTCCCACTGCTTCCAGTCCGCACGCAGGGCCTGCATCTCCGTGTGCAAGAGCTCACAGCCACTGGCAGTCGTGTTCTGTTTCACGGCAGGGGCCAGAGACTCCACTCTGCTTAGGCGGCTTGCACCAATCTCTCTGGAATCCATCAGCTCCTGTAATGGAACATCACCATGGCAACCGAGGAGGCTCTGAGTCACTTGGCCTGCAAGTTTCCAAATGTGTACAGAGGGGGACCCTGTCCTGCTAGGAAGTTTTAGCAAGTGTGCCACAAGGAACCGGATTCAATTCATCCGCCCCCTCCTAAGTTATTATAGTAGAGAATTAGCATTGTGAGTTTCAAGGTCTGTTGCGAAGTAAATTGAGGAATCTGCAACATCCTGAAACAGACTAAAGGGGAACCCTGAAATCCAGCGTTGTTAGAATATGTGAAACTATTTTGATAGTCATTTGAATGTTTACCTGTGGTGTATTGCTCCTATAAAGGTGTGAATCTTATTTTTTCCTAAGTTGACATCAAGACAAGTGAACAAGGATTGTGGCAGAACTGTCCTCTGCTCTTGTCTCTACCCCATTTCCATCTTCTTCCCCGAGGTGGTGGCTTAAACGACACTTCTCTTCCACTAGGAATCAAGCTAACCCATCACAACAAAAGAATAAGCCCTCCTCAATTTCAAATACCTCAATATGTTAATATTTTCATATGACATATTTTAAGTATGAAATAGTTCAGTGTGCAGGCTTCCCTGATAGCTCAGTTGGTAAAGAATCTGCCTGCAATCCAGAAGACGTTGGTTAGATCCCTGGGTTGGGAAGATCCCCTGGAGAAGGAAACAGCTACCCACTCCAGTTTTCTGGCCTGGAGATTTCCATGAACTGCATAGTCCATGGGGTCCCAAAGAAATGGACACAGCTGAGTGACTTTCACTTTTACTTTCACTTTCAGCATGTTAACTACATATTTTTTATAGTAACTAAAATAAGTCATTCACAGACATACTTAAGCTGAAAGCTCAAAACAACCTTTATACAGCATTCATTTATTACTATTCTTCTTACTTTTGAGAACCTCACTAGAAATTCAACAATTTAACTGCAACTTTTAGGCTTAAAGCACACAAATACCCTAAAAGATAACAAGATAAACTTATGTATTGCTAATTAGGTAAAATAGTGGTATTTCTTGCTAAGAATAGATTTCTCTACAGAATCTATTCTGATGTTTATATATTTATGTATCCATTATTTTTGTTAATTTTAATACAAATTTATGACTTAGCTCCTGGACTGCTAAAATACTTTAGGCACATGATCTAATTTAGTCCTCAAAATGACTCTTTGAGGCAGGTACTATTGTTACTCTGATTTTTACCGATGAAGAGAGAGGTTGAGGCTTGAGGACATCAAGTAACTTGCCCTAAGAAAAGCAGTAGGGATAAGATGTAGCATTAAGGTCCGATTCTAGAGCCTGAACTTGTGAGCTAGGGTTACATTTGCTGTATGATTTTATAAGCATCAGTTTGTGCATCCTCATTCCTTCCCACACTTCAGGTTCCTTGAAGGTTGTACAACCTTCATTGAATAAATGGATAGAAGTGAGTGAATGGAGGAACAAATCAAAATATTAGTGAAGAATATAGCAAAGCGTTTTATGGAATCACACAGGTAATAAGAATTTTAGAAGTGGCTTTCTGTGGTTATCTCATTTAAAACCTGTGCAGTCGTAGTAAGATTTAGATAAGATAATGCTTTCTGAACATTTAAGAGTAAACTTTCAAAATGTAGTTATTGTCACTATCGTCAAAGAGTATGTTTATGTTCTGATTTTCAGGTATCAGAATACAATCCCAGTCTTCTATTCCTGACCCCATTTATACTATGTATTCCAACATTTCCTCATGTACAACTGAACAATTGAAAATATCACCATTTCCTGGTTCTCAGATTAAAATCTATTACTTCCACAGACAGGAAATTAATGCAATTTAATATTCAAGTAAATAGAAATATACTTGTTCCAGCTCCCTCAGATATGTGAACTTCTTTTTTTTTAAAAGTAGACCTTATAAGCAGGAACCTATTTTAATGCTCTTAAAATGACTGTTTTCTACTATGTTGTCATACTGTTGGCTAAGAAAACAGAATAAAACAAGTGAATTATTCAAATACTTCTAACCGAGTTACTTTATAAACTTTTCTTCCACTGTGCTAGAAAATAGTATCTCATTTTGTCAGCCTAATCTGGTGCATATTTCGTAGGCCTTGATGCTACAATAATAAGCACATTTGCGCACAGAAGCATCCATGGACAGTGGTCCATTTTCCTTGCAAGTGTACCATGTTTTGAATTTCCTTTTTCCTCCTACTTATATTTTTGATTCATGAGGTACAAGGTAATAAATGCCAACTAATAGAAAACAGGACGAAAATATTTTAAATAAACTTATCCACAGAATCTTCATCACAGGAATGTGATACCCAAGAACCAACGCAGTTATACCATCCGTCTGTTTTCTGACCTTAATTTTAGATAATTTTTTCTGGGTGGCTGGTGAATCTCCTGACATATCTGACCACCGATGAAGTTCTTCCTTTGCTGAATGGAGCCAATCCGTGAATTCTTGGACTGCGTCTAAATACACTAGATGGTCTTTCACAATCTCTTCTACTTTCCTCATTTTCTCCTGGTAGAGAAAGAAGAGTACTTTAACAGTAATCATTATTCAGAATCTGAAATCAGACAAGGCAGCAGGTGTCTTAATGATCTTAAAAGATTTTTTTCTTATTTTTGAATTTTCTCTATGTCTAATATCTCAAAATGAAAAAAAATCGAATCTTAATTAGACTGAAAGACTGTGAAGAAGCAATCATTTTCCTTTAAGTTTTCCTTGGTCTAGCTTAGAATAAAAACCTATGCTTAATGAATGTTGACTAACATCCCTCACTAATAATCCACTTAATTATTACTATTATTATCACTGTTCTTATTGTTCAATAAATTATTTGTGTTGCCTATGGGTACAGTATTCTGCTCAGCACTTAAAATAAATTTGCTCATTTAATCCTCATAACAGCTATGTGATATAGATAATATTATTTAACTATATTATGAGAAAAGACCTTTAGAGGTTACAGAGGTTAAGTAACATGCCCAAAGTCATACATCCGAAAAAGCGTCAAAGCCAGAATTCAAATTTGTAGGTCTTTGTAACTGAAGTCATAGCTCTTAATCATTACCAAAATAAAAATTAAGATAAACTAACACATATTTTAAAAACTGTAGTACTAATAATACAAAGATTTCCCCAAAGGAAGCAAGAGAGGGAAAAAATCTTCTTCCTTACTTTCTTTAACATTCTCACATACATGCAAAAGAAAAGTCATGGAGGAAAGTAATGATTCAGAGATAGAACTGAGAGAAAATCTTCATATTACACGAAGGAGCCAATTTCTTGGAGAACAGAAAAATGAATGTTTTACTAAAATGAGAAATAGAATACTTGGTACATGACTGAAATCTGGGAGGTGAATAGACTTGCACCTAACATAACAAATATAAGTGGCAGCAAAAGCAAAAGAACTCTAAACTGACAACTGAGCCTCAGACAGTCTTACAAAGAAAAGAAATGGGTTGATTAACGTTCTGAGTGGAGCTGGATGAAAAACAAAGAATAAAAAATCATCCCAAAATTGCATAGAGAGAAAAATTCATGGGCATCCATTGGTGAGAAATGACCCTTTATGTAAGATATCTGTTCACTACAGATATAGTTTCATGTTTTATTTCTATTTTTAAAATTTTTAATTGGAGAATAATTGCTTTACAATGTTATGTTGGTTTCTGCTGTACAACAAAGCGAATAAGCTGTATATATACGTGTGTATATATACATATACATAATGTGTAGATATACACATAATGTATATATAATATATATATTATGTATATATTATATATATATCCCCTCCCTCTTCAGCCTCCCTCAACCTCCACACCAATTCCCCTAAACTTTAACCTACAGTGTATTCTTTACTGAACCTTGACGTGTTTCCTTTGCTATAAGGCACTAACCTTGGAAACGGTCAGTATGTCATTAAACTGTGTTTTCAGCTCCTCTTGAGCCGTATCCGTGAAAGCCTCATCCTCAGTCTTCTGGTAGAGCTCCCTGGCCTTTGCTGTGAGTCGCTGCAGGGCTCCGGCGTGGTCTTCTGCCTCTGATACAATGGACTGAAAGTGATCCAGGAGGGAAAACTTCTCTTTCAGACCAGGCTGTAGTTGCAAGGGATGTTCTACTTTTTGATCCACCGATTCCATCCACTGCTCCAACTGGTTTTTCCACTCTAGATAGTCATTCCACTGGCTAATCACAGATTCTAAAGTGCTAGAATCAATGTCACATATTACAAAAGTAAGTTATCGTCACATCTCTACTAAAAACCAACCATGAGGGCACTGCACCTATGTAAGCTCTTTTACTGAATGGTATGGTAAGTGATGAAAACACTGTTTTCAAGTGAAGGGAAAACATTACTCTTCTGACCTACAACACAGCTTCTTCCAAATAAAAATAAATTTATGCCAAAAATTGAAGATGTCTTAGTCGCATATGCATCTGGAGATTTGTCTTCCAAATGCTAATTGCCCTAAATGAATAGACACATATGCATGTTACATTGTCAAAATATCAGCCCGGGAGCACCAGTTAAATTTTATTTAATATACATTAATTCTGTATTTTCTTGGATTTGGTTTATCCTATTAAAGATGATGGAATACAAAATGTAAAGTATTCTTTTGGGTAAATGACATAATTAGATTGATTTTTTCACTTGCAGATATAATGTATAATGTTTAGTGCTTCTGTGTTGAATGTGTGAAGGGATGAAGGCTCAATGTGCTAATAATATTAGAAATACAGTCACGTAAGTTAACAGTCAAGTCAAAACCTCTCCCGATAGTCAACTAAAAGGCTTTCTAAACTGGCATTTTTAAAATACCTCCAACATTTAGCTTTACAAACTATTCTAACTCATCTTCAGTGACCCCTCCCACTGTCCCTTGCATATAATTCTATGATCCTGAAGTTATTATATCTGTGGTGCATGTACTTCTAAATTGTTTCTTTTGCTCAAATTTTCCCCTTTGCACCAATATATACCTCATCATATATGCCTTAAAGCCCTATTCTTTCTGCAAATAATTTTCTGGAAAGTCCAAATCCATCTCACTTCTCCAGACACCATCCAAGCCCTACTCTCTTCCACAGTCCACAGCATCTTAGGAACACAATCTGAGTCAGAGGCTTGGTTTTATTTATTTATTTTTCTGAATGTACCCTACCCTAGCTTTTGAGCACTGAGAGAGCAAAAACTACTTTGTTTCATTATTTCAGCACAATAATTTGAGCACTGCTACTGCTCAAAATGCAGTTTCCAAAGTTAATTCCTCGCTGAAAGAGAAGAATCAAGGATTTAAATCCGCTTCCTGTATTTAACATCTTATTCTAACATCCGGAAAATATTCACACATATTGCTATTCACTTTTATGAAGTTGGCCTGTTACCAAGCATTGGGGAGTTTAGTCCATGCCCCAGCAGTCTGATCTATAGAATAATAGAACTATGGAATCTGATTTTTTTTTTTTTCTTTGCTGACCATTATGAGTTGTGATGAAGATTCAAAATCCTGCTGACTCTTTGGAGTTACCACCTACCCTCCATCTTCAAAGGGAACAAAACAAAGCACAACTCCGCAAGTTTTAGCTGTCACCATGGTTCACTGTTTACACTGCAGTGAGTAACTGGAGTGTTATTTTGTTTTGCAATGAGCTCTAATCTTCTGTTCATCTATTTATGAAGATCATTTTGAGCACATACTTCTTCAGCGATTGAACAGTACATATAACCTTTAGAATGTGACTTCTGGAATGTGTGTTAGTATAATACTGACTGAAAGTCATTTGTCCAACCAGCCAGTCAGATTATTCGTAGATCCTCTGAGAAGAGGGAAGAAGATGAAAGTCTTTCAATCATAAATGTAACACAACAACACCACCTTGTGTAACAATTAGAATCTTCTCTATTTTCTCATCAGCGTCTAATGCAATGGGGTTATGTGGTCTGGTTGTTGCTCATGTGAAGGTGTTCACACATAGCAAGACATTGGTTCCCCTGGCCTTACTCTAAATGTCAGGATAGGCCATCACTGGGGTGATCCCATACTCTCCCAACATCTCTACAACCCCACTGTCAGGGATATTACTTCAGTTGAGGAAAACATTTGTATGTAAGCTCAAAAGTTGCCAATGACTTAACTTTCCTTAAAAAGCAAAAAGTTATTAAAGTTGTTTAAGTTATTAAAGACATATTCTTTCTTTGATGAATTTAGAGGAGGTATCTGATTAAGCCCATGTGTGCCAGATTCCATGAGAGATGTTATGGGAGATGTAAATATTACACACACACACACACACACACACACACACACACACACACACAAAGCAAGCAAGCAAACAAAACCAGCCACTGCAGTTACAGAAAATTCAATCAGGCAGAGACAGGCATCCATACAGCTATCTAAAATAACATGCTTGGTGACTCTCTTACAGGATACCTTCAGCACTGCTCCATCATTTTACTAAGTCACTGGGTTTGACTCAGGCAAAGACACACTAAAAATAGGCTCTGTACCTCTGGGCATGGATGGAGGAGCCCATGATGTTACCCCACACGTCTTTAAGGGTCTGCAGCTGAGTCTGGATCATCTTCTGACCCTCCTTGTTGCTACTTCTCAAGGCCTGTTCCCCTTTGCCAATGGCCATGTTCAACTTAACTTCCCCTTCACCTTTCATCAGGAGAATTTCCTGTGAAGGAAGAATGAATAATCATCAGCAGGATTACTAAAACCTTCTGATGTGCTGTTTCCCATGAGAATCAAGCTAAGGCATACCTTACCTTAAAATTAAACAACAATGACAATATCAAACTCTGGACCCTATGGCCCTATAACACCTTACTTAAATATTAGAAGTCCGGGAGTCTGGAAGTCAGAGACAAACTCTGATTTAAGTTCCTGGAAAACTTTGGACCACAGCCTAGAAGTGGAACTTTATTGACTTTTGCATCAGAGTAAAGAGAAGTCATTTTGAAAAGGAAGGCACCCTTGTCCAAAACTTGACAGATCCCTATTTCCATTGCCTGGGTAATATCTGCCTTTCAAAGGAAACTTCACTGACTGCAGGCTGGTCTGTGGCCTCCTCTGTACTTCATTCACGGCCCCTCCATACAGGCTGCACTGAAAGTAACAATTTACAGGTTGATCTCTTCCACTAACTGGGAACTTCTAGAAAGCAAGAACTAATTTTTGTCTCCATATTCTAATCAACTTGCATGGCGCTTGGAGTAAAGTAGCTATTCACAATGTTTGCTAAAAATGTTTACTAATTTTTTTAAATTATTTTAAAGCTATTAGAACAAAAGTATTTCTTGACTGAAGAGAAAAACAATCCCTCCAAATCCTTTTTTTGCCCATTTTCTTCATTTTGCCCACATAATCCTGAGGAGGCTCACTGTTGAACGATGAGGACCTAACTCAAACACCTGCGTGTGTGCATGTGTGTGTGTGAATCACTCAGTCATGTCCGACCCTTTGTGACCCTACAGACTGTAGCCCACCAGGCTCCTCTATCCATAGGATTTCCCAGACAAAACTACTGGAGTGGGTAGCCATTCCCTTCTCCAGGGGATCTTCCCCACCCAGGGGTTAGACCCAGGTCTCTTGCATTGCAGGCAGATTCTTTACCATCTGAGCCACCAGGGACACCCCAAATACCGGTGAGTCTAATCCAGCAGTCTTCGGAAGGCCTCAGGCTGGCGCCCCACGTACCTGCACTTGTAACAGCCGTCTCTCCAAGGCGTCTTTGCTCCCCACGGTGCCCTCTGCACTGGCCAGTCTGTCCTGCATGTCCTTCACCCAGGACCACATGCTCTGCAGCGCCTCCTCCAAGGCCTCGTGCTCCTGCAGGGCCACCTGGCAGCTCCGGAGCTTCTCCTTGGTCATCCGGAGTAAATTCTGATAGCTCGTGAGGAGCTGGGAACACAGGCGGCTTTCTTTCCCAGCACCGTGGCCTTCTTCACTGAGAAGCTGCCCTCTCTGGGACAGCTTGTCCAGAGACTCTCTAAAGAAAACAGCGGGGGAAAAAATGAATTCTGACAGTCAGGAGCACAGGGGAGTGACACATGATTGCTGACACTGGAGCAGCCACCAGACCAGAGCTCACAGCTGACATGCCTTTCAGTAATGGTGCTGGGCCCCCTCAGAGGGCTGGCTACCTGGCTCTCCGTGGTTTATCTGAATGCAGTCACTTCCCATCTAGGGATCTCTTTCAGTCTGTGCTATGCCTGGATCCCAGCCCTCTGTATTGTCAGGGATTCACTTCAGGAAATGGCTCAGGCCTATCTCTCTGGGCTGATCCCTGACTCTTCTTCATTCCTAGTTAATGCTCTAATCATAAACAGCTCCCTGAAATTCCTCAAGCACTCCACCCTGCTGTATACACACAAAGACTCCTCCTTCATAACCACCCTTCAACTTCTGTTCTAAGAGGCCCTTCAAATCCCTTGTGCAGGGCTTACATCCCCAGGAAGCATGATGCTAACTCCCCTTCCGGTGCCCTCTTTCCGTCTTTCTCTCACCTCATACACCCTGCCTGTCTCCATCCACAAGGCTTTTACCTTCTAGAAGCCACGGCGATTACATTCATCTCATATCCCCAGCATCCAGCACAATGTTTGGCAGAGATAAAGTGCCAAAGAAAGCTTCTTTCAAAAGGCCATCTTATGAATACTGTGGGTTTTTTTTGTTGTATCTTGGGAACTCTGCTCATCTTAGTTTGAGGTTATGTTAATTAAGTCAAGGGAAAACTTAATTTTCTATGGCTGGGTTGGCTTTATACTGTTTTACAGATTTCTGAATCAGCATATCTCTCAGGAAATGCCTGGGATATCAGAAGGGAGACTGTAGATGCTATCACACAAGCTGTTGTGAATGTCAGAAAAAGGACAGGAAGCCCATTTCCTACCTTGTCTTTTTCTTTTTCTTGAGCAGCTATTATCTAAACAGAATCCTATGTGCTTCAGTGAGATATATAAGACTTAGATAACATTACCTATACTTTAAAATGCATCTCTTATACTTATAATACTGGGAAAGACTGAAGGTGGGAGAAGAAGGGGACAACAGAGGATGAGATGGTTGAATGGCATCACTGACTCAATTGACACTAGTTTGAGTAAGTTCCTGGAGTTGGTGATGGACAGGGAAGCCTGGCATGCTGCAGTCCATGGGTTGCAAAGAGTCAGACACGACTAAGTGACTGAACTGAACTGATCCTTGTAATATGCATGAAACATGAAGGTAAGATATGAAGATGGTTTAAACAATGACTTTAGTTAAATAATAATTCAAAAGGACAGATATCACATGTTACCAAATAGGCAATAAAAATCAGTGATTTTTAAGTCTGAGGTTCTTTTTAAAAATACAGGACATTCCCCCAAGATATGCAAAGTACTTGCAGAATATTATGATGAAAAAAAAAAAATCCAAAGGACTGGGAAGAGCAAGTGGCCAGCAAGTGAAAGGAGTCAGGTGACTCAGTTGGAGAAGCTGGGATACCAGCAGAGCACATTAGGATTGTCTAGAGAAGCTGCCAGGTGGAAAGAAGATGGGAGCAAATATATCTAAATTCCCAGCATCTGGTCCTGGAATATCAGAGTAACAGCTCAAGAATAATATCAAACGTTTAAAAGGAGGAGAGAAATAGGTCTGGCCATGTTATATTGTACCTAGACAAGAGTCAAGATTTTAAAAGTAAATAAAAAGCTATGTAATTTTAAGAAAGCTTTATGGTTAGAATAATGCTACTATTCTATTAATTTAGCAAATATTTCCTATTGTTGGCACTATACTAGGGATCATAAAGACCTGATGGTCCATGACCTTGAGAAATTCACCATTGGGTTGGGGTGAGTTTCAATTTATAATTGAATCACTATTGGGTTCAATTTATAAAAAACTGAAATTGAGCAGGACTCTGTGGTGCCTTCCCTTCTGTGTCCCTTGTCTCTTGTTTGTAGAAAAGCTGTAGTCTCCCAGGTCTCCCTGAGTCACAAAAGAGCAGGCTCAAGCAGTTAATAGTTAGGACAACACAGTCACAGAATCTTTAGCTTCTCCCTGAAGGATATAAATAACAAATCTGATTCACATTCTTGAGTTGTTTTGCAGCCACTAAAATGGCCACCAGAGGGAAAAAGCTAACTGCCCGGTAGCTCAGCTGTTAAAGAATCTGCCTGAAACACAGGAGACCCCAGTTCGCTTCCTGGGCTGGGAAGTTGCCCTGGCAAGGGAATAGGCTACCCACTCCAGTATTCCTGGGCCTCCCTGGTGGCTAAGATGGAAAGAATCCTCCTGCAGTGCAGGAAACCGGGGTTTGATCTCTGCATTGGGAAGATTCCCTGGAGAAGGAGATGGCAACCCACCCAGTATTCCTGCCTAGAGAATCCCAATGGACAGAGGAGCCTGGTGGGCTACAGTCCATGGGGTCACAGAGTTGCACACTACCGAGCGACTAAGCACAGCACATGATGGCCGGACTGTAGTCGTGACATAGACGCTCTGTCTTGAGCAGTACTGAGTATGTGGCTTGCACAACTCCAGGAACTGACTTCAAGGTACTGGTAACAAGCTGATCTTAGAACTGAAGATTGATTAACTGTGCTTAAAGCAATCAAGATGATGCTGACCAGACCACTAAACGACCAGTTTCAAGATGATTCTCAAAGCTAACTGCTCTGTTCTGCTGGTGGTCTCTGCCTGCCCACCCTTCAAGTTTTCCTTTAAAATCTGCTCTCTGATCAGCAGTGGGGATTGGTTCTTTGGGACATGAGTCCACCTTCTTGCCAGAATTTCCAGCTGCCTCAATAAAGCCATCTTTCCTTTTATTTAACACTTGTCTCTCACTCTTAGAGTCTTGAGTATGAGCAGCTTAGCCTGAATTCAGTAACAAAATCAACAACTTGTTTCACAGAGGTAGGACCAAAGGTTCACAGAGGTAGGACCAAAACAACGGTGAGACAGAGTTTTGGGCCAAGCTTCCCTCCCTTAGTGACAAGTGTTCTATCTTCCAGTGCAACAATTTCAATGAAGCAACTGAAAATGCCAGCGGTGTCATGTGAATTGAGGGAGCAAAGCCATGAAAGTGAAGTCCGAAGCACAGGCCAGAGAACTGCCTGAGAAGGAGCCGGAAACATCTGCTCAGTTGACAAGCAATGGGAAGCCAAATACTGCAATGAAGAAAGTGAATCTCTAGGGCAGTCAGACTTCATGACAATACCTTTTGCTTTACTAACAATATTATCAGCATATGGTGGATTGGAAATAATCCTGGAGGCTGAAGTGTGTGAAAAATATATGGAAATATATTGTTATTTTGTAAATGAAGGATATTTTAATAATCTCCTTATATCCTTATAATAACCTCTGGGAGGAAAATATATTTATTATTATTCTCCATGTTTAAAAGATAATATCAAGATATACAGGAAATGAATGGACTGTCCAATTCGTTGAACAAAGGGAGATATAACTGCAATGGAGGTCAGCTCTTTATCTCCAACCCAATACTCTCTCCAGATCACTCCACTGCCATGGAAACACTATACAATCATTTGTGTGCTAGATATAGAAACATAACCACCCCAACTAACCATCTCACCAGCCAACGAGCAACCCGAATAACCAACCAACCAACCAGACAAACAAGCATTTGCTAGTAAGAAAAGCTTCTATTCCACTTCTGCATCCTACCTTGCAGCCAATAGTTCTCCCAGAAACATTTCAATTTTATGGACTTCATTTTTCTTCTCAGGGATGTGTTGCTTACTCTCTCCTAAGTTTTCTGTACTTAATCTTCCTTCCATTTCATGGATCCATAAGTTCAGTTTTCTGTGCTGATCTTCAAAGCTAAAGAAAAGAACAAAACACGTTAGAGAAATTTTTATATGTTCACTATAATAAATGAATTATAATATTGAGGTCAACAATGTCTGTGGCAATTAAGATCTCATCGATTTTCAAGTAGAGTAGAAAATTTGACAATAATCCCATTCAAATAATCACTTATTTCAGTAGTAAAATGACAAATTCTGGACACTTTTCTTGAGATCCAAGCAGAAAAAGAAGCATTCTATCTTGATAATTATAGCTCGTAATTAAGATTACATTTCCATGCCTGTGTGCACTTAACTTTGCATCTTACTACAAAGACCCTGAATTGGGGCCAGTGGAAAAATGGGGCAGTGGAAGCCCTTAGAAAGGGAAGGAAAGTCATCTCTGGGTCTTTGTATCTTATGGGGATTTGAATATGGCACAAGACTCTAGGGTTCTCAAGTTTTAAAAAACAATGTAAATTCTCTAAGAAACCTTGACCAAAGTCAGGCAAATACCTCCAACCAAAAAAAGGCATTTTGATTATACTGACATCTTTCCTTTCTTAGCAACAGAATATTTTTTCTAATTTTTTATCCAGCCCTGTTGATACAGCTTCCTGATTGGAATCTTGACTCAGAGAAATATAATAAGTGTTTTCTGCCATAATTCCAACCTCACTGAAGTAGACACAGTGAGGAAAGGACTTGGATATTGAAAAATTGAGGTGTCAAAATTCTAATATCTAGAGTTATTGCCAAACAGACAAAAAGTACATACGTTTACATCATTCAAAATTATTAGTGAATGTAATTCTTTTCTTTTTCTCTATAGAAAATAAAGCCAAATGATACCATCAGAATTTGATCAATCAGTTATTGTCCTAGTATGAACATGTACTTAAAGTCAAAACATTATAATTTAAACTCACAATTTAAGATATTTTTTGTTTATTCCCAATGGCTCTTTACTTCAAATCACTGAAGAAATAGTCCGCGCATGATGAAATCTATACCTGTTGAAAAAACTTACCTCCCAAGTTCCAAAGCACAGTCTTGTAGAGCCTGCTTGTCTTTAAGGCACTGTTTCAGAAATGCTTGAAACTCTTCATTAGCTTTTGTAACTTGTTCCTGAATGCTACTGACAATTTGTTTAGATAAATGTGCATACAAAGTTTGTCCTTCTCGGGTCACCGCATCAAGCTTGCTCTGTCCATCACTGACCGAGTCCAGAATGTTCTGTTTCATGAAACAAAGGTAACACGAAGCATTTGCTATTATTCAAAGATCCTACTGCATAAGAGGATTAATTACAACTCTGACCTGAGAAAGTAAAGCAAGAGAAGAAAAACAGCCTGAAGGAAGAAGGCTTTTAATAAGCTTCAATGAGAATGATGTATACAATTGGATACAGTCAAGACTGAGAATGGAGGATGGTGCCAGCCAGTCACTGGGACCGCTGAGGACCAACTGCAAGCAACATCGAGCTGGAAAGAAGGATGTTCTCATCAAGGTCTGTTCTCAGTCCCTCTCCATTCTCATCATCTCAATCTGGTCCAGCCTCCACTTTTTCAAATGGTTAATGTGACATCTTTCAATTGGTTAATTGTCTCCACCCTGCCTCCTTGTCTGACCCACACTGCACACAAAATCCTGTGTTCAGATTCCTTCTTTTCTTGGTATGCACCTCTTCCTTGGAAGATCATATACATGGGCATGGCTTCAACTGAGCAAAAGAAGTCCAGAACCGCTATGCTGGTCTTGCCTCCACCTGAGCTTCACAGAGGCATTTGTGACTGTCACTCAGACTTTGCTTCATGGAGATCCTCTGCATTTCAAGCTTTAAAGAGCCCAGCTCCACATCTGAATTCACCATGCCTCCAGCAAAACCAGCTTCCTGTATTATAATGATCTTCCTCCCTGGCTGCTAATGAGTTATCTGCATAATTGCCATCACATCACCCATTAAGCCACAAAATCCTTATATTCCTCATTAATATTGTCCCCCATTAATTTGTAGAAAATATTTTGATAATACTTAACACAGTGCTTTGCTCAGATTAACCATTTGAAAAACTTGGCCAAAACTTAACTTGAACTTAGGCTCCTGACAATCATTCTTAATGTTGCTGCACAGTGGCCCTCCCTTATCGAAATTTATACAGTTTTCATTGTCTGTCACACCTTTAAAACCTACAATATATATTGCTTTTACTTGAATATATCCTAGCTCCAAATTCAGATGCTAGGTTATTAAAAAAACACAAGCCATGTCTTCTGTTTAAAACCTCTTCATGACAATGATATAAAGTAGATACAATTATTTATGCTTTTACTGCCATAAAAACTAAAATTAGGTTTAGTTCTGAGTGATTGCCAAAGAATGAGTAATAGACTAAAAAAGAGAGGAATGGGATCTAGAAATTATGAAATTTTAACTTTTTTAAAAATGTATATATTTCAATATTTATATATTTTCAAGGGGTAATTGCTTTACAATATTGGTTTGATTTCTGCCTTACATCAACATGAATGAAATTCTAACATTTTTATCAACTTACTTTTCATACTTCCTATCTCTTTCTGACCCAAGAAATCTAATTCTGTTAGGGAAGAAGAAAAGTTAGAAGAAAATAAGGTTTGGGGAAATAGATGATTTAGGTCTGACCTGAAGTCACTTGAAGGCAACTTAGGAAAAAGTAGTGATGGCAGCCCACTTCAGTTCTCTTGCCTGGAAAATCCCATGGACGGAGGAGCCTGGTAGGCTGCAGTCCATGGAGTTGCTAAGAGTCGGGCACAACTGAGCAACTTCACTTTCACTTTTCACTTTCATGCATTGGGAGAAGGAAATGGCAACCCACTCCAATGTTCTTGCCTGGAGAATCCCAGGGATGGGGGAGCCTGGTGGGCTGCCATCTATGGGGTTACGCAGAGTCAGACACGACTGAAGCGACTTAGCAGCAGCAGCAGCAGCACCAGCTTGCATACCTGAAGATCATGGAGCTTTGCCTCCAGAACCTTGCTGTCCCCAGTTCTATCTGATGATTCCTTTGCTGCTGCCTTTATTCCAGAAAACCATTCTTGGAATTCCTGCATAGACTCTATGGAAAGTAACAAAAATAAGGAACACATAGAAAACATTGAAAGAGCTTCCAGGATGACCATAATGAATTAATTCTGGTGATCAGCCCATTACATCCTGCCTTACAATATGTTCCAGAAAGAAAACTGTACTAATAATAGTATAGAATATCATACAGTAAGACCTACAACCATGATTTCTCATGGTAGAACTGAGAAATTATCTCAGATGTAAGACTGAAAAGAAATTTGTATTCCTGACATATTTGATTTCCCACTGTGTTTTTTTTTTTTTGTCTTGGTGAAGAAAGATAATTGCTTGACTATGTAAGAGTGAGCAATGCTCTTGAGGTGTTAAAGCCATTTCTATGGCAAAGGGAGGAACCATCTCCCCTGCCCACCATGCTGACTTAAAGCGTCACACATTGACACCAAGGCAGAGACACAGCAGTGCTGGAGGCCGAGTTAGGACATAAATGACCAACAGTTCCCTGAATTACATGCCTGCTGTTTTATAGGCTCTCCTAATATCCAAGTTTATTGTGTCATTTCCTCATAGCAGTGGGAGTCATTTTCCACACAAAGGAGCTCTACTTGGAAAATCCGCATTAAGTTCAGATTCATCAAGATGGCGGATTCCTACTTAGGGAGAAAGAAGAAGAATCCTGCCAACAGTGAGAGCCCAACCACAATAATTTTATTGCTCAAATCTCAACGCAGACACAAATTTAAAATGCTACTCTTGTGGAAAGTTTTCTGGCCGTTTCTAGGCAGCGTTTGGTTTGGACTATGTCTTGTAAACAAACTACTCATGCTAAGGCCTGTCGGAACTCACCATTGAAGTGTTTTTCCAGAGAATCCTGAAGGCTGGCCTGTGTCTTGGAGCAGGACTGGCTCACAGCCTCATGTCTCTTTATCAGCCCCGTCATCGCACTGCCCAGGCTCCCCAGCTCCACTGAATGGTACTTGCGGCACAAGCTATTGAGATTTTCCTGGGTCGTACTGATGTTGCTTTGCTGACTCTGAAGTTCTTTTTGTATGTCCTAAGAATAAAAGTATGCCATGAAGGATATTCATTACATTCAAGAGAAATATCTCATCTACCACACTCTGGAATGTTTTTTGGAAAGTGACGTTGTTGAAATCCACTCAATAATATATACAATTTTGTCTACACCTGTAAACAGCTGTTGAGAGATAGGTAGGACTTGGGTTATAGTCTAGGATTTAAAACAAACTGAAAAGATCTTCTGTGGATTCCAGCCCAGAATCTTGGGTTTAGTTAATTGATTAGAAACTATTAATAGAGTCAGCCTCCTGCATTCACATTTTCCCCTGGGTTACGTGGCCTTTGTTTTAGGATCACAGGCCACACCAAAAGCACCAGTAGCAAAATTTAGAAGTATATGTCCTTAGTCTCAAGAACAGTAAGAAAATATGCTAAAAGAGCACAAACTACATATATCGTTTTCCCAACCATTTTAAAAACGTAGATCCTTCTCAGTATGAAAGCAGTCATGCTGACCGATAAAAATAATTCAGTGATGAAGAACTATTAGGCATTCAAGTTTGAAAACTTGTAGAAATTCAAACAGTTCTTCTATAGGCTCCCACCTTTTTACTGAAAAATATGTATTATATATTAACAAGTATTTTTGAGCAGGCCCTATAGCAATGCATGCTTTCCATTTTTAGAGCATTCGTGTTTAGTTTCTGACCACCTGCATTCAATTCTCCATCTGTTACTTTGCTGTCTCCTATATCATGAATTAGTTGGTTTGCTGCTAATATGGGTAACAGAACAGAGGTTACATTTTTATTACCGTCACTGAAAAGCAGGAGAATTAATATTACTATTGAAAGGTAAAGGCTTAGTAATAGTTTATGACTTACCTTCACTTTTTTCAACGCTTCACAAGTCTCAGTTTGGGCACAGTTCATCAGTGATTCTTCTAATTTTGTCAGCCAGGTTGCCGTGTCATTAATAAACTTCTCCACTTGTGCACTCTGAGTAGTGAACTCTTTCAAGGTTCCTTTTGCTTCTTCAGTAATTTCTTTGGCATGCTCCAGTTTCTGCCTTAAGTCAGCTTCTATAAACTAAAACATAAAGTGAGATTTCATTAAAATCTGTAAAGACCAGAGCCCTTGTTCAGTAGGGATTCCGTTCATGTGCAGCTTAACAGTAAAAATCAGAGAAGCCTCACCAAGGATGCTAATTCAACTTTTTTAAGAGGAAAATCAGTGGTTTCAAGTTGCCAAATATCTTGAGTAATGGGGAAATGGAAAGAGTGAGGATTATAGTTAATACTGGGTTTTTAAAGTGGAAGTTTTGACTGAGATTCCAGGAAATCCACAAGATCTCATTTCAAAACAGAACTAGACCTACACAGAGTTACCAAGTTGGCGACTGAAAACCTGCTCTTCATTCTCCCAGGGAAACACATATTTTTCACCCTGAGGTAGCTACTACTTTGAACAAACACCACTTTGGGATTCTATCATGAAACAATGTCATTTTTGTCTCCCGTTTAAAATATTCACTGAAGTTAATTCTTCTCTCCTCCCCAGATGACTGATTTTGGGAAGCCCTGGACTTTCCCACACATAACAATAAAAGGATTTATAATCCTGGTCAACTGCAAAGCGGTTTCAACTCCACACTGAGAACATCCAGGCTGATTTAATAATCAAAACTTTGAAGGTAAACTTAGAGATTCTTTTTCTTATCCTCTGCTCAGACCTGCTGCAAACATGAAGCCTCCAGAGGAAAAAGGGGCCAAGTGCCTTTTTTTCACCTTTCTTCCTACTCCCCCACTTTCAACAGCCTTTGACACCTGCAGGCTTGGACAGGCAGGACAGTGGTGAGCACCACTGGGAGCTGGCCTCTCTGCTTTCTGGGCTGGGTGAGTTCACATTCATTCCTGTCACAGGCCTCGTGTGTGGGGCTTTCTGAGGCTCCCCTCACTGCTGCCCCTCCTACTGAAGTTCCCCAGAGACAGGCAACACATTCCTCTCAAGTTCTTTACTTCCTCCTTGTGCAGCCTTACGGCATCTCTAAATCCCTGCTGGAGGCCTGTTCATCACCCAGAAAGCCTCTTAAGCCTGCAGAAAGCCTCTGCAGGACCCTGAGATGCCCACACCGAAGCTCTTCTCTTACCTTTCCTTTCATCATTCACTTCCGGGCCAGAGGTCACACACTGGCATTTCACCCCAGATGACTCTGAGATGTAGGCCACTCAAAACAATCATGTATCCTTGGCAAACACATCAGCAGTCAGCCAGCCTGTCTCCCACCCTTAATGTTTTTTGTGGGGGATTAGATACTAGTCTCCTGTGTCTGCCAACCGCACAGGGCACGTGTCATGCTCTCCAGACAGTATCACTGAAATCCTTTCTGTTTTGAGGTAAGGTGCAGGGACCTCCACATTTCCTCCATGGGCATGGGTAGGAGTGTGTGTGTGTGCATGTGTGTGTGAAAGAGAGTGAAAGAGAGAAACAGGGCACAACAGTAGCTCTCTCAAAAAACCCTGCCTCCATCTTCACTCTGCCAAAATCCAACTGTCGTCCATTTATGCCCTTGATGAGCACAAGCTCTCCTATTTAATTTTGCTGATTATTAGCACCCCTTTTGCCTATTCTTGCTTCAGGTGAAGCATCTAACCTTCTGGTACAAGTATATCATCCACCGATATAACTAACTGATAGATAAACAGTCTTGGGCCAGAGCAAAAGTACAGGTGATCAAACAAGATTGATCGGTTAGTAAGAAACAGTAGATAAAGGAGAAAGGCAATATAAGAAGAGAGAAAATATAGAGAAAATGAAAGCAGCAACAAATAGCTTAAAGTAATGAGTTAGAACTCCTGGCCCTGAGAACTGGTGCTGGCTGTGCCCAAGCTCCCTCACTGAAGCACCCCCGGTTCCTGGTCAAACCCTGTCTGCCTGGCCTGCCTCCAGTACCTGTGGATTTATGCCATCTAAAGAGCCTTGTGGAATGAAGGGAGACATTGTGATGGTAATCCCTCCAAATGCAATTATTCAGTAAGAAGGATTAGAAAAATATGAATTAGGATATCAATATTCATAAATATGTCTGTCTAGACTTAAAATTGTCCTTGAGGAAAGCTGAATGCTATGACTTCCAAAATTTAGTAAGGGAAAAAAGAACTAATCTTATTATAATATTTGGGTTGGAACTAGCACCAGGAATTCTAAAGATGCTGTATTTTGACTCTCATGTCTGATAAGGTCCATGTGTCTGCTTGGAATTATGACAATGATAACAATAAGAATATACACACACATACACATATACATGCACTTATAAATAAATACATAGAATGTGTATATATACACACACACATATATACACACACACTTTTTTGAGGATTTATATTAATAGTATATAGAGTTATCACAAACTTGATGGAGCGCTTACCTGAAGGTCTGGAGGTGTTTCTGGATTTTTAGTTAATTCTTTAAGATCATTAACTTTGGAACGAAGTTCTTCTAATCTCAATGTTTTCTTTTTAACTTCAGACTGCCAGGTAAAAGACAAAGGGGAAAAACATAACTTATCAACTAATTACATGTCGTAAACAACTAAAGACATGTTTTACTTGGCATTTCATAATTTCAAGCATTAACTCTGTCAAAAAGACCCAACTTTAACCCAGGGTAAAAAAACAAAAAACAAAATTCTGCTCCATTTTCTGAGGATTCTCATTATTTGTGAATGTGGAAAAATATCATCATTAACTTTCACTGGGAATGTAAGGGAGTATGCAGAACTTTCTTCCCACCCTCTTTTATTGGGGAAAATAAAAACTTCTGGAAAAAATTAAACACTAACCGAAAGTCTTGAGTCAGTGGGAATTTTCAGCAGACTAACTGTCGTTTACTTATTAGCATTAATATCACTGGCTACTATGGCAGCATTTAAGTCTTAGGGAAGCATTTCAAAACAAATACACATCAGGAGTGCCTCTTTATTACTGCAGACTATATGAAATATAGTATGCATTACAGTATGTATTACATATATATAATGTAATATAATATGTATAATATATGTAATACAGTCTACAGTATTTGAAGAAATACTTCGATTAGAAATTTCAAGGGTATTTAAAACAGAATTCAGGTTAATTAGGAATTGACATCTAACATTCTGCCTTTTGCCTTCTTTTGTTCCCTCCCATCAACACTAACACAAGAAGAAAAAAGAATAACCAGAGAATCATTATGGAACAAATTAGATGCTTGGAAACCTCAATATTTATCTGGACCCACGAAAGTGAAAGTATTATCCGCTCAGTCGTGTCCGATTCTTTGCGATCCCGTGGACTGTAGCCTGTCAGACTCCACTCTCCATGGAATTCTCCATGGACCCATGAAGGAACATTTAGTAAAGTGTCCCTTTCAACTGAAATGTGGTATTGCGGTGCTTTGTAGATACTAACAAACCTCCTGATGTCTTCAATCTAGAAAGCAGTTTCCTCACCCAGGAAGAAATTTCCTGTCAGGCCCACTGGCCTTCCCCAGGAGCAGCCTGGGCAATTAAGGGGTCACACATACACAGCTCCCCTTCATTTCCTGCATTGCAGCAACGAAACTGTTAGGCATGGAGCTGAATCCAGTTCACTAATCTTATTAACTGGTGCACCACAGAGAGCAACATAAAAAACTGATCTCTGTGAGTGATCAGATCTGACTTTGTGAATGTGGCTGACACCCACTGGCTCCTTGTATCCCAGAGGTGAGCAGCAGGAGCATCCTCCAGACGCGTTGAACAACTGGCCCAGACTTACAGCACTGACCACCATTTTGAGCTACAACATGATGCCATAGCACGAGGAGCTGGAAGTACCATGTGGTTGCACATATTCTGCAGTATTTTCATCGTATAATGAATGTCAGTTACTTCAGAACTGAGATAATTGCTGAAAAGTAATGAGGAAGTGATAAGTTTTAAAAATTTATTGCTTTCATTTTTAATACAGTGTCTTTACTAATATCAGTTCAGTTCAGTCATTCAGTTGTGTCTAACTCTTTGTGACTCCATGGACTGCAGCATGCCAGGCTTCCCTGTCCATCACCAACCACCGGAGCCTACTTAAACTCACGTCCATCATGTCGGTGATGCCATCCAAGCATCTCATCTTCTGTCGTCCCCTTCTCCTCCTGCCCTCAATCTTTCCCAGCATCAGAGTCTTTTCCAATGAGTCAGTTCTTTGCATCAGGTGGCCAAAGTATAGGAGTTTCAGCTTCAGCATCAGTCCTTCCAATGAACATTCAGGACTGATCTCCTTTAGGATAGATTGGTTGTATCTCCTTGCAGTTCAAGGGACTCTCAAGAGTCTTCTCCAGCACCATAGTTCAAAAGCATCAATTCTTCAGTGCTCAGCTTTCTTCATAGTCCAACTCTCACATCCATACATGACCACTGGAAAAACCATAGCCTTGACTAGATGAACCTTTGTTGGCAAAGTAATGTCTCTGCTTTTTAATATTCCATCTAGGTTGGTCATAACTTTTCTTCCAAGGAGCAAATGTCTGTTAATTTCATGGCTGCAGTCACCATCTGCAGTGAATTTGGAGCCCAAGAAAAGAAAGTTTCTCACTGTTTCCATTGTTTCCCCATCTATTTGCCATGAAGTGATGGGGCCAGATGCTATGATCTTTGTTTTCTGAACGTTGAGTTTTAAGCCAGCTTTTTCACTCTCCTCTTTCACTTTCATGAAGAAGCTCTTTAGTTCTTCCCTTTCTCCCATAAGGGTGGTGTCATCCGCATATCTGAGGTTGATATAGCTATTTACAATTTAATTTTTTATATTTATTTATTCGGCAGCATGGTCATCTTAAGTGCTGCACATGAGATCTTTGTTGCATCATGTAGAATCTTTCCTTGTGGTGCATGGACTCTCTAGTTGTGGCCTGAAGGCTCACTAATTGCAGCATATGGGCTCCAGAACACTCAGGCTCAGTAGTTGCGGCTCTCGGGCTTAGCTGCTCTGCAGCATTTGGGATCTTATAATAGTTCTCCGATTAGGGATCAAACCCATGTCTCCTGCATTGCAAGGCGGAACCTTAACTGCTGGACCAGCAGAGAAGTCCCTAAACTTAATTTTAAATAATGATTGTGTTTAGCACTTGCAAAGTTCCTGAAAATGTAACAATTGACTTTTGTGAGCTGGTGCAAGCTGTACTCTAGCACACACCACTGTCTGAGCTGTTATGTTAATTTAACATCAAAGATAACACCTAAACAGGCTGTGCGATCCCTCTCCTGACTGTACTTTTAGTCTGAATAATTTGTTCTTATTTGTTTGATTTTAGAAACAGGGATAATCTATAGCATGTTCTTGGGGTCAAAGACAGGTGATAACTTAGGACATACAGATGATTCAGCTACATTGCATTCAGACTGCAGTCACCTTTTCAGGTGTCTGTGAAGGTCCAACCATGTGCCAGGCCCTGGGCTGGAGCCCTGAAGACAGAATGCGAACAGTCTCTTCTCTCACCAAGGGCGCAGTCAGTCCCATGCTTTGTGAGACAGGTTACCTCTGATTACTCTATTTCCTCTTACCTTGCTTTATTTTTCATCATGGCCCAGTTACTGCTTGACAGTTTACATATGATATATGATGTAATGCAGATACTGTGAATACCATGAGGGTAGTAACTTTGTTTTAGTAGTAAATTCTCAATGTCTAAAACAGTGCTTGTCATATTTTAGGTGCTCATTGGGAATCTGATGAAAGGATGAATACATGAATGCAAGAAATGGGAATAAAATGAGTTATTAAATTGATCACCAGAACTTTAGAAGCCTACTTTCCATGGAAGCCTGTGACACTCCAGTCTCCACTTCTCTTCTATTTCTGAAAAGCTAGTGGAAGAATCTAGCACCTAACATAAGTGGTCGGGGTGTGGTGACTGTTCAGTTAACATTTTGTTTGAATAAAGAAAGAATACATAATAAATATTATTAGGTTATGAACACTTTCCATTTGATTCTCTGATAGGAAGGTGCCATAATCTCAGAAGAATGGGACAAAATATAGATTCGATGAATCTTTACTAGTCTATTAATACTTTAAGTAAAAGAGCCTCAGTTAAGAAGTGGTAAAGACACACAGAAGAAAACACCTCTCGTATCAGTAGTCTGTTCAACATTCAAGTAAAAGAATATGATAATTAAGAGTTTTATTACACTCATATTTGTCTTAAAAGGAAGAATTAGCTTTATTTTTCTCCCCAGTGGTCTGTTTTCTTTTTTAAAAAATTGAAGTACAGTTGACTTACAATGTCATGTTACTTCAAGTGTACAGCAAAGTGATTCAGTTGTACATACATATGTATCTATTTTTCAGATTACTTTCTCATATAGGTTGTTACAGAATATTGAGTATAGTAGGTGTCCTGAAAGCAATTACAAAAGACAATTTTTTCATATTCTCGTCAATGATGGACCACGAGCTCACATAGGAAGGTTGCAGTCATTTTACCTCAAATTCTTTCAGGAATTCTTCTGCTCTAAGGCTGTCATTCAGGTTGCTGATGCTTTCGGTCATCTGTGGAACAGAATGGTTTGACCATCCGTCGATCTCATCTTTACTTGTAAGTACATCATCCCAGATAGACAGGCTTACCCTCAACCTGTCCATGCTCTCCTCAATCTTCTCTGATATCTGGGACAGAAAAGAAAGACCTTATCATTAAATCCAAGGCTTTAAGATGCTCTCTGGCCACTGAAGTAGTAAATCTGCCTATTCCGACAGAAAAACAAAGTTTTATGAAAATTTTTTGTTGTTGTTTTTGTTATTGTTACTTGCAATGCTGAGATATAAAAATATGCATAATTAGACTTGGATATATTTATAGAATAAGTAAATACATAAGACAGCAACCAACTCTGCATGGTTAAAGTGTTCCTGTTTAACAATTTAACAATTCTTGTCATACTAAGAATGCCATTTTATTTTATTTTTTATTTTTTGGCCGTGCCATGCGACATACAGGATCTTAATTCTCTATAGTGATAAAACTCATGCCCCTTGTATTGGAAGTGCAGAGTCTTAACCCTGGGACCACCAGGGAAGTCCTAAGAATGCCATTTTTTAAAAGTGTAGGCAGATAAAGTTTTCCCAAGTCCCTAAATTATCTCATTATAATATGCAAATATCAATATCTAACTTCGGTAATTTAGCTTAAGTGAAGGAATCCACTGTAACTTAAACTTATGAACCTAGATACTAAAATAAGAGGGCAGGGGTAACAGAATCACAGGATTTATGTGCTGGAAAACAATGTAATACATGTAGATTGAGATGTAGAGCTCCAGAGAAATCAAGTATCTTCTTGTATAACACAGGCACACAGCTAACAAATAACAGAGCAAGAACTAAAAGCCAAGGATGTAAATTCCAGTGGTTTTCAATGCACAATTACAGTCTTATTACTTTATTTTATATTACAGTTTAATATCCTGAAAGATGTTTAAAAATTATTCTTCTATTTTATCCATGATCCCAGAGTATGTAAAAGAAAAACAAAGTTATTAATATGTTATGACTGAAGCTATCATGTGAAATTCTAGAAAATCTGCCAATAAGTTTTAACAAAACAAATAAATTTTTAACTATGTATAAATTCTATGTAAACTATTTTCCTTTAGAGCATGATTTTGAATTTAGTATTAAAAGTTAACAATGAAAGTCACATTTCTAAATTATCCTTTTGCCCAAAAATGTGATTGAAAAATGTAAATATTTAAATTATTCATCTTCCCCCAGTGGCTCAGCAGTAAAGAATCTGCCTGCAATGCAGGAGTCCCGGCTTCAATCCCTGGGTTGGAAAGATCCTCTGGAGGAAGGCATGGCAACCCACTCCAGTATTCTTGCTTGGCAAATCCCATGGCCAGAGGAGCCTGGCGGGCTACAGTGCATAGGGTCACAGAGTCGGACACGACTGAAATGACCACGCACGCAAACTGTTCATAGAATCACAGAGGATGAGCTTACATCTAGCCATTTGTCCACTGTGCTTTCCAGGTCTGTTTTCACCACGATGAAATCACCACTGTGAATTTTTTTCAGCTCAGACAGCAACTGTTTTCCTTTACTGGTAAAGTTATCCAAATCTTTCTGTTTATTACACATTTCATTCTTGGCAGCTTCATGCTGTGGACATAAATGTTTCCTTAGTTAATAAAACAGCCAGTAATAAGTCAAGTATTTAGAATCATTTGTCTTTAAAAAATTTAATTTGTGGTTGACCTTAAGCAGAAACCAGTGGTAATAATGAAAAAAATATATAATTTTCTTGAATTGCGATGATCCTAGGATATAAGTATTCATAAAAAATAAAGGTTGAGCTTGTCAGCATGAATTAGCTATCTCTAAATATACTCATTGGAAAAGACTGATGCTGGGAGGGATTGGGGGCAGGAGGAGAAGGGGACAACAGAGGATGAGATGGCTGGATGGCATCACTGACTCGATGGATGTGAGCCTGAGTGAACTCTGGGAGGTGGTGATGGACTGAGTGACTGAACTGAACTGAACTGAACTGAAATATACTGTCAAGAGTCAAAAAGAGTATGAGTAAACAACAAATCTACTGAAAAGTCTAAAAAATACAATATGTCTAAATACATTGTGAATTATTACCTTTGATAAAGCCCACTTAAGGTCTTCCTGATCTTTTACAGTAGTTTTGGTTGCAATCACATTGCTGGCACTTTCTAGGACTTTTGTTATGGCTGACTTCAAATTCTGATACTCTCTCATTAAATCAATAAGTCCACAGCATTGACCCTGGCTGTAATAATGAAGAAAATACATCATTTATTGTCACATATCAGTATCGGGAAGAGTTCCCTATGATTGACTTGATACATAACTGCACTGCTGTATTTTGATGAGTGCTGGAATGAAGGGAAAACCATATTTTTACTGAACTGAGGCCAAAAGCATTCTGGTCAGTCGGACAACTCTAGTGTCCAAAATGGTCTCCACGAATGAAGAATCCACACAGCCATTAGCCATAGACATTAAAACAAAGTCTGCTAAATTAAAAAAAAATTTCTTCAAATGAACTTACTTACAAAACAGAAAGAAACTCACAGAAAACGAATTTAAGGTTGCTGGGGGAAGGGATAGTTAGGGTGTTTGGGAAGGTCATGTACACACTGCTATATTCAAAACTGATAATCAGCAAGCACCTATTGTATAGCACGTGGAACTCTACTCGATGTTTTGTGGAAGCCTGGATGGGAAGAGGGTTGGGGGACAATGGATACATGTGTATGTACGGCTGAGTCCCTTCGCTGTTCACCGGAAACTATCACAACATTGTTAATCTGCTATGCCCCAATATGAAATAAAAATATTTAGGTTTGAAAAAAAGCTTATAGTCTAGTAAGGAGCTCAGACATCGATAAAATAATTCCAAAAAGTGAAAAAAAATTTTTTTCCATGATTTAGTTACTTCATAGTTATATGTTGTAGGGAAGAAAACCCATCTGCCTCCCTGCCACAAAAAACAAAACAAAGAAAATATACTGCTCAATAATTAAAGTTCACATGAGATTTTCTTTTCTATTTAAATTATGCAAATTTTCATTGACTATGAGTCCCCTGAGAACGGCTAAAATATGAAATAGTTTTTGTTTAAAAGACTAAAATGCCTTTGAGCAAACAATTCTTCATCCAGGTATTTTTCCAAAGAAAAAGGTGTGCACTAAGATTTGGGTACAATTCTATTCTCTACAACATTATTTATAATAGGAGAAAAATTAGAAATAACCCCAAAGTTAAAAACGGGCCAATAACTGAATAAATTGTGATACATTCTTGTGATTGAATACCATGCAACCTCTACCAAATCACAATTTAGAGAATGTTTAATAACACAGAATAAAGTTCGTGCAGCAGGATTATATTTTTTAAAGTCGACATTAATAGTCTACAGTATAATAAAAAATTATGTACACATAAAAAAATAAATGTTTACAGTTGCTTTTGTAGTAATTCAAACTGGGAAGATCCCAAATATCTATCAACTGGTGAAAAAATCAACTTCAGTACACTTAGTAAATGGAATATCACTCAGCTGTTAAAAAAAAAGAATGCACTTTGTGGATACATGTCACAATGTACTTGTGCTCAGTAAAAGAAGGTATTTGACTAAGTGTGGTAAAAACTGATGTACACACGAAAAGTGAGCATGAGTGTTTAGAGATGCTTTATTTATAGTCATTCAGACTGGAAAGAATCCATTTATGTGTGATTCTAAGAAAGAAGACACTACAGAGACAGACGTCTGATCAACAGTTGCCAGGGGTTGGAAGCGAGGAAGGACTGATCACAATGAGACACGAGGGCATTTTTCAGGTGGTGCAACTCTTACTACTTAATAGTTGTAACATTTATGCAACTATATGAGTTTGTTAAACTCTTATAGTTTAAGGGTATACACTTAGGGTGAATTTTACTGTATGTAAATCATATGTCAATTATAAACAAATGTAACAAAACAAAAAAAGAAAATCAGTGGTAAAGACTCTCCTACTGGTACCCTGTAAACGCTGACAATTCTTACTTCCTAGTATCGAATTTTACATGCAATTGCTGTCTCAAGAAAACTTCCTCAATAAAATTCTGTAGGACTAAATTTTTAATGTTATTAAAGAGAGAGCGAATACCTAAGATGGCAAAAGATATTAAACTCTTGATCAGACCAACTCAAATCAACGGGCAATGGCCCCATGTCACAAAATAAATAGGAAGTTAAAAACAAAAACTGAGAAGTTTTTTACTTACTTTTCATGAATTAGTTTTTTGGTATCATCCCAGGTGACCTCTAAGCGGTTTATCTCCTTGTCAACCTCAGGTGCAAAGGCTACATCTTTCTGAGCAATTTGCTTAGCTTTATCTTTCAACCAACATAATTCATGCTCATGAGAATTCAATTCATCTTCTAACTGATTGAAGACTCTCAACCTGCAAATTAAAATGTTATTTTACTATTAGTTTACTACAAGTGTTGAACTACTATTTCCTTTCTGTAAATAAGGGCTACCCTGGTGGCTCAGACAGTAAAGAATCCACTTGCAATGCAGGAGACCTGGGTTTGATCCCTGGGTTGGGAAGATCCCCTGGAGAAGGGATAGGTTAACCACTCCAGTGTTCTGGTCTGGAGAATTCCTCTCAAGGACAGAGGAGCCTTGCAGGCTAAGTCCATGGAGTCACAAAGAGTTGGACACAACTGAGTGACTTTCACTTTCATAAATAAAGCATGCATATCAATAGCTAGGAAAGCTTTTAACACAGCAATTTATGTATATCAATGAATAAAGATGCTTTTACGGTTAATTTTGCATAAGTCAGACTGTAACTTAGAAAACATTTGAAGTCATTTTTACCACTGACCTTCAAACTTCTATTAAGTTTGTATTCTTTTTCTATTTTCTTTTGATGATATAAGAATTTCAAGACCAGGGCCAACATTTGAGGTTAAGTAGTTGAGTACGTATCACAAGGTCATTGGTAAGAAATTCTTCCATGCTGTGAGGTTTGATTCATATTAAAGTAATATTTAAAAATCACAGTCATTTCACTCAAAATAAAAATAGTTTTACTGAGCTTTACAATAAGTATGTTTTTAAAACTTTACCTATCTTTTTTTTTTTTTTAAGATTACCATAGAAAGGGTTTTTTTGGTCCTTAATATTTGAGTATTTGTAAAAAGTGCCCACGGAGAGGCAGCCATTGACTCTTTTAATTTTTGCAGTTTGGTATAGAGATGATTGTGTGCATTATCCCATTTAATTCCCCAAACAAAGTGGATAGGAACAGGTATTATCAATAGTCCCATTTCATAAGAAGATTTGTTCAAGGTCACCCAGTAATACCTAGGCATGGCATGACTGGAATTTAAAAAACTACCTAGTCCAGGCAACATTTTCCGTAGCCTCTGTACAACTTTGGTGAGTTTAGCGTTGTGTGTACTGAGGTGGCCCTTGAACCCAACCCAGGGCAACTTTAGCAGTTTCAGGATCTCCCGGTCAGCTTGGCCTGAGCAGGCTAGGGAGGGTCCTGCAGCACCAATCTTATTGCACATTTCCTGGGTGAACTCTTGGCTCCTTTGTCACACTTGGCTCTTCCTTCTATCCCTACTCTGGAGGCCATTTTTCCTTTCCAAATCTTATTTCCTTTTGTAAATTTTTTGTTAAAATAGTCAGATAGCTTATTGCCCATGAGGAATACAACCTCAGTAGCCATTATCACCTAAAAAACACCTTTAGCTTAATGTTTGATTCTGGTTAAAAGGAAGCAAATGGCAATGATCTTGACAGGGTCGATCTAATCCTTATCAATTATGGATGTCTTGGTATGACTCATCCCTGCTGTTTCTTTGCCCCCTGAAAAAATGGAAGAGAAAGTGATGCTGAGATGAGTGGGAGAAGTTCTAATAAGAAGGAAAAAAAGGATTGCAAGGAAGCCTATAGTAAAATATTGCTTAGAAAATTTACTGTAAAAACATACCTTTGACATCTTAGCTTCTCTATTAAACTTTTCTGACAAAACAACAAACTTTGCTTACATCTACTTCTCTGCCTTCTCCACACTTCTAAGCAAACTGTTAAAAGTAGCTGGGGAGAACCACCTTGTCAGGCTGATTGGTTCCACTTTAAGTGAACAAATATAAATCTCAAATGGCAGCATATCACTTACCAAGTGCCAGAGGCTTCCCTTCCATTTCTCGCCGCATTTTCTACCCACAGTTTCCTATCACTCACTGTCAACTAATGAATTCACTCCAGTACTTTCTCATAGTACTGGAAAAATTCCCTCATATTTTTCCACCAGAAATACAAATCCATTTCACTTCCTTTCTCCTCAGCTTGTCATTCTTGCTAACGAAGATGAGTCCCTTCTTCTATCAGCTAAAAACTGCTTAAAAATAGATAATATGATCAATATACTCTATTGTAAATAAGATCTCAAAATGGCTTATATATAGCTCTTAGGAAAGTCCTTAAGGAAAACGAAGACATTTTAGTACTTCTTAAGTGCTAAAATAGTCATTAATTTTATCCTACGGTGGCTAAGCCAGTAAAGAATCTGCATCCGAATCAAGAGACCTGGGTTCGATCCCTGGGTTGGGAAGATCCTCTGGAGAAGGGAATGGCTACCCACTCCAGTATTCTTGCCTGGAGAATTCCATGGACAGAGAAGCCTGCCAGGCTACAATCCATGGGGTTGCAAAGAGTCAGACACGACTGAGTGACTTTCATTCACTCATTCACATATATGCAAGCCCTGTGGCATGTGGGAATCTTAGTTGCCCGACCAGGAATCAATCTGTGTCCCCTGCAGTGGAAGTGTGGAGTCTTAACCACTGGGCCACCGGGGAGGTCCCCTCAAAATATTTTAGAAACAAGTAACTAAACATGGTACTATTATAGTTTTGCACAAGAGTTAATTCCAGAACAAATGAAAAGCAAAGGAATTAACTCTTGGCAACCGACTTCCAGGCAGTTGCCATTCACCTCTGTTGAAGCGCTTGTCGGGTTAGATCTTTCAGCCTCTCTCTGTCAGTCCTTTCTTCGATGTCCTCAATGCTTTTCAGCAGCTCCTCTTTCTGATCTCGGAAGGCCTTCTTCAATACTGCCAGGGCATCCGCCTCACTCTGCTTGGTTCCCAGAAGGTTCTGGATCCTCTCTAATTCCACGCTGAGGTGATCTGAGGTGGCTCTGCAGGATGTTCTCTGCTCAGAACCTCCACTTTTGAGATGGTACTGGGCTTTGGTAAGAAGGCCGTCGAGACTGATGGCAGCAGATTCTAGTGTTTTCACATTTCGAATAGCATCGTTTAGGTCCCTTTCTAATAAGTCAGACTGTTTCTTATTCATACTGTGGGTTGCTTCCACTGTTTGCCTCAGTTGGTGGAGACTCTCTGACAGAGAGGCGTGGCTCTGTAGGAATTTGGCCAGCTGGG
Organism: Ovis aries; assembly: GCF_016772045.2. Taxonomy (NCBI): domain Eukaryota; kingdom Metazoa; phylum Chordata; class Mammalia; order Artiodactyla; family Bovidae; genus Ovis; species Ovis aries. Next base: position 77,196,844 of record NC_056061.1, read on the forward strand.
ACAGGGCATGCTGCCGCCTCTCCACAACCTGGCTGGCCTCCTCAAACAGCTGCAGGCAGTCCTCCGCCTTGCCCTGGAGAAGATGAAGGTCCTCGGCGCGGCTCAGGGCACCCAGCTTTGCCAGGTGACCCTGCAGACTCTGCAGTTCTCCCTTTTTGCTCTCTACTTCCGCCACGTGGTCCTGAAAGAGCAGAGAGAGTTAGTGATTCCCCAGATGCAGTGTGCTTAACTCACACAGATACAGATTTGTGATGTCAAGATATATTTTAAATGCAACGGATGGCATAGTACTTAAAGGTCAACTATGATGAATCTTGTAGAAACATTCTTAAAATTTCTCCTGTTTTGTTTATCTATATATTTCACATAAAACACAGCTCTCATTTGAAAATAATTCATTTCACAGAAAATAATTACCCCATGGACAGAAATAGTTACAAGAAATTATATATGGGTTTCCCAGGCAGTTCAGTGGTAAAGAATCTGCCTGTCAATGCAGGAGTCATGGGTTCAATCCCAGAGTAGGGAAGATCCCCTGGAGAAGGAAACGTCAACCTTCTCCAGTATTCTTGCCTGGGAAACACCATGAACAGAGGAGCCTGGTGGGCTACAGTCCATGGGGTCACAAAAGAGTCCTACGTGACTTAGCAACTAAACAACAAATATATATGTGTGTATGTATATAAATACATCATACATATATACTTTTAAAATCATCCAAATTTTCAATTTTTCTTTTAACTAACGTGCACACCACATGCTAAGTCACTTCAGTCGTATCTTACTCTTTGCGACCCCATGGACTGTAGCCTGCCAGATTTCTCTTCCCATGGGATTCTTCAGACAAGAATACTGGAGGGGGTGCCATGCCCTCCTCCATGGGATCTTCCTGACCCAGGGATTGAACCCATGCCTTTTAGGTCTCCTGCACTGGCAGGTGGGTTCTTTACCACTATTACCACCTGGGAAGCTATTTACCTATACATATATGCAGGATATAACTAAAATATTTACAGAATTAGCTGTACCTTAGAATAAATTCATCAGATTTTATTTAGAATTACTAACTTATGGAATTAGCTCTATGATCTATGATTCATGTTATATTAAGTTGGCCAAAAAGTTCATTCAGGTTTTTCCATAATGAACTTTTTGGCCAACACTTTAAATTTACATTTTATATATTATAATAATTCACTTACATGCAAATTATAATATATATTAGAGCTAAGCTCTATTATATATAACACATATATTTACATTTTACATATTATAGTAATAGATTTATATACATATTATAGTATTTATAATTAGAGCTAATATCAACAATTTCTAAGGAAGGAGTATAGAAACAGATTAACATTAATGCCTGTTCTCCTTAGCTTGACTACTAAACTTTTGAGGGCTTTTTTGAGCATTTACACTAGAAAATGTACAAATTCCCTCTCTGCCCCTTTGTGAGATAGATATTTTTAAAGCCTCTGGCCAATTTTACAACTCAGAATATCTTTCTCAGGGACTGGGGGAGCCATTTCTTTGGAATGTAAATCATTAAGGAAGATACCACCCCTGTCTTGTAACAGGAAGATACGATAAAATACTTTTCTTCCAGGTAAAACCAATTAGCAAACCCAGCATAGAGTTAGCACTCAATATTAAATGTTTTGTTACTAAATGTTGTTATAAACTTATTATATAGCTTATGTCCAACTATCCCAATGCTTGATGGTCAGAATCTTATTAAATATTTTATATTTTGATGCCTCAACAGCTGTTTTACATAAATTATAAATAAGGAAAATAAATCACGAATTTTAAATAACTTTCAAACTAAAGGGTAATTCAGAAAAACTCTATCACTAAAGCATCAGAATTCAGTATTAGTTTTCAGCACTGTAACAAAGCAAACTAGAAGTTTAAAAATGAACATTATCATATCATTCATTCTAGAAATCATTTGCTCTACTTTGAACGAGCAGTCTCTTAAGGTGGTTGCCTATTTTATCTGAAGTGGCTTTATGTGTTTAATTTGTCTGCATAACATGTTGCCTGGACCCATATACTCAATTATTAAAACATTTGCATATTAATAAGAAGTTAAATATGTTGCCAGTGTTCTTTAATGTTGCATCCCTTTATAATTCAAGAACTCTATTTTATGAATAAATTCTTCAGTCTTAACAAACTTTACCTTGTGCCGTGTAAGAGCTGCTTGATGGTCAACTATGCTTATCTCAGAAGTAGTTTGTAATTCACTGAGGAACAGCTTAATCCAGACAGAAAAGGAAAGCAGCAATTCATCAAATTGCTGGTGTTCGGCAACCACAGACTGAAGGAAGTTAATCCTATGTACAGAAAAGTGTTAACGTTAAAATGCCTCGCATCTGGACAGAAAAAATTAATGACATGTTTCTAATCAAGGGCAAAAGCAATGCTGTCATACACGGCCAGACCAGAACTCTTGACGTTTTCTACTTCTCAAGCCCCATATCTCTCCCCATCTCAGTTAACGTCCTCACCATGCACCCAGATGATTTTGCAAGTCACTCTTCATCCCCTTGTCTTTACCACCACGTCTGATCTGTGTTGATCTTGCCAGCACCCCGTCACGGTATGTTCTGTGCTCTTCTCTCCCTTTCTACACCCTGGCCTAAATCTCTTTATCTCTTGCCTCTACCAGCCTCCTTCCTGCCACCATGGCCTCCCTACCATCCACTTTGTAGGTAACAACCAGAAATTATCTTAATATAATCAGAACATCCCTGCCAAGCTTAAGCATGGGGGCAATTTTCTGTTGCATACAAGGAGGCAAAACTCCAAGGCTCCTTACTGTGGTCTGCAAGGGATCCCAAGTAATCAACTTCTCCGACCTCATCTGATACAGTGCTGCCCCATGCTTCACTCATCTCTGTTTCCTCAATATCCCAGCTCATGACTGTCTAAGAGCCTCTGCTCTTTTTTGTTCCCTCTGCCTGTATGTTTTGTCTCCAAAGTACCCCGAACATGCTTTGTATATAGTATTCAGATCTTAATCTGATGTCAAGTCCCCTGAGAGGCTTTGCTTGGCCACCCAATCTACAGCCCCTCCCATGTCATCCTATTTTGTTGTCTTCATATTACCGAACACCACTTGAAATGGTCTTGTTCATTCTTTTGATTAATGATCTATATATCTTCCCCTTCACCCAATAAGACATAGGTCTTGCTTTGCTTACTGCTATAAACTCAGTAACTAGGAAAGTACGTGGAATAGGGTCAGGGATCAATCATTGCTTGTGTAATGAATGAATTAGATCGACAATCAATAGGCGATCGGAGTTCAGAGCCCAAGGCTGGCATTAAGGATAACCTTAGGACTTCCATAGTGGTACAGTGGATAAGAATCTGCCTGCCAATGCAGGGGACACGCTTTTGATCCCTGGTCCGAGATAATTCCATCTGCTGTGAAGCAACTAAGCCTGTGCACCACAATTAACTGAGCCTGAGCCCAAGAGCCCAAGAGCCACAATGAGAGAAGTTGCCGCAATGAGAAGACTGCTCACCGCATCTAGAGTTGCCCCAGCTCACTGCAACTAGAGAAAAGCCTTCATGCAGCAAAGAACACCCAGCACAACCAAGATTAGGCAATTAACTAATTAAAAAAGAATAACACTTTAATAAAATATATTTGTTACAATGGCTCATACCCGAAGTTCAACTCTTTAAATAGAATCTCATGCTTTAATCCTTACAAAATCTTCTACATGTTATCTTTACATGCATAGATTATATTTTGAATGCTTTCATACATTTGTATCATTTGTAAAATACTTTTACTTTTTCTCCGGGAGGGTAGTGGAGGGCAGAGCCTTCTCTATTTTGTAGAAAGTTACTCATCTTTCAAGACTTTGGCACCAAAATCCTTTCGTCAGCCTTTCATGAACCCATTCAAATGTTCTTTGTCTTGGCTTCTGTAATATCCTGCACTCCCCTCTCATTGGGTTTCTTGTTATTCCCACGCTGATCTATAAAATACTTGCCCTTGGGTTTACTGATTTTTATGGTTTCAGTGTCTGATAGGTTGTCTCACACTCAACAGGTACCCAATAAATATTTGCTAATTGAGTATTTGAATGAATAGACAACAGAAAAATACAAGCTCCACAGAGGTAAAGAGAGGAACTCTGTTTACATTGCTAACCTCAGCACACAGACGAGTGTGCTACTCATTAAAACTCAGTAAATATTTGCTGAAAAATAAATTAAAAATTGACTAAAAAGGTTAACTTTTTTTCCACATTACATGGGTAATCAATACCAATTTAAGACAAAAACTTGTTTTCTGGCATATTAGAAATATGTAGATGTCAATTGTTAACCATCTAGTCAGTTAAGATTTAATCTATGTTTGTCTCCTTTTAATATGATAATAATAATTTTCCTGTTTTCTATAAGACTGGCATGAAATGGGAAAAATACATATCCTCTGTTGAGAAATATGTGAGGTAAAATTTTATTTACCATTTTTTTCCTATATATAAACAACTTGAGCAACAATAATTAAAACATGAGTAATCCTGCACTCTTTAATATCATTCAACTAATTTGATCATTTGCCTTGATTACAAGACAAATTTTGAACTGAGGGTCATTTGAAATACTAGTTTTAAGCACTTTGATTTATAAATGATGATTAGTTTTCTTCTCTTTATGCTCAAACAATGGGGTTAAGTAAAAGTAAACAAAACTAAGCTTGCTTAATTTATATGCTCACTGTTTTAAAAAATGAGCAAAACTAGAAGTTTGTTTGAAACCCAACCTTTTGCTAATTATCTGGGGCAAATCTCTCCATCTCTCATCCAACTGCTCCAATTGCAGTTTCATCATTTTCACATCATCTTTGGAGGCCACTGAGAAGAGGGATTCCTTTAGTTGCAATAGGTTGCTGTAGATGGAAGCCTGGGACACAACTTCATTTTGCAGCACCTGAGAGAAAAAGAATGGATTACAGATTTCATCCTAACAAGACTGATCAGGAAGGACCACACGACACAGGTGGTTGTTGTCCAAAGGCTTTGTGTTCTTGCAAAATGGAGGTCATTAGGACCAGGCGAAGAAGAGTTTTTATCCCCTTGATTTAGAATTGGATCCACTTAACCTCTAATGTAAGGCTTCCCAGGTGGCTCAGGGGTAAAGATTCTATGTGCCAATGCAGGAGACCCCAGAGACAAGGGTTCGATCCCTGGATTGGGAAAAATCCCTTGGAGAAGGATATGGCAACCTACTCCAGTATTGTTGCCTAGAAAATCCCATGGACAGAGGACTACAGTTCACGGGGCCCCAAAGAATCAGATGTGACTCAGCAACTGAGCACACACAGCACGACCTCTAATGCAATGTTAAAAATGCTTCTGAAACCCGAATTAGTTTTCCAACAGTCTGAGTTATATTGTTAGGCAAATTTAGAAGCTGTAGAGTTTCTTTCAGAATAAAGAAACTGAGTAGGTGAAAAGAATCAAAGAATAACCTGCTGAGGAAAAGCTATGCATATCTCTCAATGCCAGAGGTGCAAGTCTAGGAACTGGGAACATGGTGAGTCTCTGGGTTTAAAAATGACATTAGGCCAAAGCAGGGAGCTTAAAGGCTCTTCATTTTATTTTCATACAACAGAACAGGAAGCACTATATGGACAGCTGTAGCATGGCACATAGATGATGCTCTTTCCCCTTTGTAGGGAGGTCACATGTGTGATAAAACCACTCCAGTACTCTTGCCTGGAAAATTCCATGGATGCAGGAGCCTGATGGGCTGCAGTCCATGGGGTTGCTAAGAGTCGGACACGACTGAGTGACTTCACTTTCAATTTTCCCTTTCCACTTTCATGCATTGGAGAAGGAAATGGCAACCCACTCCAGTGTTCTTGCCTGGAGAATCCCAGGGAAGGGGGAGCCTGGTGGGCTGCCGTCTATGGGGTCGCACAGAGTCGAACACGACTGAAGGGACTTAGCAGCAGCCACAGCGTGGCACATAAATGATGCTCTTTCTCCTTTGCAGGGAGGTTAAATGTGTGATAAAAGCAAAATTGCTAAAGGTATCCAGGAAGGACTGTCTATGGAAGCCAGGAAAGATAACAAAGCAGAATCTGAGTAAGATGAAGGACACAAGGCCAGGAGGCTGGAACGTACATGGAAGGTTCAGACTGGGGCAGGGAGCAGCTTAGTTGACACAGTTCCTGTATGTGGGCCTGCAGCCCTCTTTGTAGCTAACTTGAATAGACCTGTTTTCCATTCAGAGACACGTAAGAATACATTTTGATATGGGCAGATAATTTTATGAACAGGAGCAATGACTTTCCCTCTTAGAATTCCCCACACTCTAACTGTAAGAAGATAAACGCCAGATTGCGGATTGTGGATTACCCAGACAGGACAGTTACCGGAGAGTTCTGAGCAGGAACTTTTGGAGAGATTAATGCAGAACTACTGCATTAATAAACTGTGTTTAATAAACTAGAAAAGCAAGAGAACCAAGAGCATGGGAAACCCTCAAAGTCAAATTAGGAGAACATCTGAAGCTGGGGGAATAGGACCAGAAGCTACAGGCGTGCACTGATGGAATTTTTAGAGAAGAAATTATGAAAAGTAAAAGAATCCATTTTCTTCTTAAGTGTTTTATAAAAGGGGAAGGGAGAAAATTGGGCTGCAAATCTGTTACACAATAAATCTCTTTGCTGAAGCAATTGTGCTTGTCGAATTTTCTGGCACAGATAGCATCACTTAAAGCAAGTTATTAATCTTCAGAAATCAGTAGCATTGTCTGTAGTTTCAATAATACTGAGAGATTCTTTAAAGTTTAAAAAGTTGGCTTCTTAAAGGATGTAATAAGCTAGAATTCTTCGTCTTTTGATCTCCTGTACTTTGCTTATTCACTTTTCAGCATCTTGCTTGAAAATAATCATTACTGTGACTTCTTTCTACATTGTATTACTTCTCTCTCTCTCTCTCTTTTTGTTAAACTTATCCCAAATTTATACAAATACAAAAGTATAAAGAATATAGCTATTATCCAATTTCAAAAACTATTCATTGAGGGATTTCCCTGGTTAGGACTCTGCGTTTCCATTACAAAGGGCATGAGTTTGATCCCTGGTTGGGGAACTAAGATCCCACATGCCGTTGAGTGCAGCCAAAAAAAAAAAAAAAAAATCACTCATTGAGAGTCAGCCTTGTTTCATCTATGTTTCCACCCACTTCTCCTTCAACTCCCTTGCCAGATAGTTTATATTCAAGTGCCAGACATTATGCTACAGGATTTTCTAGTATCCTGTGGAGAGTGGTCATCACAAAGTTTACTGTGACTTTGTCTTTCAGGTCAGGGCTGTTCTCTTTAGGATCACGAAATGAAAACAAGAAGCTAAGTTGGAGAGAAGGTTTGGTTCTTCATTTTGTTTTTACAATGCAGCCATGACAAAGAGCATTTCATTCCCTCGCACTTCCTTGAACTTGCCTGTATTGACTGAAGTTCACTCTCCACCTTGACTCTGTCTGCAGAAATGTCGGCTTCTGGTGAGCTGGCTATAGCTTCACACCGCTCTAACCAAGTCAAAAAGGTTGACAGTTCTTTCTCTAGCCTGTGGAAAGCAGAGATCAGAAACAAAGTCTTGCAAAATTATCATACGTGAAAACTAAACCTTTCTGAAGTCGGGGAGTTCAATAGTAACCATGATAAATGCCACAGTGTTGGTTGTCTTTTTCCGGGTGTGAAAGTCCAAAAACCTCTCTTTTTGCGTTTGTGTATGAACTTGCCCACAACTAGGGGACCTCATCTTATAATGAAGATCGGTGTCTTCGCATGGTAGGCACATGAGTTGAGGAGTTTTACGTGTGGGATGATCACTTCTCATGCCTCAAAGTTCAGAATTTTCCACTAAAGAGTAGCTATTGATACCCTGGCTGCCAATGGGAGAAGGAAGGCTGCTCACCTCTGCCAGCAGGCCAGCAGCTTCTCCAGCTCTGTCTGTCTCTCCTTCGCCCGACCGAGCAAACCCTCATAGCTCCGTTGCATGGTTGCAGCCTCCTGGATGGAGGCGTCTCTGTTGGATACCTTCCGAGCGCTGACTGACAGGGCAGCCACCGTGCTGGTCAGCGATTCCAGGGCCTGACAGAGATCCTGACGCAAGGGCGAAAGAGTGCAATAAAGTCCCAGCACCAAGGAAGGAGACCCGTATTTTCCCTTGAGACCAGTTACCACCAAACATTTCCCCAATGTCACAGTAAACAGTTGTGGTACTAAAAAATGTCTCTGGGTGTGATTTTCAGCAAGACAGAGTGACAATTACTTCATAAATGCAGAAGTCAAAGATGAGAACAGAAACTATTCCCCAAATAAGAAACTGTCCCTGTTTATTGGGATAATTTTAACTTTCCCTGAAGGATTTAGGTAATATGTGAACATTGTTAGTCATGTTACAGCGCAAGTATTTAAAAACACTATTCCTGATTTACAAGAGGTACATGCAGCATGCTGTAATTTTATTTAAAACATCTATGGGAAGTTATGACTGACATAGCTGACATCAAGAATCCATGATAACAACAATTAGGGTACCTGAGAATGTGGCAGGCACTGTGTTATACACATTACATACATTAAGTCATTTACTCTTCAGAAGAGCCCTAAGAGGTATGCTCTTTCATTATTCCCCATTTTATAGGTTAAAAAGTCAAGACAAAGAAAAACAACTTGGTTTAGGAAATCCAAAAGGTAAAAAAAAAAAAAAAGAATGCATTATTCTCTCTGGTACTCAACTGTTAATTTAGTTGTCTATTAAAACAATCCCATCAAATCCGATTTTCCTTTTTCTCATTTGGGGGTTAGTTCTTAAGAAATTGTATAAGTCACAATATAATGCATTTCTTACCATAAAAATTCAAATGATAGAAATTCCACTTGCCCTTCCAGTTGTGTTTTTGTCAATTGTTTGTTATTACTGCATCCTCTTCTCTGCGTTTATATACACATTTTCATGCATGCACACATGATAGGGATGCTACATATATATATATACACATATATATATATATTTGTTGGACGTTAATTTGAGCAAAGTCTGGGGGACAGTGAAGGACAGAAGAGCCTGGGGTGCTGCAGTCCGTGAGGTCACAAAGAGTCAGTCGTGATTCAGTGACTGTGCAACAGCAGCATATTTTTTGTGTTAATGAACACACTTCTTTTGAGTATCTTTGCCCATGTTCCCTTGCTTTGCTCCTTCCTCTAAATTCTGCCAGAAGCATCTGTTGCTTTGCAACATATCTCACAGTGGTTGGGATTCTGTGGTGGCTCAGACCGTAAAGAGTCTGCCTGCAATGCAGGAGACCTGGGTTTGATCCTTGGGTCGGGACGATTCCTCTGGAGAAGGAAATGGCAACCCACTCCAGCATTCTTGCCTGGGAAATCCCATGAATGGAGGAACCTGGAAAGCTATAGTCCATGGGGTCGCAAAGAGTTGGACACGACTGAGTGACTTCACTTTCACAGTGGTTACCAGTTCAGGGACCAGACCAAAAAAGCTAGCCACTGAGGGAAAAAATCAGTGAGTACATAGTCTTTGCACATCTGAGTGTATTGGGTTAAAATCTGAAATCTGTTATGCAAATATATGCATATTTTCTGCACATTTCATTTTTTATAATGTTGGCAAGAGGTAACAGGATTTATTAAAGCTGTAAATCTGAAAAAGCTACATGTTTTAATTATGAGAGAAATATACCTTAAATGACTACTTTTTAATAAATATTTTTAACAAAAACTTATTTGTATAGTTATATTTCTTGTAGTATATGAAGTGAATATATTTGATCATATTATTCCTCAAGAAACATACAATATTTTTTCAAATTTAACTGTCATAGAAATATTTACTGTTTTCTTTTCAAACAAGAATTATCACATTTCTGAGCAGATAAATAAGGAGAAATGTTGAAACATGCTATTACCATATGTTCTTGGAGAACTTTGTATGTTTCTGTAGCTGAAGAACATATTTTAACTGGATCAGCAAGTTTATCTTCAAATTCAGACACAGACTGCTGGATCTAAAACATTGGTAAAATATGAAAATATGGTGGGGAAGACATACATCAAGACAGAGAAGGTTGCTGGGGAAACAGTATGCTTATCTTTTTTGGATAACTTTCAATGTGATGATAAAATAAATTTTAAAAAAATCAATGTATCCCACTATTTGAAAGAAATCTAATTAAGCCATAATATCTTTCTGAACACAATATATAATGACATTTTTGTATTCTCCCCCAAAAGGTTACATATAAATGATACTCTCAGTCATCACTGACAACTTGGTAAGGAACTGGCAAATTGTGTCTTTTTCCCTCATCCCATTATTTCTGGGTGATTTATAAAATGCAGTCTGAAATAGGTAACTTTAGCATGAATGGGCCAGTTCTTACCTTTTTAAGATTCTCTTCAAACTTCTGCTGCTGAGATAAATGTCCCAGGATTATTCCTTGCAGACTCTGTGCATGTTCTCGGAGCTCTTCCCAGTATCTTCTTATTTGTGTTAACTTGGCTTTGATGCGAGCAGATTCTCCAGTGGTAATAAACTGAGCAAAAGACTGAGCTTCTTCTTCTAGTCCTGTAATGCTGCTGATCTTACTTTCTATTTCCTTAATCATGACCTAATATTTAAAACAAGAAAAATGACAAGGTAGGCTGAGCAAGCTTGCCTTCCTGAAATGATACAATCATCTGCAGAGAGAAAATCAGCAGAATTTTCCCTAACTGGCATTTCAACAGATTTGCACCACTGTAGAGCAGCTACAAACACACACCGTGGGTTCCCTGACCTCGTGTGGGAAGGATAGGCACACAAAGTCGGATAGACACACACTGACGGTGGGCGCGCTCTCTGGCTGGAGAGTAAGGAGAAACACCCACCCTGCTTGAAGGGAAGGCAGCAGAAACGTGACCCAGGAACTCTTACTGTTTGTTTGAAGATTCAGAAAGTTCTCTTCTTATTCTATGAGTTGAGAATTTTGACCAATTGGTCTGGGAAGCAATATGTTCCCAAACTCACAGGAATGCTAACATTGACAGACATTTAATTTTCCTAGAATGTAGTTTAGTTTTTCATACTTTATCAAGCTAAAAAAATTTTCTGCTTCTGCTTCAGCCTAGTCTTTTAAAGTCTATCAACTAATCTTTATGCCAATGATGTCCAAATTCGGAATACAGTAGGGACACCTGGCCCCATCCTCAGGGACTCAGACTCGCTGGGTCTAAGGTGAGGCCCACTTCGCAGCTGTACAACTTCTGGGGTGATTCACTGCTGCTGACCCAGGAAATCCACTCTGGGAATCACTGCTTTATTCGCTAGCTACGGACTTGACAGTAAAGAACCTACAGACTATGATTTCTGTTTGGGGCAGGAGGACATTTTATCTATTACGCAATACAGAAAGAGTACTGAAAACTGTGAAAGAACTGAGCATGTGTATGTGTGTGTGTGTGTTGGGGACAGAGGTTTCTTATAAACATAGATGAAAAACTATTTCTCTGAGAAAAAATCCAAATAATCCAATCAAAATAAAGCCAAAAATCCAGACAAGTTTCAGTTCCAAATAATTTAAATAGAAAATACTGTTACCCCAGAAAAATATATGACTTCTGTCCAGGTGAAGCAACAGAGTAAGAAACAACTTCTGTCTAGACAAGACAGTCAGAAATAACTGGCATCAGATTAATGCCAGGGATACTTCATTTATTTGTTTGCATTTTTATATTTGTGACAAAAGTGATATAGCTAATGGACGCGTGTTGTTTGAGCATTGATACAATCTTTCTTTGTTTTGCTGTCTTTTAAGATGATTTTTCTGGAAAAGTTACTAAAAAATTCAACAAATATATTTTGAGTTTTTTAATGTGCTAATAGTTGTAGTAGGCTCTTCCAACACCTTAGTGAAATAATCTTAGTTAAGATAAAAATTTTTCGTTTTCAGCATAATACATGCCATTAACAAAGTCATAGATGCTAACTATATCATTATACTGCTGGGTTGTGGCAGAAAAAAATTCCAGTCCAAGAAGAGAAGATGGAAGATGAACATACTGAATGTTTTTATCATTTTTGAGTTATCATTAGGAATGAATAAGAAATTAGTAAATCTGGAACAGCATGTAATAAATAACAAAAATGAGATTATAGATATCTTCATGGTAACATGCAAATGCATTATTAATTTTAATCCTAAAACTGTTTTAAAGTGAAAATACTATGACAAGTGTTAACATATTTTGAATATTTCCTATAACCCAGTCTTCTGTTTGGAAATAGAACATGAACTTATGATTCCACTGTACAATAAATTCAACTCTATCTTTGCTTATTTCTAGCAAATATATTTTTCCTGTTATTCGTATTCATTTTTAGATACTTTTCAAAGTGCCATATCAGAATATTAAAATGTATTTCTAGCTTGATGGCATGGCAATCCACAATTGAATGCTTATACACTTAAAAATAAAATACATGATTATTTTGTTTCTTCAAGAGTAACAATGTGATACTTTTGATTACTGGTGTATTTCAGAAGTTGTGGAATTAAGGTTTAAAAAATAGAAAAGTGAATTTAGAGAAAGGATAAACAAGTTAAAAGGGTTTATGTCAAAGTTTTTTGAAAGAAAAATTTTGAGATGAAATTATTTAAATGGACTATTGTTTGTTTTCTTAGAATTTAGTGGAAATTATTAAATGGCAACTTTACAAACGGTTTTAGAAATTAAACATATTTCTCGGATATTCCTTAATGGCTGGGTAGCTGTTTTTCCTGGTGTATCACATAGGACATAAGCTAGACTGCAGACACCAAACTCCGGGTACCCTTGACTGCAGAAGATGTTTGATAGGCAATCTGTCCAGCATGTAATCTTAGCTAAACCATATTGCACCTCCCACCATGCACATGGCAATGACTTCTTCTGAGTCATAATGTGAAACGTTCCCTTACCTTGTTATTCATTTTACTATATTTAATCAAATGAAATGGCAGAGGGTTTTCCCATTCCAAAAAAATGAGCTGAGACAGAAAAAGAAGTGGCTGGAGTTTGAAAATGTGTTGTGTAAAAATAGCACAGAAGAAAGAGAAATGAATGCTTGGGATTCATTTCTTTCAGCTCATTTTTTTTTGGTACACTATTTGAATGAAGTGGATGATGACAGTTTATACACATGGTTATCTGAGAACTGTGGGACAGCATATCAGAACATCTCGGTCCACACCCCCAGAGGCATCATAAATGCCAGTGTTAAAGCAATGGAATCTGATTGCTTCACCTAAAGAAAGCAATTTCTTGAACCCTTCTTTGTGGTTGGTGAGGGTAAATGCTACTAATACTTAAGCTAGACATTTAGACTTGTTCTTACAAAGTAAGGTTGTAGATGATGAATATATTTCATGGCATATAAATCCATCAACAGGGGACTCTAATGGCGCTAATTCAAAGTCAAGGAAAAGAATAATGTAACCATAAAAACATTTTAATGATATCGCACACAAAAATGACTTTGAATGCATAAGTCAGTCAGTATTAATACATAATTCCATCTATTAAGCGTTGCCCAGCATCAGTCAAGACCTCTTAGCTCAGCATTTTGTGTGAACTTAATTTTAATAGAGTCACATGGCAATGAAATATTTGTCCCAGGGTCAGATAGCATTTGATGAAACGTAAGAAAGGTGCTCTTAAAAGCTAGAGATGGATTATAAATATAACTTGTGAGCAGGTCACCTTAATTTGGTTGATTTGTGTGTCCATGGCAGATGATGACGTCTCCAAGGCATTGAGTTCTTTTTCTTTCTCAGTTATCCAGATGGACAGGGTCTCAAAGTTAGTGCCAAAATGATCCCACTTGTTTTTCACCATTTCCATGGTTTTAATACTAAAATTAACCAAATTAAGTAAATAAAATGCAGTATTTTAATAGAGAAAAATACATCTCCCTTTAAATCACCAAGTGAAAGGATAGTGAAGACATTTGTGACCACATCGAAGCTGAAACTATTAGAACAGGGGAAAAAAGTGCACCTTTGACCTGAATTAGTCAGTCCTCAAGTCTTCCTGTCTCCTCTGAGGTAGCACTACTCTATGTTATGAACGGAACTGTGCTTTGAAGAAAATACTGCTGGGTCCAAACAGTTTGAATCCAGGTATAATCTAGTTAAACACTGCATGTGACCAGTAGTTGCCAAGGCTTATTTTAGTAAAGTGCCCGCCTTGATTACAGAGCACATAACATTTTTAACAGTCCCACTTTTGTCAACATGGTCCTTTGGCTCTTGAGGAGAGATGTTTAGTGATGCTTTATACTCAAAGATCTTTCTAAAATACATCTCTGTGAATCAAGATAGAGCTTGTAGTCTGAATCCCATGCTGTCATGCAGGAACTGTTTCTATTATTACAGTGAAGCCTGCAATCTACTATCAATCACAATTTCAGCTATTCTTAGAGTCTGGATGATCTCGATTCCAAAAGACTTTATAAATTCTTGTACATGAGCACCCTAACTGTTTTTAGACAACTTGGGCTTTATTTGTAATAAATCTAGTGAATAAAATTTCAGCTATACATTCCCAGTTTGTATTAATTATGTATATATAACCATGTGGTAGTTATACATATCTAAGCAAGAGATTATGGCTTTCAGTTTAGAAAAAGACTAGGAAACTAAGAGGATATCATTGAACTATTAAGTCCTTGGGTTAAAAAAAAGAATTTCCCTGTTTACCAAAAGGCACTTGAAGACATCAGGAAAATACAATGGCATCAATGATTGTCAAATTCAATAATATTGCAATCTCAAATGTATACCCTGGATATACCTATGTTCTCATCAGCACAGGTAATGAAAGCTACATTATATTGCAACTTTTTAATGAAATACAGATTCAAAAGGATATTTCTAATATAGATAGATGTAGCTTCCTTTCAAATAAACTGTTTTACTATTTCTACCCAATAGATAATATTTAAAGTTTTAAGTCACAATTTGTTTTAAAGAAATTATTTAACAAATTTTAAAGTTTAGATAAATGTACAACATTAATTTTAAGATATTCATAGTATTAAAAACAAATTTTGCATTTTAAAGCCCATCTTAGAAATTATGCCCTATACCTTAAAAACAATACGTGTTGGTGATATGCCACTAAATAACCTTTCAAGTAGAACTGTTAAGCCATATTATTTTGGTTATTGGCCATATGTTTATCCCCTCCAAATCTGTGTGTGTGTCTGTTTTGTACAAAACAGGATACCACAGGCCAAACTATAATTTCTTTCTTTTAGATATTTAAACATTAAATGTTTAAAAATAAAATATATTTTTGAAGTTAATTTTTGGAAATAGTATACAATCAGTGACAATTTGAATATTGAGGCACTGTAAGTAAGCTCTGTGAGCTTCTTGGAGTTGGAGATGCTTGGTCTATGTGTTTAGACCTAGAACCTACACAACCAGAAATCTACCCTTCCCTCTAAGTGGTGATAGCAGAATAACAGAGTAAAAAAACTTATTTTAAATATTGGTTCTTTTTTGAGATTCTCCTTTCCAGTGTATGAAGGCCACTTGAATTTTATAGATATGGCTTTCTGATGAACAGAATCAGTTTACAATGCAAAAATCACGCCCCTCACTTATAGATGTTGGATTCTCTATTGCCGATGCTTTCTTTTGAACTGCAAGTTGCTTCCTCAAAACATGCTGAAATACACAAACACTTTGATTTTAAAAGAATGTTTTGAATACAATATACAGGAAACAGCGTTATGAAACAATCTCAGAGAAGAAAGTCTAGGACTTGTCAAGCACATACTCTTCTTCAAGGGTGTCTTCTAATTTTTTAACTTGCTCCTTGATTGACTTGGCCTGCTGCTGAAGCAGCTGCTTATTCTTGGGCCCAAGTGGGATCTCTGAAGCTTCCTTCACAAGATTCTCAGCCTGGACTGCAATACCTTCTGTTCGTTTAGAAAACTCCTAAAAAAAGATATTATAATTATAAAGGCAGCCTCTTCTGTTAAACTCTGCCCTCAAATAAACTGAACATACAGTCTCACCGGATTAGATGGAGAGATGAATAGATAGATTCAAACATGTATGAATATTGGCATATGATACTTTTAGCAATAAAACAGACATTTTCATTATGGCCAAAATAGACACTTTGTTAAATTATTTTACTTTTATATAAGTGAAACCACAACCAGACCTTCATAGTTAGAGAACTACTTTCATTTTTATCCAACAATTCCCCAAAAAACGTTGACTCAGTGGTCACCAGGTTTGTGTTTACTGGTTTGTGTTTAAAATTCTTATCTGCATGGTAATAACTGTAACTTGTTCATGCCTATATCAGCTTATTGCAGGCTGTTGGGCAATGGTCAACAGTGACTGGTAAAGGCAATGGCACTCCACTCCAGCACTCTTGCCTGGAAAATCCCATGGATGGAGGAGCCTGGGAGGCTGCAGTCCATGGGGTCGCTAGGAGTCGGACACAACTGAGCAACTTCACTTTCACTTTTCACTTTCATGCATAGGAGAAGGAAATGGGAACCCACTCCAGTGTTCTTGCCTGGAAAATCCCAGGGGCGGGGGAGCCTGGTGGGCTGCTTGCTGTCTATGGGGTCCCACAGAGTCGGACACAACTGAAGCGACTTAGCAGCAGCAGCAGCAGCAACAGTGATTGCTTTTTTTTTTTCCCAGTCATAAAGATAACAGACTTCTAGACCAGTGCCTATAAATACTTGTTTATTTAATTGAAGGATATTTTGATCAATACAGAGTATCACTGATCTTTAAAGAAACATTTTGTTAACTAGCTTTCTGAAAAGAGCTATAAACTGATCTTGATGCTGTTAAATCTTATCTACCATATATCCATATGCTATACAAGGGAAAGAAGAAAAACTTTGAACCAGTCAAACCTGAACTTGGATTCTGGATTTGCTAATTACTAGTTGTTTGACTTTGACAAATTATTTTTCAGGCTCTTTTATGTAAAATGCAGATAGTAAAATTGTTCTAACTAAGGTCACTGTTAGCATTTCACTAGTAACTTCATTTTTAAGTACCTGGCACTCTGACAGGTATCTATTATCATTTTTTTAATGTCCATCACATAAAGTTGAGGACAAAAACATTTATGAAGTTCACACACTGATTTTCAATGATAGTGAACAACCTTAATTCAAAAATTAACAATATATTTGAGGTATCAGTAAATTTTAGTTGTCTCAATTTTACCAGGTAAATGTATTGAATACTGAATTAGGAAAGGTAAATCCAGAGACAATTTTGAGTAACTTAGCATCTCATTTCTTCTCCTGGATTAGATCATAGAAGGTTTACATTTTGATCATAAACTCCTCTCTCTTAAATAGGTAATGCAAATGATTTTGAAAAATCAAACTTCTGATAGCTGCCTTTTCTTACATAGCATCTCTCAGAATTATTACATAATGCAATATAATATAGTTACTACATAATACTATTGCATCTTCATGTTTGAAAGATTTAACGTCCTCATAGAAATTATCAATATTACTTCAGAGAAGTACCCTGCAATTTGAAAGAATAAAAGATCAGTAAGTACAGGTTCTTTATGACAGAGAGATTTATAATATTCTAAAATACAATATGTACTGTCACAACATTAAATTCTGTGGTTATAAGCATCTATTAAATTATTAAATGCTATCGCTATATGTGAACTCAGAGTCACTGCAGATTCAACTGTGAAACTGTGAATAACAGCAGAACCCCATGAATAAAATCAGAAGTGTAAAATAGTGTTTTTCCCTCCTAGTGTTTTTCAGAACCCAGAAAAAAATGGAGAAAGCAGAGTTATGTTTGAAAATGCTTATATACATTCCAAAGAATTGATGATTTCAACTTGTGGTGCTGAAGACTCTTGAGAGTCCCTTGGACTGCAAGGAGATCAAACCAGTCAATCCTAAAGGAAATCAACTCTGAATATTCATTGGAAGGACTGATGCTGAAGCTGAAATTCGAATGTTTTGGCCACCTGATGCAAAGAGCTGACTCACTGGAAAAGACCATGATGTTGGGAAAGATTGAAGGCAAAAGGAGAAGAGAGTGGCAAAGGATGAGATGGTTAGACAGCATCATGAACTCAGTAGACATGAATTTGAGCAAACTATGGGAGACAGTAAAAGACAGAGGAGACTGGCATGCTGCAGTCCATGGGGTTTCAAAGAGTCAGATAGGACTTAGCAACGGAACAACAGCAAAAATACACATTCATCTAAGAGCATTCTGAGGGAGCTACATATGGGGAAAGCAGTGCAGAGGAATCCAGAGAACAGAATGATGCTGATAAAAACCAAGTTCAATAAAACTAGAATACTGTCATAAGGCTTTATCTCTAAATTTCAAGAAGACATGAGTGGTGGCAGGAAGCAGCAGGAGAGAATGGATTCTGACATCAGCTAGGTCTTCAGCCATATAACTCTTAGGTGTTTGAGCCACATAACTCTGAATTCCCATTTCCTCATCATTAAAACCTTGTTATGAAGACTAAATGTGACATTGCTCTAAACACGCAATGGCAGACAGAAAACCCTCAAGTTCCTCAGTATAGCCACTCGAGGATTACAACAGGCATGAAAGCTGTATTAACAACAAGTAAACAAAGAAATAGAGAACAATTATTCCAGCTGTCATATGCGTGTGCAGCAGCATATATAAACAACCAGTAAAGTAGCTTAGTTTTTTTAATGAAAATATGATACAGTTATATATGAGGTTATGGGCTCTAGACTCAGAGTTCTTGAGTTTGAATTCCAGCCTCAGCAATTAGTAATTCCAAGATCTAGGATAAATTCAGTAACAATTTTGTACCTTATATCTTCTCATTTATACAACATGATTCATAATGGCACCTATCTCTAAGGACTGGTTTTGTGATTAAAGAAAATGATAGCCATCAACTAATTAGATCAGCAAAGAGTAAATGTGACTTGTTTATCTTCCTCTACTAACAGCTAACCCAATTTCCTGTTTTGCTACCATTATCTCTGTCAGGCTCAGAACCTTGGGTATCATCCCCTCTTTCTTTACTCTGTCCCTTTTATATCTGTCCTTATATATCCATTGTCATCCCCATTACCCTAATTCATGTTCCTATTCATGTACACAAGCAATGGATGACGTTATAATTAGATCCCATGACTGCAGACGTCTACCCTTTCAAAGTTCTACACCAGCTTAAAAACTCATCTCCCTAAAGTACAGCTTTTCTGGTCTTTCTTACAAAACTTTAAGGGTAGACACCTTCAAGAATCTTTGTGATGCAGTCCAAATTTCCTTTAAAACTTCACTTCTCTGTTTCTGCTTTACAACAGCGAATTCCCATTTCTCACACTTTAATACTTCATAGCATTTCCTGTTACAGGAATGCTGGTTTTCTGCCCCAAACTCTGCTTTTCTGTGTCTTCTCTGCCCTTCAAAGTTCAGTTAAAAATATCACTGCCTTCAGAAAGAGGTTTTGGAACTTTCTCCATCTACTAGGAAACTAATCATTTTCCACTTTAATGAAAACTTTCTCCTACTTCTTGATGTTTAAATCTTATTTATGTTTTCATTCCCCAGAGTGACTTGACCAATGTATTGAAGAGTGGACTGTAAACAGTAAGAATTGACTAAATGAATAATTATAATAATTAATAACATGATGAAGTAGAATCAGCTTTTCATGGAAATTAAGGCTACCAAAGGCCTATATGGTCTTGCCAATATACCTTTGTCTGTTCCAGTTCTGAAGATAAGCTTTCCAAACTGCTAAAACTCAAGAAGCGTTCATGGCTGGAACCTGTTTGAAAAAGGTATCTGACCACTGTCTCTTTGTTTGTTTCAAATCTCTCCCATTTTCTTAATGTGACCTGAATTTGAAAAAAATAACAATATATCATGTTATGAATTATCAGAATGCCTCACAAAATACAGTCACATTTTCATTCGTTAGGCTGTGAACTTCCAGTTAACTCAGTTCCAATGTCAAATGACTACACTGACTAAAGATCATACTTACTTCTTCTATAGGAATTTCCCTTCTTGAGTCTCAGTTCACCTACAAGAAGGATATGTGGCCTAGGACTCAAATTTTTCTCTCTGCTACAAAGCCCTATGAATCTAAGGATATTACTTAATGTAGGTATGGGACAAAGGAAAGAAACCCTTCAATGTGTCTCAAGAAAATAAAGGATTAAAGGGAAGATAGCAGAGAGAAAAGGGAAGATAGAAGAGAGAAGGGAGAGACAGAAGGAAGACGGGAGAGAGAGAGAGACACGAAAATAGGAGTGGGCAGTCAGTAGGTGGAAATAAAAATCCAAGAACACATTAACTTGTATGTATTAAGGGCACAATAAATCATAAAGATGAGACTGTTGGGCTGTCCAGAAAAGTGAAATTATCCAGCAACAAATTTCTGGATTCAGACAAGAGTGAATTCAAACCCTAGCTTTACTATTGATTTTCAGGGAAAATCCTCAAACTCTCTATTTTTAAGCTAATTACAGTACCCATCTCACAAAGCTGATGCTATGATTAAAAGCGATCACTCAAGGAAGTGTTTAACAGATCACTGGCACCTCAGAGGCAGGAAAAATAAGTATTTGCTCCCACTAGTACACTGAGCGACTTCACTTTCACTTTTCACTTTCATGCATTGGAGAAGGAAATGGCAACCCACTCCAGTGTTCTCGCCTGGAGAATCCCAGGGACAGAGGAGCCTGGTGGGCTTCTGTTTATGGGGTCGCGCAGAGTCGGACACAACTGACGCGACTTAGCAGCAGCAGCAGCAGCAGCAGCAGCCGCAGCAGCAGCCGCAGCAGTAGGAGAGGTAACTTGTGACCCGGAAGTTAATGCAGCCTATGATGAAACTTCCAGTTTCCTACCTGGATACGGCGCTCCTGTTTCTCCCGACTGTGCTCCACGCTGTCCAGGGTGCTCTCCAGCTTCTGCAGCTCCTCTTGGACTCGCCCAGGCAGCCCACCTTCTCCCTGCTGAGCCTGCGCGATCTGCTGTTGCACGTCCTTCTTCTTTGCATTGATCCTCTTTGTCTTTTGCTGGAAGCATTTGTTCAACAGATGGACAGAAATGTTAACTCTCTTAAGCAACTAAGTACGGACATAAACACCCACGCTATAATGGAGGTACAGAAAGGTAAAATCTCCTGAGCGGGAACCTAAACTGCATTTTAAACTTAAGATGGATAGTTAAGATGGTAATGAAGGCTCTGTGATAGTCAAAGACGGGCAATATTTATAAATATTTTATGTTTTTTAATGGGAAACAACATAATTAATTTGGCCTGCATGTTTTGTGTGCAGATTTAGACAATATGTAATATTTTGGGCAATACCCTTAGATGGAATCTGGCAAAACTATTCATTTGACATAATTCTCTTTGAAGAACTATATTCTGCCTAAAAATACAAAGCCTCAATTTCAATTTTTAAAAATCAATCATGTTCTAAAAATGCTGATATGAAGAGATTTAAGTCCGGGGTATATTCGGTATTATTAATATGTGAAGATATCTGAAGAAAGGTGTGTTTTAAAATAAATATTTTATTGAAGTATGATGTACAAACAAAAATGGTACACAAATCTCAAAATACAACTTATGAATTTTCACAAAGTAAACATACCATATAACCAAGAAGTTGGTTCAACAAATGAAGAGTTTTAATATTAATATATTACTGTGAATATCTATAATTTCATCTTTCTCTGATTTAAAGTAAACTGAAACCCAAACAACACTTTTACCAGTGATTGAGAACAATATAGCACTAAGCATTTTTTTTTAAGTCTAAAGGCTTCTCTTTTACAACTACTTCAATGCAACTTCCATTTTGACATATCATTACATAGACAATTACTTAACATTTTCCTATACATTAAGTTAGCTAAAATTCTGCCATTAGATTAATTTGAATCATACTTTCACTTCTGTTGAATTTGACAAGTAAAGCTGATTAAAATTGTTATCAATACATGTACCAGAGCTTCTTTAGTTCCAGTTTTAATCCTTCATGGGAGCATACTCTTTAGAAAGGACTGGTACTTCAGGCTAGTTATAATTTCCCAAACCAGGATGTATTCAAAGTTGTAAACTGAAGATCAAAGGTAATAATAATAAAAGGTAACATAATAAAAGAATAGTCATCTCAAATATATGATAGTTTGTTTATGCTTTCCTTCTCTATTAAGAAAAGGATAATTTAGTGTTTTATGAAAGTTTTCATAGCTAAATCAATTTTCCTTCCACAATATTCCTTGAACATTTTGGTATCATCAAATCATGCTGGCTAAGAATTTTCCTTGCAAGATATTCTGAGATATTTAATATTTAATAAAGAGAACAGAAGAGCCAAGTTCTTTTAAATATTCGACTGATTTCCTTCCCAAGCTCCCCATCTTCCCCGCTCAAGTCAGTGGAGAGCCTTATTCTTCATCTGTCTGGTTCTCAGTAACTAAGCAACTTTGCATAAATGCCCCAGAGTAAAGAGGCATTCTACCTGGTGATGAAGGAGTAGTTGTTGGGCTTCAAACAAATTTTCAGTGTCCAAGATCTTCTCGGCTTCCTCCTGGACTTCTTTAGAGCCAGTGATTAACTCTTCCAGGGAACTTTTGACTATTTCTTTGTACTGGACACAGTCTCCAAAGTTGCTTAACATCTTTTCAACCTAGATTTTCATGAAAATCAATCAAACTGTTAGATTAGGAACATCTATAGAGAATTTCAGATCTTTCAGAATCAGGGAACTATGTCAGCCAAATGATTATTTTTTCTATGCAAATTTATAAACGATTTCAAGAAATCCTAATAACTATTTGTTGTACTTTACATTCTTACATTATCTTCCCATATACAAAGTCATCAGATTCATAGGACAACATGGTCAGTAAAAATATTCTTGTTAAGAGTAAATGTGGCCTTGTGCATGCATGCTAAGTTGCTTCAGTCATGTCTGACTTTTTGCAACCCTATGAACCGTACCCTGCCAGGCTCCACTGTACATGGGATTTTCCAGGGAGGAATACTGGAGTGGGTGCCATGCCCTCCTCCAGGGAGTCTCCCTGACTCAGGGATCAAACCTGCATCTCCCGAAGCTTCTGCATTGCTGGAGGATTCTTTACTGCTGAGCCACAGGGAAGCCAAATGCGGCCTTACTAGAAACGAAATAGATGGTCTTATATAGTATACAAAGGACTATAAACATTGAAATGTATATAAAGAAGTTTAAAGTGAGTAGATCTTGCCTAAAATATATTTTACTAGCCTGCTGGCTCAACATGAACGTGTTGCTATTATTAGCTATCAGTTATTTGGGCTTCCCAGGTGGCTCAGTGATAAAGGAATCCTCCTGCCAATGCAGGAGATGCAAGAGATGCAGTTTCAATCCCTGGGACAAGAAGATCCCCCAGTGTAGGAAATGGCAACCTACTCAAGTATTCTTGTCTGGAAAATTCCCTGGTCAGAGGAGCCTGGCGGGATACAGTCCACGGGGTCCCAAAGAGTCGGAGACGACTGAGCACAGCACAGCATCCATTATTTACTCTGTTCCAGGCACTGTACAGGCTTCCCCTGTGGCTCAGCTGGTGAGGAATCTGCCTGGAATCAGGAGACCTGGGTCCAATCCCTGGGTTGGGAAGATCCCCTGGAGAAGGGAAAGGCTAACCAAAACTCCAGTATTCTGGCCTGGAGAATTACAGGGACTATATAATCCATGGGGTTGCAAAGAGTCGGACATGACTGAGCGACTTTCACTGCACTTCAGGCACTGTCAGTTCAGTCAGTTCAGTCGCTCAGTCGTGTCCAACTCTTTGCGACCCCATGAATCGCAGCACGCCAGGCCTCCCTGTCCATCACCAACTCCCGGAGTTCACTCAGACTCACATCCATCAAGTCAGTGATGCCATCCAGCCATCTCATCCTCTGTCGTCCCCTTCTCCTCCTGCCCCCAGTCCCTCCCAGCATCAGAGTCTTTTCCAATGAGTCAACTCTTCGCCAAATGACGTGGCCAAAGTACTGGAGTTTCAGCTTTAGTATCATTCCTTGCAAAGAAATCCCAGGGCTGATCTCCTTCAGAATGGACTGGTTGGATCTCCTTGCAGTCCAAAGGACTCTCAAGAGTCTTCTACAACACCACAGTTCAAAGGCATCAATTCTTTGGCACTCAGCCTTCTTCATAGTCCAACTCTCACATCCATACATGACCACAGAAAAAAACATAGCCTTGACTAGACGGACCTTAGTCGGCAAAGTAATGTCTCTGCTTTTGAATATACTATCTAGGTTGGTCATAACTTTTCTTCCAAGGAGTAAACGTCTTTTAATTTCATGGCTGCAGTCACCATCTTCAGTGATTTTTGAGCCCCCAAAAATAAAGTCTGACACTGTTTCCACTGTTTCCCTATCTATTTCCCATGAAGTGATGGGACCAGATGCCATGATCTTCGTTTTCTGAATGTTGAGCTTTAGGCCAACTTTTTCACTCTCCTCTTTCACTTTCATCAAGAGGCTTTTTAGCTCCTCTTCACTTTCTGCCATAAAGGTGGTGTCATCTGCATATCTGAGGTTATTGATATTTCTCCTGGCAGTCTTGATTCCAGCTTGTGTTTCTTCCATCCTAGTGATTCTCAGGGTTGTACTCTGCATATACGTTAAATAAGCAGGGTGACAATCTACAGCCTTGCCGTACTCCTTTTCCTATTTGGAACTAGTCCATTGTTCCATGTCCAGTTCTAACTGTTGCTTCCTGATCTGCATATAGGTTTCTCAAGAGGCAGGTCAGGTGGTCTGTATTCCCATCTCTTTCAGAATTTTCCACAGTTTATTGTGATCTACACAGTCAAAGGCTTTGGCATAGTCAATAAAGCAGAAATAGATGTTTTTCTGGAGTTCTCTTGCTTTTTCCATGATCCAGCGGATGTTGGCAATTTGATCTCTGGTTCCTCTGCCTTTTCTAAAACCAGCTTGAACATCAGGCACTGTACTAAGTGCTTTACATACAGTATTACATTCAATTCTTGCAGTTAACTTTTGGGGTATTTTTTATCCATTTAAAGCTCATGGTTAAGTAGGAAATGGGGTATCAGAGTTAAACTCTACCAGTGGGCTTGTCTGACTCTCAAACTTGGGTTCTACCTGAAACTGACCATGAAATAATGCTTCTAGTAAAAGTATGGATTTAGAAGCTTTGCACTTTAAATATAGATGGTGAACCTGAACTATTAATAACATATCCAATAATGGCACAGACTACCAAAGCAAAGATTCTGCTCATCTTCCCCACCAATCTTCATATACATAAGTGTTTGTTATAACCATTCAGTTTAAACTATTAATACACATTTTAAATAAAATTATTTGTTAAACTGAAACCCAAAGGAACCTTCCAGACTCCAGCCAGAGCTTCCGTTTAGTGTGTGAATAGTTTACCTCTGACAACAAAGTCCCGAGAGCCTTGAAAGAACTAGATAATTTTGCCAGCTCATCTCCTTGCTTTTGGGCTTCATCCTCAGAAGAGACTTCAATCAGAATTTTAAGCCTGGATTTCAGCCAGCTGAGAGTCTCCCCTTTTTTGGTGATACCACTTCTGATCTCCTGGAATGAAAGAACACTTTTGATGAGCAAAATAAAACTGTGAATCATAACTTTCCAGCAAGAAAGAACTCAACGTAAGAAGGCTTGTAACACGCAGGTAGAGGAGCCAGACATTCATTCACCAACACAGTGCCCACTTATTTCACTTTTTGTTCACATCTTTAAGCAAAGTCTATGAATGCTAGAAGGAACTGTTTCCCCTATGCCAAAATCCGATGTGTAAAATCAGTGTTCTCTATACCAAAAAATTCCCTCCGTAACTATCTACATATTTACAGATATTTCCTTGATCACAACAAAGATGCTTCCAAAAGTACTGTAGAATATGTGAAACCAGAACTGGAAATTATAACATATACTTTTTCACCTTATTTTCTGTAGCTGTAAGGAACACTGTATTTTTTTGAAAAAAAGAAAAAAGAAGAAATTGACAGAGTCCTTTTTTAAATTAGTGGGTTTCTTTTATTGAAGAGTTTATTTGGTGAATATTACTATGGATACTCTAAAGATTTATGGTGCTAGTGGTAAAGAATCCACTTGCCAGCGCAGGAGACACAAGAGATGCAGGTTTGATCCCTGGGTCGGCAAGGCTCCCTGGAGTAGGAAATGGCACCCCACTCCAGTATTCTTGCCTGAAAAGTGCCACGGACAGAGAAGCCTGGTGGGATACAGTCCATGGGGCCGCAGAGTCAGACACAACTGAGCAGCTGAGCACAAAGATTTATTTTAACTTCATTAGCTCATATTTTATGTTTCACTTTGGTTGGTTTTTGGAAGTCAATACTCCAGATGGTAAGGTGCACAAACAGGAACTCAGCTCTAATCCAGGAAGAGAAGACTGACTGGCTAAGATGATACCACAAAGACCCTAGGCATCAGCACCTGTAGGACTGGGGACCAGGGGAATGGTGCCTAGGGCTGCCTCTCCCTCCTGCACCTGCTTTGGGTAGCTGAGAGCTGTGGACTCCGACTGCTTGTGTTGCTACAAGAGGGTCTTACAGGGCCAATACCTACAGAGGAAATAGTTGGTTTTAGAAGCAAATGCTTTCTTTGTTCCAAGATGTGAACTTTTTGACACCATAACGGCAACCAAGAGCAAATATAGATATCCGTCTACAGATGGACATGGTATTGTTGAGTAGTTTTAGCATGTCAAGGCGTTATAAATTTAATAGGGAAAAAATGAAAATCAGAGGATGGGAATAGAAGGGAAATGCATTCTTATCAGGGCTTCACTGGTGGCTTAGCAGTAAAGAACTTATCTGCCAATGCAGGAGACTCAGGTTCAGTTCCTGAGTGGGGAAGATTCCCTGGAGAATGAAATGGCAACCCACTCCAGTATTCTTGCCTGGGAAATCCCATGGATATAGAAGCCTGGTGGTCTAAGGTCCATGGGGTCACAAAAGAGTCAGACACGACTTAGCAACTAAACAACACAGCATATTCTCATCAACAACTCTGTGACTTGCAGTGGTTCAAAATACTGAAAGATAAATAACATTCACAACAGTGTGTGTCTACAAAGCCAAGAGCCAAGATAAGAGGGAGAGGGTTGCTGTGTGCCATTCACAGACTGCAAACTGGATTCAGGCCTGAGGTTCTGTCGCCCTGGCTGGGTTTATCAGGCAGTACCCATGCTCACAGGGACTGATCCAACCCAAGCTGCAAGTGACATAGAAACGATGCTTAGAGACCATGCCCAGTTCTCTCATCTTCTGTAACCCAGCTTTTGAGTGGCTGAAAATGCACAAAAACCTGCAGTGTTCTTATTTTCCATGACTATTCTTGAGCTCCACTGTGTTGTATGCCCATGCATACAATTTTCCTCACAAGATTCCCCATTAGCTAAAGAAGCATTAGAGGCACCACTGAACATGACTAAATCTCAGAGCTAACAATAATTCCATAGAGAACACCCCTACAGCTCTCCACAGTAACAGGGGGAGACTTCTTTTAAGACAATTTTCAGGAAGTCAATTTTTTTATAGAAAGAAAACAAGACATCAGTTAGACTGTTGCCATTATTGTTTTTATTAATAGTTATTTTTCTAGTAACAAAAAAAGTGGCCCAGAACTTACCTCCAGAGCACGTTTAACTTTTCCTTGATTAGCAGTATCAATGGTCTCATTCTTAATCCCCTTTAACTGGGTCTCCTTTGCAGATATCCAAGAGGAGAACTCAGAAATTCTGAAATAACAGGTATTTTCTTATTAAAGGGAGAAAATACCCCCAGGGTTAGAATACATTTTCTATTTTGAGTTTATGCATGGAAATTTGATAATCAACTGATGAGAAAATGGATTAACACATTTCTTTCAACTCATTAGCAAACTGATTAACAAATTTCCCAGCAATGGTTTCTTCCACATGAAGCTCAAGGCTGGAGAGGCTACCCCTGGGCTCAGTCACTTGAACCAAAGGGGAAGCAGAGCAGATGGAGCTCAGCGGTGGAGGAAGATGCATCTCAGAGTCTGGGCACATGGAAGTGAGGAAGGTACACCTGAGGTCTGTCCTCATGTGTCTCCACCAGAGACAGAAACCCAAAGAGGCAGAAGTCCCTTTTGCAGGGACATGAGGAAATCAGAGAGAAAGAGATTACCTAATTCTGATTCAAAGAGACAACATCTGGGTCACCTGGAAGTAATGTGCTTCACTCTTGTTTCCGACTGAAAGTGAAAGTGAAAGTCACTCAGTCGTGTCCGACTCTTTGCGACCCCATGGATACAGTCCATGGAATTCTCCAGGCCAGAATACTGGAGTGGGTAGCCGTTCCCTTCTCCAGGGGATCTTCCCAACCCAGGGATCAAACCCAGGTCTCCTACATTGCAGGTGGATTCTTTACCAGCTGAACCACAAAGGAAGCCCAAGAATACTGGAGTGGGTAGCCTATCCCTTCTCCAGGGGAACTTCCTGACCCAGGAATCAAAATGGGGTCTCCTGCATTGCAGGTGGATTCTTTACTGGCTGAGCGACCAGGGAAGCCCCCTTTCAGTTTTCTAACTGAAACTTATTCTTTAAATTTAATGAAGCATTTTTGTACAAGAGCATGTACACAATCATACCATCTGATTTTCTTCATTGCGTGAGATGAAACATACTTCATGACTTGTTTTGCAATGATGTCAGAATTAAAATAATTATGAAAGACCACGTCCTTCTCTGAGAGCCACCCGCAACTACCTGCTCGTGTAGTCCTTCCACTTGTCTGGGTCTCCCACCAGCTTCACGTAGGTGCAGTCAATAGCAGCTCTGAGCTCCTTGAGGGTCACGTGACAGGTCTCAGGTGTGTTCCGGACTGCGTCCCGGACTGGAAGTTTCAGACACAGTTCTTCAATGAGCTGTAACCTTTTCTCACAGAGATGGTGAGGGCCCTTGTCACTGAAGAAGATCTAGTGAGCAATAAACATTTATATAATCTCTGTGAGAATCCACACAAGACTGCTGTATTTTCGTGGCTGATTCCCATCTAGTCTAGCAGTATAAAGTAATTAAGCTACTGAGTGTTTTCAGACCCAAACGCAAGCATCAGTGATATACTTGAAGGGACGCCGGGACTCCCTGGGACATACCCTGTGCTCTTTGATGATTTTTTCGCTGCCTTCCTGGGGCACCAGCTTGGTCTCTCGGTCCAGCTCAGCTCTGCACTCTTCCACAGAAGCTAAGAACCTGTTCTTCTCCACCTCAATCTTCAGATGAAGCAAATGATATGGAGCTTCTGCTTGAAGATCCTGCATGCCATAGGAAGAGTCCGGAAAATAGGATACCATCCCTGATCATGTACATTTCCCATTTAAGTGGCAGAAAATATGAGATAGTTCCTCTTCCAGGGGATCTTCCCGACCCAGGGATTGAACCTGTCTCTCTGACCTTTCCTGCACTGGCAGGCATATTCTTAACCACTGAGCCACCTGGACAGCTTAGCGCAAATGTGACTTAATCCCTTATTATCAGCACTGAAACTCTGTGCTTTGTACTTTTCCAAGTACCAGGACCATAGCCAAGCTTTTCAGCCTGCTGTGAGTTGGGTGTTTCCACAGTGATTATCCTATTTATCTTTAATAGCCCTATATGGTATTAATATTCCTATTTTAAAGATCAGACCCTTGAGGCTCAAGGTTAAGTAGAAAAGCTGGATTTGATTCTAAATCACATACTGATTTCATATTCCCACTCCCTAGCATGTGTCCTTTTAAATTTTGTCAACAGCGCTATGAGGTAGGAAGGACAGATATTATGCTCACTACACAGGGGTTGAGGGGGCACGCAAGGAAACCTCATTAGTGAAAAAGCCAGGATTAAGCAGCCCACGGCTCTGACCACCTGTTATGTCATCTTTTACTCGGAACATACACTAAGAAAACACAAGCAAGCTAGCACACGAACAATGGCACTCTGACAATGGGAAATGTTTTACATTCTTCTTTGATACAAGTATAAGCTTCATCATTCCCTTTAGTTGTACAATTTATTTTTAGCCTACTTGTCTCCTATGGCATTTAAAAGACTAACATAGAACACGGAAATAACTGATGAGAAAAATGAGTTAAGGCTTTGGAAAGACTAGGACAGATTATATCTCAGAGAGTTGAATGTGTGTGTGTGTGTGTGTGTGTATGTAAAATAAAATACAGCCTTCAATTATAGTCCCTATTCCACAGTACATTTTTGATAATGTTAAACCTCAAAGACATCTTTAGAAGCTTGGATTTCTGTAAGCATCTTTTTTTAAAAAATTCAAATTTAGCAAGTAAAAAGGTATTTATTTTTTATTTTTATTGAAGCATAACTGATTTACAATGTCAGGTGTACAGCAAAGTGATTCAATTATTATACATATATATATATAAATGTATACACACATATATATTTTCAGATTATTTCCCTTATGGGTTATTACAAAATATTGATTATAGTTCCTTGTACTATATAGCAGGTTCTTGTTGGTTATCTATTTTTAAAGGTATTTCTTTAATTGTGTTTTTCTTATGCAAAGGCCTGAAATTTTTAGCCTATGTTACTGAGGTTAGAAAAACAAAATCCAGACAGTGACACAACCTGATGGAGAGTGTTCCAGCTGCCTATTTTCTGGATCTCCTGACTTCTTCAGCTAACACACATGAAATTCACCACTCAGTATTCCCTCAGAACATCACTTGTGGGTCTGCTGCTGGTGTAGCTTCCTCCAGTCTGCCCCAAGGATGACACCTTCAAAGGGCCCCATCACCTACAGCTGCTTCCCCTGACATGCAGATTCGGAAGTCGGCTTCCATGCGACAAGCCCACGCAAGACGCTCCAGTCACACTGAGCCCAGTGGAACCGGCGTGCCCCCGGTACACCCTCCAGCTTGCTTTCTTCCTCCCAGCCGCCCCCAGATCTCTGCTGCTTCTTTAAGGCCCTAGCTCAAAACTAATTACCTGCCTTATTCTTGTCTGCTGTCCAAGTGGTCCACTTCTCTCTTTCAAAGCTTTCATCAATGTATTACTTACACTTTTTGGAACTTATTATATATTGTACTTTTATTATTTTGCAACTAATTATCTCACTTACTGGACTCCAAGCTCTCTGGGGAAAGGATTATGCTTTGTTCATCACTGAATCCTTAACCAATAAATTGTTTTCATTTATATGTTTCAGATAATAACAAGCTAAGCCAGATGGGAAAATCCTTGAAAACCTCAAACATATAGGTGTGTATATATATATATACACACACACACACATATATGTATATACTTATCTATACATAGTACATAATTGCAGACTTTATATACAGATATATATATAATATATAGGACTTCACTGGTGGCTCAGATGATAAAGAATCTGCCTGCAATGCAGGATACCTGGGTTCTATCCCTGGGTCAGGAAGATCCCCTGGAGAAGGAAGTGGCTACCCACTCTAGTATTCTTGCCTGGAGAATTCCAAGGACAGAGGAGCCTGGTGAGCTTCAGTCCATGGGGGTCACAAGTGTCAGACACGAGTGAGCAACTAAACACTTTCACACTTTCATACATAATGTATATATATGATGCTTTCATATGAAATATGAATACAGAATATATATTTCCTATATATATGATGTATTTCATACACCGTGCTACTGAAATTATAAGAAACATTTCTTGTCACTTCAATAGCATACCTAACATACTAAGATGGGAAGAGTTTATGAAATGTCACTAAAAAAGTTAAATGCCTTGATGTTCCCATCCCCAAAAATAATCAGGAAAAGAAAGCATACTCTTCAGTAATATAATGAAATTGATAATACTTAAAAATAGGAAAAGCAGGACTTCCGTGGTGGTCCAGGGGTTAAAGACTTTGCTTGCCAATGCAGGGGATATGGGTTCAATCCCTGGTCCAGAGGATCCCCCGTGCCACTAGGCAGTAAGCTCGTGTGCCACAATTACTGAGCCAGAGTGCCCTAGTGCCTGAGCACTTCCACAAGAGAAGCTACTGCAGTGAGACACGCACACACTGCCAACCAGTGAGCAGCCCCTGCTCACCGCAACTTGGGGAAGCCCACACGCAGCAAAGAAGACCCAGGGCAACCACACATAGAATAAATTTAAAAAAATCTTTGAAGCTGTGGTACATATACACAATGGAGTATTACTCAACCATTAAAAAGAATACATTTGAATCAGTTCTAATGAGGTGGATGAAACTGGAGCCTATTATACAGAGTGAAGTAAGCCAGAAAGAAAAACACCAATACAGTATACTAACACATATATATGGAATTTAGAAAGATGGTAACGATAACCCTGTATGCAAGACAGCAAAAGAGACACAGATGTATAGAACAGACTTTTGGACTCTGTGGGAGAGGGAGAAGGTGGGATGATTTGGGAGAATGCCACTGAAACGTATAAATGCGAAACGAATCACCAGTCCAGGTTTGATGCAGGATACAGGATGCTCGGGGCTGGTGCACTGGGATGACCCAGAGGGATGGTATGGGGAGGGAGGTGGGAGGGGGATTCAGGACGGGGAACACGTGTACACCCGTGGCGGATTCATGTCGATGTATGGCAAAACCAATACAATATTGTAAAGTAATTAGCCTCCAATTAGATAAATTTATATTAAAAAATAAATAAAAGCAGAGACAAAAAATTAAAATTAAAAAAAAATCTTTAAGAAAATAGGAAAAGCAAAATTCTATCATATTCCTGTTTTATTCAAGCTCAGCATTTTCAATGGCAAAGGTATTAAAAACTATGATAACTTTCCCGGGTTTCTACATTTCTGTGACCAGTGAACCTTCATGCCCTCAGGTTCTCTTCCCTCATCCATGATACATGACCTTCCCATGTGGTCCTGACTCACCTTCCACTGTTTGTGGAGCTTTCTGACGGCTTCCTGCAGGCCCCGCTGCTCCTGCTCAGGGAGAATGTCAGTGAGCTCGTCACATGCTTTCAGGAAAGCATTGAGCACCCTCTGGTCCAGCTGACTGAAAAACTCCTGGCATGGAGAAGGGGGAGAGTGGTCACGAGTGTCAGGCAGAATAAAAGGCAGCATCAGACACCAGACAGTGAAGTAGTCATGCCTCTAAACAAGCCTCTTAGCCAGCTGCTGCCCTCTTGAGACCTTCCGCGTGACTACCATTTTGTTTTCAGAAACAAACTGTAATTATCCACAATGATGAATCAGAAGCCGTTGAATCTGAAATTCAACTAGGACTTTTCTATTTTTTAGAAAAAAAGTCATTGCAGTTTTCAAATTTGATAGATTATTCTAGAGAGCCAATGGGAGATCCTAAAAACTTGATCCCACAGGGACAGAGTTTCAGTTCCTCTTTGGTAAAAGTCAGAAGAGCTGAGTGGAAGCCAGGACTAAACCTCACCATCCCTCACTCCCTAACTGCAGTGTGTTCCAGGCCTTGCTGGTTCATTATGAGCCATCTCTGCATTCACACCAAGCACACAAACTGCGGACTGAATTGTGTTGCCCTGTCCCCACCATCCCATCCCATCAAAGTCATATATTGAAGCCCTAACCTGCGGTGTGATGATATCTGAGGGTGGGCCTCTCATGAAGGAATGAGTGCCCTTTTTCAAGGCGAGACATTGAAGATCTACCCCTCTATCTATCTCTGCCATGTGAGGACACAGTGAGGTAACCAACTGCATATCAGGAAAAGTCCTCACCAGAACCCAGCCAGGCTACTACCCTAATCTCAGACTTAGTTTTCAAAACTGAGAAAATAAATTCCTAGTGCTTAAGCCACTCAACCTGTCTTTATTATTATTATCATTATTTTATGGTAGCCTGGGCAGATGAATACAACACCTGCACAAATATACATGGCTAAGTCTCACAAAGTCTTAAGATTATGGATGCTGGGAAGCCACAGTGATTCAAAAGAAAGAACAGCAGAGTAGGGGTGTATAAATTTGAATGAGATGTTGGATGGTCATGGACATCAAACCTAAATCCATCAACTGCATTACAAATGCATTGCATTCATCATTTGAGAGTGTGGCTTACATAAATATCCACTGAAATTTCAGGAAAAAAGTATACATTGTTAGAGGGAATCATCTCCATACACCCTTTAAGAGATTACTCATATTCTCAATACTGATATAATTTAAATGAGTATGATTAACAGGGAGATGGCTTCACAATACAGGCTCAAGCTGTAGACCAGCTTTCAAACTTCAAGTGACATGGCACCTATTCCATGTGTGAGATGGCAGAATTATGATATAAGCACAAAGACTTAGCCAGCCCCCTAAACTTCTCTCTTCGAAAGCACATGTTGGTCATGAAAGAGTGTTTCAGCTAAATAATGAGTTAGTGGTTTGGGGAGTCTGAATTATCTCTCGCATGGTTATCTGCTACTCCAAGGGCTCAAGAGTGGCCAATTATAGGGCAGCTATCAACTGTTTCTGAGGTTCTTTTTGCTGTCATTTCTTCGGGTCTCGTATCTAACAAGTTCCTGCTCCTGCCTCATTTCTCCCTTTCCCCTCCCTTTCTCCCCTTCTCCTCTCCCTTTCCTCCTCCTCCCCCTCCATTTTCTTTTTCTTCCCTCTCTCTCTGTCTCTCTCTTCCTGTCTCTCCTTCTCTGTATTAGAACATTACGCTCTTTTTATTTTTCATCCTAGATGGCTTGCTCATGTCCTCACGTCCTCAAGGGCCCACATTGGATGCACTCACGGTGTGTCTCTTCAGCAAGTCTTCCGGGTCCCCCTTTTCCTCCAGGCCCTCCTGAGCGACCCTGAGCACCTTCTCCAACTCGGCTCGAGACTCCTCAAACTTCTTCATCAAGCGGCTGTTGGTTTCCACATGTTTCTTCCAATCTCCAGTTTTCTTTACCATATTCTTGATTAAAAAAAATAATAATAATAATGGGATATTGATCTCTAGTCATTGAAAATGTCATTTGTTAAAGAATGCTATTTCTTTCAAAAAACACTTGGAAGGAATATATGTCATTATGATGAGAATAATCAATCCTTCTAAAAATTAATAACAGAGAAAGAAGCAAAATGATTGGTTTCCAAACACCAGTAGATGAGTTCTTTGTCAAGAGTGAAGACATGATATGGGGTAATTACAAGTCTTCTTGGAATTTTCCTCATTCACATCTCTAAGGCAGGCAGTGAACCTACCTGAAAAGCAACATGCATATCTGCAATCTTTCTCTGTAGCTTCGTCTGATCAAAATGCTTTAACACGTTGCTCAAGGTCACAAACTTCTGAACACTCTGGCTGCCTTTCTCAATTTGAGTCATGGCTTTCTTACAGCTTTCTTGACAAGCCAACAGTTCCTACAAGGAAAGGGAACTCACAACAATAGTATTTAAAAGGGCAAGAAAGAATGAGAGTAATCATTACAAAACATTAACAGCATTATATAGCTTTTAGGCTTTTAATCAGCAATAAGTAAAACCAAAAGTATGGAGAGGTGGTGCTTTTCAGAAAAGCACAATTTTAAGCAATCACTGAAGTCAGTGCCTTTTATATAAGGCATTTAGATGTCATGCTGAGGTTTCTGAAATCTTTTACATTTCATGCCTACCTTATTAATATCAAGAGAATGACAAAGCATCAAAATTGTTATCTGCCTGGTGCATGCCTTCCTCCTACCAACCAACAGGTCCATAATTTATTGTATAAAACAATAATGAAATCAATCTACATATCAGGCTATAATCTGCCTCAATAAATTTAATACCAGTGCATATTATAGTTTACTGAGTTGGTTGAAGCAGTATATATAATTTGTATATCCTAAATTATACAACATTTGAATTCTTAAGGTTTACAAACTATCAACCTCATTAATAAAATGGTGGACCCCAGGTTGGTTGGTGGATTAGTTGCTAAATTATGTCTGACTCTTGCATGGACTGTAGCCTACCAGGCTCCTCTGTCCACGGGATTTCCCAGGCAAGAATACTGGAGTGGGTTGCCATTTCCTTCTCCAAGGCATCTTCTCAACCCAGGGGTCGAACCCAGGTCTCCTGCATTGTAGGTAGATTCTTGCGTTACGGGTGGATTCTTTACCAACTGAGCTACCAAGTGGACCCCAGATTCTAACACAAAAGGCAGCAGACTAGTGGGCCTGGGAATACTTGCCAGCTGTCACGCGTTTGCAGATGAAAAGCAATGGTGACTCATAAGCCTTTTACACCTGACTATATCCTGGGATCCTGGCAATTTCTGCCTTAGACAGCATGGAAATTATGCAGCTCCATGGCAAGCAGTCATTTTTTTTTGACTTGAATCTACACCATTTGCACTTCAGCATCCTTGATTACTTTGAAAAAATAGTTCAAACTGGTAATATAGATACCAGTTTGGGTAACTTAGATGCAAATATTAAGAGCAAGATTTCTGTTTTATTTGGGGAAGACAGAGTAAGGATATACTTGTTCATTTTGAACATTTAGGAAGTAAGAGAGTAACATATGTTAGAAAAATCTTGAAGTGAAAGTGAAAGTTGTGCAGTTGTATTTGACTCTTTGTGACCCCGTGGTCTATACAGTCAATGGAATTCTCCAGGCCAGAATACTGGAGTGGGTAGCCTTTCCCTTCTCCAGGGGATCTTCCCAACCCAGGGATCAAACCCAGGTCTCCCACATTGCAGGCAGATTCTTTACCAGGTGAGCCACCAGGGAAGCCCAAGAATACTGGAGTGGGTAGCCTATCCCCTCTCCAGTGGATCTTCCTGACCCAGGAATCAAACCGGGGTCTCCTGCATTACAGGTGGATTCTTTACCAAGTGAGCTATCAGGCAAGCCCTAGAAAAATCTTACTCCTATTTTATCATTAAAAGTAGTAAATATAATTTTAATTGTGAAAGGATTATTTGATGGCGACATATAGCAATTTGGGAACATAGGAAATGGCACTATGATTTCAAACTGAAAGATAATCTTTAATCAATAGGATGATAAGCCATAGGTTTTGGTGGTAGAATCATTGCGTGTGTGCTGAGTCGCTCAGTCATGTCTGACTCTGCAACCCCACGGAATGCAGCCCACCAGGCTTCTCTGTCCATGTAACTTTCCAGGCAAGAACACTGGAATGGGTTGCCATTTACAACTCCAGGGGAATCTTCCTGAATCAAGGATCGAACCCACGTCTCTTGCATCTCCTGCATTGGCATCATCATTGTGACTTATCATTAATAATAATAATTATGTTAATTGCTACCAGTTATATAGAGTATGTGCCCTAATGTGTTAGTCCTATTATAGAATATTTAATATAATCTCTACAACAAGTTCTCAACTTAGGTACCACCACTCGCATTTCAACATGAGAAAGCTAATCAAGGCTTTGTAATTTGCTGTATCCGTTCTGAATACCTGTCTGACTCACTTCAGAGGTTCTCTGCCCTTTCTGCTAAGTGATGCTGACTTCCCTCCATGAGTCTATTTTGATGAATACAGTGGCAAACCTTTTGCCCATCAGTTTCACCCTCTGTTGCTTAAGTTCATTTATAATAAACCAACTAAATAAGCCAATTAATTGTCACACTCAGTAGGAGGCTGTTCTGCATGCAGATTTGCTTACTAAAACTGAGACAAAGAAGAATGATTCTCACTCCAAATACATTTCCAGAATGCTATGGTCATGTCGATCGGTCTAATCCTAGAGGCGTGAAAAGATCTCATAAGACAGACGACAGACACTGGACAGAAATGGAATGCAATTATTTATTTCTGTACATAGCTAAATATATACAATTTAAAATTTATCTATACAATTTTTATCTACATTAATATGCAGGTATGCCTAAGTTACTTCAGTCGTGTCTGACCCTCTGTGACCCATGGACTGTAGCCCTCTAGGCTCCTCTGTCCATGGAATTCTCCAGGCAAGACTACTGGAGTGGGCTGCCATGCCCTCTTCCAGGGGATCTTCCCAACCCAGGGATCGAACCCACATTTCCTTGGCTTCTGCATTGGCACATGGATTTTTACCACTGAGCCACCAGGGAAGCTCCTATGTGAATATATCTATATATAAATATATATAGAGATAACATTTTTTATTCTATCTATGGTACATAGGGTTTTCATCTTTGGCCACGCGTTTTTGTTTTGAGTTGCCAGTACTATTCTATTAAAAGTTTTCTTCTCCTATCACTGAATTTCTATCATTATATGCACCTCAGTGTTACTGCCTATGCATTCAATTAACCAGGTCTCCTGAAAGAAAAATTTCCTTACCTGATGTTTCTGTTTAAAAAGAGGACTAGATTGTGCCTCGTGTTCAAGAACTGTCATAATTTCATCGATTTTCCCAAGTGAGTCATAAAAGGCTGTCATCTGCTTTTCCAATTCCTCCAACGGTACCAACAGCTGTTGAGACTCAGAAAGGAGTGGGGAGTAACAGTCTTTGACCTTTAAAAAGACAAAGACACAAATTCCATTGAAGGCCATGAAAGACCATAAGCTCGGGGCACTATTCATAGCTCTTAGGAATGTTTTCTTTATTATAGGGTCGTTTTGTGCATACAGATCTCCAGAGATACTCTTTAATGATATTTCCTGTATATTGTTAAATTTTGATGTTAAAAAAAAAAAAGCACTACTATTGTACCATTGAGACAAGTAAATGCTACAGAGCTTTCTCACGAAAATACAAAATATATCTGTAGGATGTATTTGCTCGTTTGGATAGGTCTTACTCATCTAAATTATGTCAGTGAGCCAGATGGCATCAAATTCCATTTTATGAACTCTGCAACCTATCTTCACATTGCTCTCAAAATCTGACCTAAGACAGTCATGTATGACCATTATCTAAGCTGACCTGGACTTTCCAACTTCATTTCTAAGAACTCCACTACTTGACCCCTTAACTCTAGACAGACCTACAGCTTGTTGATGTATTCCTCCCAGGGAGGTCCTGTGTCTCTCATAACCTCCTTCAAGCTCCATGCTTAGCCACTC
The DNA here is from genome assembly GCF_016772045.2 of Ovis aries. Lineage (NCBI taxonomy): Eukaryota > Metazoa > Chordata > Mammalia > Artiodactyla > Bovidae > Ovis > Ovis aries. Next base: position 77,235,954 of record NC_056061.1, read on the forward strand.
TTTCCCCATCGATATCCCACTCACACCAAGCACTCATGTCATATACAAATTTATTCACAAAGGTTCTCATGCTGGTTCTCCCTCATCTGAATTGGGCCAGCTCTCATCTGTTACTTTTCTTTTTTAAAAAAATGTTATTAATTCATACACCTGCATTGTCTTTATCTTCATGACAAGCTCCTGAAGATGAAGATCTCCATCAAATTTCTGCTTTGTCATATTTTTTGGAATCCAGAAACTCATACAATCTTCCAAGAACTTCCTGTCCCCCTCATTTTATTTAGAGTTGCTCCCAAAGTATTATGGGTTGACCAAAATATCCATTTGCATTTTCCCTAAGGTGGTATGAAAAAAACCCGAATGGACTTTTTGGTCAACCCAATGCTTTTGGAAACCAAGGAAAGGAAATTAAATATCTGTTAATAGATCATTTATTTTTTTTCTTTACCTTGTAATTATTCTCATGCTCTTGGATATACCAAATGAAGGAGAAACTCATAGAAAGCAAGCCACTGTCCTGTTGCCACAGCCCTGTTGCCAGGGCTCTGTTAAAATTACTGGACAAAATAAAGATAATCTGCTGACATGTGTAATAATTGGTATGCTTTCTAAATCTTCTCAGGACACAAAAGGAATCTTACCAAGATGCTACATCTGACACAGCAGTTAAGAAAGTGTGATGACTTACTTGTGTCTAAAGGAGCAATTTGCCCTCTCAGAATTGCCCTAAATCACTAAGCCCAACCTAGGCTGAGATGTGCCAGCCCAAGACACAGCTCTAAAGGCTGCTTGAAGGTTATCCAGTTGATAATGTTGACTCCAAATTGTACCAAATCCTTATAAATCATCTTGGATATTTGAAAGCATTTAAAATTAGCATTCTCATATATACCAGTTTGACAAAATTTTATCTTCTTTCCATGGCCTTGATTTTTCCTATTTCTACCTGTCTCATTTATTCATTTTTTATTTATTCCTTTTTAAAATGAATTCTCCACAGTATGAGACCAATATTCTCATATTGGTCTTTCTCTTTCTAAGTTTCCTTTCCTAATTAACAGGGTTTTCTGTTTTATTTCCCTTTGCTTTCCAATTCTTCATTACAAAATTTTCTTTTCACTTACATAATCACTCCTTTTTTTTTTTTTAAGGAAAAAACCAGGTATTAATTACCCAGTTAAATAGACTTTGAGAACAATATCATCTTTATAAAATGCAACTTTAGATAGATAAAACATCCTAATGAAACTTCCAAAGCTGTTAAGGAAAACCCCTCAATAGAATAGAAATGACTTATGGGTCATTTTATATTCTTTGAGTTTCCTGCACAGAAGTGGCATCAATGTATGTATCCTAAGTCCAAAGTGAGCTCTGTGAGATGAAGAGGGAAGAATTTCACTATTCTGTGGTTGTGCAAGTGAAAAATAAAATGGTGTAATAAAGAGCATGTAAGTATGTCTAGTATCAATACACCCCAATACAAGAGTATGCTGGAATTCTTTCTCACTTAAGTATATGATGTCTTCCTCCTCCTCCTCTTCTCCTCTTGCTTCCCATTTCATTGCTTCTAACTGGTCCTCTGTTGTTCCAGAGGAGGTTTACCTTCCTACTAAAATACACGCACTAGTACTTCTAATGAAAGAGGCAAGGCTTTAGTTATCATCTCCATAGTTTCATTTTTTAAAGCTCATGACAAAGTTACTAGATGAAGCATCCCAATAAGAAATAAACACAGGATCTGCTAACAGGTGAATGAGTTGCCTGCAGTGACAGAATAGTAGTAAGATGAGCTGAAAGTGATGTTGGTCCTCAATGGAGTTTCACGCTTTAAAAATATTTTCCCACCTTGGTTAGTTGCTCTTTGAGCCCAGACATGGTTGCAAACATTTCATTAGCTTCTTCTTGAGAGATCTCTTTGGTAATGAGGTGCGCTGTCTTTGTTATCATCTTATACTGAGCATCCATCACAGGTACCCTCTGTTCAATATCCTACATGAATCATTGAAACAGCTATGTTAACACATGTTACATTTACTCTTAATTTCAAGAGTTCACAAATGGATACAGATCAGGATGTACTGAATAAAATTCTATACTTGTAATAATATTTTGGAGAGTCCAATGATTACTTTCCTTCATTACTAATATATGATATATTGACATAAGAAAATAAATTAAGAAAATAAATAGAAATAAATATAAGAAAATAAATAAAATGAATAGAATTTAACAAATAAATTTCCTTAAATATCACCATAAATCCTTAGGTTAACATAAAGATAAGCGGAAGTAATCTTTATACTTTCAAAATACATATTAATGTAATCTGTAAACATTATATCAGGTAAATGCATGTTAACAATTTGGGGCAATTCTGATTTTAAAAATGAAACAACTTACTTCTTTAAAATAAGTAACATTGTCATTGCAAAATTTTCTAAATTAGAGATAACAATGAAAATTTGATACAGTCTTCTCACACCAGAGCCAACACCCTTACCACCACAAAGCTCTGCTAAAATTACTTAAGCAAAATTAATATTTTTCCTGTGTGTATTTACACCTATTTTTTATTTTTACAAAAAAGGATGATGCTTTGTTTTGCTTTTCTTACTTAATGATGTATTGGAAAAGTCTTTCCGTATCATTAAATATTCTTTCACTGCTTCATTTTTGAGAGCTGCAGGGTATTCAAAATATATAAATAGCATAATTCATTTAGTAAATCCTTTATTGTTGGAGGCATTTGTTTAGAGGTATCTCCAGACATCTGTTTTTCCCTAGTACTTTATAATTCGGTTGTAGAAAATGAAAGTTTCTATTAAAAAACTATTTTGAAGTTACCCTATGGTCAATCTTAAAAAATTTAGATAGCTTTTTTATGAGAGGCAGAAATCAGGATATGCATACATGTCACAGTGATGTCAAGGAGACACAGAAACAGTTCTTGTAATGACCTAAGTAACTTCATGATCTTTCTTTACACAACAGAATAGGTTTTTCACTTTGTGTTCCAGAAAACCAGCTCACCTCCAAGTCTTGAATTAATAACTTGACATTAATAAAAGAGACTTCTAAGGGCTCTGAAAGTTTCCTGTGGGCTTCAGTTGCAAAATCAGACAAGACAGTAACACAGTCGTTGTATTCTTTCTTCATTCTGTCCAACTCATCAGCTCGAGCATACTGTTCAGAAAAGGGAGTGGGGCAACACAGAAAACCATTAAGCCAAGACTCAGGAAGCTTGTTTAACTTTCATTTCTACATACTATCTGGAATTGTTAGGTGGTAGGAAAGACTCGGATTCCTGATTCTTATTTTAGATATACTTGAAGTTAGTCAAATTACTGTGAAAAGAAGAAAGGAGATAGCATAGAAGCAATGAATTACAATTTAAAGCACGAATCATTCCATGTAAGTAAGCTCCATCTGTCAACATAATCCTTAGTCAAACTATACATTTCTGTTATGTTCCTCCATTACTAATTGGGAAGAATAAAGGACCAAATAGAAACATAACAGTTCTAAACACATCTGTACTCTGCCTTTATAAGCCCATACTATAACGATAAAGAGTCTCTAAACAGTCTGTTTATCACAACATTTATGACACACCCATGTTCTAGGCGTAAACGTATTTGAAAAACATACTTGCTTGACTTCCATAAACAACTCCCTCCATCGCCCATTTAGCAATAGTAATTGCTGTTTGAGATCACGGGAAACCATCTCATCACATGTTTCGATTAAAAAATTGCCAGCATCATTCATGGCAGTGTGCTGCTGTATCCAATGAGGCAAATTTCGGAAAAAATCCTAAACAAGAAACAATGCATACTATTGTAAATCATAAATCAAATGTTAATAAATGATATGAAAGTAACCAGACCAGGAGAAACACCTTGGTTCTAAAATTTGTGCAAATTCTAAGGTGAATTTTAACTTTTTGTCAAAATGGAAATTTTTAATAAAAAAGTTAAAAAATGTGAACTAGAAATTGTGCCTTTTCACATATTTTGCTGAAAACAAAACAAAACATGATGACCATATTCTGTTATTCCTATTTTACAGATGAAAAAGCTGAATTTCCTTGAATGTAATGGACTTGTGCCTCTATTCTTCAGGCTAGTAAATACCAGTGCCAGAGTCATATAGAAGGTATAATATTTTTAGGGAATATATAGCTTTAGGGAATATATGTATCTTTTTCAAGAAACACTTTACTGATTACTTTTGATATTAAAACCAAATTTTAAAATCTGAATACAGTACATGAAGATAACAATCGTGAAGATAAACTCTTCAAGGAAAATTTAAAAAAAGTAATTATCTGGGCCAAGAATACATAATACAATGACATCCTTCCTTATTTAAGGTTACACATTTGATGATGGAGCAGCTTCCACTGGATTTCAAATCGTGTGCATGAGCACACACACACATATACACTATGGTAAAAACCACGAACACCATTATTCAAAATCGATTTCACAAGTCGTGTGTGGGAGGACTTCCTACATAAACCGGTGAGAACACTTCTGTTTCTGGTGGTTATATCCCCTTGGATGAAATTAACACATATGACATCTGCTAGGGCACTGCCAGTCTAATCAGAAAAGCCAAAATCTGTGTGGGTTACAGTGCTCAGGTACATGAAAGTACTTAATCTACATGAAATATAGAATGGGAAACATATAAAAATTATACAGCTGCTTGTATAACATAATAATCAAAGAACCAATCTTGAATGGCAAGCAGTAATTCTAATGTAAGTGCTATACCTCTTAATGGGGATCTGGCATTTTATGTTTTACATAAAAGTTGTTTTTCCACGAGAAAATACCAGATTCCCATTGAGAAGTATATATACAGAAATCAGTCCATTTCATGTCATATTTTAATGTTAAGTGATATCAAAGACAGGGATTCTTGCACACACCTGTAACTGGAGGAAAGAAAAGCAATCCTACCCAGAAAACCTTGACTGACAGTTGATAGAATCCAAAAACAAACTTCCAGAGAGACAAGCATGTGGTGACCCATCTGTTGAATCTGTATAATGCCATCACACAGATTTTGGGCGACGTTAGCCAAAATTGTTTTAAATGATCAGCATTCAGTCGCTCAGTCGTACCGGACTCTTTCCGACCCCATGGACTGTAGCCCACCAGGCTCCTCTGTCCATGGAATTTTGCAGGAAAGAATACTGGAGTGGATTGCCATTTCTTTCTCTAGAGGATCTTCCTGACCCAGGGATCCAACCCGTGTCTCCCGTGTCTCCCGTGTCTCCCGCGTCAGCAGGTGGATTCCTGGGAAGCCCAAAGTTGTTTTCATCCTCCCCCTTTTTTTTAGCTTTTATTTTTATTTTTTAATTTAAATTTATTTATTTTAATTGGAGGATAATTACTTTACAATATTGTATTGGTTTTGCCATACATCAACATGAATCCGCATCCTCTCTTAAATTAGGAAATCCACAGAGGCTGTGCTCTTTTAAGTCACAAACCTTATTGTGCGTATAGCGCCCTCTGCTGCCCACTGGGTTTGGATGCCCCTCCATCAGTTAATGGCTCTCGGAATGCGAAAGTCCAACGCTGTCTTAATGTTAAGCTTTAAAAGCAGAACATTTCTTGGTCTAAAGTAATTTACTAACCTGAAAGTGCAGCGTTTAAGGCAAAGTCAGGATTTGTGTGACGCGTATGCAAACGCATAACACTCCCTAGGGAAGTTTGCTGTGAAAGTCCCCTATTTCCAAATTCGCCTGTGCTTGTTTCCTGTTTAAGTAGCAGTCTTACCTTTTTGGCATGTTCTGACTGATTTAGCATTTTCTCAGCATCCTCAAGCCAAGCCTGAAGACTAGCCACGGTATTGCCGTATCGGTCCCAGTTAGCGATGACTTCCTCCAGCATGCTCCGCACGCTCCTGACTTCCACGGAGAGGTTCCTCCACTGGGCAGTAGTTTCATTCATGAATTTCATCACATTCTCAGCTTCTTCCACTGAAACAGATAAGTTATATATATTTTAAATCCACAACACCTTTTTTCTAGGGTCTATTGGAGGGCATTCATGATTCTTCTTAGAAGGATTTTAAATTTAACAGATGTAACGGTTAGAATCACATTCAGCTAATGTTGGGGATAGTTATATCTTATTCATAGGTATTTATAAAGATTAAAGAATGAATATTTAAAATTTCTGATAAATGGTATATTAACAATTGCATATATTTTGTTTGCATTTTATATGCATTCAGATGGACACATATATAGTACAATCATAAATGCTATAGTTCATTTTCAGCAAATATGAGAAATATATCTGCAAAATGAAACAGACATATTTTACAGTTGTGTCTTTCCATGAAATTAAGTTTTCATTTATTTCATTATAATATTCAGGTTAGTCCAATTTTGCCTTTAACCATTGGAATTTAAAATAGGTTTGACCATTACAATTTAGAAAGAGAAAACTTATTTTCCTTTCTTTTAGAAAATCATACACACACACACACACACACACACACACACACACACACAGAGGATAGGCATAACACAAAGTCAAGGGAACTGAATCCAATATGACTTTTCAGGCCAATGGCATGGTCACACAAAGATTCTGCAGAGAAAAACTGATTGAATCATACAGAAATATGCGGGTTCTAAATTCTACTGTATTCAATACCACAACAAATTCTGTCTTGTGTTTTACCTGAACCATCAGCTTTGACATACATCTCAGCTGTCTGTTTCAAGATCTGGTATGTCACTTCATATTGTTCAAAGAACTTGCTATTTTCTATAAAAGACTAGAAAAAAGAGGGAATGGTTAGATGATAACTAATATAGGCTTATGCAGACATGCCAAAGTCAGTCTTCAGCAGTGCAGGTATGTGGCCATGTTATTCAAATTTACCAACCTCACTTTTTCTTCAAAACATCGACTTAATTCAACTGCCATAAATAACCTGATTATTTCTAAGAATATAACTTTATTCCCCACTTTTGCTTCTAATTCACCCCTGGATTGAGAAAATATTACACTTCTTCTCTACCCAAGGGTTTGTTTTTAGAAGAGACAGAAGCTTCTCCAGAGTATGTGGGGCTAACATTTAGAAAGCACTAAATTTGGAACAACATTTGAAAGTGTCCCACTGGGTCTTAGCTGTGGGATTCTGTTGCTCTTTGAACAATAATTCTGGTGGATGATGATTCTGGGGTATTTCAGAGTATAAATAACTGGCACAAGGCACACTTTCTTAAAAAGTAAATACAAAAATATTTCCAAGTAGAAAATTGCTAAATAATCAAACATTCTATCCATGTTATCCATGTTCTCATATTTCTATTAGTCCTTCTCCAGGGGATCTTCCCGATCCAGGGATCAAACCCAGGTCTCCTGCATTGCAGGCAGATGCTTTTTGACCTCTGAGCCACCAGGGAAGCCTCAGCAGAAAAATTAAAGATAAGACACATCTATATCTAATATGGTGGTGGTTTGGTTGCTAAGTCATGTTCAACTCTTGCAACCCTGTGGACTCTAGCCTTCTAGGCTCCTCTGTCCATGGGATTCTCCAGGCAAGAATCCTGGAGTGGACTGCCATTTCCTTCTCTGGGGATCTTCCCAACCCAGGGACTGAACCCGCGTCTCCTGCATTGTAGGAGCATTTTACCGCTGAGCTACCGGGGAGCCCCTATACCTAATATGTCTGTATGCAATTTACGTATGCATTAGAGTTACTATAAGCAAATGGAGACGAATGGAGGACACACAGGTGATTTTCATTATTGCTAACTCCAGGAAATATGAAATAATTCCTGTTTCAAAAATTATTCCTACTTTTCTAAAAGTAGAAAATTAAAGCAATTATAGATAACAACATATTACCAAAGGCTTCTTAATTCCTTTTAATAGCGTAATTAGTTCCTATGATTTAAACTCAGTAAAATACTTTGTGTCACTACTATAAAATATAAAATTAGTCTTCAAAAACTAGCTGAAGTTCTGAATAGGATGCTGATGAATGCTTAATGTGGAGATGCAAAATGCTTGTGTGCAGATGCAAAACTATTCATACAAAAATTTCATAGGAGTCCCTAGATTTTATTAATAGAAATTTATAGCATTTCATGACTTTACTTAAAAAGTTACATATAATACATTTCATACCATTTTATGTTTGCATTTACTACATAGTAACTATTCTTCATAGATATATTGAATAAAGCTGTGAATTATCTGGAATGAGGGATTCCTTGATGAATACCTTACCCAATAAGGGAAATAGGCTTTCTTATTTTTGTTGAGAATTGGTTAGCTCATTATGTCCTATTGTTAGCTCATAGCCTTATGTCCTATTCCCTTAACCTTTGCCTGCTTCCTAAATGGAGAAAGAGTAATTTAATGGAATTTAAACTTTGAATAATTTCACAAATAAGTAGGTCCTGATTTCATCAAACATGGATGATTACAGCTAATTTTCAAGACCTTGTAAGAAACTGAAGAAACAAATAAATATATTCAGCAAAGTTTTTAAAAATAGTGTCCATTTAGTTTGGACACAATTTCAAGGAGCTAATGGGAAAACAATTGCTCAAAGTGTCAAATAAATGGAAAACAGTGCCTACATCAGACATTAAAACACACACATGCTTTTGCTAGAGTGATTTACAAATTCATTATAAATGAACAAGAGAGAAAAGTTATTTCCAGTTCAATTTTTGGTATGGGTGGGGAGAAGAATGTTTTAAGAATATTATAAATGTAGAAACTCATTAAAGTACTTTTGAGTTTTCCTATAAGGACAAAGACATCACTTTGTTGACAAAGGGCATATGGTCAAAGCTATAGTCTTTCCAGTAGTCATGTACGGATGTGAGAATTTGACCATAAAGAAGGCTGAGCAGTGACAAATTAATGCTTTCAAAGACTCTTGAGAATCCCTTGGACAGCAAGGAGATCACACTAGTCAATCCTAAAGGAAATCAACCTTGAATATTCACTGGAAGGACTGATGCTGAAGTTGAAGCTCCAACACTTCGACCACCTGATGCGAAGAGTCAATTCAATGGGAAAAAACCCTGATGCTGGGAAAGATTGAAGGCAGGAGGAGAAGGGGGTAGCAGAGGATGAGATGGTTAGACAGCGTCAACGACTCAATGGACATGAGTTTGAGCAAGCTCCAGGAGACAGTGACGAACAGAGAAGCCTGGTGTGCTGCAGTCCATGGGGTTGCAAAGAGTTGGACATGACTTAGCTACTGAACAACTATGAGTTAAACTAAATAATAAATTTTTGAGGAAGAAGCCTTATTTGTTATTTTAGTTTTAAAATTGTTTCATTTACTTCTGCCCTTTCTTTCTGAGTCCTGAGTAACTCCACTTAGTAACACGAATTATTTTGTCTATTAGAATCACTTCAGCAGGAGGACTGCTAACTCCCTTTTTCACCGTGAGCCATCTAGACAAAGTCTTTCAGAAGAATGCCAAAGTAAGCACAAATGTGTGTTTAAAATACCAGTGATGGGATTAGTTTATTTATTTATTTTTAATACAGCTTACATTTGGAAATCAAGTTCAACAAATGAGCTGTGTTGGTCAAGGGACTTTTAAAGTTGATGGCACTTCAAGAAAAGGAAGCTATTTCTTTATGCTGCAAAATTCAAAGAATTGGAAGGGAGTTAATTTCTACTTTGAAAAGAGAAATGTAATAACTACAAAGCTCATCAATTTCACTCAAAGAGAGCTAAACCAGGCAATTTAAGGTTTTAAAAAATCAACTGAGATGTGAGAAGTACTTTCATTAGAACTGCCTATTGACTTTAATAAAATCATTACAAATATTAGACTAAATGTTCATATTACATATGCTGCACCCACTTTATCTACACTTCCAAGAGCTTTTCTTCTATGTGAAAGAATGAAATACTGTCTCGTTACTTCCACTATAAAATTGGAGCGTGTGTTAAATAACACAGTTATGTCATGAACAGTTCTGACATCAAGAACCAAACCAATCATCTTATTTACATTACAGTATGTAATCTCTTACCAGGATCCTGTGGCCTAATTTAATCAACAAACATTCGTGAAGTATTAACATTTTCTAAGAATTCCTTGAGCACTTAGGGGCTGTGTACCTCAGTGCCTTTTAAAAGAGGCACTTTTTAAAGAAGGAAACACAGTCTCTAGTTTCCCAACTCTTAAAAAAAGTATCTTTTTTTTCTTGCAGATAAATAGAATAGAATTGAGAATTCAGAAGAAGGAAAAAGATAATTATGGAACTCTTATATCCCAAATATTACTTTGCTTATTTGATGATGTAGCAGCATATGGCTCATTACAATAATGTTTTTTTAGAAACCAAGTAAAGGATTATATTTAAGAAACTGATTTTATGGTTTTTGTTTTTAATCTTCATGCACTTTGAAACAGTCTCTTCTGAGGACAATGATATTCTCGAAAACTCCAGAAGAATGAGAGAAGCTCTGTGGCATGCGAGATAGAAGGAAAAATAATGAAGTGTCAGTCTTTGTTCCTTAGAAGAATTCTTATTATTAAAATTTTGGAAAAGATTATGTCTTCTAGACATTAAGTTATGTATAAGGTCACATAGGTAGTGAGGAGCTGAGTCCTGATCCAACACATTCCTATGTCACTGGTGGCCACACAGAACAATCTATAGTGTCCCAATAATCTCCCCAAGAATCCAACCACACCCTGCCCCAATACCATGCTGCCTATAATAACATAAGAGTAACTAACAGGCTGCAGCATGGAAATGTAAAATATTGTCCATTATGGACCAACATTAAATGGAACTGATGCTTATGTGAATGACATTCTTTAGTTCACTGAGCTACAGCATATCATTTCAATTATTTGGACTTTTCAGTTAAAAAGAATTTTTTTTTCCCCAGCCAATTTTGTTAGAGAGTAAAGTTCAGTGCATGCTAAGTCACTTCAGTCATGTCTGACTCTAACGACTATAGTCAACCAGGCTCCTCTGTCTGTGGGATTCTCCAGGCAAGAATACCAGAGTGGGTTGCCATGCCTTCCTCCAGGGGATTTTCCTGACTCAGGGCTTGAACCTCTTATGTCTCTTGCATTGGCAGGTGCATTCTTTACCACCAGTGTCACTTGGGAATTCTCATAAAATTCATAAACACAAAGGCTTTTGATGCAGAAAGATGTGGATTCAAATCCAGATTCCACTTCTTATTAACTATGCCACTTGGAACATGTGACATGAACATTCAAAAGTCCCATTTCATCAATGAAACAATGTGAAAACACCCAGCCCATAGGGTCGTGATTGAGATGGAAGATGACCCACGTAAAACACTTGGCACATGGAAAACATCCAACATCCTCCAATTATTAAAACTGCTGCTACTGCTGCTAAGTCGCTTCAGTCGTGTCCGACTCTGTGCGACCCCATAGACGGCAGCCCACCAGGCTCCCCCGTCCCTGGGAATCTCCAGGCAAGAACACTGGAATGGGTTGCCATTTCCTTCTCCAATGCATGAAAGTGAAAAGTGAAAGTGAAGTCGCTCAGTCATGTCCGACTCTTAGCAACCCCATGGACTGGAGCCTACCAGGCTCCTCCGTCCATGGGATTTTCCAGGCAAGAGTACTGGAGTGGGGTGCCATTAAAACTACTGACCTATAAATATCTTAAACCTCTTTTGGAATAGAAGTTTAGGTGATAAATATATATCTTTCATCAGGAAATATTCATTAAAGCCCACTATATTTATAGAGTTATTAGCAATCTTACAAATAATTTTGCGAGTCACATTACAAAACAGTTTACAATTACCAGCTCAATGAATGTCTATTTATGAAGTAGGTAGAAAATACTGATTTTTTATCATTAATAATAATTCTTTAGCTACATATGCTTCATGTGAGAAGTTAAAAGAGAATTATTAACATCTTTGTGTTGGAACATTATCCTGGTGAAACAGTCTCATTAAGCATTTCAATCTAATTGGCTGTCCTTAAATAGCGAGAACAAAGACGGATCCTGAATAATTACCTACTGAGCTCAGAGTGTATGATTTGACATGACTAAGCCAGAAAATATACATGCATATCTGTATTTAATATTTGTTGGACTAATGTAAATGCTCAAAGTTAAAAAGAAAATCAGATTTCTCATTACTTTCCAAAATCATTCAAAATGAATAAGGGAACAACATATTGTCACATATTTCACATTTTTGGACAAATGTTTCCCAGAAAATTATAGTAAATCTAGAGAAATATTTTTATTGCAAACTTGTTAAATTTTTTTAAATGCACGTTATTCTTTTAGCATGTAGAAAATAACATTAAAATGTAGCAAAATATATTATGGTTCTGGGATACTTCAGTAAAAATCTGATTCAATAAATATTCAGTCATGTTGGTAACAGAACCACTGAAACTAGTCAGGTTAGAAACGGGGTTATATTTTAAATGAATTAATTTATCAGTTAAAACTTCTAAATAAATACAAATGAAACAAAGGACTTAGATGTTCTATTAATTTTGTGAGCATATCTGTGTTGCTAATTAATTGAGGAGCATGTTTAAGAGAAATAAACTACTTTTAATAATTATAATTCTCTGATTACATGTAAATGGAAACTTAGGTCCTACAGTGGGACCTACTTCTCTCATTAATGCAGGGCTACTAGTCTATGTACATGTAGGATTATGTATACTGATAGCCCAAGTAGAAAATACTCTTCAAAAATTAAGTTCTTACAGGTTCACAGACAAAATTTTACTTTTCTTAGGTGCACACAGGAAGCAATGAATCTCACAGCATGGCCATAAACAAGGCATGCTTGAACTAATCTAAATAAAAGAAATTAGTTCCCACTGAACAATTGAGAATTGTCCTAAACTACTCATGATTGGATTTTTAGAAAGCTTAACATAATGTCTAAGTATTTTAAGTCAGCTTCAGTAGTGAGCTCACAATCAGTTGTATGCAATACAAAAACTTTCTTTTTTTAAGCAAGAAAGCTCATCAAAATTGGTTCAATATGATTAATGCTGCAAAACATTTTATACTCCAAAGAATACAGGTGTATATTTCAGATTGCTGTGAAAAGCTCACAGATTTACATTAAACCCATTTTACACACTGGTAACTTAAGGTTGAAAGTCAAGATAAAAGTAACACTGTCCAATAAACTGGAAGGTATTAGGTACTAAGCCCAGGGGACCTCTGACCTCTGTCAGAGCTGCAGGGAGACTTACGATGTAGTTTTGCAGAAGTAGCTCCACTGAATCTCTCCCCCCATACTTGATGATCCAAGACTTCAGCTTTGACTCTGCAAGAACCAGCAGTGAGAGCAGACGGTACTTTAATTCCAGAAATTCCATTTTCATTAAGTGTAGCTCTGATGTGGAGGAAACAAAATGAAACCTAGAAACAAAACACCGAGAATTTACAGAATGTAACTAATAGTAACAGAACGGGGCTTACTTAACCTGTTACACGTCAATATTAAATAAAATGCAGGTACAAGGTCTTCTAAACTCTGGCTGATCAATCACTCTCAGGAAAGCTGGTTCAGTTTCTAGCTCTGGGTTTAAAGGCAAATCACGATTGATTGAAGTCTTTGATTTAGTTCTTTCTCCTGCCAAGATCGCTCGCTCTCATCTGTTTCTTTTAGAAGCTGTTTTTGCAATATTACATAATGTTCCTCACAGTACTGAATAAAAATACAGCCTCTGAAGAAACCATTTCTGTGATTTTTTTCAGGCTGTGGGTACATGCTGGTTTACTCTTTTCAACTAATCATGTATTAGAACGTTGGCATTCTCAGCACATGCTATGGGAACCCAGGTTTTATGTACCAAATGCAAGCATCTACGTTAAAAAAAATTTTTTTAACTCAGAAAGAAACGACATGGAAAAAAAGCATCCACTGAGCCTTTTAACTACACTTCATTCAAAATCAGACATTCTCTTACCTCTCAGCCATGTCCTCTAATTGATCAGGTGGCACTGGGATCCCGTTCACAGACCTGGTTCGGTAGATTTCATGGAATGCTCTTTTGTGGGCATCTGTGTTTTGAAGCAGATCCTAAGATACAATTTTTTAAAAAAATAAAAAATGAGGAAACATGTTCACAGGAAGCTAAGAAGCATAATTTTCAGCCTGCACAGATGAGTCAATGTATTCAACAATTTGATGGTGCTGCCACAGCCGTACGCGGCTTGGTGCCGAGCACAGGCTTTTACCTTGTACAGGAGCCTGGGTGCTTGTCCATAAGGCCCTGTGCTAGAGCCGTAGCTAATAATTATGGCATCTTTTAAACACACATGACACTTGCACAGCAATGCATTCAGACATTTTAAAGGCACATGGTCCAAAGGAAGATGTAGTTGGTGCTATAAACGATAAATGTTAGCATTTTTCTCTTTCTCTGATTTTGAATCTGTTGGTTTTCCAAAGCTTAAAACTAGGTACAACTAGTTTAACCCTTTAAAGGTAAAACTAAAAATATTAAATTCTCTATTTTATTCTGAGTGTGTGCAGGCTACCCTAAAGTCATGCTTGCTTGCCATCTTAAAGTAAATCGATTACATTACAACACATTATGAAAACACTCTTATGGTTAGAAGATTTCAAACAAGCACAGGGAATGTCCCATTGATATCACAGTGGGAAGAGTAAATATGATGTTTATAAAGACTCTGTCTAGATTGTACAGAACTCCAAAAACTTTTACTAATTTATTTAGATAGATTTGTTTTCTGAGTTTTTCTTTGTTAGAAGATATATTTATATGAAGATTTACATGTCCTTCACAGTTCCTAGCTAATTTCTCACATAAAAGCAAAGAAGGAGAGAGGTGAAAGCAGATTCATGCCGTATTTTCTAGAGCTTCGGTGATTTCTCAATAGCAGAGTAAATAGCCAACAGATTGTCACTCATTGAAAAATAAGATACATTAAGCTACCAGAATGAATTAGAAAAATCAACACTCTTTAGGGACTTCCCTGCTGGTCCAGGGGCTAAGACTCTGCACACCCAATGCAGGGGGCCTGGGTTCAATCCCTGGTCAGAGAACTAGATCCCACATGCCACAACTAAAGGTCCTGCATATTACACCAGAGGTCAAAGATCCTACTTGCTGCGACTAAGACCTGATGTGCTGAATTAAAAACATATATATATATATATATATGTTTTAAAATTAACTAATAGTGTTTCACACTAAGATTTAGTAGATTAATCAAGGAAAATAAAAGCAAGAAAATAGCCTAAAACATAAGACACTTGATAGACAGGACAAATGAAGGCTTTCATATATAAATAAAGATGCTAAAGTCATTTGTGTTTGTTAACATAAAGGATTAATTTTCTTTTAGTTCAGAGGATGTTATTTGTTACAGTGTAGAAAAAAATTCCAGCCCCCAAACTATTTCTATCTTGATATGTACTTGCTATTATCACCTTCTGATGTGCTTTGAGTCTGTAGGTAATGGCACAGATATTCACAAGTTCCCTGTTCCCAGTGGGAGGGCACCACAGGCATCTCAGAGCTGATCACAGAGAAGGGCGGACCATCCTAGAGTAGCTATTGCCTTGAGTATTTCAATCACTTGTCTGCCTCCTTCTTAACCTGTAGACACAGTTCTATAGCTTATATCTTGACCGAAACTCCCCCAAATGACTGCAGGGCAAGCTTAGAGCCACCACCACTCTGACCTCTTATTTGTTCTGTGTGACTACATGTTAATGTATGGGTGGGGGTCTGTGACTCTATTGGAATTTCCAAATGTCCAGTTGTCTTCCAAGAAGCTTTCCCTGTTGTAGTTTTCTATATCTGTTAAGTCACTTCAGTCATGTCCAACTCTATGCGACCCCATAGATGGCAGCCCAGGCTCGCCCATCCCTGGGATTCTCCAGGCAAGAATACTGGAGTGGGCTGCCATTTCCTTCTCCAATGCATGAAAGTGAAAAGTCAAAGTGAAGTCACTCAGTTATCTAATGACTTGAAAAAAATCTTGACAAGAAATCAAAACAAACAAAAACATTTTTAAATGCGACAAAATACAGATGCTGTGATGCTGCTGGGTCCTCTGAAAGGCTGTCTCACTACAAAGCAACCAGATGCTGAGCACAGCGTATGACTTTAGTTTACTCGTGGGCCCACAGGAAGTAACTGAAACCTTTAAGTCTCCCATTTTCAGCAAAACATGACCCAAAACTGAATCACAAACCTATGAACAAAATCATTGAAAAAGCTGATTGTCCCAGACAAATATCAATACCATGCAAATCTTGGAACTTGAATAATGTGAGAAATATTGAAAGTGAGAACTCAACATTTAGCCGGAACCCTCAAAGAGAGCTGATGTGTCCCTGGTTGATAGCAAATGCAAACACAAAAGGAAGAATGCAAATATCGCCAAAGACAGGAGACATGCTACCATGAGTGAGAACCAGCAGAAACAATACATTCACAGTGTTAGACACATATAAGTAATTAATACTTGACAATAACAGTTTGCAAGTTAGAAGAGTAGGACCTGGTTAAAGTGTTCTTAATTCTTTATATGGATTAAGAGGAGGTCAAGACATTGATTTTTCAATTTCATTAAGTATCTATGGTATAATTTCAAGGACAATCACATTACACAACTACAGTTCATAACTTGAAGACAGTTTGAGGGAAAACATGGAATAAGAAAAATAGGCAAGCAAGTGAACAATGACAACAAAACCCCTCAATCAAACATTTTAAAGCAATTTTCCTCCAATTAAAAAAAATTCCTTCAATCAACTTATAAACAGGAAGAATGCAGGGGAAAAAGAAAGAAAAAAAAGTAGGGCAAATAGAAACAAATTCAGATATATCAGTAACTATAAATAAATATGAATGGAATATATATTTTCTTATCAAAAGGCAGAGATTGTCAGATTAGACAAACAGAATAGAACTATCTGTTTTTTAAAGGAGATATTCCTAAACATTAAGAACAAGGATAGGTTGAAATTAATACAATAAAAAACAACAAGCCAGCCTATATATAGAAAACTATAAAACACTGATGAAAGAAATCAAAGAGGAAACTAATAGATGGAGAAATACACCATGTTCATGGATCAGAAGAATCAATATAGTGAAAATGCGTATACTACCCAAAGCAATCTACAGATTCAATGCAATCCCTACCAAGCTACTGGCAGTATTTTTCACAGAGCTAGAACAAGTAATTTCACAATTTGTATGCAAATACAAAAAAACCTCAAATAGCCAAAGCAATCTTGAGAAAGAAGAATGGAACTGGAGGAATCAACCTGCCTGACTTCAGGCTCTACTACAAAGCCACAGTCATCAAGACAGTATGATACTGGCACAAAGACAGAAATATAGATCAATGGAACAAAACAGAAAGCCCAGAGATAAATCCACACACCTATGGACACCTTATCTTTGACAAAGGAGGCAAGAATATACAATGGAGTAAAGACAATCTCTTTAACAAGTGGTGCTGGGAAAACTGGTCAACCACTTGTAAAAGAATGAAACCAGAACACTTTCTAACACCATACACAAAAATAAACTCAAAATGGATTAAAGATCTAAACGTAAGACTAGAAACTATAAAACTCCTAGAGGAGAACATAGGCAAAACACTCTCCGACATAAATCACAGCAGGATCCTCTATGCTCCACCTCCCAGAATACTGGAAATAAAAGTGAAAATAAACAAATGGGATCTAATTAAAATTAAAAGCTTCTGCACAACAAAGGAAACTATAAGCAAAGTGAAAAGACAGCCTTCGGAATGGGAGAAAATAATAGCAAATGAAGCAACTGACAAAACAACTAATCTCAAAAATATACAAGCAACTTATGCAGCTCAATTCCAGAAAAATAAATGACCCAGTCAAACAATGGGCCAAAGAACTAAATAGACATTTCTCCAAAGAAGACATACGGATGGCTAACAAACATATGAAAAGATGCTTAACATCACTCATTATCAGAGAAATGCAAATCAAGACCACAATGAGGTACCATTTCACGCCAGTCAGAATGGCTGCAATCCAAAAGTCTACAAGCAATAAATGCTGGAGAGGGTGTGGAGAAAAGGGAACCCTCTTACACTGTTGGTGGGAATGCAAACTAGTACAGCCACTATGGAGAACAGTGTGGAGATTCCTTAAAAAACTGGAAATAGAACTGCCTTATGACCCAGCAATCCCACTGCTGGGCATACACACCAAGGAAACCAGAACTGAAAGAGACACGTGTACCCCAATGTTCATCGCAGCACTGATTGTAATAGCCAGGACATGGAAGCAACCTAGATATCCATCAGCAGATTAATGATAAGAAAGCTGTGGTACATATACACAATGGAGTATTACTCAGCCATGAATCAGTTCTAATGAGGTAGATGAAACTGGAGCTGATTTTACAGAGTGAATTAAACCAGAAAGAAAAACACTGATACAGTATACTAACACATATATATGGAATTTAGAAAGATGGTAATGATAACCCTGTATGCGAGACAGCAAAAGAGACACAGATGTATAGAACAGACTTTTGGACTCTGTGGGAGTGGGAGAGGGAGAGGGTGGGATGATTTAGGAGAATGGCATTGAAACATGTATACTGTCATGTAAGAAATGAATTGCCAGTCTAAGTTCGATACAGGATACAAGATGCTTGGGGCTGGTGCACTGGGATGACCCAGAGAGATGATATGGGGAGGGTGGTGGGAGGGGGGTTCAGGATTGGGAACTCATATACACCCCTGGTGGATTCATGTCAATGTATAGCAAAACCAATACAGTATTGTAAAGTAAAAAATACAAGCCAGGCAAATTCTAATAAAAGAAGTCTCATATGTGTGCATCAATATCAGACAATATACTCCAGAACAGAAGTCTTTACAATTTATTAACTGCTTAATTAATTACTGTTTTCTTGGGCTCCAAAATCACTGTGGATGGTGACTACAGCCATGAAATTAAAATATGCTTGCTACTTGGAAGAAAAGCTATGACACACTTAGACAGCATATTAAAAAGCAGAGCTAACAGTTTTGCTCTAAAATTAATTGTATATCCTGGAATTTTGTTCTAAAATTAATTGTATATCCTAACAAGTATCTGTTGAATGGAATTGGACTTCTTATAAATCTATTGAAAATCTGAGCATCCCACTCAGTTCAGTTCAGTTCAGTTGCTCAGTCGTGTCTGACTCTTTGTAACCCCATGGACTGCAGCACGCCAGGCCTCCCTGTCTGTTACCAATTCCCAGAGTTTACTCAAATTCTTGTCCATTGAGTTGGTGATGCCATCCAACCATCTCATCCTCTGTCATCCCCTTCTCCTCCCGCCTTCAACCTTTCCCAGCATCAGGTTTTTTCAAGTGAGTCAGCTCTTCACATCAGGTGGCCAAAGTATTGGAATTTCAGCTTCAACATCAGTCCTTCCAAGGAATATCCAGGACTGATTTCCTTTAAGATGGACTTGTTGGATCTCCTTGCAGTCCAAGGGACTCTCAAGTGTCTTCTCAAACACCACAGTTCAAAAGCATCAATTCTTCAGTGCTCAGCTCTTTTTATAGTCCAACTCTCACATCCATACATGACTACTGGAAAAACCATAGCTTTGACCAGATGGACATTTGTTGGCAAAGTAATGTCTCTGCTTTTTAATAAGCTGTCTAGGTTAGTCATAATTTTTCTTCCAAGGAGCAAGCATCCTTTAATTTCATGGCTGTAGTCACTATCTGCAGTGATTCTGGAGCCCAAAAATAAAGTCTGTCACTGTTTCCACTGTTTCCCCATCTATTTCCCATGAAGTGATGGGACCAGATGCCATGATCTTTGTTTTCTGAATGTTGAGTTTTAAGTCAACTTTTCACTCTCCTCTTTCACTTTCATCAAGAGGCTCTTTAGTTCTTCTTTGCTTTCTGCTATAAGGCTGGTGTCATCTGTATATCTGAGGTTATTGATATTTCTCCCGGCAATTTTCATTCCAGCTTGTGCTTCTTCCAGCCCAGCGTTTCTTATGATGTACTCTGCATATAAGTTAAATAATCAGGGTGACAATATATAGCCTTGACGTACTCCTTTCCTGATTTGGAACCAGTCTGTTTTCTATGTCCAGTTCTAACTGTTGCTTCTTGACCTGCATACAGATTTCTCAAGAGGCAGGTCAGTTGGTCTGATATTTCCACCTCTTTCAGAATTTTCCAGTTTGTTGTGATCCACACAGTCAAAGGATTTGGCATAGTCAGTAAGCAGAAGTAGATGTTTTTCTGGAACTCTTTCGCTTTTTCTGTGATCCAGTGGATGTTGGCTATTTGATCTCTGGTTCCTCTGCCTTTTCTAAATGCAGCTTGAACATCTAGAAGTTCACGGTTCACGTACTATTGAAGCTTGGCTTGGAGAATTTTGAGCATGTCTTTGCTACCGTGCGAGATGAGTGCAGTTGTGCAGTATTTTAAGATTCTTTGGCATTGCTTTTCTTTGGGATTGGAATGAAAAGTGACCTTTCCAGGCCTGTGGCCAACTGCTGAGTTTTCCAAGTTTGCTGGCATATTGAGTGCACCACTTTCAGCATCATCTTTTAGGACTGGAAATAGCTCAACTGGAATTCCATCATCTCCACTAGCTTTGTTCGTAGTGATGCTTCCTAAGGCCCACTTGACTTCGCATTCCAGCATGTCTGGCTCTAGGTGAGTCATCACACTATCGTGATTATCTGTGTCGTGAAGATCTTTTTTGCATGGTTCTTCTGTGTATTCTTGCCACCTGTTCCTAATATCTTCTGCTTCTGTTAGGTCCATACCATTTCTGTCCTTTATGGTGCCCATCTTTGCATGAAATGTTCCCTTGGTATCTCTAATTTTCTTGAAGAGATCTCTAGTCTTTCCCATTCTATTGCTTTCCTCTATTTCTTTGCATTGATCATCGAGGAAGGCTTTCTTATCTCTCCTTGCTAGTCTTTGGAACTCTGCATTCAAATGGGTGTATCTTTCCTTTTCTCCTTTGCCTTTCACTTTTCTTCTTTCATGGGCTTCCCTCATAGCTCAGTTGGTAAAGAGTCTGCCTGCAATGCAAGAGACCTGGGTTTGATTCCTGGGTTGGGAAGATCCCCTGGAGGAGGAAATGGCAATCCACTCCAGTATTCTTGCCTGGAAAATCCCATGGACAGAGGAGCCTGGTGGGCTACAGTCCATGGGGTCGCAAGAGTCGGACATGACTTAGTGACTAAACCAACCCCAACCCTTTCTTCTTTCATAGCTGTTTGTAAGGTCTCCTCAGACAACCATTTTGCCTTTTTGCATTTCTGTTTCATGCGATGGTCTTGATCACTGCCTCCTGTACAATGTCATGAACTTTCATCCACAGATCTTCAGGCACTCTTGTCTATCAGATCTAATCCTTTGAATCTATTTGTCCCTTCCACTGTATAGTTGTAATGGATTTGATTTAGATCATACTTGAATGGTCTAGTGGTTTTCCCTACTTTCTTCCATTTAAGTCTGAATTTGGCAATAAGGGGTTCATGATCTGAGCCACAGTCAGCTCCTGGTCTTGTTTTTGCTGACTGTATAGAGTTTCTCCATCTTTGGCTGCAAAGAATATAATCAATCTCATTTTGGTGTTGACCATCTGGTGATGTCCATGTGTAGAGTCTTCTCTTATATTGTTGGAAGGAGGTATTTGCTATGACCAGTGAACTCTTTTGGCAAAACTCTGTTAGCCTTTGCCCTGCTTCATACTGTACTCCAAGGCCAAATTTGCCAATTACTCCAGGTATTTCTTGACTTCCTACTTTTGCGTTCCAGTCCTCTATAATGAACGGGACATCTTTTTTCGGTGTTAGTTCTAGAAGGTCTTGTAGGTCTTCACAGAACCATTCAACTTCAGCATCTTCAGCATTATTGGTCAGGGCATAGACTGGGATTACTGTGATATTGAATGGTTTGCCTTGGAAATGAACAGAGATCATTCCCACAGAAAAGCACCCCACTATGCTTCTTTATATTGCTAATCTAGATACTGTTAAGTATCCCATCACTTCATAGCAAATAGATGGGGAAAAGTGGACACTGGACAGGTTTTAGTTTCTTGGGCTCCAAAATCACTGCAGACGGTGACTGCAGCCATGAAATTAAAAGACGTTTACTCATTGGAAGAACAGCTGTGACAAACCTAAATACTGTATTAAAAAGCAGAGATAGCACTTTACTGACAAAGGTCCATATAGTCAAATCTATGGGTTTTTTTAGTACTCATGTGTGGATGTGAGAGCTGAACCATCAAGAAGGCCAAGAACCAAAGAACTGATGCTTTCCATCTGTGTTGCTGGATAAGAATCTTGAGAGTCTCTTGGACTGCAAAGAGATCAAACTAGTCAGTCTTAAAGGATATCAATGCTGAATATTCATTGGAAGGACTGATGCTGAAAGTGAAGAGCCAATACTTTGGCCACCTTAAAAGACCCTGATGCTAGGAAAGATAGAGGGCAAGAGGAGATGGGGCAACAGAGGATAAGATGGTTGGATGGCATCAGTGACTCAATGGACATGAGTCTGAGCAAACTCTGGGAGATAATGAAGGACAGGGAAGCCTGCTGTGCTGCAGTTTCTGTGGTCACTGAGAGTCAGACATGACTTGGTGACTGAACAATAGCAACAATAACTATAAGCACTGAAGCTTACTTAATACTGGGTTCCCTCAGGGCTCAACTCTTGACTAATTTTCTGTCTATGCTTATTTATTTAATCTAAGTCTCCAAGCTTTTAACATCCCTTTATATACCAAGGACTCTGAATATTTGGCCCCCTCCTGTCTCTTATCTCCCGCTACCCATTCTGTATATTTGCTGGGGCCTGAAACAGTCTCCTACTTACCTTCCCCCAGACAGAACTCCATCTTTCCTCCCAAATCTGCTTCATTGCCTTTCCATCTCAACTGATGGAAACTCCATTTTTCCAACTGCTTGGTTGAAAAATCATAGTGTCATTTATGACTCCCCTTCCTTCATAATCAATATCTAATGCTAAAAATTCTCTTTGTTCTGCCCTTGAAATATACTCAGAATCTATTTCTTACCATCTCTGTATCTACAAACTTTGTTCAATCCACTCTACCTGGATCATTGAAATTGTTTCTCTGACTTCTCCCCTCTATGACCAGTCTAGCCATATCCTCACAGAGCACCAGAATAATGCTGTTAAAAGAGTGATTCTGTCATGCCTCTGGTAAGAAAGTAGATGGGAAAAGATCTTTAAGATATAACAGAGAAAATTAAGGATGCTGAAAGTGCATTTAAGGAATGTGACAAAGTGCAAAAAACAAAACTGGGGGAAAATGGAGGCTTAACTACAGGCACAAGAATATTTTGAATAATTTTATGTCAATAATTTTGAAAACTTAGTCAAAGGAACAAATTCTCAGAAAGTAGGATTAGCATTACTGATCCAACTACAATTTTGAAAGCCTGACTATTTCTAAAACCATTGTTAGAGGTGTGTGTGTGTGTTTTTTTTAACAAGAGTGAAAAACAACCAATAATCAATCATTGCTCTTACAGAGTTGAGATTACACTGTAAGAGATCAAGCAATAAATAAGATAAATAATTAAATTAGCATTTGAGATGAAGATAATGGTAAAGAGAAAAACTGAATAGGGAAGGGGAAAGGATGTTGTCCTTTCAAAGAGGTGGCCAAGAAAGGATTGACTAAAAAGTGACCTTTCAGTAAAGGCCCAAGGAGATGAGGAAGAATGCCTGGAAAATATTTCAGGCAAAGAGCCAAGAACATTCCAGAAATGTTGGCAACGGCAAAGGCCTTCGCGTAGGGACATGCTTGCATGTTGGAGGTTCTCTTTTCAGTGTGGTTTCACTGCGGACTCCCCTGCTTAAAATTGCAACACCATCTTATCTTCCTTGTCCTTCTATCTTCTATTCTAATATAAAATGTCTTTGTTTATCATATTTATTATTTCTTAACTGCCTCCTCCTATGAAAAGGCAAGTTATATTAAGGTAGAAGTTTTGTCTGTTTTGCTTATGGGTATATCACAAATGCCTAGAACACTACTTTGCACATAGAAAGAGCTCAATAAATATTTGTTGAAAGAGAAGGAAAGACCATTTTAGGACCATATTGTCCTGTTCAAAATTACCACAAAATATCTGGTTTATGCCAAAAGGTCCTTGATAATTGGTCATATCTGGTCCTATCCAAAATGTCCGTGGAGATATCTGGTCCACATCAAAAGGTCCTTGATATTTGGCCCTGTCCAAAACTATTTGTCCCATGAACCAAATACACTCATGGACATTTTGGACCAAATGCGGGCTAACTGAAAACACTGGAAAGAACAGAAAAAAAATTAAGAAACCAAATGGATAAAGTAGTTCAGAGTCTAAAATAAAGGTAAAGGTAAAATGAGGACTGAGAACTGATCACTGAGCGAGGAACAAAAAGCACCCTCATGAACCTGCCATGGAGAGACGGGCAAGGGAAAATTGGAATGGGTTCTAGAAAGAATGAGATTTCAGATAGTACTTTCAAAGAACCTCGCTTTTGTAAAAGAAAGAAAACAATGGACAGTAGCTCACTATATACATTATCCAGGATATGGAAGCAACCTGAATGTCCATAAACAGAGGAATCGATAAAGGTGTAGTGCATATATACGATGGGACATTACTCTGCCGCTGCCATGAAAAGGAACAAAACTGGGCCATTTGTAGAGATGTAGAGGGACCTAAAGACTGTCATACAGAGTGAAGAAAGCCAAAAAGAGAAAAACAAATACCATATATTAATGCATATATGTAGAATATGAAAAAAATTGGTATAGATGATCTTATCTACAAAGCAGAAAATAGAGATACAGATGTAAAGGGCAAACATATAGATACCAAGAGGGAAGGGAAGGAATGGGGTGAATTGGGAGATTGTGATTGACATATATACAGTATTGAGCCTATGTATGAGATTGATAACTAATGAGAACCTACTGTATAGCACAGAGAACTCTACCCATTGGCCTGTGATGACCCAAGTGGGAAAGAAATCTAAAAAAGAGAGGATACATGGATATGTATAGAAGATTCACTTTGCTGTACAGAAACTAACACAACATTGTAAAGCAACTATACCCCAACAAAAATTTTTTAAAAAATGGACAATAGCTGAAAGGAGGGGTAACGTTAAGAAAGAGGCTATTAAGAATAATGACACTATATTTCGTGTGGGTGGGAAAAATCCAGCAGAGAAAGAGAGAGAAAAAATAAAGAAGCAAAGTACTACAGGAATTATCTTCTGGAACAGAGCTGGGAGGATGGGATCCACTGTACATGCGGAGGGGCTGGCCTCAGCTCGGAGCACAGATGGTTCATCCATAGTAACAGGACAGGAGACAGAGTATTCGGTCACAGATGCGTGTAGGTGGGTTGATGTGGTCGTGGGAGCTTGCGGAAATTCTTTTTTGACTGCTTCTATTTTCTCAGAGAAATAGGAAGTGGTGTCATCAGCTAAGAGTAAGGATGAAGGAGGAGGTGTAGAAGGTTTGAGGAGAAAAGGTATAAAATAGTTGTCCCAGAAATGCAAAGGGAAGAGAGTCCAAAAATGCCTTTGGAGTGCCGGTGAGCATTAAGGGCCCATTTGGGTTAGTCAGCGTGCCTGGGGGTGTGTTTATCTCCAACCACAGTCAACTGCATGAACGTGGGCAGAAGCTAAGCTGAGAGCTGGCTTTAACCAAAAAGTCACCTGGTGGCTCAGATGGTAAAGAATCTGCCTGCAATGCAGGAGACCTGGGTCCAATCCCTGGCTCAGGAAATCCCCTGGAGAAGGGAATGGCAACCCACTCCAATATTCTTACCTGGAGAATTCCCATGGACAGAGGAGCCTGATGGACTACAGTCCATGGGGTTGCAAAGAGTTGGACATGACTGAGCAACTAACACTTTCACTTTTTCTTATATAACCAGGACAGAAGAACAAAGTGAGACCTGGTTGTTGGTTTATTTTCCACATATACAGTTAACCCCCACCATGACTCAGTAAATGAGATACACAAATTCAACTGCACAAAATGCAGGGTTGCATTAATGAGATGTTAGTAAAAAAAATAGCATTTTAAGTTAGGACTGTACTATTACAAGACGCAGAGGAAGAGTATTAGAACTTACGAAAGCACAAGAAAACATGCAATGAGAAAATAAAGTCGCAAATGGCTAAGAGATCATCAAGGCCTAATCCCACCACTTTCTAAGGCCACTAGTAACCCCTTCCCCTACCCTGATCCTCACTTCTTAAGCACCAGGACATAAGAACTTGGTGACTTGGTTTGCCTTCCTGTGAGAATGGAGGAGGAAAAGAGGTCTGGAGCCAATGGCCAATCCCACTGTTATGTAAATACACACTGTCTATGGCCTTATATTTTCAAAGACAACAATATAGCAAGAGAAATAACAAAAGTAAATGCAGATGAAAAAATAACACAGAGCTACTGGAAAAAAACTCTGGAAATGAATCTACTGGGATTGTCATAACAAGTACAGAAGGGGGAAATGCAAATCAAAGAATTTCTAGGAAAATGGGACATCTCTGAACCAGAATGAATGGGTGCCTGGGAGACCTGAGTCGTTGCAAGTTCCAGACTATACTAGTGAAACAAGAGTATTATCAGTTAGCTGTTAATAAACAGTAAATTGTAACCTGCTAAAGTTCCAGTACCTTGACCACCTGATGCAAAGAGCTGATTCACTGGAAAAGACTCTGATACTGGGAAAGACTGAGGGTAAGAGAAGGGGGTGACAGAGGATAAGATGGTTGGATGGCATCATTGATTCAATGGACATGAGTTTGAGCAAGCTCTAGGAGATGGTGAAGGACAGGGAGGCCTGGTGTGCTGTAGACCATGGAGTCACAAAGAGTCAGACACAACTTAGCAACTGAACAACAACAACCTACCTTCACTGATCAGGTCTGCTTTATTTTATTTTTTTAAATATAAATTTATTTTAATTGGAGGCTAATTACTTTACAATATTGTATTGGTTTTGCCATACATCAACATGAATCCACCACAGGTGTACACGTGTTCCCCATCTTGAATCCCCCTCCCACCTCCCTCCCCATACCATCCCTCTGGGTCATCCCAGTTCACCTGCCCCGAGCATCCTGTATCATGCATCGAACCTGGACTGGCGATTTGTTTCACATTTATACATGTTTCAATGCCATTCTCCCAAATCATCCCACCCTTGCCCTCTCTCACAGAGTCCAAAAGACTGTTCTATACATCCGGGTCTCTTTTGCTCTCTCTCATACAGGGTTATTATTGCCATCTTTCTAAATTCCATATATATACGTTAGTATACTGTATTGGTGTTTTCTTTCTGGCTTACTTCACTCTGTATAATAGGCTCCAGTTTCATCCACCTCATTAGAATTGATTCAAATGCATTCTTTTTAATGGCTGAGTAATACTCCATCATGTACATGTACCATAGCTTTCTTATCCATTCTTCTGCTGATGGACATCTAGGTTTGCTTTAATAAAATTTGTAGGTCCTCCAAGTTTCATACAACCTTAACAAAAAGATGTTGGCCAAGCTGAATTTAGGAACTTGGAGTCAGCTGTGTCCAGTTTGAGCTCCAGCTGGTTAAGACTGGTTAGGTCCACTGACCCTCCATGACCGTGGGTGTCATGGAGTGTCACATGGTGACCTTTTGATGTCAGAGGGCCCAAACTCCACCCTCTGATCACACTGATGCTACATTTTCTGAACATGGAGCCCATGAAGAGGTCTGTGGCTTAGTTGCATCCGCACAGAATGAGGATCACCTCACCCGTTTCTTATCTCCTGTGACCTTTCCCACGTTCAGCTTTGTCCCATAAACACTCAGAACCCCTCACCTTCAGGGAGATGAAATTTGTTCTCTCATCTCCTCAACTGGCTGCCTTGTGAATAAACCCTTTCTCTGCTGCAAATCCTAGTGTCTCAACCTTTGACTCACCGAGTAATGGGCAAACAAACCTGATTTGGTAACACTAGAACCATTACGCTGGAAGGTTTTCCAGCCAGAGTATTTACCTTGTGTTGCTCACGTTTCCGTTGTATTGTGTTGGCTGTTTCCTCGTGAACCTGCTGAATGGTTATTTCCTCTCTTAGGGCCACCTCTGCTCTGTATAGCCAGGCCCCTATGGTGCCCAGAGGAGCAGGAAGAGACTTATCAAGTTGTATATGCCAATCGAAGAGCTGAAATACAAAGTAGAAAGACAGTGTCTTAACACAAAAGACAATTCCTAAAATTCCCCCAAATGATTTTAAAGCCTACAAAATGCTGTAAGTTATTAATTTTGGGTTAATTTAATAAATACCAAGTAAGAAAATATCTGTGTCCTAATCTAATGTTTTGAAAAGTTCAGAACACAGATACATTCCTTCAAAATCTCCCACATAATGAGAACAGGTCCAGAAAAATCAAGTCATCTAGACATCTTGGGAGGAAAATGAGAATTCAGGGTTCTTTCTACAATAATGTAATTCTGTAATGATTTCATCATGTCTCCCACTTATCTGATTCTCAGGTACTGCCTCACAGCTTATTGGGATGATGGGGGGATGGGTTTGGATCTAACATATTCTTTAATAGAGCTTAATGGGGAAAGTTGGATTATAAAAATGAAAATGGAATAAGTACGAGGCAAATATTCCCATGAGGGATAGAAGTTTCAGAGGTTTTGAAATCTCGGACTTAATGTTTGCAAAATATTAAAATGAAAGCTACAGAGCAATGTTCCTTCAAGTTCAAGGCCAGATAAGAAGATAAGCTTAAATTAAAGAATACACAAATAAATGTGAATACAGGAAGATAATTAACTGTTGATGAAACCTGGTTACAGAACTTGGAGAAGCTGAGGCCTCATTCATGTGGAGTTACTTCTAAACAATCCAGGATTAAATTGTATAAAAGGAGAAGTAACCCAGGTGATCTTTCAGGATTTCAGTGGGTTGTCTTGTCAACGGTGATATTACAATAAGGCAGGCAAAGCAGGGAGAGAGTTGTGAAACAGGCACTTCCACTAACTTATAGGAAGACTTGACAAGAGGACAACGGCCATCCCACTGGTAAAACTTCCAACCACAGACAGAGGCATGAGGACCAGATGTAACATCATTGTGAAGAAAAAGATGACAGAAAATATTCTTGACTAAGTTAAGTCCTAATGAAATGAATTATCAGAGGACTTACCCTGGAGGACACTCTATCCCAGGCCTGTTTTACCAATGCTTGGTCAAGTGACAATTTACCGTCTCTATGTAATGGTTGTAATAAGTGTTCAATCTGTTTCCTCTTCATTTCATATTGAACTCTGAAGTGCTTAAATGACTAAAAGAGGAAAAATAGCAAGAACATGGCAGCCAGTCAAAAAAAGCAAAAGCGAAGGAAACCATGTTTCCTAAATAACAATCCTTTATATTTGGATAACGTTCAATAAATGTTGCTGATAATAATAATGACAATCGTGATACAGCCAGCATTCATCTAGCCCTGATGATGACCCTGCCCCCTGCTAAGTGCCTTCTGCACATTATCATCTCTGGCTTCCCATCACGCTACAACGTAGACAAGCCCGTTATTACTACCACAGTAAGCCCAGAGGTGACTTGGCAAACACAAGTAGTAGAGACAGCACTCAAGGCTAGGATTTCTCATTCCTAGGTAAATAATCTACAAGCCAGTCCCTGCTCATGAAGAAATAATAAACAAGAGTATAAATCTACGTTCATAATCAAAATTGCTGTTTTACTTTAAAGTACCAGTTTACAAACAGAAATTGCATACATCAAAAAAAATACAGAATTAGTGGTATCCTAATTTATATTTAAGTAAATTTGTATGAAAGGTTTACTTTATGTAATAACCCCTTGCTTTAATTTTATGATATTAAATACTAAATATTATATCTTTATTTTGTCACAGTATGGTTAACATAAATTTGTAACATGTAGACTTAACTGTAAGTCTAATATTAATATAACCTAAGAAAAGTTAGTGATTTTAATGAAAGCCCTACATTTTACATTACATTGCTGCTGCTGCTAAGTCGCTTCAGTCGTGTCCGACTCTGTGCGACCCCATAGATGGCAGCCCACCAGGCTCCCCCGTCCCTGGGATTCTCCAGGCAAGAACACTGGAGTGGGTTGCCATTTCCTTCTCCAATGCATGAAAGTGAAGTCACTCAGTTGTGTCCGACTCTTCGCGACCCCATGGACTGCAGCCTACCAGGCTTCTCCGTCCATGGGATTTTCCAGGCAAGAGTACTGGAGTGGGGTGCCATCGCTTTCTCCGTATATTACATTAACCCACTCTAAAATATGTTTCAAAGTCTACATATGAATTGAAAATGTCACTGAATGTCCATTTAATGCCTTTAATATTAAAAATATTAAGGAACATGAGAATAGCCCCCATAGAATCTAACAGATAGCATATTTGAAAGAACTTCTAAGTCACTAAGTACACAAACATGTAAATTCACATGAAGAACACTTGGGGGAGATGGTGAATAAATATTTTACCACAAATTTTACCTACCATTCACTATAACTTAATGTAATTTTAAAGTACCAAAACATATAATCAGTCTTAAATTTTATTCTACAGAATTCCACATACAGAAAAACTGGAAAATACGCTATTAATTGATAAGTACAAACATTAGATTCTGATTACATAATAAACATACAAATGAAAGAAAACATTCCCTATGTGGTCTAACCCTATTTAAGAGACTGATATGAAAGGAATGCTTCTGTTTTGTACTTTTCTGATACTTAGATTTCCTCTTATAAATTAACTTCTGTACAATGGTAACTTCATAACTTGGAATTTATTTTTTGATAATTTATGTTAAAACTGAAACTCACTAATGGGCTAAATAAAGACATTCATTCTTTTCTTGCATTTATAGCCTCAATTTACTGATTTAATCATTTTAATGTTCCCAGAAAATTATCTTTTAGGGGAAAAAATTATAATGAGCTTCAGCAAAAAGAACACACATATAAGAATGTATTTATTGTATTTCCAAATCCATCAAATATAATACTGATGAAAGCATCCATCTAAATTCAGGCATACTTTATAGATATGATTATATAAAATCACACACTAATTCCAACAGCTAAATCTTTTATCATCTGCCATTTCACATCTCTTACATCATTCACCCTGTTTTTATAGCAAAAATTGTCAAAATACATTGTAAATTAGAATATACCATAGTTTTGCCACCGAAATGCAATGATATTTTAAGCAGGAGAAAATGTCAGTGCTACACAGAGTAAGTCACAATTCAATGGAAAAAAAAAAAAAACTTGTTAAAAGATTTTAAAAGTGGAAGTTGGAAGCTGAAATCTAATTAATGACAGTGTGATGAAACTGGGAGAAAGCGACCACAGCAGCGGCAACACCGGACTCCACCCGAATGCAGCAGTGTTGAGAGAGGCAGGAAGCAGGCGAAACTGATCTTACTGAGCGACCTACTCCAGCTCCTCACGTTGCAATTTTTATTTAATTCAGCTTATCCTATAGACATTTTCAATTTGCCACAGAAGTCACATTTTGGTGGAATTTCTTGTGAGGTAACATCTGTAAGGTCATGTGTTATATAAAAGCAATGGCTAGATTTGTGTTTTGGATCATCTACAAGACTGAGTTCTGGGAAAGTGATGAAGCCTCAGAACTCTATATAACGTGGCACATACAATTTAACACTACCAACTCCAGCTCTGGGTGTATATCCAAAGCAAATGAAAACAAAGTATCAAAGAGATATACATGCACTCTCCTGTTTATTGCAGCATTGTCACCACAGTCAATCGATGGAAACAATCTAAGTGCCCATTAACAGAAGAACTGGCAAAGACGACGCGGTGTATATATACAACGGCATATCGTTTAGCCATGAGAAAAACGGACAGCCTGCCATAAGTGACAACATGGGTGAAACTTGATTCATGTTGATGTATGGCAAAACCAATACAGTATTGTAAAGTAAAATAAAGTTAAAAAAAAAAAAAGATGTTGTGCTAAGCAAGATAAGTAGAGAAAAACAAAGATTGTATAATATCATTTATGTATGGAATCTAAAAAGTCAAACTCCTAAAAACAGAGAGCAAAATGATGGTTACCAGGGGATGGGGGGTGGAGAGGACAGGATGGATATTTAAGTATACAAACTGGAAAGGTTTAGGGTATATAAGTCCTAGATTCCAAATGCACAGAACAGTGAATATGGACAATAGTATTGTATTATGATCATCAAAATTGCTAAGAGACTGGAACTTATACATCTTACCCACTAAAAATAAACGATAATAATGTCACATGATAGAAGTGCTAATTATTGTTACAATGGCAAATATATTACAATATATAAACGCATTGAAATTTAAAAACTACCTATTTACATAGAAATATGATTAAATTATATGTAAACTTAAGATAATGTATATTATTTTAAAAAGACATTTCTCATTAATATCACTTGAAATATTAAACATAGATTAAATGACATATGTGGCTCTTACTCATGAAAGGCTTTGAAGAAAAGTGAAATATCTCTTCCATACATTACCTGATATTTATCCTGCAAACTTGAGTCTGTCATCTGTGCCCTTGTCAAATCTCTTTCAAATTGTTCTATCCAAACTTTCATCTCCTTCAAAATTAGCCTGTCTTCTCTCTAGAAACCAGCAGACATCACAATTTTATTAGTAACTGTGCATTTACTTAATTGCTGATTAATGCCTGACTGATCCTAGAATACACTGAATATTTAATAAGCTCCAAATGTCTCTGAAAAACTTTCTCCTTCCCTGCCCTCACCTCTTCCGGAGAATAAGAAGCAAAAATTAATTCTATAAAAAATCTTAATTATCATACTGAATACTGAAATTATCTACCTCCATTGTTCTTCTCAAGAAACATTAATTTAATTAAGAAAATGTGCTCCTGGGGAAATGTGCTAAGCACAAAAATACTCAGAAAAAGTAGTGGCTGGAATGGGAGTGCAAATAGGCCTATGGTTGCGTCTTAACCCAAGGCCACTGATAACCTAGAGGACTGATCAAGATAAGATTAATTTTGACTGAATTAAAGGAGCTACAGTCAGAGTAACATTGGATTAGTTGTGTACATTATGTTTAAAAACATTATGCGATAATATAACATAAGCCCCATGAGGCCAGAAAGCACATTTATCTTGCTCAATACGGCATTCCCAAACCCTGGCAATATGAAACTCTAAGATATTTACCAGATCATCTGCTGAATGGATGCATACAAGCTACCACTCACATCTTAAAAATGAAAAAGAACTGGAGAGTTACATACTTGTTTCCACAAATAGTAAGAGCTATTCTAGCACTGATGTAGTGAAAATATCCTAAATTGTCATTAAGACTTCTTATCAGGTAAGAATGCCAGAGTAATCACAAACACATTTTACATGACTTTTTGGCACTTAACTTTTCATTACAACATCTCATCTGATGATCACAGCTATGACAGATTAAAATGGCTGTCTGCAGACAGGTGAAATGGCAGAGGAGAAAGAGAGCTGGCTATGGAGGCAGGTGGAACTGGTTTCAAACTCTGGTCCTGACATATATTAGCTCTGTGAATTCAGATACAATGTTTTAAAATCCTCTCTTCTGCTGTACCATCATCTGGGTAGTCATGGCACCCCCTTTACATGGTTTTGAGGAGAATTAGAGATTCTTTGTCAACACATCCATAGCAGAGGTTGCCACAAGTGCTATTGTGATATGTGTCCTCTTTCACTTCCTGGTGTTACAAAGACAACCCTCTTCTGCCCGGAACAATTTCCCCTGGGTGATGACTTCCTCAGAGCTCAGCTCAGGTGCACCCTTCTCTAATAAGCTTTTTTTTGATCCACAGATCTGAGTTATGAGTTTCTCTTTTGCCAGTGGTGCTCAAACTTTAGTGAACACTAGAATCACCTGGAGAGCTTATGAAAAAGATGACTGGGCACGCCATCAGGTTTTCTGGCTTAGTGTATCTTGAGAATGTATATTTAGTACAAGTTTCCAGGTCAACCTGATGCTGCTGGCTTAGGGACCACATGTTGAGAACATTTTTCTATGATCTTGCAACAACCTGAGCTCAAATATTCACCCAAAATACATTATATTTCATTGTCTCTCCTCCCTCCTCCATTCAGCATTTCAAACCACATATGTATCTTTTTTTTCTCCAGACTAACATAGCAATTTGGCACCTGGTGTCACTCAATAGATAATTGTGGAATAAATGATTGATTGGTAACATAGAGGACAAAATGGAATAGGAAGACTCCAAAGTCTCAGTACTTCCTATGACGGTTCTTCTGAATGAATAAGGGAATGGTATCAAGGCACATGTTCTGTTATTGGTTGACTTTCATGCCCACAACAGCACTAATGACATATTTTCTGAGCTTAGAGGAGCACAAAGCTCTTGTTCTACCTTCAAGGAACCTGAGCTCAATACGACCACCAGTGGAGCTCACCAAAGTGAGCATGGGGCTTTGACTGTCCCCAGGCTCATCATTTCTTCACCAATTGAAGTTATTTCACAAAATCATCTGAGAGAAAAAAAGTATGTTCTTAAAATAACTTTGCTAGAGTATGTTCAACAAATGACTTTTTCTTCTGGTGTGGAAGTGCAAATTGCAATAAGGTTGAAAAGGATGCAGCTCTGTATACACTTAGCATTCTCCTTTTAAAGGAAAATGAAACATTTAGATTTAGATTTCAAAACTCATATAGTTTAGTGGTTTTTCTTCAATTGGTAACTTCCACACATATTCAATGACATGGAGATCTATTTGCGTAGAGACCATCTAAGCGCCAAATAACCCAACTGTTAGCATTCTCACTGCTTCTTCCTTTCTCTCTCACTCACTCACTCAAATACATGTATTGTATGTTTTGTAGTATACTTATATATACTTAA
Organism: Ovis aries; assembly: GCF_016772045.2. Lineage (NCBI taxonomy): Eukaryota > Metazoa > Chordata > Mammalia > Artiodactyla > Bovidae > Ovis > Ovis aries. The sequence continues at coordinate 77,270,989 of NC_056061.1, forward strand.
AATCATGCTTCATGAAGCATGAAATAAAAATTTTTACTTCTAGTTTTTTATTCCAGTGTTAGCACAAAGTCTATTGTGTTGATAAATCTTTAACTTTAGGCCTAAGTAGAAAAATGGAAATAACTTGCATATGGGAAAGAATTCTTAATCATGAGTTCCACAAATATTTTTTTGAGCACTTAACCATGTTTCATGAATTTTACTAAACCATGTTACTCAATATTGAGCAGAAGAGTTGTGATGAAACTCAGGGTTACAAGCTAATTGAACACTTACCTTGTTCAATTAATTATTTCCTATTAATACTTTAAAATGAAAAAATAAAGCTTTAATATTTATTTTCCATGTCACACATAAATAAATAATAGTTATTTTAATTTTTCCTTTTGTTAGTGCTATTATTATTAAAAAGAAATTAATTAATGCCATCTTATAATTAGAGATTAGTGGGAAAGTCCATGGGAGTAGCTTAGACTGTAACTAATATTTAAGAACACATATGTTATTTTCCTATTAGAAAGGAAAAGAAAATAACAGAATTTAGGTATTAAAATAAATGTATATAAAAACACAAGTACATGCAAAGGGATGGCTAACAAGCTATAGAATGCAGAATGTTTGAAAGAAGTCACTAATTCAAGATGACTTAAATCTTACCTTAAGAATTTGGATAGAATTTGTAAAAGATGGGAAACTTGGAAGTATTTCCTAACAATGTGAAAAAGATAACATATAGAAAAATAACATAAATCAGGGACAAAAGTCATATAGGAAACACAAAAAATGAAGAGGCATCTGTCTATAAATAAATAGGCAACAATTTGAAGGGTATAGTTATTTTAAGATATTTTCACAACTTTTGAAAGTATCAAACTATTTGAATCAAATAAGGCAATGTAGAATTCTGGCATTTGGTGGTTTTGCTTTAATTTTTAATAGTCATATGTGACTATATATATTATACATATGTCTTATGATAGTAAATATTTTGAAGGGACAACAATGTAAAGAAAAGGTATATGGATTCATATTTTTCTCTATACGGTCCTGATATACATCTGTGTATTCTACACAACTAAGACTGAGCTGTGGTTAATTTAAAGTTTGAGGAATGAGAGCGATAAACCAGTGGGTCTATTGCATTTATTAATAATTTAGTACTAATTATCCAAGGAATACTTTTAAGGAATTATCAACTTTACTGACTGAAGTAAGAAAAAAATGGCACTATCTATTTCCAATCAGAAAATCAGACTTAGAATCTATAAAATAACTAATTTAAATAAATTCATGAAGGGGATATAAGAATCAAAAAGGAAAAATGAAAGCCTGACAGATATGTTGATGCCAGTATTTTTTAAAATGAATTTAAAAAACTATTTACTAAAACTTGAGTACAAAAGTAATGAGGACTTCAAGGGGATGACATCAACCCTAATGTGTATAGTCTATAAAATCTTCAAGGTTCATTAGACAGAATGAGAGGGCCACTAAGTTGCGTTAAACAAAAATAAAACATACATCATAAAAAATAAAAAATCATTCTTCTATTTAAAATATTCATATTTAGATGTTCATACTCTACATTATCTATCATTTAAAAAAGGGTAACATAACATGCTTTTTTTGAAACTTTCCTGAAGCATGCTTCTTTTAGGAAAGAGATGGAAGTTTTTAAAAGAAAAATCAGAATTTATCTTCTAGAGAATGAGATTAATTGCTTAACAATAAAGCTCTTTAGTCCAGTATATTAAAAAGTTTAAAACAGGAGTATATTTCAAGTCTCTGAGGATTTTTACATTAAATCCTTGCTCATGAGCATGAACATAAGTATCTCTCTTTATTTCTCAGACATTACCAGCCACCATGTTTACTGATCTGGAGAGATGATTAATGTCAGAGAAATTAAAACAGTACAAGCTTAGACATCAGGTCAGAAATAAATCTAACTGGCCAATAGAAGAACTTTAGATATGACAATCAGATGGAAAACTGATTTTCTCTGTGCCCTATGAGGGAGTTCTAATAGACCTCCATACAGTTTTTTATTTACAGAGCACCATCTGTACCCAATCACATTCTCAAAACCCAGCAAACACCAAATGAATACCACACACATGACTCAGTCCACACTGGAGTTTGCAAGCAGAGTCTTTCGTGTTCAGTGGTGCTTCTTAGGAACATTATTTTGCCTATTGTAGAATAAGTTACTCTGGTGATCAATATTTGTTCCTTCCAAGCTTGGCAAGGAACAAAGAAAACAGTTTCTTGAAACCACAGTTTTTTAAAATAACTAACATAGTTCTATCAAATACCAGATTAACTTCACCCAAGTTACCTAGGAAATGCCAGTTACTGTTGTTACATTTAATTCTTTTACAAAGATTTCTATTACTGCAAAACCTTTTCCTACTTGAAAACATTGGGTTATGTTTCTCTGATCTTTTCCTTCCTTAGATCTGTTTCTAAGAAACACAGTGCATTTTTTCGTTTGTTTGTTTTTCTTGTTTATCTTCATTATAATCTTAACCTCTCTGAAAACCCTAGCTCAGACTTGAACGGTAAATCCTAGTTGAGACCTGAATGGTAAGATAGAGAGATTGTTTTTAAAGTGTCTTGAAAATTCATTTATTACTTTCCCTGATGTCATTTAAATAATAAATAATTTTAAATTCAGTAGTAAATCCACCTCTCTCTCTAAAACCAAAAAACCCCAAAACCTAATAGAGTATTTTTTAAAAAATAGGAGAATGTAACATCCACTGGTTGTTAAGGACAGAATATAGGCATTCTGGTATGCTGGCTAGAGTATAAAATGAGACACCTCCTGAGAGGATTTGACAAGACTCTGCATGCTCTTTAGTCTAGGAATTCCTCTTTAAGAAAGAGCTGAAGAACAGTTCTTATTACAAAATTGTTCATGGAAGTATTTTTATAATAGCAAAAAATCAGAAATTTTCAACAATCAATATTAGATAAATTATCGTCCACTTTTATGAAGTTTTAGAGAGAATGGCATGAGAAAGGTTTTGTATCACTGAAAAAATAAAATTATATGTATACTATGATGCTATGTTCTAAAATTGTATTTATTTACTTATTTTTGACTATACTGGGTCTTGGCTGCTGTGCGGGCTTTTCTTTAGTTGTGGAGAGTAGGGACTACTTCTAGGTGCCATGTGTGGGCTTCTCATCGTGGTGACTTCTCTTGCTGCAGAGCACAGGCTCTAGGGAACCCCGGCTTCAGTAGTTGCGGCACGGGGGCTCAGGAGTTTCGGTTTCCCAGACTCTACAGCGCAGACTCGATAGTTGTGGTGCATGGGCTTACCACCATCAGGTAAGCTGCTACTCATTGTAAACATATGGAAGTCACATGTGGGATCTTCTCAGACCAGGGATTGAGCCTGTGTCCCTTGCATTGGCTGGCAGATTCTTTATCACTGAGCTACCAGGGAAGCCCCATGATTCTATTTTTGTTAAAATATATTATATGTCTACATATACAGGGAACACACACCAAAGTATTGATTTTTTTAAGAATAGATTCTCTACAGAAGGTTGCTGCTGCTGCTGCTGCTGCTGCTGAGTCGCTTCAGTCGTGTCCGACTCTGTGCGATCCCATTGACAGCAGCCCACCAGGCTCCCCTGTCCCTGGGATTCTCCAGGCAAGAACACTGGAGTGGGTTGCCATTTCCTTCTCCAATGCATGAAAGTGAAAAGTGAAAGTGAAGTCATTCAGTCGTATCCGACTCTTAGCGACCCCATGGACTGCAGCCCACCAGGCTCCTCTGTCCATGGGATTTTCCAGGCAAGAGTACTGGAGTGGGGTGCCATTAAGTACAAATAATTTTCTTTTCCTTTTCCCCTCAATTTTTGTTTTTCTTTATTCATGACAACAAACATATGTCATTTGAGTAGTATGAAAAATATGTTATTTAAACTACCGAGTGGCTGAAAAATCTAAGCACAGGGAATAATTAGAACTTTCATAAGTCTGCTTGACTTTTATATGTTTACAATGAGTAGCAACTTACATGGTGGTGGTGGTTTAGTCACTAAGTCATGCCCGACTCTTTGTGATGCCATGGACTGTAGCCCACCAGGCTCCTCTGCCCATGGAACTCTCCAGGCAAGAACACTGGAGTGGGTTGCCATTCCCTTCTCCAAGCAATTTACATGATAAATCTAAAAGTCAAAATTAGGTTTTATCAGATTGAACAGAAGAAGGAAACTCAGGATGTAAGTGCATAAATAATATGATGATACAAAAATAATTCAGTGGTCTAATTGCTAAAATAAAGTTTCTCAACACTCTTATCTTTCCTAGATGTCAATTCATATTATACATATTATACATCCAGCAGTTATTATTAACAATGCTTTCTCTGATTCAGCCAACACATCAGAGAAATTTTTCCCTCTGATTTCCTCCCAAGTGTGGGTGATATCGATCTAGTGTGTTATCAGTGCTCAAAGAAAAACAAATACTTACATCAATCTCTTGCCCATCAGAGCCTGTACTGTGGACATCAGGATACTGCTTCAGAAACTGGGCTACATAGGTCATAATAGACTTCTCATCTGGTTTATCCACATCAACATCTGAAAAAATCAAACCCAAATACGTGAAATTAATAAGCATTTTAAAAGATTTTAATAATATAAACTTTGAAATCTAGCTAATATAGCAAAAGACAGTGTCCTAAATGCAGAAGAAGAACAGAATACTATTTAGAGATGGAGAGAGGGAAAACCAGTTTAGTCTGGATAATATACAGTGGAAATTTTATGACTCAGAAAGCTGACACATTTTAGCCAAGAGCTGTTAGGAAAGTAGTACATGTTTCACTTAAATAATTTCAACACTCATCAGAAATATGAGATAGATATATAAAATTATTCATATATTTTGTCTAGTTACTAAAATACCTATAATATGTACATTACAGAATCAGACTAAATGGGTAGTAAAACAATTTATAGGCACCATACTGAATGATAAATGACTATATAGTTTGTATACTATATATGGTCATGTATTAATTTATTTCAGAAAAGAGGGAGAAGCCTTATGTCCAAGTCCTTACACAGCTTCTCCATTGTGAAGCCTTCTGTCTAAGCTACTGTAAGCTGAACAGTTAAGTACTCTTTAAGTACATAATTTGAGAGCGGAAAAGATCTCAGTCACTGTCATTTTTAAGTATATAGATGTTTATCTAAAAAACCAGTAAAAATCAAACAAGGATATTTATACAAATTTAATAATTATAAAATCAGGGTAAGACTGGATACATTTGGAGATTACCAATACGATATATACACTTATAGACCAGCAACAACAAAAGAAACCGAACCAACAGAAACCATGAAAATCAAAACATAAAACGTCCCTAATATTTTGTATTGTTTCTTGTGATTTGAAATATAATTTATAGGGATTATCAGTGTAGCATTTAAGAAGTGGTACAACTCAAGAGACTTAAAAATAAACAAAGATAATGTATTCTGGAGTTCATGAGATGACTGAAAGGGGATTTTAGAAATAATAAGATCACTGATGTGGAGAATGCATATGAAGAATAAAACTTTCATAAATTATAAAAGTGGAAAGAAAACAACATTTAATACATGATTTACTACAGTACCTGCTTTTAGTATACACAGGACTAAATCATAAAACAATTGTTGTTGATTGATATTGATACTTGGTCTATTTAATCTGTATTCCTACAAGTTTATACATTCAAATTGGCTAAAAATTTGGGAGGGGGGAGTTTTCATTAGGAAAATAATTACTTTATATCTGAATTAGGCTTGCATTTGGGAAAACTCAATTTCTGATCATCAAAGAAAATATTAAGATCCTCTGGTCTAGTGAATCTGAAAGAACCATTTATATCTTTCTCCTATTCTACTACAGGAAAAAGTTCAGCTCTGATGTATTCTCTGAAGCTGAGGAATAGGATATTTGTGGTCCTTCCCCTTGAACTGAGGTGTGTCCTTGATACTAGTGGCTTGTGCACGTGTGTGTGTGTACAGAAACAAGGTGGAAAGCCCGTGGCTACCCTAATGAAATTGGGTAGGGGTGCAGGCAAGGAGGGGAAACAGGGTCACTAAAATGGCAAGGGATCTCCATGCTGGCCATCATCACATGGAAGCCAAGCAGGCAGACAGTGTTTTGAGAGCTAGAAATATCCATTCTGAAATCTTATCAAACAACCACTCTGGTGGCTCAGTGGTAAAGAATCCGCCTGCCAATGCAGGAGGCCTCAGTTCGATCCCTGGGTCAGGAAGATCCCGTGGAGAAGGGAATGGCAACCCACTCCAGTATGAATGCCCGGGAAATCCCAAGGACAGAGGAGCCTGGTGGGCTATAGTCCATGGGGTTGTAAAGAGTTGGACACAACAACATAGCAGCACGTATTTCTCCAAAAGAAAATTTGTGCAGAAAGACACTGTTCCTTCTCACTTTCAAAGTTTTCTGAGCTCTCGGACATGTCTGTAATTTCTGGGTTTAGGATGTAGCCCGCCTGAGTTGAGGGACACAAGAGACAGAATCACTTTACGTGCCTTCAGGGTCCAGGAGCCGTGGGATCCCCAGTTCCGTTTCAGCAATGGTGAAAGCCTCCTCCAGGTTTTCTCGGTTAGGCCTTCCTTTCACCTTCTCCAAGTCCACTAGTTCCGGCCGAATAGCGTGGATGACAGAATGAAAGGCCACTCCACTTCTCCAACTCCGGCCGAAGTCTTTTACTTCTATTCCACTCTGCCTTTAAAAAAAAAAAAAATGGATGTCACTTTCTAAACAGGTAATGCACACTTCCTCAAAGACTCAATCCAAACTCCTCCACAATGGGTAATGTATGGTCAGCTATAGCAGTTAACTGGTCTTCAGGAAAAATACGCAAAACAAAATTTTTAGTGGGAAATTCTGGTTTCATATTTAAGAGTTTTCTGATTTCTGATACAGCTCTATATCAGTTAACTGGTTTTGAGAGAAAATAATCAAAATTTTTAGTAGGTAACAAGATGTGTGTGTGTTCCGTCGCTAAAGGGTCCAGCTCTTTGTAACCCCATGGACTGCTGCACCGGAAACAGGTTAAGAAGTAGAAATTCTGGTTCCATACTTAAAGAGTTTTCTGGATTAGAGCTTTCAGGCATTTGAAAGCCTCAATGTAAAGGACATTTTTCAACTGAGAGAGAAAAATACCTAACAAAGTAAAAAAAGAAACATTTTAAAAACACCTCAATTGATAATAATTCACCTGTGTATTTTTTTAAGAAGCCTCTATCATATTTTAATGACAATGACAAGCAGCCTGTTTTTATATGCACAGATCATATCAGACAAATATAATGTGGCTGAACCACATTAAATGTGGTAGAATGAACAAAATGCAGAGGGATGTGGTCGTCTCTCTAAATTAGTCACGAAAAAGCCTATACTCCACACAAGTACCAGCAAGATTAATTCACCCTACCAACCAAACTGTTTGATCAAATTGTGTTTTAAATGCTTCTTTTTAGAACTGCCGTGAGGGCAAAGCACTAGTGACAAATCTTTGCTCTTTCATAGTGGGTTTAATTCAAAGTAAGAAGAGATTCAAGTTGGTGATAATATTTTGTTGTTGAAAACAGAAGCGAGGCAAGCTCACAGTGAATGATTTTTTTCCTACATGTAACTTATCAACTATAAAGACAGTTTCAAAAGTGTTGCAAATATATCTTTGAACATATTTTTTGATTAAGTCTAGAGCCTTTAAAGGTGATCAGCGAATTAGGTAGCATTTAATAGATAAATACTCTGGTAATTTCTTTTTAGAAAATTAGCCTCATTATAGTTGTTTCTAAATAAAGCAGAAATAATACCACTCAATTCTTGTTATTTACTATATTCTCAAAATTTCCACAAACTATAAAATACCATATATCTTACACTGATTAATATAAAACGTTGGTAAATGCCCTTACATTTTTTTCTCTGCAAACGTTAAAGTTCACTTAAAATCTTGTTTTACCAGCACACACTCAGCTTGCATAATTAAATGCCATGCGAATCAACAGACAACAGACTATCATACTGACATTACTGCAAAGTTTTATCATGACAGCATCGTGATAGATGTCACAGCATATATGTGATCAACATCCTCTCCTACCCAGCACATTTCTTCTCCCTGCTCCATTAGGCTTAAGATAGATCAGTGATGCCCACTGTGGATGGAATGTAAAGAGCATGCCAGCAATGTAGGAAGGGTTTTCCATTTCATCCCTACTAGAGTCCCAAGAGCCACAAAGCTTTGCTTTCAGAAATATTTTTGATTGCAACTTGAATCATCAAAATATACCCCCAATTAGAAAACAACCAACACGCTTGAAAAGTTAAACAAAACTATATAAATTAGTAACACTAATTATATCTTCTCTATGTTTATTTTTTTCACTCCTTATTTTTGCTCTTCAAACGCTTTAAAAATAGAACTCCCTATGTTTAGTGCCTCAGTGTTTCATAATGATAAGTACTTGTTTACAACTGTTTTCCAGAAGTAGAACATTAAATTCAGATTAGATTTAGGCATGCAAAGCAAAATAGAAAGTGAGTCAACTTTACATTTCATTAGGAAAATTTACAAAAACACAACTTCTACGTGAATAGATCTTATTACTGACCACATCTGACTGCAAAATGTTGGTATGATCAATTGAAAACTCTACTGAAACTGCTATGAGAAGGTACTTTGTGAGAGTAGGAATTTTATATCCAGTATTAATGCATATGGCCTTCCTGGTAGCTCAGTGGAAAAGAATCTTCCTGCAATGCAGAAGATGCAGGTTTGATCTCTGGAGAAGGAAATAGCTACTCATGCCAGTATTCTTGACTGTGAAATCCCATTGACAGAGGAGGCTGGCAGGCTACAGTCCATGGGGTCACCAAAGAGTTGGACACAAGTTAGTGACTGAACAATAACAACATTATCACATATATGCACACACATGTACATTTATGCTCTGAGGCAAACAAAACTAGAAGTAAATTCCCAGTCCATAAGCTGGACTTGCCAAAATAATCTACATTCCAGACAAAAGATGAGATCAAAGGAAACACTGAAAAATAAAATTGCTGGCAAGTTTCAGGACATAGAAACAAATTATAATTATTTCAGAATATGGACATTAGTTCATAATATTACTGAATAGCACGTAGTAGTCTCATGAAGAGATAATCACGTTTAAACCTCTAATTTATTTGTGGAAAGATTATTTAATAGCAGCAGAAAATCCAAACAATGACCTAAATAGAATTAGTCCTCATGCTAATCAGAGTGTAGGGATTAAACAACTTAATCGGGTCCCATCACATAAGTGAAGAAGGAATTAGCTTTATTAGAGCATTTTTCTAGAGTATCAGGGGTGCTTTCTATCCACGTTTTAACTCAAGACAAGAGTGAAAGGAGACCTGAAGCAAAGTCAGTCATTCATATGTCTCCACAAATTTTGCAACCACTGCAATGAGTGCTCAGTCATAAACTAACTTCAATTTTTCAAGGGTTTCTTTAAACAAATTCCTGCTAGGAACTTACTTGGTGACTGTGTACTGGACCCACTTCAGTAGCGCCTTCTTAGCGTTTCCTTGGATCTTGGTGGCCACCTTCCGTTTGCTCGGGGGGCTGGCGGTCTCAGAGCTGACCATGCTGTCCATGGAGGATGCGCTGCTGGACAGAGCCTGCAGCTGGGGCAGGTTGCTGGTCAGCTCCTCGATCTGCGTGTGCAAGTCAGCAAAAACATCAGCATTATCCCGGTTCTCGCATCAGATGTTTTACTTTAACAGCTTGATTGATCTTAACATCCTTAATACCCCCTAGACCACGTAGACTCTTAAAGGACACAATTGATGTCTTACTCTTCTGTCCACTTCCTGCTGCTGCTGCTAAGTTGCTTCAGTCGTGTCCGACTCTGTGGGACCCCATAGGCGGTAGTTCACCAGGCTTCCCCGCCCCTGGGATTCTCCAGGCAAGAACACTGGAGTGGGTTGCCATTTCCTTCTCCAATGCATAAAAGTGAAAAGTGAAAGTGAAGTCGCTCAGTCGTGTCCGACTCTTAGCGACCCCATAGACTGCAGCCTTCCAGGCTCCTCCATCCATGGGATTTTCCAGGCAAGAGTACTGGAGTGGGGTGCCATTGCCTTCTCCATGTGCACTTCCTACCACATCTAAAATGGGACCTTGGACCCAGTAATGAACACTTGTCAAATACATGCATGAATGAATAAAAACAAAACCTAATGGTTTTCCAAACTCATAGAATGTACACATCAAGAGTGAACACTGTTGTTTTAGATTGACGTATATGCAATGTTAAGTGCAAAGTAGCTAGCTAGCGGGAAGCTGCTGTGTAGTGCAGGGAGCTCAGGTCCGTGTTCTGTGATGACCTGAATGGGCGGGATATGGGACTGAGAGGAAAGCCCAGAAGGGAGGGGACATATGTATACATATGGCTGATTGGCTTAATTGTGCCGCAAAACTAACACAGCATTGTAAAGCAACTATACTCCAAGTTTTTTAAAAAAAGAATGAACCTTCATGTAAACTATGAACCTTGAAATGATAGTGATGTGTCCACAGAGGTTCATTAATTGTAACCAAAGTATTATACCACTCTGAAGAGGGGTGCTTGTTAAGGGGGAGGCTATCTATGCATGTTATGGGTGCAGGAGGTACAAGGGAAATCTCTGTCCTCTTTGCTCAATTTTTCTGTGAACCTAAACTACTCTAAAAAATAAAGTATTTTTCTTTTAAAACTAACCTATTGGCTAAAAGAATTATCCTGGATAGATTAACAAGTTAATTTCTTCCTTCAATATTTAAAAGGAGTATAGAACCTCTTCTTTCCAGAGGACAAAGTAAAATTTCCTGAAGTCTTTCTACACCAATATTTCATCTCCATCATGTCCTGACCACTTTTCAGGTTGGGTATCTAGGCCAGAGTTCTTTGGGGACTTCCATATATAACACTTTAACAGAGGATAAAGGACCTTTTCCTGCTCACACACAAAAAATAATATATATGTGAAGGTCACATTTCTGCTAACTTGAGGATTAACCACAGAAGTATGGAAAATGAAGGTATCTTCATTATGGAAATGTCCACCACTATCTCCATCCATGACCTTCTATCAACTGAAAAGGAAGCTGAAGTGCAATACCTGGAAATACAGGATAATGGTCCACATCAATCCAAGAACAATGGAGGGTCGACCATCAGCTATATCAGTGGAGTTAATGTTGACTAATTTAATCTGTTCAAAAAGAAAAACTGTACTAGTAATGTACTAGAAGATTACAGACCATTTCATTATGCAACAAGGAGCAGTTTATTAGACATAATAACATCTGGTCATGCCTGTGCAGTGGTACACAAGAGTAAGTAAGGTGAGCCATAAAAACCAAACAAGCACATGGTTTCAGTGGAAATTCCAGGGGCATTCATTAGGTGCATACAATCAACACAACTACAGAAATTCCAAAAACTAGTTTGAATTTGAAAAAAAAATATGACATCATGCAAGGAATTACTAACAAAATACCAGACAGGAAACAAAAAGGGTTATTCTTTACATTCAGAGGTTGACTGGAACGTAAAAGAAACTGTGAGGGGTATTTTAAGAAGATACACTTACTTTGAAGTTTGTTACCAAATAGCATGAAACTTATGTTCTCTTTTACCTATAAAAGTCAGGAGTTAAAAATTCTAAAATTTGTACTAACCGGTGATCCTCTGTACATGGACTGACATGAAAAACAAAGGAAGAAGATGATACATATACATAAATAGTCTTTCAAAATCCACGTTATTTGTTCAAAGTGGGTAAAAAATGTAGGTGGTGAAGGTAGAGCATAATTTGCAGAATACATTTTAAAGACAAAGGAAAGCCAAGAAAGAGTAAAGCAGAAAGTGATCGTGGGGCTCAGTTCCCTGCTTTGGGGCACTGACAACCGAAAAGCATTTAGGATTAATCCGCCTACAGCTGTCCTCACTTATTCATTTAACGACTTCCCAACTGTTGAGAAATGTGACTTCCTAAGTCTCAGGAAAATGGACTCGTATGGTAGGCCCAGCTTAGTTAGTCTACAGAACAGAACTGACAACTGCTCCTCGTCCTCTTCACAACCAATGAACAAATTAGAAAAAAATAAAGTACTCCTTAGATTCCAGTTCAATAAGGATTTAATAAGATGTGCTATTAATGATAAAATTCAGAAGTTTGTAAATGGTTTACCTTTTTAAATTATCAGAAGGGAAAATATCCCACAAATACTTTACTCTTGACTAATAAAAGTTATTAGTTAGGTATAAGAAGAGTAAGGTAAAGGCTAGCACAAAAGTCACTGTAAATAATTTGAGACATACCCATGGGATTTTGCTTTACTAGTGAAGTTCATTCATCAAGTTCAGAAAGAAAACAAAAAAAAGGAGAATTCCCATAGATTACAAGCTTAGGTGTTTATTTCTTTAAAACCTAGCACATAAGATATGTAATACTTTTTATCATATTAATAATAATAAAAACTTAAAGTATAAATCATATTTCTTTAATCTTTTATGGCAGAACCTATTGCAATCTCATATTCATTTTAATTGCTCTGTTTTATACCCTCTCCAGAATTTTCTCCACATCCATTTTAGTATCTGCAGGCCACAGACTTATAATATATGCTAATAACCACAAGATTAATGCATTTAGCAGAATACAATTTTTTCTCTTTCCTTACATATCATTTTTTTAAATGCAATTGAATATATGTTATATTTCCTACCTCAACCCAGTTCCAATTATACTATGAAGTTTACATATTCAGCTTACTATAGAATCTAAAGATCTTTTGCTCAACTTGTGAAGAAAAAATGTTTTTCAAAATTATTTTTTCTCTTAAAAACTGTTCCATAATGGGTTTGAGGAACACAGGTTTTATGTTTGTTTTACCTCTTCTACCTTGAAAAATCCTATGAAATGTACAATAACTTAATAATCTAAGATTGTAAGACAGGCAACATAGAGACATCCAAAGAGACTAAAGAATTCCAGAGACCAGAAAGGACCCCTCAACGGAGAAAAACTCATGGAAAGTAGTGATGAATCTATTCATCAGTCATACAAGTCTTATTAAATGCTAACATATCCCTTTTATGTAAACTAGTGGAAAATAAACAGAAAACAGGGTTTTCTTCAGTAAAACTTGAAGAGTGTTATTCTGTAAATCAAGCTAGAACCCAAGTACTAAACAAATCTATCATGTAAGGAAAAAATCTAAATGGGGAACAAAGAAAATATAAACATTAAAGAAAAATTCTTGAAAATATGTTTGAGACATAAGTTCTTAAATTATAAAGAACAAAAATAAACAGTGAGAGGGAGGGAACCAAAGAGTTTTCAAAAATTCCTTCTATCCCATAGTCAATTATTTTGTGAGCCAATGGGGTAAATAAATGCAAGAAAAAGAAGCCTGAACCATGCATTTCAGGTAGATTTTTAAAAATTAAAACAGGTTTTGAGATTTGCGGAGATAAAAAATACTTGGGTTTTTTGTCCTAAGACTTAAATGTATTGCTTTTTGCCCTTAACAAATATAATATTCAAAATCTGAATTCTTTACTTTCTAAAATTTACTTAGGTTTGTTCTGTGAAAATGGAGATGGTACAAAGAAATTTTCTGTGAAAATAAGACTTTTTGGTTTTCTTTATAAATGATGCTTTTCATAGCGAAAGTGAAAGTCGCTGAGTCATGTTGGACTCTGCAACAGTCCATGGAATTCTCCAGGCCAGAATATTGGAGTGGGTAGCCTTTCCTTTCTCCAGGGGATCTTCCCAACCCAGGGATCGAACCCAGGTCTCCCACATTGTAGGCAGATTCTTTAACCTGCTGAGCCACAAGGGAAGCCCAAGAATACTGGAGTGGGTAGCCTATCCCTTCTCCAGTGGATCTTCCTGACCCAGGAATCGAACCAGGGTCTACTGCATTTTTCTCCAAGCCATTAATTAGTAAAAAGAATTTTGTTCCACTTTCTAGTCAATGAATATACATCAGAACAAGAAGAGCGGACATGTTTGCCCTGTCAATGAATACAAACCAGAACAAAGAAGGACACTATTGTTATATCAGTAAAATAGAAGTCAGAATGATTTGGAAAACTCAAGCTACTCAACCCACTCCAGTACTCTTGCCTGGAAAATCCCATGGAGGGAGGAGCCTGGTAGGCTACAGTCCATGGGGTCGCAAAGAGTCGGATACGACTGAGCGACTTCACTTTCACTTTCAACTATTCTGTTAAATAAGGCTTTGTTCAGCTTTCCATGAAAAACTCGTTGAGCAAGAGAAGGAAGAGAAACACTCCATTAGGATGATGTTAGAGTGACCTGGAAACAATGTCCAGTCTTCTACAAGAAACTAAGATTGTTTTTTTACACATCGCAGTGCCTAGACTCTCTGTTTGGTGTGAAGTTAGCACACCTGACTGAGCTTTATCCTGACTCACTGCACTATCAACTCATCAAAATGCAAATTATTTAAGAGCCAGAATATATTTTATTTAATTTTTTAATTTTTCCAGAGTTCCTATTTTATAAAAAATATTCAGATATGCACTTGTGGAGTAAATGAATTAATTTAGTGCATAGAGATAGAGAAGTAAATAATTGAATTATTTTTTTTTCCAGAAGTATCTGGATATCATTCATAAAGCTGATTTTGGTACTGCCAAACACAGACTTTTCTTGAATTTTCACAAGTTAGAAAAGGCTAAATCTAAAAGGACTAGTGCAGCCCTTTTGGAGGGAAATATGTCAACACCTAACAAAACAAAATATACACTTATGTTTTGATCCAGCAATCATACTTCTAAAAATTTACCCAGAAGATGCACTTCCAATAATATGAAAGTACTTATGCACACTTATTAACAGCATCATTGATTCTGTTTGAAAAATGCTAGAAACAAGCTAAATGCTCATTCATAAAAGAATGGTTGAATGAACTCTGCCATATCCAGACAATGGAATAGTATGTAGCTGTGAAAATGAATGAGGAAGATCTCTATGAATTGATTTGAGTGATTTCCAGAGCATAATGGAAAATGAAAATGGTAAAGTACAATTGGTTTATCTCTAGAATGCTACCCTCATATAAGGAAGAAGGTGGTATATGAAAACATACCTGCTCATTCTTGCAAAAGAAATATAGAAAAGATAAATCAGTAGAAAGACTGGTGAACAAGAGATGAGAAAAGAAGTGAAAGGAAGGGGAGTGGGTATGGAGAAGTAGGGATGGGGAGGAAATGCCACTTCTCTAAGTATAACTTTTACCTTGAATCATAGTAATGTCTCATTCTCTAAAATAAAAAAGTCAACTATGGCGTGTGTGTGGTGGTTACCCAAAGTGGAATATAGCTCTATTAGGGAAGTGAAAGTTGCTCAGTCACGTCCGACTCTTTGTGTCCCTGTGGACTATATAGTCCATGGAATTCTCCAGGCCAGAATACTGGAGTGGATTGCTGTTCCCTTCTCCAGGGGATCTTCCCAATCCAGGAACTGAACCCAGGTCTCCCACATTGCAGGCGGATTCTTTACCAGCCGAGCCACCAGGGAAGTATAACGCTATTAGATAATTCTATTACAAATTAATAACATAATTACACTGAAAGGGATGTGGAGAACAGACATAATCTAAGGAAATTTGGACAACAGTCTTTTGACTGGATATTGTAATGCCGAAGACGGAAAGAACTGTACATAAATACTGTTCTCCAGTTAGTAGATTTGTTATTCATACAATTTGGGTTAACAAAAGTAGTTCTGAAACGACTTTGTGTATATATATTGGGGATGAAAAAGAAAAGAATATATTGTAGATGAGAGCCAGGTTTCTCGTTGTCAGAGAAAACAGAAAAGAATCTGCATGAAAAGGATCTTGAGGTGTTGGACTGAAATCAGAAGTGTCAGGTTGAAGTAATGGTTTACACACATCTATAACAGGACAAATTAAACACAGAGAGAGAGAGAGAGAAAGAGAAAGAGACATAGATATCTGTGTATACCCAGATCAGTAAACGTATACTTTTCTAGATCTGTATGTGGGCCTGGGGCAATGAAACCTCAGTAGCAATGAGCACACACAGCACCTAAATCTTGATTTCTAAATGCTATTCACTAATGAAAGGAACAAAGCCCCATTAGAGAAGTGGTTGATTCCAGGACTGGGGTAGGGGAAATATAAGATAAACCTTGATAAGCTTTCATTCTAGAAAATAAGGAAATGCTTATAAAAGAATGGGTCCATGTCAAAAGAGTACAGGAGTCAGCATAAAGGAAATCTTAATGGCCAAAAGTAGAAAAATTTGAGCAGCAAAATAATAATAACAACAACAATAATAGTACTCATATTGGATTAAAACTATAGAATAAAATAAATATACATGAGTCCACAATGAAGCAAATAAGCAATTGAATAAATAAATGGGGAAGAAGAAAGATTGTCTTTTTCTTACCTAACAATTCCAATTAATTAGTATAAAAGAAATGAGGGAAAAACAAAACCATCATCAGGTGAGCAGCACAGAAGTATTACTGAAGGCAGCTGACAGTAAAATCAGTGAGCAAAAGTTTGAGGAGAAGCAGAATATTAGCATAATCTCAATTCTCTTCCCTAAGTTATTTCTCAATTATGAAGGGAAAAGTAGTGCTTTTACCACTAAAAAAACTCAGTCGGTGACTTCATCAAGTATTTGAGGGTAGCATCACCAGCAATAAGCCATGATAGAATCCTGTCCCTTCTAATATGATATATTGAGAAGAATATATCGTTTCCTTGGGATTCTTGTCAAAAGTGAATAACCTCAATCTAATCATGAGAAAATATCATACAAACTAAACTGAGACATTCTGAAAAATAACTGCCTAGCAGTTACCATCAAGATCAGGAGAGACACAGAAAGACACTAGGTGTGTTCCTGGATTGTGCCCTGGAATAGAAATAAGACACTGGAGGAAGAAATGACGACGTGAGATTAGTTTCTATGCTTTACTCGACAGAAGCATATCAATTTTAATTTTCTTATTTGATAGCTCTCCTGTTACGTATATGCCACATGTGTGTTATACTACTATATACATGCATAAGGGACCAATACACTAGTGTTTCCTATGTACTGCGTGTGTGTGTGTGCTCAGTCATGTCTGACTCTTTGAGACCCCATGGACTCTTTCAGTCCCTGCTAGGCTGCTCTTGTCCATGGAACTTTTCCAGGCAAGAATACTGGAGTGGGTTGCCATTTCCTCCTCCAGGGGATCTTCCTGACCCAGGGATTGAACCCGAGTCTCCTGATTCTCTTGCATTGGCAGGCCAATTCTTTACCCATGCGCCACCTGGGGAGCCCTACATATATGTGCCATGTATATAAATAAGTGTTTCACATTAGAGAAAGCTGACCAAAGCACAGACATGACATCTCTGTGCCGTTTTTGCCGCTTCTGCAAGTCTAAAATGACTTTACAATAATACCGCACTTTTATGTCATATCGATTGCAAGCAGTATTTCTAGCCCCAAAACCAATGTTGAAAATATTAGTATGGCCACGCCTTCTTCTTTTGTCTCCGTTTCTCTTACCTTCCTTCCTTCAAGAAACTTCAGTGCTGTGCCAATGTTTGCCACGGCATGAATTCTCTTCATCCGGCGTCCTTGTTCACATGGCTATGATAGGGAGAAAGACAATAATAAATAAAAAGGCACACATTAAAATGATAGTTATAAAGAGCTATTTAAATGGATTCAAAATATACTTGAAGAATGTTTGAGAACAGCCAACATTACTCAATTTCTATAAAGGTTAGCCAATACCTACAGGAGCATTATCCCCACAGTACTTGGAAAGTGTGTAATTGACTCAATAAATAAACATTCATTCTTAGCTTATGAATGCACTTACCCTTAGGGTTTCTGTATGCCTAAGGTTAGAAATTCACAAAATTCCTATGCTGTCTATTGAGACTCTTCCCCCTGTAAATTAGGAAGTATTTTTATGAAAAGTCCTCTTGGTGCATGTAAGGGGGCATGAGAAACATGGGAAATCTCTCTCCTTTCCTCTCAATTTTGTCATAAACCTAAAACTGCTCTGAAAAATAAAGTCTTGAGAAAAGTACTGTTGGTCACTCACATTTTTTTCAGCCATATCAACATGAAAGTCACTGACAGTGTCAGTGATATTTCGGTTTGAACAACCAAATGCCTGGTGCATGGGCATATATGCCAAGTCACCTCAGTCAGGCCTGAATCTTTGCAACCCTACGGACTGTAGCTCTCCAGGCTCCTCTGTCCATGGGATTCTGCATGAAAGAATACTGGACTGGGTTGCCATTTCCTACTCTAGGGGATCTTCCCAACCCAGGAATCGAACCCACATGTCTTATGTCTCCTGCATTGGCAGGTGGGTTCTTACCACTAGCACCACCTGGGAAGGCCACATGATTTATATGAGCCAAGGTTAAAAAGAAGGAAAGCGAGAAAGAAAATGTTCTGCACAAAACAGAATGATCTGGTACAAGGATACTAAGTTACTTGCATTTAACTTAGCAAAATGTAATAAATTAATACATATTTTAATAAATATAATAAAATAATAAGTGACTTCTATGTGCCACACTGTTCATTTTAAAATTCAAAATAACTTCAGTGAAGTCAGTAGCATTACATTTACAGGGCCTGAGAGGATAACAAGTCCATGATTGCAGAGCTGATAGACTGGTCTCTTCTCCGTGACACCAAAACTCTATAAACAATTTCCTGTTAGAGCTCATTTCCAATTAGTAACATAACAGGTGATTTCTATGATATGATTTTAAACAAATATTTAAATAGAAAATATACTTAACTTTAAAAAAAATTTAGTCTTTTCTTGCATGGCTCACTTAGTTATTTAATTAATTATCTTTTAAAACGTACAAAGCGTCTAGGAACCTGCAACTAAAGCCAAGTCAGGAGCCAGAAATTAAGAACAAATGCCAGATCCCTCAACATGACCCTTCATCTCATCCTCCTGCCTTCCTACCCCATGGCAACTATCTCATATTTGCATCAATTTTAACACAATTGACCTGCCATTAACTAACAAAATGATCCTCCCTACCAGGCTACAAGCTCTTTGAGGGCACCAACCATACCTCATTTATCTTTGTTCTCCTTCGAGGGCAAAAGGCAGTGCCTTATCCATAATAGCGACTCCAGATATGTTAGCTGAACAGTCAATAGATAATGCTAAACCCAGTTACACACAAGTTCTACTATAAATGTATGATCGATGCCTAACAAAGTCACCTGATGGACGCACAGGAGCCTGTGATGATCTTAATTTCCTGAAAATGCCCACTGGGTAGTTTTAAGTGGCTTTTTAGACTCTTTTTAAATGCAGAGTGTTAAGGAGTCTTTAAAAGGACTATACAGAAGATTAACAAAATAGATAAGAAATAAATTTCTCTGCAGTCCTTCAGCTTTATTCATATTGCTTCTACTATTTTAAATTTTTCACCAGCAATTCTTCACATTCTTTAAAAAAAAACCTGAGAATAAAATTAAATTTAGTATTCCTATCTTTATGTGTGATTAAAGATATATAATCATGGATCCATTCAAAGAGTAAATGTTCTATAAATAATAATCAAGTGATATAGAGAAACCCAAGGATAATAATTCCAAAAAAGTTAAATTCCCTAGTACTTGAAGTAAAATCACCGATAGGAGAGTCACAGTAGGTTATTAAAAGAAACTAAGATATTGAGATTTTTCTCTTACATTGAGATGCTGATGATAAGAGAATATTAAGGTATTTGGCTGCATTTCCCAGAAGATCATGGTCAAAGCCAGAGTCCTAGGCTATCTGAATCAGGATGTTAAGTATAGTGTTCTTAACAGAGCTCTACGTATGAGATAATTATAGAGTTCCTGAATTCTGCTAACACTCCTGAGGGAAATGCTTTTGTTCACATTCTGCTTTTGAAAGCTCTATAAGAATGCCTCAGATATTCAGCCCCTTAAATGATGCTTTTCATCTAAATGTAGCCCTGGATCAAAATGCCCACCTGTACAAAATTTAAATAATGATCACCAAGATTTATTTATAATTTCGGAGTAATTTCCTTTTATGCAATTCAGAATTTTGAAGGGTTTAATAAAAATAAATAATGAAAGGGACTTCCCTGGAAGTCCAGCGGTTAAGACACCATGCTTCTACTGTAGGGGACATGGATTTGATCCCTAGTCTGGGACCTAAGATCCTTCATGCTTCATGGCACAGTCAAATAAATAAATTAATTAATTAATTTTGTTGTTGTTCAATCACTGAGTCATGTCCGACTCTTTGCAACCCCATGACCTGCAGCATGCCAGGCCTCCCTGTCTTTCACTATCATCTCCTAGAGTTTGCTCAGACTCATGTCCGTTGAGTCAGTGGTGCCATCCAACTATCTCATCCTCTGTCACCCCCTTCTCCTCTTTCTCTCAATCTTTCCCAGAAACAGGGTCTTTTCCAATGATTTGGCTCTTCGCATCAGGTGGCCAAAGCACTAGAGCTTCAGCTTCTGCAACAGTCCTTCCAATGAATATTCAGGGTTGATTTCCTTTAGGATTGACTGGTTTGATCTCCTTGCTGTCCAAGGGACTCTCAAGAGCCTTCTCTAGCAGCACAGTTTGAAAGCGTCAGTTGTTCAGCACTCAGCCTTCTTTACTGTCCAACTCTCATACCCATACATGACTATTTGAAACACTATAGCTTTGATTAGATGGACCTTTGTGGTCAAAGTGATGTGCCTGCTTTTTAATACACTGTCTAGGTTTGTCACAGCTATTGTTCCAAGGAACAAGCGACTTTATAATTTCACGGCTGCAGTCACTGTCTGCAGTGATTTTAGAGTCCAAGAAAATGAAATGTGACACTGTTTCCACATTTTCCCCATCTATCTGCCATGAAGTGATAGGACTGGATGCCATGATCTTTTTTTGAATGTTGAAATTTAAACCAGAAACTGTATTTCTATGTCCCAGTTTCCTCCGTGTTAAATAAGAATGCTGAGATTCTTTCTGAAATTGCTTCTAGCCTCAAGATTCTAAAATTTTTACCATGGCACTTACCAGGGCACCTAAACAGAAGTAGAATTATTATGTCAAAATTATCTAGATTCATTTAGCTTGGCAGTTAATGCCCATCAAGGTTTCTGTATACTGTTGGCCAAGTAGAGTGGCACAATTATAATGACACTTTGAATGAGACACTTCTTAAATTTTGTTTGAGTTATAATGAAGTTTCCTTCATATAAGTAAATAGCTTAATTCAGGAGGATACATGAAGATGGCTAGTTACACCTGACCATCAAGGAGGTAAATGTTTCAGTTTTATGACTCTCACATCCTAATGCTAATCCAGTTTATTTAGCTCATGCATACATCTGTTGATTCCAAATTGGATTGTCACATGTGTCTTGTTTGATTTCTCCCAAAGCGGAGCCTGAGATAAGAACATGGGTGCATGCATTGACTAGGGAGATGGTCCCAGGTAGCAAGAGTGAGGATGCATGGAGAGAGAGAGAAGGAAGGAAGAAAAATTAGTTAACAATAATCTGTAATAGTTCGGTGTGCTGTTGAGGGTCTCTTCAGTGGGCAACTGGGGCTCAACTCTGCTGAGGATCCAATGGAGCACTCCCTGATGTGTGAAATAAGCCTTGAAATGGTCCCTCCTACAAATGCCAGGCTGGAGTTTTTATTCACAGATTCCCACCCCCTTTGAAACCATTAACTTTCCCACACTTCAGGGTTGCCTTGTGCAATCTGTGGCTTTGATACAAGCCCTGGGGACAGAAATTCAGACAGGTGTTGTCAGAGCTTGAATTGCGATGCTAATGGAGGGTGTGGGTCATGTCCACCTCTGCCAAGGCTAGACCAGAGGTGAGCTGAGATGGCTCACCAGAAGCCTCTGCTATAATACGAATGCAAGTAGATAATGACTTACACAAAAATCATCAGTTTGTATTTTCCAACAAACAACTATCTTACATTTATAAAAGCTATGTTGAAGACTCCTACATGAAATTATGACTAGGCAAAAACTAGGAAATTGATGACTAGGCAAAAACACTTTAAAAACCTCAATTATTCAAGTAATGATGATCAAGCAGCTCTTTGTCAAGATGCAACAGATTAAGAAAAAATGAGTACATCTAATTTTGGACAGTGTCTAGTGTTATACAATATTCTGAAGATTACTTCCTAAGCTCTTTTTAAAAATTGTGGGAAATGTCACATAAATAATTTATGTTTGCAAACTACTTACTTCTTTACTATTCCAGAATGAAAAAAAAAAAAAACATAAGCCAGAAAGAGCTAAATATTTTATTGTTTTAGTAATGAAGAAAAAGACATTTTATAGGTCAGTGGCAATTTGTTTTTCACTCTGCTAGTTCTGCTGAATATAAAATCAAATGATTCTGAACATGCTGTTCCCATTACAAATGACTGATGATGGAGAATGTCCATCAATGGATGAAAAATGCCATGTTGCTTTCAAGCTTAATTTTCAATACTATGGAAACAACTGGACCAACAATCCTTTCCAAATGGAAAGTAAGCACTTAAAATGTGTTAGATACTAATTTCCAACTTATCTTCCTGGTTACCGTAGAGATAGATGCAGCAGTTAGCCGGGACTGACTATTGATGAAGCTCTTTACCTTTACTTGTAAGTTTCTACTACTATACATAATGTTTTAAAGCTACTACAGGTGTCCAGGAACAAGAAAGAAAATTTATTCCTTGCTCCCAGAAGTGACCGATAGACTAGTGTTTCCTATGTATTACCAACTACAAAAGAGAAAAGCTTTTACATGGGTAGCACGCTTTACACTCCCCAATCTACACTTCTCAAATTCCAAATGGGAACAATTTGACAAATCTGATCACAGAAAACATCCTTACCAGTTTCTGCCCAGACAGGACTTCCAGCAAAGCAAGTAGCTTCACACCATCTTTCATGTCTTCAAAAAGATCATCTACCACCATCGGGGGTTTCCGCTATAAAATTTAAAAAATGAGTTAATGCAAACAATGCTTCTCTCACTCTCTGGCAGACATTTGGTACTCACTGTGGTGAAATCTGGTGAAAAACGTCTAAATGTCAAAGTCCTTTATTAAGGATGTGATTGGCAATCAATTTCCATAGATGCAAAGAGAAAAATGATCCTTTGGAGATAAACTTAACATTCAAACAACCTCCTGTGAGGGTTTTTACATACACAGCGATGTTGTTTAGAAAGGGAGTATTTTTTAAAATTTTCTTCCTTTCATTCTTTATTTACTTTTGGCTGCTCCGGAGCTTGCTTGCTGCTCCATGGGCTTTTTCTAGCTATGGTGAGCGGGGGGCTACTCTCTAGTCCTGGCGCTGGGCTTCTAACTGTGGTGGCTTCTCTTGTTGCAGAGCAGGGCTCTAGAGTGCTCGGGCTTCAGCAGTTGTGGCCCATGGGCTTCGTTGCTCTGCACCATGCAGAATCTTCCAAGACCAGGGATCAAACCTGTCTCCCCCGCATTGGCAGGTGGATTCTTAACCACTGGACCACCATAGGAAGTCCACAGAGAGGGTGTGTTGACAAGAGAGAGATGGTGTGGGATAAAGGAGGAAAAGAGGGTGCTATTAACATAAAAGATAAGAGAGGGGTTAAAACAGGATGTATGCAGGGAACAGGAGGTACCCCAGATAAACTGGAGCAACCTCCTTACCTGAGTGAGCACACTGCTGGACCGAGGCAGGTGCCAAGTTTCTATGAACATTCTCTCCAAGGTAACCTCGTTAGCTCAGGGACCTGCTGTGGGGACACTGTTAGCTCAGCCAGCGTGGCAGATTGACTCTCCTGTGGGTTAGCTGGCCACAACCGTTCTGTTTCACAAGCTGGCAAATCCTGCAAACCCTCTCTCACTGTGTGGCATTGAACCCAAAGGATTGTAAGCTCAAGAGTGCAGACTGATCAGGGCAAATCTATGCCACTACTGGAAAAATAAGCCCATACTTAATTCACAGGGAATTTTTATTATTTTACAAAGGTTATGTAATACCTGGGCTTCCCTGATGGCTCAGATGGTAAAGAATCTGCCTGCAATGCAGGAGACCTAGGTTTGATCCCCGAGTCAAGAAGATCTCCCGAAGGAGGGCATGGCAACTCATTCCAGTATTCTTGCCTAGATAATCTCATGGACAGAGGAGTCTGGAGGGCTTCAGTCCACAGGGTCGCAAAGAGTTGGACACAACTGAAGTGATTTAGCACACACACATATACTGCTGCTACTGCTGCTAAGTCGCTTCAGTCGTGCTCTGTGCGACCCCAGAGATAGCAGCCCACCAGGCTCCGCCGTCCCTGGGATTCTCCAGGCAAGAACACTCAAGTGGGTTGCCCTTTCCTTCTCCAATGCATGAAAGTGAAAAGTGAAAGTGAGGTCGCTCAGTCATGTCTGACCCTCAGCGACCCCATGGACTGCAGCCCACCAGGCTCCTCCGTCCATGGGAGTTTCCAGGCAAGAGTACTGGAGTGGGGTGCCAATGCCTTCTCACACATATACTAGAGTTTATGAAATCTTGGATTAAGGTATCTTTTGGCTCAGAAGGAAGCAAAAAAGTGATGCTTAAAGTTGATGGTCAACAGAAGTTAGGTGACCTCAGATTTCTCACAGAAGATGAATTTCAAAGAAGTCTATAGCTGATTCATGCTCTGTAATTTTCTAATTCTCCCTGATCATGTTAAAAGCCTAATGCTGTATACCTGACCTTCAATTGTCTTTCTTTCTTTTCTAGAAAGTTTTTTTCAGAGATATTTAATCACCAAATGTTTTATTGAAACATGATTTTTTCTCTACCCACTGATAATGGCACATTTATATTTCTCTTATGACTGCATGAATTACTGTCTCTGAATGGTATAATTCTAATTTTAAGTGCATTTTTCTCTTTATAAAATAATAGCTGAATACATTATGTTCTCACGCTGTGAAATACATGTTCAAAAATAACAGAGTTTTCATTTTTAAGCTTTGTCTTTTAAATTCCACTATTCACACTGCTTACTATTTATACACCAAAAACGTAATAGTGACTTTATATGCTAAGCATTTAAATAAAATTATCTGGAATAAAATGAGCCTTTCTTAATGAAAAATATTCAATATGATAACAGTTAAAATTGTGGAGCCGGTGATGGAGAAGGAGGTCTGGAGTGCTGCGGTTCATGGGGTCGCAAAGAGTCGGACATGACTGAGTGACTGAACTGAACTATCATCATTATAAATATGGTCTATTTGTCTTTTAAAATGTCCATTTGTATCCTAATAATAACAGTGAAATAACGAGGGGAAAAGTTAATAAACACATGATACATTCTGCAAGCAAATACAAATGGGGGTTTTCATATATTGTGTTAACTGCAAACATATTTTAAAAATTAAAACAAGGCAGGAAATTTTCATGAAATAATAAAGATTCCAAGAAATTGGACACCAAAAATAAAAGATAAATTGCATCCATCTATTATGCCTTTAAACATACACAGGTGGTGGCTCAGGTACCAGCAATGCGCGAGACCTGGGTTCAATCCCTGGATTGGGAAGATCCCCTGGAGAAGGAAATGGTAACCCACTCCAGTACTCTTGCCTAGAAAATTACATGGATGGAGGAGCCTAGTGGGCTACAGTCCATGGGGTCGCAAAGAGTCAGACACAACTGAGCGACTTCACTTTCTGTTACTTTGAAGAACATTTTCTTTTTTTGCCATATCACGAGGCATGTAAGATCGTAGTTCCGCAACCAGGATTTGAACTCGGGCCCCCTGTAGTGGATGCGTGGAGTCCTAACCACTGAACCACCAGGGAAGTCCCTGAAGAACACTTTGTCTTCACCCCACCTCTGCCCCTCATTTGTGTTCTCCTGCATCCCTACGTGTCCTCCACATGCTCCCTGCCCCTTTCGCCACTAGAAGTGGCCTCCAGACCAGCACTGACCTCTGAACAAGTCAGTGAGCCCTCATCCCACTGCACTGGGCCTTGATGTCACCAGCAGTGGTGGTGGCTGAGGCCTTGTTGGCCTGTCCGTGAGCTGCTTCTCCCCAAGCCCTTTTGATCAGCCTGCCTGGTTCACAGGCCTCGTCTACTTCTCTCTCGCTCTCCTTTCTTCCTGACTGTGGCCATTCACCAAACCCAATCCCAACTCCTCTGTTGTTTAAAAAATTGTCTGGACAGGCATGATTCTGGAATCCTTCTTTCCAGGTAAGTGTTCTCTACTAAACATTGTCGAGCACAAGGCAGGCACTCAACAAATACTGTTGGCTGATGGACTGAATGAATAAAGTTTTCTTAAAAAAATGATCTTTGCCCTATGCCCATACTAATGGTTCTCAAAATGAGGCGCATATATGATGAGTAAAGAAAAATGATCTCCAGGTTCTTGGCAATCCCAGACTACAGTGCAATGCATAGAAGCATCTTGTTTCTGAGTGTTTTATTCATAGGAGGAACTCATTAAAAACTTGTTGAAGACATGAATGAAGTTTCTAGCCTGCACATGGGGGAAAAAAAAAAGCAGGTGGTTTTTATCTCAAGAACATGGATACTTAGAATACTCTCATTTCCTACTTTCCCATTTAGCAAATTCCTGGTCAGTTTTATGACACAGTCAGTCTTGCATTATCTTTTCCAGTTTTCCAACTGGAATTAAGTCACTTCTTTTGTGTTAGTGCATGGTTCCGATTATAATAATCATACTGCATTACAGTTAGTTATTCACAAGTCTGTGTCCTCAGGAATTCAGATCATGGACTTCTGGAGGATAAGGAAGTTGAATATGTTTATATACTTAATACCAAGACCAGGGCCTCGCCCATAGGCAGATATCTCAGCAGAGATATGTGAGGCTTATCTGCAAGTTACCTGTTGGAATCTTGGAGAGATAACAATATGAAGCAAAATAAGGACATGAAGCAAAATTTTCTTTTCTAAGAGGAAGTATGAGTTGCTTCTGAAAATTTTTCACCAATATCTTCCTACACAAAGTAAAGAGATGCAGTCTGACGACTATTAGCAGACTAATTAGAAGCTGGACAAAATATTTTTCTTTAAAATAAAAATGTTTATGTTATTTATAATATGCAACTATTATATTTTCAATACACAGAATCATAGAACCTAGTATGTAATAAATTCTTGACTTAATACCTCAACCCGTAACAGAGGAAACAAACCTTTGACTGCAAAGAGCTTGCAAAAATGAATCCCAGAAAATGATCTCTATATTTCTATAAGCTCTATCCAATTTTACATAATGTACATGCTGCGTAAAATCACTTTACTTATCAAAAGACGTTACCAGAGATTATACTAGAATAAGACATCCTAGCAATTATTGGACAAATTTTGCTCTCCCATTTTGTATGAAGTACCATTTATCTAGAGCAAATGGTCAACTAGAGGGGACCTTTACTATCCTGACAATAGTGCATTTACTTTTGAAACAATCTTTTAATAGAATATCTCTCATCTAAAATCTCTCTCTTGTCATATATATATAAGTATTCACAGCATCAATATGATTTCTTGGTAGGATTCAGGTCATGGTACTAGAGGCCAAAAAGAAGAGATAGAAATGAGGGTAATTCACTGGAGCCTGACTTAATGGAAAATAGAGATAATGTGGTTTGTTCCGACGGCTTGACAATGTACAGTTTCAAGCACTAGACAGAAATCTACCAGGCACATTTTAAGACCATAGCTATCTACTTTTGATTAAGATAAAATTACAATTAGCTCTTAGTTTTGTACAGTGTTTGGAAATACTATACTCTTTGCTCTGGAAATCCCATTTAGATATTCTGCAGATACTCATGACGAATCTGAGATTCATGATAAATCTCTAAGAATGGAATGTACTGACTGAGAGGAGAGGGAGATGGAGAAAACAAAAAGAGAGAAAGAGGTACCTGGCTTCTGTGGCTACTCCATTCTAGAAGCTCTCCTCAAACTAGGCTTAAGCCCTAAGTTTTGGCTGTCAGGGGATTGTCTAAAGTCTCTGAAACTCAGGGAAAAGGCACATCCTGGCTGTGCCCTCAGTAGTTAACTCATGAGTGGAACAGATCCCACAGAGTATTTTTCTCTAATTTTTTTCTCCTCCTCCTTTATTTTGTGGCCCCTTTAATTTCATACAGTGAGATCTATTCCTTTACTCTTAGAACTTAAAGGAAGGAGACCAAATATTTCTCCTTCAACTTTATGAAATCTGAGAAAACACAGGGATCTTTGGCATCACTTTTACTGAGCATTGCCTATATTGGGGAAAAATAATCTATTCTCTGTCACTGTGTGTATGAGAATAACTTGTGACCGTTTACTAGTCTATAAGTGCTAGTACATGCTTAATCCTTATCTACCATTACTTTCATATTTTCACTCATATAGGAAGATCATATTTGCTAAGCCACATGTTTATTTTATGTCCCTAGAAAATTGCCTTGGGTTCAATCCCTGGGTTGGGAAGATCCCTTGGAGAAAGGAAAGGCTACCCATTCCAGTATTCTGGCCTGGAGAATTCCATGGACTATATAGTCCATGGGGTTGCAGAGTCAGACATGACTGAGAAACTCACTTTCAGCAAGTTGCAATACTGAAGAGAAAAAGGAATATGAGAATAATTTTGAGGAAAAAAGGCATAACTACTTGTTATGAAATGAAAATTTAAGGAATTCTCACATTTTAAAAACCATACAGAAATCATAATTGCCATTCTGACAGGTGTGAGGTGATATTTCATCATGATTTTGATCTGCATTTCCTTGATTAGCGATATTGGGCATCTTGTCACGTGCCTGCTGGCAATGTGTATGTCTTCTCTGGGAAACATCTATTCAGATCCTCTGGCCATTTTTCAGTCATGTTGTGTTTTGGATATTGAGTTGTATGAGTTCTTTGTATATTTTGGATATTAACCCCCTCTCAGATATGTCATTTGCAAGTATCTTCTCCCATTCAGTAGCTGATCTTTTCATTTTGTTGATCATTTCCTTCACAATACAAAGGATTTTTAGGTTGATATAGTCCCATTTGTTTACTTTTGCTTTTGTCTCCCTTGTCCAAGGAGACATATCAAAAACAAACAAACAAACAAAAAACCCTACTAAGAATGATTTCAGTGAGTGGATTGCCTACGTTTGCTTCTAGAAATCTTATGATTTCAAGTTTTATATTTAGGCTTTTAATCCATTTTGGATTTATTTTCAAGTATGACATAAGAAAGTAGTCCAATTTGATTTTTTTGCATGTAGCTGTCCAGTTTTCTCAAAACTATTTATTGAAGTAGCTGTCATTCTTCCATTGAATATCCTTACCTCCTTTATCATATTTTAATTTCCTGTAGAAATGTGCATTAATTCATGGGCTCTGTATGTGTGCATGTTCAATTGCTAGGTCATGTCCAACTCTTTGTTACCCTGCGGACTGCAGCATGCTAGCCTTCCCTGTCCTTCACTATCTCCCAGAGTTTGCTCAAATTCATGGGCTGTCTATTCTGTTCTATTAATCTATGTGTCTGTTTTTGTGCCAGTACCATACTGTTTTGATTACTGTAGCTTTGTAGTATAGTTTGAAGTCAGAGAGTATGATGCCTCCAGTTTTGTTCTTTCTCAGGATTGTTTGGACTATTCAGAGTCTTTTGTCTTTCAATACACATCCTAGAATTATTTATTCTAGTCTGTGCCATCAAGAGATGAGTTAAGATGTGATAAATATACAATGGAATATTACTCAGCCATAAAAAATAATGATATTTTTTTCCATTTAGGACAACATGGATGGATCCAGAGAGTATTATGTTGAGTGAAATAAATCAGACAGAGAAATACAGATACTGTATGATTTCACTTATAAGTGAAATCTTAAAACAAAAACAAATGAATAAACATAACAAAACAGAAACAGATTCACAGATATACAGAACAAACAGGTGGCTGCAAGAGGGAAGGGGGTTTTGGGAAGGAGAAAAATAGGTGAGGGAGCATAAGAGGTACAAACTTCTATTGACAAAATAAATGAGTCACAGGTGTGAAATGCACAGTGTGGGGAAAACAGTCGATAACTGCTTAATGTCTTTTTATGGTAACACTAACTAGATTATTGCAGTGATCATTTTGAAATGTACAGAAATACTGGAATAGACACAAATCAACCATATATGTTGGAATAGACATAAATTGGCCCCACTCACACCATGTCTCCTGTGGCCATGTCTGCACATTTAATAATATAAAACTTACAGCATTTTACTTTACATTGCTAAATACCTATCTCAGGCTTGAAAATTTGTGATTTCTACATATCTAGTGATATCAATAGAACTGAACTGGAAAAGACCTAAAGGAGAAGTCTGGAGCACAGATAATGCTTCACTCCAGTTGAAACACACATGCTGCTGGGCACGATCAGGCTTGCTGACCATGATGTATAATCATAGCCTGAGATAGTCCCCAGATGGGCTTCTATGCAGTATATAAAGACGTCTGAAAGCAAAGGCTGGATCTCAAGGTGTATTCTGTGTACCTCAATGCTTCTGTTAACACAAAGGCTTCTCACTTCTACAGCGAGTGAGACGAATCACTCCCGCCTCTGGTTTATATGAGTTCCAGGTGGGAGCTATATGACAGGCTGAGAAACAGGGCATGGGGAGACATCTCATCCCAGGACCAGTCGAGCATGTTCACATGCTCTGCCGGTTATCTGATGGGCAGGGACAATAAACCAAACAACAGGAACAGAGAGGAGAGTGGGAAGGGAAGTGAGGTTGACCTGCAGACATGGAGCAAGTTACCCCCAGTGGTTGGCAAGAAGCCCACCACACAAAACTGTCTAAAAATGTAGAAACCGCTGGACTAGGTGAGTAAAACTGTGACTATAACCACTGACAGGGGCCAGATAAAATTAATCCAACATCTAAAAGGTTCTGTCATCTTATTCAGAAAATCTAATTAGACATTACCAATATCTCCAGAAACAAAGTGAAGTAATTAAAAAAAAAATGCTATGCATAATCTGTTTATCCTTCTCTCCCTTTATAACAGCACTATTGTGATTATTTTCCACCTCCGTTTGGCAAAAATGAGAAGATAGTTCCCATTCTTTACTGCTTCCTATGACAGATAGCATAAATATTTCCATTTCCGTAATTATTTAATTTGATTTGGAATAAATATCCCAAAGGCAATAATTTTGCCCTCCGGCTCAACTTTAAATCTGCTTGAAAAACTACTCTTAACAACTTTCACATGTAATCTTTCTTTTTCATTATATAGTTTAAAAGAAGCATACTCCTCAGGTTATTTGTTTTATTCAGGACGAAGCTGTAGTTACCCTTTACCCATCTCTGTTCATACTCCACAGCTAATCCATCAACAAATTGTTGATTTTATTTTCAAAATTCACCCAGAATCCAGCCATTTCTTACCACCTCCACAGCTATGACCTTGGTCCAAGCCAGTCCTCTCTCACCTGAATGACCCAACAATCTCCTGTCTTATCCCCTTCCTTCATCCTGTGTCCTCTTCAGTTTATTCTCAACAGAAGAGCTATGTTCTTTCTCTTCTGTTCATCTCCTCAAATGGGATAAAAGCATCATAGTGAAAGGGTTACTCCTCCTGTTTCATTCACTGTTGCAGTCTCAGTATCTAGACTCTTGCTAAGCATACCAAATGACATTTTCAAATATTTATCAAATAAATGTATTAAGAAAAACTATTTCTAAAAGAGGGAACTTTGATAAACATTATCAAAACGTTTGGCAGTCTGTATAAACTTTGCTACGTCTCCATCTGTTATTAACAAATCAATGTTACTGTTAGTTGCTCAGTCATGTCCCATTCTTCGCAATCCCATGGACTATAGCCCTCCAGGCTCCTCTGTCCATGGAATTCTCCAAGCAAGAATATTGGAGTGTGTTGCCATTCCCTTCTTCAGGGGATCTTCCCAACCCAGGGATAGAACCCTGGGCTTCCACATTGCAGACAAATTCTTTCCTAAGCCACCAGGGAAGCCCAAAACGTTGGTTTCTCAGTCATATCCAACTCTTAATAAATGCCATTTATTTTGAAATGACGATTTTCTTTTTAATCTTTTAGTTGCATATTTGGAAACAATTTATCAGTATGTTTAGGATTACCAAACTAGTTTTACAAAATCAACTAAAGGATTGTTTCTGGGGTGTATTATTACATTTGCTTTTTCCTGTTTGTCTCGTTAATCTCCTCATCTTAGTTCATTAATAGTCCCACCAAAGTGAGTACAAGAAACCGAAGGATCAAATTTCAATTTTGAACATTTCCACGTTATCTTTTAATACCAGTGGTGGAAAGACAACTGAAGAAGAACAAAAGCAGCCAACGAAGTGATATTTTATGTCTGTGAGGATGTCGATCAAAGCCATTACTAGTATGGATTATTAAAAAGCATGGAGTGTCAAAAGTGTTCCTTTAAAAGGAGTCTATGTATTTGACTTGGTTTCAAAATGCGCTCTTAATAGAACCTACTATGGGTTGAACTGTGTGCTCCCTTCATGATACATGGAAGTTTAAACCCCAGGTACCTTGGGATGTGGTTTTATTTGGAAATAGGATCTTTAGAAAAGTGATAAAGATAAAATGAGATCATGGCAGTGGCAGGGGGGAGATCCTAATCCAATATGACCAAGTCCTTACATAAAGAGGAAATTTGGACACTGTTTCACACAGGCACGGGGGCAGAGATTGGACTAGTGCAGCTGCAAACTAAGGAATCCCATATACTCCAGGCCACCACCTGAGGCGAGGAAGAGTCAAAGAATTCTGTCCAGAGTCTCAGAGGGTGGCATGGCTGCCTAACCTTGAGGACGGTGAGATAATAAATTTCTCATTTGAAGGTACCCAGTATGTTGCACGTTGTTATGGCAAACTCACACAGAATGTAAATAATGTTTTAGTGCTTTTTTTTTTTTTTTCTCCGCTCATCTAAAAAGCGAGAAGATGCTTGTGACTGAGGTCATCCAAGAGTCGGTACTTCAGTTCCTATCCTTCACCACCCCTTAGATCTAAGGCTGGCAGATGTGGAGTGGGTTGTTTATTGCATCCTGAAAGAGATGCTCCTTTTATAGAAACATGAAACAATGGCTGTTTCAGACTTATCTTTTTTCCCAAAGGACTTAGTGTCAAACCATATATTTATTTCAAAGCCATATATCATAAACAATGAATCCAAGGTATTTAAATACAGATATAACATTCTATTCCATTTGACAAATTTACAGAAAAGTGAAACTATAACCATTTGATAACAGAGTGTAGCCAATGTTAATTTTAAGATTATTTACACTATCTTTTTCTAATTAAAAGTAAAACTTCAGGGGAGGTATTTTTGGAAAACACATCTTTAAACTGGTATCTTTGGGGGCAACGTGACACTATACAATAGCTTTTGAATCTTGCTTAAAATTTAGAAATTTGCCATGATAGATACATTTTAAAATGTGAAAGAACATATTTATTTAGTTCTTTTTTTAAATTTATTTTTAATTGGAGGATAACTGCTTTACAATATTGTGCTGGCTTCTGCCATACATTAACATGAATCAGCCATAAGTTTACACATGCCCCTTCCCTTTTAAACCCCCCCCCTACTCCCCACCCCATTCCACCCTTCTAGGTTGTCACAGAGCACCAAGCTGAGTTCCCTGTGCTCTACAGCAACTTCCCATTACATATGATAATGTATATGTGATGTAATGTAGTGCATATGGATATGATAGTGTTTATGCTTCAGTGCTACTCTCTCAGTTCTTCCCATCCTCTCCTTCCCCTGCTGTGTCCAAAGTCTGTTCTCTGCCTCTGTGTCTCTATTCCCACTCTGCAAATAGGTTCATCAGTACAGCTTTTGTAGATTCCATATACATGTGTTAATATATGATATCTGTTTTTCTATTTCTGACTTACTTCACTCTGTATAGGACATTTTAACTGTCGGTTTACCCACTGCTGGGCATACGCACTGAGGAAACCAGAATTGAAAGAGACATGTGTGCCCCAATGTTCATCGCAGCACTGTTTATAATAGCCAGGACATGGAAGCAACCTAGATGTCCATCAGCAGATGAATGGATAAGAAAGCTGTGGTACATATACACAATGGAGTATTACTCAGCTATTAAAAAGAATACATTTGAATCAGTTCTAATGAGGTGGATGAAATTGGAGCCGATTATACAGAGTGAAGTAAGCCAGAAAGAAAAACACCAATACAGTATGCTGCCTGCCTGCCTGCTAAGTCGCTTCAGTCGTGTCTGACTCTGTGCGACCCCAGAGGTGGCAGCCCACCAGGCTCCCCCATCCCTGGGATTCTCCAGGCAAGAACACTGGAGTGGGTTGCCATTTCCTTCTCCAGCCAATACAGTATACTAACACATATATATGGAATTTAGACAGATGGTAATGATAACCCTGTATGCAAGACAGCAAAAGAGACACAGATGTATAGAACAGACTTTTGGACTCTGTGGGAGAGGGAGAGGGTGGGATGATTTGGGAGAATGGCATTGAACCATGTATACTATCATGTAAGAAACAAATCGCCAGTCTAGGTTGGATACAGGATACAGGATGCTTGGGGCTGGTGCACTAGGATGACCCAGAGAGATGATATGGGGAGGGAGGTGGGAGGCGGGCTCAGGATTGGGAACTCATGTACACCCATGGCAGATTCATGTCAATGTATCGTAAAACCAATACAGTATTGTAAAGTAAAAAAAAAAAAAAAAAGTTTTTCAAAACTTCGTCTGCTCAGAAAGGTAGACTATTGTATTAGACCTAAAAAACCTGCATGCAGATTTCAGGTGGGAATCTCCTCAAATTCAAGTCCACCCTACTCTGTGCTTCTCTCTCCCTCATCTCAAACTTGGGCACATCCACATGCTCCTTCCATCACCACTCTAGCCTCAGAGATGGGGACTTTGGTGAAAGTATTCTTTATCTCTGTAGAAATATCCACCCTCTACCTGAGCTCCAGATTTTCTCCCCACCATGCCTCCTCAGGAGACTTGTATCTTAAAATAATATTGTCTTCTTTCTTTATCAGCCTATCCCTCTCTACCAGTTCTTGAGCTTTCCCTTCCATAAATACACGCTTAGGACCACTCTTTATGGAAACAGCTCTTACCAGATCCTATGTTCTACTTTAGCTAATACTCCTGAACGTGTAATACACACTCACATCCCAGCATCTTCCCCTCTCGTTTACTCATCAGTTTGCTAGAGTTGGATTTCTGCCATGACTTGGTCACTCCCAGTGATGGCTAATGACTTCCGAACTGCCAAATCAAATGGGTCCATCTCTACCAAGTTAATTTCTCCATCTGTGGAAAATTCTGAAAGAGATGGGAATACCAGACCACCTAACCTGCCTCTTGAGAAATCTGTATGCAGGTCAGGAAGCAACAGTTAGAACTGGACATGGAACAACAGACTGGTTCCAAATAGGACAAGGAGTCCGTCAAGGCTGTATATTGTCACCCTGCTTATTTACCTTATATGCAGAGCACATCATAAGAAACGCTGGGCTGGAAGAAGCACAAGCTGGAATCAAGATTGCCAGGAGAAATATCAATCACCTCAGATATGCAGATGACACCACCCTTATGGCGGAAAGTGAAGAGGAACTAAAAAGCCTCTTGATGAAAGTGAAAGAGGAGAGTGAAAAGGTTGGCTTAAAGCTCAACATTCAGAAAACAAAGATCATGACATCTGGTCCCATCACTTCATGGCAAATTGATGGGGAAAACAGTGGAAACAGTGTCAGACTTTATTTTGGGGGGCTCCAAAATCACTGCAGATGGTGATTACAGCCATGAAATTAAAAGACGCTTATTCCTTGGAAGAAAAGTTATGACCAACCTAGATAGCATATTCAAAAGCAGAGACATTACTTTGCCGACTAAGGTCCGTCTAGTCAAGGCTATGGTTTTTCCTGTGGTCATGTATGGATGTAAGAGTTGGACTGTGAAGAAGGCTGAGCACCGAAGAATTGATGCTTTTGAACTGTGGTGTTGGAGAACACTCTTGAGAGTCCCTTGGACTGCAAGGAGATCCAACCAGTCCATTCTGAAGGAGATCAGCCCTGGGATTTCTTTGGAAGGAATGATGCTAAAGCTGAAACTCCAGAACTTTGGCCACCTCATGCAAAGAGTTGACTCATTGGAAAAGACTCTGATGCTGGGAGGGTTTGGGGGCAGGAGGAGAAGGGGATGACAGAGTATGAGCTGGCTGGATGGCATCACTGACTTGACGGACGTGAATCTGAACGGACTCTGGGAGTTGGTGATGGACAGGGAGGCCTGGCGTGCTGCGATTCATGGGGTTACAAAGAGTTGGACACGACTGAGCGACTGAACTGAACTGAACTGAACTGTAGTTGAACCCATTAGCTTTCCCCCAAAGTCTCTTATATTCTCTGTCTTTGTGAATGATCCTAATCATTTGTTCAAGACAGAAATTTAGAAGTCATTCTTGACTCCTTCTCCCTGAACCTTCCCAGGAATGACTCGATTGTATCAAATCCACCCCTGGATAACACTTTTCAATGCATCCACTTTTCTCCATCCCCCCAGCACTGTTTCAGTCCAGAATATCCTCACCTCTCATCTGACTTACTGCGAGTTCACTCCAACTTCACTTTTACTTGTTTATGTGAGAGGGTGTGGGGAAATGAGAGAGGGGGCAGGAGAGAGACATGAGAGGGAGAAGAAAGGAGGGAGGGAGGGAGAAAGACAGAGAGAAGGAGATTGAGAGAGGGGTTTAGCCCAGAGTGACCATTTCTTTTTCCTAAGATTCTTTAATGTGTCCCAGTGCCCATAACACAGCATCCGAACCTGTTTAACGGGTGACCTTCGATTGAGTCTCAGTTCTCTCTGTTGCCAACCCATCTCTGGAACTTGTATTTGCAGGTATTCTGAGCTTCCTCCATCTGCTTTACTGTACCAAGCCCTTTCTTACCCTAAACTTTTGAAAACATTAGCTCCTTTACCTATCCAATCTCAAGACATTTCTCAGGTTCCAGATGTTTCTCCCTCTGAAAACCTAAGGCCCTCCATCAGGTTACTTGAGTGGTTGGTTGCAATTGCCCTGTGT
Source organism: Ovis aries (assembly GCF_016772045.2). Lineage (NCBI taxonomy): Eukaryota > Metazoa > Chordata > Mammalia > Artiodactyla > Bovidae > Ovis > Ovis aries. Next base: position 77,308,233 of record NC_056061.1, read on the forward strand.
TCTCTAACACCCTTGACTTCCCCACTTGTGGGATTTCACACACACACACACACACACACACACACACACACACACACACGTCTGTAATTGCTGTCTCTTCTGTGACACCATCAGTTCCATGATAGCATGGATTATAGCTGTTTTTGTTCACCCACAATCTGTAGCACATAAGAGGTGCTTTAAAAGTATTTGCTACATGACTAGTTCATCAAATGAAGCATGGGCATATAACACAGTGATTAGTGCCCAAACTTTGTAGTCGTGGGATTGAAATCTAGTTTTCCACCTACTTGTTATATGACCTTGAGCTTATTAACTAATTCTAAGTTTCAGGCTCACAATCTATAACGTGGTGAAAATAATACTTATATTTGATTGTTGTTGTGAGATCTAAAGAAAAGATAAAGTAGCTAAGGCACAGTAATTGGCACAAGGATAAGAGTTCAATGAAGAGCGGCCCTGGAATTTAGAAAGATATTTAGCAATGAGTGGTGATAGCCAGCACTGAATCAGGATCCAACTTTGAAAAACTATTACATGGATTGCTATTGGGCTAATTAAAAAACAAATACCCTACCTTCTTTCACTAACAGAGCAGACAGAACAGAAAGAGGTTTCTTCTTAAAAAGGAATAAAATTATAGGGTCCATGTTTAAATATGAAACTCCCTTCCTGAAAGGAAAAACCAGGTATATAAAATAAACAGAACTCACTAACATTTGCTAATGTTATATCACACTGTATCGACACTTTGTGATGTTTAGCATAATCACAAAAGCATAGTGTTCAATCTGAAAACAGCAAATATTTTTTTAAAAACTGATAATTATATCCACAAATTTGAACAATCTACAGAAAATTATCAGGTTTTTTTCTTACTTTTAATAAAAATTTTGTTTTGAGAAAAGCACGCTTTTTGAAAACAGATTGTTCTCTCATTTGCACCCTATCACTTCATACTCTTGTCAAAATATTTATAAAGAATTTTACAATCGAATAAAATGTCATCCATGAAAGAGTTTATTCTTTTCTTTAATTAGCAGTAATTACTTTACTTATTTGCAACTGAGAAAAGCAGCCTAGAACAAAACTGAAATAAAAAGCCTCCCCAAATTCATGTCCATGAAGCATCTTTTGAACATCTCCTGTGTAGCCAAGACTAAATGACCACAGGACAGAAAAGGAAATTTTCTTGCTTCTCGATTCAACATTACAGCTCTTAAACCTGTCACCACCTTTTTTTGGAAAAGGTCAATTTCCAAAAAAGATTTTGAGAAAACAGATACAATCGTTTTTTTCCAATTTATTGAAATATAATTGACACACAAAGCTTTCTTTCTAAATAAGAAGTCTTGTAAATTGTTCTTTAAAAGCTTTATTTATTTTTGTTTAGTTTGTTTACACAAACTGTAAAACTTTGCGTTTTAAAGAAGGCACTATAGTAGTAAGGCATTATAACAGAATTTAGGGTGAGATGGTTTATCATCCTAGTTTAAATCCATAAAAATCCTCATGACTTATATACAATCTCTCAAGGCAATAGAGCTCCTGCAAAATATTTACAACTTGCATTCTAGAAAAAAGTCGAAACTTTTCTTTTTCCTGCCAATTTAGCACTTTTCTCCTTTCTCATTTTTAGAGAACTGGGAACTGAATTTGTCGACACACTGATCTTGAACTTCCCAGTCTCCAGAATTTCAAGAAATAAATTTTCCTGATTTAAGCCACATAGTCTATGGCCACAGTTGACTAATACCAGGTCTAAGCAGGCTGCATATTTACTGGACAAAGTAAATGAACACAAACAGTACACTAAACTGGACTCAATCTGACCCAACAAATTACAAAACACCAGGTCGTTTCAAGGCTGACAGCAATTAGGGCTCCATCCTTGGAGCAGACTGTCAGTTACAGGACAAACTACTGGCCTTTGGTATTTAATAAGCAAGAAGCAAGAAGAAAAGTTGGCTCCTGAATCTCTAGAGGATAAGAAAAGACCTTGAGGCAGATCAAATTGCCTCTCTGTGGTTCCTTCTCTAATGATAAATATTTTTATTCTAAGTATGGTTTGGGGCCTGCTCTATGACTGAAAACCAGAGGCTAGGGAAGATATCTATGTATCATTAAAAGATAAAACAGATAGCTATGGGAACCTGCCGTATAGCAGAGGGAGGTCAGCTCAGTGTCTGTGACCTAGGTGGATGGGGTGTGAGGATTGGGGGAGGAGATCCAAAGGGAGGAGGGTCTATGTAAACATATGGCTGATTCACTTCGTTGTGTAGCAGAAATTAGCACGACACTCTAAAGCAACTATACCCCAATAAAGCAACTATACTTCATTTAAAAAATAAAATAAGGAGGACAAAAGGGTAAGTAGGAGCTGAGGACCAAAAATCTAAGAAGCTGCTTTCACAGGAGACTTAATAAGACTCTGGGCATGATATATGCTTCTGTGGAACCCAGGTAACTAAGATGTGTGTGTCTGTGTGTCTGTACAGGTGCGTGTTGTCCACACCTGGGGTGACAGGCTGACGGACACACTCCAGCATCACACAATGGCTTTGGGAGCAAGCCTTCTCACAGAGACAACAGGAAAAGTGACACAGTATCCAGAAAGTGAAAGTGAAAGTCCCTCATTTGTGTCTGACTCTTTGCAAACCCATGGACTATACAGGCCAGAATACTGGAGTGGGTAGCCTTTCTCTTCTCCAGGGGATCTTCCCAACCCAGGGATCAAACCCAGGTCTCCCGCATTGCAGGTGGATTCTTTACTGGCTGAGGCACCAGGGAAGCCCTACAATGTCCAGAGGCCAGATCAAAGATATGAACCTGATCCTGCTTCTGTTGCAAGAAAGGCATTAATCTCAGAAGCAAGTGAGCACATCGCATTGGGGAGGGAAGTGTGTATTTCCATTTAAATTTGGGTGGATATGTATGGTGATTTCAACCATACTGTGAAGCCTAGTTTGCATATATATATATATATATATATATTTTTTTACAGAGAAGGGATGCAGAGAGAAATAGAGATGGAAACAGGGATAATGTAGGGACTCGGGATTGAGATACAGATGGAAGGGAGTTGGGTGGAGGTGCGATGGAGGAGGAGATAGGGTGGGAGAGATGGGGGTGACACAGAAATGGAAGCAGGGTGGGAGGGAGAATGAGCGAGAAACAAGCCTGGGGGAAACTCAGACAGGAGGAAACTCAGATAGGGATAAAGGTGAGCAGAGGGTGGGGACGAGAGAGAAGTGTGAACAAGGAACCACGGCATCAGCTGCCAAGACAGTCACAGACATGAACAGGCACTCTGTAGCTCTCCTAAAACTCTCGAGTGTCAAAGCAGGGTCATGGGGTCAGATCTGATTTTCAAAATGTTTTCCAACTATGAGTGAATCATAAACAGGAAAATATTTTCCAAAGAAGCTGTGCTTTTGGCAAGATACTATGCTGTCACTATAGATAAGTTCTGGATAACAAGTATCGGCATCTCTGTTTCAGTTGTCAAGAGACAGGAAAACAAAAAATAACAAGAACAGAGGCGAAAACAACAACAAAATCTCTATGGCAGTAAGTTTCTAATGGGGTAGTTGTGGAGATAGCAATTTTCTGGGTCTTTCCAAATGATACCATCAACATAAAATGGTGTAAAGTAGGGAAACCAAGTGGACTTCAGGCTTACATCTGCATTAAAACCTCAGCAGCACCAACGACCAGGTGTATGATGAAGTTCGCTATAAAATAACCTGGGTTAAGCACCTAGCACAGTGCCAGAAATTAATTGTTATTTTTCCTCATGTGATTGATGTCTTTACTAGTCTCATAAAGTAAGGAAAGATAAAGACTCTTTGCTGTTGCTGTTTTATTAAGCAGATGGGTTTCTTTGTTTGAGTAAGTTGCTTTACGATGTTGTGTTAGCTTCTGCTGTACAACGAAGTGTATCATCTATATGTATACACATGTCCCCTCCTCCTTAAACCTCCCTCCCACCTCACCTCACGCCATCCCTCTAGGTCACCACGGAGCACTGAGTTGAGCTCCCTGGGCTATACAGCAGCTTCCCACTAGCTACTTACTTACACGTGATAGTGTATATATGTCAATCCCAACCTCCCAGTTCACCCCACCCCTCCTCCCCCTCCCCGTGTCTCCACATGTCTGCTTCCTGTCCGCATTTCTATTCCTGCAAATGGGTTCATCTGTACCATTTTTCTAGATTCCACATACACGCATTAATATATAATATTTATTTTTCTCTTTCTGACTTACTCTGTATGACCTGTATCCTCTAGGTCCATCCACCCCTCTACCAATGGCCTAAATGTATTTCTTTTTATGGCCAAGTAATATTCTACTGTGAATCCCAATAATTAGCATATGTTAGAGATTTCACAGCACTGTTGGGAAGGTGAGATAGGAAATAGTATGAAATCACTTAAGACACTGAACTTCTCCTCCTGCTGCAGGTTCTGGAGGAGTGCTGAGACTTCAGATTCTAACCAAACCAGAGGCAGGAATAGCAGAGAAGACAGGGGGATGGCACTGGGGGATGGTTGCCAGGGAAACTGCTTATATTCTGGAACATCTGCTGGGGCCTGGCTCACTGTTTCACATGCGGTCAGAAATGACTTCATGAATGAGAAAGGTTTGCACTAAACATTAAAGGTAGGACTTAGATATTTAGACAGGAAATAGCAGGAGCAAGGTCTCCTAGCAGGACTAAGAAAAAGAATGGAAAATGATACACACTGGTATTCCAATACCCATTCAGCACAAAAACATGCAAAGCAATTTGAAACAATGAAAGAATGGTGATAAAGGTAAAGTAGAAATTGAGCTCCTGGCCTATAGTCTCTCCACAAAGGCCCTTTGTATACTGTGTGCTATGGCACGCATTCTGATTTTAACTTCTTTTTAAGAATTCAGTATGTAAATAAGTATATCTCAGGAATTCTGCTTTAAAACCTCCCACAAAGATATTCAACTCCATGAAAAAATAAAGATGAAAATAATTAAAAACTTTTTCACCACTCAGATTTAAAAATACTGCTAATCTTAAAGATTATTAATAGTGTGAGGGAAGAGGCATTCTCCTAAGTTCTTGGTTATTTATTAAGTTTATAAATGTGCCTGTGCTGTGCTCTACTCAGTCATGTCAGATTCTTTGCAACACCATGGACTGTGGCCCTCCAGGCTCCTCTGTCCATGGAGATTCTCCAGGTAAGAATCCATCTCCGAGGGATGTTCCCAGCCCAGGTATCGAACCCAGTTCTCCCACACTGCAGGTGGATTCTTTACTGTCTGAGCCATGAGGATGCCCATGAATACTGGAGTGGGGAGCCCATCCCTTCTCCAGGGCATCTTCCCAATCCAGGAATTGAATAAAGGTCTCCTGCATGGCAGGCAGATTCATCAGGTGAGCTACCAGGGAAGTTCATAAATGTGTATACTTGTGGACTATCCACCTACTTCTAGAAATTTATTCTAAGTAGAAAAAAATAACACAAGTGTACAGATATATACATGCCCAAGGACTTTCACTGTGGTATTTTATATAATATTAACCAATTGGCAACAATCTAAGTGATCATTAATTGGCAACTATTATAGCTAATTTGTAATTATAATTTTATTATATTTATAATAAAAATGTTATTCAGCCATTAAAATGTTTCTATGACTCTGTATCTACTGACATGGGAGGATGTGCTGAGTGAAGTCAGGCATCCAGAACAGTATCCTCTAGAGGCATTTACATGAAATTATGCATGCCCATGTGAAGGGAAACAGTGATCAATACTTCAGAAATGGTTGCATCAGGATTGTGGGATTTAAGGTGATTTTTACTTTCATTGGGCTTCCCTGGTAGCTCAGATGGTAAAGAGTTCACCAGCAGTGCAGGAGATTCGGGTTCGATCACTGGGTTGGGAAGGTCCCCTGGAGAAGGGAATGGCTACCCATTCCAGTATTCTTGCCTGGAGAATTCCATGGATAGAAGAGCCTGACAGGCTACAGTCCATGGGATCGCAAAGAGTCAGACATGACTGAATGACTAACACTTTCACTTACTTTCATTACATTTTTCTAAGGACTATTATCAAAATGATTTACAATGAGCATGTAAATATTTCACAATATGAAAAAACAATAACTCTATTTTTATTTTGGAAAAGCAAGAATTTTGCAAAAGATGACCAGTCTCTAGTGTAAGTAATGGCCATAGAGAGATGGCACCCTCCTAAGCTTGAGAAAATGGGCCCCAAAGTCCTTCAGTGCCTTATCACAGGGCAGGTTCTTGGTGCAGCCACAGGCCAGAGAATTCCCATCTTACCAAGAGGTTTTTGGAGACAGATCCTAGAAAAGACAAGCCAATTAAATCCTGTATCTAGACTTGTTATGCAAGTCTCCAGTTTTTGCTGGACTGTGAGCTTCTCAAGGCCTGGGAAAGTGTTTTACAATCTTCTTTCCTGTCTCCAAAGCCTAGCAAAGACACACTGCTGCTGCTGCTGCTAAGTCGCTTCAGTTGTGTCCGACTCTGTGTGACCCCATAGATGGCAGCCCACCAGGCTCCACTGTCCCTGGGATTCTCCAGGCAAGAACACTGGAGTGGGTTGCCATTTCCTTCTCCAATGCATGAAAGTGAAAAGTGAAAGGGAAGTCGCTCAGTCGTGCCCAATTCTTAGCAACCCCATGGACTGCAGCCTACCAGGCTCCTTCGTCCATGGGATTTTCCAGGCAAGAGTACTGGAGTGGGGTGCCATTGCCTTCTCTGAGCAAAGATACACAGTAAGCAGTAAATGTGTACCATACCACTGAAATTAGTTGTCGTGTTTTGCTTCTGAAGGATAAAAGAAGCTTTGGGGAAAGTCCCCAGTCAAAAATTGCTCATATTAATAGGATTATACCTTGAACACTACAGGTAAGCACCTCAGCAAAGATCCTCTAACTGAACACAGAGAATCATTGTATCATCGACATTATTTTTACAAATGCAGTGTTTTTTGGTTCACACAGTTGTTCACCATTATAAGAGATTGATTTTTTTTCTCTTTATTTATTTTTTTTTTAGTTTTTTATTTTTTAAATTTTAAAATCTTTAATTCTTACATGCGTTCCCAAACATGAACCCCCCTCCCATCTCCCTCCCCATAACATAATTTTATTGTAATGTACCTACCTGGGAATTTGCTTTACATTAGTATTTATGTTCAAAATAATTACGATGAATGAATACATAGTCGCCTGACACCATCCAACATCAGTATGCATAATCTCAGAATGATTAGTGTTTGTAGTGTCCTGACCCCATAGTTACTTTTCTCTAAAAGCACTTGAGGGGGGAGTCTAGACACCATTACAATCTCTTCAGATTAAATTCTCTGCTCAGGGTAGACCATTCATTGTTTCTTTCTGTTCCGAATAGAAACAAATACAAACAAGAATCTAGCATGAATTCTGCTTCTGGTATGGCACACAGGTTAGTTCAGAAGAAAGGAGTGGATGAAATATTCCATCAGGATTCATGGAATTGACATGAAGTAACTGCTCTTTACTCTGGTTGTCTGTTAATTATCTAAAGGCAAGGTTAGCAAATACCAGACTTAGGTGACAATCAAATTCGTAGGACTGCCAACACTGACTAAGAGTGACAGTGATCGTGGTGGTTCTATTTTATACTGCAAATTTAAATGATTTATTGGCTCAAACTAAATAAACATAGAACTCTGGGGAGTTTTATTTACCTTGGCCAGATGAGAGTTGATCCATTTCGTGAAAGTACGTTTTTGTACTATCTCTTGTTCATCTAGAAGAAAAAGAATTATCTGGTTAGATAACAAGTCAGGAAGTTGTATCATGAAAAAATTCATAGTCACACAATTCTAGAAATGATTATTATATATAATATAGATGTCATATATAAGGCAGATTCTTTACAACTGAGCCATCAGGGAAGCCCTAATTATCTATAATAATATATATAGATTATTTTATCTTGTAATTCATCTTGCCAATTATTATCTTGAAGCAAAAATCAATAAAGCTCCAAATATATTAAGCAATTTGACTATTTTTTTAAAAAATCATCAGCAAATGCTTTAAAATTTGTGACATTTTAGCCATATGTTTATTTTCATTCACTTACTGAAAACTCATTGAATAATTAAATTCAATACACTGTTTTTTTTTTTAAACTAACTTCTATGGGATGCAGACAGATAAACAGGACATGGTCTCTACCACGGTGACTCTAAAGGTAAATATCCAGAAGACAACATAGGCAGTATGCTCCTTGGCACTGGTCTTAGTAACATATTTTTAATACTCATCCTCAGGCAAGGGAAACAAAAGCAAAGGTGAATAAATGGGACTATATCAAACTGCAGAGTTTTTGCACAGTGAAGGAAACTATCAACAAAACAGAAAGGCCGCCTACAGAATGGGAGAAGATATTTGCAAATGATGTATCTTGTAAGGTGTTAATATCCAAAATATACAAAGAACTCATATCACTCAATATCAAAAAAAAAAAAATCCAGCTGAAAAGTGGGCAGAGGATCTAAACACATATTTTTCCAAAGAAGACATGTGCATGGACGACAGGTATGTGACAAGATGCTCAACATCACTAATTATCAGGAAAATGCAAATCAAAGCACAATGAGATATTATCTCAAACCTATTATTACAAAAAAACAACAAATAACAAGTGTTGGATAAAATAACAAGGATGTAGAGAAAATGCAACCCTATGCACTACTGGAAGGAACATAAATTAGTGCGGCTACTATGGAATACAATATAGTGATTCCTCAAAGAATGTAAAAACAGAACTACCATACAATCCAGCAATTCTGCTCCTGGATATTTAGAAAATGAAAACACCATTTAGAAAAGATATATGCACCCTTATGTTCACTGTAGCATCATTTATAATACCCAAGCTATGGAAACAAGCTTAGTGCCCATCAATAGATGAATGGATAAAAAGCAAAGAACATGATGTGGTATAAATCCATATTTATAAAGTGGAATATTAGTCAGCCATTAAAAAGAATGATTTCTTGCTATTTGCAACAACATGGATGGATCTAGAGGGTATTATGTTAAATGAAATAAGTGAGAAAGAAAAAGATAAATACTGGATGATTTACTTATACGTGAAATCTAAAAATTAAAAAAAAATAATAGATACAGAGAACAAACAGGTGGTTGCTTAGAGGCATTGAGAGGAAGAAAGAAATAGGAGAGTGAGATTAAGAGGTACAAACTTTCAGTTGCAAAATAAATGAGTCACAGGTATGAAATGTACAGGGTGGGGAATATAGTTAATTACTATGTAATATCTTTGTATGGTGACAGTTGGTAACTAGACTTATCATGGTGATCACTTCGAAATATATGAAAATAGTGAATCACTGTGTTGTGTAACAGGAACTAGCATAGTATTTATACTTTTCAATTATACTTCAAAAACAAACAAAGTCATAGAAAAAGAAATCAGATTTGTGGTTAGCAGAAGTGGTGGTGGGGGGGGGAACTGGATGAAGGTAGTCAAAAGGTGCGACTTCCAGTTAAAAGATAAATTAAGTACTTTATTGTTGCTGCAATGCAACAAACAATGCACTACAGTAATATACAGCATGATAAATACAACTGACCCTGCTATATGTTGTATATGAAAGTGGTTTAAAGACCATCAATCCTAAGAGTTCTCATCACAAGGAAAAAATTTTTTTCTATTCTTTAACTTTGTATCTATATGACATGAGGGATATTCACTAAACTTACTGTGATAATCATTTCATACTGTGTGTAAACCAAATCATTACACTCTACACCTTAAACTCGTATGGCGCTTCATGTCAATTATATCTCCATAAAACTGGAAGAAAAAGGTAGGCAAGTCAAAATAGAAAAAAAAAATTATAATAAAAGTAAACATTTAGAGGTGGAGAGAAACAAGAAAGGGAAAGTATATAGTGGAGGGTACAGTAATGTAACAAGATAGAAGCATTACAGGGACTCCATCCCATGGGGAATGTGGTGAACATACTATAGGGTAACCTCCAAGAATTCCCATGTCCTAGAGTCCACGACCTTTGTGTGGACAACTGCAGCCAGAACCTGTGAATTGCTTCTAATCAACAGAAGACAGCAAAGGTGATGCCATGCCACACCCATGAACGTGTTACTTCACGTAAGACTCCTGAGCTGACTGGAGTGAGAGACTCTCCTTTTGGCTTAAACAACCCAATAGCCAAGGTGTGACCAATTCCTGGAGAGGGTCCTGGAGCAGAGAACTGCAGGCTGCCTCTGGAAGTAGTGGGTGAGGGGGGCAGCCTCCAGCCAACAGCCCGGAAGAAGCTCCATCACACACAAGGAAATGAATTCTGGATGACTTTGAAAGTGGATTCTTCCTTATTCAAGCTCCGGACGAGAGTGCAGCCCAGTTAGCACCCTGACTGCGGACCCATGAGACCATAAGCAGATGGCACAGCTATCTGCACGGACTCCTGACCCACAAGAATCTGGAGATAACAAATGAACATCGTTTTAAACTGCTAAGTTTGATAACTTGTTATGCAACAAGGGAAAACTAATATACAAAGAAAAACAGGTCTGCTTCAAGAAGGCTTTAATTAGAGATATATGGAGATGAATGCCAGGGGACTTCCCTGGTAGTCCACTGGTTGGGAGTCACCTTCCAATAGGAGGCATGGGTTCATTTCCTGCTTGGGGAACTAGGATCCCCCATGCCAGTGGCAACTGAACCCATGCACCTCAATCACAGAGCCCACATGCTCTGGAGGCCTTGCGCTGCAATGAGAGATGCCGCAGCTAAGACCTGCAGCAGCCCAAAATACTAAATAAAATAGATAAAATAGTTTTTAAATGATTGAAATGGTATAATGGCTTTCAAGGAAAAGGTGAATTCTACTCTCTACACCAACATCTATTGAGTGTCAACTGTTTGCTATAAACTGATTGTTGTAAGGATCACAGATGAAGAAGATATCACCTCAATTCCTCACCTTTGAAAGGTGATGCTCAAAGAAATGTAATGTCAACTTTCTAAACTAAAAAACAAACAAAAAAGAAACCTTTTGGCTGAAGTCTAAGCATAAGCTCTAGAGAAGTAGATTTCATCTCTGGAGCTGACCTCTCCTGGGCTTCAGGTCAGAATCCTGGACTGCCTGGTAGAATATAAACCCCTGAGGACAGTAACTTTGTCCCCAATGCCCACAAATGTGACATATAAATCCTACTGAATTAATAAAGAAAATACAAAGCAAAATCTTTAAATTTAGAGAAAATCTGGATATATTAATAAAATTTAAAGAAACCACTATTTGTAATCACATTAAACATGCCCTTTTAACTTTCAAGTACCTACCGGAAACAAACCCAAATAATAATAATGGTTAAGTCTTCCTATGTATCAGGCACTTGTTTCCCTATCTATTTATAGATCATATTATATTTAAATTGATTAATTATTATGTCTTATGTAATAAATATTTATTAACTCTTTGAATTCTTATTAAAAAATCTATGAGAGGAACTACTTTAATGTCCATTTTACAAAGAAGAAACTGGGGGGATTCCCTGATGGTCCAGTGGTTAAAAATCCACACTTCCATGACAGGGAGCACAGGTCTGCAAGCCGCTGGTGTGACCAAAAATCAAAAAGAAAGAAAACCAAAGTACACAGAGGTTAAGCATTCTGACCAAGGTTACTCAGCGGCAGTGCCAAGTTTTAGACGCCATAAGTTCCTGAAATAAGAAGAAAATATAAGTGAGGGAGGGAAGGGAGGAAGGAGGGAAGAAAAAAGTAGCAGGTTTGAGAGGGAAGATTATGAGAATTCATGGCCACTGCAAATGCATCATGAAATATCTGGATGGAATAGCAGCATCACACAGAGGAGAGATGAGATGAGAAGCCAGAATGGAACATGCAATGCGCTCTGATTCAGGACCAAGTTCTGGTCTAGGTGAGTGTTACTGGGCAGATGCAGCTCAAAATCCCCTCTCCTAGAGCTTGAGCTTGATTTCTTTCTAAAAGCCACACTGTGAGGATAAAAAAAAAAAAAACCCCACAAAACTAGTTATGAAAATTCTCTAGGTCCTTCAACCCTGTGGCTTCCATCACTGCCTCTGTTTCAAAAACAGCTGGTCCTCGGAGTTACAGAGATGTCTATCTAGGAAAGCTGCTGGCTGCACACAGCCCTGGGTAATGTTCTGTGTGATAATCCCCAAATCCCACGGCAATATCCCTCTCTAAAAAGTGAGTGAAAAATAAAGAGAGCTAGCTCTGATATCCAATTTCTGTATTTCTTGGCCCCGTCTATATATTTCCTCAGTAATCTGCTGTTTCAGGGCAAGATCATGACACGTGCAGACATGGGCCTAATGCAGCAAAGGGGATTACATCTAACTATTCAGAAACTGTCACCTGACTATAGCCAATAGCTTTTTTCCTGATGAGTCATAGTAAAAAAGACTGGCTGATTTCTCACAACCATGGTTTGTCCTAAGAGACTTATACATGCACCTGGAAGCCCAGAGACCACAGGAAAAGGTGGCCTGGGTTATTGAGAGACTTTGCAACCAATCACGAAAAATTTGCTGCCTTGAAGTATGTTAATTGTATTTTCATTTTACCAATTTAATAAATTTATTCTACATAAATATGTTATATATAATTGTGACTAGCACTACCAAATTTTTAAAAAATTAACATAAATGCCAATATCCTTTTAACAGATGGTCTCATTTAAAATGTTAACAGTAATTAAAATCAGCTTATTTCAATATATTTAACAAATTTGTCCATAAGAATGTATTTCTGAGATACACAGCATTGCATTCATGGGTATGCCTATAAACATGAACATTTTTATCACAGTTATGAACAATCATAAACAGCAAAATACTGGATTTCTAGGTATATCCATTCTTAATCAATGTCATCTTTAATATAGAAATACCAAGAAGAAAGACTGTTTAAATAGATATAGTTGTTAAGTCTGACACTGCCGTCTCTAACAAAAACATTAGGATATCACATATTAATACATTCACGGTTTGTTATAAGTTATGATTAACTTTTTTAGTTTTTGAAGACTCTAATTATACCCTTTGGATGCTTAAATGACAATGATGTCTAAGTCTCCTAAGAGTAAATAAGTTAATTTAAAACAAACCAAATATTTACAATAATATTGTTCTTAATTGCAACTAATAAAGTTTTTTCATCATTTCTGATGCAGATATATTCACCTCAGAAAAGTTGGAAAGCAATTTATAAATAGAAATAAGCAGGTTGAATTTCACAACACAATCAAATATAGCTACAAAGGAAAAAACAACAAAAAGATATGATGGCAACATAACTATAATTCATTTAATAAAAGCCTCAATTCAGTAATCTAAATTAAAATTTTAGTTGTTTTGGGATCAAAATTACATGATCCAAATTGTTGATTTATAGTTACTAAAATCATCACTAGTTTTGTTATATAATATGGGTAGGGTCTAAGATATATCGAATATTTCAAAAGAAAGAAACAGTTTAAAATTACCCAATGCTAGATTTTAAATTAAACATACACATGAAAAGGGGCTTCCCAGGTAGCTCAGCTAGGAAAGAATCTGCCTGCACAACAGGAGACCACAGTTCAATTCCTGGGCCTGGAAGATCCACTGGAGACAGGAACAGCTACACACGTCAGTATTCTGACCTGGAGAATTTCATAGACTGTATAGCCCATGGGGTTGCAAAGAGCTGGACATGACTGAGTGACTATCACTTCACTTTCACTTATACATGAAAAAAATTACAGGACCAGGCTATCAGTTCAGTTTAGTTGCTCAGTCATGTCCGACTCCTTGTGACCCCATGAATCGCAGCATGCCAGGCCTCCCTGTTCACCACCAACTCCTGGAGTTCACCCAAACTCATGTCTATCGAGTTGTGATGCCATCCAGCCAGCTCATCCTCTGTTGTCCCCTTCTCCTCCTGCCACCAATCCCTCTCAGCATCAGGGTCTTTTCCAATGAGTAAACTCTTCACATGAGGTGGCCAAAGTATTGGAGTTTCAGCTACAGCATCAGTCCTTCCAATGAATATTCAGGGCTGATTTCCTTTAGGATGGACTGGTTGGATCTCCTGGCAGTCCAAGGGAGTCTCAAGAGTGTTCTCCAACACCACAGTTCAAAAGTATCAATTCTTCGGTGCTCAGCCTTCTTCACGGTCCAACTCTCACATCCATTCACGACCACTAGAAAAACCATAGCCTTGACTAGATGGACCTTTGTTGATAAAGTAAGGTCTCTGATTTTCAATATGCTATCTAGGTTGGTCATAACTTTCTTTCCAAGGAGTAAGTGTCTTTTAATTTCATGGCTGCAATCACCATCTGCAGTGATATTGGAGTCCCCCAAAATAAAGTCTGACACTGTTTCCACTGTGTCCCCATCTATTTCCCATGACGTGATGGGACCAGATGCCATGATCTTCGTTTCCTGAATGTTGAGCTTTAAGCCAGCTTTTTCACTCTCCTCTTTCACTTTCATCAAGAGGCTTTTTAGTTCCTCTTCACTTTCTGCCATAAGGGTGGTGTCATCTGCATAACTAAGGTTATGGATATTTCTCCCGGCAAACTTGATTCTAGCTTGTGCTTCTTCCAGCCCAGCGTTTCTCATGATGTACTCTGCATAGAAGTTAAATAAGCACGGTGACAATATACAGCCTTGACGTACTCCTTTTCCTATCTGGAACCAGTCTGTTGTTCCATGTCCAGTTCTATCTGTTGTTTCCTGACCTGCATATAGGTTTCTCAAGAGGCAAGTCAGGTGGTCTGGTATTCCCATCTCTTTCAGAATTTTCCACAGTTTATTGTGATCCACACAGTCAAAGGCTTTGGCATAGTCAATAAAGCAGAAATAGATGTTTTCTGGAACTCTCTTGCTTTTCCATGATCCAGCGGATGTTGGCAACTTGATCTTTTCTAAAACCAGCTTGAACATCTGGAAGTTCATGGTTCAAGTATTGCTGAAGCCTGGCTCGGCAACCCACTCCAGTACTGTTGCCTGGAAAATCTCATGGATGGAGGAGCCTGGTAGGCTGTAGTCCATGGGGTCGCAAAGAGTCGGACATGACTGAACAACTTCACTCTCACTCTCACTAGCGTGTTAGATGAGTGCAATTGTGTGGTAGTTTGAGCATTCTTTGGCATTGCCTTTCTTTGGGATTGGAATGAAAACCGACCTTTTCCAGTCCTGTGGCCACTGCTGACTTTTCCAAATTTGCTGTCATGTTGAGTGCAGCCCTCTCATAACATCATCTTCCAGGATTTGAAGTAGCTCAACTGGATTCCATCACCTCCACTAGCTTTGTTCGTAGTTTGTTCTTAGTAGTTCTAAGGCCCACTTGACTCCACATTCCAGGATCTCTGGCTCTAGGTGAGTGATCACACCATTGTGATTATCTTGGTGGTGAAGATCCTTTTTGTACAGTTTTTCTGTGTATTCTTGCCATCTCTTCTTAATATCTTCTGCTTCTGTTGTGGCCATACCATTTCTGTCCTTTATCGAGCCCATCTTTGCATGAAATGTTTCCTTGGTATCTCTAATTTTCTTGAAGAGATCTCTAGTCTTTCCCATTCTGTTGTTGTCCTATATCTTTGCATTGATCACTGAGGAAGGCTTTCTTGTCTCTCCTTGCTATTCTTTGGAACTCTGCATTCAGATGCTTACATCTTCCCTTTTCTCCTTTGCTTTTCCCTTCTCTTCTTTTCACAGCTATTTGTAAGGCCTCCCCAGACAGCCATTTTGCTTTTTTGCATTTCTTTTCCATGGGAATGGTCTTGATCCCTGTCTCCGGTACAATGTCACGAACCTCCATCCATAGTTCATCAGGCACTCCATCAGATCTAGTCCCTTAAATCTATTTCTCACTTCCACTGTATAATCATAAGGGATTTGATTTAGGTCATACCTGAATGGTCTAGTGGTTTTCCCTACTTTCTTCATTTGAAGTCTGAATTTGGCAATAAGGAGTTAATGATCTGAGCCACAGTCTGCTTCCAGTCTTGTTTTTGTTGACTGTATAGAGCTTCTCCATCTTTGGCTGCAAAGAATATAATCAATCTGATTTTGGTGTTGACCATCTGGTGATGTCCATGTGTAGAGTCTTCTCTTGTGTTGTTGGAAGAGGGTGTTTGCTATGACCAGGCTATAGCTGATTACAAAATATGCGCACAAATTCCTGCCGTTCTGGTCAGCACACTCTTTGCAACATGGTTTTGCTGTTCCTCCTATCAGGACAGAGAGACAGCTTCCCTCAGCCCGAGCTAGTCTGGCTGGGCTTCCCTGGTGGCTCAGTGGTAGAGAACCCACCTACCAATGAGGAGATGCGGGACTGGTCCCTGGGTCAGGAAGATCCCCTGGAGAAGGAAATGGCAACCCGCTCCAGTATTCTTGCTTGGGAAATCCCATGAACAGAGAAGCCTGGTGGGCTACAGTCCACGGTGTCACAAAAGAGTCAGACACTACTTAGCAACTCAACAACAACAACAGAGTCTAGGCTGGGCCTTCAGACTTGCTTTGATCAATAACACGGCTAAAGTGATTTCATCCAATTTCAGAGGCTGGGCTTTAAAAGGTCTTGAGGCTCCATCGTGGCTCTCTATGAACTCTGTCCTGGTGGTGACACAGCGTCCTAGAGGAACAAAGACACTTGGAGGAGACCTAAAGCACCCAGGGTGACAGCCACCACCAACTGCCAGACACGTGAACAAGGGGACTTGCCAGCCCTGCTGATTTTCCCGCTGAACGTAGCCAAGTGAGTGTTTCCAGGCACAGTCAACAGAGGAAATGCCTAGCCCACCCACGGGACCAGCGGAAACCATATGTATTATTGTGTTAACTCTCTAAGTCCTGATGGTGGTTTAGCAAAGGCTAATTGAAACAGAAATTGTTACTGAGGGTCAGTGGTGCTTTAAAAGAAATTGAAAACATGTGGCATTGGCCTTGGGATGAGGTGGGGAAGGAGGCTGCAGGTCACAAAGAGACTGTTGGTCAAGGCTGAAAGAACAGTGAGGAAACTGCCAACTGGGACTGAAGGAGAACTACACATATTTTATGCGTTTATATTCTGTCATTGGAAGTAACTTGAACTTTTGCAACTGGCTAGGGGGGTTTTCCTGTAGAAAGCTGTCAACTGGCTCTTTTTAAACTGCATATTATAAGGTCCTAGGGTCGCAGAGTCAGACATGACTGAGTGACTGAACTGAACTGATAAGGTCATGGAAGAAAGGGAGATGAACCAAAGAACAAACTATTAAGTTTGCAAACAGAATTTAGAGGAAACATAGAAAGCCTTTGATATGGCGCAGTGGAAAAAAAATATTGTTCTGTCATTGTCAGTCTCTCATGGAAAAAGATTTGCAAAGCAAAAAATAGCTTCAGGATAACAGTAAATCAAGAATGTGACTATAAGACCATTGTGAAGAACTTGGAAAGATTTAGGCAGTGCTTGGTTGATGATCCCAACTAGACAAACTGGCTTCTGAAAAACTTAAGGGCACTGCCAACTGCAGTGGCCTGTGATGCAAAGTTTAATTCAGACTTTGGGTTTGGAGGGCACAGGAAAAACTCCAAGCAAATTTAGGGAAAGCCAACAGATCTGTTAAGCAAAAATGCCACCCGTTGGAACTAAAGGGACCAGATAATTCAAAATGAAGAGAAGATTTTGGAACCACAAATATATGTGGCTAAGAAGAAGCTGAGAAGACTATCAGCCACAAACATGAGCCACCTCTTATCAAAAAGACAGGGAATGATCCTTGTTCTTGAATGAAAGGGACGGGCCACCTGTGCCTGGCTGGATTTCAGGATAACTTCAGAGCATGATTGCCATCTCCTTTCCATTCTTCCCTTTTCTGAACAGAAGCATGTGTTGCAATGGTCCCTCCCTGTCTCAAGACTGCATGTTGGATGAATGGGAAGCAGTAACCTCTCTTAGTTTCCAGGCCTAGGGATTGAGAGGAGTTGCACCTGAGGAGCCTCACCTGTGTCTGGACCAGATGAAGATCACACAGCACTGGAGCTGGAGCTTGCTGACATAATTGGATGACATTTTTTATTTCTTGAGAGGGGATGAGTGCATTCTGATGTAGAAAGAATATAAATCATAGTGGCCAGAGCACAGATTTTAAATTATGGACACAAGCGCCTCCAGTTCCAAAATACATCCTCTTTTGCAATGTGACTTTGTCCTTCCTCCCTTCAAAGGTAGAACTGACTTCTTCTCTCCTTGAATCTGATCTTGCATTGTATTGACTTTGATCAATAATGCAGCATAAATGACTTTATATCATATGATTCTAGGGCTTAAGAAGTCTTATAGTTTTATTTTAGCTGTCTTCTATCTCTGTACTAAAGTCACCAAGGAAAGCAAGTGGTCTATATGGGAGGATGAGAGTCCAGGTGGAGAACTGAAATGCCCTATCCAATAGCCAGAACCAACTGCCAGACATGGTGTGAAGTCATCTTGGACCTCCTAGTTTGGCCAACCCTGCAGATGAACACAGGCCAGGTGAAACCAGCAAACTGAGACCTATCTAAGGCTTCAGAGTTGATACATCTGTTAACTCCTCCTTCCCACACCCCCAAACAAACCTGCTTACAAATTCATCCTGGGAAGAAAGCGTTTCCCCCATCATTGTATCCCTAGAAAGTAACCCACTGCCTGGCACATTGTCTCAGGTATGCACTCCTCAGAAAACCATTCATTTTTAAACTATAAACTAACCAGCCAACCCACAGATCATGAGAAATGAATTATGACTGTTCAAATCACAAAGTTTTGGAGTGGTTTGTAACACAGCAAAAGCATTTACTTGTGTGACAGATACACACACACACACACACACACACACACACACCTCCTTCAGAAGACCCTTCTGTCTTCTGTAATAAAGAGTCTAGACTTGCTTGATTGGCTCCATCTGCTGGGTCTTTGGTTTTCTGATCAGATGAGCCATGCAGAGAAAAATGGCAAGGAACAAGGGCATCCAAAGTTACTCTACACAAGCTCAGCATAGACAAAAGGGGACAGAGAAGGAGAGGAGAAGAGAGCTAGTGAAAGATTGAGATTGAGGAAACAGATGAGTAAGGGAATTTTTAAGGATCTCTGCTTATACTGAGTGCTCTAATCACTGGGTCAATTTTTTTCGAGCACATGTTGGTAAAGATAAACTGCCCTGAAGATTTCTGGAAGTGGAGCTGTATGTCATATATACGTAAAAGCACTGACTAGATTAAAAGAGCCCAGTTTTATTAAAGTTACATTTGCAAAATTTAGTATCATCTCAGTTTAAATCTAAGGCACAAGGGATGAGAAAAATATAAATATCTTGGTTCCCAAATTAGAAATTCCTCAGGCTCTACACTATTGACAGTTGGGGCAGGATAATTACTTGTTCTGAGAGGCTGTCCCACGCACGATAGGATGTTTAGCAGCATCCTTTGCCTCTACTAATTAGTTACCAAGAGCACGCCTCTCTCTCCCCACCCAACAAGTTGTGACAATAAAAAATGTCCTCACATTGTCAAAACTCTACTGGGGAAAACTACCCCAGTTGAGAATCACTGGCCTAAGCTGTGTCCTTTGCATTTATGTGTATGAAGTGATATGAACATTTGAAAATTTTATATTGGTTTCAATTGAATTCTTACTGTCCAATTAACTACATCCAAAAGTCAGGATCATATTGGGTTATTCACACAGTTTATACATTTATTTAGACAAAAATTAACCCTGAGATATATTTAAGAAATGGCAGAGTGCAGTAAATCTAGCATATTTGCTAAAAGGATTACATGATTTTTCCAATATGAATACAATATCCTACTATGTCTGCTGCTGCTGCTGCTGCTGCTAAGTCGCTCCAGTCGTGTCCGACTCTGTGCGACCCTGTAGATGACAGCCCACCAGGCTCCCCCGTCCCTGGGATTCTCCAGGCAAGAACACTGGAGTGGGGTGCCATTTCCTTCTCCAATGCATGAAAGTGAAAAGTGAAAGTGAAGTCGCTCAGTCGTGCCCGACCCTCAGTGACCCCATAGACTGCAGCCCACCAGGCTCCTCCGTCCATGGGATTTTCCAGGCAAGAGTACTGGAGTGGGGCGCCATGTCTGCAGTACTATCATTCAAATCTGGAAAATCTGGTCAGACGTGATGGGGAGTGGGTGTGTATATATCCTGATATTGTGTTTGATTTATTTAACTTTTCTAAACCTTTTTAAGCTTTTTTTTCAGAAATGTAGAAAACAACACAAAACAGAAGGTAATTTTTCAGCTTCAGTTGGTTTCTGTTAGTTAAAAATATAGTCTGAAACATTCATTATACCATTTTAATTTTATCACTGTCAGGCAAGGAAAAGCATAGCATATGCCAGTCAGCAATTAGAAAAACATTTAAATATTTAGAGAATTTTCATATATTTGTTTGAGAGGCAGTTAAATAAGTTTTCTAAGGACCCCTAGACCAGACAGTATGCCAGGAAGTAGCCCAGGCAGTGGGTTAGTCTCTGAGGACAAGCCACGGGGAAAGGAAATGCATTCTTACCACGAGGAATTTCAATTAGGTATGTATGGGGGTATGATGGAGAGAAGGTAACAGATACATCAGCTTTGAACACTTAAAGAGGCCTCTGTTTCAAATATTTTTAGTAAAAATCATTTGGTGGGGAAGAAAAAAACCATCGAGAAAGGCTGTTTATAATCTTTCTTTACTCTGCTTAATGTTAAAATTCGTACTTTTCTTTGCATAAATGTTAATGTCTCTGATTACAAAGTGCTGTCACCGTCCCTGACTGGGGATGATACACCGAACAGCATGCCTACCAGATTATGTTTCTAAACTCCAAAAGATTCTGAATTTGAAAACAACAAAGCTTAGACTTCTGCACAAAGGACTGTACCATGATAGAGATGCATCCCACAGAGGAGTAATGACAATATTAAAGCAATAGATATAAGCAATAGATATAAGAAGAGATTGAAAGCAACAAAGCTGATATGGCCACTCATCCTGGGGCTTCTTTCAATATCTTCTAGTTCCAAACAAAGACAATAACTGTGAATAGTTCTGGCAGAAATGTGGTGCCTTTCTCTACCATTTTTCTCCCTCTGTTTGTGGGTATAAACATTGCAAAAGAAGATAATCACATGGCAAATTAATAAAAATACCTTATATTTTTACAACTTGAATTTACTCTTGTCTTCACGTATACTTCTCATTTAAATTCACACAAATAGCCTGGCCACACAGACAGAGGAGGTATCATTAGTCCAGAAGGAATTAAGGCATTGAAGCATGGTGGGGTTGAGAAATATGCCAGAAATCTAGAATCTAGAATGTGGGTAAGAAAGTTACAAAGCATGGCCAGAGTTTAGGAAGACTGACTCCTAATTTCGATCCATTCACTGATTGTTTGGTTCATGTGTTTAATAAATGTCAATATGCCCCTGTTGTGTACCAGCATCCACCTCTGACCAACCATGGGTGCAATCAGAGAGGGTGGATGTTGCTGTGGTTCCTTACAGTCCAGTAAGGAGGACAAGATTCAAAAGGAAGTACATCATAGCCCAAGTTTTGTACATGCAGTGCAAAGTAAGAACAGGGGCATGGAATATGTGAGTGGAAAAAACGAGACCACAGTGAAGGAAATTAAAGGCAACATGAATGTGGAAAAAGTAAAAGCCAGTCCTTACAGTTTGCAACTAATGGGAAAATTCTGCTTCTATATCTAAGATGTTTCCTGATAAGTGAAATATAAAGGAAAGTGACAAAGCAAAGTAAGGACAAGTGATCACGATGAAGCCTTATTTCCAATTAGCACAGGAACTGTGAAAAGACCTTCAAGTTGGCCCTGGATGAACTCCCCATTGTAAAAAGGGGCTTGTCTCCTGGTTTTGGAAGAACGTTATCATAACTTTGAAATCTTATCCTGTTGTGAGCGCTTAGCAACACCAGCACAGTAGAAGAAAAGTGAATATTCAAAAATGTCCTGAAGTATTATTTTCAGACAAACACTTTACTTCAACATTAAACTGTACTACTGTTTCAAAAAACAAAACAAAACACAGTTTTTAATTCTCTGAGTAGGGAACAGTAATTGACCAAAGTGTTCATATATTTTACATCTAATATTTAGTCTAGGCTTTTAAAAAACATATCGCTCTCCCAAATATATATGACTTTTCCCCAAGATAGTGCCTTCAAAGTCTGCTTGTTTGTTGTACATTAAATTACTACCCTTCATTTTAAACAGGTTTAGGATTACAATCACATACTTTGGGACTTTTATTTTAAACACTACTAATTTTATTTTCTCTTTTCACCCTGTGATCTAAATTTTCCTTTTCTTTTATTTTCAATCCAAGCACAGACACAAACATTTGACACAACTGCATTTATCTTCTACTCTATATTGTACGTCTTCTTAAGAAGCTGTGCAGAGAGCTACAATTTTAACGTGAAAATCCCTAAACGTGAAAAGGAGATGAAATGATTTAAAACAGGAGCTGAAAAGAGTAAAATTGAAAAAGAAGATCAAAGCACAGAGTTTGAGGAGCAGATGCTAGAAATTCAACCCCCACATAACATTCAGTGAGCCCTTGGGAAGATGTGCGTTCAGTGTTCAGTCACACACAGAACACCAGATGGTGCTGGAACTTTCTGTTGCTTCCGGACCAGGGTGACACCAGCGACCTTCACCGTAAAGGAAGATTCCCCATCACGGAACCTGTGACCACCCTGCCAGTATCAGGGGTGTCTACGTGAGATAGCAGCTGGTGAGTGTCACAAGCGGGTCCTGGGTGTCAGCCCAACCTCACAAGTTCAAGTTTATTTTTATAGCAAGCTATGGTTTTAGTCATGTACGCATGTGAGAGATGGGCCATAAAGAAGGCTGAGCATGGAAGAATGGATGCTTTCGAACTGTGGTGCTGGAGAAGACCCTTGAGAGTCCCTTGGACTGCAAGGAGATCAAACCAGTCAATCCTAAAGGAAATCAACCCTGAGTATTCATTGGAAGGACTGATACTGAAACTGAAATTCCAATACTTTGGCCACTTGATGTGAAGAGCCAGCTTACTGGAAAAGACCCTGATCCTACAAATGATTTCCCTTCCCCATCTGTATATTTGTATTTGCCACAATATGATCATTTATCAGGGTCCGGATAACAGGGAAAACAGACTCTAGAAGGATTTTTGTCAGTAGAAGGTGTTTGGGGGATGTGCTCTCAAAAACAGCACTTTGAAGGTGTAGGGGAAGTAGCATTGAGCAGAGAGAGAGACGCGGACCTGAGATGCAGAGAGCTGAGGCAGTGCTTCCGGGATGTCCTACATGGAGGCAAGGGCAGCGACCCTGTGCCCGTTGGCTGGGTAGGAGCTGCCCTGCGCAGGAGCACAACTCAGATGAGGCAAATCCCTGGGACTGAGGACACATCCTGCCTGGGGACTGTGAGCCTTCCGTGGGTAGCACTCTGGGAGCTGGGGGAATCAGGGCCCCAGAACTGAAGAGCAGCACCCGGGCTGCTCCTGACAGCTTGTGCTATTAATATATCAGCTACACTGTTAGCTACTAAGTCTCCAGAACGGCTGCTTTCAAACAGCAAAGAGAATAAAGCTCCCGCCAGTTGTGTTTTGTGGCAGACACAATGAATACAGATGGAGGGAACATTTGCTTTCATATCTGCTTGACACCAGAGTCAAACCCTTTATCGCTATGAGATGCTGCTTTCTCCATTTGTCTCTAAATGAACACCGTTTCCAAGTCCCACTGTCGAACTTTGCTAGGGACTGAATTAGCAGTGTGGCAGCAATGAGAACCGTGCGAAGACAGGGAAAGGGCCACATCTCTCATGAGACAGCCAATTACATGGAGGTCTCCAAACCATCTCAGATGTCTGTTTTTCTAACAGTTTGAATGGTTGCTCAACGATCCCAGTGGTTTCTCTAGCCAACGAATCAAGGCTGGTTCCACCTTTCTCCCCTCTAAGTCTGCCTGCCTGCCTAGGTACCTTTTCTACTTCTCCAATCAGACAACTCCAACAACTAGTCCTGCCCTCTGTCTGTCTCCATATCACTGTCCATCCTGTGTGATTCTTTCTTCCACAGATAATCTCTCTCCCAGCTCTTAAACCCAGCACTGACCAGGAGCCAGGTGACTGGGTAATGAAGGTGTGGTACGTACACATAATGGAATATTATTCAGCCATAAAGAGGAATGAAATAATGCCATTTGCAGCAGCAGGGATGAACCTAAAGATTCCCTATCCACTCAGTGAAGTAACCCAGATAAAGACAACTGTCATATGATATCACTTATATGTGGAATCTAAAAAAATAAGTAATACAAAATAGAAATAGACTCACAGACATAGAAAGCAAACTTATGGTTACCAAAGGGGAAAGGTAGGGGTGGGGGGATAAATTAGAAGTTTGGGATTAAAATATATAGACTACTATATATAGATGACCAAAAAGGACCTACTATATAGCACAGGGAACTATAATCAATATTTTATAATAAGCTATAGGGGAAAAGAATCTGAAAAAGAATATATATATATATATATATATGTATATATATCCTAATCACTTTTCTGTATACCTAAAACTAACACATTATAAGTTTACTATATTTCAAGTTCTTAAAAAAAGGAGTTGCCAAATAGTGGCATGCAGGCAAGAATCTGGGCTGAAAATGGGCTTTCACCAGCAACATTCTAAGAAAACATTTTAATTTGAATGTTTTTAGGTGTGACTTAACATTTCCTAGTTTCCCATAGATTCATTACTCTAGATTTCTCTAAACCAACCACATCTCAAATCACCTGAAGGTAAATGAGTTTAAAACATGTAGAAAAGAGAAAGACTTGACTTCCATATACTCACAGATGGGAAGGGAGGTAAGGAGGGAACCTGATGAGAAATCATAGGAAGAGGTAATAAGCAGAATAAAGACTCTCCCAATTTAAAAAGCTATTGCAATTTTCTGATATGGTTATTTTAATTATATTTTTGGGGAAAGTAGAAGAAATTTCCATTCACTTTTTCCACCCCACCATCCAGTACTTTAAATTAGTATAAATTTAAATAAGTGTACTATTTCAATTGAACTATTTCAAGCAAACTCAGATCAGAACTAAATAAAAGTTATTTGTTAGCAATGTAAAGATATAAATACAGGAAATGTATATTTTGATACATGCATATAAAGTCTAAGATTTTGGTGTTTTTATATATAACCAAGCTCGAAATCCCAAGTTTCAATCAGCTATAAAACCTTTTGATACATTTTATATAAAAGTTTGGAAATCACCAAAGCACATATAAACAGCAATTAATTGGTATATTTCATGTAGCCAAGTATTAGCATAAGACTTGACTTTGTATCTATATTTGTTTCCTAGTAAGTAAAATGGCTCAGCTATCTATGTTTTTGAGGGTCACCAGGTAGGAACAGTTGTTGGGAGTTCAGAAGCAAAGTTGGATGCATATTTGGTTATCATCCTTGAGAAAGGAGGTGAAATTTTGAGTCATCCTCATTTTATAAGAAGTCTGAAAACAATAAATTAAAAATTTATTGTTAAATTTATTATTGAAAAAACTCCATTAGGTTCACATAAAAACATGAAATGTCAGGGACTTTAAAACTTAGAATTAAAAGACAATAACTGGAAGTAAAAAAAAAATTAAGTCATAACAGACTATGACAGATTTTTGGCCTGAAATTAAGGCTCAAGAATAACTTTTGTTCATGAATTTGAGAAAGATATTTAGCTCTGTCATAAATGGTACTTATGACACTGATGTCTTAACTTTCAAGAAGCATAAAAATACTTACCAATAAATCATCTATATTTCTATTTTAAAATTTGGCTTATATCTTAGTATTCCTAGAAAAATTGCACAGTTCAGGCTTTTACTATCAATAATGGTTTTAGGTTTCCCAAAATCATGAGCATAGGTCAGTAGTATTCATTTTACTTCTTTGATTTTCAGGTTCAGATAAGATAGGGAGAAAAAAATGCTTAGAGTTGCTTTAAAATCTACTTTACATAACCCCAATATTCTCTACCAAGGATTTAGACTGAAATATTATTAGAAGAAAGACTGCACACACATACACACACACACAGAGAAAGACAACAACAACAAAAAGTACCTTTTATCGCACCAGGAGTCTTCAAGGTTGTTTTTATCATATTCCACCTTTTATGGTGGCTTTTGGGAGTTGTCCTAATTCAATCAGTATATAAACTAAACACAGCTTTCACCAAGGGAACTTCCAGCTCCCCCAGAAGCTCTCCCCTCAAGTATCCCTATAGCAACCCCTCTATAAAAGCATATTATTCTCCTCTCATTCTTTAGCCTCACCCCCTGCTTACTGACCAAATGCACCGCTCCCTAATGCCAACATTTCAACAAAGACAGTTTTCACATTGATTAATAAAAAGTGCTTCAGATGCATTTTCAAGGGGAAAAAAATGACACCTTTTTCAGTCAGTGTTTAGAATTCCGGCATTCTTGTTATGCTGAAAAAAAATCATTCAATGCATTCAAAGTCCGCAGTTTTAATCTTAGATATATATGTAAAGTTTTAATTTCAGAATTTGAGAGAAAGAAATTTGTAGACCAATACTACATTGGCATTTAATTTCTCATATTCATACTTACACAGCATATAAACTGGTTTATTTCTAATTTGTTCTTTGAATTTGCTGGATTTTTTCCAAGTGCCATTGTGGGACACATATTAAAAATTATAATTACTATATTAGAAATATACCTGATAGCCAATTACCAAGGGAATCACACTGTTTTTTAAAATATATATATGCAAATAGTATTGGAAAGATTTTACATTATGTTACATAAATATCAGTTAAAGAAAAAGCCATTCCAGAAAAAAATAAACTATACATATATAAGTGCAAGAATCCACAAAGAGTATTTTTAAAATCCCATGTTATGCTTCTGAAGGCAATTAGATTCCCAAGCAATAAATGTTTACAGACTTATGCATCTCTACAGGCTAAAGTAAGACAATTCTTTGACCGAGGATTTCAAGGCAAAATAGACTCAGTTGCAGCCATACTCATACCCATTAAACAACACTACAAAATTATTAATAATAACACTATCTTCGTGTTTCTGTCTTGTTTAGAGTAAGCAATGTTTACTGTGAGATAAAACTTAATCCCCAAAACTTGTTTATATAGAATGCTATTTCCATGACTTAAAGAAAAAAATCCTTGCAGTTCAGTAGAGGCAAAATGGAATAATTAATTTTCCCAGTCAACTTTGGACTCTGGAAGTGAAACAGACCTGATTTGGAATCCTAACATCAACATTTACCGTGAGAACTTAAAAAGGTGACTCGGCCAATTTATGCCTCAGTTGACTTATGTGTGTTAGTTGCTCAGTTGTGTCTGACTCTTTGTGACCCCATGGACTGTAACTTGCCAGGCTCCCCTGTCCATGGAATTCTCCAGGCAAGAATACTGGAATGGGTGACCATTCCCTTCTCCAGGGGATCTTCCCAACCCAGGGATTGAACCCAGGCCTCTCACACGGCAGGCAGATTCTTTACTGTCTGAGCCACCAGGGAAGTCCTGACTCATACGTGAAATGGGGATAAAAAGAGTAACACAAACCCCACCGAATCACTGTAATGATTTAACCGCACACGTGATTTATTGTTCACAAATTGCACGCAAGGCAATGACTAGGTATAGTAATGATTTTGGGAGGTGACAGTGAGGCAAAGGTAGCCAAGGAGGGCTTGTAAACTTAGCCCCTTCATATCCCATAAAAGTATTTCCCCCTCCCAGCAGCATGGCTGTGTCTGTGTGCATGTGTGCGCATGTAAGGGGGAGAAACTTCATGCAAACATGGTAGCCTCCGCTTAGTTTATTGCTCCAAAAGCTTGAATCTGTGGTGCACACGGAAAGACAGTTAAACCACTAAGCCCACTGAGATAGAGCGAAAAGGCACTTCAGTTGCTATAACCTAAGGGTCCATCTGAAAATAAATGGATAAAGAATAGGAGACTAGCAGGCTACAGCCCAAGGGGTCTCAAAGAGCTGGACACACCTGAAGCAACTTAGCACACACACACACAGGGGAGAAGGAAGGAGGGAGGGTCAGTGTAGGGGTAGGGGAGTAAGCGGAACAAACTATTAGGTAGAAAGTGAGCTACAAAGATACATTGTACAACACAGGGATTATAGCCAATACTGTAGAATAACTATAAATGTAGTGCAACCTTTAAAATTATGAATCACTATATTGTACACTTGTAACTTATAAGATATTGTATATCAACTATGCTTAGATTTTTAAAAAGTTATTTAACAGAGGGAAAAGCAACAGTCAAAGCTGTGGGCAAGATAAAGATGCTGGTTTGTTTGAGGATAATGCGTTCCCTCTGCTCACTCTGGAGCAAGCAAGGAACATGACCTTTCCTTTTATTGTAAGTTCGCACTGTCAAGGGCAATTTTACTTCTTTTCAGGAAGAAACAATATTAACATGGAGAAAAAAATATCCACATTAAAAAATAGCAACAACAAAGAAGTTGTGATAGGAAGGAGGTGAGAAAGGGTCAGAGGAACACAGAGCAGGAAAATATAGATGCAGAGGTAATTTGAGTCCAATTCAGCTCCTTTCAAATTACATTAAAAGCATGGTTGAAATAGCATTTTTGGCAGTACATTTCCAATTCACGACACTCTAGGATAAGGCTTAGTGGAATTATCAAGAGCGTGGATGCCAAATGGACATCAGGCAGGAAGAGAAACCACAGGCTCATTTTCAGCAAGGTGTCCTTACAGCATCACATCACGTAGAGCTTGGCCTGACTCAAATATTAATTTCACAAATAAATGCAGCTATAAGAGAGACTCTTCATCATTTAAGGTTATAATCTCAGTGGTAGAAAACCAATCTCTTGGATTTTTGTGGCACTGTAAATTAACCTGTGGTTTACTACACATTATTTTAAATATTAACCAAACCATGCTAACTCTTTTTGCCTTTTCATTGTGTTCATTGTGTTCATGGACACGAGTCTCAGCAAACTCTGGGAGATAGTGAAGGACAGGGAAGCCTGGCGTGCTGCAGTTCAAGGGACTGCAAAGAGTCAGACATGACTGAGCAACGGAACAAAAATGTTAACTCTTCATCAATGGAATAGATTTTTTCCTTTCTTATAACAAGATAAAAGTGTACATTCTTTTGTTGTTCTGAAACTCACAGTTTTCTTTAATACCTAGGACCTTTATCAGTGGATTGTTCTGCAAGCCTTGGTGAAGTAGAAACAACAGGTACTTTGAATGCTTCTGTTGAATTCTTTGTCTCCCTTTTTACCATTCCTCGAAGCAGAGGCAACAGAGAAGAACAAAAGAATATTTTTCATTGGTCATGATCTTTAGCCTGAAATCTCCTGTTATCCCAGTGTCAAACAGTTATTACAACAGTTGCCTTGAATATATAGATATTTCTGCAAAATCCAAGACTTTAGATGTCTTTACTGAATGGTCAAGAAACAGCTTCTTGCCTGCTTTCTGAAAAAAAAAGGAGGGAGATCTGACTCCTTTACGAAGATAACCTTGGTTATAGAAAAGACACGTAATGATGAGGAAAGCAAAAGATTCATCTTACCAAGTATTAAAATAAAATAAACAGCTAAATTAACTAAAACATTGTGCTACCAGAGAAGGAACAAATCACAGAATGGAATGGAATACATAATCCTGAAAGACACTCCAGGCTCATTTAAAAATGAGAATGATTACCTAGCCTTCAGGAATGATTACTTAGGTTAAGGGAAAAGTAGAGGGCAAATTAAACAGAAAAATCCACTTACAGCCTCACTTTGCCCCCAGAAATTTACAAATGGGTTAGGGAATTAAAGAAAATAAAATAACTATAACAACTACCTATCAATATCTATGTTTACCAAATGAAGAAACATATTCTAGGTGTAACAGTAACAATATTCTAGGTCTAAAAAAAGTAAAGATATTCTAGGACTAAAAGAAAAGGGAGAGTATTTCATTGCATAAAAACAAAAATTGCATACTCAAGAAAGCATAAGCATAATTAAAAGTAAAGCGTATATGAGGAAATATTTGCCAAAAATATAATAGCAAAAATTTTAAATAAAAGCAATGGAAAAAACTTTAAATCTTATTACACTGTTAAGCAAAGATATGAACCAGCTATTTTGGGGCTTCCCTTGTGGCTCAGGTGGTAAAGAATCTGCCTGCAATGCAGGAGACCTGCATTCAATCCCTATGTTGGAAAGATCCCCTGGAGAAGGGAAAGGCTACCCACTACAGTATCCTGACCTGGAAATTCTATGGACTGTATAGTCCATGGGGTCACAAAGAGTCCGACACAACTGAGCAACTTTCACTTCACATAAACCAGCAATTCACAAAGTGGCTTTTAAAATATGTGAAATAAGGTTTGTGATTACTTGAAAAGTGGAGATTACAACAGTGAGATAAGCATGAATTCCAGGGGTAATTTTTAAACAGGAAGATCTTGAGTTGCAAAGAGCTCCTATTTTTGAAAGCTAATATTTTCAATTATTATAATAAAGCTTAAGCAACATCGATAAATTAGCTATTTCTTTCCCATAGTCTCAGTATTATGGGAGATCAGTGGTTCTCAAAGTGCCTTCACAGCATCACCTAGGAACTTGTTAGAAATACACACAGTTCCAGCATTACCTCTTTTTCTCCGCCTTTCAGTTCCTCATCTGTATAATGGGGAGAGTAATGTCACCTGCCTCACACGGCCATTAGGAGAACAGCACAGTGTGTGTGTGTGTGTGTGTGTGTGTGTGTGTGTGTGTGTGTGTGCTCAGTCACTTCAGTCATGCTGGACTCTGCAACCCTATGGACTGTAGCCCACCAGGCTCCTCTGTCCATGGGATTCTCCAGGCTAGAACACGAGAGTGGGTTGCCATGTCCTCTTCCGGGGGACTTCCCGACCCAGGGATCGAACCCAGACCTCTCATATCTTTCCCACATTGGTAGGAACCACCTGGGAAGCCCCCAGCACAGAACCCAAAGGACACAAAACAGTGCTTGGCATAGTCTAGCCATATTGCCAAATAAAAATTTAAAAACAAATAACTTTTAAAAGGGAAAAGATCACATTCAAAGTTTTTAAAAATAGTAATTACACTATCAAAAACGACACTAAATGGTATATCTATAATAGAAACGTAGGTTAGTAAGAGAAGTTAGGAATGATAAGAATAGGAAAAAGAAAAAAGAATAAGCACAGGCTGCATCCAGAATATTCTCAAATACTCTGACAGTCGAGGGCCATACATAATTCAAGGAACTTCTTAGAGGTAAGCCTAGCAGTGCAAATTCCTATGCTCAGTCTAAAACAATTTGGGAATAGAAAACTCATTATGATGATGGCAAAGATTGTGCTCGCTTTGTTTCCTATGCTAATAAAGCAGCTGTTGGAGACGTGGCTTGAAGCCCTATTTTAAAAAATAAATAACCCTTTATTAATTTATAAGTGAGGCAAATATGATCTGAGCCTGTCATCAAAATGTGTTTTTAGTGAGTTCAGTCCATTAATTGTCACTCTTCTGATTTACCATTTTGTTACTGAAATAATTTAAAAACAAAAAGTGTAAGTCTAGTAATTGCTTCAGTGTTGTCTAGACCTTGTCTGACAACTCCACTAAATTTTTCAATTATTTTGTTGTTAGCAATAACTAAATAAATTATCCTGAAGTCACAGCAAAATAAGTGGAAAATACAGTCTTGCAGTTTCTAGTTTTAGCCACTTTTGCTCAAGACTAAATGAAATAAAAATTCAAGTATTATTTATTACTTTCTCTGTATTGTGCAGGTATTTGATTTTTCAAAATGTTAAAATATCTTTGGTTCTGCCTTCAAAAATCTTTTGAATACTTGCCTATAAAATGTTGACTCTCTCAGATTTCAAATGTCTGCTCTTCCATCTCTGTGCGTAATTTTTAGCTCCTTTCATAAGAACAGATTAACCAGGGAGCTAGTTACCTGTGCATTTGGGGTCAAGAGCTTAAAGCATCTGCCTCCAATGTGGGAGACCCAGGTTCGATCCCTAGGTCGGGAAGATCCCCTGGAGAAGGAAATGGCAACCTACTCCAGTATTCTTGCCTGGAGAATCCCATGGACAGAGAAACCTTGTAGGTTATAGTCCATGGGGTCGCAAAGAGTCAGACACGACTGAGTGACTTCACCTCACCTCAAGATGAGGGAGTCACGAGGGCTCATGAAAAACAAGAAGAATGAAGTTGCCAATTTGAACCTCTTGGGGAAGCCCAACCTTAGCATCACTAGGAAATGGGTTGAGGCCATATTAAGCCTTGAGTGTTTCTTCACAGCAAAAGAAATAGAGCTGGGTCCTTTCCTTCCTTCACAGCTAACACATTTGGGATGGGAAGGTGTGTTCCATCTGCTCCCACCAGAAAGTCAGACTCCCAAACTATAATTGTTCCTTCAGTCAGAGACAACTGAAAAAGATGGAATTCATTTCCTCCTAGTTGCTGCTGCTGCTGCTAAGTTGCTTCAGTCGTGTCCAACTCTGTGCGACCCCATAGATGGCAGCCCACCAGGCTTCCCCGTCCTTGGGGTTCTCCAGGCAAGAACACTGGAGTGGGTTGCCGTTTCCTTCTCCAATGCATGAAAGTGAAAAGTGAAAGGGAAGTAGCTGTCATGTCCGACTCTTCGTGACCCCATGGACTGCAGCCCACCAGGCTCCTTCGTCCATGGGATTCTCCAGGCAAGAGTACTGGAGTGGGGTGCCATTGCCTTCTCCAGGTAAGAAGTTAGGCATGAGCAAAGAGGTGCGGCCTACCTGAAAAACATTCAAATTGATCTCTTAAACCCCACACCAAACATGCCCCAATGTGGCTCATGAGAGCTACACTACAAAATAACCACAGAGATTCTGCGCCCTAAGCACAGTGGATACAAACTAGCCAGAGGGACTTCTCCAGCTCCTGCATATGTGCTGGTGATGCACAGCTCTGTCCTCAAGTGACCTTAGGCAGCCAGGAGCCTATTAAGGGTTCATAAATATTCTATATCTACATGCATCTGATTATACCAGACTGAATTATGGGAAAGACATGCGCAATAGAGCCTGTTGTTACATAACTTGGAACTGTCCATGAAAACCATCAGTTCACACTCACACAGACAAATATGTAAAAGCCCTGTCTTGAAAACCCTGTGTACCTCAACATTCTGGGCCCAGTGCTTCCCTTGGCATGGTCCACCACTCCCTTGAGGTGTTCTTTCTGTTCTTTCTTCAATAAACTTGTTTCTGCCACAGGTAAGACCTCAGATTCATTTTTATGTCCTTACCAAGAACCAAGGCCCATGAGGAAGGGTCCTCTTCGACTCTCCTTATCTGGTAACACTACAAATTTATAAAGAACTGTCGAGGATATTTCAGTTCCTAGTAGCAAGGAAAGAAACCTTTCCAGTGGTGCCCACATCCCTAAAAAGGAAAACAAACCAACACCCTCCCCATAGCAGTATAAGAGCCTCCCAGGACCCTCCCCCTAATCAGGCCTGGATCTGGAGGGATTTGAGTGTGATCTCTCTACCCAAGTCTCAGGAAGGGATGAACAAGGGGATTTTCGTCCATTTGGTTTGTAAACTAGGAGACATAGAGGGTCTCGCTCAGAAATCAAATTGTTTCTTTAATCTGCTTCTTAATCTGGACTTTTTGGGCCCATGTAGGAATACAGAGTTTGTTTGTTTGTTTGTTTTTTTAAACTGACAATTTATCTCAGCTATGTGCTCCGAAGCTCAGTCATGTCTGACTCTTTGTGACACATGGACTGTAGCCCACCAGGCTCCTCTGATCATGGGATTTCCCAGGCAAGAACAGAGGAGTGGGCTGCCATGTCCTTCTCCAGGGGATTTTCCTGAGCCAGGGATCGAACCCGTGTCTCTTACACCTTCTGCACTGGCAGATGGGTTCTTTACCACCAGTGCCCCCTGGAAGTCCTTATCTCAGCTACCTAGTTGCAATAAATTTAGCCAGCAAGTGTTACCTTGCAATGTGTTCAGTTTGGGGGTTCCTCTTAACCCAAGATACTAATGGAAATGTATTTTCTTGTCTTCTGAGATTGCTTAAAAATGAGTACTTAAAACAAAGTACTCATTACTATTCTTGCTTTTTTCATAGCCTGAGCAATACACTCCAGGTTAGAAATGGCACTTTAGAAAAGCAAACCAAAAGAAGAAAGGAAAACACATCACGTAGAAACAAAAGAGGCCCGAGATTTCTCAAAGAACGGATCATATACCTGTGTGTGTGCATGAATCTTGCAGCATCTCAGAGGTTAAATGTTATACACATAAAGTCCTTTGGCGGCATTTCATAAGAGCTGCAGTATAAGGGAAGAATATGTATTTAATTTTCAGATGTATATACTTTTTTACTCTAACAAAAGAACAAAGCACGCATGTTCCATTCTTATGAAAAACAGTGTGATCTAACTTATTTGCAAAATCTGGGACTGTGATGTGTCTGTCCACCGGAGGGAAGAAGGGAAACAGTTCTTAGACACACAACTGTCTGATTATATCCGTATTTGTCTCGGACCAATTACTATGATGACAGAAGGGTATTTTCTCTGGTAGAGAGACTATCAGTGCTTTATTTTCTTAAATAATGTAAAAAGGAAAACATAACCTGTGATTCTACTTACTTTTAAATTTGTTTCCTGCTTATTTGCTAGGTGCAACTGACTTGTTATTTTTAATGGACTTTTGAAAAAAGTATTCAATGCTAGGCTTTTCATCATAACAGATTTTTCACAACACCCTTGTGAAGAGGCGATCATATTTGTAGGTACAATGACAAAACTCTCCTCAGCAACTTCCTGAATAAGGCAGGATGGGGACAGAGGGTACCTTCAAAATCACAATCTTGGACTGGCTTTTTGCTTTAAGCATCTGAGAAGGCAAACAGAAATCGATGTTTTTAAAAATAAAATGTCTACATCCTAAGTGACATTCTTTAAAAGTGTCTGAGTGATATTTCCATTGTCATTACAACACTTAGGATTTTACTGTAGTAGACATGACAATTAAGGTCTATTTTTACTAACATAAGGGGCTTCCTTGGTGGCTCAGATGGTAAAGAATCTGCCTGCAACACAGGAGACCCAGATTCGATCCCTGGAGAAGGGAATGACTACCCACTCCAGTATTCTCTGGAGAATTCTATGGCCAGAGGAGCCTGGCAGGCTACAGTCCATGGGGTCACAGAAAGTCAGACATGAATGAGCAACTAACACTTACTAACATAAAATGAAATTTCTACAAGCCGATGTTTGTTCATATTTTTGCCTGTTTCGTCAGTTGATGATCCCTTCTCATTTCCCGGGTTAAAGGTGAGATCCATTAATTATACATATCCACAACACACAGGGATCCACCTAGCTGTTAGAACAATTCAGTTCAGTTGTAGATGACTTGCTTCTTGTAAAGCAATTCATTTCATATGCCTTTACAAGAGGAACTGCTCAGACAGGACTGGCTTCAAAACAAACAAACAGAATCAGAGGACTGCTAGAATAAAAGAATTCTAGAATCGAGCACTGTGTATGAGTTAGCTCATGTCTGTGACCTGCCCAGAGTCACAGAACCAGGTAGCCACAGAGTGTCAGAGACTCTCTGACTCTCAGAGACTTCCCTGACTGATACCCCAGGGCTCTTTCCTCTACAGTCAGAAACATGAGCCAAAGGAAAAGTCTTTCCCTAAGGACAGCTTATTACAAAGCATATTAAACATATTAAAAAGCAGAGACATTACTTTGCCAAGAAAGGCCCATCTAGTCAAAGCTATTGTTTGTCCAGTAGTCATGTATGGATGTGAGAGTTGGACTGTGAAGAAAGCTGAGTGCTGAAGAATTGATGCTTCTGAACCGCAGTGTTGGAGAAGACTCTTGAGAGTCCCTTGGACTGCAAGGAGATCCAACAAGTCCATCCCAGAGGAAATCTGTCCTGAATATTCATTGGAAGGACTGATGTTGAAGCTGAAACTCCAATACTTTGGCCACCTGATGCAAAGAACTGACTCATTGGAAAAGACCCTGATGCTGGGAAAGATTGAAGGCAGGAGGAGAAGGGGATGACAGAGGATGAGACGGTTGGATGGCATCACCAACTCGATGGAGATGAGCTTAAGCAAGATCCAGGAGTTGGTGATGGGCAGGGAAGCCTGGAGTGCTGCAGTCCATCGGGTCACAAAGAATCGGACACGACTGAGCGACTGAACTGAAAACTGAAGGACAGCTCACTTTCTGTCAGGGGTAGAGGAGTTCACTTAAAAAGGAGCAGAGCAGAGGTAAAGAGAATCAATTAATGAAATGCCCAAAATTATAAACTAAAACTGATTCTATGATATTTGCTCATTGGTGTTTTGTGTTAAATGGAATCTGTATGTCTTTCTGGTCACCTGGCTTCCTAGGGGAGGCAGGAAGTACACCAGGGAAACCTATCTCAGCCACAAATTCTGAAGCAGGGAGATGTCTTTGGTCTAATAAACACTTCAGGGATGAAAACACCTCTTGGGAAGGGTAGGCATTTTGTCATTCACACCTCACAGTCATTTGCTCTAATTAGACAACACCTTGCTCAGTAGCCTCTGGCAATGAGAAATAAGGGATGGGGAAAAAGAAAGGAATCGTTTTCTAAGGGCGAGGCACTTAGAGGTAGTTTAGGTACCTACACTAGAGAGAGAGGATGAAAAAGGTGGGACTCCATTTCTCACAGTTCCCTTTCCCTTGTGTAGGCCTGAACTATCATCCTCCAGTTTTGAACATGAAAATAAACGTCTGGGAAGGTTTTAGAAAGCTCATTCTCAAAAAATGTTAAGCATGTAATCTTGGGATTTTCACAAATAATAATTTCTCTTTATGAATTTGCTGAAGATTTACCTATAAAAACTCATTATCCTAGCGCTCTAATGCATGTGTTTGAAAATCAGGTCAATCATTTAAAAAAAAAAACTGATTAAGATTAGCAAACTAATTGTGATAATAGCACCTGCTTATCCTAAAATAACATTTATCCCAGGAGGCTAACTTCTATTACTAAGAAACAGAATGGGTCCATTTTCAAACATGTTTTCAGACTAGCACTGAAGCTGTTTCCTCTAATGGAACCACAGAATATATTTTAAATTTACACACATACACAAAGGTAAAACTTTAACAATATTTATTCAAGCTCTGAGTCATCTCTTTACCAGTTATAGCTTCTCAGTAATAAATGACAAGAAGGTCCAGGCATGCAAGAATCTCCTGATTATGACCTGCGAAAGTGGACATGGATACCAGTTTTTAACTACAATCTGAGCCACAAAACAGGGGAATAATGAAAAAGAGGGACAAATCTACTATGTTTTATATATTGTAGTTACATACATCTTCTATATCATATATATATATATATATATATGTATATATATATTTGTTGATGACATTGGAGCGTGTCAAAAAAATGTGTGGTGTCCCCAAGCTCAGTCTTGCTTGAGAACAGCTCAGATGAGGCTTAGACATACTCCTCATGTGAGTCTTATCCAAACGAAGTTTAAAATCCAGTGCATTAGATTCTTAAAATATCTGTATGATTATGTCATTATGTTAATTGCCGGTAATAGTCAAGAGAGC
Organism: Ovis aries; assembly: GCF_016772045.2. Classification (NCBI taxonomy): domain Eukaryota; kingdom Metazoa; phylum Chordata; class Mammalia; order Artiodactyla; family Bovidae; genus Ovis; species Ovis aries. The sequence continues at coordinate 77,346,030 of NC_056061.1, forward strand.
AGTGATATTTTATCTCAAGAGGCTCAGTGGTAAAGAATCCACCTGCCAATGTAGGAGACTCAGGAGACACAGTTTCAATATCCCCTGGAGGAGAAAATGGCAACCCACTCCAGTATTCTTGCCTGGGAAATCCTGTGGACAGAGGAGCCTGGCGGGCTACAGTCCATGGGGTTGCAAAGAGTCGGCCACAACCGAGCACATAACCACATATACATAGACCAGTGTTTCTCCACTTTTAGAGTCCAATGTCATGGGAACAAGCATGATCTTTGGAATCAGAACCACATAGGTTTCCCGCCATTTATGAGCTGTGTGACCTAGAGCAAGTTTCTTAACCTATCTGGGCATCAGTTTCCTTGGCTTTAAAATGGAGGAAGTAGCAACAGCTACCTCACAGGGTGGCTGAGAGCAACATGTGAGTAAATCAAACAGCAAAGTGCCTGGAACACGATAAGTACTTAATCTATGGTAAACTTATTATTATTACTACCCTACATGTGAGCAACCTGATGTTAGTATTAATCTCTTTAAAAATACCCACTTTAGACAAAATTTCTCTTATAAGTCCTGCAGCACTATCAGCAGTGTTCTGAGAAACAACTCTTGCATAATCCACCAAATAAGAACAAAGTGGACCTTGACTAATCCACAAACATGCCTGTGCACGCCTTTCTGGTAGCCAGTCAGTCAGCTATGTAATTGTTCCTTCTGCGATTTCTTTTTCTTTCTGTTTTAAATGTGTACCAACCCATCTTTCTTCACTAATGTTAAATCTAATCTGCTTGCTGTGTGCAGTTTGGGGTATGTATTTGTATTCTATAGCTTTAGGGAATACCCAAAATAAATAAAAATTGTTATGCGTATGAGGATTCTCAGGTGGTCCAGAGCAGGCCAAAGTTAGGGTGCCCCAGCTCACACCACAGACACAGAATAACTGATTAGTAGGGACTGAACTGAACTGAACTGAAGGCATTTATGGCAGAAATATTAGCACATACACTAGTCTGATTTCTGAGTTCTGTTAGGCACAGGACAACACTTTTATATAGATTATGTTATTTTTTTTTCATTTCAATCAATTAATTTCCAAGACTTCATTATATGCTAAGTTCTTGATGACTAATCCTTTGTAATTTAGCATGCTCATGCTTCAGTCATTTTTTCATAAAAATAACTTCAAAGGTATTTAAATTTGTCAGAGCTAACTAAAGAAACATTACTACAAAATGGTGATTCTCCCCAAAAGACACAGGTATTTCCAAGTAACACAGTGACAAACAGACCAAAGGGCTTTCAAAACTTCAGCTAGAGGGACTTCCCTGGTGGTCCAGCGGCTAAAACTCCAAGTTTTCAATGCAGAGGGTCCAGGTTCAATCCCTAGTCAGGGAACTAGATCTCACATGCCACACCTAAGCTCTGGTGCAGCCAAATGAATAAATAAAGATATATAAATGTCTAAAAAAACTTTGATTGAATACTTTGAGTCATAACAGGTATAAAAACAGATGGTCAGATTCTTGACCTTCCTACTGAAATGAACTAGAGGAACCGCAGAAATTATCTTATGTCTCCCAAAGCTGACTGTCAAAAGAATCAGTGAGAAAGTCTGGCTTTGTCTCTGGGATTCCCCAAATCTAATTCCTATTTAGTCCAATTATACTAAAGACTAGTGGATAACACTCAAAGTAAGCAGAGGAAATGGAGATACAATTTAACTTAATAATTGGGCATTAACAAAAGATCTACGGCAAACAGATTGTGAGCAATGCAAATATGTTTTATACTAATCATTTTCATACAAGAAGGGCTTTTAAAAACAAATTGAGGATACATAAAATGCCAGCTTTAAACTGTCAATCATCACTCTCCATACATTAAATAAATATTCTCTTGTCTTTAAATTAAATCAAGCATTGACTAAGATTGGAGAAGAAAACGGCAACCCATTCCAGTACTCTTGCCTAGAAAATCCCATGGACGGAGCAGCTTGGTGCAGGCTACTGTCCATGGGGTCACAAAGAGTCAGGCAAGACTAAGCAACTTCACTTTCACTTTCACTTGACTAAGATGGCTATTCACAATCACAGGGGATAATGAAATGCTTTCTATTTTTTTTTTATTGAGAATAAAACCTGTTGCAAGTGGTTCAATAATAGAAAGGATTTTTTTTTTCATTTATTTTTTTTTTCATTTATTTATTTTTTATTGGAAGATAACAGCTTTGCAGTTCGTGTTGGTTTCTGCCACTCATCAACATGAATTAGCCATACCTATGTCCCCTCCCTCTTGGACCTCCTTCCCACCTCCCACCCCATCCCACCCCTCTAGGTTGTCACAAAGTACTGGTTTGAGCTCCCTGAGTCATATATCAAATATCCATTTTATATATGGTAATGTATATGTTCAATAATAGGAAGGATTTTGTTGGGAGCTGTAAGGAATGTTAGAAAAGTCACATAGCTAAGCTAGAATCCCATGTCTGCAGGCAGAAACATGGGCACAACCACCATACATTTTGAGAAAGGTGGTGTATGCTGCTGGTGGTAAAGAAAATTCATCAAGATCCATGAAAACAGCTGAGTCTAAAAATGACATGGTTGTGATATTTTAGATCACAATCATTTTCTAACACTGAAATGTTTCATTATGACAATTTTTCAGACCAGCTTTAGAGTGAAGAACTCCAGTCACTGGTATCACATCTCACTCTTACAGATGTGAGTGGCTTGTCTTTCTTTTTTGGCTTTACAAAGCAATAGGGATATATATATATATATATAAATATAAATTTTACTTTTTTTTTAAACACCGTTCAGTATCCAGTTACAAGAAGACTAGTAGGTCTCACAGAGAAAGCAAACAACTGAAACAAACAGTTCTTGGAATAAGCCCCACTTCTTCTTTTACTTCTTGCATTTTCCTTCCCTGAGTATACTAACTATAACGTAACACAGCGTTGATGTGGCTGCGAGTACATATATGTGTGTCTATGTATGCCTGTGTATTTGTAAAGTGTCATCCTTTCTATTACACATATACATCTAGACAGCAGAAACAGTTATTTGCTATCATCAGCAGCAAAACCATAGCAAACATTTTTTTAATACCTATTTTATCATATTTCCCTTTTCTGGCCATGCTGCACAGCATGTGGACTTTTACTTTCCCAACCAGGGATTGAACCCATGTCCTCTGCAGTGGAAAGGCAGAGTCTTAACCACTGGATGGCTAGGGAAGTCCCAAACTTTTTTAGTCTTCACTTCCAATATTCTGACTTTGATTTCACGGTTCCCTACTTTGAAGGTTTGGAGCTGGTCAGCCCTGAGAAGTCTATAGCCTGGCTTTCCGACTCATTTTCAAAATGAATAATTTTGACCTCTAAGCACTATGAATAGATCTCTTCTATAAAATGTATGTATTATTCATAAAACAATATTTTATGTCACTGTCACTACTAATTTCACGAACATTTTTAAACAGTAAGAGGCACATTTTATTTCTAGGTTATCCACTTAAAAACCTCTGAAGTCTTTAGAAACGGGTATTATTTAATATTCTAATTTGTTTCAGAAGACGTTTGACTGCACATGCCTAAAACCGAGAAATGTAAATCTACAAGTGTAACGATGCTTCACGGCCGCTTCTCACTAAATAGTTCCATCAGTTGAAATTTAGTAACATAAGAATATTCTCTTTTTTCACCATTCTGAGGAGTATTTCTAATGCTCCATGCTCTTGTAGAACCTTGCTACTACTACTCCATGAGGAGGTAAAGAGTACTTCTCCTCCCCGGGACACTGGGAGGGCGTATAGGACCTGCTCTGTCAAAGAGGAGGGCTTCCCTGGTGGCTTAGACAGTGAAGAATCTGCTTGCAATACAGGAGACCTGGGTCAGGAAGATCCCCTGGAGGAGGGAATGACTACCCAGTGACAAACAGGATATATCTGGAGTGATGCCCTGTGACTTCTGAATCTGGGTCTTAGAGGCAAAAAGGCTCTTCCCTGGCTCTCTCTCATCTGCCCTTAAAACCCAGGCCCTATATTCAGAGGTTGATCAGGCCACATGCAGAAGCCACAGGCAGGTGCGCCAGCTAAAGTCTCAGCCAAGAGCCAACCAGCTGCCAAATGTGCTCAGAGAGCTTCGTGATGGTTCCAACTCCAGGTTTCAAGTCTTCTGGCTGAAGACCCAGACATGGTGGAGGAGAGACAGGCCATCCCTCCCAAGGCCTGCCCAAATTCCTAATCGACCAAGTGCCTGGGCATAATGTTCTCTGCTAGGAAGCTTCTGTAGCCTGTTACAGAGCCATGGATAACTAGGATGCCCATGTGTGTAGCGTTCAGCGTGTGTGAAAGGCTATTTGGCACCTAACTTGGGCATGCATTAACATCTATGTCACTTTTCTCTTGGCTGTTTAAACAATGTGTCACTTTCTTCATTGACCAGTTTCTCTTCACTTGGTAGACTTGACTAAAATCTACCCTTGCAAAGCCAGTCACAAAGGAAGTATTTGAAAAGCTGTCCCAGGAGGCCTCAGGAGCCACTGATGGGTGAACCCAAGTGTGCAAAGAATTGCCTGCCTGAGACTGTCCCCCAGGTGGCACTCGCAATGAATTGAATTCCTGGCTAGCTGCTAATGGGCCTAGTGATGGAGCACTTTGGGGCACACAGGGACAGGGCGGGGAGAGTCTGAGAGGGCTCTTTCATGAGCCATCATGTTCAACCAGTGCCTCCAGCTGACTGAATTCCCAGTTGGTCCTCCACGAGGGAGGCTAGATCGCTGCAGGCATCTCTGAACCTGCAAGAGATCGTGCCATTCCACAAACACTTCCTGAGTGTCCGCTGTGTCTTAAGAGGAGCTAGGGCAACTTCAGGGCAGGAAATGTTTGTGTAAACACACGGGTACGGCGTGATGAGTCCCAAAACTAAGCCACTCTCCTGGGCCCAGTTCTCAAATTCAGTCACCTTTGACAGTTTTCAGTCCTTCTCTCTGCAGGCCACTCCCATTTCATTTGTAGTTCAAACACCTCCTCACTTTCTCTCGATGTTTCTTAACAGGGCACCGTGTCCACCAGCCTAAGCCTCATTTGGGGGCCCACAGGGCCACTTCAGACTCACTGAATCAGAATCACTGCCTGGGTGTAGATGTGTGTAGATGCTGCAACTGATTCTCATGTATCTCTTCCAGTCTCCCCTTGATTCCCCCTCTCTTTGCTGTCTGCATCACACTACTCACTAACACAAGATTAATTTTTCAGAGCATATCTCTTGACGACATCATTCCCCTGCCACCTTAAAATGGGTTACCACTGCTTAGCAAGGTGCGTACTTCATATCCCAGGACTCAAAGCTTTTTCTAAACAGGCCCCAACCTACTTTCTGGTCAGGTCACCAATAACCCACACAGAGCTGGGTGCACTGCACTGCGGCTTCCTTCCGCCAGTCTGTGCCCCCTCCACACTTTCTGAGTACAGACTGGGCTTGTCTTTCCAGCTGCCTGCTGACTCCATCTTTTTTCAAGTTGGCTCTGCCACTTTGGACACTTCCAGCTTCTCTTTTGCACCTGGTAAAACTCCTTCTCTTCTTCAGCTCCAAGTTCAAAGGCAAGCTCTCCCATGATACCACACCTGGGCGTTCTCTTTCCTTTCTCTCAAAAGCTGTAGCATCTTGTCTTAAATACTTTCATAGTAGGTCTCATATCCTTCTTTGTATTAATGACATCAATACTAACCTATTCTTCCACATTAGCTAGCCCTGCTCACTCCATAAAAGTGCTTAGAGATCTTTGCGTGTGTGTGTGTGTGTGTGTGTGCAGACACACATACACAGACTGCTAAGTTTAAAAAGAAAGATGAAATGTATAATTTATGATGGTCTTGACAGCTGCAAATATGAAGTTATCTCAGCAGGAAATTCAAAAGGAAATCATGTTATATCACCTTGTGATGATTTATTCTATTAATGTCTAGCTTCAAAGGGCTTTTGAAATGCAAATAGCTATCTTGACTCATAAATAATATAGCACAAAATGTAATTTAAAGTTGAAATCAGTCTAAAAAGAAACTTTTATTTATTAATTTCTAGAAAATTATACTTCTTTTCTTGACAAACTATGACTCATCATATGAATACTTAATAACCCCAAATACAAAGGTTATACTTTCCTTTTTACACAAGAGTGCCTACATCGGTTCCTTGCACTTCAGACATGACTGGCCACTTATATTGCTGCCTTTTCAACATTTGCTGACAGTCATAATTCTGCAATGCAAATGTATTTCATTATTTCCAAACACTTTATGGGAGGTGGAATCATTCAATATTTTAAATGTTTTTAACCAGATCATTATATCTAGATTTGTTTTGCTATAAATATGGACAAGATCATGGAGGGCTATAAAAATTTAATTAGTACTTTCATTAGAGTAGAAGACTTTTGAAGTGTTACAAATCTTATCATACATTTTATAACTATTTTATTGATAACAATAAATAAGTCATGCCCCAGTGGCTCAGTGGATAAAGAATCTGTCTGCAATGCAAGAGATATGGGTTGGATCTCTGGTTGCGAAGACTTGCCAGAGGAAGAAGTGATAACCTACTCCCGTATTCTTGCCTGGGAAATCCCATGGACTGAGGAGCTTGGTGGGCTACAATCCAAAGAGTCACAAAGAGTCAGACATGACTGAGTGACTACACGTGAATGCTAGTAATGTATTTACCAAACTAAAAGTTATTTTTCACTGAAAAGGAATATATTAAAATATATTCCTTTCATTAAAAAGGAATATAATTATTATGAATTATTTGTACTCAGATTCTAAATAGTGGTCGTCAGTAGAGAACCAGAATGAGCCAAGGCTTCCAGTACATCATGGCCTCATGGTCACATCCTAAAATCAAGGAACTTAGAGGGGACAAGTCTGTAGGAGCATCACAACTGACATTATTTCTCCTGGCCCCAAGCCATAGATATAGACTTGTGACATCTCTTTGTTGTTCAGTTGCTAAGTGGTGTCTGACTCTTTGCGACCCCATGGACTGCAGCACACCAGGCTTCCCTGTCCTTCACCATCTCGTGGAGTTTGCTCAAACTCATGTCCATTGAGTCAACAATGCCATCCAACCATCTCATCCTCTGTCATCCCCTTCTCCTCCCGCCCTCAATCTTTCCAAGCATCAGGGTCTTTTCCAATGAGTGGTCTCTTTGCATCAGTGGCCAAAGTATTGGAGCTTCAGCTTCAGCATCAGTCCTTCCAATAAATATTCAGGGTTGATTTCCTTTAAGACTGATTGGTTTGATCTCCTTGCTGTCCAAGGGGCTTTGCCATTACTAGTTGAATGACCTTGAGCAAGTTCCCTAACTGCTATAAGTCTCCATTTCCTTAATTCTAAAATGATGATAATAATAGTGCCCACCAGCTTCCTAAGGTTATTGTGAGGGTTGTGTAGAATACAAAATCTATAAGTATTATATACTTTATCTACAACAATCCCAATATGTGGTCTTAAAGCCTATATCAGAAAAATTGGGGAACCAGGAAATTCTGGACCTCAGAGGCTAAGAAACAGACTGTATCTATTTTTACAGGTTCCAGAAATTTTCTTCTTTCAAATCCCAGCTATCAGCCTCCAACCCTAGGACATAGAGAGCCTTCCAGTCTAGAATCCGTGATTCGTGCTCTTCTTACAGAAGATGGTGGTTATTGAAACCTGCACAGCTCTTGCGGGAGAGCACCAGGTCCTATTTGTCACTTGTCCCTCTCCATGACTGAATTTATTAGGTTCTTTCCTGAGAGCGGACATGGATGGATTAGACAACGTATGAGCCCTGGGGCAAAGAGTGAAGACACAGGAATGGACTGGAGGTCAGGTGTCATCAAGAACATGTTTCCACTACTCAAAACTTCCTTGAAAATAGACATGACCACATAACAAAGGAGAAAAACAGAAAAATATGCTCCATGTAGGGGAATAAAAGCCAAAGATTAAAAAAAAAAAAAGAAAACCTAACGTCTTATCTTTCTCAGTAAAAGCAAAACCCACGAATTCCCCAGCTGAGCAACTGATAATTTGTTAGGCTGAACCACATGGAATTGCTAATTTTGTGGATCTAAAACAGTCAAATGAAGGCAACTTCACAGGTTAATATACTTAGCCTGTGCTAGCCATCTCCTATGAAAATTGCATCTCTTTAGCCTGGAGTCATCCTCGGAGGTGAGATGCCCACACTAAGAGGTAAGTGGACACTGAGACGGACTGGGAGAAACACAGGCTCTGGACTCTCATCTCATTCTTCCCAGACTCAGTCCTGAGCCAGGAAAAGCCTGGCAGAGCCACCAGGACCATTCGGACCAACATTCATTCTTTCTCCAACCCTTTCAGGTTCAATGTAAAGTCAGGTTAACTTACTTAGGTGCCCATCTAATGCAATAGCTGATGTTTATTGAACATGCCGATTGCTGTTCTGGGCAGTTGACACTTGATAAACATTTAATCCTCACAATAAATCAAGAAGCCTATTCTTTTCACAATACACATGTTATACAGGAGCAAACAAAGGTAGACAGAAGTTATGTAACTGGTCCAAGGTTGCACAATGAGGATGCAGAGGAGAGAATCACATTCCAGCAGGAGGCCCACAGAGCCATTTTCTCAGTGAAAGTATACATTTAAAATCCCACAGATAACATGCTAGCTTTCTCCTCCAGAGGACAAGGCAGGCCTGTGTGCTTTAGATTTTTTGTAGTACATAATAGGGAACTAGGCCTGATTAAAACAAGCAAACAGGAGCAAGACAGTACAATTGTATAATTGCCACAGACTGTGTAATGACATACAGAAGTACCAATAAAAGCACTCTATTAAAAAGGCCCTAAAGCTATATTCTGCCAACCACTTTTTCTGTGTGAAGCTGTGTGATTGATGCACGCGTGTATAGGACAGCATGACTGCCCAAGAGTTATGAACATAAGCTCTAAAGCCAGACTGCCTGGTTTCAAATTCTGGCTCTGGCATCCAGTAGCTTTCAGATTTTTGGCAAATTATTAAGCTCTATACTTCAATATCCTCATGGCTAAACTGGGAATGTGTTAATAAAAAGTTTTCTTTGGGGTGGTTTTAAGGTTGTTGTGAGATTTCAATAAGATTACCCATATGAGGCACTTACAACGGTGCTTGGTACCGTTTCAATAAAGTTTCAATAAAGGCAGTGAGAGAGAGGAAGGAAAATGAGAGCACAGATAAAATCATATTATACTTGACCTAACTTTTTCTACTTAATTTATCTTGATGTCAGTGAATATTGACAGCTTCTTCGTTAGCCTCACAATTTTAATAAACTGTTAAATATGGGTGCTAAGTTGCTTCAGTTGTGTCCAGCTCTTTGTGATCCAGTGGACTGTAGCCCACCAGGCTCCCCGTCCATAGGATTCTCCAGGCAAGAATACTGGAATGGGTTGCCATGCCCTCTTCAAGGGGATCTTCCCAACCCAGGGACTGAACCCGCATCTCTTATGTCTCCTGCATTGGTAGGTGGGTTCTTTACCACTAGCGCCACCACAAGGTAATATTTATATGGCTTCCCTGCTGGCTCAGAAGGTAAAGAATCTGCCTGCAATGCAGGAAACCGAGGTTCAATCCCTGGGTTGGGAAGATCCTCTGAAGAAGAGAATGTTTACCCACTCCAGTATCCTTGCCTGGAGAATCCCATAGGCAGAGGAGCCTGGCAGGCTATAGCCCATGGGATTGCAAAAAGTTGGACACGACTGAGCGACTAACACTTTTACTTTCTTTCAATATTTATATATGCTCACACATCCTTAACATATGCAGAGATTACTTTGGAGTAAGAGTACATATACTTTCACAACTTCACATTACATCAAAACAAATCTTCCTCACTTTTAAAATAGATTCATAATATTTCATGGTATGGATACATTTTACTATTTATAAAGAGCTCCCTATGGGAGAAATTAGGATGTATAAACGTATATATTAGGATACACATATATTAGAATATACATATTAAGATACATATATTAGGCTATACATATTAGGATATATATAGCAAAAATTCCATAATCAACAAGTCTGTAATACAGCTTTGCATACAAGTATGTGTAGATCCAGGGGATAAAATCCTAGAAGGAAAATTGCTGGTTGGATGTTTTTATGCATCTTTACTTGGAGGTATGTTGCCTAAGTGCAGATATTTCTTTTTTGTTTTTAATTGATAATTTTATTTATTTATGGCTGGGCTGGGTCTTCCTTGTTGCACAGTCTTCTCTCTAACTGCAGCAAGCAGGGGTTACTGTCTAGTTGCAGTATGAGGCCTTCTCATTGCAGAAGCTTCTCTTGTTGCAGAGCACGGGCTCTGGGGCATGCAAGCTTTAGGAGTTGCAACACCTGGGCTCAAGAGTTGCAGCTCCCAGACTCTAGAGCACAAGCTCAGTAGTTGCAGCACACAGGCTTAGCTGCTCCTTGGCACGTGGGATCTTCCCAGACCTGGGATTGAACCCGTGACTCCTGCATTGGCAAGCGGATTCTTCACTACTAAGCCAGCAGGAAGGCCTCATCACTTACTTTTATAAAAGATGTCTACTTTAAAAAAATGTTTAAGATTTACTTATTTATTTTTGGTTGTGCTGATTCTTCATTGCTATGCACAGGCTTTCTCTGGCTATCTCAGTGGGGGTTACTCTCTAGTTGTGGTGCCTGGACTTCTCATTGCAGTGGCTTCTCTTGTTGTGCAGCATAAACTCGAGGCACCGGGCTCAGCAGCTGCATCCGACAGACTTAGTTGCTCCTCAGTAGGTAGAATCTTCCTGGACCAGGGATTGAACCCCTATCCCTTGCATTGGCAAGTGGATTCTTAACCGGTAGACCACCAGGGAGCCCAATGCCTACTTCTTGAGAGGCCCATGCCTTGCTTGAGCGCTGGATAAGTGTGTGTTGGTTCTCAAAGTCCTTCTCAATGATCCAAACGTCACTATTCTGGCTGATATTTTTTGGGGGTGGGGGGTAGGGTTGGATTATGACTAGTATTTTCAAAATTATTAAAGTTAACACTTTTCCCATTGTTTTTACATTCTTTTTTGTTCCCTTTGATAAGTCTCAGGGAGAGATGTAAAAAAGAATCCTTCTTCACACCCTTTTACCAGAACACCTACACTATTATTCTAAAGGCTGCCCAATGTTGCATTGAACGGTTGTGTTTTATAAGATATTTAGGTTATTTCAAATTTTCACTGTGATTGATATCATTGAAAAGAAGGAGCATTTCAAAAGACCAGGATGAGAGAAGATCCAATTCAGTTACACCAAATAAAGACTGGCAGAAAAGCAGAGGATGCCTGAAAAAGGTACTAACTGGTGCTACTTTTAAAGGGTAAGCTATTTAGGCAGAAAGGAGCATAAAGGGAACTTTATTTCTTGGGCAAGTTCCTCTTGTTTAATATCTTCTTCTTTTTTCCTCCCCACATCCTCTCTCGTGCAAGATCTGCTGTGGCAATATTACTGTGAGAGACTAGAATGCCACTCTCAATCAACGTGTAAGATGCTAAGTTACCAGGGCTCCATTAGCAATTACAGAAATGTTTTTTAGGTTAGACTTGCCATCTGGAAGAAATTCCTTTTATGCCACATGGAGTTCAGCTCCCGTAAATTATGATTATGGGGACACTGCAGCAATTTAGAATCACCCTGAATAAAAGAAGCAAACTCTAATTTGGGTTTGCCTGTGCTGTTTTCTTTAGGACTAATGATAGCAACCAGTCAGTCTTAAGGGAAATCAACCCTGAATACTCATTGGAAGGACTGATGCTGAAGCTGAAGCTCCAGTGTTTTGGTCATCTGGTGCGAACAGCTGACTCACTGGAAAAGTCCCTGATGCTGGGAAAGACTGAAGGCAGAAGGAAAGAGGGCATCAGAGGACAAGATGGCTGGATGGCATCACCAATGCAATGGACATAGACTTGGGCTAACCTCAAGAAATGGCAAGGGACAGAGAGGCATGGCGTGCTGCAGTCCATGGGGTTGCAAAGGGTTGGACATGCCAGGATGACTGAACAACAACAATAGCAACATTTTATTGGTCACCTATCTTAAATGCAAGTTCAGTTCAGTCGCTCAGTTGTGTCTGACTCTTTGTGACCTCATGGACCGCAGTACGCCAGGTTTCCCTGTCCATCACCAGCTTCTGGAGTTTACCCAAACTCATGTCCATTGAGTCAGTGATGCCATCCAACCATCTCATCCTCTGTCATCCCCTTCTTCTCCTGCCTTTAATCTTTCCCAGCATCAGGGTCTTTTCAAATGAGTCAGCTCTTTGCATCAGGTGGCCAAAGTATTGGGAGTTTCAGCTTCAGTATCAGTCCTTTCAATGAACACTCAGGACTGATCTCCTTTAGGATGGGCTGGAAATGCAAATGCCACAATAAGTTTTAAATGCTTCACTTTAATTCTTTAACGACCTACAGACAACCAGTCTGGTTGGCTGTCAAGACTCTGTGACTCCAACCATCCACCCACTGCTTTAAATATAGATGCTTCAAGCCAGATTGAGTGCTAAAGACAGAGAGCAGAGAAGAAAACATCAGTTTCAGCAATAAAAATCACAGGAACTTTTCAGTAACTGCTATGTTGAGACTCTGCACTGGGAAATAAAAGCTAAGAAATGTACCATATGATCTGTTCCTTGAAGAGTCTCCGACTGGTGGCACTAGTGGTAAAGAACCTGCCTGCCAATGCAAGAGACATAAGAGATGCGGGTTCGATCCCTGGGTTGGGAAGATCCCCTGGAGGAGGAAATGGCAACCCAATCGAGTAGTCTTGCCTGAAGAATACCAAGGACAGAGAAGCCTGGTGGGCTACAGTCCATAGCATGGCAAAGAGTCAGACATGACTGAAGGGACTTAGCACAAGCACCACTGTACCAGATTAAATAGATCACTTCCATATAGATGACGATTTACAATACATAAAATATTCTAAAATTGAAATGAGCTGTGGCATAGTATCACACAGAAAACCTGGAGCTATTCTATAGGTTCTCTTGTTTGAATTGCTTTATGGTTTCACTCCTTGAGTTGATACAAATTGGACAGCCAATAAGAATCCTGACCAGTGGTAGACAGGGTTCAGGGGCAAGTAAGGTCAAGATGAGACTTGAGGAAGGAAAAAGCATCCTCTCAGGGGGTCAATACAGATGGTATTGATGATGGAGGTGGGGAGAGTGGGTTATAGTACACAGAGTACCAGCAGAGCTCCTGGACAGCACGCGGGCCTTGGCTTCCTCCTGCTGCAGTTCTGGTAATTTTAGGGGGGTCAGGGGAGATACGCAGACAAGTTTTAAACAAGCTCCCTCCCTACTCTGCATCCACATAAGCCTGGGGCAGTGGTGGGTTGTATGGGGGTCATTGTCCTGGAAAGATTCCCTCAGCTGGGCCCCTGGAAGAGTGGCCAGCTTTAAAAACATCTTCTGAGACAGCCGACATCCTTCTACAGGCACATAGTAAACAGAGTTACTCAGCTCTTCTAATAGACAGCAAAAGCAAAATTGGGAAAGCCCAGAGTTTTTAAATGTTTCAATTTCAGTCCTTCTTTTTAAGAGAGATCGGGAATATTTTATAGCCATTCTGTGGTGTTATTGAAGGAAGATGTAATAAAGAGATGGTTTATTAATAGCTTCAATATTCTAAAAAAAGGCAACTAGTAATCTCAGGAAACCATTTCCTATCAGGAAATTTAATATAAATCTAGCTGATTTCAAATTCTTAGCTTTTACAGGCTTTAAATAAAAACCCATTAATGTGAAAACTTTTCATCCTCTTACTAGAAAATCAATCACAGAAATGAATTTGGATATCAAATGGATCTAAACAGACAGAAGTACATGATATAAATTATAATTTGAAAGGTACAAAAATAGAACTGAAGGGGGACTTTTTGTCAGAGAAGTCTGCAGTCAACATTTTATCCACCAATTCAGATTGCCATTAATTTTTGACAGCTTTGAGTCAAACAAGAATCATGTTCCCAACCCTAAGGGATGTCAGGGGGACAGCAAAGGGCCAGTGTGACAATCCAGTGTGGTTTTCCTAACTAACCATGAAGTACAGTTATTTACCTGGAACATTAACTCAGAATAAAGGGCTTAGTAAATCTTAATTGAACCCATTATTTTTTCCCTTGCACAATCTTTCATATTTAAACAGTTTGCTTGCTAGTTTGAACCTACAGTCTTTATATATAAAAGTACATTTCACTTAACATGGGAATCAGAATTGATCAAATAAATTTTATTTTTTATCACCAATGAATGTGCAAGATCTAAGATTGCAAGAAAACTCGAGAAACTGATGGGGCAAATCCATCAGTTCCAAATGGGTCAAAGCACATGACCTGTTCTTACATGTTAAATGGCGGCTCAAATGGTAAAGGATCTGCCTGCAACGTGGGAGACCTGGGTTCAATCCCTGGGTTGGGAAGATCCCTGGAAGGAGGAAATGGCAACCCACTCCAGGATTCTTGTCTGGAGAATCCCACGGGCAGAGGAGCCTGGCGGGAGTCCACAGGGTCACAAAGAGTCAGACACGACTGAGCAAATAACACTTTCACTATAATTAAAGATGTAACTTCTCTTAACAACACAAAAAAGTCCCAAGTCCAAACAGTCATGAGCCTCCTATACATACTACAGTCACTACCCTTCTTAAAAAATAAATCCTGAAAGGTTTCTTATTACCAGGTGCATAGCAGTCACACTTTTGCCAGTATGGTCCTGTCTTTCCTACTGATAAGCTGTCTATCATTTATCTCTATTGGGCCTCTTTTCCTCCAGCTAAATCACTAGATGCCTCCTAGCTTATCTCAAGGTTTCCCACTGTCAAGCTGTTCTTGAGTCGTGGCTATGCCCCACCTTCCCCTGAACAATCTCACTCATTCATCCTTTCAAACTCATCTCACATTCTAACTTTTTCATGAAGAATGTCACGGTCTCCCACGTGATCACGGCCTCCCCTCCCCCGTAGAGTTCTAGAGGCAAGAGCACTCACTTGTGCTGCTCTTCAGGATCATCCATCCTATTCTGCTTTATACAATCATTTGGGTTATCTTTTCCACAGACTCATCAACCTCTGAGGGTCAGGGATTGAGTTTTTCTACCTTGAATAGAGCTGGACCCAGAGAAGGTGTCAACAGAATAATATAATGTAATATCTTAGAAAATAAAACATCTGATGAAAATAGTATCAGGAACAGCATACCATAATAAAAAGTATAATATAATGAAACAAGCTAAGAAATGACACAGCTTAATCACTTACATGTGGAATCAAAAAAAAAAAAAGATACAAACAAACTTATTTACAAAACAGAAATAGACTCACAGACAGAAAACAAACTTATGGTTACCAAGAGGAAAGGGAGAGGGATAAATTTGACATCTGGAACTCACAAATACATACTACTACACACAAAACAGATAAGCAACAAGACCTACTGCTTAGCCCAGGGAACTATATATAATGTCTTGTAATAAGGTATAATGGAAAAAAATCTGAGTTACTTTGCTGTACACATGAAACACAGATAGTATATCAACTATACTTCAATTTTTTAAAAAATTAAAAAGAAATTATACACTTTGAAGACCCACAGAGAAAGGAAAACATCCAAGGTGCCCCAAGCCTATGATCCAAGCACATTGCCAAGAACTCAGGTGGAGTCTAAGAGAGTCTCTGGAGTCGGACAGACTTTGGTTTAAATGTCAGTGCTGCCACTTGCAAAGCATGTGACTTTGAACAATCTGTCTAGAGTTTCTGGGCCTTTATTTCCTTCTTAATTAAGCAGGGATTAGAGACACCTGCTTATGGAGTGGCGAAACTTACACTTGATTGCTCTGTGAGCACCTGGACATGTTCACGGCACATATAACACAGGGTTCCTCAAACACGGTCAGAAGGCAACTGCGCTGGGTCCATAAGCCAAGCTCCCCACCAAGAAGCACCCGCTCACCTTGTCATTCTCTTTTTTTTAACCAACATTTAAGATCAGAAACACACTCATTTCCTCCCTCCATCCCCATTCTGTTCAATTCCTATTTATTTGGATTCCAGAGAGACTTAGGTGACTGAATACAGGGATTTTTTAGAAGAGACAAAGATCCATAGAGGAGATCTGCTAGTTATGCCCCTTGTATGTGGGACCTGGGCCAACAGAAAGGATTGGTTGTCAGACTGGTGAAGGGATTTAAAATGATATTATGCAAAGAGTGGATGGGGGATGGGAGTGCTGGCCCATAAAAGAGAGGCGCCAGGGACACCCGGTCATCTCAGGTGCAGCCAGACAAGGTTTGTGTGGCTCAATGGGATAAAACTAGGATGCAATGTGCTGCCTTATAGGAAGGGATATCGGTCTGGGAAGAGGTTAGATTATTCTATCTTTAGAATTTATTTTAACACTGATATTAAATAAATCTATGAAATATTTAGGGAATTTCTTTTGATCTGATGCCACACAACATATAACATAGCAAACATGGGAATTCCCTGGTGGTCCAGGCGTTAGGACTCTGTGTATCCACTGCAGGGGCCATGAGTTCAATCCCTGGTCAGTGAACTAAGATCCTGCATGCTGCCTGGCATGGCCTACACACACACACACACACACACACACACACACACTTACACACACACACACACACACACACACACACATAGAGAACGCAAACAGTTATTATTTTAAATTACTGAATTCTTGTTCAGTCGTGCCTGACTCTTTGTGACCCCAAGGACTGCAGCTCACCAGGCTCCTCTGTCCATGAGATTTTCCAGGCAATGATACTGGAGTGGGTTGCCATTTCCTTCTCCAGGGGATCTTTCCAACCCAGGGATCGAACCCAGGTCTCCTGCACTGCAGGTAGATTCTTTACCAAGTGAGCTACAAGGGAAGCCCATTATACACACACACACACACACACACACACACACACACACACACACATAGAGAACGCAAACAGTTTTTATTTTAAATTACTGAATTCCATAGCAAATTTACTGAAAATCCTCTAAAAAGATTCATTACATAAATACCCCTTTAGATGTCATGTCTCCATCTATTACCATCAATTTCCATAGTGTCTTGTGCTAAAAAAAAAACCAACAATGACAACAAAACTCTTCCAAGAAATTTTTAATACATCAACCTCCGCTTCCTTTCCAGTCTCTCTCAAGCCTAATCCAGTCAAACTTCTATTCAATGAAAACACTCATCAGAGCCACATCTCCACCTTACCAAGCCCAGCAATTCATTCTCAGGTTTCAGATTACATGATGTCTCAGCTCACAGGCATTGCTAGGTACCCTCCTAGTCTTGAAACTCTATCAGACTTAAATTCCAAGTCATCCTCTTCACTTGATTGTTTAGTTGGGTTTTTTCCCCCTTACTTGCCTTTCTAGTTTCCACAGCTGTCTGCTCTCCTTTTGCTGAACTTCAAATATTGGAAAGGACCAACTGAGCAGTGATCACTTTGTTCTCCTCTGACATTCTTCTTTCAGTAGCTGGCATTCAGCAAGACATCATCCATATGCTCCTGAATCATCAACATCCATCCCTAGCCTTGAATTCTCCCCTGAGTTCCAGCCTATTTGGTAAAACTGCTTTATAGACTTCTCCACTGGATCTCACAACATCTCACCATGAACAGTTCTAAGGCACAGCACCTGAATCCATACTTCTTCTTCTTTTCTTAAATTATTATTTATTCCTATTGAAAATACTATCACCTGTGTGCCAATCCAGTTCATATGCCATTGACATGCTCCTGGCCCTGCCAGATCAATACCTTCCACTGAAGACTATAGAGATGACTTTTTCCATTATCCGCCCCTATTCCTCATCTTCACAATGGGAGATGTTTATAGTGGGATAGAATTTTCAGTTTTTTCTTTTTCCTTTTTTGACATAATTCTTTTTCTTATTTTTGGCCACACCACATGGCTTGCAGGAACTTATTTCCCTCGACAGGGATCAAATGCAGGCCCACGGCAGTGAACGTGCTGTCTTGACCGCTAAACTGCAAGGGAATTCCTCATGCCTCGTCTTCTAAATCCCAGATACACTGAACACATTTGTTCCATGGTGCTTTATATTTGGGCTTATATGACCTGGAATGCCATCCTCATTCCAAGACTCCGTCCCTCTTGTTTGAGTCTCTGATCAAATGTTATCCCTTAAACATGCCTTTGCTGGCAACCCTAGTTAAAAAAGTGTTGCAGAAGTTTATTAAACGGTTAGTGAATGAATAAATGAGCAATCACTGATCTCTTTTTATCATAATACTTAAAAATGCTGCCACTAGCTATTCCAAAATGCCTTGCCAGAAACTATATATTCTTTCTCGAATTTGGAAACACAGGAACAGAAATCTGTTAACAGAGCTGTTGTGGAAAAATCTACTTGGCTCTTTATCTGCCCCTAGAGGGAACTCTGGAAACTCAATAAAGAGGGTGTGTCAGCAGCCGCTAACCCAGAGTCTAGGTTTCCACAAAGCCCGAGACTTCAAGGCCACAGCTGCCTCCTCTACAAAGATGCTGCTGTTGGGTCCACGCTCTTTATGGTCCCATCCAGTTCTAAAATTCTATGCTTTCACATTTCAAATACCCTGCGTCCTAAGTAAGTAATTGGGGATGTTGGTCTGACACACATTTGTACATGGGAATGAGATGAAGGCTGAGCTAGTGCTCTAATCAAGACCATCACAGGTAGAAGGCTGAAGTTGATCTTCTTCACTATTCCTTGCACTTCTCTCTCAAAAAGATGTGAAGGGTGTACCTGGGGCAAATGACAATCAAAACCAGAAAATAAAAAAAAGATGGCCCACTCCAATCTGTGCTTCTTTGGCTAGAACTTCCCTGCAGAAGAATGAATTGTCTAAGGCCAACTTGGCATGGTGGATACTTTTCAATTATTTTCTCATTTTCAAAATCTTATAGTATTGTTTTAACTGGATTCTCTTTCTATACTTCTAATTATTTAACTTAGAATACAGATGGTAACTGCAAGTATTAATACTCCAAGTTAATACTGTTCAATTATACTCAAGGGGTTTCCCTGGTGGCTCAGTGATAAAGAATCCACCTACAAAGCAGAAGACACATGGGGCGCAGGTTCGATTCCTGGGTCAGGAAGATCCCCTAGAGTAGGAAATGTCAACCCACTCCAGTATTCTTGCCTGGAAAATCCCATGGACAAAGGAGCCTGACTGGCTACAGTCCAGATCCCAAAGAGTCAGACAAAACTTAATGATTAAACCACCACTATACTCAAGGCAAATGTTAAATGTAAGCAGAGTGAAACGAAAGGCTACAGGAAGCATGCTTTTTATAGGATTGTTTCATAGAAATCATCTTAACTATGGGATGTATAAAACAAAGTTTTCAAAAATTAATTGGAAAAGAGATCTTCCTTCCTATTATCTTCCCTTCCTGTTGAATTTAACAACCTAAAGTAAAGTTGACATTACAGACTTTCTAATATACTAGAATACTGCTTTATTTCACAACAAACTGGTTCTCTATTAAGGTGCAAGATCTATGCCAGGAACATGAGTGCTTCATGTGCCCAAGGAAATGTGGATATCAAACTGGTAGATAAAATAAAGTCCAATAAAACTATTCTTACCATAGTCCTAAATCAGAGATATTTATTTAGTAATATGGATTTTTTCCCCCTTTTTGGTCCTGCTGCCTAGCTTGTGGGGTCTTAGCTCTCTAACCAGGCATTGAACCCAGGCCCTCTGCAGTGAATGTGTGGGGTCCCAGCCACTGGACTGATAGGGAATCCCCTAGATGGCTTTTCTTAAATTGAATGTGGAATGGTGGGTTCTTGTTTTTGTGCACTAATCTGGATGATCTTTTAGTAAACCAACAGACATTTGAATTTTTTGCAAAATGATGATTTTCCACTAGGCAAATTTACCTTTAAATGTCAAGCAGATGTGCATCTTAACAGTAACTAAAACTCTGTAAAGCCTTTTCCTTTTTGCCTCAAACTTTACACCTTATGAAATGTGTTTTAGCAAGTGCAAGATAAATACTTGCTGAATTGTATCTGATTGCCCAGTCCAGATACCTGCGATGCTAGGACTGAGTGAGTATAAGCTCTAAAGACCGTATTATTGACTATCATCCCATTGTAGAGTGCATGTCTAATGAGAAAATAGCCACAGGTGAGGAATTCTTTCTTTCATTGTAAATATTATGAATATACTCATAAGAAAAAGATCAAAATACATGCTTGAATACGTAGTACACATCGCAGTCAAATGGAAAGTTTTTTCTCCTTAAGAATAACTCCCTTTTTCTTTCATAGTCCCTGTGACAACTATGGTATTGAGGATCAAAATGATAGATTCTTTTTCGTTTGTGTGTGTGCTCAGTTTGGAGAAGGAAATGGCAACCCACTCCAGTATTCTTGCCTGGAGAATCCCAGGGACAGGGGAGCCTGGTAGGCTGCCGTCTATGGGGTCACACAGAGTCAGACATGACTGAAGTGACTTAGCAGTGTGTGCTCAGTTGCTCAGTCGTATCCAACTCTTTGGGACCCTATGATCTGTAGCCCACAAAGCTCCTCTGTCCACGTAATTTTTGCATGCGATACTGGAGCAGGTTGCCATTTCCTACTCCAGGGGATCTTCCTGACCCAGGGATAAAACCCAGAAATCTCTTGTGGTCTCCTGCACTGGCAGGCAGATACTTTATCACTAGCACCACCTGAGAAGCCCCAATTCTTTTGTGTGTGTTAGTCGCCCTATTGTGTTTCAACTCTCTGCGACCCCATGGACTGTATCCTGCTAGACTCTGCTGTCCATGGGATTCTCCAGGCAAGAATACTGGAGTGGGCTGCATTTCGTTTCTCAGGGGATCTTCCTGACTGACCCAGGAATCTATTATTTTTATGCAGAAAAAGAATCAGGTAGACAGAGCATCAATAATGTGTACACATATACTCATAACATGTTGGTTGTTTTTTTTCTTTTTTCTGTGAACACATTATTTAAAGACACATGCCCCTCCTTTACTCCATGGCATTCCCCTAGGCCAGAGCAGCTTCCAGGTACCATTACTTTTTGGTCCAGAATTGCTTGTCATGCTCCACTGACCAATAAGGGTATTTTATGGCATAACTCATAGTGCTGGTTTTCATCCAGCTGCTCTTCCTTGCTAACCCAGATGTTTTGTTGCTGTTCACATGTGTTGTCCCAGAGAGAAGCAGAATAGTTAGTATATTCAAGTGATGTCATTCTCTTTTGTAAGAGCTCAGAGGCCTCTTCTATGTTGTCCACATTATTCAGAAAACAAATTGAGAACAAACAGGGGATTTGATTTTCAACCATCACATGAGATAAAGAAGCAACATGGTTTGCTGGAAACTGTGGGAAAAAACAGGAAAGTTTACTGCTCCTTTAATAATTTCAATAATGAAAATTCACAGGGCAGAAAAACTATCATTTTGACCTTATTTAAAGCTCTAAGTACAGGCTTTTGTGAGTCTCTCAAAGCATCATAAATTTTAGAGTGGAGAACCCACTGGCTGATAAATGCTCTACAAGCCTGCCAAAGAAAACATCACTGTGACTTGTTCTAATAAGTGCTTGAAACACAGAGGAAGGATTTGTTCTAAAATCCTATTTGGATCTTCTTATCTGATGGCATTAGGTTATCGCACATCCACACCTTTCCAGAACGCCTCCCATTTCCCTCTCTTGACAAACTGAGCAATCCTACATGGGTGACACTTTTAGTTCTTCAGATCAAAGAACTAAAAATAACTTTGTTCTTAATGTCAATATGAAATGGTGGATCTCATTTAAATGCACCTCTCTGGGAGGCTCTAGATATGTTAGTAAACCAACAGACATTAGACTTTTGAACATGCTTTCCCGTTAAGAATATAGAGGTAAATTTATTTTTAAATATGGAATAGATATGCACCTTGGAATCAGGGCTAGAGACTTTATCTACCATGGCCAGGTACATCAGTGTTTTCCCTCTTACTTTGCAGATAAAGATGAATAAACTGCAAAAACATTCCCTAAAAGCTTGGTCAATTCCTTCGATAAAAATCTTCAAACTGTTGATTATAAAACTGATCATTTATACAACTGAGTTTCTAGCACTGGTCTAGGGCAAGAATTAAAATCCATTTGTTGGGTTCACTTGAGTCAAGTTATTCACAGATATTATTTTATTTATACCACTAGGTCTTCTATTGCTTACTCATCCTAAGAAAGCAATGACAAGCATTAAATTGTCTATTTGTTTTATAGCCTTTAAGGTTAGTACTCTATCTAGTCAGATGCTAGAAATCAACAGATGAGTATTAAATACCTGGAATGATATCTGGTAGGTTAAAAGTGAAAGATAACATAAGTGGACACACAAGAACTACTTGGATGATGAAGAGCGCTACTTGAATTGAACCTCAAAATAATGCGGGACTTGAAAAGATTCAGTCAACTATTTGAAACATCTCTCTCAGTAGCAGCAAGAGCCAGCAAAGCTCAGTCATGTTGGGACTGATCATTATATTAAGTGTAGTAGCAGTTGACAAGCCCTGAAATTGGCATATAGTAACAGAGGTGAAGAGCTGAACCATAAAAGGACAGCTCTGATGTGGCAAAAAAAAACTTTGAAAAGATGACAAAGCAAGACAACAGATGGCGAGAGGCTACCAGGAGCAGCTGCCGCCACTGCGGTGACAAGCGACTGATCATCCAAACAAACCTCACCTTTGCATGGT
This sequence comes from Ovis aries, assembly GCF_016772045.2. Taxonomy (NCBI): domain Eukaryota; kingdom Metazoa; phylum Chordata; class Mammalia; order Artiodactyla; family Bovidae; genus Ovis; species Ovis aries. The sequence goes on from NC_056061.1 coordinate 77,368,834, forward strand.
TTTCTTTTAGACACAGGACAATAAAGTGTACTATCCAAATAAAAATTTGTATTTAAGCTGCTAGCAAATGGCAATAATTGTGGGTTGTTTTTGTTTGTTTGTTTCCTAGTTAAAACAAACAAACAAACAAACAAAAACCCCCAAAACAGAAACCATTTTTCAGTGTCCTCTATCTTCTCTGAAAAATAAGAGCCAAACTTTAGGATTAGTGAAGCTGTGGACTTTTGTCCCTTGTAGTGGAAGTGTTTATGTGCTGGCAATAGTTTTTTTGGGTTTTATTAAAAAAACAAAAAAAGCAGCAAATAGATCTGCTGAAAATCTGTCTTTGCATTTTCCTGCTGACTAATGATACTCTTTTAGCTCCATCTACCATGATTGGTTTTTTCCTTTTTTCCTGGCCTTGACCTCAAGCAGTCTAAATTCTCCTTGATGTTCAGAGAAATTGAGAGATGGGAAGGAATTGGAATCACTGGAGAAAAGTTCTTCTCTAGATAGCTCTTTATTTCATGAGGGAAAAATGTAATCATGAAGTTCTCAGATAGTCTGAATATGAATCTATGCACCACGAAATTAAAAAGCTCTTACTTAAAGGTGGCGATGCTAAAAATGAGATTTCAATCCAGAACTAAATGTCCAGTGAGGGCAGGAACAAATAACTTTCTTCTTTTCTTGATGGAAACTATGCTTTCACTTTCCACTGTAATTATATTGCCTTCAAGTTGCAAACCTAAAATTAGATAATTGGGGAAGGTCACCTTCCAAATCTAAGGAGGCACCAAAGAGAACCTAAGAATGAGAAAAACACTGTTATTCTGACATGAGGAAGCTTCGCTCATTCAACTGAGTACAGGGTATATTCTAATGATTTACACCAAGTAAGGAAGCACTTATACCAAAAGCAGGAATATTGGTAGAAGTTCAACAGGCAGTTATATGCTTAAAAATAGGAAGAAGAGAAGCCTCTGCTAACAGGTGAGAGAATTTATAGTGCTAGTTGTCAGAACCTTGAACAACAGTAGACCTAGCTGGGTACAGGGTTAACAATTGAAGAAACTGGGGCTCACCTAAATTGGGCATTCATCCTTAACCTTGGGCTGATCAATACATTTGAGACAAACCAAAAAGGAAGCAACATGTTAAGGTCAACTTTCAACAAGCAATGCCACTAAGAAGCAAATGGTAGGAGCAAGTGAAGCAGATGAAAGACACCAGCCTAAGGCAGATGAGAAACCACAGCTTGATAAGGAAGCAAATGTGTTTCTTTCCCAAAGAACAAAGGATCCTGGTAGGATTTGGCTCTGCTGAATAGCTGAAGAATAACATGACCTTCAGGCCACAGGCCGAGGGCACCCTGAACCCCTGTGGACAAGATGACAAGTCATGATCTGAAATGATTTGAAAGTCACTGCTGCTGCTGCTGCTGCTAAGTCGCTTCAGTCATGTCCTACTCTGTACAACCCCATAGACGGCAGCCCACCAGGCTCCCTCGTCCCTGGGATTCTCCAGGCAAGAATACTGGAGTGGGTTGCCATTTCCTTCTCCAATGCATGAAAGTGAAAGTGAAGTCGCTCAGTCGTGTCTGACTCTTCGTGACCCCATGGACTGCAGCCCACCAGGCTCCTCCGTTCATGGGATTTGCCAGGCAAGAGTACTGGAGTGGGGTGCCATCGCCTTCTCTGAAAGTCACTAGATTTAGCAATAGTTCCGGTAGGGATAGAAATGAAACAGCACTGAGAGAAATGGCTCATATGATGAGATCTAAGCACTGGGCAATTGGGGATATCTAAACAAAGAGTGAGGCTGGCGGGGAGGTGGGTGGGGTACATATTCCTTACTGATTCCATCTTGACAATCAGTCACAGGGTGTATGCAAAAGGCTACAGAGGCTTTGTAAATTCACCCCCAGGGTTCCCCAGCCACTCTGTTTATCCAGATGTTCTTTGTCCTGGGTTGTCCTGACCCCCAATTGTCCACTCATATTATGTTCCTTCAGTTGATGCCAAAGTCTGGTGCTCAGCAACCAGGAAATAAGACACTCAGTGCAGCATCTCCACCCTCCACTCCTCCACCAGCCTGACTCCTTCAGCGCTCAGCGGGAAAAAAACTTGGACGCTCTGCGTGAAGTGAAGAAGGAAAGCAATGTTAATTAGTACTTTCCATGGCTCTCAGTGACTTGCCCCCTCCTTTAAAAACACATTGCAACTGGTTGTGCACACTTCTGCTATTTTCAGTTCTTTCTGGGACAAACAATATAAATAAAAAAAAAATTTGTCATCTGAAACCAGATCCAGAGGTGCTTCCTTTTTTTTGGTTAATATCTATCAAGTTTTAAGTAGCGACTATTCAGAGATAGATATAGAAGTGAGGGAGGCCAGGAAGAGGCTGAATGAGTCCTACCATAAGAACTAACTTGGAGAGAGAGGCACCCCTTTTGGGGGCTGCTAACCATGAGCTGAAGAACAAAACAGGAGCAATTGTGAGACAGGACAGAATGGAGAAGCAGGGGCCGGGGCTAGCCGGGGACGAGGATCTGGGTATGTCAGACTAAAGGAACTGGCCTGCAGGTGAAATGAGCCCCGGAAGGAATACAAGGCAAGACCATAGCATCTCGGCCCTGATCATTTTCCTGACTTCTCACAGCTGCTTCTTCCCACTCACAGCATAAAACTGAGAGCTGAGCCAGTTGTCTGGGTGATTTAAGGAAAAGGAAAATAAAACTACCTCAGTTGGAGACTTTTTTTTCTTTTTCCCCTGCTTCCTTAGTTTCCAGGTTATATTCTGCAATATCGGGACTAAATTCAGTGTTATTACACAGGTAGTGCCGTTCTGCACACGTTTGTATTATTTTGAATAAAATGCTGCTGATGGCACTGACCTGCATCTCATGGGAATCAGTCTGATCAAAGGAAAGGATACATCACCTCCTGACAGAAATCTCCTTTCAGAAGCACCCATTTAAGTCAGATACGGATACCAGAAGAGCAAAACTCTTCTTCTGGGCTAGGTAGTTTGATTATATCTGAAGAAAAACGTTTGGGAACATCATGTGAAAATATTTGACAGTAATTGGGTATTACACCAACTTATATTCAAATTTTTAAAGGGTACCCCTAGCTTTAGAATTGGAGAAGGCAATGGTACCCCACTCCAGTACTCTTGCCTGGAAAATCCCATGGATGGAGGAGCCTGGTAGGCTACAGTCCATGGGGTTGCTAAGAGTTGGACATGACTGAGCGACTTCACTTTGACTTTTTACTTTCATGCATTGGAGAAGGAAATGGCAATCCAGTGTTCTTGCCTGGAGAATCCCAGGGACGGGGGATTCCTGGTGGGCTGCCGTCTATGGGGTCGCACAGAGTCGGACACGACTGAAGCGACTTAGCAGCAGCAGCAGCAGCAGCAGCGACTCAGCAGCAGCAGCAGCGACTTAGCAGCATATTCAAACCTTAAGTCACTGATAATGATCATTAGATTTTTACCATCTTATTCTTTGGAAAACTTGTTCACTAAAACAATTATACAACTGATTCTTAAAAGGCATAAAACTGTCTCACATTTAGTCTATGCTTCTTTTTCATTCTGCCAGGTATATGGGATCTCAGCTCCCCGACCAGGGATCAAACCCATGTCTCCTGCATTGGAAGCGTGGAGTTTCAACCACTGGACCTCCAGGGAAGTGTCTAGTCTATGTTTTGTAAAGTAAAATCCAATACAGAAAAGAAGAGCATCCTATGTTAAAGGATTATTATTCTTACCTACAATAGTGAAAAGCGAGGCACCAACAGAGGAGAGTTAAATCAGCCATGGCACACATCTAAAATGAAATATTGGCGGGAGGTGGGAGAGAGGTTCCCATGCGGGAGGAGGGGACACATGTATCCTATGGCTGACGCATGTTGATGTACGGCAGAATCCAACACAATATTATAGAGCAATCATCTTCCCATTAAAAATAAATTTAAATTAAAAAATAAAATGGAATATTATTTAGCTATTCAGTATCAGTGTAGATTTATACTTATTGATGTGTGGAGAAATATACAATATATTGCTCCATTAAAAAAAAACTACAAAGAATAAAGACTATTCATAGCATGTAGCCATTTGTCATCATTTATAGGCTGTGTGCACTGAAAAACATTTAGAAGGACACCTACCAGAACACTTGGTCACATCTAGCTGTCATCTTCGGGCATCTATTCATCTACCTGGGTGTATTGGAGATATTATCACTTTGTTGTTTATATTTTTCTATGCTGGTTGAATCTTAACAAACATATTATTTGTATAAGCTGAGAAAATTAAGCTATCTAAATTTTGGAAAAATATTATAGGCCTATCTAATTTTTGCTTTGTTTAATCTCACTGAAAAAATGCTGAAAACAATCACTGTAGTTTATGAAGAATATTTTTGTTTAAAGTACAGCAATCTTCCTAGCTTTCCATTTGGACTTATTTCTTTCAGTTCATGTGGCTAAAAACGTAATAATAAAATCTCTGTACTTTCTAGACATCACATTTTTCTATGATAAGTTATTAAGTAGCCAACCAGCAATGAAGATGTTTTTGAAAAATAGACTCGTGTTTCCTCTCTAAAACCAGAAACAAAAGCCACTGGCTATTTTCAAAGCACTAATTGCTCTTGAAATGTAAAGGCATTGATAATTTGACCCACATAGAAGCCACTTGAGATAACGGGAAATATTTATCTTCAACAAACACATAAAAGCCCTCATTAATGTGTAGCTGGTTATGAAGCAATAGTGCCAAGAAGAACTGCATTGCAACACGTGAATCCAGTGGTTTGAACTTAAGGCTGATTTGACTTTTCCCTTGTAAAACTCCCTTTCTTAGGCATCAATAACTAAACCAATTAAAACTGACATCAGGTTGGAACCACACATAGCTTTATGGGTAGAAAGGCTTTCTTTATACTTTGGAGCATAGGAACAATTATTTTTCTTTTCTAAATGCAGATGTTTAAAGACATTTTTATAGTTACGATTAAGGCTTGGAGCTTTTTACTTATTTAAAAAGTATTTTAGACCATTCTTGAAGCTATATGCATTCTTTAGAGTAATGCTTGGTTTTTTAAATAAAATGGGCAGAGTATGCCATTCAACTAGTCCATACCTTCCCCATAAGTTCGGGAAAGTAATGATTAACAATTACTATTCCTATAAGTCTTGGACATGGAACCACAGCCAGCTTTCCCTGGTATAATGAGGACTAAAATAATGTTACAAGTCTGTGGCATAAATGCACCGTGGATGCGTGTGGGGAAGGAAGCGAGCATCTTTCACCCCTCCGTCCTCCCAGACTGTGACTTGGCAGTTCTTGGAGAGAAGGAGCCACAGTTTGTTGTCCACAAACCAACATTCCATCTGGAGCGTCGCAAGACGGGGCATTCATTGGCAGTTCTGTCAGACTGTGGCCTAGTTCCCAAAACCTGGCATGAGAATTCACATGAGGAAGGACCAGTACCCAAGGCGGAGCACAGGAACCGCGGTAGCTAGGGAGACTCCTGGGGCCACAGCTGGCATCAGCCCAGGAGGAATCTCAACCAGCCTCCAAGGGGTGTTCTGCCCCCTGTCCAGAGTGACTTGTGGCGGTTGTGGTTACAAGCAGGTCACTAGCTTTGCATCTTGGAAGGGCTAGGATACGGATGTCAGTTTCACAGTAAGATCCTCTACACTTAACACAGGATCTGGAACACAGGAAGTACTGAATTATGTTTGCTATAGGAATGGAATATCTGCTGAATGGCCATCCTTTATTGCATGTTACAAACAAAAGATCACACAAATGCAAAGCAACTAGTATGACAAAGCTTTCAGAAGAAAAAGCATTCTTGAGAATAACATTACTTTCAAAACTATAGCCCATAGTTAATATTTGCTAGTTCAAGTAAGTAGTATCCACAGAGAAATCTTTTGCAACAGCCTTATAGAAACAATAGTTTAAAAATCAAGTGATGAGCTAAAGACCTCTTTTTCTGTCCCTCTGACTCTATGTCTCTCTCTTCAAAGACTCACTGAGGAGGAGGTGAATTTACTAATGTAACTAATGTAACATCCATTCAGCAGATGCTTGGTGAACATTTACCATATTTTGCAAAGCTGAGAAAGACAATAGTTATGCCCCCAACAGCACCAAGTATTTGTAAAAAGTGCTCTAATTAGAAGTAAATATAAAGTGCATAGTTTTATGTGAACTAAACACACACTAAATATCAGCTTTGCTTTTCAACTCAGAACAAAGCTAAAGAGACAATGCTTATTAATGGGTCATATAATTTTATCATAAGAAGAAAATTCATAAAATTTCATAATTCTGGAGACAGATAATCTAAGGTTCAAGTCCTATTTTGTCTTAACTAAATGCATGATTTTGTACAAGTCACTTAATCTTTAGGAATCTGTTACTTATCTTTAAAAATCAGAATTAGACAAGATCTTTTAAGGTTTTTCCCTCAAAAATTTTATAACCCTTTCAGGATACTTAGCTTTCAATCTTGAGTGTCACCTAGAAAATCTTTAAAAATGAAGATTTTTTTACAGGCAATGTCAAATAAACAAAGTGATATTTTTAATATAACTGGTCCTCTTCCAAATATTTATAGATACTTATGTGGTCATTGCTATCATCATGTTAAACTCAAAAAAGTATCACCAAGACTGAATGCTGTCATGAAACTATTCTTTCTAAAAGTATAAAGTTTCAAAAGAAGAAAATATATAAGGTTTAAAATTTATCAGAAATACCATTCTTTTTTTGTCTGTAGATTATTGTTGTGGTGGTGAGCTATCATTTTGAAAAGAAGTCATTTTATCACAAAGATGAGATACATGTATTTCACAGAAAATAGACATAAAACCAAATAGAAAATCTTAACAAGTGCAGTATGTAAATGGGAAAAAGATCTAAATAGACATTTCTCCAAAGAGGACATACAGATGGGCAACAGACACATGAAAAGATGTCCGTCATTACTATTATTAGAGAAATACAAATCAAAACTACAGTGAAGGACCAACTCACACCGGTCAGATCAGCCATCATTAAAAAGTCTACAAACAACAAATGCTGAGGAGGGTATAGAGATAAAGGAACCTTCCTACACTGTTGATGGGAATGTAAATCGGTGTAGCCACTATGGAAATGGAGGTTCCTCTAAAAACTAAGAACAGAGCTATCATACGATCCAGCAATCCCATTCTTGGGCATATATCTAGATAAAACTACAATTTGAAAAAAATACATGTGCACCTATATTCATAGCAGCACTATTTACAACAGCCAAAACATGGGAACCGCCTAAATGTCCATCAACAGATGAATGGAGAAATAATGGGTCTAAGGGTTAAATATACTGGGGACCTGGGAGCCTCCCCATCACTTACAATCTTATCTTTCTGGGTGCAAAACAGCTTATCAAAAAATGATCCATGGCCACGTAGTGAATCAAAGCTTGCTGACACATTTCCTCAAGAGGAGACATCATTTGGATTTTTAATACACAATGGAATAAACTCAGCCATAAAAAAAGAATGAAATAATGCCATTTGCAGCAACATGGATGGACCCAGAGATTATCATTCTAAGTGAACTAAGTCAGAAAGAGAAAGATAGGCACCATATGATATCACTTATGTATGGAATCTAAACAATGATACAAAGGAATGCATCTAATGAAACAGAAACAGACTCACAGATATAAAGAACAGACTCATGGTTTCCCAGGGGAGTTGGGGAGGGATGGATTGGGAGTCTGGGATTAGCAGATACAAACTATTATATACAGAATGAATAAGCGACAAGGTCCTACTGTATAGCACAAGGAACTATATTCAGTATCCTGTAATAAACCATAATGGAAAAGAATATGGAAAATAATTTTTTTTAAAGAGTGCTATTTGTTTACAATATGTCTCCAGTCTGATTTAGATAAGTTTTATATTAATTTATTAAATTCACTAGTTATACATAGGTATTTTCCCAGCACAATTATGAAAATAAAGAAGTATCACAACATCAGAGCATGAAATTATCTCAGAATATCTGACTCTCACTGCATGAGATCTATGAATTTGGCAATGCTTTCAAACTACATGTTTTCACACCTTTTGACTTGTAAACACAAGAGCCATGCACTCTTTAGGGAATTTTCACAACTTTACTGAATAAGATGAGGTCAAGAGACAAGAAATTTTCACCAAATTTTTCTATACACCCTATATCCCATTTCTTACAAACCTCACTGTAGTGCTACTAATTGTAGAACAGAGAAATTAAAGGGATATAATTAGCATGAAAATACCTAGAAATAAGAAAATTATTGCTAGTTTCTTATCATGATTATTCAGTACAACCCAAATGTTTCTGGTAGAAAACTGGATATTAAAATAATTGATAACCAAAACGATCTTTCCTTTTGAGGAAATATATCAGCAAGCATCAATTCACTAAGTGGTCACGAATCATCTTTTTGATAAGTTATTTTGAACCCAGAAAGATAAGATTGTAAGTGATGGGAAGTATGTTTAACCCCAGTATGTTTAATTCACAGATCAGTTGACTGATTGTCTCTCGTGCTCAAGGACTAGCTTTGTGTTCTGGTCAAGGGAGAGTTGAGATGAGGATGAGAGAAAGAGTTCTCCTTTTATAGGCTGTTCCAAATGCAATTTGGATAGCTAAAGGATGGCTTTGATTTCTTCCTTCCTCTTCTCTTGACCCTCTTCCACCTTTTAATTTTACTTTGCAATGGCCCTGATATCCCTAGGGTCCCAAGTCCGGTCACCAGTGCTGGCCTCATGGGGGTGTGACTGAGTACTCTTTGGGGTCCTGCACTCAGACGGCCCCACACATGGCTTAAATCTCTGCTGCAGAGAAGGCAATGGCACCCCACTCCAGTACTCTTGCCTGGAAAATCCCATGGATGGAGGAGCCTGGAAGGCTGAAGTCCATGGGGTCGCTAAGAGTCAGTCTCAACTGAGCGACTGACTTCACTTTCACTTTTCACTTTCATGCATCGGAGAAGGAAATGGCAACCCACTCCAGTATTCTTGCCTGGGGAATCCCAGGGATGGGGGAGCCTGGTGGGCTGCCGTCTATGGGGTCGCACAGAGTCAGACACGACTGAAGTGACTTAGCAGCAGCATATTAACTATTCTTAATAACTGCTGAATGAGGGTCCCACATTTTTATTTATAACAGACCAAAACAAAACCAAAAATTAAGTAGCCAGTCTTGTCTCCTGTCCATAAGGATACAGTGATCATTAGTAACTATGCAAAAGGATAATCTTGAAGGAATATGCACTAACGCATGAAAAGCAGGTTATCCCTCAATTTTCTCAGAGACTGGAGTTGCTCAAATATCTACTTATGACCTTAGCTTACCCTTCCATGCTTAACAACTCTGTTATTTCATCTGTAGAATAAGTACATCGAATTATAAATGCTAAGTCCCTTCTCGAAACAACCACACCAGTTCTATAAAACTAAGGACCTGAGCTTGCAAGAATAAGGTGTTGTCAACATGCAGCGCAAAAGATTACATGAAAATAATTCAGACCGTTAAATGGTCTGCTAGTCTGGTCAATGTACTTAATTACATCTGAGCGTTTTGTGGAAATTTAATTTAGTCATTCATTATTTTATCAAACATATACTCACCCATCATATCTATCACCCAGTTTATAAATTCCTTGTTAATTATCATGTCACTCCGGTAGACTCCAGCCCCATGAAGATAGGATCCCCATGTTATCATATTCACATCTGTTGTCAGAGGACTTGGACATAGCAGATGCTCAAAAAATATTTGTTAAATGCACGCATGAACAACTGAGGATTTACTACACGTCAAGTTTTATGGTCAGTGCTGGAGATCCAAAACTGATTAAGACAAGATCCCTACTCTCAGGAATATTCTAATGGGACACACAGAGAAAGAAACAAACCATGACAGCTTGATACAATCGATAATTTAACAGAAACATATTGAAAGTAGAGGAAAAGGAGGAGTCCTTTCACTTTGGCTGGTGATACTGGAAGAGGTGTCACAGAGGAGACAGTGTGTGAGCTGAATCATGGAGCCTGAGCAGAGTCTAGATAATTAAAAGAGAAGAAGGGGAGAGAGAGACAGAGAAAGAGAATGTGCAAAGACATGGAAGTGAGATGGAAGTTATATGAGGAGATAGGAGTGGTTCATGGTGATGGAAACGATATAATCAATGGAGAGTGATTGGAAATAAAGAGAAGTGAAAAAGAGACACATGAAGATCCGTTTTGAATAATAAATTGTAAGCTTTTATCTGTATTTTTTAACCAAGTATTTCTTTAAGTCGTTATTGAATTTGTTATAACACTGCCTCTGCTGTTTTATGTTCTGGTTTTTAGGCCCCAGAAGCATGTGGGATCTTCGCTCCCTAACCAAGGATCAAACTCACACCCTCTGCACTGGAAAACAAAGTCTTAAGCACTGGACCACCAGGAAAGTCCAAAGTCACTGTAGACTTTTAAACAGGGCAAAAGACCCACTTGGAGTTGTACTTTGAATGATCTCTCTCATCAAAATATCTAGGGTACGGTGGAGTTTAGCTCCCAGATTTCTGGGTAAGAATTCTATATTTTTCTGTTCACTACTAGAGCAATGAATGCTCATATCAACCACAAGGGGATAAAATGAGATAATTTTTGAGAACTCGCAAAGAAGTAAAGAAGATGAAAATCTGACCATGAGTATGTAATTAGTGTAATTCTTGGCAACATGAACACCACGGCTCATAAAATAATAACATCAGTAACAACAACGAAAAACTCACAAGATAAGTCCTGAAAACAAGTCGTCAGTATAATAAAGAATAAACAGATAAAAGAGATTCAAAATGTCATGTGAACAATGTTGGTGACACAAGTGAGGAGAAAGGAAGCAAAAGAATGGAGAACAACTGTGTAGTTCAAGGTAAGTGATTTTTTAAAAACATGGGTAGAGACCAATGTTTACTAAACATGAAAGATTAATATCAGTAGAGGAAGGAAGTTGTTTGTTTTTACTCCAAGAGGTCATTACAAACAATGGGGGGAAAAAAGAACACAGGTTACCATAGAAACCATTTAAAAAATACTAAAGCAGACTTCATTACATCCAAGGAATTAAAAACGTTACAGAAAACATTTGTCTTTGACCCTGCTTGAGGCAGATGTCAATTCCTCCATTTCCCTGTTATTTACATTCATTGATTTGAGTAAGACAAACAGAAAATTACTATTTGCCTTTCCTTAGAATCACGGCAAAACTGCATAGATTCTTACATGATAACTTCTAAACTAAATGAATGCTTGATTAACTGAATCCTATGATTAACAGTTGCTTAATTAAATTACAAAATGCCATGCAAAGATGAGGAACTATGTATTTATGTGTGAATAACATAAAAAAAATGTGGCAACATTTCTCATTGGCTCCAATTAGAAGGAAAATATAAGAGAAAAATAATAACCTAGGGTGTGTGAATTATTTTTGTAAGGCTCTTAGGATATATGGAGAACTTATCACATGACATTTAAAGTCTAGCATTCCTACTCCAGTCCTCTTGCCTGGAAAATCCCACGGACGGAGGAGCCTGGTAGGCTGCAGTCCATGGGGTCGCTAAGAGTCAGACACGACCAAGCGACTTCACTTTCACTTTTCACTTTCATGCATTGGAGAAGGAAATGGCAAGCCACTCCAGTGTTCTTGCCTGGAGAATCCCAGGGATGCGGGAGCCTGGTGGGCTGCCGTCTCAGGGGTCGCACAGAGTTGGACACGACTGAAGCGACTTAGCAGCAGCAGCAGCATTACCTAAATTACACATTCATAAAAGTCTTCAGTTCAAGGACACCTGAACTTTTCTTACAGAGGACAACACACGACCCCAGGTCTGACTTGACACAGGCAGGGTTAAATAGCTACCAGCACAGTGACTCAAAGAATTCCCCTAAATGCAAACATGAGTTTCTCAAACTCAGTTACAGCATTTGGGGGAAGGGCTTCCCAAGTGGCTCAGTGGTAAAGAAGTCACCTGCCAAGCAGGAGACAAGGGTTCAATCCCTGAGTCAGAAAGATCCCCTGGAGAAGGAAATGGCAACCCACTCCAGTATTCTTGCCTGGAAAATCCCATGGACAGAGGAGCCTGTTGAGCTACAGTCCACGGAGTCGCAAAGAGTTAGACTTAGTGATCAAATAACAACAGACCACTACTGAATGAAACAGCTGTGCAAGTTCTCACCGCCTTTGCCTTGGGGAAGTGGGGCAAGATGCAAGACTTAGCAACTAAATAACAACAACCTACCACCTCAGTCTTGGTGGAAAATCCCAGAACCATCACAGTGTTTCAAATAATGCAAACACCCCTAAAATCATATTTTCATTAAGTCCTACAGGAGCTAACTCAACCATGACCAAAGCAATGAAAAGAGATGACACCGACTCCATAAAGACTTTCTCCAAAACATGAGGGGAAGGCTATTAGTTTTGTTATGTGGAATGAATCTAGAAAGATAATGCCAAGGGAGGCAAGTAGAGATTATGAGTGGAGGAGGCGTGCTGAGACATACACACAGGCGTCCAAAATGGCATCAGTGGGCGCACCATTCTCACGAGGACAATCCTTTAGTTCACAGCAGGGCCGCCAACTCCACGAGGATGGAGAGCTGATTAGAGTCTGAGTGAGAGCTATTTTATCTTTAGGATGCAATTTTAATTGGGCTCAACATCAATACAGAATTAGATTTCATTAATACTTAAGGAATTGCTCGTATCCCGACTTCACTTTCACTTTTCACTTTCATGCATTGGAGAAGGAAATGGCAACCCACTCCAGTGTTCTTGCCTGGAGAATCCCAGGCATGGCAGAACCTGGTGGGCTGCCATTTATGGGATCGCACAGAGTCAGACAGGACTGAAGCAATTTAGCAGCAGCAGCAGCAGCAATAATGAACTTCCAAGAACCTTGTAACTGTCTATGGGCAACACACAGGACCATTCTCTTATTCCTCCAGAACAGATTTTGAAACTATATGCATATGTCCTTGCACCAACTTGGGCTTGATATTTATGTATAAAAAACACACAATCTTTTTATATTCTATAAACAATGAGTCCTGCACATGCTAAGAACTTTAATGGTGAGAACTCACTCCCTCCTTGAACTCTCTCCTTTCAGCTTCGGTCTTCTTCCTTCTGATCACGTAGCCTGCAGCTCTCAGTCTCACATGTGGGGCTTTCCTCAACCTCCAGTGCTGGATGTTCTATTTCTCTAACCTCTTTTCTATCTGTTCTTGCTCCCTGGGTGGTATCAGCCCATCTCCCAGCTTTAAAAACTATGGTGCCTATGATTTCCAAATGTTTTTTTTTTTTTTTTCCCCAGCTGTGTCTTCTCTCTTGATCTCTACAGTCATAGACATTCAATTACCGTCCTGCATGTCCAGCAGCCATCTAAAATGTTTTATTTTAGATTGATTCACTGGCATGAATTTGACCTAATTTCTGCCTTCAAGGTGGTTTATCCTCTGAGTGGGTGGATTAGACACATGTGACTTTCTTGATTTTCTTTCTCAGCCTTGTTTCCAGCAGTCTTATGTCTTTGCTCATTTCCAAATGAAAAACAAAGGGGCTACCCTGCACTCTTCTTTCTCACAGACTACCTCCAATCCATCAGCAAAATCTTCCGGCTTTACTTTCAAACTATATCTACATTTTCACCACTTCTCTATCCACTGTTTAACATCTAATCGAAACCATTCTTATCTCTTCTGACTTACCAGAGTTGACCCTCCAGGTCTCCCTGCTTCCACTATTGAAAATCAGTATGATGTTAAGTATTCATATTATAAGCTCTCAAACAATACTTATGAAGCACCCATATTATGACGTGCACTGTGCTAATCAACGTATAAGGGCACTGGCATGAATTTGACCTAATATCTGCCTTCAAGGTATTTATCCTCTGAGTGGGTGGATTAGACACTACACGTGCCATAATGCAAAGCAGTCCCAAACAATGGACAGAAGAGTGCAACAAGGTATTTAGAAAGAGGGGAGAGAGTTTCCAATTGTATTGGCGGTAAGGTCTTCATTGCAGACACTGTATCTAGATTGAGCCTTGAAGACAAGTGGAGTTTTCGGTGTAGTCTTTCCCAGCACTGTCCCAGCTGGAGACAGAAAAGTCATACATCTTGAGAGCACTGCTAGTGTCATTTGACAGACATCTGGGGCTAGGTAGGGGCTTCAGAGGAGACAGATGCTAGACAGTTAACATGGAATTAGAATAGGATGCCAAGCCAGGAAGTTGGGATTTGATAGGGAGACCAAGAGTCTACGAAGAATTTCATCATGAATGTAACAAAATCAGTAGTATGTTAATGAGAATTAATTTGGAGGCAAAATGTAGGAATATTTTATGTTTTATTGGTAAGTCTTAGAAACCCTTATGTTTAAAGGCCTGCCACACACTGTATCAATAGCAAGAAAGTGCACCCATACCCCATGTCAAATACACTTTATACATAAATAATTGTTGAATTGGCTGAATTTACATTTGACTAGTTCACATAATTTTAGTATTTCCAGTGGTCCTGTATGGATGTGAGAGTTGGACTGTGAAGAAAGCTAAGCGCTGAAGAATTGATGCTTTTGAACTGTGGTGCTGGAGAAGACTCTTGCGAGTCCCTTGGACTGCAAGGAAATCCAACCAGTCCATCCTAAAAAGGAGATCAGTCCTAGGTGTTCATTGGAAGGACTGATGCTAAAGCTGAAACTCCAATACTTTGGCCACCTCATGTGAAGAGTTGACTCACTGGAAAAGACCGTGATACTGGGAGGGATTGGGGGCAGGAGGAGAAGGGGACAACAGAGGATGAGATGGCTGGATGGCATCACCGACTGGATGCACATGAGTTTGGGTGAACTCCGGGATTTGGTGACTGACAGGGAGGCCTGGCGTGCTGCGCTTCAAGGGGTCGCAAAGAGTTGGACACGACTGAGCAACTGAACTGAATTGAACTGAAACCCTTGTTAATTTTGATTTAGCAGTTTACTTTTTCTATTTGAGAGTTAATATTTTTATAGGCCTTTAAAAATCCTGAAGGCCCCAGGCACTTTCTCCATAATACATAGTGGATAAAAAGGCTCTGCAAAAGGAAAGGCTTGCAGGACAGGGCATTATTCAAATGTAAACACTTTGATACATTTAAAAGTAATAGGACTGTGTAATATACCTTTAGGAAGGAGAAATGTGTTTAAAGCACTATAGTTACAAAAACCATGCACATATCTGAGGGGTCAATATAGTCACCCACTCAGGCTGGACATGTGTCCTTAAAATGATTTTATGGTCAAAACCCAATTCTGATTAAAACTCAGAAAAAGATTTTTTAAAAGAAGGCAAATAAAGTAGGATCCAATTTTAATGGTTTCTTCCTTTGTTTTAACATATGTTTTGACTAATTTCATCTTCAGTTCTTTAATTTAGAGATCATGACTTATCTATTCATTCATCAAAGTTATTGAACTAATATGTTCCAACGTATCACTGTTTTGTGTCTCGCTTTGTGTTACATTTAAATTTGAGATGCTACCATATAATATCCATTATAGGAAGAAAAAGATTAAAAGCAGAAGCTCAACTTAGATGTGATAAATGGATCTTTGACACTACTTTGTACTTTAATAAGAAGAGTCATTAAGTCAGAGTAACAAAGTATAAAACTTAATCTTTGAGGCACTATAAAAAAATCAGAATCGTTACAAGATGACAAACTTTTACACTCTACGCGATGTTTAATGTTAAGTCAAAAGAAAATCGGTTATTCTACTTTTCACTCATCTTTTTCTTTTTTTAGTCTGAGGTCTTATTTTTAACAGTAAAATGAACACAAAACAGTATCTGTAGGAAATACTATATGTAGCCAAAAAAGTTTAACATTGCTCCTAAAAACAATTTTAGGGGAAGGTCATGGTTATCTTTTTTGAACAGTTAGCAAATTTCAGAGCTATGTCTCCAAGAGTAAGTGTTTACCCCCTTTCTCACTTGTTTTTCTTTGAATTTATTCACAATGTTTAAACATCAAAGCTTAGGGTCTTCCCTGTGGCTCAGCGGTGGAGTCCACCTGCCAACGCAGGAGACACGGGTTTGAGGTTTGATTTCTGGTCTGGGAAGATCCCACATTTCGTGGAGCACCTGATAAGCCTGTGCACCACAACCACTGAGCCTGTGTTCCAGATCCCAGGAAGTGCAACGACTGAGTCCATGGGCAGCGGCTACTGAAGCCTGCGCACCTTAGAGCCCGTGCTCTACAGCAAGAGAAGGCCCTGCCGTGAGAAGCCTGTGCATTGTAGCCAGAGAGCAGTGCCCATTCTCCAACACTAGAGAAAAGCCCTCGTGGCAAAAAAGACCCAGCATAGCCAGAAAAAAAAAAAAAAAAAAAAATCAAAGTTTAACCTTACAATCAAGAATCCTTCTTTTCACTTAATTGATCTCCGTGTGACACCCTAGCAGGCCCATCTGGTCTTCACTGGCATTTACCTCTTGCTCTACCAAATTGCATGAATGCTATCCTGCCTTGAAATAATCAACACTGATACTTTATATAAAAATCTTTCTAGATGATCTTCAAATGAAAGCAATGTAATTGATAAAAGTCAGTCAACAAACCCTTTTAAAGCAAACATTATGCAGAAGCCCTAGAGAAAATGACAAAAGCCTTAACCTCTGGTCACTACCTTAAAGAAATGTATGATCTGAACAGTTCAACATTCCCTTTTTCAGATGTGATTATAAACTAAAGTAGCTTCCCAGGTGGCGCTAGTGGTAAAGAACCCACCTGCCAATGCAAGAGATGTAAGAGACGCAGGTTCAATCCCTGGGATGGGAAGATCGGGCTTCCCTTGTAGCTCAGTCGGTAAAGAATCTGCCTGCAATGCAGGAGACCCGGGTTTGATTTCCGGGTTGGGAAGATCCTCTGGAGAAGGAAATGGCAACCCACTCCAGTATTCTTCCCTGGAGAATCCAATGGACAGAGGAGCCTGGCAGGCTACAGCAAGAGTCGGAAACGACTTAGCAACTAAACTACCAGCATAAACTGCAGTGACTCCGTGAGCCACCTGTTAAACAGATCCCCTTGGTAAGCCTTCAGGCTTCCCAGGTGGTTCAGTGGTAAAGAATCCTCCTGCCAATGCAGGAGACATGGGTTCAACCCCTGGGTCAGGAAGGGCCCCTGGAGAAAGAAATGGCAACCCACTCCAGTATTCTTGCCTCGGAAATCCCTCGGACAGAAGAGCCTGGCATGCCACAGTGCATGGGATTGCAAAGAGTCAGACCTGACTTAGCAACTAAACAACAACAGTAAGTCTTTTAAGAGCAGAAAATGTATGTACATATTATGCGCAATTAAAATTTAATGCCCTGTACTATGCCAGTGTCTACTATTTTCTTTTTTTTTAATATTAAAATGCTTATATTTAAATTGATGAAAGTTACAGAAACACTCATTTTTCTTAACAGCAAATGAAACTCTGCATTGCAGTCTGTCTGCTTATCCATAATTCAGGATCCCAGCCTAAAACACTAAGCCCAAACAAGCACAAATATTGGCAAAGGTGAAATATTGAACTGCTACAGTAGGAGCTAATTTATGTCACAATCTGTGCACGCACTTTAATTTCCTAGCACTGGAAACAAAAACTAAGACAAAAAAACAGACAACAACTATGAATGTAAACTAAATAAGTAAGAGAGAAAAGCCAAAGTGTCATTATTCAGATCGCCATACTTTTTACTAGTTATTTATGGAGCTGATATGACAATAAAACACGAGAGGGGAAAAAACACACACAAAACCTTAGTTACATGGATTATCTATCCAGGCAAAGTAATGAGGATTCTAGAAGAATGTTCCTATGGAACTGAACTTTGAAAATATTAACAGTAACTCTGATTCTATATAAGTTAATAGAAATAAAAGAGTATATAATAAAAGAGTCGTGTCTCACTCTTTGCAATCCCATGAATTGCAGCCCACCAGGCTCTTCTGCCCATGGGATCCTCCAGGCAAGAATATTGAAGTGGGTAGCCATTCTCTTCTCCAGGGGATCTTCCTAACCCAGGGATTGAACCCAGGCCTCCCACACTGCAGGCAGATGCTTTACCATCTGAGACACCAGGGAAGCCCAATAGAAATTTACTTTTCCTCAAAGAAATTTCACTCATTTGTCTTAATTATCTGGGCAATAATGGTGGCCCCTCGTTTATTAGGATCTTGGTCATTGGTTTGGAGATTCTAACAGGCAAGAACAGTTACTCAATACCCTTGGCAGAAGACGGGTCTCCTCCATCAGAGGAGGCTGACTCTTCTCTGGGCTCAGAGCAACAGTAGGAAATAGTGAGAGCTAAGCTGAGGAGGAAACCTCTCTGGCTGAATCAGCAGAATTAACCCAGGAGATCAGTAGGTTAGCAGAGAAGTCCTCCTGATCAACTTTCCTTCCACCTCTCCGATTTGGCTTCCACTAATGCAGGTTAGATGGGTAGCATCTTGTAGCTGAGCAGACCTTACGTTTCACTGTCGCCAATCAACCTATTTTATGAAGTACTTGATGCTAAAAGTTAATGATACCTAGTGCAAAGGAATTTTCTCTCCTAAATTGTAAGATTTACTGTTCTAAATGTGTCAGGTACCCTTAAGACATGTTATAACTCTTATACTACAAAGAAAAAAAATTATACAGCAAGTACAGTTTATTATGTAATAAAATGACTAGCTTTATACAGTACAGAATGTATTAAAAAGTTAACATTCCTCCCCAAATTTGCATGCTGAGCCCAATGCGTGACAAACCATTAGGCTCACATCTTCTCATCCAATTTTCTTCCGTGACTGCTGGGACAGTTTGTCATATGGCAGTGTTCACAGTTTTAAAAGCACTTTTTGTCTATTATCTCACTGAGCTTGGCAACAATCTTGAGAGGGCTAAGCAAGGTGAAAACAGTCCACATTTTGCAAGTGGGGGTCCCTAAACTCACAGATGTGAATTAGGACATTTATCATCACAGGCCTAAGGTGGGGTGAGGGTGGGGCTCCAGGACTTTCCCACACTTCACTCACCTCTCAAGAAAAACCACTTATGTCCCCACCCACAAGAACAAACAAAACACTGAGGCATCAGTACCCTTCTCTCTCCTCTCACCCCTAAACCTTACCTTAATTAAATATTTTTACTGAAGCACAGTCACTATACAATATTATATATTATACATACATAATATAGTGACTCACAATTTTTAAAGGTAATACTCCATCTTCCTGATGGGAGGGACTGGCTGTGGGGAAAACTGGGTCTTGCTCTGGTGGGCAAGGCCATGCTCCGTAAATTCAATTTTCTGCTCCTGGGTGGGGCTGTGCTCCCTCCCTGTAGTTTGGCCTGAGGCAGTCCAGCCCTGGAGTCTGACTCTTTGCGATTCCTTGGACTGTAGCCTACCAGGCTCCTCTGTCCATGGAATTCTCCAGGCAAGAATACTGGAGTGGGTTGCCATTTCCTTCTCCAGGGAATCTTCCCCACCCAGGGATTGAACCCAGGTCTCCTGCATTGCAGGCAGACACTTTACCGTCTGAGCTACCAGGGAAATCCCTGCAGACTCTATGGTAGGGCTGATGGTGTCCTCCTTCAAGAGGACTTATGCCAACACACCACACCTCCCAAGACCACTGCTGCCATGCCCCTGACCCCAGTGGCAGGCCACTGTCGACTCCATCAAGAGCTATCATAAAACACTGGCTAATTTCCCTGTGGGCTACAATACATCCTTGTAGATTACTCACTTTATACATAGTAGTTTGTACCTTTTCCTCTCCTAGCCCTACACTGCCCCTCCCCTCCGCCCTCTCCCCACGGGTAGCCACTAGCTTGCCCACTCTGTCTGTGAGTCTGCTTCTTTTCTGTCACACTCATAGTCTGCTGCAGTTTTGTTAGATCCCACATATAAGTAATATCCCATAGCATCTGTCTTCCTCTGCGTGATTTCTTTCACTTAGCATAACGCCCTCCAAGTTCATTCTTGTTGCTGTACTACAAAAAGTAAACAAAATAAAACACTGAGCCATGTATTTTTCCTTCCTCTCATCCCCAACCACTACCTTAATAAAAGAACTTTCATTCAAACCAAAGTAAGTATAAAGAGTAGCGTGTTCATAGGACTATAATCTGATTCTGAATTAAGTGTTTTGAAATTTACTGTCTACAACTTTCCATTGTTGTCAATATGTATCTTATCCAGAGAAATTTCACATTTAATCACTCAAAGGATAATCTGCTTTATTACCTAATTATCTTCCTCGCACTTTTGCTTATCAGTCCATCATTTTGAAGCTGAGGTTACTGAGGCACAAAATGGTTCAGTCCTTTGCACCCAGGCAGACATGGACAGTGGGCTGGAACTCCAAGTTCAGTGTTCCATCCGCCCAAGAAAAGATACACAACTTAAACTGCAGATCCTCGGCACTGGACAGACCCAATCGGAGGTTTTTTCAGCCTGTGGAGGAGGTTTCTGCACATACTAAGCAGTGATCAGTCTTTCATCCAACCAGGTTCTTTCCAGCAGGACAAGTGGGATTTTTCAATAGTCAATGTGAAACAAGTACCACTTGCACGGACGCATCACAAATCAGCCCAGGCAGACAAATGCGGGTGGGGGTCACACAACTGCATCTGACTGCTTCAGGCAGATTGCTGGTCTCTGTGCAGGCAAGGAGAACATTCAGCTCCACTGATCACCTGATTTTCTATAACTGGAAGCGTGTACCAGGTCATGAACACCCAGATGTAGTAGTTCGGTCTGTATTTGAAAGTCAAAAGTGCCCAACTGGAAAAGACTACAATGCACGTTAAATGCATTATAAGCAAGGAAAGTCGGGCTTTCCCACTTAATGTGATGGCTGTGGTGCCAAACCACATGCTCACTGGCTGGAGACACGAGAAAACCTAAAAGCCAAGCTACTGCATTATGTTTAAGATCTCTTGACAAAGATTAGAGCAAAACCATGCTAAGTATGGATATCTTTATATCCTGAAAATAGCCACATGAAGCCTGAGAGAAGTGATGACTGGGACAAAGAAGCAATATTTGTATATATGTGCACATGGTTCTTTTTTTATGATTCCAGGAATATACATATTAAAGAAAATTCAGAATTAGAAATTCATCTATCAGCTGCCATAACATTTCACTGCTAACTCTCTTCTATAGAACAGTTTGCTGTCCGAGAAGGAACACAGGTAAGGGATGTGGTTCCAGTCCATCCAGGCTACTAGTCATTAACCTCATCACATCACACGACCCCTCTGGATCTCTTTGTCTCTTACTTACAGACTTTCTAAATATCTAAGAGCTTTCTCCCTGGGATAAGTGAGCCACTTGCCTACAGCACACAGGTAACTGTTCGCCACTGGCATCATATCCTTATTCAGGGCCTTGGCATGGCACTACATCGTCATCTCTTATTGAAGGATAGGTTGCCAATAACTCGGAATTCCCATATGGACACTGGACTAAGAGCCATTACGGTCACGCTCACCCAGACACAAAACCAAAACAGGAGCTTTGTCTTTTTTTCTGCTTAAAGAAGATGGCATCTTAAAATAGCGTGGATACTAGTTTGAAAACACTAGGATAAAAGCCATCATTGTTATTCCCTTGCTGTAGTTTCATAAAATTGAATAAAAAGGCAAGAAAATTTGGAAAGAATCTGAGGTAAGTCAGTATTGCAAATTTAGAGCCTCTAATAAAATAAAACAAAAAACCCTCGAAGCCTTGTTTACCTTGCAGCCTCTGCATCACGTTGGCGATGTCCCGAGGGGACCGGGAGGCTGCCCTGGAGGAGGCCATGGCTGCCCCGGAGGGTGGAACCACCACGGGAGACTCTCTGTCCAGCGGGGTGTGTCCCTAGACCACTCCAGAAAACATTCTTGAAGTTCTCCAGTTCTTTCAAGTGACAGACGATTGCCGAGGCCCAGGCACTCACAGCAGTCCGGGAGGAACTCTCCCAGAGATCCAACCACTTCTTTTTCTTCTCTTGCTTTAAGACTGTCTTCTCAGGATAAACTCAGGATTCTGGAAACCAAATAGAAAAAAAGGTTCAATATTTTTCAAAAAATCAATATAGGTCACCCAAGTGCAAAAAGTAGAGCTATGCTTATTTAATTTGAAGAGATGATTCATTACCAAGTGAAGTAACTAATATAAAAATACTTAAAAATCTATAAAGTGGTGGGCAAATATGAGGGCTTCCCAGGTGGCTCAGAGCTAAAGAATCTTGCCAATGCAGGAGACGCAAGAGGCGCAGGTTCAATCCCTGAGTTGGGATGATCCTCTGGAGTAGGAAATGGCAAGCCACTCCAGTATTCTTGCCAGGAAAATTCCACAGACAGAGGAGTCTGGCAGGCTACAGTCCATGGGGTCTCAAAGAGCTGGACCCTACTGAGCACAGCATAGCACAGGCCAAATGTGAGAAATTCCCATGATGCTTGATAAAATAAACGAGCACTTGAAACATACAGAATACGTTTTGGCTGCTAAGAGGAGAAGTGTTCATGTTTTTCCATGTTTTCTTTTTAGACTAGTCTTTTTCTCACCAATCTATGAAAATAAAAGTACTTTTACCCAAAACACCAGGCATTTCTCAATATTCACAAGTTCTCTTATCTGGGCTGTTTTAGCCGGCTTTGCACATCTACTTTGCTTTGTTTTGTCTGTACGCTTTTCAGGAATGAGATCAGATCTTAGCTCCTAAAATGTGATGAACTGAAACAGGATAAATATAAAATTTGCTGTTCAATTGCTAAGTCCTGTCTGATTCTTTGTGACCCCATGAACTGCAGCACTCCAGGCCTCCCTGTTGAGTTGGAGACTCTGTCATTTAAGGAGACAAATGGGTTTGATTTTGTTTTTTCCTCCCCATAGAAAGATTCTAAAGTAAACTGTAAGGCCGTGGTGGAGTTGGGGGCTAAGAGAGAGGACATTTTTCTTCTAACCTCTTCCTGAATTTTCTACTTTGGTCAAGTCTAATTCATCATGTTAGATGGGAAAGCAAAGAAGAAGTAGGAGACCAGTTGATGAAATCTTGACATTGAGACACGTACTTTGAACAAGGATTTCCTCACCCTGCTGCTGCTGCTGCTAAGTCGCTTCAGCCATGTCCGACTCTGTGCGACCCCAGAGATGGCAGCCCACCAGGCTCTGCCATCCCTGGGATTCTCCAGGCAAGAATACCAGAATGGGCTACCATTTCCTTCTGCAACGCATGCATGCATGCTAACTCACTTCAATCGTGTCTGACTCTGTGCGACCCTATGGACAGCAGCCCACCAGGCTCCTCTATCCACAGGATTCTCCAGGCAAGAATACTGGAATGGTTTGCCATTTCCTTCTCCTTTCCTAACCCTAGGGTTGACTGAAGAAGAGGTCTTGCCATGAATAGGACAATTAATGACAGAAAAGGATCGTGAAAAATGTACACAGAGAAATAAATTTAACCAAGATGCCAAACCAAGGGGACTGATGTGAACATGACACTTTTACATTCATACGCATCTCTGGGCTGTGATGATGAAGGTGAAGAAAGGAAATAGAGTGAGTCAGGGGGAAAGGGCAAAAGCAAAACTGTAAAGAAACAGTTCCTCTGTGTGGGACAGTCCACTTTTAGCAAGGAAATAAGAAGAGTCTGTGAGGGCAATCAAACATCATAACTG
Organism: Ovis aries; assembly: GCF_016772045.2. Taxonomy (NCBI): domain Eukaryota; kingdom Metazoa; phylum Chordata; class Mammalia; order Artiodactyla; family Bovidae; genus Ovis; species Ovis aries. The sequence goes on from NC_056061.1 coordinate 77,392,618, forward strand.
GAATGTGTGGTCATAAAACCTGCAGTATTTATGAAGAATTGGTTAAGTAATACAGTGTAATTACAGATTACAACGGATTTTTAAAATGGCATTAATATTAGCATATACTGATACCTGAATAAGCTGAGAGCATTGTTTTTAGACTACCACCTTAAAAAGGATATTAAACACTCTTACCCTGCTCCTACCTTGCACATTTCTGGAGCCAGAAAGGGTGTACTGGCCACTTAACAAGTTAGGGGGCTGCGATGCAGTGAACAGAGTTACCTTGTAAGAAGGTAAAGACAGATTTCTCTTGGCTACTTGCAAAGATACTGGAAGTAGGACCCAATATTTGGCAGCTTCTGAGCTAGACAGGTACCTGTGTGCGGGTAGCTCCCCCAGGGATTCTTAGAGAAGAAATAATTACTACCAACCAGCCCTCATCCATCAAGATCGTAGTCCTGCTGGAGCTGTGTGCCCATTAGTAGCTTCCATGTCCTGGGGAAAAGCATTCCACCAGCCGACATACCAAAGCTACCTTAATTTGAAGACTGATGGACAGTGAGCAATGCCTGAAGGATCTTACAAATGGCTTTCCTAAGCTGTTACAAATTAAGGTTCTCCAAATACAAGATTATAACTTTCTGAAGTCTAGCTAGCTAGCTACAGATATACTAGGTAGAAATGAGGGAAGAAATTCATTTTAATTTAGCTATCCCACGCCAGACCCTGCTCAGCACTGGATTTCACAGATGATTAAGACAAGGCCCCTACCATCAATCAAGAATTAGAGAATTAAAAGGGATTTCTTCATGCCATTGCCTTACAGATCACCCTTCTCCTAGCTTTTCTAAATCATTTTCATCTTCTCAGTGGAGTAATACTGAAATAGTTCCCTCTCTCCCTCCCTCCCTCTTTCTGTCTCTGTCTTTATTTTGATACCACATTAAACTCACGGTGAACTTTAAAGTGAAGAGGAACTAAAGAGCCTCTTGATGAGGTGAAAGAGGAGAGTGAAAAAGCTGGCTCAAAACTCAACATTCAAAAAACTAAGATCATGGCATCCAGTCCCATCACTTCTTGACAAACAGAAGGGGAAAAAGTGGAAACAATGACAGACTTTCTTTCTTGGGCTCCAAAATCACTGCAGATGGTGACTGCAGCCATGAAATTAAAAGACACTTGCTCCTTGGAAGAAAAGCTATGGCAAACCTAGACAGTGTATTAAAAAGCAGGGACATCACTTTGCCCACAAAGGTCCATATAGTCAAAGCTATGGTTTTTCTGGTAGTCATGTAGGCATGTGAGAGTTGGACCGTAAAGAAGGCTGAATGATGAAGAATTGGTGTTTTTGAACTGTGGTGTTGGAGATGACTCTTGAGAGTCCCTTGGACTGCAAGGGGATCAAACCAGTCCATCCTAAAGGAAATCGACTCTGAATATTCACTGGAAAGACTGATGCTGAAGTTGAAGCTCCAATACTTTGGCCACCTGATGCAAAGAACTGATCCACTGGAAAAGACCCTGATGCTGGGAAAGATTGAGAGCAAGAGGAGAAGGGAATGACAGAGGATGAGATGGTTGGATGGCATCACTGATTCAATGGACATTAGTTTGAGCAAACTCCAGGAAACAGTGAAGACAAGGAAGCCTGGCATGCTGCAGTTCGTAGGGTCACAAAGAGTTGGACATGACTTAGCAACTGAACAACAACATTAAGCTCAGAATTTCTCTATTTGAGTCCATCTTTAGTTCATGTACCTGGTGTTACTTCCACAGTATAACTAATACATTCTGAGTGCCAGAGTTCAGTGCTAGATAAACAGGATGAATACAACACATAACCTATTGTTTAAGAAGCTTAGAATATAGAAAAGATAATTCAACAAAAAATCATGGCTAAGTGCAAATACAGAAATGAGGGATATAAAGCATGGGTACTAAACCAATCTGGAGGTTCTGAGAGTGTCCTGGGAGGGAACAGCTTCTGCCCTGAGCCTTGGTAAAGGTGTTAGAGTTAACCAGGTGAAAAATATGGGATGCATTCCAGGCAGAATGAATAACTTGAGCAAAGGCATGGACACAAGAAACAGCTTGACCAACAGACAGATAGTGAGGGACTCGACCAGGTGACATTCTGGGGCTGAGGCTGGAGAAGGAGGGAGCAACCAGATGGCTGAGTGCTCTGCTCAGAAGTAGGTTCTGATTCCCCAGGAGGCAACAGGAAACCCCGAGGGATTTTAAGCTGGAAGCGATCACGTGCAATTTAGAAGGAAACTGCAACCCACTCCAGTGTTCTTGCCTGGAGAATCCCAGGGTCGGGGGAGCCTGATGGGCTGCCCTCTATGCCGTCGCACAGAGTCAGACATGACTGAAGCGACATAGCAGCAGCAGCAGCAGCAGCAGCTACATTTTTAAAGGGTGTATTTGAGGTTAACAACACAAAGCTCCAGGAAGATCAGTTAGGAAAGCATCTTAGGGACCCAGCTGAAACATGATGAGAGACTATACAAGATAGCGAATGAATGGAGGGTAAAATCCAAAACATCTTAAGAAGGCAAGATATGCAGGACTTGGTGATTGGTGGGGGAAGGGAGACAGGAGGTGGGAGGTGGGGCCGTCAGGGGATCTTGAGGACTCTCAGGGTTCTGACTTGAGATTCTGTGTGGGCCATGGTTCCATGGGCTGAGTTCAGCACTAGAGCGGCTGTGCAAGTTATTATTTCCCCAAACTCTGCCTTTCATACCCTCACATTCTTGCTGAGCAGTTTCTTAATGACTCCTTCACACTCCCAGCTAATCTAACCCAAAGGCTTCCTGGACCCATCACCCATACCGCCTGTGAAGCCACACCTAGACACAGCACACTTTCAGCAACTCTCTCCATTCCTTCTGCATCAACAATCCACACTCTGATAGAGCAATTCATCTTACATCCCTCACCAGTGAGTCTCGTCTCCCTCTAACCACGCTGTGAACCTTTTGCAGGCGCAGAGATCACAACTATCGTTGCTTTGACATCCTACCCACTGATATCAACTACATCCCTGAACACATCCTAGCCCCTAGAACATATTTCTGTTTTATTGAACAATGTTCACATTACTTTACCTCTGCAGGGCAACCCCCAGAGAACTTGTTCCTCCCTACAGTAAAAGATGTTGATGCAACATCCTTCCCTTTTTGGGCATGAGATTAAATATTTTGCTTTCATCATTCATGTACACACATTATTTCCTATTTTGTGAAATTCTGATATTCTTGCTTTTTACTGATACTGAAATTTAAAGGGGAAAATATGCCCCTTTGATTTGATAAGAAATTTCAAATGAATCAAACAATGATCGTAAAAGGAGGTTTTACAAGATATGTGTTCCGGAGGTTAGAAGATGTGAGTGTAAACTTAGCTTTGCTCTGATTGGGCTTCCCTGGTGGCTCAGACTGTAAAGAGTCTGCCTGCAAGGGACAAAACCGGGTTTTGTCCCTGGGTTGGGAAGATCCCCTGGAGAAGGGAATGGCAACCTATCCAGTATCCTTGCCTGGAGAATTTCTGGGACAGAGGAAATAATCAATGGGATCCCATAGAGTCAGACACAATTGAGTGACTAACACTTTGTTCTGACAATCAGGATGATTCTGAGCTGGTTCTGTGTAGGGAGGTTCTCAGCCACATCTTCAACAACCCCCCGACTGTGGAAGATGGTCTGCAGAAAGGCACAGACTCTGGACTAAAAAGACATGGAAGTGACTCTTAATTCCGCCTCTTCCTGCCCATGTGGGCATGATCTACAGAACTAGAACATCAGAGGAAGGTCCAGCACCATCAGTGAGCTCACTACCCCCAGGGTAATTAACAGTTTTTAATTGGGTGCAATATACTGTAGAAGGTAGAGAAGGAAGAGGTGGAAAGGGTTGGGAAGAGAGAATTAGAGAGACATTGATGGGTCATGGACCAATTAATAGTCCTGAGACCATCTCCAAATCCTCTCCAGAGAAGGAACTAAGATTATGAAGTGGCAAGCAATATCCACTCACCACAACATACAGGTGAGATTCCTGTACTGATTATTTCATACAGAAATGCATTGAGAATTCACGTGTAAAGGACACACTGGTACTGGGTAAACAGCAGTAAACAAGATAGATAAGCCCCCTTAGAGTTTGTGTTCCAGAGGGAAAGATGATATAAACAGCATTACAACAAAGTAGGTCATGTATTGTAATGGAAAAATGCAGGGTACTGCGGGAGCAAAGAGAACATCTAATCAATACCATCTGCTGCATTTATTGTGTGGGCTGCAGAGGGAATTTAGACTATCTGCTGTCTGAACAATGGGCTCTTCTTAACCCCGGTACCTGTGAAAAGCACAGGAGTGAATCATTACAACTTGACTTTTCCAGTCTCTAAGCAGAATGGACAACTGACTGCTAAAGCAGTCTCCTGTTTGTGCTATTAAAAAAGAATTCAGTATCATCTCTGAATATCCACTGGAAGGACTGATGCTGAAGCTGAAGTTCCAATACTTTGGCCACCTGATAAGACGAGCCAGCTCAGTAAGAAAGACCCTGATGCTGGGAAAGATTAAAGGCAAAAAGAGAAGAGGGTATGCAGAGGATGAGATGGCTAGATAGCATCACCAACTCAGTGGACATGAATCTGAGCAAACTCGGGGAGACAGAGAAGGACAGGGGAGCCTGGCCTGCCGAAATTCATGGGGTCACAGAGAGTCGAGCACGACTTAGTGACAGAACAGCAACACCAGAAGAAACACTGCTAAGCCACAAGACTATATCCTCAGGCAATGTAACAAGTTTTTAAGTATTAGGAAACTACAGCAGAAAGTTACAGCCTCTGCAACAACCAGAGATGATATGGCTCATTTCTAGGTGAAAAAGATGAACTGAGACCATAAAACAAACACAGATTCACAACTGTATGTAGCATTTCATTAGCTGTCTCAGTATGTACAATGGCACTCCTATTAATACTTCCCTGGTGGCTCAGATGGTAAAGCATCCGTCTACAATGTGGGAGACCCGAGTTCGATCCCTGGGTTGGGAAGATCCTCTGGAGAAGGAAATGGCAGTCCACTCCAGTACCACTGCCTGGAAAATCCCATGGACAGAGGAGCCTGGTAGGCTACAGTCCATGAGGTCGCAAAGAGTCAGACACGACTGAGCGACTTCACTTTCACTCCTGTTAAAATCCACTATTAAACAAAAAATTTTAAAACCTAATAAATACATTTCAACACCCGCTTCTATCAATCCTTAGCCAGAGTGAGTCACATAGTGTCTAATTTTACATTTAATTATTGTTTTTCTCTACGCATCCTTTAGTCATGGCACTAATTAATGAATACCAAGACAGTTAAATGGCTGGGAAAAGAGGGATATCCTGTAGTCAGTACAAATATATTACTAACATCTGTGTACTGGCTATCAGTGTGTAGTGCTGGTAATTATTCACTGTTATGAATGTTACACCTCCCCACAAGATGGCACAGTGGTAAAGAATCCACCTGCCAATATGGGAGAGGTGGGTTCAATCCCTGGGTTGGGAAGATCTCTGGAGAAGGAAATGGTAACCCACTCCACTATTCTTGCCTGGAGAATCCCATGGACAGAGGAATCCATTGAGTTGCAAAGAATCAGATGTGACCAAGCACCCACAATTCATAAATATTACAGGGTAACAAACAAAAATTGGTCCTGTCCTTGGAAGAACAAAAATATGCAGAAATAACTAAAAAAAGTACAGAGCTGATGTGCATGACAGATACTGTATCATAATTGAACTTTTTTTCGGTTCGCCTGGAGTGTAAAATCCCACCCAGAGATATCTGCTCCTTTCCTCCCCAGCTTGGCTAGAGTCTAGACTGCACTTTGTGCCAAATAGAAGTTCTCACTGGTTTAGACCACAAGGAAGGACACATTTAACACTTTTAAGAGAAGATAAGCAGATTTGCTCAAAGGGGTGTCTTGGGTCCTGCAAGACTGCTGTTCAGACCACAGGGTGTGGCTGCAGTCTCTAGGCTGGTGCCGCCTGCCCTGCAGGAGAAGTTGTCACCAACCTTGCCCAGTCATGGGCTTCTTACATCCGGTTTCAGTGACACCTCCCTTCACCTCCAAGTAGCTGTGTGGGCTGCCTAATTATCAGAAATCAGGTCCTACTGCAGCACCCTCCCCACTGAACACAGCAATTCTTGAACATTTTTAAACAGCAAACCACCTTTTCCCAATCCTTACTCCTTTGCAGAGAAGAATCAAGTGGGGGGGGGGGGCGGAATCTTACAACAAAAAAAAGAAATAAACCATTTTGTGAAGAAATCATTAGTTAAGACAGATCAAAGTGAAGCTCTAATGTAATAACTGAGCAAGTATTTCCAAAGGCTAGCAATATTATTATCTGAGTCAGTCTGAGGCTGTGCCTTTATCTTCTGTGTGAAATAAATATATTCAGTTAGCATTGATTGGGCACTTTTGTTCTCAATTTGCCACAAAGTAATAAACAGACTAAAAAATGCAAGACAAAATAGCAATGTGGCTTTATGACACCTTTCTGGTGATGTCAGGAACTTTTTATCCATCCTATTAATCTTTTTGCTCATGGAGAACAGCAAGCCTCTCCAAGAACAATCCTCATGACTCATGGTTAAGTCAGCATTTTATACAGATGGGGGTCATATTAACAACCTTTGCTTAGTCGAAAATTATCATACTTTCTCTTGCACAAGTCTGGCTCCTGCATACAAATGCTTTCTTTGGAAAAGTGGATCTCAGATGAAGACAAAAATAGACAAGCATTAAGGAAGAGGGAGGGAAAAAAAAATCATTCATTTTGAACTTTCTTAACATGCACAGAAAAATTTCAGATGCATACAGGTTTTCTATCCCCAACCGAAAAACTCAGAAATGAACATTCTAGGATGCTAAACCTCGCAGCTGGTGTCTCCCCACTGCCCCGCACGTCCTCACCTCTCCAGTCCACGCCCCCCACCCCGCACCCCTGCTGAACCTGACTCTATTTATGAAAAAGGGCCTGAACTTGAAGCCTTTCAGATCTGTTATCCCAGACAGTCCTCCAAACCCCCTTTCTCAACCGGATTTCTTTCCCTGATGGCTAATAGCTGCTTTATTTTACATTATTTTCGTGCCCTTTGCCATACACCTGCCACTCGGCGAACCACCATTTCACAGAACTCCCTCTGGCAGTGATGCAAAAAATCTGTCTGAAACGTGTCTTTCTGGAAAGGAGATGAAAGTTATCTTGCCCTCTAGCGTAGGCTCCGCCTGCCTGCCATCGCAGGCGACAGCTGGAGTAATCTGAAGCCCCGGCCTCCTCGGTTCTTCAAGCCCCCCGGGCTGCGCTACCCATGTCCCCTCCCCCAGCCCTTCCTAAAATAGTCAGTGGAGGAAGGGAGGCTCCTGGAATTTGTTCAACGCCCTACATCTCCCATCTGATAGTAGCAGCAGCCCCGACCATCGCAACAAGAAGGCGGCTGCCTTTTGCTTCTGCATCTCTGGACCCCGGGAGAAGTGCCACAAGCCGAAATGTCAAGCCGGGGTGGGGAGGCGGAGATTAATAGGAGTATGTACGTAGGAGAAGCTGGCAGGACGCCCCCCACCTCCGTATCTCCCCGAGTACCACACACGTAACACACACCACCGCCACCATCACCACCTTCTCCCTCCCGTTAAGCACGCACGACCGGAGCCTGCAAGTGCAAACTTGCTTACAATCTGTCTGCAATTTGTTCGGCTGGCACCCAAAGCCTCTCTCTTACCTTCTCTCTCTCGGGCTCGTCCAGGTGCCGGGCAGCGCAGCGGGCGAAGCCGCTGCGGCCGGGCGCGCTGGGGGCCGGCGGCGGTGGCGGGAGCCGGGGCGCGCGGCTGCGGGGCTTTGCGGGGCGCCGGGCGGCCCCGGTGACCGAGGACGGCACGCAGGGGGCCGACTCCCCGGCCGGTGGCGGATCGCCCGCCGCCGCGCTCTCGGGCCGCTCGCACGCTCACTCACTCCTGCGCCCAGCGGCTCCGCGACTCTGCCCTCCCTCGGCGAGCGGGTCCTCCTTCCGGGTGCACCCGAGGAGGAGGGGGGGGTTCAGGCCTCTCCCCGCGACCCGCCACCCCCCGCACCCGCCCCCCGCGCTGGGGTTCGGCTAGGGAAGGTCGGGGAGGTTCCCGACGCGGCCCGTGCGCCGCCACGCCCCTCCCCGCGCCCCGCGCCCCGCGCCCGGCGCCCGGGATGCGCTGGTCCCCGGCACCGCTGGGGGCAGGCGCCCAGGCTCCCTCCCCGGCTTCCCCTACCTCCCGGAGATGCTCGGCCGCCTCCAGCGTCTTGCTGCAGCGGCAAAGGCTTTCCGCCTCTGTCTTTCTCGGGGAGCCTTTCCCCCCGGTCCACCTCCCCGGGGGTCGAGGAGGAAAGAAATGGCCGAGAGCGCCAGGAAGGAGATGCTCTGCCCCGGCTGCTAACTTTTGCTTGGGATTTCCACCGCCCGACTGACCTTTCAGGGCAGAACCTATCTTGAAAGGCTGGGGAGGTTCGCTGATGGTCCCAGGAAGGAAGTGATGCGGTTCACTGAGGACATTTCTCTGGCCCCTTTTCAATCAACTTTCGAAAAAGATCCTAACGGCTGACCTCTTCCGTAGCATGCAGTTTTAGGGAGACGGGCCAGACTATACAGGCTTTTGTTCTTGTGGTTTATAAAGCTTCGGTTTCCTGAGGAGACACCCGACCTCTTAATGATATTTCTTCTCGGTTATTCGTCCAGATGACGCTGGAGACCTGCCTTCAGGTTCTTCCCTCGCGCTCTCGGCGAGTCTGTCATCACAAGCCCTTCTCAAGGTGTCGAGGAGATCCTGGGGTTGCCGGGTAGCCTCCTGAAGAATTTATTTTGTTGTGGTTTTATGGTCTCCAAGCAAAGTCAAACACAGTCTCTCTTCACCAACAAGGAAGCCCAGGTCCAACAGGACTGTGGGCAACTCAAATAATTAGAGCTTTGTTGCAAGAATCTTAAAAAATAATAATTACTCTCTCGAATTTTCAATCTGAACAAATCGTTTTTCCCATTATCTACGTTTGCAGTATGGGAGGCTGGAGCTTTTCAGTGGATGAAGTTTTCCTTTGCTTGCTGCCTTCCCTAGCTCACTGCCAACACTACACTCTTTAGCTTTGCATTTTCTTCAGAGGCTTTTCTTTCTGGATTCTAACAAAATAATAATATCTGAAATGAATCTAGTGAGTTAATCTGACGTGTTTCCTTGTGTTTACATATTTTAGAGACCAAGGAATGAATCTCATTGGAGAAACGTTGCGGCAGGGAGTCGGGCCTGGAGAAGGTGGTGTCGGGGGTCACTCTGAACATATCCTCTGCCTCAGGGTGGCACTCCGCATGGCTGCCCAGAACACCTTGTCGAGGTGACCATAGCCTAGCCATGCAGTTGCCACCCTCTGCCTGCATATGACTGGACTGAGATCCAAGCTGCAGGCCTGTCACTCAGGAGAGGGTGAGAGGGCAGCTGAGCTCTTCCTTGCGGTCTGTGCTTTCATCTAACCAACTCACTCACCAACTGAAACTCCCTCCCTAGACTTAGCTGCTCTTCTCCCAGGAGCAGATAGGCAGGAGTCTAGGGCTTTCTGGCTGGCATTGGTTGCCTGATGAACTGAATGTTCACTCTCAGCTCATTTTTATCCTCTACCGAAGGACTAAGCATATCATTGACTTTTGGGAAAGGCTTGACTTTTTTTCATAAACCCCAGAGAAGTGTGTTGTAGCTTCATTATTTGACTATATTGTTCAAACACCTACCATATCACAAATATTGTCCTAACTTTTGGAGCCACAGTGGTAAATAAAACCAAACCTGGCTCCTGCCTTCACTGAGCTTCCAGTATAATCAGGAAGAGAGACATTCATCAAAAAAAAAAAACATGCAAATAATTATAAAACCCCAGCTTCCAAAAGAAGGCAAATACTTTGAGAACCTCCAATGAAAGGAATCAATTTAAAGATAAGGAAGACTTTGCTAAGGAAGTGACTTTTGAACTGTGAGCTGCAGGAAAAGAAACTTGAACTAAGAGGAAGGCAGATAGACTGGGGTCTAGAGTACCGCTCCAGGGCAAAGGATCCATGGAAGCAAAGCACATGGTGCTTTTGAAGAAGTGAAAACCCATGGGACTGCAGAAGAGAAAGCAAGGGAGAGAACAGGAGCTTCAGGGGAAAATGGGCCTCTTGAGACTCAAAACAAAGTGAAGGGCAGATTGTGGACGTCTTAAAAACCAGCCCAAAGAGATGGATCATTAGGGGAAGTCTTTACAGTGTTCTAAGTGGTGCAATGTGATAACACTTAAGTCCTGAAGCTTTTCCTTTGGCTACAGAATGGAAAACAGATTAGAAGTGGGGCCAGAATGCGTAAAGGTGGATCAGTTAGGAAGTTGTAATCTTTTAGAAAGATAATAGCCCTCATCATTGCGGTGATGGTGGTGGTGAAAGTGCTTGGGTTCAAGTGATGTTTAATAGATAAAAAGTGTGTGAGACATAAGGTCGTGTGTGGCAGAAGGAAATCATAGTAGTATAAAGTTAAAGTCTTGGGTTTTGAAACAAGAAAGGCCTGAGCTTAAGTCTCAACTCCACCATTAACTATCTGTCTTCATTTTAGCTGGTAATTTAACCTCTCACAAACTCAGACTTTACAAACCCATAATCAGGATTATAACAGTGTACCTCACAGGGCTATTGTGGGGAGTAAATGAGCTAATATTGGCAAGATTTCATAGATCAGAGTCTGGTGAAATCAGGAAGTGCAATATAGTTAATGCCATTTTTATAGTTATAGTTATTATTGCCATGATTCTAGATGTTTCTAAAGTTGTCAAATACCGACTCTGCTTTGCAATAGGCTGATTGGACTGATTGCAATGAGAACACCAGTTTCTGAGAGCAACAAAATAGAACCCATGGGGCCATCACAGGCTGAGAGAGAGCAGTCTGGGTAGCAACTTGATTTCCTCCCCCATGGAGCTTACGGTCTGTCCTCCTCATCTGTCTGTTCTTCAGACCCTCTAAGTTTACACAGAATCCCATTCCTAAGCATCATGGCAGCAGGGCCACCAATACCTCTTCTCTGCATTTACGGGAGGTGGAAAACAACAGCAAAAAAGTACCAACTGGTTTCAGTTCAGCGTTATCCCAATGGCCGCATCACTGTGTTCCCTGTATTTGTAAAATAAACCCCAATGGCCAAATGAAATCAACAGTGAATCCCTTATATGACTATCCTTTCCTTTTTATGTAATTGTGTTAATACCACGGCAGAGATTTACCACAATTAAATATGTTGTCGATTTATTGAAAGCAGCAACCCAGGGTCTTACCAGAGGTGCATCTTTCAGAGATGTGCACAAGTGAAATTCAATAAGCGGGCCTCTTCTTCCACCTGCTTCCATTAGTCTTAAGTCCCTTCAAAACAAACTTTTATGCACAGTGCAGGGAAACACTAAACAAAATGGCTCTTGCTTCTTAAAGGTAAAGGGGCTTTGCATTGTCTTGACACCGTCAGTAATGGTCTGCTTGGGTTAGGCAGCCCCTTAGTGGTAATTACCTCTGTGGAGTTAGTACAGTCTGCTAAGCAGTGGGGAAGCGCAGACAGGGTAGGAGGAAGGGGTTTGCCTGAAGGAAAGCTCAGGAGGATTTGGGGTCCAAAGAACTAGGATTCAACCAAATCTGCCGAAATGCCCCTTTTGCAGTTCTCAACAAGGGCCTTCACTTTCGCTTTCAAAGGCCTAGCAAGCCTTTGAACTCACTTTACATTATAAATCTGCAAGCTGCAGCAAATTTAGGTCTGTCTGATTTTTCGCTCTTCCAGCACTGTAATAACTGCAAGGGTAAGGGTTCTAGAAGCTACCTGCCTCTGACCATGCCTTGATCTAAGATTGTAAAGTTTCTAAACTTATCTTTTTCTTTTCTTTATGGTCTTCATTGTCAGAAGTAACTGACCCATCCCATAGTTCTCCTAGTTCTCTTTCCTACTGTAATATTCCACAACAGTAGCCAAATTGGTCTCCAAATTCTCATCTTCAGTAGGCCGTTAATTTCTTCCCCCCTCCTTGTGATGTCCCTTTAGAATTCTTTTGTGCAGTGAAATCATATCATCCTTCATCCCTGTATGTGAACCCAGGCAGGTCAACTAACCAGTTTGAGATTCTCACCTTTGAAGGTCTGGACTGTGGCATGGCATGAAATAGTGTGTCAGCCAGGATTCGTTAAAGAAAAGTCAAAGCAGCTTGAGGTTTTGAAACAGGGATTTCGTTGTTCAAAATTTTTGCTAAGGCTGGGTGAGGTGAAGTTGCTCAGTCGTGTCTGACTCTTTGTGATCCCATGGACTAAAGCCTATGGGTCCTCTGTCCATAGAGTTTTCCAGGCAAGAGTGCTAGAGTGGCTTGCCATTTCCTTTTTCCTTTGTCTTTCATTGCACCTGCCATTGCAGGTGCAATTCAGACCTCGGTGACTCACTGCTGCCACCTAGAGGCCAAGGTGCTGCAGCAAATGGCTAGCAGCATCACAACTGCCTCTGCTCTGACTCCTGGTGATGGAGCTTGGTGTCAGCCATGGTAGAACTACCGTCATAGCTGCTGGAGGGCCAATTTCTCCACGTTCCATTTGCCTTCCAAGTCTCACGTGAGAGCATTGGCAGAATGTATATTTCATCCACCCCACCCTTCCCCAGGAAAGAGCCTGGGAAATGTAATCTCCATACTTCCAACCTCTGAGATGCAAGGAGAGTGCATAGAATGGATAGCGAAGATTGTTTTCCAACAAACAATATTCAGTACAAACACAGACTTGGAAAGAAAAGCAAACTTATATTTAAATTATAACTTATAGGAACTCCAGTTTAAAACAGTGAGTCTTTTAAATCTGTTAACTGCCATATTGATAGTATTTTAGAATTTCAAGAGCTACAATTTTAAGACTGTTTTTTAAAAGAACACAAAAAATAGCATATCTGATGAATTTTGGGATGACATCTACCCAGTGTAATCTTGTCACTTTCTCCCCATTGTTCCTTCAAGAGCTGTTCTTCTTAGACCAGGGTTGTCTCTCCCCAGCTTTAACCATACACTCCCATGATCATGGCCTTGATTTTGTCACTATCAATAATAACAATCATTTGATACTGATAATCTCAATGTTAACACTCCACTCTCTGACTGCTTCCTCTTTTGTTTTCAGCCCATTTATTTTTTTGCTTCAATTCCAGGAGTTTCTCAGCTAAATAGGACCTTATAGCCCCTGATAAGGCCACTGCCAGCCCTTACGATGACTTTGTGTTAGAGAGGGAGCCTTCCTCAAGATGTTTCAGTTCATTCTTTTGTAGACTGTTATAATAGGCCATTTTGTAAGAAGTAAAACCATTACTGTCTGCAGATGACATGATACGATAGATAGAAAATCCTAAAGAGACCACCAGAACACTATTAGAGCCAGTTACCTGCCAAAGAATCAATCTGGAAGGCCATTTGCACACCATATACAAAAATAAACTCAGGATGGATTGAAGACCTAAATGTAAGACCCGAAACCATAAAACTCCTAAAAGAAAAAGAAGTGGTAAGCTCTTTGACATTTCCCTTCATAGTATTTTCAGAAATTCCTCTCCCCAGGCAAGAGGAACAAAAGCAAAATAAACAAATGGGCCTGCATCTAACTAAAAAGCATTTGCACAATGAAGGAAACTGTCAACAAAGCAAAAAACTTGTCTACTAAATGAGAGAAGATATTTGCAGCATGATTTACAATAACCAAGATATGGAAGCAACCTGTGTGTGTCTGTGGATAGAAAAATATATCAATATATATTTATAAATATAAAATACATACACACACAATTATTCAGTCATAGAAAAGAAAGAAATCCTGCCATTAGAAACAACATGAATGGACCTAGAAGGTATTAACCTAAGTGAAATAAGTCGGACGAAGAAAAACAAATGCTGTATGATTTCACTTGTATGCAGAATCGAAAATGTCAAAACAAGGGAATAAACATAGCAAAACAGAGTAGACTCACAGAGAACAAACAAATGGTTGCTAGCGGAAAGGGAGGTTAGAGGATAAGTGAAAAATAGGTGAAGGAGATTAAGAGGTACAGATTTCCAGCTACAAAATAAACGAGTCGCAAGGATGAGATGTACGGCTTGAGGCATATAGTCAATTTTATTGTGATATCTTTGTGGGCGGTTATAGGGTAACTAAACATATCGAAGTGATCATTTTGTAATGCATAGAAATATCGAATCATTATGCCATGCACCTGGAACTAACATAATGCTGTAGATAATTTTATTTCCATTTTTAAAAATTATATAAGACTTCCCTGCTGGTTCAGTGGCTAGGAATCAGCCTGCCAATGCAGGGGACATGGGTTCGGTCCCTGTTCCAGGAAGATTCCATGTGCCACAGGGCAAGTAAGTCCTTGCACCGCAACTACTGAGTCCGTCCACCCGAGAGCCTGTGCTCTGCAACAAGAGAAGCCACCACAGTGAGAAGCCAAGCACTGAGACTAGACAGTAGCCCCTGCTCACCGCAACTAGAGAAAGCGCACACCTAGCAACAAAGACCCAGTGCAGCCAAAAATAAAAAGAAATCTAAAACATTAAAAATAAATAAACAAATATGTAAACACTGGAAAGCAATGAATCAAAATACCAATTATGCTTATATGTGGGGAGCAGGGGATTGTTGTTGGTTTTTTTTTTTTCACTTTATTTTGTACGTGTTTTTAGTTATCAGAAGGGCTTCCCAGCTGGCACTAGTGGTAAAGAACCTGTGTGTCAATGCAGGAGATGTAAGATACATGGGTTTGATACCTGGGTCAGGAAGATCTCCTGGAGGAGGACATAGCAACCCACTCCAGTATTCTTGCCTGGACCATCCCATGGATAGAGGAGTCTGGTGGGCTACAGTCCATAGGGTCACAAAGTGTTGGTGTGAAGCCACTTATCATGCAGTTTTCAGAAATGAACATATATTGCTTGAAAAATTAGAAAGAAAATGCCAAATGTCATAAAAGGCACTTTTTAATCAAAGCAAGACATTTGAGTGCCATCTGCCAGATAATCATTATAATCAATACACAAATAATATTTCAAATATGAACAGTATCCAGTTAGAAGGGGTATCCCTAGGTATATATAGTGCATAGCCTATATCAGTCGTATGTGGTAGCTTGTGACTATTGATCCTACCATTTTTTTTTCGTTGTCCACCACCCCTTTTATGTTTATCCCTCTTTAAATGATTTCAACTTCTTATTTTCCTTGCATTTCTCCTTAACTACCTTTCCTCTCACTTCCTCCTACTCACTTGGCTGAACCACACACCTCTGCCTGTTTGGTGCCAGCACTCAGAGTGCCGAGTATGGCTGGAGAAAAATCCAGTCATACTGACTGTTCTTTGCATTTATGATCACAGAACCACATACCCCTGAATACTCTGCTTCTCTGGTCAACACATTCTCCCACTTTCCTATACAAATTTTATACATTTCCCATTTCCACAAACTTCCAACAGTCTTCCCTACATCTAAGTTTCCAAATGTCAACCTTTCTTCTTATTTCTCTTGACCATCTTAAGCAATCCGGAGAATTTCCATAAGCTTCCACTGACATCTGCACTATTTGCATCAGTGATTTATATAATATTCAAACTTGTCTGCTATTGTTACGCAAGAGTTCTTCAAGCTCCTCGATAATGCAGTTCCTCCACTTACATATTCAATCCATCCTTCTTGCCAACAATACTTTACTCTCTTCCCAGAATCGTTTATTTTTTTTCTTTACTTGTTCTTTCTCATCAATATGGAAACATGCTGCTATTTATCTCATACTAAAAAAAAAACAAAAGACCAAAAAAACCCCTTTTGATTACCATTTGAACTCTAAATACTACCCATTTCTTTCCTTATTTTCAAGGGTTGGCTGTACTCACTGTTACCAATTCTCTTCCCCCACTTGCTGTGAGTTACCAACCTTATCAGGTTTACTAATCACTTATTTTCTATGTAAGATTTTAAACATTCATCATTCTACCTTGAACTTTCTATCCTTATTTCCACTTTATTTTTTCCTTCCAGCACTTAACACCAACACTGTGCGTATATTCCCTTACTTATCTGGTTTATTTTCTGTCTAACTGCTACAGAGGCAGATATTTTGTCTATTGAGTCTTATATTCCTAGCTTTTAAAACAGATGAATAAAAGGTAGCTCAGTAAGTATTTTCTGAATAAATAAATGAATGATATATCAATCTCACTATACATTATGAAATTCTACAAATCAACTATATTGTTACAATACTATCAATCTACATTTGGAAAATTGTTACCCAAACCTCCAGGGTATCTAGGTCCTCAGTGGGCCATCAGCACAGAATAACCCATGTTTCAGATGTTGATTTTCTCTCTTTTCAGCTCTCCATTCTATCTTTTCTTTTCTTTTTTGGCGTAGAACAAAAAGTGCTGCTCCAAAGCACTCTGGTCACTGTACGTTTGGCTCTATTTGGATATATAGTTTTATGCCTGCCATGGCTCCTGATAAATAGACATCTCTGAAATCCCCTGATAAATTCACTTCAATTTTGTGCTTTTTTTTTTTTTCATATTTCCCTTGGGTTTCTGTCAAGGTCTAGTCATATTGGAGTCTGTTCTTTGTTCTTTGTCTTCTATTGTGATGGTTTAGTCACTAAGTCATGTCTGACTCTTGTGACCCCATGGACTGTAGCCCACCAGGCTCCTCTGTCCCTGGGATTTTCCAGGCAAGAATACTGGAGTGGGTTGCCATTTCCTTCTCCAGGGGGTCTTCCTGACCCAAGAATCGAACCCAGATCGCCTGCATTGCAGGCAGATTCTTCACCAGCTGAGTTATGAGGGAAGCCCCCATGTCTTATATTAAGGCCATCTATTTTTGTCCTTATTCCTTTCTTTTTCAGAAAAGTATTAACATTTTCTGGATACGTTAAAAAATAATTTCATTGGCTGCCCCCATTCTTCCTCACTGTTGATAGTGACTTTCCTAAAGCACTGTTTTGAATGGAGCTTTTGTTTACAAGATAACTGTGTCATCAGTAATGGCATCAGGTTGTAGATGGGTTTGCAGTGGGGAAAGATCATGTGGATTGAAGAACTTCTTAATTGGATTCCTACAAAGAGTGTTCCAGAATGGCTGAATGAGCTCACTGTTGCACACAGTTTTATTGGCTTCTTGGAAATACTTCAAGGAGCCTTGCAGAAAGGAACAGAGAGAATTACTTGTGAATTTCTTCTTTCTGGTTTATTTCACTATCCATGCCCATTTCCAACTGAAAAATTTGTGAGAAATAATCAAAATCAAGTCTCCGTGTGCTCACGTTTCACATTATGATGCAAGCCGCAGAAAACCCAACTGAAACTGATGAAACCCATAAAGAAGATTTATTAGCTCGTGAAAGTCTGAAAAATAGGTTTCAGGATTCACCCAAAGTTTCCATCAAGGATTTGGTTTCTTTTCCTCTCTGTTCTGCTGCCCACGTGTTGGCTTCACCCTAAGGCTGATTCCCCTGAGGGTTGTAGACTAACTCTAACAAAATATTGGACTATGTACATCTTGGTTCACCCGTTAGGAAATAACACACTTATGTCTGTCTAAACGTTCGAGGTGAAGTTTCTAAAACCCACTCCAAATGGACTGGCTTAGGTTATATGCCTAACATTCTCATCCCAACCAACTTCTATGGCTAAGAAGAATAAAATGTCCTCATTTTGCCAACAAAGACCCATACTGGGTATTAAACGTGACAAAATATTTCCCCAAAGTCAATGGTCTACATGAGCATACTGTAGATATCTGTATTTGTCAGAGTCCAAACGAGGACCAGAAGTCACACATTCAGTTCAGTTTAGTCACTCAGTCGTGTCCGACTCTTTGCGACCCCATGAATCGCAGCACGCCAGGCCTCCCTGTCCATCACCAACTCCCGGAGTTCACTCAGACTCATGTCCATTGAGTCAGTGATGCCATCTCATCCTCTGTTGTCCCTTCTCCTCATGCCCCCAATCCCTCCCACCATCGGGGTTTTTTCCAATGAGTCAACTCTTCACATGAGGTGGCCAAAGTACTGGAGTTTCAGTTTCAGCATCATTCCCTCCAAAGAAATCCCAGGGCTAATCTCCTTCAGAATGGACTGGTTGGGTCTCTTTGCAATCCAAGGGACTCTCAAGAGTCTTCTCCAACATCACAGTTCAAAAGCATCAATTCTTCAGCATTCAGCTTTCTTCACAGTCCAACTCTCACATCCATACATGACCACTGGAAAAACCATAGCCTTGACTAGATGGACCTTTGTTGGCAATGTCTCTGCTTTCGAATATGCTGTCTAGGTTGGTCATAACTTTTCTTCCAAGGAGTAAGCATCTTTTAATTTCATGGCTGCAGTCACCATCTGCAGTGAGTCACACATCAGATTAGGATAATTTGAGGTGAGATGTATTGGTTTTTGTTTTCAATTCAAAAGGCTAGATAATGGAGGTGTGCAGTAGAACCATAAGGCCTAGCACAGAAACTTGGAGAGAGCAACCGCAGAGCCATTACTGATCCTGAGGCCAAAGAAAGAGGGGAGGGAACCTGGAAGGAGGATCGTGTGGAAGACAGTGTGTTGACAGGAATAGTGAAGACATACGGATGCCTAACAAACACATGAAAAGATGCTCAACATCACTCATTATCAGAGAAATGCAAATCAAAACCACAATGAGGTACCATTTCACGCCAGTCAGAATGGCTGCGATCCAAAAGTCTACAAGCAATAAATGCTAGAGAGGGTGTGGAGAAAAGGGAACCCTCTTACACTGTTGGTGGGAATGCAAACTAGTACAGCCACTATGGAGAACAGTGTGGAGATTCCTTAAAAAACTGGAAATAGAACTGCCATATGACCCAACAATCCCGCTGCTGGGCATACACACTGAGAAAACCAAAATCGAAAGAGACACATGTACCCCAATGTTCATTGCAGCACTGTTTATAATAGCCAGGACATGGAAGCAACCTAGATGTCCATCAGCAGATGAATAGATAAGAAAGCTGTGGTACATATACACAATGGAGTATTACTCAGCCATTAAAAAGAATACATTTGAATCAATTCTAATGAGGTGGATGAAACTGGAGCTGATTACACAGAGTGGAGTAAGCCAGAAAAACACCAATACAGTATACTAACGCATATATATGGAATTTAGAAAGATGGTAATGATAACACTGTATGTGAGACAGCAAAGAGACACAGATGTATAGAACAGTCTTTTAGACTCTGTGGGAGAGGGAGAGGGTGAGATGATTTGGGGGAATGGCATTGAAACATGTATAATATCATACAAGAAATGAATTGCCAGCCCAGGTTCAATACAGGATCCTTGAGGCTGGTGCACTGGGATGACCTAGAGGGATGGTGTTGTGGGGGGAGGTGGGCGGGGGGTTTGGCATGGGGAGCATGTGTACGCCAGTGGTGGATTCATGTTGATGTATGGCAAAACCCATACAATATTGTAAAGTAACTAGCCTCCAATTAAAATAAATAAATTTAAATTAAAAAACAAACACGACACATACACACACACACAAAGAATAGTGAGCTGTTAGGAGCACACATAACTTCAGAGGAGGTTGAGAGGGCGCCAGGGGAACTAAGGCTCCAATATTCTTGTGTTTTCCTGTTACTGCTGGGGCTTTCCATTGTCCAAACCAGATCAGCACTGAGGGTGCAGAAGCCCTGTTGGTGTGTCTCATACTATTCTTTCTTCTGGGGCAGGACACACAGTGGAAAAGGGCAGAGAACAGAGCTGGGAGGACAAATGGCTTATGCTCTGAACAGTATCTGAATCAAAATTTGAGTACTTTGAAGAAGGATGGAGGGAATAATAAATCCTGGGGAGACAACCAGCCAATGTTCCCTACAGATCAAAAGTATCTTACTCACTAATCTAACTATGGACTCCTACAATATTCAGGGAAGCACCTATGTTTTCTTTAAAATACTTACAATAACACATTATATGGCTAGGAGTATTCTCTTATCCCAATTGAGGTGTGGACCAACTACTTTTCCTAGTTAATTGTGTTTATTGTCATCATGGGCTTCCCTTGTGGCTCAGCTGGTAAGGAATCCACCTACAATGAGGGAGCCTGGGTTTGATCCCTGGGTTAGGAAGATCCCCTGGAGAGGAAAAGGCTACCCACTCCAGTATTCTGGCTTGGAGAATTCCATGGACTGTATAGTCCATGGGGTCACAAAGAGTCAGACACAACTGAGTGACTTTCCCCCATATTGTCATCACAGTATCAACAAATACAGAAAGAATATTAGCTAATTGATGAGACATACAAGAGAAGACTCTACACATGGACATCATCAGATGGTCAACACCGAAATCAGATTGATTATACTCTTTGCAGCCAAAGATGGAGAAGCTCTATATAGTCAGCAAAAACAAGACCAGGAGATGACTGTGGCTCAGATCATGAACTCCTTATTGCCAAATTCAGACTTAAATTGAAGAAAGTAGGGAAAACCACCAGACCATTCATATATGACCTAAGTCAAATCCCTTATGATTATACAGTAGAAGTGAGGAATAGATTTAAGGGACTCTATCTGATAGACAGAATGCCTGATTAACTATGGACAGAGGTTCATGACATTGTTTAGGAGATAGGGATCAAGACCATCCCCAAGAAAAAGAAATGCAGAAAAGCAAAATGGCTATCTGAGGAGGCCTTACAAATCGCTGTGAAAGAAGAGAAGCCAAAAGCAAAGGAGACAAGGAAAGATACTCATCTGAATGCAGAGTTCCAAAGAATAGCAAGGAGAGATAAGAAAGCATTCCTCGATGATCAGTGCAAAGAAATAGAGGAAAGCAATAGAATGGGAAAGACTAGAGATCTCTTCAAGAAAATTAGAGATACCAAGGGAACATTTCACGCAAAGATGGGCACAATAAAGGATAGAAATGGTATGGACCTAACAGAAGCAGAAGACATTAAGAAGAGGTGGCAAGAATACACAGAAGAAATGTATAAAAAAGATCTTCACAACCTAGATAATCACAATTAGTGAGTGAGTGATCTAGGTGATCACTCACCTAGAGCCAGATGTCCTGGAATGCAAAGTCAAGTGGGCCTTAGGAAGCATCACTATGAACAAAGCTAGTGGAGATGATGGAATTCCAGTTGAGTTATTTCAAATCCTAAAAGATGATGCTGTGAAAGTGTTGCACTCAATATGCCAGCAAATTTGGAAAAGTCGGCAGTGGCTACAGGACTGGAAAAGGTCAGTTTTCATTCCAATCCCAAAGAAAGGCAATGCCAAAGAATGCTCAAACTACTGCACAACTGCACTCATCTCACACGCCAGTAAAATAATGCTCAAAATTCTCCAAGCCAACTTTCAGCAATATGTGAACCTTGAACTACCAGATGTTCAAGCTGGTTTTAGAAAAGGCAGAAGAACCAGAGATCAAATTGCCAACATCCACTGGATCATTGAAAAAGCAAGAGAATTCCAGAAAAACATCTACTTCTGCTTTATTGATTATGCTAAAGCCTTTGACTGTGTGGATCACAATAAACTGTGGAAAATTCTGAGAGAGATAGGAATACCAGACCACCTGACCTGCCTCTTGGGAAACCTGTATTCAGGCCAAGAAACAAAAGTTAGAACTGGACATGGAACAATGGACTGGTTCCAAATAGGATATGGAGTATGTCAAGGCTATATATTGTCATAGTGCTTATTTAACTTATATGCAGAGTATGTCATGAGAAATGCTGGGCTGGAATAAGCACAAGTTGGAATTAAGATTGCCAGGAGAAATATCAATAACCTCAGATATGCAGATGACACCATCCTTATGGCAGAAAGTGAAGAAGAACTAAAGTGCCTCTTGATGAAAGTGAAAGAGGAGAATGAAAAAGTTGGCTTAAAACTCAGCATTCAGAAAACTAAGATCATGGCATCTGGTCCCATCATTCATGGCAGATAGATGGGGAAACAGTGGAAACAGTGAGAGATTTTGTTTCTTTGGGCCCCGAAATCAATGCAGATGGTGATTGCAGCCACGAAATTAAAAGATGTTTGCTCCTTGGAAGGAAAGTTACGACCAATCTAGATAGCATATTCAAAAGCAGAGACATTACTTTGTCAACAAAGGTCCATCTAGTCAAGGCTACGTTTTTTCCAGTAGTCATGTATGGATGTGAGAGTTGGACTGTTAAGAAAGCTGAGCGCTGAAGAACTGATGCTTTTGAACTGTGGTGTTAGAGAAAACTCTTGAGAGTCCCTTGGACTGCAAAGATATCCAACCAATCTATCCTAAAGGAGATCAGTCCTGAGTGTTCATTGGAAATATTGATGTTGAAGCTGAAGCTCCAATACTTTGGCCATCTGATGTGAAGAACTAACTCATTTGAAAAGACCCTGATGCTGGGAGGGATTGAAGGTAGGAGGAAAAGAGGGTGGCAGAGGATGAGATGGTTGGGTGGCATCACCAACTCGATGGACATGAGTTTGCTTAAGCTCCAGGAGTTGGTGATGGACAGGGAAGCCTGGCATGCTGCGCTTCATGGGGTCACAAAGAGTCAGACACGACTGAGCGACTAAACTGAACTGAACTGAGACATATTGCATGTGGATGAGACAGACCTTCTGTTACCTATCTTTTGTGAACATAAAATAAGAGGAAATGAATTGACTTTTAGCATGAAATATTTAGATTAAATAGAGGAAGAACTTTTGACAGTGAAG